>NC_089490.1:260502260-263425363 GCF_036850765.1 Saccopteryx bilineata | reverse complement strand
GCACTTGCATGCCACTGACCTGACATCTATCACCAGCCTCCACTATAATGTGTATGCCTAGAGCAAGACTGCAGACATGAGATAGAACACCAACAGCCAAGGCCCCAGTAGCTGCTTGTGGGCCTGGATCAGACCCTGTCTTCAGTCACTGCCCTGTACTACCATGTTCACCTGAGATTAGCCACTCCAGCTGTTACCTGAACACCCCCTGACCCAAACCCTGCCACTGGCCTCTACAGCAGTACACACATCTTGGGGGAGCCCTGGGAGAGCACACTGACAGCCAAGGCCCCTGTAGTTGCCAGTGAGTCTGTAGTTGGTGCTGGACCTTGTTAGTTGCCCTGGCTGCCACTGCTGCATGTGTATCTGCAATTGGTCCCTGCCACTACATAAACATCTGCAGTTAGTCCCCACAGTCAAGTGTGTACACACTACCAACTCTGACCACCACTGTTGTCTGCTCTCATCCCTAGTAACTGGACCTGGAGGCACCACTGAGGACCCCAACATCCCTTGCAAACCTGCCACAGTGCTTATAAGGGACCACACAGTTGCTGTGCACCTCTATGACCTGATCTGAAAAGACATTACATACCCACACTCTGGATTCACTGTTGCCACATTCCTGCACTTGGTGACAGCATCCTCCACCATGCCCCCTACCCCAGGTGAATGCCTTCTGTTATCCAAGTCAGTCTACAGTTTAGAAGAGGTAATTGCTTCTTCAAATGAAAAAACAGCCATGCAAAGCCACAGAGATCATGAATAATCAGAGAAACATTATGCCACCAAAAGAATACAATACACCTCCAAAAATTGGCCAGAAAGAAATGGAAATACAGGAATTGCCTGACAATTCAAAATAATGATTCTCGGAGCTACAAGGTAATACAGATAAAAAAAAATTAGTATGAAGACAACACAAAACAAAATGAGAAGTTCAACAAAAAAATAGAATATAAAATAGAACTGAACACATTATGGAGCTGTAAAACTCAATGGCTAAAGAATTCAATAGAGAATTTCCACAACAGTCTTGACCAATGAGGAGAAAGTGTGAGTGAGCCAGAAGACAGATCAGTTGAAATTATCCAATCAGAGTAGCAAACAAACAAAAACAGGATGTAAAGGAATAAAGCCAATAGATTTATGGAATACCATCAAGAGAAACAATGTACATATAATTAGAATCCAAAAAGAAGAAGGGAGGGAAAAAGAATAAAATGCTTACTTATAAAAATAATGGCTGAGAACTGCCCAAACATGGGGAGAGATTTGAACACCCAACTTTATGCAGGAAATAGATCACCCCACATTTTCAATACAAGAATTTTCTCCAAGACACATGATAGTAAAACAGTCTAAAATCAAAGACAAAAAGAGGATTTTAAAAGCAGCAAAGGAAAAGAAATCTTTCCTATAATGAAATTCCCATATGGCAATCAACAGAATTTTTCAGCAGAGACCTTGTAGATCAGGAGAGTATATGATGATATATTCAGAGTGCTGAAAGAAACTGCCAACCAAGAATACTTTACCCAGAAAATGAAGAGAGGAAAGATTTCCAACACAAACCCAAACTGAGGGAATTCATCATAACTAAATGTGCCTTTCGAGAAATGCTTTAAATAGTTATTCAAATAGAAATGAAACAGTTCTAATTAGTAACATGAAAATACTGTATACAACATAATTGTTAAGGCAAGCATATAGTCAAGTCAAGAATACTCTAATACTGTAATATCATGGAATGTTAACTATTTGGAGGACAAAAATATTAAAAATAGCTATAGCTACAGCAATTTGTTAATGGCTATACATTATATTAAAAAGGTAAATTGTAATTCAAAGTCATAAAGGGGGGATTAAAAGGGTAGACTTTTTGTATGCATTTGAAATTAAATTGTCAGTATAAAATAACATATTTAGTCCTGGCTGGTTGGCTCAGTGGTAGAGCATCAGCCTGGCATGCAGAAGTCCCAGGTTTGATTTCCAGCCAGGGCACACAGCAGAAGCACCCATCTGCTTCTCCACCCCTCCCCCTCTCCTTCCTCTCTGTCTCTCTCTTCCCCTCCCGCAGCCAAGGCTCCATTGGAGCAAAGATGGCCCGGGCGCTGGGGATGGCTCCATGGCCTCTGCCTCAGGCGCTACAGTGGCTCTGATCGCAACAGAGCGACGCCCCGGATGGGCAGAGCATCGCCCCCTGGTGGGCATGCTGGGTGGATCCCGGTTGGGCGCATGCGGGAGTCTGTCTGCCTCCCCGTTTCCAGCTTCAGAAAAAAAAAATTTATAAAATGTTTTATATAAGGTCCATGCTAATCACAAAGCAGGAACTTAAGTAGATTTAACAAATACAAAGAGAAGGGAATTAAAGCATACCATTGTGGAAAATAGTTCACAAACAATGGCAGCAAGATAGGAAGAAGGAACAAGGGAACTTGAGAAAACAGTAAAATGGCATTAGTAACTTCTTACCTACCAATTACCAAAATGTAAATTGATTGAATTATTCAATCAAAAGACATAGAATGATTAGATGGGTTAGGGGTTAGGAGGTTCAAGTATATGCTGCATACAAGAAGCTCATTTCACTTTAAGGACACAACTAGGCTCAAAGGGAGGGGATGGGAAGAGATATTCCATGCAAGTGAAACAAAAAGAGATCATGGGTAGCTAGCTATACTTATATCAGACAAAATAGACTTTAGGCTGAAAATGGTAACAAGATGAAAATGGTAACAAGAGACAAAGAAGGTCATTATACAATGACAAATAGATAAATTCATCAAGAAGACAAAGTCAAATATATATGCACCCAACACCAGCAGCACCTATATATAAAGCAAATGATAACAGATCTGAAGGGAGAAATAGACTACAATATGCTGACAGCTGGGGCCTTCAATAGCCCACTTTTAACAATGAATAAATCATCCAGACAGAAAATCAATGAGAAAACATTGGACTTGAATCATAGTTCAAGAAAGTGAACCTAACAGACATTTACAGAAGCAGAATATACATTCTTCTCAAATGTACATGGAACATTCTCCAGGGTAGATCATATAAGAAGAAATAAAAAGTGAAATAAAAAATATACTGCTCACAGGCCCTGGCCGGTTGGCTCAGCGGTAGAGCGTCGGCCTAGCGTGCGGAGGACCCGGGTTCAATTCCCTGCCAGGGCACACAGGAGAAGCGCCCATTTGCTTCTCCACCCCTCCGCCGCGCTTTCCTCTCTGTCTCTCTCTTCCCCTCCCGCAGCCAAGGCTCCATTGGAGCAAAGATGGCCCGGGCGCTGGGGATGGCTCTGTGGCCTCTGCCTCAGGCGCTAGAGTGGCTTTGGTCACAACATGGCGACGCCCAGAATGGGCAGAGCATCGCCCCCTGGTGGGCAGAGCGGCTGTCATTCACAGCCACTTAACTGAGGCTCTATTGAGGGAGAACTGAGAGGACTAGAGTTGCGTGAGGAGAGTGTAAGTTGGAGGCCCAGGGAGAGACACTGTGGGGCACAGCCACTGGAACCCCTGTGCTGAGTCATTCTCCAATACTGCAGCCGCCATCTTTCTTGGGTGGAGCAGAACCCTCTGAGCGGCATCAGCCTGGGGAAAAGCAACTGCTCCTCCCTTGGGAGTCTCTCCTGCCCCAATAATGGGGGACTGGGTAGTGCTGAGAAGCCAGGAAGCAGTAACATCAGTGACTCAGTTTTCTGGCTGTGAGGCCAGAGCTTTCCTCCACATGCTCCTGAGTCTAAGACTGGTGCTTCTGCCCCACAAGAGACTCAGTAGAAACTGTCTAGACTGCAGGCAGACCACACCTCTGGGTCTCAGAGGCCATACCCACTGGACTCCTGGGGCTACACCCTACTGAGGTCTGTGATAAAAGTCTGGACAGACTGACACCTGGGGCTGAGGGGCAGAGCCATACCCACCACCCTTCCTAATCCCTGAATTGACACAGGCTCTATACTCTACCAGAGGTTTTTTCAGTGGTCAAACCCAACAAGCAGCAGCAGACAGAGGCTGCAGGAGGTGAGCTCAGGGAACCTTGGCCTTTGAAGCGGACCTTCCTCCAGGCCCAGTGTCAATAAAAGCCAGCTTAGGTGTGCAGCTTGGCATTTCCATGTGCACCTGGGCCCAGCAGAGGCAGCCACAAACTCTGGATTGCTTGTAGCTCCAAGAAGGTTGCTGAGGGCCAGTCATGGGCAGTGTCTCCCACTGGTCTGTACCAGGTTCCTGCCAGGGAGGCCCAGAGCTGGTACATCCAGGGGCCAGCTGCAGAAAGCATTGGTTCAGGACCTAACAACCCTTGTTAGACTGGTACCCTAAGGAAGGGCTCCTCACACCTGGCCCAGCTGAGGCAAGTTTCGCTCTTGTGATAAGCACCGATACAGCAGCTCATGTGCATTGGATAGGGTGAAGCTTCACAGTCAGCCAGCTTGGGTGCTGGATATCCTGCCCCGCTGGGCTAGATTACACAGGGGGAAGGGAGAGAGGCTTGGAGCATGGACATTTAAAGTCTGAGTACCTGTGAGCCTATTGTTGGGTCTGGTTGACGGGCTTTGCCACTTTCTGGGGGGCATACTCAGCCCCAGGAAAGGACTCTCTCAGTCTTCCTCCCTGAGACTAGGGTCTCACCAACTATAAGAACTTCTGCAGAAGGGACTGTCAGTCCCACTCAATCTGAACTTGCTGCTCACTTTTTTGGAGAGAAATAAAATTTGAGTATTCAGCAGGGGCTGAGGGATTAGGCTCTGGAGTAAGGGCCACATTCCCTGTACTGAGCTTCTGACCAAGTGACCCCTGAAGTAGGGGGTCCCACTAACGTTATATTCCCAACCTCAGCTGCCCTAAACCAACAAGCTTGCAACCTGTAGGGGGGTTGGTTGGGTGAGGCCAGTCTGAGCCCACACTATAGTCTTACTACAGAAGACTCTGTGGGAAGACCAGGCAGCTGCAAGAGGAGTTGCTGAAAAATGGAGGCAAATTGTATGGAGTTTGGGGCTTTTATGGAACTGCTGTCATCTCTAAGCAGGAGGAAGCTGATCCTTATACACAGATTGGCCCCTCCCACCCTACCCAGGCACAGAAAAACACTGACACAAACAGCTAAAATAGCAGTAGCTGCAGACAGCTGGTTACAAACAATGACTGTCAACCCAAGAAGATCTAGAACCAACACAACTGGTAGCTGGTGGCAGACAGCACCAACCCTAGACTCGGCTAGCTACACAAGCAGCACACCCAAAAGAGGAGTCTAACAGACACAATGGAGAATAAATATGCCTGACAGGACAGATATTGCACAGTGTGTAATACACATGATCAAGGTTGACCCTTGAAGCCAGCTAGTCTGAAGGGATAACCATACTCATGAAAAGACTGACTGCATCTAATACTCACATATAACAAGAGGGAAAATAGTACCCTCAAGAATCATTCCTAGAGCAAGGAAAACAGGTGGCCTAGAGGTCAGTACCACTGAGCCCATCTTCTTCTTAAAGACAGCACAACAAATTTCAAAGTCAGACAGCACTACCTAATACACAGACAAAATGAGCAGACAAAGAAATGTGACCAAAATGAATCAACAAAAGAAATCCCCAGAAAAAGAACTAAATGAAATGGAAGTAACCAAACTACTAGACACAGAGTATAAAATAATGAATTGTATGATGCTCAAGGATCTTAGAGCAACAATAGATGGTCATAATGAGAACCTAAATAAAAAGAAAGCAAATATCAAAAAGAACATTGAAATTATAAAAAAGAACCAGTCATAAATGACAAATATAATATCAGAAATGAAGACTGCACTAGAAGGAATCAACAGCAGGCTGAATGAAGCAGAGGATCAAATCAGAAATTTAGAAGACAAGATAAACAAAAGCACAGAAACAGAGCAGCAACATGAAAAGAGGCACAAAAAAGACTGAGGAAACTCTAAGAAACCTCTGTGACAGCATGAAGAGAAACAACATCCTCATCATACAGGTTCCTGAAGGAGAAGAGAATGAACAAGGGATAGAGAACCTGTTTGAAGAAATCATAGCCAGAAATTTCCCTAAAATGATGAAGGAAATAGTCACACAAATTCAGGAAGCACAGACAATCCCATTAAAGAAGAATCCAAGGAGGCCTACACCAAGACACATCATAATTAAAATGCCTAAGTTAAGAGACAAAGAAAGAATACTAAAATCTGCAAGAGAAAAGCAGTTAATTACTACAGAAGAACCCCCATAAGGATGGCATTGTACTTTCCAACAGAAACACTTGACGCCAGAAGGAATTGGCAAGAAATACTCAAAGTGATGCAAAACAAGAACCTACAACCAAGACTACTTTGTGCAGCAAGGCTATCATTTAAAATTGAAGGAGAAATAAAAAGCTTGCCAGATAAACAAACAACAACAAAAAGAAATTCATTACAAGCAAACCAGTACTGCAAGAAATAATAAGAAGCCTGCTATAAAAAGTGCAAAGGAAAATAAGAAATCAGGAAAAAGAGGATTGTAGATTTAAAGAATAAAATGGCAATAAATAAGAACATATCAATAATAACCTTACATGTAAATGGATTAAATGCTCCAATTAAACAAAATAGGATACCTGCATGGATAAGAAAACAGAACCCATACATATGCTGTCTACAAGAGACCCACCTCAGAGCAAGATACACATTGACTGAAAGTGAAGAGATGGAAAAAAGTATTTCATGCAAATAGAAACAAATAAAAAAGAAAGCTGGTGTA
This sequence comes from Saccopteryx bilineata, assembly GCF_036850765.1. Taxonomy (NCBI): domain Eukaryota; kingdom Metazoa; phylum Chordata; class Mammalia; order Chiroptera; family Emballonuridae; genus Saccopteryx; species Saccopteryx bilineata. The sequence continues at coordinate 263,418,612 of NC_089490.1, read as the reverse complement.
GCAATACTTATATCTGAAAAATAGCCTTTAAAACAAAGGCTACAGTAAGGGATAAGGTCACTACATAATGATAAAGAGAGCAATCCAACAAGAGGATATAACCATTGTAAATATTTATGTGCCAAATATAGAAGCACCTATAAAGTATATTTTGATGGACATAAAGGGCGAGATTGACAGCAATACTATAATAGTAAGGGATTTTAATACCCCACTAACATCAATGGATAGATCCTCCAGACAGAGAATTAACAAAGAAACAGCAGCTTTAAATGACACACTAGATCAACTGGATTTAATTGGTATCTTCACAGTCTTTCAATCCAAAGCAGCAGAATATACATTCTTTTCAAGTGCTCACAGTACATTCTCTAGGATAGAGCACATGTTAGGACACAAAACAAGTCAGTAAATTTAAGAAGACTGATATCATATCAAGCATCTCTGATCACAGTGGCATGAAACTAGAAACCAACTACAACAGAAAAACTGAAAAAACATTCAAACACTTGGAAGCTACATAAATAAAGCATGCTATTAAATAACAAATCTGTTATCGAGATCAAGGAAGAAATCAAAATTTTTCTTGAAACATAAAAATGAACATACAACAATCCAAAATCTATGGGACATAGCAAAAGCAGTCCTGAGAGGGAAGTTCATAGCATTACAGACATACCTTAAGAAACAAGAAAAAGCTCAAATAAACAACTTAACCCTGTATCTAAAAGAACTAGAAAAAAAACAAGAAATAAAGCTCAAAGGAAGTAGAAGAAAGTAAATAATAAAGATCAGAGCAGAAATAAATGACATAGAGGCTAAAAAACAATAGGAAAAGATCAATGAAACCAAGAGCTGGTTCTTTGAATAGATAAACAAGATTGATGAACCTTTAACCAAACTCATCAAGAAAAAAAAGAGAGAGGACTCAAATAAAATTGCAAATGAAAGTGGAGAAGTAACAACTGACACTGCAGAAATACAAAGGATTGTAAGAAAATACTATGAAGATCTATATGCCTTTTCCGCCAGCTCCCCCTCTCCCCCCCCCCCCCGAGCGCCGCTCCGGCTGCACCATGCTCCCTCTGAGCTCCGGGCTCCCACTAAGCCAGCGCCGCTGTCGTCTCCTTCCAGCTGCAATCATGATCATCTACCTGGATCTCATCAGCCATGATGAGATGTTCTCCGATATCTACAAGATCGGGGAGATCACAGACGGGCTCTGCCTGGAGGTAGAGGGGAAGATGGTCAGTAGGACAGAGGGTAACATTGATGACTCACTTATTGGTGGAAATGCCTCTGCTGAAGGCCCCGATCGCAACGGTACCGAAAGCACAGTAATCACGGGTGTTGATATTGTCATGAACCATCATTTGCAGGAAACCAGCTTCACAAAAGAAGCCTACAAGAAGTACATCAAGGATTACATGAAATCAATCAAAGGAAAACTTGAAGAACAGAGACCAGAAAGAGTAAAGCCTTTTATGACAGGGGCTGCAGAACAAATCAAGCACATCCTTGCCAATTTCAAAAACTACCCAGTTCTTTATTGGTAAAAACATGAATCCAGATGGCATGGTTGCTCTACTGGACTACCATGAGGATGGTGTGACCCCATATATGATTTTCTTTAAGGATGGTTTAGAAATGGAAAAATGTTAACAAATTTGGCAATTTGGATCTATCACCTGTCATCATAACTGGCTGCTGCTTTTCATCACACCAGGACTAGGACAAATGGGACTGATGTTATCTTGAGCTCTTCATTATTTTGACCTCGATTGATTTGGAGCGGAGGCATTGTTTTTAAGAAAAAACATGCCATGTAGGTTGTCTAAAAATGAAATGCATTTAAACTAAAAAAAAAAAAAGATCTATATGCCAAAAATTTGGACAGACCTGAAGATAGCAGCAGAGTAGGCAGACGCACAGACTCCCAGCTCACACCACCGAATTGGATTACAAACTAATTTATGAATAGTCAGCGTGAAAAACCAACTCTGGACTATAAGAACAGATCTCAAAAACCAAGGAGCAAAGTAGAAGGCACAGCAAACCTGGTAGGGAGCACCTGAATCTCCCCTGCTTCTGGGAACAGGGGGGGGGGGGGTAAGGCTGAGAGCCCAGAAGGGCTCTCACTCCAAGGAAAAAAGGAGAAAATACTGCTCACAGCCACTTCCCTGGCAACCAGGGGACGAGGTTTGTTGAAAGGGCTGGCTTGTCTTCCAAAAAGAAAGGGGAGAGAGAGAGACAGATGGTGAGGGGCAGAGGAATGCAGGAGATGACCTGAAAAGCTGACTCATCCAGTGCTGGAGGCGGCCATAGCTGTGGGAAAGGCTGATCCTTCCACAAAACAAAAGTCTGAAGTGCTTCAGGGTCACATATCTCCAGACATTTCTCCAACTCCAATCTGCAAAACAAGACACAGCTGAAAACAAGAAGTGGGGAGGAGGGGCTGTAGCTCAGGTCTCCATGGTGATCTGAGATACACCTCCCCCTACTAAAGCTGAGAAAACACCCTACCCCCAGAGAGAATAACTAGCAGAAGAGGCCTCCAGAGTCTCAGGTTACAGCCACCACATTCCTGGATACAGTTTCAAATAAGCCCCCTGCTGAGATCAGTAAACAAGACAATCACCTGTTAAGAAAACAAACAAATCAAGATTTCAAAGCGGCCCAAATCCAAACGTGGATTATTATAAATAATAGCTGATGCCAACCCAAGAAGACCTAGAAATAACACAATTGAAAACTGGAGACAGACAACACCAAGCCTAGACTCCACCAGCTCTACAAACAAAACACCCAAACACACAGACATAATGAGAAGACAGAGAAGTGCAATCCAAATGAAACCACAAGAGAAACATCCAAGAAATAAACTGAGTGATATGGAAATAACCAAACTTCCAGATGCAGAGTTCAAAATAATGATTGTAAGGATGCTTAGGAATCTTAGAACAACAATGGATGGTCATTACGAACACCCAAATAAAGAAATAGCAAGTATAAAAAAGGATATTGAAATATTAAAAAATAATCAGTCAGAGATGACAAATACAATATCAGAAATGAAGACCACAATGGAAGGAATTAAAAACCGGATGGATGGAGCTGAGGATCGAATCAGTGAGTTGGAGGACAAGTGGAATGAAGGCATGAAAGCAGAGAAGAAAAAAGAAAAGAGACTCAAAAAGTCTGAGGAAACTCAGAGAGCTCTGTGACAACATGAAGAGAAATAACATCCACATCATAGGGGTTCCTGAAGAAGAAGAGAAAGAACAAGGGATAGAGACTTTGTTTAATCATATCATAGCTAAAAAATTCCCTAAATTAATGCAGGAGAAACTCTCACAAGTTCAAGAAGCACAGAGAACTCCATTAAAGAGAAAACCAAGGAAACCTACACCAAGACACATCATAATTAAAATACCAAAGCTAAGTGATAAAGAGAAAATATTAAAAGCTGCTAGAGAAAAAAAGGTTATTCCCTACAAAGGAGCCCCCATAAGGATGACATCAGACTTCTCAACAGAAACACTTGAGGCCAGAAGGGAATGGCAAGAAATATTCAAAGTAATGCAGAACAAGAACCTACAACCAAGACTACTTTATCCAGCAAGGCTATCATTTAAAATTGAAGGAGAAATAAAAAGCTTCACAGATAAAAAAAAAACCAAAACTCAAGGAATTCATTACAACCAAACCAATGCTGCAGGAAATGTTAAGGGGCCTGTTGTAAACAGATCAAAGTGAGAAAAGAATATAGCAAAAAAGGAATACAGCTTTAAAGAATAAAATGGCAATAAACAACTACATATCAATAATAACCTTAAACGTAAATGAATTAAATGATCCAATCAAAAGACATAGGGTAGCTGCATGGATAAGAAAACAGGACCCGTACATATGCTGTCTACAAGAGACACATCTTAAAACAAAAGATGCACATAGACTGAACATAAAGGGATGGAAAAAACATTTCATTCAAATGGAAATGAAAAAAAAGCTGAGATAGCAATACTTATATCAGACAAAATGGACTTTAAAGGAAAGGATATAGTAAGAGATAAAGAAGGCCACTACATAATGATAAAGGGAGCAATCCAACAGGAAGATAATAACCATCATAAATATCTATGCACCTAATATAGGAGCACCTAAATATATAAAGCAGACTTTGATGGATATAAAGGGTAAAATCAACAGCAATAGTAGGGGATTTCAATACCCCACTAACATCACTAGATAGATCCTTAAGAAAGAAAATTAACAAAGAAACAGCAGACTTAAAGGACACACTAGATCAACTCGATTTAATAGATATCTTCAGAACCTTTCACTCTAAAGCAGCAGAATATACCTTCTTTTCAAGTGTTCATGGTACATTATCTAGGATGGAACACATGTTAGGGCACAAGAGTGGTCTCAGCAAATTTAAGAAGATTGAAATCATATCAAGCACTTTCTCTGATCACAATGGCATAAAACTAGAAATGAACCACAACAGAAAAACTGATTAATTCTCAAACACATGGGAACTAAATAGCAGGTTGTTAAATAACGAATGGATTAAGAATGAGATCAAAGAAGAAATAAAAAAATTCCTAGAAACGAATGATAATGAGCATACAACAACTCAAAATTTATGGGACACAGCTAAAAGAGTACTGAGAGGGAAGTTCATAGCACTACAGGCACACTTTAAGAAGCTAGAAAAAGTTTAAATAAACAACTTAACCCTGCATCTAAAAGAAGTAGAAAAAGAACTGCAAGTAAAGCCCAAATGTAGTAGAAGGAAGGAAATAATAAAGATCAGAGCAGAAATAAAAGACATAGAGGCTAAAGAAACAATACAAAGGATCAATGAAACTAGGAGCTGGTTCTTTGAAAAGGTAAACAAGATTGATGACCCTTTAACCAGACTGACCAAGAAAAAAAGAGAGAGGACTCAAATAAATAAAATTAGAAATGAGAGTGAAGAAATAACAACTGACACAATAGAAATACAAAATATTGTAAGAAAACACTATGAAGAACTGTACGCCAAAAAACTAGACAACCTAGATGAAATGGACAAATTCCTTGAAACATATCGTCTTCCAAAAATCAATCTGGAAGAATCAGAAAACCTAAACAGACCAATTACACCAAATGAGATCGAAACAGTTATCAAAAAACTCCCAACAAAGAAAAGTCCTGGGCCAGATGGCTTCACAAGTGAATTCTACCAAATATCAAAGAAGAACTAACTCCTATCCTTCTCAAGCTATTTCAAAAATTTCAAGCGGAAGGAAGACTTCCAAGCTCCTTTTATGAGGCGAGCATAATTCTGATTCCAAAACCAGGCAAAGACAACACAAAGAAAGAAAATTATAGGCCAATATCCCTGATGAATTTAAATGCTAAAATCCTCAACAAAATATTAGCAAACCAGATCCAACAATATATGGAAGAAATCATACACCATGATCAAGTGGGATTTGTTCTGGGGAGGCAAGGCTGGTACAATATTTGCAAATCAATCAATGTGATTCATCACATAAACAAAAGGAAGGAAAAAAACCACATGATAATATCAATAGATGCAGAAAAAGCATTTGATAAAATCCAGCACCCATTCATGATCAAAACTCTCAACAAAGTGGGAATACAGGGAACATACCTCAACATGATAAAAGCCATCTATGACAAACCCACAGCCTACATCATACTCAATGGGCAAAAATTAAAAGCAATCCCCTTAAGATCAGGAGCAAGGCAAGGGTGTCCACCTTTCACCACTCTTATTCAACATAGTCCTGGAAGTCCTAGCCACAGCAATCAGAGAAGAAGAAGAAATAAAAGGCATTGAAGTTGGAAAAGAAGAAATAAAACTATCATTATTTTCAGATGATATGATATTGTATATAGAAAACCCTAAAGTCTCAGTCAAAAAACTACTGGACCTGATAAATGAATTCAGCTAGGTGGCAGGATATAAAATTAATACTCAGAAATCAGAGGCATTTTTATACACCAACAATGAACAGTTAGAAAGAGAAATTAAGGAAACAATTCACTATTACAAACAAAAAAATAAAGTACCTAGGAGTAAATTTAACCAAGGAGACTAAAGACTTGTACTTGGAAAATTATAAAACATTGATAAAAGAAATCAAGGAAGATACAAACAAGTGGAAGCATAATCTCAATGCCCCGGATGGGCAGAGCATCGCCCCTTGGTGGGCGTGCCAGTTGTATCCCGGTCGGGCGCATGTGGGAGTCTGTCTGACTGCCTCCTCATTTCCAGCTTCAGAAAAATACAAAAAAAAAGAGTCTATATTACCCAAAGCAATTTATAAATTCAATGCAATACCAATTAAAATACCAATGACATACTTCAACGATATAGATAACATATTCCAAAAATTTATATTGAACTAAAAAAGAACATGAATAGCCTCAGCAATCTTAAAAAAAAAAGAATAAAGTAGGATGTATCACACTTCCTGATATCAAGTTATAGTACAAGGCCATTGTACTCAAAACAGCCTGGTACTGGCATAAGAACAGGCATATAGATCAATAGAACAGAATAGAGAATGCAGAAATAAACCCACAGCTCTATAGACAACTGATATTGTCTATAGAGGGGTAAGGGCATACAGTGGAGTAAAGACAACCTTTTTAATAAATGGTGTTGGGAAAATTGGATAGCTACCTGCAAAAAAAAAAGAAACTAGACCATCAACTTACACCATTCACAAAAATAAACTCAAAATGGATAAAAGACTTAAATGTAAGCCATGAAACCATAGCATCTTAAAAGGAAACATAGGCAGTAAGCTCTCCGACATCTCTGACAGCGATATATGTCCTGATTTGCTGATTTATGTCCACGGGAAAGTGAAATAAAAGACAGAATAAACAAATGGGACTATATCAAACTAAAAAGCCTTTGCACAGCCAAACAAGAACAGAATAAAAAGACAAACTACACAATGGGAGAACATATTTGACAGTACGTCTGATAAGGGGTTAATAACCGAAATTTATAAAGAACTTGTAAAACTCAACACCAGGAAGACAAACAATCCAATCAAAAAATGGGCAAAATAAATGAATAGACACTTCTCCAAAGAGGACATACAGATGGCCAATAGGCATATGAAAAAATGCTCAACATCACTAATCATTAGAGAAATGCAAATTAAAACCACAATGAGATATCACCTTACACCAGTCAGAATGACGCTTATCAACAAAACAACACAGAATAAGTGATGGCGAGGATGTGGAGAAAAGGGAACCCTCTTGCACTGCTGGTGGGAATGCAGACTGGTGCAGCCTCTGTGGAAAACAGTATGGAGATTCCTCAAAAAATTAAAAATTGAACTGCCTTTTGGCCCTGGTCGGTTGGCTCAGTGGTAGAGCGTCGGCCTGGCGTGCAGAAGTTCCGGGTTCGATTCCTGGCCAGGGCACACAGGAGAAGCACCCATCTGCTTCTCCACCCCTCCCCCTCTCCTTCCTCTCTGTCTCTCTCTTCCCCTCCTGCAGTGAGGCTCCATTGGAGCAAAGATGGCCCGGGCACTGGGGATGGCTCCTTGGCCTCTGCCCCAGGCGCTGGAGTGGCTCTGGTCGCAACAGAGTGACGCCCCGGAGGGGCAGAGCATCGCCCCCTGGTGGGCAGAGTGTCGCCCCCTGGTGGGCGTGCTGTGTGGATCCCGGTCAGGTGCATGCAGGATTCTGTCGGACTGTCTCTCCCCGTTTCCAGCTTCAGAAAAATACAAAAAAAAAAAAAAAATTGAACTGCCTTTTGACCCAGCTATCCCAGTTTTAGGAATATACCCTAAGAAAACCAAAGAACTGTTCCAAAAGGAGAAATGCACCCCCATGTTTATGGCAGCATTATTCACAATAGGGAAGATCTGGAAACAGCCCAAGTGTCCATCAATGGACGACTGGATTAAAAAGCTTTGGTACATATATACTATGGAATACTACTCAGCCATAAGAAATGATGACATCGGATCATTTACAATAACATGGATGGGCCTTGATAACATTATATGGAGTGAAATAAGTAAATCAGAAAAATCTAAGAACTATATGAATCCATACATAGATGGGACACAAAAATGACACTCAGAGACATGGACAAGAATGTGATGGTAACGGGGGTGGGGTGGGGAGGGGGATAGAAAGGAGAGAGGCGGGTGGGGGGAGGGGAGGGGCACAAATAAAACCAGATAGAAGGTGACAGAAGACAATTTGACTTTGGGTGAGGGGTATGCAACATAATCAAATGTCAAAATAATCTGGAGATGTTTTCTCTGAATGTATGTACCCTGATTTATCAATGTCACTGCATTAAAATTAATAAAAATAAGATAAAAAATTTTGGACAACCTAGGCGAAATGGATAAATTCATAGACATACAATCTTCCAAGACTCAATCTGGAAGAATCAGAAAACCTAAACAGACCTACTACAACAAATGAAATGAAAACAGTTATCAAAAACTTTCAGCAAACAAAAGTCCTGGTCCAGATGGCTTCACATCGAATTTTACCAAATATTCAAAGAACTAACACCTATCTTTCTCAAGCTATTTCAAAAAATTTTAGAGGAGGGAAGACTTCCAAACTCTTTTTCTGAGGCAAGCATTATTCTCATTACAAAATAAGTGAAGACACTATAAAGAAAGAAAAGTATAGGCCAATATCCCTGATGAACACTAATGCTAAAATTCTCAACAAAATATTAGCAAACCAGTCCAACACTACATCAAAAAGATCATACATCAAGTGAGATTTATTCCGGGAGGCAAGGCTGGTACAATATTCACAAATCAATAAATGTGATTCATCACATACACAAAAGGAAGGATAAAACATCACATGATTATATCAATAGATGAGAAAAAGCATTCGATAAAATCTAGCATCCATTATGATCAAAACTCTCAGCAAAGTGGGAATACAGGGGACATACCTCAACATAATAAAGTCCATCTATGACAAGCTCGTAGCCAACATTACACCCAAAGGGCAGAAATTAAAAGCAATCCCCTTAAGATCTTATTCAACATAGTTCTGGAAGTCCTAGCCACAGCAATGAGACAAGAAGAAGAATAAAAGGCTTCCAAATTGGAAAAGAGGAAGTAAAACTATCATTATTTGCTGATGACCTGATACTGTACATAGAAAACTCTAAAGTCTCAGTCAAAAACTACTAGACCTGAAAAATGAGTTAGGCAAGTTGGCAGGATATAAAATTAATATTCAGAAATCAGTGGCATTCTTATACACCTACAATAAACTTTCTGAAAAAGAAATTAAGGTAACAATCCACTTCACTATTGCAACAAAAAGAATAAAGTACCTAGGGTTAAATTTAACCAAGGAGGTAAAAGACTTGTGCTCAAAGTAAGACATTGAAGAAAGAAATCAAGGAAGATACAAACAAGTGAAAGTACATACCGTGTTCATGGATAGGAAGAATAAATATCATTAAAATGTCTATACTACTCAAAGCAATCTATAAATTCAATGTAATGCCTATTAAAATACCAATGACATACTTCAAAGATATAGAACAAATATTTCAAAAATTTATTTGTAACCGACAAAGAATACGAATCGCTTCAGCAATCTTGAAAATGAAAACTAAAGTGGGAGGTATTACACTTCTTGATATCAAGTTATACTACAAGGCTACAGTAATCAAAACAGCTTGGTTCTCGCATAAGAACAGGCATACAGATCAATGGAACAGTACAGAGAACCCAGAAATAATCTCACATCTTAATGGTCAATTGATATTTGACAAAGGAGGTAATAGCATATAATGGAGTAAAGACAGTCTCTTTAGCCTGATCAGGTGGTGGCGCAGTGGATAGAGCATCAGACTGGGATGCGGAAGACCCAGGTTTGAGATCCCGAGGTCGCCAGCTTGAACGTGGGCTCATCTGGTTTGAGCAAAAATTCACCAGCTTGGACCCAAGGTTTCTGGCTCAAGCAAGGGGTTACTCAGTCTGCTGAAGGCCCATGGTCAAGGCACATATGAGAAAGCAATCAATGAACAACTAAGGTGTCGCAATGCGCAACAAAAAACTAATGATTGATGCTTCTCATCTCTCCGTTCCTGTCTGTCTGTCCCTGTCTATCCCTCACTCTGACTCTCTCTCTGTCTCTGTAAACAAACAAACAAAAAAAACCCAGTCTCTTTAATAAATGGTTTTTGGAAAAGTGGACAGATACATGCAAAAAAATGAAACTAGACCACCGATTTACACCATTCACAAAAATAAACTCAAAATGGATAAAAGTCTTAAATGTAAGTCGTGAAACCATAAACATCTTGGAAAAAAACATAGGCAGTAAACTCTCCGATATCTCTCATAGCAATATTTTTGCCCATATATCTCCATGGGCAATTGAAATAAAGGACAAAATAAACAAATGGGACTATAGCAAACTAAAAAGCTTTTGCGCAGCAAAAGACACCATTAACAAAATAAAAAGACAACCCAAATAATGGGAGATCATATTCACTGATATGTCTGATAAAGGGATAATAACCAAAATTTTTAAAGAACTTCCAAAACTCAACACCAGGAAGGTAAACAGTCCAATTAAAAAGTGGTCAAAGGCCTGACCAGGCGGTTGGTGCAGTGCATAGAGCGTCGGACTGGGATGCGGAGGACCCAGGTTTGAGACCCCGAGGTCACTAGTTTGAGCGTGGGCTCATCTGGTTTGAGTAAGGCTCACCAGCTTGAACCCAAGGTTGCTGGCTCGAGCAGGGGGTTACTCGGTCTGCTGTAGCCCCACAGTCAAGACACATATGAGAAAGCAATCAATGAACAACTAAGGTGTCACAACGAAAAACTAATGATTGATGCTTCTCATTTCTCTCTGTTCCTGTCTGTCTGTCTCTATCTATCCCTCTTTCTGACTATCTCTGTAAATAAGATAAAATAAAATAAAATATTTAAAAAAGAGTGGTCAAAGGGGGCCCTGGCCGGTTGGCTCAGTGGTAGAGCATCGGCCTGGCATGTAGGAATCCTGGGTTCGATTCCCGGCCAGGGCACACAGGAGAAGCACTCGTCTGTTTCTCCACCCCTCCCCCTTTCCTTCCTCTCTCTCTCTTTCCCTCCTGCAGTCAAGGCTCCACTGGGGCAAAGTTGGCCCGGGCGCTGAGGATGGCTCTGTGGCCTCTGCCTCAGGCACTATAATGGCTCTGGTTGCAACAGAGTGACACCCCAGATAGGCAGAGCATTTCCCCCTGGTGGGCATGCTGGGTAGATCCCGGTCGGGCGCATGTCGGAGTCTGTCTGACTGCCTCCCCGTTTCCAACTTCAGAAAAATACACACACACACACACACACACACACACACACACACACAAGTGGTCAAAGGAACTGAATAGACACTTCTCCAAAGAGGACATACAAATGGCCAAAAGGCTTATGACAAAATGCTCAACATCACTAATCATTAGAGAAATGCAAATTAAAACCACAATGAGATATCACCTCACACCTGTCAGAATGGCGCTCATTAACAAAACAACACACAATAAGTGCTGGCGAGGGTGTGGGGAAAAGGGAACTGTCTTGCACTGCTGGTGGGAATGCAGACTTCTCTCTCTGTAAAGTCAATATATAAAATATTTTAAAAAGAAAAAATACAATGGTACATATAAACCATATGGTACTGGTGAAAAACAGACATGTAGACCAATAAAACAGAATCAAGCACCCAGAAACAAACCCTTGCATACATGGTCAACAAATATTTGATAAGAAAGCCAAGAATACTCAATAGGGAAAGAATACTCTCTTCAATAAATGGTGTTGGGAAAACTGGATAACCACATGCATAAGAATAAAATTGTATCCCTACCTTTGTCACTCTCAAAGTTTAACTCACAATGGATTAAAGACTTAAACATAAGACCTGAAACCATAAAATTTCTAGAAGAAAAGACAGGGCAAAATTCCTTGACAAGTGTCTTGAAAATGATCTTTTGGATACAACACCTACAGGACAAGCAATAATATAAAAATAAACAAGGTGAACTACATCAAACTAAAAAGTTTTTGCATAGCAAAAATCATTATTAATAAAATGAAAAGGCAGCCTACAGAATGAGAGCAAACAACTTGTAAATCCTACATTTCATAAGGGGTTAATATCCAAAATGTAAGAAATTCATACAACTCAATAGAAAAAAACAAAAGAAAACAAAAACCCAACCTGATGTTTAGGCAGAAGAAATGAATAGATATTTTTTCCCAGAGAAGACATACAAATGGCCAACAAGTGCATGAAAAGGTGCTTGGCATTAGTAATCATCAGGGAAATGCAAGCCAAAACTACAATGAAATATCACCTGTTAATATGGCTATTATAAAAAAGATGAGGTAACTAGTGTTGACAAGGATGTGGAGGAAAGGGAACACTTGTGCACTGTTGATGGAAATGTGAATTGGTGCAGCCACTATAGAAAACAGTATGGAGGGGCCTCAAAAATTTAAAAATGCAACTACCATATAATCCAGCAATCCTACTTCTTGGTATATACCCAACAAAAATAAAATCAGGATCTCAAAAAGGTATCTGCACTGCCATGTTCATTGCAGCATTATTCACAATAGCCAGGATACAGAAACACCTGAGTGTCTATTAATGGATAAATGAATAAAGATGAGATATATATCTGTAGCTAAGGATATATGTAAAATTGAATATTATTCAGTCATGAGAAGAAAATCTTGTAATTTGTGACAGTCTGGTTGGGCTTTGTGCAAAGTGAAATAAGTCAGAGGGAGACAAATACTCTATGATATCACTTACATGTGGAATCTGAAAAAGCGAAACACATAGAAAGTATAATGATGGTTATTACGGCTGAAGGGATGGGGAAAATGAGGAAATACTGGTGAAAGAGTACAGACTTTCAGTTATAAGATGAGTAAATTTTGGGGATCTAACATACAGCATAGTGATTAGAGTCAATAATACTATGTTATATACTTGAAAGTTGCCAAGGTTTTGGGTTTTTTTTTTATTTTTTTTTTAAATTTATTCTTTTTAGGGGGGGGGGAGAGAGCAGGAAGCATTAACTCCCATATGTGCCTTGACCAGGCAAGCCAGGGCTTTGAACCGGCAACCTCAGTGTTTCCAGGTTGATGCTTTATCCACTGCACCACCACAGGTCAGGCTGCCAAGGTTTTTTTTTAATGCTAAGTTTAAATGCAATCATGATAATACAAAGAGTAATCTTTGAAAATCAGAAAAGAGCATAGTAACTTAAGTATCAAACATCTATATAAAATAAGTGTTACTAAGTTTGACAAAAATACCCACTTAGAACATGTGGTTATTTAAAAAAACAAGAAATGTCCACATGTAAAAACAGTAAAGTTCAAAGGATCTAACCACAAAAAGAAATGGTAATTATGTGAGATGATGGAAGTGTTAGCTAACGTTATCGTAGTAATCATTTTGCAATATATTTGTTTTCAAGTCACACCTTATATTTTGCAAATTTACATAATCTTCTCTGTCAATGTGCACAAATAAATATTTCATGAAAGATGGAAAGAAATGAAATCAGGTATTGCATATAATTGAAAACGAAATACGATACTTAAGATAATTCTTTTAAAAAGGATTGAAATATTTCTATCAATATGCTTTTGAATTTACTATGCAAGAAAGGCAGTTATTTTCCATACTAAATGGTTTCTCTTAATTTCTCAAATATTCTTTATATTTTAGTTCATCTGTATGTTAATCATTTTGAATGTTTGCACAAACACCCTCTGTGACTCATAAAGTGACCTTTAGTTTATTATGGTCTAATTAGAAGCCTGAGGGGCTATGCCATATGTCAATGGAAAGTTGTTTTTGCTAGATTTCCATTAGAGCCTAGGTCCTATCTGACCTAATTGCTTGTAGTAAAGATGTTCTTGAGGCTGTTCCTAAACTAAAAGATAATATAATTTAGTTTAATTGTGCTTCAGTAGATTCTAGAACACAGTTAAATACTAAACATTTTAAGAAGTCTCAGAATGGATACTTGTGTGTTAAATCAAAATGTGGCCCTTTTCCATCTCTGACACAGCATGTGCGCAGGATAGCCATAGCCTTCACAGGTATGTAGTGTATGTGGAGTCTAATAGTGAGATGACAGTGACCACTACTTCCTGATGTGCCATTTGGGACATTTTCTCAGCTTGTCTTACTTTCGTTCACTTTTGTAGATGATTTTTCAAAATAATAAATTTATCCTTATTAAAATATTTTTAAACAAATTTACTAAAGTAATAGTGAGTCCTTTCAGATCAGAAGAGAGTTATCTTATTCTTTTTTGGTTTTTGCCAGCGCCACACATGGTATCTGTCTTATATGAAAGGATGATTTATTTAATACTATTAAATTGAATTGTGTCATTAAGAAAGGACTATCTCCTTAAATGTATTTTATTGTCGGGGCCAGCACTGTTCAAAGCTGAAATGATAGACGTGTTTTATATCTGCTGTGCAATATGGTAGCCAATAGCTATATGTTGCTCTTGAACATTGAAACATGGCCAGTGTGACTGAACAACTGAATATTTATTGCATTTAATTTTAATTTATTTAAAAGTAAATAGCCACATGTGGCAAGTGGTAAGTATATTGGATAATACAGATTCAGATCCAAATTTTTTGTTTGTGTTAAGTTGCAACAGCGTTCTCCCAAATGTTGAGCCTGACTAGATAACTTCCTTATGTTCTTTCTGTTCCTGAAACCGATTCTAGGGATCTAGCTTATTTTTCTCTCCTATTTAAACTGGCCTATCCCTGCCCTGGTCGGATGGCTTGGGTGGTTACATCATTGACCTGGTGCACAAAGGTTGCATGTGCAATCCCCAGTCAGGGCTCATATAGGAGCAGATCCATGTTTCTCTGTTTTCTCTCTCCCTCTCTCTTTCTGTCTCCTCGCCCCCTCTAAAATCTATGAATATATATATTTTTTAAAATTGGCCTATACCCAGTTTATCTATTCACCCATTTAATATTTATCATGAACTATGTGCTAAGCACTCTGCTATAAGCTAAGGGGGGAAACAAGCAAGACAGGTCATGCCTACAAGCAACTTACAGTCTAGTAGGGAAGGGAGGGCTAGTTAAGAAATAAATGTGGTGGTGGTAGCACAGGGCCCAGTGCGGCCACAAAGGAAGGAAGTGTTGGTCATGCCTGGAGAAGACAGGAAAGCTACATAGACGGTGCTGCGAGCCAAGAAAAGTGAGCGGGCATTTTCAGTTGAATAAATGAAGGAAGGCATTTGTTATGAGTTGAGTTATGTGCCCCATGAATTCATAGTGTCCCTAACCCTTAGTACCTCAGAATATAATGTTATTTGGAAATAGGGTCACTGTTGATGTAATTAAGATGAGGTTATACTGAAGGGTAGGCTCCTAATCCATTACGATTGGTGTCCTCATAAAAAGGAAAATTTGGATACACAGACACACACAAGGAAAACACCATGTAAAGATTGGAGGATGCTGCCACAAGCCAAGAAGCTACCAGAATCTAGGAGTGGGACCTGAAACAGATTCTTCCCTAGAGCCTTTAGAAGGAGCATGGTACTTCTGACATCTTAATCTCAGATTTCTAGATTCTAGAACTGTGAGACAATTTGTTTCTGTTGCTTAAGCCACTTAGTTTGTGGTACTTGTTATAGCAGCCCTAGCAAACTAATACAGCATTCCTGTTTGAGGAATCAGTATTGAGAAATAGGCTGTGGAAAATATGTATTAAAGTTCTGTTCTGTGACTACTTAATTTAGGAATTTTAAAAGAAAAAATAAAATAAAACAAGCATTAGCCTGCATATGACAATTTCTTTTATTAGTGTTTTTCTACGCTTGAGGATAAAAAGCTAAGGATAATAATGTTTGGTGTAAAATTGATAGTATATTTCTGCTAAAATGTGTCATGAATAAAAAAATAAAATGTATACTGGTCACTATAAGTCAATATTATAAAATATTTACTGAACAAGAACATTAATGGCCACAACCTACAGGAGGGACATGTCCATTGCCTTTGGTTTCAGATTTACCCTTGATATTCAGCTCTGTGAAAGGGAATCTGAGGCTTTTAAATATTTTTTCTGTCAGATGGCTCAAAATTAAACTTTTTTGGTAGAGTGTGGTGGAGAATCATTGCAACAGGAAAGGATTTCTCTCCTTGATTCGGGTGTGCTTTTGCTGGGCAGTTCCTGTAGAGGACCTTGGTTTTTTGTTGTTGTTGTTTTTGTATTTTTCTGAAGTTGGAAACAGGGAGGCAGACAGACTCCCGCATGCACCTGACCGGGATCCACCCGGCATGCCCACCAGGGAGCGATGCTCTGCCCATCTGGGGCGTCGCTCTGTTGCAACCAGGGCCATTCTAGCACCTGAGGCAGAGGCCACGGAGCCATCCTCAGCGCCCGGGCCAACTTTGCTCCAATGGAGCCTTGGCTTTGGGAGGGGAAGAGAGAGACAGAGAGGAAGGAAAGGGGGAGAGGTGGAGAAGTAGATGGGTGCTTCTCCTGTGTGCCCTGGCCGGGAATCGAACCTGGGACTCCTGCATGCCAGGCTGACGCTCTACCACTGAGCCATCCGGCCAGGGCCAAGCACCTGGTTTTCCCAGAGACCAGCTCCTACAGTGTACATGTTGCCCACACCATGCTTCTGCAGCACGGGCAGCTTCTTTAGTACTAGGATCCTGTACAGCGTGTCACACAAGCATGTAAAAGTGTTAAACAACACTGTCAACCAACTTGACCTAAGTGACATTTATAGAACACTCTACCCAACAATAGAAGAATACACCATTTTTTCAAGTAAATGCAGAATAATTTCCAGGACAGAACATATACAAGGCCATAAAACATGTCTTAGGCCCTGGCCGGTTGGCTCAGTGGTAGAGCATCAGCCTGGCATGCAGGAGTCCCAGGTTTGATTCCCAGCCAGGGCACACAGGGGAAGCGCCCATCTGCTTCTTCACCCCTCCCCTCCCCCTCTCCTTCCTCTCTGTCTCTCTCTTCCCCTCCTGCAGCCAAAGCTCCATTGGAGCAAAGTTGGCCTGGGCGCTGAGGATGGCTCTGTGGCCTCTGCCTCAGGTGCTAGAATGACTCTGGTTGCAACAGAGTGACGCCCCAGATGGGCAGAGCATCGCCCCCTGGTGGGCATGCCAGGTGGATCCCGGTTGGGCGCATGCGGGAGTCTGTCTAACTGCCTCCCTGTTTCTAACTTCAGGAAAAAAAAACACAAAAAAACCCCAAAAAACAAAAAAACATGTCTTAATAAATTTAAAAGAACTGAAATCTTTCATAGTATGTTTTCTAAACCTAATAATTAAGTTATAAATCAATTAACAAAAAGGACTTTTGTATTTGTAGCATAGTACTTCTGGTGAGCCATCCATTTCTGAAGAGCTTTCCCCAAATGCTAGAGTATTCTCTACAGTTCATAGAGGAAAATGCATAACATTAAAACGGAATATTAGAAAACAAAGTCTCGGTCCTGGCCACTTGGCTCAGTGTTAGAGCGTCAGCCCCAGTGTGTGGAAGTCTCGGGTTTGATTCTTGGCCAGGGCACATAGGAAAGGCGCTATCTGCTTCTCCGCCCTTCCCCCTCTCCTTCCTCTCTTTCTCTCTCTTCCCCTCCTGCAGCCAAGGCTCCTGGAGCAAAGTTGGCCTGGGAGCTAAGGACGATGGCTCCATGGTCTCCGTCTCAGGTGCTAGAATGGCTCCGGTTGCAACAGAGCGATGCCCCAGATAGGCAGAGCATCGCCCCCTAGTGGGCATGCTGGGTGGATCCCAGTTGGGCACATGTGGGATTCCGTCTGTCTGCCTCCCCACCTCTCACTTTAGAAAAATACAAAAAAGAAAAAAAGAAAAAGTCTCAAGTCAATAAGCTTTCACCTTAAGAGACTAAAAGAGAAGACCCAATTAAGCCCCAAGCAAACAGAAGCAAGGAAATAATATAAACAGAGTGGAAATAAATAAAATAGAAAACAAAACAATAGAGAAAACCATGAGTCAATGAAACTAAAAGAAACATCTTTGAAAAGACCAACAAAATTGATAAACCTTTAACTAGACCAACCAAGAAAAAAAAAGCACAAGTTACCATTATTACAATGGAAAGAAACCATTACTACTGACACTGCAGACTGTAAGGATAATAAGGTATAATTTGCACATCTTCTTCTTTTTTTCTTTATTTTTCCGAAGCTGGAAACGGGGAGAGACAGTCAGACAGACTCCCGCATGCGCCCGACCGGGATCCACCTGGCATGCCCACCAAGGGGCGACGCTCTGCCCACCAGGGGGCGATGCTCTGCCCCTCCAGGGCGTCGCTCCGTTGTGACCAGAGCCACTCCAGCGCCTGGGGCAGAGGCCAAGGAGCCATCCCCAGCGCCTGGGCCATCCCTGCTCCAATGGAGCCTCGCTGTGGGAGGAGAAGAGAGAGACAGAGAGGAAGGAGAGGGGGAGGGGTGGAGAAGCAGATGGGCGCCTCTCCTGTGTCCCCCGGCCGGGAATCGAACCCGGGACTCCCGCACGCCAGGCCGACACTCCACCATTGAGCAAACCGGCCAGGGCCTGCACATCTTTTTTGAGGGGGAAAGAATCAACAAATTATAAACCTCAATGAAATGGATACATTCCCAGAAAGCTGGAGAGTACCAAAATTATCTTACTAAATAGAAAATCTGTGTGGACCTATAAGGAGTAAAAATTTAGCTTGGTAATAGAAAATCTCCATAAAAAAAAAATTTCAGGTCCAGGTGGCTTCATGGGTCAATTGAAGAAGACATAATGTCAATCCTATATAATTACTTCACAAAACAGAAAGAGGGCTAGGGTTAGGGTTAGACACTTTCCAACTTATTCCATGAGGTCAGTATTAGCCTGACAGCAAAGCCAGATGAAAATATGATGCAAAAAGAAAACTGTAAACCAATATCCATCATTAAAGATATACAGAAATCCTTAGCAAAATATTAGCAAGCCAAATTCAAGAACATATAAACAGGGTTATAGGTGGAATTTATCTTAAAAACATCACATAATCATCTCACTAGAGTCAGAAAAGGCATTTGAACAATCCAACATTCATTTACTGTACAATGAAAACTCTCAGCAAGCCAGGAATATAATGGATCTTTTTTCACCTGATAGTGTCTTTTTAGAGCTAACCTAATTACTTAATAGTGAATGACTACTTTCCTGGAGGATCTGGAACAAGAAAATGATGTCTGTTCTCATAAATTTTATTCAGTGTTGCACTGGAGGTTCTAGTCTGGGCAATAAGAAAAGAAAAAATATAGAAAAACATATTAGAAGGAAAAAGAAAAACACTGTTCCTATTGACAGATGACATATCTTGTACCTATGTAGAAAATCCAAAGGAATCAACAAAAAAAAGCTACTAGAACTAGTTTGGCAAGCTCTCAGGATACAAGATCAATACACAAAAATAATTTTATTTCTATATACTAGCAAATAACAGACTAAAAATAAAATTAAGAAAACACTCCCATTGCCAATAACATACAAAGAATAAAATACTTGAACTACATTTAACAAAGAAGTGCAAAAACACTGCAAAGCGCTGCTGAGGTAAAGTAATGAAGATCTAAATAAATGAAAAGAAATTCCATATTCATGGATTGGAAGTCTTAGTATTGTTAAGATAAAATTCTTTCCAAATTAATCTATAGTTTTTTGTTTGTTTGTTTTAGATGAGAGGAAGAGGGATAATGAGACAGACTCCTGCATGTGCCCTGATCAGGATCTACCTGGTAACCTCATCTGGGGATGATGCTCAAGTATTAAGCTATTTTTAGCACCTGAGGCTGCTGTACTTCAATGGAGCTATCCTCAGCATCCAGGACCATGCTTGAACCAACTGAGCTACTGGCTATCTGAGGGCAAGAGGGAAAGAAGGGGGAAAAGAAGATGGGAAGAAGCAGATGGTCACTTCTCCAGTATGCTCTGACTGACCAGGAAACAAACCTGGGACATCATACACCAGGTTGATGCTCTATTCACTGAGCCACTGGCCAGGGCCAATCTATAGTTTCAAAATAATCTCAATTACAATCTGAGAACATTTCTGTTTTTGTAGAAATGTATAAGCTGATTCTAAAGTTGATAAGGAAATGAAAAGTACGTAGAATAGCAAAGACAATTTTGAAAAAGTAGAATAAACTTGGATGCCTTACAGTAACCAATATCAAATATTATCAATATATAATAACTGAGATGGTGTAGTATTGGGTAAAGATAGATACATAGATTAGAAGACAGAATTGAGAGGCCAGAAATAAAATTGTTCAATTTATGGTCAATTGAATTTTGACAAAGGTGTGCAGACAATTCAATGGGGAATGCATAGTCTTTTCAGCAAATGTTGTTAGAACAATTTAATATCATATGAAATAGAAGGAGGGAGAAGAAGAAGAATGGGAAGAGGAAGAAAAAAGAAAAAGAAGAGGAACAGAAAGAGGAAGAGGAAGGAAAACAAGAACAAAACAACAAAGATCTGCCTGACCTGTGGTGGCACAGTGGATAAAGCGTCGACCTGGAAATGCTGAGGTCGCCGGTTCGAAACCTTGGGCTTACCTGGTCAAGGCACATATGGGAGTTGATGCTTCCAGCTCCTCCCCCCTGTCTCTCTCTCCTCTCTCTCTCTCCTCTCTAAAATGAATAAATAAATTTAAAAAAATCATTTAAAAAAAACAAACAAAAAACAACAAAGATCTTTACCTCAAACCACATGTCAAATTTAAGGATTTATCAGAGACTTAAATGGAAGAGCTAAAACTAAAAATTTCTCATTAAAACATAGGAGAAGCATCTTTGCGACCTTGGGTTAGGCAATGATTTCTTAGATGTGGCAACAAAAACACAATCCATAAAAGAAAATGGCTAATTTGGACTTGAAAATAAAAAGTTTACTCTTTAAAAGACACTATTAAAATGAAAAGGGAAACATTGATATATATTCAAAAATAAAAAGACAAGTTACAGGGTGGGAATAAAATTTGTATCTGATAACAGATTTGTATCTAGAATTATAAAGAACTCTTGCAACTCTATTATATACAAACAAATAATCAAATTAAACAATAACAAGAAATTTCAACATTCAAAATGACATAGCATCAGAAAAAATATATGGATGACTGATGAGCACATGAAAAGTTGCTCAACATTATTAGCCATTAAGAAAATGGAAATTAGCCCTGGCCGGTTGGCTCAGCGGTAGAGCGTCGGCCTAGCGTGCGGTGGACCCGGGTTCGATTCCCAGCCAGGGCACACAGGAGAAGCGCTCATTTGCTTCTCCACCCCTCCGCCGCGCTTTCCTCTCTGTCTCTCCCTTCCCCTCCCGCAGCCAAGGCTCCATTGGAGCAAAGATGGCCCGGGTGCTGGGGATGGCTCTGTGGCCTCTGCCTCAGGCGCTAGAGTGGCTCTGGTCGCAACATGGCGACGCCCATGGCGACGCCCAGGATGGGCAGAGCATCGCCCCCTGGTGGGCAGAGCATCGCCCCTGGTGGGCGTGCCGGGTGGATCCCGGTCGGGCGCATGCGGGAGTCTGTCTGACTGTCTCTCCCTGTTTCCAGCTTCAGAAAAATGAAAAAAAAAAAAAAAAAAGAAAATGGAAATTAGCCTGACCAGGCAGTGGCGCAGTGGATAGAAAGTTGGACTGGGATGTGGAAGGACCCAGGTTCGAGACCCCGAGGTCACCAGATTGAGCGCTGGCTCATCTGGCTTGAGCAAAAGCTCACCAGCTTGGACCCAGGGTCGCTGGCTCCAACAAGGGGTTACTCAGTCTGCTGAAGACCCGCGGTCAAGGCACATATGAGAAAGCAATCAATGAACAACTAAGAAGTCGCAACGCACAACGAAAAACTAATGATTGATGCCTCTCATCTGTCTCCATTTCCCGTCTGTCTGTCCCTGTCTATCCCTCTCTCTCTGTCTCTGTAAAAAAAAAAAAAAAAAAAAGGAAATTAGCCTAATCAGGCTGTGACACAGTGGATAGAGTGTTGGCCTGGGACGCGGAGGACCCAGGTTCGAAACCCCGAGGTTGCTGACTTGACTGCAGGCTCATCTGGCTTGAGAATCGGATCACTGGCTTGAGTGTGGGATCATAGACATGACCTTATGGTCACTGGCTTGAGGGTGGGATCATGGATATGACCCCATGGTCGCTGGTTTGAGCCCAGAGATCACTGGCTTGAAGCCCAAGGTCATTGGCTTGAGCAAGGGGTCTCTCACTCTGCTGTAGAGTCCCCCCCCCCCACACACATATGAGAAAGCAGTCAATGAGCAACTAAGGAGCTGCAACAAAGCATCGACGCTTTTCATCTCTCTCCTTCCTGTCTGTCTGTCCCTATCCCTCTCTCTGTCTCTGTCCAAAAAAAAAAAAAAAAAGGAAATTAGCCTAATCAGGCTGTGACACAGTGGATAGAGTGTTGGCCTGGGACGCGGAGGACCCAGGTTCGAAACCCCGAGGTTGCTGACTTGACTGCAGGCTCATCTGGCTTGAGAATCGGATCACTGGCTTGAGTGTGGGATCATAGACATGACCTTATGGTCACTGGCTTGAGGGTGGGATCATGGATATGACCCCATGGTCGCTGGTTTGAGCCCAGAGATCACTGGCTTGAAGCCCAAGGTCATTGGCTTGAGCAAGGGGTCTCTCACTCTGCTGTAGAGTCCCCCCCCCACACACACATATGAGAAAGCAGTCAATGAGCAACTAAGGAGCTGCAACAAAGCATCGACGCTTTTCATCTCTCTCCTTCCTGTCTGTCTGTCCCTATCCCTCTCTCTGTCTCTGTCCAAAAAAAAAAACAAAAAAAAACCCCAAAGAAAATGGAAGTTAAAGCCATAATGTGATACCATACATACCCACTAACATGGCTATAATAAAAAAGGATGACAATACTTAGTGTTGGTAAAGATGTGGAACAATGGTAATTCTCATACATTGTTGATAGCAATGTAAAATAGTATAGCCTATTTGTAAAAACAGTTTAGCAGTTTCTTAAAAAGTGAAACAAACTTACCATATGACCAAGTAATTTCATTCCCAGGCATCTACTCAAGAGGAATATGAGGTTTGTACAGGAATATTAATAGTAGCATTAGTCAGAAAAGCCACAAACTGGAAGCAATCCAAGTACTGAATAAATAAAATGTTAAATATTTATTTAATGGTCATTATTAGCACTAAAAAGGAATAAACTACCAACACCTGCTCCAGATGAATCTCAAAAACATTATGCTTTGTGTTAGAAACCAGACACTAAAGACTACGTATTGTGTAACTACATTTATATATAATTTCCCAAAAAGGCAAATGTATAGAGACAGAAAGCAGATCAGTGGTTGCCAGGATCTGGGGAATTATTGGAGTTGATTTACAACACTCTTGAGAAAGTCTATGAATGTCTGCTTCTGAAGTTCCCAGAGCTACCCTGGTCACTTTCCTTCCTAAGATTTCTTTTTGCAATTCCTTCTGCAATTCCATTAAAAACCATCATTCAGAATGCCTGAAATCTAGCTGAATAGACACCCTATAACAAAGGATACAGAAGCAGCCATGTGGAGACTGAACTTCCTATCACATGAGAATTCAATTATGAAGATTTGTTTTCTACCCAAAATGGTTAACTTAAGGATTAATGAAGTGCTCATCCTTCCATGTGGAGAACATGGTATCAAGAGCCTTCACGGGAATCAAACAGGACTGGGAACACAACTCTGCGAACAACCAAACGCTTGTTTAGTGATTGCTTCCTGGACCAAAAATAAGAGCTACGAATACCAGTTTTGTGACAATTGGGAAAATTTGAAGATAGATTACATATTAGATGATACTGTGGCAGTATTTTTTAATATTCTTGGGTAAAATAAGAAAGATAAAGTCCAGTAAGTAAATTAGCAGAGACAGAGAAAGATGACTGCCAAAATATCAAGGGTGAATTGTCAGAATATCTACATTTTTCTCTTTAAATGGTTCAGCCAAAAACAAACAAACAAAAGGCTGAAGATAAAGCAAATGTAATAAAACAATGACAATAGGGAATCTAGGTCAAGAATAAATGGGTGTTGCATCCTCCTGCCCTCCAAAGAAACAACAATAATATAAATATTATCCCAGAGGGCCAGGGTGGAGCAGTCTGACATCTGCCTGAGTGGTAGGGCTAGGACAGGCCCAGGGTTGGGAAATTTTGCTGGGAGGTTCATAGAGGGATCAATGGAAGCAACACTGTGGGCTCTGCTTCTCTAAACTACTTCATGTAGCTTTTTGTCTCAGTAGTCACATTGTATCTATCACTAGATACATGTTATCCTTGATTTTGTCATCTTTGCAGAATTTGACACCTTTTTTTTTATCATTATTTTCTTAACACTCTTCACTTCTTCCTTAAAACTTCCTCCCCTAACTTTTGTGACTATCCTACCTCCTGGTTTGGTTTTATTTGTTTTTGACTATTTGTATTCCTCACAAAGCTATGCCTCTTATTTCGGTCCTAAAATTATGGTACTATTGCACCATCCCCCAGGCCAGAATCATAAGTTTCTCCTTCTACTTTATCATCAACAGATTACTAAATTCACTGAGTACTGCTTTTAGAACCAGTGGTTCTTAAAGTGGGGTTCTCAGATCACCACCTCCAGCGGCGGAATCTGAGAACTTGTTAGAAATTAAAATTCTCAGGCCCCACTCCAGACCTAATAAATAAGAAATTCTAGGGGTGGAAACAGCAATCTGTGTAAACATGCCCTCTAAGTGATTTTGATGCACACCAAAGTCTGAGGACCAGTATTCTAATCCTAGAAATTCATGGTTGGGCTTCAGGAGGACCAAAAAACACTTTTAAGTGTGTCTTGGCTAGGCCCTGGCCAGTTGGCTCAGCTGTAGAGCGTTGGCCTGGGGTGTGGAAGTCCTGGGTTTGATTCCTGGTCAGAGCACACAGGAGAAGTGACCATCTGCTTCCCCACTCCTCCCCTTCCCCCTTCTCTCTCTCTCTCTCTCTTCCCTTCCCACAGCTATGGCTCGAATAGTTGGCCCTGGGGGCTGAGGATGCACCATGGCCTCGCCTCAGGCACTAAGATAGCTCGATTGCTGAGCAACAGAGCAGTAGTCCCAGATGGGTAGAGCATGGCCTGGTAGGGGCTTGCCGGGTGGATCTTGGTTGGGGTAAATGCAGGAGTCTGTCTCACTGCCTCCCTGCCTTTCACTTAATAATAATAATAATAATAATAATAAGTAAAATAAGTAATTGTGTCTAAAACTGAATATATATCCATATATACTTCTCTGAGTGGATAGCTTTTATTCCTTTTATTTTCAAATGTGTTCATGGAATTCATATTTAGGACTGTCCCTTGCTTTCCATTCTACCACCATTTAACCTGTGATCCAGTCCCTTTGCCACTGGTTTGCACCCCTTTCAATGTATCTTTATGCTGCAGAGACAATAATCATTCTAAAACATGAAACTGATCATGGTTACTCTACTGCTCAAAGGCCTTCAATGACTCCCAACAGCTTATGATATAGTGAACTCAGTATGACAAATGACACCTTTCATCAGGCTTATTCTTTCGTATGCATCTCTAGTCATTCTCAGCCTTTGGTCTAGCAATAATACATCTGAATATTCTGGACTTCACTTAGGCTCTCATACCTCTCCTCTCTGCCTTTGTATATTCTGCATGCTTATTCTGAAAGGCCATTCACTACTCCTTCCTCCTTGCTTGGCTAATTCCTATTTATTAAAGATTCAGTGAAATATCTCTTTTGGGAAATCTTCCATTAGGACTAAGTTTAATTGGCCCTCCTATATGCTCACATACCCTGTGCTTATCCCTCTGATAGTAGTCTCAAACATTTTAATCTTAGGATCCATTTTCTTTAAAAATTATTGAGGACCTGAAGAAATTAATGGGCTATCTACACATATTTACCATATTAGAAATTAAATCTGTGAAACTTAATGTTTTAAAGCTAATTTAAAAATAATTATAAACCCATTGTTAACAATAAATGATGTATTTTTGTGATAAATGGTATTTTCAAAAAAATTTTGAGAAGAGTGGCATTGTTTTACATTTTTCAAATCTTTTTAATGTCTAGCTTAATAGAAGACAGATGAATTTTTATATCTGTTTGTATATTCAGTTTGTTGTGATATGGTCCTGGCCTGTGGTGGCATAGTGGATAAAGTGTCAACCTGGAACACTGGGGTTGCAGGTTCAAAACCCTGGGCTTGCTTGGTCAAGGTACATATGGGAGTTGATGCTGCCTGCTCCTCCCTGCTTTCTCTCTTTCTAAAATGAATAAATAGAATCTTTAAAAAAATTCAAAAAAAATTTGTTGTAATATGTTATTGTTGAAACATATGAACAAAAGCTGGTCTTACATAGTTGCTAAGATACCAAACTTGATATAGTTTCTTAGAGTGCAGGTGCAATGTGGACTGAATCTGAAAGCATATCAATTAACTTTTTGTATTCTGCTATATTAAAATCCATAGTTCTTACACTTTGATGACTTTTTAATTCTGTAATAGCATGCATTGTTTTTTTTTAAAACTGTTGTTCATTTAGTTGCAAAGATCAAAAGTACATTTGTTAACATCAAAGGTATTTATAGTAGAAAAGTCTAAGTACTGGAGAACTCTCAAGCTCCAGGTGATGGATATAAGTTTTACAAAATTTGGATTTTTGCGTGAAAACTCAAACATATATGTGCCTTTTCTGGAGACAACCATTTTAGTTGGGCATGCAGCAGAAGTATGTCACCATTTCTTTATGCCTTTTTAAATGGCATGTATACTTGGGTGAAGATAATAAAATTTGTAATTTTTACTCTTTTGTCATGGTCATTATTTTTAAAAATAATTTTTAAAAAAAATTTAAGTGAGAGGCAGGGAGGCAGAGACCGATTCCTGCATGCGCCCCAACCAGTATCTACCCGGTGAACTCCTACCCAGGAACACTCTCCCCTGCTCGGCTGCAGAAGCAACGGACCTATTTTAGCGCCTGAGGCCAGGCGCTGGAGCCCCGGACCAACTTTGCTTGGACCTTTGGAGCCTTGGCTGCGGGAGAAGAAAAGAGAGAGAGGAGTGAGGGGTGGGTGGAGAAGCCGATGGTCGCTTCTCCTGTGTGCCCTGACCGGAATCAAACCTGGGCCTTCTTCTACTCACCAGGCGGACCCTCTACCACTGAGCTAAACGGCCATAGCCTTGCCATGGTCATTTTAAAGTTAAACTAGCTTATTTTTAAAAAATCTTACATTTTCTATGCCGAGTGCAAGGGGGTGCAGAATACAAAATCCTGCTATTAATGCAGTTTGGTGCCACGGCCTTGATTTCTGCTATGGTGCCAGCAGTTAAATCTGCTTTTACGCTGTCAGTGCGAATGTTAACAAAGTGAAGAAGGTAAACAAAGTCTTAGTGTTGTTATAGAAACTGACCTCGTGGACCCACTGAAAGTTGCTGCTGGTACCCTCAGCGTTCCGTGGGTGGCATTTTCGGAACTGCTGCCCTAGTTTCACATACTATTATTGTTACTTGCCTCTCATTAGGTTGCAACTTCTATATGGACCGTCTGTAACTGTCTTTTATGTGCCCTTGTCTAAGGGCCTGGTGTGTAAAACAATATATATTAATATCTGCAGAATGAGAGAATAAGTAACGAGTTATAAACAACGACCACATAGCCTTCATCTTATTACTTCTGTATTAAAATTCCTCAAGTTTTTTCACAATTATTACACCGGCTAATTTTTTAAACAGTTGAGGAGAGGGGAACTGCCTATTATAATGATGCGTTATATTTGGTCAAATATTTATGTGATGCCAGGGAGTCAGTAATTCCTAACCTCGCACCAGCAGGCCAGGTCTTTTCGTCCCTCAGGCCTACCCAAAGACCGGAAAGAACTGGGTCTCCCACGTTTATAAGAGCACAAAAATTTGACCGATTTGCAGCCAGGTTTAAAAGAAAATCCACTAAAACTTTAGAGAAGAGAAAGAGCAGCAAGAGAAACAACGGCCACATAAACAAGTAAGCCTAGGGCCGCAGTCTCGCGACCTCCGCGGGGTTGCCGGAGCGACGCTTCCGGCCGGCGCGCGCAGCCCTGGGAGCAGGAGAGTTGGGAACTGGGCGGCTAGACCTGCCCGCTGCCGTGAATTCGTCAGCGGGAGCGCGCTCCCGGCCGCGCGTGCTCGGCTTTCCCGGCTCGGTCGCTGACGCGTCGTAGACGTTGGGGAACCAGAGGGAGCGGCAACGGGAGCGGGATGAACAGCGCCGCCGGCTTCAGTTTGGGCTTAGGCTTCAGCCTCACCCCTACGGCGGTGATTCAGGTGACCAATCTGTCGTCGGCGGTGACCAGTGAGCAGATGCGGACGCTTTTTTCCTTCGTAGGAGAAATCGAGGAGCTGCGGCTCTATCCCCCGGAGTAAGTGCTTGAGCTCGGCTGGGGGAGGGGCGCGGGCGCCATCGAGACCTGGGGACCCGGCGCGGGGAGAGGGCGGACGGGGGCTCGCGGTGCCTGTCACGTGACCGCGCGGGCTTACCTTGGTGCCCACGTTTCATCCGGGCTCCGGGGCCGCGGCCCCTCCGTCCCACCCCTCTTATTAGACTTTGAGGATGTAACCTCTGCACGGAGCCCTTACAAAGGTGGCCTTTTTCCTGCTTCCCGGTCTCAATGCTCGCCGCCGAGGCCCCCTCCCCTTTTTTTCCCGAATTTAAGATGGCCGCAGGTGGGCCGCGAACAGTCCTCCCGACGGACGCCTGGTGGGGAGTGGAGCTCGCAGAGGCTGCGCGGGAGACGCTCCCCGTGCCTAGGGCCTGGTGTCAGGCCGCTGCTGCGGACCAGGAGGCCTGGATTTAGGAAGGAATCAGGGCTGGGTTTGTTGTCAGGGCGGTGCACACAAATTTAGCATCATTTTTGATTCATTTAACCGAACCTACCCATGTTCAACGATCAAGTCTCTTCACCCTTTTGGGCAACATTAAAATTTCCTCCTGGAAGGTCACATTGCCCTAAACTTTTCAGAAAAAGTATTAATTGGTGCAGCATTATCTCTGCTGTAGACTTCTAAAAGTTCAGACATTGCCTGGCATTCACAGGTCGCGGACACTTCCTAAGTAGCGGATTTTGAAGATTTCCCTCGTACAGTGCTATCTACCCACACAATTTGTAAAGGGTTTGCGCATTGTTCAAATTCTTACACGCGTAAACTTACCTTTTAAGAAAGAGCTTAGAATCGTAAAATCCTCAATATTTTGTTTACTGTATTGAAAGCCCTTGATAAAAGGGAGAGGAGCTGCCCAAGGTTTTTTTTTTTGTTGTTGTTGTTTTTTAATTTGTATTTGACTTTTTGGTTTACTTAATTGCAGTGGGTGTAAATCTTCAGTTTTCTGTCTGAGTATATCGCATTGTTACTGCATAGATATTGATAAAAGTTGGTATATGGATATTTTAAACTTTGCTCTTTAAATTTTTGGCTTCTACTCCTTGAAGTAATGCATGCATACAGGAAAGTTGAAAGAACACCCCTTTTCCCTTCACTTGCGTTCATTGTTTTCCGGTTTTTTTCTCTCTCTTGTCTCTCCCTTCCCATCTCCACCTCTGCTTACCCTTCTTCCCATCCTTTTGAAGGTACGTAGTTGTAGACACCAAAACTACTCACCCCTGAATACTTAAGTATGTATCTCTTAAGAAAAGTACATTTTCGCTGTCCAGTTGGTTCAGTAGACAGAGGTCGTCCCAGACTCTGAAGTCGCAGGTTCGATTTCCAGTCAGGTCACGTAAGAGAAGCAATCAATGAATGGAACAACGAAATGGAAAAACGAATTTGTTCTTCTTTCACCCTCCCCCTCTCCCCCTCTTCCACTCTCCCCTGTTCTTCCATCTCCCTCAAGTCAATGGAAATTAAGAAAAAAGAAAAGTACATTCTCCTACTATATTGCAATACTATTAACATTTCTGAGAAATTTAACAATGATAAAGTAGTATATAATTTTTTTTTTTTTTGGTATTTTTCTGAAGTTGGAAACGGGGAGGCAGTCAGACTCCCGCATGCGCCCGACAGGGATCCATGCGGCAGCCCATCAGGGGGCGTTGCTCTGCCCATCTGGGCCATTGCTCTGTTGCAACCAGAGCCATTCTAGCGCCTGAGGCAGAGGCCATAGAGCCATCCTCAGCACCCGGGCCAACTTTGCTCCAATGGAGCCTTGGCTTTGGGAGGGGAAGAGAGAGACAGAGAGGAAGGAGAGGGGGAGGGGAAGGGGTGGAGAAGCAGATGGGCCCCCCTCCTGTGTGCCCTGGGCGGGAATCGAACCCGGGACTCCTGCATGCCAGGCTGACACACTACCCCTGAGCCAACAGGCCGGGGCTGGTATAAAATGTTTATATTTAAATTTCCCCAGATATGCTGGTAATATATATATATATTTTTTGATCTGGAATATAATCAGAGACCACCCATTCATTCTGTTATCTCCTTTAATCTAGAATAGCCAGTCACCTTTTTGAAAAGTCTCTCATGAAATTGATATTGTGTCTTGTGGTTTGTTTTGTAGAATGACTCTTAGTCTGGGTTTGTGTAGATTGTTTCTACATAAGTAGATTCAGGTGATACATTTTACTTCATAAGGTATGCACATACATCTTCTGTTGATTAGCCATGGCATTGATAATTTTGAACATCTTATTTAACTTGTGAAAATGCTTTCTGTTGTCTTCATTTAAGTACTCAAAACTTTTCTTAATAATTCAGAGTGCTTGGAGGAGTGCTGTATCAATTGGAATCAAGCAATAAAATACTTTGTACATAAACCTTTGTAAACTAACCTTGCTTTTAAAGTGGTAATAAGGCCAGACCAGGCAGTGGCACAGTGGATAAAGCGTCGAACTGGGATGTGGAGGACCCAGGTTCGAGACCCCTGAAGTTGCCAGCTTGAGTGCAGGCTCATCTGGTTTGAGCAAAGCTCACCAGCTTGGACCCGAGATCGCTGGCTCGAGCAAGGGGTTACTCAGTCTGCTGAAGGCCCGCGGTCAAGGCACATATGATAAAGCATTCAATGAACAACTAAGGTGTTGCAATGAAAAACTGATGATTGATGCTTCTCATCTCTCTTTGTTCCTGTCTGTCTGTATCTTTTCTTCTCTCTGACTCTCTCTGGGTCTCTGTAAAAAATATATAAAAAAAATAAAAATAAAAAAATAAAAATAAAATAAAGTGGTAATAAGGTGTCTTACAGGTAGAGATAAAACACAGATAGTCTTCATTGCCAAAGTACTACCGCTACATAGTTGAAATCTGGGTTTGGGTGGCTACATGCTGCCAGTACTAATGACAGTTAGTAATGAACTGTTTTTTGAAATCAAATGTTAATTGCTTGCAGTTCAAAAATCAAAGAGAATAGAAAACTCTTGCCTGACCAGGCGGTGAGGCAGTGGATAGAGCGTTGGACTGGAATGCAGAGGACCCAGGTTCGAAACCCCGAGGTTGCCAGCTTGAGCGTGGGCTCATCTGATTTGAGCAGAGCTCACCAGCTTGGACCCAAGGTCACTGGCTCAAGCAAGGGGTCACTCAGTCTGCTGACTGCCCGTGGTCAAGTCACATGAGAAAGCAATCAGTGAACAACTAAGGTGTCGCAATGCGCAAAGAAAAACTAATGATTGATGCTTCTCATCTCTCCATTCCTGTCTGTCCCTGTCTACCCCTCTCTCTGACTCGCTCTCTGTCTCTGAAAAAAAAAAAAAAGAAAAGGAATAAAAAACTCTTAAACACGGTACATTTATATGGAGTGAGTGAGTCACAAACTATAGTATGTTTTACAAAATTGTAGCACAAATATAACATATATAGGCCAGGCTAAATCCTTACCCAGTTTTTGTGCCATCCCTTACTCCTCTTTTTCAAAAATATTGACATTCTTTACTAACAATATATTTTCTGCTCTGTAATGAGGTTATCATAATCTGGTCAGTGTGGAGATATTTTTGCAAATTTGGACTGAAATTGATAAAAATGCAGTAGTATTAGTTGTATTGAAAACAGTTTTGCACAGTTGCAGAAACAGTATTTTATTATTAATTCTTGGAAGCTGAGTAGAAATTAACTTGTTTTAAATTTGGAAATACATTTTTTTTAATGAATGTGAAATTCTTGGCAGCATGCTTTTTTATTGAGGTATATATAGTGTACAGACAGAAAAGTGCATGGATAAGTGCACTTACCTACAGTGACTTACCTGTGTAACCAGCATCCAGCTCAGAATTGTCTATACCCTAGAAATTCCACTGTGCCTTCTTCAAAAGGTAATCCTATCCTGATTTGTAACACCATTTCTAATATCAACACTTTTGATTTTTTAAAATTAATAATTGTTTTATAAATTTATTGATTTTTAAAAGAGAGAGGTAAGGGAGGGAAGGATAGAAAGAGAGAGAAGGAGAGAGTGAGAGAGAGAAAGAAAAAAAGAAAGAAAGAGAAACAGAAACAAAGATCTGTTCCTGTATGTGCCTTGACCAAGGGAATCGAACCTTTGGGATGACTTTCTAACCATCTAGCTATACCGCCAGGGTAACCTGTTGATTAGTTTGCTTGCTGGGGTTTTCTTCACTTCGCTGGTCTTCAGAAGTACTATCAAAATCTTTCCATGTCCATCTGTATTCCATAAGTCCTTTTTATGTGTTTATTTTGATATGTGATTAAAGGATTTATACAACATAATTGTAAATTTTTACACTCGATCTATAGTAAGCATTTTTTTTTTTTGGTATTTTTCTGAAGCTGGAAACGGGGAGAGACAGTCAGACAGACTCCCGCATGCGCCCGACCGGGATCCACGCGGCACGCCCACCAGGGGTGAAGCTCTGCCCACCAGGGGGCGATGCTCTGCCCCTTCAGGGCGTTGCTCTGCCGTGACCAGAGCCACTCTAGCGCCTGGGGCAGAGGCCAAGGAGCCATCCCCAGCGCCCGGGCCATCTTTGCTCCAATGGAGCCTCGACTGCGAGAGGGGAAGAGAGAGACAGAGAGGAAGGAGAGGGGGAGGGGTGGAGAAGCAGATGGGCGCTTCTCCTGTGTGCCCTGGCGGGGAATTGATCCCGGGACTTCTGCACGCCAGGCCGACGCTCTACCACTGAGCCAACCGGCCAGGGCTATAATAAGCATTTTTCATATTTTATTTATAGTAATATTTACAGATTGATTTGTCCTAAGTGTGTGTGTGTGTGTTTTTGAAGTTCTATCTTTGGAGTCATAGTGGCTGATTTTTTGTTTTTGATGTGTGTAAGTCAGTGGATTTTAGGTAGAAGCAAGCATTTGAAATGTATAGGTGTTTTTTTTTTCTTAGTGTGGGGGTGGGGTGGGGTGGGGTGGGATAGGAAAGAGAGACAGATAGGGAGAGACATGAAAAGCATCAACTTCTTGCAGCACTTTAGTTGTTCATCAACTGTGCCTTGATGGGGTGGTGAGTGGCCTGCAGCTGAGCCAGTGACCCCTTGTTCAAGCCAGTGACCTTGGGCTTCAAGCCAGTGACCATGGGATCATGTCTATGATCCCACACTTAAGTCAGCTACCCTGCGCTTAAGCTGGAAACCTCAGGGTTTAACCCCTGGGTCCTCAGTATCAGGTCAATGCTCTATCCACTGTGCTACTGCCTGTTCATTGTAAAATGGATAGTTTTGATTGTCAACAGTGATTGGAGGGCCTTTTGGCATTTATTGGGTATCAGTCATTCATATCAGAAAGTCTTACACAAGGAAGAATTGTGCCATATAGAGTACCACTGGAGCCCTGTTGAGAAACCTTGTTATAGTTTCTGTGTCAGTGTTTTCAGACATGAAACTGTATACTTTGTCCATGTTTTGGATTATATACTTTGTGATAGCTTCTCAACGGGTATGTAGTAATATAATAAAATATTAGATATATTATTACTACATTAACTTTAAAAAAATTGTGCAGTGTTATCACCGTTTTAAATGAAAAACCAAATAACCAGTTAGGGCTCAGGAAATTTAAATGATGCTCAGAGAGTTGGTTCTGTGATTTCTGCATTAAACTCTCAAGTTCTGATTTAAAAAATCAGTTGTAGAAAGTTTTCTTTTTTAAGAAACCAAGCAATTCAGCAAATGAGGTTAAAGTAAAATCTGCTACTTGGATACTGCTACTTTCTTTAGAGGCAGACATTTAGACAAAATGGACTATATATCCCCCCACCCCCTTTTTTGGTATTTTTCTGAAGTGAGAAGTGAGGAGGCAGAGAGACAGACTCCTGCATGCGCCCAACCAGGATCCACCTGGCATGCCCATCAGAGAGCTGATGCCCTGCCCTTCTGGGCCTTTGCTCCATTGCAACTGGAGCTATTCTAGCACCTGAGGCGGAGGCCATGGAGCCATATCAGCCCCCGGGCCAACTTTGCTCCAGTGGAGCCTTGGCTACAAGAGGGGAAGAGAGAAATGGAGAGAAAGGAGAGGGGGAAGGGTGGAGAAGCAGATGGGTGCTTCTGCTGTGTGCCCTGGCCCAGGTATCGAACCTGGGACTTCCACATGCCAGGCCGGTGCTCTATTGCTGAGCCAACGGGCCAGGGCCATAACTCCCTTTTAAAAATTAAAACTGTAGGTCAAATTATGTTATAAATTATCCTATTAATAAAAATTAAATCTACTTAATAGCTTAGATATACCAGAGCAGGGATCGGGAACCTATGGCTCGCAAGCCAGATGTGGCTCTTTTGATGACTGCATCTGGCTAGCAAACAAATCTTTAATAAAAAAATAACGTTAAAAATATAAAACATTCTCATGTATTACAATCCATTTCCTACCGCTCATGTTCATGGTTGCGGGTGGCTGGAGCCAATCACAGCTGTCCTCTGGGACAACAAATTTTTATTGGATAATGCATAATGTACACAGGTCGTTGTGAGGTCAGGAAGTAAACTTCCCTCCTTTTAATCAAGTAGTCAGGTAGCTAATTGCAGAAACACTTTTGATGAAGAAGATGGCTAAAGAAAAAAGATGAGGAGTATTGTACTTTTTAGCAAGAATGGACAGAGGAATTCATCTTTGTGGAGAGAGCAGGTTCTGCAGTGTGTCTAATATGCAATGATAAAATTGCATCGACGAAATGGTCAAATATAACACGGCACTTCAACACACGCCATACTACATTTGCATCGAAATATCCAGAGGAGGACAGCAGGAAGAAAGCATGTCAAGAGCTACTGTGCAGAGTGCAAGCTAGTCAGTAGCAACTCCGTGTTTAGACCCAACAAGGTGACTGGAATTTGGCTAGTTTTGCTGGTGCTTTAGCAATTGTGAGAAACGGAAAGCCATTCACAGATGGGGAATATGGCAAAACATTCATGCTTGATGTTGCCAATGAACTTTTCGACGACTTTTTGGATAAAGACAAGATAATCAAATGAATAAAAGACATGCCTCTGTTGGCAAGAATTGTTCATGATCGATCGTACCATCATGATGGCAAATGAAATTGAGGCAACACAAGTGAAGGACATAAATGCAGCACCATTCTTTTCTCTCTCTTTGGATGAGTCAATAGACATAAGCCATTTATCCCAGTTCAGCATGATTGCAAGGTATGCTGTCGGTGACACACTACGTGAGGAAAGTCCTGCTGTTTTGCCTATGAGAGAGACAACAGGAGGGGAGCATTTATTCAGGTCTTTCACTGAATTCGCTAAAGAAAAAATCTACCGATGGATAAACTTATTTCGGTGTGTACTGATGGTGTTCCGTGCATGGTGGGGAAAAACAGAGGATTCGTAGCACTTCTTCGTGAACATGAAAAGAGACCCATCCTTAGTTTTCACTACATCCTACATCAGGAGGTGCTTTGTGCTCAGATGTATGGCGAGCAGCTTGGTGAGGTGATGTCGCTGATCATTGGGGTGGTCGACTTTATTGTTGCCCGAGCTTTAGATGATCGCCAGTTTAAAACACTGCTGAATGAAGTTGGGAATAATTATCCTGGTCTGCTTCTGCACAGCAATGTGCGTTGGTTGTCAAGAGGGAAGGTGCTCAGCCATTTCACGGCTTGTCTGAGCAAAATCCGGACTTTTCTTGAAATGAAAAACGTAGGGCATCCTGAGTTAGCTAACACTGAGTTGCTCCTGAAGTTCTACTATCTCGTGGACATGAGTGAACGTCTGAACCAGCTTAATGTGAAAATGCAAGGCGTTGGAAGTACAGTTTTATCCCTTCAACAAGAAGTGTTTGCATTTGAAAACAAGCTGGAACTCTGCATTGCCGACATTGAAACAGGTCGTTTACTACACTTTGAAAAATTGGGAAAGTTTAATGATGCATGCACAGCAAGTGACCCTGCTCAACATCTTGATCTCCAGCAGCTAGCAGGCTTCACATCTAATCTCCTGCAGTCATTCAAAGCACACTTTGGAGAATTTCATGAGCGCACTCGTCTTTTTAAGTTCATCACCCATCCACACAAGTGTGCAGTGGACAGCACTGACCTGAGTTACATCCCCAGTGTCTCTGTCAGAGATTTCGAGCTACCAGCTGCTGACCTGAAGGCCTCAGATATGTGGGTGAATAAAATCAAGTAACTGAATGACGATTTGGAAAGACGTGCACAACAGCAAGCAGAGTTGGTGAGCACACACAAGTGGGGAGAAATTAAAAAATTTCAACCTGCGGACCAGCTGATTGTCAAAACTTGGAACACACTTCCCGTCACATACCACACACTGCAGCGTGTGAGTATTGCTGTACTGACAATGTTTGGCTCTACGTATGCATGTGAGCAGTCTTTCTCACATCTAAAGAACTTTTAAGACCAACCTACAATCACGTTTAACTGATGGAAGTCTCAGTGCTTGCATGAAGCTTACTCTCACCACCTATCAACCAGACTACAAAGCTATCAGCAAAACCATGCAGCACCAAAACTCACATTAATGGTAAGAAGTACTTTATTCATCATTGGTTAGCAATAGCATAACAATGTTATTAAAAAGAATTTAGAGACTTACTGTACTTTAAAAGTGTTGGTCTTACATAAAATGCACACATTTACTTGTATTTAGTGTTAAACATATTTATGACACACGGAATTACATTTTAAAATGTGTGGCGTTCATGGCTCTCTCAGCCAGAAAGGTTCCCGACCCCTGTACTAGAGATAAAGCTTTAAATATAAGATTTAGAAACATTTATAAATAAATAAATATACATTTGTTTACCAAGATACTAATTATTTGTATTTGTGCTTGCTTCTGTGCCATACTTTAGCCTCTAGTGATGAAAATAAAATAGTTTACTACCTCCTGTGAAAAGCACATGTTTTTACATTTGTATGAGTAAGTATAAGTTGATTTTTATTCTTTTTAAAGAAAGATAATTGGAGTTAAAGATGAAGAAAATAACTTAAAGCAATGGTGTAGCCAGTCTACTATCCATGTTCCTATGATAATGCTATTCAGAACTGACCAGAATTTTTAAAATCGGTCCTGGGCTTCTCAAATTTTGGTGACATATCTTAACATGTTGCTTTACTAACCAAGCTTACATTTTCTATACCTGTATTAAATTTGAAATGACATGGGTTTCAAACAGGGTTTGGAAATGTTTTTTTATTTTTATTTTTTACTGATTATAGAGAGAGGAAGGGAGGCCTTGGCCAGTTGGGTCAGCAGTAGAATGTCGGTCCAGTGTGTGGAATTCCTGGGTTTGATTCCTGGTCAGGGCACACAGGAGAAGCTACCATTTGCTTCTGCACCCCTCCCTCCCCCTTTCTTCCTCTCCTGCAGCCATGGCTCGAATGAGCAAGTTGGCCCCAGGCCTTGAGGATGGATCCATGGCCTGTCCTCAGGCTCTAAAATAGCTTGGTTGCCAAGCAATGGAGTGGGGGTCCCAGATGAACAGAACATGAGCCCGTGACAGGGGCTGCCAGGTGAATACAGGTTGGGGTACATGCAGGAGTCTGTCTCTCTGCCTCCCTGCCTCTCACTTGATTAAGAGAGAGAGACCCTGGCCAGTTGGCTCAGTGGTAGAGTGTCGGCCTGGCGTGCAGGAGTCCCGGGTTCGATTCCTGGCCAGGGCACACAGGAGAAGCGCCCATCTGCTTCTCTACCCCTCCCCCTCTCCTTCCTCTCTGTCTCTCTCTTCCCCTCCCACAGCCAAGGCTCCATTGGAGCAAAGTTGGCCCGGGCACTGAGGATAGCTCCATGGCCTCTGCCTCAGGAATGGCTCTGGTTGCAACAGAGCGATGCCCCAGATGGGCAGAGCATCGCCCCCTGGTTGGCATGCTGGGTGGATCCAGTCGGGCGCATGCAGGAGTCTGTCTGACTGCCTCCTCGTTTCCAACTTCAGAAAAATACAAAAAAAAAGAGAGAGAGAAACATTGATCCATTCCTGGATGTGCGGATTGAACCAGCAACCTTTGCTTTTTGCTCTAACCAGCTGAGATATCTGGCCAGGACTGGAAATGTGTTTTAGTTTTCAAAAGTGATTATTTAGATTTTCATTCTTTCACAAAAGGATCTGTCAGTTTAGGAAATGTATTATAGTTTCAGTGGTTGCTTGTCGGATTCTTGATTTCAGTGCTGAAAAGAGTATACTTCTTGCAGTTGCTCGGGCTTTAATAGCTCATTGAACTCATAGATGTTTTTGGTTGCAAAAGACACAAACACTGCTATGCGCGCAGCCTAACTCAAGAAGAGACATTAAAAAGATGGTGATTTCACTAAGTTGAAGAATAGACTATAGTACAGCCAATCCTTATGGGACCTGGGACTGGGCACCAGAAAGGTTTTCAACATCCAAGGTATAAAGCCCCTTCTTAGAGGTTTTTGTCAACTCTGTGTCTGTGTATCTGCTCATTTTCTTTACAGACCTATTCTCTACTCATCTGGCATCTGACCAAAGCCCTGACTATAAGTAACTTTCCAGGCAAAAGAAAGAGAATCTAATTGTTCCCAGTTCACTTGGTCAAGCCACCCAAATTATAGGTTGCCTGTGGGCAACCTGGTATCATGTGGCTAATAAGTTATGACTAATCAACTGTTGAGAGTTTCACATAAGAAACGATAGGCCTGTCCTGAAAGTATGTAGAGTGTTTTGGTAGCACATATAGCAGGGGTCGGGAACCTATGGCTCACAAGCCAGATGTGGCTCTTTTGATGGCTACATCTGGCTTGCAGACAAATCTTTAATAAAAAAAATGTTAAAAATATAAAACATTCTCATGTATTACAGTCCATTCATTTCCTACTGCTCATGTTCATGGTTGCGGGTGGCTGGAGCCAATCCTTCGGGACAACACCAAATTTTTATTGGATAATGCGAAACATACACGGGTCGTTGTATGGCTCTCACGGAATTGCATTTTAAAATATGTGGCATTCATGGCTCTCTCAGCCAAAAAGGTTCCCGACCCCTGACATAGGATGGGTACCTAAAATGGTTTTCCAGGAAACTTGAGCTTGAAGAAGAGTGAAATTACCATTCAAAAAGGGAGTTACAGAAAACATGATAAACAAATGGAACATGTACAAAGGTGGTCCAGATGTTCTTGATATGATCTGGGAACCACAAGTATTTTTATGCTTGGATTTTTGGGTGTATCTAGATCAGGGGTAGTCAACCTTTTTATACTTACCGCCCACTTTTGTATCTCTGTTAGTAGTAAAATTTTCTAACCGCCCTCCTGTTCCACAGTAATGGTGATTTATAAAGTAGGGAGGTAACTTTACTTTATAAAATTTATAAAGCAGAGTTACAGCAAGTTAAAGCATATAATAATTACCAAGTACTTTATGTCGTATTTTCACTAAGTTTGGCAGAATAAATCTTTATAAAACAACTTACTATAGTTAAATCTATCTTTTTATTTATATTTTGGTTGCTCCGCTACCTCCCACCATGATAGCTGGAACGCCTACTAGAGGGTGGTAGGGACCAGGTTGACTACCACTGAGTTAGATGATAAAGGAAGAACAGAGAGTCTGAGGAAGTTTAAACAGTGGAGTGACATGATGAAATATAGGGTTTAGAAAGATCACTTTGGCAGCTTTAGTGGAAGACTATTAATAAGGAGTTGAGATTGGAGGTAGTGTGATTGGTTAGGAGCCATTGTAGTAATACAGATGAAAAAATGATGAGGGCCTGAATTAATGTCACACATAGTTGGGGGTGGGGGACAGTCTTCACAAGATTTAATGAACTATTGTATGAGGAAGAAGGAGGCGTCAAGGAGGAAAACAAACCCCAAATCTCAGGAGTTTGATTAAGAAAAGATGAATACTTATACTAAACTGGTAGGGTAGGGAACTCGACTCATTGTTGTCACTCACTCTGGATGAAGCTGCTGTGGCAGCCCCATCTCCAATATTGCAGGTCACTGTGGCAGAGCAAGAGTTGAGCAGTGACATTTAGAGTTTCTGCATAGTGACACAGAAGTTGCTCGAATTTAATTGGTCAAAGCAAATTGCATGGCTACACTTCAAGGAACAAAGAAATGGAATTTTACCATGTAGCCATAAGGAGATTTGGAAATACTTGCTGAACAGTAGTGATGGTACTAACATTAGTGACTACCAGATTTCTGATTTGGGTGATATGGTGGGTTGTTTTTTTTGTTTTGTTTTGTTTTTTAACAGAGTCAGAGAGAGGGATAGACAGACAGGAAGGGAGAGAGATGAGAAGCATCAATCATCAGTTTTTCGTTGTAACACCTTAGTTGTTCATTGATTGCTTTCTCGTATGTGCCTTGACCGCGGGCCTTTAGCAGACCAAGTAACCCCTTGCTCGAGCCAGCAACCTTGGATCCAAGCTGGTGAGCTTTTTGCTCAAACCAGATGAGCCCGTGCTCAAGCTAGCGACCTTAAGGTCTCAAACCTGAGTCCTTCTGCATCGCAGTCCAACACTCTATCCACTGCGCCACTGCCTGGTCAGGCAAGATGGTGGTATTTTTAAGTGAGATATATAGAACAACGGACAGGACTGGTAAAGAAGGGGAATGATGAATTTTAAGACTTAATAAGTTGGCCCTGGCCAGTTGGCTCAGTGGTAGAGCATCGGCCTGGCGTGCAGGAGTCCCGGGTTCAATTCCCGGCCAGGGCACACAGGAGAAGCGCCCATCTGCTTCTCCACCCCTCCCCCTCTCCTTCCTCTCTGTCTCTCTCTACCCCTCCCGCAGCTAAGGCTCTATTGGAGCAAAGATGGCCCGGGCACTGGGGATGGCTCCTTGGCCTCTGCCTCAGGCGCTAGAATGGCTCTGGTTGCAACAGAGCAACGCCCTGGATGGGCAGAGCATCACCCCCTGGTGGGCATGCCGGTGGATCCCTGTTGGGCGCATGCGGGAATCTGACTGCCTCCGTTTCCAACTTCAGAAAAATACAAAAAAAAAAAAAAAAAAGACTTAATAAGTTAAGGTTAGGCCTGGTGACTATCAAGGTTTAATATTCTAGGCAGGTACTTGGATCTGGGAGTATGGAGCTAGGAGAGGCCTGCATTGGAGACATGGTAATGTAGAGGTGAGTTAAGTTTGGATATGAATGTATTTACCTCAGTGACAAACACATGAGGTGATTGACTTAGATGGTGAGTGTGGGGAGGGTTAGAGTGGGCTAGCCTGAGCCTGAATTGGACGACATTAGGAATGGATGAAATGAGTTGAGTTGGGTAGGGTGAGAGAGGTAGAGCTTTATTTTTATTTTTGCAACTTTAATTAGCTTAGTTATTTTAATAATATTAATGTTTCAAGTTCTAAATGCAAATATATCTTATCACAGTTTTTTTAAAATCTTTTTTTTAAATCTTTTTTTTGTATTTTTCTGAAGTTGGAAACGGGGAGGCAGTCAGACAGACTCCCGCATGCGCCCGACAGGGATCCACCTGGCACACCCACCAGTGGGCGATGCTCTGCCCATCTGGGCCATTGCTCTGTTGCAACCAGAGCCATTCTAATGCCTGAGGCAGAGGCCATGGAGCCATCCTCAGCGCCCTGGCCAACTTTTTGCTCCAATGGAGCCTTGGCTGTGGGAGGGGAAGAGAGAGACAGAGAGAAAGGAGAGGGGGAGGGGTGGAGAAGCAGATGGGCGCTTCTCCTGTGTGCCCTGGCTGGGAATCGAACCCTGGACTCTTGCACACCAGGCTGATGCTCTACCACTGAGCCAACCGGCCAGGGCCTCTTATCACAGTTTTTGATTAGTAGTATTCATATGTATGTATATTTAACCATTATCAAGATGGATTTGCTGCTATATGTGAAAGATTTTTTAATTTAAAAAATGATGAATATTTGCCTAACATGTGTTGCGCAGTGGTTAGAGCATCAGCCTGGTATGCTGAGGTCTCAGGTTTGAAACCCTGAGGTCGCTGGCTTAAGCGTGGTGGTATCACTGATATGACTCCAAGGTTGCTGGCTTGATGCCAAATGTTGCTGTCTTGACCTCCCTCAAGGTCGCTGACTTGAGTGAGGGGTCACTGGCTTGGCCTGAGCGCCTCCCCCCAGTCAAGGCACATATGAGAAACAGTCAGTGAAATAATTAAAGTGACGCAACTTTTTCCCTTCCTGCCAGTTTCTAAATATTAAAATTAAAAAAATGAAAAATGATGAATATTTGTGAAATTACTAACTAAATAATACATTTGTTTTCAACCTCCAGTCTGCAGACTGTTGATGTTGTATGAAGATTACAGACCCAATAGTTATAGACTTTATAATTTTCATACAGTGTCAGGTGATTAACTCTTCTGCGGACCTGTATGAAAATTTTGGCAGACTGGCGGTTGAAACCCACTGAAATACAGTGTGTCCGTAAAGTCATGGTGCACTTTTGACCTGTCACAGGAAAGCAACAAAAGATGATAGAAATGTGAAATCTGCACCAAATAAAAGGAAAACCCTCCCAGTAGTACATTAAGATTGTTTTAAAATTCTTGATTAGTTGAATGGTAAAAGGTACTTGAAATTTAGAATTAAATGGTTAGACTTTAAGTTTCATCTTTGCCATTTACTGATCTGGAATTATGGTCAACTTTCTTAACTTGTTTTGAACTAAATTACTATTATTGTACAAAGCGTATATGACATTTTCAAATGATCTTTTTTAGTATGAAAAGCTTCAGTGTTTTCAAGTATTCCACATTTATTTTATATTCTAGGTATATATTTTGTTTGGGTCTGTTTTTCCTTGCTAAAGATAATTAAAGACTTTGATTGAAAATAATTATGGACAAGTTGTCAAAATGGTCATCCACGAGGATAGTATATTTTGTATTCTAACAAGATGGATTCACATTGTAGAGAAATTGCTTTTATCTGTGCTGTGTCTGGTTCCTCTTTTTTTTTTTTTTTTTTTTTTACAGAGGCAGAGATAGACAGGGACAGACAGACAGGAACGGAGAGAGATGAGAAGCATCAATCATCAGTTTCTCGTTGCGCTTTGCGACTTCTTAGTTGTTCATTGATTGCTTTCTCACATGTGCCTTGACCGCGGGCCTTCAGCAGACCAAGTAACCCCCTGCTGGAGCCAGCGACCTTGGGTCTAAGCTGGTGAGCTCTTTGCTCAAGCCAGATGAGCCCGCGCTTAAGCTGGCGACCTCGGGGTCTCGAACCTGGGTCCTTCCGCATCCCAGTCCGACGCTCTATCCACTGTGCCACCACCTGGTCAGGCGTGTCTGGTTCCTCTTTACTGTAGGCCTGCCTAGATTGAAATGAATCTGTAATAGAAGGATTTGTAAGAATCTTTACTCTTTGGCGTATAGTATGTAAAATTATTTTGTGTGTGAAATCTTTTGTCTGGAAAATCACACAGTGCTGCAGTCTACTAGCACAGTAT
The DNA here is from genome assembly GCF_036850765.1 of Saccopteryx bilineata. NCBI lineage: Eukaryota > Metazoa > Chordata > Mammalia > Chiroptera > Emballonuridae > Saccopteryx > Saccopteryx bilineata. Next base: position 263,374,706 of record NC_089490.1, on the reverse strand, counting down.
ATGCAAAAGACCTTAATTTTAATTCTGTGTTATTTCATTGTTTCTAAAAGTTTTTAGAGATTTAAATTAGCCAGGGAAGGCTTGAAAGTGGTTACAAAATTTTAAGTCTTGAGGATTGGGGCTTTTAAAAGGGATTTTGCCTATTTGTACTCTGGTTCAACAATTTGGGTTGAGCAGCTGTTTTCACATTTTGTTCAAATTAAGAATTGAAAGTTTTTTTTTTTTTTTGTTTTTTGTTTTTTTTTTTGCATTTTTCTGAAGCTGGAAACAGGGAGAGACAGTCAGACTCCCGCATGCGCCCGACCGGGATCCACCCGGCACGCCCACCAGGGGGCGACGCTCTGCCCATCCTGGGTGTCGCCATGTTGCGACCAGAGCCACTCTAGCGCCTGGGGCAGAGGCCACAGAGCCATCCCCAGTGCCCGGGCCATCTTTGCTCCAATGGAGCCTTGCCTGCGGGAGGGGAAGAGAGAGACAGAGGAAGGCGCGGTGGAGGGGTGGAGAAGCAAATGGGCGCTTCTATGTGCCCTGGCCGGGAATCGAACCCGGGTCCTCCGCACGCTAGGCCGACGCTCTACCGCTGAGCCAACCGGCCAGGGCCAAGAATTGAAAGTTTTAAAATTTAAATTAAAAATTTTTACAAATAAGGCTAAAGGCTTGCCTAGATTGTCATCAGGCTTTGCAGACAAATCACTATTAAGTTTTGCTATTTCATGTCTTAATGGTTTTTAGTACCAAAACTTCGTAATTCTTGATTATGTAAGATTATATAAAGATCTAAGAAAAAATTGTAACGAAAGTGACAAAATCAACCGTTTATTCATCTAATTGTTTTTTCTTTTTTTTATCTTGCAGCAACGCACCCCTTGCTTTTTCTTCCAAAGTATGTTATGTTAAGTTTCGTGATCCATCAAGTGTTGGCGTGGCCCAGCATCTAACTAACACGGTTTTTATTGACAGAGCTCTGATAGTTGTTCCTTGTGCAGAAGGTTGGTATTTCACATGTTTTTTTTTTCTATTATTTTTAATCTCCGTCCTGTCCGTTAACTACCTTTGGCATTTTTAGAAATTGGCAAGTAGATAGTAGTATGGCATGAGTGTATGTATGTCTTGTTGTGTATGTGTATGAGAATGAAATTTGGAGAAGAAAATAATTTTTACTAATCAAATATATTAAAATGGTTCCTTTGTTACTTAATGTAAGTTTGAAAAATAGCTAAACATTTAAAAAATGTATATATTACTTGGTTTCTCAGGTTTATCCTGGCTTTCTGTAGTCATTTTACAAGTGGTAAAAAAAGGTTTCTGAAATTAAAAAATATTAGGGTAGTTGGGGAAATTATTTTAATTTTGTAAGTAAGTGCTTGTCTCTGTGTACAATATTAATGATATTACATAAATAAAAAATGTACACATCTTGCCAGATTGAGGTTCTGATATTTATAGTTATAAGAAAAAAATTCATAATTGAAACTTTAAAATACCCTGTTAAGTTAATTTACCTTATTATTGAGACCATTATATCTTGTTTCGTGTAATTGTTTGCTATGCAACTGGAATTTACTTTTCTCTTCTGGCATTTTCTTGGGGAGGAGGTGTAATTGAAGAAAAGTCATATAAAGCAAATTTCCTCCATCAAAGAAATAGTTGTTGAAGATGTGAACAAGGCTAAGGCCTTAAAAATTATTCATTAAATTTTATGACTTAACCTGCTTTAAGAGCTAATTATTACTAATATTTATTTTTTAGTAACTTCTATTTACAGAGTCACTCATTTAATAAGCTGTGCTGAATTTGACACTCCTGGTGTGTAATTAATTTTTATTCCGAGCACTGACTATGGCATGCATGTGTTCATGGATTTGAGAATTGGGTTTCTATAATTTAAATGTCTTTAAAGTGTATTTTCAGTGGTGGGTGGTGGGAACTTTACACCTGGAACAATTTAATGTACTTTCATATGTATTGTTTTAAAACCTCTTACAATCCAGGCTAACGTTAAAGTAACTTAATGTAAAATAAACAGTTTGTAGTACTTTCAAGTTTTTATGCTTATTTCAGAATTCTATTCTGAGATGTCAGAAACATTTAGTCAGATATAGCAAGTATCATTCTGTTATTTTTGAAGTCCCAGATTAGAACATTCTGGATTTTTTCAGATAAATTAGTATTTTTCCCATGCCTGGGAGTTAGAGTGGAGTATGGAGAATAAAAATGGATTAAAGTTAATTATTTGATGAATCTGTTCTTATCTGCTGATCTGTCAGGGGACAGTAAGCCCAAATTTGGAGAGCAAGGTGAGAAAAGAGCTGGTAATGGTTTCGTTCTACAAATCAAGTTCATACCAATTTCACACCATGTAAACCGCATGGGGAAAAAAACAGGTAGAGGTCTATTTAGCAAGAGTATTATTTTAGAAAAATATGCCAGCAGCAGCACAGGCTCTTGTATTATGTTGGCTCATTACTTAATAAGGAAGAATTTCATCAGTTGTTTTGTTGGAACCACTATAGTTCCGTAATTTTTTTTTTATATAGTATTTGAGAAGCCCTGGCTGTGATTTGTCATAAATGTTCATGGTTATGGACACCTTGAGGTTCCTTTTTTTTTTTGTTTTACTCATTAGAGATGAATAAATTCACATTTTACTAATTTATGAATATTTTTAATGTCAGAGGCAGAGTTTCACAATTTTTGACCATGAAAATTTAAATATTTTTATTGCAATTTAACTATAAGTATAGGTTAAGTGTATTTCAGAACACTTACTTATAAAATAATTGGTATTAGAAAAATATTCATATACAATTTTTATTAAACTAAATACAACAGAGATGGATTTATAGAACCTAAAGAATGTCATAGTGAGGGCATAATGGTTTGATTATGCACTGCATGCAAAGTAATAATGTATTATGTACTGTACCAAAAAATTAGCAAAGCGAGTTTGAACTGAACCAAAGGAAAGCGTTCCAGTGGAGTAAGTTCTATAAGACAAGTATACTGTGGTGCTGTAAGCAGTGCTCTGTATACTTTACTGATTGTAGTCTTTCCTTGATGTTAGAGGAACAACATTATGAAAGGAATGAGAAAACCATAGAAAAAATTTTAAGAAAAGTTCTTCAGATTCTTTCAATTTGCTATTATTTAAAAAAATACAGTATTCTGACAATATCCTAAATTGTATAAGTAATGTTTGATGTGTAGTAGTTTTATATATATTAAGCACTAGCTATTGTCAATAAAACATGCCATTTCAAAATAAAATATACTTTCATTATACTTGTCCAAATATGACCTCTTTTTGTTGTTGTGTGCATCTCAGATTTATTTTTATAAATGTTAACACTTAGAAAAAGATAAGGTTAGACATAAAAGGATGTCAGCCTAATCATCAGTCATAACTTTATGTCCACATTTTCTGGTAGATGGATTTTGACTATTAATTTGGTTTTGTATGTTTTCTCTATGTGATATTTGTGCATTATTAGATGACTAGACTGGCCAAGGCAGACCTGTTACACTTGCCTGACACTTGCCTGAGTTAGGCATTGTTTGCCATGCCACTAAACCTGCCGTCAAGTGAAACCTTCATTGGGGAAATGAGATCGGAGTCTGAACCGCAGAAGATGGACGCCCTGTCTCTGTTTTTTATTGTTTTACTTTAATTTCATTTCTTTTTCTTTATTTTGTCCCTTTTTTGTTTTTGTTTTGTTAAATCTTTTTCACTTTAACTTGTATGCTGGTTTTCCAGTTCTTTGTAAATGGTATTCCATTAAGGGTTCATAACATTGCATTGCAAAATATGTATATGGGGAAATGACCAGCAGAGTTCAACCTTAAGATAAAATGAATTTTCACAGTAAGTTAGATAGTGTTAGGAGGCTCAGTGGAAATCTTAATTGGTGTTTGTAGATTAATCAGGTACATTCTGCCCTTGCAACACTGATAAGATTATTAAGAACATTTTCTGATCTCAGTGCAACGTGTTTGCAGTTTTTCTCCCGAGTTTACATCTCTTACAAAACCTTCCCCCTAAAATTTTAGGCATGCAGTATCAGGGAAAATAAGTAATAACAATCTGGGGGTAGATGAGGCAGAGAGAGACTTTTACTTTTGTGATAGTTATTCATTGTAGAAAGTAACATTTCCTTGACTTATAAAGGCTTTAGTTGCCTAAGAGGAGAATGGATATTTGAGAAACTGTTGAATGCTTACTTGTGTTTATTTCTCTGCTTCAGTTTTTTGTTGAAAAATACTCAGAGGTTACTAGCTTCCTAATGGGTTCTCAGATTAGGACTAGTACTTTAACACTGTGAGAAACATTGTTCTCTCAGTTGTCACTGAATATAATTTGGGGAAAGTGCTAAACATATATTTGTTTTATACTTTTATATATTCTGATAGTATTTAGAGGGTAAATTTGATAAAATTTTATCTTGGAAATTAAGTAGTGGAACTTTTTTTTAGGTATCTTTAGTAGTAGAAAAAGAAAAAATAGTGTGCTTAGAGTTAGACTTTATAGTAGTTTTTTTACTACTGTGAAAAGCATTTGAGGGTCAGACAATCTACTGATGCTTTTTTGTTTTTAAGCCAAAAGTGAAAAGTCTTTATAATATTAGGTATTCAACGTTTGGCCTGTGTTGAATATCCTTTTTGTTTGTGTAGTCTTTCTACACTCTCTTGTATGGGTAATTTGGCTTATTTAATTGGCAGTATTAAATTTGGACTTCACTAGATTGAAACTTTTAATTTGTTTTTTAGGTGCATAAATTAGGGTAGCAAAACACAGGGTTTGTACCTTAGGACCTCAGTTGATTTATCAAGATGTGTTCAGGTTTTACAAACATTAAATAATATATTCTATTTATAACAAAACAGGTCTGATAGCGTTATAAATAGTATAGTATATTTGTGAGTATACAGATTTATGTGTTAATACTAGTAGTAACTAATAAATATAAAATAAATATAAAATTGTTATTTAATGTTTTCAATAAGGCCTACCTACCTTTTACTTATCTTTATGCATGTTTAAAAATCTGTGCTTATGCAGAATTTACACTGAAATAATAAAATAACTTTGTTTTTGAAGTTAGTAGTTGAAGTAATATAGACTTAGATGTTGCAGAGCTTAGAAAAGCATTTGTTAAAGCTAATAAAATGTAATTTTTTTGTTTATATAAATAAGGTGTAAACATTATTTAAAGAAAGCTTTAAAATGCATTTTGCATTTCATTCATGTTTAGAGATATGTTTAGATAATATTGTTTAGAGGTTTATCTCTGCGAATCTGGTTGTCTTAGAGTTTTTTATTACTAAAACCTAGCATGGTGATGTTGAAAATTTACTCCATGTGTTTTCAATTTAGCATGACTTTGTATACTGTGTTTTAAATTACTTTTGGAGAATTTATAGTGGAAATGCGTAGGCAACTAATTATGAGGAGTTCTTCTAAGATAGCTCTGTATAGTCATCATTTTTAGAAATAATTTGGGGATGTGTGTGTAAGAGAGGACCAAGAAAAATGCATGGAAGTTGCATTCTTATCAAAACTGATCAGAATTCAGTAATTAATTATGGAAAATTGATGTACTTATTTCAGAATAAACTTTTCAGTCATAAGAATATTTTTCCCAGCATCTAAGATATTTCAGTGTTATTGTCATTATTATTAGGCAATTAAAATATTTATAAGCAACACATTTAGGCATCAGCTATTCTTCAGATAAGTATACATAAATTGGTTCTAAAAGTCAATGGTTTAAAAGGTTTTCTGAGACTAGGGAACTTTTTTTATCACTTATTCAAAAAAATGTTAACAGTTTCCCAGTGCATATTCTTTGGACTGGATTCTTTTGGGCACTTCTGACTTTGTTAGTGATGTGCCATATTAACTGAGTAGGTGTAGGCTTCTTTTTAAATTGAAACTGATTACATGTAGTAGATTTTAGTTTATTTTCTGTCTACTTGAATTTAAATGGAATTTATTGGAAGGATTATCAAAATTGTTTGCATCACAAGTAGGTAGTTTCAATAACCGGATAGGGACACTCAGGGAGCAAATTTCAATTCGCACATATTTGTTTTTTCTTTTTCTTTTTTTTGACTTATTTGGTTATTTGCCATTTCTGGGGATTAAACTTTAAAAAATGTTCTTCTTTTCTGTATCTGATGTTCTGTGTGCTATTAGTGATGCAGCCAACACGAACGGTTGTCATGTGTAACACAACTTTCGATCACCGCGAAAACACCGTCCTGGGAAAGCGTCCATGCTTGATATCGTTTGGTTCATGAACATTAAGTTTCCAGTACAGGTGACCCATAGCTCAAAGTGTTAAATAATTGTCTACATTATTCAATTTTTAAAATAATATTCCATTAATGAGATTGTTAGTCTTTGAAGTTTTGCTCACTTTTATTTTTCCTAGTAGAGCAGGATAAAAGGAAAGACTTAAGTTCTAATTTATTTCTTTGTACGGATCTGATAGATAGATTCATTTATTATTATTATTTTTTAAGTGCAAGGGGAATTGTAAAATCATAGTGTAAAGTTTGTGTGGTGTTTCTGCTTTCTGTAATGTTTGGAACTTGCCTCTGCAGGTAAAATCCCAGAGGAATCCAAAGCCCTCTCTTTATTGGCGCCTGCTCCAACTATGACAAGTCTGATGCCTGGTGCAGGCTTGCTTCCCATACCGACCCCAAATCCCTTGACCACAGTAAGTACTATATACTGTCTTCTAAAAGGATGAATGTTGAACTGTATAATCAGTTGAATAAAGAGCTTAGAAAATTTTTATTTTAAATGGAGAGGATCTGAATTGTGTACGTAATTATTTCCCCTCACGTTTTCACTGACTTAAACTGTCTTTTGAAATTGTAATTGGAAATTTATGTAAATTTGAGAACTAAAATTGGTTATTCACTAGGAAATCAGTTTTGAAACTCAACATTTTAGATAGCACAGTGAATTGGAGAATCTAGGTAACTGTATTTCCTAGTTCATGAAGACTACATTTATTTAAAAAACAAGAACTGATTCACAACCTGGTAAAGGGAAAAATAACTCAGAAGGACTTGTCTGATTGAGAAAATGTAACAAACGCAAAGTATTTTTTCATCAACTCTGTTTAATGCCTCCTTTGTGATTTCTGAGTGGGTTATAAAAAGATATTGCTGTTATTAAACTATTGGGGTTTTTTTGTTTTATAATATATTTTTGTAGATTTTTTTTTACAGAGACAGAGAGAGAGAGAGGGATAGATAGGGACAGACAGAAAGGAATGCACAAAGATGAGAAGCATCAATCATCAGTTTTTCGTTGTGACACTTTAATTGTTCATTGATTGCTTTCTCATATGTGCCTTGACCGTGGGCCTTCAGCAGACCGAGTAACCCCTTGCTTGAGCCAGCGACCTTGGGTCCAAGCTGGTGAGCTTTGCTCAAACCAGATGAGCCTGCACTCAAGCTGGCGACCTCGGGGTCTCGAGTCTGGGTCCTTTGTGTCCCAGTCCGATGCTCTATCCATTGTGCCACCACCTGGTCAGGCTATACTATTGGTTTTAAAAAAAGGACAATTTTCCTTCCAAAAATAAGGCTAAGGCAATATATAAATCTCACCTTAATTGAAAGTTTTATCTAGCTGTGTGGTGCTGGATTAATAGGGAATGAACTCATAAACTTTATGATTGTAGTTAATTTATCCAGGTTACAAAGTACTTTCTGAAACTTTGAAGTGGAGGCTCTAAAAAATTTTTTTTTTTAACGGTTCTTAAAATTTTTATATGACATTGTGCTGGATACCTACATTGTGATTTATAGAGGGAAATGCTTTTTAATTCAGTGGTTGATCATTTGTATTGAGCTTTCTAGATATTTTATGGTGTGTATATTTTAATATGTTAATTTCTGGGTCACCCCCCACCCCAAATATTTTTTGCTATCTGATTTGTTGTCCTAAGGTGAAATGGTTTCCTCTTAATTCAGCTATAGGTAATCTGTTACTATAAAACTTAGTTTATGAAGAATAATTTTATTATTATTATTATTATTTTTTTTTGTATTTTTCCAAAGCTAGAAACAGGGAGAGACAGTCAGACAGATTCCCGCATGCGCCCGACCGGGATCCACCCGGCACGCCCACCAGGGGGCGTCGCTCTGCCCACCAGGGGGCGACACTCTGCCCACCAGGGGGCGATGCTCTGCCCCTCCGGGGCCAGAGCCACTCCAGCACCTGGGGCAGAGGCCAAGGAGCCATCCCCAGCACCCGGGCCATCTTTGCTCCAATGGAGCCTTGGCTGCAGGAGGGGAAGAGAGAGACTTAGAGAGGAAGGAGAGGGGAAGGGGTGGAGAAGCAGATGGGCGCTTCTCCTGTGTGCCCTGGCCGGGAATAGAACCCAGGACTTCTGCATGCCAGGCCGACGCTCTACCACTGAGCCAACCGGCCAGGGCTATGAAGAATAATTTTAGTTAGAAAACAGAAGAAAGGTTACTCATTGTATTTTGACTCCTGGCTACCTCTGTGATCTTTTTTCCTGTTTCCCAGGCTTGCTGTACTTCAGCCACATTGGCTTTGCTGGTTCATGGACATGCCGAGCACATTTCTACTTTAGAGTTTTTGTACTTACTCATCTTGGGCCTAGAACTTTATTTTCCAGACAATAAAAAGGTTTACTTGTAAATTTTCCATTGAGTGAAGCTGTTCACCAATTTTCTATTTAAAAAGTCATATGTTTAGAGAAGCCAGAGTTTCTATGTCAGAAGGCAAAAAAGTATTACATCTGGAGGCCAGATCATCTTTAACCCATCAAAGACGAAAAGGGTAACTAAATATTATATTTAGGTTCCTTAGACCAGGGCTAGAAAGTAGATTAATCTAAAGAAGGGTAAATGTATTATTGCAGAGCAGCCTCACCCAATAGAACTTTCTGCCATGATGGAAATGTCTGTATCTGTACTAGTGAGTGTGGGAGCCACCAGTAGTTGACCTGTTGAGCACTTGAAATGTGGCTAGTGTGACTGTGGCACTGAATTTTAATGAATTAAAAGTCAAATAACCATATGTGATAGGTGCCTACCATATCATAGGTTTAGAAGAACAGTATAATGAAAACTAGAGAGAGAGAGGAAAAAGTTTCTAAAATAGATCTGATTGATCTTTAAATTTGAAAAAAAAAAAAAGAGGTTGAATTAGACCTATGATTACATGTCCCAGTAGAGAAATTTGCCAGGTCAAAAGGATTAACAAGAAGGAATACCTGGAACGGTCTATTTAATGCTTTAAATCCATGCAAAACAAGCAGTTAGACTCTAATTTGTGATTTAGCTTAACTGTATATAATTCTCTTGCACAGAAAAAAAAATAGAAATTTAAGGTGTGACCCTCTACTGTTTGTGTGCCTTAGTCCATAGAAGACAGGATTGGGGAAGAGCAGTGTGAGTATAGAAGCAACACATGGAGAGAGGCTAGGTTGAGAGGGTGGTAGCCATGGCTCACAGAGATCATTCACTAGTTTTGAATTAAGGTATTTTCTACAACTTTATAGTAACTTGAAATGGTGATGGTAAGCAACAAATCTAATACCTGTTAGTAGCAAGCTGTCACAATAATAAGTGCTGTGAAGGAAAACATATGGTAGAGAGTTAAAAAAACTTCATATAAGGTCAGGGAAGGCCTCTTCGGGGGATTATTAAACTGATATTGAAGGATTCAGTTGGTAGAAGGACGGAGAAGAGCTTTCTAAGCAGAAGGAACACCAAGTGAAAAGCTGTAGTTAGGAAAAAATTGTGTGTTCAAGATACAGAATGGCAGTCAGTATAGTTGAAGCATAGTGAGTGAAGGGAGGGATAGATAGGCCATTGACTGAATAGGGCTTTTTAGACTATGGAAAGGTGTTTGAGTTTTATTCTAAATGTAATCAGAAGACACTGATGAGTTTTAGGCAGGGTTAAGACGCTGTTTGACATGTTTTTAAAAGCTCACACACTGGTTGCTATGACAAGCATAAGTGATACTATTTTCATCAACTTATATTTTCACCTTTTGAGGAAGTATTACTTAAAAGTTGTTGAATAGTAGTTTTGCAACAATATTACAATATGCAGTAAATGCTCAAAATTTTCTTAAATCACATACATGGAAATGAAAACGGTAGTGTTTTTTTCCTTGAAAGGTCTTTTTGTTAATTCTCCAAAACTTCCCATTTTCTTTTTTTTTGTAATTTATTTTTTTATTTAGATAATTAAATTTAACGGGGTGACATTGGTCAACTAGAGTCCATAGATTTAGAGAAAACATCTCCACATCATTTGGACAGTCAATTATGCTATATACCCATCATCCAAAGTCAAATCATCTTCTGTCACCCTATATTTTGTATCTCTTTAAGTCTATCCCTCTCCCCTTACCCCCTCCCTCACCTCTCTTCCCCTCCCCCTGGTAACCACTGCACTCTTATCTGTGTCCATGAGACTCAATTTTGTGTCCCACCTATGTATGGAATCATACAGTTCTTGTTTTTTTTCTGATTTACTTATTTCACTCAGTATAATGTTCTCAAGGTCCATCCATGTTGTTGTAAATGATCCGATGTCATCATTTCTTATGGCTGAGTAGTATTCTGTAGTGTATGTACCACATCTTCTTTATCCAATCTTCTATTGATGGGCATTTCCGTTGTTTCTATGTCTTGACCACTGTGAACAGTGTTGTGATTGCGATGAATGTGGGGGTGCATATGTCTTTATATACCAGAGTTTATGAGTTTTTCGGGTACCCTCAACCTTTTTTTTTCATGGCACAAACACACACTAATTACTAAGGTCAGTGCCCCTGACTAAATACAACCATTTTCATCTCATGGCACAAATAAATTAGTTACTAAAGAAGAAGAGGTCAGGGCCCCTTTTTCTTTAGTAATTAGTTTATGAGTGTGTGAGAAACAAAGATTGAAAATCACTGCAATAGAGGGATTGCTGGGTCATATGGTAGTTTTATTCTAAATTTTTTGAGCAACCGCCATACTGTTTTCTATAGTGGCTGTACCATTTTACATTCCCACCAGCAGTGAATGAGGGTTCCTTTTTCTCCACAGCCTCTCCATCACTTGTTATTACCTGTCTTATTGATAAATAGCTAATCTAACAGGTGTGAGGTGGTATCTCATTGTTGTTTTGATTTGCGTTTCTCTAATAGCTAGTGAAGATGATCATATTTTCATATATCTATTGGCCATTTGTATTTCTTCCTGGGAAAAGTGTCTGTTCATGTCCTCTTCCCATTTTTTATTGGACTTTTTGCTTGTTTGTTGCTGAGTTTTGTGAGTTCTTTGTCTATTTTGGATATTAGGCCCTTAGCTGTTGTTTGAAAATGTCATCTCCTATTTAGTTGGCTGTCTTTTTTGTTGTCAGTTTCTTTTGCTGTGCAGAAGCTTCCTAGTTTAATGTACTCCCATTCATTTATCTTTGCCTTCACTTCCTTTGCCACTGGAGTCAAATTCATAAAATGTTCTCTATAGCCAAAGTCCATGAGTTTAGTACCTATGTTTTCTTTTGTATAATTTATTGTTTCAGATCTTATATTTAGGTCTTTAATCCACTTTGAATTAATTTTTGTGCAAGGAGACAAACTGTAGTCAAGTTTCATTCTTTTGCATGTGGCTTTCCAATTTTCAAATTCAGAGATTTCTATCTTTTCTAGTTTAATTTCACATTAAAAATACAGTATGTTCTGTACGCTGACTGGATGGTGGTGCAGTGGAAAGAGCGTCGGACTGGGATGCAGAGGACCCAAGTTTGAAACCCTGAGGTTGCCATCTTGAGCTCAGGCTCATCTGGCTTGAGTGCAGGCTCACCAGTTTGAGTGTGGGGTCACTGGCTTGATCCCAAAGGATGCTGGCTTGAAGCCTAAGGTTGCTGGCTTGAGCAAGGGGTCTCTCACTCTGCTGTATCTCTCTCCCCCCCCTTGGTGAGGCACATATGAGAAAGTCATCAATGAACAACTAAGGTGCTGCAACGAAGAATTGATGCTTCTCATCTCTCTCCATTCCTGTCTCTCTGTCCCTCTGATTATCTCAGTGTCTGTCACCAAAAAAAAAAAAAAAAAAATGTTCTTTAATGCTTGAACTAGCCTGGCTTGTGGTGACTCAGTGGATAAATTGTTGACCTGGAACGCTGAGGTCGCGGGTTCGAAACCCTGGGGTTGCCTGGCCAAGGCACATGCAGGAAGCAACTACTATGGGTTGATGCTTCCTGCTTCTCCCTCTTTTTCTCTTTCTCTTCTCTCTACAAACAAAGAAATGAAAATCTTGAACTAAAAACTGAATTTAATAATTTTATGAAAGATGATTTAAAGGTTTTGTCCTTTTCCTACAATAGTATAAGTAAGGGTTAAATATTTTAGGTAAACTTCACCCCTGTTTTAATTTTAGTCTGTGCATGATGGTACCCTGCTTTCGCCATGTGTTAGCTGAGTAGCTTTGGGAAAATTATTTAATTCTCTCAGTCTTCTTTATCTGTGGTACTGGCATAATAATAATAGCTGTCTGTTAGGGTTAATATGATAACCCAGCAAAAATTAGGTCTATAATATTGTTAACTATTACACAGTGTTGTTGAATACCCAAGACAGTTATTATTTGTGAATTCACTCATTAGCTAAACTTTACTTGAAAGTTCAAATTCAGTAATTGTGCTTTTGCAGTTAGTCATTGACATACATAGATTGGATGAAAAATTTGAGTTGCTTGATATGTACATTTCCAATGAAATCAAACAGCATTGCTCTGTCTTGTTTTAGACGTAGTGCTGTACAGATGTACCGCTGTACAGATGTACCTTGTTTTATTGCACTGCTCTTTATTGTGCTTCACAGATGTGTGTGTGTGTGTGTGTGTGTGTGTGTTTTCCTACAAATTGAAAACAATACCCTCCAATAGCAAACAGATTACAGCTCGTTTTATTGTGGTGGTCTGAAATTGAACCTGTAATATCTCCAGGGTAGATATTTATGGTTTGTTCAACACCATGTTTTTCACATTTTGTACTTTTTGTTAAATTAGCGCCAAAGAGTAGTGCTAAAGTGCTGTCTGGCCTTTCTACGGGCTGGAAGGCTGTGAGGTGTTGTACAGAGAAAATATGTTAGGATTTATTCAGGAATGAGTTGATAGTGCTTCTGGCTATGAGTTCAGTGTTAATGAATCTGCAGTATATATAATAAGATGTCTTTAAACAAACACACATAAAACAAGGTTATGTATTGGTTGATGAAAATATTGTGACTCGAGGCTTGTAGGTACCTAGCCCTGTATTTTCTCTAGGAGAAATAATTCAGTATTCAATAATTCAGTGTTTGTGGCAACTTTATAGGCTATAACTATTGCAAATAATGAGAATTGACTGTTTTTAATAAGTTTAAAAGTAGGTAAAATACAAGCTACTCTGACTTGACTCTCAATAATTCTTACATATATCTCGCTTAAAGGTAGGAGTCCCCAGTTTCTTCCCAATCTTGTTGAGTTGATCAGTTCTTTTCAAGGTTAGAGAATGATAGTTTTTGATACTAACTGAAAATATGTGCTTTTCTTGTTTTTTTTAAGCTGGGTGTTTCCCTTAGCAGTTTGGGAGCTATACCAGCAGCAGCACTAGACCCCAATATTGCAACACTTGGAGAGATACCACAGCCACCACTTATGGGAAATGTGGATCCTTCCAAAATTGATGAAATCAGGAGAACAGTCTATGTTGGCAATTTGAATTCCCAGGTAATCAATAAAGAATTGATTCTTTCCTTCTTAAAAATCACATAAATGTAGTAATATTTACCTGATTTTTTTAAAAAAAGAATATACTTTATTAAAATGTTTCTTTGTTTCCTCAGACAACGACAGCTGATCAGCTACTTGAATTTTTTAAACAAGTTGGAGAAGTGAAGTTTGTACGGATGGCAGGTGATGAGACTCAGCCAACTCGGTTTGCTTTTGTGGAATTTGCAGACCAAAATTCTGTACCAAGGGCCCTTGCTTTTAATGGAGTTATGTTTGGAGACAGGCCACTGAAGTAAGAAACCCTAAACAAAGAAATTTTAATGATTTTGAAAAACTTTAAAGTATTTTTGATGTAATTAAGGCTTTTTTTTTTCTTTTTAATAGTAATTGGCAATTTGTGGAAAGGAAGACTTTGTGTTAAGTATAAATGAATACCTGAGATACCATTTTAGCCTTTACGGTTGTATTTGAAGACATCTTATTTTCTATTTTATAAGGTCTAATTTAATGTTAATGTTGTTTATATACCCTACATAATGATTGTAGGTCTTTCTCCATAAACATTAACAAGTCAAGTTGTCTTTGCACTATGACTAGACAAACGGACAATTTAACAAATGGGCTAAACTTTAGAATTTTGGTAGATCCAGCATCCCAGGAAAAAGAAACTAATTACCTGGAAATGACTTAAATCAAAGATTTTGAGTTTTAAGGTTGACTCACATCTTTGTTTTCAAAATGAAAAGTTGATGCAGCCTGTCACATCCTCAAGACTAGAAATTCTGTTTCTTGCAGATTATTGAGGTAACAGTTTTATCTGAATTTCATAGGCAGTTGCCTTAGTTATATAGTTTGTTCAGGATTCTGCTGTTAAAGGACAAATAACTAGAAATGATTCATTTTAATCTTGGTGTCAACATTTTCATTATATTCTAAGCTGTGCAGGAAAGCGGGTGTTCTGGTCTATTCAAATTGTTAGAGGTCAAGTAGTGTTGAGTTTTCTTTTCCCCTTGGTTTTGGCTTTGTTAACAAGAGAGAATGGCAGGCGAGGATGAGATTCAGTATGGTTTTGAGGTTGGTTTTGGTTATTCTGTATTTAGCAATATTACTGTTAATGTGCTTTTGAGCTGTCAATTTATAAGTATATGTACATATAAATGTTTGTTTCATGTTTTGTAAAAGGTGGTGTATATTTGTGATATGCTAATGTTTTTAATTTAGAATAAATCACTCCAACAATGCAATAGTAAAACCCCCTGAGATGACACCTCAGGCTGCAGCTAAGGAGTTAGAAGAAGTAATGAAGCGAGTACGAGAGGCTCAGTCATTTATCTCAGCAGCGATTGAACCAGGTAAGGCCATAGTGTTGTTACATTAAGATCTCGCAGAATCAGAACTGCAAGGAATTTTAGAAATTATCTTGTTCAGTCCCTTCATTTTACAAACAAGAAGACTGAAACTCAAGAAAGAGTAAGTGACTTATTAATAATGTCAAAGGTCAAAGAGGTTTTAGCACAAACATTCTTTTCCAGTGATACTGAATTGAGGCACATTAGCCTGAGGCAGTTAGTTTTTTATACTCTAAAAAACAAAATTAGTGCTCAAAACTGATTTGCTTAAAGCAAAGTATGTTATTGTGAGGCTAAAAAGAATAAATACATTTAAAATGTGATGATTAAAGAGACACTTTTCATCAAAGTTTTAATTTTAAAAATAAGGTCTATGATTTAGAAAAAGTACACTGTTTGATTTAGAAAAAGTACACTGTTTTAGCAAGATAAAAGAATACCTGCCTCTTGAGACTTTTGTGTTGCTAACTAAAATTAAAAATCCAAACTAAAATTGTCTAGATGGTTTACATTTGAGCAGATTAGCACTCAGAATTTAAGCTTCAATTCTAGCAAAATGGAGAAAGGATTTAAAATCACTGTTATAGGAATTACAGACATGTTATAATCGTGCATTATGGCAGCAACAAAATACTACGAACAGCTGTTTATAATCATCTGGTTTATATGTACTGCTGCAGGGTGGCTGCACTCAACGAGTTTATGCAATGACTTTCTTGGATGTTTCTGAAGGATAATTGCAGAGGAGGAGGATGTACAGAGAGTAGGCCCCTTGCACTATATGTGGTACATTCCACTTGTGCCTGATTATTAACTGGGATCTTTAATTGTTCTGAGCTTACACTGCAAAGTGGTTTTTTCCTCCCAGAGTCTGGAAAGAGCAATGAAAGAAAAGGCGGTCGATCTCGTTCCCACACTCGTTCAAAATCCAGGTCTAGCTCAAAATCCCATTCTAGAAGGAAAAGATCACAATCAAAACACAGGTGAGAGTCTCTGCTATCATTTTAAATTGTTTTGGTTTTGTATTTAAAATAGGTAAGATTTCTGAGTTTTTGTCTAAATATCAGAAATTTTATAGAGTTCACCAGGAATTATGATTTCCATTAAATATTGCTTTAATTATGATACAGTTAAGAATGAAATTTTGTCTAATTAATATATAATTTTCAATTTTTAATTTTAGAAGTTGGTTTTCTATGTCAAGATGCTCTATTTCTCATTTAAAATTTTATTTTATTGATTTTTGAGAGACGAAGGGGGAGGGAGAGGGAAAGAGAGAGAGATGTTGATTCGTTCTATTTATTTATGCATTCATTGGTTGATTCCTGTATGTGCCCTGACTGGGGATTAAATCTGCAACCTTGGTGTATCACGTTGATGCTCTAACCCGGCCAGAGCTACTGTTTTTTATTTTTCTAAGAGTAAAGTAGTATTTTTACAGAACTGGCAGAAACTTTTCATATTAAGGAAAGAGAACCATGTATATAATGATGCTGAAAATGTTGCTATAGTTTCAGCCCCATCTCCCCCCATCCACTCAAGGTGGGAAGTACCACCCTAGATCTTGTTTTCAAGTTGTTGCCTATCTTTGATACTTTGGGACCTGAAACACAGGAGTAACTTATGGCTTTGGTTCCAGTTATTGTGCTTAAGCTCTGTTTTTGTTCTGTTTACCTTATTTTTTAGCATAACTCTGCTGTTTTAATTTTCTTTTTAATTTCGTTGTGTTGTATTTGGCACAAAGGGGACTTCAAAATCTAAACTTGCAACACCATCTTGGTTGCCAATCTGAAGGTGATAAGTTTTATTGTTTTTAAGATATGAAGGGGTTGTTACCGAAATGTGAAATAATATATAGTGAATCCTAACCGCATACTGTATGTGCACATACACTTATGTCTAAAAAGAAAAGGTAGAGGAGGAAAGTGTGTGTGTCTGTGTGTGTGTGCATGATGTGGGGGTATTAGCGAAGGAGGGAAGAGTTTGAGGGAGGGAACCAGTCTGTTGCTGTATGTTGAACCTCACCAACAAGCTCAGTGTAGTCTGTATTTGTATTGTTTGAGGAGATTGAAACAATGAGATAGGAAAATATGATATTCTTTCTTTGACTCGAGTAGAATTTGTGTCTTGCTATTTACTGACATATATTTCTCTGTTGCTCTTAATTTGCAAATATCTCTTTTGGTGTGTGTTCTTACTGTCTTTTCCATCAAGGCCTTACAGTAAGGCAAGTTCAGGTCCAAGTGAAGGAAGTTGTTTCATGTACAGGGAATGATGCAGTGCAGCACAAGCCAGAATTGGAGAAGGAAAGGGGTATAGAAACAGTGGTACTTGATTGGGGATATTACCATACATTGACAGGATGTGGTGAACGTAAAGGAGATCAAGGAAATACAGAATTGAACTGAAGAATAACAACTTCTTTTCTGAGGAAATAGACCAAAGACCTAAATTTCATTTTGTGTTGATTATAAAAGCCAGGCACCAACTCTAATATCTCAGTGGATTTCTAAGGCTAGAATAAAGCAGGACTTAATGATTAACATTGTTTTCTTGATAACCTCTGGGAAGCTTTATCTCTTGGGGCAAATAATGTAACTACCCATTTTAAGGTTTTTGCTTTTTATCACTTTAAATATATTTGGATATTTTCCCCTCCCAAGTGTTGGGGGAGGATTATTCAGTCTATAATAAAATGTGTTAATTATGGTTCTCATTCATGGGAGTGCTTTCTTGTAGGTTTATATAACTGTGTAGCATTATAAATTACTTATTCTTAGCATGCATACAATTGACTCCTGAACAACATAGATTTGAACTTTATGGGCCCACTTACATGTGGATTCTTCTTGATAAATATATAGTCAGCTGTCATATCTGCAGGTTTAGGATTTATGGATTAAACCAACCACAGATTGAAGACAGTATTTTCTTTTTTTTTTTTTTTTTTTTTTTTTTTTTTCATTTTTCTGAAGCTGGAAACAGGGAGAGACAGTCAGACAGACTCCCGCATGCGCCCGACCGGGATCCACCCGGCACGCCCACCAGGGGCGGTGCTCTGCCCCCCAGGGGGCGATGCTCTGCCCATCCTGGGCGTCGCCATATTGCGACCAGAGCCACTCTAGCGCCTGAGGCAGAGGCCACAGAGCCATGCCCAGCGCCCGGGCCATCTCTGCTCCAATGGAGCCTTGGCTGCGGGAGGGGAAGAGAGAGACAGAGAGGAAAGCGCGGCGGAGGGGTGGAGAAGCAAATGGGCGCTTCTCCTATGTGCCCTGGCCGGGAATCGAACCCGGGTCCTCCGCACGCTAGGCCGACGCTCTACCGCTGAGCCAACCGGCCAGGGCGAAGACAGTATTTTCTATCCACAGGTTGGGAATGCATGGATGCGGAAGGCCAACCATATGTGTTATTCCATACTATTTTGTATAATAGACTTTAGTATTTGCAGATTTTGGTATCTGTGGTTGGGGAGGGATACAGTTCTGGAACCAGTCCTCTGTGGATAGTGAGGGATGACTGAAGTTTTTGGGGAGTCAGGAAATTTTCTACTGTGGAGGGGTCAGCATCCCCCCAACCCCTACATTGTTCAAGGGTCAACTGTATATACAAGTATCTTCATATATACACATGTATACATGCATATGTGCACACATACACACTTTTGTAAGCATGTACTATTTTTATACATGATTTATAGAAACGTAGCTTTTACTAAGTTTTTAGAGTCATATATAAAATGGGGATGTAAAATGCAACATAGGGGATGATGTCAATAATCTAATAACTATGGTGCCACATGTGTGTGAGATATATGGGGATGATCACTTGGTAAGTTATGTAATGTCAACTCACTGGGGCATACACCTAAAACTAATGTAATAATGTAATAAACTAACTGTAATTGAAAAATAAAAATGATTTTAAAATGGAAAAAAGAAACATACTTAGGAATCCAAAGACATTTTACTGATGACCTCCAATCTAAGTATCCTGTCTCTTGAGTAAACAAGGGAATAGTTATCTTCATCCATCAGATAGTAAATAAACTCATTCTCAAATGCTAAAAAAAAATTGGAAAGAAAAAAGAAATACATAAGAGGATTAGTTCTGTTTAAAGGAAAAGAAGAAAACCCTTACCAAAAAAACATTTGACTTAAGGATCTTGCCATGGAAGTAATTTTCCGCCAACTCAAGGCAGAGAAATGGCAGGCATTTCTTGTCTTCCGCTTCCCTGCTGGTAGGATTTGATACCCTCAGCTTTGGCTCTGACCAGCTAGATTTAGCAGGTTGTGTGGGTTGCAGGAGCCCTGCTCTTGAAGGCTCACCTTGTTCTGCATTCTCACTGTTCTCAGGTGCTTCTAAAACCTCCCCTCACCCTTTCCCTATCCCTTCCCCTTCTTATGTTACATGGGAGGAAGTGGTTTCTTGTCACTGTGACCTTGGTTAGGACTAAGGTGATGTGCTTTCACTTTGTTTCAAATTTTTATGTTTTTCATAGGGACAGGGTTAGGAAAGGTGGTAGTACTATAATTATTATATTTTAAAGATAAGTAACCTTTACAGACCAGCATAGGAACTATTAAGATATTTTATAATATTTTATGGGAAACACTGACTTACAAATGATATTTGAAGAAACATGATGGTAAGTTGGCCTTTAATCACAGTTTAATTTATAAATGCAATTTTACACATTTCTCTAAAATGAGTACTGCTAACTATTATTACTCAGACCTTTAACTGGTTGGGTTAGATTTGCTCTTGATTTGAAGATTTTAGTATTCCTAGTCAAAAAACTTGTGACTAGAGAATGAGTTAGCAACACGAAAATATTTAATGTCAGAATTAGAATACAGTATTTATTCCTGGGCAGTAATTTTCAAACTCTGAGGACCTACAGGGTAAGGTAGGAAGCCAAGTGATAGTGCTTTTTTATTACTAACTTTATTAGTGCTATGCTTAAATATTTAAAAGGTGTTTCTTTGCTTAATTAAGGTTGGAAAGCACTGTTTGAGTAAAATAAAATTATTTATATTTTTAGCAAGGTTAACTAGAACAGAAATCTTAAGCCTTTTTATTAAGTACATAGAAGCAAAGGCTTTTTATTACATTACCCTATTGTGGACATCTGTAAGTGAACTAAAAATGTTCTAAGTTTTGCATTTTTGCTTTAATACCTATTACTTGATCTCTTAGATTATTAGTGGTAAAAATTCAACAAACTATGAATTATTTAAAATGTAGTATAAAGATAAATGTATATTTTTTAAAGACATAATAGATGGGTGGTTCAGTTGAAAACTAGCTATTGGAAACATTTTAACTGAAAAATGTGCTTAAAATACAAGATTTCATTATTGAGGGTTGTCTAGAGGGTTTTCTGGTTTCATAGTATACCACAAGCATTTATGTATTTCTTTATATATATATTTATAAATATGTATATATGTATATATATTTATCTGTATATGTATATATATAGATATTTATTTTAATTCATGAAAGTATAACTCAAGATGAGTTTTAATTATATAAAACATACTTGTAGAAGTTCATCTGACCTCCTTGGAATCCATTAAAGATAGAATTTAAAGTTTTCATTTATTATTATTGATGATGGTATTGATAGTTAAGAATTTTAAGCATTTTCTCTGTGCCAGAGACTGCTAGAAAATTAATTTTACATACATTATCTGATTTAATCCTCATGACAGCCCTAGAAGATGTAGATATAATTCTTTTTATTTTATTTTTTTATTTAAGCAATAGGAGGAGAGATAGACTCCCTCATGCATCCCAGCTGGGATCCACTTGGCAACCCCCCATCTGGGGCCAATGCTCTGCCCATCTGGGACCCATGCCTGCAACAGAGCTATTTTTAGTGCCTGAAGCAGAGGCTCCATGGAGCCATCCTCAGCACCCGGGCCCAACATGCTTGAGTCAGTCAAGCTATGGTTGTGGGAGGGGAAGGGGGGTGTGGAAGGAAAAGCAGATGGTTGCTTCTCCTGTGTGCCTTGACTGAGAATTGAACCCAGGACTTCCACACACTGGGTTGATGCTCTGCAACTGAGCCAACCAGCCAAGGCAGTTATAATTCCTATTCTGTGGTAAAATGAAAAAGCTTAGGCTGGGAGAGATCAACTAGCCAGAGTTCTCATAGTTATTGTGTGTCAGAGCTGAGTGTTAGGGCCAGATTGACTCCAAAGACAGTGAGTCTTATCACTTTAAGGTGTTATTCATTTCATTTGTTATATTAGTGCAAAGTTCCCAGGCGAATTCATTATGAAAAAAAATCACATTACATAAGCAGTTATTTCACTGGGGAAGATGAGCCAAGAGAATCTCACAATTGGAATAGCAGTTATTTTTCCTTCAAGAATTCTAGTAATAAAGATTTTTTTAAAAAAATAGCTATTTTTATATAGTTATAAAATCAATGCCTGGTAGATCCAACATTTGATTATATGTAGCTTTAACTCATAAATAATGATGTTTAGTTTTGTCACACTAGTGCTATCATTGGTACTGTGCTGCTTATCTGTTCTTAGTATGTGTTATGACAAACAGCACACAGCCATTTACAATAACTATTGAACTATATAACCACTACTCTGTCAAGATATAATCATAAGCAGTCATATTACATGCAAACCAAGAGTGAAAAGACAATTTGTGGTATGAAAACTTGGACCATAGGAGAAGTCTTCTGTGCTAATTGAGGAATATAAGAATTAGTAAAAGAGATTCACATGAGAAGAGACAGTTCACAGAACTAGCATTGATTTGCCTTCTGTTTTGATGGAGGTATATTCTGCTGTGCTGGGAGACATTCTTGGAGAAATAAAAGGAAAAACAATAAGCAAAAGAATGCCACACTTGAAACTATCAACTTAAATTTGACATAAGAAATAAACTTTTTTTTTTTGGTTTTATCTTTGTGTTCTAGACAATGACCTATCTGGTAAAGTTTCCAGTAAATATATTTATTTTAGATAATCTGAGACATTACATCATAGAGAATTTAAAAATACTGATAAATACTTTTGAGATAGGTTCTAAAATTCTCTTATTTGAAAAGATACTAAATTTTTAAAAATTGAAATTCTAAGGAAAAGGTTTGATATTCTAACAATTTGTTTTTCTTTAGGAGTAGATCCCATAATAGATCACGTTCAAGACAAAAAGATAGACGTAGATCTAAGAGCCCACATAAAAAACGCTCTAAATCCAGGGAGAGACGGAAGTCAAGGAGTCGTTCGCATTCACGGTGAGTTTTTGGAAAATTAAGGATAGTTTTTTAATAACTTTATTTGATAAAAATCTGTTCTGGTTTAGGTTTTTAATGAAAGAAATTAAACTTTTTTGTGATTGTTTTAGTAATGACTAATATTAGTTGCCATTGATTTGAATCTGATGGCTGTTATGACCCATGAGGTTTCCAGACCACTGTACTTAATGTCACCTGGTAATTGTTTTATTTACTAGATTCAGTTTCAACTGAGTTACATAGAAATTTATTTGTGATGCCTTCTAACAAGTATAAATTGTTTTGTGTTGATAATTATTGAAGAAAGAGACTGGAGGTCTTTTTGGGGAGAATTATTTCAGTTATGAATTTACTTACTTATTTTTGTTTTTAAAGGGACAAGAGAAAAGATACCCGAGAAAAGATCAAGGAAAAGGAAAGAGTAAAAGAAAAAGATAGAGAAAAGGAAAGGGAAAAAGAGAGAGACAGGGAAAAGGAACGTGAAAAAGAAAAGGAACGGGGTAAAAACAAAGATAAAGACCGGGAGAAAGAACGGGAGAAGGATAAAGACAAGGAAAAGGACAGAGAGAGAGAGCGAGAAAAAGAGCATGAAAAAGAACGAGACAAAGAGAAGGAAAAAGAGCAGGATAAAGAAAAGGAACGAGAAAAGGACAGATCCAAAGAGATGGAAGAGAGAAGAAAGAAGGATAAAAAATCTAGAACACCGCCCAGAAGTTACAATGCGTCAAGAAGATCTCGTAGTTCCAGCAGGTTTGAAATGCTAAAATTTTTACCAGGGGGTTTACTGAAGACAAATGAAAAGATGATTTTTAACTGAGGGGAAAAGATTATTATACGCAAGTGGGATGATTACAGTAATATCAGAACATTTTCCTGTGCAGAGTAAACATTTTTCTAACAGCAGGCTTGCCACACTATTGAAACTATGAGGAGGAAGGGTGGATGGTATTGGGCAAAATTATTTGAAAAGTTTTACTTTTCCTTTGTCCATTATTTTAACTTTCTGGTGGTGGCGGCAGCCGCAGATGCTTCTTTGCGTGTAGGATGGCAGGGGCAAGGTTGGGCTTTTTTTTTAAGTTGGAGTGACTGGTTAATAAAGTTAATGTAGGTTTCAAATATACAGGTCTATAGTACATCATTGTATATAACATGGTGTGTTTACCACCCAAAGTCAAATCCTTTTGTCATCATACATTGGACCCTCTTTACCCTTTGCACCCTCCCAATCCCCTTCCCTCTGGTAACCACTATACTGTTGGCTGTGTTTGTTCATTTGTTGCTTTCAGTTTTATATCTTACCTATGTGTGAAATCTTACAGATCTTAGTCTCTTCTGATTTACATACTGCTTATCGTGATATTCTCAAGATCTATCCATGTTTTTTCAAATGGCAGTATTTCATCTTTTCTTATGGCCAAATAGTATTCCATTGAATATTTGCACCACATCTTTGTTCAGTCATCTATCAAAGGACAGTTTGACGTAACATCACACCTGTTAGGATGGCTGTTATCAATAAGACAGGTAATAACAAATGTTGGAGAGGTTGTGGACAAAATGGAACCCTCATTCACTGGTGGTGGGAATGTAAACTGGTGCAGCTGCTATGGAAGATAGTATGTAGGTTCCTCAAAAAATAAAGCCTAGGGTTACTGTATGACACAGCAGCCCCTCTTCTGGATATCTACCCCAAATTTGAAAACATTTATTTCCAAAGGTATATGTTGCCTGTGTTCATTTCAGCGTTATTCACAGTATCCAAGACATGGAAACAACTGAAGTGTTCTTTTTTTTTTAACTTGAATATAGAATTGACTTCTTAGGCCTCTGTATTTAAAATTGTGTGTTGTTTTATTATGCAAAATAATTTCTAAAGTTTCAGTGTTAGGCTTTTTGTCATCTGAGTTAATTTTTACAGCACTGTTTTGCTGAGAACATGATGTTAAAATTTTGGTTTTGTCAATTTTAAGGTTTTGCTTTTTTCTTAGGACTGTACCCTCAATTTATTAATGGTACACTGCCACCAGGTGGAATAGGTTGCCATAGTAACAGTGGCAAAATGATGACCTTCCTTGATTCAAGATTATCTAAATCTACATCTATTATTCTGGATCAGGGGTAGTCAACCTTTTTATACCTACCGCCCACTTTTGTATCTCTGTTAATAGAAAAATTTTCTAACTGCCCACTAGTTCCACAGTAATGGTGATTTATAAAGTAGGGAAGTAACTTTACTTTATAAAATTTATAGAGTAGAGTTACAGTAAGTTAAAGCATATAATAATAATTACCAAGTACTTTATGTCAGATTTTCACTAAGTTTGGCAGAATAAATCTTTATAAAACAACTTACTATAGTTAAACCTATCTTTTTATTTATACTTAAATCTATATTTTTATTTATACTGGAATGCTCACTAGTGGGCGTTAGGGACCAGGTTGACTACCACTGCTCTAGATGATACCATAACTATAAATAAATAGAAGTTCTTAACTTGTGTTGTTATATAATAAAAGTACTATTGTAAATTCTGAAGGTATTTTAAGCATAATTTTTCATAGAGGGTAATTTCTGAGATAGAAGAATGTCTACTTTCTTTTTTTGTATTTTCCTGAAGGTAGAAGCGGGGAGGCAGTCAGACTCCCGCATGTGCCCAACCAGATCCACCTGGCATGCCCACCAGGGGGCTATGCTCTGCCTATCTGGGACGTTGCTACACTGTGGCTGGAGCCATTCTAGTGCCTGAGGCAGAGGCCATGGAGCCATCCTCAGTGCCAGGGCCAACTTTGCTTCAGTGGAGCCTTTGCTGCAGGAGGGGAAGAGAGAGAGAAAGAGAGAGGAAGGAGAGGGGGAAGGGTAGAGAAGCAGATGGGCACTTCTCCTGTGTGCCCTGGCCAGGAATCAAACCCGGGACTTACACATACCAGGCCGACACTCACTGCTGAGCCAACTGGCCAGGACCTTTCTACTTTTTTTTTTTTTTTGTATTTTTCTGAAGTTGGAAACGGAGAGGCAATCAGACAGACTCCCACATGCACCCGACCAGGATCCAGCCGGCATGCCCACCAGGGGGTGATGCTCTGCCCATCTGGGGTGTTGCTCTGTTGCAACCAGGGCCATTCTAGCGCCTGAGGCAGAGGCCATGGAGCCATCCTCAGTGTCCGGGCCAACTTTGCTCCAGTGGAGCCTTGGCTGCGGGAGGGGAAGAGAGAGACAGAGAGGAAGGAGAGGGGGTGCGGTGGAGAAGCAGATGGGCACTTCTCCTGTGTGCTCTGGCCGGGAATCGAACCTGGGACTCCTGCACGCCAGGCCAACGCTCTACCACTGAGCCAACCAGCCAGGGCTTACTTTTTTTAAACTGTATTTTAATAGCTTATTCTTAATGCTAGTCTTTGATTAGGTAATACAAGGTAATTGCAAGCACTTGCTGAGTGCTTTATGCCAGATTTTGTCTCAGCAAGTTTTCATGACTAACCTTATTTAATCTTCATAGTAAGCCTATTGAGAAGAATATTATTATGACTTTAAAACATGAGGGCACTGAAGGTTAGAGGAAATTTTCTATTCCGCAGTATTTTAGTGTCAGTAGTATAGTAGCTCTTTCTCTTTTTAGTAATTAAGTTTACTTGAGAATTCTCTAATTAGTACTTGCTGTCTGCTCTAAAAAAAAAAACTGCCCCAGAAGCATTAAGTTGAAAGCAACACTATATGTTAAAATTGAGCTTAAAATAAACAGGTCATATTTTAGCACATTGAACCCAAGCTTGAAAAATTAAACTCTTACTATGGGTATCAGTCAAGCCTTGCTATGCACATTTATGGCATAGTGATTTTATTTTATTTTTTAATGTTCCAGTCCCAGTCACTTTATTCCAAATACAGAGTGTAAATTTCTATGGTACTTCTCTCTGAAGTTAAGTATGAACAACCTTGGTTATCTTACAGTAATTTTTACAGAGAGTAAACAAACCATTGGCCTCATTTTTTTTCTGTAATGTAATCTCTTTTTAAATTATAGTTGACATACATTGTATTAGTTTCAAGTGTACAACATAGTGAGATTTCAGTTATATACCTTACAAAGTGATCAACACAGAAAGTCCCTTATCCATCTGTCACCATGCAAAGTTATTGTGATACTTTGTTTCCTATGTGCTACTTTATATCCTCATGATTTACGTTACAACTATAAGTTTGTACCTATTAATCCCCTTCACCTTTTTGCCCATACCCAACCTCTCAACTCTCTAGAAACTACCAGTTTTTCTGTATCTATGAGTGTTTGTTCATGCTTCATTTTGTTAGATTCCTCACATAAGTGAAATGATAGTGTTTGTCTTACTCTGACTTACTTCACGTAGCACAGTACCCTTTAGGTCTATCCATATTGTCACACATGGCAAGATTTAACTCTTTTTCATGGCTGAGTAATGTTCTGGTGTTTGTGTGTGTATCCACTTCTTTATTCATCCATTGATGAACCTAGGAGGCTAAGCAACCTAGGTGGCTTCCATATCTTGGCCATTGTAAATAATGTAGCAGTGAATATAGCGGCGCATATACAGTGTGTCTGTAAAGTCATGGTGCACTTTTGAACCGGTCACAGGAAAGCAACAAAAGATGATAGAAATGTGAAATCTGCACCAAATAAAAGGAAAACCCTTCCAGTTTCTGTAGGATGATGTGGCAGCATGTGCGCATGCGCAGATGACGTACACTGTGTATATAGCGGAGCACCCCACGGCCATGCCAGTCAAGATGTGGACAGTACAGAGGAAAGTTCAGTGTGTTCTGTGGCTTGCTAAAATCAAAACTGTGACCAAAGTGCAACGTGAATATTGGTGCGTTTAGAACGAAGCGCCACCACATAGGAATAACATTACTCAGTGGGATAAGCAGTTGAAGGAAACCGGCAGTTTGGTGGAGAAACCCCGTTCTGGTAGGCCATCAGTCAGTGACGAGTCTGTAGAGGCTATACGGGATAGCTACCTAAGGAGCCCTAAAAAATCTGTGCGTGAGCCCACATCAAACTACACTGAATAGGTATGAAACTGGGAGAGTTTTCCTTTTATTTGGTGCAGATTTCACATTTCTATCGTTTTTTGTTGCTTTCCTGTGACTGGTCAAAAGTGCACCATGACTTTACGGACACTATCTTCTCAAGTTAATTTTGTTTTCTTTAGATAAAACCTGGAAGTGTAATTGCTGGGTTCTTCTCTGTCTTTTGTCATTGCCTTTGTTTTAAAGTCTATTTTGTCTGATATAAGAATTGCTGTCCTAACTTCTTTTTTTGTTTCCATTTTCATGAAGTATCTTTCCTATCCCTTTTCTTTCCGTCTATATGTCTTTCAATCTGGAGTCTCATGTAAGCAGTATATGTGAAGGTCTTGTTTTTATATCTATTCAATCACCCTGTGTTTTTTCAGTGGAGCACTTAGTTTACATTTATGTAATTGTTGATAGGTATGTGCTTATTGCCATTCAATTGTTCTCGTATAAGATTTATAAATGGTCTACTAACTCTGCCTTTACTAGTTAGGCAGATTAGTAAAGGCAGATTTGTTTTTCTTTCATATATTATTTCTAGTTTTGGCCTTTTCTTTTCCACTTAAAGAATTCCCTTTAACATTTCCTGTAATGCTGGTTTACTGGTGATGACTTATATAGCTTTTGCCTGTCAGTGAAAATCTTGATCTCTCCTTCAATTCAGAATGATAACCTTGCTGGGTCAAGTATTCTTGGTTATAGGTTTTTCTTTCATCATATTGAATGTATTGTGCCACTACCTTCTGGCCTGCCAAGTTTCTGTTGAAAAATCAGCTGATAGTCTTATAAACATTCCCTTGTATGTAACTAGTAGTTTTTCTCTTTATTTTTAACTCTTAACAATTTAATGTGTCCTGGAGTGGGTCTCTTTTCGATTCATCTTATTTGGGCCTCTTTTTGCTTCCTGGACTTGGATATCTGTTTCCTTCACCAGGCTAGGGAAGTTTTCAGCCATTATTTCTTCAAATAGGTTTTCTGTCCCCTTCTCTCGCTCTTCTCCTTCTGGGACCCCTATTATTTGAATGTTAGTATGCTTGATATGATCACAAAGGGACCTTATGTTATCCTCAATCTTTTTAGTTCTTTTTTTTTTTTCTTGATCTTTCAGTTGGGTATTTTCTACTATCCTGTCTTCCTGATTGCTGATCCATTCTTCTCTGTCATCTGATTTAATGCTTATTTCCTCCCATATGTTTTTTATATCAGTTGTTAAATTCTCCAATTCTGAAAATTTCCTATCATTTTTATCTCTGAGTTTCTCATCAAATTTATTCATTTGTTCACAGATTTCAATGAGCATCTTTATGACTTGCTTTGAATTTTTCATTTAGTAGACAGCTTTACTTCAGTTTCATTTAGTTCTTTTTCTGGGGTTTTGTCCTGTTTTTTCTTTTCTCTCATTTTACCTGTTTGTTTCTAAGAATTAGGTAGGTAGGCTAAAACTCCTAGTCTTGAAAAAGTGGCCTTATTTAGAAAGTGTCCTGTGGGGCCCGGTGGTGGAATCCCCCATGTCATCAGAGCCACATGTTCCAGACGTGTTTTCTGGGTGGACTAGTGTAGTCTCCTGTTGTGTCTGGGCCACAGTTTCTGTGGACACAGTGACAGGTGAGGCCTGGATGCAGCTGTTGCAGGCTCACTGGTGTGTAGGGCACGCTTTTGAAGTGGCTGACTGTGAGGCTCAGCCACACTTTTGCAAACACCCTGGTGTGTGCTTGTGCTGACTAAGGCCACCCACTAGGTGTGACAAAACAAGAGTCACTTTGGAGGGGTGCTAGCCTGACTGCTGTGAACCAGCACAACTCATAATTGTGCAGATCCTGAAGGAGAACAGTGCGGAATTAAGAAATAGAAAAAGAATGGGATCAAGAGGTCTTCTGGTGGCTGATGACCTACCAAAAAGCCCCTATACCCCTAGTGAGCTTTATTTTATAGTGCAAAGAGCAAAGCCATCTGCAAAACGAGAGTCTGATAAAAAGTCACATATCTAAGGTATAAACAGGAATCCTCTTTAAGAGTGCACTACCCCCCACCATGCAACAGCCAAGGGTGTGGGGAAGAGCTTAGTCTTGGGCTAAGCCCTAGACTGTAAGGACTTTGTCAGTTTACAGCCTGCCTCTCACATGACTGGGTCCTCATGGAAATGCTAGGGTGGGATGAACAGTGTTAGCAAAGTTAATAGTGTCAGAAATGGTGCCTGCCAGTGTCAGACCAGCTAAATTATAGAAGAGGGGTAGGAGAATAGCACACACCAGCATCTCTCAGGAGAAAGTTCCAACAAACCCGTCCCTCCAGCACACACCCTAAAATTAGTTCATGTATTACCTTCAGGTATGACCTAGGTGATTTTCAAACTGCTGTCCCTTTCCTAGGACTCAGATAATATGCAGCCTGGGTTTCCTACAGGCCTTTGGCTCTCCCAGACATAAGTCCCACTGGTTTTCAAAGCCAGATGTCACTCCTCTTCCTGGTGCAGGTCTCTCAGGCTAGGACTCAGACCCCTTTCTTTAGGGATGACCTCCAAGGTTGTGATTTACCTTCCACTTGTGAGTTACTGCATGGGAATTAAGGGGAAGGGTAGGTCCTGGCTAGACTTAGTCTCTACTCCTCCTAACCACTTCTTTATACCTGAAGTTTTAGAAATCTGTTCTGCTGGTGGTCAGAATGTCCTCAGAGATAGCTGTTCTATACATAGTTGTAGTTTTGGTGTCAATGAGAGGAGGTGAGCTTAGGATCTTCCTTTTGTGCTATATTGAACTTGAAGCCAGGAGCCTTGCTCTTGAATGCCAATTTAGCTTGTCCTAGGAAGAGCCCAGGACTTCTAGCTTCTAGACTAGATTTTCCCAGGCGTCACAGAAGCCAAGCCGGGGCAACGTTAAGAAAACAAATCGCAAAATGTTGCTCCTGGAGACTGGTACACGGTGCCCACAGAAACACCTCAGGATGCGATCCCCAAGTCACTGCCTATGGCATAGTAATTTTACTGATTTTATGTCACACGTTCTTTTGTGTTTATGTGGTGGTTTAGATATTGCTCTTCACAACACCAAATAATGTTTTGACTCCTTTCAAATTTAGTTGAGTGTACTTTTTCTGATGACTATGAAATGTTAAATTTATTTATTTAAAAAATTTTTTATTTAGCATGAGAAAGAGAAACAGGAGATAGAGACCTACAGAAAGGGAGAAAGATGAGAGGAATCAACTCCTAGTTGTGGCACTTTAGTTTATTGATTGCTTCTCACATGTGCCTTGACCATGGAGTCTCCAGCCGAGCCAGTGACCCCTTGCTCAAGCCAGTGACCAGGGGGTAATGTCTATGATCCCACACTCAAGATGGCGACCTCAGGATTTCAAAATTGGGTCTTCAGCATCTCAGGTCGTCACTCTATCTGCTGTGCCTCTGCCTGGTCAGATGAAATGTTTAATTTTTTTCATGGTTCATTTTAAAGCCACTGGATATTTAAGAAAGTTCATCTGTTCACGTTCAGTCCTAAATATATACCTAAATAACCTCTGGGGCCTAGAGAGTAAGTGCTGACTAATACTAGTTCCTAAAGGTTCAGCAATTTGTGATGTTTTATGTTTTCAGAAGAGCTTGGTAAAGAGTTAAAATTTCTCACCTGACTAGGCGGTGGCGCAGTGGATAGAGCATCGGACTGGGATGCAGAGGACCCGGGTTCGAGACCCCGTGGTTGCCAGCTTGAGTGCGGGCTCATCTGGTTTGAGGAAAAAAGCCCACCAGCTTGAACCCAAGGTCGCTGGCTCCAGCAGGGGATTACTCGGTCTGCTGAAGGCCCGCGGTCAAGGCACATATGAGAAGGCAATCAATGAACAACTAAGGTGTTACAACGCGCATTGAAAAACTAATGATTGATGCTTCTCATCTCTCTTCGTTCCTGTCTTTTGTCCCTGTCTATCCCTCTCTCTGACTCACTCTCTGTCTCTGTAAAAAATAAATAAAAATAAAAATAAAAATAAAAAGTTAAAATTTCTCAACTTTTAGCCTTTTTCTGCTTAAACATTTTTTTAAATTTATTGATTTCAGTGAGATAGGAAGTGGGTGAGAGAGAGACAGAAACATCAAACTGTCCCTGTGTGTGCCCTAACTGGGATCAAACCAGCAACCTCTACACTTCGGGATGATGCTCTAACCATCTGCTATATCCAGCACAGCATTTTTCTGCTTTCTAAGTGCTCTAATTTGTTTCCTAAATGGAAAACTTTTCAACTGCTCAGAAAAATAATCTACTTAATATTTTTATTTCCAACCTTCTCTCCTAATCTGTTGTAAAGAAAATTTGGTATATAAAAAGAAAGTTTTTTTAGAGAGAGCGAGCACAAAAAGCATCAACTTATTGTTCCACTTGGTTGTGCACCCATTGAAGGCTGCTCATACATGCCCTGACCAGGGCTTGAGCCAGCACCCTTGGGGTCAAGCAGATGGCCCCAGTACCCTGGGATGATGCTTTATCCACTGTGCCACCAGCTGGAGCTATAAAAAAACTTAATCTTAAAAATTGCTATTAAAAAAAGACCAAAAAAGGAAAGGAGAAAATATTTATTGAGCACCTCCATGTGCCAGATTCTGTGCGTGGTACTTGACTGATATTATTACAAATCCTCATGACAACGCTGCAAGGTTTGAATTGTCTCCATTTCCAGTTGGAAAAACTGAGATTCAGATTTAAAGCAATATTACTCCGGTTGTACAGCTGGAACAAGCTGATAAGATATGGAACTTAGAATTAGAGCCAATTCTAACCAATTCTAGTTCCTCATACTACGGCTGCCCACTTCTTTCTCAACTAATTAGTATTCCAGATTGCTGTCTCTTCAGCTTTAGTTCTTATCAACTGGTAGTTTTTAGATGTCCACCTGTAAATAGTGCTTCCTGAATAAACAAGGAGTCAGTCACACTGATCAAAGCAGAGTCCTTTTGTGTAAACTTAAGTCTGGGGTACACTGACAGTCTCATGCTATGAAAAAAAAGTTCTTGTGCTGAGCTATTATAAAATAGCATTGATTAAATGAGATACTGGTACCTAATTTCTCCATCAGTCAGAATTATAATTTGGGGGTATCCTGGAAGTAAAGTTGGGTAATGGAGGATAGAGATTTAGATAGAGTTGGAATCAACTTACTTGTGTTCTCAAAGTTCTTGAGCTCTTTTGGTCTTAACATCTCCCATATATACAACACTTGAATATTATTTAGGTTTTTATTTTTTAAATGAAAAACATAGACAAAATGTTTCATTAATCTGGAATCAATTTACTGAGGTAGAAAAACAACTTAAATTCTACAAGATCAGATTCTTTTAGCTATGTGGCCACCTAGTGATCAGAACTCCTTGTGAGATAGATTGTTGGATACATTAATCATTTAATAATTATATCCTCATACCTCATCTCATGAATTATGGGCATCTTGAAATTCATTGTTTCTGGCCCTGGCCGGTTGGCTCAGTGGTAGAGCGTCGGCCTGGCATGCAGAAGTCCCGGGTTCGATTCCCAGCTAGGACACACAGGAGAAGCGCCCATCTGCTTCTCCACCCCTCCCCCTCTCCTTCCTCTCTGTCTCTCTCTTCCCCTCTCGCAGCCGAGGCTCCATTGGAGCAAAGATGGCCCGGGCACTGGGGATGGCTCCTTGGCCTCTGCCCCAGGCGCTAGAGTGGCTCTGGTTGCAACAGAGCGATGCCCCGGATGGGCAGAGCATCGCCCCCTGGTGGGCGTGCGGGGTGGATCCCGGTCGGGCGCATGCGGGGAGTCTGTCTGACTGTTTCTCCCCGTTTCCAGCTTCAGAAAAATAAATTAAAAGGAAAAAAAAAGAAATTTATTGTTTCTAAGTTGACCACCTTACAAATGAAGTAATTTAGAGTATTCATATTTGCTAATGTATTAAGCAAAATGTTGTTTGGGTTTTTTTGAAAGGGAAGCAGGGGAGAGAAGCATTAACTTGTGTTCCACTTAGTTGTGCCATTGATTGCTTCTCATATGACCCCTGACCAGGGCTTAAACCAGTGACCTCTCAGGGTCGAGCTGGTGATTCTGGGATTGAGCATGTGATTGCAGGATGTGATGGCTGGGCTCCAGCCAGTGACCTTGGTGCTCCGGGGTGATGCTCTATTCACTGCACCACTGGCCAAGGTGCAAAATAGTTTTTTAATAATAATAAACACTTTATTTAGTAATTATAATTTTTTTTACTTTGTCATTTAAATCTCAGGTTTTAAGTATTTTACTTATATCTAAGCAAATGTGCACTCAATTTAAATGAACAGAACGACAGTAATGAAATGGTAGGAAATGGGAGAGAAAAGCATAAAATGTTTTAATATAAATACTTTTTTAGAGATATTCTAAATACTTAAGTCTGGAAAGTTCACATTTTGCAAGCCAATTTATCTTTCAGTTCTTGAAAAAGGCATGCTACTTTGTTATAAAAATATTCCACAGTGGGGCAGCAAGGAGCTAGTTATGTGACAAAGGACCTAATATGCAAAACATGTAGATGCTAAGGAATGACATATTTAAGATAATCAGGAACATCCATTAATATTTTTTTCTGCTCAAGAAATTGTTGTTCAATTAACCAGGTGAATCAGAGGTCCTCTACTCTTTCCAATATGAAATCTTAGAACATCTTTTTATTTGTGAAATTTATGGTTCATGGATTGACCTGAAGTTAGATAATAGAACGTGCTCATAAAGGACATGAGTTTAAACCGGTCTCCAAAGAATACTGTTCACTTGAGAGCATTAAAAACTCTTGCTTATGTTTGTTTGAATTGCCCTTTATTTAAATTGCTGTGTTTTTTTTTTAATGTTTCTTTAAATACTTTCAGGGAAAGGCGTAGGAGGAGGAGCAGAAGTTCTTCCAGATCCCCAAGAACATCAAAAACCATAAAAAGGAAATCTTCTAGGTCTCCATCCCCTAGGAGGTAAGTTGAAAGCATGTACTAAAACTGAGGAGGAAGGGGGGGGGGGAGGAATGCTCTCTCTAGTCTTTTTTTTTTGTATTTTTCTGAAGTTGGAAACGGGGAGGCAGACAGATAGACTCCTGCATGCGCCCGACCAGGATCCACCCGGCATGCCCACCAGGGGGCGATGCTCTGTCCATCTGGGGCGTCACTCTGTTGCAACCAGAGCCATTCTAGCGCTTGAGGCAGAGGCCACAGAGCCATCCTCAGCGCCCGGGCCAACTTTGCTCCATGGAGCCTTGGCTGTGGGAGGGGAAGAGAGAGACACAGAGAAAGGAGAGTGGGAAGGGTGAAGAAGCAGGTGGGTGCTTCTCCTGGCCAGGAATGGAACCCAGGATATCTACACACCAGGCCAATGCTCTACCACTGAACCAACCGGCCAGGGCCAGTTGCATTTTTTAAGAGGGAAGGTGATCATCTCTGTGCATATTTGAAGGCCATTTGTATTTTTTTTCCTGTGAATTATCTGTATGCTAATTTTTTTATGGAGTCTGGTTTTTTTTTTTTTTTTTTTTGTATTTTTCTGAAGCTAGAAACGGGGAGAGACAGACAGACTCCCGCATGTGCCCAACCGGGATCCACCTGGCACGCCCACCAGGGGGCGACGCTCTGCCCACCAGGGGGTGATGCTCTGCCCCTCTGGGGCGTAGCTCTGTTGCGACCAGAGCCACTCTAGTGCCTGGGGCAGAGGCCAAGGAGCCATCCCCAGCGCCCGGGCCATCTTTGCTCCAATGGAGCCTCGGCTGCGGGAGGGGAAGAGAGAGACAGAGAGGAAGGAGAGGGGGAGGGGTGGAGAAGCAGATGGGCGCTTCTCCTGTGTGCCCTAGCTGGGAATCGAACCCTGGCCTTCTGCATGCCAGGCTGACGCTCTACCACTGAGCCAACCGGCCAGGGCCTGGAGTCTGTATTTTTATACTGGGGAGATTATTATTTAGTGATTTGATTTCAAGTATCTATTCTAGTTTGTCAACTTATCTAAGGTATCGTTTCTAAGTACTACTCGTACAAATTAATTTAGAGTGCATATTTGCTAATATGTTAAGGGAAATAGTTTTTAATAATAAACAATCTAGTAACTTTTTTTTTGAAATAGAGGGGAAGGGGAGAAAAGAGGGGGAGAGAGAGAGAGAGAGAGAAGCATCGACTTTTTCCACTTAGTTGTCATTGCTTGCTTCTCATATGTGCCTGAACTGGGGCTTGAATTGGTGAACTTGGGGGTTGAACTGGTACTCTTGGAATTGAGCTGGTGTTCTCAGGGTTGGGCCCTGCCCTGGGCTCGAACTGGCACCCTCAGTCAGGATCAAGGCAGTGAGTGCCCTTGAGGTCAAGCCAGCAAGCCCTGGGAGCAAGTTGGCAACCTCGGGATTGGTGACCTCAGAATGAACCAGTGACCTTGGCACTCCAGAGTGATGCTCTAGCCACTGCACCACCTGCCATGGCTTTAGTAACTGATTTTTACTTGGTCATATTTAAGTCCCAGGTTTTAAATACAAACGTTTTTTATTTTTATATAATTTCTCAATTTTTTTGAATGACTTAAGTTTTTATCCTTTTCCTATTCCAAGGTTATGATAGAATTCCTTCTATTATTTCTTCTTTTATTTTAATGGTTTATTTTTACATTTTATCTTTGATTCATTAGTTTATCTATATGTACCATATGGCGTATGGATCCAATTTTTTTATTTTTCCAAATGCTCTTCTGTTCTAATACCATTAACCAAAAACTCAGTTTTTCTAACACTAGTTGATATGTGTTGCTTTTGTCATGTACTAAATTTTTCCATTTGGATCTATTTCTGGACCTTCTATGCTAGCAATTTTCAGCCTTTTTTATTGCATGGAGCACAAACTAATTAAAATTCTATGGCATACCAAAAATACATATTCTTTTTGCTAATTTAACAAAAAGTAGGTATAATTTAGATTCATTCACACTGGAAGGTTGTTGTGTTGACTGTTGTCATTTCTTTATTTGATACACTGGCTAGTCAGGTATTGCATGTTTTAAACATTCTTACGGCACACTGGTTGAAAATTGCTGTTCTATAGTGTTGGATTGGTTTGACTGATGGTTTGTGTACAGAAACCCCATGGTTTTAGTTACTTAGATTGTATAGTGTTTCTTAATATCTAGTAAGGCTTGTTTTCTCCCATACTCCCCATTGCTTTTTATCTTTTTTAAGATTTTGTTTATTGATTTTAGAGAGAGGAGAAAGAGTGGGGTTGGGAGCAGAAAGCATCAACTTATAGTAGTTGCTGCTTCTCGTATGTGCCTACTGGGAAAGCCCTGGGGTTTTGAACCGGCAACCTCAGCATTCCAGGTCTGTGCTTTATCAGCTGTGCCAACACAGGCCAGGTACCATTGCTCTTTTGTTGAACTTTTTTTGATCGTGCTTGCATGCTTATTTTTCCATTTGAAGGGAATAGTCAGTGGTCTAGGTTCTAGAAATAAAACCTGTTGATGACTTCTATTACATTTGTATTACACTTATTAGAGAAAATTTATAAGTAGCTTTATTAATAAAGCTTTATGATGGTAAGTATTTCTATTTTAGAAACACGGTATATCTTTCTGCTTATTCAGGCCATCTGTAGTGTTTTTGTTTGTTTTATACAACTTCTATGCATTTTCTAAATTTATTCCTAGACATATTTTACGTTTTTGTTGCTTTTGTAAGTGAGGTCTTTTATTATGCTATCTAATTGGAGGTTGGGTTTGTCCATAGGAAGGTGTTGATTCTTGTTTGTTTTTTTATTCCATTTCTTTACTGATAAGAAACTGATAAGTTTTTCAATTGGTTTTCTAAGTTTAGAAAAGAGAAATTTATGAAAACTTTTGCCAGAGTATAAGGAACATGTGTCCCAGGTATTTTGTTTATTTGCTTATTGTTTTTAGATGAGAATAATGAAAAGCATAGGATACTATAGAGGTGGCCATATTTTTATTGGGAAAGAAAAAACTTTGCTTATGAAAGTGAAGACTTTTCTCAGTTGTGAACTCAAATTAGACAAAAAGGTATATTCACAAAGTGTTGCTCCTTCCCTACTCCTTTCACCTTACTCCCCCTCCACCCTCTGTAAGGGATCATTTATCTTTTCTTTCTTTTACAAAACTGAGCCAATACATATATTTGAATTTTTCCTTATTCACAAAGGAAAGTATATACTGCATACAGTGTGTGTGTGTGTGTGTGTGTGTGTGTGTGTGTGTGTGGTGTCACTGACTATACTCAACCCCACCTTCACTGTAGATATTTTTTTAATGAGAAATAATATACTTATAAAATTCACCCTTTTAAGTGTTCAAGTAAGTGGTTTTCAGTATATTGACAATGTTCTGTAACCATCACTACTACTTAATTACTTAATTCTAGAGCATTTTCTGTCGTTTCGCAGAAAGCACATACCCATTAGCGATTGCTCCCCATAGCTCCTGACAGCCACCAATCTATTTACTGTCTCTGGATTTGCCTGTTCTGGACATTTCCTATGTGGACTCATATAATATGTGGTGTCCTTTGCTTCTGGCTTCTTTGACTTAACATTTTGAAGGTTCATGCTTATTGTTAGCATGAATCAGTATTGTTCATTTTTAATGTGTGTATGGTATTCCATTGTGTGGATAAAACGTGTTTTATTTATTCATTCATAGTTGATGGACATTTAGTATTGTCTTCATTTTTGGATATTATGAATACCGCTTTGAATATTCACCTACAAGTTTTTGTGTGGACATTTTTTCTTAAGTAGAGGAGGGGAGATAGACAAACTCCTGCATGTGCCCCTATTTAGGGCTGATGCTTGAATCAACTGAGCTATCCTTAGCGCCTGGGCCAATGCTTGAACCAACTGAGCTATCCTCAGTGCCTGGGGCCGACACTCAAACCAGTCAAGCCACTGGCTGTGAGAGAGGAAGAGAGAGAGAAAGGAGGGAGAAGGACAGAGAAAGAAGAAGCAGATGGTTGCTTCTCATTGTGTCCCCTGACCAGAGATTGAACCTGGGACGTCCACATGTTGAGCCAACACTATCCACTGAGCGAGTCAGCCAGGGCCTGGACATATGTTTCCTTTTCTCTTTGGTTTACTGGAATGGTAATTACTGAGTCATATAGTAACTTTATCTTTCTGAGAAATACCAGACTATTTTCCAAAGTATCTGTGCCATTTTACATTCCCATATAGAGTTTCTCTACATGCTCACTGACACTTGTTCTTGTTTGCCTCTGATTATAGCCATTCTAGTGATTATGTAGTTGTATCTCTTTGTGGGTTTGATTTGCATTTCTCTTATGATTAGTGATGTTGAACATCTTTCATGTGCTTATTGACCATTGTCTATGTTCTTTGAAGAAATGTTAGTGCAAGTTTTTGTCCATTTCAAATGGGGTTATTTTGTTGTTAAGTTGTAGGAGTTCTTTATGTTTTGTATATTAGTTTTTTTACCAGATAAATTATTTAAAAATATTTTCTCCCATTTTGTGGGTTGTCTTTTCACTTTCTTGATAGTATCTTTTGATGCACAACAGTTGATAGTTTTTATTAAGTTAAATTTATTTATTTTCCCTTTTGCTGCCTGTGCTTTTGGTGTCATATCCAAGAAATCATTGTTAAATCAAAAACCATGAAGATTTTTTTTCTATGTTTTCTTCTAATAGTTTTAGCTTGTATGTTTAGGTATCTGATCAATTTTGAATTAGGTTTTTAGTTTTTGTTTTTTGAATTCTTTTTATTTATTTATTTTAGTGAAGTGGGGGGAGAGAGAGAAGGGGAGAGGAGCAGGAGGCATCAACTCCCATATGTGCCTTGACCAGGCAAGCCCAGGGTTTTGATTTGGCACCCTCAGCATTCCAGGTGGATGCTTTTATCCACTGCGCCACCACAGGTCAGGCCCTTGAGTTAGTTTTTATATATGATATAAAGTAAGGGATCAACTTCAGCTTGCATATGGCTCTCCAGTTCTTCCAGAACAATTTGTTGAAAAGGTTGTCCTTTTTTTGTAGAATGGATCTTGGCACACACTATGGGTCTTACCACAAGTGGTAAAAAATTATTTGAACATATATATGAGTTTATTTCTGGATTTTTATTCCATTAGCTTTTTTGTTTTATTTTGTGTTTTTGCTGAGAGGCAGGCAGAAAGGGAGAACGATGAGAAGCATCAACTTGTAGTTGTGTCACTTTAATTGTTCATTGATTGCTTCTCATCTGTGCCTGGGTGCGGGGTGGGGGAACACACAAGCCAGGCCAGTGACCCCTTGCTCAAACCAACGACCTTGGGCTTCAAACCAGTGACCTTTGGGCTCAAGCCAGTGATGATAGGATCATGTTGATGATCTGGTGCTCAAGCCGGCAACCTTAGGGTTTCAAACCTGGGTCCTCAGTGTCCCTAGTTGACACTCTTATCCATTGTGCCACCATTGGTAAGGCTTCATTGGTTCTTTTTATTTTTTAATTTATTGGTTTTAGCAAGAGAAGGACCGGGGAGAAAGACAGAAATGGAAACATTGATCTGTTCCTGTATGTGTCTTGACCAAGGATCAAATCAGTAACCTCTGTGCTTCGGGGTGATGCTCTAACCGACTGAGCTGTTTGGCCAGGGCTCCATTGGTTTTTAATGCCAATACCATACTATTTTGATTGCTGTAGCTTTTTTAAAAATGGAATTTATTGGAGTGACTGGATAACAAAATTATTATGCAGGTTTCAGGCACACAAATCTACTGTAGCTTTATAGTAACTTTTAAAATCAGGAATTGAGTTATCTTCCAACTTCATTCTTAATATATTTTTGGATATTTGATGTCCCTCAAGATTCTATATGAATTTTAGGATGGGTTTTTCTATTTCTGATAATGATAGAAAATGGGGTTTTATAGGGATTGCATTGAATATGTAAATTGCTTTGAATACTCTTGACATCTTAGCAATATTTAAGTCTTCTCCATGAACATGGATTTCTTTTTTTTTATTTTTGGTGACAGAGACAGAGGGAAGGACAGATAGGGACAGGCAGACAGGATGGGAGAGAGATGAGAAGCATCAATTCTCTGTTGCGGCACCTTAGTTGTTCATTGATTGCTTTCTCATATGTGCCTTGACCGTGGGCCTTCAGCAGACTGAGTAACCCCTTGCTCAAGCCAGCAACATTGGGTCCAAGCTGGTGAGCTTTGCTCAAACCAGATGAGCCTGCACTCAAGCTGGTGACCTCGGGTTTCAAACCCAGGTCCTCTGCATCCCAGTTTGATACTCTTATCTACTGCACCACTACCTGGTCAGGCAACACGGGATTTCTTTCCATTTATTTGTCTTGGTTGCTCGCAGCAAAATTTTTATCACCTTGGTTAAATTTATTCCTAAGAATTTTATTGTTTGGTGTGTTTGCTTCTTTGACTTTTAATAGTTGTATATAAAGATATATGTACACACACAAATATATTGCAAACGGGTATTTTTTGGTTTCTCTTTTTTTAATATGCTAATGGTGGTTTTTTTTTGCTTTGTAATAGTTTGTGTAGGCAAATCTTTACTTGACCTGAAATTTTAGTTATGGTTGAGAAAAACTTTCCCTTCATGCACTTTAGAAATTTACCCATGTTTTCTTCTAGTACTGTATTATTTTATTTAAAAAATTTAGGTCTTGGAAAATGATTTGACTTTGGGTGATGGGCACACAATGCGATTAGTAGTTCAAATGATATAGAGATGTTTACCTGGAACCTATGTACTGTTATTGATTAATGTTATCCCATTAAATTTAATTTTCTAAATAAAATTTTAAAATAATTTAGGTCTCTAGTTTATTTGGATTTACTTGTCTATGTGGAATGAAATATAGATCCAGAACCTGGCCAGTGGCTCAGTAGATAGAGTGTTGGCCTGGCATATGGATTTCCGAGGTTTGATCTTCAGTCAGGGCAGGGCACACAGGAGAAGTTGCTATTTGTTTCTGCCTCCCCTCCACTTCCTACTTCTCCCCCCTTTTCCCATCCCATAGCCAGTGGCTCAGTTGGTTTGAGCATGGCCCCAAGTGCTAAGGGTAGCTTGGTTGGTCGAGCACCAGCTTCAGGCTCTAAAAATAGCTTAGTACTCGATCATCATCCCCAGACAGGGCTGCTGGGAGGATCCTAGTCAGGGTGCATACAGGAGTCTTATAAAGACCATCTTTTCTCTAGTTATTTGAGATGCCGCTTTTGTTATACTAAATTTTCATGTGAACTTTCTGCTTATTTATTTTTTTGCTTTGAAATGGTGGGTTAAAATGTATATATTTTATTTTACTCTAATTACAGTAGAATAACTCTAGATAGAGTGTTTCAGAAATAATAAAGCAAAAATACCAAATTGTGTTTTATGAGACCACACATAGGCTCTGCAAAAATGACTTGTGTATTTTTAAAATGTTAGTTGGGGTATGGTTAGAGTAGGTGGGTTATGGGTCCCATTTAATGTTACTTGGTCAAACTAGGTTACTGATAGGCTTATTTATAGTGCTTTAGTGTTAAAAAAGAATATTTTGTCAATAATATGGCAAGTCTTTAATATTTTAGATATTAATGGACATTATCAATATTCTTATAGCAGAAATAAGAAGGATAAAAAAAGAGAAAAAGAAAGGGACCATATCAGTGAAAGAAGAGAGAGAGAACGTTCAACCTCTACAAGAAAGAATTCTAACGACAGAGATGGGAAGGAAAAATTGGAGAAGAACAATACTTCACTTAAAGTAAGCAATGGTCATGCAGTGTTCAGGCTTTGAAAAATTAATACAGGGATCCTTGGGTTGTGACAGCATCGACATACAACATTTCAAGTTTACGATGCTCACTCTCATAAAAATCTTCAAAAAATTGAGATGTGAGTGTTTCAGCTTACGTCGTTAGTGTCGCACTTATGGACTATGTGGGCAAACTAGTTTGGTTGTGCGCAGCAGAAAAATATGCAGTACAGTGTACAGAACACTTTTCTGTGGCTTAGTTGTGTTTTTATGTTCTAGATCAGTGGTAGTCAACGTGGTCCCTACCGCCCACTAGTGGGCGTTCCAGCTTTCATGGTGGGCGGTAGTGGAGCAACCAAAGTATAAATAAAAAGATAGATTTAACTATAGTAAGTTGTTTTATAAAGATTTATTCTGCCAAACTTAGCAAAAATTTGATATAAAGTACTTGGTAAGTAATTATTATATGCTTTAACTTGCTGTAGCTCTGCTTTATAAATTTTATGAAATAAAGTTACTTCCCTACTTTATAAATCACCATTACTGTGGAACCGGTGGGTGGTTAGAAAATTTTACTACTAACAGAGATACAAAGGTGGGCGGTAGGTATAAAAAGGTTGACTACCCCTGTTCTAGATTATGATTTTACAACTGTGTTAGGCTAGGTAAATGACTTAGGCTAGAGTGTGTTTTGACTTACACCAAAATTTGGGTTACATCACTGTTATAGGAACGGAACTGTGTTGTAACCCGAGGACCCCCTGTTGTAATTGAAATTGCTTTTTATTGCATAGAAGTAGTTTTAAGCTAAAAGCTCTTTAAAGACAACAGTGCCTTGTACATTTTTATATTCTTTCATATTTGTTAAATTGACAGTTTTTTTTTTAATTTAAATTTTGAAGAGATGAGATAAGAGCTAATTAAAAATTTTAAATAATCATCTTCCTTATTTTAGAGAATGATAGACTGGCATACAATAAGAAATTTTAGGCTGTGTATCTGTAATAAATGTATTTGATTTTATGCTAAAGTTTCTACTTGATGCCATTTTCATTATATTTGTTTCAGCAAATTTGACACGTTCTGTCATTCTTGGTTTTGTAATATATTCTGAAATAATGTTTGTTGAATTAGAACAATTAATGGAAAACCAAATTCTAC
The DNA here is from genome assembly GCF_036850765.1 of Saccopteryx bilineata. Lineage (NCBI taxonomy): Eukaryota > Metazoa > Chordata > Mammalia > Chiroptera > Emballonuridae > Saccopteryx > Saccopteryx bilineata. The sequence goes on along the minus strand of NC_089490.1, from coordinate 263,331,423 downwards.
CAAGTAAGGGTTTGGGGATGAATATTTTAAGAACTTGTGAATTATGTTAATTCTCTTGTTATACGGGTAAAATTTATATTTGAAAATAGATTCTGAGCTCTGGAGTTTTTATCTCACAGTTTTACTTACTCTCATACTGATGGAAGTTTGTCATCATCAATATGTTGATAACATAACATGCATTTCTTGGGCACTAACCATGTGCCAGGAACTATTCCACATGTTCTTATTTAATCCTTTAAACTGAGAGCAGAATGTAGACTGTTCTTGAACTGTCTTTGTTAGGAGGAATAGTAACTTCCTTTTCTGCACTTCCTTATTTTTGCTTTCTTGGTGTCCAGATTACAAATCTATCCTGGCATCTTTGGGAACTATTTTATTCTTTTAGCAGATTTGTCATGCTTTTTGAAGTTAGTGAATAGCATTTATTGAACACTTTCTTAGAATTTCTGTTGATGTATTCTAATTTAACTTCCATGGATTGTTTATCTTTTATGAGAAGTACAAAAGACATACCAATATATTTATATGTTTGCATATTCTATTTATATTAAAAGGTGGGAGAGAGAAATACCCAATTGTATTAATTCACAAAACATAGAGGTACATATTTTAGCCATGAGCAGATGTAGTAGCAGGCAAGTCTTGAGAAAAATATTAAATGTATACTTTAATATTCACTGTAGGAGAAGGAGCACAATAAAGACCCAGAATCAAGTGTGGGCAAAGAATCAGATGACAAGGATGCACCAAGGACTGAGGAAAACAACGTACAGCAAAATGGGAATTGTCAGCCAAATGAAGAAAACCTCTCTACTAAAACAGAAGCAGTATAGGACCGACAAATGCACCTCTAAACACACGCTGGAATGAAATCCAAAGCTTTTGATGCTCTTAAGATGTTAAACAATGAAGAAATCCAGTTGAGCATAAAGAGATGAGCTAATGGCGTTCCTAGTTGTTAGGTGACATTTTGGCCATCTTGTTACTAAGAAAATCATGGACATTGTGAAAATAACAGATGTTACCCAAACTCATCTAAAATCTGTGCATTTCCATGGTGTGGTTTGTTAGTGTTTGCCAAGAACCATTACAAATAAATGGGACATCAAAGATCCAAATTTGTACTATCCATAAAGACTGGAGATAAGCATTGGAGGCTATTTTAAAAAGTGCTAGTTACTGAATTTTGTATTTTACTTTCTTTTTTTTAAATTTCAATATATACAGATTGATGATGTGCTTGAAATCGGTGCAACTATATAGCCACCCTTGTAAGTGCAGAATATGTAAGAAGTTTTAACACTTACTTCACAGGATTTATAGTGATTGTGTTAAATTTTCACTATTGTATGTTCTTTTTCTCACTGTATAGGACAGCAGTTTTTCTTTAAAATAGTTTTTCAGATTAAAATTGCTTAAATAAGTGGATTAAAAAATGACCTTCAATGCATGCTACTACTGTTCTCTTTCAAAAAGAACAACTGTGTTGAATACTAATAATAATGTATTAGTATTCAGTGTTAATCATTGGGTTTCCCCACAAAGTAAGCACTTCTTTTTTAACTTTCTTGACATTTCCAAGCTTATTATGAATAATATTGCAGTGTTTGTTGTCAGTGGTCAGTGGCAAAGGTGTCATAAAAAGAAAACTTGGGTTTTCAAAATGGGCTATGGGAGCACAAGCTGAAGCTTTAGTGCCTTCTACAATGTGGTATACTGTTTTCTAGAATTTTATATGTGCTAGTCATTCTCAGTTCATATGGAATTGAGGTGGGTATTCCATTCACTCCCATAGAGAAGTGAGCAAGTGATATGTCAGAAGAGCTTCTTACTTAGTTCACCTAATATGAGAGGGAAGTCCTGTTTTCAAGAATGACTTTAGAGCTTAAAACAACAGTGCAGTCTTGGGACCATCGGTTTTATACTGTGATAATTGAAGCATGTTCTTAATTTATTTAAAGCAAACCTTTTCTTTGTCTACATGGGATGGCCTTAATTATTACCTCTCAATCATCTTCTCATAAATCATGTTGTGCAGAAATTGTACTTAAAGAAGAATACATGAGGTTGTTTTATGTTTAAGGATATGTTTGTTTGGTTTAAAATATAGGTCAGTCGTTATTCTTAGGTTCACTTTACAGAAAGTATGCAAGTAATAAAATGACAACTTTGCTGATATTTTCCCCAAAATGGTAACTCATGGTTTCAGAACTCTTTTCATTATTGTTATATTTCCAAAAAAGTTGTACATTTTAATTAGCATGTTATTGAAAAATCAAATGTAATTATTTTAATACAATCTAATACAATCAGATTACTCAGTTGCCTTACCTCATGGGAAGAGTTACTTACAGATTTTAAAAACTGGGTAGCGCATCAGACACTTGGTTTCAACTTGAGTTTTCTTTTAATATTAATACTGTTGAAACTTAAGTATTTGGTAGAGAATGGAAAGGATTGCCCTTATTGCAAATAATGAAGCCTGGTTTGATTATGAAGCTGCTTAATTCCTCTTCATGTGTCCAGAATTACTGTGGTATTTTTTTCCTTTTTGTCACTGTGTACATTAAAATTTTTGAAAATGCTTTACTATGTAAAGTATAGATGGTCATTTTAATCATTCAGTCACATGCGGTTGGCTGGTAAACAGCTTATTCTGAAACAAGAATGCCTGGTGAATATGGAAAGATCGTGAAGGAGTATGTATGTTTTGCATCAACAGCTGTCTTATTTATGATATGTAAGTAGAATAGAGCAAATGTTTGATCTTTGTTATTTTTAGTACTATTTCTCTAATAAAGCTAAGTATTTTAGAGGAAAGTATTTGTTTATGCATTTTAAAATAGCATCTTAGTTTTATCCTGTTCTTTCTTTAATTTCCATAGAGTTGTTTTGACATGGAATATATATTTGTGTAGGGTCTATAAAACAATCATTTAAAGTTTGAGTGATTTCTTGTACTCTGGACTCTATTAAATGTTTTTTTATGTTGTAATTAACATTTAATTTGGGTCCTGCTTCTAATTATTTTTCTTGCTGATATTTATTCAACTTTAAAAATACTGACACTAATTTGTGAAAGTTGGGCATAAGTAGGAATACAAGGAATCAGGAGGAAGTGAAATCATTTTCTTAAATTAGGGCCTATGGAAGCAAAGCTTTGTAGGGTCTATAGATATTGGTGTGTTTGTGTTTGTGTGTGTGAGAGAGCGAGAGAGACATTTTCTCTGTGTTCTCTTATGAGAGCTGTTATGTTTCCATTTGTTTATTATTTTGAAGTATTTTTTTTCCTTTAAGATTATTCTTGTTCATCCTACATAGATGTTGTCAGAAAACCTTGAGGTAAGGCCAAGAAGACAGCCATTTTAAACTAGGAATCTTCTATAATTTAGCTTGACATGCAGAGAGTACACTGTTTCTTAAATCGTAATTGTTCCATCATTCTAGACAGATTTTCTGGGTCCTCTTGCTCTGTGTTTCAGTGGTGCACACTGAAATGGTGACACAGGATGGCCCTTTGTAAGGTAGCTGGTGTCCTTGAGAAAACAACTCTTAAGTCCTTAACTCTGCAACCATCTCCTTAGTTATTATTTTCCATCTAATTAACTTAAAACTGCAAACACTAATCAGATTTTGTTTAGAATTATTTTTTTCAAGATGTTCAATGTATGCTATGTGGATCTTCAGTAGTGTCAGAGGCTTAAATTTTGATAAGCTCAAAAATAAAAATGACATTTAGAATTAATATTTTTGTCAAGAAAATAATACTTTGTGATATTAGTCATTTTCAGGATTCCCATTCATTCCTTTATATGTTGCTATCTTCATCTTAAAACTTAAAAACCCAGAAACTCCATCTAAATCTTTCAACTGAAGATAGTATTCAGATTTAAGGGTTATACTATATATAATAATAGGCTTTTAAAAGTTTTAAAAAATCTCTAAAAGTTTTAAAAAATCTATTAGAAATAATATGATTTGATTTAAATTTTTAGTAGTTCAATTAGCAATTTAAAAATCTTTTTGGAGGGATGCATTGAATAACTTAAAACATTTCAATTAGTCGTATCACTAAAAGAGATAGGATCTGAATTTAACTGGTAGATTATGAAGTCAGCTATTTCAGCAAAGTAATTGTTTCTTACATGTTTAGTAAAATTTTTTCTCTACATACTTAGTATTTCCTTATGTTTATTTACTAATGTAATATTCATTTAAACTGAATTGTTTATTTTTATATTTAAAAGTTAGTGCTCTTAAAAGGGCTAAATTATATTTCTGGAAGCAAGAGTCCAGTATAAATGTAATAAAATCTTTTAAAATAAAATGACTTCCCTACTTAATCTTGGGTTTGTGGGTGAATTTGTGTTTTTAGTACATTTTTATTGCTGATTCTGCCTGCATAAAGACTAATACATTATTTAAAAAAGAAAAAAAAGCTAAAACTGTTAGTTGACTTTTGGTTCATATTCTGTTGGGTTGGATTTTGTAACTAATAGACTTTCCATTTCATTTTAAGGCACTTTTATAGTCTCTAGCAATTTATTATTAGTTTATATCTAATATAACATTCCTTAATATATTGTTTTTTAAAAGCAGATTTGTGGTTTGTCTGATTTTTAAATTTACTTGTATCTAGCCTGGCTACATTTTAATTTTGAAAATTGCTAACTTTTGGGAAACTTTACATGTTTTATAGCTATTTCCCAGAATTGGAATGGATGGTTCCCTTCATTCTTGATTAACCTTTATTTGCTAGATAGATAACTTCATAACTATATTTTATTAAGTCCAAATTCATGAACATCATACTGAATTAATTAGGAATTGAGATTGAATTCTACTAGTTTAAGTTACTGGTAGGTGAATACTGTTAGGGAACAAACTATAGAATTCCCAGATCTCCACAGAAGATTGCATTTTGATGTACTGTGTAGTTGATTAGGTAGTTCAGTTTAATGGGTAAATATTACTCTCCTTAATCTTAATTAGGTGACTGTAGTACTCTTCTTTACATAATGCTGTTGATTATTAAGGGAAGAGTTTAAAACGTGAATATGAAGATGCTGCATAGGTGGTGTGTGTTTCTGTGAGTAGGACTACTAAATGGTACTAGTAAAGATTTACCGAATGATGCTGCTATTGTGTTGCTATATTTTTAATAAAATGAAAATCTTAAAACCTTACCAGTCTTGAGTAGTAATTTCACTTATTTCTGACTTTTATTTATATATTCACAGCTTATTTTTTATAACAAAGGCACTAACAGACTTGTTCCAGGGTTTCAAAATTTCTGTCAAGATAGAGGTATTTGAATATTGGCCAGACTTCATGTTCTGTGACAGTAACTTTAGTCAAAGGCTTTGTGTCTTAAACATTTTGTGGTATTCTAGTAATAGCTGATTTTGAACTCTCCCTTTTGTTTTCAGATTCAGCTTCTTAATAGGGCATTTATACCATGACAATTGTCATGCTGGTCGTTTAACAGCAAGTAGAAGACATTTTCTCCCATTTATCAGAGGTACTGCTCTCTATTTGGTGGAGTGTGTTCAGGTGGTCATTTAAGTGAGATGGCCTGTTAGCTAAAAGTGCCCCCTTTTAAAAAATAAAGCAACTAGCATATAATAAATTTAATTTCTGTAGGACCTGATGGCTTAGTGTTTGGTCCAGAGCTGGATGGTGAGGCAATACAGCTATATGTACTCATTTCTCTGGGCCAGTTTGGTTCAGGGCCATTAACCTTTTATTATTATTATTATTTATTCATTTTTATAGAGGAGAGAGAGAGAATATGGGGGAGGAGCAGAAAGCATCAACTCCCATATGTGCCTTGACCAGGCAAACACGGGGTTTCGAACTGGCGACCTCGGCATTCCAGGTTGATGATTTATCCACTGCGCCACCACAGGTCAGGTACCATTTGGTTTCCAAATGTGTTAAAAACTACATGTGTGAGGATGAGTTTGGCTTGTGAACTTTAAAGTTGCACCCCTTGCTGTAGTTAATTTGTGTAACCTTTTCCCCAGGACTTAGAGAAATGCAGGGTTGGAGTAGTAATTATTTGACAGCAGACTTTCAAACGAAATGACTCTTACGTGTGTTACCTTTGTTATAAATAAATAGTAATTACTTGAGTACAGTTAAAAAACATTTTTCATAATTATCTTTTTTTTTTAATTACTTTAGTGAGAGCAGGAGAGGCAGAGACAGACTTCCACATGTGCCCAAACAGGATCCACTGGGCATGCCCACCAGAGGGCGAAGCTCTGCCCATCTGAGGCTCTTGCTCTGCTGCAACCGGAGCCTTTTTAGCACCTGAGGCTGAGGCCATGGAGCCATCTTCACCGCCCAGGGCCAACTTGTTCTAATTGAACCTTTGCTGCAGGAGGGGAGAAGAAGAGGGAGAAGAGTGGAGCAGCAGATGGGCCCTTCTGTGTTCTCTGACTAGGAATCTGAGCCCAGGACAGTCACACGCAGGGCCAACGCTCTACCACAAAGCCAACTGGCCAGGGCCATAATTATCATTTTCTTAGGAAAAACATCCTAAGGTTCACTGAAAAAAGTAGTTGGGTTTTTTTTTTAAGTATACTACGCTGTTTAATGTTGTAATAGCCACAGTGTGCCTGACCTGTGGTGGCGCAGTGGATAAAAGCATCAACCTGGAATGCTGAGGTTGCCGGTTCAAAACCCTGGGCTTGCCCAGTCAAGGCACATATGGGAGTTGAAGCTTCCTGCCTCTCTCTCTCTCTCTCTCTCTCTCTCTCTCCTCTAAAATGAATAAATAAATAAAAATAATTTAAAAAAAAATAAATTTACAAAATAAATAAATAAATAAATAAAATAAACTTAAAAAAAAAAAAATAGCCACAGTGTGATAATCAGAGGTGGTAAATGGAATCAGTTAATGTATTTTTGCTCAATAAGATGCAGCTGATCATAAGACACACCAAGGGCTTTAAGGAGGAAAATAAGAAAAAAATATTCTGAACCAAATGGTGTGTTAAAATATTTTATTAAAAAATATATCTTTTGCTTCATAAGAAGCACAGACATTTTTCCCTCCACTTTTGGGGGGAAAATGTGTGTCCTATGGAATGAAAAATACGGTACATGGGTTAAATTTCCTACCACCTTCTCAGGCTAGCACCTGAACAAAGCACTACTGAATATTAGCTATTATAATACTGGATATCTCACACTATACATTTATCCTGTTCAAAAAACCCATTTAATTTCCAGTTTCATATTTTTGCTTTGCTTCTGCTACTTATTTTTTCATCAGAAAATGTGGGTGGAGCGCAGAGCGCATTCCTAGCAGCTGTGGCTGATGCAATGCTGTGAGAACACTCCAGCTCCCAGAACCCTCCTGGACACACCCAGGAAGGGAGCTTGCCCGCTATACGGAAGTGACTTAGCGCCAACCACGCAGCTCCCTGATCTTTTCAGCCATTGGCTTTGAGGAACACGCTGTCACACCCTATAGGCTGAACCTGTGTATATAAGTTAGCTTACTTCCTGAATAAAGTGGATCTGCGTCACTGAACCTGGTCCCCGGAGTCTGGTCTTTGTGTCTCCATCGTCCTCACCCCTGGCAGGACTTGTCCACAAGAAAATGTTAATGTCTGTTAATTTATTTTTATCCCTATCTTCTGTCCCATTTGCTGAACCCTCCTAGTTCTACATTCCTCTGCAGTATTTTAGAAGCACCCTTGTATAACCTATGATTTTCAGTTTCATGAAACAGAATCTGCTCTAGTAGAAAGGTAATTATGGTATTAGAATTAACTCAACTTTTCCTTTTAGTCTATTTCTGGAGCCTCTCCCACTTTGTCTTCCAGTCTCAGAACTTTTTCCAAATTCATTTCAACATACATTGCTAGTTACTTAAATTCCTTTAAGTTGGTCTGGAGTTTTGTAGTGTCTTTCTGGTTTTGGTATAAGGGTCATAGTGGCTTCCATAAATGATAGGTAGAACTCCCCAGTAAAGCTTACCTGAGCCTGGAATTTTCTTTTTACACTACGACTTCAATATTAAAAGTAGGGTTAGAGTTATTTATGTTATTTAATCTTTTTTATATTTTAAATTTTTTATTTTTCAATTATTGTTGACTCATTATTATATTAGTTTCAGGTATACAAACCAGTAATTAGATATTACATAACTAAGTGATCATTCTGATAAATCTCACACCAATCTGTGTGTCTTCAAAGAAATTTGTCCATTTTATCTTAGTTGTTGAACTTACTGCCATGAAGTTCATGATATTCCCTTATTTTTTTATGTAAAGACCTATAGTGATACTCTCATTCCTAATATTGTTAACATGTGTCTCTTTTTTATCCTGATCCATCTAGCTGGATGCTTCTCAATTTACTGATTTTTTCAAGTAGTCAGATTGTGTTTTTAGTAGATATTTTTCTGTTGTTTTGTGCTTTTGACTTCTCTTTATTAATCTGCTAATTTTGGGTTTAGTTTACTTGTTTTTTTCTAGTTTAAAATTGAGCTGGAGTCATTGACTTGAGACCTTTTTTCTAAGATAGGCATTTTAGTGCTATCAGTTTTTCTCTAAGCACTACTTTAGCTGCATTTTAACAAATTTTAATGTGTCTTCATTTTCATTCAGTTAAAAACATTTCATAATTTTTTGTTTGGCATTGTCTTTGACTCACTGATTATTTATATTAAAATATAGTTGACATACAATATTAGTTTCAGGTGTACAACGTAGGGATTTGATGTATACCTTACAATGAGAAATATATGAGTAATTAGTGTCCAAATATTTAGGAATTTCCAAAGATCTTTGTTACTGATTTCTAACTTCATTCCATTATGGTTAGAAACCAGTCTGTAGGATTTTATTTCTTTTAAATTTTCTAGGATTTCTTTTATGGTCCACAAATAATACATCTTTATAAGTGTTTCATGTGTCCTTGAAAAGAACGTATCTTCTGCTGTTGTTGGATAAAGTAATCTGTAATGCCACTGAGGTCATATTGGTTGATGATGATGTTCAGCGTATAATATAATTTGTGAACTTGACTGATTTTGTGTACTTAATATTTTTGTATCCTGTAGCTATTCTTGAGCTTTGCTTCTGGATACAGTTAGTTACTGGGGAACTGTTAGGGAGGACCAGACCAGCCATTAACCTAGGGTTGATTTTGCCCCACTACTGAAACAGTACTCTTCTGAGTGCTTTGTTTCTCTGTGAATTACACCCCCCCACACACACGCACACACACACGCTTTCCTCCATGGCAACACAATTTCCAGTCCTATTTAAACTTTGGAGATATTTTCCCTTTGATCCTTTCTGATGTTTCTCCTCTGCTAGGGATAGTTCCTTCACACATACTTGCTGGTCATCACTCAGCTGTAGAAACAACTGTCCTACTGTGAGGCTCTCAAGAGCTCTTAGTCTGTGCAGCTTTTTTTCTCCATGCTCTGTCCTGTAATCTGTGGACTCCTCGTCCTCAGTGGACCCCCGACTTCAACTCCTCAGCTCAGGCCACTGGACTCACCGTGTTTCTCCCTTCTTCTGTTTTAGCTGGTAAACCTTTTCCCTACAACAAGCTGAGGCGATAATGAGGCTCACCTCGTGTGTCAATCAGCTCACTAACCTGCCTGTCCAATATCTGAAAACCATTAAGTCTTTTTTCGTTTTGTGGCATTTTTTTGTTTCAAGTGATAGGGTAAATATAGTTCCTATGATTCCATCTTGGCCAAAAGTGGACATCTGCTGTAATACTTTTTTTGTTGTAGTTTTCTGAAGTGAGAAGTGGGGAGGCAGAGAGACAGACTTCCACATGTACCTGACTGGGATCCACCTGGCATGCCCACCAGGGGGCTATGCTCTACCCATCTGGGGCATTGCTCTGTTGCATCTGGAGCCATTTTAGCATCTGAGGTGGAGGCCATGGAGCCGTCCTCAGTGCCTGGGCCAACTTTGCTCCATTGGAGCCTTGGCTGCAGGAGGGGAAGAGAGAGAGAGAGAAAAAGGAGAAAGGGGAGGGTGAAGAAGCAGATGGGCACTTCTGTGTATCCTGGCCAGGAATTGAACCTAGGACATCCACACACCGGGCTGACACTCTGCCACTGAGCCAGCCAGCCAGGGCCTAATACTTTTTAACTTACATTTTTTGGCTACATACTTTTTTGTTGGTAATGTATATTACTCTCTACAAAAGTATTTTACCAGAATCTTAGAAAGGACTGGTGCAAGTGATGAATCCTACATCTTAAACTTTATTATCTTTGCAGTAAATCCATCTTTGGATCTTAAAAAAAGAGTAAGGACAAGATCTGGCAGGACAGACTTCAGTTCAGTCTGATCCAACTTTTCCCAAGTGCCAGTAACAACCAATGAAAGAGGTAGTGTTTACAAGGACTGATTTCTTGGCAGATCATAAAAACTCTTTTGCTTAAAGATTCAGGGAAGCCACTCAGCAAGTAGCTTATACCCAATGGGTCTACTTTTGGCTCCAGGGTCAGGCAGCCTGGAGTCCAGGTAGCTCAGGAGCAGACTGAGGTTAAGACCATCCATTCAAGAAGTTGCCCACCTGTGTGGGAGAGGCCTTACAGTACCCCATAAGCTGAATTTTGCTTACCTTTATCTTTGCTGTCCTAACTTCAAGCTCCCACCAATGGTGTGAAAGCAAGCTAATTTCAGGAACTTTAGAGGTTGAACTGATAGGCACCCTAATCAGTATAGTATTATAGAACAAATCGCCAACCTAACAATTTAGGCCCAGCCATTTAAACTTCAACTAGCAACTTAGATTGCTGGTCATGTTTAGAGTATGGTAATATAAAAACAACTCGAATTTTGAAATTATATCACCCATTTGTTTGGAGAACTGCCTAGGTCAGGCATCCCCAAACTACGGCCCGCAGGCTGCATGCGGCCCCCTGAGGCCATTTATCCGGCCCCCCACCACACTTCTAGAAGGGGCACCTCTTTCATTGGTGGTCAGTGAGAGGAGCACTGTATATGGCAGCCCTCCAATGGTCTGAGGGACAGTGAACTGACCCCCTGTGTAAAAAGTTTGGGGACCCCTGGCCTAGGTTCATGTGCATGTAGGCTCTTCATTTTTTTAAAAAACAGTGATAACAAATAGTAATTAATAGCAATAGTAATGAATATATTCTTTAACTTTCTCTGAAACAGAAAAGGAATCTGGCAGCCTCCCAAAGGAACTATGAAATCCAGTGAGGTGGAGCAGGGTGGTCACAAGCCTCGGTGGTGTTTTGTGAGTTAGGAAAAGGAGCTGCCTCTGAGTAATGCAGCCTCATGAGTGCATGGCTTGGCAGATGGAGCTCAGTTTGGAGTTCAGTCTCCCTTGTCTCCTGGTCTGAGCATCTTAGTGCAATAAATGGACTTCATAGTTGTCTGCTGGGTACCAATGGCAGGAAGCTGCTTCAACAAGCCACCTCCCTCCAGTCCCAGACTCTGGCTGGCCTGCTTGGTAGGTAGAGGGACTGAGCGATCAAAAAAGGAGGTGGGCCCGTCTGACCTGTGGTGGCGCAGTGGATAAAGTGTCGACCTGGAACGCTGAGATCGCTGGTTCGAAACCCCAGACTTGCCTGGTCAAGGCACATATGGGAGTTGATGCTTCCTGCTCCTTCCCCCCTCCTCTCTCTCCTATCTCTAAAATGAATAAATAAATAATAAAAAAAAGGAGGTGGGCCCAACTCTGAAATTCTGAGCCAATATGAATATGCTGCAGAAGAATAAGAATAAATTGTGTCCCCAGACAACAGTGTTTCAGAGTTTGAAAGGATTTTGGAAATGAAGTAGCTTTTCCCTTTCTGCTCTTTAACAAATGTGGAACCCCAGAGCTCAAAGAAGAATTGATCAGCCCCACCTCTCAGTACATATAAGGAGTGGTGTGGGCACAGCACCTGCACGCTCCGGTGCCGGCTGTGTTCTCTCCATGACCCAGTACTCGGCCATCTTCACTTTCCTCACAATGTTTGACTACCTTTTTTATAAATTAAAATTGGGATTTTTCTTCCTCTAAAGTGCCACTTAATCTTTTTATCTATACAGTGGTTCCTTGAAATACAAGCAGACCAACATATGAATTTTTTAAGATATGAGTTGTGACTTGGTTCGTATTTTTGTTCGAGATTCGAGCAAAATTCCAAGATATGACTTGTGATTCGGGAAGCTGCCGCTAGTTGGTGCATTGGCACACGGGTCCAGTATCGGCAGCACAACACCAGCATCTCGTTCTTTCTCACGTGTTACCCGCAGAATCGTTGAATCTCATGTGCTGTACTTGTTCTTGCATCATTTTTGCATTTTTTACTAACTTTTTTTGTGTGTTATCATGGGGCCGAAGAAAGTGAGTGTAAAAAACAGTGGTGAGAAGACAATGGTGTTGATAGAAGTAAAGCAAGAAATAATAGAAAAACATGGGTGTGGTGTACAAGTGATTGAACTGGCAAGGCTGTATGACTGCAATATATCTACAATTTGTACCATCCTTAAACAAAAGGATGCCATCAAAAGCACAAATCCAGCAAAAGAAACTACAATTCCGTCCCAATTAAGGACAAATATTCATGAAGAAATGGAGAAGCTTCTGCTGGTGTGGGTGAAAGAGAAAGAGCTGGCAGGAGAGACAGTGAGGGAGACTGTAATATGTGAAAAGGCACGTATTATTTATGGTGACTTGAAGAAGAGAGAACCATCAACCTCAAAAGAGGCAGCAGAAGATACGTTTAAGGCAAGTCATGGCTGGTTTGAAAATTTCAAGAAGAGATCTGGCATCCACTCGGTGGTGAAGTATGGTGAAGCTGTGAGTGCTGATGTTAAGGCAGCAGAAGGGTACATTGCATGTTTTGTTGTGCTTATCGCAAAGGAAGGCTACATACCCAACAAGTGTTCAACTGTGATGAAACAGGATTGTTTTGGAAAAAAATGCCCCGGAGGAGAAGAAGCTGCCAGGCCATAAACCCATGAAGGACCATCTGACCCTTGCATTGTATACAAATGCTAGCGGTGACTGTAAAGTAAAGCCACTGCTAGTGTATCATTCCAAAAATCCTCGAGCCTTTAAGACTCACAAGATTCTTAAAGAAAAACTGCAGGTTATGTGGCACACCAATGCTAGGGCATGGGTTACACGGCAGTTTTTTAATGAGTGGGTAGATCTCATCTTTGCTCCTGCAGTGAAGAAATATCTTCAAGAAAATAAACTGCCGATAAAAGCATTACTAATCCTTGAAAATGCTCCAGCCCACCCACCTGGTCTTGAAGATGACATTCTCGATGATTTCAAATTTGTGAAAGTCCTCTACCTCCCACCCAACACAACTTCAATCTTGCAACCTATGGATCAGCAGGTCATTTCCAACTTTAAAAAGCTTTACACAAAGCACTGTTCTGCCACTGCTTTGAGGTGACTGAGAATACAATTTTAACCCTTCGAGAGTTTTGGAAAGATAACTACAACATTGTGATATGTTTACACATTATTGACTTGACATGGCAAGAGGTTACAAGAAGAACCTTGAACTCGGCATGGAAAAAGTTATGGCCTGATGTTGTTGCAGACAGGGACTTTGAAGGATTCGAACCAGAGACCAAGACTGAGGTAGAAGCGTTGGAGGAGACTGTGTCCCTCGGAAAGTCGATGGGTCTGCAGGTTGATGAGGGTGACGTAAACAAGCTCGTCAAGGAACATGAGGAGGAACTCTCAACTGAGGAGTTGAAGGAGCTACAGATGATGCAACATACAGAGTTTCTGCAAGAGATTAGTAGTGAGGAGGAGGTTGAGTTGGAGGAAGTGATTTCTACAAGTGAAATTAAAGACATGCTGGCAATGTGGGAAGAATCTTTCAAGTTTCATTGAAAGGAAACACCCAGAAAAACTTTGAACTGGTCATGCTTCAGCACTTTTTAATGACACTTGTTTGTCACATTTCTGTAACATTTTAAAAGGCAGGCAAAAGCAAACCTCTTTGTATAGATTTTTATTCAAACGTCCTGCAAGTGAAAGTGCCGAAAGTGCAGCCAAAAAGGCAAAAACAGGTGATGATTAAATTAAAAATATGTAATGTTAAGCTTAGGTTAAGTTTAAAGTTAAGAAAGTGCATTTTTTTACAATTAACTTTTTGTAGTTTCATTTTAAGTAAAGAAAGTGCAGTTTTAATTTTGTTTAAAGTAAAGAAAATGCAGTTTTAGTTTACATTTAGTGTTAAGAAAGTGCAGTTTTAGTTGATGTGTCTACAGTGCCTGCATCCCTTCCTCCCTCCCTCCTTCTCCGCCATTCACCTCCGTTAGCTGTACTTGTCTGTCTCCAAGGTAAGAATACAGTACTAAGGGTTCTCCAACCAGATACCAAGACCAAAACAAAACAAAACCACAAGTAAAAGCTCCACAAAGAATACAATAAAACCAAATTTAAACTGTGACAACGACAAAAAAAGGGGGGGGGAGGATGGAGATTAACAGTAGCAAAGGACAATGGAGTGCAAAAGTACTCACAAGATAGTACACCACAATGAACAGGGTAGGAACCCTTTTCATTACTTAATGGTAACCACCATTGAAAAAACCACCACAGAAGCACATGATTTAAAAAAGATAGCAACAGAGGAAAGATGTATGGAATACAACCAAATAAAAACAACAGATAGAAAAACAAAAGAGAAGAATCAAACAAGACACAAAATTAACAGAAAGCAATCTATAAAATGGTAATAGGGAACTCACAAGTGTCAATAATTACACTAAATGTAAATGGATTAAACACACCAATAAAAAGGCACAGAGTAGCAGAATGGATTAAAAAAGAAAATCCAACTGTATGCTGCCTACAAGAAACACATCTAAGCAACAAGGATGAAAACAAATTCAAGGTGAAAGGCTGGAAAACAATATTCCAAGCAAATAACATCCAAAAAAAAGCAGGCGTAGCCATACTCATATCTGATAATGCTGACTACAAGACAGCAAAAGTACTCAGAGACAAAAATGGTCATTTCGTAATGATTAAGGGGACATTGAATCAAGAAGACATAACAATTCTTAATATATATACACCAAACCAAGGAGCACCAAAATATATAAGACAGCTACTTATTGACCTTAACACAAAAACTGACAAAAATACAATCATACTTGGAGACCTCAATACACCGCTGACGGCTCTAGATCGGTCATCCAAACAGAGAATCAATAAAGATATATTGGCCTTAAACAAAATACTAGAGCACCTGGATATGATAAATATCTACAGGACATTTCATCCCAAAGTGACAGAGTATACATTTTTCTCCAGTGTACATGGATCATTCTCAAGAATTGACCATATGTTGGGCCACAAAAACAACATCAGCAAATTCAGAAAAATCGAAGTTGTACCAAGCATATTTTCTGATCATAAAGCCTTGAAACTAGAATTCAACTGCAAAAAAGAGGAAAAAAACCCCCACAAAAATGTGGAAACTAAACAACATACTTTTAAAAAATGAATGGGTCAAAGAAGAAATAAGTGCAGAGATCAAAAGATATATACAGACTAATAAAAAATGACAATATGACATATCAGAATCTATGGGATGCAGCAAAAGCAGTGATAAGAGGGAAGTTCATATCACTTCAGGCCTATATGAACAAACAAGAGAGAGCCCAAGTGAACCACTTAACTTTCCACCTTAAGGAACTGGAAAAATAAGAACAAAGACAACCCAAAACCAGCTGAAGAAAGGAGATAATAAAAATCAGAGCAGAAATAAATGAAATAGAGAACAGAAAAACTATAGAAAAAATTAATAGAACAAGGAGCTGGTTCTTTGAAAAGATCAACAAAATTGACAACCCCCTGGCAAGTTTACCAAGGAAAAAAGAGAAAGAACTCATATAAACAAAATCCAAAATGAAAGAGGAGAAATCACCATGGACATTGTAGTTATACAAAGAATTATTGTAGAATACTATGAAAAACTTTATGCCACTAAATTCAACAACCTAGAAGAAATGGATAAATTCCTAGAACAATACAACCTTCCTAGACTGAGTCAAGAAAGAAAGCCTAGGCCTGACCTGTGGTGGTGCAGTGGATAAAGCATCGACCTGGAAATGCTGAGGTCGCCGGTTCGAAACCCTGGGCTTGCCTGGTCAAGGCACATATGGGAGTTGATGCTTCCAGCTCCTCCCTCCTTTTCTCTCTCTGTCTTTCCTCTCCTCTCTCTCTCTCTCTCTCTCTCTGTGTCTCTCCCTCTCCTCTCTAAAAGAAATAAAAAAAAAATTAAAAAAAAAAAAGAAAGAAAGCCTAAACAGACCTATTAGTAGAGAAGAAATAGAAAAAACTATTAAAAACCTCCCCAAAAATAAAAATCCAGGCCCAGACGGCTATACTAGCAAATTTTATCAAACATTCAAAGAAGACTTGGTTCCTATTCTACTGAAAGTCTTCCAAAAAATTGAAGAAGAAGCAATACTTCCAAATACATTTTATGAGGCCAACATAACCCTCATACCAAAACCTGGCAAGGATGGCACAAAAAAAGAAAACTACAGACCAATCTCTAATGAATACAGATGTTAAAATACTAAACAAAATACTAGCAAATCGAATACAACAACATATTAAAAAAATAATACATCATGTTCAAGTGCAATTCATTCCAGAATCTCAAGGATGGTTCAGCATATGTAAAACGGTTAATGTAATACACCATATCAACAAAACAAACAACAAAAACCACATGATCTTATCAATAGACGCAGAAAAGGCATTCGATAAAATACATCACAATTTTATGTTTAAGACTCTCAACAAAATGGGTATAGAAGGAAAATATCTCAACGTGATAAAGGCCATATATGATAAACCATCAGCTAACATCATATTAAATGGTACAAAACTGAAGGCTTTCCCCCTTAAATCAGGAATAAGACAGGGTTGTCCACTCTCTCCACTCTTATTTAATGCAGTACTAGAGGTTCTAGCCAGAGCAATCAGACAAGACAAAGAAATAAAAGGCATCCATATCGGAAAAGAAGAAGTAAAGGTATCACTTTTTGCAGATGATATGATCCTATACATCGAAAACCCCAAAG
Source organism: Saccopteryx bilineata (assembly GCF_036850765.1). NCBI lineage: Eukaryota > Metazoa > Chordata > Mammalia > Chiroptera > Emballonuridae > Saccopteryx > Saccopteryx bilineata. The sequence goes on along the minus strand of NC_089490.1, from coordinate 263,314,342 downwards.
AGTCCACAAAAAGACTACTAGAAACAATAAGCCAATACAGTAAGGTTGCAGGATATAAAATTAACATACAGAAGTCCATAGCCATTCTATGAAACATTTGAGAACAAACTCAAAAAAATAATTCCCTTCACGATTGCAAGAACAACAACAAAATACCTAGGAATAAACATAACAAAAAATGTAAAGGACTTATATAATGAAAACTACAAACCATTGTTAAGGGAAATCAAAAAAGATACAATGAGATGGAAGAATATTCCTTGCTCTTGGTTAGGAAGAATAAATATAATCAAGATGGCCATATTACCCAAAGCAATATACAAATTTAATGCAATTCCCATCAAAATTCCAATGACATTTTTTAAAGAAATGGAACAAAAAATTATCAGATTTATATGGAACTATAAAAAACCCCGAATAGCCAAAACAATCCTAAAGAAAAAGAATGAAGTTGGGGGCATTACAATACCTGACTTCAAACTATATTATAGGGCCACAACAATCAAAACAGCATGGTATTGGCAGAAAAATAGACACTCAGACCAATGGAACAGAATAGAAAGTCCAGAAATAAAACCACATATATATGGTCAAATAATTTTTGATAAAGGGGCCAACAACACACAATGGAGAAAAGAAAGCCTCTTCAACAAATGGTGCTGGGAAAACTGGAAAGCCACATGCAAAAGAATGAAACTGGACTATAGTTTGTCCCCTTGTACTAAAATTAATTCAAAATGGATCAAAGATCTAAATATAAGACCTGAAACAATAAGTACATAGGTTCTAAACTCATGGACCTTGGTTTTAAAGAGCATTTTATGAATTTGACTCCAAAGGCAAGAGAAGTGAAGGCAAAAATAAATGAATGGGACATCAGACTAAGAAGTTTTTGCTCAGCAAGAGAAACTGACAACAAAATAAACAGAAAGCCAACTAAATGGGAAATGGTATTTTCAAACAACAGCTCAGATAAGGGCTTAATATCCAAAATATACAAAGAACTCATAAAACTCAACAACAAACAAACAATCCAATAAAAAAATGGGAAGAGGACATGAACAGACACTTCTCCCAGGAAGAAATACAAATGGCCAATAGATATATGAAAAGATGTTCATCTTCATTAGTTATTAGAGAAATGTAAATCAAAACTGCAATGAGATACCACCTCACACCTGTTAGATTAGCTACTATTAACAAGACAGGTAATAGCAAATGTTGGAGAGGCTGTGGAGAAAAAGGAACCCTCATTCACTGTTGGTGGGAATGTAAAGTAGTACAACCATTATGGAAGAAAGTATGGTGGTTCCTCAAAAAACTGAAAATAGAACTACCTTATGACCCAGCAATCCCTCTACTGGGTATATACCCCCAAAACTCAGAAACATTAATACGTAAAGACACATGCAGCCCCATGTTCATTGCAGCATTGTTCACTGTAGCCAGGACATGGAAACAACCAAAAAGCCCGTCAATAGATGACTGGATAAAGAAGATGTGGCACATATACACTATGGAATACTACTCGTAGCCATAAGAAATGATGACATCGGATCATTTACAGCAAAATGGTGGAATCTTGATAACATTATATGAAGTGAAATAAGTAAATCAGAAAAAACCAAGAACTGCATTATTCCAAACATAGGTGGGATATAAAAGCGACACTAAGAGACATTGATAAGAGTGTGGTGGTTACAGGGGGAGGGGGGAAAGGGAGAGGGAAAGGGGAGGGGGAGGGGCAAAAAAAAGAATACAGTACTAAATAACACTTTTTTTTTATTTCATATATTTTGTTATGCATTGGTAAAGTATACATGTGTGTTTCTTAATTAAAAACGTCTTTTTTCATAATTTAGGATGGTTTGGGGATGGATTAAATCAATTTCAGTTATTTTAAATGGGAGAAATTTGTTTGATATACAAGTTGACTGACTTACATGCTCGGCTACAGAATGAATTAAACTCGCATCTCAAGGTACCACTGTATTTTCAAGATGGGGTATAATATAAGTTCTCTGATTCAGTCATTACAGGACTTTAAACATCGTTATTTATAGTATTTGGGAAAACACAATTTTCATTTCCCTGAAATTGTAGCTTCTGGCAAAAATAATTTCATTAGTGTTGATGAACCAACTGAAATATCTGAGTTAATGCAATTTGTGTTTAAAGATGTCCTAAAAGGCTGATGCAACTTCATTATCAGTACATGACTTTTAAAAGTATTATGTTAGTTATTAAAACAAACAATGGAAACATCTTCTAACATCTCTCTAATATGATGTTCTGTTCTCCCAGGTCAGGTGGCAAAAGTTTAATGAGCAATTTAATTGCTTAATGAATTAAATATCTTTCTCTCTATTTACTTTTCTTTTTTTTGCTCCCAGTGTTCACATAACATTGGTTCAGATGAAATATTAGAGTTTTTGTTAGAATATCATACCTTTAAGGAATAAAACCTGACTTAGACCTCATCTCCAGGGTCTCCAAATCCTACATTGTGCCTAATGTTACTCCCTTACTAATTACTATTCATAAAATCCACAAACCTTAGAGCTAGATTTCATTTTAGAAATCATTTCATATCATTTCATGTCACTCAGGAGGCAGACAGCAGGGCTGCCATAACAGAGTGCTCTAGCCCAGGTGACTACAAGAGCAGGAGTGCATTCTCACCGCTCCGCAGGGGAGTGTGGGCGCTGCGGTTTAGAGGCGTGTTCCTGCTGGAGCTTGAGCGGAGAATCTCTTCCATGCTTTCTTTTAGCTTCTGGTGCTGCTGGTGACCCTTGGCTTCCAGGTGCACACTCCAATCTCTGTTCCTTTGTCACATGTCATTCTCCCTGTGTGGATCCCTATGTTTCTTCTTACAAGGACATTAGTCATAATGGATTAAGGGCTCTTCTCATCAAGTATGACCTCATCTTTGATAGATAGGTAAGTAGGTAGATAGCTAGCTAGCTAAATACATAGATAGATAGGTGTTTTATTGTTTGTTTGATTTTTTTGGACAGAGTCAGAGAGAAGGACAGATAAGGACAGACAGACAGAAAGGGAGAAAGAAACATCAATTCTTTGTTGCGGCACCTTAGTTGTTTATTGATTGCTTTTTCATATGTGCCTTCACTGGGGCCTACAGCAGAGTGAGTGACCTCTTGCTCAAGCCAGCGACCTTGGACTCAAGCCAGTGACCTTGGACTTTAAGCCAGTGACCTTTGGGCTCAAGCCAGCCACCATAGGGTCATGTCTATAATCCCATGCTCAAGCTGGATGAGCCTGTACTCAAGCCGGTGACCTCGGGGTTTCAAACTGGGTCCTCTGCACCCCAGTCTGACACTCTGTCCACTGTGCCACTGCCTGGTCAGGCACAGTTAGGTCTTTATTTTAAAATTGCTCTGCCAGCTTAGCATTTTTCAGCAACGCAGGGAGCAGAAACCACAGGCTTCATTGTCTTTTGCTTAGGTGCTGCCTTCGTGGGCGCCTTGGCAGCAGCCATAGCTATCATTTTATTTCTATTTATTTATTTTATTTTTATTTTTTTGTGGCAGAGACAGAGAGAGAATCAGAGAGAGGGACAGATAGGGACAGACAGATAGGAAGGGAGAGATGAGAAACATCAATTCTTTGTTGCAGCTCCTTAGTTGTTTATTGATTGCTTTCTCTTATGTGCCTTGACTGGGGTGCTACAGCAGACCGAGTGACCCCTTGCTCAAACCAGCGACCTGGGCTTAAGCTGGTGAGCCTTGCTCAAACCAGATGAGCCCGCGCTCAAGCTGGCGACCTCGGGGTCTCCAATCTTGGTCCTCCACATCCCAGTCCGACAGTATATCCACTGCACCACCGCCTGGTCAGGCCAGCTTGGTCAGAGCTATCTTTTTAGATGCATGTTTAGCCTTCTTTGCTTCCTTGGAAGCCCTGCTAACTTATTCTCATTGAGCCTTCCTAACTTCAGGTTTCTGATTCCTCTTGGCCATTATATCAGCAAGAAATGCACCAGTCATGGCCCTTTGGAATTTGGGCACACAGCAGGCTCTTTTCTTTTGAATTTCTTCCAATTGTTCCTTTTTGTGCTTTCTTCTTCACAGGACAGTCTAGTTTAGCTGTTGAGGATTTCTCTAGGAAAAGAATGCCCACTGGCATTTTGCTTTAAGAAATTGGAAAGCCTTCCTGTCAGTCTTGGCGTAGCACTTCCATGTACCCCCTGAACTGGCTGTGGTGGTTGGCCAGAAGGAAAAATGGGGAAGGGAACCAGTACGACCCCCTCTTATCTAATTCTATCTGCAACAGCCCTATTTCTAAGTGAGGTTACATTCACAGGCACCAGGGTGTAGGGCTCGAATATATATTTTTGGGGGACACAATAGCCTTTACAGCATGCAACCCTACCATTCCTATGAATATAAAAACACTCCTGGCAGTCGTTAATCACCCTACCTTTCTGCGGGCTCTTGGAGGTAAAAGCGGCACACAGGGAATCATCATGTACACAGACCATCCCTGCCCCCACAAAGCTTATCATCGCATGGAAAAACTGATGACAAGTCAGCCAATAGGTGTTCATTAGAAAAAAATGAGTATGAATAGAACATGGTTTACACAGTGTGATGAGGGGAGGCCTCTGAGGATGTGACATTTAAACTGAGTCTTGAAGGATGACAATGAGCCAGATATGGGAAAGAAGAATGTTCCAGGTGGAGGAAATAGTATAGATGAAGCGTTGGAGGTGGGAAAGAGCTCAACACTTTCCAGGGACTGAAGGAACAAAGAGGGGATATGATAGGAGATGAGAACAAAGATGTAGTCAGTACTGGGCAGGAGGGGGCAAGAGGGGAGGGGAGGGGCACAAAGAAAACCAGATAGAAGGTGACGGAAGACAATTTGACTTTGGGTGAGGGGTATGCAACATAATCAAATGTCAAAATAACCTGGAGATGTTTTCTCTGAACATAGGTACCCTGATTTATCAATGTCACCCCATTAAAATTAATAATAAAAAATATATTTAAAGCACCTAGAACAGAATTTGGGACACAGTAGATGTTCACACATTGCTTTATTTTGTTGCAACTAGAAGGCATTCTTTATGTGACCAGAAAAAATGTGAATGACATTAAAGAAATAATTGCAGGTAAAAAAAAAAAAAAAGATGCAGTCAGGAGCCACAACCTGATGGGCAATAAGCAGCTGCCAAACTTTTTTTGAGCGTGATCCTGCCACTAAGAAATCCAGGTGCATCAATGCACGTATATATACCTGGTCGGTAAAAGAGAAGATGGTGAGTAGTGGTTAGATTTTCAGTTACACTTGGAGGTTGCATCTTAAGATGCTAATGTACTGTGTGTGGGAGGGTGATGGAATTCAGGATGATGCTCAGCATTTTGACATGAACAGCTGCGTCAGAGGCAGTGCTGATAAGTGAGATGGGTTGAGACCTGGGGAAAGAAAGAGTTTGTTGGAGAGGGAGGGACTGTAAATATTTTAGTGTTTGACATATTCAATTTCAGAAACCTATAAGTCATCCAGTGGATCTGTTGGACAATATAAATTTGGATGTTGATGACTATATATAGATATAATTTAAAGCCACAGAATAGGTGAGATTTGAAGAAAGGGAGTAGAGGGCGGAGAATATTGTTGGGGTAAACCTCAAGAAACTGAAAACAAGCCATGTAATCACTAAGCATGTACATTAGCATTATTTTATGCATAGTATCGTGCATAGCCCAGATGTTCAAGGTGTAGTAAGTCAAGACTTGGAATCCCAGCAGACTGGTGTTTGAATTCTAGCCCTGATATTTCCTAGCTGTGCAACTAGAGCTGAAGACATTTAATCTCTCTGAGCTTCTGTTTCTACATCTGCAAAATGGAAACAATACCACCTATTCTAGGTAAGTGTTAGTTTCTATCCCTTTCTCATGGGCATGTGTCTGAGGGCCATGGCAAGAGGGAACAGAAGAGAGGACAGAAGAAAAAGGCGTTTTGGAACAACTCAAACTTATTTACTGCTTTGCTCACAGCCATCCAAACAGAGATCACATTACATAGGTATTTAATTCAATACCCACTTAACTCCTCTGTTGAGGGAATGTGGGTTCCTTTATCCTTCAGCTGGGGTGAACTGGGAGAGCCCAATCGGTTGCCTTCTGAGTCACCCTCATTTTCTATGCACGGTATGCTTACAGGGACTCTGTTTAATGATATTTATTTCTCATTTACAAAAGCTCCTAAATGCAAGTCAGTGTCTTCATATGGGACCCAGTTGAGGAAACAGCCATCCAAAGCAATTTTGGTTATCCCAGACTGTAGCTTTAATCACCTCAGGTCCCTGATGGGGCCATATGATTTTGCATATTTATGGAAAAGCCACTGGCAATACAATAGATCACATTTATTGTTCCTGTTTGGCAGGTCTCCGCTGAGTTCACACTTGAGAGTGCAGTTCATACATTAACTGCATCCTGGTTCAGTTTTAACAAAACTCTACCGGCTCAGCCAGGGGGCTGTAGGTAGGATGAAGGTGGGAATCTGAGTTTAACAAATTTCCCTGGTGATTCTCATGCAGATTAGAATTTGAGAACATTCCAATATGCTAAGAAGAAAGTTGTTATCCACATTAGATCACTAAAACTGATTTATTTAGTCACCTACTATCACTAAATGCGGCTGGCAGGGAGCACAGTCCACCTGAAGTATGTCTTAGGAAAGGACTTGCCTCTGCTCTTTCAACCATTTCTAAAATTTTTTGAGCCATGAGAAATTGGTAAAATATAGAAAGAACATATAGTGATAAATCACATTTTCAACCTGAAAAAACAGTTTATTCTTTAGTCATTTTCATAAAAAAGTTTATTTTTGAGAGAAAGAAGCATCAACTCTTTGTTCCACTTAGTTGTGCATTGATTGCTTCTCTACGTGCCTTGACTGGGGATTGGACCAGTGACCCTGGGCTTAGGTTGGCGACCTTGGGTTTTGAACTGGTGATCTTGTTGTTCCAGGTTGATACTCTATCCACTGCGCCACCATGGGTCAGGTCATAAAATAGTTTTTTGAAATGTGAATTACTCATTAAAGTTTTGTTCTGTAAAAGCAGACGTGAGAGTCTGTGTGTTTCACTAAGGACTTCTAGAAGAGAGGCAATCCTGCCTTCATTTGAGAGTCACAAACGGTCCCTGAAGGCTCTCTGTCACCTACTCAAGACTTGTCCTTTACAGCCAGCAGTGTTGTGGATTGCACAGCCCCTGGGGTTGCCATTCACAGGCCAGTCATCAGAGATCTGACAGTTTGGGGGCAGATGTCAGCAAAGTGTTTTGAGGAAGGAGTGCATTTTCTCCATCACACAAGTCTCTGCGGGATCAGCAGTGGTGTTGCCCCCAGGCCTCTAACACTCCAGTCTTGGAAACAATCTTCCTTCAAGGACAACCTTGGTCTCAGTGTCAGCAGGAACTCCTAAACTTCTGCATTGGGTTTGGCATGTTCTCAGCGGCGTAGGGAAGGACTTGGCTCACATCCCCAATCTGTGGGTACCCTATACCTTCCTTGCTTGTGACTTCTTTGAATTTTTGACTGTTTTCCTCAAGTCTTCTGGGATCAGCATCTCAGCCCAAGTGTGCTGCTCCATTTGGAGCCCTACTCGCTAGCTTATTAGCCTTGTGCCCATCTGTGCTTTGTTTAAGGGAGTCCGATTACTTACGGTTTTGTGAGTCCAAAATGCCACTGAAGGTCAGTTGAATGCTGGCATTGCAACTGTTTGGTCCCACATTGCTGTCCTCCCCTCTCTGGCTCTGCCTGTCTCCCAAAGGGCCCTGACCTTTGGCCCTCGGCAGCTGTCTGTAGACCGACACTTTCCCCTACAAGTTCACTTGTATGAGGCCTAGCTTGACTGGTCTACCTTGAAATTCTGGTGAATAAAAATGTTTTTAAAATGACTGTACTTTGAATTGTGTTTTACTTAATTCATTTTGTTGTTCTACTTATTTATGCATTCATTGCTTGATTCTTGTATGTGCCTTGACTGGGGATCAAACCTGCACCCTTGGTATGTCAGGACAATGCTCTAGCCAAATGAGCTACCTGGCCAGGACGATTAGTGCATTTTGAATAGGTATTACACTCATGTGGTTTCCCTCCACAGTGACAATGAAATCCATTTCTTTAAAAATTGTTTTTAAATTTATTGATTGGATAGAGAGAGAAAGAAAGAAAAACATCAAGTTGTTTTTCACTTATTTATGAATGACTTGTTGATTCCTGTATGAGCCCTGACTGGGGATTGAACCCACAACCTTTGCATATCTGGACAATGTTCTAACCAATTGAGCTACCTGGCCAGGCCTGTAGTTAGTTCATTTCTTGTGTATCCTTCCAGAGGTATTTTATCTGCAAGCAAATTAATTCATATTCATTGTCTCCCCTATTTATACAATTAGTAGCTTACTATACTCAGGGTTCTAAATTTTGCTTTTTTCACTTAATATTACAGTGAACATTTTCTTCACTTCATTTCTGTCATGGCCTGGAGGTGAAGGAGTAGCTGTCATCTGGAAGTGTCTTTGCTGCAGGGCAGACAGCAGCAGTCACAGGGTGAGTTATCAAAGCTGTGCCTCAGGTCAGGGTTGGGGTTGCAGGGCCCCTAAAATCCAAGAGCGCTGAGTGGGTGCAGGGACCTTAAAATCTGAGGGCTCTGGGAGGAGAGGGTGGGACTTGGCTGGGATCTTAAGAAAACTGAGGAGAAAACATGCCTCTCAATGTCCTCCTCCCATCCCCAGGCAGCAGAAGTCAGCTGAAGAAGGTATGCCCTCCGGTGTCCCCAAGGCGCAGGCCGGCTGCTTCCTCATCTGGAGGGCCAGACTCAGACATTCTCTGCAAGCTCTGCGTTTGGTCACTTCAAATATTATAGGATTAAATATCTTTCAATTCCTGGTTTAGAAAAATAAAGGTGGGTGGAAAGACAAAGTATTTTATTTTGGGGACAAGTGGCTTGTGTAAATAGAGCACCAGGAGCTGCTTCTGGAATTTTCCACGTTTCTCCTGAGGTTCGGTAACCCAAAGGCTTTCCAAAAACCTCCATTTTGTAGGCCCAGGATGGCTAGGTGGCTAGTTCCACCTGAGGGTTTTTCAAAAGATGTTAAACTACAAAACCACAACTATCACTTAACTAGAAGGAAGAAAGCTTCCTCAGCTGCTTTCATGCTGAAAGGCTCTGAAACCCAGTCTGCCCTCTGAGAGAGAGAGGGAGAGAGGGAGAGAGGAAGAGAGGGAGAGAAAGAGAGAGGAAGAGAGAGGGGGGGGGAGAGGGAGAGAGAGAGAGGGAGAGAGAGAGAGGAAGAGAGAGAGCGAGCATGCACGGGCACATGCGTGCTTTGCTGCAGGGCTTTTCTGAGGTAAAGCGAGGTTCATGAGACCAAACGGGCTGAGCTGTCCAAATTGGTTTCAGCTGACGGCCTTTGTTGGTGGAGGCGGCACTCCTGGTGTATGTCTTGTTACGTTTTTCGTTTTCTTCCTGAATTCATTTCTTGAGCTCGGGGCCTCAAACGTAACAAGCTTTTAAAACGACTGAGCGCGCTCTCAGGCTCCACGGAGCCCGGCTTCCGCGCTTCCTGTTCTGAGCAGGTCCCGGGACCTCCAGACCGCGTCCCAGGAGCAGCGGCAGGGAGCCGGGTCCGTGCAGGCGGGCGCTGGCGGGCGGCGGGGAGTCAGGTGCGGGGGCAAGAGAGGGGGTGAAAGTGCGGGTCAGAGACACGGGGACAGGGCTCACGAGTGACGGCCACTTTCCAAGGCGTTCGTGAGCAGTCTGTGGAGGGTCCCTGGGTTTGCCATTGCTGAGCCAGTGCCTCTGGGTGACTGGAGGCCCCCTGTGCTCCGGCTCACAGCCTCCCGGACCCCGGCGGGGCTCCCGCGGGAACCTGCCACTGCTCTCGCGGGGCCTTGCAAGGCGAGGTGCGTTCCTTCGAGATCTGCCCACCGAGGTTTGCCTGCAGACAGGACCCCGCGTCAGAGCGCAGCGCAGCCCACGTGCCCGGGGGGCGTCACAGACCCGGAGGAACTGCAGGACCCGGGGGCCCTGTGTGGACGGGTCACTAGGGTGTGAAACGGGGCCGCGCAGAGGATAAAGACGGAAACAGGAAAGGACTGACCTGGGAGCCCTCCTGGTGAAGACAGCTGGGCGGTCCTGGCCCTGCGGGCGGCCTGCTTGCCCCCTGAGACAGGAAGCGGGGGTGGGGGGTGGTGGGGGTGGGGGTGGCCTCCAGCTACCGTGTGGGCGGCAGGGCAGCCTGAGCAGGGGCTGGAGGGGCGCAGGCCCTTATCGAGCTGGGCACGGTAGCGTGGATTTGTTCCTCAGGAGAACCAGGGGACAGTTCCTTAAGGATAAGTCGGGGAGGGGGGTGGTGGCGTTTTCCAGAAGCTCAGGGGTGGCTGTAGTTGACAGCAGGGCATGCTGCCTCCCGACCGGGCTCCCTGGTGTCAGTGGGAGGTCAGATCCCATAACCACAGACACAGAGTGGACGGAACTAACCTAACAGGTGGGGGCGGGGCAGTCCACACTGCTTTGTAAGGATAGAGACCATAGAACTTAAGACTTGACCTTAAGAAAGCTCTCCTCCTCCCTTGGCCTGTCATCCAGACGGGAAAACTAACCAGTAGCACCGGCTTTTACTGCCACTACCCCCACGTCCTGCTCGTGTGGGAACATTCCGCACACATGCGAGAAGCCCTCCATCCTCACGGCTGCTGCCGGGCCTCAGGCCCGCATCCCTGCTCGTTCAGGTTGTTCCAGGGGCCGCCTGGCTCCCTCCCTCCCTCTGAACTTGGCACACTGCTCTTTCTCAGCTCAAAGCCGCTCCTGCTACTTCTCTGCACCAAGTCTTCCAGTTGCTTTCCATTGCCCACGCGGTGAGGGAGCTGGCCTCTGCCCCCTCTCCTCTCTGGCGCCAGCTATCCACAGCCGCCAGGCTGTTGCGGGCCCCGCCTCTGCCCTGCTCCCTCAGCCTCAGCTGTCTCTTCCTCGTGGTCTTGTTGGTCTGGCCAACACTTGCTCCTCTGCCAAGTCTCAGCACCTTCTCAATGACACTTTACTGAGGCCCCTGGAGAACTGCTTCCCTCTGTGCCCCCTCTGTACTCAGTTCATCCCCCTGTCACAGCAATCTACTGTGTCCCTGATTCCAGCTCAAGGTACAAAAAGTCACAATTCCTTTCCTTTATGATGTCTATTTTTGCAGTGAATATGCGTACTTTTATTACAATGTAATATTGCTTATTTTATACAGTATCAAAGTGTTCCAGTTATAAAGTGGAAGTTCTTTCTGTAAATAAATCACTGTTGGCAGTTTGTGTGCATCCTTCCTAAGTCTTAGTCCACACACACACAGGGTCCACGGAATTGTCACTGTGAGCCCACATCTGATGGGTAGGGGAAAGAGCGTTTTGCATCCCACCTCTCCGCCAATGGTAAGTCCAAGACAGACTCTGTGAGTCTGATGTGGTCACAGATGTGCAAAGAAAACACTGAACCCTAATCGTCTCACTGGGACCCTTGTTCTCTGTTACTGTCATTGCTGGTTCTCAGGGGAAAAGGGCAAGAATAGCCCTCTTCAGTGCTCTGCTCCCCCCTGCTCTTCTGCTATGGCAGAGACCTGTCCTCTGTCCTCTGGCTCCCCAGGGAGTAAACCCAGACAGGAGCTCTTAGGGCTGGAGAGACCACTCCCCACCGCTGCACACTGCCACTGGACACCCTTCGTCTCTCATTTCTGATAATGCCTCTCACTTTAAAAGCATTCATTCTGGCCCTGGCCGGTTGGCTCAGTGGTAGAGTGTCGGCCTGGCGTGCGGGGGACCCGGGTTCGATTCCCGGCCAGGGCACATAGGAGAAGCACCCATTTGCTTCTCCACCCCCCCCCTTCCTCTCTGTCTCTCTCTTCCCCTCCCACAGCCAAGGCTCCATTGGAGCAAAGATGGCCCGGGCGCTGGGGATGGCTCCTTGGCCTCTGCCTCAGGCGCTAGAGTGGCTCTGGTCACGGCAGAGCGACGCCCCGGAGGGGCAGAGCATCGCCCCCTGGTGGACAGAGCATCGCCCCTGGTGGGCGTGCCGGGTGGATCCCGGTCGGGTGCATGCGGGAGTCTGTCTGACTATCTCTCCCTGTTTCCAGCTTCAGAAAAATACACACACACACACACACACACACACACACACACACACAAAGCATTCACTCTGTCCCTGCTGTTGTCTACACCAGTGGTCCCCAACCTTTTTTGGGCCACGGACCGGTTTAATGTCAGAAAATATTTTCACGGACCGGCCTTTAGGGTGGGATGGATAAATGCACAAAATAAAATTATGCGACCTGCATAAAAACTGTGGTATTTTTAAATATAATTGTCGAACTTACGATATTTATTGGGCTAAGTTAAAGGAGAAATGAGCATGTCCTCATTATTCAGGCTGTATTTAAATTTGTTATTCTGACAACATTTCATGTTATTTATTCTTTCTCTGCGGACCGGTACCAAATGGGCCATGGACTGGTACTGGTCCGCAGCCCGGGGGTTGGGGACCACTGGTCTACACAGTCCCAACCTGGGTCTCCGACTTTCATGATCTGGCCCTGTGGTGGCCTGTGTGGACTCTTGTCTTTGTCTCCCCTTTTCTTTTGGTCACAGACCCTATCCTGTGACAATAGTGTGGGCATATAACCCAGGCCTGGCCAGCCACTGTACCCATCTCTCCAGGGCCCAGGGATGGGCCCAGTGAGAAGCAAGTGTCCGCATAAAACCGTAGATTGATCTGCTGGGGTTGTCTTCCTTGATTACCTGACAGACACTGGCCTGCAGGGGGCGTGAGTGGGGCGCCACTGGTCGGCCATCAGAGGAAAGCAGAGAGGAGCGGAGGGTATTTTTAGCGCTTAGATCCAGCCATGTCTGAGGCTGGCAGCATCCCCGGATGTTCCGGTTAAAAGAGTCTGTGAACCCCCTTTTAGGACTCAGCTCATGTCAATTGCGTTTTAACTACTTCAGCAATCTTCAACCAGTGTGCCACAAGAATGTTTAAATACATGCAATACCTGACTATCTAGTCAGGGGCACTGACCTCTTTTTCCTTAGATTGTCAAGTAAAAAAAGACAACAGCCAATGCAACAATTGCCATCCAGTATGACTGAATGACAACAAAATTATCCCTTTGTTTTTTTGGTCAGATTGAAAAGAAATTTTTTTGTGTGTATCACAGAACTGTAGGAATTAGTTCATGTGTGCTACGAGATGAAAAAGGTTGACAACCGCTTAAGAAGAATCCTGCTCAATGCAGGCTCCATCCATCTTTCCAGCCTCTGTTTCCTTTTACCTCCTCTGCATAAACATGCTCTGTGTGCTGGTCAGACTCTGCTCCCTACTCCCTGGCTCTTTCTCTGACCTTGCCTTCTCAGCTGGGAATACCATCCGAACCCTACCCCCTGCAATCCCATTCCTCCAAATTCCACGTCGTCTTCCACGCCCAGCACCATGGGTCTCCTCCACAATATGTTCCCTCAGATTTTGTCTTGGTCCACACCAAGCTTATAAACAATAGAAATTTGTTGCTGATATTTTTAGGCTGGAAGTCCAAGGTCAAGGTGCCAACGTGTTCTGATGAAGGCCTCTTTCCTGGTTCATAGCTGGTGCCTTTTCCTGTGTCCCCACACAGTTGAAGGGGGCACAGGAACTCTCGGGAGCCTCTTTCATAAAAACACTGATTCCACTTATCAGGGTTCCACCTTCAAGACGTAAGCACTCATCTCCCAATGGCATCATCTTTGGGGGGGTAGAATTTTAACATGTGAATTCAGGGGGACACATTCAGACCATAGCAAACATTTTAACCAAGTGGTTAGATACTGTGTCTTTCCCTGTGCACTGCAGCTCTGCCCCAAACATTCCAAGGTGACGAGCACTTACGGTGTTCAGGGAGAGAGCTGTGTCCTTCCGGGAGAGGGTATGCTGTACTTTGCTGGGGCTGCCCACACAGCCCCAAGGCAGGGCAAGCATTGCACCATTTATCATAGAAATTGATTTTTCTCCAACACGTATTACTAAGATATATCCATCTTACTTTGAACTGGGAATGTGCCGCAGCACAAAAACCACAATAAGCATTCAGCAGCAAGGTCAGTCAAAGGTATTGAGGCTCAGAAACGTAAATTGTTTCATTGTGATCTCAGTGAGAATGAAGAATAGCTCTGCAGTTGGCGTAAAACTCCCTCCAGCCATCTCAGCCTTGTCTGGCATATTATTTGGGAGGAGGCTTAAGAGTCCTAGTCAAAAAACCCCCCCAAAACCAAAAAACAAACAAAAAAAAGAGTCTTAGTCAAGACTACCAAACCTTTTATTGGCCTGCCCTTCTTTCGGGTTTGTAGGTCTAACTGAATTTCAAAATAATCAAAACCAGCCCAATTTTGTGAGCTGTAGAATTAATGGGTTTAAGTGGAGGCACATCACAGAGGTCATTCCAGCTCTAATTCTATGAACCCAGAAAATGCTCCAGCATAGATACAATGTAGCAGAACCCAGAGGTCTAATTGTAAATAAAACAAGTGTAGGCCCTGGCCGATGGGCCTGGCATATGGATGCCCTAGGTCAGTCCTTGTCAGGGCACACAGGAGAAGTGACCATCTGCTTCTTCCCCCTTTTCTCCCCTTTCCCCACATGCAGTCAGTGGTGATTGGTTCAAGCATGGCCCCAGGCACTGAGGATAGTCTGTTGGAGTGCAGTGGCTTTGGGCACTAAAAATAGCTTGATACTCAAGCATTGGCCCTGGATGGGGTTGCCAGGTGGATCTGGGTTGGGACGCATGTGGGGGTCTGCCTCACTAACTCCCCTCCTCTCAGTTTAAAAAGAAAAGAAAAGAAAGAAAGAAAGAAAGAAAGAGAAAGAAAGAACCAAAGAAAGGAAGAACCAAAGAAATAATAAAACAAGTGTAATATTTTTATTAATATTGCCAGCTATTGCCTATTATGAGAACCCTCAGAGAGTTATAAACCACATGCTGTAGGAGTGCCATGGAAGGGAGTGAGGAAGACTTCATGAAGGCTTCATGCATTTAGAAGAAAGTTAAGCATAGGTAAAGTTGAGTTTGAGTTGGTAAAAGGGGAAACAGGCCTTTTGGTCACAGGACTTGCTCTGGCCTGAAGAACATTCTCCCTGCTCTCAGTTCATACCCAGAGCATTAATTCAGTTTCTTTTTATAACATCAACAGTTCATAGGGCCCTTTACTTTCCTTTGTTTATATAATAGTGATCCTCTAACATGTACATAGAACAAAAACCACAGACAATATTATAATTTTTGTTTCCAACTGCCGTGCATATTTTAAAGAACTCAAGGAGGAAAACAAGTCTATTATTCTTACTATTTTCATTTCTCTTCCTTTGTTCTTAAAGATCCAAGTGCCCTTCTGATATCATTTCCCTACTGTCTGAAGAACTTCCTTTAGCAATTCTTTTAGAGCAAGTCAGTTAGCAATTAGTTCTCACAGCTTTTCTTATCAGAGCATGTCTTCTATTTTGAGGGATATTATCCTGACTGTAGTTCCTTCCTCTTGGAGTAGAAAAATAATTGCTCTCTTCTTTATGGCCTCAGGGCTCTTGAGGAGAAATCTATGGTTATTCAACTTGCTCTTCCCAACAAGTAGTGCATCACTATTCTCTTAGAGCTTTCAAGGTTTTTTTTGTCTTTAATTTTCAACATTTTGATTATGATGTGTCTGGGTATGGATTTATTTGGGTTTATCCTGTTGGAGTTGCTGAGTTTCTTGAATCAGTGGACTTGTGTATTTTGCCCAATTCAAGAAGTATTCAGCCATGATTTCTTCAAATAGCTTTTTTTATACCAGACCCTTTCCCCTCTCCTACTGGAGCTGCGATGACATGGATGCGAGCCCTTTTGGTATTGTCCTACAGGTATCTCCAGTTACCTACAGATTCATACCTTTTTATAATCTTTTTTCCCCTTTGTTGCTCTAATTTCAGTTGATATATCTCTCTCTCTTTTTTTTTTTTTTTTTTTGTATTTTTCTGAAGCTGGAAACGGGGAGAGACAGTCAGAAAGACTCCCGCATGTGCCCGACTGGGATCCACCCGGCACACTCACCAGGGGCGACGCTCTGCCCACCAGGGGGCGATGCTCTGCCCCTCCGGGGTGTCGCTCTGCCGTGACCAGAGCCACTGTAGCACCTGGGGCAGAGGCCAAGGAGCCATCCCCAGCGCCCGGGCCATCTTTGCTCCAATGGAGCCTTGGCTGCGGGAGGGGAAGAGAGAGACAGAGAGGAAGGAGGGGGAGGGGGTGGAGAAGCAAATGGGTGCTTCTCCTATGTGCCCTGGCTGGGAATCGAACCTGGGTCCCCCGCACGCCAGGCCGACGCTCTACCGCTGTGCCAACCGGACAGGGCCTCAGTTGATATATCTTGATATTCTCTTTTCACTGACTCTTTTCTCTGTCATTTCTATATGTTATTAAGCCCCTTCAGTTAGTTCTTTTCATTTGAAATTTCCCATTTGTTTCTTCTATCTTCTGTTACTTTGTTGACACTTTCTCTCTCTGTTCATTCCAAGAATAATCAGGCCCTGGCCAGGTGTCTCAGTGGGTGAAGTGGCATCCTGGTGCACTGAGATTGTGAGTTTGATCCCCTGTCAGGGCACATATGAGAAGCAACCAATGAGTGTACAACTAAATGGAACAGCTAATTGATCCTTCTCTCTCTCTCTCTCTCTCTCTCTCTCTCTCTCTCTCTCCCCCCCTCTCCCTTCTCTCCCCCTCCCTTCCTTTCTCTCTCTCTCTCACTCAAATCAATGGACAAATAAAAAAAATAGTCACCTTTACTTGATGGAAGAATTTTATAATAGCTGTTTTAAAGCCTCAATCAGGTAATTCCAACATCTATATCATCTCTGTGTTAGCATCTGGTCCTTGTCTTTTCCCTTGGAAGTTGATATTTTTCTGCTTCTTTATGTTCCAAGTGATTTGGGTTTCTAATAAGACATTTTGACAATTATGTTATGAGACTTTGAGTGTTGTTTAAAATATGTGGAGTATGTTGGTATTTTCTTTTAGAAGGCAGTTGATGCCTTTGGGTTAAGGCTGCAAGATCTTGACTGGCCCTTTTTGTTTTTTTTTGTTTGTTTGTTTTTTTAGAGACAGAGAGAGAGAGAGAGAGAGAGAGATGAAAATTGTAGTCAGGGAAGAAGAAAACCAGAGGGCCAGATCAGAAGCTACCTTAAAATCCAGAATAGAACAGTGTCTTGGATCAGAACATTGCTGTGGCTGTAGGCAGAGAAGGAAGAATTTAGAGGCATTTAGACTAGGGAGCTCACAGGATTTCCTGATAGCCGAATTGGAGGTGATGAGAGAAAGTGTCTACCATTTAAATAGTGAACTGCTTCTCAAATGTAAATCAAAATGTAAATGACTTAATGCCTTGCAAGAGCTCCTCCTCATTCACCATAAATAAACCTCAAAGAAAATAAAATCTGAACAAAAACTACTAGACTCTCCATAATCTAGGTCATGGCCAGTCTCTTTTCTCACCTTTTTGCATTTTACATGCCAGATCTAATTTATCATTGGCTTCCCACCTTCTATCCTCACACCCTCTACAACTCAGCTCATGCATTTATTTTATTTTATTTCATTTATTTATTTATTTTATTTTTTATTCATTTTTAGAGAGGAGAGAGAGAGGGAGAGAGAGAGACAGAGAGAGAGAGAGAGAGAGACAGAGAGAAGTGGGGAGGAGCAGGAAGCATCAACTCCCATATGTTCCTTGACCAGGCAAGCCCAGGGTTTCGAACCGGCAACCTCAGCATTTCCAGGTCGATGCTTTATCCACTGCGCCACCACAGGTCAGGCCTATTTTATTTTATTTAAAAAAATATTTATTTATCTTAATTTATTGTGTTTACATAGATTCAAGTGTCCCACCAAGTACATCCCCTACCCCCGTGTTCCCCTCAACCTCCCCCTTGCCCCCCTTCCCCCAACGCCCTTCCCCCCTTCCCTCTAGGTTTTGCTGTCCTGCTCTCTATAATGCTGTGTTACGTATATATAATTTCACCAATCTCTTTCCCTTCTCTGATCATCCTCTCATCCCCTTTTCCTCTGTCCTCTTTTGCACTTATTTTTTATGGGAGTCTTTCCTAATTTTTGGTATATTTGTTTTCTACATCTGATGGACAATTTACCACAAACATGGTGGCTTATTACAACAGAAATTTATCCTGTCATATCTATGGAGGCCAGAATCTGAATCAAGGTGTTGGCAGGGCTGCATTCCCTCTGGAGGTTCCTTGACTTTTGCAGCTTTTGGTGGCTTCTGGCATTCCTTGGCTCATGGCTGCCTCTGCCTCTGTCTTCACATCACCCTCTTTTTGTGTGTGTCTATGTCAAGTCTCCCTCTGCCTCTTTCTTTCTTTCTTTCTTTCTTTCTTTCTTTCTTTCTTTCTTTCTTTCTTTCTTTCTTTCTTTCTTTCTTTCAAGTGAGGCGGGGGAGATAGTGAGACAGGCTCTGCATGCGCCACACTGGGATCCACCTGGCAATCCCTTCTGGGGCCAACGCTCAAGTACTGAGCTATTTTTAGCTCCTGAAGTTGATGCGCTTGGACCAACTGAGCCATCCTCAGCACCCAGGGCCACACTCGAACCAATCGAGGCTGTGGGAGAGGGATAGGGAGAGAAGGGGGAGAGGGAGGGAGAGAGAAGTAAATGGTTGCTTCTCCTGTGTGCCCTGACTGGGAATTGAACCTGGACATCCATATGCTGGGTCCATGCTCTATCCATTGAGCCATGGGCCAGGGCCTCTTTGCCCCTTTCTTTTTTTGTATTTTTCTGAAGCTAGAAATGGGGAGAGACAGTCAGACAGACTCCCGCATGCGTCTGACCGGGATCCACCCGGCACGCCCACCAGGGGGCGACGCTCTGCCCACCAGGGGGCGATGCTCTGCCCCTCCGCGGCGTCGCTCTGTTGTGACCAGAGCCACTCTAGCGCCTGGGGCAGAGGCCAAGGAGCCATCCCCAGCACCCAGGCCATCTTTGCTCCAATGGAGCCTCGCTGCGGGAGGGGAAGAGAGAGACAGAAAGGAAGGAGAGGGGGAGGGGTGGAGAAGCAGATGGGTGCCTCTCCTGTGTGCCCTGGCCAGGAATCGAACCTGGGACTTCTGCACACCAGGCCGGCTGATGCTCTACCACTGAGCCAACTGGCCAGGGCCTTTGCCCCTTTCTTATAAGGACCCTTGTGATCAGATTTAGGGTCCATCAGGATAATTTCCCCCATATCAAGTTCCTTAACTTAATCCCATTTGCAAAGACACTTTTTTTTTGTGACAGAGATAGATAGAGGGACAGACAGACAGGAAGGAAGAGATGAGAAGCATCAACTCTTCATTGCAGCTCCTTAGTCTCCTTAGATTTTCATTGATTGCTTTCCCATATGTGCCTTGATGGGGGTGGGGGGACTACAGCAGAGCGAGTGACCCCTTGCTCAAGCCAGTGACCTTGGGCTCAAGCCAGTGACCTTGGGCTTTAAACCAGTGACTTTGGTTTCAAACCTGGGTCCTCTGCATCCCAGTCTGATGCTCTATCCACTGCAACCACCACCTGGTCAGGCAAGACGTTTTATCTTTATAAGGAAACATTTACATATACAGCTTCCAGAAATTAGGCCCTGGTATTTCTGGATGGCCATTAGTCAGCTTACTACATTTGTTAGAGGCCCTTAGAAAATGTGTGGTCTAGCATAGCATTCATTCCCATTTGTAGAACTTGCATGCTCACTCGTGAAGACCTATTTCTGAGCATGTGTTCACACAGAGATCTTCCCTCTACATGGAGCTTCTCAAGGCCAGGGATTCTATCTCAGTAGTACTGGCTGCTTTCCTCTCCCCAACACAGTTTGCAGCTCACAGCTGATGGGCAGGGCATACTTATTGGTGAGTGAATGGAGGTTCATGAAGCAGAGTTTATAATCTATGTGCTATTGAGATTTAATAATCTCATAAAATTGAAATAGAATTGGGATTCTCAGACATCTGCAGACCAGTTTTCCTGTTTCTTTCCTGTTTTCCTGTTGATTAGACTCTCTCCATTCCACAAACCTGCTCGCTCTGGCCTGGGGTCCCGTTATAGCCCTTGGTAAACAGAGCTCTAGTTGGGTAGAAGAAGAAAATATGTTTTCCTTTAACTGGCATATAAAATCTAGAATTTAGTATCTTTGAGGTTATCTGGGATGCAAAGGAGGTTGATCATGCTGCCTTTGGGACATCAGATTTCTCTGAATTAGAAGTGAGGGTAGCAGGACATTCTAGTGATGGCCCTTCCCTTGGTTTGTGGATACCATGGTATTCTATCTGGAGGTGGGTGGGATTACCAGAGGGTTTCTTGGAAGTTATTGTGATTTTGGTCTATGAAAAGTATTGTGCCATCTGCTGTAGATTTGGGTTAGACTTTAGCTGGGGCACTGGTGGGCTCACACGGTGTAGGACACAATGAGGTCAAAATAACCTTTCAAGATTCTACTTGCCGCGTGACCTGCAGTGGCACAGTGGATAAAGCACCGACCTGGAACGCTGAGGTTGCTGATTTGAAACCCCAGGCTTTCCCGGTGAAGACACATATGGGAGTTGATGCTTCCTGCTCCTCCTCCCTTTTCTCTCTCTTTTCTCTCTAAAATGAATAAATAAAGTCTTTAAAAAAAGAATTATACTTGCCAAATGACTCGTGATCTTATTTACATAACCCTATGCCTTAGTCATGCACGCTACAAGGAGAAGAGGCTCTCATGGCTGGAAAGCAATTCTGGGTGTGCTTTCGCTGCGGGTTCTGCCAGTCCAGAGAAGGTACGGTGTTTGCTGTCCCACCTTGGAAATTAGTTTTCTATCATTTTCTCTTTATGTGCTTTTGACTATTGAGAGCCATATTTGTAGACAATAGCACTCCACTTTGCTATATTGAATAAATCAAATTTGTTATGAGCCTGCCTGATAGAGTCCAGACGCAGTCCCACATACACTGGTGAAAATCATGTGTATTTTAAGACCCTTACAGGGCAAACTGTGGTACATTTTAAAGATTCTTCAACAATCTGTAAATGGAATGATAATTCCCCCAGCCACCATGGAAATGCAATGATTTGTATTAATAACCCGCCTGGATACAGAATCCCTAATGAGCTCTGTGTTCGCACTCACGCTTCTCCTTGTCGACGGGCAGCTTGTCCCGAACATCCAGTAGGTGGCCTCAAGCCTAGGGAATGCAGGTCTCATTCTTATCCATGAGAACATCCTAAATGTGTTGACAATGAGGGATTAGAGGGAGAAAATTGGAGTTGAAGAGGAGAGAGAAAATGGAAGAGAGCTCTAAGGAAGACCTCTTTCAGTTGGGGACATCTGGGTCCCTTTAAACCCACTGTCACTTCTCGTGACATTTTTGGCAGCATTCTCACCAAAACTGCTCTGCTGTGTGTGGAGACGGAAGGGGCCGGGAGGAGCAGGAAAGCCGAGCAGTGGTGCGCAGAGGACGTGCAGGGCAGCAGGCTCTGGGTCACAAAGAAGCTGTCTGCAGCCCAGGGCACCGACACTGGTTTTGCCAGAAAGGAGGGCCTGCTCTTTGCAGTGCATTCACTGGGGTTCTGTGCTGTTGCTGCTGTCTAGAGGCTGTTGTTGCCTGCCAGAGCCTCAGCCCCCCTCCACACCCGACAGGGGACACGGGACACTGCAGCTCAGAGACTCCCCAGTGCTGCAGGCTCTCACCTAGTTCCCAGCCCAAGCAGCCAGTCCCTCTTCAGGGGAGCTCTGAGATGAATTAAGATGAGGAAACTTCCTGAGAGGCATTTGCATTTTAATAGGAGACACTTTCAACAAATTTAATTCTTGCTATTACTTTGTAAATATTGTTAGAAGAATAACATACATACAGAAAAGTGCCCAAGTTCTCAGTGTACAGTTTGAATTTTTACAAGGTAGTCACAACCCAGACCAAGGCTAGCAGTACCTTGTGCCACATCTGGATCACCTGTTGTCACAGGTACTGGTTTTTCTGAGTTCTATGACCTCAGGTGAGTTTTACATGTGTTCAGTGGCATTGTAAGGTATACACTTTTTTATGGCTCTAGTTTTATTTGCTCAACATTGTGTCTGTTAAAGTTATAAATGTTGTTGCTAGTAGCAATATTTGTTCTTTCTCATTGCTGTAGAATATTTTATTTTTGAAAAACTCTCACTTTATTCTGTTGTTGAAAAACATTTGGGTTTGTTCTGGCTATTATGAATATACATCTGTGAATATTCTTATAGCCTTTCATCTACATCTGTGCATTTCTTTTGGATATATACCAAGGAGAGGAATTGCTGGATCACAGAGTATGCATATGTTTTTTAAAAGACATTATTTATTCATTTTAGAGAAGGAGAGAAAGAGAGAGAGAGAGAGAAGGGGGAGGATCAGGAAGCATCAACTCCCATATGTGCCTTGACCGGAGAAGACCAGGATTTTGAACCAGCGACCTTAGCGTTCCAGGATGACGCATTCTCCACCGTGTCACCGCAGGTCAGGCAAGTATGTGTATGTTTAATTGAGTAGATATGGACAAATTCCAAAGTATTCTACCCATTTACATTCCTGCCAGTAGTATGAGTCCCAGTAACTCCATATCTCACCAAGATGTGGTATTGTCAGGTTTTAATTTTTTGTTTGTTTTAATTTTAGCCATTCTGATAGGTAGGTAATGGTGTCTTCTTAGAGCTTTAATTTGTATCAATGTGACTAGTGCTACTGAGCATCTGGCAATAGACTTATTGGCCATTTGGGTATTATCTTCTGTGTAGTGCATGTTTCATGGAGAATAATAGTCTATGGGTGGTCTATTTATTCATATATCACATAAATGTGCACATATATGTATTATATATTGATACCCATAAATTCTTAAAAGTATATTTGTGATAATGTGGTATATGCTTGTGATTGATGGAAAACTGGCCTCATTTTTCACCTTTCCTTGTAGTCAGAACCTTTGCAATATACATTTTTCAAATCCTCCCCATTCAGAGTGTAACTGAACCATCTAAGGTCATGTGTTCATTTGTAGGTCAATGGCAGTGGCAGGGAGAATGCCATCAGGGACCCTCTTATCTCAATCAGGATTTTCCTTCGGGACTTGGAAATTGGATGATTAAATATGTAACATCACTGAGGCTGGACAAAAGGAAAAGGGAAAAAGAATGTCCAGGTCATCAATAGTAGTCACTCGAGGCCCTTCTAGGCATACCTCAAATTAGATGCATTTCTCAATTCGTAGTCCTAAGTAATTTGTAGCTGTTTCTCATGTAGTCTAAAAGTTTATGGACTTTGGATTAGGCACAACCTTGATTTGGGTCCAGGTTCTTTTTATCACCTGCTGTAGGTAATTCAACCTCTTTAAGTCTTGGTTTCCCCGTATATAAAATAGGAATAATATCTATCTTGTTTGGTACATAGTAGATCCTCACTAAATAGCATTTATGGAGGTCATCATTATGACCACCCATTAATCAGCTGATAATTCCAATATCCTTAACTCTATTTTGTCCCGACAAGACATTTGACTTGCCTTGGCAGGTGGTGCAATGGATAGAGCATTGACCCAGGGTGCTGAAGATGCTGGTTTGATTCTGGGGTCCCTGGCTCCATCCCAGGGTTGCTGGCTCGATCCTGAGGGCACTGGCTTGGTCCCCAAGGTAGCTGGTTTGATCCCTGGTCAGGGCATGTATGGGAAGCAATCAATGGGTGCACAAAAAGTAGAACGTGTTGATGCTTCTTCCTCTCCCCCATCTCCCATCTCCAGACCTCTCTCTCTCCCCTTTCCTCTCTCTCAAAAAAATGTTTATTTATAAAAGGTATTTGAGTCGATTCGTGATTACTCTGCTATGTATTATTTGCTTTGAGGCCATTTTAAAATACTGATCTGTTTTTTTCTTTTCAATAACACTCCTATTTGCCCTTTCATTGTCCTGTGTCTCTTATATGCTTATGAGTTTCGGTGTTTTCTGCACTTTACACACGAATGGAATTGATCCTGCCCCTTCCCCAGGTGAATTATGTCTGAGTTAAAGTTCTGAGGGCTAGCATTTACAAAAGGATGATTCCATCAGTGGTGAAGTTGCTAACTCTCCAACACATGTTAAGTCATCCTTCGGTTTAATGATAAAAACCACTGCCTCTTCCCATTAAAAATGAATGTAAATAGAGTTCTTTAGTTTATATTACCTCATGCTTATCAAGTGAAACCAAGCTCCTTTCAGGTGTCACCCGTCCACACATGTGCTTGTGTGTATGTATGCTTGTGCGCGCGCGCGCGTGTGTGCTTGTGTGTGTGCTTTTCCCCAGCGCGACACAAGGCAATCTGTCATTCTGGCAATGAGGAATGAGCCTCACAGAGAGGAGGACTGAGAAGCAGCAAGTCTCCTTGTGCTGCAGCCTGAGCTGATGACCTGGGGCCTCTGCACACGTCAAAGCAGTCAGCACACGACTCGGGTCGTGACAGAATGAAGTGTTTCTGCAGCTGGCAGCCATGATGAGCTGATCCTGAGTTGAGACCTGATTTTGCTTTTCCTCCCACTGATGGGAGTGACTGCCTCCCTCTTTATCAAAACAATATATGAGCCATCTGGAATTTCTCACTGTACCCCAAAAGATGCCATGCCATGGGTATGTGTGGCGATTGTTAGGCATGGATTATCTGTACACAAATGTCATGTAGCCCCTCCAATATTGTCAGAAGCATTTGAATGTTTCTCCCATCATGTGTTCATTTTTTTCTCAGAGGAGGTGCAGCATTACCATAAGACTGAGGGGTGGTATAGACTGTTGATGAAGACCACAGGCTCACATCAGCCTACCCGGGTTACTAGCTGTCTTACCTTGCATAAATTAATTAACCTCTCTAAGTTTCAGTTTTCCCATCTGTACAAAACAAAACAAAACAAAAAAACAATACCCACTGGTTATATCATAGAAAGCTATTGGGCCTTTGTTTCAGGTTCCTGGCACAGAGTTCCTAAAACCCTTGTAATTTCCTAAGTGTCTTTTATTCCAATGAGGTGACTCTTTTTTTCTTTTTAAATTTTTCCATTGATTTGAGAGAGACAGTGAGAGAGAGAGAGAGAGAGAGAGAGAGAGAGCATCAACTTGTTGTTCCACTTAGTTCTATGTATTTAGTTGTGCACTTCTTGGTTGCTTCTCTTATGTGCCCTGACCAGGAATCAAATCTGTGAATCTCAGCATGCTGATCCGCTCAGCCAGTGCCCAATTAGGTGACTCTTGATAGGCTTTAGGATAGGGGCTGGTCACCAGAAAGAGCCAGGCTTCATTATAGGGTTGGAAATTTCACCCTTAACCTGATCACTGGGAAGGGGAGAGGGATGGAGGTTGAGTTTAATCCCCAATGGCCAAGGATTTAATTGTGTCTATGCAATTAAACCTCCCAAAATTTCAAAACAATAGTGTTTGGAGGGCTTTGGATTTGGTGAACATATCTATGTTCCAGGAAGGTGGCACATCCCAATCTCCCAGGAGCAGAAGCCCCTGTGGACCTCTCCGTGAGTACATCTCCATCTGGGGGTTCTGGGCATCCTTTACGGAACACCGGTGACACTAAGTAAAGCATCTTCCCGAGTTCTGTGAGCTGTTCTAGAAAATCACTGAGCCTGAAAGGGGATGGTTATGGGAACCTCTGACTTTAGCCAAATCAGACAGAAGTGTGCATACCCTGGGCACCCAATACTTGCAACTGGCGTCTTGTGAGGGCAGTTTTGGAGGACTGAGCCCTTAACCTTGCTGGGTTTGATGCTAACTCCAGGTAGTGTCAGAATGAAATTAAACTGTAGGACACACAGTTGATCTTGGAGGATTGGAGAACTGATTGCTGGTGTGGAAGAAGTCCACACATTTGGTGTCAGCAGTGTCGTGAGTAAAAACAGCTCCTACCACAACAGAGGACTGTTGTGAAAATAAGATAGTTAATCCTAAAAAGTGTCCAGTGTGGTGCCTGGCCCACAGCAAGTGGTCGTATTGGTAAGTATTAGAATTTAAAAAAGAAACATAATTAGAAAAATTTGTGTATGAATTATATCTGCTTATTCAGTTAAAATTATTGTTTTATTTCATTTTTCCAAATTTTAAAGTTAAGTTTTGTTTAAATATTTGGTACACCATTCAGTCCTTGGCACTGTGTTTTGGAGACTAACCAACACCCATGGTTTCTCTGTGGGATGGCAGAGACACTGCTGACTGAGTTATGGAGAGACACGTCTTTGTAGATTGATTGAGAAAAACAGCCTCTCAGATCAGCTGAGAGCCTTTTTGTTTGTTCGTAATTTCTACTTTCCTCTTCGGGTTCTTTTTCTGGAGATAGCTCAGACTGGATGTGATTTTCTCCTGCAGACTTGAGTGGTATCCTGTATGCTGGGTAGTCTCCACAGCGAGGAGGGCTCAGGGGCAGGTCTGGGCGGGAGTGGGAGGCAGACAGCAGTTCCTGTCCCCTGAGTCTCACTGGGCAGCAGAAAAGGAGTGTGTATGTGAGCAGGCTTCCCAGGTGGTGGTGAAGATCTGGACGTAGCCAGCCTGACCACCATAAGGCAATGAGCTGAGTTTGGCATGTGTCCTGCATAACTGATCTCATCATGTGAGCCCAGAATGAAATTAAGTGGTGAATTTATGCTTGCTTTGTCTCTGCAATGGCCCCGAGGGCCTTTCATTTGGCTGGGTTGTGTTCTGCTTGAGCAGTAGCTTTGCAGACTGCACTTTTCTTGGAGCACCTGACAGAGGTGGGGGACCCGTGGGGTGGTGTCTCCAGCCTGGTGCTGCCGGGGGGCTCTGTCTAGCATGGGGTGTAGCCCTCCATGTCTCTGCGTGGTCAGGAGGGTGTAAACTGGCAGTGCTTTTGAGGAGACAGCTTGACTTGGGCTGCAGAAATGTGTGCAAGTTGAGAGTTTCCTGTGACATGGCACTTGGAGGCTGTGGCTGAGGTCTCTCTTGTCATGGACTGTGTGGGGCAGCTGTGTTAGGCTTGCTTGCTGGTGTAGAAAACACCCAGCCTATGGCCCCTAAAAGGACAGCCATGGGGAGCCATACACTAGAGAATAACGACCACTCCTCTACCCCACCCCCAAGGGTGTTGGCAGCTCCATACCATCTGCTCTGCAAGCACTTTGCTTACTTAGTGCATAAGCACGTGGCAGAGGCACGTGTGCATAGCCTATATAAGGGTATAGGTGTGCATGTGAGAGAGACAGGGACTGCGGATGTGTGTATTATCTGCTCGCCACTGTGAGGGGCCATATTGCTATTTGCCTGAGAGGCAGTTTCCCCACCTGTGTGCTTGTTTGCTGTTGTGAGACTTTGTTAAACGGAATGGCCCAACCCTTTCTGGTTCCACAGTGTTTCTACCGTCTGCCTGAATCCAGTGTGAACCTGCCTGGCCTCGGCCGCTGGCATTACATCTGGCGAAGTGGGCAGGGTTCAGAGCAGATGGTATGGAGCCGCCAACACCCTTGAGGGGTGGGGTAGAGGAGTGGTCGTTATTCTCTAGTGTATGGCTCCCCATGGCAGTCCTTTTAGGGGCCATAGGCTGGGTGTTTTCTACAGGCGTACAAGAGGAAACCAAGAGCTCTGTGTGAGAGGCAGCCTGAGGTCGAGAGCTCCAGGGTGAGTTGAGACCCAGCAGCAGCAATGGCTTGCACTGGAGCGAGCACTGGAGAAAGAGGCCTAACAGGTTGGTGAGTTGTAGTTTGCCCTGGAGGTTGAATGTTGGCAGCAGCAGTTGTTGGAGGAACAACTAGAGAGTCAGCTTTAGGCCAAGGGCCGGCAAAGTGGGCGCAGCAGACAGAGCTGCATTCCTGCCTGCGGAGCGGCTCTGAGTCAGCAGGAGCAGACATTTTGGACTTTTCTGAGGCGGAGGCTCAGGCTGCAACTGCCGTCCACAAACTTGGAGCCTGGCTGTTGGTTGCCAAGAAGGTAAAGACCCAGTAGCCAAGAGTCCCTCAGGGGCAACCACAGCCTCCTCCCCAGGTAGTGGGGCACTCTGTGATCCGGCCCTATGCCTGAGCAGAGCTGATGGAGTTGGGGGTGAAATTCGAGCAGAAACCCACTGAGCCCCTGGTAGGGTTGCTGCGATTGTGGGGCATAGGGGTGGGTGGCATCATGCTCTCTGGAGCAGAGGAGAAGTTGGCCACTGCTGTCGTGTGCTCTTCCTTGGGCGGCGTCTTCAGAGCTGCTGCGACTACAAGAATGAGGGGGGAGGCCTGCGGTCCTATGTGAACCTCATTGCCTGTAATGGACCTTTACCTGGGTGACTTGCACAGACAGCTGGGCTGTCTATCGTGGACTGACTCTTGGACTGCAACCAGGGGGGGCACCGGCTCCCTTGTTGGATGGACATGCCGCTTTTGGACAGTATGAGAGACCCTGATGGGGGGGCAGCTCCAGTGGACGCCCTCCTGCACCGGGAAGCTGCTCTCACCCAGTTGCAGAGATGCACCAAGAACGTTTTTGGTTTCAGTGGACATGGCCCTGGACTGCACAGGCCCCCACCTATGAGGGGTGGCCTTGTTGGCACCGTGGGGTGGGGAGTTGGAGGTGAGCCTCCATTTAACTCCCTGGGCAGAGTGCTCAGGGAGACATTGTGAAGGGCATCTTGTAATTGTCATTTTTGGTATGTATGTAATGTACCTATTGTGAGGCCAGCAACCCTAAAGGGGTGGAATGTGGGGCAGCCAGGTGACTGGGGGAGCCCGAGAACTAGAGGGATCGGGAAAATGCCACCTGGTTTTCCAGCCTCTGATGTGTGCAGCAGGGCTTCCTGGTCTGGGTTTGGGGTGGGTGGTGAAATGGAAATGCCCCACAGCCTGTGACAGTCTATACTGTCTACCGCAGAACAACCGAGGACCAAACAGAATGAAGATAAATTATATTGGTTTAATATCCCCCAGTACTGTTTTTATCATTAATTCCACAGACACCATGTCCTTAGGATTTAAATTCTTCCAAAACTTTTTTCATTTTATTTTTCTTAAGTCTGTGTTATTTCTTAGGCGTGGAAGCTTGCCAGGCACTATGTAAAGTGATGTATCCTTTCATTTGTCCTCCACAGAATGCTTGGTACTGGCATCTCCAGGCCAGAACGAGGTGCTAAGGGGATCTCAGAGTGAAAAGAATGATGCTCGGCCCTCAGGGGATGCGCAGTCTAGTGGGAGCTCCTTGGAGCCACCTAGCAGTAACAGTCCCCAGTAAGCAGCTCCTCTGTCCAGGTTAGCAGCTGCTGTGCACACCTGGTCTCATTCGGGCCTCCTAGCAGCTGCCAGGAGAGGGTGATTTATCCTCCTGACAGATGAGCAGTCTGAATTTCAGAGGGGCGGGGTCATTTGCCCATGTCACAGGTAGCGCATGGCAAGGCTGAAATTTGAACCCAGAACTGGTTCCAATCAAAGTTAATGCTCTCCCCCCCACCTTTGTCTCACTGCTTCCTGTCACTGCCTATGATTCGGAGCACAAGTACACATTCAGCCCTATGGCATTGTTACAGATTTAAACCAAGTATTAGCAAGTTATGGATCATGGGTCAAAGCCAGTTGTCATTTATTCTCTTTTTGTATTGTAAATACAGTTTTATTGGAGCATAGCCGTGACTATTTGTCTGCATAGTGTCTGAGGCTGTGTTGGGTAGTTGAGACAGACAACAAATAGCCTAAAAAGTAGGAAATAT
This sequence comes from Saccopteryx bilineata, assembly GCF_036850765.1. Classification (NCBI taxonomy): domain Eukaryota; kingdom Metazoa; phylum Chordata; class Mammalia; order Chiroptera; family Emballonuridae; genus Saccopteryx; species Saccopteryx bilineata. The sequence goes on along the minus strand of NC_089490.1, from coordinate 263,284,588 downwards.
TTACAAAGTTTGCCCTGATTTAAACAATTTCAAGCAGATTCCTTTTTAGTCTTTATTATGTAAATAAAGGCACAACCAACCAATTATGAGGATTAGGCATAGAATGTGCCTAATCCTCATCTGTGAGCTATCCCAAGCGTCCAGGATTCTGTGAAGGAGAAAGCCCATAGGGAAGAGCATGTGGCCGTAGATAAATGTGTGCTTAGTCCTGCTTCTGCTACTTACTTGTTCTAGGGACTTTGAGAAATGCTTAATCTGCCTAAATCTATTTGTTCTCACTTATGCACTCATTAATTCAAAACTATTGAGTACCTACTGTGTGCCAGTCATTATTCTATATGTTGGGGACGAAGCAGTGAACAAAACACAGAACTTGCTGGTGGAGTTGGCATTCCACCAGGTGGAGGCAGACACTAAGAAAAGAATAAAACATTTATAACACGAAGATGACAATAAGTCTCACGAAGAAAAACAGAACAAGAAAAAGGGGCCAGGAAATTTCAGGGCAGGGAGACAGGGTGTGGACAGGCTGCAATTTTAAGTTGGGTGGTTGAGAAGCCCTCAGTGAGAAGGTTTGATATTTGATTCAAGACCAGAAGGAGAAGGTAGTGAGGTAGTGAAAATCTCCCAAGAAAGAACAGTCCAGGCTGAGGTGAGAGAAAGAGCAAGGCCCTGAGGCAGAAGTGTGTGCAGCATGATGAAGGCATAGCTTGGAGCCCGGAGGGTTGGGGCAGAATGAACACAGGGGTGCATCAGGAGAGGAGCAGCAAGGTGTGGGGACCCTCCCATCTAAGGTCTTAGGAGTTACTGCCAAGACCTTAGCTTTCCCTTTAACAGGGTGGAAAGCCAGTGCAGAGATTTGTGGGGAGAGAAGCACATAACCTGATTTATGTTTTACATGGTCCACTGAGGGACTTGGTTGAGAAGAGACTGGAGGTGGGGAGAGTGGCCCGGGGTAGAAGCAGTGTGAGGAGTTAGGAGGCTACCACAGTGATGCAGGCGAGAGAGAATGGTGGTTCACATCAGGGCAGTTGTGGTGAGTTGGTGAGATGTGGTTTGACTCTGGAAACATTTTATTTTTATTTTATTTATTCATTTTAGAAAGGAGAGAGGGAGAGAGGGAGAGAGAAGAGACAGAGAAACAGAGAGAGAGAAGGGGAAGGAGCAGGAAGCATCAACTCCCATATGTGCCTTGACTGGGCAAGCCCAGGGTTTCGATTTGGCGAACTCAGCATTTCCAGGTCGATGCTTTATCCACTGTGCCACCACAGGTCAGGCTCTGGAAACATTTTTAAGGTAAATCCAACTGGATTTTTTGATAGGCTGGATGTGTGGCATGAGAAAAATGACAGTTTTGAGTCTACACACCTAGAAGGACGGGGTTGCCCTTAAAGAGACAGAGGGGCAGCAGTTGGAGCAGGTTTGCAGGAAAGATCAAAAGTTTTATTTGAGATGTGCTAAGTTTGAGACGGCTGTGGGATAAGTGGGGATGTTAATGGGGCAGTTGGATAGATGAACGAAGTGCTTGAAATCACAGTTATGGCGAGGATGCTGTCCTGAGGGTGACTATAGGAATGAGTGACTGAGGTAGGGTGGAGGATAAGATTGTAAGGATCTGAAAAGATGGAAGATTGGCAAGATCATCCATGTGGATATTCAAATCGCCAAGAGTTTTGGTAAGAGTACTGTTGCAGAAAATGGCAATGGGTCGAGAGCAAAAATCCTAGAGGAATGAGGGGAGTGATGTTGGGCAGGGACTCAGGAGGTGACTGAACAAGGTGGGGTAGTGGGTGGGAACAGTGTAATGACATAAGATACAAAGCCCAGAGGTGGGAGGTTAGGGAGAAGAGAGGTCTAGAAATGGCAGTGAGGAGCAGAAGACAGCATTCCCATCCGTAGTCCAGCGTTCATGAGGTGTGAGGGGGAAGATGGCCACCACTTGAAAGGGCTGCAGGAGAAGCAGTGTTCTCTGGTTTTAGTTAGAGCAAGAGGGAAGGATATGACCCCAGAGCAGAGGTTTTGCTGAGGACTGGTTGTGTGATCTGGCAGGTGCAGTAGCATTTCAGAAGAGGGAATGTATGGATGCTTTGGAGCCCTGGGCTTTCTGTGGTGGCTGCTGTAGCAGGAATGGAGAACCTGGTGGTTACCAGGCAGAGGATGGTAGCCAGGGTGTAACAGGGGAGGGGGCATGGCCAGGGGTCCTTGCCAGATGCTGAGTTCTGGCTCTCACTGAGGACGACGCTGAAGCTGGAGCGAGTGAGGTCTTGTTTGGGGTGTAGTGCTCCCTCTCAGTTCCTGGAGAAGATGGGGCTCCCTCTTCTCCCTGCTTTCAGAAGCATGGAGGCCATAGCAGGATACAGCGAGAACTTTGTCTAGCCTGTGAACAAGGGAGCTTGCTGGAATGTCTTTCATGGACTCTGAGGGCAGCCTGGATGGCAGCAGTCGGTGTGTGTTCATGGCTCTTCTTGTCTTAGCAACTTGAATTGTGAAGACTTCTTTTTTTTTTTTAATTTTCATCTTTATTATTATTATTATTATTATTTTTATATTTTTCTGAAGCTGGAAATGGGGAGAGACAGTCAGACAGACTCCCACATGCGCCTGATCCGGATCCACCCAGCACGCCCACCAGGGGCGACGCTCTGCCCACCAGGGGGCGATGCTCTGCCCCTCCGGAGCATCGCTCTGTTACGACCAGAGCCACTCTAGCGGCTGGGGCAGAGGCCAAGGAGCCATCCCCAGCGCCCGGGCCATCTTTGCTCCAATGGAGCCTCGGCTGCGGGAGGGGAAGAGAGAGACAGAGAGGAAGGGGGGGGGTGGAGAAGCAAATGGGCGCTTCTCCTATGTGCCCTGGCCGGGAATCGAACCCGGGTCCCCCGCACGCCAGGCCGACGCTCTACCGCTGAGCCAACCGGCCAGGGCCGAATTGTGAAGACTTGACAACCACCTTGCAGTCTTTCTGGCTTTCAGTTTAAATTTGGGGTGTTGAATGGCTGAACTGACAGAATCAGGTGATACAAATGTATTTCCGGGGAGCCACCTCTTTGGACTGTGGGGCAAAAATAGGGGAGTCCCAAGAAATAAAAAAGTGCTTGTGAATTGGACAGACACTTGATGAAATGTCTAATTCACTTGATTTAAGATTCTTGTCTTTAAAATGAAGAGTAATAATAATATTTGCCTCATTCAGTTAAAATGTAGATTAAGTGAGATCCTACATAGACAAACATTTAGCACAGTGCCTGGTATCTAGTCGGTACTTCATACATACTAGCCATTCATTTTAGAATCATGGCATCTTGTAATCTGTCATCAAATGGAAGGACAAATTAGAATTGTTCCTGCTGTGTGTGAATCGTTCAGCTCGCCAGGAAGCTGGGCGAAGGCATGTGTGTGCTGGACCAGGTGAGAGCCCTGGGGTCTGGCTAGGTACCTGCCAGGACTCCAGCAGTGGGTATTGACATTTCAGTATGGCTTTGTTGTTCTTCCCTCGGTTGGAAGGGGCATTGCATTTCCATCTGTATTGTATTGGTTTTTATTGGGGAATGCTATCCTATAAATACTTGTTTGAAATGGGGACCCCTGATGGAATGGGACTCATGTTTAGCTAATGCCAAGGGTCTCGGCTTGTCTCTGTTTGATGCTGTCTGCTGGCTGCGGCAGCCCCTTCATCTCCCTGCCCTTCTCCACTGACCTCTACCAGCTTGCTTTTGTCTGGTTTCTCAGTCAGTTTCTATTAGGACAGATCTTGAATGTGAGCAGCCATGCATTCACCTCTTGGATAAGAATTTTAGTTTGTTCCTTCATTTAGAATTTCTTGGCTTATGTATCTATCTGAGCACTTGTGGATAAATGTGGGCGAAGGTGTGTCTTCTACTGTGTGCTTTAAAGAGATCATAAATGTACTATTGATAATAAAATGTATGTGCTGGAATAATTTTGATTCCTACTGAGGAATCCTGAGGATGCTAAGTGTACTGAGTCTGTAATGTATTATTGAATAGAAGACTATTGTAATTCAGATCACAGTGATTTGCAGCTACCGCAAGGTCACTGAGACCCCTTCTGTGATCTCCTCGGCACTGTCCAGGTGGCGGAGAATGCTAAACTGGGTACCGAATGCTGATTTTTCTGATTTCTTGCATTATTGCTGTGGAACTTGCTGTAAAACATGGGTACAATTTTGGGGAAATAAACTACAGTGGGATCGAGGAGCAAAAGCCCCAAGGCATCTTTGACTTGCATCATAAATAGCACACAGTTATATCGGGAAATACGTGCATATAGGGATTCTTTGGGTATGTTCCTGGTGATATTATTTGATCAGTTTCTTCCCATTTCTATTATCAGATGTTGAAAAAAGGAGATAAGTGACTGAAGACAGGTATTTTAAAATAGATTATTTAAAAAACATTAGAATTTTTATGCCTAGTCTCTAGTGACAGACCAAATTTCTGAAGCCAAGTGACATTTCCTCATTAGTATGAATGAAAAATGATGAGCCTACCAGGACTTGTGATCAATCACTGCTACTCTTGAAAGGAGTATGGAATATACTGGTTGGTCCTCTTTAGAATATCATGGTGTTTTGTCCCTTCTTGTTTTATAGGGTTTCATTGTGAAATACATATCGTATTACCGTAAGTGGATTTTAAAGATATATTGTGAAATATTGCATGGGTACTGTGAAATGAGGCATATTGATTCAGTTTGTCCGATTTTTAGAACAGGAAAATTAAAAAAAATTTTTGTAAGTTATCAACTTGAATTGCGAAGGACCATCTTTTTATTGTGAAACGCAATCCATTAGGGTAAACATGATGTAAATACTGGGTTTTGTGTGAAGGGAAAAGACTGCATTGTCACAGCCCATAAACTCTAGCCCCCAGAGTCTCCATTTAATGCTAGACTAAATGAGTAAAGAGCGAGCCTGCTCTGTTCTGGTCCTCTGGCCCTGTGTTGGATCATGGCAATTCAGACAGCTCCTGGGACCCACTGGGGTGACTCACTAAGCAGCGTTCTCACAAACCATTGGAGGAGGATAGACAGTGTTTATAGATGTATATTTGGTGCAGGATCCAACCCTGGAATTGAGAGGCCCCTTCATGAGTGGACCAGGCCAGTTTCATGTGGACTGATTAAAGCTGGTGCCAGTGTGAAGTCTAAAGCTACAATAACCCTAGGGGTTCAGCAACCATTTGGCCCTGCACAGAGACCCCAGTCTACCCCTAAGAAGACAGCATGAACTTCAAGTCTAACTCTTTGTTCCTGTCCTAAGAGAACAGCTGCCATTGTGTGAGACTTGGTATCCCTTCTTCAAAACCAGGCTATTCTAATCCCCATGGATTAGTCAGTATCTACATGAACAGCTTCAGGACAATTGCTTTCCTCCTCCAGTGGACTCTTTCTCCTCCATGCCTTTGCCTGGGACACCCCTCTACCAGTCTTTCTCCAGGTTTCTTTCTCCTGATTTCTACTTGTCTTTCGGGACTCAGCTCAAAGGTCCCTTCCCCCAGAAGCCCCAGGTCTGACTTAGATACTTTTCAAATAGAGTCTTTCCCATATCTTTGAAATTTTGGTTTGTAGAATCACCTATACCACTAGGCTGTAAATTATTTTTTACTACTTTAAAACTTATTTCCTTTTTACATTTAAATCTTTAATTCATATTGATTTTATTTTGGTGTGAAGCCGGGATCTAACGTTACTGTCCTAACATTTACAGAAGAATCCTTTCCTGAAACTTTCCCTTACCAATACTGGGATCAATCACTACACATACTCATTGAGTTTTTATTGAGGGACTACTATGTACCATCTGCACTGGTTGATGCTTTGGGATAGAAACGAATAAGAGACCGCCTCTGAGAGTAAGAAATTTGCATTCTGTTGGAAAAGACCTAAATACAAACAAGTAATCATTAGCCAGATCATATAAAATAGCTATTTTTTTGCAGGTCAAGAACTGTCAAATATTGGCAATTTCATATGGTTTAATTCAACCCAATACAAATAAACACAGTGTCTTAGCTTGTGTTTCTCTAAAAATGGAGCCCAATACAAACTCATGCATGTAGGTACTTTATTTGGAAATGATTCCAAGGGAGGGATGGGGAGTGAAACAGAAAGAGAGAAAACCAATGCAAGAGGATGTTTTGGAGCTGGCCACTGCTCAAGCCATTGGTGCTCGTTTCACTGGAACTTCTGAGGAGCTTTATGACAAAAGGGGAAATTTTATACATGAGTGGCCCCAGAGGTGTCACTTCTCCTGCATTTTTTCCAGTTGGCCCAAGCACATATCCATTGGGTGTCTGTGAATATTCCAGTCTTGGCATCAGAAAAGGCTCGAGCCAGGAAGTGAGAGGCAAATAGTGTGGGATGAGGAGAGGGGCAGTCAGATCACACCTGCATGAAGCTGGTTGAAGAGGGCCTAGGACTAGTTGCCTCAGTGGCTGGTATAAGAGAGGGGTTTGAGAGGATGTGAGAGGTGTTGGATGCAAACATCAGTAGTGGCAGGTCTAAGGAGGGATGGTCGATTCTGTGGAAGTTTGGCTGGGAGGACATAGGGGTGATGACTAGGGAAATATTAGAGAAAGGGAAGGTTGACTTGAGTCTTCAAGGACTCATAGTCCCCACACAAAGGGCATGAAAGACACAAAGGGCATGAAAGAACACAGCCCATTTGGGGAACTGGAAGTAGATGCGTATGGTGGGAGGTGTGTTCTGGCTGGAGAGACAGACAGAAGGGGCACTGGTTTGCCAGGGCTGCTGCAACTACGTATATACCATAAACCTGGTGTCTTAAATGAGAGATATTTATTGTCTCAGCATCCTGGTGGCCAGAAGTCCAAGGTTGAGGTGTCGGCAGGTTTCTTCTGAGGACTGTGAGGAAGAACCTGTTTCTTGCCTTTCTCCCAGCTTCTGGTGGTTTGCTGGCAGTCTGGCATTACTTGGCTTATAGCAGCATCACCGCAATCTCTGCCTGTGTCTTCATATGGTATTCTGTGTGTATGTCTCCAAATCTCCTTTTTTAAAAGAAAAAAATTAATTTTAGTGGGATGACATTAATAAATCAGGGTACATATGTTCAGAGAAAACATCTCTAGATTATTTTGACATTTGATTATGCTGCATTCCCATCACCCAAAGTCCAATTGTCTTCCGTCATCTTCTAACTGGTTTTCTTTGTGCCCCTCCCCTCCCTCAACCTCCTCCCTCTCCTCCCTCCCACCCCATAACCCCCACACTCTTATCCATGTCTCTGAGTCTCATTTTTATGCCCCACCTATGTACAGACAAATCTCCCCTTTTATAAGGCTACCAGCTATAGTGAGTTAGCACTTGCCCATTTTAAGTTAATTATCTCTGTAAAAGCTTATCTCAAAAATAAGGTTACATTCTAGGGTCCTGGGGGTTAAGACTTTAATATGAATTTGGTGTGTGTGTGTGGGGAGACACAATTCAGCCCATAAAAAGGGAAACAGAAACTGGGAGTCAGACGCTGAACTGAGTAGATTCTACCGGGTTTTGCTGGGATGTCAACTCCCCCCATCTCCCCACACTTTGCAGGGGGCCTGAGACACTGAGCGCTGTCTCTTTCACTTGAACCTGTTTCCTCCCAGAGCTCTCCATTGCATTCAGCAATGTACAGCGGGTACTCGGGGGTGTGTATTTGAACAAGTGTTTTAGAGAATGTCTTTAAACATCTGAATTTGCAATGTCTTTCCAAAGCTAAATCACCCTTTGGTTTAAGTTTTTCTCCCTTGGACTTGTCATAACGCCATATTAGAGTGTTTGTGTGTTGTTGTGGAAGAAGGTTGATGTTAATGAACTCGGGTTTTATTAGGGAGATACTGAGGAGGCAAGAAACAGGTCATTCTGAAAGCACAATGAAGAAGGGATCTGAAGAAATCTCTACTGGAGGCAGGGGCCCAGGCAGGTGTTTCATCAGCAATTCAGGTGAGCAGCAGCGAGAGCATAAGCTGAGACCTGGCTGCGCAGTAGAACCCTGGGAGCTTTCAAAATATCTGTGTTTAAGCCCCACCCCAGAGCAGTTCAACCACAGTCTCTGGAGGCAGGACCCAGGGACTGGTATATATTTATTACAGTTTCCTGAGTGGTTCCAGTGTGAGGTCAAGGCTGTGAACCACGGAACTAATCAAGGCAATGGGGAAGGCCAATAGCAGATAGGACAAAGAGTTATCAAGGAGGTGGAACCACAGGCCTTGATGATTGATCCAATGAAAGAGTGATGGGCAGGAAAAATACTGAGGATGAGTCCAGTATTCTTGTTTAACTAAGCATTACTAGAGCTACCAGGTATACATTATACATTTAAAAAAATTTTTTAAATTTATTGTGCTGACATGGTTTCAAGTGTCCCACTCAATATTACACCCTCTACACTCCGTATTGTGCTCCCATGCCAAGTCTCTTCCTACCCCCATTTCACCCCCTTTGCCCCTGTTACCATATCTCCATCCTCCCTTTCCCTCTGGAAATTGATACCCTTTGGTCCGTATCTATATGTTATGTATCTATAATTTGGCTACATTTTTAAAGAATTAGAATAATCTGAGGTACAATTAACTTCCAAATTATATTAAACATCACTTAGTCTTTCTTTGATTCAGAAGGCATTTGGGGAAGCTGCCAGTATCTCTAAGACATTGCTATGTACAAAACTAAGTTTATAGTTCAGCACTATAATAGATGTTCACACATAGAAGAAAATGTTGGATCACAAACTATGGCCATCATCATCTTGCTATAATATTATCTGACTCACATTAATGTCTTGCTCAGAAATCTTTAGGGACCCACTAATGTTTTCATGATAAGTTTCCAATTCTTTGCCTGGAGTTCAAGATCCAATGCTTCTATCCATCCCCTAAATAAGCTCACTGCTCAGTCAACTATTTCCTATGGGTTTTAGAATACTTCATTACAATAATTAGTATCAACAATGGGTGTGTGATATGTATCAGGCACTGTTCTAGGCACTTAATATATTCTTTTTAGTTCTCATAAGAACACAGTAGGGTTGGTTATATTATCTATTTTATTGTACTTACAAGGACACTTAGGCTCAGTCATGTTATGTAGCTTTCCTAAGTTTGCACACCTGGTAAATAACAGAACTGGGATTTGAACCCATGACATTAACCCACATTATCGCCCCACCACAACACACTATCCTGTCAATCTGAACATTTCAGCTTCTGTCATTTTTACACACTCTGTTACTCTTCTAGTGCTGTGCTGGCAAATGTTTAACAACTGGCTTTCTCTTTGTAGCTCTGACATGAGTTTTGGTTGATGTCTATTTTTTTACATTGCTATGTAAATGCTCCTAGCATGAATTAGAAAGAGATGCACAGTAGCACATTATATTATATCGCATTTCCACCAGACAGATGCAGTCGATGTATATAACCTCAAGAGCATAGACAACAGTGAAAGGCAGTAAAATAACTAGGAAGTGATGACTCCTGAGTATTTATATAATAATATAAATTATATTTATAGTAAATATAAATTATATAAAAATACACTTACAAATAAGATATAATTTACTTAACTTTAAGTTTTTATAATTTAATTGTAACAGTTACACTTAATAACTGGCTGACATTATTTCTGAAAAAGGTAACCAGCAGCTCTCACTACCAGGAGATAGCGTGAGTGCATTCCCACACACACCTCTGCCTCCCACTGACCCAAATCCAACCTGGGCCTCACGGTCCAGCCAAAACTCCCCGCTTGCTACAAAACCTTCTTTTCCACAAATTCTTCAATCTTTTTAACCGATACCAGTTCTTAGCACCTATGTTATATTATTGTTCAATTCTGTCTTTTGTTTTTAGTTCATCTGTTTCACCAACAATATGGTCAACTCTGTGGGGTTTGGGCGCTTGCTTAACAACCTTTGCATTTGCTGACATGCTTAGCATCATTTTCACACCCGAGGCACTTAGGCTATTGGTTTAGTTGCTTTTTGGATAAATTACCCAAATGCAGTGTAGAAGCTCCATTTGTTCCCATCTCATAACAAGGAGCACAAAAATACAAATCAGATTCTAGGATAATGGGAGCTCACTGTGTTTGCATAGCTCAGGCTCCACCAACCTTAGGGGTTGCAAGGCTCACTCAGCGTGACCTTGGCATACACTGTTCACATCTCCAGACTCAATTTCTTTGAAAAGATCATCCTTTGTCCCTCGGAGCCCTGCCAGCCCACATCTGCGCATCATTACTGAATGGCATTACTTGCCTCCCCTGAGCCATCTCATCCTTTTCTTATGTGGGAGTTTGGTCTACCTGTTGAATTTTGAATGAAAACCCAGTGGACAGAGGTTCTGTACTGAATTCTATATTTTGTTCCTTGCTGAGCTTCCATGAATATAAAACACCAGCACAAAGGCGAAGTCAGCAGGCAGAGATCAACACTATCCATATTTAATGGAAAGGGAGTCTGAGTTCATAGATGGGAAAACCACATTAGAAGGCCAAGTTCAATAACTTGCCCATCTTACTGAGTAAGCTTCTAGCAAAAAAGGAATAAATATGGAAAATTTTCATGAGTTGTGAATTAAAGTAGTACCAGCATTTTAATTCCGAAGGAAAAAAAATGGAAGCAAGTACAGAATTAAATAGCAATTGATTAGTCCCTTACCTACAAAAGGGGGGCCAGGGACCCATGTCCTTTACCAAGAACCTGAGCTGTCTTTACAATTAGTGTTTTGGGTTTCTTCAGATATATTCCCAGAACTAGAATTGCTGGGTCATAAGGCAGTTCTATATTTAATTTTTTGAGGAATCTCCATACTGTTTTCCACGGTGGCTGCACCAGTCTGCATTCCCACCAGCAGTGCAGGAGGGTTCCCTTTTCTCCACATTCTAACACTTGTTGTTTGCTGATTTATTGATGATAGCCATTCTGACAGGGGTGAGGTGACATCTCATTGTGGTGTTAATTTGCATCTTTCTGATGATTAGTGATGTTGAGCATCTTTTCATATGTCTATTGGCCATCTGTGTGTCCTCTTTGGAGAAGTGTCTGTTCATTGAAGCATTTTTTTCACAATAGCCAAGTTTAGGAAGCAGCCTAAGTGTCCATCAGTAGATGAGTGGATAAAAAAGCTGTGGTACATTTACACATGGAATACTACTCAACTATAAAAAAGAGTCGTACCCTTTGTGATAACATGGGTGGACCTGGAGAGTATTATGCGAAGTACAGTAGGTACAAGTACCATATGATCTCACTTTTATGTGAGACCAAATGAATAAAATAAACTAACAAACAAACTAGAAACAGACTAATAGATTTAGAGAACAGACTGAGAGTGGTCACGGGGGGGGGGGGGTAGAGGGTTGTGGATGTGTGAAAAAGGTGAAGAGATTAAGCAAAAAAAAACCCCCAAAAACCTCATAGGCAGACAATAGTATGGTGATTACCAGAAGAAAAGGGGATGGGGGGAGGTAGAAGAGGGTAAAGGGAAGAAAAATGGTGATGGGAAGAGACTTAACTTGGGGTGGTGAACACACAGTACAATATACAGATGATGTGTTATAGAATTGTAGATTTGAAACCTATATAATTTTATTACCCAATGTCACCCCAATAAATTCAATTAAAAATATCTGAGCTCTCTGTAACTGGGCTGGCTCAGAGTCCCACCATTCTTATTTTGTAGGAGGAAGATGCTGAAACACTCATGTTCTCTACCCTCTGCCAGAAAGTCCCGGGTTGCAAGGGCAGAGGCCTGGAGCTGGAAGCACAGTGGTCTCCCTACCCATCACTGGGTGTGAGAACCCAGTGTAAAACCCACAGCTGCTCTCTGCAAGGCTCTCCCAGTGACAGCATGACACAGCAGTTTCTTACCTGGTCTCCAGTGTTCTTTGACATCGTTCTGAGAAAACTACTCTACTGGCAACATGATCAGCAGCAGTAGCTTCAGTTACAGCCCCCTGTAACTCTAAATAGCTATTGTTTCCAGAATTCTTTTTGAGGGTTCCTGAGGTCTTTCCTGTGTCTCCAGACTTCTCCAACAGGTGCCAGATCTCTGTAACTGGGAAGCCATTACCACTCTTCTAGTGTCAAATATACAAATAAGTACATTCTTAGAATAACTGTATCAACAAATAAAACATGGAGTCCCACCATCATCCCTTTATTTCTAGTCACACATACCCCCTTTGCATTGGACTTGGAAGAACCGGTGAGTATCTTGCCAGAAAGATCTAGCGAGTTTCCAACTTGCACTCAGTGGGACTGTGGGTTGCATTCTTGTTTTCACAGCTGCCTGAGCATTCAAATATTGCTCATTTATTCATTCGTTCAACCACCCACTCAATATTTTTTCTGAGCACCAACGATGGGCCAGGCACTATGGCATGGAGGATAGAGCTGGCACTCCTGTTCTAGGTCCTCTCTAACAATACCACCACCAACAATAACAACAAAAAATACAGGATGCTTAGCATATGGCATTCTTCAATATCATGAGGTAAATACCGTTATTCTTCCCCACTTTATAGGTGAGAAAACAAGGGACATAGAGGGTTGGTTGCCCCAGTTCACACTGACATAGTTAGGGTTTCATGTAGTAGCAGATAATGTGGAGAAGCCCAAAGTGCAGGGGAGAAACTCATAAGTCAGGTGTGACTCAAACCTAAGCTGGTTTTGTACTTGCACCCCACCTAATTCTAGGACTTTCCAGAGGCCATAAAATAAAAATAAAAAAACAAAAAGTTTTTAAGCAAAACAAGAAGGCAGTAACAATGAAGACGTGTTCGTCTGAAATGGAAAACACGTTTGGTGTTAGGGTTTGCATGATGTTTAACGTATATGGGTCTCCATTGCTTCCGGCAAAACTCAACCCTGATCCTGGGGAAATGGTCATTACAGGGATGGATTTGAAAGGGTCAGAAAGATTGTGATTGCTAAAGAACTCTCAAGAAGCCTTGTCAAAGTAGAAAAGACCGGACACCTGGAGCCAGTTTCCTCCCATCGGAAGGAGGCCTCCGTGGACGCAGGCAAGTTGAAGGAGCAGCGCTGTCCTGACTGCACCACCTGCCGACCTTCACCTCCCACCGTGGTGGTGACTGGCAGCGGAATGTGAAGCTATGTCAGACCTATTACACTGATTCTTTAACGAACTAATAGAGGACATTTGAACTAAGTCATATCAGCAACAGTTTGGATGCTTATAAATACACACTGTCTATAGCTGTGTGATCCGAAATCCCTTCCTCATCAGCTCCATTAATTCACAGAAAAAATCAACACAGTTAACACCCTTTCACCCCACCAGGTTTCATGCAACCAAAAGATGACCTTTTTCTATTTTGTTTGTTCATTTGTTTTGTTTTTAGATTCCACATAAAAGTGAAATCATATGGTATTTGTCTTTCCCCGTCTGACTAGTTGCCAGATGGAAGGAAGGGTCCGGGGCTGGGTGAAAGGAGAAGGGATTAAGAAGTGCAAATGGGTAGTTACAGAACAGTCCCGGGGATGTGAAGTACAGCACAGGAATACAGTCAATAACGTAAGAACTATGTACGGTGCTCAGTGGGCGCTAGGCTTACCGGGGGTCACTTTGGAATTGAAATAAATGTCTAACTACTGTGCTGTACATCTGAAGCTAATATGATATTGAATGTCAATTGTAATTGACAAAAAAAGAGAAAGAAGTCCTTAGATGTATTTAGGCATTTGTTTGGTTGTCACGGAGAGACAGCTTGTGGTGTGGTTTCAGTCTTTTTGTTGATTTTCTGCTCCGGTGATCAGCTAAGAACACTTGTTCTGATGAGAGCTGAATCCTGCTGGTGGTATCATTCCACCAGTTTGGGGCATGACAGAAGTTTTTTTCTGTCAGCAGGAGCACAAGATGATGCCAAACGGAGGCAGCTTCATAAGCTGTCAGCGGTGATTCTACACTTATTATCTCTCGGAGTAAGTCGTAGGTTCCAGTATGGTTTTGCAGAGCAGTAATTCTTTGTTGACTTCTTTCTAATTATGAAGAAAGCTACAGTTACTCGATTTAAGTACTAAAGGGCATTTAATGAAAATTTTTTTGTTTGATACTAAGAGATTATGAATTGCATTAAAATTGTTTTTTGCCATTATTTAAAAAAATATTCGTTCTTTCCCTTTCTTTCTCCTCCTTCTGGGATTGCCATTTTGCATATGTTGGTATGATTGATGGTGTCCAACAGTTTTCTTAGATTCTTCCATTTTTTTCACTTTCTCTTTTTCTTTCTGTTTCTTGGACTAAGTAATCTCAATTGATGTATCTTCAGGTTTGCTGACTCCCTTAATCTGCAATCATCTGTTGAGCCCCTGCAGTAAAATTTAAATTTCAGTTATTGTACTTTTCAACTCCAGAATTTCTATTGGCTTTCTTTTTATAATTTCTCTCTTTATTAATATTCTCTATTTGGTGAGATATTGTGCTCACAATTTCCTTTAGTTCTTTATGCATGGTTTCCTTTAGCTTTTAGGAATATATACATATTTAAAAGAACTGATTCATAATCTTTTTACAGTAACTCCAATGTCTGGGCTATTGCAGGGGCAGGTTCAGTTGATTGTTTTTCTCCCCTGTGTATGGACCATATTTTCTTTTCTTTCCTTTTTTTTTTTTTAGAGATTGAGAGAGAGACAGGAAGGGAGAAAGAGGGTGAGAAACATCAACTTGTAGTTGCTTTTACTTTAGTTGTACATCGAACTTCTCATACGTGACGTGCCTTGACCAGGGCCATTCCAGTGTCCCCTTGCTCAAGCCAGCAGCCTTTGGCTTTTCATGCCAACGACCTTTTGGGGTTCAAGTTGGCAAGCTTGGGTTGGTGATGATTCCCTGCTCAAGCCAGTGACCCCACACTGACAAGCCCGTGCTTAGAGACAGTGACCTCGAGGTTTTGAACTGATGAGTTCAGTCTTTTGGGTTGAAGCTTTATCCACTGTGCCACCACCGGTCAGGCTGGCCCATATTTTCTTGTTTCTTTCTATACCATGGTGACTCTGGAATAAGATTCTCCATCTTCCCTAGGGTTTGTTGTTTCTGCTTGTTATAGCTGTTTGTGTTTTAGTGACTCTTCTGATCTAATTTTTAAATGTCTGTATTTTTGTCATTTGTGACCATGGATATATTTTTTTTCCTAAGAGAGAGAGAGGAGAGACAGACATTCAGGAAAGGAGAGAGATGAGAAGCATCAACTCATAGTTGCATCACTTCAGTTGTTCATTGATTGCTTCTCATATGTGCCTTGCCCAGGTTGCTCCAGCCAAGCTAGTGACCCCTTTGCTCAAGCCAGAGACCTTGGGCTCAAGCCAGCAACTTTGTACTTCAAGCCAGTGAACTTTGGGTCAAGCCAGCAATAACAGGATCATGTTTATGGTCCCCCATTCAAGCAGGTGACCCCTCACTCAAGCTCAGGGTTTCGAATCTTGGTCCTCTGCATTCCAGGCTGATGTTCTATCTGCTGTGCCATTGCTGGGTCAGGCTAGCCTATTTTTCTTACACAATTGTTGGACTTCTAGTCTTTATTCCTAGAAGTTCTTTACATATGAGAGATATTAACACTTTGTCTTCTTAGTTACAAATAGTTTTGCCCAGTTCATTATTTGATATTTTACTTTGTTCATAGTAGTTTCACCTATTTAAAAATTTTTATTATTATGTTATCAGATTTTTTTTAAATTTATTTTTTGTATTTTTCTAAAGTGAGAAACAGGGAGGTAAAGAGATAGACTCTGCATGCGCCCGACCAGGATCCACCTGGCATGCCCACCAGGGGGCGATGCTCTGCCCATCTGGGGTGTTGCTCTGTTGCAACCAGAGCCATTCTAGTTCCTGAGGCAGAGGTCATGGAGCCATCCTCAGTGCCCAGGCCAACTTTGCTCCAATGGAGCCTTGGCTGCAAGAGGGGAAGAGAGAGAGAGAAAGGAGAGGGGGAAGGGTGGAGAAGCAGATGGGCGCTTCTCCTGTGTGTGCCCTGACCGGGAATCAAACCCAGGACTTCAGCCACACACCAGGCCGATGCTCTACCACTGAGCCAACCAGCCAGGGCCCATGTTATCAGATTTATTAATCTTTTCTCTTACCTCCAAATTTTCAGGCATGGAAAGAAAAATTTCTCCCCTCTCTAATTTTAGAGCAATTTATCTATATTTTCTTATAGTAGTTGTGTAGCTTTGTGTCTTAAATTTAAATCTCTGGTCCATTTGCATTGAATTCAGTTTTATCTTTTTCATATACTCTCAGCACTTACATTTTTTCACTGATTGGAGATGCCCCTGTATTGTGTACTAAATGTCCATGTGCTGTTAGGTCTATGTCTGAATTTTCTATTCTGCTCCATTGGCTTTTCTAGTCCTGTGCCAACACCACACTGTTTTTAATCATACAGGCTTTATTTTATGTAAGCTAGTCTGCCGCACACCCCACATTGTTTTTACTTTTTAGGTCCCCCAGTCATTCTTGTTTGTTTGTTCTTCCAAATAAATTGTATAGTAAATTTTCTTTGTGCCAAAAATAATACCAAGAGTGTTTCATATTTATATATTACCCTCATGAGAACTGTGATATGCCAAAACATGGTCTATCTTTGTGTTTCTTTTTTTTTATTTTTAAGATTTTATTTATTGATTTTTTAGAAAGAGGAGAGAGAGAGAAAGGGAGAGCAGAAAGCATCAACTCATAGTGGTTGCTTCTTGTACGTGCCTTGACTGGGCAAGCCTGGGGTTTTGAACCAGCGACCCTCAGCATCCCAGGTCGATGCTTTATCTACTGCGCCATGACAGACCAGGCTATCTTTGTATTTCTTGAAGTCTACTTTTGGGAATGCTTTCTAGTTTTTCTCATGTAAGTTTAAGACAGTTTATATTAAGGTTGCACCTCGATATTTTATTTTATATTTTGACATTACAAATGGGACATTCCCTCCTGTTCTAACTGGCTTTTGATTGCATATATAAAACCTATTAATTTTTATACATAAATTTAATAATCTGTTAATTTACTATTATTTGTGGTGTTTTTCCCCCTCATAGATTCCTCTGGGTTTTCCAGATATAAAAAATTATTAGCTGCTGGGATATGATATTTTGGTGGTTTTGTCAAGGATGGGAAAAAACGCCCTGAAACGAAGTTCCGGACATTAGTGTTCAGCAGTAAGACCCAGATACCATGTTATTCTCACAGATGCTTCAGCATTTTTTGTGATGTTACTTTGATTTTAGGCCAAAATCAGCCTCTAAAAGAGAATTCAAAAAGTGATGTTTTCAAGACCCTTTGTGTATACAAACACACATATGCACACACACACACATAACCTGTGTGGCTTTTTTGCTGTTTTTCTTTTGAGAAAGAAGAGTATGTATTGATATAAGGCTGAATATATTTTAAAACGACATCAAACACCTCACCTATGGTTTTCCAAAGCTGAGAAAAGAATTTTTTTACATTTTGCTCATGGCTCTTAAATGCAATTTCGTGCCTATCATTAGTTTTTGCTCTCACAATAATTGTACAGCACTGGGTGGGGAGGTGGCGATCCGGCTGATTTCCCAGAAAACGGAGGTACCAAGGCCAGTCAGCTGGCTGAAAGACCAGGGACTAGGATCTGGTGTTCCAAATCTTAATGTCTGTTCTTTCCAACACACTTCAACACCTTTCTAACCTTTTGTTGCTATTAAAACCCATTTCTTGCCTGTGTTCAGAGGAATCGGGGAACAGCTGCTTAGTACCCCCTATTATAATACCCCTTCATATGTATGAAGCCGGCGATTTCATTCCCTTTCATCTTCCCCTGCGTCAGGTTATACAGCCCTGATCCTGTTCCTCAGAGTTTATCGCCCACCTCTTTTGTCAGTTTTAACAATGAGGTTGTGACCCCTGAGTTCCGGCTCAACAGAGCTTTTCCTCATTATTTTGTAACCTTTACACCTCCTTCCAGGGAAAGTTAAATAAAGCCGGCGGATCTCTGATGTGAACGCCAGGCAGGCTCGCGCTCGCACAGACAGCTTTCCAGAGGGCTCGCTGATGAAAGCCGCAGTCCCACAACCGCGTCTCATTCCCGGCAGATGAAAGGCGCTGCGCCCCTGCGCGTTCCCAAACCCGCGTGTGGGAGCGGGGCCCACGTGAAGGCCCCGATTCCAGGGCGGGCCCCGTTTGGGCAGGAAGGGATAGGTTGCAGTGAGAGCAGTTAGAAACTGGGAACCGCTGGCTAATTACGTCAGGTGAAAAGTTCATTTTATGGAGAGGCGCGGGTCCTTTCGGCTAGTTATTCATGTGTAAAAATGATCCCGACCTAGAATTCCATCATCGCACCTGCGCCAGCCTGAGAATTAGAGGATTTACCTACCATTATTAAATAGAAGCAGTACGAAGGAGAATAAACCTTGAGAGTTAACAGCTATGCAATGTTCTGGATGTTAAAGCATGAAGCATGGCAAACATGCTTCAGGGTTTTTTTTTTGTTTGTTTGTTTTTTAGAAATGATACCAGATGCCACTTCTCTTCAGGCATCTTTACTTTCTTCTAGCCTCCTCTCTCTGTACCCACAGAAACGTGCTGGATTCGGGTGGCGGGAGGGTGAATTCATCCATAACCACGTTACTTGCTTTTTCTTTTTCTGTGATGGTACATGACTGATATCACAGCCCTTCAAAGAAACGTTGTTCCCAGAATGAGAGGAACGGGCTCGTGTCGCCCACGTGCAGCTTCTCCTTGTTTATGAACACGGTTCCTCTGCAGCTGAGCACCCACCCTTCTCTTGGGTTCCCTGGTTATCCCATCCCTAAGCCCTTTAGCAAAACGTAAGATCTGCTGGTTCCCGTAAAGCAGACACTATTCAAGTTAGTGTCATCATAGGCCAAGAAGAGAAAGCGAGAGGGGTGTGAAGAAGCCCCTCTGTGTGTCCCTCATCCTAGAGGGAAGAACTGAGATTGATATGATTTGTTTGCAAAGGATTGGGATAATGAGCTGTGAGAACTTTCTTAGAAGGAAGAAATATGGTGAATAAAGGGTAAATGCGGCCCTGGCTGGTTGACTCAGTGGTAGAGCATCAGCTGGGGTTGTAGAAGTCCTCAGTTTGATTCCTGGTCAGGGCACAGAGGAGAAGCAACCATTGGCTTTTCCGCCCCTCCCGCATCTCTTTTCTCCTCCCTCAGCCATGGCCCGAATAGATCAAGCATAGTTAGTCCTAGTCCCTGAGGATGGCTCCATGGCTTCTGCCTCAAGCACTAAAAATAGCTCAGTTGCAGAGCAATGCCCAGATGGGTAGAGCATCGCCCCATATGGGGTTCCCCTGCTCTCAATTAATAATAATTAGAAAAAGGGTAAATGTATGAATGTTGAAGCTATGTGAGCAACCTACCCTGGCCCAAGGCATTCTGATGTGGGATAAGTGGAACCTGATTAGAGAGGTTCTAGCATAATGAAGCAGGAGAGACCTCTGTTCCTTCTTTAGCAAGGAAGGGACATTATGAAGTGGTATGTTAGAGCAAGAGTCTACTGATGGTGTATGTGGAATGTGGTCTGAGGGGAGCACTGAGAGCAATGGGAGGCAATGACACCAACACCTGTTTATAAAGAGAATTTGCTCCTGCCTTTGACAAAGGAAAGCTGTGGTATGGTAGAGAAAACACTGGTCTGAGAAGTAAAAGGCCTAACTTTGAATTCTTATTCTGCCTTTAACTTGCTGGATAACCTCAAGAAGCACTTCTCTGAGTCTGTAAGTCAGCTGCAAACCAGATTTGGTCTGAGCACCAGTTTTCACCTACACACATGTTTATTTTGCCCAACAAAATGTTTTAATTTTCCACAGTCCCCACCACTTGCTGTTGCATCAGACATAACTTGCTTTCCACTTTTATATCACCAGCCTGGTCTCTTGAGATGTAGGATCTCTGATATGCATCTTGTTAAAATGAAGTATTATTTAATTTTGCATCGTTTGCTGTTGCCCACTTTAGCTTGTATGTTCTTAGAATCAGGAAGCTATTTGACTTGCTTTTCTTCCAGCAGAATGTTAAAGGCAAATTAGTAGTTAGTAATTACTAGTTGAAAATCTTCAAGTATGCAAATATAGACCCACTTCCTCTCATTACTTCTCTACTTTCTTGGAAAACCTACAGCAGTTAGAATGCATGTTTGGGGAATTATCATAAGGTTAGGTTTTTAATTTTTTTGCCTCTCTTTTCCCTGATCCAATTTGGACCTTTCATGTATTTAGAGCCACAGATGCCCAAGTATCTGTGTTTGGAAGGAAATTGGTTCCGGCCCCTGTTGATAATTTATAACAGCGCCTCGGGGATTGTAAGGAGGAGAGACTCGATGTAAACATAGTGCAGGAAAGAATCCTAGAGATTATCAGGCTCTACACCTTTATTTTGCAGAGGGAATAACTGAGCCCCAGCTAGGGCAAGAGACTTGCTGAGAGCCCCATCTCCAGGACTGGAGCCCAGCTCTCTCTGTTGAGCCTGTGGCTTCTCTGGCTCAGTGCACACGCAATGTTTGTAAGAGGCTGAATTCTGCTTGGGCCTTGGCTCGACACATTCCTCTAAAGTTAATTAAATCTTTTAGATTGACTACGCATACTGAGTTGCTAAATTTGCATTTAAAAAAACGAGGGTAGTGATGTATTATTATAGAACTGAAAATCTGTAGACTAGGTTTATTTTCCCAAAAGATTTAAGAGCCAAGTCACAGAAACCAGATGATTAAAAAAAAAGATAACTATTAATTCAATTATCATAGAATTCCAAGAATTTAATCACATTTTGAGATAATTGTTTTGTTATGGTAAATGCTTTTTGCTTCCATTTTCCTTTCTCTATTTAATTATTTTATTGTTCCCAAGAGGGTATAACTTTAAAATGAATTAAAATGTTACTGTAAGGCCAGGAGCCGTCATCGTGACCATTCACATGCAGGTTCCCATTGGATTCGGGCAGACGATAAAGAAATGGCGGAGTCAGAGGATGGGGGGCCATCCTATTTATTGGTGTCTCACCAAGACAGGCAAACCACAAAAGAAGACAAGGGAAAAGCAGAAAACCAGCTCTTCCCATGAAGGGCAAGGGATCAGGGGAGCCCCTGCAATTGTGATAGCAGGAACTGTGTGTCTGAGCTCCTGGTCTGTCCCACTTTATAGTGTAGAAAACCAAAATCCCTTAATCCAATATACAAACAAGGAAGTCTCCGATACAAAGTCACTTATCCAAGGCATAATTGGATTTCTCATGATAGTGCACCACCCAGATCATACAATCAGTCAAGGGTGTGGGGAAAAGCTTAGTCCCAAAACCAAACCTCAGGCTACAACAACCTGGCCTGCTTATAGCCTGTCCCCCACACCCATTATAAGTCACAAGCGAGCAAACATATATATCATGTTTACAAACTTATTTGACCAACAGTTACCTTGCATTTTCTTTTATAACATGAAATATAATTATATTGCATTTAATTCACTTAAGTATTCTTCTAAAGACTAGATTTATAAGTGTTTTTTTGAGTTACTAAAAATAGAACTTCTCTTTTTCCTCCACACTTCTCTTTTCCTTTGCTCCTCTTCTTCCTTCCTCTCTTTTTCCCTAACATCAATTCTTCAGCATTATTTCCTGCTTGTAGGTGTAGAAAATGGTAACATTGGCACTGACAGAGGCCACAGAGATCTTCTTCTCTGGGAGCTCCTGACCTGGGTTCACTAACACATGCGAAGTTCTAAGGGGGGTTTTATGGGCAGCCCAAAAACCTGGAAATTGTGTGCAAAATTCTGTATTTACGTTCATTTCTCTGGCAAGTGGGTCTACAGGCTTCAGCAAATTCTCAGAGGGGTCCTCGACTCCCAGAGGATGAATAAGTGTCACTGATGAGAAAAGCAATACCCAAGATGTCAAAATAATTCATCCAGGACCAAATTGTTGGAATCCATGGGAGTCCGAAAGACCAGAGTAACAGGCTTTATTGAAAGGAAGAAAGGAACCCTGCCGGGCACTTCTCCCGGGCCAGTTATAGACTAGGGTGAATTATATAGTGTTTGGGAGAGCCTGAGGGGATACTGAGGCAAAAGTTCTGGTATGTCTGGAATGCTCCTCCTTGGGGGACTTGCCAGCTTTTTGGAATTCCTCTGTCTCAGGGGCAATAGTCCAGTAAAGGTGAGGTCTGACAGATAAGCAGAACATCAAGAGAGCAGTTTGGAATTCATGTATCTATCATTTCTCAACTCTGTGGTTACATATAAAAGAGAGGCAGTTATTAATTTTATAATATACAGAGAGGGGTGATGAGGAGAAAAAGGAGAAAAAATTGGAAAATTATTGCTGCTTCTGGAGAGAACTCAAGAAAAGAAGCTTGCCAAGCCAAGTCCCTCATCCAGTTAAGGAGGTCGTCAATTTCCATGCTGTTAGGTCTGAACCAGGCGATGTCTCCGAAAACCTGAGTGAGGAAGTAAAAAAATTTTGCGAGGTAATAATTGTGAATTGCTTGCTGTGAGTGCCGAGTGGACAGAGTGACATGGTGATACGTGGTCTCCTGGATGAGCCTCATGAGACGTGCTGGTTGGTTCCTCTTGAATGGGAGGAGATGTGGAGATTTTTAGAGACAGGGAACCTGTTGGTGTAAATTTTTAGAAGGACTCAGTATGTGTAGTTTAAAAGGAAGGGAGTTTGGAAAACATTCAGGAGAGAACTTCTCGGGCTGAGGGGTGGCTTCTTCCTGCTGTCATCCCTACCTATTTGATATTTCCCTCGGAAGTTCTCCTTGGGGTATTGGAGAATAGACGTGTATGAGCATTTAAATGTAGGTCATCCTAGAGATTTCTCTCATCCGAGCCTGTAGGAATTTGATAAAGAAGGGAGGCAAATATTTGGAGATTAGGAATAGAGATAAGGAGGGTTGTATAGTGGGGAGTGAAAGTTCTTCCATGGTAAAGTTAGAGATATTTTTTCCTGGCAGCCCTGGAGAGAGCAGTTAGCTTGAGCTAAAAGAAATGTTTCATGTCCATTTGTAGGCTCTTCTTCAGCCAAGAAGACCCAGTGATCTTGTCCCCTTACTATGTGAAGGGTAAAAAGACTGAGAAGCATTAAGAGGTGATTGCTATTTATTCTCCTAGTTCTTCAGGGTTACGGGAGAGCTTTAGGGATAGGGGACCTGTAGAGGTTGAAAGATAGGATTTAGGAGGTTTGCTGATAAAAGGTTTCAGATTTTTCTGTTTCATGAAGGCAGGTTTCAGGGTTGGTATGTAGGGTTAGGTAGATTTTTCCAATTTTCTGATTGGCAAAGGTCTGCATGTGGTTCTGTAAGAAACTAGTGAACAAACATTAGAGGCAGGGTCCAAAAGTTAGAAAAATAAATAGGAGAGTGAGTGGACTAATGAAAGGCAATAGTCAAGGTACCCAGTTTGTGTTAAACCACTGATTCCATGTATACAAATTCATTAGGCTTCAGAGAGAGAGAGAGAGAGAGAGGGAATAAGACAGGGAAGTGGCCAGTCTCCCTGCCCCTAGACCTACTTCTGTAGAGATTCCTAAAGCAACAAGAAGAGAAATTACCTGTATAGCTCGTTTGGTCCTTAGATTGATGGGTAGTGTACTAGGAATTGAAAAAGGCTCATGGGGTGAGATTAGGTTGATATTTGGGGTGAGATAGATTAGGGTACAGGGTTCTGTCCAATTAGTAAGGAGACACATAGAAGTGTTGGTCCCATATGAGTAGAAAACCCCTGATTGGGTGAGGCAGGCTGAGAGGTGAATAGAGAATAGAAGGACATGGGGTCAGTTTTGTTTTTCTGTTTCTCAGCTCCAGATGGTCAGGGTGAAGAAAAGAGCTGCCCTTAGCAGCAGTGGGAGTTGTCAGGATCACGGTGTGTGAACCTGTCCATGTGAAAGTTAGTCCTTGGGTGATGTAATGCTGGAAGTGCCTCTTGTACAGTGTTTGAACAGCCTGCTGAGTAACCTGTAAATCCTGCAAGTACTTAGGGTAAGGGTGGTTACATTTCTACACTTTGTAGTTATAGTTTAAGTCCTAGTGACCACTGCTTCTAGCTGGAATTAGAAGCAGGTCTCAGCCTACAATAGGCATGGGGCATTGAGATAAGAGGAATAAAGGAGATGCTATCCATTAAATAAAGTAACAAAATCAGACTGTCAATACTCACAGTAGAGATCTTTGAGGGATAAATAAAACTCAAATATTCAGGCAAGGCATAGTAGATGGCCCTTGTGTTTATGAGAAATGAGATCAGTTTATCTGCTACTTGGAAGAAATACTTTAGGCTCATGAACGATGTCCTTGGGCCTTCAGGGGCAATTCCCAGCATGCTGGGCAAGGTCAGGTCACAGGTAGCTGGAGCAGGGCTAGAAGAGACTGAACCCTCCCTCCATGGAGCAAGGGGGCAGCTTACCTTCTCATGTCCCTCTTTACACAGCAATGATGTGTCCCTTGATAGGGATGGGAAGCCTGGATGGCTTCAGTTCAATGAGCTTTCTTTCCACTCTTGAGCAGGGCCCTGATGGAATTCTATGAAGCCCTTTAGGGTGCTGGACCCTTTAGAGCAGTGTTTCCCAACCTTTTTTGTGCCATGCCCCACCTTAACCTTTCTAAAATTTTTATGTCCCCCCTATGTAACATACATAATTTTTAACATTAAAAAATTGATTTGTTCACTTAATAAACATAAATGATAGGTTCTAGGAAGAAATCACTATGAAATTGTTAACAAAACACAGTAAAATTTCAAAACATATAATGAAAAACAGAAATTTAAATTCCAAATAATTTTAATACAGATTTTTCTATATTAATTTATTATTTTAATTTAGTGTGATCCTTGTGCTTGATGCTTGCTGCACAGAGATTTTATATTAGGTTCCAATTTGGTTAGCTTTAGTCTCAAGTCTCCACGTTGTGTTATATCCAGCCGATTTCTTTTTTTTTTTTTTTTACCAGTAAATCATTTACAGCACTAAATCCACATTCAGCTAAAAATGAAGATGGAAACGGTATCAATAGTTTTCTTGCACATTTGGTTGAATTTGGGTATTTGATTTCTGTTTCCTCACAAAGCCATGCCATCGCTCCTTTGATATTAAATAAAGCTTTAACTGACTCATCATTTTGCAATTCTGTGAGTTCTTCTTGATACTGCATATTTGATATATCAGACAAATCCACTAACATTGGCTGCATCATCCATGTTGGGAAATCAATTTGTTTTAAATCAGAAAATCTTTCTTTTAAATCAGCCGATAGAATATTCAAATGTGCCTTGACAATAACAAGTAAAGCGGTATCAGTTACTTCACATTTTTGGAGCCAATGAAACTGTTTAAAGTTTTTGTTGTTAATATGTTTCTGACATAACTCAATATTGGCAATGAAACCAAATATCTTTGCTTTTGCATCGACAAGAGTTTTATTTGTTCCTTGAAGTGGCTTATTTAATATATTTAGTTTTTCAAAGATATCGGCTAAATAACTCACAAATGCTTTACCATCTATTGTTTTTAACATCCTTTTTTTTTTTCCTTCATTTTTTTTCTTTTTTTTTTTTTCTTTTTTTTTCTTTTTTCTGAAGCTGGAAACAGGGAGAGACAGTCAGACAGACTCCCGCATGCGCCCGACCAGGATCCACCCGGCACGCCCACCAGGGGCGACGCTCTGCCCACCAGGGGGCGATGCTCTGCCCATCCTGGGCGTCGCCATGTTGCGACCAGAGCCACTCTAGCGCCTGGGGCAGAGGCCACAGAGCCATCCCCAGCGACTGGGCCATCTTTGCTCCAATGGAGCCTTGGCTGCGGGAGGGGAAGAGAGAGACATAGAGGGAAAGCGCGGCAGAGGGGTGGAGAAGCAAATGGGCGCTTCTCCTATGTGCCCAGGCCGGGAATCGAACCCGGGTCCTCCACACGCTAGGCCGACGCTCTACCGCTGAGCCAACCGGCCAGGGCACCATCTATTGTTAAAGATACTTCATTTCAGGATTGTCGCTTAAAAAATCACTAAGAGTATCAAGCAGTTCCATAAATCTTTTCAAACAGTTTCCTTTAGATAGCCATCTTACTTCAGTATGAAGTAAAAGTCTCACATGGTTTTCATTTTGTTCTTCACAAAATAGCTTGAAAATATGCTCACATTTGGCACTAGCTTTAATAGCATTAACATACTTTATTACTGTATGTAATACTTCATTCAGAACAGGCGAGATGTTTTTAGCTACCAAGTTTTCCCTATGAATAACACAATGCACAAGAATCATTTCTGGATTCGCATCTTTCATCAATTTTAAGCAGCCATTTTTCTTGCCCATCATATTGGGAGCACCATCTGCAGCACAAGATGTTATATTTTTCATTGGTATATCATTGACATCTAAGTAGTTTTTTAGCTTATTATATATATCTTTGGAGGTAGTGGTGCTTTCTAATCTTTTACAGAACAACATTTCTTCAGCAAAATGTCCTTTATCAATATATCTTACGTAAGTTATCAATACTGCCTCACTGTCTCTCAAAGTTGATTCATCCATTTGCAAGGAGAATTTTCTTGTTTTCAGCTTTTCAATAAGTTGTTTTTCAATATCCTCACTCATTTCGTCTATTCTTCTGCTAACAGAATTGTTACTGAGTGGCATAGCTTTTACATCTTTGTCATCTTTTTCAAGAATCGTTTTAAGAAATGCTGATATTGACGGTTTTATTAAATTCTCTCCTATAGTGTGATTTTCTCCAGTTTTAGTGATGAATAAAGAAATTTGATAACTAGCCTCAAGAACACGATTATTAGTTGAAGTATGAGCAGTAAATAGAGACTTTAATGTTCTTTTTTCAAAAATTTTCTTTAAAGTTTTAAAGTAACTCAAATCTGAATTAATATGAGCACTATGTTTCGCCTTCAAATGCGCCTCAAGACGACCTCGTTTCATTGATTCGTTGGTCAAGCATTGCTGGCATAAAAGACAAAAAGGAATCCGCTCCTCGTGAACAGCGGGTATGAGCCCAAATTTTAAATATTCCTCTGAATATTGACGAGTTTTTTTCTTGCTTGCACCACTCATTTTACTATGGGCTATAATAAAAATAAGATCAATTAAAAACTAATATTAAAATATGTGTTAAAATATATTCAATGTGACATAGAGTAAACGTATACTAAAAATTTATATTTATTTAAATGTATATAACACATTTACTACACTACCACCGCAAATCAAAAGGTATCTATATTTTTTTTCCACTTGACAAAATTTTCTGGAAAGTTATGCTTCTAAAATTAAAATTGTCATGCATGCACTATTATAGCCCCAATAATATTTATAAAATATTATTGCTTTCTAGCCCTGATGCAAGAAGTACTTAATAAAGAGTTTAATATTGATAAAAATAAAATCAAATACTTACCAATTATATCTATGCAATATATATGTATATTTATTAAATCAACAAGCTTTTACAACAGTTTTGACTGACACTTATTTCAAATTAACACCAACTGAATGATGTGAAACACTACAGAAGTTGCGATGGGCCAATTAGGTGAGAATAACTGCGTTGTTTAGCGAGTTTTTAAAACGTCTGGGGTTCCCCCGCGGCAGATGGCACGCTCCGCGGTGAAGCCAGGACGAAGTTTACTTGACGACGCCAATCACCCAGTTGATATTTTGGTCTCGTCAAACAAAATTATACTTAATAATTATTTACCGCAATTATTTAAGAATTGCATTTTTTGTTAAATTTGGCACCGATATCTAGCATTGCATTTAAATGGCCCGGGGCGAAAGAGTTAAAGTCATGTTGAGTCCATTTTCAAATTGCCCCCCTTAACTATCGAATTGCCCCCCTGTGGGGCATGGGCCCCACGTTGGGAAACACCGCTTTAGAGTGTATGCCAAAAGCTGGTATTTTCTGATTTCTTTTGGGCCTTATTTGCCTTTTTTGTTACTTCCTTGGTTATTATAGACCTTAAAAGCCATGCTCAGAAGATCTCACTGAGGGGCTTGACTAAGAGAGCAAAATTGGGAATCCAGTGTCTAGAGAAGCCTATTAGACAGAGGAAAGAAAAGATTTGATCTGCGGTGGTAGGTGGTTGGAGACTGCGGAGGGGCTGAGTTTGATTTAGGGTGAGACCTCAGGTGGTGGGGGTGAAGGCGATGCCTAGATAGACTACAGACTGAGAATGAAATTGAGCCTTAGCAGAGAAGACACAATATCCCTTCACAGTGAGGAAGTTAAGAAGGGTGGAGGTGTGTCTCCTTGAGGCAGGCAGGGAGGGACTGCAGAGGAGTAGGTTATCTACATATTGTAAGAGAGTACTAGTTTTGAGATATTTTTTTAAAATTTTTAAAAAATTTTATTTATTTTATTTTTTTTACAGAGACAGAGAGAGAGTCAGGGTGAGGGATAGACAGGGACAGACAGACAGGAATGGAGAGATGAGAAGCATCAATCATCAGTTTTTCCTTGCGACATCCTAGTTGTTCATTGACAGCTCTCCCATATGTGCCTTGACCGTGGGCCTTCAGCAGACTGAGTAACCCCTTGCTTGAGCCAGCGACCTTGGGGTCCAAGCTGGTGAATTTTTGCTCAAACCAGATGAGCCCACGCTCAAGGTGGCGACCTCGGGGTACCGAACCTGGGTCTTTCGCATCCCAGTCCGATGCTCTATTCACTGCGCCACCACCTGGTCAGGCTAGTTTTGAGATTGCATGCTGCTAACTTCTGAGCTAGTGCCTGCCCAAACAGGTGTGGGTTGTTTTTGATCCCCTAGGGTAAGACAGTCCACATAAAGGTAAACAGAAAGTAAGAGTCAGGGTGTAGAGGAATGGTAAAGAAGGTACCATGAGGTCTAGGACTTGTAGAGATTAGGAACTACTGGATGGAGGGGAATTACCGCCTCGTTGATTAGATTTAATGTTTATACGAGGCGATAAGCCCCTGAAGGTTTTCGAACAGGAAGGATGGAGGTATTGCAGGGAGAGTCCATGGGGATGAGAAAGCCTTGATTTAAGAGGTGGGTAATTATTGGTTTAAGGCCTTAGAAACAGACACAGTTACACATTAAACAAAGACTTCACATATTATGAATTAAGAAATTTAAATGAGCGCGCTTTACTTGTTTCAATTACAATTATACTAGAGATATTTTCTGACAAAGAGAAGAGACAGAATACTTAGTCACATAGCTTAATATACAATTCTGCTTTTTAAAGTGTTTCAAGATGACAGGGAGTTGCCAGCATAGAGGGGAGGAAGAGAGAAAGCAGACGGATAGACAGTGTGAGCAGCTGGATGGAAAGAAGGAGGGTCAGAATCTGCAAGAGGAGGAGGAGATTAAAGTGCCACATGGTCAGAGGAGTCAAAAAAGATTTAGAGCTCTGAGGAGAGGGGAGAGGGCAAGGAGGAAAGAGGCACAGTCACAGTTTATAAGGAAGGAGGAGGGGTCAGAGAAGAGACAGGCACTGCAGCCGGAGCCACAGCTTCTAAGGAGGGGAAGGGGACAAAAAACACAGGGGAGAAGGGAGGGGGCTCTTGGAGGGAAGAGACTTGAGTGGAAAAGATTTGCAGAGGGACCAGAGAGGGGTCCTGAGAGAGGGGTACCCCCGGGAGTCAGGCAGGAGGGGAAGAGAGTTGGGAGTCCACAGAGAAGGAAAGATTAGGAGTGGAGGTTTTAGGTGAGGTTTCTTTGGCCAGAAACGGCCTGCTGTATAACAGCAGGCACAGAAATTAAGGACAGGAGAGAAGGGAGAAGAAAAGCCTGCAAAGGAATCTCTGATGCTCTCCCCATCCGGTGGCAGAAATTGTAAAGATCTCTTAAGATATTGTAATCAAGGGTTCCATTCTCTGGCCAGTGGGAGTCGTCGTCTAATTTATATTGAGGCCAGGCTGTATTACAGAGGAAGATAAGTTTTTTTTGGTTTGAGGTCAGACAGGCCAAGTTTGGCGAGATTTTTGAGGACACAGCCGAGGGAGTCTGGCCAGATGGTTTGGACTGAGAGGAGTCCACAGTAGAGGAGACTGGTGAGAGAAGGGGGCGTCCCACCTTCAGTCACAGTTCTGAGAGGAGAAAATCTCCGTAGAAAGAGAGTCTCAGACAGGAGGTCGTCACCCCAAGGCTGAGATCCTGAGACAGGAGAGGGGCCTGGCTAGGCGCGCCTAGACTTTCGTAGAAGTCCATAAAGGAGTAGAGGCAGACCACTCGTAGATATGGGGTCCGAAGTCAAAACTGTCAGACCAGGAAGGGGAAGGGAGAAACTCCTTACTTTCTCTGGTCCAGTAGGGGTTCAGGACAGGGTTAGACTGCCGGCCAATCGACCTACAATTACACGTCCAAACAGAATCAGGGAGTAAGCCCGGGACGAGCTGCCCATTGCTTCCCTGGTTATAAGTTTGGACAGCAAAGAGGGATTGTCCAGGCAGTTAGTACCCTGTCCCGGGTTTCGGCACCAAATGTTGGAATCCATGGGAGTGCGAAAGACCAGAGTAACAGACTTTATTGAAAGGAAGAAAGGAACCCTGCTGGGCACTTCTCCAGGGGATAAGAGCACTGGTTACTGACTAGGGGTGAATTATATAGTGTTTGGGAGAGCCTGTGGGGATACTGAGGCAAAAGTTCTGGTATGTCTGGAATGCTCCTCCTTGGGGGGCTTGCCAGCTTCTTGGAATTCCTCTGTCTCAGGGGCAATAGTCCAGTAAGGGTGAGGTCTGACAGATACGCGGAACATCAAGAGGACAGTTTGGAATTCGCGTATCTATCACAAAGAACTGCGCAGTGGCAGACTCTGAAGTAGACACGAGGTCTTTGGCTTCTAGTGAAAGGTTTTTCTGCTCCACAAAAAAAGCAGGCTTAGTTTCAATTCTAATGGAGCTGTTTATGTACAGTTGTTATGTCTTCTTAAATCTGTATTCCATGGATGGCCAAGGAATTAGGAATAAATTACTAATAAAATCAGATTAATTAAAACACTTTATCAGCCAACCCAAACCAAAATGCTCTCCAAATTTTAAGTGCTCTAAAAATAAATTTCATACACTCTGAGTATGTCTGATTTTTGTAACTGAAGACAAAACAAGAGAGACATAGGTCACATGTTTGGGGTGTAGAATGGGGTAAACTAGGGAAAAAAATAGTGAGAATGTCCAAATTGGCGAGTCCTTCCACTTCCCTCTAGCAACATGGATGAGGGGGACAACCTCTTTTGGGAGAACCCAGGGTTTCTTGAAATCACCAGAGTCTCAGCTCTGCTGCACTTTCTCTCCCATTCAGGAAAGCTTATCTGAGGGGAGAATTGAGACATCTCTGGCATCTGAAGCCCTGAGGATGCTGGGCACCACTCTAAGGACCACCATGCCGCTGAGCACTCCCTCAGAAAGCCCACGGGCACCAGCTCCCTGTCTGAGGAAGGCCAGGAGACAGTGTTTTCCACAGCACCCATACTGTCTCCCCTCCAAGAGCTCACTGACGCCCTACCTGTCAGGTGCTGTGAGCAGTCCCATGGGCTGCATG
This sequence comes from Saccopteryx bilineata, assembly GCF_036850765.1. Taxonomy (NCBI): domain Eukaryota; kingdom Metazoa; phylum Chordata; class Mammalia; order Chiroptera; family Emballonuridae; genus Saccopteryx; species Saccopteryx bilineata. The sequence goes on along the minus strand of NC_089490.1, from coordinate 263,253,077 downwards.
ACCCAGGAAGGATCTCTTATCCTGGTTCCCCATTTCATTTTCACTGTTGTCAGGGAGTAGTGATGTCTAGCTTTATTGTCCACATTAATGTAAATTATCTTCTCAAGCACAAATACCAACTCCTTTCCAATATTTTGATTGTGGCCAGTTCATTGATTGTGGATAACCATGAATGGATTTTAAATTTCTCTCTGAGCAGAGGTGCTGACTTCAATATGTAGGGCGAGGCTTTTATTTCCAGTAGTGATAAAAATGATGGTTTCATCTTTCTTTCTCATGCTCTGCTATAATAGAGATGAATCATGCCCAGGCAGTTTAATCATACCTGTCATAATGGAGGCTGTAACCCTTTGGATTATGTTTTATTAGCAGTTTTTAAAGATCTGCATCAACTCAGATTGCTCAGTTGGCCAAACAGCTTGACATCTCTTTCAGAAAAAGTGAAATAAAATAAAGGAAAGGAAGGAAGACAAAGTTAACTGGTCTGTTTGCAGCACTGGGCCAGGCGGTGTCACTGACTACGGCTTGAGAGGGAGGCAGGAGATCTGAGGACCCAGAGGAGAGCTGCAGAGGGGACACTGTCTCTGAGTCTGGGCCACTGACCCTCTGAGTTAAGGGCTTGTGAGACCTTAGGTGGGCTTCAGGGAGGACACTGAGGTTAGGCTGACTCTGGGTTTTTCCTGCAATCCTGACCCCTACCTACTTCCCCTTCTGAGCCCAGGTGTGCCTCAGGATGACTAGGACCTGCATAGCCAATGTCTTCAGTGGGGTTTGACTTCAGTGGGTTTCTTCAATCCTTTTCCCACAGCAGCTGGAAGGGCAGGTGATGCTGCTTCATTCCTCTATGGGATTTCCATCCTTCTCCGGACTTAAGGGGCAGACGGTGCTTTCTGGCAAGACCAAGACCTTGGCAGTAAGCAGAGGCATCTCTTTTAATTGTATGGTTTTACCAACATTTCCTCAGCCTCTGGCTATGGTGGCAACCATATGGTGTAATATTCCGGAGCACACACCATTTACTGGTAACCTGCCATCCTCAAAGGAGGAGTGAGGATGAGTTTTTAACACACCAAGACCATTCCTTGGTGCATGGGAAAGACCATCTGCCAGCGTCCTTTCCCTAGGGGGAGGGAGGGAGCTGGACGGTACATGGCAGGCAAGCGTAAGCAATTCTATTTCCTTGGCCTGTGGACTTAGGGCAGGTTCCCAAACTACGGCCTGTTCCCAAACTACGGCCCATCCCCAAACTGCGGCCCGACGGCCACATGCGGCCCCCTGAGGCCATTTATCTGGCCCCCACCGCACTTCTGGAAGGGGCACCTCTTTCATTGGTGGTCAGTGAGAGGAGCACTGTATGTGGTGGCCCTCCAACAGTCTGAGGGACAGTGAACTGGCCCCCTGTGTAAAAAGTTTGGGGACCCCTGACCTAGGATCTGAGGTCAAAAGTTAGGTATCAAAAAATGAGTTAGGTATCACCTTGTAAATGTCCTAACATATGAATGGCTACTGTGATATATGAATAAATCTAAGCACCTGATGTCAGAAACTTCTTTAATTGACTTCCAGGGATTTTTTTGGCAGAAGTATCTTTGATTCGCTGCCAGAGATTTTTTTGGCAGAAGTGTCTTTGATGGATTTCCAGAAATTTTTTGCATCATTGACATCAAAATTAGATGGAAGGGGTTCTTAAATAGCCTGGCAGCAATGGTGTGTGTGTGTGTGTGTGTGTGTGTATGTGTGTGTGTATATCTGTGTGTGTGTAGGTGTGTATGTGTGTGTGTGTATGTTTGTGTGTGTGTGTGTGTGTGTGTGAAGAGCCTTGGATCTTCTGGTTTATCTCTTACTAAAATATACACGAAGATCCAGCATAATATGACTATTCATGCAACCACCCGAAACTAGACAACTCATTAACAGGATCTGGGAGGGGCTGATGATAATTATAAGGCAAATGGGGCGCTAGGACAAACTTCGCAAGCTTTAGATTTGTTTCCAAAGCAGACTGCCTAAAAAAAAAAAAAAGAAAAATTCAAGAGATATTGCATATCCTACCACCATTTGTTTTCTGCATAGGAGAACTTTATGTCCTCTGTAATTTGAAAATGATCAGTTATACTTTCTGGTCCCCCCCCCCCCTTTGAGGATGGAAGAGAGTACATTCTTTTTTCCCAAGTGCCAGCCTCCCTTATCAACTTTCTGTATCTAGGCAGAGACTAAAATTCTCAAAAAATCATCTGAGCATGAAGTATTTGTGTGTGTGCACACATGCACACAGTAGCATTCTGTATTCTGGGAGATGTGGTGTCTGTGAATAAAGCACTAGTTCAGGAGTGGAAACAGTAAGTCCTTGCAGCAGTGCACTCTGGGAATGCCACTCTCTCATTTACTCTGCTGGTTCAAGTCTGAGAGAACATGGAAGAAGAAGTATGAAATAGATACCTTGCAAGAAATCAGAGGTCAATTGAGAAAACCCACACAGAAGTGAGAATTTGCCTGGGAAAGTGGCATATCACACTATCTGTGGACAAACTGAATCAAGGTAGATGCTTCAGTTAAGGGAAAGAAAGCAATAACATGGACACATGAAAACACTGTGCAGAGCAAAGGAAAGAATACAGTATCCTGGCAACTCTGATGAAAAACATACCTTTAAAAAATCATTTCCCACAGAACCCCAAGAAAATTTCACAAGACTTAAAGTAGTTCAAGAAGACTTGACCACTATGAATCAGGAACAAAAGCCAGAAGTGAATAAAAGCTGTAATGAAAAGATAGAGAAGATTAAAAAAAAAGTTAGATGAATCAAAGGAGGATTGTTCCTAGCTAGAATGCAATTGCAGAATTAACCGTTATATTGAAGGCAGCAAAAGCAGAATTCAAGTGAAAAGAAGATGAAGGCAAATGTCCCACAGTCTTCTTTAAAGATAGTATATAATATGAAATGAACGATGATCTAAATTTTATAGTCCAGATTCCATTAACAAAAAAACAAACAAACTGGTAATGGATAGAAGGGAGGAGGGAATGTGCTTAATTTGCGATCTCAGGTAGGAGCCATGGAAAAAATAAAACATTTTCTTAGTTATGACAGGGAAATATGGGCTAGGAATGATGTATTCACAGCACTCACTCTCTCTGTCCCTGGAGCACGCCCTTGAATCTTCTTTTCCAGGGCAGTGTCCGAAGCTCCAAGGGCCCTTTGCCTCTGTAACTTGTTTCCTGAGCCCATTTTTTTCTACTGCTCACTTTTACTGCCTCTGTAACTTCTTAAATAAACATTCTCTTATAATTTAAAAAGAAAAAAGAATTATGTACAGAGGAATTAAGTTATTTAATGCTGTAAAAAAACTAAATTTCTAGAGCCCTGGAAAATATAAATCAAAAGCAACTAAACAAACATAAAACTAAAAAAAAAGAGAAGAGTCCAGATAGTAAAAGACATAAAGCTAAATTAGCATCAAGAGAGCATAGAATACTGTGACAAAAATAAGGACAACTAGATAAGTTATAATAACAAACATAAGTGGAATAAAATATCACTAATGAAAGTAGAGTCTCATATTGAGTCAGAAAACAGAATCCAACTTTATGGTGTTGAAAAGCAATACAGCCTGACCAGGCAGTGGCACAATGGATACAGCTTCAGACTGGGATGCGGAGAACCCAGGTTTAAAACCCTGAGGTCGCATCCGGCTTGAGTGTGGGCTCACCAGTTTGAGCCCGGTGTCTCTGGCTTGACTGTGGGATCATAGACATGACCCTATGGTCGCTGGCTTGAGCCCAAAGGTGATTGGCTTGAAACCCAAGGTAGCTGGCTTGAGCCTAAGGTTGCTGGCTTGAACAAGGGGTCACTTACTTTACTGTAGCCCCTTGGGTCAAGGAAAGTATAGGAAAGCAATTAATGAACAACTAAAGTGCTGCAATGAAAAATTGATGCTTTTTTTTTTTCAGAGACAGAGAGAGAGTCAGAGAGAGGGATAGATAGGGACAGACAGACAGAAACAGAGAGAGATGAGAAGCATCAATCATCAGTTTTTTGTTGCAACACCCTAGTTGTTCATTGACTGCTTTCTCATATGTGCCTTGACTGTGGGTCTTCAGCAGATCGAGTAACCCCTTGCTCGAGCCAGCGACCTTGGGTCCAAGCTGGTGAGCTTTGCTCAAACCAGATGAGACCACGCTCAAGCTGGTGACCTCAGGGTCTCTTACCTGGGTCCTCGGCATCCCAGTCCGACGCTCTATCCACTGCGCCGCTGCCTGGTCAGGCGAATTGATGCTTTTTATCTCTCTCCCTTTGTCTGTTCCTCTGTCTGCCTCTGTCACAAAAAAATAAAAAAGAAAAAATGAAAAAAATGAAAGAAAAGCAATACACTTAGTACAAAGTTAAGCAAATGTTTTATTATAAAAGGATGGGTGTAGATATAATGAAAAAAAAGCAGGAGATCATGTAAATATGATAAGGTAGAACTTAAGGAACAAATTGAGATTATGGGATATTTTATGTCAATAAAATAAAATTTTTGTCAGAGATATATAACTATCATTATCCTTTATGAACCAAATAATACGGCTTCAAAAATATGAAAAACAATGTTAGTAAAAGGAGAAGCTGAACATCAATAATAAGGTTACTCTGATAGATACACCTTCTTTTCCAGCACCCATGGAAATAATATTAAAATTACCAAAAATAGATCTTTATAAAGAGTAAAACAGATATTTCAAAAACTAAAAATTAATAAGATGGAAATTCCAACTGATAATAGAATTTATAAAACACTTTTCTGTGTGCCTTTTGAGACTAAGTGGAAATAAATATTGCAAGTAAAGGTGGAGTAAATAAGCATTGTCCCAAAGCCTCATTATATTCTTGGGTAGAAAGTTCTGCCTTGGGAAACTGTGGAGTGATTTTCTCTGAATATCATTAAGAAAATACTACAACAGCCACATTCTTAGAATGGTTTAAGATTTTTCAGTGGCAAGGATCTTCTGAAGTTTCTAAATATATCTGTAAGGTCGGTGGATAATGGGGGATGGTCACTTGGGGAACTCAGACCCGCGAACTTTGGCTAGGACCGCCCACAACCAAGCGCACCAAAAGAGGCTTTGCAGGAACCGTTTGGAAAAAAGCGACTGTCTACCAGCCAGTGGGATTTCACCACATCATGTTAGCTCGACTTCCCTAGAGGGACCCCTTTAAATATCTCCCACGCGGTTTAATCCTTGCGACTTCCCTGGCCTCCATCTTTCTTTCTTCGGGGCCAGGGAACCTTGCCGGTCGAGATGCGTGCTCTGTACTCAATAAAGCCTTTTGCTATTCCACACTTGGTGGCTCTGGCCCGTTCCTTCCTTCTCGGCGGGGAACAATACCTTACAATATCTTCTAACTTTACTCCCCTTCTAACTTTATTCCCCTTCCTCTAATTAAGAAAATTACTTCCTTCAATGCAAAACTAAAATAAAACAGACAAGACTCAACTTCTAAACAAAAAAGTAAAACAAAGCTAAAAACCCAACCAAACAGAAACCAACCTTCCAAAAAACACGAGACCCAGCGCACAGCTCACCACCGCCACCACTTCCTTACTATCCCTGTGGCCTTGCACAGCGCAAGAACTTCTTTGAATGTACCGTACCATCCTTAGTTTGCATGGTCCCACCAATCCCCAGTTGTTTTACTGATTTGCACGACTTGCATGGCTCTGTACATTTTCAATTTGCAATGATTAGTAAGGGCTAAAAGTTTAAGAAGAGATTCCCATCCTCTTTTGGGTTAAAAGCATTACCCAGGAGTTTGCACTCAGAGAATCTGCTGGGGGCAGTCTCCCAATGTGTAAAATAATTAAAAAAAAAAAAAAAAGAATTTCAGATGAAGCTTGCACTGGAAAGGCTCCAGCAGGGCACTGCCAAAATTCTGAGGATAGCTCTTTAATCTTTTTTTTGAATTTTTTATTAATTTTAATTTATTGTATTAACATGGATTCAAGTGTCCCACTCAATATTTAACACCCTCACCCCCCACCCACATTACATCCCTTTTGCCCCCTTCCCCCTAACTCCCTTCCCCTTTCCCTCTAGGATTTGCTGTCCTGTTATCTGTATCTCTGTGTTATGTATATATAGTTTCACTAATCCCTTTACCTTCCCTGGTCCCATCCCCTCCAGCCCCCTTCCCTCTGACAGCTGTCCCTCTGGTCCCTGTGACCCCAACTCTTTCTCTATTTAGCTCTTCAATCTTGATTGAGAGGAGAGTTAACTACATCTTCCTAAAGCAAGAAAAAGAAATGAAAAAAGATTAAGCAATGATTGATAATTGCTTTATCTACTGTATCACCACAGGTTAGGCGGAGGTGTTAAACTCTTCACTAGTCTTTGGAAGAATTAAGATAAGGTAGATATTTTAACAAAATGTATTGCATTATACATACCATTCTCTTCATTTTGAATTATGAGCCCCAGTGATATCTCACTTCTCAAGAAAGTTACAGTTCGCCTGACCAGGAGGTGGCACAGTGGATAGAATGTCGGACTGGGATGCCAAGGACCCAGGTTTGAGACCCTGAGGTCGCCAGCTTGAGTGCGAGCTCATCTGGCTTGAGCAAAACTCACAAGCTTGGACCCAGGGTCTCTGGCTTGAGCAAGGGGTTACTTGGTTGGCTGTAGCCTCATGGTCAAGGCACATATGAGAAAGCAATCAATGAACAACTAAGGTATTGCAACGAAAAACTGATGATTGATGCTGCTTATCTCTCTCCATTCCTGTCTGTCTGTCCCTATCTATCCCTCTCTCTGTGTCTCTGTTAAAAAAAAAAAGTTACAGTTCATTACTCAGTTTTCAGGTACAAAATGATCTTTTCCTTCTAGGTGAAGCATCTGTCACTTCCTGTGGGCAGTGGTGTATATAAGATCAGATGTGACCATGAGGAGGGGCACTTGTGCCACAAGAAGAGTGAAAGGTTTTTTTCTTGTTTGTTTTTTTAAATGTATTGCCTGACCTGTGGTGGCGCAGTGGATAAAGCGTCCACCTGGAATGCTGAGGTCGCGGGTTTGAAACCCCAGGTTTGCCTGGTCAAGGCACATATAGGGGTTGATGCTTCCTGCTCCTCCCCCTTCTTTCTCTCTTCTCTCTCTCTCTCTCTTTTTCTCTCCTCTCTAAAATGAATGAAAAAATAAAAAAATTATTGATTTGAGAGAGAAAGAGAAAGAAACAGAAATTTATTATTCAGCTTATTTATACATTCATTGGTTGATTCCTGTATATGCCCCAGTAGGGGATTGAACCCACAACCTTGGCATTATAGGGATGACACTCCAGTCAACTGAGCTCTGTGACGAGGGCCAAGAAGAGAGGAATCTTTAGAACTGTTCTGAAGATGTCACACCAACTGTAAAGCTGAAACAAGATTTATTCCTTCACTATCCACCCAATGCCCTTCTCGTGAGTTGGTCTGTCACTATCAGGCGATGACAGAGATCAAGACAAAACAGAAAGCAGATTGGAGCATTCAGGAGTCTTCTGCATGGCGTAATTCAAGCTCGGGTTGCAAGGAAGAGTGAAATTGCTTACTTTGTGCAGACTCAGAGCATGAGGACAAGGGTGGCCCTGACTCCCTCCCTCCCTACAGCAGTGGTCCCCAACCCCAGGCCGCTGACCGGTACCGGTCTGTGGGCCATTTGGTACCGGTCCGCAGAGAAAGAATAAATAACTTACATTATTTTTGTTTTATTTATATTTAAGTCTGAACAATGTTTTATTTTTAAAAAATGACCAGATTCCCTCTGTTACATCCGTCTAAGACTCACTCTTGACGCTTGTCTCGGTCACGTGATACATTTATCCATCCCACCCTAAAGGCTGGTCCGTGAAAATATTTTCTGACATTAAACCGGTTCGTGGCCCCAAAAAAGGTTGGGGACCACTGCTCTACAGGAAACAGGGAGAGTGTGGGCTGTGCGGGTTCTTGTCCTTGTCGTGCTGCGTGGGATTCATCTCACTTGCCACAGGTGAGGGCGTTTGACATCTGTGCTCAGTTGTTAATGCATAACCTGTACAGATTGTTCAAAGGCTTTGGAATTCTTCAAACAGAAGTGATTCGAGGAGAATGACGCACCTGAGACAGGAGGTAGATGAGGCCACCACCTCCTATTCTACAAGCTTTCTTGTTCCCTTCCTTATCTTTTGAGGGGGGGAAAGGCATAGAAAGCAGCCATTTTATAGCTTTCAGAAGATTGACTTTGAAAAGTTTTTCAAGGATCACAAAGGACTGGCATTGGGGTATAGAAATTGCTAATTCTCAGAAGGAGAAACAGGTTTAAAGGGTTTTTTTTGGGTGTGTGTGTGGCAGAGACAGAGAGAGTCGGAGAGAGAGACAGATAGGGACAGACAGACAGGAAGGGAGAGAGATGAGAAACATCAATTCTTCGTTGCGCTTCCTTAGTTGTTCATTGATTGCTTTCTTATATGTGCCTTGACCGGGAGCTACAGCAGATCAAGTGACCCCTTGCTCCAGCCAGTGACCTTGGGCTCAAGCTGGTGAGCTTTTGCTCAAACCAGATGAGCCCGCGCTCAAGCTGGTGACCTCGGGGTCTCGAACCTGGGTCCTCCGCATCCCAGTCTGACACTCTACCCATTGTGCCACCGCCAGGTCAGGCTAAAGGTTTTGAAATACCTCTTTAGGGGCTAATTATGAATATGAATTGGTATTTTAATATATTCTTGAAGGTGTATTCAAATCTACATTCATTTTATTTGGTCACCTCTCCTCTTAATGCTCATGTCAGAGCCCATGGAAAATTGGTTCCCCCATGTTATTTCACAGCTCAATAGCCAGGCAGATGGTAAAACAAGGGTTATACTTTAATATAGTTTAACAACCGGCAGTGCAGGCACTCACCAGTCAAAACGATGACTGGATGCAGATGCGGGGAACTGGTACACTGTATCAGTGTGTGCTGGCTGAGGGTCAGCCCTGGGGACAAAGAAGTGTGGGCTGACACTGGAAACTTCAGAACGTCTCATTAGCTGCCCCACCCCAACAGGTGTGTACACACACACACATACACACACACACACGCACACACACTGTAGCAGGAGAGAAGTAAGATTTGTCAGAACCAGATTATGGGGCAGGCAAACCAAGGCAAGAATCTATAAAAGGTACTAAAATATCACTGGACTGAAAGGAAATATTGTACCAGTTAACACAGGGTTCCTTATATAACTAAAGTATAAATCAATTCCTTATTGAAATAAACAGAAGCTTCATGGAGGTCTACAGCACTGACCTGCTGTATTTCTACTGAGTATTTCTGTGTGGGACATAACTCATGGCACAGACGCAGACTGTACCAACCCTGAGGCCTGCCAGCTGGTGGCTGCCTGAAGACCGGGGCAAGTTCAGCTGAGAAGGTAGAAGTAAAGAAATTGTGGTGTATTGCTTTATACCAGACTTGGTAACAGTGGACACAGATGTCAGAGATTTTCATCAGTTTGTCACCAGTACACAGAACTGTCACATATGGGTACATGTGTGTTTCAAGATACTGTTCCTCTCGGCCCTGAAGGTGGCAGGGCCTGCAGGGACAGGAGTTCCTGAGTGACCTCATCCGGAGCTCCTTGGAGGACAGCCCAAATAGAACAGGATCTCATGGCTACTCAGTGGTCCCCTTGGTGGCAGGCATGGTGAGCTCTGGCTCTGGGCTGATGTGCTGAGTGAGGTCAGGGTGCTCTAGCCCCCACAGACCTACTGCAGCAGCCAGCTGCACGGTGCACTGCTCTGCTGCTACCTGTGTGGACAGGCCCTGCAGCTGTTGAAGAATTTGTGTTTTTGGTGCCCAAAGAGTGTGTGGTTGGAGGTGGGGGAGGTGCACAGGTTGGATAGAGTTCCTTGTGGGTCTGACTCAGCATTGGTCTAAGTATATATATTAATTTTCTACTAATGCTGTAACTCAGTGCCAAAAGCATAGTGTCTTAAAATGATGCAGATTTATTAACTTAAAATTCTGGAAGTTAGAAGTCTGAGCTGGGATTTATTGGGCCAAAATCAAGATATTGGCAGGGCTGTGTTCCTTCTGGTGGCTCTAGGGGAGGACTCGGTCCCTAACTGTTGTAGCTGCCAGGGGTCACTTGCTCTGCTTGGCTCATGGCCCCTTCCTCCAGCTTCACACCAACGCTGTGGCATTCTCAAATCTCTCCGACTCGGCCCTCGCTTTTTGTTGCCACATCTCCTCTGACTTCGATGTTGCTACATCTTCTCTTTTCCTGCCCCCTGCTTTTCCTTATAAGGACCCCTGGGAGTCCATTGAGTCCACACAGATAATTAGGATCATCCTCCCATCTCAAGACCCTTAATTATATTTGCAAGGTCCCTTTGTCATGAGGAGTAACATTCACAGATACTGGGGATTGTAACATAGACATCTCTGAGGGGGCCATTCTTCAGCCTGTTGCACAGACGATGGTTGCTTTGTCTGTTTTGCAGTTAATTGGCCCTGAAGGTTGACATTCATTTCCTCCAACCTAGAGTGTTATCATTATTTTGAAATACTTGATGTGAAAAAGTTCATTGGATTAAAATCGATTCCCTTCATTAAATACATTTCAATGTTATATTGGCCAATTAAAAGAAAAAAAAAGTTGTTAGATTTCATAAAAGCAAATTGACTCTTGTAAATTTTTAACTGATTACAAAAATAATTTTGAAATTTGTATAATCTTCATATGTGAACAAAATTTCTCTTGATGTGACTCACGAATTTGAAGGCTTATCATTAAAAACTTGATGAGGAATTATGTATAGCCATTTCAGCCTTAAAATCTGATATGAGGAAGTGTGTGTTATCTTCATGGAGGCAAAGTTGAGATTTTCATAAAAAATTAAAAAAGAGGCCCTGGCCGGTTGGCTCAGCGGTGGAGCATCAGCCTGGTGTGCAGGGGACTCGGGTTCGATTCCCAGCCGGGCACATAGGGGAGGCGCCCATTTGCTTCTCCACCCCCCCCTCCTTCCTCTCTGTCTCTCTCTTCCCCTCCTGCAGCCAAGGCTCCATTGGAGCAAAGATGGCCCGGGCGCTGGGGATGGCTCCTTGGCCTCTGCCCCAGGTGCTAGAGTGGCTCTGATCGCAGCAAAGCGACGCCCCGGAGGGGCAGAGCGTCGCCCCCTGGTGGGCAGAGCGTCGCCCCCTGGTGGGCATGCCGGGTGGATCCCAGGCGCATGCGGGAGTCTGTCTGACTATCTCTCCCCGTTTCCACCTTCAGAAAAATACAAAAAAAAAAAAATTTTTTTAAAAGATTTTTGGGGAAGTTCTTTTTATGTTCAATATTCAACACCTTCCCTAATATTTTACATTATATTTTTATTGTGAATATATATAAAACAAAGAAAGTGTAATGACATTTTTACACCAAGCTCCAAAAAGATATGCCAAATGTCTCCCAGATTACCTCAGAATATCATATGGATAGTATCATTTTCTATGTGTGAATAATGTGAAGAAGCGTTGGAGAGAACGGATGTGAGTGATCTCATTATTTGTGATGGCATGGGATCAACTCAAGGCAGTTTCAAAGGAGAAATTTCAAAATGATAGATAATTTTAATATAAAATCAATGGTAATGTTTAGAACACATAATGAATTCCTTAATTTGACCATAGAAAAAGAAGTATGTAGCTTTTATTTATAAAATATCAGCCTTTCTCCATTTCTGCTTAAACAAATTCTTGTGTGTATGTATGTGTGTGAGAGAGAGAGAGACAGATAGACAGACAGAGAGAGAGGAACAGCCAGACAGGAAGGGAGAGAGATGAGAAGCATGAACTCATAGTTGCTGCACCTTGTTCATTGATTGTTTTCTCACATGTGCCTTGACTGGGGGGGGGGGGGGTAAAGGAGTGTTTCCAGCTGAGCCAATGACCTCTTGCTCAAGCCAGCGGCCTGGGCTTCAAATCAGCGTCCTTTGGGCTCAAGCTAGTGACCTTCGGGTCACGTCTATGATCCCATGCTCAAGACAGTGACCCCATGCTCAAGCTGGATGGGACTGTGCTCAAGCTGGCGACCTTGGGGTTTTGAACCTGGGTCCTCAGCATCTCAGGCTGACACTCTATCCACTGTGCCACTGCCTGGTCAGGCGAACAAATTCTTATAGTCTGTCTTATGAAGGGATGCCCAATTCCTAGCCTTCTGTGGGTACCCCATGTGTTGGCCTTGTCAAGTCATTTTTTTTTGAAAGTTTCCATTCATCTTGGTTATGAAATAAATATATAGGTTTCAAAAAGGTTGAGTCAAATTGCCTAAAGAAGTAAATATTTTAGTAAGGATTGCAGTGGATACATTTATTTTTATTAAGAGAGTCAGTAGAAATAACCTGTAACACCATGCCCTGTAAAGCCCCCTGCCCCCATTTCTATTGCTCATGGGCTTGGAGGCAGGGAAAGAGAGGGCAGAGAGAGCCTCCTTGCAGCCTGAAAAATCCCGGGAGGAGGAGGCCAAGAGCAGCTTCTGTAGTTGCAGGGAGAGAAGGCAGGGGTCACCTGCTGAACCTCTGGCCTTCTCTGCTTTAGGCATCTGTCCTCAGGCTGGTCTTTTCCCTACCCTGCCTCTCTCCTCCAGCACCTTCATTCCCCCACCTCTAGATCTGGAAACGGGCTCCGCGCAGGGCTTATGACCCTGTGCTATCTTGTAGAGGTGAAGGCAAAGCGCTATCCTAGTGGTCTTTCCAGGTTTGAAGCTGATGCCTGTGTGCTCTTGTTTTCAATTCTTTCTTCAGTGCCCGATCTTACTGTCTACCACCCCTGGCCCCAGGTTGACTATCCTGATGACATGTGGGAACAGTGTAGTTCTGTCATCCCCCCTGAGATCTGGAAGGGTGGAGCCCCAAGCAGGGGCATTTGAACATTGGGTATATAGTAAGCATCTGACAAAAATATATTAACTGAGTGAATGAAGGAATGAATGAAGAAATTAGTTGTCTGCAAAGCATTTGATTACATTTAAATCTTTACAGAAAGTTGACAGAAATAGAAATTTACCAAGGATGAAATCCTTAGATCCCATTTTTCTGATTTACCCTTTTCATCTTATATTTTCAGAACTTAATTATTTTTATTAAAAAAGTAATTTATGCTCATCGTATACAATTTTTAAAGTAATTGAAAGTGTGAAAAAATATAAATTGTTTATAGTGTCTTGTCTCCTAACGTTGGTGTACATTTTTGTAGACTTTTTCCTGTACACACAGATATATATATATTTATGTTTTTTTCTTTTTACTTAAAGAAATGAGATTCCACGATGCTGTTTTGTAAGACGTAACCCTTAACAATACAAATATAACAGTGTATTAAAATGTCATGTTAATGTAGATCAACCATCATCCTTATATTTTTAAGGAGTTTAGATACACACATATATATAAAATAAAATAAAATTTAACTATAATTAATGTAAATATATAAATGTGTATATATATTTGTGTATGTGCATATACATATATAAGAATATACTATATGTATCATATACGTGTGTGTGTGTGTGTGTGTGTGTGTATGGATGAATATATATTTAGAAGATTCTTATATTTTCAAAGTCCCAAACTCTGGCCCCTCTCTAGGCTTACCTGCAGCATAGGACAGACAGACTGAGACATATCTAGACCTGCCTCCTTTGAGGGCCCTTGAATGAGTGAGTTATGTAACTCGAGTGCTCTTTTCCACCTCACACCTATTCTCTACCTCAAAGGGTAATTGTGAAGGTTAAAGGAGATACAATGCACAGAAGTATCTGTCACAACTCTGAATGCTAATAGTGATCACTCAGTGAATATTAATTCCCTTGTCCTTTGAACATTTTGTTAAGAAAATGATTCATGGCGCTAAGTTAGGCCTCCTGGTTTTTTTTCTCTAAGTGAAAAAGATCCATTTTATAACCAGGTGAACTGAAATTAGTTAATAGTTACACCAGAAACTTTAATAGTTACACCAGAAAGAGGAGAGCCAGGGCTCCCCACAGAACCTTCTTGGTTTGTGTGAAGGGCGGTGCCGCCACGCCTGTGGGCGGGGAGTTCAGAGCGGCAGCCCCGGGGGCCTTGACCCCTTTATTCTCTCCTTTGTGCAGTCAGTTCCAAACGCGTCGTTTTGCAATACGGAGGGCAGCAAACAACAAATGCTGAAAAGCGGAAGCTGCTGAGTGAACTCTGCCTTCAGCTTTTCTCACCAGTGAAGGGCGGGCGTGTGTGGGGCAGAAACATGGAGGGCAGGGGCCTCCTGCAGACCCACAGTGCCTAGTTCTCTTGGCCATCCCACGGGCATTCAGACTGAAGTCACTATCCTCCGTGACAAATATTTAGTAAGCCCCACTCTGCATTTGGTGTCTAGGTATAATAAATGAGGTGGCAGAAGGTTTCAGGTTAAGAGGCCTAAAATCCATTTAACGCCTGGGTGGACATCAGAATTAGGAGACAGATGAATCACATGAAAGCCAAGGCAAGAAATGATCTCTCACTGAAGTGAGTATCAACGCTGAGCTGCCAGTCTCCCCGTCATTCCTTATGCTCAGTCCTCACATTTTTGGGGACGCTGTGGGTACTTGCTGAGTCCGCGCTTGGTAATTTATTGTGTTGTGGATTTTGGAATTACACAAACTGTTCTCTACTTTAGAAATGTGTAAAACTAGCTATAAATGTTGATAGTGTATAAAGATGTCTGAATTTGCTGTTGGGAAGGTGTTTAGAGGGTTAAAGAAAATGTTTGTGAGCAGCCCCTGCCGGTGAGGGTAGCCAGTCCTCCGCGTGGGCAGGTCGTCTGCCTTCCGCCCCGGTGCCTTGGTGTTCTCGAGTGTGTCTGTGCCTGAGCAGCCCAGAATATTCCATAGTTTCAGTTTGGGCATCAATTAGCAAAAACAAACCAGGGCTTTGGCAGAAGTTTGCCAAAGGACTGGCGCCTGGTGTCAGGAGTTGCAGACTCTTGCACCCTAGCAGGTGGTGGGAAGTGGGAGGGGAGAGAACAATCCAGAGAGTGATCAATAAACTTTGGTAATTAAGCCAGGGAAGGCTTAGGGCATAGGGCTTAGGGCAGTGAAGAGTGATAGAAACTTGAACCTGGATTCAGTCTGACATACCTCCGTCCTTACAATCACTGGGAGGTTAGCCATTAGACAGGCTTTGTCACAATGTGTCTGGATCTATCAGATGACTTTGTTGTGTAGTGAAATTGAGCTGACACCAATTGCTCTAACAAATATTCTTCTTTTTTTTTTTTTTTGTATTTTTCTGAAGCTGGAAACGGGGAGAGACAGTCAGACAGACTCCCGCATGCGCCCGACCTGGATCCACCCGGCACGCCCACCAGGGGCTACGCTCTGCCCACCAGGGGGCGATGCTCTGCCCCTCCGGGGCATCGCTCTGTTGCGACCAGAGCCACTCCAGCACCTGGGGCAGAGGCCAAGGAGCCATCCCCAGCGCCCGGGCCATCTTTGCTCCAATGGAGCCTTGGCTGCGGGAGGGGAAGAGAGAGACAGAGAGGAAGGAGGGGAGGGGGGTGGAGAAGCAAATGGGCGCTTCTCCTATGTACCTAACAAATATTCTTAATCTATACTGTATTTCAAAATCAGAAGGGATGAGTGATTATGAATATGGCTTGGAGAATCAAGCAGGGCATGAGTGATAGTGTGGTATTTTTCAAATGTACGTTATGTATATTATTTTGAGTATATGTTTTAGGTTAGAGGGATTTTATCGATATTATAGGTAAGAACAACAGCATAAAGACCTCAAGAGGACTTAAA
Organism: Saccopteryx bilineata; assembly: GCF_036850765.1. NCBI lineage: Eukaryota > Metazoa > Chordata > Mammalia > Chiroptera > Emballonuridae > Saccopteryx > Saccopteryx bilineata. The sequence continues at coordinate 263,237,299 of NC_089490.1, read as the reverse complement.
CAAGAAAGGTTTTTTTTTGGGGGGGGAGGTGGGGCTACATGTTGGAAATCCAGACAGAGGACAGGCTTAATCCAGGGGCTCTTGCCCCATTTTCTGCGACATTCTTGGCTTTGGCCGTCTGAGGCTGGCTTTCTTCCTGGGCTTGTAGCATCTGGCCATGTAGAGAAAGGGTTGTTTCTAAAAGCTTGAGAAGCTCCTGGAAAACCTTTCCTCATGTCTCACAGGTCCAATTCAGTTCAGTGCCCTTCTAGAACCAGTCACTGGGAAGGAATGGGAATGACATTACCTTTCGAACATTCAGGAGCTGGGGATGAGGATCAGCTTTCTCATACAAGTTGCACGAAAGAGGGGTATTTCCTTGAAGGAAATTTGGGTTCTGTCAGGGAGGAAGAAGAGTGGGGAGGAGACACGTGAATAATGAAGACTGTGGGACAGCAAAGCGGGTGTTTATAGTTCTTTTACTACTTTGACTCTGAAAAACTTCTCCATGCTGTTGATTTAACTAATGCTTTGTATTTTTCATTCATTCAACCAACACTTATTGAGCCATTAAATCTGAGCTGGTAATATGCCAAATGTTGGAGATACAAAACTAATGAAGATATGTCCTGCCCGTTGGGGATTTCTCAGTCCAGTGGAGGAGACATAAAGGTGAACAAAACTATTATGCGAAATAGATGAGAAACTTGTGGAATACAGATAAAATTTTTTTTTAATGAAAACTCAGAGAAATAAGCAAACTAATGTAGTAGAAGTAAGTTGAGGAGGAGGGTAGAAGTCTGGGAGGATGGGGAAGGGCATCTCTGTCAGGGAACAGCGTGTGCCATGGCCCAGAGGTGTGTAAGAGGGAGGTGCTCCAGAGAGTATGACTACTTGTGTGTGCATCAAACATGGTAAGCATGTGGCATGGCGAGGGGTGATAATGTGGGACCCAGCTTGTGGAGAGAGCTGGACTTTATCCTGTAGGAGAGGCATGGAATTAAACTAGAAAGACTGTTCTAGCTTTGCTGTGAGAAATAACAGGTATGAAAGCCTGAACCAAGGCAGGGGTGAGGGCCCTGGAGCAGAGGGGACAGATCAGACAGTGATGGGATTCAGCCAGTTCGCACCAGTCCAGTAGAACTGATGCCTAATTTTTTGTTGAGTTTGGCGAACCTATTGTTAAAATGACACTTGTAATCAGGGTTCTCCCTAAGAGGGGTTTTTCAAAGATGAACATATGTTCAGAAAAGAGAAGTGGCCTGTTTCTAATATATCAAGCATAATGACTATTAGTCTAATCAGCCCACCTCTAAAGGAATGGGATCCTATTCCTACAGTGAAATGACAGTTAAGGATAAATCACACAGCTGATGATGCTAGGATAAGAGCAAAGAAAATGCAAGTGAGGACGCCAATCAAGAAGCAATATGGGAGTGACGTCACGGAAATGGCACCGTGAGTAGCGCGTCCGACAGATCTCCCCTAAATCACAACAAATTTATCAACTAGAAACAGAAAAATTTATCCTCGGAGCATTCCGGAGTTCCACACAAACTGAAAGCGAAAGGACTGTTATCACTTGAATCTGAGAGACGAGGGTGTGGAGGAAGCTATCGCAGGGACGTTCATTCAAGCCGTGAGGGAGTGCGCCTGTGGTGAGTCAGCCCACACTCGGGAGCCGCGAGCAGCCGCGGGCGCGCCCGGTCCGGTTGCAGAGAGAGCACCGCTAACGTTCCCAGCGGCCGGAGCACTGTGAGTGAGAGTCGCCAGCCACCGGTGCCCGGAGCACCCCATTCGCGCGCGTGCCCTGGGCATTCCACACGCCCAGAGCGCCTTACTGGCCCGCACACCCAGGGTGCCCCATTATCCTGCGCCTGGTGCGATTCAGCCGCCAGCGGCAGGGCGAGCAGGAGAGGCACCAGGGTGGTCTTCTACTTGGGAGATTCTCTCCGTGGGCGGGGCACCTCACCCAGCCATTCAAGCTAACAATCAAGCGTTGGGGGAGGGGTGCGCGCAGGCAGCCTAAAAATACCTTTGGGAGCACAGCTGCGACCCAATCACTGAAATTAGCTTAACCCATGAAATCTGCGCACCCTCGGTTCTAATTGATAAGATCTCTCTCAGTTCAGCGACCCAAGACAAGAGGCGTGATATTTTTTAGTGCCTCTTGCTAAAGGGGCGGGGGCAACTTCTGATTGATAGAGCCTCCATATTCAGGGATAAACGCTAACAAGAGGGACTTGGCAGATAATAAGATCTATACTACACTAGTCGCAAGCAGAGACTAGTGCCTCTTCTTCCCAGCCAAAACAGGCTACAAAGTGTGGAAAGCCTGGGTTGAGAGGTCCAACTGAATGCTAGGCGCTGAACAGTCACCTTGACAACAATTGACTCCCACCCCCGCCTGATTACACTGGAGACCCTGACTGCCAGAGCCTTTCCCAAAGCATTGCACTGAGTGGGGATAGAGTGGGGATTTCCCAGCTCTTTGAGCCTCTTACTTCCCAGGCAGAAGCAGTTGCAGCCTTATAGCTGGATCACCAGGCTGCTAATTCAGGAAGGGGGGACTAGGAGAGAGAATCCAGGAAAGCAAACTCTCTCATCGTTGGACCCTGCAAACGCCAACAAGCCTTGACTACCAGCAAGACTAAAGCCAATTATATGACATTGCCATAGAATCCCATCAACTGCAAATCCCTACCTAAGTGTGACACAGGGGCAGAGCCTGGGGTACAGAGTCACCGACCAGGAAGAGGGAGAGAAAAGAAAAAAGAAGAAGTTAACCTCTCAAAATCAAGAAAAATCCACAGACTTTACAACTTGTTCCACTAATTTGTTTTGTTGTTGTTGTTTGTTTCTTCTATCTTATTGCCTTTATTTCCTCCACCTCGGTCCTTCTATTCTCTGCCCATCTTATGCTTCCCTTTTCTTGAACTACACTACCCATAACTGTTACATTTTATTTCTCTTCTTCATCCTCACCCTCCTTTAAGGTTATACTCCAAAATACTTAACTCTCACTCTCTCCTCTTTTGTTTTTTTTTTGATTTGCTTTATTTTGTTTTTTTCTCTTCCTTTTTTATTACTTCCTTCGTTTTTCTCTTTTTCTTATTTTTTCCTTTCTATTCGTTTTTTTCTTTTCTCGTTTTACTTTCCTCCCATTTAATCCTCAATCACGAACAAATTAGTTAATTTGGGACTCAAGGCTTTTTTTGGCTTTATTTTTCTTTTTTGCTTTTGTTTTTGTTTTTTTCTTGTTTGTTTATTTTTGTGGCATTTTGGGTCCTCCCAACCCAAGGTCTCCATTGTATTTAGTCTTTGCTCCACTTAATACAACAGATTTTTACTTATTATTTTTATTTTTTTCTTCTTTATTATTCTTTTTTTGGTCCTTTTTTCTGGTTCCCTCTTATCCCTCTCATTATATCTCTTAGTTGACCATCACTTACAAGCAAATCATCTTATGCTTGTCTAAAATTTTCTTCCTTTTTTTTTTTTTTTTTGCATTTAGTAGGTCCCTACTCCCTTTTTTTGCCCCTTGAACTCTTCACCCCAAATCAGGCCCTCCATTATAGGCATGATATTTCCCTGAGGAGGGGAGAGGAGGGAAAGAGAAGAAAGAAAAAAAGGGGGAAATAATAAATTATTACTGTTTTTTTTTTGTGGCGTGTTTTACCTTTTTTTTTTTTTTTTTACTTTTTACTCTTTATTAATTCTAATTAGTGCTATCAACAAGACCACCCTCAGATGCCAATAAGAAAGAGGAAATCGAATATTATGGATACAAAAGAAAGAGAGGTAACACAAATAGATGTGGAGAAAAGACTTAACATATTGGAAGCCTTGGAGCTAAATGACAGAGAATTTAAAATAGAAATCTTAAAAATACTCAGAGATATACAAGAAAACACAGAAAGGCAATATAGGGAGATCAGAAAACAACTCAATGAACACAAAGAATATATTACCAAGGAAATTGAAACTATTAAAACAAATCAAACAGAAATGAAAAACTCAATTCACGAGCTGAAAAACGAGGTAACAAGCTTAGCTAACAGAACAGCCCAGATTGAGGATAGGATTAGTGAAATAGAAGACAAACAACTTGAGGCACAACAGAGAGAAGAAGAAAGAGACTCAAAAATAATAAAAAACGAGAAAGCCCTACAGGAATTGTCTGACTCCATCAGAAAGAATAACATAAGAATAATAGGTATATCAGAGGGAGAAGAGAAAGAAAATGGAATGGAAAATATACTCAAACAAATAATAGACGAGAACTTCCCAAGCCTGTGGAAAGAACTAAAGCCTCAAATTCAAGAAGCAAACAGAACACCGAGTTTTCTTAACCCCAACAAACCCACTCCAAGGCACATCATAATAAAGATGACACAAACCAATGACAAAGAAAAAATTCTCAAGGCAGCCAGGGAAAAGAAGAGTACAACATATAAAGGAAGGCCTATTAGATTATCATCAGACTTCTCAGCAGAAACTCTACAAGCTAGAAGAGAGTGGACCCCAATATTTAAAGCCCTGAAAGAGAGGAACTTTCAGCCAAGAATACTATACCCATCAAAGCTATCCTTCAAGTATGAAGGAGATATAAAAACATTCACAAATACAGAAAAGATGAGAGAATTTATCAACAGAAAGCCCCCACTCCAGGAAATACTAAAGGGGGTTTCCCAACCAGATTCAAAGAACAAAAGAAAACAACACCACAAGTAACAGCTCCACCAAGAACACAATAAAACCAAACTTAAACTGTGACAACAAAGGAAAAAAAGGGGGGAGAGGATGGAGATTAACAGTAGCAAAGGATGATGAAGTGCAGAAATACTTATAAGATAGGGTACTACAATGAATATGGTAGGTACCCTTTTCATTACTTAATGGTAACCACCCTTGAAAAAACCACCACAAAAACACCTGACTTAATAAAGGTAGCAACAGAGGAAAGAAGTATGGAACACAAACAAACAAAAACAAATGATAGAAAAACAAAAGAGAAGAATCAAACTAGATACAAAACTAACAGAAAGCAATTTATAAAATGGCAGTAGGGAACCCACAAGTGTCAATAATTACACTAAATGTAAATGGATTAAACTTACCAATAAAAAGACACAGAGTAGCAGAATGGATTAAAAAAGAAAATCCAACTATATGCTGCCTACAAGAAACACATCTAAGCAACAAGGATAAAAACAAATTCAAAGTGAAAGGCTGGAAAACAATACTCCAAGCAAACAACACCCAAAAAAAAGCAGGCGTAGCAATACTCATATCTAATAATGCTGACTACAAGACAGAAAAAGTACTCAGAGACAAAAATGGTCATTTCATAATGATTAAGGGGAAGTTGAATCAAGAAGACATAACAATCCTTACTATATATGCACCAAACCAAGGAGCACCAAAATATATAAGACAGCTACTTATTGACCTTAAAACAAAAACTAACAAAAATACAATCATACTTGGAGACCTCAATACACCGCTGACGGCTCTAGATCGGTCATCCAAACAGAGAATCAATAAAGATATAGTGGCCTTAAACGAAATACTAGAGCACCTGGATATGATAGACATCTACAGGACACTACATCCCAAAGCGACAGAGTATACATTTTTCTCTAGTGTACATGGAACATTCTCAAGAATTGACCATATGTTGGGCCACAAAGACAATATCAGCAAATTTAGAAAAATTGAAATTGTACCAAGCATATTTTCTGATCATAAAGCCTTGAAACTAGAATTCAACTGCAAAAAAGAGGGGGAAAACCCCACAAAAATGTGGAAACTAAACAACATACTTCTAAAAAATGAATGGGTCAAAGAAGAAATAAGCGCAGAGATCAAAAGATATATACAGACAAATGAAAATGAAAATACGACATATCAGAATCTCTGGGAAGCAGCAAAAGCAGTAATAAGAGGAAAGTTCATATCACTTCAGGCCTATATGAACAAACAAGAGAGAGCCGAAGTAAAACACTTAACTTCATGCCTTAAGGAACTAGAAAAAGAAGAACAAAGACAACCCAAAACCAGCCGAAGAAAGGAGATAATAAAAATCAGAGCAGAAATAAATGAAATAGAGAACAGAAGAAATATAGAAAAAATCAATAAAACAAGGAGCTGGTTCTTTGAAAAGATCAACAAAATTGACAAACCCTTGGCAAGACTCACCAAGGAAAAAAGGCACAGGACTGAAATAAATAAAATCCAAAATGAAAGAGGAGAGATCACCACAGACATCATAGATATACAAAGAATTATTGTAGAATACTATGAAAAATTATATGCCACCAAATACAACAATCTAGAAGAAATGGATAAATTCCTAGTCCTTCCTAGACTGAGTCATGAAGAAGCAGAAAGCCTAAACAGACCAATCAGCAGGGAGGAAATAGAAAAAAACTATTAAAAACCTCCCCAAAAATAAAAGTCCAGGCCCAGATGGTTATACTAGTGAATTCTATCAAACATTCAAAGAAGACTTGGTTCCTATTCTACTCAAAGTCTTCCAAAAAATTGAAGAAGAAGCAATACTTCCAAACACATTTTATGAGGCCAACATAACCCTCATACCAAAACCTGGCAAGGATGGCACAAAGAAAGAAAACTACAGACCAATATCTCTAATGAATACAGATGCTAAAATACTAAACAAAATACTGGCAAACCGAATACAACAACATATTAAAAAAATAATACATCATGATCAAGTGGGATTCATCCCAGAATCTCAAGGATGGTTCAACATACGCAAAACGGTTAACGTAATACACCATATCAACAAAACAAACAACAAAAACCACATGATCTTATAAATAGATGCAGAAAAGGCTTTTGATAATATACAACACAATTTTATGTTTAAGACTCTCAACAAAATGGGTATAGAAGGAAAATATCTCAACATGATAAAGGCCATATATGATAAACCATCAGCCAACATCCTATTAAACGGCATAAAACTGAGGACTTTCTACCTTAAATCAGGAACAAGACAGGTTTGTCCACCCTCTCCACTCTTATTTAACGTGGTGCTAGAAGTTCTGGCCAGAGCAATCAGACAAGACAAAGAAATAAAAGGCATCCATATCGGAAAAGAAGAAGTAAAGGTATCACTTTTTGCTGATGATATGATCCTATACATCGAAAACCCAAAGGACTCCACAAAAAGATTATTAGAAACAATAAATCAATACAGTAAGGTCGCAGGATACAAAATTAACATACAAAAGTCCATAGCCTTCCTATATGCCAACAATGAAATATTAGAAAACGAACTCAAAAAAATAATCCCCTTCACGATTGCAACAAAAAAAATAAAATACCTAGGAATAAACATAACAAAGAATGTAAAGGACCTATATAATGAAAATTACAAAGCATTGTTAAGGGAAATCGAAAAAGATACAATGAGATGGAAAAATATTCCTTGTTCTTGGATAGGAAGAATAAATATAATCAAAATGGCCATATTACCCAAAGCAATATACAAATTTAATGCAATTCCCATCAAAATCCCTATGAGATTTTTTAAAGAAATGGAACAAAAAATCATCAGATTTATATGGAACTATAAAAAACCCCGAATAGCCAAAACAATCCTAAGGAAAAAGAATGAAGCTGGGGGCATTACAATACCTGACTTTAAACTATATTATAGGGCCACGATAATCAAAACAGCATGGTATTGGCAGAAAAATAGACACTCAGACCAATGGAACAGAATAGAAAGCCCAGAAATAAAACCACATATATATGGTCAAATAATCTTTGATAAAGGGGCCAACAACATACAATGGAGAAAAGAAAGCCTCTTCAACAAATGGTGTTGGGAAAACTGGAAAGCCACATGCAAAAGAATGAAACTCGACTATAGCCTGTCCCCGTGTACTAAAATTAATTCAAAATGGATCAAAGACCTAAATATAAGACCTGAAACAATAAAGTACATAGAAGAAGACATAGGTACTAAAATCATGGACCTGGGTTTTAAAGAACATTTTATGAACTTGACTCCAATGGCAAGAGAAGTGAAGGCAAAGATAAATGAATGGGACTACATCAGAATTAAAAGTTTTTGCTCAGCAAGAGAAACTGATATCAAAATAAACAGACAGCCAACTAAATGGGAAATGATATTTACAAATAACAGCTCAGATAAGGGCCTAATTTCCAAAATTTACAATGAACTCATAAAACTCAACAACAAACAAACAAACAATCCAATAAAAAAATGGGAAGAAGACATGAACAGACACTTCTCCCAGGAAGAGATACAAATGGCCAACAGATATATGAAAAGATGCTCAGCTTCATTAGTTATTAGAGAAATGCAAATCAAAACTACAATGAGATACCACCTCACCCCTGTTAGATTAGCTATTATCAACAAGACGGGTAATAGCAAATGTTGGAGAGGCTGTGGAGAAAAAGGAACCCTCATTCACTGTTGGTGGGACTGTAAAGTAGTACAACCACTATGGAGGAAAGTATGGTGGTTCCTCAAAAAACTGCAAATAGAACTACCTTATGACCCAGCAATCCCTCTACTGGGTATGTACCCCAAAACCTCAGAAACATTGATACGTGAAGACACATGTAGCCCCATGTTCATTGCAGCACTGTTCACAGTGGCCAAGACATGGAAACAACCAAAAAACCCTTCAATAGAAGACTGGATAAAGAAGATGTGGCACATATACACTATGGAATACTACTCAGCCATAAGAAATGATGACATCAGATCATTTACAGCAAAATGGTGGGATCTTGATAACATTATAAAGAGTGAAATAAGTAAATCAGAAAAAAACAAGAACTACATGATTCCATACATTGGTGGAACATAAAAATGAGACTAAGAGACATGGACAAGAGTGTGGTGGTTACCAGGGGTGGGGGAAGGGAGGACATGGGAGGGAGGGAGGGAGAGAGTTAGGGGGAGGGGGAGGGGCACAGAGAACTAGATAGAGGGTGGCGGAGGACAATCTGACTTTGGGCGAGGGGTACGCAACATAATTTAATGACAAAATAACCTAGACATGTTTTCTTTGAATATATGTACCCTGATTTATTAATGTCATCCCATCACCATTAATAAAAATTTATAAAAAAAAAAAAGCAATATGGAAATATTTAAATAATAGTTTTATTGCTTTTTGTCAGGTAATATTTAATATTTTTCATTAATATTTTAAAATTCTTTCTTAAAATCTAGTTTTTAAGAAAAAAAATTTTTGTGTACCTCTTTTATTGTTCTTTTTTTATTATTATTACTAAGTGAGCGGTGAGGAGGCAGAACAGACTCCTGCATGTGCCCCAACCAGGATTCACCCAGCTATGCCTCTACAGGACTATCAATGCTCTGCCCATCTGGGGCTGCTGCTCTGTTGCTCAACAACTGAGCTATTTTAGTGCTTGAGGCAAGGTCACTGAGCCATCCTCAGTGTCTGGGTCCAACTTGCTCAAACTGTTTAAGCCATGGCTGTGGAGGGGAAGAGAGAGAGAGAGAGAGCGAGAGAGAGAGAGAGATAGAGGGGAGGACTTCCATGCTCTGGGTCGATGCTCTACTGCTGAGCCAACCGGCCAGGGCTTTATTGTTCTTATTTAAGTATTAAATACATGAAATAATAAACTACCTTTTGGTATGTCATTTTTTTGATATTTAAAACAGTCATTACAGAAGACAAGTGGTTGTTAAATTATTTGAATCCCACCACTGGATCAGAGGGAATTTAGAAGGAAGAATCAGCAGTTTTGGTGATTGCCTGGCTGTGGAGGGGGTGGGAGGGAGGAGGCTGAGAGGGAGGTGAGAGAGAAGGAGGTGCTGAGGATGAGATGAGCCCAGAACATCTGCTTGTGTATTCAGGTGGATGGTGTCAATATTGAGATAGGTAGCCCAGAAGGAGAAGCAGGTCCGGGGAAAGATGACAAGTTCTGTTTTGGAAATGCTGAGGAGGAAAGGCCTGCAACACATCTAGGTGGCAATTCCAGTGGCAACCATAAATATGAGTCTGAAGATAAGGAGAGCGCGCGACTGAGATAGATGGTTGGAAAAGGCTATTCCGAGGAAGAAACATTTAAATAGGTACTTGAATACATTGTGGAGCAAGCCATACAAATATTTTACACAAGTAGCTGGCCAGTGCTGCTGGCTGCTTTTCCTAAGAGCTGCAGAGCTAGGGAGCCAAGGCCAGGCGGGAGATGCTCACTGCCAGGCGAAGGAATAACCTCCTCTCTCCTCATGCGGGTCGGTGGGTAGCAGGCTATCCCATCTGTGAACTCGGGTGTAGCCGCTGGTCCTGTGTTGAGTGTTCTGGAGACTGCAGGGTTCCCCAGTGCTCAGCTGTGCCTCCTTGTCCTCCCTCCCACCCTTGATTTCAGCACCAGGTCTTCCCTAGGGCCTGGCTGTCTGCAGTGAGCTCCACTTGCTGCAGGTACTGCTCCTGAGAACTAGGGAGCTCTCCCTAGAACACGAATCTGCCTGAGGATGTCTAGGGCAAGATGTCCTCTGAAGATGATTTCTTGTAGGAATGTGATGCCAGGGATTTAAGCACTATACAGCTAATTCTAGCTAAAATTGTACTTTTGATTTGGGCTCAAAAGATACTTCATCCAAATAATGACTTAGACAAGAAAATATCATAAAAGTCTAATCACTGATCTTGGTCCTGAATTACATAGTTGCTGAGTGAGTGAATAAATGAATGAAGGAGAACTTATGCAAAATTCTGGGAGAATTTTCAAAAAGGGGCAAGAGTGGGAAATACAGTGACTGCAGTTTTCCTATACTTGAGGCAAATGCCACCTGAGTATTATTCTTTGTCTACTTGAAATGACCTTGTTCCTGTCACTACTGGTTTATACAGAGACCTTCAGTGGCTGCCTGGTAGCAAAGGCTTTCTAGGAAAGAATGTTTCATAAGCTGAAGCCTGTGGCCCTGTGAACACTTGGAATGTTTAAAGATGTATTGGAAAGGACTTGTCTTGCTACAGTGAAGCTTAGCTCTCAAGGAATATGCTGGACCAGACGTTGAGTCTATGCTAGCCAGGTTTGGATGATATAATATCGAAGACCAGTAAACCCTATCAGTGCAATGGAGAATGGCTGCTATTTTGGGTAAAAAGCATCTGCATATATATTTCAGTGAGAGAGAGAAAGAGAGAGGGAGGAAGGGAGAGAGATGTGAAACATCAACTTGTAGTTGTATCCCTTTCGTTGTTCATTGATTGTTTTAATTCATGCCCTGACTGGGGGGCTCCAGCCAAGCCAGTGACACCTTGCTCAATCCAGTGACCCTGGGCTCAAGCCAGCAACCTTGGGCTTCAAGCCAGTGACCTTTGGGCTTGAGCCAGTGATGATGGGATCATGCTGATGATCCCACACTCAAGCTGGAGACCCTGTGCTCAAGCTGGTGAGCCTGTGTTCAAGCCGCGACCTTGGGATTTCAAAGCTGGGACCTCAATGTCCCAGATTGATGCTCTATTCACTGTGCCACCACCAGTCAGGCAGATTAAAAGCACCTTTTAAAAGTCAATATTTTACAGGGGAATGTGCTGTTCCTTCCTTGAACAGGTTATTCTTTGGTGCTACTGTCTCTTTAATTTACTGTCTGCTAAATCAGGCCTGTACTGAGAACTGTCTTAGATTATTGGCCCAAAATGCCATATTCCTGTTGCTACAATTACCTATTGCAATTTAAGAAAGCAGGTTTATGTTAAGCACCAATTTAAATAAAAATGAAAAACGTACGGGGCCTGAAGATGGTCTGTTCTTTTCTATCCTGCTGTTATCGTATTCTGCTGTCAGATGTCATTTCTCAAGTTCTGGTCCATGGGGGATGGGCAAGTGAAGATGAGAAGTGCAAACAAACAAACAAACAAAAAACTATGCTCTGGCCAATAGGCAAGTTTGGTGAGTTTATTGTTTTGCCATCCTTAAAATGACACTCATGAGGGGGGCTTTCATATCTGACACCACTAGATGTCACTAAATATCAAATTTAGAACAGTGGAGTTGGAAGATTTCACAATCACGGCTTCCCTCATTCAATTAATATTTTAAAACTGTATTTGTACTGTATACATTTTCTACATCATTATTTTTCTCTGACTCTTTTACATTTACTGTGACATTCATTCCTGGGAACAGCTTCATCCCACTTGACTGTAAACCAGCTTAATCTCTGGGTAACAGTAATGCCTCTATATGGCATGTGAATTCACATTTTACTTGCTATGAAAATATTGTCGTAAAAATTATGCATGATTTCGTTTTTGACATTGGAAGAATACTGGTTCTCTGATGTGAAAATGGGAAGCTCGATTGCCTTGCTTGTGATTTAGGCTCCTCTGGAAGGGTGATGCTCTCAGGGAGATCTCCGCAGTCATCTGTGGCCTTCAGCCTGGGCCACCACGTGGACCACCCAGGGGGGCAGGGAGGCAAAGCCCGTTCTGGTTTAATTTGTATAGAAAAGGTCTTTGCTGAGACAAACCCCCTTGCTTTGAGCCCCCTTAATCCCTTTATTTTTCTCTAGGCTTCCTTGTCACATTTTCTGTGACAGGTCTCAGGGGACCAGGGCCAGAAGAATTTTCTATGCCTTGGGACTGTCTATCCCCTTCAGTAATTCAGACAATAGGAAGGAAAACTTGTGGTGTGTCCCAGAGGGACCCTTCAGTTGTGTGCTGGATGTTGATGGTTTCCTTTGCATGAAAAATGGAAGTCAGGGGTGCATGGATCACACAGTCTAATGATAAAACTTTGGAGTTATAATAGGCTTTCCACTTTACAGAGCACTTCACATCTGTCACTGTGCTTCATTCTCACAACAGTCTATTAAGGAAAATAGGATGGGTGTTTTGATTTCTGTTGCACAGAAGAGGAAATGGAAGCTCAGAGAGGTTAAATGGCTTGCCCAAGGTCATCGAGGTATAAGGTAAGATTGTAACACTCACGTGTATCTCTATGATCCTGGGCTCTGACACACCCCCTCCCAGGATACCAGCCTGCCTCCTGCAGTGGAATTGCAGGGAAAATAAGAAATGGACTCCTAGCAAGGCTGCTTCCACAAAGCCAGTGAAGAATCAGAGATCTGGTGCTGGACAACTCAGGGCAAGAGTGAAGGAGTCTCTGATCTGTCTGCTGCCCACTGCCCACCTTCCCAAGGCAACTACCCAAGGCACACCATAACCCGGATGATTCCTGATTGGCACTGCTTGCTGACACTGCTATTTAAGAGATGTGAAAAAGATGGAGAGTACAGAGGAAACCTATAAAAATACCTTCACAATTGCAGGATACTTTGGAAGGAAAAAGGGTTCAAGATATGGAGCTGGTTTTATTTAGGAAAGCAAAATTGGAAAAGGAGAATTTGAATATTGTTGTCCAATCTGAAACTAACTTATCCTCGCCTTGAAGTGTAAGAGGAGTGGAAGGGGTGGCGTAGATGGCGGTAGTGGAAGCAAGGGTCCCAGGGGTCTGTGGGGTGAGTTTCCTGCCTTCTGAGACGGTGAGGGTGGGGAGTGAGAGGGGAGAGGCTCTGCGAGACTTCTTTAGTCAGTATCAGGGGCTGCTGCTTAACTGAACTACACCTATCAAGCGTTTTGCTAACCTGATGGAAAACACTAGGTAATCACTAAAATAATCTGTGAATCTGTTGGGTGGGATTCTTTTTCTGATGAATAGAGAGTTTGAAAAATACTGCTTTGTCAATGATGACAACTGAGCTAATCTTCAACTGTAACTGGTATTTAACTGAGAATGGAGCTGAAATTTTCTCCTTATAAGCCATCAGGTTTTGGAACTAAAGGCACCTACCTGGTGTTATTTCAGAAAGAGGCCCTACCTGAAAAATCCATGTTTGTGAATTTCACAGTAGCCTGTTTTCAGGGTACACTCTGAAATACTGGTTTTTCTGCCAGCTGCCTAATTATTTCTTAGCTCCAGCCTGAGTGCCATTTGAGAAACAGGCAGCTGTGTTTGCCTTTGCTTTCCAGAGCTGGTTTTGCAAGACTAGCCCTTGAGTTCTCATTAGAGCCAATGGTTCTTAACCTTGGTTGCACATTAAATTGCTTGGTGAACTTATAAAAATTGCTGATACCTGGGCTCCTTCTCCAGAGGTTCAGATCTAGTTGGTTGGGGTTGGAACCCAGGCACTCGTATTTTTAATGAGCACCCCAGGTGATTATATTGTGCAGCCAGGTCGGGGAACCAACATGTTAGAGCAGGGGTTGGGAACCTATGGCTCACCAGCCAGATGTGGCTCTTTTGATGGCTGCATCTGGCTCGTAGACAAATCTTTAATAAAAAAATAATAACGTTAAAAATATAAAACATTCTCGTGTATTACAATCCATTTATTTCCTACTGCTCATGTTCATGGTTGTGGGTGGCTGGAGCCAATCACAGCTGTCCTCCGGGACAACACCAAATTTTTATTGGATAATGTGTAATGTACACGGGTCCTTGTATGGCTCTCACGGAATTACATTTTAAAATATGTGGTGTTCATGGCTCTCTCAGCCAAAAAGGTTCCTGACCCCTGTGTTAGAGCATCTACACTGGAGGAGCTGCTTTATAGGACGCCCCTCTCACAGGAAGTGTAGCCCAGAATCCTACTTAGCATAGTTTTCCATTCTGTTTGTGTGTGTGTGTTTCTGTGACAAAAATTTTATCCAAATAGCTAAGTGCAAATATCCCCTAATAAATAATTATTTTATTTAAAAGCTCAGTCATATATGAAGGCTAAATTAAAACCTGTGCCATCACCCAGATATATTTTGTTTCACAATTTAATCCAATGGTCCTCAAAAGGTTTTTTCCCCCATTCATATCAGAGTTGTTTGAGGTGCTTGTTAACATGCAGGGCCCATCCTGGCTGGGTAACGCAGTCGGATAGAATGTTGTCCCAATATGATCCCTGGTCAGGGCACATATAAGAATCAACAATGAGTGCATAAATAAGTGGAAAAACAAGATTGACATTTCTCTCTCTCTCTCCTTTCCTTTCTTTCTAAAATCAATAAATAAAAATTAAAAAAAAGAAAAACAACCATGCAGGTTCCTGGGCCCCATCCCAGACCTACTTAATGGAGCCCTCTGGGTGGAAACCCAGGCATTTGCATTGTGGCAGTTGTGCCAAGGCATGTGGTGAGAGACAGCACTAATGCCTATCTGGTTTAAACTGGCTTTAACTCTGTTTGTCCTGAGAGCCTTAGTAAATCTCAGTACTTACACTAGTTCCTCTTTGTTTGTTTTGTAGTCACAAGGCTTCTAGTCCTTGCAGGCCTCCATCAAGTCTCCATCATAACCATCAACTTTTTTTGTATAGACTGCTAATGAGAGGGCTGGCCTGATTTTAACCTTTCTGGCTTTTCTGACAAACTATATGGTCCCTTGTATCTTTTCTCAATTTTGTCACAGAGCAGGAAAAGAAAGAAAAATGAAGTAGCAGCATGGTGTCACTAGTCCACTTCAAAAACCCCACAATTGTCTATTTCCAATTAGCAGTTCCCCGGCCAGCTGGCCTCTGTGTCTCTCCAGGCTTGTCCTGCTATCAGGTATCCAGCTGCTTAGCGTTTGCTGATTTATTTGCATCAAATAATCCCTTAATAACTATCTCTCACAGGATCAAACACCTCTGCTTTTTGGCACAGTTTTCTCTCAAGAGTTAAGAGTTAAAAGCCAAACTCTGCCCATAGTGTTGAAACCAATTATTAGAAAGCACAGTGCATTGTATAGTAGCTGAAAAATGGTTTCTCCATGTAGATGAAATTTTTCAGATTCCTGCTTTGCTGTTGTCGCTCTCCTGGTTCTGGCTTTTCTAACACTAAACAGATCCTGGGTGCCTTCTTTATACTTCTTCTATCAGACTTTCCTAAAAATCAAGCTGCCTTGAATCCAATTCCCAATTACACTGAAGATCTAATGTGATGAGTTTTGAGTTAAAGGGGACAACTGAAAATTGAGCTCATGCCAAGAGACCCCATCCCCATCATAAACATGTAGAAATACCATAAAAATAATAAATTATTCAAAGTTACATGAAAAGAAACCAAACAGAAATGTTAAGAATGAGTCATTGCAAATGACGACATAAGGTCATTTATGACAACATGGATGGACCTTGAGAACATTATAATGAGTGAAATAAGTAAGTCAGAAAAAGCTAAAAACTGTACGATTTCACCCATAGGTGAGACTCATGGACATAAAGAGTGCAGTGGTTACCAGAAGGAGGGAGGTGGAGGGGAGGGGAAGGGGGGTTGGGGGAAGGATGTAAAGAGAGACAAATATGGCCCTGGCCGGTTGGCTCAGCGGTAGAGCGTCGGCCTGGCATGCGGGGGGACCCGGGTTCAATTCCCGGCCAGGGCACATAGGGGAAGCGCCCATTTGCTTCTCCACCCCCACCCTCTCCTTCCTCTCTGTCTCTCTCGTCCCCTCCCGCAGCCAAGGCTCCATTGGAGCAAGGATGGCCCGGGCGCTGGGGATGGCTCCTTGGCCTCTGCCCCAGGCGCTAGAGTGGCTCTGGTCGCGACAAAGCGACGCCCTGGAGGGGCAGAGCATCGCCCCCTGGTGGGCAGAGCGTCGCCCCTGGTGGGCGTGCCGGGTGGATCCCGGTCGGGCGCATGCGGGAGTCTGTCTGACTGTCTCTCCCCATTTCCAGCTTCAGAAAAATACAAAAAAAAAAAAAAAAAAAAGAGAGAGACAAATATAAGGTGACGAAAAATGACTTGGCTTTAGGTGATGAATATATACAACATAATTGACTATTCAAATGATGGAGTGATGTTTGCCTGAAATCTGTGTACACTTGTTATCAGTGCCACCCTATTAAATTAATTTTCTTTTTTTTAAATTGTAATGTAGTTTTTAATTTTTTCATTACAGTTTACATCCAATATAATTTTGTATTAGTTTTAGGTGTACAGCAAGTGGTAAGGCATACATTTTACAAAATGCTCCCTTTGATAATTAAATTAATTTTCTAAGTAAAAAAAAGAAAAGAAAAATAAAGCTCATGAGATAGGTTATAGAATAGTTTAGACACAGATAAAGAAAGAATTAGTGATTTGAAAGATAGAACTGAAAACTTTCCATAGGTACTACAGAGAGATCGAGAAATAGAAATGTGATAGAAATTAGAAAACATGAAGAATATGATGAAAAACTTGTATCTAATAGGAACTCCACAAGTAAAGAATAGAGATAACAAAAGGAACCAAAGCTTCAAAGAAGCAATGGCTGAGTGTTTTCTAAATATGAAGACATAATATTTGAGAAACAAAAAGTCAGAATGTCGAGAAGGATTTAAAAGAAAAAAACTCTTCAGTAGATTCCATTGTGATAAAAAAGCAGAATATAAAGTCCTAAAATTCACCAGAATTACCCACAAGGCAATGGCCAACAGATTGACAGGAGACTTCTCTGAAGTAGATGCAAGGAGACAAGCCCTTCTACTCTGAAACACTCTACTCCTAGAGTTTCTCATCCAGCTCTAACCTAAGTCTATTCAATCACTGCCCTAGTCTTGTGATAAATTTTGGTGGTAGCCTCCAGTGATTAGTGATGAGTAAGGTCCCTTCTGTACAGTATTGCCAATAGGTAGGATGTTATAGCGAAAGCAAGTCTCAGACCAAATCCTTTTGCATTCACAAACACAAATTTAGAAATTCTAGTTTTGCATCCTTTAAGCTTTTCTACCAATGTCTTGCATAAAGTAATTTGTAAAGGCAGACACAACAATATTCTAGAAGCAGGATCAGCTGACTTTCTTGTTGAATCAAAGGATGGAATCCTCTATGAAATGGTGGAACACAGGTCAAAAGGGAGTCCACTGCCCCATAGGAAGGTAAGCTATTGGGCTGGCCAAGTTCTGTACCTTAACATGCAGGACTGGAGGAGGTGTCTATACAATTTTTTTAAACCAATCCCATACCTTGACCACCAATTAATTACTTCAACAATGGAAAAACATTTCTACAAAATTATGCTACTTAACATGCACTCTGTGTGGTTTTAGATGGCAGTATTTACAGGGCTTGCAGAAGTTGGACTTAGTTTTAAAGAGGATTTTTCAAATTTTAATTAACTACTCTTGCAGTATTTGTTATTGATTAGGGTACTTCTAATCCTTACCAACCACGACTGTATTAAAACATATTCATAGATCTATGTCATACTATCTCTGCTGAATTATTTTAAAGTAAGTTATAGATCTTAAAACACCAGTCAAATGAAATTTTTAGGTATGAGGGAAAAATAAGAACATTTTTAAACATAGAAGAACTTTTAGCAACCACAGATAGAGCTAACAAAGGATGTCCTAAAGCAGGAGTATAAATAACCTGGAAGAAAGGTATGGGATACAAGAGCCAAATAATGATTTATATATATATATGTATATAAACAAATTATTATATATGTATATATGATTATATATATGATTTAATCATATGTATATGATTAAAAACAAAATAGAAATTCTGGTCATAAAAACAGGGAAGGTTTGAGACTGAGCTAGTTGGGGGGCAGGGAAAGCAAGCTGAGGTTGGGGAGGTGGAATGCAAATATCAAGTAACTACATTTAGTTTCAAAAGTGTAAAGTTAAGTATGTATTTCATTTTATTTTTTTAAGTGAGAGTAGGGGAGATAGACTCCCACTGTGCCCTGACTGGGATCCACTCAGCAACCTTTGTCTGGGGCGATGTTCTGCTAATCTAGGGCTGCTCACAACCAAGCTATTTTTAGTGCCTGAGGTGGAGGCTCCATGGAGCCATCCTCAATTTCCTGGGGCTGATGTGCTTGAATTGATCAGTTCATGGATGTAGGAGTGGAAGAGAGAGAGAGAGAGAGAGAGAGAGAGAGAGAGAGAGAAAGAGAGAGAGAGAGAGAGAAAGAGAGAGAGAGAGAAAGGGGAAGGGAAGGGGTGGAGAAGCAGATGGTCACCTCTCCTGTGTACCCTGACTGGGAATCAAACTTGGGACTTCTGCATGCAGGGTTGAGGTTCTACCACTGAGCCACCTGACCAGGGCCTAAGTATGTATTTTAAAATCTAAAGAATAACCATTGAAAGAATAGAAATAAAAAGTGGAACTTTTAATCCAGGAGTAGAAAATAAAGGATTATGAATATAAAATTATAAAAAAGAAAAATGAACTGAAAGACACATTAAAGTCATGGCAGTGATTTCCCAGGAATGATGGTAGGGGTGAACGTGATGGTGGGTGTGGGTGTGATGGTGGGTGGGCGTGACGGGGGGGTGAGCATGACGTTTAGAGGTTTGAGGCTATGAAGAAAGAATTAGTGAACAAAACTACAAAACTATCAATTTTGCATGAGGGGAATATGGATTTTAAAAAATATTATCATTTATTCTTTTTTTGTGTTGTTTAAGAAACTAAGTCTTAAAACAAGTAAAACAAATGTTGTGACTTTTGGATTAATTTAAGTGTAACTGCCAGGAGGCAATCAAAGGCTTGGGTGAAGGGCAAGGCCCCAGTGTCTCAGTCATGGTGGTAAGCACAGGATAGGGGCTCAATGAATGCTTGTGAGTGCAAGCTTGACTCTAAATGTTCACCCACTTTCTTTTTGGGAATTTCAATCCCGCTGAGCAACTTTTCTTTCTCAAAAGGTCCGAGGTTGCTCCTGTCATTTTCTGTCATTGCCTTTCCTGATCTGTTCCTAGGAAGTCCCCATCCCAGCACGTCCTGAAGTGACTAGAGCCTGTTAGCTGGTCTCAGAATGTCAGGCCTATGAGTGTTTTCAAGTTGTGGGGGCCACAGATCTGTACAAACCCCTGTACTGAGGCCTACAGAACAAATTCCTGTGAGGGCTGAGGGGCCATCCTCACAACCGTTCCTCTCCAGTGCTGACCTCGCCTGGGATGAGGGTACACATTCTTCACTTTCACCTGCCCGGAGTAAGTTTTCTCCTTCTTGTTTCTGGTGGCCTTCATCTCTTGTTGTAGAAGGGTCGTCATCCTGGTCTTCTAAAGGACTCACCAGGGTTCCCCAAGTGCTTTCTCCATGACACCAACAGAACTATCACTGCTGAAGTAAGAATTTTCTGCCCCGTAGGATATCCCTCAAAGAAATGGGATACTGCAGAAAATGAGCTTCAGGTCGCTGGAGGTGGTCAAGCTGGATGACCACTGGTAGGAGATGTGGGTAGGCTGGAAGTTCTGGAAGGTTCCTTTCTAGCTTTGAGATGCAAATAACCAGGAATTATTGGTGCTAGCCCCTAGACTCAGGTTAATTCCTAGAAATATGTTTTTGTATTGACAGGGGAATCTCTAACTAATACATGTTCCATGCAAAGAAGTAACAACTGGTACAGATTCTGAGGTTTGAAGTTTGCAGGTTGGTGAGGTATCTTCTGATACCTCTGAGAGAAGTGCATTATGAGTGAGCATGTATTTCATCTGAATACAGCCCTGAAGCTCCTCCTTGCATTCCAGAAATGACCACGACTCCTCTGATGGAAAGCTATTGCTCTGCATTTTGCAAAAGGAAAGAAATTCTTTCTGACCTACATGAGCTATTCAAAATTAAACTTATTCCATTGTTCCTTGAAATGAACTCACATGGCATCCTATTGGTATTTAGTCATTCCACCTTGCTTTATGAGTGTTTCTGGTGCACAGGTTTTATGTTTTTTTTGTGTGACAGAGAGACAGAAAGAGACAGAGAGAGGGACTGATAGTGACAGAGAGACAGGAAGTGAGAGAGATGAGAAGCATTAATTCTTTGTTGTGGCTCCTTAGTCTCTTTAGCTGTTCATTGATTGCTTTCTCATGTGTGCCTTGACCGGAGAGCTGCAGCACAGTGAGCGACCCTTGCTCAAGCAGTGCCCTTGGGCTCAAGCCAGAGACCTTGGGCTTCAAGCCAGCGGCCTTTGGGCTCAAGCCAGTGACCATGGGGTCATGTCTATGATCCCATGCTCAAGCCAGCGACTCCATGCTCAAGCCAGATGAGCCCGCGCTCAAGCCGGAGACCTTGGGGTTTTGAACCTGGGTGTTCCACATCCCAGTCCAACACTCTATCCACTGTGCCACTGCCTGGTCAGGCTGGATATACAGGTTTTGTGTCCTCAATTCATGTATAAACTTCTAGAGAGAGGAACTGTGTCTTGAGCTTTATATTATCCACAGTGTTTAGCAGAGTATTCTACACAGGTGGTTGCTCAGTGGTCATTCATTGACGCATTGATTAAAGCCAGTATGGAACTTGGTAGAAAGGTTAAACATGTTTGAAAGATGAGAGTCAGTGTTTTCTGTCAATATATTTTTTCTCCTATATTTCCATAGTCTCCTTCTGTGTGTCATTCCATGTGTTACAGAATTGCATACATACCCAGGCAACTACAAAACAGATGACAGCCTGAAACTAGCCAAGAAGTCAAACAGGAGGAAAATTCAGAGTAAAATGAAATATTTGAAGGAATGCCCCCAAAGCAGATGCCAAGACAAGGTTTGAATACACCAAGTTTATCCAGGAGGTCACCCTAGAACTCCACAGGACAGGACTGAGGAAGAGAAGGGAAGGGAGGAAGCCAGTAAGGGGAGTGAGGAAGCCAGTCACCACTGAAAGCACCTGGAGCTCAGTCTTGTGGGAGAAATGGAAGATGGTATAGGGCTTCCCCAGGGTTATCCTAACAGGTGGATGGGCACACATAGGCAGGGAACTAACTCATCCATTACTGGTTTGGGCTGCTGCAAGGGCATTACCTCCCCGGCTCTCCCAGCTTTCCTAGGTGCCGGCTGGGGGTGGTCCCCAGGATCAGAGGAAGAAGCCTCCTCAGTCAGTCACAGGGCTTCCCTAAGCAGTGTTTGTCATGTTGCATGGTGTGCAGCGAGCGGTGTGCAGGCTCCGCAGGTCCTGGTGTGCATGCCGTGCTGCCCCATGAGGAAATGCTAGGGCGGAGGCCAGGGCCAGGAGGCTCCTGTGGTCCTGGCCAATAGTGCGCCTCTCGTTGGGAAATTGTCTCTAACAGTTTCCAGCCTTGGCAAGCCAGCCTTGGCTCAGAGCACAGTCTCCCTTGCTGCCCTCTTTCCTGAGCATCAGGCTAGGGCACCCAGCAGCAGGGAGAGCTGTTTCTGGGCTCGGCATGCCTGGGCAGCCGTGAGGAGAGCGGTGAGGGAAGGGTGTGTGTCTACGGAGCTGTATTTGAGGAGATGCAGCTCCAATAGGCATTTGCATTTTAACAGCTGACTCTGTCCCAGTAAAGTCTGCAGGATTCAAGAGAACATCTTTACAGTGAGATCTGGGCGCCAGGACAGTCCAGGGGTGGGGAGGCATTTGTGGCAGGGGCTGCAGGGACATTATACTTAAGCAGGTGACCCTCACTTGAGCCACTTCCTGGTCCTCCTGCCCACAACCTCCATCTTCCCATAACAGAGCACTTAGAGAGAAAAGATGAAATCCTATTTTTAGATCATGTAGGTACAACAGTCCTTGTCCTACTGGCCCCTACCCTATTCAATTGACACTGCCATCCTTTTGCTGGGAGAGAGTTTTTGGAGAGAGGGAATGACCTCCGGGAGGAGGTAGGCTGGGTAGGAGCCATACAGCCTGAAAGGTCTCAGGCACCTGGATGTGCTGAGCCCTGGTCTTTCTTATGTCCTATTGGAGTGGAGATAGGAGAGGTCTTTAGTGATGTCCGACTTGCCTATTCCTACGGGCCTTCGGTCAGGAAAGGTGACTGTTCTGTGATACAAAATCTAGGAACGGAACATGTGTCTCTCCTCACACAGGATGCCTACAGCCTTTGTAACCACTTTGAAATTCATCTATTACTTGTCCCATTAAATACCACAACCCCAAGAGCTGATGTTTCTGCCCATTTTAGAGATGAGAAAACTGAAGCCTGGAGTTGTCCTGGAGCTTGCTGTAGGTCTCATGTGGAGGTGGTGCTGCCTGGTCTCAAACTCCTGGTTGCCACCCCCCCGTGCGATTTCACAGATCCTAGTGCTGGAACTGTATACAGTGGCAGTTCCATCATACCAACTCATTTTTCTTTATCGCTGGGAGTATAGACATCAAGTCCATAAATAATACATAAGTTAGTATATTGAGCTGATTCCTACTCTTTTCAAACAACTTTTCAGTTCTTTCTGAGATCAATAAAGCTTAAAATAAAAGAAAAAGCGAACTCAGCTTGTGTGTGGACTGTGGACCTTGCACTAATTCAGACCCCTTTCCCGAAAGCGAAGCCATGCTTCGTGGCCCAGCTTTCTTGTCACTGATGAGCTGGGATGTGATCAGACATTCAAAACATGGTAAGGACTGAGTTGGTGCACTTGGATTAAACACAGATGGAATGAAATTTCTTTTTGAGGGATTGTGTAAGAGGAGAGGCAAAGCGAGGTGGGTGAGATTTCTTATGTGTGCAGAGCTTTCTCTGAACCATGGCTACTCCAGGGGCTGCTGACCATACATGGTGGGCAGCAGATATGAAATCACACAGGTGAAATTAAAGGAAAAATAACCAAAGTAGTAAACAGCAACCGTTCAACATGATCAGAAACAAGGACTTAATGCAACATCCAGAAAAAGCTACCCACTAAGAAGCCAAAGCTGCTGCCAACCCAGATGGCACTTTGGTGCAAAGTGGGAAAAGGCACCTCGCTGGGCTCACACGGCTCTGTGTGGGCTCTCAGGCCCCCTTACCGCTCAACCAGGCCTGCTCACGCAGCAAGCCCCCTCCCAGCTGCTCATGGGACCCTGAGGGTTCGCAGGTCATTTTGTCATATTTCTGGCCTTTCTTTTTCTCAAGTTTTCCATTTTTTGAAGGCTCAATAGCTACCTCTTTTTTTTTTTTTTTAAGACTATGAAGCTGCAGCCTCTGAGATGATATGTAGATAAAAGATGTCACGGGATAAGAGTGAGAGAGAGCTTTAACGAGAAGAGCTCCGATCATGTTCAAAGTCCCTGCTCAGTGCACGGAGGGGCCCAGAGCTGGCGGAGTGCTGGGTGACATGCCATGTCAGTGGGCTCTTGCTTGAGCTGAGGCCACGCTCTGATGAGCTGGGCCATTGGGGATTGTTTGAACAAACCAAAGAAAAATATCAAAAGGCAAATTGAAGTCAGGGAGAAAATGAATAGCTCATGATCTCCAAGGGAGATTGTAGAGGTAATGACAAAGCAGGCAGGTTTTAAAAGGAAGCTGTTATTCCAAGAAAGGTAATTTTGTTCAACTTTTTTGTTAAATGGAAAAGAGGATGAAGAGATCAGCACCAGCTAAATCATCACTGTCAGATAAAGGATAAATCTCTCATTAGGAAACATTTCTTTGCATGCCCTTTTGACATTGAAGAATATATTTGATGTAAGGATTTGGGGTTTTGTCATAACTGTAATACATTAAAATAAACAAAACCATAATGCCATGTATCATTGGAGAAGAACAGCCATAAAAAATGGGAGAACTTTCAAAGTTAATAGTATGTTTTCCCTGTAGGAGCTTTGCTCTTTTTAATCATTTTTAAGATCCGTACTTGTGAATGTTTGCACATTCAGCAAACATTGACTCAGATAACGAGAGGAACTGCCTTGACCCCCTGGAGATTCAGGTACGAACTCCCATCTAGAGTCTTCCAATACCTGCAATGCTTGGTTCCCTAAGAAGGTTTCTTGTCCCAGACTGCTACTGAGACCTTGCTTCTGCACTCAGGGGCCCGCTGACCTCCCTACCCCTGTCCCTCTCCCTTTCCCATCTCCCCCTCCCCCCCAGCCACCTGCAGCCTCAGTGTGCTCTTCATTCTGGGACCAATGAGAAGGGATAAGAGAAACCCTCACCAGGAAGAGGCGATCTGCTGTTAGTCCTGCTGGAACCTGTGCTTCTGCTAGGTTCCTGCCTGCCTTCTGCCATCACACCTCTCCTTGATCCCTCTCCCAACAGGCCAGGACTGTACACCTGCCTAGTTTGCCTATGATGGGTGTGTGTCCCACGTCATGACTCCTGCTTTCTGATTTCCCTAAGGCTATTCCACACCCTCCTGGTGAGAGCTATGCCATTTAGCTGGATGCCGCTTGTTATCCTGGGCTGTAGTTCTGTCTTCACCACCCTTCATTAGCCCCCAGCCTCTCTGCACAGTGTCTGCTGGCTGCTGGGTGTCCTCGTACTGCCTGCAGCTCTGTTCATTCAACTCTCATGTTACCCAGGTTACCAAGCCCCTCGTCTTGCTTATAGAACTCCACCTCAGCAAACAGAGTCCATGGATCTGCATTTTAGAGTTCTGCCATCAACACAATGCAGACACACCCTCTCCGTGTGTCTGTTCCATTTTCTGGTAGCTTAGACTCCTCATCCTCCACTCAATGTTTTTTTTCTACCAAGAGTCTCCATTACTCACAGTGCTGCTCCTTATAACTTCAATGTCTGCATGGAGCCCTACTGGAGGTGTGGCCAGCACTTTATAAGTGTTCCCCAAGCAACTCTCATAGAAACCTTTGCAAATAATTATTATCTGTCATTGTTTGCTAAGATCGTCCAACCACATGAGTGTGGAACACATGAGTGTTGCCTGTTATGCTAACAAGGTGAAGTCAGTAAAAGAGAGAACAGTCAGGTGTTGAGTTCCACACCAAAAACCATATGCTTAGTTGTTTAGTTAAACAAGGCTTAGAGATTTTTATACTTACTATGAAATTTGCATCAAATTCCATTCCAGCAAGTATGAAATAAACAATGCCTGTTTACCACTGGGAAAAAAAAAAGGTTTCTTAAGTGAAAGTAACTCATGGCTACTTGGCAATAGTCATGTGATAAAGATCTGGCAAATCTTTTTAACTATTAAAAATAGAGAAAGGAGACTTTTTTTTTTTTTGGTTAGGATAATCACAATGGAGGAGCTGTATCATAAGAGTTTTAATTTGGGGGAAGATTCTTTCTGTTGCAGGGTTGTCTGTGCCATTAACTTTGATAATTTAATTCACCTTCAATTTTTCTATGACCCAAACCAAGACTGAAAATAACCAATAATACAACCATGTACAACTAACATTTTCTAGATACAAATGCTTTGGAGCACAGCCTGCCTATTGCTTTGAATGACTTACAAATTGTTCTATGGGAAGAACATCATGTGAGACTTCCAAATGTGTCTGTAGGTGTCAACTGGTACCAAGTCAGGCTAATAGAAGTGACTAGATAGGAGCACATTTTGGGAACTCAGCACCCGGAATTATCTGCGTGGCTCATGGCTCAGCAAGTCAAGAACTTTGTGTTCACATAATACACCATGCTGATGAAGTCATTCATCTGAACAAGTGAGTCATGGAAAAGTCCTTAAATCACCTGGCCCCACCTCCCTTCCACCACAGAAACCTCACATGCCAGCTCAGACAGATGATATCACTGTTTCTGTTCTAATTCTTCCATTGAAAGCCAACTTACTAACCATGCCTCCTGACAACCATAGACTTGAACGCTACATTGTGGAACAGCCAAAATGGTCCAAACTTGCTTCCATGCATGGGATTAAAGATGCATGCCCTTGGTCATAGTTTTGTCCTCTATGTCTAAGCTTTCAAATGTATTGATTTAATTTATACAACTTTAAAAGAAGTGAGAGGTATTCACATTTATTGCAAGGGGACATGGATTTTTTTAAAAAATGCCCCACACCCCTGGCTTAGAGCTGATTTGGAAGGGGTAGGCCCTTCCCTCATTCTCCT
This sequence comes from Saccopteryx bilineata, assembly GCF_036850765.1. NCBI lineage: Eukaryota > Metazoa > Chordata > Mammalia > Chiroptera > Emballonuridae > Saccopteryx > Saccopteryx bilineata. Next base: position 263,210,615 of record NC_089490.1, on the reverse strand, counting down.
TCTTCTCCCTTCCTCCTGAGATGGATGTAGCTATTTTTACTCTCACTGCTCATGGCTTACAGTTCACTGATTCTGATGAATGGGGAGTCTTTTTTTGGCACACCCCATAGATCAACTTCTGGGACCTTCTCTCCTCTGAGCGTCTTGCTGCTTGCAGAGGTGGGACTCTCACAGAGGATGAGAGGACAGGTTAGTCAGCAGGACCCCGCAGCTCCCCCTGTGCCCTCGGCCCAATATTTGGCCACTCTGCAGACTACTTTCTTCAAGTACCCCACATTCTGGCTGTTCTTGTGCCTGCGAACATCCAGGGCTCTTTGCCCACCTCAAATCCTTTCCCTCTGGGAGGGTAAATCCAGGCCAAAGGTGAAGGAACCCCACCCCAGCCATGGCACTGATATTCCAGAGGGTCATGCCCAGGGATTCAGAATACTCGGCTGTAATGCAACTCATAGCAGGCAGGGCACAACCAAATGGCAGACAGAGAAACGTGGTGGGGTTTGCAGCATTGCGTGCAGCCGTCTTGCCAGCTGCTGTCGCCTAAGAGAACACAGCGCCTGACCTGTGGTGGCGCAGTGGATAAACAGTCGACCTGGAAATGCTGAGGTCGCCGGTTCGAAACCCTGGGCTTGCCTGGTCAAGGCACATATGGGAGTTGATGCTTCCAGCTCCTCTCCCCCTTCTCTCTCTCTCTCTCTCTCTCTATCCTCTCTAAAATGAATAAATAAAATTAAAAAAAAAATTAAAAAAAAAAGAGAACACAGCTCCACTTCTAGAGCGTGCTCACTCTTCCAGGCAAATCTGCCAGGTCAAATTGCCCAAAGACTTATTTGCTATAGGTGCTGAAGAACACTGTTCTTTCAGCCAAGCACCTGCCAGTTCGAGGTGGGATTTGCCTCTTCCCAGGAAGACCAGGGCTCAGTCTTGCCCAGCTGAGTGCTCCATAAATTTTGGGTGAATGGCAGGGTGGACTGGGCTGGACATAGGGATGGTCTTTGTTGGGTAGAATTCTTGAATCCTGCAGATGGTTTTTCTAAAGATGGTTTCTATGGAAGGGAGCATTCCCTTGTACACCAAGCGTGATGAGCTGGTGCAGGTACATCACCCATGGAGCAGCTAGCATGGCTCCTGTGGATTAGAACATCTGGAGTGGAGAAGGAAAACCTAGCATGCCTAATGTGCCCACACATGGAGGTATTAGAGGGGCCTCCGGGGACTGCCCTGCTCAGGAGGCCTCTGAGAAGGCAGTGTGCTGCCCTAGAGAGGACAGTTCATTCAAGTCCCATCAGCTTCAGTAAGTAGGAGCAAGGACAGCTACAGAATTTCCAGGGCCCAGTTAAAAATGAAAATGCAGGGTCCCTTGTTTAAATTCCAAGACATCAACAGTTGAGCACTAAACTACGCACAGATTCTTTTAAGTGAGGGGCCCTGTGTGACTCACCCTCCCTGAGGGAAAGGGTTTGAGGTGGACAAAGAGCCCCAGGTGTTCACAGGCACAGGAGCGACCGGAATTGGGATATCTTGAAGAGTGTGGTGTGCAGAGTGGCCAAAGACTGGGCAGAGAGTGCAGGGGGAGCTGCAGGGTCCTGCTGACTAACCCGTCCTCTCGTCCTCTGTGAGAGTCCCACCTCTGTGAGCAGCCGGATGCTCAGAGGAGAGAAGGTCCCATAGGTTGATCTGTGGGGTGTGCTGAAAAAAGACTCCCTGTTCATCAGAATCACTGAACTGTCAGCCATGAAGTGGGTCTGGGAAGGAGTCAGGGCCTGTCCCTCTCCACACTCCTCTGTGACTTGTGCCTTTTATACTCTCCCTGCGGCCCATCGCGTTTCACCCACTTTGCTTGGGTTCCTGCTCTGCTATGTCAGCTCCCTTTTACTCCCTTGCTCCGCTGCTAGCTGGGGTTCTCCGCAGCTAATAGTGCTGGTACTGTTTATCTAGGTCTTCCGTGCCCTTGGCAGGAGGGCTTTATATACGTTATCTCTAATCCTTTCAGAAACACTGGGTGGTAAGTATTTTAACCCTGTTTTATAGAGCCACAAAGTAATTTGGCTAATGCCACATGATTTATAAATGACAAAGTCGAGATCAGGATGGCTTCAGAAACCCATGCTCTTCCCACTCACCATGCAGTCTTCAGGGGCACGATTGTGTCTTGTTAATTGTTGTGTCATTTGCAGGGCTTTGTACATCACAGGCCCTCAATACATACATACACACACACACATATACACACACATACATATATATATATATATTTTGTGTGTGTGTGGTGGTGGTGTGTGTGTGTGTGTGTGTGTGTGACAGAGTCAGAGAGAGTCAGAGAGAGGGATAGATAGGGACAGACAGACAAGAAGTGAGAGAGATGAGAAGCATCAATTCTTCATTTCTTCATTGTGGCACCTTAGTTGTTCATTGATTGCTTTTTCATATATGCCTTGACAGGGGGGCTACAGCAGACTGAGTAACCCCTTGCTCAAGCCAGTGACCTTGGGCTCAAGCTAGTGAGCTTTGCTCAAACCAGATGAGCCTGCGCTCAAGTGGCTACCTCGGGGTCTTGAACCTGGGTCCTCTGCATCCCAGTCTGATGCTCTATCCACTGCTCAACCGTCTGGTGTCAGGCCAATATATATATTTTTAATGCCAGCATTTATAGTAGGAGAAGCAGGCAGAGGGGACACTAGAGAGAATTAGGGGAGGGGTCTCAACTCCTGGGCAGGGTTCTGCACCACTCCCATTCTTTCTGCTTCTGAGCCCCCTAAAAGAAAGAAGGCTGGTATATGCCAGGGCCTTCCTAGATTCTGGGCTCCAATGAGGTTAGGGGGTCCCTGACTCAGGCCTGATCTGTATGTCTTCCTCCCTTTCGTAGACACTGAGCTCATTCCAGCAAATGCGTTGCCCTAGGTAGTCATTTGCTTAAACATTCTGTCTTTTCCCGTCAAGGATCTGGGCTGGCCATGTAGAAACTAAGTAACTTGCTCTCCTCTCTTTTTACAAAGCAGAGCAGGTCCGGATCAGTCATCACTTTGCTACTTTCCCTAGGGTTTTACACTGACCCCCCTCAGCCTTCCAGGGCACCTCCTCAGCGGCAAGCAAGCCCCATCATCTCTCCAGAAGGAGAGAAAAAAGCGAGTGAACCCAAAGGAAGAAGATAGTTTTTAACGATACCAATGATTCCACTCCCCACTTGTGGGAGGCGGGAGGGGCATGGGACGTGAACAGTGCTCTAGGTGAGGCCACTGTGTGCGGCCAAGGCCTCATTTTATGCTGAGTCAGAGCTCCTTCTTTCTGAATCCTGCAGGAAGTGGGAAAGGCAAGTTTGATCAACCCTGTAGAATTCATGCAAAATAAAGCCTCATTGCCCTTCGGCTTTCCAAAGCAGAACAAACACACGTCACTGCGCTTAACACACATGTTCCGTGTGGATAGGTACGTGCCTCAGAGCCTTTGCTCTGGAACACTGTTGTCACCTCCTGGCCCCACAGCCTGGACATTATATTAGACTTGGCTCTTTGTGGCTTTGACCTCATTGATGTCCTGCCTAACCAAGCTCCCCCGAGCCTCTGAGTCTGCCCACTAATTTCGGAGCACCTGGTTCACATTCTCCACTCTGGCATTAGGTTAGTGCCTTGAGCAGCTGGGGGGTGGGGGCTCATTTAGCTAAATTCCTTTCCCTCTGAATTATAATGAAGAATAAATTAAGAGGGCTCATAAGAATATTCTGCTGATTTGCTGTTTGGGGAAAAGGAGGTTTTGTTGGCAAATCTCATTTTGAAACCATCACTTCTATATCCAGAATATTCAGCAAGACGTGTTTCTACATAAGTCATGTGGACAATGGACTGGACGGGCCTGCTGGGCCATGGGGGGATTGCCTCTTTGGAATCACAGTTTCAGCGATGAGATGCCAAGAACGCTGCAGCTAACTGGAGTTCCCATTTGGAATATCCCGTTCTCTTGAGTCCTCCTGCATGAGCTGGCTCAGCTTTCATTGCAGTTTTGCTCATTTCTGTTCCTGTACTCAGTAGCAGCAGAGAAAGGAAAAAAAATTTGCTCTGCTGGTGTTCATCTGACTATTGAGGCTAATTGTTTATTTGCTGAAAAGAACAAAATCAAAGACCAAGGGTCTCTAAATTATTGCTTGCTGTGTGTGTGTGTGAATTATCTGAGTACTCCTATTTTCGTATCACCAAGCTAAAGATAAAGAACATTTTATAAGGAATATTTCTCCTATTTCTTTTCCCCCCAAAGGTGCCGCCTTTCAGCTGTAATTATACCTTGTATTTACCACTTGCTGGGAGTCAGTTACGTATGTTCATGTACAATGTTTTATCTTTCAATATATAATTGTGGTTGAAGACAAAAGGGATGATCAGATTTCAGGAGCAAGAAGACAGAATCAAGCTGAAATTTGAGATCACAGCTCTCTCTATATGTCTGAGTGGGGGAAGAGAATTCTGTCCACGGACTTGGTGCTCAGACAATGCCTCCAAACACAGGCAAGCGGCCACAGACCATTAGAGAAATCATTTCTAGGAAATATGTGTCTGTATAGGGAAGACGAGGAAAAAGTGGGGTAGGACGGCCTGAGATTGTAGCCAGTGGAGACTGTGGATGAAAATTGCGCATAGCTGAAAAAGCAAATCGCTCTCATTTTTGTGATTGCACGGGATTTTGAAATTAAACCCAGTGGAGAGAATGTATCTGCCTGAGCTTCCAGAGAGCGCTGGGTTCGTGGGCTTACGAGCCGAGAACATCTATTTTTCAAGTGTTGGAGCTCTGTGTCTGCAATGCTGTAGCTTCCTGTGACAAATTTCTGGATTGGTGCTCTCTTTTTAGCCCTATGTGAGACAGGGAAGGAGCCAGTTTTAACTTGGGAGGGTGTGTGAGAAGGGGAAGGGGTGGTGGTTCAGGTAGTAAACCACCGACTCCTGTGTGGGTTTTCTGAGTCTGGGAGGCATTAATTCTACTCCTCAGGCTATGCTTAGGGGTGATTGAAACTGTTCAAAGTAAAGAGCAGCCTTAGAGGTTTCTAATTTGATTAGAATGTATTCAGTGCTAAAGTGACAGAGGTGGTGGGTTATCCCTTTGTTAATAAGGGTTGGGTTTTACAGTCATTGTGGAGGGTGAAAATTACATGTAGTTGAAATTATGCTTGAGGATCTCTTAACTTGTCTGCAAAGTGTGTGTCAAGGTGCATCAGGGGAGGCTGGGAAAGCAGCCTCGTGGCTGGGACCAGCGCCTTGCCCTCTCTGCTGGGATCGTTTTGGGGCCTGTGCGCTTTGATAGAAAGGTGGGAAGGCTGATAGTATTTAAATTGTTCTCCTCCCAGACTCATCCAGCCAGGTGAGCACTTTTAAATTTGCTTAAGATAAATCCATGGAGGGTGCAGTTTCATTGCACCAATGGGTGCTCCAAAAAATACACACTAGCCTTGTGTGGAAGAGAAGTGGAGGGGTAGAAGGCAGAGAGGGGAGGGAAGCATGGGGCGGGGGGGGAGAGGCAGAAAACCTGGGTCTTTTTTTTTTAATCTTTAAAAAAAATTTTTTTATTTGTTCATTTTAGAGAGGAGAGGGAGAGACAGAGAGAGAGAGAGAGAGAGAGAGAGAGAGAGAGAGAGAGAGGAGAGACAGAGAGAGAGAAGGGGGGAGGAGCTGGAAGCATCAACTCCCATAATGTGCCTTGACCAGGCAAGCCCAGGGTTTCGAACTGGCAACTTCAGCATTTCCAGGTCGATGCTTTATCCACTGCGTCACCACAGGTCAGGCGGAAACCTGGGCCTTAATATCCCTAGCCTGATCTCAGAGACCCTCTGGCTTCACCGTGACATATTTATTGGGCTTCTAGTTTCTAATTACAGCTAATACACTGCACTGAAAATGTGCTAGGCGCTGGCCTAAGTACTTAACACGTGTTAGTCTATTGAATACTCAGAATAATGCTGTAAGGTGAACCTTGATTATCCCATATTATAGATGAGAAAACAAAGTCTTGAGCCCATCCACTGTTTTGTCCCTGCCATAGCTTAAGATGAAGGGAGGTGTCAGGGCAGGGCTACTGAGAGGAACTGGAACCTTCTGCTTCTTTCATGGGGTGCAGTGGGGGTGTTGCAATGGGAGGCCTGCTCGGCTTGACCTGGGCTCAGTGAGGCAGCCTGGGTGAGTGGCCTTGCTCTCTGGGCTCTGGGCTTTGGCACAGGCTATTCCCTCTGCTTGGCACTCTGTCCTCCTCTTCCCACGGGAACTTCTACTCATCTCTCCCTGGTTCCTATAGCTGGAGCCCCCACCACCCACCCCACCCACCTCCTACAATCCCCATTCACTCTGCCTCTTCCTCTGACCATATCCAGAGGCTCCTCAGGACAAAGATGCTGGCTGGCTTCTTCCCGCTGTCTGCACTGCCCTCAGCACAAGGCCTGGCTCGCTGTGCTCAGCCCACGCTTGCTGGATGGGTGCTGAGCAAGTAAGGAACCACAGTGCCTCCCTTCCTACCCAGGCTCTAAAGCACAGGTACCTCCCACTTAACCTCAGTCACCTGTTTCTACAAGTCAGGTGTTCTGTATGAAAACGGTAACCAGAGCCTATTTCATATTATTCAAGAGGGGGAAAATGACACTGTTACACATTAATTCCAAATCTGGAATCAATTTCCTAAAACATAACTGAAACCTAGTAAAACACCGACTGCACTTCCCCATGTATAAGACACCCCTTTTTTGGAAAAACTTGGGATCTAGAAACTGGGTGCGTCTTATACGGTGGCTGTAGACTTTTTTACTTGCATTTCCTGCTTTTATGTGCTCGTTTCTGTGCTCATTGTTGAAGACAGTGATTTGTCATCAGACAGATGAGGACAAGCTAACAGATGGGACTTTTGACAGTAACGAGGAGTTGTATGAATTTTATGATGAATAAAACTTGAGTTCGCCTGACCAGGCGGTTGCGCAGTGGATAGAGCGTCGAACTGGGATGCAGAGGACCCAGGTTCGAGACCCCGAGGTTGCCAGCTTGAGTGCAGGCTCATCTGGTTTGAGCAAAGCTCACCAGCTTGGACCCAAGGTCGCTGGCTCGAGCAAGGGGTTACTCAGTCTGCTGAAGGCCCGTGGTCAAGGCACATATGGGAAATCAATCAATGAACAACTAAGGTATCGCAACGAAAAACTGATGATTGATGCTTCTCATCTCTCTCAGTTCCTGTCTGTCTGTCCCTCTCTCTCTGTCCCTGTAAAACAAAACAAAACAAAAGAAAACTTGAGTTCAATAACTTATGTAATACTTTTTTTTTTTTTTAAATTTCCAGGCCCCAAAATTGAGGTGCATCTTATACATGGGGAAATACGGTATATGTACTTAAAAGACTCATATTAGGATGTAAAATGCTTAAAACATTTCTTTCTGATCCCAGACTATTACTATGGTCATTGATAAACAACAGCTTTGCGTGCAGCAAAATCTTCTTTTATTTTTTTATTGATTTTAGTGAGAGAGGAAGGGAAAGAGAGAGAGAGAGAGAGAGAGAGAGAGAGAGACAGGAACAAAGGAGATAGATATCCCTGCGTGTGCCTCGACGGGGGCCCTGACTGGCGACCTCCGCTCTCCGAGACAATGCTCTAACCAAGCGAGCTGCCTGGCCGGGGCCAGCAAAATCCCCTCTTCCACTGTCATGGCTTTTATCCCTGGCTTTTCTTTCTTTTTCAAGTTTTTCTTTAACACTTTCTCAAATTTGAGGGGACTTGACCAACACTAAGCAAAAAATCAGGTCAAATTACCCAGGGCTTTTAGAAATATGTTCAAGGTAAGGACACAACAAGCAGAGAATGGCTCACGCTGAGTATGATATCTTACCAATTGAATTTGGAGTGACATGTACATCTTTCCCCACACAGTTTTCTGTTTAAAATGATGCACTGAGTTTTGAGGATATAGATACAATTTTTCCCTAAAATTCATACATTGCCTGAAAAATTTTTGATCATATCCAGAGAGCTACTTCCCTTTCTTCTTTTCCTTTACCCTTCCTTCCCTTTTCTTTAAAAGCAGTTGATTCTATAAAATTTGGTTATGACCTATGAAGAGGTCCAGAATGTGCCCCTGTGGCATAAGGATTATTTTGAGCTGAAAGCAGGTAGAGGCTTGCTCTGTGTTCCCCTTCTCTGCCTAAAAGCAGAGCCTTGCAAAGGAGTTCAACTGCCATAAATCTGCCTTTCAGGGAGACTTCCCATACCAGGAAAGAGTGACTTTTGTCACTGGAGATGGGAAGTTGACCCTGGATGCATAAACAGACCTTAGTGAAACAAACTTGGCTCTCACCTTCCATTAGTTTTGCATGCATGTCTTAGTCATTTCTCAATATTTTCTGTCCTTTGAAACCCCAAGCCCTTGCTCTTATTAAATGTATAATAACCCCTAAATTCTGACCCCTTCTTTGAGCCACTTTCTTTATGAGTTCCTGCATGCATAAGTGGATAAATTTTGCCTTTTCTCTTGCTAATCTGACTTGAGTTAATTTTATTTGCAGGCCCCCAAATACTGAACCTAAGAGGGTAGAGGAAAAGCTTTTCCTTCTTGATACCAAGAAGTGTACTGTTAGGAAAATGTAAATTAGGGATAATTCTGCAGTGTGTGCCTTTATTTTCAAACTTTAAAAGGGTCTACATATGCCTGCATGAACAATGATGTCTCCATGGGTCACCTGTCAGTCCCCTAGTGACCTAAGACCTGCACCAACTCTGAGGCTGTGAAGTAGGGTCGACTCCCAGTTGGGAAATTTTCCTGCATGGCTCTTGGCTCCTGGCCATCCTTTCACCTCTCTGGTCTGTGGAGATGCCCAAAATTCTTGCCTCTTTAGTTTGATTAGGACAGAAAGCCTTTGTCATAAAAGCAGATCTCTTACTCTAGCAGAACCACTGATACTGGTTTTCCCTTTCTTTCAGTGAGTAATAGAACCCCTGAATTATATTATAGCAGGGCAGAGAATGAAGACCATATTTCCCAGCCTCCCTTACAGATAGGGATGGTCATATGGCTAATTCTCACCAATAGAGTATGAATGGAAGTGATGTGTGTTATTTGCAGGGTGATGCTATCTTTTGGAAGACAGAAGGTCAACAAATATTCCCAACATTGTCATATATGCAGTTTTATCCAGTATGGGCCTTGTGAAACGCAGCAAGCGCTCAGAGCTGCACAGCTCACCGCTAGTGAAAGCAGAAGCATGTTTACTACAGTGCCTGGGATGATGGGGGTGCTCGACAAATGCATACATGTTGAGTGAATGAAGGGATAAATAGATGCCTGAACCACGCAGAGATCTAGGTGTTCATGCCAAATGCTGGCCACCTTTTATTATACGGGACAGACAACTCACAGCCAAAGCCACTCTTAGCTCAGCTTTCAGGGACCCCAGGTTGGTTACAACCTCTCCATTCCTTGTACACGACCCCTCTAGCCCAGTCATGTTATCCCCTCCTTATTTTGTGTGCCCATGCTTAACGCCAATCCTACCTCCTTGTAATATTTTGGGGGGCCTATTAATAGAAATAGGGTTCATATTCAGGCACGCTGTTTTGTGGAATTTGCCAACATTTTTTATATCAGAGCCAGTATCTTTTCTTTTCTTTTTTTTAAAAGTATTGCCTGGACCCAAGTGTAGATTATTAAATAAAAGAACAGAAATTCATTCCTTGTGTAGCAAGAGGTGATAACATGTCTGGAGGGTAACAATCTCTTCCTGCACAAGATAAAGTGGGCAGTGCCCCACTTTAAGCCTTTCAGGACCAGCTTGAATTCTGTTTTCAATAGCATCAAGCCTTGGGGTGAACCAACCCTCCTGCACAGTGGCTCTGGCCATCCACGGAGGGAGATAAGCCTGATGTTAGTTAATGGAGCCATTCTGAACAGCTTGCCTATGTCTTTAGATCTCTTGCCCTTGGATTTTATCTTTTTTATTCGGGAAAAAAAAATCACAAGGACATGGGGGCCTAACAGCATTGATTGTCTTGATAGTTTGTTGATTAAGTCCAGGAGATGCTGGCATCTGCAAATATATCTTATTAGGTGTGATCAGGCCAGTAAATTGTCCCTGCTCTCCAGCATGCTGCAATAATTAACTTTAATACTAACAGCTAAAAGTTAATCACAGCACGTGCAAAGCTGGGCTTCCTTTGTCTGCGTGCAAAACCTCTTTGCACCATGGCTTCAAGGGGTTAGCTTTGAGTTTAAGAGCAGGTTCTTTGAAAAAGAACCTTTCCTTCCAGTAAAACTGTTCCACATATTATTATTTTAATTTAATTAGGTTTTAAAAAGGTTAACCATGACATTTTAATAGCTTAAGCTCACATTAATATTCTGAGAACACTGTTTAGCCCAGCTATTTGTGATTCAAAAAGATATTTTTTCAGAAAAATTGTTGGCTTTTTAGGACAATTACTGAAAAATAGCTTTCATTTGATTAAGATGGGTATTTTGCTACTAAAAGACAGTTATAGAAATAAAATACACATGAGATATTGGAAAGTATTAAAACCTTAGCTTGATAGTATTCATCTAGGAGAAAAAGAGACTGGGCAGTGTGTTTATGAGGATTATCCCGAAGGCGGCTAATGTCCTTCAGCAATGAGCAAATTAGTGAACTGTGCTTGTGATGTGCTGTGTCCTCAACCTAATGTTTTATTTATTTGCCTGAGAGCTGCTATCTTAATTAGGGAGCTTAGAGAGCAAAACAAGATGATATTTACTAGCCTGGCAAACTAATAAACTCTGTTTATGTTTCTTCTTTTGCCAGTCAGAAATAGCCATTTGATATGGTAATGGATCCTGTGGGAACAGGAAGTAAAGCATAACTTCCTGTGGAAGGAGGCAGCAAGGAGTACCTCAGTCTTACATGTGTGTATGGCTACCACGTGCCAAGCATTGTGCCAGCTCTACAGGGATAGAGATGCTGAAGCTGTGGGCCAGCCCGCCAAACACTCACAATTAGCAAGGAGCTGTCATCGATTATACAACTAACTTCTCATGATACCGTGTCCTAGGTGCTATTCTCTCCCAAGGCATCACAGTGGACCAGTAATTAGTTCAGCTTGGTGGGACTGGCATTGGCTGCAAAAAGTAGGGAGGAGCTGGGGCTGGAAGGACTGGGAAGAGTTTGGCAGGAGAAGAGAATCATACGGGCAGACTATTGCTAAAACCACCGGTCCCCCAAGTGTGGTCTCCGATCAGCAACACCAGCATCACCTGGACTTGTTTGAAATGCACACTTTCAGGCCTCACATAGGACCAGCTGAATTGAAAGCCACCAGGAGAGGGTGTGTATTAGCAGTCTGTTTTTACCAGCTGTCCAGGTGCTTCTGAGGTTCCTGGTCCTTCCAGTTAATTGTGAGGAGTTTGACTTCACCAGAACTTTGAGTGTGATGGAAAGATGGGGTAACTGGTGGTGAGGCTGAAAAGGTCAATTGGGATCAATATTGAAGGGAGGAAAGGTGTTAATATTTATATTAGCTATCTGTGTGTATGTGTCTTTAGAATGATGACGGCTCTGGAGTCAGGCGACAGGAACCAATGCGAACCAGCTTCAACGAAAGGAAATTTATTGAAAAGGTACCATGATATCTTATTGCTACCCAAGGGAGAATTCAACAATCAGGCCTCAGGAAGATCTTCTTTATCTTGCCCTATTTCATAATATTTTCTTAGGATAGATTCCTGGATGTAAGAGTACTGGTTCAGAAAGTGTGAACGATTTCATGGCTCCTGAGGTGTATGGCCAAACAGCTTCCAACTGGTTGTGTCCATATATGAGGCCCCCGCGTTGAACATAAACACCAGTTTATGGCATCCTTAGCATTGTCAATTCCATTGTTTCTAACCTGAGAAGGGGAAATGGCACATCATTGTTGGTGTTGGCAATTATTTAAAATTGTTTATTTAGCATCTGTATATCGTATTTGAAAAGGAGTTTTTGTCCTTATTTTAGCAGGAGAGGCTCACCTCTTCTTTTTTTTTTTTTAAATTTTTTTTATTTATTCATTTTACAGAGGAGAGGGGGAGACACAGACAGAGAGAGAGAGAGAGAGAGAGAGAGAGAGACAGAGAGAGAGAGACAGAGAGAGAGAAGGGGGGAGGAGCTGGAAGCATCAACTCCCATATGTACCTTGACCAGGCAAGCAGGGTTTCGAACCGGCGACCTCAGCATTTCCAGGTCGACGCTTTATCCACTGCGCCACCACAGGTCAGGCTTTAAAAAATTTTTTTATTTATTTATTTATTCATTTTACAGAGGAGAGGGAGGGAGGGAGAGAGAGAGAGAGAGAGAGAGAGAGAAGAAGGAGGAGGAGGAGGCCTTCTGTCCAGGGATTCAAGATAAAAGCAATTCTAGAAAAATAAAATTGTATTAGTTTTGGTTGTTCCCTGTCACTGAGGACATACCCTCAGTACTGTTCTCACTCATGGCTGAAGGTCCAAGGAGTCACGAAACTGTCTAAATCCCAGCTCTGCCACTTCCTGGCCTTGTGATTGGCTAGCTGTAGTTCTCTGCACTCCTGTGAACCCCAGCTTCCTCAACAGGAAATTAGGAATAATCTGTCCGACCTATTACATGCTATTTTGAAGGTCAGAATGCGATCAGGGACATACTTGTAAATGTTTGATAAACAATAATGCACTATAAAAATGTAAGATAGTGCTATTGTAATGTTGGCTTTCCTAAATAAACAATACCCATGAGGTCACACCAGGTCAGGGCTTTTGCTGTTGACCTGTGAAAGCAAACATCCCTGGTCTAGTTCAACTTTTTTACTTTTCACAGAAATGAAACTCAGTTCATAGATGCAAATTCAATGCTGGTGGTACCAGCATTCTTACTCCCACCCGCAGGTAATGGGGCTTCATAGATAGGTGGAAAGACCTGTATTCTCTACTCGAATGCATTGTTTCCTCCACCCTGCCCCTTCCTTCCATGGGCCAGGGACTGGGAGTAAATAGTGAGAGCAGACCCAGCCCTCGCTTCGGTGGAGCTCACACCTTCATTTGGAGAATTACACTGTCCATGTGTCCGCAGGTTTGACATGGGTCTTTAGTAGATTGAACAGTGCTTTACAATTTATGAGGTATGTTTCTAGCAATGCACACATTTAATCATTTAATTCCATCACCTACTTCATGAGGAAGGCTGAGGGGCAAGATCTTTTGAAGTTAGAGGGGTTAGGTGATCATATAGCAGAAAAAGTTGTGGGCCTGGCTCTGTGCCGGGTCCCCTGGAGCCCTGTTTAGTGCCTTTTCCTCGGCACCACATCCATCAGTCCTCTTCACTGTCATATTTACAGTGGTTAAACTGAGCTCCACTCTGATGAGGGACTGGAAATGATGAGATTTCCCTGTGGAATCCCACGTCACCTGAAAACTGGTTTGGCTTTTGTTGTGTGAAATGTAATTCCACACATACGATAATTAAGAAAAGAAAACCCAGCAGCCAGAAATTAAAAGGCAAAAAGAAAAAGAGGTACTGTCAAGAAAGTCCCCACTGGCCTAAACAGCCAGGCAGTGGATCCACTGGGGTCGGAGGGGCTCGCAGGGCGGGGCGGGGGCGGCTCGGCTCGGCTCGGCTCTGCTCTCTGACAGAAGACTCTCCTGCCTGCCCTTCACTGGAATGATGGGAGATGGCTCCCAGGGATAAAAGCAGGTAAGTGAGCCAGATATAAAAGCTTGCAGCAAATTGAACAAAACCAGAAGATGAGACGGGCTAAAAAAAGAAGCTGGGAACCTGAGTAAGAGAAGAAACGTGGGCTCCTTAGCCTCTCTTCACTACAGAGGGAGAGAACAGGTGCAGTGTTAGCTGGCGGTCTACACAGGGGGCCAGAGGGCAAGGGTCAGTCTGAGACGTGGGCCCGGAGGGCAGTTTGAATCCCTCTCCTGAGATCCTCTGCTCATCGTAGCTGTGCATCAGATGAGTGACTCACCTGCCGGTCCTGTCTGCTGGACTGCGGACCCTTGGAAGGCAGAGCTGCCCTGGGCAGCGGACAGGCATCTGGGATGGTGTTCAGCAATACCTGCTACATTTGTTTAATATGTTAAGGTTTTCCAGCCATTGAGATATTTCTCACACAGAATTAAAATGCTATTACGTATCAAATATTCCCCTTGCTCCCATAGGTAAGGAGCTTGGAAGTGGATTTGGGGACTTACTCTGTAGCATGAATCCACAGGTGAAACAGATGTGGGCAATTACCCTCTAACTCAGGCCACGGTAATTAAAAACAAAACAAAACTGAAATCTCTGGGGAATTGCTTCGCTCTCCGCCTTTAGTCAGAAGTAAAAAGGGTTTGAATATTGGCTCCTGAATCCAACATCTTGCCTCACAGTAGGAAGAAATAGCCAGCTTCACCTTCTCACACTGGGAATAGGGAAGATAAGAAGCTTCTTGGCCCTGGCCAGCTGGCTCAGTAGATAGAGCGTCGGCCTGGCATACAGATGTCCCGGGTTTGATCTCCAGTCAGGGCACACATGAGAAGCGACCATCTGCTTCTCTGACCCTCCTTCTTTCCCTTCTCTCTCTCTTCCCCTCAGAACCAGTGTTGTCGGACCCAGATTCTGAGGATAATTTGGTTGATGACGGGGGTTGCTGGGTGGATCCTGGTCGGGGTGCATGAGGGAATCTGTCTCTCTAGCTCCCCTCCTCTCACTTAAAAAAATCATTAAGGAATTTTTATTTAGAAAATACTTTATACCTGCCTCCCTCACTCTTCTTCCCCCTTCCACCTTCTCTAGTCTCATCCATACCCGCAGGCTAGAAGCAGCTGACTTTAGGGTCTATGACCCAGCTGTTGCTGCTGGGTGTCTCCTGTTTCTCCAGAATTTTTGGGCCATGCTTCCAGTTGGCAGTTCAATAGAATGACTTGAGCCTCCATCGCCTTTTTGGAAGACCCACTGTCCCCCCACATCTCCAAGAATTATAGATAGTCCTGTGTTTCTTCTCTTGCTCCAAGTTCCTGTTTCTGGTGAATTCTTTCTTGAGCTCATCTCCTTGTCTTTCATCCTGCTTGCACACTGTCCTTTCTGTACATCCCCAATGGGCACAGCCCCCATCTCTTCAGTTCTCCAGGACGACGGTATGCACAAGGCCATGATGTGTGGCAGGCTCTATTGAAGGACCGTGGGTAATAAAGCTGGTTATATCGCCGTGCCGCATAACAGATGGCTTGAACAAAATCAGGAAAAAAAAGGACATTAGCCATCTCTGTTGTTGGAACTTTCTCATTTTCATTGGCTTTGCTTAATACTGTGTTTGCTCTGGTCTTCTGCTTTCTTTCTCCTTCCTTCCGGCCTTCTTTTCCCTCTCTGTGCACTTTACTTGCAGATCACCTTTGGAAACGGACTCCCAAGAGGAAGAAAGAGAGAGACTGAGCTGAGCCAGCCCCGTTACTCTCCTGCCATTTCCCAATCATGGGGCACATTTGTGAGCACAACCCCCAGGAGCAGGGATGAAATTCTCATCTTGGAAATGATCCCCAGCTTATTTGTTAGTTTCTCGTTCTCTATTCTCAGTCCAGCCTGAGTGGCTTTCAATATCTAAATGTGAAACTGTGGCCTAAAAGTCTATGATTTTCAATGCTTCCTTGCTCAGATAATTTCAGAGTATATCTCTTTTGCTGTTTGACTGCTACCATCTTTCATTAGATGGGGAGTGTTACATGCTAACCAGCAGGCATCTTGAACATTTACTGTTGACTTTTGTTTTCCTCTTATCTTGTGACAGCTGGCATTTAAGATCAACATTTATTGAGCACATAATGATAGTTCTAGGCTAGGAATGGTGGAATATAATAACACAATTAAGAAATACTACCTACCCTCAAAGCTGTGGTGTGTGTGTGTGTGTGTGTGTGTGTGTGTGTAATGGAATATTATTTGGCCATAAAAAAATAATAAAATTTTAACCATTTGTGACATCCTGGAGGGACCTAGAGGGTATTATGCTCAATGGAATAAGTCAATCAGAGAAAGACAGATATCATATGATTTCACTTATATGTGGAATCTAAAGAGCACAATGAGTGAACAAACAATATTGAAATAGACTCACAGCCACAGAGTACAGACTGGTGGTTATCAGAGGGGAGAGGAGTTGGGGTACCGGGCAAAAAATATGAAGGACAAATACGAAGTACAAATGGGTAGTTACAAAATAGTCATGAGGATGTAAAGTACAGCATCGAGAATATAGTCAATAATATTGTAATAACTATGTATGGTGCCAGGTGAGTCCTGGAAGTATTGGGGGGAACACGTTGTAAAGTATAGGACTGTCTAACCATTATGCTATATACCTGAAACTAATACAAAATAATATTGAAAGTAAACTATAATTAAAAATAAAAGTAAAACGCAAATAAAAAGACAAGCTTCCCACCCTGAAAGAACTCATGATCTAGTAGAAAATAAGTACAAGGTTGTGCTATAAACTTTAATGTGTTTCTGAAAACCTTATTTTGCAACAGTTGTGAAGTGAGGAAGACAGATGATGATCTGACATGAGAAATGGTGAAATAGGAACCAGAGCATGAAGTCCAGACTTGCACGCTGATAAGTGATAGACCAGAACCGGAGCCTGGGCTTTGACTCCCCTCCCCCCTCCCACGTCCACTCTGGGCTCCGCACTCCCACTCCAAGTGCTTTCCCAGAAAGAGAAAGTTTTCTGAAAATTACTGGATCCGTTCTAGAAATGGAAGAAACTCACCAGCTTTTGGGAAAAAGAGTATATTGTGGTAGGCAGTAGCTTTCCTCTAAAAGGCAGTGTCCAAATCCATGTCAGCCGCATAAGTCATGTCAGGATGATTTTCAGGGGAATTGTTCTCCAAAGGATGTTGAGGTTTTATTTGTTTTTCATGTTAGCTAGATGAGACTTCTTGTTTTATGAAGCTTGTTATCCTATTCTTGAGTAGATTTTAAAGCATATATTGCTTGTTAAAATAATTGTTGATACCCCAGAGCTCAATAAATGTTTACTGAATGCTCATTATTAGGCAAATTATATGATAAAGTCTGTTGTGATACAATTCACTGTTTTTTAACAGCTGATGTTGACTTCTCCTGGTAGGGGAGAACCCAGAGAGGAAGATACAAACACGGATGCACAAAGCCTGGAAGGTGGTATAATCCTAGAAAACAGAGGCCGAGCAGACCCTGAATTGCTTCTGAATATCTCTTGACCCAGGCTCTCATAGCACAGCTTCACTTCCTTTATCCAAGGCTTTCTATGTTCCAGAGTGGCTGCCAGCCACACTGGTGTGTACACGCACTTCTGAATCTAGAGCCACACAGCAGAGAAGTGAAGAGGGCTATTGTGGCATTAGTGCGCTGCAGATCAAACAGCACCCAAAGTCTGCCCTACTTCAGGACCTGCTTCCTTACTGTTGGGTCACGCTGATCTGAGGCTTTGGATTATTTGCACAAAACCCAAAACAGAACACATGAAAGAGCACTTTTCTACACTCAATTAGCACAAGTCATTCAGAGTTGGGCGGCTCTGGGGTTTCTTCTGTCTTAGATGGTGCCAAAGTCCTGTAGGTCCTTCCTTGGCTCTGATAATAAATAAAGGTATGAAAGTTTTGTGGCTATTTGATTGTGGCAAAAAAGTCATGGTGGTTGATATAAAATAACCAGCCCCTGGCATGGTGCTTGGGACAAATGCTCAATAAATCTTTGTTGACTGATAATGTAGTTAACATGATCATCTCTCTCTTGAAACCATCTCCATGATATTAAATACTTGTTCTCCTATAGCTTACTAGGTTTAAATATGCCTCATCATATTACTCAGTATTGTTTGATAAATAATAATATTGTTGTTTGAGAATAATAGTAGTTACCATTTATTATTTTCTAGGTGCTAGGATCCATGCTAGGTATATTATATACATTATTTCATTTCATCTTATTAAAATTTTATGAGGTATTATTATGCCCAGTTTATAACTGAGAAAATTGGAGCTGTCTCTTGAAAATATTCTTAACTTTAATTTATTCAAATTTATAAACTTTTATTTATAATCAATGCTGTATGTCTCTTTTAAAAAAAATCTTTCTCTACTCTCAAGATCTAAAATATATTCACCTATATTTTCTTCTAAATGTTTTAATGTTCTGTTTTTGACATGTAAGACTTTAATTCACCTGCAGTTGATTTTTACATATGGGATTATTTAGGGATTCCCTTTTATCTTACTTCATGTGGAAAATTATTTTATTTTCTAGCTCTATATAGTTGAGTTTTTCCTTTCCCTACTGGTTTGTCTTGCTAGCACTGACATATATCAGTGATCCCTACGTGCATTCATATAATACGGTATCATAAAGCAGTTTAAATACATCACTTCTATGCAACAATATGAATGAATCATTGCAATATGGTGGACTAATGATGAGAATGTGTCATGAACCAAGGTACTAAATTCTGTCTATTTGAGGTCTTAGGGGGAAACAAATAAACAAATCCAAGGCTAAAAGAAGTTAAGTGATTTGCCCAAGCTCACTTGGCTGGGAAAGTGGTAGAACAAGAACTCAAAACCAGTTCATCCGACTCCAAATGTCAAGCTTTTCCATTAGGCAGCATGGTACCGTTAATTCACAGCCTTTCCAGAAACATCATTCTTTATTAAGGTGTCAGCACTTAAGATGCATGTATAACTCCTCCTGGTAAACAGAATGCCATATGAAGTTAGAAGGCTGTAGCTCTTGCTCCCTTCCTGTAGCCCTGCGGTCCTCAATCCATCACTTATCCCCTTGCATAGTCTATCTCTGTCTCTTCTAGGTTCCTTTCCAATAATGAGTATCCTTGATTTTTCGAATTTGCTTAGATATGCTTGCATCTTTGCATCTTGACAAAAGAAGCACAAAACTTCTTTTGATCACTTCCATGTCCCCTCTTAGCACTTGATATATCCTGTCATAGTCCTCACTTGTATGAGCACAGAAAGCTCTGTAGGAGCAGGGTCAGCTGCCTTATTCCCTGTTGTACCTAGTATCTAGCACAATGACTAACATATAGTACGCCCTCAATAAATATTGCTCAAGTGATTGAAGAAAGGTGATATACTTACTCACTTCTAATTTGCTAGTTCTACTTGCTGCCTCCCCTAGGCTTTTGAAAGAGTTGTTTTGAGTTGAAAAAATTCAATTTCTCTTGCAGGGTAGTTTATGATTTAATAAGCCAGCATTGTGGTCAGGCACACTGTGACCATGTGTTCCAGCTCTAGTAATTGGGTTCTTGCTTCATTCCTGGTTAATAAGCTTCTGCTCTTGCCTCGGTTCCAGTAAATAGGTCCCCGCTCAGTTTCCAAGCAGCCTTTGGGGACAGGAGCCCTGTGAGGAGGCTTGGTCCTCCTGACTGTGTCAGTGCTGCCCTCCCCACATGCCCCGGTGCAGTTCTGCCTCCAACCTTCAACCAATGCCTTCTCCATGCAGCCCAAACTCAGACTCCCTGAAACATGATGTCATTCTTATTCTTTCCTTCTGTTGGGGACTTCTAGACAGCCACCCTATCCCACATGTCTCTGAAGTCTGAGTCCCCCCACCCTTTTCCATGGAAATGCCCATTCTAACATGTCATTGCACCCCAAAGGGACCCAGCCATGCCCAGGATGTCTTTAGAATCACCTCAGGCAAAATTAGCGATTTTGTGTTTCACAGGGGGTGGAGGGGGGAGACAGACAGGCAGGAGAGTCGCAGAGGAGAGCCCCGGGACACTGGCAGTGGCCACCACATTGCTCCGGGTCGCATACCCTGAAGGGGTATGTTATATTGGGAGTGGGTGATCCAAGCTTAGGAGGGTGTGTGTATGTGTTAGGGGGAAGTAGATCTTATTTGTCTTATCTCCAAAACCTGCCATACAGCCTGACATAAACAGGTAGTCAGTCAGTAGGTGTAATGGAATAGTATGCAAATACTCTAGCCCAAGCTGCATCTCTAATACTCTGTGTGACATACAGAGTCAATATACATCTAAGTCTCAATTTTCCTATCTGTTAAGTGTGAATCATAATGATTCACATATTGTTTCAAGGATGTAATGATTTAATGCTTTTGGAGATGTGACATGAATAGCCTCCAATATTTTAAAATATGCATCTGATTTTATATATATCTATACATACACACATTTTCAAACCTATAGAACCTACCTCATTTATAACCTGGAAATTGCCTGTATGTATATATAATTATATATATATTTATATATGATTTATAGATGTAATATATATGTCATATATGTCCGTGGTTCCTGAAACATATATATATCTATATATATCTTACATATTCTCTATATATTTACACAGTATATGTTTTTAATGTATGAGGCAAAAAAGATGTCCTGTAATCCAATAAATAATCTTGTGTACCTTTGGGGTGATTTTACTTTGGAGATCATGACTTTAGAGTCTGATAAACCCTTAAAGGGGAAAAGATAAAATGTTGTTGAACTGCTTTTACTGACAATACTTCTGACACCTAGTGCATTGTGTCTTTCCCAACACCACTTCAACTCTGACACCACTGGCTGTACCACAGTTCCATTTAGTTTTGATGCTATCTAATTGAAGTTAGTGTCAGATCCCACAAATTAAGGACTTTGTCCTACAAGGCCACCCCAACTTCAGATGCCAGTCACAAATCCCAGACTGTCACTTGTTCTGACCAACCAGCTATAAATTCAAGGTGTTCCCCAGCCCCCTCTTGAGGTTGGATAATTTGCTAGAACGACTCACAGAACTCAGGAAACTGCTTTCCTTACTATTTCTGGTTTATTATAAAGGCTATAACTCAGAAACAACAATGTAAGGGATTCACAGGGCAGAGTATGGGGGAGGGACAGGGAACATCCATGCCCTCTCCAGGCTCAGCGCCTTCCCAGCACCTCGATGTGTTCACCAACCTGGAAACTGCAAACCACATTGCTCAGGGGATGTTACGGAGGCTTTATGACAGTGGTCCCCAACCTTTTTTGGGCCACGGACCGGTTTAATGTCAGAAAATATTTTCACGGACCGGCCTTTAGGGTGGGACAGAGACAAGCATCAAGAATGAGTCTTAGAAGGATGTAACAGAGGGAATCTGGTCATTTTTAAAAAATAAAACATTGTTCAGACTTAAATATAAATAAAACGGAAATAATGTAAGTTATTTATTCTTTCTCTGCGGACCAGTACCACATGGCCCATGGACCAGTACCAGTCTGCGGCCCCGGGGGTTGGGGACCAGTGCTTTATGACACAGGCATGAATCATTAAGTCATTGCCCATTGGTAACTGAACTCGGATTCCAGACCCTAACCCCTCCCTGGAAGTGGTAGGGGGCTGAAAATTCTAACCCTCTGATCACATAGTTGGTTCTTCTGGCAACCAGCTCCCTCCATGAAGTGCCTAGGGACTCATCAAGAGTCACCTCATTAGCATAAACTCAGCTGAGGTTGACGGGGGCTTTTTATGAATAACGAAAGCTGCTCCTATTATTTCTACCACTCAAGAAACGGAAGGTTTTAGAAGCTCTGTGTTAGGAATGAAGGACAAAGACTAAATACATATTACTTATTATATCAGGGATGTCTCTGAATTGCTGTTCATATGAACATTTTAGTGGCAAAGAAGTAATGCTCACCTCTATTAATATCTATCTGATCAATAAAATACATCATCTCACTGGCGAAAATATGCACCACTACCCCCTCTACTCTGTCCCATAGGATTCGGTAGTTACTTTCATATTAAATTTTAAAATGCTGATCATAAACATTTGTATTTTTTTCCGAGTTGGCTTTCAAGCAGAAAAGGTTGCTCACCACTAGTTTAATGTCACTAGTAACCACATGTGTTTCTTGGGGATGTAAATTCTTGGGCTTGTTAAAGCAGAATGCTCCTCAGGGTACTATAAACAGATGTTGTGGAGGCATTACCCACATCAACAGGGAAAACTTCACTCTCTTGCTCGTCAGAGAAGTTGAATTGGCAATAAGTTCAGGATCACTCATTCCTTCATTTAACAAATACCTACCAAGTGCCAGGCACTGGCCTAGTCCCTGGAAGTAAAAGATTAAACATGAGTGATGTGGTCTTTGTCTTCATGGAGTGTACACACTAACTGAGGTGAAAGGCAACAATAACAAAGGATACAATTATGGATAGGGCGGATTTATGCAGGAAATGCTGTCAGTGCTGAGATAGAGAACCGTGAGTGGGGGAGGCATGGGACCTCCTGAAAGGCAGGGAGGTTGCTCTGAAGAAGTGCCCTGTCAGACCTTGCTGAAGGTGGAGAAACCCTGGGAGGAGAGTCCGACAGGCCATGGGACAGAGGGATGGAAAGCACGGGGTGGGAAAGGGCTCAGCAAGCTGGAGAACTGAAATACGGCTGGTCTGGTTGGCGAGCAGAGAGCTCAGTGGGGAGGAGCTCAAGGCACGGTTGGAGAGGAATCGAGGGACCGTATGAGCAGGAAGGTAGAGACCAATGCGATGCAGGAAGGTAGAGCCCATATCACGGCTTACTTCCTTATATTTGGTAAGGAATTGGGATTTAATTTATGTGCAGCAAGAGGTCACTGAAGGGTAAGGGAGACAATATGTAAGAAGCATGCTGTGAACAATGAGTTTGCAAGTATGGAACTGGGGGGGACTGTACCTGTCTGGAGGTATAGTGGGTGTAGGCCAAACCTCAGGTATACTGCAGAAATGTAACATTTTCTTTAAAAATAACAATTTGGTGGCCATGTCCTTATTCTTCTGAGCAGTAGAAACTTTATCTAGAGTCTCAGTGTCTAGATCCTAGCCAGTGCAAGGAAGACAGTCACTTCAGCGCTCCTGTATGGATCGAGGGTGCCCCTCCTCCCCTCCTCCTCTTTCCCATAGGAACTCTAAGTTCCAGGGCTTGTTTGCTCACCCTCATGGCCCCGAGGAATTGATTCTGCTCCTCATTGGCCTCCCACTGAGATGTACAGTCCTTGTTGGACTTTTCTTACTCTTGTCTGGTTCTTGCAAATCAAAAATGCCTTGGCTGTGGAGACTACTAATACTTCCATGAATTATTAAAAATCTACTTAGGCCTGACCTGTGGTGGCGCAGTGGATAAAGCGTTGACCTGGAAATGCTGAGGTCACCGGTTTGAAACCCTGGGCTTGCCTGGTCAAAGCACATATGGGAGTTGATGCTTCCAGCTCCTCCCCCCTTCTCTCTCTCTCTGTCTCTCTTTCCTCTCTCTCCCTCTCTGTCTTTCTCTCTCCCTCTCTCTGTCCTCTCTAAAAGTGAATAAATAAAATAAAATTTAAAAAAATCTACTTAGAAACCTAGTTGAATTCTGGCTCCTTTTACTGAGGTGGGTGCAAATCCATGCCATGTGGAGCTGTGAGTGGAGGCTGCTGGCCCCTGGGCACACGGCGGAGGGGAGGGAGAGAGGTCTGGGACAGAGGCAACAAGAAACAATGCTGCCTGACAGCTCCGATTTTTCTCTCTACATTTTTTCTTAGTAAAACTTTAAATAACTTGTCCGGCCCCTCTCCCAGTCAGCACCCCTCCCTGCCTACCCCACCGTCTCCAGAAGGGAGCTGGGGCAGAAAGCTAGCAGAGACGTTCTTCTTGTGGACAAGTTCTCTTCACGAACATGTTTCTGGGAGGCTGTCATTGTGTCAGGGGAGATTAGGACATTGCACCAGGAACACAAAGAGAAGGAAGCCGCCAGGGTCTGCTTTGTGATGTCAAAATAAGATCTTGACTATCAAAACAGTGACAGTGTCATGAGAGAAAAAAATGTTTTGAACATTCATAGCTGAGATCCTGGACTAAATAATGGGTGAAGATGATGGGGCCAACAAAGCTCTCTCCACTTCCAGCGAGGAGGTGTTTCCCCGGCGACAGGAGCAGAGGCGAGGAGCAGTCCCCTTACGCAACATGGCGTCATTGGCTTCCAGAAGAGAGTGAGGAGAAGAGCACAGAATGAGGCCTAGTGTCCTGTCAGGAGAGACAGGATTCTCCTTGCGTGTCCCTTAACACTTTGAAGTAACAGGGGGTGGGAAAAGAACACAATTCGGTTGAAAGACAAAGAGTGTCCTCACGTCAGAATTGGGTTCCAGTTAAAACAAGGAGGCAGAGAATTTAGCGAAAAGGGTGAGGGTTGGGGGGTTTGTTTTTCATGAAGTGTATGTTCTAGGAAATCTTTGGAGTCAGACTTGTGGGAAGAGATGGGGCCAGGGAAATGAAGCATGAAGTTGGTAGAGAAGATAGCTAATCGGAGGAACTTACATCCTGGACAGGCGCCAGGCTGCAGAACTATGAGGCTTAGCAAGTTTAGGTGGACATGAGGCCGTCAGTGGCCTCCAGAAGAAGCCTTGACCAGAGAACCAGGGGTTCCCATCTGCTATCTCTTGTGACTAAAAGAGCATTTATGAGATTGTGGCCTCTTTGATGAAAATAACCGTCACAGGCTTTGTATTCCTCAGAGCACCTTGCGCTTTACCTGGCCCCTAGTAGGCACTTGGGGAATCTGTAATGAATGAGTAAGAATGTGCCCTCCCATTGTGCTGGTTTGCAGGGACTGAAGTTGGTGTCTTCAGCAACAGCAATTTGTCTCAGTTCTGGAGCTTAGGAGTGTCTCTGACTGCTGTGAGGGAGAGCCTGTCTGTGCCTCTCTCTCAGCTCCTGGTGTTTGCAGGCAACCTCCGACTGGCGGGCGCCTCACTCTGACCTCTGCCTTCGTGTTCAGTGGCATTCTCCTGTGTCTCTCTCCTCACAGGGCCATCTTCTTTTTTTTCTTAAACAACATTAGTCACTTTTGTTTAAAACATTTAAAGTAAGTGTGCAAAATTAAATACACATAAAAGGGACACGCCTACTTCACATGGAAATCCGCGTACAGAGGTAGTTGACTACAGGAAGGTGAAAGAGCTGGGTGAGCCGAGAGATGGCCGCTGGGGAGCGTGGGTGCTGGCAGCCGGAACCGGGACTGTGGCTTGGGCTTCTTTACAGGGAATTTAGGAAAATCAAATGTAGACCTCAAGTAGTACTAACAACATTGCATCCATGACCTTAGCTACCAAATGTTAAAAGAATGTTATGTGCCTTTCATTCACAAAATGTTAGTGTGACGTTCTTTTCATAAACGTCGGGGAGAGAAAACAGCAGCGAGACAGGGAAGTGGCCATGGCAGGCTAAGGCATCCCACTCGGCTTTGTTGAGATGCCAAACTTTTCCCTTCATGTCCTCTAAACTAAGTGATGCTTTCTTCTACAACTAATTTTTAAAGTCTATGCCTTATTCTGTTCCCTGCACCCAACAGGGAAACTCAGTTTTCATGGGGAATTTCACCAGGAGACCCCAAGCAATGCACAAAGCATCCTACTCACTGGGTAGGCCTGATATTTGCCTCAATTCCCACAGCTGCAACAGAAAGGCAGGGCACCAGCACGTGCACACACACAGCCAAGCTCAGAGAGGACCGCAACATGGGACCCGTGAGGGCAATGCCCTCCTGTGTCTTCTAACACAGCTGTGTCTCCTTCTTCATGGTCAGATGGGAGAAAATTCCTTTCTCCTTGTCTAAGGCAAGCGGCTGGCATTATTATTCTGTTGAAATCTGGTTATAATGCAAGAACTAACATTTACACATCTGTTCATTTCCCCATGATAGACTCAGTGAAAATGACGGAATCTGTTGCTAAAAACACATTTTGATTGGCCCATCCCTTTCTCACCCCAGTCCCTGAGTGTGTACAGAGCCCCTGTTGCAGGTGTGAGGAAGCCGTTGTTTGATGCTCACAGGTGCCCTGGGAGGGTGCGTGATTCGGCAGCTGATCGTGGTTCAGATAGAGGGTCAAAAAAGTTACTGTGGCTGATACACAAAAACCACTTTTTATTTTTCCTTAGAAAGTACCAGGCAATGGATCTGAACTTACTTCATTTTAATTTCCAGAAACAGGAGAGAGTACAGAAGGTTTCAGACTGTGGGGGAGGAGAGAGATGTACTTTCCTGGCAGACGTTCCTTTTGGGATTTAGGGTGTAAGCTGCTCTGCGGACATTGGTCATGTGCTCTAATTACTGTAATAAAATGGCAGGCTCCTGCCACCTTCTCTTCTCTGTTTCGCTCTTGGCCAGCATGGGGTGGGGAAGTGGTGACATCATCGTTTTCTGTCTCTAGGTCAAGTGGGTGCCGACTCAAAGGCTGGCTCCTATTTTCCACCATTAGGTCCCCCGTTGTTGGGGACATTTCCTGATGTGCCATTTTGTTCCAAGCACAGCACTTTTATTTTTATGGAGGAAACTGAGAGGAGTCTAGCAAGTCTGAAATGGTAGGTGAATTGGCAAGGAATACTGACCTCCTTGTTTCTAAAATGCACCAGGGGAAAATAAAATCACACACAAGCAGGACCCACACACCAAAAATCAATCTTACTTTCAGAGTGGAATTCAATGGAACAAGCAGCAAAACAGGAGGCTGAGCTCCAGGGCGATTCCTGAGCAGCGAGTTACCTCGGTTCACTGTTTGTAAGATGGGGCGACAGCAGTGATCCCAATGAAATCACAGTCAGTTAGTTATGCTCCTACTAGCAGTCATTGATGGCATTCTCAGCATGTTGTGCTGGGCACTGCTCTTCACAGGGACACTCGGAGCTAGGTTTATTGTTTCCATTTTACAGGTAGAGAAAACTGAGACAAAGGGAAGTTCAAAAAATTGCCCAAGTGTGTGCAGCCCTGCAAGTGTGGATACATTTGGTCCTTGGAGACTGGTCCACCCATGCGTAGCTTGCTGTGAACACCACTGCCCGGGTTCTCACGGCCTTATGGGTGGTGAGTCCCGACTGCTGCTGCGCTGTGCTCAGCGGCGAGGCTGGTTCTAGTCCAATCCGCCACAATGTGCCCTGCAATCGTTTTTCTCCGGAGCCTTTGTTTTTCAGTTGTTGTTGCTTCCAGACCTTGGCTTCATTTTGCTTTTAGAACCCACAGAACAATTGATCTTTCTCCCATCCTTTGCTTCTTTCTTTCCCCTTCCCTCCCTCCTTTTGCCCCCCCCCCCCGCCTCTTTCTCTCTTTCCCCTTCTCTCTTCCTCACCTCAACCCCAGCCTGAAGGGAAATGTTTTCTAAAATGGACGAAATTCTCCCTTCCCATTTCTTTCGGAAACCCTATCTATGTTTAACTAATGCCCCTTTCCTAAGGGCTTAGGTTTTTAAAACAAAAGCAAGACATATTTGCAAGCTACTTTTGTTCCTATTCTACCAGGCTCCTACCTACTAGGGTATGTACCAAAAATTGGAGTGTGTTGGATAGGGGAAAAAAAGATACAAAAAGCAAAAAAAAAAAAAAAAAAAATTCATAGAGTAATATTTCAACATACTACAGAGCCCCATGCCCTTTGTTTGGCCGTGCTTCCTCAGAAGGCGACTGTAAGTTGCCAGGCTGCTGCCCTAGTTGCTGGGGAACAGCTCTGCGCCCTCCCCACCCCGGGCGGGACTCCAGTCTAGACTTCTCCTTTGGGATCTTCCAAGGCTGAGGTGCTGCCGTTTCTGAGACAGGAGATGAGAGTGGGTGTACGGGGAGGACTGGAGGTTTCTCCTCACGCGGGGAAGTTAGAGTTTCCTGAGGAAGAGGTTGAGCTCTGGTTCCAGGGCGCTTCGGAGGGAGCTGTGGCTGCTGGCTGAGACTGTGGCATTGAGAGGAGATGATGAGACGGAACTTTTCTGCGGGAACTTCCTGCCTGAGGCCCAAGGTTCTGGTAGTGGGAGGAGGGGCGAGTCATGATGTCTGCTCTTCCTGCAATGCGCTGTTCTGAGAGATCTACTTAGCTATAGCTTGCTGTGTGTTGGCTCCCAGAGACTCGGGAAAGTCCAGAAGGGGTAGAGCAGGGTGGAGATGACTTCCCAGTCACCTCATGGGCTCCGGTCAAGACAGAGTTGAAAGGGCCCTGGTGACCCCTGGTTGCCGGCTGGTGTGAGGATTCTGTGGACGAGATGTGGTCAAGAAGGCTTCTCGCTCCTGAGGCCTCAGGAGAATGAAGTTGCTGATTTATCTCACTCCCACAGGTGGGCAAATGGCCTAAAGGACAGGAGAGGGGCACCCCGCTACACTTGGGTTACATATCTGTTTATTCAGCCACCATCTATTGAATGAAGCAGCCAGGGAAATTTATTTATTTTATTTTTATTTTTGTTATACAAAGATTAGTCTTTTCCTTTGAGAAGCTTGAAGTTCGGTAGAAGAGATGGAATTCTACACAGATCATTACAGTTCTTAGTGTGTGTGTGCGTGTTGACTATTTTCTTACTTCTCTCATGTCTCTGCCCTAGTCTTCCCTAGAATATTGGACACGAGGCTCTGCCCCTCTCTGCCACCTGGGACTTGCTCCTCCCGGTGTGGCAGGAGCGACTTGCCTGTCTGCTGGGATAGGGAAAAAGTGGCATCTGTTGCTCCAGATCAGCGATTTTCAACCTGTGTGCCACGGGACGCTGGTGTACCACAGGATTTTTAAAACATGCAGTACCTGACTACTTAGTCTGGGTACCGACCTCTCTTTCCTTAGATTGTCAAATAAGAAAATGACCACAAATATTGATCGATTTACAACCTATGCAACTTACGACCATTTGACTTTACGACCACAATCGCTAGCCACGACTGCTCTGCGTCTGGCAGCACAAGCGTTGCCCAGCTGGGCGTACAACAGTGCGGACCAGTTTCCGGCAGCACTACCATCTCCGTGTGCACCATTTCAACTGTTATCCCAGACTCGGTACAGCAATTTGTGTTTTGTGTCTTGGATAGTTTTCATCAAACCCCTCCCAAGATGTCTACCAAGAGGAAATTGTCTTTGCAAATATTAAACCAGTTGTACTGGTAATGCAGTGTTTTACTTAAACCTGACGAATGTAAAAATAAGAAACAAAATGGTGTAGAGATGATACAAATGGAATAAAATGAACAAATAAAATTATGATATATAACAATAATGAAAGAAAATTATGATAAAATATGACTTAAAAGATTTTTATAACATCATTTCACAGTACTGTACATATAGCCTACTCAACTTATGATCAAATTGTGTTACGACTGGTCTGTCAGAGCCAATTGTGCTTGTAAGTCGAGCACTAGCTGTATAGCCAACACAACAATAGCCATCTGGTGTGAATGAGTCAAAATTATACCTATTTTTTTTTGTCAGATTGCCACAGAATTTTACTAATTAGTTTATATGTGCCACAAGATGAGAAAGGTTGAAAATTGCTGCTCTAGATCACATTATTGGAGGGAGTAAGGTGTTCATTGAAAGGTCACCCCAAACAGCCTGCCCCTTTTTCTTCTCTTTGAACTCTTCTCCTCACAGGTGGGCACGAGGCTTTCTCCTCTGCGTGATTAGGGATCTGCTCTGTACAGGATGGCCTGCAGTTCTCCGGCTGCTCCGTGTGGCCGAGTGGATGAGGCAGCCCACTGCGGTAAGTGTGCATGGATATGTGTGTGGCATATTAGGAAGCCCATTTGTCTGCAGGCCCCTTGTTTCCCCATCTGGCGTCATCTGATGTATAATGAAGCTGATATTGTGAGCTCCACCTCTTCAACTCATCTGTGTATTTCTCAATTGATTCCCAAACCAGAGGGGAGCGGTGTAATGTATGTTTCTCCCAAGTCGTAACACAGGATAAGCACTGTCACAGAAATATAAGCACAGGGCTGTAGGGTCAGAGGAAGCTATGAGTCAGGAATGCCTTCACAGAGGAAATGACATGAGCTGGGAGGGAATTTGCCAGGTGGAGACCCAGAAGCTTGCCAGCCGACATCTGTTCAGTCTTTGCCCCCTGTAATGCCAGTGGCCAAGGCCAGGCAGGTTCTCATTAGATTCAGGCAGACGGTATTGAAACTGCGGAGCCGGGAAGTGTTGGGCCATTCCATTTAATAAAGTCTTACAACAGCGGACAAGCACACAGGCAGGAGAAACCGCCTCTCAGGCAAACAAACAGCAAAATGGCCCCTCTCAGTGGTGAGCAGGCAGTCCGCACATCCACAATCCTCCTGAGCACAAGCACCCACAACCTTATACAGGCCACACACATGGCACTGCCATGTGCTCACACACTAATCAAGAAAGTGCTTGCAGCCAGTACACCAACGAGCAAGCCTAACACAGCTGCCCCACATTCCACCCCTTTAGGGTTGCTCACTTCACAATCTACATGACAGGAAACAGAGACAACAGCAACAGCAAAGTTACACAATCATTACAAAGGTGCCCTTCACAATGTCTCCCTGAGCACTTTGCCCAGAGTGTCACCTGGAGACCCTCCTCTAACCCCCTACCCATGGTAGGTGGGAGGACCTGTATAGTCCAGGGCTGTGTCCATGGAAATCATAGTGTCCTTGGTACATCTCTGCCACTGGATGGGAACCAGTGCAGGAGGGCCTCCACAGGTGCTGTGCCCCCCCCCATCAGGGTCTCTCATAGTACTGTCCACCAGCGACGTGTCCATCCATCAAGGGAGCTGGTGCCCCCCTCTGGTCGCAGTCCAAGAGTCAGTTCACAATAGACAGCCCAGCTGTCTGTGCAAATCACCAAGGTAAAGGTCCATTACAGGAAACTAGTGATACAGCTCTTTATTAACAGACCTCAGCACCTTTCCATAGTGTGCTGTCTGTTGCCACAAGCCCCATCCAAACCCCTCAACAAGCTCACAGGGCCTGGTGGGGTTGAACACATTCAAAGCCTGTGTCACCTTAACAGTTCTCTTAGCTGCTGCTGTAAAAAAAGCACCTATTACCTTCTAATGCCAACACCTGCTGCACATTGGAAGGGGACTAGTGGATTGTCAACTTTGCATGGGGCCTCTGGCCCCTGCCTGTCCCTATTGGATGGGTCCCTCGCCCTTCCTCCTAGTCAAACTGGGACAACGAGTCTTGGGGATCCTGTAACCTGAATGTCAGCCATTTCCTGGCAGATGCCAGGGCCACCCACTTCCCCCACTTTTTCAGCAGCTGGAGCCTCTGTTCTGATTCAACCTGCCACCAAATCTCCAACAAGACTTGATTAGGCTTGCCATCTAATTTCTCTCTATCTTCCCTGGCCACAATCAAATCTATCCACATCTGTGTTTGGGTAACTTTCACAGGCCTATTCCTCTTGCTAGTTGGAAGAGCAGCCCTCACAGCCTTATGGTCTATCTTTGTTCCGGAGAGCATGATGCCATTCACCCCCTATGTCCTGTAACCGCACCGAGCAGGCTGCCAGGAGCTGAGTGGGTTTCTGCCTGAATTTCACCCCCAACTCCATCAGCCCGGCCTGGGTGTAGGGCCGGACCACAGACTGCTCCACTGCCAGGGGAGGAGGCTGTGTTTGCCCCTGAGGGACTCTTGGCTGCTGGTTCTTTACCTCTTGGCGACCACCATCTGGGCTCTGAGTCTGCAGATGGCAGTTGCAGCCTGAACCTCCCTTTCAGAAGAGTTGGAAATGCCTGGTCCTGCTGACTCAGAGCCACTCTGCTGACAGAAATGTAGCTCCATCTTCTGTGCCCGCTTTGGCTCCTGTGGCTGCCAGCTCTCAGCCTGAAGCTGACTCTCGAGCTCCTGAACCTGCACTTGTTTCTCCAACAGCTGTCACTGCCAACGTTCAGCTTCCAGGGCAAACCACAACTTGCAAACACATAACTCTTTGTCCAGAGACTGCTCCAGTTCCAGGCGCCGTTGGCTCCCAACCTGCACCTCACACTGCAACTCTCAGACCTAGGCAGACGCCTTCTCCAGCACATGCTCCAGTTCACTCTGTTGTTGGAGCTCAGTATACAGCTTATCCTGAAGCTTTCGACCTCACTCAGCTTCTCTCTTGGTTTCTTCTTGCAGGATTGTAAAAAACACCCAGCCCATGGTCCCTACCAGGAAAGCCACAGGGAACAGCCACTCCTCTAATCCACCCCTCAAGGGTATTGGCGGCTCCATACCAATCTGCCCTGAATCCTGCCTGCTACGCCAGATGTAATGCTGGTAGCCAAAGTGAGGCAGGGTCACACTGGATCCGGTAGACAGTAGAAAAACTGGAGCCGGAAAAGGTTGTTGGTCCATTCCATTTAATAAAGTCTCACAATGGCGGACAAGCACACAGGCAGGGGAAAACCTTTTCTCCCACACACAAACAACAAAATGGCCCCTCACAGTGGTGGGCAGACAATCCACGCATCTGCAATCCCCCTGAGCTCATGCACCCACAGCCTTATATAGGCCACACACATGCCTCTGCCATGTGCTCACGCACTAATCAGACAAAGGGCTTGTAGCTGGTAAACCTGCCAACAAGCCTAACACAGCTGCCCCACATTCCACCCTTTTAGGGTTGCTCGCCTCATGATCTACACCACAGGTTTCTTCTGCGATGGTCCCTGTGTGAGGAGTGAGGTACATCACAAAAACAAAAACAGTACAGACTACAGCAACAAAATTACAAAATGCAGTTATTGGCAAAATGATACTGTGGTCAGTGGTACCAAGAGAGACAAATCTGTCCCTTCTGGCAGAATACAGGCCAGAGTTCTGTCTGCAGACGGCACAGTAGCAGGCACCAGAGGCCGCCCCGGGTGGGCATACCAAACCTTATTGGCCAGTACACCAGGATCTCTGGTTCAATGTGCAGCAAAGTGGGAGAAGTCATTATGGGCCATAAAGAAATTACAAAGGTGCCCTTAATAATGCTGTCTCCCTGAGCACTCAAGAGATAATACACTTCTACCTGTATGGGTGTATTATCTGGTCCCCTTCCAATGTGCATACAATGGGTGGCCAAGTGTTGGTTACCCAGGCAATTAACTGGAGATCTACCTCCAGCTCCCTACCCCACGGTGCTAACAAGGCCACCCATTGTAGGTGGGGGGCCTGTACAGTTCAGGGCCTTGGCCATGTCCATTGAAGCCATTGGCCATTAGGGAGGGCTGTTGGGGCAGGAAAAAGCACACTGTCCTGCTGTCCAGAGCCCGGCTTGAGCAAAGCGTCCTTGGTATGTATCTGCAACTGGATGGGAGCAGCTGCCCAGTGCAGGAGGGCCTCCACTGGAGCTGGGCCCCCTGTTGAGGTCTCTCATTCAAAATCTGAAGTACTGTCCACAAGCAACATGTCCATCCAGTTAGGGAGCCAGTGCCCCCCTCCTGTCACAGTTCCTGCTTTAAGAGTCCATTACACTGCTCAATGATACCAGCAGCCTGTGGGTGGTGGGGGACATGGTACTTCTACTCCACCAGTCCACCCCTAGGTCTTGAGCCCATTGCCTCACCATAGAACCCGTGAACTGGGTACCATTGTCACTTTCAAGGACCAGAGGCAGCCTGTACATAGCACTCAGGTGGTCCAGAGGCTGCATGACTGCCCTTTGGTCTGGGTTATGGGCAGGGTAAGCAGCAAACAGACTGATGGCAGTATCTACACATGTGACTGCATACTGTTACCTGTCCAACTTTGGTAAGGGTCTGATGATGTCTATTTGCCATTGTGTCAGGGGAGCACGGCCTCTCTAGATCTGGCCAGGTAATGCCAGTTGTCTCCGTGGGTACTCCTTGGAACACACTGCACAATGCTCACAGGCTGCAAGTACCTCTGCATAGGACACAGGCAAGTTCCACACCTTAACCGTAGCCCACATAGTTTTCTGTCTTACATGGAATAGACACCAGTGGAGCCACTGCACCACGTCACCTGCAGGCACAGTTTCTAACCATCGCACCCTTGCCAATGTATCTGCCTCATCATTTCCAGGATGGGCTAGAGGGGCATGCCCCGTGACATGGTATACTGTCACCTGTTTCTGGTGTCTATATCCCATAAGTCCTGCCATATGGCCTGACGCCATAGTGGATGGTGCATTACCATCCACTGGTTAATGTGCCGAGTAGCAATCCAAAGGGTCAGTCCACGATAGACAGCCCAGCTGTCAGAGCAAATCACCAGAGGTGAAGGTTCATTATGGGCAACTAGCCATATGGCTCTTAATTTCACCCCTTGGCTGCTTTGGCCTGTACCTGTGTCCATCCAAATAGTCTCAGTGGCCGGATGGAAGGCTATGGCCGCCCACTTGGCAGGTTGGCCCCTGCTAGAACCATCAGTATACCAGGCATCCTCGGGGATGGGCATCCGCCCCTCCTGGTAGGACTGACTTCAGGTTCTGCCTCCTGAGCCCCAGCTGCACCTGGCTCTAAGGTCGCATAGGTGACTGGACCTAAGACTTCCTGCAGTTCTGCCCTCAGCGGGCTGGTGCTAAGAGCACAGCGTTGTTGCAGGTAGGCACCCCACTTGGCCAGGGTGGAGGTTTGGGCCATTACCACTACGAGGTTTGGTCGCCCAATCTCTCACCCATCCTGCAATAGAGTATGTGGTCTTTTTTTTTTTTTGTCTTTTTTTGTCTTTTCTGAAGTTGGAAATGGGGAGGCAGACAGACTCCCCGCATGTGCCCGACCGGGATCCACCCAGCATGCCCACCAGGGGGCAATGCTCTGCCCATCTTGGGGCGTTGCTCTGCCGCAATCAGAGCCATTCTAGCACCTGGGGCAGAGGCCACAGAGCCCTCCCCAGCGCCCGGGCAAACTGCTCCAATGGAGCCTTGGCTGCGGGAGGGGAAGAGAGAGACAGAGAGGGGGAGGGGTGGAGAAGCAGATGGGTGCTTTTCCTGTGTGCCCTGGCCGGGAATTGAACCCGGGACTCCTGCACGCCAGGCCGACACTCTACCACTAAGCCAACTGGCCAGGGCCTAGAGTATGTGGTCTTGACTGTAACTGGAGTTGTGGTCATAATACTCTCAGTGGCCAGGAGGACAGTATACACAGCTGCCAACTGTTCTCCACTAATGAGTAATGGACTTCAGTGCCTTTCCACAATTGGGACCAAAACCCAATAGGTTGCCATAGGCACTCTGTCTGTTGCCACAAGCCCCATCCAAACTCCTCAGGGGTAACATGGACATCAAACTCATAGACCTGGCAGGATCAAGCACATTCAAGTCTGTGCCACCTTGACGGCTCTCTTAGCTTCTGCAAATGCACCTTATGCCTGCTCAGTCCAATCCCAGTGAACCCCCTTCTGAATAAGGTGATATAAGGGACACAGTAATTGAGCTAAATGGGGTATGAATGCTCGCCAATACCCCAAAAGACCTAGGAATTTCTGTAACTGCTTTACCGTAGTGGGCACAGGGTATGCTTGGATCTTAGCTATAACTGCGTCAGGGATAACCTTTGTCTTACCTGACCAGACAACTCTCAAGAACTTAACAGATAACCCAGGTCCTTGTAACTTGCTCTCATTGACCGCCCAGCCACATGCTTTCATATAAGATAGCAGGGTAGGGACTGCTTGCTCCATTCTGGAAGTCACTAGTTAGCATAATGTCATCAATATAGTAATACATACAAACTGCCTCTGGCTGTTTCCATTTGGCTGGGTCAGCAGCCACCAGCCCGTGACACAAGGTGGGGCTATGCAAATAGCCCTGTGGTAATAATGTAAATGTCCATTGATGCCCTACCCAAGTGAAGGCAAATTGGTCTTAACTCTCTGCAGCTATATCAATAGAGAACAAGGCATTAGCCAAATCTGCCACAAAGTGATATGTCCCCAACTCATGGCTTAACTGATCCATCAGGTTAGCTATTGAGCGTACAACAGCATGCAAAAGGGAAACTTCACTAAATTCCCTGTAATCCACTGTAATTCACCAGGTTCCTCTTGGTTTGCACACAGGTCACACTGGGGAATTGCAAGGGCTGTGTGCTGGCTGGATGCTCCCCACCTTTTCTAGTTCAAGCACTGTCCCAGTGATTTCTTCATAGCCCCCTGGCAGGCGGTACTGCTTCATTCTAGTCACACGCTGGGGAACGGGTAATTGCAAGGGGGAATGTGCTGCGTGTCCCCGCAACACTGCCTTCACAACCCTGATCTGCAGCCGGAACTCCCTGGCTGTAGTTTCCAACCACAGTCCTTGTAAGACATCTACCCCCAAAATATATTCAGAAATAGGGGATACATATACCTTATATGGCTTAGGAGGCAGTCTTCCTATCCCCAATGGAATAGTTATTGGCTTCACTTGAACAGTTTGGCCCCCATACCCATCAATGGCCACTGGGGTCCCAGCAAACTGCTCTGGGTTTCCATAGAGGAGGGAACATTCTGCACCTGTATCCACCATGGCCAATACCCATTGTAATGAGAAGGGGACCAGTGGATAGCCAGTTCCACGTATGGACTCCAGTCCCCACCCACACCTGTTAGACGGGTTCCTTGGCTTTCCCCCTATTCAAACTGGAACAATGGGTCTTGGGGGTCCTCCTCTCCTTCAGCGGTCTCCTCATATAATCCTGTAACTGTGCTGCCCGTGCACCAACCGTTTTATTGGTAGCTGCTGGGGCTGTTCTTCTCAGTGGCTGGAATCTCTGTCCTGGTTTAAGCTGCTGCCAAAGCTTCAAAAGAACCTTGTTAGGCTTTTCATCTAATTTTTCCCTATCTGCCCCAGTTGCAATCAAATCTACCCACCTCTGTGTTTGGGTAACTTTCACAGGCCCATTCCTCTTGCTAGTCAGGGGGAGGGGGCAGGCAGCCTGGGCAGCAGAACTCACAGCTTGTGACTCCATGCTACCTCCAGCTCCCCCAAATCTGCTACCATCTGTGTAACCGTATTGATAGGCTGTCCCACATGGGGGCCCAGGATAGCCACTAGTGACCCAAAAGGGCTGATGGGGCACTGCAGAGTATAAGATCCTGCATCCCAGCCATAAGCACTTCCTTGTCTGATCCATGGGATCCTGGGGTGGAAAGCAGCATTCTTCATACCTAGTTCCTGAAGGACCTTCACTAACTCACTGTAGCACTGCCACCTACTCATTGCCCCCGCAAATCCCCAGCATTCTGCCAGACCATACGAATGGCAGCCGTCACCCATTCTAATAGGGTTTGGTCCCCTGGGTTGTCATGGCAGTTCTGAAGATGCTGCCTCAAGGAGGAGTGTGTAGTAATGGCAGCCAATTTCTCCATCTCTGTTCTGGAGAGCATGATGCCATCCACCCCTATGTCCCACAACCTCAGTAGCCAGGTTGCCAGTGGCTCCATGGGTTTCTGCCAAAACTGTGCCCCCAACTCCATCAGTTCTGCCTGAGTGTAGGGCCGGACCACAGAGTGCTCCACTACCTGTGGGGGATGCTGTGGCTGCCCTTGAGGGACTCTTTGCACTGGGATTTTACCTTCTTGGTGACCACTGGCTGTGCTTTGAGTCTGCAGATGGCAGTTGCAGCCCGAGCCTCCCCCTCAGAAGAGAAGGAGTTGGAAACGCCTGCTCTCACTGACCCAGAGCCACTCTGCACAGGAATGCAGTTCCGTCTTCCATGCCCGCTTTGGCTCCTGTGGCTGCCAGCTCTCAGTCTGAAGCTGGCTCTTGAGCTCCTGAACTCACAGTTGTTTTTTCAACAGCTGTTGCTGCCAACGTTCAGCTTCTAGGGCAAATTTCAACTTGTGAACCTGCAATTCCTTCTCCAGAGATTGCTCCAGTTCTAGGTGCTGTTGGTGTTCAGCCTGCACCTCACACTGCAACTCTTGAACCTGGTTGGCCTCCTTCTCCAGCACTGGCTCCAGTTCATGCCATTGCTGGTTCTCAGCTGCAGTCTGACTTGCAATTCTCAGATCAGTAGCTCTTTCTCTAGTGACTGTTCCAGCTTGTGCCATTGTCACTCACTCCACAGCTCACCCTGGAGCTTTCGACCTTGGGCTGCCTCTCATGCAGAGCTCTTAGTTTCCTCTCAAAGGGCTGTAAAAAACACCCAGCCTATGGCCCCCAAAAGGACAGTCACAGGGAACCATATGCTGGAGAACAGTGGTGACCACTCCTCTATCCCACCCATCAAGGGTGTTGGCAGCTCCATATCCATCTACTCTGAACTCTGCCCACTAGGCTAGATGTAAGGCTGGTGGTTGAAGCCAGGCAGGTTCCCACTGAATTTGGGCAGACAGTACAGGAACTGTGGAGCCGGAAAGCATCGGGCCATACTCGTTTATTTGCAAGGATAGGAAAGGAAATAATCATCAAAAGGGAAAGAGCTAATAAACAAAGGAAAATCTGCTATTTGCAGTAAAGGCAAGGGAGTAAGAAAAACTGCACCTCACAGTGGTGGGAGAGCAATCTTGGAGAATCGCCGCCCAGGGGCAGCACCCATAGTCTTATACAGGCCATGGACACGTGCCTCTGCCACGTGCTCACACACTGATCAAGCAAAGTGCTAGTAGCCGGTAAACCTGCGAGCAAGCCTCACACAGCTGCCCCACACTCCTGAAGTGTGTATTTACTTAGAAGAGAAACCAAGGAGAGCAATTCAGTCCAATGACACACAGTTCAGACTTCTTCTAATACACAATGCCAACTTGGAGGGAGATTTTTACTGTGAACTGACTGTGGGCAAAAGCATTAAAGGGCGCTGGGAAATCCCAGTGCACAGGCAGAGAAGCAAATCTCGCTGAAAATAAAGGACTGGGACATTATTATTGAAAAATTGTTTTTCTGAGTTTAATCATTCTGTACCGGAGGGTTGGAGGTTTTTTCCACTGATGTAATTAGAGATTACATTTTCTAGAGGACATTTTTCATGTCAAGCAGGCAATGGCTCCAAAGAAGAGGAAGGGTGGCGCTTGGCGGGCAGAGGAAGAAATACCATGCTGACACAGTGGGGGGGTGAAACTGGATTCAGCAAGGCACCCTTTTCACACCACGCTACTCCCAATGCGTGGGCCAGCATGGGTCAGTTTTGGAAATGTAGTTGAAACCCTGTAATCACATTCTCCTTGGCATCTTCAAGTGAGTTGGCTCTGGTGCAACTTTGCCAGTTTAGTTCAAGTTCACTTAATCTCTCTCTCTCTCTCTCTCTCTCTCTCTCTCTCCCTCCCTCTCTCTCAGTAGCAGAAATATTCAGATGAGTGAGACATCGTCTCGTCTCTATCCTTACAAGGAGAGAGGAGAGTATGTCGACAATGACAATACAGTGTGCTGAGTGTTGTGAAAGAGGTAAGAACAGGATGAGAGAGGAGCACACAGGATGGGCGCCTGACCAAGTCCAGCAGGAAGCTCAGCGAAGGCTTTCAGACAGGCCATAATGAATGAGGTGAGCTTTACAAGAGCAGTTATCACAGTCAATGACTTGGTTGTGGCTGTTAAAGCCCTCCTTGGAGCTGATGCTTCAAATCCGTCCCTCTCTGTATTTTGCTCTCTCCTTAGGGATCCCCTAGTCCTTAACTGTTGACCCCTTCCCTGCCTGACTCATCCATTACAACTCTGGTCAATATCAGCAGAATCCTGGATCCCAACTCTGGAGCATGGCTTTGAGCCTGAAACCTGGGGAAGCCTAATGAATACACAGGGGCCCAAAGGAGCAAGGATGTGGAGCAAAGCAGAAAACGATAGCCAGTTGTCACCGCTGGAACCATCAAGGATGAGGAAGTAAGTAGGGTGCTGTCCATGCTTCTCTAGTATCAGGCTTTCATATACTCATCTTCATTATTGACTTTATATGCCTAGACTTAACGTTTTCTTTAAACCAATGCAAACAATTATAAGGGCAAGGACCTTAACCTAGTCTTAATCAACAGTGTTTGTGAAATTATATTTTAGGTGTATTACTTACATTTTTATAATCAACATTAAATTTACTTTGGTTGTTTCTATGTCTTGGTCACTGTGAATAATGCTGCACTGACCATGGGGGTGAATGTGTCTTTATGTACTAGTGTTTTGGAGTTTTGGGGGTAGATACTCAGTAGAGGATTGGATAAAGAAGATGTGGTACATATACACTATGGAATACGACTCAGCCATAACAGGTGATGACATGGTGACTTTTACAGCAACATGGATGGACCTTGAGAACATTATACTGAATGAAATAAGTAAATCAGAAAAAACTAAGAACTGTATGATTTCACACATAGGTGGGATATAAAACTGAGACTCATGGACATAGATAAAATTGAAGTGGTTACCAGGGGGAGGTGGAAGTATGGGAGGGGGTGGGGAAGGAGGTGGGGAAGAAGGTGAAGAGGGACAAATATAAGGTGACAGAAAATGATCTGACTTTGGGTGATGGGTATACAACATAATCAACAGTTCAAATGCTATAGAAATGTTTACCTGAAATCTATGTACTCTTATTGATCAATGTCATCCTGTTAAAGTTAATTTGCTAAATAAAATTTAAAAAACATTAAATTTACTATAACTAAAATGAAATATTTGCTGTTGTGCAAATTAAATCATCTTGCATATCAATAGGGGACACATACCACATTTTGTAAAACACAGACATAGGGAGCTGTAAGTGACTAGAATTCTGTTTACATCACTAGAAGCCTTCTACTGAACAGATTTACCTCCTCTCAAGATAGGGCTTCCAGAAGATTCTCCTTGATACAGCTATTCCTGATGCTGTATCATTGTAGAAACCAAGGTCACTTTCACCAGGAACTTTTAACTCTTCACAATGACTGAGATGTCGAACTCTCTCAACTGAACGAGTATTTGAGTGCTTACTCTATGCATGGTGCCATGTGAGGGGCTGCGGCTGGCGCCCTTGTGGCCCTGCCGTTAAGCAGCTCTCTTTCCTTGTGAAGTTACAGAGGACAATGGCAAAGAATACAAGGATACAAAGTTCCATGTGCTGTGATGTAGTATTGTGTCAGAAACCCCAGTGAGGAAGTCTGGGGCTTAGAGTGGAGGTCTCAGAGGGACCTCTCCCTCCCCTGAAACCCATGTCATCTAACCACTCAGCCACATCAGAAGATAGAACATGAAGCAGATGAGAGAGCATGGGGTAAGAAGAGAGAGAGCTGGATGGCCAGGCTTCTTCATGTTTGCTTACATCTGCATGTACAGAGAGACGTGTTCACATGCAGGAATCTGAGCACACTGTGACCCCACCCACTAGTGATGTCCTGGAATGTCCAGTGCAGAGCACCCTATAAGCCATGCCTGGGGAACATGAAGAAGGGGTATTGATGAGGCCAATCTGGAGAAAGTGGCATCAAGAAAAATCCCTGAAGGGTAAGAATGTTTCCAAATGCATGAATAGATGAAAAGTTCTATTTTGGGACAGAAATGGTGGTTCTTTCTGCCATCTCCATTCTATATCCCAATACAAATTAAGTCCATAACTATTCTCAATAGGACAGTATTACGGTAGACATCCCTGAGAGAATCTCCCCTAGGACCCAGGGTCTTCCAAGAAAATGCCTCTGTGCAATGAGACCTTCTCTGATCAACTTCTCCTATAGAGCAAGAAGAGTGTGTGGCCTTAGATAAGCTGGTTGATGCACATGGACGGTAGCTTGAATTGCAGTGTCATCACTCCAGTGGACACAGTCCTGTGTGATTGTCTTTGTATGTTTTGTAAGCCTGTATTTGGCAGTGTCCCTCAGCAAGAGTCAGGACCCAGTTCATCTGGTCGCATCTGAGGAGCAGCCCAGTGCCCCTGCCACAGAGTTAGCCTGAGGGACGCTATAAAACGTTGACACGGCACCACTGGTTTTTTGTTTGTTTTTACCATCAATATGAGCATAATTCTGCCTAAAGTGGTGAGAAATTGTAATGTCAGACTCCTCACTTCATGTAGGGAAGCCTGCCGTCTCCTCCCCACTGGGTCTGGGGAAAATGGGAGAGGCAGAGGACAGCTGTCTGGGTTCTATCCCCACAGTGAGTCTGGCTCATTGTGCAAACTCCCGTTCGTGTAGAAGAAAAAGAACCTGCTTTATTTCTACCACAGGGATTAGTAAATCAATCCTTAACAGATGGATGCAACATGGACTCTGCCACCAATAACTTTTTAGCCCACAGAAACAATGAATGGTACTTCATATACTTGTGAGAGGCTCAAATGGAAGTTGACTGCAACCTAGTAGTGTCTAAAGGCCACTTGAGACATCTGTCACTGGAAAGACACAGTTTAAGGTACATGCTCCACATCACTTTCAAGACATCTTCTAAGTACCATCCGAGTATTAATTCAGGTTTCTGGGAAGCGGCACGTTAATGCTTTCGAGCTCCCTGTGAAAGGTCTAGCAGCAGTGAAGACTGGGTGTTAGGCTTTTGGAAGTCCTGAGAGCTGATTTAGTGAAAGGTCATTTTTGCAACTGTTTTTGTACCTTTTGCATTTCTGTTGTTGAAAGTGTCACTCATCATACAATTCAAGTAACATTTCCTGAAATTTGCTGCTAGGAAAAGTTTGACTAGATTAATTTATTCTCCCAAATGAACCTTTACTGACTGTCTATGTGTGCCAGGCACTAGGCTAGGCCTGGGAACATGGGTCAACTAGTATATCTTTTATTTGATATGAGGTCTATCATATCAAACCCAAGGGGTATTCAGTTTTGCTGTATTGGGCAGGAGCACTAAACTAAATTGAGTGTTCAATTTAAATTAACCACCTCTCTCTAGGTACAACTCTTTTTACTCTTCTTATTTTTATTATCGGTTAAAATTGCATTATAAAGCAGCCCTGGCTCTGTAGAGCATCATCCCAAAATGCCAAGGTTGTGGGTTCAATCTCCAGTCTGGGCACATCCAAGAATCAACCAATGAATGCATAAATAAGTGGAACAACAAGTTGATGTTTTCTCTCTTTCTCTAAAAATAAATGAATGAATGGATATATAAAGAAATAAATATTTAAAAATTACTATATTATAAAGAGATACATTTCTATTTAAATATTTTCATATAGTAGAGAAAAGTTTATACAGGAGTGGGCAAAAGTAGGCCCACAGTTGTGAGTCTGTGAAATAGTTTATTCTTGTATCATATGTATTAATTATTGTATTATTTTCCATATGCGTAACTGTAAACCTCCTTTTGTCCATCTCCTGCATGTTCTCTGCTCTCACACATCCTCCAGTTTTAGTCCTAGGTGTGACCACTATTAACTATGTGTTGTGTATGATTCCAGCTAGTACAGCCCCCCCCCACACACACACATCTTCCACTCCAGACATCTTCCTTACACACACACAATGGCTGAGGACCTTGGAGTGGGCCACCCCAGGTGCAGACTAAAAGCAGGTGCATTGTTAGAAAAATTGTAAAACTAGTAAACTCTTCTAAAAGTCAGGCTGCTTTTTATTAGCACCATGCCCCTGCAATCAATTCCAAACAATGTCAGAGATAAAATACTTCTCCCTATGGGGTAGATCCTTCTCGCCAGCCCACTTTCCCTATTGCTATAACAATAAAAACACACACACAGGCAAATGCATATGTATGTGCTTTTACTTACAGAGGCAAATGTATAAATATGAGTGAGTATAATATACAGCCTTTGCAAAATACAAATGGAATAACATTATACATGATTCTTAGTATATTTTTCCATTAATTTATATTGGACTTCATTCCACATCATATCTTCTATATCCAGTTCTTTCCTAATGACTGTCAGATAGTGTTACATGAATGTATGATGAATTTATTATCCAGGCCTCTTTTGTTTTCACTATTAGCATTATAAATAGATGAGTTTTGCAATCCAGACTGGGAGTCTTTTCTTTTATTATGTAGATTTATCTCATTTATTTTTTATAACATATATTTGTTGCACTTCATTTTATCATAATATTTATTTGGTCATAGTATATCTATATTTTCTGTTCATGTTGTTGCCTTAAAATGATTTTTATTAATAATATTTAAAACTTTGATATAGTTTAAACTCCATTTCCTGTGCTATCGATGTT
This sequence comes from Saccopteryx bilineata, assembly GCF_036850765.1. NCBI lineage: Eukaryota > Metazoa > Chordata > Mammalia > Chiroptera > Emballonuridae > Saccopteryx > Saccopteryx bilineata. Next base: position 263,166,885 of record NC_089490.1, on the reverse strand, counting down.
GACCAGTTTTACTCCTTATTAGGAAAGAAGAGGAAAATTTATACTTCATACTTCCTTCCACTTTTTATTATTTTTTAGATTACCAAGATTTATAACTTATACAGAGCTAAGCCCTGGAAATGTAATTACATACTTATTGGTCACTAATAGAGCCTTCATCCATGGCTCTCCTGCTCATGACAGGACTTCAAAAATTTTTACTTATCTTTGGTTGGCTTTTTTTTTTGAGAGAAAAAAGCATCAACTTGTAGTTCCACTTACTTGTGTGATTGGTTGCTTCTCATATGCGCCCTGACCTGAGTTCCAACTGGTGACTTCTGGCGACCTCGGGATCAGCAACCCTGGGCTTGAATGGGTGACCTTGGCATTCTGAGGTGGCGCTCTATCCACTGTACCTCCTGCCCGGGTGCTATCTTTTTATTTATTATTTTTCTTTAAGGAGGGTTCATAACTGCTATGTTATCAAAATCTTTGCATTATTAAAACTGTCTGCTACCTTTAAATACGTAGATATTTCTTGGGCCACACATTTTCTCCGTCAGAATTCGGAAGATATTGTTCTACCGAAATGCATTTAGTGTTGCCATGGAGAAGGCTGAGGTCAGCTATTTTCTCCTTTGGGGGAACATTCTTTTCATTTCTGAATGCCCTTAGGATTCTGTTTTTGTTCTTGAACTTCAGTGTTTCTACTAAGTTATGGCTCAAATTTGAGACTTCTTTTTTTCCTTAGACAAAAATTGTACTTTCTTCAGATTTTACTTGGTGGATTTATGCTGTCTTCCTTAAGAAAAGTTTTCTTTTTTATATCTTTGAATATTTGTTCTGTTCTCCATTTTAGTAAAATTAATTATGCATATTAAGAACCTCTTCTTCCCCCTCCCTCATCTATCATCTTCTTTATAACCTCTTTTATTAAAAATTCTTTCTGTTTTGTTTTATATAAATTCTTAAGCTATGCCTCCACCTCCATATTCCTTACTTTATTTTCAGTATTATCTATTCTTCTTGCTGCTGCTAATGTGATTTTCAATCTTATGCTTTCATTGTTACCTCAGTTTCTTCCAATGCTACTTCAGTTCATATTTTTGTTTTTAATTTTTAAAGAGTAACCTTTTAATTCAAAAATACTTGTAGCCTTATATGCAGTTGTAAAGAAATAATTGACAGAGATCCCATGTATGGTTTTACCTATTTGCCCATATGATAATATTTTGCAAGACCATAGTCTAAAATTACAACCAATATATTGACATTAATATATTATATTATATATTAAGTCAAGATATGGAATAAAACAGAATCTTATTATCCTTTTATAGACACGCCTATCTCCTTTTTCCCTGGCCACCACTATCTGTCCTCTATTTCTATAATTTTGACATTTCAAGAATGTTTTATGAGTTTTTTCTCTTTTTAAAAATATAATGTACAGGCCCTGGCCGGTTGGCTCAGCGGTAGAGCGTCGGCCTGGTGTGCGGGGGACCTGGGTTCGATTTCCGGCCAGGGCACACAGGAGAAGCTCCCATTTGCTTCTCCACCCCCCCCCCCCCTTCCTCTCTGTCTCTCTCTTCCCCTCTTGAAGTCAAGGCTCCATTGGAGCAAAGATGGCCTGGGCGCTGGGGATGGCTCCTTGGCCTCTGCCCCAGGCGCTAGAGTGGCTCTGGTCGCGGCAGAGCAACACCCTGGAGGGGTAGAGCATCGCCCCCCGGTGGGCCTGGTGGGCGTGCCGGGTGGATCCCGGTCGGGCACATGCGGGAGTCTGTCTGACTGTCTCTCCCCGTTTCCAGCTTCAGAAAAATACAAATATATATATATATATATATATATATATATATATATATATATATTACATAAGATGTGTTGTAGAACTGTGTGTGCCTGAAATTGTATACTTTTGCTAACCAGTGTCACCCTAATAAATTCAATTAAATATAAAAAAATAAGACAAACTATATTCTTTTTTTATTAATTAAAAAAACAGAATGTTTTATAAATGGAATCATACAAGATGTAAGTTTTAGGATTGGCTTTTAAAAAATTCAACATAATTCCCTGGAGATGCATATAGTTTATTGACTGTGTCTAAAGTTCGTTCCTCTTTATTGTTGAGTTGTATTTCATGGCATGAACGTACCACAGCTTGCTTAACCATTTGCCCTTTGAAGGACATCTCAGTTGTTTCCAGTTTTGGAGTATCACAAACAAAGCTGCTATGAATGTTTGTGTATTATTTCTTGTGTGTATATAAGTAATTTTTCTGGGGAAGGTACCCAAGCGTGCAGTTGCTGGTCTTATATATAGTAGCTGTGTGTTTAGTTTTATAAGAAACTACTGAGCTTTTTTCCAGAGTATCTATAACATTTTACATTTCCACCAGCAATGAATGGGCGATACAGTTTCTCTCTCTACATCCTAGCTAGCATTGTGGTGTTGCCAGTATTTTTCATATTAGCCATTCTTATAGGTGTGTGATGATATCTCATTGTGGTTTTAATTTGTATTACCTTAATGGCTAATGATGCTGAATATCTTTTCATGTGCCTATCTGCCATCTGTATGTCCTCTTCAATAAAGCATCCATTATGTCTTCTGCACATTTTCTAATAAGATTGTTTTCTTAATGTTGAGTTTTGAGAATTCTTTATATAGTATAAATATTAGTTTGTTGTTGGATATGTGGTTTTCAACTATTTTTGCCCACTCTGTTGTCTTTTCATTCTCTTAACAGGGCCTTTTATAAAGCAAAAGTATTTAATTATTATAAGGTCTAATTCATCAATTTTCCTCTTATGGATTGTGCTTCTGATAAAAAGATGAAGAACTCTGCATAGCTCCAGGTCCTAGATTTTCTCCTGTTTCTTTTTTTTTTCCTAAAACTTTTTTACATTTAAATCTGCAATCCATTTTGACTTGATTTTTGTATAAAGTGTTAGGTTTAATTCAAGGTTCTTTTTTTTTTTTTTTTTTTTTGCCAATGAATGTCCAATTGTTTTAATACCACTTGTTGAAAAAGCTATTTATCCTCCATTGGATTGCTTTTTTACCTTTGTCAAAAGTCAGTTGGCCATATTGAAGTGGGCCTATGTTTGGAATCTTTATTCTGTCTCATTGATTTTTGTATCTATTCCTCTGCCAATGCCACACTATTTTGATAACTATAGCTTTGTGGTAGGCCTTTAATATCCAGTCGAGTGATCCTTACCACATTATTATCTTTTTCTATGGAACTTAAATATTTTTTTTATCATTTTACTTGAAAATAAATGTCAAACATACAGAAAAGTTACAAAGATAAAAATAGTATAAAACATACTTATATACTCTTTATCCAGATTCACATATTATTTATGTTTTGCTGCATTGCTTTATCATTTGACCTTCTAAGTACACACACCCCTTAAAAAAAATAAACCATTTAGAGCTCAATTAAATGCCTTATGAAAATTTCTTCCTAAATATCTTAATGTATACTTACTAGAAATAGATACATTTTTATACAACTACAATATAGTTATCAACTCTAATACATTTATCATTAATAAACATTCTTATCTAATCTACCACCCATATTTAAATATTTCTGAAAATTGACCCAGTAGTGTCTTTTAAAACCTTTTGAAAAGCTTTTGTCATTATTTGAGTTCTTTTTAAAATTTTTATTTATTTATTTTAAATGTTTATAAACAATATTATTTTATATTAGTTTCAGGTATAAAGCATTAATTTAAAAAATATTTATTCTAGTGACTTTAGAGACAGGAAGGGAGAGAGAGGGAGAAACAGGAACTTCAGTCTGCTCCTGCGTGTGGCCTGACCAAGGATTGAACTGGCAACCTCTGTGCTTCGGGACAATGCTCCTACCAACTGAGCTAGCAGGCAGGGATGAGGTGGTTAGACAATCATGTACTTGTTCCCTTGATATTTCCGATTTTCACCTGGCACCATATATAGTTATTACAATATTATTGACTATATTTCCAGTGCTATACTTTACATCCCTCTGACTATTTTGTAACTACCAATTTTACTTCTCAATCCTTTCACCTTTTTCTCCCAGTTTCTCAACCCCCTCCCCGGTGGCAACCATCATTCTGTACTCTGTGTCTATGAATCTGTTTGTTTTGTTTGTTCATTTATTTTATTCTTTAGATTCCACATATAAGTAAAATCATATGGTATTTGTTTTTCTCTGACTGACAAATTTTAGTTAGCATAATTCCCTCTAGGTCCATCCATGCTGTCAAAAATGGTAAGATTCCATTCTTTTTTAATCTTCAAGTAATATTCCATTGTATATATATACTACAGGTTCTTTATCTACTCATCTGTTGATGGACACTTGAGTTGCTTCCATATCTTGGTTATTGTAAATAACACTGCAGTGACCACAAGGGTGTATATAGTCTTTGAAATTAGTGTTTTGGATTTATTTGGCTATATACCCAGAAGTGAAATTTCTGGGTCAATTTTTAATTTTTTGAGGACCCTCCAGAATGTTTTCCATAGTGGCTGCATTCCCACCAGTAGAGCACGAGGGTTCCCTTTTCTCCACATCCTCACCAACACTAGTTGTTTGTTGATTCGTTGATGAGAACCATTTTGACAGCTGTGAGATGATATTTCATTGTGGTTTTAATTTGCATTTCTCTAATGATTAGTGATGTTGAACATTTTTTCACATGTCTATTGGGCATTTGTACATCTCATATTTTATTTCTTTTTATTGTTTCATATTTTATTTTATTATTTTTTAAATTTTTTTAATTTATTTATTCTGTTTTAGAGAGGAGAGGGAGAGAAACAGAGAGAGAGAGGAGAGGGGGAGGAGCTGGAAGCATCAACTCCCATATGTGCCTTGACAAGGCAAGCCCAGGGTTTTGAACCGGCAACCTCAGCATTTCCAGGTCGACGCTTTATCCACTGCGCCACCACAGGCCAGGCCTATTGTTTCATATTTTAATCTTTGATTCTCTGGTTTCTATTCTTTTCTCTGTGTTTCTTCTTTAATAGCCTAAATTCTCTTTCTTTGAACATAGTATAGTAATTTTTAAATTTATTTTCTAAGGTGATTCTAGTAATGAATAGTTTTTCTCATTTAGTAGGGTTTTTTTTTCATTAGGTACTATCTTTACATGGATTTCATTTCTCATTCTTTGTGCTCATATGTGAAGGGGACAAGTCTATACAGGAGGACAAAAAATGAGAGAAGTCATGACTGTCAGTCTGGTTCTCAGGGTTCTTTCTAGATTTTTCTTCTTCTGCCCTGAGGGCAGGTCTCTTCTCAGTATTTTGCTCTTTCCCAGATGGGAGGTCACCATGGCTCAAACCAGAGTCTTCAGCTCACAGTTGGTTGCTTAAACATTCTTCATAATAAAAAATTAAATAATCAAAAGTGATAAGTTGGAAAATAACTCTATCCCACACTTAACCCCTTTCCCTGAAGTAGCCACTTTTACAGTTTTGTTTGTGTGTCTGTCTGGATTCTGACTCTATACCTTTACAGCTCTGTTATTCAAATAGTAGCACAGTATACTCATGCTTGAATTTTCTAATTTGCCAATACGTGCTGGTGATTATTTCATATTAGTGTATGTCAATGAACTCGGTCTTGTTAATAGCTGCAGTGTTCTTCTAGACTCACACTCAAGGGCACACTGTATAACTCAGGCTTTCCCAGCCAACACATGCTTTCACATAATGATGAGGGAGTATTTTCTTTCCTTTTTGCTTCTTACATGTGTTCTCCTACCTCATGGGTGGCTTGAGTTGTCAGGCTCCCCTGAAGATCTAGTAAGCGCCACATACAGAACCAGGAATGATCATGTTTGCTAAAATTTTAAAAACAACCAATGGCTCTGGCTGGTTGGCTTAGTGGTAGAGAGTCAGCCCAGTGTGTGGAAGTGCTGGGTTAAATTCCTGGTCTGGGCATACAGGAGAAGTGAACATCTGCTTCTCCGCCCCTCCCCTTCCCCCTTTTCTCTCTCTCTCTCTCTCTCTTTCCCCCTTTTTTCCTCTCTCTCAATCTCTTTTCCCTTCCTGCAGCCATGGCTTGAATGGTTTCAAGCAAAGTTGGCGCTGGGCGCTAAGGATGGTTCCATGGCTTTGCCTCAGGCACTAAAATAGCTCGATTGCCAAGCAACAGAGCAGTGGCCTCAGATGGGCAGAACATTGCCCTGGTAGAGGGCTTGCTGGGTGGATCTCAGTCAGGGCACATGTGGGAGTCTGTCTCTCTGCCTACCCACCCATCACTTAATAAACAACAACAACAAACACAAACAACCAATAATTCTTGCTTACAACCTATATTTGTCCTATCTTAAAGTGCAGGACCAGGAGAAGCTTAACTGTGATAATTTGATCAAACAGGTTTTAAAATAAGAAAGAAAGTTATGTGAGTTAAAATGGTATCTAGAGATCTTTGTTCTCTCACAAGTTCCCCTTTCTACAACAGGGAATTGAAACCCAGAAGATACCAAAGTGTGTTTTGTTTTGATCTGTCAGAAGCTTGACTTATCCAGCTGGCTTCACTCTGGACTGAGAATGTTTTCCATAAAAACATTATAGTTGTATCTGAGGCAAACAATAAGGTTACAATATCATATAGATTAAACAGTTTCAAGAAGGGGTGAAATAAACTATTGGCAGTCTTAACCTCAATGCAAGAGATTTTAAAAACACAAATCTTGGATCTGACCTTTCAACATATATTATCTTCCATTCATGAAGATAAATAGTTATTCTCCAGGGGGTTATTTGGAATGCTTTTCCTGGTGAGGTAAGATTCTGTCTTGTGATGCTTTCAACTGGAGTGGAATTCAGTATAAGCAGAGTCACCATACAAACCGTCTACATAACCTCTCTGTGTCGCAGATCTGTTGGTTGTAGTGAGACTGAGAATGGTGGGAAACTCGTACTGTATTTTAAAAGATCCATGCCTGGCACTTTGCTAAAAATTCTACATGTGTTATCTTATTTAACTTTGACAAACGAAATGATGAGGAAGTTAGAATCATATGACTGGGATCGAATTCTGACTCTGCCAACTTGAATTCTTGACAAGATTGTTTAACTTCTCTCTGCCTCTATTTTCTTGTGTAGAATATGGGGACAGTGACAGCACCCATTCAAAGGGCAGTTGTGAGGATTAAATGAGGCAATGGCAAACTCCTAGCAGTGTGTCAGAAACCTTGTCAGCATTCATAAAATATCTGATTATATTCGCATTTTACTCTCATTATTTCCATTTTATAAATGAAGAAACTGGGACCTACAGAGGGAGTGTCTTTTGCCATGTCACCCAGCCAATAAAGTGGAGCCAGGACTCAGACCCTGGTCTGACTGATTGCGGAGACTAAGCTTTTAAACAAGATATCATCTAGCCTTTTTACCTCACCCAACCTCAAAGCTCAAATCTGGGGCTCAAAGCTCTTTGGAGATACCATGTGCTATAACAAGACCAAATGCCTTTGAACTTCCACATACAATAGATGCGTTCTTGAGAATGGTATTCATGTTGAATCCTGTTTTTCCTTGGCTTTCCTTATGTGAATAATTTTGTGATTGTGCCCTTCTTTCTTGCTCAGTATTTTCATTCAAAGACTCATAAACACATTTGAATCCCATTGTACTCTCCAAAATCTCTATTATTCTTTCAGGGTTTTCATTCATTTACTACAGAATTAAACCTCAGCTAGAATTACTCATAGGAGAAACTCAGTTACCATTTGTCAAATGTCACCAGGAATCTCACTATAATGTGTCCTTTTACCAATTAGTTGATGCATTCTTAAAATGTTTTGCTTAGAACAAAAGATTGTTTTATGTAAGCCCAGGTTGGTATTTATGTGAAGGAGTTGTTTTTGTTCAGCTTTTTAGAAGTGTGCAATTATATATGGAGATAAGCATATAGATTTTGCTATTTAAAAATCTTTTTTAGAAGATAATGCTCCAAATAAATGGAAGCATAGTTGATTCTCATTAATTGAGGTAATTATGTTCTATAGCGTGGCTGCAGACACTGAATTAGTTAGTGAATATTGAATCATTGTTCCCAGAGGAAATACAGGGTTAGGTTCCTGTGAGCCTTTGATCACATTTATATCAACTGATAAATGCATAACTTTGCTTTTGGCATCTGTCTGTGTAAAGACACCTTAGTTAATATATAGTGTTGACTCATTAATACTGAACTCCTGGTGAATAGCTCTTTAACTCATGCCTGAACCAAGTGTATCTAACACAAGTATTTTCTCCTTAAGCACATCACAGCCTACTTGTGTTTAGGAACACCAGCTAGCACTTCAGCGCTACACTTGGAGACCATTTCACACAGTACAATCACCAATAAAAGCACACACACACACTCACGCACGCACACACACACAAATGTAGGACTAAATATACTGCAGAAGGGATGCTGGCTTGTAGCGTGAGTGCTGAAAGACAGCATCATCTTATTCCTCTCAGCACAGGGAACAGGTGCGTCGGGCAATTCAAATTTTTCACTGCTTTGTGCCTGTATAAGAACGACTGTGAAAGTGCCCCACGCATTGATTTTGTGGTTACAAACACATTTTAATAAGTAGGCAAATTTGCAAATAGGGAATCTGCAAATAATGAAGACAGACTGTATTTTACTCCCAAAATGTCCCTTTTTTTGCCTAGTTTCAGGTTTTAATTTGGAAACTAGGACAGGTTTGTTGCGTGAATGGTCTATATACCAGTCTCTCAATTTTAGGCTTTCTGCTTTGTAACTCTTGGCCCTCTCTTACTTTAATTCCAGCCTTAGCCATGTGACTTGGCTTGGCCAATGGGATGCTAACTAATCTGTTGCAAGTGGAAACTTGACAAGAACCTGTGCATTTCCTCTTTCCTTCTGGGACCCTTGCCACAACCATGAGAGTGTGCTGGACTGGCCTACCAGGGGGAGTGAGCAATCCCTGGAGGATAGCTGAGTTGTGTCTCAGAAAAGGCCACTGAGACCTGCTGGCCCATCGCTGACCCAGATGTGTGAGACAGCCCAGCTGTGATTTGCCAAACCTGGCTCAGCTCAGCCAGTCCCGCCACCCAATCCAGAGACCATGAGAAATAATCAACAGTTTTTGTTTTAAGCCACTAAATTTGGGTGGTTTGTTTTGTTCCATTGGCTAACTGATACAGGGACTTGAGCATTTCCAGTTTTAATTTGGGGACTTGAGCATGCTAGGTCCTCAAGAAGAGCATCCGGCAGCTACTTCAGCTGAAAATCGATGACTGCCTCTCCATCACATGGAAGGCTGAAAAGGAGATCAATGATTTCAGCAGAGACCAGGGAAGAGAGAACAAAAAGAATGGGCAGGAGGGAAAGGCACAGACTGCGGTAGAACCGAGAGCAGAGTTCTCCATGTCTCCTTCCCCAAGACTTCATGAGTAGCTTCCCGTTCTTTTAATTCAACTTTGGCCTGGTTAGAACATGACCTAGCTTTTAAGAAACTTCTTTCACTGGCAATGGTGGTTATTTTATGTATTTTACATTGAAAGAAAAAAAATAGAAGGCAGCCAGGGAAAAGGAGGGGGAGAGGTGGAAAGAACGGAGTGAATTATATACAGAAAATTTCTCTCATTTCAGCCTCAGAACATGAAGGGAAATTCACAAGGGGTGCAGGACATCAATAACTACAGTATATTCTTCTAGAAAAGCTGCTGGCCCGGAGGCATAATAAAAGTTACACTTAAGAAGACCATAAACCTTTTAAATTTCACATTTTGAATCAAAATAATTTTCTTATAAAGTATTAATTCTCAAAATGAGTTGTAAAATATGAACACAGAGTAGCTCAGGCTATTTTTATTCCTGGCAATAAAGGGAAAATTTCTTAGCGAAAACGACAGCTACTACAAGGTAGTTCTCAGAGTCAATGAGTGAAAATAAGCGTCTACAATCGCCTCGGCTTCCGCTCTGTCTTTCCACCCGGAGCTTCTGAGCAGGCGCCAGGCACGGGGCTCTGAGAGAGGCACGGCAGGGGTTCGGTCCAGGCTGCCAGCGGGAAATGTCAACGCTCCGTGGGAGCTCAAATGCAACTTCAAGGGAACTACTCGTTCTGTGGGTCTGAGCTTATTTCCTGGACACTGGTTTTTAAAAAAATGAAGAGGTAGATCTGAGCTAAAGACACAAATCAAAGGCAATTATTTTAAAATGTAGAAAAGAAAGTGAACTCACTCATTGAAGGACGGCTGTGAATAGAAGAATAGAACGGAATATTCTATAATTAACTGAAAATTACCTTATGGAAATTTATGCTAATGTAGTACTGTACAGTTAATGTTAAAAGGATTAGTTCCCTGATTTATCAGTTTTACCGCTGAGAGTTTTGGTACGACAAATATTGGTTTTAAGATGTATTCACGTGATAAAATGGATCTGTGGAGTCATACTCCTCAGGTTCAAATCTTACCTTTACCATTTACAAAATCTATAATTTTAGGTACATTTCTTAATCTCTCTGTGCCTCCATTTCCTCACCTGTCAAATGGCGATGATAATATTACCTGCTTCATATGTTTGCTGTGTGAATTAATGAGATGACCACATGTAAGTGGTTATTATTGTCAGTTATCATTAAATACCTGTTTTTGTCAACTAGGAAACCAAGGTCTTCATCTGACATTTCCGAAATCCATCCCCTGACTTATCCCTAATGTTGGTTCCGGTTTCAACAACTTTGGCACCCTCCTCTTGCTTTCTCTCCCACAGCAGATGAATTTCAGGTGTTGTTGCTAGGAGAGTCCTTTCCTACCAGAAAAACTGTCCTCCATGGGAAATGTAAAATCAACACGAATCCTTGCAGATTTGGCCGCCCAAGCCTCCCGCCGCTTCTCTGTGTGGGAGACTGGAGGAAATGGGCGCCTTTCTGCCTGAGGAGTCTTCAGAGGACTCCCCTCCGGCTGCTGCTGAGCCCCCTGCCCCCCTCCTGGATTCAGCAACATCCTTCCCGCCCCTCTCCTGCGGACGAGGAATCCCCTGCGGCTGCTGGGTCTGAGGAAGTCCCGCTCCGGCAGGGCTGGACCCTGGCCGTGACATTTTCTAGGCTATTTAAAGTATTTGTTTACATTTCTGTTGCATGTCTGTGTGCTATGCTTGAAAGTAGCTGAACTATATATTCCTTTACAAATTCGCTCATTTATATTTTCCCTGCATTAAAATGACCTACTTATTTACAGCTCCAAATCTCTGGGGATTTTCTGCTCAGCCCTAGGAAATCCTATGCAGCTGGTGGATGCTGGGGCCCAAATGCACCCGAGGAAACAATGTGCACCCTCGTTTTCCTCCGAACATCTTTTCAAATCTTTCTAAGCGCAACTGCAATGCAGGGCCTCCAGCAGCTCCCTCTCAGACACACTGAGCCAAGCCCCTGATTGACTGTCAATAGTAGATCAATTCTCATCTTGCCTTACTTAACTCATACGCACTCTTGAGCTGCCATTACAGAAAGAACACAAAGGTGTAGGGGGTCGCCAGGGTAACTAATAATTTGGAGTCACACAATGAGGTGCTGTAGGGAGAGGCCTGACTTCAGCTGACCCAGCCTCCGGCCATAACTCTACTTCGCCATCCACAATGATCTCCATCAATCTTTCCTCTTCCAATTAGCCCCCTCCTCTCAAGAGCAGCGACTCTCTCAGTTCCACGGAGTCCAGGAGCAGAGTTATTTAGGAGTCAGTTCTCTAAGTCGTTCCTCCTTTCCTTAGGAAAGAAACCCAACCCATTTCCAAACGATGGGGGTTAAAACAAAGCCAAACAAACTGCTGTGATGAAACATGGTGATACTTCTGTGAAATGGAATCACGCAGGCAGCGAGTTTGTCTGGGAGGGACGCGAAGGAAGGGCGAGTAAAGACCGAGGCGGGCGGTGTACTGCTGTCTGAACAATAGCAATAGTAACAATGGCTCACAGGGACTAAGCAGATATAAGACGCCACACGTTGGGGCAAGGGATTTCCATGTTTCATCTCATTTGATCCCCATGACAATCCTATTTATTCATTAGAAGGCCTATTTGCTTACCATGTGCTCAATAAATAAAAAAGAATGCAGGTGTGACAGGAATAATATGTTCAAAATGTTAAGCCAGTATATTCTTATTTTTCTCTCCATAGTGCCTAGCAGCCATTCCCTCCTCGATTATATCTGGGGAAGGGGGGCAGGGTTGTGGATGTAGCATGGGAAGGTCAAGGAGAGAAAGGACAGGATAGAAGGGAATCCTATCCTTCTTCCCTGAGGGCTGTGGAGGAAGAAGGGCGTAAAATAGGAGAAAGATGTGGTGTTGGGCAAATGAGTTTGTAAAATCTGTATTTTTTGAGTTTGCTCACTTTTAGTGTTAAAATATGTGCAGGGCAGTGCCAGGTATGTGATCTGTGAAATTACAAATTACCTTCCTTCTTGGGAAGGGCTATTGTCTTGCTAGTGTGTGCTGGAGGAGAGGTTTTCATGCCAAAAAGTTTTAAAAAGAAAGGAGAAGGAGAGGCAGAAAGAAGCCAAGATGGCAGGGAAAGGGAGAGAAGTTAGTTTCCCAGAGTAAAAAGCCGTGTTGGCAGATGGAGAACCAGAGGTGAGGGGCTTTGGGACTGGTGAAGCCTTTGATTCTAGGAGAAACCAGAGAAGATTCTCCTGGTTGTGGAATTGGAGAATGTGTCAGTGGCTTTGTGAGCTCTGAGTGTTTGTTTGCTCGTCGGCAGGTGCGAGTCTTGAATAAAGGAATGGCCCACCACTTTTTGGCTCCACTGTTTCTTTACCATTTGCCTGAATCCAAGGAGATCCTGCATGGCCATGGCAATGGCCACTGGCCTTACAGGAGGTAAAATTCAGGATAGTGACTACAGTCAATAAAACCATATTGCATATTTAAAAGTTGCTAAGAGAATAGATCTTCAAGTTCTCATTGCAGGAAAGAGAATTTGTAACTATGTGTGGTGATGAATGTTAACTTTATTGTGGTGATCATTTTATAATATATACAAATATCAAATCATTATGTTGTATACCTGAAACTAATGTCAATTATACCCGAATAAAAACAATAAAAATCTTGTCAACAAATAAATATCCAGAAAAGTTTACTGAATGCTTATTAACAATCTATGTTTATATGAAGAGGTCACTAATAAGAATAAGCAGTTTTATTGATCTCGTACAAATTTAATTGCAAAGGGAAATTTAGCTTATAGTTGTATGTTTATGAGATAGAAGAATGGCCATGATGGTGGCAACTACTGGCCATACATGTGGTGACTGCATGTAGATGCTAACCTTGCTGCCTCTGGCCGTGGTCTGGGGGATATATGAATGAATGTTCATGGTGGGTGAGGGAGCACTGTTAGGGCGAGGTAGCAGAAGGGACCTGGTAAAGCACCTTGTGTGGGGCTGATGAAGACTACCTTGCAGAATAAACCACAACCCAGGGCTGCCCGGCTGCAAGGCAGAGAGAAACCCTGAGTGAGATCTCTGGAGCCTGTAATGGGATGAAAAGGGTGTAGAGTTTCTGTGGTCAGCAGAGATGATCGGTTATCTCCCTGCTGTCCACTTCTATTTCTTTGTCTTTCTAAGTAACAGAATCCCAATTTAGGGGCAGAAATTTACCCAGTTGAAGGACTAGATGACAGCTAGATATGGCCGTAGAACTAAATTATGGATGATAAAATGTAAGCAAAATTTTGAGTGGAACGTCTGGCATGCCTCCTTAAAGGAAGTTGATCCAGCGGAGATACACTCCCCATTCTTTTTCTGTTGCTTGGAAGCTGGACAGAATAGCTGGAGCTTCAGCTGCCATCCTGTAACATGAAGTGATCATGAGTATAAAAGCATATGTAGCAAAGCACAGTCATATAGGAAGTCTGGATCCTTGGTGACCTCATGGATCTGCCTCTAAAGATACTTTATTTTTTTTTTAAGTGAGCGAAATGTAATCCTAAGAGATATTCAGTCTGCTTAGAGTCAGGCTGGAGAGATTGAAGGAGCAGGTGGGGGTGAGATGGATTCATGGTGATTGGGGTGAAATAAAACTGCAGCTAAGAACTCTGAGGCTGGCTTCTTAGTCTGGGGATTAAATGGGAGTCACAGTCAGATTTTGGGAGTTCACAGTTCCAGCCAGGGCCCAGCTAAGTCCATGTCAGCAGATGAGGTCCGGCAGCCTCTGATTTAGTCAAGAGAACAGACCAAAACACAAGAGGTAGATATCACCGTTGGATGGCAGGAGGCCACCCGGCAACCAGGCAGAAACGGAGACCAGAGGAGTCAGTATATAGTGCAGGATCATGCCCAGATGTATCTTAACTCCATGGGAAGCCCCCAAAGGCCAGCTGTCATCTGGGGAGGAGAAACGGGAGGGAGTGGAACACCACAAGATTGGTGTTTATGGGGAAGAGGCTGCAGGAGCTAAAGAAACTGCTGTAAGTGCTGGGTTGGGCTGATTGCTACTGGGTTGAATTACATTTGTATTTTTCTCCCTTACTATCCAGTCAGCAGTGGAGGTTATGAAGAGGATCAGGTCAGACATAGGGAAAAGGATACTAGCCACATTTGTTTTACAGATGTGAGTGTAGTGTCCACATTGACTTTACCACAACGTGGGCATTTTTATTCCCATTTCACAGATGAGGAAACTGAAGCTGGGAGAAACCTACTAACTTTAAGGTCACATGGCTATCAACTATATTTATATTTAATATTTCTATTTCTAACAAACTTTAGGTATGGGGCTCAATCTCCTTCGTTCCAAGAGAAGGAGGACTGGGTAGTTACATCAGCCAGAGTTTACCTGGTCTGTGTGCTCAGTGTTGGGTGGTAGATCAAACCAGAACGCATTTCAGAGCCTCTCCAATGTCCACGCTTCTTTCTGCTAGATCGTGCAGCATTCAGGAATTGCATAATCTTGATTTGACTTCAAAATATATCAGCATGTGGATATTGACTTATCGTTCTTGGCTACTGAGACTGTCAACATATTTTTGATTTTTGAAATGACAGCCCAAAGCCTATAGATACACACAAAGTGGCACGACTGTGTCTAATATAGACTTAAAGGCACTGATTCACTGAAGTTGTTTAGGGGCCAAACCTAAAACATTGGCTCAGATCCTTGAGCAATCTTCATATTTATATTATTAATTCATTCATAAACTCATTAATTCATTCGTACACTCATTCATCAACTATTTTTTGAGTGCCTATAATGAGCCAGGCACAGAACGAGTGGGAAGAAAATAACTGGAAGAAGCAAGGTAGAGGCTGATCTCTCAGTGCCCTTTTGTCCTTTTATTAATCTGTGACCTTTCCTACCGCAAATATTCCAATTATTCCAGAAAATTCTATTTGACCCCCCAAATAGAGGTCATCGAAAACACAACCTGTAAACTGAAATGTCTGGGGTAAGTGAAAAGATGTGAGGAGTGTATATGTATCTCCTCTCATTTGCTAATTTCTAGAGTTTGGTTCTGCAAGCTATTGATAAGATTTATACTCTATCTAGCTATATTTATCTATAAAGCTATTAAATTAGCATATTCTTTGCTCCAACAATTCCACCCTTCCATTTCTAGGACTTTATCCTCTGGATGTGCTTGAACATGTGCTGAAACATGCATGCATATATATGTATATATTTACTGTAATATTATGTAAAATAATAAAGTCTGAAGATGACCTAACTACTCATGAATATGGAAGGGCTAGAATAAATCAAAGTAAACAGTGCAGTACTCTGTGGCCATTAGCAAGACTGAGGCAGAACTATAGATGTCCTTCTATAGATCTAACATGGGACAGTTTCCAGCACACATTGGTAAGTGAGAAAATTCAAGGGATAAGAGTGTGAATACATTGCTACTATTTAAATAATAGCCCATTGGGTGGAAAGTTTTGAGAAAAACCAAAAATGAAAGAAAATATTTTTTTCTCATAATTATTAAAAAGCATATGTTAGGAGAGAAACCCTGAATTTGTGCAGTGTGCCCTGAGTGTGAGTCTAAAAGACAAATCAGCTCCTTACAATAATATCATTATTTGTTCCATTAAAAGTTGTCATGATCTCGACATGGCTTGGGTGAGCAGGGTTTGAGTCAGGAGGCAGAGAGAACAGGGCTGGCTGCCACACTGTCCTTGCTCTTCCTAAGGTGACGTAGAAGGAGTCTGGGGAAAGCAGAAGGGAGCCCGGACTGTGGAGCCAGAGCGGGGAAGGGGCCAGGGCGGTGGCAGCGGAAGCTGTGAGCAGAGGCCTGGACCCTGCGGGGCGGCGGGAGCGGCCCTTGTCACTCCTTCCAGTTTCTCTCCCTGGACTCTGGCAGCGGGGAGGCCTCCTGGCCGAAAGGGGCTGCACCGTCACCAGCTGGACGTGATGTGTTGGAGGAGGTGAGGAAGAGAAGCTGTCGCCCCTCTCAGAAGCCGAGTAGCTTCTCCCAGAGGGCAGGTGCCCCGGGTGTCCCCACAGTCTCAGCCATGTCCACGTTCCTGGCGTTGAGGGCTCCTTCATCACTCTGGGGGACAGATTTGCGGTGGGCAAATAGCTGTCGCCATTTCCCTTGTGAATAGAATGTGAACAGAATTAAATATTTGCAAAAGTGGGTGACAGATGGGTTGTTTACATAACATTCTCATTTATGGCTATGAAACGGGGCCTTTAGAAACAGAGCACCTGGAATGTTGATGGTCCCTTTCCAGGAAGCAGTTGTAAACCCCCCACTTCCCAGTGCCTGATTCCACAGGCTTTTCCAAAATCCCAAGTGACTTTTCCACAGCTTCCACACTAGGTCCCTGGGGCTGTTCTCCCCTCCAGGGATGAATCCACCATGAGTCCTGCTTTCCACGGCTCCCTGTTCCAGTTCCACCTGGGACTCACCCCACCCCGCTCTGGACCTTCACGGCAGAGGAGCAGTTTCAGGGAAGGAGATTCTGGGGGAGCTGGGCCCTAACGGGAAAGGGATGATGCATTGTGCCTGCCCTTTAGCCTAGCGGATAGCCCATTCCTGAATCTTCCTAATTCTGTTAGAAAGGGAAGCACTAAAGTCAACATGTGTCTCACTTGCAGAAACAATGACCAGCCCTCACGGAGGCTGCCATACATTAGGTTCTGTGGGTGTACGGACGGTCAGAATCCTGGAACCTGCATGCTGCAATTACAGCGGACGATGCAGGCCTGCCCTCTGCTCATCCGGTCCCCGAGTAAAGTGCCTCCCGAGCTTACACAGCTGGTCCCTCCCACAGCTGAACTTGAAGCCAGTTCCCTCTTCTGTTCGGGAGATTGTCCCTACATTGTTTAGACACAATCATTTGGTGCATTTGGAGGTTGGTTTTCAAAGAAAAAGTGAGAACCTCTGCAGTGCCGTTTCTCCCATCCTGCGGCGACATTAGTGCTCTGCGGGGCTCAGGGTGCGAAGTCCCTGCAGACTTTCAGGGCTGTGCATTCCTTTGCCCTTTCACCCCGAGGCGCTCACTTTCTACGGCCTGTAACCACAAATGCCACACTAACACCCTCCTCACTCCTCCCCTCCCACATCACGCATTTCGCCTGTGAGCCCACACTTCCTCTCCCAGGAGGTCTCCCAACACCCCCTCCACCTCCACCACACCACTGTAAGGCGCTTCTCACACTCTAACTCAAAGTGGGTAGGTTTGGGGAGATCTGTCCTCTCTCCCCAACATTGTGAGCTCTCAGGGCACTGGGGAGCTGGGCTGATGCACTGACCACGGGCCCCAGTGAGTACAGGCAAGCAGACCAGGCGCAGGGCATCTCCAAGGGACACTTCTTGGCCATGAGAAGCTTTGGCTGCTTTGGGTGAGCAGAACCATGGAACATGGAACCAGAAACCAGACAAAGCTCAGAGGTTCTGCCAAGTGCCTGCCTTCTCAGCATCATAGAATTTTAGCACCGGGAAAGACTGCAGAGAGCAAGGCCCCATCTTCTGCTCCGTGTTTCACATTCCTGACCCGCGCGCTCAGCTTCTGCTTGCATACTTCCAGTGGTGAACATCTCACCGCTTAGGAAGGAAGTCCGTTCCAGTTCAGATTCCTCTGTAGCTATCACCTGAAATTTATCCCCGTGTGACTTCTAGTGGATCCAAGGTCCACTCATGGAATACACAGAACAACTTGATTTATTTTCCAGATGATAACCCTTTAAATATTCAAAAAGAGAAAACAGGTCCCCCCCCATCTTCCCGAGTACCCTCTAGACCAGGGGTCCCCAAACTACGGCCCGCGGGCCGCATGCGGCCCCCTGAGGCCATTTATCCGGCCCCCGCCGCACTTCCAGAAAAGGCACCTCTTTCATTGGTGGTCAGTGAGAGGAGCATAGTTCCCATTGAAATACTGGTCAGTTTGTTGATTTAAATTTACTTATTCTTTATTTTCAATTTTGTATTTGTTCCCATTTTGTTTTTTTACTTTAAAATAAGATATGTGCAGTGTGCATAGGGATTTGTTCATAGTTTTTTTTATAGTCCGGCCCTCCAACAGTCTGAGGGACAGTGAACTGGCCCCCTATGTAAAAAGTTTGGGGTCCCCTGCCTAGACTCTGCATCTTTAGTTTCCTAGACACTCTCATTTGGACACACTCTGTTTCTATCAAGAGAGTATTAAAAAGTGGACAAAGCACAGGCTTTGGAGTCAAACAATGGTTCAAATCTAGGCTCTGCTTGTACGTTAACCTTGGAACCTCAGCACCATCATCTGAAAATGGGGACAAAGCACTATAACGGGACAGTCATTATTGTGCGAGCTCAGGCATTCTTGACTGGTTCCGATTATCCCATGTCTGTACAGGCACGTGTGGGCTCAGTGGCTCCAGCACGAATCAGAAGAAAACCAGGAATGATCTTAATCACACGCTGGGTGGTTTCCAGTGAAGTGAGGTTCCCGTGGGATCTTTCTCAAGGACTGGTCAGCATCGCCTCTCAGGTCAGTAATGGGAACCACTTTCTCAATTGGAGGCTCCCACGCTGAATGCTCAGATGGTTCTTTTCACAATCCTTCTCCATCCCCCCCACTATTCCTGGGTAGGGACCCTTTTGTCTTCTTGGAGAACTTTTCTTCGTTCAGGTTCCAGGCTCCTGGGCACAGAGTTCAGATCAGGAAAGATAGGTCACCTTCTCTCAGTAAGTGGGATGGGGTGGGCTTAAATATCAAAGCTACCTCATGTAGTAAAGAAAGGGAAGAAAAACAAAACTGTTATGTTCCTATATGAAAATTCCTGCCCACAGCAGCCATGATAGTAGCCTACTATGAGGGTCGGCAGTGTGGGACCAGAAATGCCCAGCACACGGCCTGGCCTGGTCATGGAGGGTGCTCCGTGAGTGATGGCCATTATCCTCCCCAGTAGTAACTCTGCTGCTGGTAAGTGTGTGGTCCCAAATGGAAAGCCATATTGCAGGAGCAGTCTGCCTGGGCAATGAGATGTGGAAATATATATTCCCCTTAATTAGAACACCCTTCTTTCACTGAATCATGTTGAGGCTGCAAAACCATTGTTGGGGCCTGTGTCATACTATTAACCAATAGTGAGCTGTCATAAACTAATCTCCTAAACTTATTTCTGTATATGAACCACATACAGTTTAGTCAGGTCTCTTCTGTTCAAACTTCTGTGATTAAGTTTAAAACTTGCCGTGTGTGATTTTATTTTGAACTCTTATGTAATTTTGTTTCAGAGCTCTCTAAAACTTAGCTTTCTTATCTGAAAAAAGAAAGATTTGGACCTGATCATTCTGAAGGCCTTATTGAGCTCATATTTCAAAAGTTTGTGTTCATCCTTAGACTCAGAAATTTAACAAATCTCTCACATTCAACTTGTTTATCAAGTCTGTATCCTGTCTGACCAGGTGGTGGCGCAGTGGATAGAGCATCGGACTGGGATGCAGAAGACCCAGGTTTGAGACCCCAAGGTCGCCAGCTTGAGTGTGGGCTCATCTGGTTTGAGCAAAAGCTCACCAGATTGGACCCAAGGTCGCTGGCTCGAGCAAGGGGTTACTCAGTCTGTTGAAGGCCCACGGTCATGCACATATGAAAAAGCAATCAATGAACAACTAAGGTGTCGCAACAAAAAACTAATGATTGATGCTTCTCATCTGTCTCTGTTCCTGTCTGTCTGTCCCTATCTATCCCTCTCTCTGACTCTCTCTCTCTCTGTCTCTGTAAAAAGAAAAAAAAGTCTGTATCCTCTACAAAGTTGGGACTTCATCCTTGTCTGACATCTTCTAGCCCTAGGACCAAGGACCAAGCCAATGATTAATTTTATGTGTCAACTTGATTTGGACTATGAGGTGCCCAGATATTTGGTTAAATATTATTCTGTGTGGATGTTTTTGAAGAGAGTAACATTTAAATCTGTAGATTGAGTAAAGCAGATTGCCCTCCCAATGTGGGTGGGGCCCACCCAATCAGTTGAAGGCCTAAGTAGAACAAAAAGGCTGACCTTCCCCTGAGTAAGAAACTTTTTTTGCCTAACTGCCATCAGGCTGGGATATTGGCTTTTTTCCTGTTTTTGGATTACAATTGCAACATTAACTCTTCTTGGGCTTCAAGGCTGCCAGCCTATATGCTGAAACTACATCAATGGCTCTTTAGGGTCTCAGGTATTCAGACTCTGATGAAACTAAATCATCAGTTCTCCTGCATCCCCAGCTTGCTGACTCACCTTGTAGATCATGGGACTTATTACTTCCATAATGATGTGTATCCATTCCTTATAACTAATCTCTCTATGTATGTATGTATGTGTGTGTATATGCAGAATGGGCAAAAGTAGATTTACAGTTGTGAGTTCATGAAACACAGAGTTTATTCTTATACTGTTATTTATTAATTATTGTATTTTCCATATGAACAACTGTAAACCTACTTTTGCCCCACCCTGCATATTATCTCCTATTGGTTCTGTTACTCAGGAGAATCCTAACTAATACACCAGGAGAGGTCACCATGTTACACCAGGAGTAGTTGCCATCTATAGTAACTGAATCTCATCAATTAACACACTAAACCAGGGTCAGCAAACTGTGGCCCCTCTGCCTGCTTTTGTACATAAAGTTTTACTGGCACACAGATAGCTATGCCCATATGTTTATGTACTGTCTAAGGCTGCCTTCACAGCCTTCACACTCAATGACAGACGTAAGTAGGTATGGCACGGACCATACCATCCATCCTGCAGAGCCTTAAATATTTATTATTCCCCCCCCCCAGAATATTGGCTGACCTTCTGCTCTACAATATAGTTGTTCGATCTACCTCATACAATCATGCTTTTTTTCTTCTTGATTTGCTTTTTTTCTTTATTGTCTGTCTAAAACATGTGGGCCATCTCTGAACTTGCAGGCTTTAGCTCCAAGCTGGTTTCTGCCTCAGCACCTGGGAGTCGCTGCAGAAGAGGAGGTGGGCTGTTTCTAGAACCATTTCACTAGGGCTCTCGAATTCCTCGTTCAGTCACTATCAACTATACATCCAAATATAGGGAAACAGAGTAAGCCGAGAGATTTAAGTGAGATATCAGAAAGAACTTCTCAATGACACTGGTACCCACAGACATCGGCACCCTCAGGATTTTGGGAACTCTACCCAGAGAACCTTGAGGATGGCCCAGGAGCAACCTACACCCTGTAGTTCAGGTGCGACTCTGTTCTGAGCTGGGAGGACAGGTTAGAGCTGTGTTTTCCGAAACATGGTAGGATTTACATTCAATGGACAGCATATGATATGTCTAGATATGCAGATCAACACTTCTTATTTTAATATTATCATCCTATTTCAACTAATGAAATAAGTATTCCAATTCCAATGTGTATTAGAAAAAAGAATGACTAGCACAACTAAGCTCTGATTTTCTGGTTATTATTGCCTAGAATAGAGCTACATAAAAGAGAATCAATGCATAGTTGATATAAGGAAACCACTAAATGGATAAAATATTATGTAGAACTGGCAAAAATCTCAAAGATGGTACAAAA
Organism: Saccopteryx bilineata; assembly: GCF_036850765.1. Classification (NCBI taxonomy): domain Eukaryota; kingdom Metazoa; phylum Chordata; class Mammalia; order Chiroptera; family Emballonuridae; genus Saccopteryx; species Saccopteryx bilineata. The sequence continues at coordinate 263,144,917 of NC_089490.1, read as the reverse complement.
TGACGAAGGCTGGGAAAACGCAGGACTTAGTGACAGGGCCCTTGCCCTCGTCTCCTGCTCTCATGACCATTGTTCTAGAGCTTTCGATGTCGATGTCTCTCTTTCACCCACTGTCATTGTGACAGGAGCGGTTCTGCCTGGCTAATGTGATTTTCAGGTATTTGAAGCGGAGGCCCGCAGCCCGACCTGGGTAATGAAGAGTTCATCTCTCTGCAGTGGCGGCAGCGTCCCGACCGCGGTGCAGCGAGCGAGGAGGCACAGCCACTGATGAAGATGGAACGGCCAGACCTGCAGTGTTATTAATGCGCGCGCCGGTCCGTGAGCATCTGCAAGTGAAACAAAGTGAGATGCCCTTCACTTAAGCCCACGAGGACAATGAAAGCCAGTGTGCTGCGTGGATGGGAGCCAGAATTGGGCCTGTTGTCAGAGGAAAGAAATTCATTAGAGGAGATCTCGTACCAAGGACTGAAGAGAGAAATAAGGAGGAGGTGGGGGTTGATTGAGCGACAACAAATTAAAACTTCGTTTCTTGCTCCAGAATGCACTAAGGTCCCTGCTTCTCGAGGAGATTTATGACACAGAGACCTGAGAGCAGCTAGCCACGCCACACTCCTTCCCAAGCCATGGGCCCGTTTGCTTTCTAGAGCCAGAAGAAAGCGCTGTCCGGACATCGCTGCGCAAATAGCAGAATTATGAATGGGAGGGCATGCTGCTGACAGAAGATGAAGGTCTCTAAAGTCCAGTGACAGAGAGTAAAAGGAGAGTTTGAGATCCAGATGTTAGTAAGATGCCTGCTACAAATTCTACAGATTTAAAGGGGGTAAGGCAGGTCCTCTAACTTGAAGGGGTCCAAGAGTGTGTAGTAATATAAAGTGGTGGAAACCATGGAGCCCTGGGGGTCAGACCCTTTTTAAAGGGAGCAGTCACCATTTGGCACCAGCCCACTGTTTAGATGAATGTTTAGAGGAAATCTTCTCTTGAGGTTTCCAGAGAAGCTATATTAAAATATATATAAAATCTCCTAATTTAAAAACATTTAACTTAATTTAAAAATGTAAATATTTAAAAACAAAAGAGGAAAGAAAAAGAAAGCACTAGGCTGAGGAAACAAAACATGTCCACATCCATGCCTGGGTTTGGCCTGTGGGTCTCTGAATAAAGGCCTCCCAAAGACGTCTGTCTGTTCCTAGGACCTGTGAATACATTACGTTACACCACAGAGGAGGATTAAGGTGGCAGATGTAACTGAATGACTAATTAGCTGACCTTTAGATTGGAAGATTATTTTGTTGTTTGTTTGTTTTTTTGTATTTTTCTGAAGTTGGAAACGGGGAGGCAGTCAGACAGACTCCCGCATGCGCCCGACCAGGATCCACCCAGTACGCCCACCAGGGGCGATGCTCTGCCCATCTGGGGCGTTGCTCTGTTGCAACCAGAGCCATTCTAGTGCCTGAGGCAGAGGCCATAGAGCCATCCTCAGCGCCCGGGCCAACTTTGCTCCAATGGAGCTTTGGCTGTGGGAGGGGAAGAGAGAGACAGAGAGGAAGGAGAGGGGGGAGGGGTGGAGAAGCAGATGGGCGCTTCTCCTGTGTGCCCTGGCTGGGAATCGAACCTGGGACTCTTGCACACCAGGCTGACGCTCTACCACTGAGCCATCTGGCCAGGGCCTGGGAGATTATTTTGTATTATCCTGTGTCCCAATGTAATCACAGTGGTTCTTAAAAGTGTACAAGGAAAAAAGAAAGAAGACAGAGACAAGAAAAAGAGAAGAATCAATGTCAAAGCGAAAAGATGTGAGAAAGAATCAGTGCAATATTGCTGGCTTTGCTGGGAAGGGGGCCATGAGCCAAGGAATGTAGGCGGCCTCTGGAAGCTGGACAGGGCAAAGAAACGGACTGTCTCTTACAGTCTCCAGAAAGAGTAACAGTATGCTGCTATTTTGATTTTAGTCTAATAAGACCTATTTTGAACTTCTCAAATATAGAACTGTAAGATGATAAATTTATGTTGAGTAAGTCATTATATTTATAGTAATTTGTTATAGCAGCAAAAGGACGCTAATAGACCCTCTAGTTTCAAACTCCAATCTAGAGAGTGGTGGTGGGGTGGGGGAAAAGGTATGCACATACAGTGAAAGTAGAAAACACTGGAGAACTCTATTTGCCCTTTATAATAATGGCAGACAGAAGGAGAGGATGAATAATAGGTATGGCTGCTTGAATTCCTTAGTGACCAGTTTGATAAAAATACCTGCACAGTTAAGCAGATGCATCTGATGTTTTAATTCTGAGATACCAGCCCTGGCCGGTGGTTGGCTCAGAGGTAGAGCATCGGCCTGCCTTGTGGATGTCCCAGGTTCGATTCCTGGTCAGGACACACAAGAGACATGCCCATCTGTTTTTCCACCCCTCCCCCTCTTATTTTTCTCTTTCTCTTCTCCTCCCACAGCCATGGCTCAATTAGAGCGAGTTGGCCCTAGTGCTGAGGATGGCTCCATGGCCTTCGCCTCAGGAACTAAGAAGAGCTCAGTTGCTCAGCAACTGAGCAATGCCCAGATGGGCAGAGCATCGCCCCCTAGTGAGCTTGCTGGGTGGATCTTGGGCAGGGCACAGGCAGGAGTCTTTCTCTTGGCCTCCCTTCCTCTCACTGAATTAAAAAAAAAAAAGATAAATAACTCTGAGATACCCATCCCTGCCTTGAGGTCAGTTTTGGAGCAATGTCCCATAAACTCTAGGTCATTAGTATCTACTTTATCATGGTGGAAACCCTCAGTCCTTCCCAGTATCTGTGCTATTGGCTCCTTTTCAACCTCCCTTGCAGTTGCATTGGGGCCACATGGACAGTGCGGTGTGAGCAGAAGTGACAGAGGCTACTTCTAGGTCTGGCCCAGCTCTTTTCTCTTTCCTCACCATGGTGACCCTGAAAACCTTGTACTCCAGATGGTTTAGATACCAGAGGAGCAGGGTTGTCCTACCTTTGTCATGAACAAGAAATAAACTTTCTTTTTGTTGAACCACTAAGATTTCAGAATTATCTGTGGCAACATTACTTATTCATCAGTTATTGAGTCCAAAAATGGACAAAACAAGATGGGGGCATGATTTTGGGAAGGTAAGGAAGTTGGGAACATAGGAGGGAAGATATGTCTGATGGTTCAGAGTAGGACCATGTTTTCCCAAGTGTCATCTGTAAACCACTGATGGGAACTGATCATATGTAGCTAGCAAACAGAACACTTTGACAATTTTCATAGGCATGCATAGATTTGACTATGTATTAGAAAAATTTTACCCTGCATGTATGTATAGCCTGTAATTTCACAGATACTTTTTACTTAAAAGTCAGTTAAAAATAGATATAATGAGAAATATTGAAGAAGTATAGAAGTGGCTCATAGGAATGAAATAAAATGTGAAGGTAGCATTTGAATAACTAAAATATAGGGGGCATGAAAGTAGACCATAGGAAAACAAAGGGGGTTTGGAGTATATTTCTAAAAATAACAGATAGCTGCTGTAGTTTTTTATGTGGGTAACTCAACATATTTAGCTCTAAAATTCTATGAGTCAAGCATAGGGGATCATAAAATCACCAGCTCCTTTTGCCTTTATAAAGATGTCCAATTTCCTCAGCCTGGCATTGAGGACCTTCTAGACGTCTAGCATCTAACAGTAACTTACCTTGCCAGTTTAATTTCTGTTGACCTCTGTACATGATTCTGCCACTTAATTCCACCCAAATTATAAGTCACAATTCAACTCCTGTTTCCTTCACAAAGCTTTACCTTATTGCCCCCAGATAAAAATGACATCATTCTCTTTAAAATTCTTAGACTAACTAGTCCTAGTTCCAACCAGATACACAATCCTGAAATTGACTTATTTGTATAAGTATATTGCCTCCCATTGAAGGTGAACAAGATCTTATTCTTGTAATATTCCTATAAAATTTTTATGTTTTCTGAGAATTTTCAGTGATATACAATCAATGCATTTGTTGTGACTTTTTTTTTGAGGTTTGCATTTTTTAAATTAATTTTAATAGGGTGACATTGATGAATCAGGATACATATGTTCAGAGAAAACATCTCTAGGTTATTTTGACATTTGATTATGCTGAATTCCCATCACCCAAAGTCCAATTGTCTTCCGTCACCTTCTAACTGGTTTTCTTTGTGCCCCTCCCCTCCCCCAACCCCCTCCCTCTCGTCCCCCCCACCCTGTAACCCCCACACTCTTGTCCATGTCTCTGAGTCTCATTTTTATGTCCCACCTATGTATGGAATCATATAGTTCTTAGTTTTTTCTGATTTACTTATTTGCTCAGTATAATGTTATCAAGGTCCATCCATGTTGTTATAAATAATCCGATGTCATCATTTCTTATGGCTGAGTAGTATTCCATAGTATATATGTACCAAAGCTTTTTTTTTTTTTTTTTTTGTATTTTTCTGAAGCTGGAAATGGGGAGAGACAGTCAGACAGACTCCCGCATGCACCCGACCAGGATCCACCCGGCACGCCCACCAGGGGCAACGCTCTGCCCATCAGGGGGCAATGCTCTGCCCCTCCGGGGCGTCGCTCTGTTGTGACCAGAGCCACTCTAGCGCCTGGGGCAGAGGCCAAGGAGCCATCCCCAGCGCCCGGGCCATCTTTGCTCCAATGGAGCCTTGGCTGCGGGAGGGGAAGAGAGAGACAAAGAGGAAGGAGAGGGGGAGGGGTGGAGAAGCAGATGGGCGCCTCTCCTGTGTGCCCTGGTCGGGAATCGAACCCGGGACTTCTGCACGCCAGGCCGACACTCTACTACTGAGCCAACCGGCCAGGGCCTGTACCAAAGCTTTTTAATACACTCTTCCACTGACAGACACTTGGGCTGTCTCCAGATCTTTGCTATTCTGAACAATGCTGCCATAAACATGGGGGTGCATTTCTTCTTTTCAAACAGTGCTATGGTGTTCTTCGGGTATATTCCTAAAAGTGGTATAGCTGGGTCAAAAGGCAGTTCGATTTTTAATTTCTTGAGGAATCTCCATACTGTTTTCCACAGTGGCTGCACCAGTCTGCATTCCCACCAGCAGTGCAGGAGGGTTCCCTTTTCTCCACATCCTCGCCAACATTTATTCTGTGTTGTTTTGTTGATGAGCGCCACTCTGACTGGTGTGAGGTGATATCTCATTGTGGTTTAATTTGCATTTCTGTAATGATTAGTGATGTTGAGCATTTTTTCATATGCCTATTGGCCATCTGTATGTCCTCTCTGGAGAAGTGTCTATTCATTTCTTTCGCCCATTTTTTGATTGGATTGTTTGTCTTCTTGGTATTGAGTTTTACAAGTTCTTTATAAATTTTGGTTATTAATCCCTTATCAAACATATTGTCAAATATATTCTCCCATTGTGTAGTTTGTCTTTTTATTCTGTTCTTATTGTCTTTAGCTGTGCAGAAGCTTTTTAGTTTGATATAGTCCCATTTGTTTATCCTGTCTTTTATTTCACTTGCCCGTGGAGATAAATCAGCAAATATATTGCTGCGAGAGATGTCAGAGAGCTTACTGCCTATGTTTTCTTCTAAGATGCTTATGGTTTCACAGCTTACATTTAAGTCTTTTATCCATTTTGAGTTTATTTTTGTGAATGGTGTAAGTTGATGGTCTAGTTTCATTTTTTTGCAGGTAGCTGTCCAATTTTCCCAACACCATTTGTTAAAGAGGCTGTCTTTACTCCAATGTATGTTCTTACCTCCTTTGTCTAATATCACTTGTCTATAAAAGTGTGAGTTTATTCCTAGTTCTCAGTTCTGTTCCATTGATCTATGTGCCTGTTCATATGCCAGTACAGGCTGTTTTGAGTACAATGGACTTATAGTATAACTTGATATCCAGAAGTGTGATATCTCCCACTTCATTCTTCCTTTTCAAGATTGCTAAGGCTATTTGTATTCTCTTTTGGTTCCATATAAATTTTTGGAATATGTGTTCTATATCTTTGAAGTAAGTCATTGGTATTTTAATCGGTATTGCATTGAATTTATAAATTGCTTTGGGTAATATAGACATTTTAATGATGTTTATTCTTCCTAACCATGAGCACGGTATATGCTTCCACTTGTTTGTATCTTCCCTGATTTCTTTTATCAATGTTTTATAATTTTCTGAGTACAAGCCTTTAATCTCCCTGGTTAAATTTATTCCTAGGTACTTTATTTTTTTGGTTTCAGTGGTAAAGGGGATTGCTTCCTTAATTTCTCTTTATGACAGTTCATTGTTAGTGTATAAAAATGCCTCTGATTTCTGAGTATTAATTTTTTTCTGAGTATTAATTTTATATCCTGCCACCTTGCTGAATTCATTTATCAGGTCTTGTTGTGACTTTTTATTGTAAAACATCTGTTTCTCGTGCTTCAGAGATTTTTAAAGCACAAGACAAGAATTGCTGGATATGGCAGAACTGAGGTGTTCTAGGACCTGAGGGTAATTTAATAAGCTTTCTGTTTGAAGAAAGTTTCAGGCTGTAATGAAGATGTCTATTGGGAGTGTCATGAGGTTTCCTATTACCTGGTTTATTAAAATGATTATGTTAGTGAAATCTTTTCAGGCAGGATGTTAAAGTAATGAAACAAATAAACCTCAAAATTAGATAATAGAAGTTTATTTCTCACTTATATAGTAATCAAGGCAATTCGACTTTCCTCAATGTGGTTATCCAGGAGCAAGGCCCCTTCTGCCGTGTGGCTCAGCCGTTCTGTGGGCCACGTCATCATCGGCATCCAACAGGAAGCAAATGAAACAGAACATGAAGCATATACTCCCACTTAAAAAGCTCTGGTTGGGAAATGACAATGCCACTCACAGGCACTGGGTGAAGACTAGTCGCACAGCCACATCTAGATGTCAAGGGCTGGGTAATGTAATCCCTAGGAGCTCTTCATCACAATTTTTAATTATGGTTTGGAGAGTGTGGGCTGTGGGTGGACGGCTAACTAGCTCTGGCACGCGGCTAGGGTCAGCCCACCAGCTGCCTTCCAAGTGTAGCTGCTACGGAATTTGATTTACAAGGAAATGTGGGAGAGTTTGGGAAGTAATCAGAACAACAGAGAAAACAGTGGAATCAGATAATCTGAGAAATAAGTGAAACATAAGCAAAGACCACCTGGGTCCCTAACGTACTGTCATAATCCTTTTAGGAGATGAAGAAAGGCCTAGCACAGGTACTGGAGCCCAGGTAGGCTGAATACTGGAATGGGAAGCATGGGTGGAGTTGGGCTTTTCTCACCTGTGTGCTTCTGAGAGTCATTTTCAAATTCCAGCCAAGTGGAGGAGTAGATTTGCCAGGCACTTCCATCTGGACTGCGGGCCAGGTAGGTTATGCAGCGGCTGAGGACGGGCTATGGGAGAGAAGCACCAAGAATACTGCCTTTTAGGTAGAACGCTATCTTTTTATTTCATTGTATTTTTACCTATTCTCTGATTTGAACTTTATAACAATTCGGTGTCACAGGGAACATTACCATTTAATAGACTGGAAAAGTGAGGCCTGGAAATGACCCAAGACGGCACATGAGTCAGGATTAGACACTAAATCTCCTGGCTCTATTCAAGGCCCATTCCATTATAATACAGTCTCCCCTCTGGGAAATAGTTGGCATTAGGAAACTGAAAAGCTGGCCAATTTTGTCCTAAAACTTCCAGCTTCTCTTTTCTGTGACCTTTTGCCCTCTCTAATAGCAGTTCCCCGATTTCAATCAAAGCTTGCGCTTACCTTTTGGTAGTGCCAACCTGCACCTCTCCTAGAGGCAGTGGCACTTTCTCCTGAGCTAAATACTACAGAGAGGGGTTGGCTCTCTTAGTTGGGGGGGGGGCTGGTGAGTGCGAGGGCCTGCTGCAGCCCCATGAAACATGGTTAAACAAGCACACGCTCCAAAAGGCCTGCTCTGGCGTCGGCCGGCAGGCTTGTAACCATCACTTCTTGCCAGAGCATAAATCAGTCAAATTTTATAGCTGCAAAGGATTTTAGAAATCACCCAATCTGGGTATTTATGTTTGGGTGATAAATATAAGGGCACTTGAAAAGATGCTCACTCTCGCTAGTTCTTAGAGCAATTCAATTAAAACAAGACAAAATTCTCCCCCTTCAGGATGGCAACAACAAACACATATCTAGTGTCAGCAAGGTTGTGGGAAAAGCGGTAACCTCATAGACTGTTGTATGAATGTAGGTTAGTAACAACCTTTTGGGGGCACCTCTTGGCAAATTTCGAAGCAAAACTTGAAATAGCAAACCACTAAAAAGCAATTTAAATAGCAAATATTGAAATTACAAAAAATTTAAAGAACAAGAAATTAAATTGACCTAGCAATTTCTTGTGGAAGAATCACTAAACCTATGGAGGGGTTCAAAATTACGTGTTCACGAATGATCACGATTAATTGTAAGCATGAGACAATGAAGAAAGAAAAACTAAAAGGGTTCAATAGAGGAAGTGTTAAATTAAGTATGGAATATCCATATTGCTACCCGGTGGGATTTTATATAGCTGTTAAAAAGAATGAATTAGAAATGTAAACTGGTAGAGCTGCTTTGGAAAAGATTTCCCAGTTCCTCAAAAGGTTAAATAGAGTTACCCTATGATGCAGCAGGATATAACCAGGAGGAGTGAAAACATATATCCACAGAAAAACTTACACACAAATGTTCATAGCAGCATTATCCATAATAGCCCCAAAGTGGAAATAGATCAAATGCCTGATGAATGGATAGACAGAAGGTAGAATATCCATACAGTGAAATATGATTCAGCCATAAACAGAAATGGAGCACTGCTTGACCAGTGGTGGTGCAGTAGATAAAGCATCTACCTGGAATGCAGAGGTCAAAGGTTCAAAGCACTGAGGTCACTGGCTGTGAGCTCGGGCTCATGTCAGCACAGTGTTGCTGGCTTGAGCAGGGGAATCATCCACAGGATCCCAAAGCTCACTAGCTTAAGCCCAAAGGTCACTGGCATGAAAATCCCAAGGCTGCTGGCTTAAGCAAGGAGACACGGCTCAGCCCTAGTCAAGACACGTGTGAGAAGCTCAATGCACAATTAGTGAAAGCAACTACGAGCTGATGCTTCTCTCCCCCTTCCTGTCTCTCTGTCTCTCTCTCTCTCAAAAAAAGAAAAAAGAGCTCTGATTCATGCTACAACGTGGATGAACAGTGAAAACATTATGCTGAGTGAAAAAAGCCAGACACAAAAGGCCACATATTGTACAATTCCATTTATAGCAGGTCCTCAAATAATGTCACTTGGTTCAACATCATTTCATTATAATGTTGATGAAAAAAAATTGATTCTTGGTGAGGGCCATTGTCTGTGTGGGTTTTCTCCTAGAACTTCGGTTTCCTCTCACATCCCAAAGATGTGCATATGAGGTAATTTGGTTTGTGTATGTTGTCCCAGTCTAAGGGGTGTGTGTGTGTGTGTGTGTGTGTGTGTGTGTGTGTGTGTGTGTGTGTGAAAGTGCACTGTGATGGAATAGCGTTCTGTTCTGTTCTGTCCAGGGTTGATGCTCACCTTGTCTCCTGAGCTGCTGGCATAGGCCAGCCACTTGAAACCCTGACCTGAAATAAGTAGGTTGAAAAGGAATGATCTTACTTGTTTATATTAACCTTTCTTAAATGTATGTGTAGCTCACATTACTTCAATGTTTAATATTGGAAATGTTTGGGGTCTTTATTTAGAAGTTTGATGATATTTTTGTGACCAGAAATATGCCCTGGAAACATAATACTTGTTTATATCAATTAGGCTATGGTAAAATTAGTTTCATTACACATTGTTTTGCTTAAAGTTGCAGTTTCCAAGACCCTATCAATGATGTTAAGCGAGGATTCGCTGTATATGAAGTGGCAAATCCAGAAGAGGCAAAGCCATAGAGACAAAAAGTATACTGATAGTTTTTAGGGGCTGGGGAAGGGAAAGAGTGACAAGTGATTGCTAATGAATACAGGATTTCTTAGGGCAGTCATCAAAGTATTCTGGAGTTAGCTAGTGGTGATGGTTGCACAACTTCATGAACAATATGCTAAAACCCACTGAACTGTAAACTTTAAAAGGATAAATTTTATGGTATGCGAATTAGATCTCAAAAAAGGAGAGAGCTTTGTTTGTTTGAAATAGAAGGGTGTCCCTGATACATTAGTAGGGTTAAAGCACAAGTTACTGAACAATAATATATAGCCAATTACTTTGGCATAACAAAATAAAAATAACTGTATTAGTTATGGTTCAACTCCCAAAATAAAAAGCCCTATAAATATTTTAAAAGAGGGAATTTAATACAGGGACTTGATTACACAGGTGAAAAGCACCTCTGCATTGGAGAGGCTAAGGGAGGAGACCGTGTTCCCAGAGCCCAGCAGGGAGGGCACTTGCATGGAGGGCTGTCCCATGGAGGCCTCGCAGACGTTACAGAGGTGCCACAGGAGGCCAAGGGGAGAGATGCCTTGTCTTCTCCCCGCCTTCCACTCCCCAGTCTTCCCCCATCATAATCTATTGGCTGTAACTATTCAGAAGCCCAGGGGAAAGGGAACCTGAGAAACGTAGTTCCCTAAGTACAGAATAGAGCAAAAGAAGGACAAAGTGAATATACGAGCAAACAGGCAGTGGACCTACACAGCGTCTCCCCTTTGCAGCCCGGTATCCATTCTCATCTGCCTGACGTGCAGCAACCAAAGTGTCCTCACCCTCTCAACAAGGGGAGGGCCAGAGTCCGTTAGTTGTCATTATCCATTTCAACACATAATTGCCAGTTGATATGATCCTTCCCAAGGGTCTGGGTCTTGTAGTCTGTTGGCCTAATTATAAAGTTAAACACTACTGATACTTATCATAAAAAAAATAAGAAAAGAGGAAAGAAAAAAGAAAGAATTGAATCATATATACATACCAAAATAGTCATAGCTTCTAAACTCATCATTTCTGTGACTGTTCATGAGAGCACAGGTGATATATATATAACTTCCTCCTTCCACCACCCGTTTCCTGTCACCTTGCCCTTCATCAGCACTCCACCGGGTTGGGTCTTGCCCCTGTGGCGTGACTGAAGTCACGATTCCTAGAGGCGCCGAGTCCTTAGTGTCTATGCCTTTATTGATTTCTATATTCTTCATCTGATTTTTACTTGGAAGTCGTAAGAGGCTGCTGAGATTACCCCCTGAGCTCCAGTGATGGCTTCGTAGCCTCCACAGTGTGGTGGTAACCCAATTTCCCCTTGATTATTCAAATCGCCCACATTCTGTCTGTTGATCCAGTGACATGAGGAAATCCAAATAATTGCCTGGCAGTGTCCCTTTCTTCTTCCCCATGGAAGCTCTCATTTCTTGGGAACAACTCCAAGATTGCAGAGATCGGAAGGAAAGTCTCTGAAAACAGGTATAATAGCGAATGGGGCCAGTCCTCATCCTCTGGTTGTCAGACCCATATGATCTGGCTACAGGAGAAAGAGCACCAACTATTTTTTGCAGTTTAAAGCAAATACTTTAGGACATCCTATAGGACAGTATGCCACCTCGTAGGGCGTTGTCTCTCATCTAACACTGTGACCGGGTCTGTAACAGCCAGTGTAGCAGGACAGCTTCTAGGTGATTGAGGGGTAGGGTGAAGCCAGTGAATTCCATGGAAATGAAGCCACTGCTCTACCTCCTTTATTATGAAATGTGTCACTTGCTTAGAATGTTGTGTGTGATACCATGATGTTAAATGTGGCGTTCCTTAAATCCAGGGACAGTGGTACTGACAGAAGTATGCAAAGCCGGGAACTTGTGGCATCTTGATGTAATTGAAGGTAGGCAGTTGGATCCAAGTTTCAGTCAACCAATCATGAGAACTGTTGGAACTATTTCCAGCTGCATGAGCTAGAACATAGTCTGGAATCTTGAGTTTATGTTTCCTTAATTGACACATGCAGCTTCATCTAATGTTATCTTCTATTCTAAAGCTTCGCCGTTAGAATCTGCTTGCACAACTGTTATCCAGGATCACACCCATAAGAATAGCAAGGTTGTACATTTCCTTTGGTGTAGAAGATACCTTTTCCTAGAGCACATGTTGGATTTCTCCTCTTAGAGTATAGTGGGATTGGACTCTATTCATGGGTCCAGAGGCCATAAGAAGTAGTATAAGTGGGTCTTGTGGAGAATAGTATTCCATTGCAAGAACCTGCCTAAGGCAACATCATTGAATTACAGAGACCTTAGGTGAGGGAAGGCTAGTTTACAGAGAGAGGGGAAGACAGCTGTCACAAAGGAAGGGGAGTTCTCCGGGTTTTCTGATTCAAGGCTCTGAGCATTGTCAAACCAGCAAATGTCCCTTTCTTCAAGGCTTAGGATCCCAGCACTTTTCAACGAATGCCCTGATGTTAACATATAAAACATGACTAGGTTTTATATTCAGCTTTTGATGTTATTCTGTAATATGCACTATTAGATTTTGGGTCAAATCTTCAGACATGTCTATCCAGTGGCTACTAGAAATAAGAGATTCTTTTAAAAATACCGAAGCAACTCACTGGTTCCGTGCCTGTGCCCGAGCTCACTGCTCCCTGTCTGTAAGCTCTTAGCCAGCACCGTTGGCAGCAGTGAGCCATTGAACGGCTTATGCTAGTTGGGTGCCTGAGTTATATAAACTCCCCAAGCCTTGTCTTAACTGGCACATAATGCTGGGCAATCTTCACATGATAATTCAAGTAAAGATGTTGCCAATGCACGTCATGTATTACTTCCATTTGTGAGGAAATCTCCACTATTTTCATGTTCTAACAGCTGAGAAGCCAAAAACAGATTTCTATTTTGAGACTCTTTATTTTTCAATTTTTATTTATTGATTTGAGAGAGAGAGAGAAACATCAGTTTGTTGTTCCAGTTATTTATACATTCATTGCTTGATTCTTGTATGTACCCTGACCAGGGAATGAACCCCCAACCTTGGTATATTGGGACTATACTCCAATCAGCTGAGCTATCTGGCTAGGGCAAGACTCTGTTTCTTAAAACCACTATAATGGCCACATCAAACAGGAAAATAGAAATTTCTCTAGTTTTTAAAATTGAATCTATAATAAGGTGAATATACTTAACAGTATTGAACTGTGTATTTAGAAATGGTAAAGATGTTTTTCTGAGTGAATGTAGTACAGAGACTTGGTTTATTACATGTAAGGAGACAGAAACACAGAGAAGACCTTGAGGTCATCTAGTGATTAGCAAAATGAGAAGCTGCTACCATCCTTCTATTAAAGGGACAGAGAGGACAGTACTGACAGGCCTTCAGAAGCAGGGTCATACCCTGGGAACTGAACCTGGTGGTCCTGTCACGTGGGTTCTGAAGCTGTGGAGAAGATGTCATAGGAAGCAGAGAGAAGCTTCTTCTGGACTCCTACCTTCCAATCTACCGCCAGTGCCGTCCACTGGCAAAGCCGACCGGGAGCTGCGAGACACAGGACAGAGCAGGGAAAGGACGAAAGGCAGCCGCCGGTACACAGACCTCTCCACACATGTGGGCAAATGCACAGAAACGAGTCGAAGCATATTTTCCATCAACAGACTAGACTGTATCTCTCAGGAGAGCTCAGAGACTTCTAGATGGCCCCTCACCTGGAGCAACTCACGCCTTTGAAGCGAGCACCTCTCTGGAATGGCCAGAGTCCAGGCAGCTCCGGGCAGGCAGGTGCAATCAGCAAGAGGAAGTGGTGAGGGCAACTGGACCCTCCAGTGGAAATGGGTCATGACGCCTGCCTTCTGCCCCAGGAGGGGCAGGGCAGTGATGCTGGCAAGGCTGGAAGCAGACAAAGAAGACTGCTCTGCTGGGTGGGAGAAGTGGCTTCCCAGGAACTGCACTGGGCAGTGGGAAGGAGGGAACAGCTCGATACAGACCCAACACTGACTGTGTGTCACACCCCAACCCATCTGCGCTTCTCAGGAGAAGACGGGGAGGGGTTGGCAGGGCAGGAGGGCAAGCCCGAGAATAGTTTGACCATCCTTGTATTTGACCATGTCAATTCCAGTGTGTTCACCTCAGTCTGGCAGTTGACAGTGCCTTTCACAGCCGCACAAATCAAATATTCTATTGGGTCGATGCAGAGCAGTCATTAAGCAGCCTGCCTAGGGGAATTGGATGATCACTGTCGTCAAACTGGTGCTTTCCTGTCAAACAGGCACGAGTCCGGCCACAAAGCCATGGTTATTTCATGACCCAGACTCCACCAGGGGAACCGCAGCAGAGGTGCCCTTGTAAACCCAGCCTTCGTTCTGTGGCCATCAGCACTCTGTCTTCATTGAATTATGTAAATATCCATTTTTTAAAATGTAACAAGGAGGCACTTGGTTAAACAGAATACATATATTTTTGTGTGTGTGGCTTTTCTCCTCTGTATTTAAGGTGTCAAGAGCAAAGCAATCCTCAAGGCTTTGCAATCCTGGGAGTGCTCGGAACAGGGTGTGTCTGCAGAGCAGGGAGGAATCCCGTTCCTTTGACAGCCGTGAGGTCCCTCCAGGGGCTTAATTACCCTGCTCTCTGTTTCTCTGCTGCTGGCCAGGAGCGGCAGCCTGGACAGACGCTTGCATAGCCTGAATGTGTTCTTCCCATTCTGGCCCCAGTTTGAAGGAGAAGCGGCTGGTCCCTGGGCCCCAGGAGGACCAGGGGTGGCATGGCCCAGCCTCCCCCAAGCCCTTGTTGATGGGCCACTGAGGCGGGCCACTGAGGCAGGCCCATCTGCCATGCGCCTTGGTCTTCACGCAAGCTCTCCACGTGCTGCCGCTCATTCCTAATTATCTGCTCTGGCCAGGCTGGCTGACGTGTTTTGTGTTTATTCTGCAGCTGCCAGACTGATGGAGGTGGTTTTTTCATAAAGAATCACACCCCTTTCAAGTTGAGTTTCCTTTTTGCCCATCATTTGTTTTTGCAAACACTTCAGGACTAATTGAACACTCTTCCCCCTTCCAACCAAAACACATGCTCGCCTTCCCTGTGCAATATGGCGATCTTGGCATCTGAGCCCGCTCCCCTCCTGCGTCGCCGAGTCCCCTGTGCCGACAGAGGGCTGGGCTCACGGAACCTCTGGCCGCTGCGTTGGAGAAAATTGAGTTTCATTTCAAATTAGCTTCTTCAGTTTCTGTCTCTGAAAAGCTCATTTTCTATAAATCTAGGTTTGAATATCCTCAGGCTCACCTTGAGCATGCGGCTGCATATCTTTTGCTCATCTTTTTAATTATAAATATGGTTTGGAAGCTTCATACAATGTGTCATGTTTGGAGTAAGGGAAGAAGGTGGAAAGAGTCAGCTCTGGGCAGGCTTTAAAAACTGTTGAGTAAAAAATGTTATAAACAGAATTTCACCAGTTAGACTCCACAGGAAAGGAAGAGGCAGGAATTGAAATGATAGTCTTCTTTCTACTATTACCAAGCCCATTTCAAAAAAGAAAACAAAGACAAAAAACTCTCTATCAACTCTGTTATCATTCTTTTTCTTTCTTTCTTGTGTTGTCTAATTCTGACTGCTCAGAAGAATCACTGGGGTGTTTAAAATTTTACCCAGGTAGGGTAATTAGGATGACGACTTTCCGAAGTCCTAATCCCCAGGGCCCCTTACTTCTCTGTGATTAAGTTACAGACTTTGAGGTGTAGAGAGTGTCCTGGATATTCAGGTGGGCCCTAAATGCAACCACAAGGGTCTTTAAAATTGGGAAAGAGAGGCAGAAGAAAAAAGAGGGAGATGTAATTATGAAAAAAAGGAACGGAGAGCTTAAACATTGCTGCCTTTGAAGATGAACAAAGGGGTCCTCTCGACACTGAAAAGACAAGAAAACAGACTTTCCCTGGAGTTACTAGAAAGGAGCTGAACTGCTGACACCTTGCTTTTAGCCAGTGAGAGCCATGCCAGACTGCTGGCCTAAGGAACTATGATATGAATTTGTGTTGCTTTAAACCACTAAGTTTATGGTCATTTATTATAGCATCAAGAGGAAACTAATACATTATGCAAATTTATTCCAGCCCAATTACATGTGAATTTGGAGGGGCGGTGCCAGGCCTCAGGAAGTTTTGAAAGCTCTGCGGAGATTCTCCTGTGCAGAGGACCAAGTACCAGTGGGTGGCACTGTCTCCATGTCCCTGCTCCTTGGCCCCCTGCCGTCTGGCTGCTGCTCCCACCGCTGCTCTGAACTCATACATCAGCCCCTTCTTGTTGACAAAGCCAATGGACAACTCTCCCTCCTCATTTTACTCAGCATTTGACACCAGTGGCCATTTCCTTATGTTGAGACAATCCCCTGGGTTGGCTTCCCTGACACCACTCATCTGTTTTCCCTCTTACCTCCTTGGTCACCTTTGTGATTCTCATTGGCTGCTGCTTTCCTTCAGCTCAGTCCTTAAGTGTTGATGCTGTGAGGGTCCCATCCTAGGATCTCTTATTCCCTATATTATTCCTTTGATTTTTTTAATCTATCACTTTGGCTTCCATATAATGCTGGATATCTAATCTAATACTTTTGCCTAAATCTCTTAAGTGTCAAAACCATATGTATTCAACAATCCTCTTCAAATTTATTATGCCTAACACCAAACTCCTTTTCCCTACCTCAGTTTCCTCCCTCTCTGTGTGGTATTATTATCCATGCAGCAACTTAAGCCATAACCTTGAGAATCATCCTGTCTCTTCCCACTCTCTCACCTCCTTCTCCTCTAAGTCTAATTAAACACACCTCCCATCCACTCATTATCTCTCTGGCTCAGGCTAGTTTTATTTATCCCTGAATTATTGTGATGGCAGAGCCATTTCAGAAATAATACTGTTATAACTCTGCATAAAGCACTTGAACATCTCCCTCGTCCTCAGGAAGGAACTCTAAGCTTTCCACTGTTTTCAAGACAGAGATGTGTTATAGAATTGGCACCTGAAACCTGCTGTATAATTATGGTAAACAGTGTCACCCCAATAAATTCAATTTTAAAAAAAGGACACAGTGTCACCTTGTTCCTGTGTTCCTGCCTGACATCATCTCCTCCCATTCCTGACCTCTGTATCCTCACCACAGGCTCTCTCCAACTCTCAGCCCCGGGCATACAGAACCACGCCAGTTCTCTAAAGTCACAGTGCTTCCTCCCGGCTCAGACTTTGCACGAGCTGACCTCGTTCCTAAACATACTCTTTCTCACTCTGAGAACAGCTCAGCCTTCCCAGGCAGCAGTCTCGGATTAGCTGTTGCCATGGATGTTTGTCATTTTTGAACGTGTTTACCTTTCTTTAGTATCCTGATTCCCTTCTGGAGAATGAACCCTTTTCTCTCTCTCTCTCTCTCTCTCTCTCTCTCTCTCTCTGTCCTTGGTTTGGTGGGAAATTCAAATGTGTCTGCCCCATCACAGAACTCTAGGAAGTTCGCTCCTTTCTCTCATGCCCTGGTATAATCAGGTGCATAAGCTGTGACCTACACTGGTCAATCAGATTCTTTCTCCCAGGATGTTGGATCTTGTATAAATAGCACCAGGATGAAAGAAACTGGAACTTCTCCATGCCCGTGGCTGGGCTCTGCACTGTCTGGCTCAGAGATTGCCTGGGTTCCCGTTTCTCCACTCTTCAAAACTACCTTGATTTTTTTCTCTTTATAAGCCTTCTTCTCCAGCTGTTCTATTGATTTTGATTATGTCCACTACCCTTTAATTAAATTTCTTTATTTTTAAGTTAGAAAGAGTTGTTTTCTATTTGTTTATTTATATAATTATAGTTTTTAGTTATAGCCGGTGATTTCTGTTCTTCAAAATCTTCTACAGTTCCTTAGCCCTCATTTGGGCTTATCCTTATCATAGTAGTTACTACAATGTATTAAAGTATCATTTTACTTCTCTGTTTTCCTACTAGACTATAAACATCTGAGAGCAGGGTTAGTACCTTGCTCGTTATTCTACACACAGTGCCAGCCACAGTGGCTGGTATACAGTAAGCATTTAAAAGCAATTGTGAAATGTGAGTGGCATTTCACTGTTTGATATGAACAGAATAAATGTGGGAAAGGCTCATAGTGTACTGATTCCAGTGTTTCCCAAACAAACTGTTGCTAACTTACATAAATTATTACCAGAAATTTTCATTAAGCCTTCCTCAGGTCAATGGCAAAAGCAGGCAGATAACTGTGCAAAGCCCAAATGAAACCAAATAAAATACAAGCTAAAAATGCCAAAATAAGGACTTCCAGGTCCATGAAGATAGAGTGGACACACTTTGTCCTGTTCTACAGCCTAAATACAACAAAAATCGCTGGACTAACATCACTAATCATCAGGGAAATGCAAATCAAAACCACCATAAGATGTTACCTCACACCTGTTAGGATGGCTATCATCAAAAACACAAGAAATAAGTGCTGGTGAGAATGTGGAGAAGAGGGGAATCCTTGTGTACTTTTGGTGGGAATGTGGAATACAGTATGGAGGTTTCTCAAAAAATTAAAAATAGAAATACCATAAGACCCAACAATTCCACATGTGGGTATTCATCCAAAAGAAATGAAATTACTATCTTAAGGAGATATATGCACCCCCGTGTTCACTGAAGCATTATTCACAATAGCCACAATGTGCAAACAACTTAAGTCTCCATCTAGAGATGAATGGAAAAAATACACACACAAACAAATACACACACAAAATGGAATATTATTCAATCATAAAAATAAAATCCTGCTATTTGCAGCAACATGGGTGGATCTTGAAGGCATCCATGCCAAGTGAAATAAGTCAGAGAAAGACAAATACTATATGATCTTACTTATATATAAAATATCAAAAAGAAAACTCATAGAAACAGAAATTAGATTTGTGGTTGCCCAATTGGGGTGGGGGTAGCTAAAAGCCAGGTAATTGGAAGATTGTCAAAAGGTACAACCTTGCAGTTATAAGATAAATTCTGCAGATGTAATGTACAACCAAATTACTATAGTTAACCATAGTGTATATTTGAAAGCTACTAAGAGAATAGATCTTAAAAGTTCTTATCAAAAAAAGAATTTATAACTATGTGAAGTGACGGATGTTAACTAAATTTATTGTAGCAATCATTTCACAATACATACATATATCAAATCATTACATTGTACACCTTAATATTATAGTGTTATATGCTAATTATATGTCAACAAAACTGGAAAAAAGAAAATGATAAAATAATTTTCTAATTGTGAAATAATCATAAAAATATAAAAGTATACATTAAAAATAACACGTAATTAGTTGTTAGGGAAATGTAAAACCACAATACAATACCAGTATACACCTACCAGAATGGCCAAAGCTAAAAAGTGTTAATGAAGAAGTGAAACTCTCATCCATTTCTGGTGAGTGTAAATTAGTACAGCCACCATGTAAAATGGGCAGTTTCTACTAATGCTGATATTTACTAAATAAGTGGAGAGGTATCTTGTGTGTACTGGGAGAGTCAACATAATAAAGATGTCAATTATTCTTAAACTGATATACAGGTTCCACACAATCCCTATAAAAATTTCAAAAAAACTTATTTGGAGATCTAGACAAAATTACTCTAAAATTTATATGGCAAGGAAAAGAGAACAGAACGGGTAAAACAATTTGGAGAAGAACAAAGTGGAATGAATCAGTCTACATGATTTCAAGATTCATATAACTACAGTAATCAAGATTGTGTGGTATTGGTGGCAGGATAGACCCATAAATCAATGGAACAGAATAATAGGGAACCCAGAAATAGACTTGTATAAATATGCCCAACTGACTTGACAAAGTTACACTGGTAGTTTATTGAAGGAAATATAGCCTTTCCAACAAATGGCACTGGAATCTGGGTATTTTCATAGGAAAAAATAAAAAGAAAAAGAAAGTAAAGAAAGAAAGGAAAAAAAAAGAAAGAAAAAAAGAAAAAGAAAGAATGAGAGAAAGAGAGAGAGAAAGAAAGAAAGAAAAGACAAGCCTTGGCTTAAGTTTCACCTCTTAAGATAAAACAAATCAAAATGGATCATGGGTATAATGTAATATAATATGTAAACTATAAAACATTTAGAAAACAATAAATTCAAAAAGTCAATATGTAAATTAAAATGGAATACTAAAAATATTAAAATAATCTAAAACAAATCCAGAAAGGAGAAACAGAGCAACAAGAAAGATAAACCTAAATCTAAGCCTATCAGTAATTAGAGAGAGGATGTTACCTAAACACACGAAGAAACCCACTTGAAATATAAAAACCTACATAAATTAAAAGTAAAAGGATAGAAAAAGATATTTTGTGCAGACAGTAATCAAGAAAGCCAGAGTGGCTATATTAAATACTGGGCAAGTCAGACTTGAGATCAAGAAATATTACCAGCAGTAAAGGGACATTATACCCTGATAAAAATATCAGTTCACCAGGAGATATAACAATTCTAAATGTGTACTCAGGATTTATTGTAGTTTGACAAAATAATAGTTGGTTAGTATTTTATTTTTATTTTTTAACAGCTTTGGGATTATAGGTTGAGCCTAAAAATATGCATGTAATAATTATCAGAAATAAAGTCACACACACACACACACACAAAGAAAAAGTCATATTTATTGTGTCCTGTAATAGCTTCCAAATCAAACCCCTAGTTGTTTCTCAGTCAACAAAACATCCCTTGGAAATGTGTGTTCTTCTGCCATCATACAAGGTAGGAATTTGGAGCAAAATATAACCAATGGCTTCCTGGTTTCTGACCATAAAAAGAAATCTGAGTGTTTGAAGCTGTAACTCAGGCCTGGCGTGAGCAATCATAAATGACCTCGCACTTATTGCCCTTAGTCCCACTTTGCAGCACGTTTTCTGCCTACTGACTTAATGAAAAAAGGCACTGCTGGAAACCAAAGCAATGCCTTAAGAGTCTCGCAGGGCCCGGCTTCCTTCCGCAGCCCCTCCTTATTGGCTGCAGGGGGCTCTGATGGGCAGCTCGTTCCCTGACATTCTACTAGGAAATATTTCTGGAGGTTTTTTTTTCCTTCATGACATGGAGGGTCATTACTTGATTCTGGCTTCTTTTATATTTTCTTACAAGGCAAGGGAGAGGATATAGGCCAGTCTATCTACTGGCTTTTGACCCATCTGCCAACTGTTTTTTCTTTTTAAATAGTTCCTTGTTCTTATTTTTAATTTAAAAAATTATTATTATTATTATTATTATTTTTGTGACAGAGAGAGGGACATATAGGGACTGACAGACCAGAAGGGAGAAGCACCTTAGTTGTTCATTGATTGCTTTCTCATACATGCCTTTGACCGGGGGGCTACTGCAGACCGAGTAACCCCTTGCTCAAGACAGCAACCTTGGGTCCAAGCTGGTGAGCCTTGCTCAAACCAGATGAGCCCGTGCTCAAGCTGGCGACCTCGGGGTTTCGAACCTGGGTCCCATCCCAGTCTGATGCTTTGTCCACTGCGCCAGTGCCTGGTCAGGCTAAAAAATTCTTTTCAATTACAGTTTATGTTCAATATTATTTTGTATTAGTTTCAGGCATACAGCACAGCGGTTAGATAATTGTATACTTTACAAAGTGTTCCCCCTGATATTTCCAGTACCCACCTTGCACAACACATAGTCATTACAACTGCCAACTTTTTCAAATTATAGAACAGGGAAGTCAGGAATCAAAAAAGATGGTGATGGATTACTGCAATAAAATAAAAACATAAGGTGAAACTATCAGAAATAAATATCATGTCCAATATTTATGTTTTAAAGATCAATTTAATTGAAATCAACATATAGGAGGCCACCGAGAGGAACGCTGAGGAGACGGGTAGCAAGGTCACTCTGAGAGTGCAGCTCACAAAAATCAACTTCAAATGGATGTGGACAAAGAGCGCACGCATACCCAGAGGCCACACAAACCTACGGACCAAGCTCACCCGTGACGATCAGTGCAACAATACTAAAGAAAATATGTGCCAAGAGGTAGCATATAAAAAGATTAATATTGCATGACCGATAGGATTTGTTCTGTGGATGCAAGGGTATTTCAATATTTTTAATTTGTTAATACATTTTCCATTAATAGATATAAATAGGAAAAATATATGATTATTTCTATTAACGTTGTGAAGGTTTTTGAGAAAATTTCAACACCTATTATTGATTTTTATATTTTCAATAAAAGGGGAACCGATAGATATTACTCTAGTATGCAAATCCAGAATGATGTGTAAGTGCAAGAGTGGAAGCACTTCTATTAGAATCCGGAACAAGAGAAGGGCACGTGATCACCGGTGTCATTTACCATGGGCTGGGAGTTCTTCAGCACATTTAGAGAAGAGAAAGAAATGAATGGTTTAATTGTAGAAATAGAGGACGTAAAATTATAATTATTAGCAGGTAATAATTTGCCTCAAGAATTTAAGGAAGAGTAAGTTGAAATACTGTTATATTTAGGGAATTCAGTAAGATGAGTAAACAAAGATTATATATGGAAATCAATAACCTTCATATATACAAACGAGAGACCCCCCAGAGCAAATACAAAATACATGAAATACTTCTGAATAAACTTAACAAGAAATGTGCAAGATCTGTAGAAAAAAATCTTTAAATACTAGTGAGGACCCTAAAGGGAGAGTTGAACACATGAATTGTATACTGAATTAATCGACAAGAAATTGTATCATCATAAAGATATCAATTCTCTTTAAGATGTGCTAAAATTATAATATACCACCAATAGAATGTTAACTGGAGGGTTTTTGAACTAAGCAAAATCTGTATGAAAAAATAAACAATCTGGGAAATCAACAAAAATTCTAAAAATAAAAAAAATAGTGAAAGGAGCCTGTCTCTCGTTGGTATAAAAATATAATATTCAAAATAGTGCAACACTGAACCTTAAATAGACTAAAAGAAAAGAAAAATTCTAGAAATAGACAGTCATACATGGAGAAATTTACTGTGTGATGAACATGGCTTTTCAAATCAGCAGGTAGGCTGGTTGTTAGCACTCTGCTCCATGCTGAACCTTCCGTGTTAAGCTCCTGTGTTACAAAGGTGCTGGCGGAACACGGCACTCCACTTTCAGGCCCCCTCAGCAGCCTCCTTGCTCAGGTTCTGTGAATGGGAGGCCTTGGAAGTGAGGGGCAATTCTTGGCTCTTGTAAGAAGAAGCTGTTTTATGCTTCTGTGACTCTCCTGGCAGTAGTGATAGCATTAATGGCAGGCAATTTGGGCTCTGCCAGCATGGAGAGTGGTAGTGGTTTCTGCTGGATCATTAAAGTTAAAGTTCCTGGGTTCCTGCTCAGTGTCTGCAGAGAGATTCTAAAAAAAAAAAAAAAAAAAAAAAAAAAAGGAAAGGAATAAAAAAGACATGGGTAGGCTACCAGCAAGTAAGCACCAGCTTACTTTTGCCCATCCAATGTCTTTGTCACTAATTCATTGCATTAAATCTCCTCTGCTTAAAATGGTTAAAGTCCTTTCAGATTTGTTGACAGAACACTAACTGATACAAAGAGAAAATAACAAGTTATTCCATAAATGATATTGGTGAAACTAAGTAGTCAGCCTTGGGCGGGGGGCAGGGTTCTCTTCATCACAGCTTATACCAAAACACATTGTAGATAAATCAAAGATTTGAATGTAAAAGAAATAATAAAAACACAGAAGGAAACGTGGTGTATTAAAAAAAAATCTCAGAGGGAAAGTGTTTCTTAGATGTTCTAGAAAAGAAACATTTGACAATTTCAATTCTGTAAGAAGTATTGGCATGACCAAAAAAAGCGTCAGCACAAAGGAACTCAACAAACAGAAATACCCATACAAAGCACATCCATAGATCAACACCAGACCCCAACAGAAAAATCAACATAGGTCATGGACAGGAAGTTTACAGAAAGGAGATATAAATGGCTCTTTAAAACAAGACTCAGAATTTAGTAGTGAAACATCTGGTCCTGGGCTTTTCTTTGCTGGGAGGTTTTGATTATTACCTTCAATCTCCTTACTCATTATTAGTTTGTTGAAATTTTCTGTTTCTTCAAGATACAGTTTTGGTAGGTTGTATGTATTTAGGAATTTATCCATTTTTCCTAGGTTATCCAATATGTTGGCATATTATTGTTTATAGTAGTTTTTTATGTTATTTTTTTTTTGTTTCTCTGGTATCAGTTGTAATGTGTCATCTTTTTTTAGTTTTATTAATTTAAGTATTTTCTTTTTTTAGTTTTATTAATTTAAGTATTTTTATTTAGTTATTCTAGCTAAAGGTTTGTCAATTTTGTTTATCTTGGAAGGTGTTGGGTATGTCTATTACCTTGATTGTGATAATAGCATTATGGGTGTTTGCATATGTCCAAACTCATCAAATTGTACACATTAAATATGTGCAGTGTTTTGTATACTAATTATATTTCAATGAAGTTATAAAAAGATCCCAATCACCTCGTAATAAGGAAATGCACATTACAATCACAAGAGCTACCATTTCCACCTACAAAATGGCAAAAAAAAAAATTTTGATAACACTCTGGTGGTTTAGAACTATATCCACAAATCCTTTGATATTCTTCCACTTTAAGAGAAGGAACTGAATCTTCTCCCTCAGAGTGTGGGCTGGACTTAATGATTCACTATTAATGAATAAAAAAACATAGTAGACTTGATGGTTTGTGACTTCTGAGATTAGATCATGAAAGGTCATGAACAGCATCGCCAATTCTTACTTGCTTTTTTTCTTGGTTCACTTGCTCTAGGGCAGTGGTTCTCAACCTTTCTAATGCCGTGACCCTGCAATACAGTTCCTCATGTTGCAGTTGACCCCAAACCAAAAAATAATTTTGGTGGCTACTTCATAACTATAATTTTGCTACAGTTATGATTCGGAATGTAAATACCTGATATGCATTATGTATGCATAAAGCATACATAATTATCTATTTTCCGATGGCTTTAGGCGACCCCACCGGGGTCGCGACCCACAGGTTAAGAACTGCTGCTCTAGGGAAAACCAATTGCTATGTCATGAAGATGCTCAAGGAGTCCACGTGGTGAAAAACTGAGGCATCTTGCCTACAGTCAGCAAGGAAGTGAGGCTTTCTGCCAACAGCAGTGGTTCTCAAAGTGTGTGCCAGGGCTCACTGGTGCGCCCTAGAAGATGTCCAGGTGCGCCCTATGGTATTCCAGAGAAATATGTGCCTGTTGGGGACCAAAAAACCAACAGGGTTTTTGGAGTTTAGATTTTTGGGGGACAGAGGTATGGGGAATTGGTTGTAAGCTGACAGTCTGCCCAACCCCCCACCTCACTTGCCTGATTAGGTGGCAAAAGGCTGTTAAGCTGTGGTGCTGGATTGTTTACACTACCTCCCATGTTCCCCAGAAAGACTGGAGGCAAGCTTCTTCTATCCTTTGTTTGGTGTAAAGTTAAGATGATATGTATGGTGGGGGTTCTCTGCACTTGATAAAATTCTTAGGTTGCCTTGGAAACATGATCAAAGATCTCACTGATTTGCTAATGGCCCACCTTGCCCTATAAATAAAGCAAGATGCGGTTTTTGGGTGAACTTTGTTCTTGCCAGTAGCAATTACAGGGCCTTCCTGACCCTATATTTTTTTAATTCCACGTATTTTCTTAATTCCGCACCATTCCCACTAGGGACCTGGAATTACTAGCTGTGCTGCTTCGCAGCATGTGCCCAGATATAAAAATAAATATAGGCCCTGGCCGGTTGGCTCAGTGGTAGAGCGTCGGCCTGGTGTGCGGGAGTCCCAGGTTCGATTCCCAGCCAGGGCACACAGGAGAGGCACCCATCTGCTTCTCCACCCCTCCCCCTCTCCTTCCTCTTTGTCTCTCTCTTCCCCTCCCGCAGCCGGGGGTCCATTGGAGCAGGTTTGGCCTGGGCAATGAGGACGGCTCTGTGGCCTCTGCCTCAGGCACTGGAATAGCTCTGGTTGCAGCAGAGCGATGCCCCAGCTGGGCGGAGCATCGCCCCCTGGTGGGCATGCCGGGTGGATCCTGGTCGGGTGCATGCGGGAGTCTGTCTGACTACCTCCCCGTTTCCAGCTTCAGAAAAAAATAAAATAAATATAGTTACTCTATTATACCATTTCATTACAGAAATACTGCTCTTTATGTTAACATATTATTATTATATTTATTATTACACATCATTATATTATCTTTAGATAAATACACCCAAATAAAATGGATAGATTTCTTAAAAAGAAACTTGATATTGAAGAATCCGATTTTGGAAGTGAGCAAAAGTTAAGTGTAAATAAAATAGGACTTTAGGCTGATGGGCAGAATTTAATTTATACCATTTTCCATCACTTAACACTGAACAATACGATTGGATTAGAAACCCATTCATGGAAGCTTCAAGTGATTTTGGTTTAAAATTAACAGAAGAGGAAGAACTGGCAGCTATATTCACTGATTGTGGATTGATGATTAAACATAAGGAATTGTCTCTTGAAGCCTTTTGGATTTCTATAAAAGAAGAATATGTGGCAATATCTAAAAAAACTTTGAACATTTTACTACAATTTTCAACATCCTATTTATGTGAATTAGGATTTTCTACCCTCAACACAAGAGTAAAAAGAGAGGAATTCATCAATGTATTGACAAGAAAATGAGAGTTTGCCTTTCAAATATATGCCCAAACATTGAAGAAATTGCTAGGACACATCAGGCTCATGTTTCTCATAAACACAAGAATGAAAAAACTTAACACATTTGTGCTGGGACCTGCTGAATTTACTAAATCTTACTAAGAATGTATCTATATATATAAAAAGATAACTTTTTTGTTGTTTTTTAAAAATTTTTAACCCCTCTTTTTTACAAATTCTAAAAAGCATAACTCAAAAGCTATAACATAAAAATGTTTCTTAATGTCAGAATAAATTTAATTTTGTTGTATTTATTTCATTTAATTTCCATAAAAGCATGCTTGGACTTTATATTTTTTCTTTAATATTTGACTTAATTATTATATTTCTCAGAAATTTGTATATAGTGTGCCTACAATTATTTGTAGGATTTTAAATGCGACCCAACTTCAAAAAGTTTGAGAACCACTGGCCAACAGTATTGTAGTGTGAGACATTTAAGAAATGGTTCACCCAACCCCATTTAAGACAAGTGAGGGACAGTGAGGCAGAATTGTCTAGCTGTTCTCCAAAACCCGTCTTACAGAAACTGAGCTAGTATATGTTGTTTTGCCTATGAAGTGTTGTGCTAATTTGTTACAGAGCAATAGATACCTAATGAACTCAGTCTGTGGCGAGTGTGTGGGAATAGGCGCCCTCATAAATCCCTGAAAGGAATATAAATTGGATTGATGCTATGGAGACATATTAGGCAATCTCTATTACAGTAAAAATGTAATTCCACATCTAGCAATACATCCAAAGATATACTTGCACCAGTTGAAATATTAATTAAACAATTCTGTTTACTTCAGCATTGTTTATTATGGCAGACTAGAAACAATCTAAATGTGTATTGTTACCGAGACTAGTTAAATAAATGTGATACATCCGTTTAATGGAATTCTATGTAGCTGTTAAAAAGAATAATGCAATTCTATAAACAAGAAACAAAATAATGCTCATAGTATACTACCATTTATAGAATACAAAAGGAAAGTATGTATAGATGATCTTTAGATGGCTACACAAGGCGATTGTAACAGCAGAGGAGACAGATCGCAGTGGGAGAAAACTTTCTACTATATATCCCTTTTTGATAGTGTTTGTAAAAAATGTCTTCTGCCACATGCATATATTACCTATTTTTTTTTCAAAACAAACAATTAGAAAACTAAAACAGATGAAAGGTTATCCACATTTAAAGGTAGTTTCTAAACGTGTAATCTGATGTGTGGGAAGCCTCCTAGTACAATGGTAATAGCAAGGAGAATATCTTCATGCCTGCAACATAATTTAAGAAAGTTATAACCCTAAGTTATTGTAGTTTTTCTGTGTAGAAGAAGAATAGATTTCTAGGAGGCAAGTGGTCTGCTTAGAGCCTAGATAAAGTCAAATTTGTAAGGATTTGTCAATGTTTACCTGAACCAAGGGGAAAGGCAGCATTTAGCAGATGTGAGTACTTCAGTACTAGGGAATATTTATATGATACAGGAACATTCAGTTCCCTGCGTTTAGATTCTGTGCTCAATTGAGCAAACTTTTAATTACTAATTAAACTTCTCTGGGTTTTTACAAGTAGTCCTTTTCATATTAGACACATGTATTGTGTATACAGTGTGCCTACAATTATTTGTAGGATTTTAAATGCGCCCCAACTTCAAAAAGTTTGTCACTGTAAAAATAAAGACCCCATTAAAATCTTAAAAGGGCATTTTTGTTTACATATCAATCTTTTAGGGGTTGAGATTTGTGTGAATCACGTCTGAGAGCCTGTACGGCAATGACTGCCCTGATACAACATAATTTCTCTACATCACATTGAGGAGCAGTGTCCACTGAAGTCCCACCTCCCTCTGAGGCCAGCGGAGCTGCCAGCCAGTCTCTCTCATAGGCAGCTGAGTCTCCTTTAAATGTGATTAGCATAAACAAAGCAAAAGGGAGATCATGCTAAACAGCAGTTCATATGAAAAATCCCCATGTGATCTGACATGCGACCCAACTGAGAAGGCTGATGAGAACTCAGGTCCCACAGTTATTATGGGTACAGACAATGGAAACTCATCAGCCACTGGATTCTTTGTTTGGCCACTTGGAAAGTCTTTCCCCTTCATAATTTGAGAAGAATATAACCCAAGACCCTTGCGAATTCCTGGAATTTCTGATACTGTGTTAGACTATCATTTGTATTATAAAACACACGCATAATAAAAGTCAAATGGAGATTTGGATGTTGTAGCATCAGCTAGGTTCACTCACTGGCTAAGTGATTAAATAACAAATACCACACCAACCTGATGGTATCAATTCTATATATATATATATATATATATATATATATATATATATATATACACATATACATACATATATATATATTTGCCAAAACCAAATGGCAAATTACTGCAAGGTATAGGCCTTTAAAGTCAGTCACTCATGAATAGTTAAAACAGCAAATGTTAACTTGGTGATTGTGAGAAGTCAAGTGTTCTGAGCCCAGGTACTGACTGACTTGAGGGTCACTGGCCAGCTTGAGTGAGTGGGAAAGTTAATATCTGTGTTCACCCATGCATTTATCCATGCATTCACTTACTCATTTATTTCACTGACATTTATTGAATGTCTCCTATTTGCCAACAGCTATAGTGTGCTTTGGGCTAATCTGCTATGAGAAACAGCTAAGGGGGTTTCAGACATGCTTCCCAAAGAGAAGATTTCAAGGGGACATGACAGCTGATTTTGAGTATGTATCTCTGTGTTTCCAGAGGGCACAACCAGGGCTGGGGGGTCTATGAGAACGGGCGTCAGACGTGGGCATAAATGACAGAAGAATCTTTCAGCTTTGCAATGAGCCGGCCAACAATGGCACTCACTGCCTTGCCCAACAGTGGTCTCTTGGCCAGTTGGGGGGACAGTGAAAGCACACATCAGGAAGAGGGGGCCCAGACCAGTGAAATGACCTGGGCAAGGGTGCACGGCCAGGGAGCGGACAGTCTGGCTTGGCCCCCAGAATGCGAGTCAGCCTAGGCCAGTCACCCCTTGGCATGTAATAATTTAACTTCTGTTCTTTCAACTTCAAAGCATCATGATGTGTTGTAATTTATAATTTTGATAAAACACATACTACAAGGCTAACGTGTGGGAGGGATTCCCGCAGCTAGCCAGCAGATATCCACATCTCAGACAGATTTGGAAGCTCTAGGCTTGTGGAATACACAGTAAAATTCTTGTGATATATTACAGCTTTTTCCCCCTTATTATAAAACATAGTTAATGTTTAGGGTCATGAGCAAAAAAAGTAAAGCTATTTAAGAAGTGAAGGTTCCTATCGCAGATAGGATAAATTACAGTGGAGTGGTAAAGTCAGCAGTGACGTGGATCTGTGATAGGAAACGGTTTCATTGAAGGTCCCAGTGTTGACAATCTGCCACAGAGGTGTTCGGGGAAATGTTCAGGGAGAACAGCATATTCTGTACTCATTCAGCTATGTCCCACAGTCTCCCTTGGCCTTTTGCTCTAAATAATTTGAACAACACTGGTTATGTGGAAGGAGAAAGGATTCCTAATCAAGTGTTACTTACTGTTCAGGTAAGAACTGTAGGGAAGGAATGGAGGAGGACCTCATGATCTGTGCCTTGTCTGTGGTCTATGCTGGCTCCATGTGTCTTAGGTGTTCCAGGTTGGCATAATACAAAACAAAACAAAACAAAAACAATAACAACAACAAAAACAAACCCAAGTCAATCAAACAAACAAACAAAAAACCCCGCAAGTCCAAGATGTTTCTGCCTTTCTCTTCAAGGAATGGGTCTATTTGTATCAGCTCTGGGTCTGGGGGGCATGGTTCAGAAGCAACTGCTCTTTCCCCTTTCTTCAGGATACCAAAGGCAGTTCTGGCGTAAATACTGAAGACAGAGCAGGACTTTGAGGGATAGCCCAGCTCTCCCAGTTTCCCTAATGTAGAAGGTCTCAAAGTGCAATCCATGCACCTGCAAATCTGTACCACTTGGGAGGTTGTTAGAAATGCAAATGTCCAATCTCCTGTCATCCAGACACACTTCACTGAAAACTCAGGGAGGTAGCAGAGGTCACAGCAATTGGTGTTTTAACAAGCCCTGCCTGTGATACTGATGCTTGCTAGAGTTTGAGGAAAGATGGAAGACATTCAGGAGCAGGAAGAATGAGTTGGCTTTAAGGATTGGTTTCATGCCCAACCTTGGCCATAGCCTCCTTCTCCTGCGGAGAGAGTACTCCTGGGAGCCGACAGGGATACCTGTCTGCATAAGACTCTACAGGGCTTTCTGGGAGTTCCTGGAACACGGAGCCACAGGTAGAAAATGCTGTTAGCTGCTTTCTGTTTGGCTCCCTGTAGCCCTGTCAAGTTTTAAGTGGCACCCAGGTTTTTCATAAATGGAAAATAGAGATGTCAGCACACCCATGATAAGCCACGAACAGTGATGTGGTTTGCAGAAATTGTGCCGAGACCCCCAAACCAGCTGCTTTTTGTATATTACTACCTGCAAAGCTGTCCACACAGCGCTTTTGTCAGCTCCGATTTCACATGAGAAAGCTAAAGCCCTGTCATGTATGAGTCATATCTTTAACAACTAGAACTTTACCAAATTAAATGTTTAATAACTAAGTGAACCAGTGCTCTAGTAAATATTTCAGTCCCAGTCATTTCCCTCCTCCCTCCCTCTGCTGGTGGGTTCTTGTTTTCCTTCTTTATGGCAGGCTGTGTTTATGTGACAGCTGTTTTATATTGATATAAACGTGCGCCCCACTCCAACTGAATAAACGTTGGGAGGACGGCAGGGAGCCTATTTCTTCCTCTTACATCCTATCTCGGCTACAAACGTGTGTGCTCGCTTATGACAAGCAATGTTAACAGAGTCCACACCGGAAGCTAGAGGATGTCCACATCCCGGGATGAGGGAGGTCTGAATTAGAAACCCTGAGGGGACCTCCCATTGCAGTCCTCACCCCACCCACTTGTTGTTTGTATGATCAGTGTATTTATGGAAAAGGTAAACAGCATAAATAAACAGAGACTGCCCAGAGAGAGGAGACACCCAGGAAAGGTGTGGGAGAAGGGAAGGACCCGGATTAGTGCAAGCCTGGCGGCAGCCCCACCCTCATAGAGCAGTTTATGATTTGGGAGAGAGGGCACTAACACTTCTGGATCTCACCTGTGCAAGAACATCACTGTCAGCTCTGAAGTGTTGTGTTTCAGGTGGTGTTCTGGTTAGCAGATGGTTAACTAGTTAATGAAATCTGTTTCTCTTTCCCTTGACGGCAGCTGGCTTTAGACCTTCACCCTGAAATCTCTGCTCTCTTTCCTGTGGGCCTGAAGGAAGGGGGATAAAACCCAAAATTTAGATGTTACGTTCAGAAATTCTAATCATGGGAGTCTTGACAACATGTTCTCATTGGAAAACTGAGATGTGGTTCCCTGTGGCTGGAAGCGGGTGAGGGAGGCTCCCTGCGTGCTCGCCTCTCTTCTCCGGCCGGGGTGCCAGGGGCCAGATGAGGACCTGGGCCTGTTCTGCTGCTGGATTGTTCTGCTGCTGGATTTATGCCTGTTGACAGTGTCTGTGAAGTCATTCTGGTTGTATGGATAGAAGGCGGCCTCTCTCACGTAGTTAAAGGAAGGGCAGTCTTTTGTGAACAGACCAATCTGGGCTGGCCTTAACCTGGTTGGCAGAGTTCATTCAGAGAGCGCGAGTGTTTTTATACAAAATCTCTGTGTGCTAAATAAAGGTCAGGGGAACAGTGGGCAGCCTATTTCATCCCATTATGTCCTCGTCTCGTCACAGACCAGTTTAGCTTTCAAACCTTCCTGACAATGCCAGGCTTCGAGGTGGCTGTGCCACAGAGTTCTGGGTGGCTGGGCTGCCCCACTGTTTTGTTTACAGTCATTTTCCTGACCAGCATTCAGGAGCCTGGTGGGAGCTGGGATGGGTGAGATTGTAGCTAAATCACGGGAGGAGAACTGACTCAAGTTCTCAGAGGGTCTTGTGCCCCCTCAGGGATCCCTGACATTGAAACTAACCCCTCCCAAACAAAATGCCTGGGTGGGAGGCAGATGGCAGGAAGTTGATCGGAGGAAAGTTGCATGAGTGTGTATAGGTTATGAAACAGAGGACGTTTTTAGAGAAATGGGGGCCCCAGAGCAAATTAGTGTGTTCACGTCCAAGTATCTCACCACGTGGAATCACATCAGAATGAATTACAGAGGGGACCTGCAGGGAACAGGTATTGAGCACTTGCTATGCAGTAGGTATTGTTCATTATATATTTTGTGAAGTGTCTTTCCTCCCCCTTAATACACTGGATTGTCTCATTTAATCCTCCTGACAATCCACTGATGTAGATAGTCTTATTGTCCCTAATTCCCCAGATGAGTAAAGGAACATGCCTGGGGTCACACAGTGGTTTAAGGGGAGAACCAGGGATTCTAATTCAGATGCTAGAAATCCAGCCTCTAAACCTCATCACTGTAGGAACTAGTCTCAAAGTTAATGTGCATACGAATCACCCAGAGAGCCTGTTAATAGCAGAAGCTGGTTCTGTTGGTCTTAGGTGGGGCCCAGGATTCTGTGTTTCCCACAGGCTCTGAGCTGCTGCCGGTGCTGGTGGGCTGCTCCAGGCTTCTGGCTGCCTCTGGGCAGGAGGTAAATGATTTGTTGAAGAGCTCAGGGCCTGGACTCCCACCTCTGAGCAGAGCAGTGTGCTTCACACTGTGCTACCCTGGCCACCCTCCTCTCCCTCTTAACCCAGGAAGGAGACAGGGAAGGGATTTCTGAAATTTCCACTGTGACATTCACTCCCATGCTGCAGAGCAGGCCTTTGAATCCAGGACCATGCACTGCCTGTTCCTGTTTCCATGACCCAGGCGACACAGCGTGCAGGAGCAAGAACATAACAACCAGGCGGCTTGGCGTGTAGATTCACACCCTGCATCCCTACCCGTGGCTCCGTCCTTTTTCTTTCTTTCTTTTTTTCCAAAGATTTCAATTAAATCTTTACTGTTTTCAGGACTTTACCAGTAAAGTGATTGAATAAAGATTATACAATTTGCCTGTATAGTATAGAGTGCATATACAATATAAAATAAATTGTTCCGTGGCTCTGTCCTTAATGTCTAAACCCCATCTTACAACCGCAGGGACATTCCTGTGCAGTTTTCATTTGTACTCGCACAACAGAAACAGCGCTGGATTGGAAGGCAGGGGCTTGAGTTCCATCCCCAATTTTTATCTTCATTTGCTTGGTGACTGAAAGCTGGAAACTCGAACTTTCTGAGCCTTCATTTTCTCTGTCTCCAAATGGAGTGGATAAAACTAATCCCCAATCTGTAATTTAGGAATATTCCATCAATTAAGGAATTTGCATTTACAAAACAATTTGAGCTCTCTTAGAAGTGAGTTCTTAATATGGAACTGTATAAATAATAATATAATTATGGCCCAAGTCTGTGAATGCCTCCTATGGCATTCAGCGCTCATTAGGTTAATGACCAGCTCTCCTTTTTGGTCTCTAAAATCCTCTCCTTTTCCCTGAAGTAGTCAAAGGAAATGGCCTGGTTAAAATTCACATTCAATTTTACCATCAGTCAAACCCAACTTAAGTACCAGGACACTGTAGTTCTGGAGAGAGAAGTCCTCATCACCACCCCAGGCTGGAGCAGATGGGCTGCAATGGAAACCAAAGTATTTCTTTGTTTTCCTAAGAATAGCCAGTCTTTCAGTGAATTCTAGGCAGGTTCATGTTCGTACCACCAGTGTGGGGGACTGGACCCATTGGAACGGGAAGAGAGAATCTGGGAAAGACAGCAGGCAGTGTGAACACGCCTGACAAGCACTTTCAATCTCCTCTCCAAAGTGCCCTTCTCACTTCCTCTGCAATTCGCAGGGAAATTGTTCTTGTCTTAGGGCAAGATTGCTTTATTCGGAAAGGGAGAAGTTCGCCTGGAGTATTGTCTGCCAGGGAATCAGGCAATCACATTGTTGAAACAATGATTTATCTTGTACATGGGATGTCTTAACAATCTTTCAATCATTTCATTACAAGGTTATGTTTTTGCTTCCCCTGGCTTTTGACATGCAGCATGGACTTCTCCTGCCTTTTCCCATTTGATTTTCATTTGTTCCTCTGCCGCCTGCTGGGGGTTCACATTGCATGTGACAAGGCTGCGGACTCAGAAATCATTTATAAGCAGCTGGAACAGGGTTGCTCAAATCCAAGTGAACTCAGGGACCTAGAGGGTTGGTTTGTTGACTGCCAAAGAGATTATCAGTCACTTTCATGTAAAGAGAGGAAATGTAAAACGCAGTCTACAATTCTCCAAAGCGCCCCTATCTAATTAGTCGCCCCTCTCCTGAGGCTGGTTGCTCTGTCCATTTCTTTCTTTTGTAGTTTTAGTTATGTTCCCTACTCTGGGTCCCCTCTGCTTCTCCTTTATCCCACTTTCCTCTTTTTTTCTTCTTATAGGTCCTTATTTTGTATTGGGACAGTCTTCCATTTTCCTTGCCACCTTAAAATTCTGGTTTCCAAATTGTTTTTCTCCAATCAATCTCACAAATAAATCGATATGAACCCACTCAGTAATCCTAGCATGATCACCTCAATTTCCCCCTCCCCTTTAGTTTCTAATTAAACCTTTAGAAGTCAAAATCGACTATTACCTTTCTTAGTAACCTTGAATTGTCACAGTGCCTGAAATATGAAAAGATGGCTGCAGATGCTATGAAAACAAAACTAACTCCCTTATAAAAGTACACAAGTCTCACCTGCTCCCAGATTGTGGTCTGGTTCTGCCCAAATTCTATCTTCTAGAAGCAAGACAATTAAGAGCCTGGAGGAACTGGGTTATTCCAAATTTAGGGATAGTCCCTTTCTTAAAAAATTTTATTGTACAATGTATTTAATGTTATATATTTATTAAACTAGTTTAAACGAAATATGTCATATCTTGTATTCTAGTTAGCATCCGCTATACTATATTAGCTTCAGGTGTATAACGTAGTAATTAGATAATATAACTTACAAAGTGATTATCTCAAGAAGTCTAGTACTCATCTGACACCATGCATAGTTATTGCAATATTATTGATTATATTCCTTATGCTGTACTTTAAAGCCCTATGACTATTTTTTTTAACTGGAAATTTGTACTTCTTAATTCCTTCATCTTTTTCATCCATCCCCCAAAGTTCCCTCTCATCTGGTGACCATCAATTTGTTCTGTGTATCTATGAGTTTATTTCTGTTTTGTTTGTTCATTTATTCTGGTTTTTAGATTCCACACATAAGCAAAATTATATGGTATTTGTCTTTCTCTGAGTGGCTTATTTCATTTAGCATAATACCTCTAGGTCCCTGGTTGGCAAATTGTGGCTTGCGAGCCACATGAGGCTCTTTGGCCCCTTGAGTGTGGCTCTTCCACAAAATACCACATGCGGGCGCTACCTCGATAAGGAATGTACCTACCTATATAGTTTAAGTTTAAAAAATTGGCTCTCAAAAGAAATTTCAATCGTTGTACTGTTGATATTTGGCTCTGTTGACTAATGAGTTTGCTGACCACTGCTCTAGGTCCATTCATGTTGTTGCAAATGAATAATTTCATTCTTTTTTATGGCCAAGGTAATATTCCATATCTTCTTTATCTATTCATCTATTGATGGACACACAGGCTACTTCCAAATCTTGGCTATTGTAATGAATATCGGGGTGCATATATATTTTTGAATTAGTATTTTGGATTTCTTTGGCTGAATACACAGAAATAGTATTTTGGTGGCTCTATTTTTAATGTTTTGAGGAACTTTCATACTGTTTTCCACAGTGTCTGCACTAATTTACAATCCCACAACAGTGCACAAGTGTCTCCTTTTTCCCACATCCTCACCAACACTTGTTTGTTGATTTATTGATGGTAGCCATTCTGACAGGGGTGAGGTGATATCTAACTGTAGTTTTAATTTTCTCTGATGATGAGTGATGTTAAGCACCTTTTCATGTGTCTATTTTTTTTTTAAGTGAGAGGAGGAGAGATAGTGAGACAGACTCCCACATGTGCCTTATGGGGATCCACCCAGCAACCCTGTCTGGGGCTGATGCTTGAATCAACTGAGAGATTTTTAGTGACTAAGGCCAACACTCAGACCAACTGAACTATTCTCAGTGCCTGGTGCCCATGAGCAAACCAATCAAGCCACTGGCTGTGGGAAGGAAAGAGACAGAGAAGGGGGAGTCAGAGGGGGAGAGAAGCAGATGGTCTCTTCTCATGTGTGCCCTGACTGGGGATCGAACCCAGATGTCCATATACCAGGTTGACACTCTGTCCACTGAGCCAACCAGCTAGGACCTCATATGTCTACTGACTCTCTTTATGTCTTCTTTGCTTTTTATTTATTTACTTATTTTTGTTTTAAACTGTATAAATTTCTTATATATATGGATATTACCCTTTTATGAGATTTACTTTGGCAAATACCTTCTCTCATTCACTGGGTTGTCTTTTTGTTTTGTTGATTTTCTTTACTGTGAAAAACTTTATTTTGATGTTGTTCCATTTGTTTATTTTTTCTTTTGTTTCCCATGCCCAAGGACACATACCAAAGAAAATATTACTAAGAGCTATGTCAAAGAGTTTATTGCCTATATTTTCTTTTTTTTTTTTTTTTTTTTTTTTTTTTTAATTTTTCTGAAGCTGGAAACAGGGAGAGACAGTCAGACAGACTCCCGCATGCGCCCGACCGGGATCCACCCGGCACGCCCACCAGGGGCGACGCTCTGCCCACCAGGGGGCGATGCTCTGCCCCTCCGGGGCGTCGCCATGTTGTGACCAGAGCCACTCTAGCGCCTGGGGCAGAGGCCACAGAGCCATCCCCAGCGCCCGGGCCATCTTTGCTCCAATGGAGCCTTGGCTGCGGGAGGGGACGAGAGAGACAGAGAGGAAAGCGCGGCGGAGGGGTGGAGAAGCAAATGGGCGCTTCTCCTGTGTGCCCTGGCCGGGAATCGAACCCGGGTCCTCCGCACGCTAGGCCGACGCTCTACCGCTGAACCAACCGGCCAGGGCGCCTATATTTTCTTCTAGAAGTTTTATGGTTTGGGGGCTTACATTTAAGTCTTTAATCCATTTGGAGTTGATTCTGATATATGTGTAAAAAAGTGGTCTAGTTTCATCTTTTTTGCATGTATCTGTCCAGTATTCCAAGCACCATTTATTGAAGAGACTGTCTTTACCCTATTGTATATTCTTGCCTCCTTTTCATAGATTAATTGAACATATAGACATGGGTTTATTTCTGGTCTTTCTATTCTGTTCCACTGAGTGATATGTCTGTTTTTATGCTAGTACCATGCAGTTTTGATTACTTTGGCCTTGTAGTATAGTTTGATACAGGTAGCATAATACAGTGGTCCCCAACCCCCGGTACAGGTCCGCAGAGAAAGAATAAATAACTTACATTATTTCCGTTTTATTTATATTTAAGTCTGAACGATGTTTATTTTTAAAAAATGACCAGATTTCCTCTGTTACATCTGTCTAAGACTCACTCTTGACACTTGTCTTGGTCACGTGATACACTTATCCATCCCACCCTAAAGGCCGGTCCGTGAAAATATTTTCTGACATTAAACCGGTCCGTGGCCCAAAAAAGGTTGGGGACCGCTGGCACAATACCTCCAACTTTTTTCTTCTTTCTCAAGATTGCTGTGGCTATTCAGGGTCTTTTGTGGTTTCCTAAAAATTTTAGGATTCTTTATTCTAGTTCTGTGAGAAATGTCATTGGTATTTTGATAGGATTTCATTGAATTTGTACATTGCTTTGGGTAGTATGGGCATATTAATGATGTTAATTCTTTCTATTCATGAGCACGATATAGCCTTCTATTTATTTGTATCTTCTTCTGTTTCTTTCTTCAATGTTTTATTATTATTTTTTTGAGTACAGGTTTTTTACCTTCTTGATTAAATTAATTCCTAGATATTTTATTCTTTTTTGATGTGATTTTAAATTGAATTGTTTTATAATATCTCTTCATGATAGTTTGTTACTGATATATAAAAGTGAAACCAATTTCTGAATATTAATTTTGTATTCTGCTACTTTACCTAATTCATTTATTAGTTCTAATAGTTTTTGGTGTACTCTTTAGGGTTCTTTCTATGTGGTGTCATATCACCTTCAAATAATGACAATTTTGTCTTCCTTTCTAATTTTTAATTCTTGTCTGATTGCTGTTACTAGGACTTCAGATACTGTGTTAAATAAGAGTGGTAAAAAATTGTGCCTAATCTTAAATAAAAAGCTTTTAGCTTTTCACTGTTGAGTGTGATGTTAACTGCGGGTTTGTCATATATGGCCTTTATTATGTTGAAGTACATTCCCACTATCTACACTTTGCTGAGAGTTTTTATCATAAATGAATGTTGGTTTTTTGTCAGATGCTTTTTCTGCATCTAATAATATGATTATGTGATTCTTATCCTTCATTTTGTTTATGTAGTGTATCATGTTAATTGATTTGTGAATATTTTTTTCTTTTTTTCTTTATTCATTTTTAGAGAGGAGAGAGAGAGGGAGGGGGGGGAGGAGCTGGAAGCATCAACTCCCATATGTGCCTTGACCAGGCAAGCCCAGGGTTTCGAACCGGCGACCTCAGCATTTCCAGGTCGACGTGTTATCCACTGCACCATACCACCACAGGTCAGGCGATTTGTGAATATTGTACTAACCTTGCATCCCAGGAGTAAATCTCATTTGATCATGGTGTATGATGTTTTAATGTATTTTTTTTTTGCTGGATACACTTTGTAAATAATATGTTGAAGATTTTTGCATCTATGTTCCTCAGGGATATTGGCCTATAATTATCTTTTGTTGTAATGTCTTTGTCTGGCTTTGGTATCAGGATACTGCTGGCCTTGAAAAATGAGTTTGGGAGTCTCGGGTTGGTCCATTCTTTATGGCAGGCCAGAGTCTGCCTCTCCCTGGTGAAGCCTTCTTAAGTTTCTAGTTCTGCGTGGGCACCATGAGTATCACCATCAGCTGGCTCTACTTCTTAATGGCTGTTTGACTTTGAGCTCAATACCCTCATCTGTAAAACAGAAATAATCTATTCCACATGGGATTTTTGTGAGGCTAAAACAAATTAATTTATGTAAAATATTTAATATAAAGCCTAGTGTATATTATGAAAATGATAATTTATTACTTCTCTCAGTCATAAAATATCTATAAAGCATAGAATGGAGTTCCATTTATGACATAAACATACCACTCACCCGTCTTTTATCACTCTGAATTGAACCATTCGAACCGGTCAATTTGCTAATCAATTCTCCCTTCTCCACCCCCAACTTTTCTGACCCTGGATGCTCATCTTTTTCAGCAACCTGAAAAGAGCTGGCATTGTCTTGACTCTATACCACCAACCCCTAGAAGGTAATGTCTCTTCTTCTTTAACAGGATTTTTATCTACCAGTGAAGAATCATAACAATCATCATTGTTAGGAAATGAACAAAAGCCCCTCAGGGCTTTGGGGAGGGCTTTGTCTATGTGACTTTGAAATACTCCATTTGTAACTACAAAGACATCAAGCAAACAATATAGGTCACATTTTCTTTATGTTAAGAAACTTTCTCTCACTTACCTAATTCAATACATTTGGTAAAATATATTTCCAAGAAAACTTTTTCTACTATGGAGCCAGCTGCTAGATCATTTATATTTCTTCCTAATAAAAACACACAGGACACTGGCCTGCTCCCTCGTTTATATGTTTCTGCTGGTAATATACTTTAGAGGCACTATTTCATTTTCATTTTAAGTGCTTTGGATTTTAGGGAATTGAATTTTGTTTTGTTTTGATTTGTTTTTGATATGAAGTGTATCTATATATGTGTGTCTGGGTGTTTCACTGTCTGCCAGCCAGTCTGCCTTCTTTCCTCCTTCTTCCCCTCCCCTCCCCTCCCCTCCCCTCCCCTCCCCTTCCCTCCCCTCCCCTTTTCTCTCCTCCCCTCCCCTCCCTTCCCCTCCTTCCTCCCTTCCCCCCTCCCTCCCTTCCTTCCTTCCTTCCTTCCTTCCTTCCTTCCTTCCTTCCTTCCTTCCTTCCTTCCTTCCTTCCTTTCTTTCTTTCTTTCTTTCTTTCTTTCTTTCTTTCTTTTTCTTTTTTCTTTTTTTCTTTCTAATGAATGATATTGCATGCTTCTCAAATACTCAGTTAGATTCAGCACCTATTAAACTCTAGAAAGTCCTTCTTATTTATTTACAATAAGGATGCAGAGAGCATGGGCTAGTGTCATGAGCCCTGTCCACACTCTAAATTAGGTGAGTCAGCGATCAATACCCTGACCGCATACAGGTCAATGCTCCACAGTCACTGAGCCCTTGATTTGATTTGACTTGCCTACATCAGCCATTTTGCCTCAACAACTTAATTGTTCTGCATTTTAATATATTGTTTGTTTTTTGATGATTAGTTATGGCCGTGGAAGCAGCCAGTAGAGAATAAAATTATTTAATAACTGTACCAGAAAAATACTTTTAAACCTCTCTGTCACAATCGGAACAGATCTAAACTAAGGCTTTAAGTAAAATTCCTAGGTTAATAATTTATTTTTATTTTTTTGTGACAGAGAGAGAGAGAGAGAGACAGAGAAAGGAACAGATAGGAACAGACAGGAAGGGAGAGAGATGAGGAGCATCAATTCTTTGTTGCAGCACCTTAGTTGTTCATTGATTGCTTTCTCATATGTGCCTTGACCGGGGTGGGGGTGGGGGCTACAGCAGAGTGAGTGACCCCTTGCTCGAGCTAGTGACCTTGGACTCAAGCCAGCGACCTTGGGCTTCAAGCCAGTGAACTTTGGGTTTAAGCCAGCGACCATGGGGTCATGTCTATGATCCCACGCTTAAGCCAGTGACCTGCACTCAAGCTGGTGAACCCTCACTCAAGCTGGTGAGCCCGTGCTCAAACTGGGCAACCTTGGGGTTTTGAACCTGGGTCCTCCATGTCCGAGTCCAATGCTCTATCCACTGTGCCACTGCCTGGTCAGGCCTGGGTTAATCTTTTTTTATTGATTTGACTGCTTTATTTGGTCAAAATATCTATCAAAATGATCAGGTGATCAATTTGATAATATATGTAAGGCAATGAATTAATGCAACAGTTTATTTATAGTGGTCATTACAGCAACTGCATTCATTGATTCATTTTCTCATTTATTCATTAATGAGCATCCTATTGTGTTCACAGTGTCCCGGAAATAGGGGATACAATGAGGAACAAAACAGTCCCTGCTCTCGTGGAGTTACATTCTACTGGAGAAACAGACACTTAGCAAGAAAGCAAATGATCTGTTTAGTCGTTTTAACAGAGAGGGGTGCTCTACAGAGAAAGCCAAGTGAATGGGGAACGATATAGGGATCATTTAATGTTGAGTGATGAGCGTGAACCAGCCTGCAAAGGGTGACACTTGAACTATCCACCTTTAATTATGGTGAAACCACTATGCTGTCCTTCCTCTCTCTCTCTCTCTCTCTCTCTCTCTCTCTCTCTCTTTCTCTCTCTCTCTGTCTGCCTTCCTTTTCCTCTTCTGGGAGGAAGCCTGGAAATTTTAGTTTTTGAGTAATTTCCCTACAACCCACAAGGAACGGCTGCTGAGCTGGCCTACATTGCTATTGCTCAGAGCTTTCATTTCTGCAGATTTTTACAAATTGTAGAAGATGGCATTAATGAACAGATTTTTCTGAAAGCCACAAAAAATATTTTATGATCTCTTCTTTGTTCATTCAAACATGTCTTCTCCAATTTTTTCTTTGATTTGTGATTTAAGAACCCCTTTTATTTTCTCACAAATTAATGGCCACTGTAAACAGAACTTAATCAAGTACGCAGGCAAAAAAGTCCTTTTCAGGATGTAGAGATGAAACACTTGTTACTACAAATAGTTTCTTCCTTCCAAATCCCACTTCTCAAACAGCATCTTAGTCAAATCCCCAAACTTGCTCCAAAAAGAGCAAATGCCAAAATTCTTGTAGTTCTAATCATGAAATGTGTCTGTTGTGAGTTTTTGGTTTCATTTCAAAGGCTTTTTCCTCCTTTACTAAAATCATCTAAATAAAGTCTCTGAATCCGTGGGGAGTTTTTCCATATTTTGTTTAGTTGAACAGAAGAAGCTAATTGCATTTAGGAGTGTTTCCAAGAGGATATCATGTTTGCATGAATGCATCATTCATTCATTCATTGCTTGCCCATGTGGATTCAACATGTCTGAAGGAGTAAGACTCAGTTCTCTGGGTATAGGAATGCAGATTTCCTTAAGGCCTAGGTCATTCTTCAGAAGTATTATTAACAACTAGCATTTATTAGTGCTCTCTGCATGCCAGGCATTGCTCTAAACACTTTTTAAAAACTTATCCTAATACTATAGATAAGGAATCTGAGAAGTTTAGTAACCATCAAGGTCACACAGCTAGAATATGGCAGAACCAGGAATAAAACACAAAGACTGGATCTGAGGCCCACATCTTAACCTCTACTCTCTGCCGCCCCTCAGTAGTAAAGGGGGTGGGGGTTGAGGGGTGCGTATCTGCCAGTATGCACATGTGTGACCTTACAGGTTACTATGTCCCAGCATTCCTTCTGATTGGTTGATGGCTCATTCTGATCAGTGGGTGCCCATGCTATATGATTCTATGGCAGCTTTAATCTGTTTTCTTCAGAGATTTTTTTTTTTTTTTACTATTTGTTATCCCATCAAAGCATCTTGAGATATTGCAAAAATGATCTATTTCCATGAAACTGCTCTACCTCGTCCTACTGATCACCCTCTCAGGTCTTCTGTGTGGCTTTATTCTCTCTTTCTCTTTCTCCACTCCCTACTCTAGATAGATAAACAGATAGATATATAATATATGCATCTATATCTATATCTAATTAGAGAAGGAAAGAGCGAGAGATTGTATAATATATTGATGCTCCCCCGGGTTCCAATCTCAACCTATTTCTCTTCTCAAAGAATACACCCAAATACATTCTTCTTGCTAGCTCACAGCTCACATCCTTTACCACTGACATCAGTGATCTACATCTATTTTTTCCCCAAGGTGCTGACCTTTATTTCAAGCTGTTAATTGCCTCAATGGCTCAAGCTCAACATTTCCAAAAATAAAACCTATTATCTTCCCCCCTAAAATCTATTCCTTCTTCTATGTCCTTCCTCCATAAACGCTGTCTGGTTAATGCCAACATTATCAACTTGGCATACCAAACACCACACATTCTTGCTTATATTCTATT
Organism: Saccopteryx bilineata; assembly: GCF_036850765.1. Classification (NCBI taxonomy): domain Eukaryota; kingdom Metazoa; phylum Chordata; class Mammalia; order Chiroptera; family Emballonuridae; genus Saccopteryx; species Saccopteryx bilineata. The sequence goes on along the minus strand of NC_089490.1, from coordinate 263,100,955 downwards.
ACATTCTATTACTTGCTCTTAGTCTTTTAATTATTATTATATTATTAGTTATTATTAGATACTAGCCCTATTGATATTCAGTTGAAGTCTCTGATATCTGACTTCTCTGGGCCCCAACATTAATGCAAACCTCCTTATCTTTTTCTTGTACTTTAAAAAAAATATTGACTTGAAGCATAATATGCATATATCATAGTAAAGTGCACACATCATTACAACTAAACAGACCCATGTGACCAACACTCGGGTCAAAAAGCATAGTATGTCCCTTGCCGTTGGCTCAGTGGATAGAGTGTTAGCTCAGTGTATGGATGTCCTGGGTTTGATTCCTATTCAGAGCACACAGGAGAAGCCACGATCTGCTTTCCCTCTCCCCTCCCTCTTTCCTTTCCACAGCCTGTGGCTTAATTCGTTCAAGAGTGGCCCCGGGTGCTGAGAAGAGTTCTGTTGGAGCACACCAGCCTCAGGCACTGAAAATAGCTCAGTATTCCAGCATCAGCCCAGATGGGGTTGGGGCACATTCAGGAGTCTGCCTTACTATCTCCCTCCTCTCAACAACAACAACAACAACAACAACAACAAAAAGCATAGGATTACTCGGAGCTTTGTCCTCTCCATGACTGGCATCTAACATTCCACTGCTGATATTTAGTGACTTTAAGCCTCTAATATTTATCAGAATTCAAGTATCTGAGGTAGCCTATTATTTTAAGCCATTGTTAGTTACGTATAGCACAATATGGATGAATGTCTTAAGAACACAGTTTAGTAAATGTAGGGAGGAAGAGCATGGGCCCCTGAGCAACTGAGAGATGAAAAATTTCTAACAAGGTGAAGAGTTCTGAGAGACATGGCTGCAGGTGTTGACCTTGGACTGCCAAAGACAAACTGCCTCCTTGACAGTTTTGCCAAGGACAGGCTGCTGCGGTAAGTACATTGAGTAATAAGACCCTCTTTTCTGAAATGTTCTGTTCCCTGTTTGAATTCAGTTCTCTGTTATAAATAATAATAATAATGGGAACAAAAGTCAGGGTGAGACTCATGAGGCTCTCAAAGTCAGGTTATATGACATTCATTCTCAGCCTCATAATAAATCAAAGTCAAATTCTCTGAATTGAACTACATTTGAGGAGAGATCCTGAATAGCACATTCACCATCCATAATTAGGTCTACCTAGAAAAACTGTCCTGGAGCCAGCCTCGGCAGTTCCTTGTTCCTCTCCTGGAGGGCCTCCTTCTCAACACTAGGATTGCATTTGTACCCTCAACTGTAAGCATTGGCAACTACTGTCATAGTGCCACCTGTTTAAGTAGCTATTTGCTTAGAAAACCCTCTCTGGCTTTCTATATAGCCATTACAAGAATATTTGGACTTATTTTTGTTGCCTAGAAAATTGTTTAGAAGGGCCTACCCTAGGGTGGCTTTCATGCAGAGAACAACGGTTACAATTGTTACATGTTGTAGAATTATACCATAATAAGTTTTAAGCCCAAATGAACAGTGAGAAGACATTTTCAAATGTAATTGTGTTGCTCCCAACTCTATCAGGCTCTACTCAGTTGTCTCTGAAAAGATCCACAAGCAACTCAGTTGCATCTGATTTCTCTAGGAACAATTGGATAGCTTCTGAATAATCGCACCTTATCTGGTAGAGCTCAGTTGTATAAAAAATGAAGGGCATGTGGTTAAAGGAATACTCAGTGGATGTGAGCTAAGAATTCATCAGGTGCCTTTTTGCACTGCAAGAGCTATAGGGCTGGAGCATGGGAAGGAAACAGCAAGGATGCTCTAACACTTATGTGCACACATTTATTCTTTCCTCAAACAGTCTACACCAGTGGTCCCCAACCTTTTTGGGGCCACGAACCGGTTTAATGTCAGAAAATATTTTCACGGACTGGCCTTTAGGGTGGGACAGATAAATGCATCACGTGACTGAGATAAGCGTCAAGAGTGAGCCTTAGACAGATTAACAGAGGGAATCTGGTCATTTTTTAAAAATAAAACATCGTTCAGATTTAAATATAAATAAAACGGAAATAATGTAAGTTATTTATTCTTTCTCTGCAGACCGGTACCAAATGGCCTACGGAACGGTACCGGTCCACAGCCTGGGGGTTTGGGACCACTGGTTTACACCATGCCAGGCACTGCGGTAGGTGCTAGAGCTTTAGAAACTAGGTAGAAAGACCACAGTCATTTACTTTCCCAGCTCAATTCTTTTTCCGGTTGTGAGTCTCTGACTTTAGGGGTGAAGAATTCCCCCCATCATACTGGATCTATATACTCTGGGAGGCCTTCACTCCAAGATTTAGGGGTAAAAACATGATTGTGGTTTAAGCTAATCACTACCTCACATTCCCCTGGGCACAATGATTGATTTAAGAGATGCGAGTGGCTTTAACCAGGTCCAATCAGCGTGAACCTTAGATTTTTAAGAGAGCTTTCCAAAGAGACTCTTGCTTTTTATGCTAACTAAAAAGGCTCTTGCTCTTTTGTCCACCTGAGCAGTGTTAGTTGCTACATGTATTTAACTCCCACAAAGGGAGAGCTCGAGCTGTCAGGGTCATCAAGGAGTGTGAGCATTAAGCCTATATAGCAGGAGGCTCAGTTAAGGGATAATGAAAAAGAGTTACAGCGACTTCTTTGATCTCTGAATCTAATGGTACCTGAACCAGCCCTCTCTCACATATTCCTTCCAGCTCAATATGCAGCTTTTTAGTTTGACAGGTCAGGGTAAAATGCTCAGAGGATCTATACAGGGAAAAAAAGCCGGGCTGAATGTAACTTCAATCTGAATTAGCTCAAGATTATGAAAACTGAGGCTGGTGTAAAGACAGCAGTGGAAATAGGACAATTTTTATGGATAAAGAGTGGTTGGATTCTTTCCTTTCTGCATGTGCTCTCCACCTTCAGGGTCGTACTGAGCCAACTGGATGAAAAGTAAAGGACATGAAAAAATGGTCCACGATTTCCAATTGCATGGCCCCAAGTAACCAATGCAGTTTCTGTTTTTTTCAGTGAATTGACTGGTTGTGTGAGTGTCCTGGCTAAGTCAAATAGTAACAGCCTTCAGATAAGCCTAAAGAACAAAAAAATACATAGAAGGTAACCAACACACATCGAGGATTTTAATGTGAAGCCATAAAATCGAACGGAATAGAGAACCCTCAATTTTATTCAAAATGCTTTATTGTCTAACAAAAAATAAGAGTGAGAACTCTGAAATACAACTTGAAGCAGAACCGTGGAGGACTTGGTTACTGAGAACAGCCTGGTGAATCAGTGAGAGGGGCTGACCCGAGAATGGAACTTGAGGGCCCAGGAGAAGGTCATTTCTCTGACTTTAAGATTTATTCTCGTGAGAGAGAGCCTTGTGAGTCTCCCCTTCCTGACTGAGACTGAACTAGCAACTCCCTTTGACGTCTGGGACTGCAAGGTTGTTGTTGGAGGCCCAGCCTACCCCGCTAGTCTAGCTTTTGTTGCAAATTTGCAAACCCCTACAGCCCTCTTATTAAATCTGTCTCTACTGAAAATAGCTAGAGACATTTTTGTTTGGTGCCACTGAAGGTTGACTGAGATGATCACCATGATCAAATGCATTTATAAAGAAAAACTCTAGATTTGAGTACTACAAGAAGAGAAAGAAAAATTTTTGTTTTTCCTTTGAGTAGTTTATGCTATAAGACAACAGCTTTGCAGATTTAGCTAGGATGAAGAGCAAAATTGAAATGTTATGTAGAAGTCAAGGAGGTATAAAATTAGTGAGGTAGGTGAGGAGAAAATACAGAAAGTGTGACTGATTTGTGTCTAGAGTGAGTGGAGTGAGGAGAAACAATTAAAGCAGGACATCCACATACAAAACAAACAAAAAATAAAACATGAAGTTGGACCCTTATCTCACAGTGTATACAAGAATTAAATGATCAAAAGCCTACACATAAGTTTAACACTCTAAAATTTTTAGGGAAAAAAGGGTGACAAATTTTACAACACTAGATTTGTCAAGGATTTCTTAGATGTGACACCAAAAACACAGACAACAAAAGTAAAAATAGGTGCCTGACCAGGCAGTGGCATAGTTGATAGAGCGTCAGACTGGGATGTGAAGGACCCAGGTTTGAAACCTCAAGGTTGCCAAGTTTAGGCTCATCTGGTTTGAGCAAGGCTCACCAGCTTGAACCCAAGGTCACTGGCTCTGCTGTAGCCCCCTAGTCAAGCACATATGAGAAAGCAGTCAATGAACAACTAAGATGCAACAAAGAATAGATGCTTCTCATCTCTCTCCCTACCTGTCTGTCCTATCTGTCCCTCTCTCTGTCAGTCTCTGTCTCTGTCTCACACACACACACACACACAAAAGAATAGGTAAGTTTGACTTTATCAAAATTAAAAACTTTTGTGTATTAATGTACAATATCAATAGGATGAAAAGGTAGCCTCCAGAATGTGAGAAAATATGTACAAATCATATACAGTGGTACCCTGAGATACGAGTTTAACTCGTTCTGGAACTGAGCTTGTATGTCAGTCAACTCGTATATCAAACAAATTTCTCCTATTTAAAATAACTGAAATAGATTTAATCCGTTCCAGCCCTGTGAAACATCCCCAAACCATCCTAAATTATGAAAAAAGGCATGTTTTTAACTAAGAAACACACCAATGCATAACAAAATATATGAAATTTTTAAAAACCTGTTATTTAGTACTATATTCTTACCTTGGAGACAGATGAGTGCGGCTAACAGAGGTGAATGGGGAGGAGGAGGGAGGGAGGAAGGGATGCAGGCACTGTAGACACGTAAACTAAAACTGCACTTTCTTAACACTAAATGTAAACTAAAATTGCATTTTCTTTACTTTAAACAACACTAAAACTGCACTTTCTTTACTTAAAATGAAACCACAAATACATAATTGTAAAACAATGCACTTTCTTAACTTTAAACTTAACCTAAGCTTAACATTAAGTATTTTTCATTTAATCATCACCTGTTTTTGCTTTTTGCCTGCACTTTCAGCACTTTCACTTGCAGGACTTTTGAATAAAAATCTATCCAAAGAGGTTTGCTTCTGCCTGCCTTTTAAAATGTTATGGAAATGTGACAAACAAGTGTCATTAAAAAGTGCTGAGCACGACCAGTTCAAACTTTTTCTGGGTGTTTCTTTTCAATGAAACTTGAAAATTTCTCCCACATTGCCAGCATGTCTTTAAATTCACTTGTAGAAATCACTTCCTCCTACTCTACCTCCTCCTCACTACTAATCTCTTGAGAAGCTCCGTATGTAGCATCATCTGTAGCTCCTTCAACTCCTCAGTTGAGAGTTCCTCCTCATGTTCCTCAATGAGCTCTTTTATGTCTCCCTCATCTACCTCCAGACCCATCAACTTTCTGAGGGATACAATCTCCTCCAATGATTCTACCTCAGTCTCGGTCTCTGGTTCGAATCCTTTGAAGTCCCTGTCTGCAACAACATCAGGCCATAACTTTTTCCATGCCGAGTTCAAGGTTCCTCTTGTAACCTCTTGCCATGCCAAGTCAATAATGCATAAACATATCACGACGTTGTGGTGATCTTTCCAAAACTCTCAAAGGGTTAGAATTGTATTCTCAGTCACCTCAAAGCAGTGGCGGAACAAGTGCTTTGTGTAAAGCTTTTTAAAGTTGGAAATGACCTGATGATCCATAGGTTGCAGGATTGAAGTCATGTTGAGTGGGAGGTAAAGGACTTTCACAATTTTGAACTCATCAAGAATGTCATCTTCAAGACCAGGTGGGTGGGCTGGAGCATTTTCAAGGATTAGTAATGCTTTCATTGGGAGTTTATTTTCTTGAAGATATTTTTTCACTGCAGGACCAAAGATGAGATTTACCCATTTAATAAAAATTGCCACATAACCAATGCCTTAGCATTGGCATGCCACATAACCTGCAGTTTTCCTTTAAGAATCTTGTGAGTCTTAAAGGCTCGAGGATTTTCAGAATGATACACTAGCAGTGGCTTTACTTTATAGTCACCGCTAGCATTTGCTCACAATGCAAGGGTCAGATAGTCCTTCATGGGTTTATGGCCTGGCAGCTTCTTCTCCTCTGCGATAATGGAAGTCCTCCAGGGCATTTTTTCCTAAAACAATCCTGTTTCATCACAGTTGAACACTTGTTGGAGGATGAAGGCTTCCTTTGCGCTAAGCGCAGCAAAACATGTAATGTACTCCTCAACTGCCTTAACGTCAGCACTCGCAGCGTCACCATGCCTCACCGCCGAGTGGATGCCAGGTCTCTTCTTGAAATTTTCAAACCAGCCATGACTTGCCTTAAACGTATCTTCTGCTGCCTCTTTTGAGGTTGATGGTTCTTTCTTCTTCAAGTCGCCGTAAATAATACGTGCCTTTTCACATATTACAGTCTCTGTCACTGTCTCTCCTGTCAGCTCTTTCTCTTTCACCCACACCAGCAGAAGCTTCTCCATTTCTTCATAGATATTTGTCCTAAATTGGGACAGAATTGTAGTTCCTTTTGCTGGATTTATGCTTTTGATGGCATCCTTTTGTTTAAGGATGGTACAAATTGTAGATGTATTGCAGTTGTACAGCCTTGCCAGTTCAATCACTCGTACACCACGCTCAAGTTTTTATATTATTTCTTATTTTACTTCTCTCAACATCATTCTCTTCTTCTCACCACTGTCCTTTATACTCACTTTCTTTGGCCCCATGATAGCACACAAAAAAAGTTAGTAAAAAATGCAAAAATGATGCAAGAACGAATATAGCGCATGAGATTCAACTTAATTCTGTGGGTAACACGTGAGAAAGAACGAGATACTGGTGTTGTGCTGCCAATACTGGACCCATGCACCAATGCGCCAACTAGCGGCAGCTTCTCGAATGATGACTTGTATCTCAGAATTTCACTTGGATCTCGAACAAAAATACAGACTGAGTCGCAGCTCGTATCTTAAAAATTCGTATGTTGGTCTGCTTGTATCTCAAGGTGCCACTGTATCTGATAAGGGGTTGGTACCTATAATATATAAAAAGCTCCTATAACTCAATTGTAACAAAAGGACATTTAAAAATAGGCAAAGATCTTGAATAGACATTTTTCTAGAGAAGATATATGAATAGCTAATAACATGAAAATATGCTCAACATTACTAGTCATTAGGAAAATACAAATTAAAACAACCATGAAATACCATTTTACTCCCATTAGGATGGCTATTATAAAAAACAGAAAATAAGTTGTGGGATATGAAAAATTGGAACTTTTGGGGTACTGCTGGTGGGAATGTAAAGTGGCGAGCTCTGGTGGAAAACAGTATGGTGATTCCCCAAAAGGTAAAAATAGAATTACCGAGAGATGATGTCAGAGTAATGGCGCCGTAGGAAGCAATACTGATAAATCTCCCCCAAAACTCAACAAGATCTTCAACCAGAAACAGAAAAATCTATCCTTTGAGCTGCCAGATGTTCCACAGTACACCCAAAGGAATGGTCAACCGAAAAATTGGCTAAATATATAATCAAACCCTGAAGGACATAGGGAGTAAGAAATGCTCTGCCTGCCCTGGCCGGTTGGCTCAGCGGTAGAGCGTCGGCCTGGCGTGCGGGGGACCCGGGTTCGATTCCCGGCCAGGGCACATAGGAGAAGCACCCATTTGCTTCTCCACCCCCCCTCCTTCCTCTCTGTCTCTCTCTTCCCCTCCCGCAGCCAAGGCTCCATTGGAGCAAAGATGGCCCGGGCGCTGGGGATGGCTCCTTGGCCTCTAACCCAGGCACTAGAGTAGCTCTGGTCGCGGCAGAGCGATGCCCCATGGGGCAGAGCATCGCCCCCTGGTGGGCAGAGCATCGCCCCTGGTGGGCATGCCAGGTGGATCCTGGTCAGGCGCATGCGGGAGTCTGTCTGACTGTCTCTCCCCGTTTCCAGCTTCAGAAAAATACAAAAAAAAAAAAAAAAAAAAGAAATGCTCCGCCTTCCTCACTAACCTAAATAGGGCTGCTTTCACTTAGAAACTAAGGTGGGCAAAGGGGGTGAATAGATCCAGGCTGTGGCACAAATGGCCAAACCAGGCTGTGGAACGGAGATCCAAGCCAAGGAAAAACTGTGCCTGGGCAACCCAGCCAATACAAGCTAACTCTAGCTTGTTAACTCTGGTCAGTGTGAGCAGATAGTGGGCGAGAGATTCCTCCGAACGCCCTGGGAGTGGGCGCCCATGTTATCCCACAGAGAGGTAGAGTCAGAGGCCTTTGTGTGGGCCAAAAAGCAGAATCTCGGGACCGCCCCAAGCACCCTGAAAAAGCCGCGCACGGGGAGGGAGCGAGAGCTAATTCCAACACTGGAACATCTCCATGCGGGCGGAGGGCTTTCTTGGAGTGAGAGATGGCCGGCCTGATATCCTGGTTGGCTCGCGCAGATAGTGGGCGAGAGATCCCTCCGATCGCGCCAGGAGTGGGTGCCCCTGTTATCCCATGGAGAGGCAGAATTAGAGGCCTTTGTGTGGGCCGAAAAGCAGAATCTTGGGACTTCCCCAAGCACCCTGAAAAAGCCACGCATGGGGAGGGAGCAAGAGCTAATTCCAACGCTGGATCTTTTCCATGCGGGCGTGGGTTACACTAAGAGTGTGAGACTGCCAGCTTGATATCCTGGTCTGCGCGCATGGAGAGTGAGCAGGAGATTCCTCCGAGCGCCTCGGAGGTGGGCACTCGTGTTATCCCACAGAGGGGCAGAGTCAGGGGCCTTTGTGTGGGCCGAAAAGCAGAATCTTGGGATTGCCCCAAGCACCCTGAAAAAGCCGCGCACAGGGAGGGAGCGAGAGCTAATTCCAACGCTAAAACTTTTCTGTGCAAGTGGGGGTTTCACTCAGAGGGTGAGACTGCCAGCCTGATATCCTGGTCTGTGCATGCAAATAGTGAGCGAGAGTTTCCTCCGAGCACCCCGGGAGTGGGCGCCCGCCTGTGTTACCAGACAGAGTAGCAGAGTCAGAGGTCTTTGAGTGGGTGGAAGCCCCGCCTGATTATGCTAGCAGCTCTGACTGACTGAGCCTTACCCAGAGCCCTGTGCTGAGTGAAAATAGAGTGGGGAGTTGCCAGCTCTTTGAGCCTCTTACTATCCAGGCAGAGGCAGCAGCAACCCCATAGCTGGATTATCAGGCTACTAATTGAAGAAGGAAAGACTAGGAGAGAGGCTCCAGGAACACGGACTCTCTCACTGTCGGAGCCTATAAATGCTAATGAGCCTCGACTGCCAACGAGACTGAAGCCCAATACATGACATAGCCATTGAGACTTATCAACTACAAACCTCTACCTGAGCGTGCCAAAGGGGCAGAACCCGAGGTACAGTCACTGACCAGGAAGAGGGAGAGAAAATAAAAAGCAAGAAGATAACCTCTCAAAATCAAGAATAATCCACAGACTTTATAACCTATCCCATTTTATTATATTTGTTCATTTGTTTCTCTTATCTTCATGTCCTGATTTTTTTTTCCTCTTCCAATTTGGTCGTTTAATTCTCTGCCAGCCTTACTTTCATCTCTCCTTGAACTACACTACCCATAAGTGTTACATCTCCCATTATCTTTTCTTTCTTCTTCCTTTCTCTCTATGAGGGTTGCACTCCAAAACCCTTAACTCTCTCTCTCTCTCTCTCTCTCTCCTTTTTTTCTTTTTTCTTCTTTTAGTGTTTCTCTCTTTTTCTTTTCCCTCTCTTTCTTTTCTCCCTCTATATTAGTTTCTTCCTTTCTCCTTTACGTCTCCTATCATTCAATCCTCAATAATGAACAAATTATCTTATCTGGGACTCAAACTTATGTTTGTGGCATTTTGGGGGTTTTTTACTTCACTTTTTTAACTCACTAGCAGTGCTCCCAACCCTGGCTCTCCATTTTATCTAGTTCTTGTTCCACTAAATACAATAGTAATTTTTAAATTTCCCACCCCATTTTCCTGTTTCCCTCTTATTCCTCTCATCATATCTCTTAGCCAACCAACACCTAACAGAAAATCATTTTATTCTTGACCCAAATTTTTTCCTTATTTGCATTTTGTGGGTCCATACCCCCCTCTTTTGCCCCTTTATTACTTCTCCCCAACTCAGGCCCTCCATTATAGGCATTGTTTGTTCTATTTAGTACAAAATAATTCACAGTTCACTACAAGATTTTTCTCAAGAAAGAGGGGAGAGGCGAGGAAAAAAGGAGGGGGGGGGGATAATTTTTTTCTTTTTCTTTTTTATTAATTTTAATTTTTAAAAAAAAACTCTTTTCTACTTTTTATTTTTATTTTTTTAACCTTTTATTCTTTATTAAACCTCATTAATACTATCAATAAAACCACCCTCAGATGCCATTAAGGAAGAGAAAATTGAATATCATGGATACAAAAAAAAAGAGAGGTAACACAGATAGATGAGGAAAAATCTATGGAGAAAAAACTTAATATATTGGAAACCTTAGAATTAAATGACAGAGAATTTAAAATAGAAATCCTAAAAATACTCAGAGATATACAAGAAAACACAGAAAGGCAATTTAGAGAGCTCAGAAAACAACTCAATGAACACAAAGAATATATTTCCAAGGAAATTGAAACTATAAAAACAAATCAAACAGACATGAAAAACTCAATTCACAAGCTGATAAACGAGGTAACAAGCTTAGCTAATAGAACAGGCCAGATAGAAGGTAGGATTAGTGAAATAGAAGACAAGCAACTTGAGGCAAAACAGAGAGAAGAAGAAAAAGACTCAAAAAAAAATAAGATAGCCCTACAGGAGTTATCTGACTCCATCAAAAAGAATAACATAAGAATAATAGGTATATCAGAGGGAGAAGAGAGAGAAAATGAAATGGAGAACATACTCAAACAAATAATAGATGAGAACTTCCCAAGCCTATGGAAAGAACTAAAGCCTCAAATTCAAGAAGCAAATAGAACTCCAAGTTTTCTTAACCCCAACAAACCTACTCCAAGGCACATCATAATGAAATTGGCACAAATCAATGGCAAGGAAAAAATTCTCAAGGCAGCCAGGGAAAAGAAGAATACAATGTATAAAGGAAGGCCCATTAGATTATCATCAGATTTCTCAACAGAAATTCTACAAGCTAGAAGAGAGTGGACCCCAATATTTAAAGTCCTGAAAGAGTTGAACTTTCAGACATGAATACTATACCCATCAAAGCTATCCTTCAAATACGAAGGAGAAATAAAAACATTCACAGATACAGAAAAGATGAGGGAATTTATTATCAGAAAACCCCCACTCCAAGAATTACTAAAGGGAGTTTCCAATCAGATACAAAGAACAACAACAAAAAAAAAACAAAGCCACAAATAAAAGCTCCACGAAGAACACAATACAACCAAATTTAAACTGTGACAACAATAACAAAAAAAAAAAAAAAAAAAAAGAGGGGGGAAAGGATGGAGTTAACAGTAGCAAAGGATAATGGAGTGCAAAAGTACTCACAAGATAGTGTACTACAATGAACAGGGTAGGAACCCTTTTCATTACTTAATGGTAACCACCATTGAAAAAACCACCACAGAAGTACATGATTTAAAAAGTATAGCAACAGAGGAAAGATGTATGGAATACAACCAAATAAAAACAAAAGATAGAAAAACAAAAGAGAAGGTTCAAACAAGACACAAAACTAACAGAAAACAACCTATAAAATGGCAATAGGGAACTCACAAGTGTCAATAATTACACTAAATGTAAATGGATTAAACTCACCAATAAAAAGGCACAGAGTAGCAGAATGGATTAAAAAAGAAAATCCAACTGTATGCTGCCTACAAGAAACTCATCTAAGGAACAAGGATAAAAACAAATTCAAAGTGAAAGACTGGAAAACAATACTCCAAGCAAATAACATCCAAAAAAAAGCAGGTGTAGCAATACTCATATCTGATAATGTTGACTACAAGTCAGCAAAAGTACTCAGAGACAAAAATGGCCATTTCATAATGGCTAAGGGGACACTGAATCAAGATGACATAACAATTTTTAATATATATACACCAAACCAAGGAGCACCAAGATATATAAGACAGCTACTTATTGACTTTAACACAAAAACTGACAAAAATACAATCATACTTGGAGACCTCAATACACTGCTGATGGCTCTAGATTGGTTATCTAAACAGAGAATCAACAGATATATTGGCCTTAAACAAAACACTAGAGCACCTGGATATGATAGACATCTACAGGACATTTCATCCCAAAGTAACTGAGTATACTTTTTTTCTCCAGTGTACATGGATCATTCTCAAGAATTGACCATATGTTGGGCCAAAAAAACAACATCAGCAAATTCAGAAAAATTGAAGTTGTACCAAGCATATTTTCTGATCATAAAGCCTTGAAACTAGAATTCAACTGCAAAAAAGAGGGAAAAAATGCCACAAAAATGTGGAAACTAAACAACATACTTTTAAAAAATGAATGGTCAAAGAAGAAATAAGCACAGAGATCATAAGATCTATACAGACAAAGGAAAATGACAATATGACATATCGGAATCTATGAGATGCAGCAAAAGCAATGATAAGAGGGAAGTTCATATCACTTCAGACATATATGAACAAACAAGAGAAAGCCCAAGTGAACCACTTAACTTCACACCTTAAGGAACTGGAAAAAGAAGAACAAAGACAACCCAAAACCAGCTGAAGAAAGGAGATAATAAAAATCAGAGCAGAAATAAATGAAATAGAGAACAGAAAAACTATAGAAAAAATTAATAGAACAAGGAGCTGGTTCTTTGAAAAGATCAACAAAATTGACAAACCCTTGGCAAGATTTACCAAAGAAAAAAGAGAAAGAACTCATATAAACAAAATCCAAAATGAAAGAGGAGACATTACCATGGACATCATAGATATACAAAGAATTGTTGTAGAATACTATGAAAAACTTTATGCCACTAAATTCAACAACCTAGAAGAAATGGATAAATTCCTAGAACAATACAACCTTCCTAGACTGAGTCAAGAAGAAGCAGAAAGCCTAAACAGACCTATTAGTAGAGAAGAAATAGAAAAAACCATTAAAGACCTCCCCAAAAATAAAAGTCCAATTCCAGATGGCTATACCAGTGAATTTTATCAAACATTCAAAGAAGACTTGGTTCCTATTCTACTGAAAGTCTTCCAAAAAATTGAAGAAGAAGCAATACTTCCAAACACATTTTATGAGGCCAACATAACCCTCATACCAAATCCAGGCAAGGATGGCACAAAAAAAGAGATCTACAGACCAATATCTCTAATGAATACAGATGCTAAAATACTAAACAAAATACTAGCAAATCGAATACAACAACATATTAAAAAATAATACATCATGATCAAGTGGGATTCATCCCAGAATCTCAAGGATGGTTCAACATACGTAAAACGGTTAACGTGATACACCATATCAACAAAACAAAGAACAAAAACCACAAGATCTTATCAATAGACGTAGAAAAGGCTTTTGATAAAATACAACACAATTTTATGTTTAAGACTCTCAACAAAATGGGTATAGAAGAAAAATATCTCAACATGATAAAGGCCATATATGAAAAACCATCAGCTAACATCATATTAAATGGCACAAAACTGAAGGCTTTCCCTTTTAAATTAGGAACAAGACAGGATTTTCCACTCTCTCCACTCTTATTTAATGTGGTACTAGAGGTTCTAGCCAGAGCAATCAAACAAGACAAAGAAATAAAAGGCATCCATATCGGAAAAGAAGAAGTAAAGGTATCACTTTTTGCAGATAATATGATCGTATACATTGAAAACCCCAAAGAGTCCACAAAAAGACTATTAGAAACAATAAGCCAATACAGTAAGGTTGCAGGATATAAAATTAACATACAGAAGTCCATAGCCTTTCTATATGCCAACAATGAAACATGTGAGAACAAACTAAAAAAAAATAATCCCCTTCACGATTGCAACGAAAAAAATAAAATACCTAGGAATAAACATAACAAAGAATGTAAAGGACTTTTATAATGAAAACTACAAACCATTGTTAAGGGAAATAGAAAAAGATATAATGAGATGGAAGAATATTCCTTGTTCTTGGTTAGGAAGAATAAATATAATCAAGATTGCCATATTTCCCAAAGCAATATACAAATTTAATGCAATTCCCATCAAAATTCCAATGACATTTTTTAAAGAAATGGAGCAAAAAATCATCAGATTTATATGGAACTATAAAAAACCTCAAATAGCCAAAGCAATCCTAAAGAAAGAGAATGAAGCTGGGGGCATTACAATACCTGACTTCAAACTCTATTATAGGGCCATGACAATCAAAACAGCATGGTATTGGCAGAAAAATAGACACTCAGAACAATGGAACAATATAGAAAGCCCAGAAATAAAACCACATATACATAGTCAAATAATTTTTGATAAAGAGGCCAACAACACACAATGGAGAAAAGAAAGCCTCTTCAACAAATGGTGCTGGGAAAACTGGAAAGCCACATGCAAAAGAATGAAACTGGACTACAGTTTGTTTGTACTAAAATTAACTCAAAATGGATCAAAGATCTAAACATAAGACCTGAAACAATAAAGTATATAGAAGAAGACATAGGTACTAAACTCATGGATCTGGGTTCTAAAGAGCATTTTATGAATTTGACTCCAAAGGCAAGAGAAGTGAAGGCAAAAATTAATGAATGGTACTAAATCAGACTAAGAAATTTTTGCTCTGCAAGAGAAACTGATAACAAAATAAACAGATAGCCAACTAAATGGGAAATGATATTTTCAAACAACTGCTCAGATGAGGGCCTAATATCCAAAATATACAAAGAACTCATAAAACTCAACAACAAACAAACAAACAATCCAATAAAAAAATGAGAAGAGGACACTTCTCCCAGGAAGAAATACAAATGGCTAACAGATATATGAAAAGATGCTCATCTTCTTTAGTTATTAGAGAAATGCAAATCAAAACTGCAATGAGATACCACCTCACACCTGTTAGATTAGCTATTATTAACAAGACAGGTAATAGCAAATGTTGGAGAGGCTGTGGAGAAAAAGGAACCCTCATTCACTGTTGGTGGGAATGTAAACTAGTGCAACCATTATGGAAGAAAGTATGGTGATTCCTCAAAAAACTGAAAATAGAACTACCTTATGACCCAGCAATCCCTCTACTGGGTATATACCCCAAAAACTCAGAAACATTGATACGTAAAGACACATGCAGCCCCATGTTCATTGCAGCATTGTTCACAGTGGCCAAGACATGGAAACAACCAAAAAGCCCATCAATAGATGACTGGATAAAGAAGATGTGGCACATATACACTATGGAATACTACTCAGCCATAAGAAATGATGTCATCGGATCATTTACAGCAAAATGATGGAATCTTGATAACATTATACGAAGTGAAATAAGTAAATCAGAAAAAACCAGGAACTGCATTATTCCATACATAGATGGGATATAAAAGCAAGACTAAGAGACATTGATAAGAGTGTGGTGGTTAAGGGGGGTGGGGGGAGAGGGAGAGGGTTAGGGGGAGGGGGAGGGGCACAAAGAAAACTAGATAGAAGGTGACAGAGGACAATCTGACTTTGGGTGATGGGTATGCAACATAATTGAATGACAAGATAACCTGAACATGTTTTCTTTGAATATATGTACTCTGATTTATTGATGTCACCCCATTAAAAAAAACAAAAAACAGAATTACCATATAATCCAGCCATTCCACCTCTGAGTATATACTCAAAATACAGTGAAAGAGGCAGATGCTGGAAATTATGTTAGAAAGAAAGAATTAAGGAATGAGTTTTATTATTTGAGTCACGTTATTTGAGAGTTAACTACTTCTAAACTTTTAAAAGAGCAATGCATATATATACTTTAGTTAATTCCACAGTAGGATATTTCATATTCAATTTTACAATATAAAATAATAATAATAAGAATATCATTTAAACACTGGCATGGAGTAATCATCCAGGTTGATTTGTAGTGGTTCACCATGCATGTTTATTGCTCTAACTCTTCTCTCTGACATCATGTGAAAATTTGATTCAATTGTGAAAGATAATCTGTTGAGAAGAAGTGCCAATGATATTTTTAAAAGGACCTGTGAGTTCAGGAATACTTTGATTTCAAAGTAATTAATTCCAAGGAGAACCTTTCTGTGATGAAATAGTGCGGTTATTTGGTCATGAAAGCTTTCACAGTCATGAAGAAAAAAGGAAGCACAATTCTTTTATTAAATTGACATTGCATCATGAAAAAGAGCTAAAAAATGATTGATTGCAAATATAATGTAAAGGATAGAAGCATCTGGTTCAGGCATAAATAACAAAGGCTCTTCAACATATGGCACTAATTTGCGTTTACGCCTATGTAATCTCACCTTTTCAAATTGCAATGCCTTTCACAAAACAAGCTGTTCTGAGTATCAGTGTGGAATGTTAGCACAGGGGAGTATCCTCCTGGCCAGTTTCTGTAAGGAAAAGTATGAATACAGGGAGTGTGGCAGGTATGTTTCTGGCTCTAATGCATCCACAACCACAGCTGCAAACCCAAGAATGGGCAGGCATTACGTCTAGTGGCCTTCACTAGAAATTAGACTCAAAATGTTGAGAATGGAAGCTTTCAAAGATTTAACTGAGAAGTAAAGATGGGATTATTTAGGCCTGCCTCTCCACACCAAAGGGAATTTGACTGTATTTAACTCTAAGGATACTACAGAGAATGTAACAGATTCTTTAAAAATGGTGGCATTAAATGAATTTTCCTTTCATTGGTGATTATAAAGAAGGCAGTAACATTTCTCTGTCCTTACTCGGGTGGTATGCTAGTCATTAGCCAAAAATACAGGCTTTGAGCCTCTGCACTTTGAACCTAGAGCTTACAGAATAAGATACCAGGAGAAATATATTCATGGAGAGGACTATAGATATCCAGTACACCTGAGATAATAGAGGATAATATTTCTTACAGGATTAACTATTAAGAAATATGTCCCCTCATTATTTTTGGAAATGCCACATTTAAATCTGCCTTCTCTCAACTTTCTGAGGAAAGCTCTCTAACTCATGGCATGGTCTACAGTGCTTCACTTTTAGCTTGACCCTGAGTCAAGGTGGCTCAGTTACTCAGTCCACACCAGCTGCAACCATGACCTTGTATATAATTTCGGGATGCATCCTTGAGAGTAATAGTCTTTGGAAAATATTTATAATAAGTTCTTTTCTTGTACATAGTTGTTCTGTCTTATCCTGAGAGAAACTCCTCAAATTTTTATGACCCTTTTTTCTTTTGTTTTTAGTGATTGGAGAGAGAGAAAGAGAGAGAAAGAGAGACATCGATTTGTTGTTCCACTTAATTTGCATTTATTGGTTGATTCTTTTTTTTTTAATTTAATGCAGTGACATTGATAAATCAGGGTACATATGTTGAGAGAAAACATCTCCAGATTATTTTGACATTTGATAGTGCTGTATACCCCTCCCCCAAAGTCAAATTGTCTTCTGTCTCCTTCTATCTGGTTTTCTTTGTGCCCCTCCCCTCCCCCACCCCTACTCTCCTTCCTCCCCCACCCCCCCACCCCCATTGCCATCACATTCTTGTTCATATCTCTGAGTCTCATTTTTATGTCCCATCTATGTATGGATTCATATAGTTCTTAGTCTTTTCTGATTTACTTATTTCACTCCTTATAATGTTATCAAGGTCCATCCATGTTATTGTAAATGATCCAATGTCATCATTTCTTATGGCTGAGTAGTATTCTATAGTATACATGTACCAAAGCTTTTTAATCCACTCGTCCACTGACGGATACTTGGGCTGTTTCCAGATTTTCACTATTGTGAACAATGCTGCACAAACATGGGGGAGCCGTTCCATGGTGTTCTTGGGGTATATTCCTAAAAGTGGGATAGCTGGGTCAAAAGGCAGTTCGATTTTCGGTTTTTTGAGGAATCTCCATATTGTTTTCCACAGTGTCTGCACCAGTCTGCATTCCCACCAGCAGTGCAGGAGGGTTCCCTTTTCTCCACATCCTCGCCAGCACTTATTCTGTGTTGTTTTGTTGATGAGTGCCATTCTGACTGGTGTGAGGTGATATCTCATTGTGGTTTTAATTTGCATTTCTCTAATGATTAGTGATGTTGAGCATTTTTTCATATGCCTATTGGCCATGTGTATGTCCTCTTTGGAAAAGTGTCTATTCATTTCTTTTTCCCATTTTTTGATTGGATTGTTTGTCTTCCTGGTGTTGAGATTTACAAGTTCTTTATAAATTTTGATTATTAGCCCCTTATCAGACATATTGTCAAATATGTTCTCCCATTGTGTAGTTTGTCTTTTTATTCTGTCTTATTATCTTTAGCTGTGCAAAGGCTTTTTAGTTTGATATAGTCCCATTTGTTTATCCTGTCTTTTATTTCACATGCCCATGGAGATAAATCAGCAAATATATTGCTCCGAGAGATGTCGGAGAGCTTACTGCCTATGTTTCCTTCTAAGATGCTTATGGTTTCATGGCTTACATTTAAGTCTTTTATCCATTTTGAGTTTATTTTTGTGAATGGTGTAAGTTGATGGTCTAGTTTCATTTTTTTGCAGGTAGCTGTCCAATTTTCCCAACACCATTTGTTAAAGAGGATGTCTTTACTCCAATGTATGCTCTTACCTCCTTTGTCAAATATCAGTTGTCCATAGAACTGTGGGTTTATTTCTAGGTTCTCTGTTCTGTTCCATTGATCTATATGCCTGTTCTTATGCCAGTACCAGGCTGTTTTGAGTACAATGGCCTTGTAATATAACTTGATATCCGGAAGTGTGATACCTCCCACTTTATTCTTCTTTTTTAAGATTGCTGAGGCTATTCGTGTTCTCTTTTGGTTCCATATAAATTTTTGGAATATGTGATCTATATTTTTAAAGTATGTCATTGGTATTTTAATTGGTATTGCATTGAATTTATAGATTGCTTTGGGTAATATAGACATTTTAATGATGTTTATTCTTCCTAACCATGAGCACGGTATATGCGTCCACTTGTTCATATCTTCCTTGATTTCTTTTATCAATGCTTTGTAATTTTCCAAGAACAAGTCTTTAGTATCCTTGGTTAAGTTTACTCCTAGGTACTTTATTTTTTTGGTTGTAATAGTGAAGGGGATTGTTTCCTTAATTTCTCTTTCTGACTGTTCATTGTTGGTGTATAAAAATGCCTTTGATTTCTGAATATTGATTTTATATCCTGCCACTTTGCTGAATTCATTTATCAGGTCCAGTAGTTTTTTGACTGAGACTTTAGGGTTTTCTATATACAATATCATATCATCTGCAAATAATGATAGTTTTACTTCTTCTTTTCCAACTTGAATGCCTTTTATTTCTTCTTCTTGTCTGAATGCTGTGGCTAGGACTTCCAGGACTATGTTAAATAAGAGTGGTGAAAGGGGACACCTCTGCCTTGTTCCTGATCTTAAGGGTATTGCTTTTAATTTTTGCCCATTAAGTATAATGTAGGCTGTGGGTTTCTCATAGATAGCTTTTATCATGTTGAGGTATGTTCCCTGTATTCCCACTTTGCTGAGAGTTTTGATCATGAATGGGTGCTGGATTTTATCAAATGCTTTTTCTGCATCTATTGAAATTATTGTATGGTTTTTCTCCTTCTTTTTGTTTATGTGATGAATCACATTGATTGATTTAGGAATATTGTACCAGCCTTGCCTCCCCAGAATAAATCCCACTTGATTATGGTGTATGATTTTTTCCATATTTTGTTGGATCCGGTTTGCTAATATATTGTTGAGGATTTTAGCATCTATATTCATCAGAGATATTGGCCTATAATTTTCTTTCTTTGTGTTGTCTTTGCCTGGTTTTGGAATCAGAATTATGCTCGCCTCATAAAAGGAGCTTGGCAGTCTTCCTTCCTCTTGAATTTTTTGAAATAGTTTGAGAAGGATAGGAGTTAGTTCTTCTTTGAATATTTGGTAGAATTCAGTTGTGAAGCCATCAGGCCCTGGACTTTTCTTTGTTGGGAGTTTTTTGATAACTGTTTCAATCTCATTTGTTGTAATTGGTCTGTTTAGGTTTTCTGATTCTTCCAGATTGATTTTTGGAAGATTGTATGTTTCAAGGAATTTGTCCATTTCATCTAGGTTGTCTAGTTTTTTGGCATACAGTTCTTCATAGTATTTTCTTACAATATTTTGTATTTCTGTTGTGTCAGTTGTTATTTCTCCACTCTCTTTTCTAATTTTATTTATTTGAGTCCTCTCTCTTTTTCTTGGTGAGTCTAGTTAAAGGTTCATCAATCTTGTTTACCTTTTCAAAGAACCAGCTCCTATTTTCATTGATCTTCTGTATTGTTTCTTTAGCCTCTATGTCATTTATTTCTGCTCTGATCTTTATTATTTCCTTCCTTCTACTACATTTGGGCTTTACTTGCTCTTCTTTTTCTAGTTCTTTTAGATGCAGGGTTAAGTTGTTTATTTGAGCTTTTTGTAGCTTCTTAAAGTGTGCCTGTAATGCTATGAAATTCCCTCTCAGTACTGTTTTTGCTGTGTCCCATAAATTTTGAGTTGTTGTATGCTCATTGTCATTCGTTTCTAGGAATTTTTTTATTTCTTCTTTGATCTCATTGTTAATTCATTTGTTATTTAACAACCTGCTATTTAGTTTCCATGTGTTTGAGAATTTTTGAGCTTTTCTGTTGTGGTTCATTTCTAGTTTCATGCCGTTGTGATCAGAGAAAGTGCTTGATATGATTTCAATCTTCTTAAATTTGTTGAGACCACTTTTGTGCCCTAACATGTGGTCTATCCTAGAGAATGTACCATGAGCACTTGAAAAGAATGTATATTCTGCTGATTTAGGGTGAAAGGTTCTGAAGATATCTATTAAATCGAGTTGATCTAGTGTGTCCAATAAGTCTGCTGTTTCTTTGTTAATTTTCTTTCTTGAGGATCTATCTAGTGATGTTAGTGGGGTATTGAAATCCCCTACTATTATAGTATTGCTGTTGATCTTGCCCTTTAAATCCATCAAAGTCTGCTTTATATATTTAGGTGCTCCTATATTAGGTGCATAGATAATTATAATAATTATATCTTCCTGTTGGATTACTCCCTTTATCATTATGTAGTGGCCTTCTTTATCTCTTACTATATCCTTTGTTTTAAAGTCCAATTTGTCTGATATAAGTATTGCTACCCCAGCTTTTTTTTCATTTCCATTTGCATGAAATGTTTTTTTCCATCCTTTTACCTTCAATCTATGTGTATCTTTTGTTCTAAGGTGTGTCTCTTGTAGACAGCATATGTATGGGTCCTGTTTTCTTATCCATGCAGCTACCCTATATCTTTTGATTGGATCATTTAATCCATTTATATTTATGGTTATTATTGATATGTAATTGTTTATTGCCATTTTATTCTTTAAAGCTGTATTCCTTTTTTGCTATATTCTTTTCCCACTGTGATCTGTTTACAACAGGCCCCTTAACATTTCCTGCAGCATTGGTTTGATTGTAATGAATTCCTTGAGTTGTTTTTTGTCTGGGAAACTTTTTATTTCTCCTTGGATTTTAAACGATAGCCTTGCTGGATAAAGTAGTCTTGGTTCTAAGGTTCTTGTTCTGTATTACTTTGAATATTTTTAGCCATTCCCTTCTGGCTTCAAGTGTTTCTGTTGAGAAGTCGGATGTCATCCTTATGGCGGCTCCTTTTTAGGTGATAGCTTTTTTTTCTCTTGCAGCTTTTAATATTTTCTCTTTATCACTTAGCTTTGGTATTTTAATTATGATGTGTCTTGGTGTAGGTTTCTTTGGGTTTCTCTTTAATGGAGTCCTCTGTGCTTCTTCAACTTGTGAGAGTTTCTCCTGCATTAATTTAGGGAAGTTTTCAGATATGATATGATTGAACAAAGTCTCTATCCCTTGTTCTTTTTCTTCTTCTTCAGGAACCCCTATGATGTGGATGTTATTTCTCTTCTTGTTGTCACAGAGCTCTCTAAGAGTTTCCTCAGGCTTTTTGAGTCTCTTTTCTTTTTTCTTCTCTGCTTTTATGCCTTTATTCCAGTTGTCCTCCAACTCGCTGATTCGATCCTCAGCTCTATCCATCCTGTTTTTAATTCCTTCCATTGTGGTCTTTATTTCTGATATATTTGTCATCTCCAACTGATTCTTTTTTATACTTGCTATTTCCTTATTTAGGTGTTCATAATGACCATCCATTGCTGTTCTAAGATCCCTAAGCATCCTTACAATCATTATTTTGAACTCCGCATCTAGAAGTTTGGTTATTTCCATATCACTCAGTTCATCTCCTGAAGGTTTCTCTTGTGGTTTCATTTGGATTGCACTTTTTTGTCTTCTGATTGTCTGTGTTTGGATGTTTTGTTTGTAGAATTGGTTGAGTCTAGGCTTGGTGTTGTCTACCTCCAGTTTCAGTTGTGTTATTTCTAGGTCTTCTTGGATTGGTATCAGCTATTATTTGTAATCCACTTTCAGATTTGGGCAGCTTTGAAGTCCTGATTTGTTTGTTTTCTTAACAGGTGATAGTCTTTTTACTGATCTCAGCAGGGGGCTTCCTTGAAACTGTATTCAAGAATGCGATGGGTGTAACCTGAGACTCTGAAGGTCTCTTCCACCAACTAATCTCTCTGGGGGCAGGGTGTTTTCTCAGCTTTAGTAGGGGGAGGTGTATCTCAGATATCCATGGAGACCTGAGTTACTGCCCCTCCTCCTCACTTCTTGTTTTCAGGTGTGTCAGTCTTGTTGTGCTGATTGGAGCTGGAGAGATGTCTGGAGATCTCTGATCTGGAAGCAATTCAGTACTGTTTTTTGGAAGGATCAGTCCCTCCCCCAGCTATGGCCACCTCCAGCACAGATGAGTCAGCTTTTTTAGGTCTTCTCCTGCATTCCTTAGCCCCTCACAGTCTGTCCCTCTCTCTCTCCTTTCCACTTCGGAGATAAGCTGATCTTTTCAACACACCTTGCTCCCTGGTCGCCAGGCAAGTGGCTGTGAGCAGTATTTTCTGCTCTTTTCCCTGTAGTGAGATCCCTTCTGGGCTCTCAGCCTCACACCCCCCTCTGTTCCTATAAGCAGGGGAGATTCAAGTGCTCCCTACTAGGTTTGTTGTGGCTTCTTCTTTGCTCCTTGCTTTTTGAGAGCTGTTTTTGTAGTCCAGAGTTGGTTTTTTATGCTGATTTTTCCTAAATTGATTTGTATTCCAGTTTGGTGGTGATAGCCAGGTATCTGTGCTTTCACCTACTCCCTATTGGTTGATTCTTGTATGTGCCCTGACCAAAGATCAAACCTGCAACCTTGGTGTATCACGATGATGCTCTGACCAACTGAGTTACCCAGCCAGGGCTCATGACCGTTTCTTTTAAATCTCATTTTTAAGTTAACACTTTCTTAAACAATAAAAAAAATAGTCAGTCTCTGAGTTGACTGGTTTTTGCTTACCACTTACCAGCCTCCAATACCATTCCCTGGAGCAGAAGTCTAACTCAATGTCCCAAGTACCAAGTATACTATATATTTTGTGTGTGTGTGACAGAGATAGAGAGAGAGAGAGAGACAGAGAGAGGAACAGATAGGGACAGACAGACAGGAAGGGAGAGAGATGAGAATCATCAATTCTTCATTGCAGCTCCTTAGTTGTTCATTGACTGCTTTCTCATATGTGCCTTGATGGGTGGGGGGGGGGATACAGCAGAATGAGTGACCCCTTGCTCAAGCTTACAACCTTGGGCTCAAGCCAGCAACCTTGGGCTTAAAGCTAGTGACCTTGGGCTCAAGCCAGTGACAATGGGGTTATGTCTATGATCCCACAGTCAAGCTAGAGACCCAGCACTCAAGCCGGATGAACCTGCGCTCAACCTGGTGTATTCGGGGTTTTGAACCTGGCTCCTCTGTGTCCCAGTCTGATGCTTTGTCCACTGTGCCACTGGCTGGTCGGGCATCAAGTAAACTCTTATACATAGTTTACTTCTAATGACTATTTCGAATGAATATTTGACTTTTTGCTTTTTAGCTTCATTGCTCTCACATCTGAATTTTTCTGACAATAAAACTCCAAGTCTTATCTCTTTTCTGGGGCAAAAACCTCTATTTTATGTTCTGATCTAAGGAAACATAGCAACTGATTTAACAGAATATTCTCTCTCAGAAATGTGTAAGTGGGTGTTTTAAGATTGTGTGGACATAGCATAGCATATTCCTACACTTTTTTTCATACTTGAAAAACCACATTTTTGTGTCTAATAAACTTTAAAATTACTTTTTTCAGCTCGGATTTTTCTAATTATAAAGTTCATCTCATATTTTAAATTTATCTTCCAAAGATTTGTAATCTTAATGAATATCTATCAACTGAATAGTAAATGAAAACATATTTTGGATCCATTACAGTTCTCTGCTGCAGGGAAATAAACAACCAACCAAAATATAAACAACTCCATTACATCCAATTAATTTTTTCCCATAAGTGTGCTGGTTGCCAAAACACTTGCAATGAGTGCCCTTCTTAAAGAGCTATACCCAATATAGTGAGAAGGGCGGTGGATAACTTAGAGCAGTGGTCCCCAACCCCGGGCTGCGGACCGGCACTGGTCCCTGGGCCATTTGGTACTGGTCCGCAGAGAAAGAATAAATAACTTACATTATTTCCGTTTTATTTATATTTAAGTCTGACCGATGTTTTATTTTTAAAAAATGATCAGATTCCCCCTGTTACATCCTTCTAAGACTCACTCTTGAGGCTTGTCTCCATCACGTGATACATTTATCCGTCCCACCCTAAAGGCCGGTCTGTGAAAATATTTTCTGACATTAAACCAGTCCGTGTCCCCAAAACGTTGGGGCCCACTGACTTAGAGGACCGAAGAAGAATTAAAGAGTAGATATGTGAAACTCTGTGTGACTGGTCTTCTCTGGGTCTGAATTATAATTACCCAAATTACAAAAAGTTGTTGTTCATGCACATTTCTGGTGAATCTTTGGAAATGTCAAATTCCAGCAGCAAGAACTTGTTGATTGAAAACACGGTCAAATGTATTTAGTTAACGTAAAGTCATTTGTCTCTGTGGAAGCAAAGGCTCTGGAAAAATCCGCAGGGAGGAAGAGGAAGCAAGACACCGGCACTGGGTGCTTTCTGGAACGGAGTCTGGGCTCTGTGTCAGCGTCTAGAGAGCCTCTGGAATGGAGCCTGGGCTCTGTGTCAGCATCTAGAGAGCCTCTGGAATAGAGCCTGGGCTCTGTGTCAGAGTCTAGAGAGCCTCTGGAATAGAGCCTGGGCTCTGTGTCAGAATCTAGAGAGCCTCTGGAATGGAGCCTGGGCTCTGTGTCAGCATCTAGAGAGCCTCTGGAATGGAGCCTGGGCTCTGTGTCAGAATCTAGAGAGCCTCTGGAATGGAGCCTGGGCTCTGTGTCAGCGTCTAGAGAGCCTCTGGAATAGAGCCTGGGCTCTGTGTCAGAATCTAGAGAGCCTCTGGAATGGAGCCTGGGCTCTGTGTCAGCATCTAGAGAGCCTCTGGAATGGAGCCTGGGCTCTGTGTCAGCATCTAGAGAGCCTCTGGAATGGAGCCTGGGCTCTGTGTCAGCGTCTAGAGAGCCTCTGGAATGGAGCCTGGGCTCTGTGTCAGCATCTAGAGAGCCTCTGGAACGGAGCCTGGGCTCTGTGTCAGAGTCTAGAGAGCCTCTGGAATGGAGCCTGGGCTCTGTGTCAGCGTCTAGAGAGCCTCTGGAATGGAGCCTGGGCTCTGTGTCAGCATCTAGAGAGCCTCTGGAATGGAGCCTGGGCTCTGTGTTAGAGTCTAGAGAGCCTCTGGAATGGAACCTGGGCTCTGTGTCAGAGTCTAGAGAGCCAGGAGCAGCTGTCAGCTGGGGCAGGTGGGGGCGTGCATGACACACACTCAGTCTGAGCTCCTTCCATTGTGATGCTTCATCTTGGTGGGTGCTAAATCTTTGATTAAAACTAATGGAGGGATTTTCTTTATTTTTTTAGTTTACATACCTAGGTATGAAGGCTGAATTATAATATTTATTATTTCTTTATTGAATATATTGGGGTGACCAGTTAATAAAATTATATAAGTTTCAGGGGCACAATTCTATAATACATCATCTGTATTTTGTGTGTTTACCACGCCAAGTCAAGTCTCCTTCCATCACCCTTTTAAAAAAAATAAATCTCTATGTGTTTTACCAAAAGTTGACAAGGTTATAAAGAATTTCTATACTGATGATGGTTACTCATTCATTTAGTATTTGGGGGAACTTCACATGTTTCCTAAGAGACAGAGAAAGCACCCCTGCTTATGCAAGCTGTTTAATTCTTTTCCCTGTCCTCCTTATCATTTTGAAAAAGAGGCACTATGACAGAAATTAAGATAAATGAGCAATATCTATACATAGTTTGTATATAGATAGTCTGAAAATGGAAAACACAGATAATCAAATGATAACATGACTTATGTAAACATTCAATAACAAATGAACCTGTGGAGAACTTCTCTGTTCCCTTTTAAATATAGTTTGTTTTTCTGCCCCTTTTCCATTCCTCCCAGGTTGTCTTTTCTCCCTGTCTTTACCTGTTAATATTGCCTGATTTTATGAAGCCAAAAATATGAGCCTTTAAGAGTCCAGTCATAATCTTCACCTTTGACCTCTGTACAACTTAATTTCTGGACCAGGCATCTGACACTTATTGTGCAATGGCTTGCATTGGAGTTAACATGACATAGGTCCTGATTTGACTGGAAAGAGTCCAGATTAACCTCTTTTCTTGGTATTTTGTTTCAGGTTTTTTGTTCTTATTTATAACAGAGCCTTACTATTAATGATGACCTTAAAATAAGAGAGGGTGGGTCTGGTAGATCTTCACTTGGCACTCCTACCTTCTGCCAAGGTCCCCCTCGGTGGTGTGTGAGATACACGTCACTGAACGGAGTTCTCACTTTAACATGGGATTAAAGATGACCAGCAGTAACCCATCTATCTTCCCTCATCTTTTTTAGATGCATTGCCAACTACATTTCTCTTTCCAGTCCAGCAAACAGGACCTCACTGACAAAAGGAAGTGAAGGACAGCTTGTTCGTCCCGCCTGAGCAAGGAAGTAGAGTGGCAAAGAAAGTAATTTACACTATCACTTCAGCTGGACACTGGGGTACCTCTAGGAGCCTCAAGGAGCAGGGAGCAAGGCCTCCAGGCCACTTGTCATGAGGGTCAGTAGGAAATGAGGGAAATCAGAGGTTTGACCCTGGAATATGTCCAACATACAGAGGCTGAGCCATCTCGCCTTAGAGCATAGAGAGAAGATTCTTGGTACGTTTTTGTTGCAACAGTTCTCTCATTATCATTTGGTGCAAACCAGCACTGATTTATTTATTTTATTATTTGGCAACACTTTTTTATTTTTTCAAAAAATAAATCCTGTCATCTTTATTATTATTATTGAGATAAAGTTCACATAATGTAAAAATTACCACTTTGACCAATTTGAAGTGTCTAATTCAGTGGTTTTTAGTATATTCACAATGGTATGTGACCATAACCACTATCTAATTCCAGAATATTTCCATCATGCCAAAAGAAACCCTGGTCATGTTATCAGTTACTCCCCATCTCCGTGTCCTGTTCCCTGGCAACTACCAGTCTACTTTCTGTTTTCATTGAGATTTGCCTATTCTGGACATTTTATATAAATGGAATCACAGAATATGTAGTCTTTTGTGTCTGGCTTTTTTCACTTTGCGTAAGGTCCATCCATGTTGTAACATATATCAGTACTTCATTCCTCTTTATAGGTGAGTAATATTCCATTGTGCAGACATGACACATTTTGTTTATCCATACATAAGTTAATGGACACATGTTATTTCTACTATTTGGTTATTTTGGATAATGCAGAAATGAACATTTGTATACACATATTTGTTTGAACATATATTTTCCATTCTCTTGGATATATACCTAAGAATGAAATTGCTAGATATTATGGTAATTTTTTGAGGAACTGCCAAGCTACACCAAGTTCCCAAAGCAACTACACCATTTTACATTCCCACCAGGAGTGTATGAGAGTTTCAACTTCTTTACATGCTCACCAATACTTGTTACTATCTACCATTTAATTATAGCCTTCCTAGAGGGGAATGAGGTAATATCTCATCTTGGTTTTGATTTGCATTTACCTAATGACTAATAATGTTGAACATCTTTTCATGTGCATATTGTTCATTTATACCTCTTCTTTAGAGAAATGTGTATTTAAATGTCTAGCCCTTTTTTTTTTTTTTTTTTTTGTATTTTTCTGAAGTTGGAAACGGGGAGGCAGTCAGACAGACTCCCGCATGTGCCCGACCGGAATCCACCCGGCACGCCCACCAGGGGGCGATGTTCTGCCCATCTGGGGCATCACTCTGTTGCAACCAGAGCCATTCTAGCGCCTGAGGCAGAGGCCGCAGAGCCATCCTCAGGGCCTGGGCCAACTTTGCTCCAATGGAGCCTTGGCTGCGGGAGGGGAAGAGAGAGACAGAGAGGAAGGAGAGGGGGAGGGGTGGAGAAGCAGATGGGCGCTTCTCCTGTGTGCCCTGGTCGGGAATCGGACCTGGGAGTCCTGCACGCCAGGCCGATGCTCTACCACTGAGCCAACCGGCCAGGGCTCTAGCCCATTTTTAATTGAATGTTTACCTTTTAAATTATTGAGTTGTAAGGGTTCATTATATGTCTGTATTTGAAAACCCTTATAGATTTACAAATATTTTCTTCCATTGTGGGTTGTCTTTGTACTTTCTTGAAAGTAACCTTTAATGCACAAATGCTTCTAATTTTGATTAAGTCCAATTTATTTTTATTTTTTTATTATTATTATTTTTTTGTATTTTTCTGAAGTGAGAAGCAGGGAGGCAGAGAGACAGACTCTCACATGTGTCCGACTGGGATCCACCCAGCAAGCCCACTATGGGGCGATGCTCTGCCCATCTGGGGTGTTTCTCCATTGCAACTGGAGCCATTCTAGTGTCTGAGGCAGAGGCCATGGAGCCATCCTAAGGGCCCAGGGCAACTTTGCTCTAATGGAGCCTTGGCTGTGGGAGGGGAAGAGAGAGATAGAGAGAAAGGAGAAGAGGAAGGGTGGAGAAGCAGATGGGCACTTCTCCTGTGCCCCCTGACCAGGAATCAAACCTGGATGTCCACAGGCTGGACTGATGCTCTACCACTGAGCCAACTGGCCATGGCCTCAATTTATTTTTTTGTTGCTCATGATTTTGGTGTTATATTTAAGAAACCATTTTCTAATCCAAATTTATACAGACTTACACCTTTTTTTCCTTCTAAGCATCTATAATTTTAGCTCTTATATTTAGTTCTTTGTTCATTTTGAGTTAACTTTATATATGATGTAAGGTAAGCTTTTATATATATATTTATTCTTTTGCATGTAGATTTTAGTCTTAGCACAATTTGTTGAAAAGATTATTCTTTCCCAAATGAGTGATCTTGGTTCCTTTTTGAAAGTCAATTAACCATAGTCATATAAATTTATTGCTGGATTCTCAATTCTGTTCCATTCATCTATATATATATATATCCTATGCCAGTACCACACAGTACTTTTGCAATAAGTTTTGATATTAGAAAGTATGAGTGTTCCAGTTTTATTCCTCTTTTTTGTGATTGTTTTGTCTCCTTAAGATCTCAGAATAGCCTGAGCTTAGCATCCAGCTAATGGTTGGATAGAGATTTCCTTCAATGTCTAGAACCAAAAATACCTCCCCGTCTTTGCAGAGGTGCTTTGTATTTTGGGACACGCCTTCAACACTTAGCCAGAAAATTTACAACCCTACTTTTGCCTTTACTTCCAGCTTCTAAAGAGTCTCCAAATCAGCCAGAGGTGAGGGTTTAGGGACTTCTAAGGTCTTTTCTGAGCATAAACACAGCTTGACCTAAGCAAGTCCTCGCCATGTGTCTAAATTCTCAGGAATCTGTAAGAGCTATCCTAAGCCCTTGTTATCTAAAGCATCACACTCTACAACTTTTTCCCCAAGCTTTTTGTTTCATCTATTTTTGCTCCGACTGTTATTTATTGCATTGGGTAGTAAGAACTGAAATATTTGCCTATAAATAGTTTTGACAAGGAGTCCTTGTGCCCATATAGCTTTGTCACAAATGAGAGTGCCAGTCAGGTGAGATAAAGACAGGCCTTTTGAAAAGTTCCTGCAGAGAGCCACCAGAGAGATGAAGAAAAATCTGTAAATGATCTGTTCTGCTCTCTCCTCTACCCATTGTCCATGCTAGGGACATGAGCTGTTATTTTCAAGGCTACTGTTGAGCTGGGTAATAGGGAATGGGACTAGAGTAAGCTAAGAATCCACAAAGCTCACTGTTTTTACCCATATTTGGCTGTTTTTCTTGAATAAGCACTCCTTGGGTTGCTGCCAGTTTGGGGTTAGTTTTAGAAGTTCCAAAAAACAAACTAAAAATTGATTCTTACTGTTTTTTTTTCAGTTTTTTAATTGCTTTTATGGAGGAGTGGGTTTTTGAAGTTTCTTACCCCTCAATTTTGTCCTAGCAATGAGTTTTTTTGTGTGTATATGACAGAGACGGGGGGGGGGGGCAGATAGGTACAGACAGACAGGAAGGGAGAGAGATGAGAAGCATCAATTCTTTGTTGTGGCACCTTAGTTGTTCATTGATTGCTTTCTCATGTGTGCCTGACTGGGGGTTACAGCAGAGTGAGTGACCCCTTGCTCAAGCCAGCAACCTTGGGCTCAAGCTGGCAACCCTGGACTTCAAGCCTGCGACCTTTGGACTCAAGCCAGTGACCTAGGGTTCATGTCTATGATCCCACATTCAAGCCAGTGACTCCAAGCTCAAGCTGGTGAGCCCATGCTCAAGCTGGATGAGTCCGAACTCAAGCCAGTGACCTCGGGGTTTCAAACCTGGGTCTTCTGTGTCCCAGTCTGATGTTCTATCCATTGTGGCACTGCCTGGTAAGGCAGCAATGAACATTTTAAGAGCACACAATTTTAATGAAGAATTAAGAACTGAATTTTAATTTCTCAATACAACCAATGGTGAATGTATAAGCCGGGCACTTTTTTTTCAATCTTACTATTTACCATGGAGTCAGTGGTGATATCTCTGACTACTTGAAAACAGAAGATAAAAATTTACTGAAGAACTATCAACATCCACTTGAAAAGTTGATAGTTATTCTAAGAATACTTATTGGGTTTGAACACAATTTAACATGTACAGCTGCATAAAGTGTGTGTTTACACATCACTGTATGAAGTATGACTTTTCTTTGGATAAAATGACTAGAGTTCTAAATTTCTCTCACTTTTAATTTCAAGTTCTCTTGTACATGTAGAAAAAAATAAAGTGATAACTGTCAATGTGCTTTATCTATTAGCAAAGGAAGAATTTGTGAACAGATAATTGATGCCTGTTTTTTTATCTGTGACATCAGATGCTTCAGACAGATAACAGTCGAGTTATTACCAGTAATGGTTCATTTAAAAAATCAAATTAATAGAATCAAAGTAAAGCTTTTGAAAGTTTATTGCGTTGAATTTGAAATATGTGAATTTTCCTGTACATACAGTTCAAAAGTTTAACATTGAAGATAAAATGATTTGTTTTTGTTTTCATAATACAAATACAAATTGTGGTAAGGGACAGAGTCAGAGCAATAACCATGTTCTTACTGAATTAGGAGACGATGGAGCAGAAATGTATTTGGAATTGGTTGTGTGCGTGCATAATGTTGTGTTCAAACCAGCGGCAGTGCCCTACCAATCAAAAGGGAAGTTGTACTTGTTAAGGTTAACAAGTATTTTTATGTATGTATAGACTAACTGAACTACTGAATTCAGAAAGAGATTTCAGCCTGGTCAGATGTATATTCTCTCTTTATTGTCCACCATTAATTGGAATTCAGAAAAACTTAAGCCTTTGAGGAACTACAACTCCACCTAACTGACCCACAACAGTATATATTTTGTAAATGAGCCCTTTAAATCTTGGTTGTATTTTTCAGAAAATGGCATTTAATAATAAGCAAAGATGACATATTAATAAATTTTTATCCTATAAAAGTAGTTATCAAAGAATACTACTTTGAATATAGGCAAAAGACCATACTTGTAATAATATTGGGCTCAAATATATATACATAATTCATTTTAAAATGTAAAATTGAGACTATATTTTGTCTAGCAGAATTTGTTCTGAGCTTCCCATGTACCTCAAACCCTGGAGAGAGTGTTTTCTTGTGTAAAATATTATGGTCTACAGAGAAAAGTCAATTGAAGATGTCAGCAATTTCAAATTTATTGTCTGTAAATAGAATGTTGAAAATATTATAGTAAATTTTATGAACTATTAAGAATAATTACTAGTTAGTTATACTTTTAAAGCACATTGTTCAGAAAAGTAACAGTGACATGCTATTAGAAATAGATCTTGCTAAAAAACTGATTAAGCCCTGGCTGGTTGGCTCAGTGGTAGAGCGTCGGCCTGGCGTGCAGAGGTCCTGGGTTTGATTCCCAGCCAGGGCACACAGGAGAAGCGCCCATCTGCTTCTCCACCTCTCCCCCTCTCCTTCCTCTCTGTCTCTCTCTTCCCCTCCTGCAGCCAAGGCTCCATTGGAGCGAAGATGGCCCGGGCGCTGGGGATGGCTCCTTGGCCTCTGCCCCAGGCGCTGAAATGGCTCTGGTCGCAGAAGAGTGATGCCCCAGAGGGGCAGAGCATCGCCCCCTGGTGGGCAGAGCATCGCCCCCTGGTGGGCGTGCCGGGTGGATCCCGGTCAGGCGCATGCGGGAGTCTGTCTGACTGTCTCTCCCCATTTCCAGCTTCAGAAAAATACAAAAATAAATAAATAAATAAAAATGCTAAGGACACAAATAATTAAAAAAACAAAACAAAACAACTGATTAAAATATATGACTATGTTCCAGAAGTGATTATTCTGTTTTGTAATGTTTAGCTCATCAATATAAGGAACTTCTGAAAATTTTACTTTAATCTATGTGGATATGTAATTTTATTTGAAAATATATCGATATAATTTTCTAGAAAGCTTATATATCTAAAAATAGTTTGAATACAACTTTTTTGTAGATCCACTAGTATCATGATACCAATTTGTTAGGTAATAGAAAAAAAATTGTAAGATTATATAATTATTTTAAGCACTCATTTTGTTTCAGTGATGTCCTAGTTTAAATGCTAAATTACATAACCCTACTTATAATGATTAATCATGTACTTTGAAGAACTGGAGATCTGGGTTATCATGGTAAATTGATTCATTATCTCTTCTATAAATCCCACCAAAATGACTGGAAAGGAATAAAATGCCTCAAACTCACAAAGCTGGAGTAGAAACACGGAGACAACAAAGAGTGCACAACGACAACAAGTTCCTATAATATTTAAGGCAGATGGATGGTGGTCACTGAGTAGGCAGTCAGACGCCTTCAACCTAAGTGCCTACAGAGGGACAAGCCCGTCACCTGCAGAACCCCAACAGCTTGAGGACTTGTTGGAAGATGGGGTGAGGCACGGGGCTGAAAACAAGGGGAGATTCTGCGAGTCTGGACCTGCGGCCATTACCAGCCATTCTCAGTCATGATACTGCAGAAGTAAGCCCTAAGGACAATGACTGAGTGACAGTCCTCTCCGTTCTCCCAAGGATGGTGCTCAGTCAGTGCTATTCTCACAGCGCAAGAGAGAAATTCCTTTATCACCTATGCTGGATGCCTCAGCGCATCACAACTTAAATCTTTTGCAGCCGCCAGCAGAGAAGGAACAGTTGGACCCTCCAGTGTCATCTGTAACCTTCGACCACTACTGAAAACATTGATTTCTGAGACCCTTTGACCATTTCTCCCACCCACCAAACATATTTATACCTTCAGAAGCAGAAAATTAGAAGGTGCTTTCTTGGGGAGATTGAAGAACTGCAGAAAAAAAGAGACCTACAAATATTGGCAATGAAACTATCTAGTGAATAAGTCTTTCCAGACCCAGCATTTTCAAATCAACATTTTAGTATCTCTCTCTCTCTCTCTCTCTCTCTCTCTCTCTCTCTCTCACACACACACACACACACACACACACACACACACACACAAACAAAAAATTTATTGGTCAGGGTTCTCCAGAGAAACAGATCCAATAATATGTGTATTAATTTTAAAATTAATTAATTACTGGTCCTGGCTGGGTAGCTCAGTTAGTTACAGTGTTGTCCTGATACTCCAAGGTTGTGGTTTGATCCCTGGTCAGGGCACACACAAGAAATAACCAAGGAATACCTAAATAAGTGGAACAACAAATCAATGTATCTTTCTTACTCTCTCTTTCTCCCTCTCTCCAAAATGAATAAATAAAAATATTTAAATTAATTGATTACTTAAAACTAATTGGCTCACATCATCATAGAGAAGGGCAAGTCTCAGATCTTCAGGGTAAGTTGGTAAGCTGGACACTCAGGAAAGGCAATGGTTTAGTTCTATCCTGAATCTGAAAGCCTGAGAACTGGGAGAACCAATGTTATGGTTCCTATCCAAGAATCAGCAGGCTCAAGACCAGGGAAGAATCAATGTTTCTGGTTGAGTCCAAAGGCAGGGAAAAATTCCCTCCTACTTGGGGGAAGGACAACCATTTTATTTTCATTCAAGCCTTCAACTGATGATGGGGCCTACCCACATTTGGGAGGGCAATCTGCTTTATTCAGTCTACTAATTCAAATGTTATCTCATTCAGAAATACCCTTACAGAAACACCCAGAATACTGTTCGACCAAATATCTGGGCACCTTTTGGCTCAGTCAAGCTGACACATAAAATTAACAATCACAAGTCAACCAAAGATCACCAGAGGTTTGAAGGATGCTTTGTGTGTGAAAGACAAGAGCCAATACAGACAAATAGTAGAAGGAACCTCTAAATCCAGAGACAATGGGAAATGACTAACTTTAACTCTTAATGGATACCTTCAGAGAGGGAAGAGAAAATGTTGCATTCATAAAACCAAAGGAGACGTAAACATATCAGAACTAGAGGAATACTAGTAGAAATAGTTTCAGAGGAACATTTGGAAGATAAAGTTGATGAAATCTCAAGGAGTAGTAAAAAAGAAAAAAATGAAAGGAAAATAGGAGAAAAATAAGAAAGGGAATGAATTAGAGAGATCTTATACCTAGTTAAGAAGAATTTTAGAAAGATATAAAACAGAGCGGAAATTGTTCAGGCATGTAATAATTTCCAGGGCAGAAAACCTCCCCTCTCAGGGTCCATCAAGTTCCTTGTCCAAAGAATAATAATAATTTAAAAAAATTCACATTAGGCCCTGGCCGGTTGGCTCAGCGGTAGAGCGTCGGCCTGGCGTGCGGGGGACCCGGGTTCGATTCCCGGCCAGGGTACATAGGAGAAGCGCCCATTTGCTTCTCCACCCCCCCCCCCTTCCTCTCTGTCTCTCTCTTTCCCTCCCGCAGCCAAGGCTCCATTGGAGCAAAGATGGCCCGGGCGCTGGGGATGGTTCCTTGGCCTCTGCCCCAGGCGCTAGAGTGGCTCTGGTCGCGGCAGAGCGACGCCCCGGAGGGGCAGAGCATCGCCCCTGGTGGGCGTGCCGGGTGGATCCCGGTCGGGTGCATGCGGGAGTCTGTCTGACTGTCTCTCCCTGTTTCCAGCTTCAGAAAAAAAAACACACACACACACAAAAAAAATTTTACATTAATGCCCATTAAATAGCAAAAAAGCTGGTATCAAGTGACAAAACTAAAACAAGTTAATAATGAGTTTGATGTCCTCGATTCAAGGGAAACAGCCGGTGGACAGGGCAGCGCTGTGCCTCACAAGCAATGAGAGCTGTTCCGAGGGATGTGGGGCCAGTGTGAGCTTTGTAGAGAAGAGGCAATGGGGAAACAGGGCAGGACTGGCTAGGGGTGGGGCTTCTCCTGTTTTCTCGGGTAAGGAAAGCTGAGTCTGAATTGAGGATCATGATTGCTGTTAGCTTTCCTCGACACTGAGGCATTTCCCTTAAGTCAGGCTTAGATTTGTGACATAGGCCAGGAGCCCCCATTTTCGGGTCCTGATATAGCAATTAAGTTTATCACAGGTCACATGCAGAAGAGCAGGAATCAAATGACATCAGGCTTCTGATCAGCATCATAGGAAGCAGGAAGGCAATGGAGCAAGGCCTTCAAAATCTGTGTGAAAGTGACTGCTAACCTGAATCTTAACAGCCAAATTATCAATCAAATATAAGGGTAGAATAATTTTCAGAAGCTGACATTTCATGCACCCTTTCTTAGGAAAAAAAAAATAACTCAAAAATGTTTTCTAGCAAAACAAAGGAGTAAATAAAGATAGGAGAAGACAAGAGCCCAGGAGATGAGCCCCAGGAGAGCAGTGAAAGAGAGCCCAGGACAAAGTCACAGCAGCCTGCTGTGAATCAGGTCCAGTCGGAGCAGAACGACAGCTGATGCCAGGGATGGGGGTGGGGTGGGGAGCGGTGGGGGGCGGAGGATCCCAGAGAGGATGGGCCCGAGAGAGGACAGGGAAATCTATGAAGAAGAGCATCGGTTCTGCAGAACTGTTAGAATTAGAGAAAGAATCAGTGAAAGATACATCGAAAATAAAGAAATGGGACAACAATGAAGTCAGTGAAAGAAAATCATATCTATTGCTTGGCTCAGCAAAACATAGTGTTTGTACAACCATACCCGTGTAAGCCCTACTATTAATTCAGCCAAAATTGCGGTTTAACGATATTGGGAGGATGATGGCTGTGTAGAGGAACCAAAGATATAAATGAATCTATAAAACCCTTACTGGCTCCTGCGGCCAGTCCGGAGTGCTGGGCAGCAGATGGCAAGTGAGGAAGGCATGCCTGTGAGGTCTGAGCAGTCTGCCAGGCTCAGAAGTAATTTGTGTTAATAAGATGCTTCCAGCAAATTCCCTGAGGCCTTGCCTACAGGTGCGCCCTGTTCCTTTCTGAAAGCCTTGATCCTTTAAATGGATGGCAATTTATACCTGAAAAGGGATTCTTAAATTTTGTGGTCTTTTCACTGCAGGTTTTCTTTCTTTAAATTGTGAGCTTTTGTTCTTTACCTATTTGTTTATACACCGTTTAGTGTTGCATAAAGTGAGGTATACTGGAATTCTAAATTCCTTCTAATGTGAGTGCAGTCACGACTTGTTAGGCAATTTGCTCATTTTGTGTGAACATCACAGAGTGCACTTACGCACACCTAGGTGGTTGAGCCTACCGCACGCCTAGACTATATGGCACAGCCTATTGCTGGGCTCTGAGCCAGCACAGAGTGTTACTTATTCAATACTGCAGGCAATTATATCACAATGCTAAGTGTTTGTGTACCGAAACATAGAAATGGTACAGTAAGAATACGTTATAAAAGATAAAAATGGTACACCTGTGTAGGGCACTGCACTGACCACGAATGGAATTTACATGACTGCAAGTGGCTCTGGGTGAATCAGTGAGTGAGTGGTGAGTGACATGAGGCCTAGGACATTCCTGTTCATGACTGCAGACATTATAAACACTGTCCCACAGCCCTTCCCTGGCTTCCTTCTGACAGGGTCAAAAATAGACCACTGAAGCTGTCAGTGCTGTTTCATGGATAGGAATATGGGCTGGCCTGATTAGAAATATGGAGGAACCCTGGCCAGTAGCTCAATGGATGGAGCATTGGTCCAGTGTATGGGTGTCCCAGGTTCGATTCCCAGTCAGGGCACCCATGAGAAGTGGCCATCTGCTCCTCTCCCCCTCCCTCTCCTTCTTCTCTCCCTCTTTCCCGTCCACAGTCAGTGTCTCAAATGTTTTGAGTGTTGGCCCAGGGTACTGAGGATAGCTTGGTTGGTCCAAGCGTCAGCCTCAGGTACTAAAAATAGTTCAGTTGATTTGAGCATCTGCCCCAGATGGGGTTGCTGGGTGGATCCTAGTCAGGGCGCATACAGGAGTCTGTATCACTATCTCCCCTCCTCTCACTTAAAAAGAAAAGGAAAAGGAAAAGGAAAAGAAAAATAAAAAGAAGAGGGAAAATAAAAATAAAAATACGGAGGAGAAACTGGCTGGGTAAGGAGTAGATCGTCATGGTAGTGACCATCAAGGAGAAGTGAAAGATGGCCTGATGACCAGTCGGAGTAAGAAATCAAGACGGAGAGATGAGGGATATGGGGCATTGTCATGGCAATCTGGTTTTGGCTACTGCATGTTGGAACAGTGGTCAGATTAATGAACTCTGTGGTATTTGTAAAATAGTTGTTTCTCATAGACAGGGTATAGAACTGAGAGTTTAACATTTTGATTTTGGAAATTTGTTTTTGGTTCCATTGACCCTATGTATCTGGCATAAAGGACTCTCTCTGGCATTGAATTAATGGAAGAAATAAAACTTACCTGTGCTTTATATCATTACAACCCGAAAATATTTTCAAGATACAGGAATAGGCTGACTTCACACTATAAGAAATCTTTTACTCAAGTGAAAGTGGCACTTAATACTGTTAGGGTCACTCCTGTGACCTGTGTCCTTGTACGGGGTCTTAGGTCCTCAACAAAACATTTACAGCAATGTACTCTGAAGGCCATCGAGCTAGGTCTGAGAGGGCTGCAGCGCCCTCTGAACATAGATTGCTGGGGGAACAGGCAGGCCCTTCTGTGTTAACCAGGTCAGTGGCTGACTCAGATGTAAGCTGTGCACTCACAATTGAGGTGCTGTGAGTGAGGGCATCTACTGCCCAGTGCCACAGATATCACTCCCATCGGAGAAAACAGGGTTCCTTCTGAACTGCTTATCCTTTCATTTCGTACAGGAAATCCAGTTCCATTATAATCTAATGGAACCATAGCCATATATATGGTTCATTGTTGACCGAAACATTACGTGGTGTCTGACTGTACCGCATCTTTGGATCTTAAGTATGCTCCCTGAATTACTTCACTGCCTATTCCCTGCCCTGTATTTATCTTCCGTCGGAGGACTAAGCTCCCGCAGGCTTGCTGATTTCATCGGGTCTCTCTGGGCAGTCGAGTTTCCCTAAGATTCACACGGAGCACTTAGATGCCTCTCACTGCGGTGTCTACTGTCCACTCGGTTCAGAAGCCGGATGACTGTCCTGCTGGAACACGTCCATGGGAGGAGGCCTGGCGAGGCCAGAAGGTGCATGACCTCCTCAACAAGGTAGAGAGCGTTTGCTGAAAGGAAAAAGGGATAGAACAAAAGCATTTGACCTCTCCTTCAGAGAAGGGAATCCAGAAAAACGCTTGGTCCAATGACCTTTCTGTGATAATGAAAATATTTGGTGTCATCCTATATTTTAGCTATGGCTACTGAGTACTTGAGATGTGGTTAGTGAGATGAAGGAACTGGAATTTTTATTTCATTTCATTTTAATTTATTTAAATTTATATTTAAGTTGCCACATGCAGATAGTGACTATCATATTGGACAACACAGGTTTAGAAAGAAGCTGTAAATGTTTCTTGTTCAATAATTTATGGATATAACTTTTTAGGATTTTCCTGAATCTATTATTTCCTTTCCTTTGGGTACTAATAATAAGAAGCTAGAATTACAAGAGACAGATTCATTTTAGGGGGAATGAAAAGAAGGAGAATAGAGATAGGCTTAAGGAATAAAATAACCCGGGGGAAGCAATGGCAGTAGCTACAAATAAGAAAGGCGGAAATATTAACTCTCTTTGGAAGAAGAGAGAGGGCAGTAGCAGGAAAGGAGCTTGGCATCCCTGTCAGGGAGGATGACCGAGTCTGGGCGCTGCAGGCTGCCCATTGCTAGGGGAGCCCAGCTACTGAGAGATTGTATTAGAAATATGTGAAGTCAATTCTCTTATTCATTTTATCAAAATTACCCACTCATCTATTTTAAGTAGTATCTTCCCATTCAAATACTTACATTACCATGAGTAAATGCAATGTATTGTACCTTGCTTAGCATAATCAAGGCTGTAACTCTTTTTAAATTAATAGATGAAGTCTAATGCATGCATTTACTAATTAATGATTTGAACACCAAAGCATGTGCACAATGGCATGTGTGGGCACACACTGCCAATCTTCTCTGACATTTTTCATGAAAATTATTTAGATCCTTTCTTAATTTATTGACTGAAAAAAATATGAGGAATGATTCCAAGGAACATCCTGTCATTTCTCTGGACTGTGTGGTGTTTTTTCCGCAGCTGGGCAGTAAGGGGCCCTTACCTGCAGTGTACACCTTGAACATACAGTGTGTCCGTAAAGTCATGGTGCACTTTTGACCGGTCACAGGAAAGCAACAAAAGACGATAGAAATGTGAAATCTGCACCAAATAAAAGGAAAACCCTCCCAGTTTCTGTAGGATGATGTGGCAGCATGTGCGCATGCACAGATGATAACGTAACACCGTGTATACAGCGGAGCAGCCCACGGCCATGCCAGTCGAGATGTGGATGGTACAGAGGAAAGTTCAGTGTGTTCTGTGGCTCGCTAAATTCAAGTCTGTGACCAAAGTGCAACATGAATATCGATACGTTTATAACGAAGCGCCACCACATAGGAATAACATTACTCGGTGGGATAAGCAGTTGAAGGAAACCAGCAGTTTGGTGGAGAAACCCCGTTCTGGTAGGCCATCAGTCAGTGACAAGTCTGTAGAGGCTATACAGGATAGCTACCTAAGGAGCCCTAAAAAATCTGTGCGTGAGCCCACATCGAACTGCACTGAATAGGTATGAAACTGGGAGAGTTTACCTTTTATTTGGTGCAGATTTCACATTTCTATCATCTTTTGTTGCTTTCCTGTGACTGGTCAAAAGTGCACCATGACTTTACGGACACACTGTATTTTACACACACACATGCACACTCACATATGCGCGTGCGCGCACTGTTTTTTCATAAATCTTGGCTGACCTGAGTCTTCTGAGGGTTTACCTTTTCTCAGAAGAAATATCAAGCTTCTTTGGTCCACATTTGGCCACATGACTTTTGTCTTCAGAAAAGTATCAACATTTCTATAAAGTATCATAGATATATAAGTATAGGATCTGAAAGGTACTCCTTTTGGAAAGTAAAAAGTAATAAAAAAATTTAAACATTTCAAATTTGACTCACAACATTAGTATCAGAGCTCATTGTCTCAGAGAAACCATTATAATATCACAGGGGACTGTGGTAACAGTTCGTAAAAACACTGGCTTTTATGTAAAAAACCAGGTTGATGAAAAACACTGACTCAATGGTATTTGTTTACAAAAAATAAACAACCCCCAAAACAAAAACACAAATAGCTATAGCCATACTCAAAGTAATATATTTTTATTATATTTAGAACTTTAAATTGGATTCTGAAAAGTCAAAAGCTAAAACTTGCTCCACAATTTTTTACTTGAATAGCTCAAGAGATTGGCAGGTTAGCACATTTCCACAGATTAGTGAGACAAAAAGAAAAACCAACACTCAGGATAAAATGTACTTCAGAGAGGCTAGAAGTTTTAGCATCTTTTCTCCCTCAGCTCTTTTAGTTCTTGTACTAGAAAATGACAAGAGTCCAGGTTCATGTATAGTCGCATACATTTATCAGTGACATTTCCTGGGTCTGTCTTCTCTGCAGAAGTGGGAACAGACATGGTGGGAGAGATAAAACAACAACTACAACAACAACAAAAACCCGGCAAGATCAGATCTTCCTCTCAAACTGCATATGAGAAGAAATGAAAAACATCTTCACAGAATAATATAGCAAGAGCATATGAATAGAGTAAAATCTCTAGGTACATAATTAATGAAGCTCATTGAGTAGAGGAATTAAGGGAACTGGGTCAAGTTAATCAGAAGATGTTCTTATGATTTTGAAGCCAGACTTGAAATGTGAACAAAAGTTTAATGGATCAGTGTGAGCAAATACACTCCTCATTGCTTGTCCATCGCTGCTTGAGGACAGGTGTAATTTGGGGCGTGTTTGTATATCCAATGTTACCTGTATCGGTTAATGGTTTGACTGAAGAGAGATGGCATTATACTGTGCATGCTGTTGAAATATCTGCGATATAATGGGAACAGGATGACGTTCCATTATACACGGGACAGGGTGATATTCTATGATCTTTCTCTTTGAAATCCAAATTGCAAGCCAACAGCAGATCAGATGAGGGTACAGATCCTTCTTATGA
Source organism: Saccopteryx bilineata (assembly GCF_036850765.1). NCBI lineage: Eukaryota > Metazoa > Chordata > Mammalia > Chiroptera > Emballonuridae > Saccopteryx > Saccopteryx bilineata. Next base: position 263,058,697 of record NC_089490.1, on the reverse strand, counting down.
AGAAGCAATTGAAGGCAGGAAAGCATATGGACATTTTGAAACAAAAGAGTTGCTTAAGAGCTAAGTTGGAGGAATCAGGAAAGGAAGAAGAGCCCTTCAGTGGGGAGCACCCCTCTTTGGACCACTGTGGGGTTGAGGGAGTGATAGGAGTCCAGGTATTCCCTACAAGGAGGCACGGAAGCATATTGCCCACGCCTGCTTCTACTCATATAAGATGGTCACTGCTAAGGAGTAGGGTTGGGGTGGGGAGAGCCATGAGTTCGGGCAAATATGAGAGGGTGTAGCAAGTGCTGGGATGGAGAGGAGTGAGAACACGATGGGGACCCAGTGCCGTATTCTCCCAGGGGATGTGTGAAGACTTCACAGGCTTGGCAAGTGACATTTGACTTTTGAATTGGGCCCTGAAGACTGAGTGGTCATTCTCTAGATAGAGAAAGCAGAGTGGGCATTTTAGGTGGTGGGACAAGCTGATAAGAAAATATAGAAGTATGAAATGGGGGATGTGCCTGCAAAGGCTGAGTCTGCACCTGGGAGGAAAGGCCCTTCCTTCTGGGTGGGGGGAGAAGGAAGGGATGTTGGTTCCAGACCTGTTAAAACCAAACAGCAGAGGCCTGACCTGTGGTGGTGCAGTGGATAAAGTGTCGACCTGGAATGCTGAGGTCGCCAGTTCAAAACCCTGGGCTTGCCTGGTCAAGGCACATATGGGAGTTGATGCTTCCTGCTCCTCCCCCTGCTCTCTCTCTATCTCTCCCTCTCTCTCTCTCTCCCCTCTCCTCTAATAAAAATGAATAAATAAAATCTAAAAAAAAAAAAAGTAAGAGAAAACCAAGCAGCAGAATGAATCCAGCTTCTAAATGCCGGAAATCCCATGGGCAGGAACAATGTAGAGTACACCATCCATGTGCCATCAGCAAAATCCAGACTGTGGCAATATAGTGGTCAAACTTTCTGAGTTGTTCAACAAATCAATGATAAGGAAAAGAAAAGGGTTGAGGGGGCATTTGCAGGTTTAATGAGACATAAAAAACATCTTTTTTTAAAAATACATAAGACTAATCTTTATATATTTTCTATCATTTGGGTAAAAAAAACTATAAAGGAATACAAGAAAAACTTTTATAAAAATCAGAATAGTAATCACTTTGAAAGGAAGGAAAGGACTATGACTAGGGCACATGAAGGAGCTTTCAGGGTTGCTAGCAAAATTCTGTTTACTGACCTGAATGATCGTTTAAGAGTGTTTGCCTTAATCATTCATTAAGCTATACATTTGTTTTGTGGGGTTTTCAGTATTTCTGTATAAGAAGTTTTAAAAATAAGATATCTAGTGATGCTTTTCTAATAGTCAACTGACTTTCAGAAATGGATATTACATGTATCCATACAAGATATTGTGGGAGCCAACCCTAGCACCATTCCTTTTTTAAAAAAATTGAATTTATTGGGGAGACATTGGTTCACAAAACAATATAGATTTCAAGTGTACAACTCAATATAACACCATCTGCACACTGCATCATGTGCCTGTCGCCCCAAGCAAAGTCTTTTTCCATCCTTTTTTTCTCCTCCTTTTGCCCCTCTCCACCAACCCACCCCCCATCTGTGTCTCTGTGGTGTGTGTGTGTGTGTGTGTGTGTGTGTGTGTGTTTTGTGGTTAATCCCTTCGCCTTCTTTCATCCAGCCACTCAACACCCTCCACTCTGACAGCTGTCAGTCTGTTCCATATGTCCATGCCTGTTTCTATTTTGTTCATCAGTTTACTGTATTCATTAGATTCCAGATATAAGTGAGATCATATTTGTCTTTTTCTGATTGGCTTATTTCACTTAGCATAATAATATCCAGGTCCACCTATGCTGTTGCAAAAAATAAGATTTACCTCTCTACCTTTTTTTTTTTTTTTTTTTATGGCCAAGAACTAGTCCATTGTATAACTGTACCACAGCTTTTTTATCCAGTCATCTGTTGATGGGCACTTGAGCTGTTTCCAGATCTTGGCAATTGTGAATAGCGCCGCCAGCACCATTGTAACTGAGCCCGAGTGGCAATGATAGGAGAGACCAAACACACTAAGGGAGAGCTCAGAGCTGCCTCCTCCTGGCCGCTCAGAGTGCAGAGCGGAGGGCATGGTGTGCCTGCCTAGTGAACCGTCAGGCTTCCTCCCTTGCCTTTTCAAAAGCAGCAACTTGCATTAAAAAAACAAGTAACAAAGAATACCTTTGACCCCAGGTTCCCCTGGCTACAAAGCCTCAGATCTTTATATCCTCTTTTGGTTGAGTAACTTAATTTTAGGTAACTAGGCTTAATGTATATTCACTAAACCTTCAGTTTGCCTAAGATGAGGATCAAGGGTCTAGGGCTGGGGGAAAGAAAAAAAGCAGATGCTGGAAACTCATGTCTTTCTCTCTTACCAATAATCTCTGTATCGTGCAGGCGTGCTGTTGAGTTTCAGGTCACATCTCCCAGCTCCTCAGATAGTCACGCATGTTTGTCTTGTGGTAAGGAGTTAGGTATCTCAGACTGTGGATTCCAGCTTTGAATGTACATAAGTACAGTCAGACGTGAAGCAGGAATAATAATAAAGCAATAAGTAGTGTGGTTAAACAAATATGTTCCCAATTCCCTTTGTCTTCTTTAAACATCTAATGCAGATGTCTCTGTCCCTATTAGCCAAGAGCTTTTGCTTCTCTCTGCCCTTCCCCTGGCACTGATGGAAGGAAGCAGCATGTCTTGAAGAGTGTTTCTCCATAGAGAAAGCTGTAAGACTCTTTTAAATATAAACAAGTAAAAGTGAAGTGACTAAGGACTATTTATGTGCATGTGATGCTTCTGATACTGGTCCCTGTAGTAATTCTGACTTGCTTGTTTTGATGAGTCAGGTTTGGACCTTGCTGTCCTTATATGTGTATTAACTCCTCACACAAAGGCAGGAGGATATGGCATGAATAACAAATCAGGGATCAGATGCTTCTGGTCAACAGAGCCTTCGCAATGGACACTGTTCAATGTCATAGCTAAGGTCAATTGAAACAGTAATGCAACTTAGCAGAGGGAGAAGAGACAGAGAAGGATCTTTCCAAGTTCAAAGGGAATTAGCCATCAAGAGTTAAACAGCATGTGTTAACTGTTTTTATAAAAGAAAGCTCGCTTTGAATGGTTCCCATGCTAAACTATTGCATAGAAATTGTGGGAGAGTAAAATCTCAGCTTTCCAGTACCCTTTTGGAATGAATGGGCCATTCCAAATAGCCAAACATTCTGAATAGCCAGAAATTCATCTAGTTAAACACAAAATATTTTTAAAACCATGTTGAGTGAAAAACTTTCTGGAAAATGGCCAATAGAAAGATTCCAGACTTTGGCGGGCAAGAGAGCTGGAATACCCACAGCCTTATTTACTAATTGAGTGCCCTTGCTTATTATCTTCATTGAGCCTCAGTTTCTTAACCTGTAAAATGGGCATCATTGCACTATACAGTAAGTTTTGGTTAATTGTATCAAGTAAGTAGTCCTCACTATTGGCTTCTCTTAGGCCAGCAGCCTGTTTCAATTTTCCCTCTGTTATACATGGTCTAGGAAAATACCAATACCTAGAAGGCTCACAGAAAGGATAGAAGGATACACTTGACTAAGTTGGAGGATCCCTGGTTTGAGAGGTCCTAGAGGGAATCAGGGGGGTTGGGAGCAGCTGGCTTTGAGGGCTGGGTAAGCAGCACTACGTGATGTGAGTGAAAAGGTTCTCTTGGCCCCGCTCTTTCCCAACCACCTAGCACAATCAGAATGCCTCCTTTGAGGTCAGACCTTAGTTCTTTAGAAAGTTCCTCTTTGAGGGGGTCCAGGAGGATGTGGCAGATACCACACAGATCCCCTTTCAGGGAAGGTCTCACTGCCCAGCGTCAAGGAGTGTAAATATATATTTGCAGACTTCAGTTCTTTCCTCAGCGTTGCCCTTCACTTTTGCGCCAGATCCTAATCTTCTTGGAGCCAATGCCTAAGCAAGTGGGTGGTAATGGAGGGCATACTTTTCTCTGAGTGGCCCCCAGCCAATGAATGAGGAAGATGATGGGGCCAGGCCCTAGGGATTTCTTCCCAAGAGTGTAGTTCTCTAAGCATAGCTTCCTGTTGGAATGGCAGGGAGCTTGTCATATCTGCATCACAGTCTGGGAGTTTTCTTTGCCCAGTCCTGTTCATTTCCTGTCCCTCCATAGGTTCTATTCCCAGTAAATCCTTTGTACTCATCTTTCTCAGCCTCTGCCTGCTTCCTGCTGCAGAGGAAAGCCACATACCAGCTGGGGAGGGGACTAGCTCAGTAAAGACTAGTGAGTCAATGACCACTAAGTGCTGTGGTATGAATGTTTGTATTCCCCTTAAATTCATATATATTGAAATCCTTATCCCAATATGAAGGTGTTAGGAGGTGAGAACTTTAGGAGTCTTCGCCCTTATGAAATACATTAACCCCCAATAATAGAAGCCCAAGAGAGCTTCCTCTTGTTCCTTCTACCATGAGAGGATACGGTGAGGAGTTGATAGTCTGCACCCTGGAAGAGGGCCTTCAGCCTTTGGAAGTGGTCTGTCAATCATGTAACCCTGCCTTTCCCATACTGGGGGTGGGGATTGGAAGGAAGTGGCAGGACTCAGGCTAGCAAATCGGATATCTCATAATCCCTGGCTTTAGTGAATTCTTGGGGAGAATTGGAAAATTCACTGGGGGAGAGGCAGAGGCGGATTTAATGGCGGGCAAACTGGGCATGCACCCTGGGCCCCGACCTCTGAAGGGCCCTGCGAAACCCCAACTTGATACTTTTTTCTAATGACACCAAGTTTGATCTCATATGTGCAATTTTAACATTAATAGTACATAATATTTTTTATTTATTTAAAAATATGTTTAACATGAATTTTTATTTTCCCTATCTCTCTCTCTTTTCTTTAAGGGGCCCAATATTTTTTCTGCACCCAGGGCCTCAACCAACCTTAATCCACCTCTGGGGAGAGGGTTCTCTTTCTTCTTACTGGAACTGGAAGTCAAAAGGTGGTGTAAACCTGAAGTTGCTGGGGGCATCTTTCCTACTGTTTGTAGAGAGCCTGTCTGAGGACGAAGCCATTGTGATGATATAATTTAAGGACACTTTAAAGACCTAAGAAAACTATTCTTAGGTCTCCAAAGCCTGCAAGGGATATGTAAGAACAAGTCTTTTCTTGTTTCCTTGAGCTATTTTGACTTGGATCCCCGCTATTTACTATCTATATGTAATATGACTAACACAATGTCAGTTGCCCAAATTTATTTTGGTGCTAAAACTGATATTGCCTCTGAAAAGTATTCAGCTGCTAATCAGAAACTAATGTGATTCTTTTGAAAAATAAACATCTGTTTCTAATAGGGATTGCCTAATACTGCTTACTCAACATTTCATAACAAGAAAGCAATTATAATCTTGTACTTGAATCAAAAATAATAACTCTTCTTAGATTTGACAAGTTCCATAATACCTTATTCTGACATAGAGTTAGAATATTCTGCCTGGGAAATATCTAGATTTTGTACAAAGCTGAGCATGAAAGGAAAAATAATTAAAATATAACTATTGGGTAGCAACACTGAACTGGATTTCTCAGGATCTGAGAAAAAATGAAAGTGAAGATGTTTTAGATCGTAACCCTCCATCTAAAATGATGCACTTCTTTCTGTTAAGGTCAAAGAATGTCACCCTTTGAAACTGGTCATTAAAAATAGGTCTGAGTAGACCTTCGGAAAAATCATCCCAGGAGTTAGCTCACCTAGGAAATGATGTGTTACTGCCGAGACCAGGACATTGTCTAAGGTTCAGAAAGAGGTTGTAGGTGACTCGCTTAAAAGGAAGCCACCTTAAGCACAACTACTGCAGTTTACAGATACCCTATAATCTTGGAAATTGGAGGTGTAAGAACAATTCTTAATGATTCAATACCAAATATTAAAAAAGGAAGGTTGTTGAGTAGTATTCCAGACCTACATGGGATAGGGTTACTTTCAAGCCTGAAATCCCAGATTCCAATAACTGGCTAAACACCTCTTCAGACTTCAGGCTCCACTGAGCTGCTGCTTCATGTTTCATTGGCTTCCCAAGACAATTGCATTAGCTGCTGGTTAAGGTGATTCCACTCTCCCCAAAGTGCAGCTTCTTCCTCTCTGGTTCTAAGATAATATGTCTAAAGGGTCCTTGAAAGGGCCTGCTAGCACTTCTTGTTTGAAAGATTGTGTTTCCTACTGTAAAGAGCTCCCTCCCCACTGCCACCAAGGTTTGATTAGAGACATGCAGCCAGCCCTTGAGCTCATTTGTAAAGCGCATTACCCTCTGACTGCTAACTTGAACTCTTCCTTTAAGCTCTCTGTTTTGTCCTCTCCAACTCTCCATCACACCATGGCATTCAACAACTCAGTTAACATATTGAGGATATAATAGTGACAAGATAGACAAGAATCTGCCTTTTTAGAGTTTATATTCTCTGGATAACCTGAAAGCAAATACAGGATGACCAGTGGGAACCCTCTCAGCTAATTGCCTCACCCTATTCCATAAGTAAACATCTCTATCTATATTCACATATATTCATCCATACTTCTTAGTGGAGAAGTTGTTCCTCTACTTGTTCAAGGCTAACCTTGCTACCTGAGATATTTCCTATTGTTTCCTGACTCCGAATGGAATTTCCTACCTAAATCAATTCTTTACTTATAAATCTTTGGGTTTTTTTCCCCATTTTATTAGCTAGTTTCCCTTTGCATATAAATATAACCCAATTACAGGTGAAGGCCTTATACAGCTCAGTCTTTGGGTAGTGGTAGAATAAAAAACAGGTAAGGCAATACAGGAGGTGATTGCATGACAGTAAATATACCTGCACAAATCACTGCACATGAATGCATTTTATTTGTATTTGTGCATTATTAATCCGCTCCCTTGTACCCTTCTTAAACTGAAAAAAAAAATTAAATTCTTGAAAACAGTGATCCTATGAAGACATTACCACCTGGTAAAGTACTTCTGAAATAATTTGCTCTTCCCAGGATCTTAGTTACGGCTCCTATTCTCAAATATAAGACTGGGTGGCTTAAACACATATATTTTTTTCACAGTTCTGGATGGTTGGAAGTCCAAGATTGAGGTGTTACTTTTTACTGGTTTTGAAAGTTAAACATTTTATTGATTTTTAAATTTTAGACATGAACACTGACTTAACAAAATCTAGATTATTATTGCCTATATTGTAGTCTCATTTTTAAGACCATTACCAGTTTTTGTTATTAAAGCATATTTCATTTACTCACAGAAAATGAGTCTTTTTGCTCTGCATTGCCCTCAACCCCTTTCTTTGGGTTGAATTTCCTTCTTTTTGAAGTATGCCTTCCACTAGACCTGAGGGTATATGAGTTGTAAACACTCTCAGTACTTGTTTCATAATATCTTTGTTTTGGCCTTACTCTTGAAGGATAATTTTTCAGGGTATAGAATTGTGAGTTGCCTATTATTTTCTCTCAGCCCTATGAAGACTTGATTCTGTTATTCTTTGCATTTTACTTTATTTATTTATTTTTTTTGTCATAGAGAAATGTGCTATCAGCTATTTTTTTTCTAGATACTCTGTTCTCTCTGGTTGTTTATAAAAATTTTTTACTTGATCCTGGTATTCTGAAGTTTTATTAAAATGTGACTCAGTGGGCTGTATTTATATTTACTTATATTCCTTTTGATTCCGATTCAGTAGGCTTCTTCAACCTGAAGATTAAGCATTTAAATATTCAGGAAAATTATCTTCCCTTTTCTCAAATATTGGCTTTCATTCATTATCTCTGGACCAAGGGTCAGTAAACTTTGAACCACGAGCCAAATATGGCCACTGCCTGGTATTGGAAAATAAAGTTTTACTGGATCACAGCCTTGACCATTTTTTTATGTATCTGTGTATGACTGCTCCTGCACTACAACTGCAGAACTGAATACTTGTGACAAATTATATGTTCAAAAAAGCCCAATAGATTTACTATTTATTTCTTTTCAGATAAAACTTGCCAATCTTTGTCCTAGACTTTCATTCTGGAACATCTATTAAATGTAAGTGGACTTTTCATTCTATCCCTAGTGTCTATCAAACTCTAGTTCTAGTTTTCTATAATTTTATTTCTCTATGCTGTATTCTTGATATTTTTTTAAGTTCAGCATTTTTCTGTTATATTTTGTGTAGCATTTCTATATAGATTTATTAGAAGCGAGGGGTGGTTAAGTCAGTTTGCCATGTTTTTATAGGTCTGGTCTGTCTATTCCTTTAATATATCATCCTAACCAAAACACATATGGCAGCTATTAACAAGTAATCTGATCATCTGTTAATTGGTGTTCTTCTGGTAAACAGAACCAATAAGATATATATGTTTATTTTAAGGAATTTGCTGCCACAATTATGGAGGTTGATAATTCCAAAACTTGCAGAGTAGAGCCTGGATACCCAGGGAAGAGCCAACATTGTAGTTCAAGTCCAAAGGCAATCTGCTGCAGATTACTCAATCTGCTCAAGGGGTATCATGTTTTGTTCTAGTTAGGCCCTTAACTGGTACAATAAGGCCCAGCCATATTATGGTGGGCAATTTGCTTTACTCAAAGGCCATTAATTTAAATATTAATCTCATCCAAAAACACCCCCACAGAAGCATCCAGAATAATGTTTCGTTGGATATCTGGCCACTGTGGTATAAACCAAGTTGCCATAGAAACTCAATCATCACAAGTTCACCCCTTGTTAACTTGATGCCCATATTCACCTTCTTAAATCATGCTTAATTTCCAAAGAAAGATAAGAAAGTCATACTTATGCTTAACATGATACAACTATCCTGCAGACAACTTTTTCCCCAGAAAAGGATATGAAGTCCTTGGTGATTTTTATTCCTTTTGGTATCCCATAACTGAAATACTATGATGTAAATTTAACAATATTTAAAAAACTATAATATAATTTCAATACATCTTATGCTGCATGATTAGGAAATAAGAGAGGGAAGAAAACAAAGACATATGCTGTATACACACACAAACGTATTTATAACGAAAGAAGGAAGAAATAATCAGGACAGTCCTTGTTTTTCAACTGGTCAGGTGGTTGTAGCTAGTATTTATAACTATTGTTTTCCACTGTTCATTCCATATTCCTTTCTCTTTAGCAAGCACCTCATCTGGTCATACTTCTTTTCCTGGTGGGGTGACCCAAATTTTCTCTCCTGAGGATCTTGATCATTGGTAGTCCTTGGATTGGGTTGTAGTAGTTTTCCATTGACTTGAATCATAGGACCTGGTAATACAATGAGGTGTTCTAAGGGATCTCCTATATTCTCGACACTCTTCCTTACCTCCATGGTGGCATAGCAGTCCAGTTTCTCCCTGGTGCTCAGGATCAATTACCCAGCCAGCACAGTAATTCCTTTTTGCCTGTTGATTTAGAGGTATAAAGAGCCCAGAGTGACTAGGTGGCAGTCTTCATTTCTCATTCAATGGAACCATTATTCTGTTTCCTGGGAGAAGTATTTCTCATATTGGAACTAAGACCTCTGGGCCACCAGAGGATAAGGTCTCTGGGATAGGAAGCAAAAGGTTGCTAGTTAGTCACTACGGGTAATAGTGGGTGATGCTACTCCCTTTTCCACCCTTGGTTCCTGGACCCAGGAGTCCTGGCTGGAGGAGACACTGATTGAGAGCATATACCACTTCCTGGAGAACTCGGCCACAACTCCACTGCCGAGAGAGTGCCATCTAGCTGGTGCTGCCACTAAGGCTGTTCTATTGTTTTATCAAGCCAGTTGCTTCAGGATGGTGGGGAATGTGGTATGACCCATAAATTCCATGGGTATGGGCCCTTTGCCACACTTGATTTTTTGCGAAATGATTGTCTTGATCACAGCAAGGCTGGGTACACCACCAGGACCATGGATCAGGCGTTTTGTAAGTGCCCAGATGATAGTTTGACCAGAAGCACTGAATGTAGGAAAGGCAAACCTGTATCCAGAATGTCTTTATATTTTTCTGGTATATAATTCAATATGTCAGTTCTCCTTTCTAAAACTACATAATTATAAACACAGCTGATCAACTTGTTACCATTACCAGAAATAAACTGAAACTGTGGAAAGCCCATGAAAGAATGAACAGTGTTTAAAAATCGGGAAAATGGTAATAACACCATTGAATCCACAAAAGTATTGAAACATTCATATTCCAGAAATCCACTTGTGTACAGAAATAATTCTAAAATATATGCTCTTTTCCCTTCTAAAAGGAAGTACAAATGACCCATATTTTAAACTAAAACACACACTGCTTTTAGTTAAAAAAAAAAGAAAAAGAAAAAAAAAGTCATTTAAAGCTGTTAATTAAAGCTCCATTTAAGAAATTACAATGTGTAACAGGATCATAAAATCGTTAGCAAAGTAGAAGCTTGTCAGTAAAAGTTCCGCATGATCCTATAGACTAGAAGTAGACTGGTCAGGCTTCACAGACATCAGATAACTGAAGTTTCTAAACTCCATTAAGTCTTCAAATTTCAGTGTCCTAGTTTTTTTCCCAAGAACTAGAGCAAAAGAGAAAGAGCTATGGTAAGACAAATATACCATGACCTACAGTAAACTTGGTCTAAAGTTTTAGGCATAAAAGCTTAGTGTTGGTTCTATATATATTAGAAGCCATCTAGGTCAAGTATTTACTGAATATTTACACATGTTAGTGCTTTGCTGGCTACTCCAGGGAAGGACAAAAGATGTATCAAATACTATGAGATGCTTCAGCCTGGTTGAAAAGACTTTGACACATGCCAGTTAATGCTGAGGACATTGTGCTTTGCAGGGCCAAATGACATTAAGGAGTGAGTGCCTTCTGCATGAGAGAGCACGGATTAGATGCAACAGGCAGCGAAAGTGGCAGACATTGGGGAACTATGAGATGCTAACCAGCAGGGCTCCCCACCCTTTAGTTACTATTGACACCAGGGATGAACTCACATCCAGAAATATTACATATATATTTAGTTCTCATCTACATAAAGACATTTTTTTATAACTCAAACCACCCAGCTGTTTATGTTGCCTGGAGTGAGAACTCCCAAGGAGGACTAGCACTTCTATCCTGCTTCAGTTATAAATTGCATGCCTCAGTGTGTGTGGGGGGGTGCTTTTATTCTTTCTTGGGCTATAGGTTCATGCCTTAAAGGCCAGGGCCAGGCAGTCTGGAGCAGCTGATATGAAGTGGGAAAGGACAGTGTGGCCAATAGCTTCTGCCCTGGGAGCAGCATGCATCCAGGCATGTCCTCTTTGCAGCGGCTATTTTCCCTAATGCTGGTCCCCAAATGTCCTTGTGCCAAGACCTTTCAGCTGGGTCTGATCCTTTCTGTCCTTCCTGGTTTCTGGATGCTACTTGCCACCGTACTGAGGTCGACATCCTGTTTCCTGTTCTGCCCACTTCCCTTGATGACCTTCATGGTTTCTGTGACCTGAGATACCAAGAGATCTTTCCTGTTGGTGGACTCTGAGTCCTAAAAACTGCTGACCTCTGAATCTACTGTGCCCTGGATTATTTCACTATGATGACTGACCTAGGAAGATAGTCCTTTAAGGAATTGTCCTCAGCGGCATAGTGTTGGCATTCTGCTCTGCTCAGCTTTTAAATGAGGCTATTCCTCAGGGTCCTGTCTCCACCCACTCCTTTTTTCATCTCCACACACTTTCCATAGACAATCACATTCACTTGCACAGTTTCCACTTTCATTTTTAATCTGAGGACCCTAATTCCCTCCTCCAGGCTTCTGAATGTGTGCTGGCCAAAAATCTAAGTGGCAAGCCGCAGAGGCTAACTTGAGCAGCCATGTAAATTACCAAAGACATAATGTGTAACTCTCAGAATTGTTGAAAAACAAGATTCGGAGAATGTGCTAGAAAAAACAGAGGCCAAAGGTCCTGGCTGGTTGGCTCAGTGAATAGAGTGTTGGCCCAGCATACAGATGTCTCAGGTTCAATCCTCGGTCAGGGCACACATGAGAAGCAACCATCTGCTTCTTTTCCCCTCCCTCTCCCCTGCATCCATCTCGTTTCACAGCCAGTGCCTTGATTAGTTAGAGCATTGGCCCTGGGTGCTGAGGATAGCTTGGTTGATTTGAGCATCAGTCCCAGATGGGAGCTGCTGGGTGGATCCCATTGGGGGCACACATGGGTGTCTGTCTCACTATCTCTCTTCCTCTCACTAGGAAGGAAAGAAGGAAGGAAGGAAGAAAAGAAGAAAAGGATGGAAGGAAGGAAGGAAGGAAGGAAGGAAGGAAGGAAGGAAGGAAGGAAGGAAAGAAGGGAGGGAGGAAGGAAGGAAAGAAGGAAAGAAGGAAAGAAGGAAGGAAGAAAAAAAAGAAAGAAACGGAGGCCAAAGCTAAGCCACAACCTCAGTCCAGAGAGGTCCCTGCTGCCCCGACACGGGATGCGGCAGGTCCCACTATTAGTGTTTCTCCTTGGGGAATGGGTGTTGTGGTGACCTTCTGAATGGATCCTCTGCTGTCCTTGCTTCTTTGAGTCACTCATTCCTAATTCAGAGTCTCAGATGGATGCATTTGACTGGTCAAATCTAGATCATGTGTACATATCCTTGCTGTGAAGGGGACAGGAAAGCAAAAATCAGTCCTTTTAAGGTTTTATATTGGGAGGTGGGCTGTCTCTCATCAGGACACATTCAGTACAGAGTTTCCCATCTACACAAGGCAGGAGAAATGGGCAATGAAAATAAATCAGAAAGAAAAAGAAAGGTAGATAAATGAAAGGGAAAACAAATGCCCATCACCAAGACACGTATGTACACAAATTGGCCAATGTATTTCATGAGATCACTTACAAACACTTCAAATTCTGTGTGTCCAAAAGTGAAATCTCCATCATTACAAATTATACCTCCTACTTTCTTTCCTTTCTTGGTATCTGATAGAATTCATTCATCCAGCCACTCAAGCTTCTAAACTAAGTTATTTTTCCTCCCTTCTTAAAATCACTAGTCATCAAATTATATGAATGATACATTGTACATGCTTCTTTTTTTTAATTTTTGTTTATTGACTTTAGAGAGAGTAGAGAAAGAGAGAGAAAGGTGGGGTGGGGGGGGAGCAGGAACCAACAATTTGTAGTTGCTTCTCATATGTGCCTTGACCAGGCAAGCCCAGAGTTTCAAACCGGTGACCTCAGCATTCTAGGTCGCCGCGTTATCCACTGCGCCACTACAGGTCAGGCTATAAATATTTCTTAAACACATCTTTTTCTTCCTCTGAAAGCCCTCTGTGTTAACATCAGATCCCAAGTTCATCAGTTCTATCCTAGATTACATGGGTGTCCCCAACCTCTGATGTCACTCCACGGCCCTTGTCACAGTTGCCATCCCATTTGTTGTGGGATTATTTGACTGTCTGCCCCTCTTTGTCTTCCAGTTCTACTTTCTTCTGCTCTGCTAATGCCATTCCTTCAGTTCCCTAAGAGTACAACATTGAGAGAGCCATCTCTAAATAAATGAAATGAAGGTGTATTGCCAGCACTCAGGAGCACCATCTGCCTTTTCTCGCTCTGAGATGAGAATGGCTATGGAGTCGCAGTGCTGCCCTGTAAAAATAACTCCCAGGAAAGAGAAAATGGAAAGGAAAAGATGAGTGGCCAATTACATCAAATTTCGTATTAGTTCATCCCGACTCTTCTAGACCTTGACTCTGGCATGATGCTTATTCTTACTGTTGAGATAGATATGTGGTAATAGCTTCCTAGATGGTACCCAGTAGGCCATACCTCCTAGTAGATATCCTTTTATGTTCCCAGCCCGTTGAACCTGGGATGGACCTGGGCCTCACTTTATTTAATAGAATTTGGCAGAAATGACATTATGCTACTCATGAGACTATGTCTTAAAGGATGTGGCAGCTTCCACTTCTGTGCTTTGGGGACGACTGAGCTGCCACATTAGAAGTGTGGCTACTCTGCTGGAGAGACCGTGAGAAAGACCTCATGGGAGGCTAGGACGGGGACAGGCTTTGGACACTACATAGGGAGACAGCAAGCACCCAGCAGGGCCAGGGTTCCAGTGATACCCAGTCTTCTTCCTGTCTCCACAAAGGCACCAGTCATGTGAGAGAGCCAACTTGGACATTCCCGTTCAATCAGGCCCCGAGGTGGCCGCAGCCCCAGCTGGCCCCGTGTAGAGCAGAACTGCCCAGATGAGCCCAGTCGTGAGGAAGTAACCTGGTTGTTTAAAGTCACTGTTTTGATGTCGTTTCTTACACAGAGATAGAGAACTGACACAGGGGTCGTTGTGTGTGTGTGTGTGTGTGTGTGTGTGTGTGTGTGTGTGTGTGGTCTTGTTTAATTATTCATGTAACTGAATTCCACTTCCAGGCATTTAGTATGTTTTCCTGTGGGTTAGTATTAGCTGTTGAATGCAGAACCCCTCTAGTTCACAATCAGTACAAGGCTTTGATTTTTTTTTTAAAGATGGACTCATTTGATGGCCCTTATCAATATTTGAAGCACAGAAAAGCACACACATAACAAAATCATACGCTTCAGGCTATGAATTGAACCAGCTAGATTCCTCCGGATCTTTTCTCCATCAGACTCAGCATAGCACACTTACCTTGGCCATGAAGATAGTTGTTTTAAGACCCTGAAATAGATCTGAAATTCCTTTGGCAAAAAATATCAACAATGCTAGGGGAGAGGAATGAAATTTTAATTTGGAGAAATTTTATGAAATAAGTAGGAAATAAGGAGAAACCTGCAAAATTAAATTATGTCTGTCACGTTTACAGATGCTGTCAGTTGACCCACTGGCAGTAAAGAATAAACTCTGTATTACATAGGCATTGTATTCCCCCTTACACAGAATAGAATTGTCACTGGGAAGTAGCTGCCTGGCCAGCGACTGTGTTTCCCAGCACCCTCTGCATCTAGGTGTGGCCATGTGATGACTTCTCCCTAAAGGAAAGTCAACAGAAGTGATGCCTGCTGAGCCAAAGCTCTCTTCCACACTCTCTTTCCCATGTGCTGGCTGGATAGGAATGATTTCAAGGCCTCAGGGGATGGCAGAACTCCCAGAGGAAAGAAACCTTGAAGTCTGAGTCATGGCAAGCAGAATCATTTGACAACTAGGAACACCCACCATAAAAAGTTACATGGGAGAAATAAATTTCTGTTGTGTTTGAGCTTTTAAAAACTTGAGGTTTATTGTTATACCAGTTAGCATTCCCCTAATGAATATAGTTGTTTACTCATTTGAAAATTCTTTTACTTTTTTTTTCATCGATGAGATCACCACAAGTTTTGAAATTGTGGAGACATCAATTCACTTTTCTTCGCCTCTGTTGCCACATATATAAAATGGAGCTAAGGCTATTACGTCATAGGATTATTGTTATACTAAATGAGATATTCTAGTGTCTCATTTACTGAACATTGCCATAGGCCAGACCCTGTGCTAAACACTCTACATACTTTATCTCATGGACTCATCTCAATAACCCTGCGAAGTAACTTCTGTTAACATTCCTGTTTCACAGGTGTGAAAACAGAAGCCTAGTGAGGCTAAGTCTTCTCCGTTGTTACATGGCAGGGTCAGGATTTCAGCCAAGGTCTCCTAACTTAGAGGCATATGCCTACACACTAGGCTGCTCTGATTAGGACCAGCATAAAGCCTGACACATAACAAACGCTCAATTAGCACGAATTTTAGTATTTTCCTTCCACTTCAAGGAAAGAAGCAATATAAGACTTAAGTATAAATGTAGGCTAAGTGCACAACACACACACACACACATTTATAGCTTACCTTTCTTCATACTCCTTTTCAGCTTGGTGTGTTTAAACTAGAAGTAAGCTAGATGTACTCGTGTTTATTGCCAGCACGGTCACATAGCGTAATAGTTCCTCTTCGCTCAAAATGTTATTATTTTGTTCTTAAAGCCCAACAGCAGTCGCATGATCAAAAGGAGCAGTAGGAACACCAAGAAATGAACCCAAAATGATTAAAGCATTTTAAAGTTGCTTGTGAAACATTCATGTTATCGATCTGCTGGATGAAAATTGACAGAAAAGCCGCCACAGGATGGACATTACTACAGAAAGTGCAGGAGTGCTAGGTCCCTAAAGTCTTTCTTATTTCATTTAATGTACCACATATTTCTTGAAGCAAACGAGGGTAAAATGTTCAGTCAGAGGCATATCTTAGAAATAGAGTGACCTTTATATATGTGGCATTTTATACATCTGAAGTACTAGGTTTTTTTTTTTAATCACAAAGTGAAATAGGAGTGTTAGTGTTTCTTGAAAGTCATATCAGCTATTATTAGATTGTCTACAGAACCCAATTCAGAGTGCATTTGCAAAAGGTGCTGCAGTTTTCCTCATTCTAATTGCTATACCAAGAGCAATTTGTTTTCTGGGCTCTGGAGCTACTAAACCACTTTCTTCTTTGGCCTGAAGTTTCATCAAGGCAATCTGCTTAATCAATGTTTGCTGATGTTTATGCTCTAATGCTTACTGACAGCAGGTGCAAAAAAAAAAAAGTAAATCCCCATCTGCATAAAAATCTTCCTTAAATCCTCAGCATGCTGTTCTGCTGTAATTTTAGTAGATGGGTTATTTTTCATGGCACCTTCATGAGTGACTTCCCCCATAGCTGGCCCCCTTTGCCTGCCTGCTGTGCTCAGAAGCTGTGCTCTTGTTTGTGTCCCCATGCAGTAGCTCCTTCCAGGCTGTCTACTTGGCTTGCTGTTGAACTCTCCTTAGTGCTTTGTTTCTACACCCTGGCCCAGAAAATGGACTCTGTCCCTGAGTAATGTGGAAGTCATTGTTAATCTATCAGTTAAACCAAGCCAGACGTGGGCTATGGGATTGAGCCTTTTAGATAACAGCTGAGATCCTAAGATAGCTTCATTGACCCAAAGGATCTATTTCCAGTGGTCTACAATGGAAGGGAATTTAACTAGGGGGAGTCAATTACCCTTAATGATAGTCACTGGCTAATTACCCATCAAGGCCCTGGAAATGTGCAACTAACTGCAGCCTTCTCTTCCTAGTTATTTGTTTACTGAAGCAAAGGAGGTGGTTCACCTTTCCCTCCCCATGAGGGAAGGTAGTTTGTAAATTGAAGACAGAGCTCAGTGCCCCAGGCAGGTAGTTTTGTCCTTTCTTCCTTCCTTCCTTCCTTCCTTCCTTCCTTCCTTCCTTCCTTCCTTCCTTCCTTCCTTCCTTCCTCCCTCCCTCCCTCCCTCCCTCCCTCCCTCCCTCTCTCCCTCTCTTTCTTTCTTTCTTTCTTTCTTTCTTTCTTTCTTTCTTTCTTTCTTTCTTTCTTTCTTTCTTTTCTTTCTTTCTTCCACTTATGGTATCTTCATTTCAGTTAACTTTAGCTTCCTTTAGGCAAAGGGAATGGTTTGTCATCTCTTTCTGCAGAGGAGGGAGACAAAAGAGGAGGGCTTGGTTTCCTGGAGAGACTTGCTTTGAGTGCATTCGGTTATCATTGTGTCCAGGCTAACTCCTGACCTGCTAATAATGTGCAGTGTTGTGCTGAAAATAGGGGGAGCTCCAATGCAGATCTTTGGCGTTAAGCTGTTGCATGAAGTTAAGGCACTATTTTATTCCGTAGAACTAACATTTTTGTAGCACCATACCTGGACAGTGGGCTTCTTTGAATGTCAGGCAGCAGAACTAAACCACAGCATTAAAAGTCAGTTGTATGTGCTTGTTCTTAAGATGGGGAAAATACACAACTGCCTTCATCAGAAGTATTTCAAAGACTTCCTGAGGATATGATACACATTTGAAAATGTAACTGAGTTGTGAATAATACCACTGTGTTTTTACTAATGCGGCTTTCCTCCTACCACCCATTATTTCTAAAACACTACATGAAGATCTTGCTAAATCAGCTTTAAAAAAAATTAAGAAAAAATTAAAAAAAAAGGGGAAGACGGGTAAGCATTAAGCCCTTCAGGAGAGTTCAAAGGCTGGACATAAAACGATAAGCAAAGGAGAATTAAACAAAGCCTTGTGAGAGAAATCTCAAAACAGGATGCATCAGGACCAATAGAAATTCAAGATCAATTGTGTCAGTAGATCAAAGACAAGACCTAGTCTGGTGAAGAGTATTAACAGTCATCAGGGGAGACACATCCTTCTTACTAGTGTGAAATAGACACTTTGCTTTTTTATGGTGAGCAGGCTGGCTTTTGAGTAAAGATAGCCAAACTGAGCAAAGCAAGTAGTTACCCATAGACGGCGATTAGCAACTGAGGGAAAGGCAGATTTGCTTCGTGAAAGATGTTCTAGAGGGCTTAGGCCTAGAGATCTTCGAGGTTAGAGTTCATTGTCCTATTAGAAGAGCTGTTCTACCCAAATGGGATCTAGATCTCATTGGCAAGTACTGGGTGGGAAGGTTTCCTCTGACTGTGCTTCACTGAGTAACCCTTGCTGCTTATCTGGCAGACAAACAACAAAAAAATTCTTTCTCAATTTTAATTTAGCAGATTTAAATAAATGTATTGTTGGCTGAGAGTCAGGACCATGGGGAAATGGTAACAGTCATGGCAGAAAGACTTGGCAGGAGCAACGGCACAGATTTGTCCAGACTCTATTTAAAGACCTGCAGGAGATGGAGGGTGATAGACTGCCAGCTCTCTGTCAGCTGCCAGGAGTCTATATTCATCCCAGTACTGAAACACTTAAAACAATGCTCAAAACTAACCCTGATGTTCATGCAGCATGGATGTTATGCATACCTAGCAGCAAAAGCTTACAAAAGTATGACGATAAAATTGAGGTCAATGTTCTTCTATCAAGACAAGATAAGGGCCCATATTCCTGAAGGCCCACAGTCAAGAGTAAAATAATCCTTGATTCCTCAGAAACAGAATGGTGTAAGCAGAGCTAAAAAACCTCATGAACAAGTGTGATTAAAGCAGGTGATTCAAAACGCAACTGAACCATCAAATAGTGGTTGTCAATAAGTAAACTAGAGGCCAGTTTATCTGTTAACTAAATATTCGTGTCAGCTTTGTAATGATTATTATTGGGAAATAAATTATCACCATGGGGTAATGAAGAAAACTGAGCAATAAGGAGTAAGAAGTAAGATCAGCTGTTCTCCTCTCCAGAATGCGTAGGTGTGTCTTGGGTTGAAGATCCGGTTTCTGATCTGCTGATTACCTCATCGTCACGTAGTGCCACACTCCTGCTGAGTACAAACAGCAATGATTGTTTTTTACAGAGATAGTTCCAATAAGTACATAAGTAGTTGATGTGGATAATTATCTCCATGAGACTCTAGTCTTCCCTAACCCCTCCAAAAATTTATCAGTCGATAAATGTTAGGGAGAAGTTGGGTGAGAGACCTTAAAATTTGAGATTAAATTTTGGCCTTCTTTAATTTCTTTGGCCTAAACAAAGAGAGAATGGTGAGTCATCATTGGATTACTTTCTTTAACAGAGAATGTGTAACAACCACAGCAATCATCTAACATCCTTTTTACTTGTTGAATGAGGATCCAAAAGCAAGAGTAAATGAATAAATGACCTAATTTGTCCTCAAAATATCTCCCAATCTGATTGTGAACTCATCTATTGCTCCATGAAATACTTAAAAATTTTGCTTTATATATTTTAACATTATATTATTATATGCTTACAACTTTCAAATAATTTTTCTTTCTGATGAACATTTTATCATTATAAAGTGAATCCCCTTATCTTTAATAATAATATTTACTTTAGGTTTTACTTTCTCTGATATTAAAATATTATAGCCTGACAAGGTGGTGGCCCAGTGGATAGAGATTGTTGGTCTGGGATGTGGAGGACCCAGGTTTGAGACTCTGAGGTCACCAGCTTGAGCGCAGGCTCATATGGTTTGAGCAAAGCTCACCAGCTTGGACTCAAGGTCACTGGCTTGAGCAAGGGATTACTGGTTACTTGGTCTGCTGTAGCCCTATGGTCAAGGCACATATGAGAAAGCAATCAATGAACAACTAAGGCAGGGGTCAGGAACCTATGGCTTGTGTGCCAGATGTGGTATTTTGAATACTGCATCTGGCTCGCAGACAAATCTTTAATAAAAAAAAAATAATAACGTTAAAAATATAAAACATTCTCAGCCCTGGCCGGTTGGCTCAGCGGTGGAGCGTCGGCCTGGTGTGCGGGGGACCCGGGTTCGATTCCCGGCCAGGGCACATAGGAGAGGTGCCCATTTGCTTCTCCACCCCCAACCCCTCCTTCCTCTCTGTCTCTCTCTTCCCCTCCCGCAGCCAAGGCTCCATTGGAGCAAGGATGGCCTGGGCGCTGGGGATGGCTCCTTGGCCTCTGCCCCAGGTGCTAGAGTGGCTCTGGTCATGGCGGGGCGACTCCCCGGAGGGGCAGGGCATCGCCCCCTGGTGGGCAGAGCTTCACCCCTGGTGGGCGTGCCGGGTGGACCCCGGTTGGGCGCATGCGGGGGTCTGTCTGACTGTCTCTCCCCGTTTCCAGCTTCAGAAAAATACAAATAAATAAATAAATAAATATATATATATATATATATATATATATAAAACATTCTCATGTATTACCATCCATTCATTTCCTACCATTCTACATTTACATTGAAATATCCAGCGGGGGACAGCAGGAAGAAAGCATGTCAAAAGCTACTGTACAGAGTGCAAGCTAGTCAGCAGCAACTCCGTGTTTGGACCCAACAAGACTGGAATTCGGCTAGCTTTGCTGGTGCTTTAGCAATTGTGAGAAACAGAAAGCCATTCACAGATGGGGAGTATGCCAAAACATTCATGCTTGATGTTGCCAATGAACTTTTTGATGACTTTTCGGGTAAAGACAAGACAATCAAACGAATAAAAGACATGCCTCTGTCAGCAAGAACTGTTCACAATCGTACCATCATGATGGCAAATCAAATTGAGGCAGCACAAGTGAAGGACATAAATGCAGCACCATTCTTTTCTCTCGCTTTAGATGAGTCAACAGACGTAAGCCATTTATCCAAGTTCAGTGTGATTGCAAAGTATGCTGTCGGTGACACACTACGTGAGGAAAGTCTTGCTGTTTTGCCTATAAAAGAGACAACAAGAGGGGAGGATTTATTCAAGTCTTTCACTGAGTTCGCTAAAGAAAAAAACAATCTACCGATGGATAAACTTATTTCGGTGAGTACTGATGGTGCTCCGTGCATGGTGGGGAAAAACAGGATTCGTAGCACTTCTTTGTAAACATGAAAAGAGACCCATCCTAAGTTTTTACTGCATCCTACATCAGGAGGCACTTTGTGCTCAGATGTGTGGTGAGCAGCTTGGTGAGGTGATATCACTGGTCATTCAGTTGGTCAACTTTACTGTTGCTTGAGCTTTAAATGATCGCCAGTTTAAAACACTGCTGGATGAAGTTGGGAATAATTATCCTGGTCTGCTTCTGCCCAGCAATGTGTGTTGCTTGTCAAGAGGGAAAGTGCTCAGCCGTTTCACAGCTTGTCTGAGCAAAATCCAGACTTTTCTTGAAATGAAAAACATCAAGCATCCTGAGTTAGCTAACACTGAGTGGCTCCTGAAGTTCTACTATCTTGTGGAAATGACTGAACATCTGAACCAGCTCAATGTGAAAATGCAAGGCATTGGAAATACAGTCTTATCCCTTCAACAAGCAGTGTTTGCATTTGAAAACAAGCTTCTTTATTGCCGACACTGAAACAGGTAATTTACTACACTTTGAAAATCTGGGAGAGTTTAAAGATGCATGCACAGCAAGTGACCCTACTCAACATCTTGATCTCCAGCAGCTAGCGGGCTTCACATCTAATTTCCTGCAGTCATTCAAAGCACGCTTTGGAGAATTTCATGAGTGCACTCATCTTTTTAAGTTCATCACCCATCCACACGAGTGTGCAGTGGACAGCGCCGACCTGAGTTACATCCCCGGTGTCTCTGTCAGAGATTTTGAGCTACAAGCTGCTGACCTGAAGGCTTCAGACATGTGGGTGAATAAGTTCAAGTTGCTGAATAATGATTTGGAAAGACTTGCACGACAGCAAGCAGAGTTGGCGAGCAAACACAAGTGGGGAGAAATGAAAAACTTCAACCTGCTGATTGTCAAAACTTGAAACACGCTTCCCGTCACATACCAAACACTGCAGCGTGTGAGTATTGCTGTACTGACAATGTTTGGCTCTACGTATGCATGTGAGCAGTCTTTCTCACATCTATAGAACGTTAAGACCAACCTACGATCACGTTTAACGAATGGAAGTCTCAACACCTGCATGAAGCTTAACCTCACCACGTATCAACCAGACTACAAAGCCATCAGCAAAACCATGCAGCACCAGAAGTCGCATTAATGGTAAGAAGTACTTTATTCATCATTGGTTACAATAGCATAACAACATTGTTAAAAAGAATTCAGAGACTTATTTTACTTTAAAATTGTTGGTCTTACATAAAATGCACACCTTCACTTGTATTTAGTGTTAAACATATTGTATGGCTCTCACGGAATTACATTTTAAAATATATGGCGTTCATGGCTCTCTCAGCCAAAAAGGTTCCCAACCCCTGAACTAAGGTGTTGCAATGAAAAACTAATGATTGATGCTTCTCATCTCTCTTTGTTCCTGTCTGTCTGTCCCTATCTATCCCTTTCTCTCTCTCTCTCTCTCTGTCTCTGTAAAAAAAAAAAAAAAATTATAATATTTTTATTATGGTTAGTGTTTGGATGCTATATATGTATTATTCTATTGTTTTAGTTTCAATCTTTCTATATTTTTATTTTTTACAGTTATCTTTCCTATGTAGCCTATGTGTTTATTGTTTTGGTGCATCTTGGCTGGTGATCTTTGTCACTAAGACATTTGCTTCATTTAATGTAATTGGTAGTATATTGAGATTTAAATCTGCCATCTTACTATATTCTTTCTATTCTCATCTTTCTTGCCACTTTTGGAGTTGATTAGGGTAGTTTTCGTTATTTTATGTCTTATCCTACCTCCTAGCTTGGGAGCTGTTCTGATTATCCTTTGTTATATAACAAACCACCACAAAAAGTAATAGCTTATGATATACATATTGGTTTGGTCATAATTTGCAAGTTGGGGACTCAGGAAGGACTTAGCTGGGCAGCTCATTTCTGATTCACATGATATGGCTATAGCAACAACTTGTAAGATGGCTTCTTTACTCATTTATTCAATGTCATGGTGCTCCTTGGCCTCTTTTTCTTTCTTTCTTTCTCATGCATGGAGTCTTATTCTGTGGAGTCTCTCCACTTTGGTTGTGCATCTCCCTGCATAATTTTCAGGACAATCTCACTTCTTACATAAAGACTGTCTTCAATGTGGAAGCTGTCAGGCTAATTCACCACTTTCCTGGAATTGACACATTATCACTCTCTCATTGTCAAAGCAGTCACAGGGCCCACCAGATTCAAGGGAGTGAAGAAGCAGAGTCTGTCACTTACCAGGGAAGGGTCAAAGTCACATTAACAAAAACTTTTGTGGGAAGACAGATATTGATGTTGCCATCTTTAGAAAATACAATCTGCTATAGAATATACATCTTTTCACTGTTTTTGTTTGTTTTAGTGCTTACTCTGAAATAAAAACATATATACTGATTTATCATGGTTTAGAAATTAATACTTTTATTGCTTCCTGGCCAATGCAAAGAACTTAGAACATTTGAAATTTCTCCATTCTTATATATACACTATTGTTATTATGTATTTTATTTCTATATCTACTTTAAATCACACCAGAAGTAATTATCACTGTTTTACATAGTCAGTGTTCATTTATATTTTAGCCCACATTTCTTCTTTGGTTGCTTTTCATTCCTTCCTATATTTTCAAATTTCAAAGTGGGATCATTTTCATTGTGTGTCCTTTAGTGTTTTGTATAATGTCTTTGCCAGTAACAAAATCTCTCCTTCTCTTTTTTCTTCTCCCTCTTTTTCTTTTTCTCCTATTAAAATGTCTATATCTCACTATCTCACTTTTATTCTTGAAGGATATTTTTTCTTTATATGGAATTCTATTTTGCAGGTATTATCTTTGAAGATATAAGTTCACTTTTTTTTTTTTTTTTTTTTCCTGAAGCTGGAAATGGGGAGAGACAGTCAGACAGACTCCCGCATGCGCCTGACCGGGATCCACCCGGCACGCCCACCAGGGGCTACGCTCTGCCCACCAGGGGGCGATGCTCTGCCCCTCCGGGGTGTCGCTCTGCCATGACCAGAGCCACTCTAGCGCCTGGGGCAGAGGCCAAGGAGCCATCCCCAGCGCCCGAGGCCATCTTTGCTCCAATGGAGCCTCGGCTGCGGGAGGGGAAGAGAGAGACAGAGAGGAAGGAGAGGGGGAGGGGTGGAGAAGCAGATGGGTGCTTCTCCTGTGTGCCTTGGCCGGGAATCGAACCCGGGACTTCTGCACGCCAGGCCGACGCTCTACCACTGAGCCAACCAGCCAGGGCTAATTGTTGCTTCTTTAAAGAGCATATTGCTCTGGCTGCTTTGGGGATTTTTGTTTGTTTGCTTGCCTTCAGCAATTCTATCATGATGTAATTTATGATTATCTTTTGAAGTCTTCTGTTTAACATTCATAGAGCTTCTTGAAAAGGAATCAATAATTTTTCATTATTTTATTTTAATTTTCTGGAAAATTTCACCCATTATCTACTTAAATACTGTTGTCTTTTTATTTCTATTTTATTCTCTGGTGCTTCCATTACATATATGTTAGACATTTTTTCTATACCTTATGTCTCTTATATTCTTTCCTAGGTTTTTCATACTTTTGTATTTTTATGTCTTATTTTGGATATTTTCTTTTTCCAGTTCACAAATTCTTTCTTCAACAGTATCTAATATGCAATTAAACATGCAGTGTGTTCATCATTTCAGTTATTACAGTTTTTCAGTTTTAGAATTTATATTTTGTTCTTTTAAAATATGGTGTCTAAACTTCACATGGGTCTACTTATCATGCCTATTGTTTTCCTTGGTTTTAAGTTACATTGTCTTGGCTGTTCTTGTGCTTGATTATTATATATATATATTTTTTATCATTTACTGGTCATTAACTTTTTAAAAATGTAGAAATAATTAGAATCCTAAGAAGACTTACATTTGTTTTTGGTAAGCAATAAAAAACATGGCTATCCCAGAACACTTTAATACTAATATTGGTATTGGTTTTATTTAAACCTAACCTCAGTTCAAGTGAGGGCCAGGCTATTCTAGACCACTTGTATTCTTAAGATGTAGCACTTTGGGGTTTCAACTAAAAGCATGGGAGACCATCAGGGTTCTCCCTCTTTGGTGGGTGTTGAACCCTAATTTTTATTTCCTTGGAGAGGCTGACAAAATCTGTGTTTAATCTCTTAGTCTCTCAGATGACTCTTAAAAGCCAGATGCTCCTTGGTGAAAAGCAGATTTAAATGCTGAGCTAGTTGTTTCTTCTTTTCTTATATTTTTGCCCCACAATTTTCCACTGTCTTGTTAGTTCCTCTACATTCTCAACATTCCTCAAAATGAGGGTTGTTTTGATTTACTCAGTCCAATATTAACTGAAGCAAGAGTCCTATTCTCAAAATATTTAATATTTATAAAATAAACTGAATTTTATTTTATCCTCACTGGAACTGGAATTGATTCAGAAAAAATACTAAGAATAATAACATATTTGTGAATTTTAAGTTACTTTTGATAGAATGCCTTACTTTTCACAAAATTCAAAATAACCCAAAATTGTTAAATAATAGACTGACTCATTTTAAGTTCCTATAGCATTGTCACTCAACCATGTACAATTTTCTGACTTATATGGCAAAATAAGCCTACTTTTCAAAATGAACTTTTATGCTTGGAGATAGAAGCATAAAGTCAGTTCCCAATCCAGAAAAGTGAAATTCAACACTTCTGGTGAAATGGACAATAGTTGATAACTATTTGTGATGTTCATAGCCCAACTGAATTAAGATGTGAAGAGCATGATTTATCTTTATATACTGTAAAATAATTATGAGCAACACCTGGCTATAAGACAGTGCAGGTATATCTCATATTATACTTCACTTTATTACATCTTGTAGTTATTGCATTTTTAAAGTTTTATTTATTTTTACAAGTTAAAGTTTGTGGCAATCCTATATTGAATAAGTCTGTTGGTGCCTGATAAGGCTCAGATGATGGTTAGCACTTTTTAGCAATAATGTAGTGTATTTTTATTTTAATTTATTGTGATTACATAGATTCTAGTGTCCCCCCCTCCCGAATGCATCACCTTCTTTCCCATGTTCCCCACAACATTCCCCCTGCAATGCCCTCCCCCCTCCCCTCCAGGATTTGCTTTTCTGTTCTCTATAACGTTGTGTTATGTGTGTATAATATCCCATCCTATTATCTTCTTTGCCTCTGTCCACTTTCCTTCTGGAACCTTTGATCCCACTACTGTCTCTATTCCATTCCTTAGTTCATATTGTTCATTGGATTCCTCAAATGAGTGAGGTCATATGATATTTCTTTCCCTGCCTGGCTTATTTCACTTAACATAGTTTCCAGGTCCATCCATGTTGTTGCAAAAGTTAAGATTTCCTTCTTTTTCATGGCCTCATAGTATTTCATTGTGTATATGAACCACAGCTTTTTTTTTTTTTTTTTAATAAATTTTTATTAATGGTAATGGGATGACATTAATAAATCAGGGTACATATATTCAAAGAAAACATGTCTAGGTTATTTTGTCATCAAATTATTTTGCAAACCCCTCGCCCAAAGTCAGATTGTCCTCCGTCACCCTCTATCTAGTTCTCTGTGCCCCTCCCCCACCCCTAACTCTCTCCCTCCCTCCCTCCCATGTCCTCCCTCCCCCCCCACCCTTGGTAACCACCACACTCTTGTCCATGTCTCTTAGTCTCATTTTTATGTTCCACCAATGTATGGAATCATGTAGTTCTTGTTTTTTTCTGATTTACTTATTTCACTCCTTATAATGTTATCAAGATCCCACCATTTTGCTGTAAATGATCCGATGTCATCATTTCTTATGGCTGAGTAGTATTCCATAGTGTATATGTGCCACATCTTCTTTATCCAGTCTTCCATTGAAGGGCTTTTTGGTTGTTTCCATGTCTTGGCCACTGTGAACAGTGCTGCAATGAACATGGGGCTACATGTGTCTTCACGTATCAATGTTTCTGAGGTTTTGGGGTATATACCCAGTAGAGGGATTGCTGGGTCATAAGGTAGTTCTATTTGCAGTTTTTTGAGGAACCACCATACTTTCCTCCATAATGGTTGTACTACTTTACAGTCCCACCAACAGTGAATGAGGGTTCCTTTTTCTCCACAGCCTCTCCAATATTTGCTATTACCCGTCTTGTTGATAATAGCTAATCTAACAGGAGTGAGGTGGTATCTCATTGTAGTTTTGATTTGCATTTCTCTAATAACTAATGAAGCTGAGCATCTTTTCATATATCTGTTGGCCATTTGTATCTCTTCCTGGGAGAAGTGTCTGTTCATGTCCTCTTCCCATTTTTTTATTGGATTGTTTGTTTGTTTGTTGTTGAGTTTTATGAGTTCTTTGTAAATTTTGGATATTAGGCCCTTATCTGAGCTGTCGTTTGAAAATATCAGTTCCCATATAGTTGGCTGTCTGTTTATTTTGATATCAGTTTCTCTTGCTGAGCAAAAACTTTTAATTCTGATGTAGTCCCATTCATTTATCTTTGCCTTCACTTCTCTTGCCATTGGAGTCAAGTTCATAAAATGTTCTTTAAAACCCAGGTCCATGATTTTAGTACCTATGTCTTCTTCTATGTACTTTATTGTTTCAGGTCTTATATTTAGGTCTTTGATCCATTTTGAATTAATTTTAGTACACGGGGACAGGCTATAGTCGAGTTTCATTCTTTTGCATGTGGCTTTCCAGTTTTCCCAACACCATTTGTTGAAGAGGCTTTCTTTTCTCCATTGTGTGTTGTTGGCCCCTTTATCAAAGATTATTTGACCATATATATGTGGTTTTATTTCTGGGCTTTCTATTCTGTTCCATTGGTCTGAGTGTCTATTTTTTTGCCAATACCATGCTGTTTTGATTATCGTGGCCCTATAATATAGTTTAAAGTCAGGTATTGTAATGCCCCCAGCTTCATTCTTTTTCCTTAGGATTGTTTTGGCTATTTGGGGTTTTTTATAGTTCCATATAAATCTGATGATTTTTTGTTCCATTTCTTTAAAAAATCTCATAGGGATTTTGATGGGAATTGCATTAAATTTGTATATTGCTTTGGGTAATATGGCCATTTTGATGATATTTATTCTTCCTATCCAAGAACAAGGAATATTTTTCCATCTCGTATCTTTTTCGATTTCCCTTAACAATGCTTTGTAATTTTCATTATATAGGTCCTTTACGTTCTTTGTTATGTTTATTCCTAGGTATTTTATTTTTTTTGTTGCAATCGTGAAGGGGATTATTTTTTTGAGTTCGTTTTCTAATATTTCATTGTTGGCATATAGAAAGGCTATGGACTTTTGTATGTTAATTTTGTATCCTGCGACCTTACTGTATTGGTTTATTGTTTCTAATAATCTTTTTGTGGAGTCCTTCGGGTTTTCGATGTATAGGATCATATCATCAGCAAAAAGTGATAGCTTTACTTCTTCTTTTCCGATATGGATGCCTTTTATTTCTTTGTCTTGTCTGATTGCTCTGGCCAGAACTTCTAGCACCACGTTGAATAAGAGTGGAGAGAGTGGACAACCCTGTCTTGTTCCTGATTTAAGGTAGAAAGTCCTCAGTTTTATGCCGTTTAATAGGATGTTGGCTGATGGTTTATCATATATGGCCTTTATCATGTTGAGATATTTTCCTTCTATACCCATTTTGTTGAGAGTCTTAAACATAAAATTGTGCTGTATTTTATCAAAAGCCTTTTCTGCATCTATTGATAAGATCATGTGGTTTTTGTTCTTTGTTTTGTTGATATGGTGTATTACGTTAACCGTTTTGCGTATGTTGAACCATCCTTGAGATTCTGGGATGAATCCCACTTGATCATGATGTATTATTTTTTTAATATGTTGTTGTATTCGGTTTGCCAGTATTTTGTTTAGTATTTTAGCATCTGTATTCATTAGAGATATTGGTCTGTAGTTTTCTTTCTTTGTGCCTTCCTTGCCAGGTTTTGGTATGAGGGTTATGTTGGCCTCATAAAATGTGTTTGGAAGTATTGCTTCTTCTTCAATTTTTTGGAAGACTTTGAGTAGAATAGGAACCAAGTCTTCTTTGAATGTTTGATAGAATTCACTAGTATAACCGTCTGGGCCTGGACTTTTATTTTTGGGGAGATTTTTAATAGTTTTTTCTATTTCCTCCCTGCTGATTGGTCTGTTTAGGCTTTCTGCTTCTTCATGACTCAGTCTAGGAAGGTTGTATTGTTCTAGGAATTTATCCATTTCTTCTAGATTGTTGTATTTGGTGGCATATAATTTTTCATAGTATTCTACAATAATTCTTTGTATTTCTATGATGTCTGTGGTGATCTCTCCTCTTTCATTTTGGATTTTATTTATTTGAGTCCTGTGTCTTTTTTCCTTGGTGAGTCTTGCCAAGGGTTTGTCAATTTTGTTGATCTTTTCAAAGAACCAGCTTCTTGTTTTATTGATTTTTTCTATAGTTTTTCTGTTCTCTATTTCATTTATTTCTGCTCTGATTTTTATTATCTCCTTTCTTCGGCTGGTTTTGGGTTGTCTTTGTTCTTCTTTTTCTAGTTCCTTAAGGTGTGAAGTTAAGTGGTTTACTTCGGCTCTCTCTTGTTTGTTCATATAGGCCTGAAGTGATATGAACTTTCCTCTTATTACTGCTTTTGCTGCATCCCAGAGATTCTGATATGTCGTATTTTCATTTTCATTTGTCTGTATATATCTTTTGATTTCTGCGCTTATTTCTTCTTTGACCCATTCATTTTTTAGAAGTATGTTGTTTAGTTTCCACATTTTTGTGGGTTTTTCCCCCTCTTTTTTGCAGTTGAATTCTAGTTTCAAGGCTTTATGATCAGAAAATATGCTTGGTACAATTTCAATTTTTCTAAATTTGCTGATATTGTCTTTGTGGCCCAACATATGGTCAATTCTTGAGAATGTTCCATGTACACTAGAGAAAAATGTATACTCTGTCGCTTTGGGATGAAGTGTCCTGTAGATGTCTATCATATCCAGGTGTTCTAGTATTTCGTTTAAGGCCACTATATCTTTATTGATTCTCTGTTTGGATGACCGATCTAGAGCCATCAGCGGTGTATTGAGGTCTCCAAGTATGATTGTATTTTTGTTAGTTTTTGTTTTAAGGTCAATAAGTAGCTGTCTTATATATTTTGGTGCTCCTTGGTTTGGTGCATATATATTAAGGATTGTTATGTCTTCTTGATTCAACTTCCCCTTAATCATTATGAAATGACCATTTTTGTCTCTGAGTACTTTTTCTGTCTTGTAGTCAGCATTATTAGATATGAGTATTGCTACGCCTGCTTTTTTTTGGGTGTTGTTTGCTTGGAGTATTGTTTTCCAGCCTTTCACTTTGAATTTGTTTTTATCCTTGTTGCTTAGATGTGTTTCTTGTAGGCAGCATATAGTTGGATTTTCTTTTTTAATCCATTCTGCTACTCTGTGTCTTTTTATTGGTAAGTTTAATCCATTTACATTTAGTGTAATTATTGACACTTGTGGGTTCCCTACTGCCATTTTATAAATTGCTTTCTGTTAGTTTTGTATCTAGTTTGATTCTTCTCTTTTGTTTTTCTATCATTTGTTTTTGTTTGTTTGTGTTCCATACTTCTTTCCTCTGTTGCTACCTTTTTTAAGTCAAGTGTTTTTGTGGTGGTTTTTTCAAGGGTGGTTACCATTAAGTAATGAAAAGGGTACCTACCATATTCATTATGGTACCTATCTTATAAGTATTTCTGCACTTCATCATCCTTTGCTACTGTTAATCTCCATCCTCTCCCCCCTTTTTTTCCTTTGTTGTCACAGTTTAAGTTTGGTTTTATTGCGTTCTTGGTGGAGCTGTTACTTGTGGTGTTGTTTTCTTTTGTTCTTTGAATCTGGTTGGAAAACCCCCTTTAGTATTTCCTGGAGTGGGGGCTTTCTGCTGATAAATTCTCTCATCTTTTCTGTATTTGTGAATGTTTTTATATCTCCTTCATACTTGAAGGATAGCTTTGATGGGTATAGTATTCTTGGCTGAAAGTTCCTCTCTTTCAGGGCTTTAAATATTGGGGTCCACTCTCTTCTAGCTTGTAGAGTTTCTGCTGAGAAATCTGATGATAATCTAATAGGCCTTCCTTTATATGTTGTACTCTTCTTTTCCCTGGCTGCCTTGAGAATTTTTTCTTTGTCATTGGTTTGTGTCATCTTTATTATGATGTGCCTTGGAGTGGGTTTGTTGGGGTTAAGAAAACTCGGTGTTCTGTTTGCTTCTTGAATTTGAGGCTTTAGTTCCTTCCACAGGCTTGGGAAGTTCTCGTCTATTATTTGTTTGAGTATATTCTCCATTCCATTTTCTTTCTCTTCTCCCTCTGATATACCTATTATTCTTATGTTATTCTTTCTGATGGAGTCAGACAATTCCTGTAGGGCTTTCTCGTTTTTTATTATTTTTGAGTCTCTTTCTTCTTCTCTCTGTTGTGCCTCAAGTTGTTTGTCTTCTATTTCACTAATCCTATCTTCAATCTGGGCTGTTCTGTTAGCTAAGCTTGTTACCTCGTTTTTCAGCTCGTGAATTGAGTTTTTCATTTCTGTTTGATTTGTTTTTATAGTTTCAATTTCCTTGGTAATATATTCTTTGTGTTCATTGAGTTGTTTTCTGATCTCCCTATATTGCCTTTCTGTGTTTTCTTGTATATCTCTGAGTATTTTTAAGATTTCTATTTTAAATTCTCTGTCATTTAGCTCCAAGGCTTCCAATATGTTAAGTCTTTTCTCCATAGATTTTTCCACATCTATTTGTGTTACCTCTCTTTCTTTTGTATCCATAATATTCGATTTCCTCTTTCTTATCGGCATCTGAGGGTGGTCTTATTGATAGCACTAATTAGAATTAATAAAGAGTAAAAAGTAAAAAAAAAAAAAAAAAGGTAAAACACCCCACACAAAAAAAAACAGTAATAATTTATTATTTCCCCCTTTTTTTCTCTCTTCTCTTTCCCTCCTCTCCCCTCCTCAGGGAAATATCGTGCCTATAATGGAGAGCCTGATTTGGGGTGAAGAGTTCAAGGGGCAAAAAAAGGGAGTAGGGACCTACTAAATGCAAAAAAAAAAAAAAAAAAGGAAGAAAATCTTAGATAAGCATAAGATGATTTGCTTGTAAGTGATGGTCAACTAAGAGATATAATGAGAGGGATAAGAGGGAACCAGAAAAAAGGACCAAAAAAGAATAATAAAGAAGAAAAAATAAAAATAATAAGTAAAAATCTGTTGTATTAAGTGGAGCGAAGACTAAATACAATGGAGACCTTGGGTTGGGAGGACCCAA
Source organism: Saccopteryx bilineata (assembly GCF_036850765.1). Classification (NCBI taxonomy): domain Eukaryota; kingdom Metazoa; phylum Chordata; class Mammalia; order Chiroptera; family Emballonuridae; genus Saccopteryx; species Saccopteryx bilineata. Next base: position 263,026,110 of record NC_089490.1, on the reverse strand, counting down.
AATGCCACAAAAATAAACAAACAAGAAAAAAAAATAAAAACAAAAGCAAAAAAGAGAAATAAAGCCAAAAAAAAGCCTTGAGTCCCAAATTAACTAATTTGTTCATGATTGAGGATTATATAGGAGGAAAGTAAAATGAGAAAAGAAAAAACGAATAGAAAGGAAAAAATAAGAAAAAGAGAAAAACGAAGGAAGAAATAAAATAGGAAGAGAAAAAAACAAAATAAAGCAAGACAAAAAAAAAAAAAAACAAAAGAGGAGAGAGTGAGAGTTAAGTGTTTTGGAGTATAACCTTAAAGGAGGGTGAGGATGAAGAAGAAAAATAAAATGTAACACTCATGGGTAGTGTAGTTCAAGAAAGGGGAAGCATAAGATGGGCAGAGAATAGAAGGACCGAAGTGAGGAAATAAAGGCAAAAAGATAGAAGAAACAAACAACAACAACAACAAAAAAAAATTAGTGGATCAAGTTGTAAAGTCTGTGGGTTTTTCTTGATTTTGAGAGGTTAACTTCTTCCTTTTTCTTTTCTCTCCCTCTTCCTAGTCGGTGACTCTGTACCCCAGGCTCTGCCCCTGTGTCACTCTTAGGTAGGGATTTGCAGTTGATGGGATTCTATGGCAATGTCATATAATTGGCTTTAGTCTTGCTGGAAGTAAAGGCTTGTTGGCGTTTGCAGGGTCCAACGATGAGAGAGTTTGCTTTCCTGGATTCTCTCTCCTAGTCCCCCCTTTCTGAATTAGCAGCCTGGTGATCCAGCTATAAGGCTGCAACTGCTTCTGCCTGGGGAGTAAGAGGCTCAAAGAGCTGGGAAATCCCCACTCTATCCCCACTCAGTGCAAGGCTTTGGGAAAGGCTCTGACAGTCAGGGCCTCCAGTGTAATCAGGCGGGGGTGGGAGTCAATTGTTGTCAAGGTGACTGTTCAGCGCCTATCATTTAGTTGGACCTCTCAACCCAGGCTTTCCACACTTAGTAGCCTGTTTTTGCAGGGAAGAAGAGGCACTAGTCTCTGCTTACGACTAGTGTAGTATAGACCTTATTATCTGCCAAGTCCTTCTTGTTAGCGTTTATCCCTGAATATGGAGGCTCTATCAATCAGAAGTTGCCCCCGCCCCTTTAGCGAGAGGCACTAAAAAATATCACGCCTCTTGTCTTGGATCGCTGAACTGAGAGAGATCTTATCAATTAGAACCGAGGGTGCGCAGATTTTATGGGTTAAGCTAATTTCAGTGATTGGGTCGCAGCTGTGCTTCCGAAGGTATTTTAGGCTGCCTGTGCGCGCCCCTCCCCCAACGCTTGATTGTTAGCTTGAATGGCTGGGTGAGGTGCCCCGCCCACAGAGAGAATCTCCCAAGCCTCTCCCGCTCGCCCCGCCGCTGGCGGCTGGACCACACCAGGCGCAGGATAATGGAGCCCCCTGGGTGTGCGGGCCAGCAGGGCGCCCTGGGCGCGTGGAATGCCCAAGGCACGCGCGCGAATGGGGTGCTCCAGGCACCGGTGGCCGGCGACCCCCACTCGCAGTGTGCGGGCCGCTGGGAACGTCAGTGGTGCTCAACCGGACCGGGCGCGCGCGGCTGCTCGCGGCGGCTCGCGGTGGCTGCTCGTGGCGGCCGCTCACGGTGGCGGTTCATGGCGGCCGCTCGCGGCGACGGCTCGCGGGGGCTCTCGGCGGCTCGCGGCCACTCGCGGCGGCTCGCGGTTCCCAAGTATATGGGCTGACTCACCACAGGCGCACTTCCTTGCGGTTTGAAAGAACGTCCCTGTGGTCGATTCTTCCACACCCTCGTCTCTCAGATTCAAGTGATAACAGTCCTTTCGCTATCAGTTTGTGTGGAACTCCGGAATGCTCCGAGGATAAATTTTTCTGTTTCTAGTTGATAAATTTGTTGTGATTTAGGGGAGAGCTGTCGAACGCGCTGCTCACGGCGCCATTTCCGTGACGTCACCTGAACCACAGCTTTTTAACCCACTCATCCACTGATGGACACTTGGGCTGTTTCCAGATCTTGGCTATTAGAAATAATGCTGCCATAAACATGGGGGTGCATTTCTTCTTTTGAATCATTGATGTGGTGTTCTTGGGATATATTCCTAAAAGTGGGATGGCTGGGTCAAAAGGTAGATCCATTTTTAATTTTTTGAGGAATCTCCATACTGTTTTCCACAGTGGCTGCACCAGTCTGCATTCCCACCAGCAGTGCAGGAGGGTTCTTTTTTTCCCACATCCTCACCAGCACTTATTATGTGTTGTTTTGTTAATGAGCACCATTCTGACAGGTGTGAGGTGATAATTCATTGTGGTTTTAATTTGCATTTCTCTAATGATTAGTGATGTTGAGCATTTTTTATCTGCCTATTGGCCATCTGTATGTCCTCTTTGGAGAAGTGTCTATTTCTTTTGCCCATTTTTTGATTGAATTATCTTTCTGGTGTTTTACAAGTTCTTTATAAATTTTGGTTATTAACCCCTTATCAGACGTATTGTAGAATATGTTCTCCCATTGTGTAGTTTGTCTTTTTATTTTGTTCATATTGTTTAGCTGTGCAAAATCTTTTTAGTTTGATATAGTCCCATTTGTTTATCCTGTCTTTTATTTCATTTGCCCGTGAAGATAAATCAGCAAATATATTGCTGTGAGTGATGTCAGAGAGCTTACTGTCTGTTTTCTTCTAGGATGCCTATGGTTTCACGACTTACATTTAAGTCTTTTATCCATTTTGAGTTTATTTTTGTGAATGGTGTAAGCTGGTGATCTAGTTTCATTTTTTTTGCAGGTAGCTGTTCAATTTTTCCAACACCATTTGTTAAAGAGACTGTTTTTACTTCATTGTATGCTCTTACCTCCTTTGTCAAATATCAGTTGTCCATAAAGGTGTGGGTTTATTTCTGGGTTCTCTGTTCTGTTCCATTGATCTTATACCTGTTCTTATGTCAGTACCAAGCTGTGTTGAGTACAATGGCCTTGTAATATAACTTGTTATCAGGAAGTGTGATACCACCCACTTTATTCTTCTTTTCAAGATTGCTGAGGCTATTCGTGTTCTTTTTTAGTTCCATATGAATTTTTGGGATATTTGTTCTATATTTTTGAAGTATGTTAATGGGATTTTAATAGGAAAGCAATACTGTAGTTTTTTTTCTTTTTAGATTTTGTGTATTCATTTTTTAAAGAGAGGAGCAGAAAGCATCAACTCCCATATGTGCCTTGACCAGGCAAGCCTGGGGTTTTGAACCAGCGATCTCAGCATTCCAGGTCGACTCTTTTACCCATTGTGCCACTGCAGGTCAGGCACAATACTGTAGTTTTAAATTAGGGTATCTCTCTATATAGTTTTTAGACATAATGCTATTGCATACTTTATAGATTACAGTATAATATAAACATAACTTTTATATGAATTGAGAAATCAAACATTTTGTGTGACTTGCTTTATTGTGATATTCACTTTACTGAAGTGGTCTGGAACCAGGCCTGCAATATCTTCAAGATATGCCTCTGTGCTGAGTCCTACATGAAACACAAAGATGAATGAGTCATAGGCTTTCCTTTAGACTAAAACTATGTTTTTCAAAAATTTATAAGTATTATCCAAAACAGATTTCTTCCTGATATAAAGTTTTATATTATTTGATATATCTAGAAAACAAGACAAAAGTGTGGTGATTGTTAGAAACAGGCAGATGCCCCAGTGAAACAAAAAGAAAGTCCAATAAAAGACTTGTAAGTACCTGAAAAATTGATATATAATGAGGTGACATCCCAAATCAATGTAGAAAGAAGGTGTTAGGTAATAAATCATTCTGGGACAAATGGCTTTCTGTCTGAAAAAAGAAAATTGATCCTCCACATCAAGTAGAGTAAAAACCTAAGCATAGAAGGTAAAATTATAAAGTTAATAGAAGAAAATGGTGGGGAATATCTTTGTGACCTTGAATATGAATTTCTTAAGCCTCAAAAAAGCACAAACCATAAAAAAGAAAAAAAGGTGAGTTTACATTAATATTAAAGACTGCTGAATGGCAAAGGGAATCATGAGTAAAGCTAATAGATGAATAACCTTTTGATATTTACAGCATTGAAAACAGACAAAGGATACACAGTAGACACAGCACATTGTCACTTCAGGACTGCTCTGACTTTCTGTCCAAAATACCACTGCTTCCTTATTATTTATTACCTTTACTTTTCTTTGTTAACATTTATCAAAACCCAACATTATGTAATTATTTGTTCAATGTTCTTTTCCTCAATATATTTTAAGTTCTATGAAGTCAGGACTTTTTTGTCTATTTTGTTCACTTTACTGTCAGCACCTAGAACAGTGTCTGACACATAGTAGATGCTCAATAAAATTTTGTTAAGTGGGCCCTGGCCTGTTGGCTCAGTGGTAGAGCAGTGGCCTGGTGTGTGGATGGCCCAGGTTTGATTCCTGATCAGGCTGCTTCTACACCTCCCTTCTTTCTCTCTCCTTCTCTCTCTCTCTCTCTCTCTCTCTCTCTCTTCTCCTCCTGTAGCCATGGCTACAGGATTGTCGATTGGTTCAAATGAGTTGGCTTCGGGCACTGAGGATGACTCCATGGCCTCTGCCTCAGACTCCAAAAAAAATAGCTCCACTGCTGAGCAATGAAGCAATGGCCCAGATGGGTAGAGTATCACTCCCTAGTGGCCTTGCCAGATGGATCCCAGTCGGGGTGCATGCAGGAGTTTGTCTCTCAGCCTCCCTTCCTCTCACTAAAAGAAAAAAAGTCTATTAATGACTGAATGAATAAAAGAACTCCTGCAAATAGACATGAAAAACAGAAGCATTCCATAGAAGAGCATCAAAGATGAGTAGGCAATTACCAGAAAGGGACATCTTAATGAATTATAAATACATAAAGACATGGTTAATCTCATATCAGAAGAATTAAATGAAAAAAAAGTATGAGATAAAATTCTGTATCTGTCATATTGGCAAAATGTGCTATCAGAAAGCCGGGCAAGTGAAAACTTTCAAGCACTATCGGTGGGAATGTAACTTGGTGTGGCCATTCTGAAAATAGTCAGTGAAATGAAGTCTGCATATATCCTACAACTCCCATGATCTTACTCCTGGATGTATACCCAGAATAACTCTCACACTGATCCAAAAAAGAAAATGTATGTAGATACCCACTGAAGTATTGTTTATGGTTGCAAAGAATAGAAAAGACCCTTTATGTCCTTTACCAGAGAAGTGACCACTCTAGTATGTTATATGCATACAATCAAATATTATGCTGAAGTCAGATGTAACAAACTAAACTTAGAAATAGCAACATGGAAAAAGTTTATTTTCTTTTACCTCATTAAAATAAAGTAACAGAATGCTTAAAACTCAACATGTGTGTGGCTTCAGTGGTATAATTGATGTTTTCGTAAATATTTACTATGTTTTTCTATTTAGCTTACCAACAATTTTATACTTTAATAAACTGTTCTAAACATTGCAAAAAAAACCCACAACTCAACAGTTATCTAAAGTCAGGTACACAAAATCAGACAAAGTAAGTGACTCTGTTGATTACGTATTTCCTTTGAGTCTATGACTCTTGGTAGGAAGATTCCTCAACTTGAAAAACGGATCTCTCTCCTTAGCAATTTTGGGATCCTGAAATCCACTAGATGTAATCAGTTTCCTTATACACTTATTTTCATTTCAGCGGGTTCATTTTTATTTGCAGATTCTGGTCAGTTTTAGATTCCGTTTAATATCTACTTTGGGGAATTATGGGATATCTAGAGCTTTCCCCAGGTCTTAATTTGCATCACATCTTTTATGGATGGAATTCACTAGATGAGTATTTCTCCAACAAGGAATCTTGTTAAAATGCAGATTTGGATTCAGTAGGTTTGGGAAAAACTTGAGATTCTGCATTTTTGTCAAGCTCCCAGGTGTGGTCAACACTGCGGATCCTTAGACCACACTTTAGGTAGCAAACCCACCTGGCATACCTGTGGAAGGGGTTCTTCTTAGGCTATCTGAGAGCTCACCCTGGGCCCAGTATACCCCTTGGGTCTACACATTTAGTAAAAGATTGATGAGGGGACATTTAGGGATGCGTATTGTTACGAGAGCTTACTCCTCAGTGCCATCCTGGAGAGAGGTGAACATGTTCCTTTCAATGCAGTGGGCCAGCTGCAGGCATCTCATCATAACACCATGCTTAGTGACATAATGTTGATAGCTTGAAATTAGCCTTGGTGGTAGAATTTACCCCATAGAAATTGGCAAATGCTAAAAATCAGGGTTTCCCTTCCAAGAGGGTTATTTGACCAGCATGCCACTCTGACCATAGTGTTCAGCAGGGAGACTGTACAGGTTCCCTTGTGGAATTGATCCAGAGATGGAAACAAGTCCCCACCATGGTTTCCGGTTGGGATAATAGTCCAATTATAGAGAAAACACAAAGCAACTGACTAGTCCACCTAGAAGGATATGACAGAGAAAAAGAGAGAATGTTACATGGGAAAATAGGAAATAAGACTTTAAAAATAAAGTTCATTTTCTCTATATTTATATTCCTTACTACAGTCATATACAGGCCAACATTAAAAGAACATTATGCCTGCGGTGAGGGGTCTGTAGTCGATGCTGATGAACACTTAAAAACAAATACATCATTTTAAGTATTCATAGAAATTAAAAACAGGGAAGAAAAAAGTAGAGAAAATATATTATATAAAACAGGAACACTTTCATTAAAGGATTAGTAAGTCTTTAGTGTTAGCTAGGAACACAGAGGAAGCCGTGCAGTAACTGGGGAGTTGAGTTCCTATTAAGAGACCACTATAATGCCTTATTTAATGACTCTAGACAAGTTCTGTACATTTTTTTTTTTGCTATACTTTCCTAACATGTAAAATAAGAGTAAATACAGATTTCACCTATTTCACCTCCTCACAATTTCCATAGCATGTTGGGGTAATACGTTAGGTTGAAATAGAAACTAGTATCTGTGAATTACTTTGATTTAGAAAAACAATGCTTATGTGTAGGTTATTGTTACCTGCATTCAGATTCCTCTGGTGAATTCAATTCCTATGAAGCTCAATTAGAAAACCTAGGAAGTGTCTGAAAGATGCCGTGGGCAACCTCTCTGACCCTGTGGGGAAGAGCACAGAGGCTGGCTGACTGCCCTGGCTCCAACAACATGTTCTATGATAGGTTCAAGTCCTGTGTTACAGCTACTACCCATGTAATGTCTGTTCTGTGGCCGGCTCGGGCTCCCATTGCTTCTCCTGGGCATTCATTACATAAACATTTGAACACATAGTTGTAGAAGGTTGAACTTGGAGCTCCCTTACCAAGGATCCAGTCACATCACCATATAATAACTATTCCGATTCAAAATTATAGAGAAAAACCAGTTATAAAACATAGAAAATACAATTTTAAGTTTACTAAAAACATGAGCCTTCAAAAATATGGAAGGCTAGTTTTCAAATTATATCTATGATTATCTCAGGACAGTGGGATTATGGATGATGCTAATTCACTTATATATATGTGTGTATATATATATAAAAATATTTAATATCCCATATTTTTAAAAAATGAAAATATGTTATCAAGAAAGAATTTCATATGCATACACACACACACATTAATTTTCCATTCTTAAACCTGTCACTTTAAACACTGAGACCTCAGAGTCATAAGACAACATATTCAGAAAAGAGAATTAAGAGATGAATTTGATTGTCCTTCAGTATTGTTATAGAAGTTCATATCTGAACTGTGTTTTGAAAGCATCTACTAAATAAATCCTCTCGCAGTTCTAAATGAGCTTTCCCTGAGATTATGCATTGAACTTTTAGGATAAACTGATTTGGAGAGTCCCGGTTGAAAGTAAAGTTTTTCTATGTCACTGTCCTGCTCCATCTCCCACCTCATGCTGCTGTTTTTAGTCCTTAGAATCCCATCACTTGTGCAGAGGCAGGGCGTGCCAGCTGGATCTAGGGTTATAGCAAACTAAGTGTTGACATCATCTGGCCGAATAGAGCCAAGGAAACGAACAGGCCTGCTAGATGTGTGTCCTGATTTACTTTGGAATGCCATTCCATGGCTCACAAGAAGTCCGTTGTACTTGTTCCATTTTGCATCCCAAAACCCACAAACTAGTGGCCAAACGCTAGAGTGTTATAAATGGCGAGGAAAGACAGGAAAGCCTGCCATATCCCCTGTACTTTGAACTGTCTGATTAGGGAGAGATTATACATTCAGTATTATGTTTTAAATATTTTAACTCCAGGATTTCCATTCTTGACTGTGTGACTTCACCTGGTTATAATTTGCATCTTACTGAAAGGATCAGCAGAGCTCTAACCCCTTTGGAGACATTACCTCATCAGTCCTCCCTGCAGTCCTCTGGGAGACGTGGGGTCAGGCGCTTTGGAGAAGAGAAAGCAGAAATCAGGCTTTTTCTAGGAATGAGCCTCAGAGGTGTGGGCCCCAATTCAGGAAGTACCGTAGGTTCCTGAGTCTGTTGTGAGGCCGCTGTACCTGAGACACAATCAGGGGATAGCTCCTTTATTTCAGTGCACCCCCTGCTGCTGGTGCATACCATGGGTCCAAGGGACAGGCTCTTTCTCTTCCCCCACAATTTCTTTAATCCCCAATTCCTTTTTGAACCCAGCTCAAACATTTGAATTATCTCCTTTGGTCTCCTAAATCTCAACCTGTGATGTTTAGTCTCTTTGTCCAGATTGTAAATTTTTAATCCCAGGGGTGGTATTTTATGATTTCTGCCATCACAGCACAGACCTGGCAGGCTCAGCACATGCCCACCTCCACCTCTCCATCCCCGTACCCTTCCTTTCCTGAACGTGCTTATTGCCCAGGGCGTGGTTTCCCCATTAGAAGGAATTTCCTTTAAGGCAGTAACTTTGTTTTGTCATTGTTGCATCCCAAGTGGCTAGTACAGGGCCTGGCACATAGGACACTCTCAGTAAGTATTCAGTGAAGGAAGAATTCATGTTTACAGGAGCTCAGTAAATGCCTGGAGATTACACTCACAGAGAGACACACACACAGACACACACATATATTTGTTGCTGTTATTGTTGTTGTTATTAATTGTTGGGGGCTGGTTCTCTACTTACTCTGCTCTGATTTCTTTTCCACTCTCAGAGTGACCAAACAAGAGATCACAATTGATTAATGACTTTAGGGTTTACAGAGATGATGAATTCATTTTAAATGGAGAATAAATAAAAGAGGACAGAGAAATATGAGCTGAATTTTATATTTTGAGAAGATGTGTTTCCTGGCATTGAAGAGAGCTTCTCATACTGAATGACTTAAGAAGATGTACTACCTCATGGGGGGCCAGGGAGGGTGGCGCTGAAACGCATGTGGCATTTCCTTAGAACACAGCCCAAGCAGGGTTCAGGTGAGGAACTTGTGTGCAGAGAGATGAAATAATCCACTCAATAGCTGCACCACTAAATAATGTCTGAGCTGACTTCTAGCTGGTACAATGACCTAAGTCATCTTTAAGAAGTATTTACTTAAATATTAATCTACCGGGATTCTACATTTACTAAGCTTCCATGGTTTCTCAGAATCCCAAGAATGTCTTAGCTAGTTTTATAGTGATCACATAGAAACGCAGCATTTTGCACAGATTCTGGTCATACTTGCTTGATCCAGGTTATACCTGAATTTAGATAAGTGAAGGAAACATTTCAGGAAGACAAAGGTCTCTAATATTACAGAACACCTAAGTACAAATCCACCTGTTCCAGTAGAAACTAAGATTGCCAGCGCCTGTGAATCCATGAGTCATGCTGACCAGTGCTCCTCAGGACCCCCACGTTGTGGCTGTATTTTGAAAAGCTGAGGAGGGACAGAGTCAGGGACTTACCGCCAGGCTGACAGCTTGACTGCTGCTTCTTGACAAGAAGTGAGGTTGTGCACTCCACCCCAGGGGGCTCCGAACGAAGGGCAATGGTCCCCTTCTCTACTCGGGCTCATGGTGATCCTGCCTGTGGGGTAGCTTTCTGATCTCATCTCCTCTGAGGCTGTGCTTGTGGACAGAAAGGAACACTGGAGTGAACCCAAGAAGCCGAGAAACAAATTAAAACCTTTGTTCCAACAACTTGAATTAAGTTAATACTCTTTGTGGGTACTGTATTATGGACATATTAACTTTGACATTGTAAGTCCAATCAGGAATAAACTACTTAACAATATATCTTTCACAGTGAAAAAAAGATAGTCGCAAGGTACTGCTCATTTCCACTTCTACGTTAGTCTTTCTCTTTTATCCATTCACTCCTTTATCCATCCTTTTTCTCTTGATCCCACCTTCTTTGCCTCTTCCTCTCCCTCCCTTCTGCTGGCCCTCCCTCCCTTTTCCCTCTTCCCCTCTCGCTATGTCTCTTCACCCTCCCTCCCTTTCCCTTTTCCTTGCCTCGGTCTTAGGCCTGCCAGGGACACTCACAGGGACACAACTATTGTCCCATCAGTTGGCAGAACCGAAAGACCTGGCCTCCCCACTAACAGAGTAGTCAAGATGTTTTTCAGCATGGCAATTCCTCTTTATTCAAAGAGAATATTCAAGGCTGTAGTTTCTTACTGCTTCTCTAACAAATTACCACAAACTCAATGACTTAAGACAAAACAAATTTATTATTTTATTACTGTAAGTAAAGAAGCCCTTAAAAATCACGGTATCAGCAGGGCTGGATTTCTGCTGGAGAATCCATTCTCTTGCCTTGCCCAGCTTCTAGAGGTCCCCTGCATTCCTTGGACCATGGTCCCTTCGTCCATCTTCAAAGCCAGCAGCAGAGCATCTCTGGGTCCAGTCCCTTGCTCCATTGTTATAAGGACCTTTGTGATGATAATGAGTTTACTTGGATGATCTAGGGCAGGGGTAGTCAACCTTTTTATACCTACCGCCCACTTTTATATCTCTGTCAGTAGTAAAATTTTCTAACTGCCCACCGGTTCCACAGTAATGGTGATTTATAAAGTAGGGAAGTAACTTTACTTGATAAAATTTATAAAGCAGAGTTACAGCAAGTTAAAGCATATAATAATAATTGCTTACCAAGTATTTTATGTTGGATTTTCGCTAAGTTTGGCAGAATAAATCTTTATAAAACAACTTACTCTAGTTAAATCTCTTTTTATTTATACTTTGGTTGCTCCGCTACCGCCCACCATGAATGCTGGAATGCCCATTAGTGGGCGGTAGGAACCAGGTTGACTACCACTGCTCTTCCCATCTCAAGTTCCCAGATTTAATCACATCTGAAGAGTCTCTTTTGCCATTTCACATGGACATCTTTGGAGTCATTATTCTTTCTATCACGGCTGGGAAGCCAGTGATCCCAGAAGCAAATTACTGGCTTGAACATTCTTATTCAAAGAACAAGAAACTTTAGGACTTCTTGTGGAAGTTCAGTTTCCCAAAACAAAACTAATAAAATACGCAGGCAGGGTCATGCCTAGAGATAGGCTTTTAGTTGTTTCTGAGTGAATTTGAGTTTCACTGTGGTTTGGTTTGGAGACAGCGATTGCAGCAGCATAGTCAAGCAGATCATTGGAATAAACCAGATTCAGGGTTTGAACTTCAGCTCTGACACTTGCTGTGGAATCTGGGTATATTTGCTTAATTAGAAGCAAATCTCTGCTTAACTATAAGATGGGAATGGCAATTCTTCCCTCAGAGTTGAAACACTAAAAAAATTTTTGTATGCTTATGCCTAGTATTGTGTTAGGCACATAGAGGATAATTCATAAAAGGTATTTCTTTCACATTTTCCTTAGTGATTAGACTAAAGGTCAAAAATTTAAATGACAGTGTGGCCAATGTAATTAGGTTGAGAGTAATCAAATGGTTGTTGAGCAATGGAATTTTAAAATAAACTCAGAGGATTTGCCCACACAACCCAATGAGAACTGACAAAGTCTATTTCTTCTCATCTGGCTTTAGACTAATTACATTGTATGTCTCTAAATTAAATGAGGAGGTTGTAAGGGAAGCCTTGACCTGTCTCATGCCTGTGCCTGAAGAAACCGAAGGGAATTTTTCTCATTTTGAATTAGAAACATATTATCTAAGGTTTAAGTGGGTCTTTAGATACCACCCAGAACATCCTCTCAATAAATATCAGAACTCTTTACTTGTCTTCACTTAAACACTCCCCACAATGAGAAGTTCAGTATGTTTTGAAATATTGATAGTTTATTGTATTGTTAGCTTGTTCTAATTAGAAAGATCCTCCTTTTTACCTAGGGAACTGCTTCCCTAAAGTTTTATCTTTCGATTATAATTCTGCCCTCTAAACTTACAAAAACTTAATTCGATTTCCATAGCAATACTACAGATGCACCCACCTTGAGTCTGTGTTCATTTTCTTCCCCACCCCTCCCTTCCCCTCCCCACCCACTCCTTTTTTTTCTTTCTTTTCTTTCTTTCTTTCTTTTTCTAAGTTAGAATTTCAAAGTTTCTCTAATCTTTTTTGACCACTCTTTTCAGATCTTCCCAAATCTTCAAGTTTTCTTTTACTGAATTCTAGTTTATCAATGTTTACCCTAAACATAGTCACCCAGAACTAGACAGAATATTCCAGATGTGCTTGGATTAGTGCATGGTATGCTGGGACTTACATTTCCATTGGGTCTGGATTCTATTTAGATTGATGAAGTCTGCTTTCATCACTTTTTAAAAATGTAGTCTCATAATACTTCCATTTGGCTTATTTTGAGCTTGCAGTCAATCAAATCACCAGGCGCGTTGTAAACAGTATTTGTTTTCCCCCATCCTTACCTGTCCAATTGATTTATCATGATGTCTGTAATAAAACAATATCATAGAATAGATAAAAATTAGTGACCCAGAATCTTACTTCTGACAATTTTCAGTTGTCTATGTTCTTTTCTAGGACTTGTGCATCAGCTTATATAAATTTTACATAGTTTCCAACATAACCTAGATAATTTTTCATATCTTGACTTTAAAGGCTAACATATTAACATTTTTCCAAGCTACATTATTTTTTATAATTACAGTCACGAGCCACTTAATGACAGGAATACCTTCCAAGAAATGGGTTATTAGATGATTTCATTGTTTTAACAATAGACAGTTACTTACACAAACCTAGATGGTTCAGGCTACTACACACCTAGGTTATATGGTATAGCCTATTTCTCCTAGGCTACATTAGCACATTACTGTACAAAACAACATGAGATCAAATCAACCACAAGAGAATTTTTTCATAAGTAGAAAAAATATACTCTAAAATAACAATAAAAAGAATAGTTAAGTACATAAAGTAATAACATAATTGTTTATTATTATCAAGTATTATGTCTGGTACCTAAATATATATATACAATATTTTCATAACTGGAAGAACAATAATGGGTTTACAACTACTGTTTGTAGCATCACCACAAACACGTGAGTGACATTAGGTCTACGCTCTATGACATTAGAATAGCTACAGTGTCACTAGGTGATTAGGATTTTTCAGCTTCATTATAATCTTACAGGACCATCATCATATGTGCAGGTCTTTGTTATGTAGCACATGACTGTATGCTTTTAAAAAGCTGCATTAAATTCCATAGTAAGATGTACCATGTTTATTCAACCATTTCCTGTCTCAGACATTGTACATAAAATGTTTTCCTTTTGGGGGATTTTTATATACCTTGAAGTCAAGAGACTTTTTGGACCTCAATCAGGATTTTATGTTTCTTTATTTTAAATTTCACCCTTTTTAGTTTTATTCCTAGTCCAGACTTTGGGAGACCATTTCTCCAAATCCCCTACCCTTTGCCCTTACTATTTTTCAATCTATAGCAAATAGAGAAGTAGACAGGACTTTGAGACGAAGCTTTACTATTCATAATAATTCCTATCTTGAGTTCCTAACTGCGATGGCCTGACACGGTCCTCTCTCAGTGTCAGCCTAAGAGCTCCTATTCTGGCAGCATTAGGGACTCCATCCCCACCCCCACACAGTCCTTTCTTCCTGACTGGCTGATGTCTGCAATTAATGGAGGCCACATTTTGTAAGTTCCTTGGGGGCAGGCTCTGTGTCACTTTCACTCACTGTATTCCAACTTAGTTATGGAAGGCCCTCAGCTAATACTTATTAGTGGAAGGAATGAAAGAATATAGTGGAAGGAATGAAAGAATATAATTAAAGATAAGACTTAACAACTAACATCAGCCTGGGGGAGAGGCCACTTAATTCACACTAATGAGTAAATTGCTGGTATTAGATATTTTTCCCTGGGCAAAGATTTCACTGTGAGGAAGAAGGGGTAGGAAGCACTCAGGTCCTGTTTAGGAAAAGACAGCGATAGACTTCAGACAGCTAAAATAGCTACCTTATACTTTTGCCCAGGGTCAGCCTTGAACTTTATTAACCCAGACTGTTTGTGCTGTAACTAACCAGAGACTTGGAACTTGTAAGGCTCGTGTTCTGCACTCGAGTGTATAGGATGCTTTGTGGCCTTTTATATTTTCTGACTTGCTTGTTCAGCTTGGACTAAGGCTATCAAATAGAGTTTGCCATTGCTATTACTGCAGAAATGTCGACTGGGGAAGGGGTGAGATAAGGGGGGAAGGAACAATGGGAAGTAGTAAAAACTTGATAGTATAAATATTGAGCTCTACAAGTTCTTTAATAAAGAGCGAGTAGGGTAATATGGTAGAACAATATCCTTTCCTGGTATTCCTCACAAAAGTTAGGGCCTGACTTAGATGAGAAGCAATATTGGAGTGACCAACTGTCTGCGTTTGCCTAGGATTCTGCTGGTTTTAATACTAAAAGTTTCACATCCCATATGCCCTGCAGTCCTGGACAAATGAAACAGTTGCTCACACTTGTCCAAAATCTGCCAACGATCTTAATTGAATTCTCTGAGAATTAAAGTGCGAAAGGGTAAAATAGCTCCAGCTCCCTGGACCGCTCTCAGTCTTCTGGCCATGCCCCTTGGCAATGCACGATGGAGGGTAAAGGAAAGTTTCTTTCTCTGCCTTCCGTATCTGAACTGAATCAAAGTTCTATATGGTGTGATCTAAGACATCATGACAAAAGAACTTCCCTCTCCAATCTTGTCTTTACTGACCTAGCAACCTGGCTACGACACCTTTGGAGCCTAAACAATTACTCTTAGAAAACCATCTTCAAATGTAAGTGCTACAGCAGATTACATTAGTATTCCCATCCCCGTTTGTGTGGGTAAGTTTACCATCACTTAGTGATGAGTTCTGAAATTAGAAGACAAACAGGAAAATTCTAATGGGGCCATGGCAGTAAGCAGTCCGGGAGAGGTGTATTACTGGGTGCCGCAGGGGTACCCGCTGTCCAACCAGGGCAATAAAAATATGTACAATGCCCTGGCTGATTGGCTCAGCGGTAGAGCGTCGGCCTGACGTGCGGGGGACCCGGGTTCGATTCCCGGCCAGGGCACATAGGAGAAGCGCCCATTTGCTTCTCCACCCCCCCTCCTTCCTCTCTGTCTTTCTCTTCCCCTCCCGCAGCCAAGGCTCCATTGGAGCAAAGATGGCCTGGGCGCTGGGGATGGCTCCTTGGCCTCTGCCCCAGCCGCTAGAGTGGCTCTGGTCGCGGCAAAGCGACGCCCCAGAGGGGCAAAGCATCGCCCCCTGGTGGGCAGAGCGTTGCCCCTGGTGGGCGTGCTGGGTGGATCCCGGTCGGGCGCATGCGGGAGTCTGTCTGACTGTCTCTCCCCATTTCCAGCTTCAGAAAAATACAAAAAAAAATGTACATTGGGTCCCTTGGAGGAGAATCACCGGTTATTTATAATCTGACTTACGATTTATGTTGGCTCTTCTTTGGGTCCCAGAATAGAGATGCTCTCCAAGTTACCAACTTAGACCTTGACTATTCCAGTGATGGGTTGGTACTGCCCCTGAATCTGGGTCTCAGCTATTAGACCACCACCAAACATCTGGTAGCAGGCTTTTTAAAATCTTTTCTTTTTCCCTTCTGTCCTTGCTATTCAAAGATCAGTTCATTCCTTCTATACACACATGCTCTTTTAAACTTTTCACCTTTTCTCCTTTTTTATAGTTACTCAGAAAAATCTCTCTTTTTGCCACATTATCCTCTTTCCCTTCCTGTGCTCCTTTTATGAGTCCACATATTCATATGTGTGTGTGTGTGTACAAATGTACACACACTCACATCTATAGCTATATTCTCACAGCCTGCACATATATACCTGTTTCAAGCAAAAAGGAGGGACAGATTTGAAATTAAACATAAGGACCCCTTTCAGTGCTCAGATTTCATTCATGATTTTTACAAAAATCCCTGTCTGCCCCTCTGCTCTCCACTAACTCAGCTTTCCTTAAGCACTAGTATTCAATATAAATAGAAGAAAATAATTTCCCACTCATTGTCTCCATTTTCCTTTTCTAAAATTATAGTTAGCATTGTAGAAGCACACTTTCCAATGTACCTTGTAAGTCTAAGGCACTTGCAGCAATATTATGTGTTAAATAAGGTTTTGTGGCTATGTAATGCTGGTGGCTGAGGCCAGGCAGGTCCATGCTGGATTCAGGCAGATGGTAGAGAAACTGTGGAGCCAGAAAGCATTAGGGACATTCCATTTAATAAAGTCTCACAATGGCGGACAAGCACACAGGGAGGGGGAAACCTCTTCTCCAGCGCACAAACAGCTCCTCACAGTGATGGGCAGGCAAACCACCATCCCCAATCCCCAATCTCTCTCTCAAGCACAAGCACCCATAGCCTTACATAGGCCATACACACATGGCGCTGCTATGCACCCACGCACCAAGCAGGCAAAGTGCTTATAGCTGGTACCAGCGAGCAAGCCTAACACAACTGCCCCACATTCCACCCCTTTAAAGTTACTTGCCTCACAATAGGTACATTACATACATACCAAAAATGACAATTACAAAGGTGCCCTTCACAATGTCTCCCTGAGCTCTCTGCCCAGGGAGTTAACTGTAGGCCCACCTCCAACTCCCCACCACACAGTGCCAACAGTCTGGGGCCATGTCCACTGAGACCAAAAAGTGTCCTTGGTGTGTCTCTGCAACTGCATGAGAGCAGTTTCCCAGTGCAGGAGGGCATCCACAGGTGCCACTTCCCCCCACACCCATCTCCCCATCAGGGTCTCTCATAGTTGCAGTCCAAGATCAGTCCACAATAGACAGCCCAGCTGCCTGTGAAAACCACCAAGGAAAAGGTCCATTACCCACAACTAGGTTCACATAGGGCCTCAGGCCTCTCCACTCATCCCTGCTGTTATGGCAGCTCTGAAGACACTGCCCCAAGGAGGAGCACGTGGCAACAGTGGCCAACCTCTCCATCTCTGCCCCAGAGAGCATGATGCCATCCACCCCTAAGCCCCACAATCACAGCAACCCAACCAAGGGCTCAGTAGGTACTCTTTGCTGCTGGGTTTTTACCTTCTGGACGACCACTGGCCAAGCTCTGAGTGTGTGAAGGGCAGCTTCAACCTGAACCTCCTCGTCCTCACAGGAGGAGTTGGAAACACCTGCTCCCGCTGACTCAGAGACACTCCACTGGCACAGCTCTGTCTTCAACTCCCATGGCTGCCGGCTTTGGCCTCAAGCTGAACCTACAGTTGTTCCTCCAACAACTGTGGCTGCCAACCTTTAACTTCAGGGCAAACTGCAACTCACAAATCTGTAGATCGCTCTAGTTCCAGGTGCCGTTGGGGCTCTGCAGCTCTCAAACCCGGTCAGCCTCCTTCTCCAGCACTCAGTCCAGTTCACGCAGTGGTTGCCGCTCAGTATGCAGCTCATCCTGGAACTTTCAACCTCACTCAGCTTCTCACACAGAGCTCTTAGTTTCTTCTCGCAGGATTGCAGAGAACACCTAGCCCACGGTCCCCAGCAGGAGAGCCACTGGGAAGAGCCACTCCTCTAATCCACCCCTCAAGGATATCGGTGGCTCCATACCAATCTGCCCCAAATCCTGTCCACTACACCAGATGTAATGCTAGTGGTGGAGGCCAGGCAGGTTCACATTAGATTCGATCAGATGATAGAGAAACTGTGGGGCCAGAAAGCATTAGGGACATTCCGTTTAATAAAGTCTCACACTGACAGACAAGCACACAGGCAGAGGGAAACCTCTTCTCTGGCACACAAACACCAAGACTGGCCCCTCACAGTGGCGGGCAGGTGGGCAGACAACCCACCATCCACAATCCCTAGTCTCTTTCAAGCACAAGCACCCATAGCCTTTTATAGGCTATACACACACATGGCACTGCTACACACCCACGCACCAATCAGGCAAAGAAAGTGCTTACAGCTGGTACCAGTGAGCAAGTCTAACACAGCTGCCCCACAGTCTAGAAACAGAGAGAAAGCAGGTGTGAGGTGCTTTCTAGAATGAGACTAGAGATTTGAGACAACAAAAGACAAGCACATGTGGCTTTTGAGCTGCGATCCTTTACTGGTTATGGGAGGAGACTCACATATCTTTAAGAGAGACCTGAAACCAGGTGTGTGCTTGAAAATAGAGCAGAGGGCTCCAGCCTGCTCTAGCAAGTCCCATCCTATTCCAGTGGTTCTGGTCTGAGACCATTGCCAAGGGTTAGACTAAGAGAACTAAACCCTGTTTGAACAAGAGGTGTTGAGAATTGTGGGTCTGTGTGCAGTCTTGCCGTGTCCTGGACCATCAGGGAAGAGCCAACACTGGTCTTGCCTTTCCAGCTGGGTCGGCTTCCTGTGCCCTGACAGCTGTTATGAGGAGGGCAGTGCTGGGCCACCTGAGTACCAAACAACGGATTCATGTTGCATTTGTATGCCGAAGACTACATGTATTTTACAAAGGTCTTTTTATTAATCCACATGGAAAACCTGTAAAACATAGCTATTACCATATTTTACAGATGCTAAGTAATTTGCCAGAGTTAATAGTATATTTGACTTCTCTCCCTCTCCCTCAGCTTCAAAGGATGGAAGCCCTGTTGGATTTTCCTTCCATGTGCTACACACACTCATTCCCTTTACATCCCACTGTTATCCACCCTGATCCTTCCCTGTGTCACTTCGCCCTACACCCCTTGCAATAGCTTCCTAAACACACTCCTGTCTCCAGCCTTCCTCGGCTTCAGTAGGTTTGAATATCCAAATACCGCTGCTAGGGTTCAGTGTGCGAGTCCTTGTCATACACTGTGTTAGCTATACCAGTTCCAGCGACACCCTCCTCCCGCTATAGGATAAGGACCCAGCCCTTTAGCCTGCCATTCGAGATCTTTTATGGGTTCCCTCGGTCTTCAATTAGAGTTCCTCTCACCCTGCAGACAGGCAAACTGCTACATACTTTGTACTTTAAATAACACCTGCGCACTCTATAGTCACTCATCCACTTTTCACGTACTCCCACCAGACATTTCACCCTCTTCTCCTCTCTCCATCTAAATCTGGGCAGCTCAGACCTCGCCTTCCTGTGGAGAGCCACACTTGGGGTCTGTGTCAAGTCCTCGGCTTGCTCATCAGGCCGAGGTGACACCTCTTTCCTATTTGTCTAATATTGTTACTACTCTCTTTATGGTTAAGTTTTCACGAATTTCCCCTTTTTCATGCTTTCACAGTTATGTAGGCAAGAATCAGGTTTTCGGCTGTTGTGATGTAGCAAGATAATATCTTGAAATATTAATCTTGGTGCTTTTGTTTTTCTGTAGTCCTTGCCGGGGGCTCCCTACCTCCGGGCAGAGGCATCCACATCGCCTCAGGGAGGAAAACAGGAGCAAGAGAAAAAGCAAAGAGACAGTTAAAGGTCCACCAGGTTTCTTTTTTTCTTAACTTTAGAAACAGGATTTTTTTGAGAATCGTTCTGAGGGCTTTTCCCATACCCAGGGTTTATACCTGGACAACGGAATTAGAAGGAGAACTTGGCATGCTGTCTATGGCCCACTTAACTGAAGGAAGCCTGCATCTGCCTCAGGATTTTCCTGAAACCTGGTCAAAATGATCCACGTAGACACCTTAGCCAGTACCACATCCAGATACTCATAACAAACACCAACCCTGGAAAAGGGTGGAGGGCTCTGGTCCCCTGGGGAGATGAAAGTGGGAAAGGAAAAGCCAGCACTAGAACTTGGGAGGACAAAGGGGAACTCCCCTCTGTACTGCTGGTGGCTGAGGCCAGGCAGGTTCGGGCAGAGGGTAGAGGAGCTGCAGAGCCAGCAAGCATCAGGTCATTATTACCCTTTTATTGGAGGCTCGCAAAAACAGGTATTCAAATAAACAAAGGAAAACATGCTTTTTGCAGTGAAGGGCAAGGGATCTGGAGAACTGTACCTCACAGTGGCGGGAGGGCGATCACCTGTAGCCTTACATAGACTATACACATGTGGTGCTGCCCTGTGCCCACACAATAATCAGGCAAAGTGCTTGCAGCCGGTAAAACAGCGAGCAAGCCTGACACAACTGCTCCCCACACCCTCTGTTACCTTACATCCCGTACCTGTGCTGGCAAGATGTTAGCCACTAGCCGCATGTGACTACTAAGTACTTGAAATGGAGCATGCGACTATGGAATTGGATTTCAACAGTGACACATGGCTAGTGGCTACTGTATTGAAGAGAGCAGCTCTAAAGCATCTGATAGCAGTCTGTCTGCTTCCATGACCCACAGTGTCTATACCATTTCTGACACATAGTAGGCTTTCAATAAATATTTCTAGAATGAATTAAAGACATGCATTGTAAAAGCAATAAATGCGTATTGACACTAGTTCAAGACAGACCTGAAGCCTCTTAGCTGCAGTGCTCTCTGTTTACTGATCATATAGAAGCTACTGCAGCTTATTCCATTTAAAAAACTTTATAGGAATTGATTTTTCTCGGGGTACATAATTCCCAAACCATCAACATCAACAGATAGCTAGCTATTGAGTCTGACAATCACTGCCCTGCTTTGAATCTGAAAGCACCTCCGAGATTAAGCTTGCCAAAGCTTCAAATGACTCTGTAACACCCTGAAGGAAACTTAGGTAACATGCTTTTTCACTTCTCCCAGTTTAGTGTTATTTTATACTGTATTATATTTGTAACCTGATTGTCCCAGGCCTCACCAACTTGTGGATAAAGAGATATAGTCATATTGATATTCAAATCATAGTGACTCCAGTAGTGATTCAGTCCCTTTCTGGGTCTCTCTGGTGTTCTTACCATTATTTCTACGGCTGCTGCCTTGTAAGACAACACGCTGGGACTAGGCACAGCTGGCTTCCCCTGGGAGCTGCTCTAGGCCTGGGAATGCCCAGGCTCCCATGTGGTCCAGGGCTGACCTCCATGTTTCTTCTTCAGCAGCTGCTTATGCTCCAAGTCCCCTTATAGATTTCATTTTGTTGTGTTTTGTTTTGTTTCAATGAACATAGATTTTTCAGCTTCTGGCTCTCCACACTCATTTGGGAATCAAAACCAGCTCATTAGGCAGGACTAAGCTGAATTAACTAAAGAGTCAACAAATACCTGTGGGTTCTATTATGTGTGACGTTTCTATGTTTAAAAATCCATAAATATTGAATATACCATAATGTTTAATATCCGGACTTCTTGCCACAGTCCCATCTACATGTCCCTTTCATTCACCTAGAAATCCTGACCTTCATGCGCATCTCTGTTCATGGGGTGAGAGACCCACAAGGATCACCAGTTACACAAGCAGCCAGACTCTGAAACCCAATCTGGGCTCAGCTGGGAGTAAATATAAATCATTCTTTTAATCCAGGAGTTGTCAGACCTGTACCTGAATTACCTGGGGGGCTTATTGAAACACAGATTACGGGGCTCCACCTGCAGAGTTTCTGACTTAGTAGGTCTTGGGTGGGACCCAAGAATTTGCATTTCAAAAGTTCCCAGCTGATGCTGGTCTGGAAAACACACTTGAGAACCATCTTAATCATTTGGTGACTAGCTCTATAAAAACAACTTGCAGATGCACTATAGCTCTCCAACTTCACTTCATCTTTGTTTTTACATGTTTTATGACTAAACCATTAGTTGGTAAAGACCTTTCTCACCTGAATCCAACCAGATGACTAGTTGGAAACATGATAATTCTCGATACCTTTATTCACAGTTCTACAAAAATAAATGATCAGTTTGTTTAAGGTTTCTATAAGCTTTTGGATGGCTTAGTTTACAGGTGGTAGAAACCAGTGATTCAGTGCAGAGTCAAGGCATTGAGAAATTTCAGTAAACCTCACTATAATCTCCGTGGAAAGATAGCTAATTAGGTGGAGCTCTGTCTGCTATATAAGCCCACAGGGATGGGTTCTCTGTCAGATGGAGACTGTTGTTTTAATTATACAATATGAATTATTCCACAACAAGGTTAGACAGAATATGACTCCTTTGATTTTCATTATTTAGGTGAAATTTCCCCAAAGCCACAAAACACTTACTCAGCTCAATTAATTCATTAAAACCTCCAGTTATCTTACAGATGTTTTATCCACATTTAAAAGGTCAGATGGATGAAATTTTCAACATCAACAAATGCCTGCTGTCAGGAGAGTACAGCTTCACTCAACATATTTTAGGAACCTAGCCCGTTCTCTGTGTTTAACTACCCTTCTGATCAATAAATTCTCCTTTCAGTGGCCAAACTTCACTATTGCAATTTAACCTCATGCATTTTTGTTTCTATCTTGTGTGGGGAATGAGCAATACTGCTAATAATCTATTTGTAATGCCAGTGGCAGAGGCCAGCAGGTCCACATCGGATTCAGGCAAATGGTAGAAAAACTGTGGAGCTGGAAAGAGTTGGGCTGTTATGTTTAATCAAGTCTCACAACAGCAGACTAGCACACAGACAGGGGAAACCGCCCCTCACCATGGTGGGCAGGCAATCCATGCATCCGCAATCCCCCTGAGCGCAAGGGCCCATAGCCTTATACAGGCCATACACACGTCACTGCCAGGTGCTCACGCACTAATCAGGCAAAGTGCTTACAGCTGGTAACCCCGCAAGCAAGCCTAACGCAGCTGCCCCACACTATTGGTAATTACTCTTCATTTATTTGAAGACAGTACCTCTTTATCTTTTTCTTTTTCATGCAAAATTACCTCTGACCGCATTTGAAGCTTCCCTCATAGATCTAATTTTAATCCCCTTAATTTGTTCATAACTGTCCTGTAGAGCCTGTTTTTTCCAGGCCCTTCTTTTAAAGCCCCCACTTAAAATCCCTGGCTCCTGACGGCTGTGCCCTCATCACCTGGGTCCTGGGCTGGAGGCTCCTAATCCAGTGATTCCTGGGCCCCCCAGCCTTGTTCTGTTAAGTCTCTGTCCTGGGAGGTGGGACTGCAACACACCATCTCATCAGGTTTGAGGAGTATGGTCATATCGCAGAGTTTTGTTTTTAATAATTCTTTTCAAAAAATATATGAGTTAAAAGAAGAAATTAGATATATACAAATTGATCCAATTCACAGTTAAGTACAATAAAATGTACACTGGGGTTGATTAGTGAATATGTGGGGCAGCTGCGTTAGGCTTGCTCACTGGTGTACCAGCTGCAAGCACTTTGCTTGATTAGTGTGTGAACACGTGGCAGTGTCACGTGTGTGTGGTCTGTATAAGGCTGTGGGTGCTTTTACTCAGGGGGATTGTGGATGCACGGATTGCCTGCCCACCACTGAGAGGGGCCATTTTGCTGTTTGTTTGCAGGAGAGGCAGTTTCCCTGCCTGTGTGCTTGTCCGCCATTGTGAGACTTTATTAAACGGAAAGGCCCAACGCTTTCCGTCTCCGCAGTTTCTCTACCATCTGCCCGAATCCAATGTGAACCTGCCTGGCCTCGGCCACCTGCATTACAGAATGCAATCCTGGTTTCTGTTTATTTGGGGTTCACTCTGATTTTTTTTGTTTTTAATAAACAAAAGTTAAGGCAGCTCTCATGGGTTATGTGATATAAATACTTTTTGTTTGTTTTTTTAAATTTCAAGAAATCTGTAGCTCTCGTCTACCCCTAGGGAAAAATCAGTATATAGCTAACAACAGCAGTGTCCTTTATCCTAACTGAGGCTGGTTGTCTCCTAGCCTCCTTCTTCCAATGGCTTCTTTGTGGCTGTAATGCTGGTGGCGGAGGCCAGGCTGGTTCTCACTGACTTCAGGCAGACGGTAGAGGAATTGCAGAGCCAGAAAGCATCGGGCCATACCCATTTATTGGAGGCTCGCAAGGACAGGTGAGCGAATAGATAACAAAAGGAAAAGAGCAACTAAACAAAAGAAAATCTGCTATTCACCATAAGGGAAAGGGAGCAAGGAAAACCGCACCTCACGGTGGCGGGAGAGCGATCTGGGAGAACTGCGGCCCAGGGGAAGCACCTGCAGCCTTACGTAGACCATGCACACGTGGTGCTGCTGCACACCCACGCACCAGTCAGGGAAAGCGCTCGCAGCGGGTAAAACCACGAGCAAGCCTAACACAGCCGTTTTCCCCACAGTGGCTCACACCCTTGACAAGAGTACGATTTTTTCATCATTCTCATAGTTGTGCTACAACTTGAAGAAGAGGTCTTTCCTCACAAATTACACTTAGGTCAACCTATGCTGTGAGAAACTTACACCAGGTACTTCCATTTCTGCCTCCCCATCTTTTGTGATCTTGCTTATATTGTACTTCTTCATATGCTATATTTTGAATTTTCATAAAATATTTTTTATTTTTAACAATTACTTTTTTTTAATGATTTTCTTAAAGAGAAAAATCAGTTCTATTTATTCACATAATTACCATTTCTGACTCATTTTATTACTTTATGCATTTCGATCTGGTCTCGCTTTCCTTCTGCCTGAAGAACTTCCTTTACCATGGTTTATAATTCATGTTGGCCAGCAATGAATTTGATTTGTCTGAAATATCCGTTTGCCTTAAAATTTGATAGTTATTTTTTTATGGGTAAAGAACTTTAGGTTGCTATTTTGTTCTTTTCATACTTTAAAGATGACTTTCCATTGTTTTCTGGTTGTATAGGTTCTGATAAGCTTGTTATAATTCTTGTCATTAATCCTCTGTACATACAGTATCATAATTTTATCCTGTTTTAAAATTTTTAAAATTTTTATATTTTGTATTTTTCCAAAGTTAGAAGTGGGGAGGCAGACAGACTCCAGCATGTGCCCAACCTGGATCCACCCAGCATGCCCCTCAGGGGGTGACTGGGGCATTGCTCCATTGTGGCCAGAGCCATTCTAGTGCCTGAGCCAGAGGCCATGGAGCCATCTCAGTGCCCGGGCCAATTTTGCTCCAATGGAGTCTTGGCTGCAGGAGGGAAAGAGAGAGGAAGAAGGGTGGAGAAGCAGATGAGTGCTTCCCCTTGTGCCCTTACAGGGAATCAAACCTGGGACTTCCACACTCCTGGCCGACACTCTACTGCTGAGCCCACCTGCCAGGGCCCTGTTTTAAAATTTTTATCACTGAGTACAGTAATTTGATTACAATTTGTGTTTTTTTATGCTTATTTTGCTCAAATTCATTGAGCTTCTTGAATCTGTAAGTGTATAGATTTTATCCAATTTGGAAAATTTGTCCATTATTTCTTACATATTTTTATTTTGTTCCCTTCCCCCCTTTTCTTGGGACTCCAATTAGCCCACTTGATAAGTTTCACAGGTCACTCACTCTCTCTTCGTATTTTTTCTATTGTTTTTCTGTTTCATTTTGGTTATTTTTATTATTATGCCTTCGTGATCATTGAACTTTCTTTTTTAGTGTCTGTTGTCTTTTATTAATCCTCTATGGTGTATTTTTATTTCACACATTAGATTTTTTTTATTTAGTAGTTCATTTGGATCTTCTTATATCTTCTATTTTTCTCCACATTATGGTCATGTTTTTCCTTTACCTTTTTAAACATATGGAGCATATTTATATCAGCTATTTTATTTTATTTTTAAAGATTTTTGTCTGCTAGTTCCATTCTCTCTGGCATTTCTGGATCTGTTCCTATCAATCGAGTTCTCTCCTGATTTTAGGTGTTATTTTTCTACTTCTGTGCATGCCTGCTAATTTGTTCTTGGATGTGAGATGTTGTAAATTTTACATTATTGATTACTGAATTTTGCGGTTTTCCTTCAAATAGTGTTGGATTTTGTCCGGCAGCATAACTAATTTACTTGGAATTAGTTAAAAATTTTAGAGACTCCTTTTAAATTTGATCCAGACAAGACCAGAACAGCCTTTAGTATAGGCCAAGGAATGGCTGAAGATCCTATGTCTTATAGATTACCTTGGCTATCTATGCTTGCTCTGCATGAATTCTAGAAATTGTTTTGCCTACTCCTTCCTGATTATTTTTCTGGATTCATATAGTTTCTGTTCAAACATGCACAGATTAGTACTCAGCCAAAATATCAAGTGTGGGGCAACTGTGTTAGGCTTGCTTGAGGGTTTACTAGCTGCACTTGACTTGATCAGTGCATGAGCACATGGCAGAGGCATGTGTGCATAGCCTGTATAAGGCTATGAGTGCTTCCCCTGGTTGGCGATTCTCCCAAATCGCTCTCTCGCCACCATGAGGTGTGGTTTTCCTTGCTTACCCTTACTGTGAGTAGCAGATTTTCCTTTGTTTATTAGCTCTTTCCCATGTGTTGTTTATTTGCTCACCTGACCTTGCGAGCCTCCAATAAACGGATATGGACCGATACTTTCCAGCTCCGCAGTTCCTCTACTGTCTGCCCGAATCCAGTGTGAACCTGCCTGGCCTCAGCTACCGGCATTACATCAAGGAATAAATTCCTTCCAGCAGTAAACGTATACACTTGTTCAATCAGCTATGTTTCCCTCTGGTAGATATCACAGTCCCTTGCTACCTGTTGTTTAATGCCTGAGCAGTAGGCAGCTTCTAAAATAGCCTCAGGGTCCTTACTTTCTGGTATTCATGTTTTGTGTAACCCTCTTCTCTTGAGTGGGAACTGGATCTAGTGACTATCAATGGGATATGGCAAGCATCATAGGATGTCACTTCCATGATTACAGAAGGTTACAGAAGACTAGCAAATTCCATTCACTAGCAGATTCTCTCTCTTGCTGGCTTGGATGAAGCAAGCTGCCCTGTTAAAGTGCCCTGCATGGCCAGGAATTCAGGTTAGCCTGGCTAACACTTAGGGAGTAACAGAAGCCCTCTGTCCAACTGCCTCATAAAGTGATGAGTCTTACAAAATGAGTTAGAAGCCTGACCAGGTGGTGGCACAGTGGATAGAGCGTTGGACTGGGATGTGGAAGGACCCAGGTTCGAGACCCCGAGGTTGCCAGCTTGAGCGTGGGCTCATCTGGTTTGAGCAAAAAGCTCACCAGCTTGGACCCAAGGTCACTGGCTCGAGCGAGGGGTTACTCAGTCTGCTGAAGGCCCGCGGTCATGGCACATATGAGAAAGCAATCAATGAACAACTATGGTGTTGCAACAAAAAACTGATGATTGATGCTTCTCATCTCTCTCCATTCTGTCTGTCTGTCCCTGTCTATCCCTCTATCTGACTCTCTCTCTGTCCCTATAAAAAATTAAAAAAAAAACACAAAATGAGTTAGAAGTGGATTCTTTCCCAGTTGAGCATTCAGATGAGTTCATGGCTAACACCTCAGTTGTACCCTTGGGAGAAATCCTAAACTAGAATATCATTCTTGATATTGGTAATTTGCAGTAATTTTATAATAGTTAAAGCATGCCTAAACTCCTAAACCACAAAAACAGTAGGATAATGTGTTTTGTTTTAAACTGCTAAATTTTGGGGTAACATTATTCAGTAATGGATAACTAGTGTAGTCAGAAAATCATTGATTTGCATATGCTGCCTGTTTTTGTTCTGTCATTTATGGCAAGAGGTTAAATTAGGTCTCTGTTACTCCATCTTGGTTAGAAAGAAGACCCAGACTGCTCAAATTAGAACTAGATATCAATATTTTGTAAAGCTTTTCAGGTAATTTCAATATATAAGCAACTATGAAAACCGTTTTCTTAGATTAGTGGTTCTTGGCCTTTAATGTGCATTTAATCACCTACGGATCTTATTAAAAATCAAGATTCTGATTCAGTAATTCTGGAGTGGGACCTGTGATTCTGCATTTGCAACAAGCTCCCAGATCATGCTGATTGCTGGCTAGTGGACCTCACTTTGAATAGCGAGGACTTGGATTATTGGGCATCTCCTGTCTATTCCATCTATTGAACAACGTGGAACAAGTTCCTTAGTATCTGTATCAAAAGATATTTGCATAGTTCTACCCTCTGTCTTATTCACTCTCCATTAACTGGTGTCTGATTCATTAATTCAACAAATATTTATTTTATAGATCTTATATGACAGATGAATTTGCTAAATGAATGGGACATACTCCCTCATTCCCTTGCAATCTGAAGCCATTCTCAGTTTGGTGGAAGAAGCGATATTTGAGAAAGTACAAAAGTAGAAGCACAGATTAAAAATAAATCCTCGCTCACCAACAAAACAACACAGAGGAGATGACGTCAGAGTAATGGCGGGGTAGGAAGCGATACCGATAAATCTCCCCCAAAACTCAACAAGATCTTCAACCAGAAACAGAAAAACCTATACTTGGAGCTTCCAGATGCTTCGCAATACACCCAAAGGTATGATTGAGTGAAAAATTGGCTAAATATATAACCAAACCCCGAAGGAAAAAGGGAGTAAGAAATGCTCCGCCTTCCTCACTAACCTAAACAGGGCGGCTTTCTCTGGTAACTGTGAATATAGAAACTGAGGCGGGCAAAGGGGGTGAATAGATCCAGGCCGCCGCGGCACAAATGGCCGAACCAGGCTGTGGCACACAGATCCAAGCCGAGGAAAATCTGATCCTGTGGCAACCCGGGCAATACAAGCTAACACTCGCGCCAAACTCAAACAAAGAAAGACAAGCGGAGCGGCCATTTTACCCGGTCTCCTGGTCGGTGCGCAGTTAGGGGGCGAGAATTTCTTCCTAGGCCCCGAGAGTGGGTGCCCGTGTTGCCCCACGGAGAGGCAGGGTCAGAGGCCTTTCTGTGGGCCGAGGAAAGAGTCTCTGGGCAGCCCCAGCGCCCTGGGAAAGCCACGCACGGGAGGGAGTGAGAACTACTTCCAACGGTGGAGATTTTCCGTGCTGGTGAGGGTTTCACTCAGAGGGAACCGCGGCCGGCCTCATATCCTGGTGTGCGCGCGCAGATAAGGAGTGAGCGATTCGTCCGAGTGCCTCCGCAGTGCGCGCCCGTGTTATCGCAGCGAGGGGCAGAGTCAGGGGCCTTTGTGTGGGCCAAAGCGGAATCTCGAGCCGCCCCAGCGCCTTGCAAAAGCCGTGCACGGGGACGGAGCGAGACTCAATTCCAACGCTGCAACTTTTCCCTGCGGTTGGGGGTTTCACTCAGAGCGTGAGACTGCTGGCTGGATATCCTGGTAGCAGACAGTGAGCGAGAGTTTCCTCCAAGCGCCCCCCAGAAGTGGGCGCCCGCTTGTGTTACCGGACAGAGTGGCAGAGCCAGTGGTCTTTGAGTGGGCGGAAAGCCCGCCTGATTATGCTAGCAGCTCTGACTGACTGAGCCTTACCCAGAGCCCTGTGCTGAGTGGAAATAGAGTGGGGAGTTGCCAGCTCTTTGAGCCTCTTACTATCCAGGCAGAGGCAGCAGCAACCCCATAGCTGGATTATCAGGCTACTAATTGAGGAAGGAAAGACTAGGAGAAAGGCTCCAGGAACATGGACTCTCTCACTGTCGGAGCCTATAAATGCTAATGAGCCTCGAATCCCACGAGACTAAAGCACAATACATGACATTGCCATAGAGACTAATCAACTGCAAGCCTCTACCTGAGCGTACCAAAGGGGCAGAACCCGGGGTACAGAGTCACCGACCAGGAAGAGGGAGAGAAAAGAAAAAGCAAGAAGATAACCTCTCAAAATCAAGAATAATCTGCAGACTTTATAACCAATCACATTTTATTATATTTGTTCGTTTGTTTCTCTTATCTTCATTCTTGATACTTTTTTTTCTTCCTCCAATTTGGCCGATTAACTCTCTACAGGTCTTACTCTCTCCTCTCCTTGAACTACACTACCCATAAGTGTTACATCTCCCATTATCTTTTCTCTTCTCTTCCTTTCTCTCTATGAGGGTTGCACTCCAAAACCCTTAACTCTCTCTCTCTCTCCTTTCTTTTTTCTTCTTTTAGTGGTTCCCTCTTTTTTTTCTCTCTCTCTTTCTTTTCTCCCTCTATATTAGTTTCTTCCTTTCTCCTTTACATCTCCTCTCATTCAAACCTCAATAACAAACAAATTATCTTATCTGGGACTCAAACCTATGTTTGTGGCATTTTGGGGGGTTTTTACTTCACCTTTTTAACTCACTAGCAGTGCTCCCATCCCTGGCTCTCCATATTATCTAGTTCTTGTTCCACTAAATACAATAGTAAGTTTTTAATTTGTCCCCCCATTTTTCCGTTTTCCTCTTATTCCTCTCATCATAACTCTTAGACAACCAACACCTAAAAGCAAATCATTTTATTCTTGACCCAAATTTTTTCCTTATTTGCTTTTTGTGGGTCCATACACTCTTTTTTTTTTTTCTTTTTTTCTTTTTTGCCCCTTTATTACTTTTCCCCAATTCAGGCCCTCCATCACAGGCATTGTTTGTTATAACTCACAGTCCACCACAAGATTTTCTCAAGAAAGAGGGGAGAGGAGAGGAGAGGAAAAAAGGAGGGGGGGAATAATTTCCTTTTTTTAAAAATTTTTATTTTATTTTATTTTTCTTTATTTCATTATTAATTTTTTTTTTAAAAAAAAAACAACTCTTTTCGATGTTTTATTTTTTTTTTATTTTTTTTAACTTTTTATTCTTCATTAAATCTCATTAATACTATCAACAAAACCACCCTCAGATGCCATTAAGGAAGAGAAAATCGAATATCATGGATACAAAAGAAAGAGAGGTAACACAGCTAGATGAGGAAAAATCTATGGAGAAAAAATTTAATATATTGGAAACCTTGGAGCTAAATGACAGAGAATTCAAGATAGAAATCCTAAAAATCCTCCGAGATATACAAGAAAACACAGAAAGGCAATATAGGGAGCTCAGAAAACAACTCAATGAACACAAAGAATATATGTCCAAGGAAATTGAAACTATAAAAACAAATCAAACAGAGATGAAAAACTCAATTCACGAGCTGAAAAACGAAGTAACAAGCTTAGCTAATAGAACAGATCAGATAGAAGAGAGGATTAGTGAAATAGAAGACAAGCAACTTGAGGCACAACAGAGAGAAGAAGAGACTCAAAAATTTAAAAAAATGAGATAGCCCTACAAGAATTATCTGACTCCATCAAAAAGAATAACATAAGCATAATAGGTATATCAGAGGGAGAAGAGAGAGAAGATGGAATGGAGAACATACTCAAACAAATAATAGATGAGAACTTCCCAAGCCTGTGGAAAGAACTAAAGCCTCAAGTTCAAGAAGCAAACAGAACTCCAAGTTTTCTTAACCCCAACAAACCTACTCCAAGGCATATCATAATGAAATTGACACAAACCAACAGCAAAGAAAAAATTCTCAAGGCAGCCAGGGAAAAGAAGAATATAACATATAAAGGAAGGCCCATTAGATTATCATCAGATTTCTCAGCAGAAACTCTACAAGCTAGAAGAGAGTGGACCCCAATATTTAAAGTCCTGAAAGAGAGGAACTTTCAGCCACGAATACTATACCCATCAAAGCTATCCTTCAAATACAAAGGAGAAATAAAAACATTCACAGATACAGAAAAGATGAGGGAATTTATCATGAGAAAACCCCCACTCCAGGAATTACTAAAGGGGGTTCTCCAATCAGATACAAAGAACAAAAAAAACAGAGCCACAAGTAAAAGCTCCAAGAAGAACACAATAAAACCAAATTTAAACTGTGACAACAACAAAAAGAAAGAGGGGGAGAAGACGGAGATTAACAGTAGCAAAGGACGATGGAGTGCAAAAGTACTCACAAAATAGTTCGCTACAATGAACAGGGTAGGGACCCTTTTCATTACTCAAAGGTAACCACCATTGAAAAAACCACCTCAGAAGCACATGAGATAAAAAAGATAGCAACAGAGGAAAGATGTATGGAATACAACCAAATAAAAACAAAAGATAGAAAAACGAAAGAGAAGGATCAAACAAGACACGAAACTAACAGAAAGCAATATATAAAATGGCAATAGGGAACTCACAAGTATCAATAATTACACTAAATGTAAACGGATTAAACTCACCAATAAAAAGGCACAGAGTAGCAGAATGGATTAAAAAAGAAAATCCAACTGTATGCTGCCTACAGGAAACTCATCTAAGTAACAAGGATAAAAACAAATTCAAAGTGAAAGGCTGGAAAACAATACTCCAAGCAAATAACATCCAAAAAAAAGCAGGTGTAGCAATACTCATATCGGATAATGCTGACTACAAGACAGGAAAAGTACTCAGAGATAAAAATGGCCATTTCATAATGGCTAAGGGGACACTGAATCAAGAAGACATAACAATTCTTAATATATATGCACCAAACCAAGGAGCACCAAAATATATAAGACAGCTACTTATTGATCTTAAAACAAAAACTGACAAAAATACAATCATACTTGGAGACCTCAATACACCGCTGATGGCTCTAGATCGGTCATCCAAACAGAGAATCAACAAAGACATAGTGGCCTTAAACAAAACACTAGAGCACCTGGATATGATAGACATCTACAGGACATTTCATCCCAAAGTGACTGAGTATACATTTTTCTCCAGTGTACATGGATCATTCTCAAGAATTGACCATATGTTGGGCCACAAAAACAACATCAGCAAATTCAGAAAAATTGAAGTTGTACCAAGCATATTTTCTGATCATAAAGCCTTGAAACTAGAATTCAACTGCAAAAAAGAGGAAAAAAATCCCACAAAAATGTGGAAACTAAACAACATACTTTTAAAAAATGAATGGGTCAAAGAAGAAATAAGTGCAGAGATCAAAAGATATATACAGACTAATGAAAATGACAATACGACATATCAGAATCTATGGGATGCAGCAAAAGCAGTGATAAGAGGGAAGTTCATATCGCTTCAGGCATATATGAACAAACAAGAGAGAGCCCAAGTGAACCACTTAACTTCCCACCTTAAGGAACTAGAAAAAGAAGAACAAAGACAACCCAAAACTAGCCGAAGAAAGGAAATAATAAAAATCAGAGCAGAAATAAATGAATTAGAGAACAGAAAAACTATAGAAAAAATTAATAGAACAAGGAGCTGGTTCTTTGAAAAGATCAACAAAATTGACAAACCCTTGGCAAGACTTACCAAGGAAAAAAGAGAAAGAACTCATATAAACAAAATCCAAAATGAAAGAGGAGAAATCACCACGGACACTGTAGATATACAAAGAATTATTGTAGAATACTATGAAAAACTTTATGCCACTAAATTCAACAACCTAGAAGAAATGGATAAATTCCTAGAAAAATACAACCTTCCTAGACTGAGTCAAGAAGAAGCAGAAAGCCTAAACAGACCTATCAGTAGAGAAGAAATAGAAAAAACCATTAAAAACCTCCCCAAAAATAAAAGTCCAGGCCCTGACGGCTATACCAGCGAATTTTATCAAACATTCAAAGAAGACTTGGTTCCTATTCTACTCAAAAGTCTTCCAAAAAATTGAAGAAGAAGCAATACTTCCAAACACATTTTATGAGGCCAACATAACCCTCATCCCAAAACCAGGCAAGGATGGCACAAAAAAAGAAAACTACAGACCAATATCTCTAATGAATACAGATGCTAAAATACTAAACAAAATACTAGCAAATCGAATACAACAACATATTAAAAAAATAATACATCATGATCAAGTGGGATTCATCCCAGAATCTCAAGGATGGTTCAACATACGTAAAACGGTTAATGTAATACACCATATCAACAAAACAAAGAACAAAAACCACATGATCTTATCAATAGACGCAGAAAAGGCTTTCGATAAAATACAACACAATTTTATGTTTAAGACTCTCAACAAAATGGGTATAGAAGGAAAATATCTCAACATGATAAAGGCCATATATGATAAACCATCAGCCAACATCATATTAAATGGCACTAAACTGAAGGCTTTCCCCCTTAAATCAGGAACAAGACAGGGTTGTCCACTCTCTCCACTCTTATTTAATGTGGTACTAGAGGTTCTAGCCAGAGCAATCAGACAAGACAAAGAAATAAAAGGCATCCATATCGGAAAAGAAGAAGTAAAGGTATCACTTTTTGCAGATGATATGATCCTATACATCGAAAACCCCAAAGAATCCACAAAAAGACTACTAGAAACAATAAGCCAATACAGTAAGGTCGCAGGATACAAAATTAACATACAGAAGTCAATAGCCTTTCTATATGCCAACAATGAAACAACTGAGAAGGAACTCAAAAGAATAATCCCCTTTACGATTGCAACAAAAAAAATAAAATACTTAGGAATAAACATAACAAAGAATGTAAAGGACTTATATAATGAAAACTATAAACCATTGTTAAGGGAAATCGAAAAAGATATAATGAGATGGAAGAATATACCTTGTTCTTGGCTAGGAAGAATAAATATAATCAAGATGGCTATATTACCCAAAGCAATATACAAATTTAATGCAATTCCCATCAAACTTCCAATGACGTTTTTTAAAGAAATAGAGCAAAAAAATCATCAGATTTATATGGAACTATAAAAAACCCCGAATAGCCAAAGCAATCCTAAAGAAAAAGAATGAAGCTGGGGGCATAACAATACCTGACTTCAAACTCTATTATAGGGCCACGACAATCAAAACAGCATGGTATTGGCAGAAAAATAGACACTCAGACCAATGGAACAGAATAGAAAGTCCAGAAATAAAACCACATATATATAGTCAAATAATTTTTGATAAAGGGGCCAACAACACACAATGGAGAAAAGAAAGCCTCTTCAATAAATGGTGCTGGGAAAACTGGAAAGCCACATGCAAAAGAATGAAACTGGACTACAGTCTCTCTCCCTGTACAAAAATTAACTCAAAATGGATCAAAGATCTAAACATAAGACCTGAAACAATTAAGTACATAGAAGAAGACATAGGTACTCAACTCATGGACCTGGGTTTTAAAGAGCATTTTATGAATTTGACTCCAATGGCAAGAGAAGTGAAGGCAAAAATTAATGAATGGGACTACATCAGACTAAGAAGTTTTTGCTCAGCAAGAGAAACTGATAACAAAATAAACAGAAAGCCAACTAAATGGGAAATGATATTTTCAAACAACAGCTCAGATAAGGGCCTAATATCCAAAATATACAAAGAACTCATAAAACTCAACAACAAACAAACAAACAATCCAATAAAAAATGGGAAGAGGATATGAATAGACACTTCTCCCAGGAAGAAATACAAATGGCCAACAGATATATGAAAAGATGCTCATCTTCTTTAGCTATTAGAGAAATGCAAATCAAAACGGCAATGAGATACCACCTCACACCTGTTCGATTAGCTGTTATTAGCAAGTCAGGTAATAGCAAATGTTGGAGAGGCTGTGGAGAAAAAGGAACCCTCATACACTGTTGGTGGGAATGTAAAGTAGTACAACCATTATGGAAGAAAGTATGGTGGTTCCTCAAAAAACTGCAAATAGAACTACCTTATGACCCAGCAATCCCTCTACTGGGTATATATCCCCAAAACTCAGAAACATTGATACGTAAAGACACATGCAGCCCCATGTTTATTGCAGCATTGTTCACAGTGGCCAGGACATGGAAACAACCAAAAAGCCCATCAATAGATGACTGGATAAAGAAGATGTGGCACATATACACTATGGAATACTACTCAGCCATAAGAAATGATGACATCGGAACATTTACAGCAAAATGGTGGGATCTTGATAACATGATACGAAGCGAAATAAGTAAATCAGAAAAAACCAGGAACTGTATTATTCCATACGTAGGTGGGACATAATACTGAAACTAAGAGACATTGACAAGAGTGTGGTGGTTACGGGGGGGAGGGGGGAATGGGAGAGGGATAGGGGGTGGGGAGGGGCACAAAGAAAACAAGATAGAAGGTGACAGAGGACAATCTGACTTTGGGTGGTGGGTATGCAACATAATTGAACGACAAGATAACCTGGACTTGTTATCTTTGAATATATGTATCCTGATTTATTGATGTCACCCCATTAAAAAAATAAAATTAAAAAAAAAAAAAAAAAAAAAAAAAAACACAGAATAAGTGCTGGCGAGGATGTGGAGAAATGGGAACCCTCCTGCACTGCTGATGGGAATGCAGAATGGTACAGCCACTGTGGAAAACAGTATGGAGATTCCTCAAAAAATTGAAAATCGAACTGCCTTTTGACCCAGTTATCCCACTTTTAGGAATATACCGCAAGAACACCATGAAACTGCCCAAAAGGAGAAATGCACACCCATGTTTGTGGCAGCATTGTTCACAATAGCAAAGATCTGGAAACATCCCAAGTGTTTGTCAGAGGACGAGTGGATTAAAAATCTTTGGTACATATATACTATGGAATACTACTCAGCCATAAGAAATCATGACATCAGATCATTTACAATAGCATGGATGGACCTTGATAACATTATACGGAGTGAAATAAGTAAATCAGAAAAAACTGAGAACTAAAACTTTGCTGTATAGTGGTCTACAGAAGTAATTTATCTTGCATAATTATTAAAGTTTTAACTGTATGAATTTAGGATTAAATAAATTACATTTTTAAAAGGTAAAAAAAAAAAAAAAAAAAAATGAATCCTCAATATCAGGGGTTGGGAACCTTTTTGGCTGAGAGAGCCATGAACACCCCATAATTTCAAACGTAATTCCATGAGAGCCATACAATGACCATGTACGTTACGCATTATCCAGTAAAAATTTGGTGGTGTCCTCATGAACATGAGCAGTAGGAAATGAATGGCTTCTAATACATGAGAATGTTTTATATTTTTAACGTTATTTTTATTAAAGATTTGTCTGTGAGCCAGATGTAGCCATCAAAAGAGCCACATCTGGCTCACAAGCCATAGATTCCCAACCCCTGGACTATATGAAAAGATGATCATCTTCACTAGCTATTAGAGCAGGGGTCCCCAAACATTTTACACAGGGGGCCAGTTCACTGTCCCTCATACAGTTGGAGGGCCGGACTATAAAAAAAACTATGAACAAATCCTTATGCACACTGCACATCTCTTATTTTAAAGTAAAAAAACAAAACAGGAACAAATACAATATTTAAAATAACAAGTAAATTTAAATCAACAAACTGACCAGTATTTTAATGGGAACTATGCTCCTCTCACTGACCACCAATGAAAGAGGTGCCCCTTCAGGAAGTGCGGCGGGGGCTGGACAAATGGCCTCAGGGGGCCGCATGCGCTCCGCAGGCCATAGTTTGAGGACCCCTGTATTAGAATGCAAATCAAAACTACACTGAGATACCACCTAACACCTGTTAGATTAGCTATTATCAACAAGACAGGTAATAAGTGTTCAAGAGGGTGTAGAGCAGGGGTCTCAAACTCGCGGCCCACAGGCCGCATGCGGCCCGCCGAACAATTTTGTGTGGCCCGCAGACTAATCCACGAAGTTCAAAATATTTTGGATAAAATTAAGTAAGCCTAGGGGCCTACTTGTATTTTTCATTTCTCTAGCATCCTAGCTAGATATTAGCTTAGTTAACAGCAGTTGTGATGCGAACTACAGTTTCTGGTCGTTTTGTGACACTGAGTAAACTGCATGTACAATTGTGCTTGTTGTACTGATTTTTTTTTTTGTTTTCAACTGCAGTGAGAAAAGTGTTGCGTAACAGTTGCCTTTTGTAGACCTAGTGCGGCCCGCCCAACGGCTGTGATCTTGCTCTGTGGCCCACATGCTGAGTTGAGTTTGAGACTCCTGGTGTAGAGAAAAAGGAACCCCCATTCACTGTTGGTGGGAATGTAAAGTAGTACAACCATTTTGGAAGAAACAATGGTGGTTCCTCAAAAAATTAAGAATAGAATCTACCATATGGCCCAGCAATCCCTCTACTGGAAATATACCCCCAAAACTCAAAAACATTGGTACATAAAGACGCATGCAGCCCCATGTTCATCGCAGCATTGTTCACGGTGGCCAAGACATGGAAACAACCAAAAAGCCCTTCAATAGATGATTGGATAGAGAAGATGTGGTACAGACAGTGTGTCCATAAAGTCATGGTGCACTTTTGACTGGTCACAGGAAAGCAACAAAAGATGATAGCAATGTGAAATCTGCACCAAATAAAAGGAAAACCCTCCCAGTTTCTGTAGGATGGTGTGGCAGCATGTGCGCATGCACAGATGATGATGTAACACCATGTATACAGCGAAACAGCCCACAACCATGCCAGTTGAGATGTGGATGGTACAGAGGAAAGTTCAGTGTGTTCTGTGGCTCGCTAAATTTGAATCCGTGACCAAAGTGCAACGTGAATATCGGCGCATTTATAATGAAGCACCACTACATAGGAATAACATTACTTGGTGGGATAAGTGGTTGAAGGAAACCGGCAGTTTGGTGGAAAAACCCTGTTCTGGTAGGCCATCAGTCAGTGACGAGTCTGTAGAGGCTATCTGGGATAGCTACCTAAGGAGCCCTAAAAAATCTGTGCGTGAGCCCACATCGAACTGCACTGAATAGGTATGAAACTGGGAGAGTTTTCCTTTTATTTGGTGCAGATTTCACATTTCTATCGTCTTTTGTTGCTTTCCTGTGACCGGTCAAAAGTGCACCATGACTTTACAGACACACTGTATATACTATGGAATACTACTCAGCCATAAGAAATGATGACATAGGATCATTTACGACAATATTGATGGACCTTGATAACATTACACTGAGTGAAATAAGTAAATCAGAAAAAGCTAAGAACTGTATGATCCCATACATAGGTGGGACACAAAATTGAGACTGATGGACATAGACAAGAGTTCAGTGGTTACCAGGGGGAGGGGAAGGGAGAAGAGGGAGGGAGTGGGGGAATGGGAGGGGCATAAAGAAAACCAAATAGAAGGTGACAGAGGGCAATTTGACTTTGGGTGATGGGTATACAACATAATCAAATGTCAAAATAATCTGGAGATGTTTTCTCTGAATCTATGTACTCTAGTTGATCAATGTCACCCCATTAAAATTGTCTAAATAAAAATTTTAAAAATAAATAAAATAAAATAAATCCTCTTTTAGGGTGCCGTGGTCAGGAAGGCTTCTAGAACAGTGGGAGTGGGAGAGCTGCTTTCTGAGACCTGACCTCTGCTTCCTCTCACTGCTTGAGCACCTCAACCTTGGTGTCTCTTTCTCTCCAGCAGATTGGATTCCTGGTGGTCCGCCCTGAGGTCTGCGAACCCTGAGATAGGCATGCAGATTAGGTTCCTTCTGTAGCCCTCACCGTCTTCATCCCCTGTGTTTAGGCAAACACACTTAAGAAATACCTTTTTATTTTTAGCCTCAAGTTAGTTTTATTATAGAAATGTTTCAGGTGTCAAAAATTACCATTTTTCCTTATCTCTGCTTGTTTCTCTGAGGGTGGGATGGGCAGGGAGACAATGGCACGCTTCACATTTATTTTATCCATCGCTGAGTCCCTCCAGGAGAATTTTTTGATCTGTAACCCCTTTCAACGCTTTCCCAAAATATTTCAGATGGGCTAATGAAAGTAACAGATGAACTTAACTATGTAGAAAATGCAGCAGAAATTTTAAAGCTTTACTTATTGAGATCATAAGTAAGAGACTGTTAGTTTCCTTTATAGAACAGCCAGTGCAATATAGGCTTATGAACCGACAATAACCCAGAGTTTTCCCCCTTAAGGGGGTACAATCAGCCCCTTCCTATCTCACAAAATTAATTTTTAATAAAAAATGGAGAGTAGAGCAAGACTCACTCTTTCTCCTAGTTAGAGCATGAGGCTCCTTTGTTGTTGTTTTTCTTGTTTGTTTGTTGTTGTTTTTACAGAGACAGAGTCAGAGAGAGGGATAGATAGGGACAGACAGGAACGAAGAGAGATGAGAAGCATCAATCATC
The DNA here is from genome assembly GCF_036850765.1 of Saccopteryx bilineata. Classification (NCBI taxonomy): domain Eukaryota; kingdom Metazoa; phylum Chordata; class Mammalia; order Chiroptera; family Emballonuridae; genus Saccopteryx; species Saccopteryx bilineata. The sequence goes on along the minus strand of NC_089490.1, from coordinate 262,985,953 downwards.
AGTTTTTCGTTGCGACAACTTAGTTGTTCATTGATTGCTTTCTCATATGTGCCTTCAGCAGACCGAGTAACCCCTTGCTCAAGCCAGAGACCTTGGGTCCAAGCTGGTGAGCTTTGCTCAAACCAGATGAGCCCGCGCTCAAGCTGGCGACTTTGGGGTCTCGAACCTGGGTCCTTTACATCCCAGTCTGACGCTCTATCCACTGTGCCACCACCCGGTCAGGCGAGGCTCCTTTGTTGTTATGACACATCTGAGGCTGACCTTAATTTAGTCCCCAGGAAAGGTGTGATTAGAGATGAGAGAGCTGACAAGTAGTCCAGCCAAGTCCTTGGACCTTCTCACAGATTATAAGGGCATTGAGATCCTAGAATCAAATAGGGGTTTGGCATCCACATTTGGAAGACTGGTTTACCCTCCCAAAGTGCAAGGAAAGAATTCAAGTGAATAATTGCTGCTTGATGTTTGTTACCTTGATTGTGATCATGATAAAGAGAGTAAGTAGTACAGTGTATCAGTGACCTTTTCTTATGTTACACATCACTTCAAAATTTAGTGGCTTAACGCAATCAACACTTAAAATTTGGTCAGTGGTGAAAGAATTCCCAGAGAAGATCAAAAGATGCAAACTCCAATGTGCAAGCTTCTGCTGGCATCACATTTGCTAGTGACCTATTTGTCAAACCGAGTAACATGGCCATGCCAAGATGCAAGTCATAAAGAAATAGTTCCACTTCATGATGGGAAGAGCAGCAAAGTCACATTGAGAAGGGCATGCGTATACGGAATTGCAGTCTACCATAGCAACCACACCTTGTTTCTCCTGTTCTCAACAGCCTGTGCAAATCATCTCACACATCAGTTACTCCAGGCAGCAAGTTACTACAGACTGGTTGTTAATTGTAATTTTCAGAATTACTTGCTATCAGTCTCCAACCGTGTACCACTAGATTTCCACTCTGCCCAAGTCATTCTTGTCTTTACCCCAAACTCCTGACATCTCTGGCTTCTGTATGTGCAGTTTCACTAGACAGGAAGGCCCGTCTCCAATAAACTTACTTAATAAACCCTTACATGTATGTTAATCCTTACCTGAAGTATCACTGCTGTTGAATCCTTTCATGACCTCCTTGGTGGACCTACCTGAACTCTTATCCCTCTTCTCTCAGATCACAGAGTTTATGACTCTAGGGTTACCCTGTACCATCACAGCAAAGTCTTTTATCCATCCTTCCCACTGGGCTATAAATCTCAAAGATCAGAAAAGGCATTTTGTCTTATTCATCTTTGTATTCCTGGAGCATAGCCCAGGGTCTGGCTCACAGTAGACGCCTAGCAATTGTTGATTATCTGACACATAGCATAAATAATGCTGTACTCTCGTAATTTATGGTCTGTTTGGAAATAAATATATTCACGTGTGAAACATCTAGAGAATAGTAGAAATTATTTGTTGTAAGAATCAAGGGGAGGGAAAAATATCTTCTGATTCAGTTAATAGCATCTTATCCACCTTAAATACTTCCCTTCCCATCATTACTTTTTGTCTCCCTTTACCCCCAAATCTAATCTATCATGATTCTCATGGCTCTGGAAGCAAACGCCTTGGGTTCTAATCTCCCTCACTTACTGAGCTCGCACAAATTACTTAAATTCTGAATGCAGTGTCCTCATCGGTTTTCTGAGGATCTATTTGGATTGAATAAGCTAACACACCTACAAGCACTTTGCATGGTACTCAATAGATGTTAATTTTTATTGCTATTCATAATATCATTATCATATTAGATTTACACTTGTACTCCTACTGCTTTTGTTCCAGCCCTTGTCATTCCTTTCCTGGGCCATCGCAATCACCTTCTCAAGACTTTTCCCCCTAACCCATTCTGCAATTTTACCTGATTGCCTTTCCTGAAGGACTCACCCGGCCACTTCTTCTACATGCTTCGAAACCTTCTTTGGCTTTCCTTTGCCTGAAAAATAAAATTTAAATTTCTCAGCTTTCCTTCAGCAATACTATACAAGCTGCAGTTCTCTGAATGTGCCCCGCTATTGTGAACACCCTTGCTTTGCACAGAGGCAGATTTACAAGGGTGATATGAGGCTTATGCTACAGGGTCTCTTGTTTGCACATGCCCCTCCCAACGCTTGGCATGTTCTCTGGGACTTGGAGAAAGCAGCAGCCTAGCTGGGGGTGTGAGCCAAGGAGCACAGTTGAATCCAGGAATGGTAGTCCAAAGCCTACTGCTCAAGCCAGTGCACTGCCAGCACTACCTCCCCTTCTGCCCAGACCTCAGTGACAATCAGACCCACAAACCCACTGAGCATCCGGATCCTGTCTTTAACCCCCGGGAGAAGATCTGAATTAGGAGTAGCTCCACCCCTGCTTGGGGGCTACTGTGATTCGGGCTCTACCTATGACCCCACCCCCGATCCAGGGCCACCCTCAGATGGAGGGTGGAGAGCCTCTCTGGCTTTCCTCCACCTGGCAAGGAGACGGAGAGAATGCTACAGAGGAGTCATGGCTGAAACCAAAACAAACTTCCAAAACTGTCAGTAACGACAATCAGATTTCTCTCACCCATACCAGAGGAAAGACTGAATTGTCTTCCTACTGCCTCTACCGAAAATGATATTATAAAATCAATCAAAGATTAGGAGGTCAAATTGTAGGGAGTAAAGTACCATAGAGGTCATTCAGGCAGTTAATTCACTGTTAATAATAATAACAATAATTAAAATATATTGCTCTTTTAGAACTCATGATGCTCCTGGTACTTGCCAGTTTTTGAAAATTTATGATTTGGCCTAACTTTATACTTGTAACATTGCATTCTTTTTAAGTCATGGATCGAAATGGCATTAGGTTCAGGCTCCCTAAACTAAATCTGTTTCCGTATAGCACACAAGGCTTCTTCTTTGCAGGATGCTCACTTTTTCTGAAGACATGGTTTAAATGTGGTCCCCTTTCCTGAGCTATCACTGCACCTTGTGCATGTACCATTTCTGAGCATGGCGCACATTGTTCAGAAATCATTTACTACCTCTCTCTGTGGACTTCAGGGCAGGAGGCTGCTTTCTCCAACCTTTGTATTCTCTGTACCTAACTTTTGTCTGTTACATAATAAGGGCTTCATAAATGTTTCTTGAATACACGAGTGAGTAAGTAAATGAATGAATGACTGGATAGACTAGACAGTGAATAGGTATAATCAGAGACAGCTTCATGGAGACATGGAATTTGTGTGATATCTGAAAAAATGATTACTGTATAACTTGGAAGGGAAGAGGTGTGTGCACATGCTTGGTAATGTGAGCAGCACAAAAGAAAGGCAGGTCAGATTGTCAGGGGTCACGGTGGGAAGAAGGGGGAACTACTATAAAAATAGCACTATAAAGGGAACTTTCTGGGGTGATGAAACTGTTTGTATCTTGATTATGGTGGTGGTTACATGAATCTATGTATGCATTAGTGTTTATAAAATTGCACAAAAAAAGGAAAAAGTAAAGTTTGCTGTATGATAATTTAAAAAATAAAATTACATAAGAACAACTAGCATCAGAAAGGCATTCAGGCTAGGAGATCAATCTGGAACCATAATGGGCTCTCTAGCCTTGCCAAAGACAAGGATCAGTGAAGTAGGAAGTCACATGGACCATGATCAGGGTTTTTGACATTTTATAAGGGAACCCACAGATGATTACATTTCCATTTTTTAGCTGATCCTTCTACGCAGATTGTGAGTCACTTGGAAATGATGAACAGTGGCCTCAGGCAGAGACAGGGGTAGGTCAGGTGTGTGGTTTTTCTAATCTAAAATATTTGCTTTCAATGCACTTAGCAGGATTATAATTATAGGGTGTTAAATTTTTGGAAGTGTCATGCCTACACAGCACTCCACTTGATGATCATTAAGAAAAAAAAAATGATAGCTTTATTGAGTTATGATTTACATATTCACAAATATGTATGCTGTGTTCACCACTATGTAATTTCAGAATATTTTCATACCCAATAAGATGGGCACACAACACAATCAACAGTTCAAATGCTATAGAAATGCTTACCTGAAACCTATGTACTCTTATTGGCCAATGTCACCCCATTAAGTGTAATTTTCTAAATAAAATTTAAAAAAAGAAACAAAGTATCCAGTAGCTGTCACTTTCCATCCCCCTCTCTTTCAGCCCTGGCAAACACTGGTTTACTTTTTGTCTCTATTGATTTGCTTATTCTAGACATTTCATATAAATGGAATCATACAATATGTGAGCTTTTGTCTGGCTTCTTTTACTTGTTTTCAAGATTCCTCTGTGATGTAGCAGGGAGCAGTACTCCATGCCGTTTATGGCTGCCTAACATTCCATTGTATGGCTAGACCACATTCGTTATCCATTCATCAGCTGATACACATCTGGGTTATTTCCACTTTTTGGCTATTATGAATAATGCTTCAATGAACATTCAAGTACAGTCTTTTGTGTAGAAATATATTTCCAATGATCTTGGATATATACCTAGGAGTGGTATTGTTGGGTCATATGGTAATTCTATGTTTAGCTGTTTGAGGAACTGCTAGACTGATTTCCAAAGTGGCTTCCTCATTTATATTCATATCAATACTGTTGAGGGTTTCAAGATTTCCCCACATCCTCACCAATACTTTATTATTTGTTTTTCTATAACTGTTCAGTAGGTATGAAGTAGCATTTGTTATGGTTTTAACTTTATCATGGTAAAATATGCATAGCATAAAATTTGCCATTTTTAAGTGTTTAAGTCAGTGACATTGAGTACATTCACCATGTGGGGCAACTGTCATTTTTATACAGTTTCAGAACTTTTTCATCATCCCAAACAGAAGCTACCCATTAAAAAGTAGCTCCCCCTCCCCTCCCATTTCTAATTCTGGTTTGGATTTTTGTTTTCCTAATTGTTGAGTATTTTTTTCAAATGTTTATTGGCCATTTGTATATCTTCTTTGAAAATATGTTTATATCTCTTGTGCATTGTTAAATTGGGTCACTTGACTTTTTATTGTTGAGTTATAAGAACTCTTTGTATATTCTGGATACAAGTCTACTGTTAACTATATGATATGCAAATATTTTCTCTGATTCTGTGGGCTGACTTTTGCTTTCTCAATGGAGAAAGCACAGACATTTTAGATTTTTGATAAAGTTTTATTTACTCATTTTTCTTTTGTTGGTTGTGTTTTGGTTTCATAACTAAGAAACCATTGCCTAATCCAAGATCACAAAGATATACCCCTATATTTTCCTCTAAGAGTTATATACTTTAGCTCTTACATTAACAGCTATGATCATTTGGGGAGGGGTGATGGGTATACAACATAATCAACAGTTCAAATGCTATAGAAATGTTTACCTAAAAACTATGTACTCTTATTGATCAAGGTCACCCTGTTAAATTTAATTTTCTAAGTAAAATATAGGAAAAGAGCTATGATCAATTTTTCAGTTAATTTTTATATGTGGTATGAAATGGGATCTAACTTCATTCTTACAGGTGAATATCCAGTTGTCTCAGCACTATTTCTTGAAAAGACTATTTTTCTCCCATTGAACTATCTGATGCTGTTATAAAAAATTAATTGAACATAACTTTGACATCTATTCCATTGATTTGTATGTCTGTCCTTATGCCAGTACAACATGGTCTTAATTACTGCAGCTTTAGAGTAAGTTTTGAAACTGGGAACTGTGAGTTCTCTAACTTATTCTTCTTTTTCAAGGCTGATTGGACTCATCTGGTTTCCTTGCATTTCCACATGAACTCTATGATCAGCTCATTGATTTCTGTGCAAAAGTCAGTTGATATTTTGACAGGAATTACATTGAAACCATACATCAGTTTGGGTAGTATTTCCATCTTATTAGTATAATGTCTTTAGATTTATGAAGATGGGATATTTTCCATTTATTAAGGTCTTTAATTTTTTCAACATTGTTTTATAGTTTTCAGGGTATAAATCTTGCACTTCTTTTTTAAAGTTTATTTCTATGTATTTTATTAATTTTGATGATATAATAACTATAATAATGATCTTAATGTTATTTTTGGATTGTTTGCTTCTAGAGTATAGAAATATCATTGATTTTTTAAAAATTGACCTGGAATGCTGCAACCTTGTTAAACTTGTTTACTGGTTTTAATAGTATTTTTGGTGGATTCTTCAGGATTCTGTATATGTAAGATCATGTCATCTTCTAATAGAACTAAATCTACTTCCTTTCAAATGTAGATGCCTTCTATTTCTTTCTTTTACTCTTACTTTTCTCTCTCTCTTTCCTTTCTTCCATCCCTCCTTCCCTCTTTTCCTCCTTCCTTCCTTCCTTCCTTCCTTCCTTCCTTCCTTCCTTCCTTCCTTCCTTCCTTTCTTCCTTCCTTTCTTTCCTAATTGCCCTGGCTCAATGAGTATTTTAAACCCAATTTAAAAAGAGTCAGAAAAATTTAGCATTTCTTTTGCCAGAAAATGAAAAGATCAAGAAAGACAAGGCCAAGAATGTCTAGAAACCCACTATCTTGCAAATAAATCTATTTGTTGATGTTATTCCTTATTTCTCATTAAGCTATTTCTCTTCTCTGATTCCCCAATGTAGGAAGAAAGATGTATTTGGGGCAGAATACTTTATTTTTTCTTTTAGAAAGTGCTGCTATCCAGTGTCCCAGTGACCAGCATTTATCTGGTGTCTTTCACACCCAATCTCCTGATTTATCCTAAACCACCAGAATGCATACAAAGGGCAGAAAAATGTAAAAAAAAACAATAGAAATCAATGAACTTAGGTTTATTGTCATTTATGTACCTGGACTGAATCCTCTACCACAAAAATTGACTTTCAATTTTTCATTTTTGGCCTCCTCACCCTGGCTTGGGATATCTGTTTTTGTTTGTTTGTTTTTTAATTTTAAATTTTCCATATCTGTTCATCTTGGGAAATAAATATCTTAACTTAGAGGCTATGTTTACCATCAGGCCTTTGTTGCGCATATGTTTTTTAGACTTATCACATGGTCAATACAGAGATTTTAAAGTGTCAACATAAATTAATACTAGTTTTTTTCCAATAAGAACTGAAAAATATGTATAATTATAAGGATGCTAAAGACTACAATGGAAGAATATCTTATTCCTACTGGTAACCCTGACAAGTCTGAAATCATGTTATTTTTGGAATTATTGTATTGTGCTTTGAGCTGGTAGGTCTATTTCAGGGAAGCAGCTGAAAAAGAATGGAGAGAAGAGCATGCTCTGGGTGCATCCTGGGTTCTGGGTCTTCTGCTGCAGGTGGCTTGGTGTGTGGCCTTGACTAAGTTAAGTTGCCTGAGATCTTTGGGCCTGAAAGGAAGAGATTGGACTAGAGGATCCCTGCAAGTTCTGATATCCTGTGATACTGTGAATGAGAAGTGCTACGTACAAGCCAAGTACCTTGTCATTGCAAGAAGTACCTACCGTAACTTTCAGAAAGCACAGTGCTCATGCAGTGTAATTAGAGTGACCAGGACAGCAAGCCTCTTGAAGGAGGGCACACGTGGTGACTGATCTTAAATTCTACCCACAAGCTTGTATAGTCTTACCCTTCAAAGCCCATGGAGGGGTAGGTGATCATACAAGATGTTGTACTGGTGCATGTGTTCTAGATGAGGATTGGTTTTTCCAGATAATTTATAAGAAAACAGAGTTCATCTAAGCAGAAGGCAATATAAACTCACAATCTCCTGATATTGCTAACATACAGCCTAGGGAATTTCCTCTTTAAGACTCCTCCCTCCCCAGCCTAATGACCATCCCGAATTAGGGGTTGACAGGCCAGATAAAGGCCCTGAGACATAGTTGTGAGCTCAGAAACACTGCTTAGTGGCAGGTGACTGCACTCCTTGGTTTGCCCAGGTCAGAGTCAGTTTATACCTTGTTATTCCAGACTACTTATTAATGGGGCCCTTTTCCTGTTCAAAGTACCTCTGGCTTAGATGGAAAATTATATGGTAAGTCCTCCTTTAACATCATCGTTAGGTTTTGTGACTTTAGGCAAAACAATGTATAATAAAACCAATTTTGCCATAGGCTAATTGATAGAAACAAGAATTAAATGCCTATAGCATTTCATCAACTTTATATTGAAACCTTGAATGAAACGACCTTATTTTAGGACCTGCTATAATCATCATAAAAGTATACTTATTCCTAGGTCTACTTACTCAAATATTTTTATTTATTAGTAAAATAATTAAAAATGTAATTCAATTAAATCCCTTCACTTGCTTCATTTTCTTGTCTTAATAACATATTAGCTTTCATTTATTCATAACCAGATGCAGCATACTCTGGGTCAAGAGTCTATGTATGAAATCTTATTCACAGCACCTTGGTAGGGTGAGAACTATTAGCCCCCTTTACAGATGGAGAGACTGAGGCTCTGAGAGGAAGAGTAGCAGACCCAGAATTTGAACCCAGGTCCATTGGCAACAGAAGTCTTTTGTCATTATGCCTCTATGTGTTCAAAAGCAAAACAAAATATTATAAACCTTCAGGAAATGAAATTTGTCTTATTTGTATTTTTAGATTCATAGTGCCAAAAGCAAAAACAATGAGTCACTTAAAACCCTTTCACCGACACCCATTGTGTAGTTTCTCTGTTCTTCAGTCTTCTCTTCAGGAAAATGGGGCTATTAATAGTCCTTATCTCACAAGGGTGTTATTGGTAGTAAGAGCTAGTTCATATAAAGTGCTTATTTAGTGCAGTGCCCAGCACACTGAAATCACTCAGTCAATGTTAATGTTACGTTCGTCATCACCGTCATCATCATTACCAGTATCATCACTTGTACTTTAATAAGTGCCACCCTCATGTGCGACACTCTGACAAAGCTGCTGCTCCAACTGCTCTTTGCCATTTTTGGCTGTTCCCAGCTGCCACACCTTAGCCTGCCTGCCAGTTTGCTCTCACCTTGCCATCTGCATCTGCTTTTATTAACTTGTCATTAACATCTCTTTGCTGTTATAATTTCAGTGAGTACAAAATTGTAACAAATTTTGTCTTTACTGTGGAAATATATTTTTGCTCTATCTACCCACTAATTTACACAACCTTGTACAATCAAAGGGTTCTGTTGTAACACTGGAAACATGCCTTGAAAAGGAACATAAGGGATCTGAGACAATTCCTCAATTTTGCAATAATTCAAGGTATTTTCACTCCTCAGTTCCTCTACCTCTAAAACATACAGAGAAAACAGTTTTGAGATTCCTATATGGAAGTTATAGTCTTAAGATAAAGAATGAGTAATTAACTACTGACTTGATAAAGGCATCACAATGGTTGAAAAACGTGAAATGATTATAACTCATATAGAAAGCATTCTTAAAGCTAAAAATAACTTTTTTCTTATTACCTTAAAGAATGACATGCTTACTGTTATATAAATTGTTCATGTATTTTTTTATGTATATCTATACACATATAAATACAAAAACAAAAATGAGATAAAACTAAAGTAGTTTTCAGGTTTTTTTTCCCACTTTACAATGTATTTTGAACTTCTACTTCAATAATAGTAAGTCCATTTCCAACTATCTTTGGCAGCAGAACTAATTTTCCAAAGGAAACAGCCGATATGAAACCCATAAAACTGAAGCTTTTAGGTTGAAGCAGAAATGTGAGACCCAGGACCCCACCCACACAGGCTCCCATTGGCTTCCTTCCTCCGTACCCTTCACCCAGTTGCCACTGAGTGACCACCACGGAACCCACGGATCCAACCAACAGCCATTACAGATGTGCCATAATATACTTAAGCAGTATCTCTTCACTTGGATCATTTCTAACATTTTCCTGTTATAAACAATACTGCAGTGAACATCTTTATAGGTAATCTTGGCACGGACACTTCTTTATGTATTTATTTCCTTTGAACATTTGTTTTAGAAGCAGAAATTCTAAATCGAAGAGTATGCACATTTTAAGGTGTCTTTTTAAATTGATATTGTAAAAATTATCTTTCAGAAAATCAGTATAAATTAATTTGCTAACCCTGGGTGTTTTTATTAAAAATAAAATCCTGGATAGAGTATTGGTTAACAGCAAGATCAGAACACTTAGAACCCCATACCAGACACCGTTAACTTAATAGAGGAAGAGAGAGATCCCAAAAGGATTTTGCTTAATGCTTGCACACAACTTCAAAGCAAAGGCCCTACCCCCAAAAGCTTGTATTTTACAGTTAAAAAAAAAAAAAAGAAAGAAAATGAAGAAAATCTTGCTCGTTCCTATGTTGAACTGGGCATAGAACAGGTCTAACGTAACAAACATTCTTGAAGTAGGAATCCAAGAGTCAACTTGGCTTAATAATGTTGTCACTTTTGTAGGCATTGCTGGTAAGAACAGACAACCTGACCATATAATGCAGTTTACTTGCCATGAAGATCATACACTTAGCCCACTGGGCACTGAGCATATGTTTAGTGGTGTCACTTCAGTGTAAGGGAGAGTCGTTAAAGAGGCCGTTTAGGATACCAACCACTAAATTACTTCTGGCTACCTGGGCATCATCTGCCATATGAACGGTCTTCTAACCTTGAAATAGAGTGTCAACAAAGTCACACAGGGTGGGGCAGCAGACTTGGGTGCTAAGGCCACGAAACATCATCTTATTCAACTTGGGTAGAATTTTTCTTCCCTTTTCTCCTCTTAGAGAAAAGATCAGCTTAATTTTCCCAGGAGGTTTTTATGTTATTTTCATTGACTATATTTAGAAGATAGTGAGGTCTCTACAGATTTCTCTGCAGAGAGAAACTAACTTTAAAAAGTTGGTTTTGGAAACCTTGGCCACATAGCAATTCTTTACTTTTTATTTGCTTCCTCCTGTTATAGTAGGTCACCAAGGGTCTCTACATTAGCATTGTACATAAATTTGAAAAGTCTTTTTAATTAAACCAAGTAAAAGTCTTTCTATAGATAATTTCCTAAATATAAATCATTCTTAAGGTTTGTTTTTGCCATTGGTTGCAAGAGACGCCCATCTCCTGACCTAATGCTACCCCTGGTAGGGGAATTAAACTAACTGATCTTTTGAAGACTCAAACCACTCTTCATCAACTTGACTCAACTCCCCTAAAGATTCTCAACATTATCTACACATTGGAATCTTTTGGAGCATGTTAGAAACAGATACTTGGGTCCAGCCCCACACCTTCTGACATAGTTGGCCTGGGGTGGGGGCTGGACATGGGATTGATTGTCTTGAGACCTCCCTGGATGAGCATGTGCAGCCAGGATTGAGAATCTGGACTCAACCCAGTACTTCTTGGACTTCATATTTTTGTCTAACAGTTGAGTTGAATGTAAAATAGGCACTTTAAAGAAGCTAGGAAAAAATAAAGAAAGCAACCAAAGGACAAATAATTTCTCTATTTAAAGAATGTCTATTTCACTCAACTGAAACAAAGGATAAATATTGGAACAAAATAAGAGTTCCTTGTCATTACCTTACATGGAGGAAGGTTGAGCATTGGGCAAGGACATGGATGGCGTGGGAGGAGTCAATATGAAATTCATATTAGTTTAACGTAAGTAACACCTTCTTACAGCATCATTGCTAAATGGCCAGAGTTAGAACAATCATTCGAAGCTAAGTAAGTTCATGGAACTTCAGGAGAAGGCCGTACTTTTTCCTCTAGATCAAACACTTAATTACTTAATTTGTCTGAAATCTCACTGTGGAACTCATTACTGAATCCATCAGGACCCAGAGGATGTCAGAATGATTTAGCAGTCTTATAAATTTCTTTATATACTCAAGTAATTCTCGTTGTCTGTTAAATGCTTCAGAATGACAGGAAGATATAACTTATCAAAGTGACTGGAAATGACATTGAAAACATCTTTTTATAAGCCAAAGGAGTATTTTTAAACCCCCCAAATTAATATTTAACTAAGTTAGAATTAAACCTGTTTTTTTTCAAGCCCTTGATTGTTTTTATTAGAAGCAGTTGCTTACCTTGGTTTAAGAAGCTTGGCTAAGGCAGGTTACTCACATGTCTCATTTATCTAAACTTTGTATTAAGTATTTTAAATGCATTTTAACTCCTAATTTTGAAAATTAGACAAGAACCCACAGAAAGTAGAGGTATACTCTTTTTTTTTTTACATCTTCAAATATATTATTCCCATTAAGAGTATCATTTTCACTAATGTCAAAAGGTCTTTTGGTACCTAATGATCTTGACAAGAATAAGAACAACCATGTGGATTTGGAATGAGGAAAGAATAAGGTCATTTATCTGTGGTGCTATGGGAGAGGCATTTTCTTTTTCAATTTTCTTCCTCCTTTTTCTTATTACAATTACTGTTTGGGTTCATAATGACAAGTCCCATCATTACGACTTTTCCAGCTCACAAGCTGGAGAAAGATTAATAGTGGAAGAAAATACAGTCTTTTGGCATTAGAGCTACATCGAGCTGTTAATATAACAGAGCAGAAGTACATGAAATCCATTTATAAGATTTATGCTTGTGATGGAGAAAAAGTGGTACGTGGTATAAAATGTTAAGATGTAGAGCCTGAAATGTTGGCAGGTGGCATGTAAATTTCATTCATTCACTCATTTATTCAGCAACTCTCCAGCCTCAATTATGTGTGCATGTCATACACTGAAATAAAAATAAACCCTAGTAAGACCCAGTCTGATAGGACATGGAGTGGAGAGCATGCATAGGGTACCAAAGAGCTGGGGGAGGCAGTTACTGATTTTGTCCATCCTGAAAACTAAAATTATCTGATGAGAACTTCTGTTTCTATGTGTCTATAATAATGGCAACTAGAGGTTGTTTAACACAGAGCTTCATTAAGAATAAATAAAACCATAAATGAAAACTGTATATTTACTAACTTATAGTAGTACACAAAAAATAAAGGCTCCACAATGAGTCTGATATAGTCCTCTGATTTCTCCACACTAAAAAATTTGCTATTCCATCTTTCACTACTATAACAAAGAACACTTCTGGGTTTTTCCCCCCAATGTAGTTGTATAACTATGTGGTATCCTCCTATGATGGGTTTGTAGATGTCTCCTGGCTACATGTCTCTTATTACTAGCCACAGAGAATTATTAGGTTTTGTCTCTTAACCTTGGGAAAAACTGCTCCACGTCTGGTTTACTAGAGCTGTCCAAATGTTCTTTCTGTGAGGTTTCCTTTCTCAGCCCTATAGCTTTGGGTGGAACATTTGAAAAATGCTTTGAAGCAAAAGAGTCATTTCCTGCTTGGAAATCTGACAACTATAAAGGAGAAATAAGGAGTCCATGCCCAGTTGTGCAACATCATTTAACACACTCCCAGGTAGAAATAGGTTAGGACTAGCTTAGGGGTGTTGCCCATTAATCACTTCTTGCTCAATGTCATGTACAGTGGGTTACAGTCACTACTGTGCTAGGCACTGGAGATGCAACAATTGAGAGCAGAGCAGTTCCTCTGTCCCCAAGAACTCACCGTCAGGTGAGGTGGCCAGGTGGTGTGATTAGTTCTATGATAGAGGAATGCAAGTGGTGGGGAGTTTGCTATGAGATCACAGAGAAAGCTTACTTAACCCAGAAAGGCTAAAAGCATTTAAAATTTCACTAAATAGCCCAATTTTTAGAATGTTGATCACTCTAAAATAATCTGGGAACTTTCTCCAAAAATTTTTTTAATTCTATATTAAAATATAAGCTGGTAAATCTTGTGCTGTGTTTGTCAAGGTAATGTCCTGTTATTTAATTTCATGAACTCTTAAAATGTGAGATATATTATTAGGAAGATGTTAGGAAAGATTTCCCACAAAGATCCTATCAAAGCTGGGGCTTAAGGAACCAATGACAGTAAGCCAGAGAAAACCACAAAGCAGAGAGGGAATGCTCTTTGTGAAGGAAATAGCACTCACAAAGGCTGGGACACAAGAGGTAGTGGATTGGGAAAGCTGAGGGTGAGGCTCTCCATAAGGCAGTGGGGAGGGGAAGGTATAGCAGTGAGAAGGAAGGAGGCTGGAGAGGTAATCAGGGATGTAATCGTGGAGAACCTTATGTGCTGAATAAGGAGTTTATCTTGAAGGTAATGGAGGAAGCAGAGATGATAAAGACCTATGAAATAATGGGATAAGATCAGATTTGTATTTTAAGTAAGAACTCTCTGTCTGTACCTTGGAAGATGACTTGAGGGATAATACTGGAGAGAGGAAGACCAAGGGGAGGCTGACTCAATAAACCAGGGAAGGGCAGCTGGTGGCCAGAACTTAGGCAAGGGGAGGAGTGGTGAACAGAAAGAAAGAATAAACTAGAACGATAAGTACTTGAACTGGATTTGGTGACGGGCCAATGGAGGAATGAGGGAGAGGGAAGAATCCTATTCAACCGTGGCCATCAGCCTATGGGTGCTCCATCTGACCAGACCAACAGTAAGTGCTCACTGGAAGGAAAGAAATGATAACAAACCAAATAAACAAACATGTTTCCTTCCTTTATCACCAACACCACATTTTAAATACTTTTTTTTGTTTTTTTTTATTTTTTTTAAATTTTTATTTTTCTGAAGCTAGAAACGGGGAGAGACAGTCAGACAGACTCCCGCATGCGCCCGACCGGGATCCACCTGGCACGCCCACCAGGGGGCGATGCTCTGCCCCTCCTGGGCGTCGCTCTGTCGCGACCAGAGCCACTCTAGCGCCTGGGGCAGAGGCCAAGGAGCCATCCCCAGCGCCCGGGCCATCTTTGCTCCAATGGAGCCTCGCTGCGGGAGGGGAAGAGAGAGACAGAGAGGAAGGAGAGGGGGAGGGGTGGAGAAGCAGATGGGCGCCTCTCCTGTGTGCCCTGGCCGGGAATCGAACCCGGGTCCCCCGTACACCAGGCCGACGCTCTACCACTGAGCCAACTGGCCAGCGCCCATTTTAAATATTTTTATATCGTCTCTTAAAATTTTATTATTTATTTTGAACAAGTAGTATATGAACACAGCTCAAAGCTCTAGAAACCTGAACAAGGAACACATTGAGAAGTCCCACTCTTTGCCAGCTACTTGCTTCTGTGTGCCTTTCCAGGGTCTTTATGCAGATGCCCATATACACAAATACATATTACGCCTTTCTTCTACCAAGGGCAGCAGCATACTTTATACAGTGATCTTTACCTTGATCTTTTGCTTTGCTTAGCTTTATTTTGTTTTGTTTTAACCTGATATTATATCCTGCGTAGTTTTCCATATCAATGTAATGAGAGAGTGACTTCCTTATTTTCTATTTACAGCTGTATAGTATTCTGTGGTGTGAGTTACCGTCGTTTATTTAGCCAATTCCCTGCTGTGGACACTTGGATTGCTTTCAGTCTCCTATTATTGCGGAAGCAGCTTCGATAAGTAACTTAGGCATTTATCATTTTGTATGTGGGCATGCGTATGTGTTGACATGGGCTTGACATATCAAATGGAAAAAGCTTTTATACACAGCAGTATATTTTGAAAGTTGATCACTCCAATATACTCAAGAAAAAATTGTCAAGACATTTTGTAATTATATATTAAAATAGAAACTGGTACATCTTGCATTATGTTTGGCTTGGGAGCATACTGTTATTTTTCAAGTTTATTAACCCTTAAAGTAGCACATATCTTACATGTATATATTTATATAATTTAGTGGCCATTTATTCACCTTTTTGAGTATTGTCAGAATAGGTGGCTCTTCCGCTGGCCTCCCTGGGCATGTCCTTCCAGGCATTAAGGGGTTCTGCTCCTGGTGTTAGCCAGCTGTCTGCTGAGGTTGCCGAGGAGACTGGACCATGTCTCTCTTACCATCCAGCAAGCTAGCCTGGGCTTTTCGCATAGTGACTCCTTGAGGAGGCTGTTTAACAATTCTCTGCATACAGAAGAGTCAGGGTGAGGCCAGTACATAGACAAGTAGTCCTCCAGGACCCAGGATGAAATTCAGAAACTTGGTGAAACTGCCAGTGTATTGTCCAGCACCGATGTGTGACATTGAAGCCAGTCAGAAGAAACAAACACACACTTTCCTGAAACAGGAGTGGGTATTTGGGCCACTTCTTGTTATTTCTCCCACGCAGCCCCTGCCCACCTTGGCCAGTCACCCTGGCTGAATGCTGGGACCCAGATTGGACTGGCACATCTACTTGATATTTTCATGATACCTATGAAAGTAACTGGGGATACCCAGAGCATCATAAACCCAGGGCTTATAGTCAATGAGATTCCATTTTTGCTGCAATAAATAAAAAATTTAAGACATTATTTTATGAGTTTCTCCTCATATTCCTTTGTCACCAATACCACAGTAAAAATATTTTTATATCATTCTCTTAGAATTTTATTATTTATTTTGAACAAGTAATATATGCACACAGCTCAAAGCTCTATAAAGCTGAACACCCACATTGCTAAGATGTAAGAGGGCCTTGATGCTAGCAGGTCATGGGCAGATGAGAAGAGATACATTCATCATATGTTCACTATCTCAAGACTGCCTGTGCCAGTATTTTTGAAATCAAGTGTTGATCAAAACAAACAGAAACACATTTTTAAAATATTTCTTTGGTGCTGGAATGTTTGATAGGCAGAAATGAGTTTTAGATAAACATATCCGATTACACACATTTTAGATAAATTTGCTGTAGAGACAAGGCAGCTTTCCCTTCAAATCTCTATTGCAGGAAACTAACCCCTAGTTTCGATCTTACAAAGCAAATCCCACGAGGCTCACTACCCCAAGGACGTGCATCTGTCCTTCCTGCCAATTGCTATGGAATTTGACATTGGTATCTTTTGAAACAGTTATAGCCTCTCTGCCAGCTATGGGCACACAACATTTTATATCTGGCAAAATCAGAATCAAGGAGTCCCTCCTGTCCTAACTCTAGGTGTGGAGTTAGAGCCCGCTGAGTAGTTCCCTTCGCTTTTGATATTAGAAGAAAAATGGAGAGGATGTTGAATTTCTCTAGGACTTACTTAGAAGCACAGACTACCCTTGGATCATGAATATCCTTAGACTTCAAGAAAAGAAAGAAAATGCTGTGAGAAAAGGGTGGGAGTTGTGTTTGGTTTTCTTCCAGGTCCGGCTCTGAGATTACATAAACCCACTCCACCCCGGCAGACTTATCCAACTCCTGCTGTCTCTCTGTTGGCCTTCATGATGCCTCAATGTGTCTGCTTACTCATCTTCCCAGAAGTTCGTGTTATCTTGCCTCTCAACACTGAACTGTGCCTGTCCCCTTCCTCCATTGGTTCTGTCTCCTACCACAAACAAGACTCTGCCCTATCCCAGTGATTCTTAAACTGTCCTGGGCTTCAGAATCGCTGGGGGTGCTTTTTAAATTTCAGGGCCACTTGCCCTGTGTTTCTGACTTGGAGGATCTGGGTCAGAATTTAGGAATCTGCATTTTAACCAGAAGGCTCTGTCTTGCACGCTGGGTGATTCTGACTCCAGGAGGGGCCACACTCTGAGCAACCCTGCCCTGTAGGAGAGCAGCATTATTCTTTCATCAGAAGACTGCCGTTCATTTTCAGCTCTGCCCCCACCAGTTCTCTGCCTTTGGTTAAATCACGCTAACTCCCTGTGATTCTATTTCCTCCGCTAAAGCATGGGGGAGTGGGGAGAGAAATCACACTGAAGATCTTATGCCTCCTTGCTCCACTGTCTCTCCTCACCTTCCTGAAAAATCCTAACTCTGGATGGCCCAACTCTCTGCCTTCTCTTCCCTGCACCCCAGCTGCTAAACGTAACTAGAGAAAATCATGAACCCAGGCGGACTGCTGCCCCACTGAGCTCCCAACACTGTGCAAACCCACGGGTACACCTCAAACCCGCTCACTCTCTCTCTGCACGAGGACCATTCCAAATGTTCTCTCTCCTCCAGTCTCAGACCCAGCCATTTCCACCCACTACATCTTAACATGTGAACTCACCTTCCAATTCACAGAGAAGATAAAAGCCATATTAAGGAAATTCTGAACATCCTGCCATCAAAGCTACCAAAGCACCTGCCTCCATTGCTGTCCCTTCCTGCTTCCTTCTATCACAGCGTCACTCCTCCTAGCAAAGCCAATGTCTTCTCGAATGCTCTGCATCCTGCTCCTCAATGTTTGCCCCTCTCTCCTGCATCATCCTCTTCCTCTTTACAGTTAGTTATATTCCTGCCACACAATAGACGAGCACTGTTACCATATTGATTTATTTCCTTTTAGTTTATTTTTATACAAACATAAGCAAACACTTCATACAGCATTGGGATTTTTATCAGTGAGAGTTCACACGGGGGGGAAGGGCAGAATTGGTATGCTAAGGGATTTATTACAGGAATCGGACCTCACACAGCTGTGGGAAGGGAGACATGAAGGTCCACGATGGGGCTATAGGACGAAGAGAGGAGTCATTAATCATTCCACTAAGAAGCCAAGCACATTACGCTGGGTTATCCAGGTGGGCCCGGGTGGATAATGGTGTCCTTAGACGAGTGAGGAAGAACGAGATCTGACCACCTTCATAGAAATTGTTGGAGCAATTCCTACAGTTGGAGCAATGCGAGCAAGAGTCACGAGCCAAGGACTGTGGAAGCTAGAGAAGGCGAGAACACCGATTCTCCGCCAGAGCCTCAAAAGGAACCTGTCCCGGCAGTGTGTTGGCTTGAGCTCAGTGAAACCAATGTGGACATCTGGCTTCCAGAACTGCAAGAGAACAAATTGGAACTGTTAGAAGCCACTAAGTTTCTGGTAATTCATTACAGGAGCAAGAGGGAAAAAATGCACATGGTCAGCCACAGAGAGGGATCTCAAAGGAGCACACTGAAGAAGTCTCAGTGTAACTTGAAAGCTGTTGCTGCCCCGTGTAACTCTGTCTTCCCTGGATCTGCAGATGGCATCCCATGCTGGAGGGAAGAAGCAAGAAGGCTGGAAGCAGAGAAGAGCTGGAACCCCCTCAGTCAGCTCTCCATCTGTCCTTCGCTTCATCCCACAAACGCCGTCAGAACACTTTGTCAACTTGCTTTCTAAACCTTACACCACTTCTCCTTTGGCCAGCTCCAACCCACAGAGAGAACAGAATTCATAATCTGGGACCCTCAGTTCCTAGCTTAAGCAAGTTGACACAGCACATTCCAACCTAGGGTCATATGGTTTGATAGGTTTTCATCTGGTTTCCCTCATCCCTCATTCCTATATCACTGAATATTCTTCTAAACAAATTTGGAAGGAACTCTGATAAACCATGATTTATTGAACCTCCCTTCTATTATTGGTAACTTAGGATATTGTCTGTCTTTCTATATTATAATTAGTGCTGCGATAACTCCCTGCATACACATTGTTGTCAGTATTTCTGACATCTCCAGAGAATGGATTCCTAGAAAGGGTAGTATTGAATGAAAGGGAGTGGATTTCTACAGATGGTGATGATTCCTGCTCAACTGTTATTCAGAAGTGATGGATCAGCTTTCATTCCTGTTAACACTAAGCCCAGGCCAACATTGAATATTATGTTTTACATCTTTTCAAAGAAGCAATTCTTGACTATGTTCAATTGCCTGAGAACTGCTCGTGAGGTGAGCTGGCTGAGACACTCACCTCCAGCTGGCTGGAGGGGCTAGTGACACCTTCCTTCTTCTACCTCCACGGATGTCTGCACCTGCAGAGGCCGCACTCCTGGCGAAGGGACACAGCCTCCTCTGACAGGGAGTCTGTCATTTTTCAGTCAAAAACTTGGGGAACTATGTTGTTTCAAGTTAAATATGTCCTCCACACACACTTATGTACAAGGGAAACTGAGAAACAAATAAAGAGTCTGAAATAAAATGAGAGCAAGTACTTTTCCAACTGTAGCTAGCACATTCCTTGCTAGCTAGTCACAACTGGCATTTACCTTCCTAAAGTTTTCAATTACGATTTAAAATTTTTCAAAGTATTTATGTTGTACCAAAAATTAGATTCCACTTCAAATATAGCAAAGACATAACCTTTGGTTTACTGCTAAAACACAAAAACACATTACCTGGCTAATTCCCATTGCAAATCATTGAATTAATCAGGATAGTTTTATGGCCCACTATGTAAAATAATATTTTTGGTTCTCAATGTCACTGCAACAAAAATGCAAAATAAAACGTGATTTTAAAAAGCCGATGTGACCCAAGGAGAAAAGCCCTCACACAAGAGAATTTTGTGTGGGGGTCATTGAGCAGCCTGTGCTATATGTTTCCCAAATTTTTATTTCAACTGATATGCAATGGTTAGATGGATAAGCAGTAATTGGCACACTGAGAAAAGAAATTAATACTGACTTATCTTCTGTCAAAACAGCAAAGTGTATTATTTTTATATTTATAATCTCACAATGCTAATAAACTAATCTAGTTTCCATTTATCAAAACTAGAGATGTCTGAATTCCTGATGACTGGTTTGCTTTATAAAAACCTATTTTTAGTGTTATCAGACTGTCTGAGATCTTTAGGGAGTTTCTGCATTAAGTGAGCCAAACCACACACAAACTGGACATATACAAATTCCTAGAGGGCTGAGCAACTAGGGGCACAGTAGAGATGGTCAGTGGTCCTCAGAGTGGCCTCAAAACCACCTCTATCAGCATCACCTTGATCAGAAATTATCTGAAATACCAATTCTTGGGGCACAGTTCAAAACTACTGGATCTGAAAGTCTGCTTAATTTGTGTTTCAACAAGCCCTTGTGATAAATGATGAAGTTTAAGAACTGTAGTAGGGTGTGCTTTCATTCAGCAGGTAAGGAAGCTGAAGCCAGAGGGGTTTGGGTGCAATCCCTAAATTACATGAGAAGTTAATGGCATAATATATGACAAATCCACAGCCAAGATTATCCTTAATGGGGAAAAACTGAAAGAATTTTCCTTAAGATCAGGAATAAGGCAGGGATGTCTGCTATCACCACCCTTAATCAATATAGAACTGCAAGTTTCTAGCCACACAATCAGACAAAAAAAAGAAATAGAAGGCATTCAAATCAGAAAGAAAGAAGTGAAACTATCATTATTTACAGATGACATGATACTGTATATAGAGAACCCTAAAGATTCCACCAAAATACCACTAAGATTGATAAATGAATTCAGTAAAGTAGCAGGATACAAAATAAATATCAAGAAATCGATCGCGCCTGACCAGGCAGTGGCACAGTGGATAGAGCATCAGACTGGGACATGGAGGACCCAGGTTTGAAACCCCCGAGGTCGCCAGCTTGAGCGCGGGCTCATTGGGTTTGAGCAGGGCTCACCAGCTTGAGCCCAAGGTTGCTGGCTTGAGCAGGGGGTCACTTGCTCTGCTGTAGCCCCCCAGTCAAGCACATATGAGAAAGCAATTAATGAACAACTAAGGTGCCACAATGAAGAACTGATGCTTCTCATCTCTCTCCCTTTCTGTTTGTCTGTCCCTATCTGTCCCTCTCTCTGTCTCTCTCTGTCTCTATCACAGAAAAAAGAAATTGATTGCATTTTCATACACCAATAATGAACTATCAGAAAGGGAAATTAAGAAAATAATCCTATTTAAAATTGCATTAAAAATGACCTACAGATAACTTTAACCTAGTAGATAAAAGAGCTGTAAAGCTATACTTGGAAAATTAGAAGACGCTGAAGAAAGAAATAGAAAAAGACACAAATAAATGGAAACATATACTATGTCATGGATAGGAAGAATGAACATTTTTTAAATGTTCATATTACTCAAAGCATTCTACAGTTTCAATAAAATCCCTATCAAAATACCAATGGTATTTTTCACAGAACTAGAAGTATTCCAAAAATTTATATGGATCCTCAAAAGAGCCTGAATAGCCACAGCAATATAGTAATCAAAACAGCATGCTACTGTCATAAAAACAGATCAATGGAACAGAATAGAGATCCCGGAAGTAAACCCATTTCTAAATGGCAAATTAATATTTGGTAAAGGAAGAAAGAACATACAATGGATAAAGAGTCTATTCAATAAAAAGTGTTAAGATAATTGAATAGATACATCCAAAAAAATAAAAATAAAAATAGACCACCTTCTTACCCCATGTGTAAGAAAAATCTCAAAATAGATTAAATACTTAAATGTAAGACTTGAAACCATAAAACTTTTAGAGGAAAACATAGACAGTAAAATCTTAAATGTTTATCTTAGTAATGCTTTTTCTGATACGTCTCCTGGGGCAAGGGAAACAAAAGAAAAAAATAAACACAAGGGACTACATAAAAGTAAAAAATTTTTTCACAGCAAAGGAAACTATCAACAAAAGAAAAAGACAGTACATTGAATGGGAGAACATATTCACCAGTGATACATCTGATAAGGGGTTAATACCCAAAATTTATAAAGAACTCATACAACTTAACACCAGAAAACAAAAAATCTAATTAAGAAACGGTCAGAGGACTTGAAGAGACACCACTTCAAAGAAGGCACACAGATGGGCCAATAAACATATGAAAAGATACTTAATGTCAATAATCATCAGAAAAATGCAAATTAAAACCACAGTGAAATAGCCCAATCAGTGGTGTGGTGCAATAGATAAAGTGTCAACCTGGAATGCCAAGGTCACTGATTTAAAACCCTGAGGTTGTAGCTCTGAGCTACATATATTATCAATGTGGGGTCACTAGCTTGGAGCAGGGGATTGTCCACATGATCCCAAAGCTTGAGCCTAAAGGTCACTGGCAAGAACCGAAGTGTCACTGGCTTAAGCAAAGGAATATTGGCATGGCCCTGGTCAAGGCACATATAAAAAGCTCAATTAACAGCAAAAGTAAAAGCAACAATGAGTTGATGCTTCTTGCCTCTCTCTCCCTTCCTCTCTCTCTCTCTTAAAAAAACAACAA
This sequence comes from Saccopteryx bilineata, assembly GCF_036850765.1. Taxonomy (NCBI): domain Eukaryota; kingdom Metazoa; phylum Chordata; class Mammalia; order Chiroptera; family Emballonuridae; genus Saccopteryx; species Saccopteryx bilineata. The sequence continues at coordinate 262,963,064 of NC_089490.1, read as the reverse complement.
CAACAAAAAACAACCCACAATAAAATATCATCTCAAGCCCTGGCCAGTTGGCTCAGTAGTACAGCAACAGATTGGTGTGTGGAAGTCCTGGGTTCGATTTCCTGTCAGGGCACACAGGAGAAGCAACCATCTGCTTTTCTACCCCTTCCCCTTCTCTCTTTCTCTTTCCCCTCTCGTAGCCATGGCTCAAATGGTTTGAGCAAGGTGGCCTCAGGAGTTAAGGATGACACCATGGCCTTGCCTCACACACTAAAATAGCTCAGTTGCTGAGCAACAGAGCAATGACCCCAGATGGGTAGATCATTGCCCCATAGGGGGCTTGCTAGGTGAATCCTGATTGGGGGATATGTGGGATTCTGTCTCCCTGCTTCCCTGTCTCTTACTTAATAAACAATAAAAAAGAAAGAAAGAAAGAAAGAAATACTACTTCACCCCTGTCAGAATGGCTATAATCAATAAATCAAAAAAAAGTTTTGGTGAGGGTGTGTAGATAAGGGAACCCTTGTGCATTATTGATGGGAATGTAGATTTGAGCAGCCACTATGGAAAACAGCCTGAAAGGTTCTCAAAGAATTAAAAATGAAACTGCCTTATTCCACTTCTGATTATATAAATGAAGAAACCCAAAACTGTAAGTTGAAAAAATATATGCACCTCTATGCTCATTGGAGCATTATTTATAATAGCCAAGCTATGGAAACATCCCAAGTGCCCACCAATGGATAAAAATGTGGTGGTACATATATCAATGGAATATTACTAAGTCATAAAAAGGAATGAAATTTTACCATTTGCAACAGCATGGAAGAAGCTAGAAGGTATTATGCCAAGTGAAATAAATTGGTCAGAGCAAGGCAAATACCATATAATTTCACTTATATGTGGAATCCAAAGAACAATATAAACAAACAAATACACAGAAAGAGACACATAGATACAGAGAACCAACTGTACTGATGGTTGCCAGAAGGGAGAGGTGTTAGGGGACTGGGTGAAAAAGGTAAAGAGATTAAGAAGTATAAATGGGTAGTTACAAAATAGTCATGTGGGCCCTGGCCGGTTGGCTCAGCGGTAGAGCGTCGGCCTGGTGTACGGGGGACCCGGGTTCGATTCCCGGCCAGGGCACATAGGGGAGGCACCCATTTGCTTCTCCACCCCCACCCACTCCTTCCTCTCTGTCTCTCTCTTCCCCTCCCGCAGCCAAGGCTCCATTGGAGCAAAGATGGCCCAGGCGCTGGGGATGGCTCCTTGGCCTCTGCCCCAGGCACTAGAGTGGCTCTGGTCGCGACAGAGCGACGCCCCGGAGGGGCAGAGCATCGCCCCCTGGTGGGCGTGCCGGGTGGATCCCGGTCGGGCGCATGCGGGAGTCTGTCTGACTGTCTCTCCCTGTTTCCAGCTTCAGAAAAGTAAACAAACAAACAAACAAACAAACAAAATAGTCATGTGGATGGGAAATACAGTCAGTAACATTGTAATAACTCTTTATGATGCCAGGTGGGTACTGGATATATCAAGGGGAGCACTGTGTAAAATATATGATTGTCTAACCACTATGCTCTACACCTGAAACTAATTCAAAATAATAGTGAATGTAAAGTATAATTGAAAAAAAAATTTTTTTAAGAAGTTAATGGCATAGCACAGGACAAGACTTCCTAGTCTCTAGACAATTTCAGTAGTCCTTCTATAACACGCATCTTCTCCGAGATATCCAGTGAAGATGAAGGTGTGTTTGTTTAGCAGGCTCTGCCAGTGTGGCCAGGCAAGCTACATGATAACACATTCTAGAAAGGACAGCTTGCTGCTACAAGAAGCAACCCATGCAAAAGTTAGCCACTAAGAGAATTCACTGCTGGCACAACCAATGAACACGTCAGCCAACTAGATGAATGAACCATTACTATACCTCTTGATTGGATATTTTAATCATAAACATTTGGGAAAGTTCTATATTGGGATCACAAAAGTTCTCACAGAGGTCTGTCAGAAATCTGCTCAGTTATCCATTTTATAAAACATAACAAATTGTGTAGCTTGACCCCTTAGGGGGAATTACCTCATTGAAATGACCTCAATCATTGAGGGCAGGGGAAGAAAGTGGGCAAGCTTAGCCAAATTATTGTACATCTGCATAGTTTCTCTTTAAGATCTCCAACCAAAGGGGACTTTTCTGTTTCTAAAGGGAAACTGCCACAATGGCAATGAAAAGAGAATTTGATGCTACTGATTTCTGTGGCACATTAAGAATCTCGTAGATGAAGAAAAAAACAACATCTAGTCATCTCTAACTAATATTGTGACTTAATTAAATAGTTAAATTTCTCTTCATTTAATCAAGTTGTAGTCACCAGATTGAAGAATGGATTTATTTGACTGAACTTTTTTCAAAGTCAGCAAGGACATTTTGAATCTTAGAAATATTGAGAACACGATACCTATAGTTTAACAGTTTCTTAGTTCAGCAAGGATTAAATGACCCATGTGGCATTGTCTTTAGTAAAATATAGGTCTATCTGTACAACAAAAACACATAGCTAAAATACTAAAGACACTGGCACTTTAAGTTGCAGACATGATCGATGTCTTAAGAAAGGCTTGTAGCAAATACCTATGGAATTTGCATATAAATTCAAGGGTAGTGTAACATGTCACAATGACATTTCTGGGAAACTATGATGAGACTGTGGGCAAAGCATCACAGATCAACGGAAATAGAAATAGAATGTGAGCCACATATGCAACTTAAAATTTTCTAGTAGCCACATTTTTAAAAAGTACAAAAAAAACAGGTAAAATTAATTTTAATAAGTTTATTTATCCCAGTATATCCAAAATATTATTGTTTTTCAACAGGTAATCAATGTAAAAATTACAAATGAGAATTTACATTCTTTTTGTATTAATTCTTTGAAATACAGTGTATTGGAGATGACGTCAGAGTAATGGCGTGGTAGGAAGTGATACCGATAAACCTCCCCCAAAACTCAACAAGATCTTCAACCAGAAACAGAAAAACCTATCCTTGGAGCCTCCAGATGTTTCGCAATACACCCGAAGGTATGGTCAAGCGAAAAATTGGCTAAATATATAATCAAACCCCGAAGGAAATAGGGAGTAAGAAATGCTCCGTCTTCCTCACTAACCTAAACAGGGCGGCTTTCACTGGGAACTGAGAATATAGAAACTAAGGCGGGCAAAGGGGGTGAATAGATCCAGGCTGCGGCACAAACGGCCGAACCAGGCTGTGGCTCAGAGATCCAAGCTGAGGAAAAACTGTTCCTGTCGCAACCCGGGCAATACAAGCTAACAATCACGCCAAACCCAGACAAAGAAAGACAAGCGGGGCAGCCATTTTCCCTGATCTCCAGGTTGGCGCGCGCAGATAGTGGGCGAGAGATTCCTTCCAAAGCCCCAGGAGTGGGCGCCTGTGCTATCCCACAGAGGGGCAGAGTCAGAGGCCTTTGTATGGGCCAAAAGCGGAATCTCCGGGCTGCCCCAACGCCCTGAGGGATCCATGCACGGGGAGGGAGCAAGAACTAATTCCAACGCTGGAACTTTTCCGTGCGGGAGGGGTTTCACTCAGAGGGTGAGGTGGCCGGCCTGATATCCTGGTCTGCGCATGCAGATAGTAAGCAAGAGATTCCTCTGAGTGCCTCAGGAGTGGGCGCACATGTTACCCCACAGAGGGGCAGAGTCAGAGGCCTTTGTGTGGGCCGAAGGCGGAATCTCCGGATTGCCCCAGCGCCCTGGGAAAGCCGCGCACGAGGAGGGAGCAAGAGCCAATTCCAACGCCAGAACTTTTCCATGTGGGTGGGGGTTTCACTCAGAAGGTGAGGCGGTCGGCCTGATATTCTGGTCTGTGTGCACAGATAGTGAGCGAGAGATTCCTCCGAGTGTCTCGGCAGTGCCCGCCTGTGTTATCCCACAGAGGGGCAGAGTCAGGGGCCTTTGTGTGGGCCAAAAGCGGAATCTCAGGCTGCCCCAGTGCCTTGAAAAAGCCGCACTCGGGGACGGAGCGAGAGCCAATTCCAACGCTGGAACTTTTCCGTGCGGGCGGAGGTTTCACTCAGAGGGTGAGGCGGCCAGCCTGATATCCTGGTCTGCGCGCGCAGATAGTGGGCGAGAGATTCCTCCAAGTGCCTCAGCAGTGCGCGCCCGTGTTATCCCACAGAGTGGCAGAGCCAGAGGTCTTTGAGTGGGTGGAAGCCCCGCCTGATTATGCTAGCAGCTTTGACTGACTGAGCCTTACCCAGAGCCCTGTGCTGAGTGGGAATAGAGTGGGGAGTTGCCAGCTCTTTGAGCTTCTTACTATCCAGGCAGAGGCAGCAGCAACCCCATAGCTGGATTATCAGGCTACTAATTGAGGAAGGAAAGACTAGGAGAAAGGCTCCAGGAACACGGACTCTCTTACTGGCGGAGCCTATAAATGCTAATGAGCCTCGACTGCCAACGAGACTGAAGCACAATACATGACATCTCCATAGAGACTTATCAACTGCAAACCTCTACCTGAGCGTGCCAAAGGGGCAGAACCCGGGGTACAGAGTCACCGACCAGGAAGAGGGAGAGAAAAGAAAAAGCAAGAAGATAACCTCTCAAAATCAACAATAATTTGCAGACTTTATAACCTATCCCATTTTATTATATTTGTTCATTTGTTTCTCTTATCTTCATTCTTGTTTTCCTTTTTTTAAACCCCAAAACTTTCTCTTACGCTTCAAATACTCCTTATCATGGTCCACAATGCCCATGTAGTTGACCTCTAGCTGCCTCTCTGACCTCGTTTCCTACTGGCCTTTTCTTTGCTCACAGTGCCCAACTAAATTGTCCTTTATTTTATGCTTCTAACATTCCAAGTGCATTTCTGTTTTCAGGTGTTAGTTCTTCTGCCAGGGCTGCTAGCTCATCAGATGTTCACATGCTCACCTCCAGGACTCAGTTCAGAAATCAACCCCAATGCCACAGGAACTGAAGCAGCAACCCCCACCCACCAGAGCCCAGGTCTTCCTATGCGATGTTACTTACTTCCTCTCTCTATGGCAATTACCAGTACCTGCATTTATCTCAAAGTTTTCTTCTGCAAGAACAATAAATAATTGTATTTGTCCTTCTACCTCACAGGGCAGTGGGTGAGGGCTAAATCAGAATTTATGTGAAAGCACTTTGGACACAAAGCTAGCTATTATTATTTTTCTGAGAGGATTACCTCATGAGTCCTTGGGACTATCCTTCTGTTTAGATATTTTCAGGTCAGGAAAAGACTGTAAACGAATGGCTGAGTTGTACACTCTATATGCAACAGGATAAGTGAGACAAGGCATACCAACAACTATCCTGTGTGGTTATTCAAGGAAACCAGTGCACTACTGCTGTGTAAGACAGACAGTGTCCTCTGATTCCTAAGTGAAGCAGGACCTCATGCAGCCTCATAGGACACCAGCTATTCTTCTGGGGACAATAAGGAATCTGTAGGGAAGTAGATCTGTTTATTTGTCCTTTGCTCTTGCCATGAAAGGGGTACAAGAACAGGGCACTTGCCAAATTTCCTGAGAACATAAAACCCAAAATTCCAAGTATAGGAAACTAGACTTTAAAACTGGCTTAGTTCACATAGGTCACTTAATGAATATAAGAGGGTACCAAGTTTTCACTGCCCCTTAACTAAGCTGCTGAATAAGAAATTATCCTCAACTTCCTTCCTTCCTTCCTTCCTTCCTTCCTTCCTTCCTTCCTTCCTTCCTTCCTTCCTTCCTTCCTCCCTCCCTCCCTTTCTGTTTTTATTTCCTTTACTTCCTTGAGGTACGGGCTTTTTAAAACATACTGCCTGGAGAATTAACCTTATGTCAGCAACACCTTTATAACTTCTGAACATTTAGGGGAAGAAAGAATATTAAAGAAAGAAAAAGGTCATGCTTCTCAACTCCATAGTCTTGGGAACCAGTCAAAGGAATAATAATGTTCCAGCCAGAGTAATCAGAGCAGATATGGCTAATAGGTTTCAACTTAAGTTGAAATAAATGATTGATAGGGGCTGCCTGGAGCACAGCTGTGTTGGAAAAGATTTTAAGGCCACATCTGGGTTCACAGGACAAAGTGTGATTAATGATGTCTGCCATGGTTGTGAGAGGAGGTAGTGATGGTAGCCATGTCGTGCATTTTTATCCTGAATAAGAATCTTCTGATGGCGAGAACTGTTCATCCATGAGGTTGCCAGATTTTACTTAGAAGAGTATGGGCATACTCTGACAGTGTGGAGATAAGATGTTAATGTGACTTGGGCTGATTTTATTCAACTTGTAGTCAGAATGATTTCCTAACTCGCCAGAGCCAGTAAGTTGGAGAATCAAAGATGTCAGATTTGTGCACCTACTGCTTGGTTCAAGCTGAAGCACAGAACCATAATGCCTCCTTATGCAGACACAAACAGGATGTTATACAGAAAAAATGGGATATTAGACTATTTGAATTATCATTCTAATAAAAATTGTCCTGTGTCCTAGAAGAAAAGAGTGAATTCTTTTTTACTTGCTTGATTTTATGCTTTGTTCAGTTGATACAGAAAAATATGAAGAAGACAGTGGCATTTACCTATTATGCTTCCAGAGATAATATTGTTAATATGTTGCTATAGAAACTTCTAGTCTCTTTTCTATGTATATGTATGAACTTAATAGGATCAGACTATGCATCCTGTTTTTAGCATAAATTTTCATTTAACAAAATATAGACCCCTTTCTAAGTTAATAATAAATATGACCAACTATAGTATTTACTGAATCAATATTACTTTTTTTATATATGATATAATTATATATAATTATTATCATTTATTTAATCAATCTTCATAGGATGTTTCTCATACCAAAGTATGGGAAGGTGAATTCTTTTGCATGTAAATATTTGTGCACTGATCATTTCCTTAGAATGATTTTCTAGAAGAGCATTTGCTGGGTCAGATAGATAAATTTATGTTTTATTTGAAGAGTTTTGATACTGTCCTCAGAAGGTACTGACAATATATGTAATACATCTTGAAGAGAGTGACATAGAAAGCCCAACAGCATTTTTAAGATCACCCACTCTGAGGAAGAGCCTGAGTTATTCCCCACCCACACTCACACAGTCTCTTTTCCTCCTTTATGGTATTATGGATCTTGATTGCGGGAATGGTTATATTTCAAAAGTACGGCAGCCAGTTCAGAAGCAGGCTTTTGCATGTGGGGCCTATGCAGTGGAGCCCAATATCATCACAGCAAGTTTTTCATTTGACAGACCAAAGAGCTTCCCAGAGCCAGTTGTCTCCAGACTGCTGGGCTCCAGGGAGGGACTGAGCATTCTTCCTTGCACTTTCTAGGACATGCCAGGCTCATGCTGACAGAGTAGGCAGGTCTGTAGTTCCGTTCTACTTATCGATCTCTGAGATTACTACAGGGCTGCAGTTGGGAAGGCTGGGGAATGGAGGGCTGGTGAAGTCTGGAGGACGCTCGGGAGCAGTTTTCTGGGTGGTGGTGAAAGAAGGCAGAGTACTGCTGCTCTCAATGACTGTTACAAGCAGGCAGGAGTCAGTGAGCTCGCAGGGAAGACTCACACTGTTAAGGGGTCAAGATGGTGCTCTTGTATCTAAAAGTCTTTTGTTCTGTTTACATTGAGACACATCTCTTGTTATCCCATTCCATTAGTTTCTTTTTTCTTGAAGTACTTTTTTGACCTTCAAAAGTCCCCTTTGTCATCTGTGGCACCTGAACAAATGTTCAGTGTTGAATATAAATGTAGTAAATAATATCATGTCATAATTACTAAGATCTATGAAAAATAGGAAATTATTCTATACCTTCACATTCTTCAAATAATCTATACCTACACATTTTAAAGAAAAAAATTATTTTTGTTTCATTTTCAAGTAATGAATATTTAGTGATTGCAGCTTCAAAATTTTTATTTTCCCCATAAATTGTTGGGTTGTTGCCTTTTTAAAACTGGTAACCACAGCAACTAGGACAACTAACTACCTCTGCACATTGGAATGCACAGTGAGCTATCATGAAGGCGTGATGGAAGACTGTTAGCTCACACAATTTACAGGGAGAGTTTCCGAACACACCCAGTCTCAGTAGGTGAAATGAACAGTCAGTCATGATCAGTGATAACTGAGTTTATTTTCTAGTCTAGAAAATCTTAGTGGCAAACACATACACACATATCTCCTAAGAAGCTAGAAAAAAATACCGTTTTTCACATTTCATTTATTTTCTAAAAGCATGCTAATAGTAGAAAATTTTTCTTTCAAAGTGAAAAAGTAAAAAAATTTAAAGGTAAAAAAAAATTAAACACAATTGGAAACTTCTAAATATATTGAAATTTATTTCTGGAAATATTTTACCTGAAGTTTTATATTGGGAATTTGTAAAAAAAAAAAAAAATTCCATTTAAAAAGTAGTACATACATACCCATTGCAGAAAATTTGGAAAATATAAAAGTTAAAAAAATTTTAAATATAGAATGTTATATTCCCACAACCCAGACACTACCCAAATATAAGCAGTTTTGTTTCTCTATATATTTTAATATTATATATATATAATTTATCTTCATCTTCTTCTAAGTTTGAATTAAGTTTTATACATATTTTTGTATCCTGTTTTCTCTACCTATGTTTTATCATGAGAATTTCCTCAGATTATTTAATATTTATTTAGCAATCATGTATTGAGTGCTTACAATTTGTCAGGTGTATTTTGGAAGAAAACACACGTGGCCCTTGCCATCTTGGAGTCTGGAGCTGAATGGGAAGACCTTCAATTAAAGAGAAACTACAACAGAGTGAGGTGACTGCCACAACAGGGCACTAGGAAGTGTGGGGGCAGCACTGCGAAGACTTGCTAGAAGAATGGAGGAGAAAGCTAGAGGATGAGTAGAGGCTAGACAGCAAATGTGATCATTTTTATGGCTGCACAATATTTCATAGTATAAACATTTTACAATTTGACTAGTTTCTTATTAACGGACAGCTTAGATTGTATATTATTCCTCATCTCTATAAATAATATTGTAATGAGCAAGCTTGTATTTATATTTTTGTCAACATTGCTGATATTTCCTTGTATCAGATTCCTAGAAATTGAGTTCCTGGGGGAAAGAAACCAAGCCTTTTGAGTTTCTTGCTGGATACTGATGAACTGCTCCCCAGAAAGGCTGCATTCGTTTACACCCACCACCTGGAACATAGCATCATCCATGATGCTACTCTCTGGTTACAGTTGAATATTATCCTTTTTTAAAAAACACCAAATTCATAGCCTGACTTGTGGTGATGCAGTGGATAAAGCTGCTCAGTAGAATGCTGAGGTCGCTGGTTCAAAACCCGGGGCTCTCCGGGTCAAGGCGCATACGAGAAGTAAATACTCTGAGTTGATGCTTCCTGCTTCTGCATCACCCCCTTCCCTTTCTCTCTCCTCTAAGAATCAATCAATAAAATATTTTTTAAAAACGCACCAAATTCATAGGCAAACAATATATTTTACTGTGTTTTTGTATATCTTTTTTTAATTACCAGAGAGATTGATTTTTTTTATGTGTATTGGCCTTTTGAATTCATCTTCAATATAATTAGCTCCTTATCTAATCCCTTTAATCTCTATTGATGGTTAATACTTTCTGTGTGTTTAAGAGCAATTTTTATATTGGGGGTATGTGATTTGTGTGTGTATATGGAAGGGTGATTTTAGAAATATTTGTTCTCCAGGTATATCGTGTTATTCAGATCCTCTTTTACCTGTCACCATACCTTGCTATGAACAAGCATGGAAGGTTATTTAATGAGCATGTATGCTGAGCAATGTTGGTAAAAGAGTGAACAGCCAGGGTGTGATCTTGCTTTGGGTTCTCCTGATCCTCATGAATGAGCACAGGAAGCCATCTCAAGGGTATGTGAAAGTCCCATGCTGGCCAATTATGAAGACAGGCAGGGTTTAAGATAAAAGTGACCCTTGATTTACTGACCCATCTAGGTCCATTCTCTATCTTCTACCCAGCCAGGGGAAGGAAATACCCTCCTGAGGTTATTTCCCATATTTGAATAGAGGATATGTCATGAGTGTAAGCCCCAGGGCCAGGTCTGTGGGTCTTTCCTGAGACAGAGCTTGGAAAGGTGCCTCACCTTGGAGGAGCAGTAATGGGGTTCAAGAAAAAATTGGATATTTACAGTAGGTCATTAAAATATGCAAGTCAGGCACTGGCCGGATAGTTCAGTTGGTTAGAGCATTGTTTAAAAACACAAAGGTTTCTGGTTTGATCCCTGGTCAGGGTACATATGGGAAACAACAAAAGAAAGCACAACTAAGTAGAACAACGAATGGATGCTTCTCTCTTCTCTCTCTCTCTCTCTCTCTCTCTCCCCACTCCTTCCTCTCTTTGTCTCTCTAAAATCAACCAATAAAAAAACCATATATATTGCAAGTCAAGAGGCTTCAGCCTAAGCCTGAGGACTAAGGACAGGGGCCAAGGAGGTCAAACTGGGAATTCTTTACTATAATACCAGAAGGAATTCTGCTTTAAAGCCTGGGTCAGAAAGACTAATTAGATTGACCACGTGTGACTTACAAAAAACAACTTAGAAATCAACAGGAGTGCTGTAAAATTTCAATCTATGATATAAGGGTAAGTATAATCCAGATCATTGTCTTCAGTTTTTGGCTCTATACTTAAAATTTTTGAATTCCTTACTATCAAGCTATAAATAGATTTGATTCCTTTTTCTATAAACATGAACTGTGCCACCTAGAGTTTGGTATTGTGATATTTAGTAAGACATTTTCAACCATTTTTCAATTCATTAAATGTTGTCCAAAACTTGTGACCTGAAACTGTTCAGTTTTCCACTAAATAGATGTTATCACATGAAATTGACCAATTTCTAAACTGTCTTGGATTTTTAACATTATTATAAAATCTATAATGAACATTCATATATATAAATGTTTTTATGCATTTCTGATTATTTCTTAGGATAACAGTTAGAATTGGGCCAGTTAATATTATCAAAAATTGATATTATAGAGTACATATTATTGCTACCCAGATTTTTCACTAAGCAAATTGTGAGCATTATTCCATGTCATTAAATATTCATTAAAAACATGATTTTTCTCTAGTGGCTACATGATAATTTACTTTTAAAATATCCCATCATTTTTCATTTTTAGCCATTCTCTATTATTATATAATCCAGTTATTACTACTTTTTTGATGTTATATTTCCACTGAGAACATCTTTGTATACACATTTTATTCAATTAAGAAAACTGAATAAAATAATGAACTTTCTCATCTCACCACCCAGCTTCAACAATTACCAACACATGGCCCATCTTGTTTTGTCTATAACCTCCCAATCCACCCCCCAGTAGATTATTTCAAAGCAATAGCCCAGGACATTTTTGTTTCATAGGCACAAGAGGAAACTGATCATTTGGGGCAGGTAACATTATAGGGTCCTTTTGTTGAAAACAGCTGTAATATTTAGCTCAGTAATTTATTAGAAAAAGTATCAGAAGATTCACAAGAAGTAGAAAACAATATTATTGAAAAAATGTGATTCTCAATTGTACATATTGTTCTTAATTTTATTTTAGTAAATGTCAGATTATGCCTGGTTTTCTGAGGGCAAAGTAGTTATCATTTGGATTCTCTGGCCAAAGACTCTCTAAAATACAGAAAGTGAGTGTGGCTTTTCAAGATAAACAAATGTCACCTTTGAATCTCCATTAAATGGCAAAGAGAGAAAACATTGAAGATATCTAGAAGAGTATCTTTAAGCTGTATAAAATGTTCTGTAACTTCATTTTATGCTTTTAGCATTGAAGCTAGAAAGGAAAAGAGCGAAGGGATGATTCATAGGAGGAGAAGCATTGTTCAGTTTGATCCTCTAGAACATGGTCCCGAACCCCCGGGCCGTAGACTGGTACTGGGCCGTGGGCCATTTGGTACCGGTCCTCAGAGAAAGAATAAATAACTTACATTATTTCCGTTTTATGTATATTGAAGGCTGAACGATGTTTTTTTGTTTTGTTTTGTTTTGTTTTGTTTTGTATTTTTCTGAAGCTGGAAACAGGGAGAGACAGTCAGACAGACTCCCGCATGCACCCAACCGGGATCCACCCGGCACGCCCACCAGGGGCAACGCTCTGCCCACCAGGGGGCGATGCTCTGCCCCTCTGGGGCATCGCTCTGCCTCGACCAGAGCCACTCTAGCGCCTGGGGCAGAGGCCAAGGAGCCATCCCCAGCGCCTGGGCCATCTTTGCTCCAATGGAGCCTTGGCTGCGGGAGGGGAAGAGAGAGACAGAGAGGAAGAAGGGGGTGGGGGTGGAGAAGCAAATGGGTGCTTCTTCTATGTGCCCTGGCTGGGAATCGAACCCGGGTCCCCCGCACGCCAGGCCGACGCTCTACCGCTGAGCCAACCGGCCAGGGCTTGAACGATGTTTTATTTTTTAAAAATGACCAGATTCCCTCTGTTACATCTGTCTAAGACTCACTCTTGACACTTGTCTCGGTCACGTGATACATTTATCCATCCCACCCTAAAGGCCGGTCAGTGAAAATATTCTCTGACATTAAACCGGTTCATGGCCCAAAAAAGGTTGGAGATCACTGCTCTAGAACTGTTTGGCAAACCTTTTTATAAAAACCGCCCACTTTTGCAGTGCTGGTCAACCTGGTCCCTCCCACCCACTAGTGGGCGGTCCAGCTTTCATGGTGGGCCAATCAGGGCATCATTTGGTTGCTCCGCTCAGCCCACTAGTGGGCAGGAGGGACCAGGTTGACCAGCACTACAAAAGTGGGCGGTTTTTATAAAAATGTTCGCCATCATGGCTCTAGAAAGACAGGAAGGCTTTTTAGCATGTGGTGTCATGACACCCACTCTGAGTCATGAGTGGGAGATGAGAGCTGGAGGTGCATCCCTAAAATATTTAAATCATAAATCAGGTGTCAGTAACAGATACTCCCTTTCTTATAACCCAGCTGTTTTATCTCTGTACAGATAATTGTCAGCTCCTTCCTCATTCACATTCTCCAGCTCCATCCAAGAACCTACTTTCCTACCCTTTGTTTGTCAACAAACATGTATTAATTACACACAGGGGACCCAACAAAATTTTAGGCACTTATTATTAGGTCCTTTCACTCACTCTATGTATTATATCAAAATTATTTTGAATGGCCGTAGGACCAATTATTTTCTCAGTTAATTTTTTTAATCCATGTTTCTTTTTTCTTTCTTCATGAACTTGAAGCTCTGTGATCTCTCTTTGAAGCAATCAAATTAGCCTTCTTTTCTTTAACAGCTTCTATTTACCTGCTTTTTGTTTTATTATTTATTTCTCTCACCCTTCACTTATTTTAACAAATTTATTTTCCCAACTTTACTGTATTGTCAGGCTATCACCTAAGATTTGATTGGTTCTTACTCTCTAATCAACTTCTCTACCTTCCTTGTGTAAACAGAACAGACTGTCAAGGTCATGTTTGTATTCACCACTGAGATTATTGCCTTTGTTTCCCATGAGTGGAAAGTTAGTCCAACTAAGGTGATGTTATTTTATATCTCTTTTTAGAAATCATAAGTTCTAACTGAAAGGGTAAATTCTGAAATGCTTTGCTTTGTAACCATAGCCCATTTGAAAGCAGTTTTACTTAAAATCATGATTCAAGATTGCTTGCTGGTTGGGAGAGAATCGGGTTTCCTCAAAGAGAAAGAGAGAGTTGAAGAGGTTGTAATATAAAGAACTTTCTTCTAGTTTGGGGAAGAGATTATTCCAGGGCATTCATGCTGTAATTACAGAGGTATGACATGTCTATTTTTTTTTTTCTCTCTCTCTCTTTGTCTTTCTCTTAACTTCCATTACGATTTCTGGGTAAAAAAACAACAACAAAAACAGAACAACAAAAAAGAACAAGGATGTGCTCTAAACAGAAGAGACTTAGAATTTATGGAAAATTGCTTTAGCGGTGGCCTGGGAAAATAAGCAATGAGAGGAATTTTCCCTCATCAGAAATAGCCAAAAGTGTCAGCTAGGGAAAATGATCTGGAAACTTGAGGTTTCATTCTTGGGAAGGTAAAGGGTAATTAATTCTATTTAAACTCAGGATAAACCAGGATTAAATTAAGCGCTGATTAACAACAAAAATTATGGGAAAGAAGGACATAATTGTATCATGAAGCTTATATTGCTTTAATTACATCCTAATTATATGTCCTTTTTTAAACAGAGAAATTAGTAATATTAATAAATATTTGTGCTTGTCTGTTTTAATACAGAGTTTTACTTTCATGTAAATAAGCATAATTACAGGGGAAATATACTAATCTTTTTTATAATGAAATAATGCCTACATCATTTTTAGGGGCAGCAAAGTTATAACCACCAATAACACTCTGACCACTGATACTATTTATACTTTAAATGTTTATAGTTCAAGTACTACTAATGGAATTAAGAGTCTTTTAAAAATTGACCTTGGAAACCCAACTTTGAAAAATGGTTAACAAATGTTAGGCCAACTAACTTCCCTTTTTCATAACAAAAAAATCATTAGCAAATACTTTAAATTATATATGAGTTGATTATTTACTATGTACGTAACTAATACAGGGTAGGGCAAAAGTAGGTTTATAGTTGTATGTGAAACATAGAATTTATTCTTGTATTATTATTTATTAATTTTTGTATTATTTTCCATATAAACAATGTAAACTTACTTTTGCCCAACCCTGTATAATTGGATAATACTTTTTCTTGGCTCTGGAAAATCTTAGTTGCCTTGTTTTCTCCTCATTGTATCAATGGCATTTAGAAATAGTGAGTACAATCTAAAATAAAACACTTTTCACTTTCAGATAAGTTATTAAAGTCTAGAGTAAAGAAAGTAGTCTGAAAGCCAAAATATGTTTGATTATTCTCTCTTAAGGCTCCTAAGAGAGAATACTGTATGTAGGTTTAAGGAGAGATCGTGGAGACTTGGTTTCATGTAAGATAGCCTATGCTCTGCATTGGCACTGTGACAGAAGAAGAAATCTCTAACAGTGTCCTTTTTGGCATAAAGTTAGAGAATTGATACCTTGAGCTCTGAAGAAGCTCTGTGTCCACTTTGGCCAGTGGTGGTAGAGTAGGAATGACTGAGGAAGATCTGCAGGCTTCCCGGAATTCTGCCCACCACAGGGGAGAATAAGGGAAGTAGCTGAGAGCAGAGCTGAGAAAGAGCAGTTTGGCACGAGCATGAAGTTTGTGGAGGGGGTGCCTGGGCGGTGAACCTGGAAAGACAGTGGGGCCTGGTGTGCTAAGTTAAGAATTTTGGCCTCTATCTAATTGACATGCAGAGGAGTGGCATGGTCATAGCAATATTTCTGGAAGATTAATCTGACGTGGGGTACGAGATAAATTGGAAGGGCTGGACTATAAACTGGGAAATCATTTAGAGGGCAGTAACTTTGGAGGTGATAGGACCTGTGTTTGGGGAGCAGAATTTAACATGGAAAAGAAGGGATAAATGGAGAATTATGTGAAGGAAGAACAAGACTCAAAGACCAATTGGCCATGGAAGGAATCATGAGAACTGGCGCGCTGTCCGCTTCCTGCAGAGGAAAAACAGCATGGCTCAGGTTTTCCATACCTGTGGCAAACTGAAGGGTTCTTTAACTCCGAGGAAGGAGCGCCCGCTTCTACATTAGGTGTCTAATTGAATAAGTACAATTAATCTTTATCCAAGCAATATAATATATAAAAGCAGTTTGAAATTACAAGCTGCAATAGTTGTAAGAAACATCATGGGAAAGCAGTTTTCAAAATTTCTCCTTTGTCTTTCCTCCCCCCCCCCACCTGCTTAATAAATATCATATGTAAAATCCTTATATTAGATAGCATCATAATTGTTAATTTCTTCATACTTTTCTTTATGCAAACCACTCAAGAGAAAAACAATACAACAATAACAGCAAGAACAACAACACTCAATAATTGAACTTCGCACTAGCTGGCGTTTTACCCTATTTGGGAAGTGCTCTTGACTTCCCCTGTTGGTAATCCATATTTCCATTGGTATGAACCGGCTGAGCTGGGGAAATTACTCAATGTCTTTATTTATGGCCTATTCCACAGTTTTGAAATTAAGTTCACATCCGGTGTTAGTAGGTATTCATTACCTTTCTAAAATGCCATTTTAAAAACTGATTGCTTGGGGAATAGATGGCAAAGAAGGGGACATTTCATACTCAGATGGTTGGCCCTGCTCATAAAATGTTATATTTAGACATTCTCCTATATTTGTGGCATATACTGCTACTTCTCCTAGTGGGCCCGGCTAACACTCTTGGGCTTTTTTGCATCTTCTTGTTTTAAAACAGTTATCTTGTTTCTAGAGTAAAGCTTTTGTGTTCTGTAAAATAATATGCATGCTGACAGCAAGACATAAATAATGAACCATCTAATGCAACATTTCAGTAGATAACACAATTAGAGAGACTTATTTCTACTGGAACTAAAAAAGAAAAACAAATAGAAAGGAGGAAGAAGCAACCCACTAGGAAGGAAAAACTAAGAAATAAACAAGTTGTTTTTCACAAAGATCATCCTGTGTATGGATGCCTGTGAGCCTCAAAAATCACTCAGTCCTAGAAGTTGTGAGTCAAGTCTTCTCCAAGGTGCTTTTCTTTCCCACAAAGAGGTCATAACAGGTGTATATACAGATCTATAATGCCTTTCTGTTAGAGAAATGAAAGTGCTTCCAAAACAATCTTATAACATTGAGATGGAGGAAATGATGGCAGGTTTTATATTACCCCCATCATACAGGTGATGGAGGCCCAGATAAATGGTGTTGGTGACAAAGTCACAAATGGATGCTAGGCCTTCTGATGTACGGCTAGGACTTCAGTAGTTAAATGAAAAATGTGTTCCTATTTCACTCAGCTCTTTCTCATCTTTCAGAGAGCAACTTTGTAACTCCTGCTCATTTCTACACAGACATGTATTCCCGCCTCCATGAAGTGGGGCTCCTGACTTATATTTAAAATTTGAATCTTATATTTGCAAAATATTATGATCAATAAATTTGAAGATAAAAAAAAATAATTGGCATGTACTCCCCCACCAACAACAGCTTTATGATCCATAAACTGATCTATAACTTTGGGTAGTAAAATTTTTCATTACTGCTTAGGGGTCATACACCCCTTTAGAAATCTGATATAAGCTATAGATGATCTTCCCAGAGAGGTGTACATTGACAATTAAAAGGGCATCTGAAGCTGGTACCACCTTTAGTAGGTCCATGTACCATGTATACCTTGGTTAAGACCCCAATATCATACAAAGAAGGTAACTTGGGAGAGAACTTGGACTATATCCTAGCCCCACCTTCCTATCTGACTTTCAGAAAAGCTATTTCTTTATCTGTAAAATGGGTATCGTGCTCTTGAATTGGGATTGAAGAAATTAAATACATAATGCATGTAAAGCACGTAGCACAGTGTCTGGCATATAGAATGTGCTCCATGCATGAGAATTCTTTTCTCTTGAGATATTTAGCAGGAAAGACTGATGTTGAAGCAGGTATCCTGAAGTTGACCCTCTGGCCCTCTTCTCCCTGATGGCTACAAATATTATGCCGGGGGAAGATTAATACAATTAAACAAGAGTTGGAGCCTTTTAGAGTCTAAATCATCCTGGTTTACACTGTTAGCCAAATATTTTTGACATTCTTTCTACATTAGGATAGTTCCTCATGGTGTGAATCCCATCTTCCCAAGATAGAATACAAAGCTCCCACGGTTCTCAGTTCCCTCTGCCTCTGGGATGCAGCCATGTGACTTAGGCTCTGCTAATCAGATGCACATAGAGAGATGTAGATACAGAAGTGATTTATGTGAGGAAGCAGGTGGGATGCAGGACATCCATTTTGCAAGCACAGATGGTAGGAAGAGGCAGTGTGGTTCTGGAATCATCAGGAGCAGAGAATTCCTTCCCAGCCAGTTCTGCATTGAGGTTCCGGGGATTGTTCCCAGAAGCCCACTTCAGAGCCTATTCTTCAGTTCTTCCAAAGACCCTGTGAACATTCCAATATATTAAATTACTTCCTCCTTTAACTGGGTAAAATAGCTTCTGTGGTTGGCAACTAAGAACCCCGATTTGCACAACGCTGAAATGTCCAACTATTTCATTAAATCTTCCTCCCTGCCACAACAATGTCCTTGCATTAATTTTGCAACATGACCTAGTGTAATAAAGGACCCTGATATCCTTATATAAGAATGGAGTTTCTGTAAGAATGGGGCTTTCTATAAATAAGGCACAGACTCTTTCCACCCTAACTAGGCTCCTGAGTGGTGTCCTTGGGCTGCCTGCAGGGAAGTTCTTGTAGCCTTTCGAGAGGTGGACCTACTAGTAAGTAGTCGCAGGGCTCTTCAAGTGGGTTGTTTCTTCCCCACCCTATTCACATTACATGCAGGCAGTTTTTAACCAGTTTGGATGTTTCAGGAAGGCAAATAGCTGAGAAGAAACTTCTGTGAGGGTGACAGCAATGGTGGTTTGAGCTAAAGATTTTTATACAATTATTATTTTATTAAAATGAGGGACTTTTCAGAAATGAGGCCACCTTATTACATAAACAGATTTTTTTTCCTCTTAAAATATTTTGGATTCTTTTAAACAACCTATACCTATCCTAAACTGAACAAAGTTTAGATAAGCAGAGTTTTAGTAAAGCTGGTTTAAAGTCATGTAGTGGCAATACTGTTACGCAGTAATCCAATGAGTATCATGAACTAGTCTGTCAGACATTGTCATAGTGTTAGCAAAATAAGGTGCCAGACAAATAAGACAACCATGCTTTTGCCCTTAAGGATCTTATAACCTAGTAAGAGGCTGACAATTCCAACACAATGTGGTGCTAGAATCTGTTTTTGTCATAACTGAAAATAGTCTCTTTTTTTCTGTCGGGCATTCTCTTTCTTAAATGTTTTAACCTTTAGTAAGAGAGATCCTCTACTTCTAACTGAAACAATAATAGCTTCCTAAAATGTGATGGAAACAGCACTGTTATTGAGGTCAGGAATACATCTTTGTGTTCAGGATCACTAAAAGATTGTGGATTCATCCAGATGTCTTCTTCCCCCTGGTCTGGGAGACCAGCGGATTCAGGTCAGCATACTTATATTTCTTAAGAGTTCCTTGGTAGCAAGAAATAGCTGATTTTAGCTAATTTAATCAGAAGGAAATTTTATTGGTAGCTCTGGGAATCAAAGGAAAAGGCAGAGAATAAGACTTGGAAAAGTACCGGAATCACAGCAGCTGTGGATCTAGTTAATGGGAGCTAATCAATAGCTTTGTCCAGACAGCCTCTCCTTGCTTTACTCTTCTCAAGATTCAGAGCTCAAGGATAGCCCACTCCTGCATGAAGGTCATCAAGACTGCTCAAAAGAAAATAGGTAATTTCTTTCAAAATAGATTGGCAGAATGGATATAGGGAATCCAGATACCAAATATGTCTATCATTATGTTTATGTTTCAAGTGTATGGTCCCTGTGGAACCAACCATAGATGTTTTCCTGAGAGTAGCATTGATGTTGTTACTTACAGACTTGCCTCTTACCCAACCATCCTCAGTGATTCCACTTGATGGGGGAAAGATAGGGAAAATTATTTTACTTGAGCAAGGAAAACGGAGAGAAGTTCAACCACTGACAGCTAAAGTGGTAGTTTTCAATCTTTGCTACCATTAGATTCACCTAAGGGACTTCTGCTTTTTAACATTTTGTTTTATTTTGAACTAATTGTAGATTTAGAGAAAGTTTGCAAAATAGCATGAAGAGTTTCCTAACATCCCTTCCCCTGATGATAACATCTTATATAACCATATTATAATTATCAAGAACAGGCATTAATATTTGTACAATATTATTAACTAAACTATAAGACTTGATTAAAATTTCACCACCAATCCCTGCCCAGGATCCTATTCAGGATCCCATGTTGTATTTAGTTTATTTGGTTTCTACTTCTAAATTTCTGAAACAGTTCCTCTCACTTTCTTTATCTTTCATGATCTTGATTTTGTTGAAGAGTACTAATCAGTAATTCTGTACAATGTCCCTCAATTTGGATTTGTTGTATTTTCTTATGATTGGAGTGAGGTTATGAGTTTTTATCAAGAACACCACAAAAATAATGTTGTAGATCATAGCAAGAGATTCAGAATGTTATTATGCTTTCTTACCAGTGATATTGACATTGTTAGGTTGATGTCTGCTGAGTTTCTCTGCTGTAAAGTTACTGTCTTTTACTTGGTAGTGGTAAGTTTCATGGGGAGAGTACTTTGAGTCTTTGTAAACCCTTTTTCTCCTCTTCTGCTCATTAATCTGAGCATAATTTTTGGGTCTTGTCTGCTGCAGTTATTCCTTTAATGTTTGCCTAATGATTATTCTCTATTTCTCTCTTTATTTCTAAATTTATTAATTGGAATTAGCTGTGAGGAAGAGATATCTGTGCTCCTTTCATCTCCTTTGTTTACTTTTTCTATTTCACTATTTATATTTATATGAGTTTGGACTAGTGGATATTTATTTTATTCTATGATTTCTTTTGTTGCTCAGCTTGTTCTAGGTTTGGCCACGGGAAGCTCCTTTAGGCGGGCACTGATGTTCTGACAAGATCCCAGCTCTTTTATTGAGAATTTCCTTAATTTGTGGCACCATGAGTTGTTTCAGGTTCATCCCTGCCCTCACCCTAAAATCAAGCACTTCCCTACTAAGGAATGTATTAGATACTCGTGCCAAGGCTCCAAAACAGGCATCGGAAACTCTGGGGATGGAACATGAGTATATCTTAAAGTTCCACAGGTAACTCCAAAGCACAGCCCAGTTTGAGAACCAAACTAGAGCAGTGCTGTGCTAACTGGAATGTGCCTATGAAGTTCCTGGGCATTTTATTAAGGCTCTGGCAGAGTAGGTATGGAATGGGGACTGAGATTTTGCATTTCCAAGAAGCTCATAGGTTGGCTTACTGGCAAACCACACTTTGAGGTGTAAGAGACTAGAAGACACTATTTCCTCAAGTACAAATACCTTAAAAATTACCCCTAGGGTTGCCAACTGTGTTGCCCTGATGGGAATTGAACCTGGGACTTCCACACACCAGGCCAATGCTCTACCACTGAGCCAACCAGCCAGGGCTCTCTTGAATTTTTTAAACCTAAACTCTAAATAAGTAATATATTTTACATTGCACTTCACAACACATATACATGCCTGCAAATACAAATGAAATTCCATGAAACAATACTTATCCTTCATATAAGCACTGCACCTAACATTTTTTTGTTATATTATATTTTATGTGTGAGAATGTCAGCTCTGTCTCTGAGAAATGCTCGAGAATGTTCAAGGACAAATCATCACACCTGAGTCTATTTCCAATGTCATGACCTTTCTCCCAAGGATTAGGTTTGGGAATAAAATTGAAATCAAATTGTCTTTCTTTCTTACATACACAAAATGAGAACATTAAAACCCAGAACAAACATTTTTGCAAAATTCCAAGTAAATATTTTCCTGTTTAATATATTTAAAAATACTAAATATATTATCTTGGTTTATGAAATGATGATATTATTCACCTTTGGTAGGTTTTTTTATTATAATTGTTAATGATGGGTTTCCCTGCTGCCCCATGAGCAATGAGGTACAATTTCCAGACAAAGTAAACATTGATAAAAAGGTGACCCTTGAGATAGCCTAGATTGGGGTTTCTGATTTGTACCAGAGGGTGTAGCCTGATATAGACCATGGCAGTTCCTTCACAGCCTCTCAAGCTTTTGTTTGTCTGAGGCTTTAGGAAAGAAAAGGTTACAGGACAAAAGTAGAAGAATTTTAAAATGATGATTTAAAAGGACAGAGGAGGGAGAGTCATAATGTGATTTGCAGCTATTGGAGTCTTTGTCTGACCTAAAGTTTGGAAAGAATGGGAAACTAAGCTATGTTAGCAAATTAAAATAAGCCTACAATGGGCCAAAGGGGAGGAGGATGCTGACTTGATCTCTTAGATCAACGTTTCTCGAAGTTCTGTATGTGGAACACTGCATCAGAGTTTCACACCAGGATGCATGCAGGGGAAGATGGGGTGGTGGTTCTCTGGTCCTACCTAAAGGTTTGGGAATCAGTACTTTTTAAACACTATGATAAGTATACTAAATTATACTAAAGTTTGAGGTTTACCAAAGATGATCCTAATTTAGACATCAAAGACCCATTTTATAAGGCAAATAAATGTGCATACCTCTGTAAAGGGGACTTGCATCATGTGACTGACTAGTTTGGGTCTCTTTGGACCTCTTTGTTCTTATCCTCCTGGAGAACAGCTACCTTGGGAAGACCAAGGCAGCTTAGCAGCTGGACAGAAGTATGCATGTCCTGGAAACAGCTGGGAAACTGAACTAGTATGCAAAAAGAACTGAGGATAATGTTCCTTTGAGGATTCTGTTTAAACATCCAAAATGGTGACCTATTTCTCACAGAAGACTCCAATCTTTTGTATTTGTCTTCTCAAGATGGATAAGATGGCTATTCACATCTGGGATTTGTTGTTGTTATGCTTTCAGCATGAAATGTTCTTTTATTACCACTCTTCATTTTTCAAAAAGATTTATTCAGTACTCTGCCTGTTTAGGAAATAGAAGACAAGCAAACAGTTTTAATAATTTTTATTTACTCTAGTGGTTTGCTTTCAGAGTCAAGTGGTTTCCTTTTCCATATTCAATTCTTAGCACAATCTCCTTGACTCCGTCTACACTGCATCATAAATAGTTCCTTTCACCACTAACCTCAACTAATTAGAACATAAAATGACGCTGAATAGTAACCTAGCAAGTAGCGACTCTTTCCACAGAAGCCATCTGCTTCTCCACCTCTCCCTCTTCTCTCTCTCTCACTTCCCCTCCCGCAGCTATGGCTCAAAAGGTTTGAGCAAGTTGGCCTCAGGTACTGAGGATGGCTTGATGGCCTTACCTCGGGCACTAAAAATAGCTTGGTTGCTGAGCAATGGAGCAGTGGCCCAGATGGGCAGAGCATTGCCTTGCAGGGGGCTTGCTGGGTGGATCTGGGTCAGGGCGCATGTGGGAGTCTGTCTGTCCCTACCTCTCACTTAACTAAAAAAAAAATAATAAAAATTTTAAAAGTAAAAAGGTCAAGAAATACTAATCTAGTACTTGACTTTGATCTGTAGAGGTTAAGAGCATGAATGCCAGGGCCTAACTGTTCAAGTCTGAATTTTGGCTCCATCAATTACCAGCTGTATGACTTTGGGAAAATTACTTTACTTCTCTGTGCCATAGTTTTCACATTTCACATATGTAATATGAGATAATAATAGTTGCTACCTCATAGAGTTGACATGAGGATTAAGAAAATTAACATTTGTATAGTGCTTAAAATCTTGCCTGGCACAATAGTAAGTGCCTTATAAATTGCTTGTGGGGGGGAAATTCTGTTCCACATGCATCCTTTTATATCCTTTCACATACTAAATCAAGATAATAAAGTTCCTGCCCTGTGGATATTTATAATCTAGTATGCATATGTACTCAAAAGGTAGTCTGTTCTGAATGACATTATAGTGGGATGTTTTAGAAAGAGTTCCTCAGAATAAGACTATTGGGCCTCACCAGGCAGTGGCACAGTGGATAGAGGATCAGAATGGGATGTGGAGGACCCAGGTTCAAAACCTCGAGGTCACGGGCTTGAGCGCAGGCTCACCAGCTTGAGCGTGGGGTCGCTGGCTTGAGTGTGGGATCATAGATGTGACTCCATGGTCGCTGGCTTGAGCCCAAGGTCGCTGGCTTGAGCAAGGGCCACTCGCTCTGCTGTAGCCGCCCGGTCAAGGCACATATGAGAAAGCAATCAATGAACAACTAAGATGCCACAATGAAGAATTGATGCTCCTCATCATTCTCCCTTTCTGTCCCTATCTGTTCCTCTCTCTGACTCTGTAAAAAAAAAAAAAAAAAAAAAAAAAAAAAGAATGAGACTGCTGTGTTCAAACTATAGTCCTATCACTCACTTGCTGTGTGACATTTGGCAAGTTATTTGACCTTGCTGATCCTCAGTTTTTTAATCTATAAAGTGGGGCTAATACACTCTCTCTTATAAGGTTGTTGCCAGGATTAAATGAGGCCATCCACAGACGATGCTTAGGGCTCAAACAATAATAGTTGTTATCATTCTTCCTGTTAGTAATTCAGATCATGTCATTGCCTCTTATTTCCAGATGTACTAAAAAGCAGCCTCTCCTCCCCTCTCCTGTGACTGGCTTGCTTTAGTCATCATTTCATGTCTGCTGTGGTGAATCAACCACATAGGGGCTCAGATAAAGACCAATACTCCTAACTAGAAAAGCAATTGTGCAGCCCAGGGATGGACTCAGACTGCCCCACTGTGCTCTCTCTTCAGCCATGCTCTCACAATTGTACTTTTGCCTCAGCAGGTCTTCACAGCCCTGCAGATCATTCTGAAGTGTCACAATGCAAGCCTGACAGCCCGAGTCCATTTTGCAGTATGGCTGCTTTAGGCAATGGGATCACATCATATTTTCTTCCCCTTCCTCCTGAGGGAAAAAACTGATCAGGACAAAGCTTGCTGTCCGATATGATGAAGCATTTTGTATGATGTATCACTTTTAAATACCGTGATAGCATAAAAGCGCTCATTAGCTGAAGGGGCTTTCAACGCATGTCCTTCAGTTCTTAAGGACCTTTGGGAAAACTGTTCTGACAAAGAGAAATCTAAGATTCTTGAGGACTCCTAAGCTTGAGGACCGGGTGACTGTTTTTCTGTCACTCTCTCCTCTTCTCCGTGGCACACTGTTCCTGTAGCACTACCTCAACTTTTAAAAATTAATAATGGAGCTATATTATACAGCATCAATCTCTTGCTTGACCATAAGCTCCTCAAGGGCAGGGAACCTGCCTTATTCATCTTTGTATCCCCTGCAAGCGCCTGGCATACATCTCAATCAATGTCTCAGTCTGTCTGAATCTATATCCCAGGTCACACTGCCAGAGCTCAGAATAGACGTGGAGCTGAAAGCAAGTGAGGAATAATTTATTTCCCACTGCTGCCCTGAGTGCTAGCCTCTGAGTAATTCAAGTCACCCCATCATCCTAAAGTCTGCTGCCTCCAGCCCCAGGAAGGGCCTTAAAGTGAATCTGTTAGTGCCTTTGATAAAAGTGATTTACTAAATAATCTTTAGTAAATACATAGAACTGTACGTTATGGTATAGCTTAAAAAATACAATGCAAAAAAGCAACAAAGTTGTAGAACAGTATATAGGATGTGATTTCAAATGTATTATAAAATGAGAAAACATAATTCAATATGCATAAAATATGTCTGGATTGAGATAATGGCTCTCAGAGGGCAGAGGGTGCTGAAGAGATCAGAGAGGTAAAGAAAATGAAGCAGCTGGTCCAGTGTCTTGCTGATTTACAATCCAGGACTAGGAGAAAGTAAACTGAAAATGTGAACTTTTTCCATCATCTGTTTAGCTGATGTGGAGGGGGGGGGGGTGATGGGAGCCACAGAGCCCTTTCTCATTCAGCTTTGTCTAGCATTGGCACAGTGTTGGGTGTATTCTTTGTCCTAATTAAATGTAGGAGCATAATTGGGTTATTTTCTTCCCTTTCAAAAGGTACAAGTCTTCAACTTAACTTTTGAGTTTATTAAAAGAAATAAAAACAGAAAACCATCTTTTTGAAAACTCTCCATGTGTCTAAGCCAAGCAGTCTGCTAAAGACTTACTTACATTATTTGCTTTAATTCTGCCCATGGCCAGACAAGGCAAGTACTAATGTCTCCATTTTCAGTTGAGGAAACTGAGGCCCAAGTAGCTTAAGAGGAAAATACTGGGTTGGATCCACTCACACCTCCCACACGCTGGTGGGTGCGTGTGTGCGCGTGACCGTGTGTATGTTCCCTTTTTGCATCAAAGCCCTGATATTTCTGCTTCTGGTCAGTTTCCTCAATTCCACTTTTCTAAACAAAGTCTGGCTCTTCTTCAAGGTCTCACCGCCTCCTCCACCAGTCCGCGTGGCGTTCCAAGGACTGCCAGCCGCTCCCCCGCTAAGGTCAGAGTCCCAGCCTTTGGTTCGGATTCTGGGTTCCAATTCCACCCTCCTGGAGGCCCGTGCTACGGCCAGGTTCTCCGGCCCCAGCGCTCCAGCGAGACCCAGAGACCCAGTGCTCGGGCGGTACCCTGCAGCCGGCACCTCGGCCCCGCCTCCCTACCTGACGCCCGTGCGGCCCAGGGCGCCGCAGCCTCCGCCCACAGCCGCGCCTCCTGCCATTGGCTCCCCGGGCTGCCCGTCTCCTCCGCCGGCCCCCGCTCGGTCCCGTAGGCAGGTTTTGCCGGAGAAGCCGCAGTCCCGGCGGCTCGGGCGCAGCGCGGGCAGACTGTGGAGCGCAGAGCGTGGACCGGAGCTGACATGTCCCCGCGCGCTGGAGCCCCCATCGGCCTGCGGGCCCGGGCGGCTGCTAACTTGGTGGCGGGCTTCAGAGACGGTGCCGCGGCCATGTAGTCGCCGGCGGGGCTCCCCGTAGCCCGGGAGCGACAGCAACCGCGAGCCGGAGCCCAGAAGCCCGCGGCTTTTCCCGGAGGCGCTGAGCGCGCGCCCCGCCCCGGCCGCCCATCGGGTTGCACTTTGGGCCCGAGAGGGAAATGGGGGAGAAAGTTTCGGAAGCGCCGGAGCCGGTGCCCCGCGGCTGCAGCGGCCACGGTGCTCGGACTCCCGCCCCTGCGGCGACTGCCGCGTCCTCGCCGGGCGCTTCTTCAGCCGAGTCCTCTTCGGGCTCCGAAACTCTGTCGGAGGAAGGGGAGCCTGGCGGCTTCTCCAGCCAGCAGCCGCCGCCGCCTTTGCCGCCGGGCGGCGCGCTGGGCACCCGGCCGCCCGCCGCGTGGGCTCCCACACGCGTGGTGCTGGAGCTTGGAGTCTCTGTGCCGCCGCCGTCCCCCGGAGGAGCCGCGCCATCTGCGCCCCGGGGCAGCAGCGCGTCCCAGGAGGAGCAGGACGAGGAGGTGGGCGCCGCCTTCCCCCACCTCGGCCCCTCCGGGTCCCGGCTGCGGGGCAAACCTGTTTCCCACCCCGCACGAGGGTGGTGAGCAGGGCTCACGGGGGCTTGGAAGGGGGAGGGACCCCAGGTACTCTGTCCCGAGCCCGGGTAACGACAGCTAGGAACCTCCCTGTGAGTTAGTCGCAGTGGCTGTCACCTCCGTGTGTGTATCTACCTGTGCTGCCTGATAACGAGCTTTTGAAACGTCAAAGCAGCCAACTCTTTACTGTCCGCTTCTGTGGGTCTGTAAATGTATGTGATCTGGACGCCGGGCTTGTCCCCACAACTGAAATCTTATTTTCCGAAGTGGGAGTGTCTTCCCACTTGGGTTGTCGAGGGGGAGTGGTGACCGGATGGGTGTTAGGTGGAGAGGTGGTGTGGTGGTGGGGGTAGGGCGGGAGGAAGTGGAGCTGTCCCCACGGAGTTGCACCGCGGGGTTTCAGTGGCTCCGGTCCCCCGGGACCGCGGGCGGTTTTGGCTGGTCCCCGCAGCGGTACTTTGGCAGAGGAGGACTCCCAGCTCTCGGGCCGCGGCGCAGACCTGCGCGTCTTGCAGCTCCCATTCGGACCTATTCCAGGGTGCCCAGGCGCGCGCCGATCTCCAAACTGAATAGGGTCCACCTTGTTCTGGGAACCGTGCCCATCCTAGTTCGTCCAAAACTTGTGTGTCGCATCCTGAGACATTGAGTACGAGACTTTGGTGTCCTCTGCCTGCTTTCTCTGGCTTTCCCTCCCTGCCTTTGGAGGACAGTTCAGGAAGCACAAGGGTTCTTCATGCCTTTAAGATTGTTTGCTTTGGATGCTTAGAGTGGGGAAGTCATCTTGATTAGGCAGGGCCATAAATAAAACATCATCCTAACACAGCCTTGTGAAGTTAATTCCTCAGTGCCAGAGTTGTATTTTCCTTCTCTCCAATGGGATTAACTGTAGTCTTTTTTTTTTTTCTCGGAAGATGCAAGGTGAAGCCATTGTCCTGACAGTAGCCCTTGGGACTCCAGCCTGGAGGCATAAACTAGATCTAGCAAAAGGTGAAGAGTTAAGTCCTGGCCTGGCAGAGATGGAGCAAACCTTAGCTGGTGGGTGGCTCAGTCTCTGGCAATAACCATAACCCATTCCCTAATTCCTCAGGAGAAGTGCAAGGATCTTGGACAGGTGTCTGGAGACCTACTTTCTAGAACTCTTTGCTTCTGAGTTGTGAGACCTTGAGTGAGTTGTTTCGTTCCCTTGAAGTTCGGTTCAATAATCTGACCAATGAACTTCAAGGTAAAAATCACATACACACTTCCCCATTTTCTGATCAGGAATTTAGTTTGGATCCAAAGTTCTTATTGATTCTAGGGACCTTATGCCAGGAGTTAAGCCAAGTGCCACGCCCACCACAGAGTTACTTGACCAAACTGCACTGAACCAGGGTTCCTCAGTGGTTGCATCTCTTTTTGAAGATGCCAGGCATGCATTTTTACGTTTTTCACATTTGTTCACCCCATGATACCTGCCTCAATATGCAGAGATGAGCACACTTGTCACTGGGCAGCTGGGGGTATGTGTTACTTACTGATTTACTGCTAGATTCTAATTTACTGTTGTCATTTGTAGAGAAGAAGGTAGACTTAGTTGCTGCGTGTTTTCTGTGTAGCTAGGAGGGTTTTCCTTGGTACTTGACATGGTCTTGCAGACCCTAGGCAGGGGAAGTCGGGAATTCTCACTTTTGATCTGGACTCTGTAGCTGATTTATTGCCTGGCCTCAGGGTGACAGTGTTTTACTTTCTCGGAAGTGAATATAATGATAGCTTATTTCACAGGCAATGCAGTGAGGATTGGATGATTGAAACACATTTTGGAAAGTGGAATAATTAAATGACATTGGTCAGTATTTGTGAAATCTCACAATTGGATGTAAACTGATACACAGGCGCAATTTATTGTGTAACTTAACCTCTATCAGGGGATGCTGGAAAATTGTTCAGGAGCGGAAATCTTGATTTGCTTCTAGAATTTTAAAGTGAAAAAACTGTGAGGTTTTCCCCTCCCTCAGGAGTAGAGAAGTGACAGTCCTGGTGAAAGAGATTGAAGCCCAGTGCACGTTTTCTGGTTTGTGCACTGGTGATGTATGATGCACTGGTTCTTAACCTTTTGGGCGGGGGAGGGGAACATTTTGTGGGTCTTTTGAAAATCTAATGAAATCTCTTTGTTCTCTGCTTAGAAAACACACAGAAGTATAGATACTATTCCAGAGGGTTTTTTCAGTCAAGGACACCAGAGCACAAACACTTAAATTAGTGGAAAGACCCGAGTTTGATTCCCACCTCTGCCACCTTAACTAGATGCCACCTAACTTGTGGACCATTCAGCTAAGATAAGCCCCAGTTTTTTTCACCTCTTAAATGGGAATAATTGTTAGAAGTTTTATACACACTATCTAATTTAATCCTAGTACAATATCTAACATAGAGCATTGAGTGCTAAATAAATATTGCTATTTCAAGTTTATTTGTGATAAAAAATATTTGTGAAGTGAAACTATAAGCTTGGACTGGCTTATTTTATTTATGCATAGTTAAGTAGAGAACCTGAGGCTGTCTATTCAGTTTATTTCCATCTTATTAGCATAAGGTAGGAAATAGTTTTTATTTGTATCAGGTTGTATTATAACAAGGCTCTGCTAATGTACTGTTGTATAGCAAGGCACTGAGTATAATGCACTAAAAGGCTTAAGTATAACCCATAAAGTGGAAAGAGGTTCATTTAGATTTTAAAATTGTTATGTCTAGCTTGGGAGAATCATTGTTTTTCCAAAGTTATTTTTATAGTAACTTATTGCATGCATTTTTATAAAGCGGCCAAGTTCATGTTTCTAGGGTATCAATACAGTGCCAATTTTTTTTGACAACCTTGTTAAAAGCTGTTTTCAATATATGTAGTAATGTCAGCAGTGTTTGACCTATTTCATATTTACTGTCAGAATATGTGTAAATTTATAAAATCTTGTGAATTTCAGTCACTTCTTTAAACTTTTGGTGCTTAAAAACAGTATACGAAAACCTCAGAGATTTTATGTGGTTAGTTCCAGACCACCACAATAAAGCAATTGAAATAAAGCCAGTGGTAATAATCCTTTTGCTGGTGGAGGGCCTTAACTTCAATTTGTAAAAAAAAAGCAATATCTGTGAAGTACAGTAAGTGAAGCCAATTAAAAGGAGGTGTGCCTGTACTTAGTTTATACCATGGCAAGAGATTGTAATTTTTACGTACTTAATTGTCAAACACATGAGAGTTAGAGATGGTGCATGACTTTCTGTTTAAATAAACTCTATCTGACTTTACCACTGTTCCCGAAGCCTATGGATTTAGGGTCTGTGGGTGTTGAGGGACAGCGGGCTGCATTCCTGACAGTTATAACAATCTAGATTGGACTACTGGTCCTCTGACAACACTTCTGAGCTTTGCTTTTAGGTACTCTGCCCTATCCCTTTCCAAAGAATCTTGTGATGATTCTAATAAAGTCGTTGGTGCCATTTGATGTTTATCAGTGAACTTCTAAGGGCAGTGAGTTTGTCTTCGTATGCCTAGCACAGTGCCTCTAATATATTAGTGGGGCCTCAATAAATATATGTTGAATGAATGAAGAAAAAATGTCTTTGAAAATAGTTGTACATTTGATTGGTGACTATGTGTATTTATTTGTTTTTTCAATTGTGATTTTTGGTTAAACTTCTGGATCTCCTATCAAAAACCCTCAATGATCAGAGTAAAAATATTATGAACAGTTTTTCCAGATAACTTCTGAACACAGTCAAATCCCTAGGGATCCACTCAGAACGTCTATGAAGAGACTTGTGTTTTAACCTTGCTTTTCACTGTGTATTCGAACTTGAAACTTCCAGGGATTCTTAAAAT
This sequence comes from Saccopteryx bilineata, assembly GCF_036850765.1. Lineage (NCBI taxonomy): Eukaryota > Metazoa > Chordata > Mammalia > Chiroptera > Emballonuridae > Saccopteryx > Saccopteryx bilineata. The sequence continues at coordinate 262,932,020 of NC_089490.1, read as the reverse complement.
AGTAGGAAAAACGGCTTAGTAGTTAAAAGGATTTTCAAGTCAATATAAAGCATCTCTTTTATCTCTGCTACACTAAAGTATTTCCTTTATTGGAGTAAGTCAGGGCACAGTTTCCCTTATTAACAGTAGGCACAATTATGGGATGTCTTGTAACTATTCATTAAAAAGAGTTTGAGAACTACTTTTAGTATCATTTTGGATGTGTGTGTGGTTCCTCACATGATAATGATGTAATAAGTGAGTTTCTAGTGTTCATTGGTTAAGAGATATAATAAATAGCAAAAAGCAACCATGAATTCAGTAAAGCTTTTCACTGAATTTGTTTTAAGCACAGCAACTACATACTTTTAAAAATATGTCTTGTGTAATTCTTAGCATATATGTATGTTATTCAGTCTGCTTTTGACTCACTACTTCAGTAAGAACCGCGAGTTAGGAAACTCAGCCGGTCAGCCCATCTGTATTGAGTCCTGGGTATTGAGGACACGAAAGTAGGCAAGACAGGTGGTTTTGACCTCATGAAGCTTCCAGAATAGTGGAAGTGATAGTCACTAAGCACATGGTTATTAATTAACTGGTTTCAAGGGTCCTAAATGGTATCTGGGGAGCAGGCTCATTTAGTGTGGGAGAAACCACCTCATTGGGGAAGTTGATGTTTGAGCTGAGACCTAAAGGACCAGCAGGTGTTAGTTGAGAGAATAGGAGAGAGAGAGGATGTGGGTCTGGAGGAATCTGTTTGGCATAGAGGAGAAGACAGCATGGCATCAGTTGATACTTGGAAGAGGAACAGCAACTGAGTCATAAGAAGCCTTTTTGGACTTTATTCTAAGGGCATGGGCAGCCACTGAAGGATTGGGAGCAAGGCAGTGCCATGATCGGATTGGTATTTCGAGAAGGCCAGGCGGCATGAAGCCTGCCTGCTGGGAACTGCTGGTGCAGCCTGTTTAAAGGTTCCAGGGTTGGAACAGATACTGAGAAGACAGTGTCAGGCTAGACAGTGTGCAGAGGGGACGGGGCTCTTTCCTGGTAGTTCAAGCACTCCAGGTAAATGCACATGAAATATAATAGGAAAAGATTTTAGGTCTATTCAAAAGAATATCCTAGTATGAATATTAATTCTACTTTTTCATTGTGGTATTGCCTTAAGCCTTTGTATTTTCTTGAAGGAAAAAGTTTATTAACATGAGTGAACTTGAGAAGAGACCTTGCAACTCTTCATTTTCATAGTAAATTGCAGGGAAACATTGATCTGAGGTGACTACAAGGGGATATTGCTCTGAGATTGTGTGAGATTTTCTGGTTGCAAGAAGTGTGGTGTTTGTGAGCTAGCACACATTACCAGAGACTAGCTTGTTGGCTTGGATTTTTCTAGAGAAGGAAGGGTCAGCATCAAAGAACTAAGGGTTTTGCCCTTACCACCTCTGGCCTGAGGTATTCTAGGAAGTGTCAAATACTTATATTTGCCAGTGTTTTGGAGCCAGCGACAAAGGCTCTCTGTCCTCTCAGACTTAGCAGATACTGTCTGTGAGCCCAGATGTGTTTTAGTTTGTCCCCATCAGGGGACAGAGGACAAATAGTGGGAAGATCCTGCTAGAAGATTTCTCACAATGAGAAGGGTCCATCACTAGGTGACCTGGCATTAGAGAGAAGCGAGTGGGGTGTGTGTACACATGCACATGTATGTCTTAGAAGAGATGATTATACTTTTTAGATGGAAGACACCCCATGCCATTTTTATTATGTCTGGAAGAGGCTTGTGCTCCCCCCCTCCTTCATCCCTTCAGAACTAGCAGCCAGCATTTCCCTGCTCTGGGATCAGGGTCTGTAGTGCTGAAGGGTACGTGCTAATGACCTTGGTGCAGCCACGTATAGGTCCTGGGAATTGGAAAGGTTATTAATAATTGAGACTGTTCCCACAGTTGTAAAATGGGCATGCCGATATGTATTATAGGGGGGTTGTTATGAGAATTAATGGAACTTGCTATTATTACTGAGGTGGAAATGCTGGCTGATGCAGACCATCAGTGCCGTAGCCAGGACTAGCAGAGCCGAGAGGTCCTTTCCCTGATGCATTATGCCACCAGCTTGTTTTGTGGGCAGTCATGGCAGGCCCTTTTCTTTGTGAGTAGGTAGACATGTAACATAGTTATTACTTTTAGTCTCATGGACAGAGCATTCTTATGTTGTACTAACAGCAAAGTTTTATGGTGTATGGTTCATTAAGCTTTCTAGTAAGACATTATCTCTCTTTTGCTCATGGCACCTGCTCTTAGTGATCATTTATTAAGTGATATCCTGAAAGACTCTATGAACATGTAAATTATACTAGCTACGCCCTGGGAATTAGTCAGAGGGCAGCACATTAGCCATGTGGTGAGGTTGGTGAGATGACCATGTGCTTCACTTATGCCTCCTGGGTAATGATTTGGGGACTGAGAGGGGTGTAACAAGGAAATTCAGTGATTTTTCCGGAAGCCAACTTTAAGCCATATAAACATTGCAGTGGGTTGTGGGTTGGTGGTGGTAGTTCAGGGTGAGGTAGGTGGTCCAGGGGCCACCCTCACTTTGCAGAGGGGAAATCTATTAGAAATACAATAGATCATAAAATTGTAAGAGCTCATGTTTGTAAATTGCTCCACAAAACTCCTGTTTTGTCCCTTTGGGACAGTGTAAACAATTCACGTTTTGAGGCAAAAATGCAGATCACCCAGGAGCACTTTTGATACAACACAGACGCTGGCACCGTGCCTGCACTGCGTTTCCCTTTTTCCAGCCTGGTGCTCCGCCTCACGCACCTGTTCGGGTTGACATTTACACAGCTTTGCATTGTTTAGTTCAAATATTCTTGTCCTCTTTTATGTCTCTGCTATTTTGTCTGGTTTCTTATCTGGCAGTGTTATCGTGGGGTAAAGCGGAACACAAAATACAACGTAGCACAAATATCTTTCTCCAGCAGCTTTTGTGCTCTTGTTTTTCCCTCTTTTTCGCTCTTCTCTCTTAGCATTCTCTCATCCGGTTCAGAATTCCTGGGAAGGGCTGGACAGTGGTCACCTGTGCTTCCAGGGTGGGAGAGAAAACCCTTCCCTCCATGTGAACTGTTGGTTCAGGACCGCGGTCAGCGGTGCACATGCCGAAGTCACTGGTGTGAAGTTTCTGGTGGCTCTGTCAACTTCTCTTAAGGAAAAGCTTCACTGCTTATTTAATGATTTGAATTCATAACCAGACACATGGGTCTGTGAGACAGCTTATAAATCTATACCCTAGGCCTGTACTCCTTTGCCAGCCCATCAATTCCCCTCTTGGACACAGTCGATATAATTTTGATTATGGTGCTTATTTCCAGTGAACCTTTCGGCCCAAGTGCTTTGTGCTGCTGTGGGGGTAAGGAGGAGGGGGGAAGGTGGGGAGGAGGCTGGCAATACTGCCATATTGGCTTTTGTAACAAATTTAATAGGCCATAATGCAGAAAATGAAATTTTAATTTTAATATACTTAATTGTGTAATTTTGCAATGTTTTTAGTGGCTGGCAAGCTCACAGGTGTTTTGGTCTCTGCTTTTTAGAACTTGGTCAGCTGCTTTTTTCATAAGCTGAGAAGTTAGGTATGTAGTTCAGTCCTGGCTGATAATTTTGTGCCTTTCTATATTTGCTTAAAAAAAACCACTGTTTTTTTTTGTTTTGTTTTGTTTTGGCTTCTGGTGTTCACGTTTGTCTTTTCAGGCACTTCTCCATGCGGGGATGCCCACACCTTCAGTAGTGCAGGAAGGGCCCAGTGCCTCATCAGCGGTAAGGAAATAAAGTAAAATTGGATTAGAATTGGTGGTTAAAATCTTACATCACTGTATACTGTCATTGAGTATATTCACTGAAATTACAAATTGAAAATTGCTTCTCGGCGAACACAACCAGCTAAACTACATTAAGGTATTGCAATAGAAGGCAGTTTGGTGAAATCCATTTTGCGTAAAAAGACTAAATGATAACTTTCAAAAATAGGTTCTTTATGAATAAATTGGTTCCATAGGAATATGTCCAGCTCCTGTACACACACACTCCTAAAACTTGTTGTGTTACTCTCGGTGTTTGTGGTGTCACTCTCAGTGGTAGCTGAGTGGTAGATTGAAATCACCGGTGGCTCAGCGGAAGCTATCACCCCAGGTTTCTTGTTTTAAAGGGGCGGCTTTGAGCATTCTCACTGAGAGACAGCCAAGGAGAGGAGGGGAGAATTGCTCCAGGGTAAAGGGTATAAAGGGCAGGCCCGAATGCTTGTTGGGAGAGAAGGGGCCACTGAAGAGTTCTAAAGGATGAGAACTTCAGACTCATCTCAAATGAGCAGCATACATACCAGGAAGACCCAAGACAATGCTGACCTTCCTGTTCTTGTGGCTTTTATCGCAATCGTAAGTAGAAGTGGTGCGTTGTCCGTGCGGCTTTTGCTTAAGGACTGAGCGAGTGTGTGTGAGCAGGAGTGCGACGGAGAACGGAGGGAAAGGACTCGCCCAGTAAGAAAGCTGATCTCTTTGCCTTCTGTTCTGCTGCTTTAAGTGATCTATTGCTTGAAATTTTACTTCTGTGAACTTTCTTCAATATGCCACCTTATTTCCTTGGAATTTCTTGGGTCTTTTGTGCTACAGGCATTAGGTTACCTGAATAAGCTACCTCAGTCCATTGTTGTTTGGGAAAAAAGCCTCTCAGACCTTTTAGGAATAACTGTAATCGTGGAGATGGGTGGGTCCTCGCCGCAGCGCACAAGCTCTACTGGGAGGGTGAGATAAAGTGGAAATTACCACTTCGAACTCTTTCAGTTTTCTTTATAAAAATGTCAATATCCCTTTTGTTTTCAAGAGTGCTGCTTTTGAAATTAAAACATTTCTACCTGGAGAAAGCTGAGGGCGACAGTTTTAAAATGTTAGAATGAGATGGATGGAGAAGAGTTATGCCAGCAGAGTGGCAACATGACACTTTTGTAACCTGCTAAAATCATACTGTTTTAAATTCCTTTAACATTTTTTCTGAGTCATCTTTTTCTGCGTCTGAGGTTACCTGTCATATTCCTTGTTTTAATTCGTTGCTGTTTCTTTTCACCTCTTCACATCTATAGCTTGGTCATCGGAATTTAAAAAGAAACACGAGAAACCACTTTAGTGGGAAGATTGTAGTAAAGCCTTTGTCAAACATTTGGGGGAAAGGCCTTTTGGTTACTGAATTTTATGATTTGCCAAAAATTAATTTGAAAGCTCTTTTTGTTCTCACTTTGTTGCACCCCCTGTTTTCCTTAGGAGTGTCGTGGCTTGGTTTTCCTGCCTTATTATTCTGTGCTGAACAGGCTAAAATTTTTTTTTTAATGATTGGACATCTTGTAGTGCTTTAGGGCTCTCCCTTCGCACATCAATCATTTTTGAAGACTATTGAAGACATAAAAGTGTATAAGAAGAGACAGAAAGTATGAAATTGTGTGTGCTATTAACAAAAGTAGATAATCTTGATTTCTTTTTTTTAACGTTAACAATGGAAAGTGGCAGGTTTTGCTGCTGCTTTACTTTATCTTTGTTTCTGGGATATGCCAGATCTGTATCGTTAATTTTGTATGATGTTTAACAGTGTGCACAGCCTTTTCTGCTCTTATTTCAACTGTTCTCTCATTCTCATTTGTACACATTTCTTTTTGTAGTAGTTAATAGTTAACCCCCCCCCCACACACACACACAACTATATAGATTATGGGGTCTTTAAAGTGGGAACAATGTCATATCCACTCAAATCTCTGTGGCAGGGAGGGTGTATGGTATATAGAGGCTAATAACACATTGCACAAAAGGCAGGTGAGGCATATAGTGTGTCAGGACAGCATTCTGAGTGTTTTAAAGGTATTTGCTCATTTAATTACCATGCTGTAGCTGAGTCATCTTCTCACCCTCATTATACAAATGAGGAGGAGAATTGTGGGGAGAGACTAGGAGAGAGGCGGGTCTGTGGAGACCATGGAGGAGCAGAGCGCATTCCCCAAGTCCCAGTCTCTTGGTTCTCTGTCTCCCACAGCCTCGCACAGATGTGGCATACAGTGAATGATGGTTGAATGAATGATCATTGAATGACTGAAACAGTACTTAGCAGATAGGTCCCTGTGCATTTGGCATTTAAGAGTTTAGATTAAGCCTGATCAGGCGGTGGTGCAGTGGATAGAGTGTTGGACTGGGGTGCGGAGGACCCAGGTTCGAGACCCCGAGGTCGCCAGCTTGAGTGCAGGCTCATCTGGTTTGAGAAAAAGCTCACCAGCTTGGACCCAAGGTCGCTGGCTCGAGCAAGGGGTTACTCGGTCTGCTGAAGGCCCACGGTCAAGGCACATATGAGAAAGCAATCAATGAACAAGTAAGGTCTCGCAACAAAAAACTGATGATTGATGCTTCTCATCTCTCTTTGTTATTGTCTGTCTGTCCCTGTCTGTCCCTCTCTCTGACTCTCTCTCTCTGTCCCTGTGGGAAAAAAAAAAGAGTTTAGATTAACTGTCTGTAGAACTTTTGTTAAGGTCTGGGCTAAGATTTAACAGGGCTCTGATCCTGGTTTTAGGTTGTCAGTTTAATGGGTTGAGTGGGTATGTGCAAATGAAAGGCTTTGACTATAAATCAATGCTTATTTTCCAGTTGACTTTGGCAAACCTTTGTTTAGATAACTTTTGGTTATTCATTACAGTCATGCTTGTAAGCAGTAAGCCATTTCTGGCTATATGTTTAAAGGAATTAATTTCTGTTTCTGATGATATATATTGACAGCTAACCTTAAAATACTAACAATAACACAGTGCTCAGGATGAAACCGTCAGTGGAAGGGGGTTGCAGGATTTCTGGCAGTTTTACCAGGAGTGTTGGTGTGGGAGTTGGGAGGTCTAAACTTTGCCTTGGCTCCTTGCTAGGCAGATTATTAGCTTTCACCATCTTACGGGTGATGGAATAAGAGGTCTTTCAGCTTCAGTTCCAGTTTGATTCTCTCTTATTACAGAAACATTAATTTAAAATTTTAAAACCATCATGGGCATATAGTTTTTTATAGAACTGTTCAATCACATTTTTCTTTTGACAAATTTGATAGTTGTATTTTCTGATTTGTGAATAGAAACATATTTTTGAAAGGAATTCTCACAAGGACACTTACTCATGGAGTCTTCCTTTCAGCTGATGCTGACTTAAACATGCAGAAGAAATATAGTTTACTTATATGTTCAATTTTTATTCATCTTTTAAAATTATTTGGTATGTTTCTGTCAGTCATCAGAATAAATGTTGAGGGTACCTGCTGGTCCCTCCCAGGGAATTTAACGTTGGATAACAAGACCAGTTTTGCATTTCTTTGGATGTTGTATCATACTGTTGTATGCACCAGAAATTACTATTCTAGGAAATAAAAAAGGCTGTTGTTTGGTGCTAGCTCCTGGAGGACTCTGAATGCAGACTGGGTCTTTCTCCTTTAGAACCACCTGCAAATCCTCAGCTCTCTGGGAAAATCTGCTTTCTCACAATAGGCTCTAAACAGAAACATTTGGGTTTGTGATTTTCTTGCTGCCTGGAATTACTCACCATGGGCCACATGTCACAGAACAAGTCTGTCATTCCCGTGTGCTAGACCAAACAGCTTCTGATGTGTTAAAAATCATTCTTATATTTAAAAGATCTGTATGGTCTCTACTGCCCTGGGCAGCAGGGCCCTTCTATACACTGTTCTGGATCCTAGCTGCTCAGACCTGGAAGTGGATTAAAGTTTGTTTGCAAAGTTCAATCCACGTTAGTCTTACAGAGAACATTTTGATGATTGCCAGATGGTTGGGGGCTGGGTAGAGAAGGTAAAAGAGATTAAGATGTACAAATTACCAGTTATAAAAACAGTCACAGGGATATGAAATACAGCATAGGGGCTATAGTCAATAATATCATAATAAATATGTAAAGTGTGAGATGGGTAATTCTAATAACTATGGTGTCAGATGGGTCTAGACTTACTGAGGTGGTCAATTTATATGTTATATAAGTGTCTGATCACTATGATGTGCACCTGAAACTAATATAATGTTTGTCAGCTGTAATTGAAAAATAAATACATTAAAAAATAAGAATCTAACAGAAGTTGCTTTTTACCAGTCTGCTGATTTTTTTTTATTATTTATTATTATCATTTTACCAGAGGCTGGCAGCTCCAGTTAAGCTGTTAGCCTGAGCTATCAGAGTTGTTTTATAAGTTTGTTTGAAATGTAGTTGTTTGGAACATGAAGTCTCATAGATATACTTTTAAATAGTGATTCAGCTTCCAGATCAGCCTACAAAAGACTAATTAACCTAACCTCCAGAATGGGAGATAAAGTCCTAGAAATGGGGTAATCTTTCTTGCTGTGGTAAAGAAAGTAGTGTTTTGGACCTGGAAGGTCAAAGGCTGCTTTGCAGTCTGTTTTCTGTTCCACAGAGAGGTGATGTTTACCTTGGCCAGAGAGGGTACCAGAGCCTGGGCATCTGACTTGGTCAGCATCTCCTGCCAGCTGCGTAGTGCTGCTTCTTACTTTCTGTTTCAAGTTGAGGTGAATTTTGGGGTGCTAAGGGCAAGTCTTCCTTTTCTGTATTGTTGGGAGCAATATAGCAGCTTCTGGAGGTGGATGACTGCAGCATTAGAATATTGGCTGGTAATTCACAACATTTGCACACCTGGATGAGCAGGAACCTGGCCTCCCAGGTGTTCGGAGTTAGGGAACAGGTGAGTGGGAGGAGAGGGAACCCATGTACTCGAGCTTCATGCCAGCCACATGGTGGCTCTGGGTATCCTCCTGGAGATGTGGCCGTGACCTTCATTGTCTTTAGGGCACCTTCATGGGTGCCCAAGACTCTTTCACATATAGGGACAAATCATTTTAACCCAAAGCAATGTCTCCTGCCACTTTTCTGTTCAGTTCTAAGTCTGAAGATCTTTTTATTGTACAGCCTGGTGACTATAGTTAATACTGTATCATATATTTGAAAATTGCTGGGAGAGATTTTAAAGGTTCTCATCACATGAAAAAAAATTGTAAGCAGGTATGGTGATGGATGTTAACTAGACTTACTGTGTTGATCATTTCACACCATATATGAATAGCAGATCATGTTGTACACCTGAAACTGATGTAAAGTTATGTCAATTATACCTCAAAAAAAAAAAAGTAGACAGTGTTTACCTTAGAAAATCCATCAGAATGCCTTAAATTAACCAAGTACTATTAATGGAAATATGAAACCTAGGGATCATGTGTCCAAAGCATTGTTTCTTATGTGTGTAATAAATTTTTTTGTAGAACAAATGATGTTCTAAGGTGCATGGTCTTGTCTCACCCTCACCAGCACACAATAAATTCTCCCGTGCCTTTTCTTTCAGTTTGATTCAAGATTGGTAGCTCCTGTAGATGAGGCTGTAAGTAATTGCCACAAGTCCTCTTTCCATCCAGGACCTATGCTTACACGTGTGCTTTTAGGGACCTCTTTCTCTTCTGAACCCGAATGCACAGTTTGAGGAGGATGTTTTCTTTCATTATGCGGGGAGCTGCTTGTTTCCTCTCCCCTCCTTTCAGGTGATGGTTTAAGGCTGTGTGGGATCAGTGCAATTTGTTCTTTTAAAGAGATGGCGAAGGCCCTGCCTGTCAAGGCTTTCCAGCATTTCCAGCAGTGAGGCAGAGGCCATCAGGGCTCCATGCAGTGGTCCCTGAGAAATTGTCTGTGGTAATTAAAAGGAAAGCAAAACACAGTTTGTAATGATAAATACTGGGTTACCAGGTGACCCCCATAGTGGTAGGTGGGAGCCCTGCTGAGAAGCATCAGGGTGCTCACTTTGTACTCCAGACAAACCTGTAATCAGATGGGCGCTTTCTTGAATTGTTCAGCGACCGACCGTTACCTGCAGTTTTGAGAAATTTGTTTTGACACTTAAGGACATCTAAGGATGTAAATTTAATTACCACTGCTGCTTTCTCTGTGGGCTTGGATGAAAGTGGCAGGTGCTAGAACAGAACTGCCATTAAAATGTCTTTTTTTTTTTAAAGTTAAGTTTCATGAGTGTTCAAAATTTTGTTTCTAAGTTTGCAATATGGATTGATGACTTTAAAACATTGCCTTAAGTTCTGGAGCACTCAGAGTAATTTGACTTTTGAGAGAGTAGCTTGCAGTGTATGGTGGAAGAGCTGCTTACTTATGATATTGTAAGAAACTAGGGCTTTCTTACAGTGGGACTGTGCGTGGGGCTTATTCTAACCCATGTATCTATCAGTACTGATTCAGGATGGGTGGTGAGTGAGGGAGCCAAGTCGCCTTCTTCTTAGGTTTCTGGCTTGCAGTGCCTGTCTTTCTTCTCTGCCTGCTGGCCTGCACTTTTGAAGGCAGAAAGGGGGAAATATTAGAGTACCAAAGGGGTGGACATAGGATACTGGGAAATAAGGTGTTACCTTAGCACACTGTTCCAGTAACAGGTGCTGGTGAAGAGGTCCTGGTGGGAGGTACGGGGCAGGAGCCCTCCGTGGTCCTGCTAACCCTTTTTGCTGTGGGGCAGAGTGGATGCAGAATTCCTGTTTGCAAAGCTCTGTAGGCATTGGAGGCTGGGAGACAGGGAGATGCAAAAGATATAAAAGATCTGGTCAGTGCTTAAAGCAACACACAGTCGGGAGAGGAGCCCGTGGACGCAGAATGAATTGACATGCATGTGCACAGTGCTCTGTCCACAAGTGCAAATGCGGTTCAGACTGGAGATGAGGATAAGGAGGGAGCCAAGGACGGAATCACCCACCTGGTGGATTCATCTGGACACTGGTTTTCCTGGTGCCTTGAAGATGTAAGCGTTGGACGGGAGAACAGGAGGTTGTACTGGGGTTAAATGATTTACCCTCTCAGAATATTCTACTTTTCTCTTTAAAAGGAATAATAGTTAGAAGGAAGAGTAATTGGCAGGTTGTTTTTGTACATGCATATGATTAACTCTCGGTGCCTGTGGAATTTAAAATGACTGGTACAAAATATACTACCATTTTATTTATGGTTTGGTATTTTCTAATCAAGGGTATTTTTTAAAGATGTCTATTTCCCCAGATAATGAAGCACTGTTTATAACTAATACCTTTTTCATCACTGTGTTAAGAAACTTTTTGGTTTTGTTTGTGGGGGCAGAATTTAGGGAGAAAGTACATTTGGTAAGAATTTAGCAGGAAAGCTGTTTGGGATAGAGTATCTTGAGGCTAGCCCTTTCTTCTCAATGTCTTTTGGTTACTCTGTACTTGAAATTTACCAAGTTTACAGCAATGATGTTTTTGGCTCAGCCGAATTTAAAACATTCTCTCCATATTTTTTTCCCCTTCCTCCTCAAAGTGCACTTGAAAAACATCTTAGAGAAGCTCTCACACTCTGGGTCTCCGGCAGGAGTCACGGCCTCTGTGGGAGAAGGGCTGAGGACTTACCCCGTGCTGGGGCAGCCCACCCGGGAGCCCTCCGAGGCAAGGGGACTCGCTTTACATTCTCTGCATTCACAGGCAATAGGAACTGGTTTTACGAGGCAGATCCGGTGATTTTATACTGTAGTTTCTTAAGGCTCCTGACCTGTTGGAATAGCCAGTTCCCGTTGTTTGCAGGTGGGGAGAGAAGTGAGCCAACTGACGATAAAACCTACTCTCTAAAAATTCTTGGGATGTTATCTGTGCCCTACAGGATTCTGCAAGCATGGGGGAAAATTCCTTCACCAAAGAGTTAATAATTGCTTCGGTCTACCAGCGTGGGGTCCCTGTGTTACCTGGGGTCCTTGTGTGACACGGGGTCCCCATGTGATGTGTGAGCCACACAAAATTACAAAGCAAGGCAGTGGGAGGACTGGAGAGAATGAATTGACAGCATGGGTGGGGACAACTTAGAGAAGGGAGTGTACCTGTCCAAGCCACGGTGGGATGGTTAGGGCACTTCTGCTTTTATAATTAACACCCAACGCCCAGATGAACTTAGTTGTAGCTTCCTTCTCTCTTCCCTGGCCTAGCACATTTTATCCTTTCCTCCTCCCTCAGGAAAATAACCAAGAAACCATCTGTGAGGCCCCGGGTGAGTGTCTGGCCAGTTACTCTACTTCTCCAAAGATTCTCTGTCCTAGTTATTTTTATTATAACTACAGTGTGTACTCTGGGCTTCTGACATTTACAGTCACAACTATGCTATTAATCTTGCCCCGGAAAATGAAAAACTCAAGCCTCCCTACCTAGAGCTTGCGGACAGCTGGTTAATGCATGAAATGACAGAGGAGAAGTTGTCCCGCGAAGACTTGAGCCATCTGGTCTGTGAAGTGAAGGTGTCCATTTGCCCTTATGGAAATATATGTGGGGTTTCTAGAATTCTTTGACTCTTGAGAAGTCAATGAGATCCCAGTTTTAGATTAAGCTTTGAAAAAAGTCTTGTTGGCATTTTGCCGTGTTGCAGAGCAGAAGACCGTTCATTTAATGGACCCCAGCTTTTCTGTCCTTTAGAGAGCAGGTTCCTCCTGTCTTTTGAGCTGGTAGATTTCTTTTGGGCCAAAAAGACATGATACTTCGCACACCTCCCAGCGTGAAGGGGCTGGGAGGGCAGTGGTTTGGGGAGAGTGGCAGCCTTGTGGTCCACATGCAGGGAGAGGGCGAGGGTCTCTCCCGTCGGAAGAGTGGGGGTGCTTCGATGAGGGATGTGTTTACTGCAGCTAGGACAAGGCGTCCTTTCTGATGCTGTGGGGTCGGGGGGCTAATGTGACAGAATTATTTTAAGTAATTATACCTGTATCTTCTTACGCTCACTTTTTTCTCTTCTCTGGTATTTCAAGCAGGAACTGGGATGGTTGTAATTCCTTGCCTTGGGGATATTTGCCCAGCGTAAATCTGAAGAAGAGTTTCTTAGTATCTTTATATAAAGTCTAAAGCTGTGGAAGAGAGAACGTGGGGCCTTCTAGGGCAGAGGCTGGTTTCTCTTTGAGAGCAGGGAGAGAAAGAAAGCAAATTCCCTCCCAGATCAAGAAGGGGGTGAGGCTGGTGGCCTCTGGGCACAGGGGTTGGGGTCCAGTGATCCTCTTGAGGGGAGCAGGAGGCTAGGGAGGAGGCTACTGGCCACTTCCCCTGGAAGACTTGATTTTAGACACCTGGGCCTTCTGCCTTGGCAACCAGTTCAGTGCCACATGGGGCATGAGAGGACAGCTGTGCTGGATTTCTGGAGCCTCTGGGGACTGGTGGGCCAGAGGGCTCAGCAGAAGGAGGACAGGCTTTTCTTTGTGTGGCGTCCCAGGAGGCACTTCACTCCTTCCGGTGGGCCTTGGAATCAGAATTAATTTGATTTCAAGATAAGAATGGGTTTTTATGTTTGTACACCTGACTTTTTGCATTGTGGTTTCCTACCTGCCTTACTCCTGATCTAAACTTGGGTCCCTAAGAGTGCCTGGATGACATACTGTAGCTTCATGAACTTAGTCAGGGTCCTGCTCTTCTGGGCACTGTTACTAAAAATTAGAATGTGGTTATAATGCCAGTGGCCGAGGCCAGGCAGGTCCACAGTGGATTCTGGCAGACAGTAGAGAAACTGCAGAGCCAGAAAACATTGGGCCATTCCATTTGTTAGATTCTCTCAATGGCAGACAAGCACACAGGCAGGGGAAAACAGCTTTTCAGGCAAACAAACAGCAATATGGCCCCTCACAGCGATGGGCAGGCAGTCTGCCATCCGCAAGCGCCCTGAGCACAAGCACCGTAGCCTTACATAGGCCATACACAGGTGGCACTGCTATGCACTCACGCACCAATCAGGCAAAGTCCTTGCAGTCGGCAAACCAGCGAGCAAACCTAACACAGCTGCCCCACAGTGCTGATGCAGACAAATCAGAAGAAAGCGCCAAGAGCTCAGTTTCTCAATGTTCAAAGGCACCTGCCCTGGTCAGTCCCCAGGAAGTCAGTGACTTCTCGCTTTGGGCATTACCCCGCCTGTTCATGCACTGACCTCGCCGTGTTGTGATGTTGTTCCCCTCGCCTGACTGCAAGCTGCACGAGGGCAGAGAGCCTTATTTATCTTGCAGCCACAGCTGCCCAGCACACAGTGTGTCTTTGCTGAATAAATCAGCGCGCAGAGGAAACTTTATGACACAGCTTCAGGGCAGTTGAAGCTCTAGAATGAGTGTGAGCGTTGAGAGGCTGCTACAGGCACAGCGGGATCAAGTCCCCTCGCTTTGCCTCGTGGAGTCTGGGTGGAGCAGTGAGGGACTTTTTCATACTCATCTGTGTCCCCCTGTCAAGGTAAGCAATTCAGAGTGGGATTCAAAGAAGAGATGACTTAAAAACATTTTTGTTTGTTTGGTTTAAGCATTATATATTCACATTATAGATAAGAATCAGTTTCTAGAAGTCTGGCACTGTTGGCTGGCCACTTGTTGCCAGTTAGGCAGCACTGCCTGGAATTAGGTCAGGTTAGGCTGGCTGGGCACCTGGGTGAGATGCCTAGAGCCCCTGGTTCTCTCCCGGTGACTGCTGAGAGTGCTGGCCCAGGGCAGGGTGAAGCCCACGAGCTGCTGGCGTCCTCGGAAGGAAAGGGTGTTATTTCTGGACTGACAAGTTCCCGGAGGCCCTGGGGAAGCCAGGACCTTGCTTTCTCAAGCTCCCGGGAGGAGCAGCTGGCAGGGGCCTCTGTGAGTGGGCGTGGGCTCTGGTACTTCATCCTGGGAAGGGGCAGACGTTGAAAATGTTTGCAAGAGCAAATTCTGAAAAGACCGAGATTTCCTTGTGTAAATAGTTGGTGAGGACTGCTCCTTTCTTTTCTGTTACTTATTAATTTCCCGGGGAGCATTGCTGCTGGCCCTTCTTCACAACTGATTGCTGGATGGCAGCGCCCAGTCTCCTGTGCTGCACCGGGCTATGAAAACATCCAAGGCCAGGGAGCAGTGGTTTCAACCCAAGCCGTGGAAACAGACACCTTGCACATTCACATCTGGACTGAAAGGAGACCATCACACCTGTCACTAGTGATTTAATTGACTGAATTTCTTCCTGAAAGGTAAATGAAAACATTCAATTTATGTATGAGGCCCTTAAACTATCTTCAAATTCAAACAAGGCAGTTTCTGACAGAGATTTGGGTTCTGCGATGCTGTTAATCAGAGGTGATTCTCTGTGGCTATCTAGCTTTAGAACAGGTCCATAAAGGATTTCTGCAGTCACCTTATGGAAGGCCTACAATGTGCTGGGCCCTTACTCATGCTTTCTAGACATTATAGTTTTGAAATTCTATATACCTGTGGTCTTTCAAGGCAGGCGGGGACAGCTCCATTTCGCAGTGAAGGAAAGTGAAGCTCACGGAGGTTAGGTAACTTGGCTCTGGGTTTGTCTGCTTCCAGAACCCATGCTCTTTCCCACGGTGGGGTGGCGAATGCATAGAGCAGTTGATCTTTTTTTTTCTCTCTTTCAAAGTTGCTCATGAACAACTTCACCAATTTATTGCCAGTGGCTTAAGAAAAAGAATGCTGGCCCTGGCCGGTTGGCTCAGCGGTAGAGCGTCGGCCTAGTGTGCGGAGGACCCGGGTTCGATTCCGGCCAGGGCACACAGGAGAAGCACCCATTTGCTTCTCCACCCCTCCGCCGCGCTTTCCTCTCTGTCTCTCTCCTCCCCTCCCGCAGCCGAGGCTCCATTGGAGCAAAGATGGCCCGGGCGCAGGGGATGGCTCTGTGGCCTCTGCCTCAGGCGCTAGAGTGGCTCTGGTAGCAACATGGCGACGCCCAGGATGGGCAGAGCATCGCCCCCTGGTGGGCAGAGCGTCGCCCCTGGTGGGCGTGCCGGGTGGATCCCGGTCGGGCGCATGCGGGAGTCTGTCTGACTGTCTCTCCCTGTTTCCAGCTTCAGAAAAATGAAAAAAAAAAAAAAGAAAAGAAAAAAAGAAAAAGAATGCTAAGACGATGTAGAGCAGATTGGCTGAGGCCTGCCTGAATTTCTGGTTCAGAGTTGTAAGGGAAAATGAGACAGCGTTTGTTTGAAGCCACTTTTTTTGGGGTAGCACATCCCACACAAGAGACAACCTGCTCACGTGCCCTTGTTCTTTCTGCTTCTTCTGCCTGAGGTGCTCGGCCTCTCCCCCCACAGTGCCACCTTGAGGGGAGCGTCCCAGCTGAGCACAAATGTGGACTGCCCAGTGACCACTAACACATTAAAACAGCAAAGCAAACTAATAAAGGGAGAAAGACAATGCATGGTCAGCAAAAGATTTAGCCTGTCTCTCTGGCAGCTGGAGTTGAATAGAGAGACCAGAGCCGGGCAGTGTTTTGAGCAGACAGGATTCCCCACGGAGCTTTGACACATCAGGGTTTGACCGGGAGGTCCTGAGGGTACATGCCTCCATGTGAAGGCTCCCAGCTGGTTCTGTGTGTGGCCAGTGGGGGCCAGTTCTGTGTGGTGTGTGTTGGCTTGTGGAGAACAATTGTTTACTGCCCAGCGCCATTTGCTGAGGGCCTCTGATTAGTGGGAGCTGTGCTAGATGCTTGCTCTGCCTTCATCACCCCTTTTATCCTCACTGTGAGTCCAGGGGGTGCAGGGCAGTAGCCCCACTTTACAGGTGAGGAAATGGATGTTTCAGAAACCTCAGGTATGAAGTTGGTTCCTGGTCTTCTGGTCAGTGACAGGGATAGAATTTACATTTGTCTGTTTGTTTTTCACGGGTCTAAGTTTTTTTTTTTTAATTTATTTTTTTATTAATTTTAATGGAGTGACATTAATAAATCAGGGTACATATGTTCAGAGAAAACATCTCCAGGTTATTTTGACATTTAATTATGTTGCATACCCATCACCCAAAGTCAAATTGTCTTCTGTCACCCTCTAACTGGTTTTCTTTGTGCCCCTCCCCTCCCCCCCACCCCCCCCCCGTAACCAACACACTCTTGTCCATGTCTCTTAGTCTCATTTTTATGTCCCACCTATGTATGCAATCATACAGTTCTTAGTTTTTTCTGATTTACTTATTTCACTCAGTATAATGTTATCAAGGTCCATCCATGTTGTTGTAAATGATCCAATGTCGTCATCTCTTATGGCTGAGTAGTATTCCATAGTATATATGTACCACATCTTTATCCATTCATCTGTTGAAGGGCTTTTTGAATACAAATGGCCAACAGATATATTAAAAGATGTTCATCTTCATTAGCTATTAGAGAAATGCAAATCAAAACTACAATGAGATACCACCTCACGCCTGTTAGATTAGCTGTTATCAACAAGACAGGTAATAACAAGTGTTGGAGAGGCTGTGGAGAAAAAGAGTCTTAAGTTTTTGCTGTCAGATTTTTCCTGACCCTCAGCTTGACTTAAGGGCTTTTGGTAAAGGACACTATTGAACTGTGTACTCAGAGTAACAAAGGATCTTGCATACTTGGCTGTATTTCTTGTATGATTCATGAATCATTTGTAATTCATAGAAGACTACAAGTTTGTGTGTCTGTGTCTGTGTGTTTGAAAGCATAATTCCTTACAAATTTATGTCCTTGCTAAACATAACTTTTGGAGAAACATTAATGTCACGTTACCGAACTAATCACTTTTCTCTACATTGCCAGTTTGAAAGACTTCAGATTAACTAGATATAGCTTCTGATGGTTGTCCTGATCGTTTTTGAGTGGATCCTCAAATGGCAAGGCTGTTAACAACAAGTGTCATTCCCATTAGGAGCATTGTGTTTTACTTCCTTTAGTAGCCTGAGGATTGCTAGTGCACATTTTACAAAAAGAGAAGGATGTCTTTCTGCCTTAATTTTGCTGAGCTGATAGGTATTTGGGGATGTGAGGACCCAGAGATGGGGGAGAAGCCTACCTCTCTCCCTTTCAGGGGCATCCTTTTCTTTCTCTGGTTTTTAAGCCAGCCAAGGGATGTTGTCCAACCAAGTTCCATTTATGAGCACGATATTCTCTTCATAGCAATGCTCTCAATGCCAGCCTGTCCCCCCAAGGCAGGCTGGTGATGCATGTGGAGGATGGTATGGAGAATGAAAGGAATGGCAAGAAATCCATGGGTGATGACACTAACACTCAATCTAATATAATATATTTTGGGTTATCATAGTATTTTGATCCTCAGATAGAAGTGTGACCATTATGCGAGAATAACTTTTAGTTAGCAGGTGGTTTTACATGTGAGACTTGATGGGCTTCTGGCTCCTGAACCTGGATCCCTAAACACAACGGGGGCTCTCTCTGTGCTGAGTTACAGCCCTGCCACCTGTGAAGAGGGGACTTGGTGAGCGAGAGCCTGAGGGTGTGTGTATTTCACTTACTCAGAGCTGTCAGGTCTTATCAACCTTTTGTTAGAAATATTTCTTCTCCCTGAAAACTCATAAAAATTCATGTTGCAATATCGATGCCTGCAGGATTCTGTAGAATTTGTGGAGCTGCTTATACCCTTTTCTCCTAATAGATATATCATCCTCCTCATATACGGGCATACAAATATGTGCTTTTGAATCCAGAGAGGAGGCTCATGTGTATGCCAAAGGAGGTTTGCGGAGGGAAATGAATAAACTAATTTTCTCCCCACTGGTGCAATGTGACAAAGATAATTCTATGTATGTTCTCAGATTCCATTCTGGCAAATATTTTAAATTTCATTAACCTCGTATATATTTCACCAGATACCTGTTCAGCATATCTGTTTATTGTGTTAACATAATGATACTTCGCTAGTGTATCAGGAAAGGCACAAAACTGATTAGTGGAGTTAATATTTTTTATGATTAATATATTTAGTGAGGACACCTTTTGTGTTATTAGAAACAATGTATTTGTCAATTATTACCCACACTGTGCATATTCTTCTGACCTTAAAAAAGAAAGTATGATGTTAGCTTAATGCTGTATACCAGACTTTTAGTGTTTTAAATATAGGTCTTAAATTGAGTGAAAGAGTAGGTTACTTTTTTCCACTTTTTTGAACAAATAAAAATTGATTTGTTGCATTTTTTCCCTAGTTTGATAGTAGAGGAGAGAAGCAAATATTTAAAAATAACCATTAATCAGTTAATTAGAGTGCATCATTACCAAAATATTTTGTAAGGAAAATCATATCCTATTATACTTAACTATGTCAGATGAAACCTTGATATGGTATAATGTAGACAGCTTGTCCTTTTCTGAGCACTTTTATTATACAGCAATTATCCTGTATTGTGTGGGTATATTTGTGAATGGGGAAAATATGTGAAACTCTATAGTACTACTTTTTTTTCTATCTTAAAACCATATGGAGGGACAAATATACAGTGAAGGAAAATGATTTGACTTTGGGTGATGGGCATGTGACCCAAACAATAGTTCAAATGCTATAGAGATGTTCACTTGAAACCTATGTACTCTTATTGATCAATGTCACCTCATTAAATTTAATTTCAAAATAAAAAATTAAAATAAAAAAATATGGTATTATCCCTGGAAATTAATATATTTTGAAAGCTCAGTTATAATTTCAAATTTTGAATAAAGGTATGTAGGACTCATCTTTTATTAAGAACAAAGAAGTTATATTGGCCAATTAGAATGGGCTGGTCCTTAGGAAGAACACATTGGCCTTTAGTAAAGCAAAACAATAGTTTCTGGTGGTGGAGGAAAATTAAGCTCGGTGGGCAGTAGTCTCATTTATGTAATGTTAATTCATCCATACATTGTGACTTTATGTTTCTATGGATTTTATAAGAGACTTTTTGCTAATATTTATTTCTTGCACCCTTGTTTTTCTGGCCTCTGTTCACCCTTCTTTTCTCCCACCTCATACGAGGGCAGTTCTCTGTTCACAGGTCCTGATTTTTTTCTTATGTCTCACCCACCAGTGATAACTCGTTCTGTTAGAATGGTAGTGATCTCAGAAGTGGAGGATTATGGCTCCAGTTGGGGTTTAATCAGCTTGAGCAGGTGCGTTCTAAGTAAGAGAGATACTGTTTTAATGCAAACGTCCCCCCTAATTCCAGGGAAGGGAGACATGGATAGGAATTGACATAGCAGTTAAGTCAGAATTGTTTCTAAATAGATTGTTTTTTTTTTCCCTGAATTCTCTGGGCACCAGCAGCAGTGTCTGGTTAATAAATGAAAGAGGAATATAAAGAAAGAGAAGTTGAGGGTAGCTGTCTTAATTTTTTTGCTCTGAGGGATCACAAATACTTAAGATAAATGAAGTCAGAGGCTTACATACGGATGTGGGAGCCTCAGTGGTAGAGGGCTCATTTTAGAGTGGAATTGGATTTTGGGACCCCAGATAAGAGTGGGTGATTATATTAAAATGCCCAAAGCCTTACTATAAGGCAATTCAACATAAATCTAACCAGCGTGGCTTTACAGTGGGGCTCCAGAATGAAGTCTGTTATTGGATGAAGAGAGAAATGTTTAAGTAATGTCTAAGAACCAGGGCGAACCAGGGCCCGATGAATAGAACCTTTGTGTCAGGGATAATTCTACTTTGCATTTTACTTAATTTTGGATTTTAGAGAAACACAATGTTTTGATTGAAAAGGCATCAGGCATATTCTCCTCCCTGGGTCATGGCTATTTGAGTGTGTGTAATTATTATACTTTTATGTTTTAGGTGTTTTTCTGTACATTTAAAACTAAAAATGATTTAAAGAAAAGTCACCACTGTGTCCTAGATCTTCCAGCTCAACCTCAACCATATATGAATGGATTATTCATTCTTCCATCTACTGAGCAAATATTTATTAAGCACCTACTGTGCACCAGGCACTGACACTGGCACTGAGAATACCATAATGAGCAAAAGAAATGAAAGTCCTTTATCTCATTGCATAGAGACAACATGTTAGACATTGTGTTAGAGCCGGGGAAGGAGGTCAGCAAACTTCTTCTGTACGGGGCTGGACAGTACGCATTCTGGCACTGTGGGCCAGGTTGTTTCTGCCACAGCTAGTTAGTGCTGCAGTTGTGGTGTGAAAACAGCCACAGACAACATGTACATGAATGGGTGTGGCTGTGTTCCAACAAAGCAATAGTTACAGAATCAGGTGGTCGGCTAGAGTTGGCCCACAGCCTGTAGTTTTCAGACCCCTGTGTTAGATGGTACTGTGCCCTCAGGAGAAAAGAAAATGAAAAGCAATTTGGAGTATTGGAGTGTGGGGCAAGGGATGTTGCAATTTTTGACAGGAAAGGCCTCACTGAGAAGGTGATTTATATAAAGGTCTAAAAAAAAAAGATGTGTTCAGCCATGTGTATATCTGGGGAAAAGAATGATCTATACAGAGGGAATAGCAAGTGCAAAGGTTCTGAGGTAGAACATACCTGGAGAATTAAAGGAATGGTAAGGTCTCAGGGTGTATGGAGCAGAGTGAGAGAGGGGGAGAGTGATAGAAAATCAGATCACAGGTAAAGACTGAAGATGAGGGACAGGTCACGTCATGTCACCTTGTAAGTCCTTAAGAAATATTTCTAAGTCAGCTGGGTATTCCTGGAGGGTTTTAAGTAAAAGAATAATATGATCAAATTTTTAACAGGATTACTGGCTTCTCTATGGATAATAGACTATAGGGGAATTGGAGTGAAAACCTAGAGAACCAATTAAGAGGTTATTGAGGAAATCGCATGAGAGATGGTAGTGCTTTGAGCAGTCTCCTAGTGGTGGAGGTGGTGAGAAGCAACCAGGTTCTGAATGTTCATTAACCAGAAACTTGACAGGATTTGCTACAGAGTAGAAGTGGGATATGAGGGGTCAAAGATGACCCCAAAGCTTTTGGCTAGGTAAACTGGAAGGGTAAGGTGCCATTTACTAAGTGAGAGAAATGGTAGGACAGCCAGCGGTCTTACTGCACAGAGCCCCTGGCCCAATCAGGCACACAGCCTGAGATTCCAGACTAAGCATGGGCATGTCATTTCCTGGGTTTATGCCTTGGTTGCCATGATGCCCACTTCCTAAGACTGCAGTCTGTGGTGTCTATACTGGGGCTGATTCATAACCTTCAGTTTTTTGCTGAAGTTCATGCTTTCTGCTACTGTGGGTTTCTAAGTCCTGAGCTCTTGTGGGGCAGGTAAAGATTCCACATACAAATCTTTGAGTGAATCCTTTTTGATTCATAAAGTTTTCAGAAGAACTCCAGGTATCCAGTGGATCACCAAGCAATCCCTCAAAGTTAGGGAGATGTGTGGTCTGACATCTGGTGGCTACAAAAGCCAAAGGCCTTATATGAATCATGCATCTCACACACTATACTGATGGTTCTCGCTGTGTTGCTTGGAGAAGGTACAGCATTCTCCCATTCCACTGTTATGGTGCATGTAAGTAACATTCAAAATTCAGTACCAATAAGCAGTTTAAGGCAGTATTGCTTGCTCAGAGTGTTCTGTCAATTGCTAAAACATCTGCAGAGTATTTCACGAATGCATTGCTCAATTTATGACAGTTAAAGTACAAGACTGATTTGAAGACAGTAAGTGGTGGTTCTTGTTTCTAATAAGACAGATGCTTTGGTCTTACTTTTTCTCATTAGGGAGTTATGTCAGTGCTTAAAATGCTCTGCTGTATGGTGTAGAGGGTATTTTTAAAAATTATTTATTAAATTTAATGCAGTGACATTGATAAATCAGGGTACATATGTTGAAAGAAAACATCTCTAGATTATTTTGACATTTGATTGTGCTGTGCACCCCTCCCCCAAAGTTAAATTGTCTTCTGTCACCTTCTATCTGGTTTTCTTGTGCCCCTCCCCTCCCCGAACCCCTCTCTCATTCTTCGCCCCATCCCCCCTCCCCCCACCCCCCACCCCTGTTGCCATCACATTCTTGTTCATGTCTTGGTATAGAGGGTATTAAATCCTTCCGAGGGGTGGTGGTTGGAACTTCTATTAGACATCCCAGTGGAGATGTAAGAAGCTAGTATAAATGAAACTGGAGGTGAAGAAAGACATTCAGGGTAGAGAGGTACACTTGGGCAGTTGGTGGTAGATAACGTGGTGAGACCAGTGCAGTCATGAGGGGAGTTAGCACAGGTAGAGGGAACCAAATCCTGGGGTGCATTAGAGTTTATAGGTCAGGGACAGAAGCAGCTGGCAAAGAAGTCTAGGAAGAATGGCCAATGAGGAGACTCAAGAGGAAAACCAGTAAAGTCAAGTAAAAATGGTTTGAGGAAAAGGATGGGGTCAACCAGGTCCAGTGCTGCTGAAAGGTCAAGGAAGGCCAGATTGAGAATTTCTACCAGGTCACAAGTCACTGACGGACTCAGAGCAGTGAGTCCTGCTCACTGCTGGACTGGTCAGACCTGCCATTTTTCTTCTAGCCATTTAACATCATCATTATTTTAGTATTATTATTGATAGATAAAGAAAAAATAACTTTCTAGAGTAAAATTCAGAGCCTATCTATTAAAAAAGCTGAAATACGAACATGTAAAGCCTCTTTTTACAAAACTTTCATTGGTCTTTCCCAGTTCAGCCATGTAGACTTTGGGTCTTGCTTGTCATCGTTACAGTTCTGGTGGATTCACATCACGCTCCTTCAGATTTGCTAGAAATCTGTACAGACTTATTAAAAAACCCTTCAGGTCCTCTGGGGCACAATGCCATCTGTGCTTCTTATTGTTTTTTTTTGTTGTTGTTCGTTTTGAAAGTAGATCACAGAGCTATGAAACAAGGAACAAGGAAGGTTCTTGTGAATAGATCAAAGGTGTAGCGGAACATTGTAGCTCATCTCTTTAGCCAAAACCACATGTTGATTATGTCCTTACTTCATCTAACAGGGACAGGCGGAACTTCTCCCTGTAGTTTATAGTGGGAATTTTTACTTGTGCTTAGAGGATAAGTGAATTATAGATCAGGAAATTGGAGCAAAGGGAAAATTAAAGGTAGAGGGGGGAAAGTAAAAAGTCATGGAGAAGTTAGTGCACACGAATGTATGGGAACAGGTCCTAGGTGGAAGAGGGCCAATACTTGGTTCTGAATTTCATAGAAGTAGAGCAGCCTGGGCTAAGAAGGAAACCTGATTGTTAAGTGATTTACTGTCCTGAAGGCAAAGAACACCACAATCACAAGCGAAGCAGAGCTTTTCTTGGTATGAGAAACGTTTCCATCTCACAGGGAATGTTGAACTATGAGTGTACAATGTCCTCAACAGTGTCTTTCCTATTGATATTTCTGAGTTATGTAGAATTGTACCTTCTATTCAGGGATAATGCTAAAAACATGATTATATTCAAGACCCAAACAATGCTATCATTTTTTTTTTGGAGAAAACTTTCATTACCAATATTTGATGTCAGTTTGCCATCTCCGTGTGCTTTGACAGCCGGGTGAGTGGTGTGCAAGCCAAGAAGGACGTCTTCTGGTTATCAAGAAGCCTAAAGGGGCTGTGTGCCTGTATGGATGACCACCAGCACCACGAGGAGAGGCAAAGGAGGGCTGTGCTGCTTTCTTCCTGGGATCCCATTACGTGAAGAAGAACATAGTTGGCATAGAAAACTATATTCTTCTTGTCCCCAGAGTTCTTAAGAAGGCCCAGCGTAAATTCTGCTTTTGACACTGATGGCTTTAATGAAAACTAGAAAAGGTGAGGGTTGGAAGCAACACATTTCCAGGGAGATCCTGCATGTGATACCTGCGTGGTTAGCCCTGTGATGAGCAGAGCTCTGACTCATGCCCACCCGTGGACTGGCCTTTCCCTTTGCAAGCCTTTTTCTTTCCAGTCCCAGCTGTTCTACTCTATTCAGGATTTAGCAAATTATTTAGAGCCTTTCACATTTAACATTATGAACCATTTCCACCTGGGCCCATGCATATCTCCATTAATTTCAGTGAAAGAATTTCAAAGAGAGCTAGAGTGTGTTTTACAGCATATCCAGCAGCTGCTGTCTCTCGTTGGTTTTCTTTGGAATAACACAGCATTCAGTGGGACACTGAGATACTGTCAGGCCTCTTGCTTCTGGCTGCTAGGAGCTGGTGCTGGAATGACTGAAAATGTGTGGACTAACCAAACAACTTATTAAAAAGCTAGAACTTACTAATTTCGATCAATGTAAAGAATGCCTCTGAGTCATTAATGTTCACACTTGCATAGGGATGTATTTTTATTTTGACACTTTAAAATATTTGAGTTAATTATTCCCTTGTAAGTAACAGGGATGGCAAGGTAGGTTTTTTCAGAATGGGGTAGAGAGTGGAACACTCATTTCTTTTTTCTTCTTATCTAAGTGAGAGGAGGGGAGATAGAAAGACAGACTCCCACATGCATTCCGACTGGGATCCACCCTGTGACCCATCTAGGGCCTGATGCTCTGCCCATCTGGGGCCATGTTCGCAACAGCTATTTTTAGCACCTGAGGTGGAGGCTCCATGAAGCCATGCTCAGTGCCTGGGGCCAAGGCAGTTGAAGCAATTGAGCCATGGCTGTGGGAGGGGAAGAGAGAAAGAGGGAGAGATTGAGGGGAGGGGGAGGAGTAGAGAAACAGACGGTCACTTTTGTGTGCCCTGACTGGGAATCAAACCTGGGACATCCACATGCCCAGCTGACTCTCTACCACTGAGCCAACTGGCCAGGGCAGAACACCCATTTTTAATTCATTAGGTCTGACCTTTATTGATGGAAAAGGCCATTTTAGGGCAGTGGATCTCATCCCTAGTTGTCATTTGAGTTTTGGGGAAAAAATGCCTGCCCCACCCCAGACCAGTTAAATCCTACTCTGTGGGTTGGAGCCTGTGTATCACTTCAGTTCCAGGGGACTCTAAAGTGCAGCCAGGGCTGGAACTGCTATTCAAGGCTGTCACAAGCCTGGACAGCAGAATGCAGAACTGAACCATAGCTGGCTGTGAAGCACTGACAGAGCCCCCGGAATGATTCTGTTTGTTCTCCAGAGTTAGGCTGACTCCACATTCAGTGTTCATGGACACATTTAGGAGAAGTGTACCAACTTCACATGTGCAGTGAGTAATAGTAATGTTTCAGGTTTTATTTTTGGAGTTGGTTTGGGTTGTCTCTGGACTGAAGTTTGTCACTGTTCTACCTTGAAAATAACTTACAAGCTACATACCAAAGTTGTAAGTGGAGTTTAATATAATAAAATAAATTAATAAGCACTACAGAGCATATTTTAAAATTTGAACTATTTGTGTATTAATTGAATTATATGACATTTTCCCTAAAGGATCCTTGAGACTTTACCTGGAAAACCTCATCGACGAGTTTTCATCACTGTACATGTACCATTGAACTTGGCCTCCTGGAGCTGTTGAAGATGATTCTAGGATCTTAGTTTTCTCATCTAGCTCTGAGTTTACTGTACGAGAGAGCATCAGAACTTAAAAAAAGAGAGAAGAAGAAGAAATATTTCCAGAGAGTAGTCTCTCTGGATCTATGCTGCTTGACAGATTTCTAAGGATAATAAACTGTTTCATGCTGACTCAGAACTAGCGTCACAGGTATAGCGACCGTGCTGGGTCACAAAGGTGCTGTACTCAGGAGCGACTGGGAGAGGGTATAGGGCTAGCTGTCCTTTTACTAAGCACCCTCAGACTGCAGTGCTTGGTGTTCTGTCTTCCATACTTTTTCTATGATTGCCGCATTTTATTCTTTTAATTTGTTGCTTCTCATTGGCCATGGAACTGGATACCAAGTCATAGTTAGTTAGAATGGCAGGTCAAATGAGAATAAATTGACCATCAGTAAAGAACTAACTACCTTTTTAAAGAATAAAATCTATTAATCGCAGTGCATAGAGAACTTTTTTTTTCCTCCGTCACCTATTATTTGGTTTTCTTTATGCCCCTCCCTCCTGCACCCTCTCCCTCCTTCCTTCCCCTCCCCCTGGTAACCACTGCACTCTTATCTATGTCCACGAGTCTCAATTTTGTATCCCACCTATGTATGAAATCATACAGTTCTTAGTTTTTTCTGATTTACTCATTTCACTCAGTATAATGTTATCAAGGTCCATCCACGTTGTCGTAAATGATCTGATGTAATCATTTCTTATGGCTGAGTAGTATTCCATAGTATATATGTACCACATCTTCTTTATCCAATCCTCTATTGAAGGGCATTTTGGCTGTTTTCCATGTCTTGGCCACTGAACAATGCTGCAATGAACATGGGGCTGCATGTAACTTTATGTACCAATGATTTTGAGTTTTTCGGGTATATAACCAGTAGAGGAATTGCTAGGTCATAAGATAGTTAGTTCTATTCTTAATTTTTTAAGGAACCACCATAGTTTCTTCCATAATGGTTATATTACTTTACATTCCCATCAACAGTGAATGAGGGTTACTTTTTTCTCCACAGCCTCTCCGACACTTGTTATTACCTGTCTTGTTGATACAAGCTAATCTAACAGGTGTGAAGTGGTATCTCATTGTAGTTTTGATTTGTATTAGCTAATGAAGATGAGCATCTTTTCATATATCTGTTGGCCATTTATATTTCTTCTTGGAAGAAGTGTTTGTTCATGTCCTCTTCCCATTTTTTTATTGATTGTTTGCTTGTTTGTTGTTAATTTTTGTGAGTTCTTTGTATATTTTGGATATTAGGCCCTTATCTGTGCTGTTGTTTGAAATATCATCTCCCAGTTAGTTGGCTTTCTGTTTTGTTGTCAGTTTCTCTTGCTGTGCAAAAGCTTCTTAGTCTGATGTAGTCCATTCATTTATCTTTGCCTTTACTTTCCTTGCCTTTGTAGTCAAATTCATAAAATGTTCTTTATGGCCAAGGTCCATGAGTTTAGTACCTATGTTTTCTTCTGTGTAATATATTGTTTAAGATCTTATATTTAGGTCTTTGATCCAGTTTGAATTAATTTTGGTACAAGGAGACAAACTGTAGTTGAGTTTCATTCTTTTGCATGTGGCTTTCCAGTTTTCCCAGTACCATTTATTGAAGAGGCTTTCTTTTCTTCATTGTGTGGTTTTGGCTCCTTTATCAAAGATGATTTGACCATATATATGTGATTTTATTTCTGGGCTCTCTATTCTGTTCCATTGGTCTGAGTGTCTATTATTCTGCCAATACCATGCTGTTTTGATTATCATGGCTCTATTATATAATTTGAAGTCAGGTATTTAATGCCTCCAGCTTTTTTTTTTTTTTTCCTTAGGATTAGTTTGGCTATTCGGAGTTTTTTATGCTCCCATATAAACCTGATGATTTTTTGTTCCACTTCTTAAGAAAATGACATTGGAATTTTGTTGGTAATTTCATTAAATTTGTATATTGCTTTGGGAAATATGGTCATTTTAACTGTATTTATTCTTACTATGCAAGAGCAAGGAATATTTTTCCATTTCATTGTGTGTTTTTTTTTATTTCCTTTAACAGTGCTTCATAGTTTTCATTATATAGGTCCTTTACATTCTTTGTTATATTTATTTCTAGGTATTTTGTTGCTGCTGTTATTGTGACCATAAAAGGGATTATTATTTGAGTTCATGTTCTGAAGTTTAATTGTTGGCATATAAGAAAGCAACAGACTTCTGTATATTAATTTTGTATCCTGCGACCTTACTGTATTGGTTTATTGTTTCTAATAGTCTTTCTGTGGAGTACTTGGGGTTTTCTATGTACAGGATCATAGCATCTGCAGAAGTTAAACCTTTACTTCTTCTTTCCCAATATGAATGCCTTTTATTTCTTTCTCTTGTCTGATTGCTCTGGCTAGAACTTCCAGCATTATGTTGAATAGGAGTGGATAGAGTGGGCAGCTTTGTCTTGTTCCTGATTTTAGAGGAAAAGTATTCAGTTTTTTGCCATTTAATATGATGTTAGCTGATGGTTTGTCATAAATGGCCTTTGTTATGTTGAGGTATTTTCCTTCTATACCCATTTTGTTGAGTGTTTTAAACATAAAATGATGTATTTTATTAAATGCCTTTTCTGCATTTATTGATAGGATCATGTGTTTTTTGTTCTTTGTTTTGTTGATATGGTGTATTACATTAATTGGTTTATGTATGTTGAACCATCCTTGTGATTCAGGGATGAATCCCACTTGATTATGGTGAATTATTTTTTTAATGTGTTGTATTTGATTTACTAGTATTTGTTTAGAATTTTAGCATCTATATTCATTAGAGATATTGGTCTGTAGTTTTCTTTTTTTTGTGTTGTCCTTGCCAGGTTTTGGTATGAATGCGGGTTATGTTGACCTTATAAAATATGTTTGGAAGTATTGCTTCTTCTTCAATTTTTTGGAAGACTTTGAGTAGAATAGGAACCAATCTTCTTTGAATGTTTGATAGAATTCACTAGTATAGCCATCTGGCCCTGGACTTTTATTTTTGGGAGATTTTTGATAGTTGTTTCTATTTCCTCCCTGCTTATGGGTCTATTTAGGCTATCTACTTCTTCATGACTCAGTCTAGGAAGATTGTATTGTTCTAAGAATTTATCCACTTCTTCTAGATTGTTAAATTTGGTAGCATATAGTTTTTCATAGTATTCTACAATACTCCTTTGTATATCTATGATATCTGTGGTAATTTTTCCTCTTTGATTTTGGATTTTGTTTATATGAGTCCTTTCTCTTTTTTCCTTAGTGAGTCTTGCCAAGGGTTTGTCAATTTTGTTGATCTTTTCAAAGAACCAGCTCCTTGTTCTATTGATTTTTTTCTATAGTATTTCTGTTCTCTATTTCATTTATTTCTGCCTTTTTTTTTTTATTATTTTCTTTCTTTTGCTGGTTTTGAATTGCCTTTGTTCTTTTTCTAGTTCCTTAAGGTGTGAAGTTAAGTTGTTTGTTTACTTGGGCTCTCTCTTGTTTGTTCATATAAGCCTGTAGTGATATGAACTTCCCTCTTATTACTGCTTTTGCTGCATCCCAGAGATTCTGATATGTCGTGTTGTTATTTTCATTTGTCTGTATATATCTTCTAATCACTGCTTTTATTTCTTCTTTGACCCACTCATTTTTTAGAAGTATGTTGTTTAATTTTCACATTTTTGTGGGGTTGTTTACTTCTTTTTGCAGTTGAATTCTAGTTTCAAAGCCTTATGGTCAGAGAATATGCTTGGGATAATTCCAATCTTTCTGAATTTGTTTATATTAGTTTTGTGGCCAAACATATGGTCAATTCTTGAGAATGTTCCATGTACAGTGGAGAAATATGTACACTCTGACATTTTGGGATGAAATGTCCTGTAGATGTCTATCATATTTATTGTTCTAGTTTTTGTTTAAGGCTAATATTTCTTTATTGATTTTCTGTTTGGATGAATGATCTAGAGTTGTCTGCAGTGTATTGAAGTCTCCAAATAGAATTGTATTTTTGTTGGTTTTTATTTTTAGATCAGTTAGTAGATGTCTTATATATTCTGGTGCTCCTTGGTTTGGTGCATATATATTAAGAAGTATTATGTTCCCTTTATCATTATGAAATTACCATTTTTGCCTCTAATTACCTTTGCTGTCTTGTAATCAGACTTGTTAGTTATGAGTATGACTATACCTGTTTTTCTTTGGATATTATTTGCTTGGAGAATCGTTTTCCAACCTTTCACTTTGAATCTGTTTTTATCCTTGTTAGCTTAGATGTGGTGTTTTTTTTTTCTGAAGTTAGAAGCAAGGAGGCAGTCAGACAGACTCCCGCATATGACCGATTGGGATCCTCCCAGCATGCCCACCAGGGGGTGATGCTCTGCCCACCAGGGGCATTTCTCTGTTGGAGCTGGAGCCATTCTAGCGCCTGAGTGGAGAACATGGAGCCGTCCTCAGCACCCCGGCCAACTCTGCTCCAATGGAGTCTTGGCTGCAGGAGGGGAAGAGAGAGAGAGAGAGAGGAAGGAAAGAGGGAAGGGTGGAGAAGCAGATGTGCCCTGACCAAGAATTGAACCTGGGACTTACACATGCCGGGTTGACACTCTACCACTGAGTCAACCAACCAGGGCCTTTGATACATTTCTTGAAGGCAGCATACAGTTGGATTTTCTTTTTTGATCCACTCTGCTACTCTGTATCTTTTTATTGGTGAGTTCAATCCATTTACATTAAATGTAATTATTGACACTTGAGGGTTTCCTATTGCCATTTTATATATTGCTTTCTGATAGCTCTATTTCTTGTTTGGTTCTTCTCTTTTGTTTTTCTGTAATTTGTTTTTGTTTGGTTGTATTCCATACTTCTTTCCTCTATTTCTTCTTTTCTTAAGCCATGTGTTTCTGTAGTGGTTTTTTCAGGGGTGGTTACCATTAAGTAATTAAAAGAATATATATCATATTCATTGAAGTCCATTATCTCATGAATGCTTCTGCACTCCATCCTCCTTTGCTACTGCTAATCTTTGTCTTCTCCCTTTTTTTTGTTTTTGTTGTCACAGATTATTCTTGTTTTTATTGTGATCTTGTTGGAGCTTTTACTTATGATTTTGTTTTGTTTTGTTTTGTTTTGTTCTTTGTATCTGGTTGGATAACCCCCTTTAGTATTTCCTGAAGTGGAGGTTTTTTCTGGTGATAAATTTCCTCATCTTCTTTATATCTGTGAATGTTTTTATTTCCCCTTCATATCTGAAGGATAGCTTTGATGGATATAGTATACTTGGCTGGAAGTTCCTCTCTTTCAATACTTTAAATATTGGGGTCCACTCTCTTATAGCTTGTAGAATTTCTGCTGAGAAATCTGATGATAGGCTAATGGGTCTTCCTTTATATGTTGTATTCTTCTCTTTTCCTGGCTGCCTTGAAGATTATTTCTTTGTCATTGATTTGTGATAATTTTATTATGATGTGCCTTGGAGTAGGTCTGTTTGGGTTAAGGTAACTCGGTGCTCTGCTTGCTTCCTGGATTCAAGGCTCTAATTCTTTCCACAGTCTTGGGAAGTTCTCGATTATTTGTTTGAATAAGTTCTCCATTCCTTTTTCTCTCTCTTCTCCTTCTGATATACCCATTATTCTTACATTGCTTTTTCTGATGGAGTCAGACAATTCCTGTAGAGCTTTCCCATTTTCTTTTTCATTCATGAGTCTCTCTCTCTTCTCTCTGTGGTATCTCTAGTTGCCTGTCTTCTATGTCATTAATTCTCTTTGCTATCTGGCCTGTTCTATAAGCTACACTTGTTACCTTGTTATTTAGTTCATGTGTTGAGTTTTCCATCTTTGTTTGGTTCCTTTTTACAGTTTCAATTTTTTTGGTGAAGTATTCTTTTTGTTCATTAAATTGTTTTTTGAGCTCTCTAAATTGCCTTTCTGTGCTTTCTTGTATTTCCCTGAGTATTTTTAGGACTTTAATTTTTAATTTTCTGTCATTTAACTCCAAGGTTTCCAAGCCATTGGAATTTTTTTCTAGAGATTTTTCATCTATCTGAGCTACGTCTCTGTCTTTTGTATCCATGATATTTGATTTCTTTTTCTTTAATGGCATTTGAGAGTGGTACTGTTAACAACACTAATAAGAGATAATTAAATAAAATAAAATAAAAATTGGAAAAATACAGTGAATAAATAAAAACTCTATAATGATAAGTGGAACAAAATCTACAGAGAACAAGGAGAAGGAACTGAAGGGAAGTGACAAAAGAGAAAAAAATAAAGTAAAAAACAAGCAAAATGCCACAAAGAAAAATATATATGAGTCAAAAATATAATAATTTGATGATAAGTGATGATTAAATGAGAGAAAAAGAAGAAAAAAAGAGAAAGGAGAAGAAACAGGAAGAGAGAAAGAGAAAAAAGAAACAACCACAAAAATAATGAAGTAAAGGTTTCTGAAATGAAAACCTCACAAAAAAAACAATAATGAAAAATGTAACAACTATGGATAATGAAGTTAAGAAGGAAAAGGAAAAAAGAAAGAAGATAAAATGACCAAAATGAAAAATAATTATAAAAATGTAATTATTGATATTTCCTGGTTTTGAGAGGTAACTTTTTTCTTTTCTTTTTTGTCAAGTGGTGCTGTACTACAACTTTTGCCCCTGTGGGGCTCTTGGGCAGAGGTCTGCTGGTGTGTTGCTGTGGCAATGACGTAGGCTGGGCCTCAGTCTCGTTGGTGGGTGGGGCTTGTTAGAGCTTTAAGGCTCTAACAATGGCAGTTTTAATTTTCTATGTGCCTCTCCCCATATCCCTCCCACCTGAGCTAGCAGCCTGGGGACTTAGCTGTAAGGTTCACCCCAGCCACTGTCTGCAGAGCAAGAGGCTCTAAGAACAGCCAAGTCTTTCCTCCAGTACCGCCCAAAGCACAGTTCTGGGTAAGGTTGTGACAACTAGAGCTGCCAGCAAGAGCAGGCAGGGCTGGAAGCCAATTGCAGATCAAGTGCCCTTCTATGGGCCCGGGGGAAGTCTAGCATGCCTCAGTGTGCCACAGGTCTAATCTCCACAGGCTTCTCCCTCGTGCACTGTTTGGTAGTCCACAGTAAGTCATTTGTGTGCCCAGGTCTCATGACTCCAGCAATGCACACAGAGGCCTGCACCTGCCCACTCAGGCGCCCAGCACCTGTGATCTCAGTCAGAGCCAGGAATGCACTCAGAAGCCTACACTGGCCCCATGGAGGGGCGCAGCTCGGGCTGTCTCAGGCCAAGGATTTTGGCCTGTGTGCCTGCCCTGTGCTGGTGATCGTGGAGCTGGGAATGCCTAAAGACACTAACAACAGCCCACGCAGGTGCCTATTGCTGATTATCTCAGGTTAAGCACTTCAGCCCTCATGCCCAGCACCAGTGATGCTAGGTGATCCTGGAGCCAGGAATGCACAAAGATGCTGGCACCAGCCCACGCGGGCACCCTGCACTGGAAATTCTAGGTGGAGCCCACCATTGTGCACGCGCCCTGCATCCGCAATCTCAGGCAGAGCCGGTGTGTTCTTTCTTCTGTTTGAGCATCTACACTAACTCAGCTCCTTCCCCTCTATCTCAGTCTCTCCACCTCGTTCAGCTCTAAACAAAAGTGCCCCTTCCTCAGATCAGTGAGGAAAGTGAAATACCCCGTTCTCTGTCTTATTTCCTTCAGAGTGGATGATATATTCAGCCACCTTTTCACTCAGTCATACCTTTGTCTGGTGTTTGTATATTTCAGTTGCTCCTGAGATTTTTTCTCTGTGTTTAGTTGTTGAATTTGTTGAAATTTCAAGGGGAGAGATTGGGAATATCCCTCATGGTGCCATTTCTCTGACGTCACTTAGACTTAACTTTTTGTTTGTTTACTTCCAGTTCTTTAGTTGTGTTCTAGAAAGGTGAGCTTGATAGGCAGTTTCTAAATTAGGGGTAAGGACTTCTTCTATGTAGAAAAAGCAATGGGACAGGGCCATAAAATTAAAAATATTCTGGAATTTGGAGTGTTCATGTTTTATATACCCATTTGTCTATAAATCCAAATCCCATATTTCAGTAAACGATCTTGCTGAGGAGAAATGTGCACACAGGAAGGGGAGAAGTCACAGTAGGACCAAGGGTTACAGTGAGCTGTGGGAAGCCAGATGAAGAGAGTGAATATGAACATTGACTTAGTACCATTTATATGGGAGGCAGTGTTCTAAGTGCATCACATGTGTACTAAGCCCCTTAATAACATGCTCCAAAGTAATAACTTCCCATTTGAAGCTCGTGGTGGCTCTTGGGCATTATGGAGCCAGCTGATGGCAAAAACTTGCCCTGTATGTAACTTCACACTAACAGTATTTTGTATTTTAATGATTTAATGTTTGGGACCCTTCTAATAGTGCTGTGATGAGATTTTGTTATATTAATGAATTACTTCTTGAAACAACCCATGAGGTAGGTATTAGTACTATCCCCATTTTATAGAGGAGGAAACTGAAGCAAAGAGAATTTAAGTAACTCCCCCAGAGTTTGTCAGTTATTAATCGGCAAAGTTGGGATTTGAACCGAATTCGGGCAGTCTGACTCACGACTCTGTGCTCTCACAAGATATGCTCTGTTGCCTTGAGAAATACTTGAGGGTGTTACATTTACTAGGAACTCAATTGTACATTTTTATTACAAATAACAGTGTACTGAACCTTCCCATGAATACAATTTTCTTCTTTGAATTATTTTCCTGGGTGAAAAAAATGCCTTCAACAGAATCTTAGGTGATACAGATTGAGTTATCACTAACTAAAATTCGTGTTTTGAAGTCTTAACCCCTATACCTCAGAATGTGACCTTATTTGGAAAAAGTCATTGCTGATATAATTAGGTAAGATGAGGTCATATGGAGACAGGGTGGGCCCCTAATCCAATATGACTGGCATCCTTATACAAAGGGGAAATTTGGCTACACATGCACATGGGGAGAATGCCATGTGGAGATTGGAGGCAGGCTGCCACAGGAAAGAACTACCCAAAGCTAGTGGAGAGGAACAACTCCTTCCCTGGTGTGTTCAGCGGTATCATGGCTCTGCTGACACCTTTACCTCCTCAGACTTCTAGCTTCCAGAACTTCAAGACAGTGTATTTCTGTTGTTTAAGCCACTCTTTCGTGGTACTTTGTTTTATTGGCCATAGGAAACTAATCCAGGTTCCTGGAGAAAAAATTCTCCTAGGTCGAAGAGTAATCTTAAACTCACTGCTATTCAGTATCTCTCAGAAACTCTGGTTGAGAAACTATAGCACAGACGGCTATCATTTCCTCCTGGCCCATCTCCTTTCCTAGATAACTATCCCTTCCCACAGTGTGACAGTGGTAGCTTTCTTTACCACATGACCTGGCCCCACAGCTGATTGGACCAGGCTGGGCATCTGGCCCCAGGAAGAACAATCAGATTGGCTCTTCAGCTTTTCTGGAACTGGGATATGGAGAGCTGTTAGGGAGTGGAGAGGAAAGGTCATGAGAACTTGAGGATTATGGCCACCATTTGGCAGGAGCCTTGAAGGGCTTGCTTGTAGCCAGAGAATGAATAGAGAAGCTAAGATTTCACTAAGATTTTAGCAGCAGATGAGAGTGAAGCAGAAATGGGACATTTATAGAGACCAATGGCTCCAGGGTGTGCAAGAGAATTTTAGAGTTGATGTCTTGATTCTTGATGCTATAGAATTTTTCAGGTTGAATTTTTCTCGATGTTCAGTTGTTCTAGTGCATTTGGACTTGGGGAGATACCTCTATTGGCTTTGTTTAAATTCCTTTTGGGTTTCGATTCTTTTTCTTTTTAATTTTTTTATTTAATTAATTGTGTTTACATAGATTCTAGGGTCACCCTGAATACATCCCCCCTCCTCCTTATTCCCCTCAACATCTCCTTGGTCCCCCTCCCTTCAGCGCCCTTCCCCTTTCCCTTCAGGTTGATCCCATCCTATCATCCCCTTTCCCTCTGTCCTCTTTTCCTCTGGTCCCTTTGATCCCTCCTCTGTCTCAATTCCGTTCCTCTGGTCACTTTGATCCCTCCTCTGTCTCAATTCCGTTCCTCAGTTCTCATTATTCCTTGGATTCCTCAAATGAGTGAGGTCATATGATATTTTTCTTTCTCTGCCTGGCTTATTTCACCAAACATAATAGTTTCCAGGTCCCTCCATATTGTTGCAAAAGGTAATATTCCCTTTTTCATAGCCCCATAGTATTCCATTGTATATATATGTACCACAGCTTTTTAATCCACTCGTCCACTGACGGACACTTGGGCTGTTTCCAGATCTTCGCTATTGTGAACAATGCTGCCACAAACATGGGCAAATGAAGCCTGACTACAATAGGAAGATGATGTGTAGAAGGTTGCCTAAGGGATAGATAGAATATGTATCTTTGTGTAACCTCCAAAATCTGTCCCTGGATTGAGCCCAAACTGCTGTGTATCTGGCCACGTTGTATTGGTCCTAGATTTATATCAACAGACATGTCTTTGGTCGTCAGGAATGCCCTCAGTATTCCTATGGCTCTGTTCAGTATTGTCAAACCAATTTTCTAAAAGGAATGCATCAATCCGAACAATAGCTAATTTGAACATAGCTATCTTACTGCCAATTTATCGTTAGTGAGTAATATAATGTATTAAAGTTATTGATAATTCAAAATGTAAAATGAAGTGCATTTTTTCAGTATGTATTTTTTGTACAACCAATTTTATGTTTTTTTTCTTTTTATTTGTTAACCAATAATTTATATTAATTTTCTTTGTAGCCTGCTAACCATTTATCTTTTAATAGCTTGATGTGTATCTCGCAAATTTGTGGATTTGATTTAAGGACATCCATAGAATCCCTTTCCCCCAAGGCAGTTATTAGCATATCTATCTGGAGGGCATGCGTAACTTCTGGTTGTTTTATACAAAAAATTGTATTTTGCCAGTGGCATGCCGGAGACCAGGAAGGAGGAGTTTACATCTGCTTGGGACTGCCTGCAAAGCTTGGCTTTGGGAGCAACGTGCTGGCCTTGTATCTCTGGGGGGGGAGGTCTTTTTGAATAAGTGGTGCACAACTGGAGAGCATCTTCAAAATAAACATCCCCTACAACTCTTCTCCCTTACTCTGAGTCTCTAGGACCAGACTCTGGGGTGGACGTGATTTCCATAGCGGTTATATAGTATTCCTTTTAACACAGGTGTTTGTGCTTTGTCTAATTGGGTATGTGTCTTACCCAAAGATTTGATTTTTAATTTTTATCCTGAGTTTTTTACACAGAACCCACATAGAGTAAAAAATGATTGCAATCCATTGACTCCTTCGACCCGGGGAGATGTACTGCTCTGTTCTTTCCCAATTATCGAGTTCTCTCACTTTATTATAGGAAACGTGTGATAATTGCCTTATTTTTAAATTGTGAACTTGGTTTTTTTAAGCTCATGTTAAGGAGCAAG
Source organism: Saccopteryx bilineata (assembly GCF_036850765.1). Taxonomy (NCBI): domain Eukaryota; kingdom Metazoa; phylum Chordata; class Mammalia; order Chiroptera; family Emballonuridae; genus Saccopteryx; species Saccopteryx bilineata. Next base: position 262,894,332 of record NC_089490.1, on the reverse strand, counting down.
CAGGTTTGAGGCATGCTGCTCTTGATAGTTCTACTGTTGATTGCTTTCTGAAGAAAGCTGTTGGAGGAAATGCAGAATTATTTCTTTAGTGCTTTCCATTTATTCTTCTGTAAAGTACACCTACTGGGGTGTTGTGTTAGAGATCTTGGCAGTGTTTTTTTTAAAAGATTTTATTTATTGATTTTTAGAGAGTGGAGAGAGAGGTAAAGAGAAAGAAAGAAAGGATGAGGGCAGCAGGAAGCATCAACTCAAAGTAGTTTCTTCTCATATGTGCCCTGAACAGGGCAGGCCCAGGGTCTCAAACCGGTGACATCAGCATTCCAGGTCAAGGTTCCATCCATTGCACCACCACAGGTCAGAAAGAGAGGGGTTTATTTTTCTGGACAGAGAGAGAGAGTCAGAGAGAGGGACAGATAGGGACAGAGAGACAGGAAGGGAGAGAGAAGAGAAGCATCAATTCTTCATTGCAGCTCCTTACTTGCTCAGATTGCTTTCTCACATGTGCCTTGAGGAGGCTATACAAGTGACCCCTTGCTCAAGCCAGCGACCTTAGGCTCAAGCCAGTGTCCTTTGGGCTCAAGCCAGTGACCATGGGGTCATGTCTATGATCCCACACTCAGGCCAGCGACCCTGCGCTCCAGCTGGCGACCTCGGGGTCTCGAACCTGGGTCCTCCACATCCCAGTCCGACACTATCCCCTGCACCACCGCCTGGTCAGGCAGGAAGAGAGCATTTTTAAAATACCAATATCAGTGATGCCATGAATATTGTTAGTAGAAATGATGGTACTATTATTGGGAGACACCATAGCAGTTGAACAGGGACTTTGGAGCAAGCTGACTCAGACTAAAATCCCAACTGTGAAATGGAGATGGGGATGTCTGGCTCACATGGTATTTGTCTAATAGATAGTAGTTATTAACTATTTTATACTCTCCCTCTACCTATTTATCTAACATCCCTGTGCACATGTGTGCAACCAAGTAATCTCTTTTCTGAACAGTTTATCCAGGTAGTTTGTTAAAAAGTTCTATTGCTTCACTTATCTTGGTGAAGTGGTGTGTGTGTATGTGTGTTTGTGTGTGTGTGTTTATATAAAATGGCTGAGCTAGATGCTTGGTAATACTCTATAAAATATTTTCCAAGCTAAAAATTATTCAGGTCTTGAGATATGGAAGTTTCTTATAGAGTTTAGATATTGTTGGTAAGTGAAACATGAAGTTTTTGCATATATATTTTTGTGTAAGTATATATATATCTTTTAGTATAAGTGAGTTAGAATTTTTTCTTTCTATTAACCAATAATTTATATTTATTTTCTTTGTAATCCCTTAAGACATCCTTAATTAGTGATGATGAATACTAATTCTTGGTGGTTTGGCAACATACCTCAAAGCAGCAGAATTTTCTTTGAGGTCTTCTAATTTTACTTTAAGGACCATATACATTTTTTATTCTATCATACATATATGGTAATTTTAAAAAAATGACTGCCACTGTAAAAAGGAGACTTCCTGACCCCTGTTCCTCCTGTGGCTTACATAAACACAATTCCTACTACGAACCCTTTGGGGTCCAGGTTCATCAGCTTATGAAGCCTGATTCTGAGACCTTGGTTGCCCGTTTGCCTAAGATACAGGTGCTTGCATGCTGCCACCTCCAGCTTGGTTGACATGTAAAACGTTTGGATTTGGACTTGAGGGTGCCTGAAGTGTCCATTTTCTACCAGGTACTTTATGGGGAATACAAACAGGAATTCATAGCCATTCAATTACCTAATGCTAGATTGAGATTATAATAGTTATGGAGAATTGCCTGAAAATAGGCAGTCAATCCAATGTTTTCTTTTTTTAACTGAAAATATTTCATTGTAACCATGCCTTATTTGCACATCATTTGGATTAATTTATTTTATGCCCAATTATATATCAGTCTCAGTTAGATGATTCCAGAGGTTCCACTGGCATCCTATTAGATTCTGGGAGTGTTAAGAATTTTAGTAATTAAAAACTTGAATATAGTTTTGTAGAATTCAAGCACTTTCCTAAAGTGTTTATTGTAGACTCCATTGGTTGGGTTTTTCCCTGCAACTGTGTTGCCTGTCTTTGTTTTTTTTTTATTTTATTTATTTTTAAATTAAATTTAATTTTTTTTTGTTATTGATATTTTTCTGAAGCTAGAAACCAGGAGAGACAGTCAGACAGACTCCCGCATGTGCCTGACCGGGATCCACCCAGCACGCCCACCAGGGGGTGATGCTCTGCCCACCAGGGGGCGATGCTTTGCCCCTCCGGGGCATAGCTCTGCCAAGACCAGAGCCACTCCAGCGCCTGGGGCAGAGGCCAAGGAGCCATCCCCAGAGCCCGGGCCATCTTTGCTCCAATGGAGCCTCGGCTGCAGGAGGGGAAGAGAGAGACAGAGAGGAAGGAGAGGGGGAGGGGCGGAGAGGCAGATGGGCGCTTCTCCTGTGTGCCCTGGCCGGGAATCGAACACGGGACTTCTACACGCCAGGCCGACGCTCTACCACTGAGCCAACCGGCCAGGGCTCTGCCTTTGTTTTTTAATTGTTTTTTTTAATACATGCATATCATCTGACTTCTTAGTCTAAAAATTTGTTGCTCCATCAGTTGAGCTCACCAGATGACTGAGTTTCTGAAAACCTAGCTTTAGACCCTTGACAGTTGACCATAGCCAAAGGCCAAAAAGTGACCTAGACCCTTGTTGGAGGTCTGTCAGCTTCCACCAGGGCATGCTCCCGAGAAAATCCCTTTATTTACTGTAAGGATCACATTACACAGTGGCCTCATTATGAAGACACAAGGGAGAAATTTCTTCCTGAGCACTGTGCTTCTCCCGAGTAACCAGTTTGTTCTGAGACATTGTTTTTCTTGCAATTGATCCTGTTTCTTTTTCTCGCTGCCTACCAACATGCTAAAGAGCCCAATTTGTGGCCTGCCTGGCTGTAGAACACAGAACCTTAAATCGTATGTTTTTTTATTTTATTTTGATTTTTTAAAAACTGAAACTGTTTTAGCCTTATCCTTTAAAAATATATTTTAAAAATATTGTCTTTCTCCCCCTTAACTTTATCTTCTTTCCTGATAGGAAAATGCACACATTTTGTGAACTGCTTTAACTGCTTTTGGGGAAAAAATAATTGTAAGAGGCACTCAGTGACTGTGGAGACACACGCACTGTAGTGTCTGAGCAGTGGTCAGCAGCGCTGGTGGGGGTTGCTGGCCCCCTGGTTGCAGCTGCATTACCGGCTCCGGAGTGCCCTGGGGCTGGGCCCAGGGGATAGCCTGAGTGATGCAACCAGGCTCTGCCTCAGTTCCGCTCAGCCTGCCCCCTCTTCTGAAACCCAGGGCGAGCCCTCTGCTTCCCTGCCCCAGGGTAGCCCTCAGCCGGCCGTGCTCCCTGTCAGCAGGACCCTGCTGCTCCTGCCCTGTCAATGTCCCATCTGGGTCCTTTCAGAAATGCATTTCCGAGTTGGCCTCCAGGTGCAATTCCTGTTTTCCTAGTGTTCACTTTAAAAAACTAAGTAAGTGTCTAGGTTGGTAAGTCAAAGAGATCTACCACATCTTGTTTCTGTATATCGAGTACATCAATCCATATAAACACCAAATTTTCCTGGCTTAAAACAGCATCATGATACTTGTCCATCATAGGTCCACAGGGGCATCATGGTCACCTGGGGGACCCCACCTCCCTGAGCAGTCTCTATCACTAACCTTGCTGGTAATAGTGGCCAAGAGAAAGAACTCTGGAGATTTTCATCAGCAGTTTAATGTGCTGGCCTCGAAATGACATTTATCACTTCTGCTCACAATTTCGCTAGTGCTTGTTACGTGTCCTACGAGCAGGAAGTGCTGTGCTGTCGTGTGCCAGGAAGAGGAGAGGACTAGAAATAGGTAGCCAGCCACAGTGATAACTACCACACATATGACTAGCTTTTGAAATTAACATGATGGTTTGTTGTTTATATGCTTCTCCCTAGCTTTGTTCTCCCCCAAATTAATTTTCCAGGATATGTGAACCTCAGCAAAACAACAGAAGTTTGGGGGTAGAAATTAGTACACGAATATAAACTGGAACTAGGTATGTGCCTATTGCAAAATGCATACCAAAATGGACTGTGTGTTTGTCAAAGAAGTGAAATAAACTGGAAATTAAACTTCCTAGCAGCCCATGGGACAAGGGAACTTGTGAGAAGGAAGATTGGTCTATAAGATGTGGAGTCTCAACCCCAGAGAGTGGTGAGATGTGTCTGAAGTTTCCGAGCTTGTATGCAAAGTGTAATGTGTGCATGTGAGGAGAGGAACCATGGCTTTCATCTGATTCTCAGGGCATGTGTGACGATACCCCCTGCCCAAGTCAAAATCTACAGCCATACAGTAAATGTAGACCCCTTAGTCAGAAGAAGCACTACAGACTTCTGATCTAAACCTAAGTAGGAATTCCTCCCAGGAGTAATAGATATTCCACTCCCTTACAGTAGATGCAGTGATGACTTTTATAGGCATGTTTATTATAGAACTCCACAATATAGGCTGATGGATTTCCATAGAAGCTAATTTAGGAAAAGCAAGACTCTATGGACTGGGCATGGTAGGTTTGACACCCAGGCTGGTGATGTTTGGGACAATAAGATATAGGGCCAAACTGTTTCTTTGATGATCTGGCCTATTCTAGATGCAGAGTACAAAAGAAAATGTGGATTCCATACCTTGTTTTTTTTTCACCCAGCATTTGATAACTATTTGGTAGTAATGACATTGAGATTATAGTTATAATATAGCATCTGGGGGACAGATTTCCTTTGTTGTATATTTAGTGTGGATACATGACCAGGGTACATACCTGAGAAGGGCAAGCCATCTTTTTCTGGAGATGAGCCAAAGGTGTATTTAAGGAAAGTGCTAAGGTTGTCCTTAGAAATCATCTTGTGGCCCTGGCCAGTTGGCTCAGTTGTAGAGCATTGGCCTTGTGTGTGGAAGTCCAGGGTTTGATTCCGGTCAGGGCGCATAGAAGAAGTGATCATCTGTTTCCCCTCCCCTCCTCCCCTTTTTTCTCTCTCTCTTTCCCTCTCTCTGTCCGTCTCTCTTTCTCTACCCCCCCTTCTCTTCCTCTCTCACAGCCATGGCTCAATTGATTTGAGTGCATCGGCCCTGGGCACTGAGGATGGCTCCGTGGAGCCTTCACCTCAGGCACTAAAAATAGCTCTGTTGCGAGACTGGCCCCAGATGGGCAGAGCATCAGCCCCAGGCAGGGGTGGCCAGGTGGATCCCAGCTAGAATGCATGCGGGTGTCTGTCTCTTTATCTCCCCTCTTCTCAGTTGGAAAAAAAGAAGAAAAAATCATCTTGCATAAGAGTATGGTTAGTTTTCATTTTATTCTGTGACCCAGAACATTTTAAATATGGGAATTGCATTTTTAAAAGATTTTTTTTATTATACAACTAACAAGTTATTTTTTGTCAAAAATACTAGAAAATTAAACTATAAAAATAAGTTATTTGTATGCAACCTAGAGGAAACACTATTATAGAAATGTTGATAACCTTCTAGATATTATGTATATACATAATTTAAAAACAGCCCTGAACCAGATAGCTCCACTGGTTAGAGCATTGTCTCTATGGGCAGAGGTTGCTGGTTCGATGCCTGGTCAGGGCACATACAAAAACAAATTGATGTTTCTGTCTTTCTCCTTTCCTCTCTCTAAAATCAATAAAAACAAAAGAAAAAAAAAAAAACAAGACGTCTCATAGAAAGCTCATGAAACACACATTAGTAATCTAGTTTTCTCAATATGTTTGAAGCATTTTCCATATTAGAAAAACTAAGCTTTTGTTTTAAATAATTTTACATTGTATAGACGTACTCATTTTCTTTAAGATATGTGAATTATTTTCATTCATTAAAAAAAATTATAGTTGTAAACAATACTGTGATCACACACTTTTGTATAAATCTTTGCCCAGTTATGTAATCTTCCTTTTAGGATAAATTTTTAGATGTTGAATAGTTGGGACAAAGAGGAGATATATATTTTAAGATGTTGGATATGCATGCCATATTGTCCTTTAGAAATGCAATATAATGTATATGAGTATCTCTCTCACATTTTTATTTATATTAAGTGGTATTATCTTTTCTTAAAATGTGTGGACATTGCTGGGGACTGTGGGGAGGAGAAGAGAAGGGTTATAGAGGTGATAAATGATGTTGGACAAAGACTTGACTTGGGGGGGTGAACATAATATGGTGTACAGAGATGTGCTATAGAACCGGGCACCTGAAACCTGTATAATTATGTCAACCATTGTCACCTCAATAAAATGTTTAAAAAAATGTGTTAATCTGATAGATGAAAATACTCTCCCAAAGTTTCAATGTGCAGTTCTTTGATTACTAGAGAGTGTTTAAATTGTCTTATATTTGTAAGCAGTTTATCTTTTCCCCTCTTAACTTGCTTATCTATGTTCTTTTTTTCTATTTTGGTCCTTTTCCTACTGGTTTATAAGAGTTCAGTAAATTTTTAGAGTACTGATCTCTTCCTGTGAATTTTAGTGAGTGATATATTAATGGAGGGATTTAGCTATTTTATTGTAGCTTCAAAGTTTCAGTTTTTATTTTAAAACTTTTTTTATATTGATTGTCATATTTTTCTATGTTTTCTTGATTAAATTTTTATTGATTTTTGTTTTCGCAGTCAGACTGTAAATTGGCTATCCAGTCTCTAAGAATCTTCAAGTGGTCTTTGTTCTTACGGGAGCTCCTGCTTAGGGGTTCTCTAACATCCCTGTGTTGTGAGCCCGTCTGGCAGTCTGGGGAAGTCTGTGGACGTCCCGGCATTCGTGTTCCAAGGAGGGGGTGGTGGGAGCAGTCCACTCTGGGTACAGGCAAAATTGAGATGCGTGTTCTGGAGATAATTTTAAAATAATACCAAAACTGACACGAAGTTGGCGTCCTTTTTGTTGTCACTATGTGCTGTTAATTCTAAGCAAGTCAATGATGGAATTTTCCCAACCAGGATGGAGCTCTTCCACCTCTTACTCCTTCCTTATCGTCACTAAGAGTGTGTGGACCCTTGCAAAAAAATGTATGTGCATAAAGTAAAACTCAAGATTATTAAGAAAACCAACTATATTGAAATATAATTATCAAATATTAAAAATGTACTTATTAAAGCATGGACAAGACCTAGTAGTAGATTTAATAATTATAGTTTCAGATTAGTAATGAAGATAAACAATATTTTAAGGTATGTAAACTATAATGAGCCATGAAAACGGCAGTGTTTCTAGTGGTCACAAAGTCACAGGTATTGCAACTACTGCTGTAGTGTATTGCCTACCTTCGTAATGAGCAAAAACGCTAACTTTAAGAAGTTGATTTAAAAAAAAATATGGAGTTGTTTTTTTCATCCCAGTTCATGACCCCCTGAATTTTATCTTTGGATTGTTTGGGGCAGGGTCCATGTACCAAAGGGCCCTCTATGAATGGAGCAGTCGTTGTAGTCTTCAGTTTAAGGACCGTTTATCTGCCACATGGCTCAGTGAGATAAAGCAATGGGCTTTTATTTTCTGTACTTCTTGTGCATAGAAGTAGAAGGACTCAAGGTTACCAGGTGAGCCAGCAACAGACAAGGAATACTTGGGGAGGTATTGGTGGGTCCCGATGAGTAGTGTGCTGTATACAATGCGTTATGTTAGCCAGTGCAGGGAGCAGGACACTGGCTCTTTCTCTAGGAGAGAAAGTTAGTGTGGTGGGTAATACATAATTATGTGTATGATGAGGTAGATCTAATTAGATGGGTTTGTCAGGGAGGGCTTCTTGGAGGAGGTGACATTTAAGCAGAGACCTAAAAAAAATGAGAAGCCAGCCATGAAAAGAATAGTAGAAGCATGCAGTGGAGAATTTGCAGGTTGAAGAACCACATGTACTGAAGTTGTGAAATGAAGGGAAGGGTTTGGCATGTGTGAGGGCTGTGAGGAGGCCACTGTGGTTTAGTAGGGAGTGCAGAGGAGGAGGAGAATTTAATGAAAAAGTTGGAGAGGAAGGCAGAGCCCATTATGCAGGACCTTGTACAGGGAGTTTAGAATTGACTAAAGTATAAAAGAAAGGCATTGGTACATTTTACATCTTAGGATATGTTCAAGTCAGTCTTTTATAAGTACCACTCTGGAGGCTGGGTGACAAATTGTATGGAGGGAAGCATGTGTAGAGGCCTTTAAGGTGCCTGAGAGGAGATGGGCTGGGGGGGTGGGTGGCATAGGTGATGGAGAAGAGCCTAGAAGGAGAAAACAGGAATGCTGACAACAGAATTGGATAGAGAGTGTGAGGCAGGGGCAAAATCAAGGCTGATGCTTGGCTTTTTAGCTTAATTGGTGCTGTTTACTGAGATGAGGGAGATAAGAAAGAACACTTTCGGGGTAACAGTAGTTTAGGGTTCTGCTTTGTACGTGTTCTGGTTACTTAGCCCGGTAGCAATGGTTTAAAGGTAATGGCTACCTGAGTCTGGAGCTCAGAGGAGAGCTTCAGGCTGGAGATAGATGCAGTTATTGGTATGCTGGTATTTGATGGCTGCAGAGTAGCTGACTTGCTGGAGAGAAGGTGTAGAGAAGAGAAAGGGTCTTGGCTTGAATCCAGAAGAGCTCTAGTAGCAGAGGTTTAGTATGAAGGAAACAATTAGGAGGTTGAGAAGGAAAGCTCAGAAAGACAAGGAAAACGGAGAGGGGGGGGGGTGTTATGATGTCCTAGAAACCAAGAGAGGAGAGTAGTTCAAGGAGGGGTGGTCAATGTGTTGATTGCTACTGAGAGACAGCTTAAACCTTAAAAAAGGAAGAGCAAACTGAAGGAAAAGAAACAGGACTGGAGGTAGGGCATGGGAAGGTGGAAGAGACATGTAATTTATTTTATAGCTTTGATTTGGAACTAAGTAAACGTTTTACATAATTATAAGGCAAAATGAAAATTTAAAAGTCACTGACCCTCTAGTTAACAATACTGTGTTGTGCACTTAAAAATTTAAGAGAGTAGATCTCATATTAAGTGTGCTTACCAAGATAAACAACAAAAATCCTTAAAAACAAAAAAAAAGAAAGAATGATCATTTATTTATCTTGCCTTCCCAATGGGAATTATACCTCAGGATAACCAAAGAACTGATGAGAAGTTTTGCTTTGCAGAAGTATTTTAATAATAAATGAAGAATTGATAGAATATTATAATTTTGAAAGCCCCAATAAAATAATGGATTCAGGCATTGATCAATAACAGCTACTAATAGACAGCCAAGTATTTATACTTTCAATGGAAGTAGAAAACAACCTATGATGTATTCTAGCCAAAAACAAAATAAAACAAAACAAAACCCTGACATTTTTAAAGATAATACTTTGTTAATTTTTTTTACATATAGAAGTGTATTAGTTTCAGGTGTACAACATAATGACTTGATATATGTATTTATTGTGAAATGATCATCACAGTAAGTTTATTTATTTATTTATTTTTTTAAATAAATTTTTATTAATGTTAATGGGATGACATTAATAATTCAGGGTACATATATTCAAAGAAAACATGTCTAGGTTATCTTCTCATTAAATTATGTTGCATACCTCTCGCCCAGAGTCAGATTGTCCTCTGTCACCCTCTATCTAGTTTTCTCTGTGCCCCTCCCCCTCCCCCTAAATCTCTCCCTCCCTCCCTCCTGCGTCCTCCCTCCCCCCACCCCTGGTAACCACCACACTCTTGTCCAAGGCTCTTAGTCTCGTTTTTATGTTCCACCAATGTATGGAATCATGTAGTTCTTGTTTTTTTCTGATTTACTTATTTCACTCCGTATAATGTTATCAAGATCCCACCATTTTGCTATAAATGATCTAATGTCATCATTTCTTATGGCTGAGTAGTATTCCATAGTGTATATGTGCCACATCTTCTTTATCCAATCTTCTATTGAAGGGCTTTTTGGTTGTTTCCATGTCTTGGCCACTGTGAACAGTGCTGCAATGAACATGGGGCTACATGTGTCTTTACGTATCAATGATTCTGAGGTTTTGGGGTATATACCCAGTAGAGGGATTGCTGGGTCATAAGGTAGTTCTATTTGCAGTTTTTTGAGGAACCACCATACTTTCCTCCATAGTGGTTGTACTACTTTACATTCCCACCAACAGTGTATGAGGGTTCCTTTTTCTCCACAGCCTCTCCAACATTTGTTATTACCCGTCTTGTTGATAATAGCTAATCTAACAGGGGTGAGGTGGTATCTCATTGTAGTCTTGATCTGCATTTCTCGAATAACTAATGAAGCTGAGCATCTTTTCATATATCTGTTGGCCATTTGTATCTCTTCCTGGGAGAAGTGTCTGTTCATGTCCTCTTCCCATTTTTTTATTGGATTGTTTGTTTGTTTGTTGTTGAGTTTTATGAGTTCTTTGTAAATTTTGGATATTAGGCCCTTATCTGAGCTGTCGTTTGAAAATATCAGTTCCCATATAGTTGGCTGTCTGTTTATTTTGATATCAGTTTCTCTTGCTGAGCAAAAACTTTTAATTCTGATGTAGTCCCATTCATTTATCTTTGCCTTCACTTCTCTTGCCATTGGAGTCAAGTTCATAAAATGTTCTTTAAAACCCAGATCCATGAGTTTAGTACCTATGTCTTCTTCTATGTACTTTATTGTTTCAGATCTTATATTTAGGTCTTTGATCCATTTTGAATTAATTTTAGTACACGGGGACAGGCTGTAGTCGAGTTTCATTCTTTTGCATGTGGCTTTCCAGTTTTCCCAACACCATTTGTTGAAGAGGCTTTCTTTTCTCCATTTTGTGTTATTGGCCCCTTTATCAAAGATTATTTGACCATATATATGTGGTTTTATTTCTGGGCTTTCTATTCTGTTCCATTGGTCTGAGTGTCTATTTTTCTGCCAATACCATGCTGTTTTGATTATTGTGGCCCTATATTATAGTTTAAAGTCAGGTATTGTAATGCCCCCAGCTTCATTCTTTTTCCTTAGGATTGCTTTGGCTATTCGGGGCTTTTTATAGTTCCATATAAATCTGATGATTTTTTGTTCCATTTCTTTAAAAAATGTCATAGGAATTTTGATGGGAATTGCATTAAATTTATATATTACTTTGGGTAATATGGCCATTTTGATTATATTTATTCTTCCTATCCAAGAACAAGGAATATTTTTCCATCTCATTATGTCTTTTTCTATTTCTCTTAGCAATGCCTTGTAGTTTTCTTTATATAGGTCCTTTACATTCTTTGTTATGTTTATTCCTAGGTATTTTATTTTTTTTGTTGCAATCGTGAAGGGGATTATTTTTTTGAGTTCATTTTCTAATATTTCATTGTTGGCATATAGAAAGGCTATGGACTTCTGTATGTTAATTTTGTATCCTGCGACCTTACTGTATTGGTTTATTGTTTCTAGTAATCTTTTTGTGGAGTCCTTTGGGTTTTCGATGTATAGGATCATATCATCAGCAAAAAGTGATACCTTTACTTCTTCTTTTCCGATATGGATGCCTTTTATTTCTTTGTCTTGTCTGATTGCTCTGGCCAGAACTTCTAGCACCACGTTAAATAAGAGTGGAGAGAGTAGACACCCTTGTCGTGTTCCTGATTTAAGGTGGAAAGTCCTCAGTTTTACGCCATTTAATATGATGTTGGCTGATGGTTTATCATATATGGCCTTTATCATGTTGAGATATTTTCCTTCTATACCCATTTTGTTGAGAGTCTTAAACATAAAATTGTGTTGTATTTTATCGAAAGCCTTTTCTGCATCTATCATCACAGTAAGTTTAGTTCACATCTATCATCACGCATAGTTAAACCCTTTTTTCTTGTGATGAGACCTTTTGAGATCTATAGTCTTAGCAACTTCCAAATATATAAACAGTATTGTTAACAATAATCAACATGCTGTACATTGTATCCCAAGGATTAATTTATTTTACAACTGAAAATGTGTATGTTTAACGCCCTTCACCCATATCACAAACATCACTCCCACCACCAACCCCTGGCAACCACCAATCTGTTTTCTGTATCTATGAGTTCTCTTAATTTTTTTTAATTGCGTATATAAGTGAGACTCTAAAGGAACTTGGTTCTGTTATCTAAGTCTCTGGACCTAACTACCAATTTACCAGATACACAGGAAAGAGGAACATGTTAAATGGCACCATGGGGACACAATCAGAAAATATGAGCCATGGAAAAGCCCTGTATGCCCAAACCATTGCAACAAATAAGTTGCAATGAATGAGAACATGGTGTAGGAACCTAAAGATTAAAAAACACTTTAAAAATGTGTCAATCAATTGCAATGTATGAATGTTATTTTCATCTTAGTTTTGACAAACTAAAAAACATTTGGAAACAATTGGAGAAATGGAACAATGACGAAGTATTTGGTATTAAGGAATTACACAGCTTTTATGATATGATGCTGTTGCGCTTATGTGTAAAAGGACTTGTTATCTTTTAGAGTTATACAGAGAAATTTTTGTGACTGTAATGATGATGTCCGGGAAGTGGGTAGGAACAGAGGAAGCAGAATAACCATGGTTGGTAACAGAAGCTGGATCACTGTCCTCTCTATTTTTGTCTAGATGTGAAATTTTACATTTCTTTTTAAAGATTTCTTATTCTTATTCTCATCAAGAATCATTATATATAATTATGGTTTTATTACTCATAATTATGCATGCTGAGACTACTCAGTTCTGAGAGTACTCAAACAAAATCAGTGGCTGAGCACCAGTCTTTGACAAAGACTGGTTCTAAATTGTATTGCACTGCCTCTTACAACATGTAGTGTTTTTCTTCTGAGAGTTTAGGCTGGCCATGGCATTAGTAATACCTTGCGGTCTCATGTATTGTGGTTTCTACATTGTTATTACTCATGTAGCTGAAAAACTGGGAAGAAGAGACACCATGTCCTTAATCTAAAATTGAACCATAGCTTTAAAAAATTTTTTTTTTTATTTATTTAGAGGGGTTGGGGGGGGGGAGAGAGGGAGAGAAGGGGGAGGAGCAGGCAGCATCAACTTCCCTATGTGCCTCGACCAGGCAAGCCCAGGGTTTTGAACCAGTGACCTCAGCGTTTCAGGCCGACACTTTATTCACTGCGCCACCACAAGTGAGATGAACCATAGCTTCTGAACACATACCATCATGTAAATGTGAATTTCTGAACACTTGACATTTAATTTTGTTTCAATGGAATGAATGAGTGTTTAAAATATGTATCTGAAGCTGACAAGGGCTTATTCTAGGAGTGAAATTGTTTCAGATTGGGCCAGTTATTTGACATAATAGAATTAAATAAGGAAAGTACTTGTAGGAGACACTTAGAAAAAAATCCACTTGACATGTTTGTGTTTGCTTTCCATCAAATGTCAGAGGAAGACTATTTTCTCAGAAGAATGTACTATTTGGACTTCCAGCAGTGCTGACTTTGGGAAGTCTGGGTGGAACTTCCCTTGTTATGAAGGTGTTATCTGTTGAAGTTATTGACGTGCCCTGTGTATGTAAGACAGTGTATTTTTCAGCATTAGACATATGTAAAGTTCTGGTAGCCAAAGGAATGAAAAGGACTAAGAATCTAAAACAGAAACTAAACAAGACGGGTATCCGCAGGGTTTCGGTGCGCGCTGTCTTCGGCCGAGTTCATTGCTGTGCAGGGGTTGGGCACTCTGTTCCGTCACCACCAGGCCGGACAGCAGGCTGTATTTTAAAATTTCTTTTTGATTTCAGCTGCTTTTTTATACAAAGTTTTCCCTTTTGACATTCTTTTTTTGCTCCAGTCAAAATCAATTTTTCCTTTTTTCCCCCTCAAAGAACATATATTCCTCTGGGTTCCCCCTATCGCCAAAAAATTAAGCTGTTTTCCTTCTGTTTAAGTCATCATTAAGTATAAATGCAAATGGAAAATCCATTTACATTCCTAAATTGTTGCTGATGTTTCTAAGGGATTTACTGGGAAGAAAGAAGAGCGTAGCTTGATTTTTATCATAGTCAAGTGACCAAATAGTTTTCAGAAGTAGAAAATGAATTTTGACCAAGAAATGTAATAATTATTACAGTGATTTTGCAGTGTGAACATTATAGAATGCACTTACACACGCCTACATGGTCGAGCCTACTACACGCCTAGAGTATATGGTGCAGCCTATTGCTCCTAGGCCGTGAGCCTGTACAGAGTGTTATTGTACTGAAGACTGTAGGAAATGATAACAAAATGGTAAGTGTTTGTGTCTCTAAACATAGAAGGGTACATTAAAAATATGGTACAAAAAATGGTACCCTGTTAGGGCACTGACCATGAATGGAGCTGGCAGGTCTGGAAGTGGCTCTGGGTGAGTCAGTGAGTGATGGTAAGTGACATGAAGGCCTAGGACATTGCTGTACGTGATGCAGGCTTTATAAATGCTGTACCCTAGGGCTACACTAAATTAATAGGGAGGAATTCTTTGATAATAAATTGACCTGAACTTACTGTAACTTTTTTACTTTTCATATATTTTTAAACCTTCCATTGATTTGAGAGGGAGAGGAAAAGGGGGGAGAGAGAGAGAGAGAGAGAGAGAGAGAGAGAAGTATCAACTTGCTGTTCCACTTAGTTGTATACTCATTGATTGCTTCTTCTATGAACCACGACTGGGAAATGAGCCCGCGACCTTGGTGCGCGGGAAAGATGCTTTATCCACTGAGCCACCGGCCAGGGCATGCTTTTACTTTATAAACTTGAAAAAGTTTTAAGCTTTTTGACTCTTTTGTAACAACATATAGTTTAAAACACAAAACATTTGTATTGAGGTACAAAATATTTTTTATATCTTTATTCGATAAGCTTTCTCTTAGTTCCTTATCTTTTACTTTTTAAACATTTTCATTAAAAACTAAGAGACCAACTGATGCATTAGCCTAGGTTAGGATCATCAATATCACTGTCTTTCATTTCTACATGGAAGGTCTTCAGAGGCATGGAGCTCTCGTCTCCTATGATAATGATGCTTTCTTCTGGAATTTCTTCTGAAGGCACTGCTAGAAAGGCTGTTACCAAAAGGATAAGAAATAGTAAGTGTTGGAGAGGCTGTGGAGAGAAGGAAACCCTGCTACACTGTGGGTGGGATTGCACACTGGTGCAGCCACAGTGGACATGAGTACAGAGGGAGGTTCCCCCAAAATTAAGACTAGAACTGCCATCTGACCCTGCAATTTCTCTGTGGTTTCAATATGATAAAAACTGAGCCAGGGCTTCAGGGATGTGGGAGTGGTGCTGGGCAGTCTAGAGTTATAAAATATGTATTTCAATTTTATTTTAAAGAAAGCCCCTTCTCTCTCTCTTTTTTTTTAATAAAAAAGATTTTACTTGTTGATTTTAGAGAGAGATAAAAAGGAGGTGGGTAGGAGTGGGAAGCATCAACCTGTAGTAGCTGCATATGTGATATTAATGTGCCTTGACCAGGCAAGTTTTGGGTTTTGAGCCAGCAACCTCAGCATTCCAGGTCGACACTTGATCCACTGTGCTACCGCAGGTCAGGCCATATTTATTTCAAATTTATTGTTTTCAAATACGTATGTTCATTCCCACAATTTCTCATAGTGGAATGAGAAACTGTTTTTATGTTTTAACTAATCTAGTGAAAGTCTAGATGTAAAGAGAGACTGTATATAACACAGTGTTTTCTCCCAATTAGCTAAATGTCTGGAATGCACTATTATAGTATTTGCTTAATAGTATTATTAAAAGAAGTAAAGGCAAATTAAGTCTAAAGTTATGGGCATTTATAATGATAAGCTATTTTGAACTGCTTGGAATTCTCTGACAGAGTTTGTAGTTTCACTTTGAATTTTGACTTTTCAAATATTGAAAACTTACTTTGTTCTTCAAATTCTAGTTCATTTCACATTTCTTCCCCTTTCCTCTTCCTTGGGTAGGACATTCTTCCTAGGTTTGAAGTTTTTTTTCTATCTTTGGTTTTAAAACATTTTACAGAGAGGTTTTCTTTATTCATGTAAGACTTAAAATAGTTGTACCTTTTGTTCCATATGGCTTATACCCTGATTTTACTGGAACAGGTTAAAGTGTTCTGCAGTTGAGATTGATAGCATAGGAGAGTATAAGACGTTTTCTCACAATGGAAACAATGTCCTTTTTTTATACATCTACTCCACCCCCAATTGTTTCCCCGTCATTCCCTCTACAACCCTTCTTTTTGTCATTCAATCAGATAACGGGATGAGGAAACTTTTTGGTCATTAATCACTGATAAGGGATACATTTTAAAAAATATTCTGTGGTAAATCGTTTTGATTGTTTTTAGAGCCCGGTTTTTATAAGGGGTGCCACTAATTACGGCAGACAGTAGAAATTGAATTGTGACAGCAACATATATTTTAAATCTCAATTATAGACTCTGCTTTTAATTCTTCTTGCTGAGCTTCTCTAAGTGCTAAAAATTGTCTTCAATTGCTAGCTGTTAAAAAGTGACATTCTATCACTACTTGTTATGTTTGTTTATGTAGGAATAACAAAAACATGGTGGTAATGTGTTGATCTAATATAATTTTTCCAGAAAGCTAGTATTATTTTAGGGAAGAACACAGCATTCATTATCTATGTTCATAAAGATACCATTAATTTCTTTATTAATCTGTTTTAACACCAAGTATTAGACAATCATTGTACCCTTTACTTTACATTTAACTCTAATTCATGTTTAACTTATTCCTCAGCTTAAGTGGTGGATGATGTCAGATGTGCCATGAGCACTTTATAAAATCATTTGTCATGTCTGTAGAACAGCCAAATAACTCAAGAATGCTATAGCCCCAAGCAGCCGCCTTAGCTGACAGAAGCAAATGTCAGACTCAATATTGACGTCATGTTTCTTTGTAATGCTTAGGCTTACAGCCTATAACTTTTAAAAGCTTATTGTTATGAATGTGATTGAAAATTAAATAATTCAAAATAACCTTTAAATAAAGTGTCCAACTTAGTTATTTTTCTAAGTCATTCCTATTAATTTCAAACATGAGACATTGCCCTACGCTTCCGAATGTAACAACATCGATTGGCTTTTCCAGTGTACATAACTACCATTGTAGGACTAAGATTTGAAATTATGATCAGTGCTTCATAAACAAATTTCCAAATGACCTCCATATATCAAATCCCTGAACAAGAAAGCTGCTGTTCATAACCTGTGTCCCCATTTTCTTCTGAAAAACTTGGTCGTTTTTCAAGTTTGGCTCCAGAATCACTGATTGAGACATCATTTAAATATTTTGTTCTCTCATAACAAATTATAAAACCTTTAAAGATCTCTGATTCACCCTCTCCTCCCACTCCTGAGTGGCTGCCCTATGTCCTTCATTCAGTCCAACATCTAAAGAATTAATTTCAAAATATCAAGTAAGATGCTTTTACCAAATAACTTAGCTATTGAATAAAAAATCAATAGAAACAAGAGCTAAGTGTTTGCTGTACACTGAAGGCTGAAAGTTATCATCCAATGTTTTGTATGGATCAACTAATTCTTTACAGAAAAATTACCTAGAATATTTGCATTGTTTCAAATTTTAAAAAATGAGAAATTACAATGTTCTAAAATAATCCAATGTAACTGGCCCAAGTCATTTGTAGTCTGATTGAAGACTTCATGTCTGTATAACCAAACAGGATTCCTGCGGCGTGTGTGTGCGGGGTGGTTCAGGCTCCTGAGGGAAGTGTGGGAGGCCAAGGCCCAGTGTAGACTCACACATGTCCAGCTACTGCGTCTCACCCCAGGCAGGCCATAGCGGCCTCTCGAGAATTCACCGGACCATCAGTTTCCATGCCTCTACGAGTTTTGCTGTCTTAAACATAAGGGAAGAGACTGCGTTTTTGAGGTGAATTTTAGAAATACAGGATTCCAGGTAGGAATCAGACCTACCTCTAAGCCACAGTTTAATTACATCTGGTAAGTTATTTACATATTGATGTTCTCCAATTTGAGGGAAATTCCTAACTTTGAGTGGTTAATTGTCGCCTACATGCACGTGTGTGTGTGTGTGTGTGTGTGTGTGGAGTTGCACTCAGTATTTACATGCTATTTCAGGTTTTGTGGCAATGTGGTGACTGGCCGTAATGTTTTTAAAAGTCTGAATCCAAAAGCTGCCTTTTGTTCCAGGTCCTGGTCGTTTAAAGGAAGCCTCACTCAGTTTTACCAAGTTCACTGTGCTATGATTAGAACGAGAAGATTTGGGAAAGTTTAACTTGGCATGGCTGGGATTCTGCTGCAGAAAAAAAAAAATATTTGGTGAAAAAAGAATCAAATGCTCAAGAGAGAAGCGGAGCCGACGCAGGAGAATAACACAGGGGCCCCTCTCGTCTCGCTGCTTGTATTTTGGCTTTTATACTGGAAATGCCTTTGGTGTATATTTAATAGGAGCAGAGAAAGACAGTACTAGCTTGGTGATTTAACTTTTTTTTTTTTTTTAATTAAATGATTCTAGCCTGTCTATGGCATGCCTATTGAGTTTCTTTTTTTAAAATCCAAGTCTCTGAAGAAAATGGCCCTGTTAACTTTAATATTTCATTGCAGTCTAACAATCTCAGAAGGAGAGACTCATGCTCTATTGAACTGTGTTCTGTGATATTTCTAAATGAAAGCCTTGTCAAATATTATATTTTTCTCCTGTGTTTCCATATTTGAATTTTCATCTGGTGGAATGGCTTTAGTAGGCTGGATTTAACCAGTGTGGATAAAATAAAGTAGGTTGTTAGATTATCTGCAGAATATTCATACTTGTAGAATTAATTGTTGAAGCAAAAATCTTAGAGTAAGACTTGTATGGTGATTGTGACCACCCTCTATGAATTGGGACTGTTCAAATTAAAAGAGCCAATTTTAGAATAGTTTGATGTTTCATTTCTCTACTTTAAATCGATTTGCTTGTTTTAGCTGGGTAGTTTTGGACATAACTTTGTAAGTAATAGGTTTATACTTTGGATTTTAACCCTTTGAGTAGTAAGTTCTTTTCATGCTCACTGACCCCCAGGAGTGTTTTTTTTTTTTTTTTTTTCAAAAAATGAAATTAGTTCCAGTTAGTTTTATTAACTTACAATCATGTTTGTTTGATAACCAATTTATGGAAACAAGAAGAACATACATTTGCCTTTTTTTAATGTTGCCTTACACATTTTTAAAATAAATCAGTCGTCCTCTGGATGGTCTGGAGGCACAAGGACGTACATGAACGGTAGTACTACTCAAAGGGTTAAAAATTAAGTTTCTAAAGAATGCGATGTTCTCCACATGCATGCGTCCTCTCCCTTGGTTTGGAGCACAGGGCGTTCCTGCTTTTGTGATGCAATGTTTCCTGGAAGTCCTCCGCCAAACATTGTATTAATCCAACTTGGATGTTGTACCACTTATAGACAGTACTCTGCATAACTGCTCTTATGAAATGCTGTCTGAATTTGAGCCATTGAATTTTATTTCTTGGACATGTTCAGAGTTGTCTGGCAGGTGAATGGATAAGGCGACATATGAGAGGTGAGAACAATAGCAGTGATCAGTGTCTGAGCACAGCTGTTGGGCCAGACTCTGTGCTTTATACCTGGGATTGCATAGTGAATAGGACCTCTTCCTGTGAGCAGCCCCCACCTGATGTTGGGGAAGCAGAAATGGGCTGGGCCTTCACCCAGTTGGTGTTCCCAGGCCAGCTGTGAGCTAATCACCTGTCTGATCCTACTCATTGTTCCTGCAAAATCTTTTCTGTTTTATCTTTTTTTCCTTTCCTTTTTCTTCCCCCCCCCTTCCCCTCCCCTCCTCTCTCTCTCTCTCTCTCTCTCTCTCTCTCTCTCTTTAATTCTAGCAGCTTTCTTCATTACTTATAGTTCAGTTATCTCTAATTGAACTTTTGGGAGTGTCCTCTGCTCAGAGGTCTCTCTGGAAAGCCTTCTGGGATCCCAAGAACTGGCTCCGGAGCCTTTCCTTTGTGCTTCCCCAACACCCTGCCCTTGGCCTTTAA
Organism: Saccopteryx bilineata; assembly: GCF_036850765.1. Classification (NCBI taxonomy): domain Eukaryota; kingdom Metazoa; phylum Chordata; class Mammalia; order Chiroptera; family Emballonuridae; genus Saccopteryx; species Saccopteryx bilineata. The sequence continues at coordinate 262,874,272 of NC_089490.1, read as the reverse complement.
CTGGCCCCTCAGCATCCGGGCTTCTAGAAAGGTCTCTATACTTGCATGTTTCTCTTCCTGGTAGCACACTGGCTTCCTGTGTAAGCACACTGGCTGCATTTCTGGTTTTCACTGCTGAATCCATGGTGCCTGGTCTGGTGCCTGGTGCATAGTAGGGCTAAATAAGTCCTTGTTGAATTTCTTGCTCAGACCATCATTCCTTAACATTGCAATTCATCCTTAGTACTGTTGTTTCACTATTCCACTTTTTAAAAATTCAGTTTATTGGGGTGACATTGGTTAATAAGTTTCAAGTGCACAGTTGTATAATCCACCACCCGTGTGTTGCATTGTGTGCTCACCACCCCAGTTTAGTCCACTGCGCTCTTCAAGTGTGGCAGTTTTATCCTCCTCTCCGTGGATGCCCAGCAGCCTCTCCCTTCTGGGGCCTATGCTACTTCATCTTCTTTTTTTCTTAAATTGCCAGTCTCACCTCTACAAATAGATTAATTGACCCAACCCCAATTTACTATGTGTTTCAACCAGTCATAGTCACAATAATGCGAATAACTAACTCTCTCCTAAATCTGTTAATTCAGTCAGGACTTGCTCTCAGACTAAGACTTTTCCTGGTTGGCTGTGGATAGACAGGTTGAGGCTGGGCTCAGCTCGGGGCTCTGCTTCCGGCTGTGGTCTGGCTTGGCTTGCCTCCTCCCAGTGAGCTGGGCTCAGATCTGCTGCATGTGTGTTCTTTCTGGGGTCCCGAGCTGAAAGGGTGGAGACTCCCAGGAAGCACTTCTGGTGATAGAAGCCTAACCAACTCCCTGGAAGAAAAGACAGGTGTTGATTTGTAGCATTTACCCCATGCCCCCCTCTTTTTTTTTTAGAGGGAGAGAAAGAGAGGAAGAGAGAGAAATGAGAAGGATCAACTCAGTTGTGTCACATTTAGTTGTACATTGATTGCCTGTTATAACTGTCTTGACTAGGGAGCTCAAGCTGAGCCAGTGACTCCTTGCTGAAGCCAGCAACCTTGGGCTCAAGCCAGCGACCTTGGATCATGTTGATGATTCCATGCTCAAGTTGGTCGGCCTGCGCTCAAGCTGGATGAGCCCATGCTCAAGTTGGTTCTAACCTGGGACATCAGCATCCCAGGTTGATGCTCTATCCACTGCACCAGCACTGGTTAAGGCATATTTGCCCATTTCTGTGGTGTATTGTTGGTTGAATAAGTTTATAAATATGATATACAGTGTGTCCATAAAGTCATGGTGTACTTTTGACCAGTCACAGGAAAGCAACAAAAGACAATAGAAATGTGAAATCTGCAACAAATGAAAGGAAAACCCTCCTAGTTTCTGTAGGATGATGTGGCAGCATGTGTGCATGCACAGATGATGATGTAACATCGAGTATACAGCAGAGCAGCCCACAGCCATGCCAGTCGAGATGTGGACGGTACAGAGGAAAGTTCAGTGTGTTCTGTGGCTCGATAAATTCGAATCCGTGACCAAAGTGCAATGTGAATATTGGCATATTTATAACGAAATGTCACCACATTAGGAATAGCATTACTTGGTGGGATAAGCAGTTGAAGGAAACCGGCAGTTTGGTGGAGAAACCCCGTCTGGTAGGCCATCAATCAGTGATGAGACTATAGAGGCTATACGGGATAGCTACCTAAGGAGTCCTAAAAAATCTGTGCGTGAGCCCACATTGAACTGCACTGAATAGGTATGAAACTGGGAAAGTTTTCCTTTTATTTGTTTCCTTAGATTTCACATTTCTATCATCTTTTGTTGCTTTCCTATGACCGGTCAAAAGTGCACCATGACTTTACGGACACACTGTATATGTTTGCTCGCTTATAGTTTGCATTGGGTGTAGGGGACAGGCTGTAAGCAGGCCGGGTCCTTATAGCCTAAGGCTTAGTTTTTTGTTGTTGTTGTTGTTTTGTTGGTTTTTTTTTTTAATATTTTTCTGAAGTTGGAAACGGGGAGGCAGTCAGACAGACTCCCGCATGCGCCCGACCAGGATCCACCCGGCATGCCCACCAGGAGACGATGTTCTGCTGCAACCAGAGCCACTCTAGCGCCTGAGGCAGAGGCCACGGAGCCATCCTCAGTGCCTGGGCCAGCTTTTGCTGCAATAGAGCCTTGGCTGCGGGAGGGGAAGAGAGAGAGAGAGAGAGGAAGGAGAGGGGTAGGAGTGGAGAAGCAGATGGGCGCTTCTCCTGTGTGCCCTGGCCAGGAATTGAACCCGGAACTCCTGCACGCCAGGCTGACGCTCTACCACTGAGCCAACTGGCCAGGGCCCTAAGGCTTAGTTTTAAGACTAAGCTTTTCCCCACACCCTTGGCTGTTGCATGATGTGGGGTGGTACACTCTCATGAGGAATCCCATTATGCCTCAGATAAGTGACTTTGTATCGAGACTTCCTTGTTTGTATACTGGAATAAAGGTTTTGATTTCTACACTATAAAATGGGGCAGAGGAACCCATGCTGGAGGAGAGCAGAGAAAGGCCACGTGGAGGAGAGGAGAAGCAGCCAAGAAGGCGGAGTGCTGAAGGAGAGGCCAGTTTGTGCAGAGTTTGTGCAGAGAGAAGGAGATGGGGAACAGAGGTGAATAGGCTGGTGAGCTAGAAACCTTTGATTCTAGAAAACTTGGATAAGTCAGTGGCTTTGGGAGCCCTGAATGGAAAGGGAAGTGTTTTCCCGCAGTGTGTATTTCTTGCCTGCCGGGTGCAAGCTAGGATTAAAGCTAATGGCGCACCAATTCTTGGCTCCATTGTTTCATTACCGTCTGTTCGAATCAAATGGAAACCTGCACGGGCCAGGCGGCTGTGATGGTGGCCGCGGCTACTGGTCTTACATGTATATATTTCTACCATGGCTGATTTTTTTTTTTTGTGTGTGTGTGTATTTTTCTGAAGTTGGAAACGGGGAGGCAGTCAGACAGACTCCTGCATGCGCCTGACCGGGATCCACCCGGCATGCCCATCAGGGGGCGATGCTCTGCCCATCTAAGGCGTTGCTCTGTTGCAACCAGAGCCATTCTAGCGCCTGAGGCAGAGGCCATAGAGCCATCCTCAGCGCCCAGGCAAGGCTGCGGGAGGGGAAGAGAGAGACAGAGAGGAAGGAGAGGGGAAGGGGTGGAGAAGCATATGGGCACTTCTCCTGTGTGCCCTGGCCGGGAATCGAACCCAGGACTCCTGCACGCCAAGCCAACGCCCTACCACTGAGCCAAACAGCCAGGGCCTCTACCATGGCTGATTTTAAGCTACCAGTATGACATCACCATAAAGAACTGCACAGTAGTGCACCATTAGATATACTGCTCACAAAAATTAGGAGATATTTTATATGTTCATATTCATTTTAAAATATCCCGTAATTTTTGTGAGCAGTATAGTATTTTTCACCACACAGATTCAACAAACAACCTCAAAAAATTTAACAGTAAAATATTGTAAAATAATTAGGAAGTGATGAATTTTGAGTACCTCTTAAAATATAATTTATTTTTAACTCTAGGTAATTTAATTTTTATTAAACAGCATTTTAACAGTAGTCTGTAAATCCCTGAAAATTTGACAGTCAATTTCCCTGAGCTGGTGTAAGCTGGCTTCAGTACATCACTGGGTTCACCCGAGTACTTGATGTGCAAGAAAGCCTCGGCTCAGAACCTCCACGTTGTCACTTCTGTTCACAATCCACTGGTTGAAGCAGAGCTCAACATAAACATGGGGAAGCACACTGTCTCCAGAGGGTGGACCTGCAGGCACTCAGCACCGGGTGTGACTAAATGCAAGGGGAGGAAAAGGGACCAGTGATTCAGTCTACTGAACAGGTTGCCTACTGGCCATGTTTTCCTATTGAATCAGTATCTGTATTATGTTAACTGCTTTTAACCCTGTCATTGAAATGCTTAAATCACATTTCTAATGGGAGCATTCTTGAATTTCAATTCTGTTAGCAGATTTGTTTCTGATAAATCTTTTTTTAAAAAAGAATGTCTCATAGCTGTTATTTAGGAAAGATTTTAGGGTTAAAAATTGAAGTCTGAACTTTTGCTTTATATTTTTATAATTTTTGTCAGACAGTATCTGGCAGCTGTAGATTCAGGATTATTATTTTTTTAGTAGCCTGTTCCTTTATCATTCAGTATATTCTTTTATGCTTATTTTTTCTCTCTAAAGACTTTTATCTGATACCAATGTTCAGTCTTACTTTCTCTTTTTGTTTTGTGTGCCCTAAGTAGCACTGATTCCTTATAAAATTTGCCAATATTTTTTTCTTCTTTTCCAAGTGAGAGGAGAGGAAATAGATTCCTGCATATGCCCTGAATAGGGTCTACCTGGCAACCCCTGTCTGGGGCTGATGCTCATAACCAAGCTATTTTTAGCACCTGAGGTGGAGGGTCCACAGAGCCATCCTCAACACCAGGTTAATGTGCTTGAACCAATCAAGCCATGGCTGAGGTAGCAGAAGAGACAGAGAGAGAGAGAGAGAAGGGGGAGGGTGGGTGGAGGAACAGATGGTCACTTCTCCTGTGTGCCTTGACTGGGAATCGAAACCAGGACATCTACATGCCAGGCCGATGCTCTACCACTGAGACAATCAGCAAGGGCCTGCCAAAATTTTTTTTGATGGCTGATTCAATTCTAATGTTTTTGATGGTTGATTGATTTCTAATTCACTTTTTTGATGGTTGATTTACTTCTAAATATTACTAATGATAGTATTAATAATAATTGGTACTGTTGACGAGTTACTGGATAAATTTCAGATGTATTAGATGACAGTAGATAAAAAGTACATTACTTTTATTCAAGACAAGGAAGGTCTTAAAACAACTTAAAAAAAAAATCTCTGTTTAGCCTGAGCAGTAGTTGCGCAGGGGATAGAGCATTCCCTTGAAATGCTGAGGTCCCAGCTTTGAAACTCGGCAGTCACTGGCTTGAGCACAGGATTGCTGGCTTATGGAAAGGATCACTTAAGGCTTAAGTTTGGGCTTGAGCCTCCCCGTCAAGGCACATATGAGAAAGCAATCAATGAACAACTAAAGTGCTGCAACTATGTATTGATGCTTCACATGTCTCTCCCTTCCTGTTTGTCTCTTTCCCTCACCCCCTCAAAAAAAATTTAAAAATCCCTATTTATGATTGTTTTAGATGTTGTTTTAAAAAACTTTATATAGTTTGTTTTACAAATTGCATTTATATTATCATATTAATTATCTATTGCTTTGTAGCAAATTCTCCCAAAATTAGAGGGTTAAAACAAAAACATTTATTATCTCCCACTTCCTTGTGATCAGAAATCTGGGTGTGGCTTAGCTAGGCGCCCTGGCCTCCTTGTGTTTCATATGACTGCAGTGAAGTGTCAGCCAGGCCTAGAGTCTCACTGAGCCCTCAGCAGAGAGAGCCACTCCCTTGCTCCTTCAGGGCCTTGTTGGCAGGATTCAGTTCCTGGTGGCTGTTGGACTGAGGACCTCTGGCTGTTGGCCAGCGAACTCCCTTAGTTCCTTTCTACATGGGACTTCTCCACAGGGTGAGCAAAACCAAAGGCAATGTCTTTTCATTACTTGATTTTGGACATGATATCCATAACTTGCCTTGCTCTGTTCATTACAAGCAAGTCACTAGGTCCAACCCACTTTTAAGGGGCAGGGGTTTATAAGTAGGTGATGACTGGGGGTGGGGGGCAATTTTATCAGTTGCCTACTGCAGTTATATTGATTGTATGTGACACCCTATAAAATTCCCATTTTTCTGGTTAGGAAGTGAGGGATTGGAGAGGTTAAATACGTAATTTGTTTCAAGGCTAGGATGCCAGCATATAATGTAACTGGTTCTCCAGGTTGGAATATTCCCCATCCCGAAAGACTGTTTGAAACACTGAGATCAAAGCTAACCCTAGGATGCTAATTGCATGAAGAAGGTGTTTGTTGTACCATATCGCCTCTGAAGGTGCCAGAAATGTAATCAGCAGTCCAAAAATACTTGCACTGATGAATGATTAAATGACAATGATAGTATGACTTTAGCTTTTCCATTCCTCTAGTTTTCTTTGTGTTTAGTTCCTTAACTACAAACAAAGATGTTATGTGATATAACAAACACATTTAAATATTTTTCAACCTTTTAAAAAAGTGGTTGTTCCCCATTGCCTGAGTCTGAAGACTAAAGTAATAGAACTAATTTGTTGACAGCAGTTATACTTAGAATTTTGTCTTTATTTCAGAATAAGGTATAAAGAGCAATTGATAAGTATCCATGAAATATCCATTTCTCTACCTAAATATTTATATTGTCTAAGGAATAGACTTCAATAGGTTGAAGAGTCCAGTTGCCTAATTGTTATTATTTTTAGTAATATACCTGGCTTTTGGGATTTGATGACAAATTCATATTACTTTAACCTTCTTTAGGTTCTTTCTTTTTTTTCTTTTCTTTTTTTTTTTAAGGGAAACAACTTTTAGGCAAGTACTGCCATTGCCTGCTTCTTTGCTTGAAGTAACCTGCCTTGAACTTTTGAATTAGTGTGATTTGACGCATTGCCTTGTCCATGTGGCATCTGATGTCTTGGAGAGGCCGCGTGTCTCTGTTCTTCTGCATGTGTCTCCGGAATAGTTCATATAGTAGTCTCTGGTTATCCAAAGGGCAGAACTGTGCTAGATTCATAACAGAAATCCAATAGTTCATTCTTGTGGTCAACCTCATTTATGTAATCTTAAGTGTTACCAGTTGTCATAAGGATTTAGCGCTTGTTATTAATAGTGCTATGTTGTTCTCCTCTCCCAGGCATGTAGTGTGCATTCATCTGAGGCAAAGAATAGATGTTTATACTTAGTCCCACCGAAACCATATACACAGAATTTTTCTCTTTTTGCTTGTCTTCCTTTCCAGTGTAGAGGTGGCAATTGTGGGAACTTGCATGGTTTTCAGTATTTGTTACTTCTTTCTTCTCCCTGTCATTACCCTAGTGACCACCACATCTTTGTTGGCCTCCAGTCTGTTGTTACTTGTTTGGCTGCAACTACTAGGCTAATACTCACTCAACCAAAGCCAGGTGGATACTCTTCACTCATCTTGCGGAGGTTTTCTTTGACCATGGCATCATGTGGAATGGCTTTCTTCTTGCCTTCAAGGCTCTTCCTAATCTGGCATTTCACTTAATAACCTGATTTCAGGCCGTTCAGCAGCTCTCTTCAGCAGCATGAGTCGTGCACGTGTCATTTCCACATAGGCCACACTTATTCTCATCTCCTTCCTTGGCCTGTGCTCTGCCAGCTCTTCCTCTCATTGGGGAATGCCTGAAATCTTCTCCAGCCTCACTATGATTCATCCACCAAAGACCAGCACAAGTCTCACTTTGTCCATTAACTTCTCTGATGGCTGCATTCATCCATTCACGCATTCCCTCATTTACTTCCCTCCCTCCCTCCCTCCCTCCCTCCCTCCCTCCCTCCCTCCCTCCCTCCCTCCCTTCTCCTTTTTTTCTAAAGATTTTATTTATTGATTTTAGAGAGAGAGGAGAAAGAGAGAGAATGGGGTGAGGAACAGGAAGCATCAACCTATAGTAGTTGCTTTCTATATGTGCCTTGACAAGCCCAGGGTTTTAAACCAGTAACCTCAGTGTTCCAGGTCGATGCTTTATCCACTGCACCACCGTAGGTCAGGCTACCTCATACCTTTCAAGCCTGATTCCTTTTCTATTAGGTGCTTGTAATCTATACCAGGACTTTACTTTATTGTGCCTTGTTTCCAAAACAGATTGTAAGTTCCATAAAATTGAAAGTTTTTCAAATAAAATAGTTAAATAAACAATGCTGTGATAACTGCTATGAAGGGAACAGGGTGCTGTGATAAAGAAGGATGAGGGACTTTAGATGGGACAGTCAGTGGAGACCTCTTGGGGAGGTAATGCTTAATATAGTACTAATGGTAGAGATTTGTGTCTGAAAAATAGAAAGAAATACAAGGCAATGCTCCATTAGGCATCCTGAAGGGACGTGGTATTCACCAGGCATCCTAAACCCTTGATCTTTTCTGTAGGGCAACCAGAAGGGGTTTGGTTCTGAAGGACTGTGGTTGCTTTGGAGTCGTAAGTCTCTTTAGGAGCTTCATGGAGGGACTGGGGCCCCAGAGAGGATGGGGTCATCAGAGAAGAAACGGGAAGGAGTCTGGGATGATGACAGTGCCGCCTTGCAATTGTTACCTCAGAGAAGGGGTGAGAGGTGAGGGACTGGTTCCCATGGACAGGCTAGGTATGAAGAAATGGAAGGTTAAGCTATTGCTGAAGTGTGTTTTTTTTTTAACAAATTAAGTATCAAAGGTGACAGTGAAGTTTAAAGAAATGGAAATTTAATCACTGTTTCAACATACCATTTTAATAGAACAAATAAACATTTTCACTTTATTGATTGGTGGCTTTCTTCAGAATTATGTTCAGATTACCTTTTTAGCAGGAACCAAGAATCAGCAGAGAGGTGAGAGAATCGCACAAGATGTAAGTATGGAAATTCTGGGTTGTGGAATGTGCTTTCTCCTGATTAGATGATGCTTAGAGGCCAAGTGACTTTACATCATGATCTTTTCTTTCTTCTTTGTTTTTTAAAGGAATTTCTACACAGGGTGTTTTGCCATCTTACACTGAAATTATGGGTTTTGATGGGAAAGCTATAGAACTAGTTCTGTTTATATTTATTTCAATATTAATAATAATAACTAATATTTATTGAGGGCTTGACTGAATGCCAGGTATTAAGCTGAGTGCTCTTTATATTCATTACTTGGTTTAATCTTAACCATTAACGGCAACATTACGAGGTAGACACGCTTTTAGCTCATTGATTGAAGTCAGACATGTTGCATTGTAATTTGAGTGTCATTAGAACTTTGGTGTTAAATGCTTCAAAACTGCCTGTAGGGTATTAATGCTTTCATTAGAGTATTGCTGCATTTTAGAAAATGTTTTAAGTTTGGGTTCACAGAACTTTTCATAGAAGGATAGACGTAAGCATTTTGTAGCTGAGGGAGCTGGAGGACAGAGATGTCACTTACGTAAATCTTTTATGTATCAATAGGTAGGTGGTGGCAGAGCTGCAACCAGCCCAGTTATGTAGTTCCCAGTCAGAAATAAAAGAGGCAAAGGACCCATTAGGGAAACTGGGAGTTGCTAGAAAGAACATTAATCTGGATGTGAAGAGATTTTAGTGAATTTGCCAAAGACCAATAATCTCAATGCTGAGGCAACTTTTTTTCCAAGTTTCCTTCCAGGAACCCAGTCTGGGGGTGAGTCCAGCCTGGTCGGCAGCAAACACCAAAACCTTGCGTGCTCTAAGATAGAGGACAAAGAACACACTCGGAGTAGTTTATCTTTCAAGGAGTTGACACCCCTGCTTGGAAAGAAGATGCATTACTTGGTCATTACTCTGCAGTTAATCACATGTAGTAATGCAGTGGAAAGTGCCTGGTTGTTAACATTCGCAATGTGGAAATGGGCTCATTAATAAACAGGCCAGCCCAGCCTAAGCATGAGAATGCCCATTCTGCGTGCAAAGAATGGCACAATTCAGAACTTTTACTGAGTTTAAAAAAATGAAATTCACAAACCATTAGCAATCTCTCTCTCTCTCTCTCTCTCTCTCTCTCTCTCTGACTTGAGAAATATGTGTTGAAAATTTCAGCCCTTGGAAATACAGCAGAAGCAAAAGTAGGTTTACAGTTGTTCACGTAAAAAAGACAGGTCATGATTATTACAATAGTTTTATTAACTCTGTTTCATAGACTCACCACTGTAAACTTATGTTTGCCCACCCCATCTAGTGACTTTAGAAGTTCAGTAGAGGTTTATGAAAGTTGGGAATGGTGCCTTGAAGTAGATGAGCCAAGAACCTCATAATGAAAAATTGGTTTGTGTGACTTACCAGAAGCGGCAAGAAAGGCAGGCATGCTGGAGGCGGCCACACGTGGGCCAGGGTGTGGCGGTGGGAACTCTGCAGGGACGCTCTGTGAGGGAAGAGGCCTTTCGGCTTTGCACTTGTCTTAGTGCTGCTGCCCATCAGATATTGCTCAGGGTTTTGTTTGTTGTTTGTTTGTTTGTTTTAAATAACCCTGAAAATGTGAATGCTCTTGCTATATTATCTTTTATAAGATTTGTCTTCTCTAGCATATTATCTTCAAAAATTGCCTGTTTACTTGCTAATGTGGTTGGGAATGCTGTTAAATCCTGTTTCGTTAAACTCTACATTTAACCCTTTTCCATTTATTCAGTAATTGGAATAGCTTCCCTATGTTCACTTTGTTTCAAACAGTGGAAAATAAGCTTATGTGTATCGCCCATCAGTCAAGGGTTATCTGGTCCTTCGTAATTGGGGAAGAGGAAGCCTTGGGGACTATTGATGAGAAGACAATGTGGGTGGGACTCTCAATTCGATTAAAGAAACTCTGATAACCTCACTTGATTAGGTTCACTGGTTTCTCCCTGTAACAATTCTAAGATCACTTGCTTTATTGGCTGAAAGAATGCGTTTTTGCATTGCAAGTAAATTTCCTTACTTATATGACTTTACTTTATGGAAAAAGAATATTTGCCAGTTTTAAAGTGCTCTAAAGTATTTGGCTTACGTATATTTTAAAAACTGCTAAATGAAATGTTTTTCATCTGTAATGCCTTTGAAAGGAAAAACGCCATTGTTTATACCTGTGAGACCTGATTCTTGGGCATATAGTGCAGGTAAGTTCAAATACTGGCTGTAGCGCTTTCATGCTCCGCAAAGCAAAGGTGTATTTTGAGAGTGTGCATGGCCTACTTTGCCCAGTAGCATCCAATCTCTCCTTCTGTTTATGTATTGTCTTTTTTTTTTTGCAGTTGTAGAGTATTATACACCTTATTTCTTTTTTTAATTTTAGAAAACATTTAAAAATTATAGTTGACATACAATATTATATAAACTTCAGGTGTACAACATGTAAAACATTTATGTGGCTCATAAAGTTATCACTCTAAGTCTGGTACCCATCTGGCACCATCATGGTTTTAATAATATTATTGATGACATTCTCTATATTGTACTTTACATCCTTGTGACTGTTTTTATAACTGGCAGTTTATGCATCTTAAACCCTTTTCCGTTTTCACCCTTCCTCCAAACCTCTTCCCATCTGGCAGTCATCAAAATGTTCTCTGTATCTATGAGTTTGTTTCTGTTTTGCTTGTTTATTTATTTTGCTTTTTATTTTTTTAGATTCCACATATAAGTAAAATCATATGATATTTGTCTCTCTGTCTGACTTTTTTAATTGACATGTTATTTGCTGTATTTGTGAGAAGATTCAGTCAAGGTAAGAAATTTAAATAAAACTTCCAGGTTTTGTAAGTTATTGTATTTCTACTTTATAGAGCGATTGCTGATCAGTAACATAAAGCTGATCTGTCTTTGACATCTATTAATAACTGAATTTATTCACCATTCATTGTTGTTGGGTATTTGGATGCTCAACTTAAATCAATAGCTTATCTAGTTTACTGGGTGACAAGCATAGATAAAAATTATCATTGTTTTAACAGAGGATTCTGTCTTCTCACCACAGAGAATATCTGCAGCATCTTTATAGGTTAGACATCTGCAACCTGATCACAATTGGACAATGACCAGAGACCCCTTAACATTCTAACTGTATCCTCATAAAATAAATATAATGCTACTCTAATATTGCTTTGAGAAGAAATTGCATATTCTGTATTAATGTGCTGATATTCCATTTTGCCCCTTGATTCAGTAGCAATATTTTTCTTCAGCATTTTATACCAAAGTGAAATCAGTATTTGTAATATTGTTCCCCATATACATTTCCAGTTAATCGAATTTTGCTTTTGTAAATGCATGGTCCTGAATGAAAGATGTATGTGTGATTATTATCAGTAAGGGAAGTTTAATTTCCATTCAGCTTGAGTTCTGCTTATTTTAGATGCTCTTTCTTCCTACGTTGCTGTCTGTCATTTTCCTTATTAACTATGAAAATGACTAGGGAATGTGCGTTGGTTACTGATGGGTAGGAAGGTTCCTCAGTTTTATTCCAATGTGATAAAACAAAGAAACAGTTAAAAAATAGAACCCACCTACACAGGAGATGGCAAAACAGAAAATAAAGGAGGAAGGTTAAAAATTTAAAGATGCTTCTTAAAATACTCCACATGCTCTTAAACAGGGGGAGATATTCATATTAAAGAAAGATTGTATATAAATTTGGTGTCTGCACGTAAACATTTATTTTATGGATACTGGTAAGCTTCGGATTACGGTTTGCACTTTCAGTACAAGGTGCTGCCACCTCAGAACCAGCTGATAGCCCATGAAAAGAAGCATTAAATGGAATATGTATGACATATAAAGAGAGCTGAGGAATAGGAGTAAATACAGGCTCCATTGTTCTGCTTTTTAAATTTGCATCGTGAAAATAGGTAGGTTAAGTAGTTGGTTTTTAGGCATAATTGTGAACATACCACCTTGATTCCCTAGCTAAACATTTCCGTTGGCCTATCTGGACTGAACTAGGATGCAGTTCCATTCTAGAAAAGACAAGGTATACAGAGAGCAGCCTTCTTCCAACTGAGTTTTATGTAAACGAAACTGCTAATTGTAGAACGTGTATGGGTTTTCTCCCCTCCTTTTTTTTAAACCAATATCAACTTAAACCTGAGTAAGTGGAATTGTCAAGGCAACAACTGGCATATAGTCTTTCACAGAAACACTGTACCAAGAGGAGAACCAGAAAGCAATATTTTTAAACTGAACTTGTAGAGAAGTGGCATTTTGTAAAACAGCATTACAAGCCAGGCGTGGTGGGAAAAAGCTTGCTCTTTGAGTCCAGACACTGGGTCTTTTCTGGGTCATTCACTCAGTGACACTTGCATGCACCTTAGGTGCCAGCCGCTGAGCTCTGGCTCCAGGGGACAGCAGCAAAGAAGTTTTATTCTCACAGCAGTTTGCAAGGTAGGTGGAAAAACAGTTGCTATCTGGCAGCTGGGATGTAGCTGGGCTGGGACTTGAACTCGGGTCATCTGATTTCCAGTCTGTCATCTCTGCTATACCACATGTCCATACAGTGCTCACCTCACCAGGAGGCTGTAACTTAAGCAGACAATGCATCTGCAAACAAATGCTGAAAGCCCTCTTCACGTGTGGGGTGGCCTTGATATCCAGGATGGAAAGAAACCCTTTGTTTTTCTTTAAAGAGTGTGTGTAAAGTCAACTTAGCTTTGTGTATTCCCTGCAAGGTAAATTTCCTATGATACTGACAATAGTGATGCCATCATATATTCATTGAATCATTCATTTAGTCATTTAGCAAACATTGGTTGATATTTTTTCATGTCTTTCATAGACTTTCGCGATGCAGAGATGTAGAAAGCTTAGGCTTCGTGGATGGTTTATAGCCAAGTATGAGCGAACAACAGGTGCATAAAGAGAGCATGATGAGGCTGTGTGGAGCATGCTGTCGTAGAGCACTGAGCTAACCTCCTCAGAGACCAGGCAGCACTGGTTCTTATATGGTCAGTGGAGTTTTCTGGGTCGGGCAGTGGTGGAAGGAATTTCTTGGCATATGGCAGAGGGCTTGCAAAGACAGAGGGGTGAGCTTCACCCCTAGGCTGGGCTCAGGGTTGGGGAATCACTGCACAAACAGGATTCACATGAGCAGTAGCCGCTTCATTCTCCAAAACCAGAGGGCTATATGAGATTGGGAAGGTCAAGCCTCACAACATCTCCAGCCTGACAGTGACCAGGACTTATTTAAAGAACATCTGTGAGTGTTCAGTAGAACTTTATTATGTTACCTGCAATAACTTGAAATTTGCATTAAATCCGGTAAGGCTGATCCGACTGCTGACTGTGGCATAGGAAACATTGTCTTCACGATACGAAGTCCATGGGTTATTGCCAGCGTTGGGAGGGATTTTAATTTCTGAGATGTAACTATTTTTTTGATGACAGCAAATATTTTGGAAGTATTATTTATATATAAGTAATTACCTTATTAATTACCAAGGTAAAAGGAATACAATTAAATTCTGTAATTCAGACTTTTTATTAGTGGTGCTTAGATTTTGCAAACCCTGTATGAGTTTGTTTTAGTTACTTTATTTAATAAAAGAATGTGTTGTCTTCAAAATTTAATTTCTCTTAGCACCAGACAATAATTTGTCTCACAAACTGCTGCCTTGCTAAAATGTGGAAAATCAGATGTGAGCGTGTAGTTTGTCTTTATTTTTGTAAATATGGTTAAGTTAATAAGTTTAGGGACAACACTATTGAGATCTGCGATTTCCTTGCATCCTGTAGTCCCCACAAATAACTGTGTCACTGGAGGTGTGATTTGGTGTCAGGAAATAATCTAAAAACAGTGGCTTTCACCTAGTTAAATGTTCTGTTCCTCTCACAGGAGGAAGAAGGGAGGCAGCAGAGCCGAGCTGGCATGACGGCTCCGGGCTGGTGTTCCCTTGGGACCCAGACCTTTGTCTCCTATGTCAGCGTCCTTGGGGTGGTCCCGTGTCCTCATGGGCTTCAGGTGGCTGTCCTGCTCCTAGTGGGGTGCCTACATTCCAGATGTGGTTATTCTGGTAAATCTCCTGCTCCCAAGTCAGCCAGACTAGAACTCCACCTAACCACTTTTTTATCCATGACCCTAGCCAGAACTGCGACGTGGCCATTCCTAGTTGTATAGGAGTCCAGAGAATGTACGGTTGTTGTTTTTTCTTTAGCTGGAGATTTTGCTGTTCTGAAACATCTGGACTCTACTAGTGAAAAAGAAGGAGGAGAGAATATTTGGTAGGCAACTGTAATGTACGTCCCCACACCCTAGCCAAGGATCTTCAGTCATGCCTGTTAGGAGCCTGGGTCTTTCATACGTTTGCAGCATCACTTTGGAGATAGAGTTAATGTTCCATTCATGAGAAGTTGGAATGAAAAAGAAAATACAAATAAAGCCAAGTAGGCACCTGTATTTCCCCGTAATAAATTGGGAAATGAAATTGGCTACACAAAGAATTTCTTAATATTTTTAATTGAAGGGTATATTCTCAAATATTTAGCAAGATGGAATTCCAAGGGCTGTGGTCAATTTTAGGCCCACCAAAATTTTTGTTGTGAAAGAAACAGCAGAATGTATAATATTCTTCATTGTAAGCTTGCCCCCTCCCCAACCCCGAATAACCCTCTTTGGATGCTAACCAAACCAAAAGAACACCATGCATTATAGGTGGTGTTTTTTGTGATGATGGTAATCATAACAGGTGGCTTTGCCCTATACTGTGCCCATTATTCAAGGTACTGTTTGCTCTTAAATTTTTTTAATAGAGCACCTAACATGTACCAGGCACTGTTCTAGGCTTAGGGGACACAGCAGTGGAGAAAACAGACAGAAGTCTCTATCCTCATAGAACTTGCAGTCTACAGTGTTCAGTAAGCTCTTTATAACCTAATACTGTATTTTTTTCCTCCACAAAACTCACCTGACCATAAGACACACCTAGGGTTTTAAGGAGGAAAATAAGAAAAAAAACTTCTGAACCAAATGGTGTGTTAAAATATTTAATAAAATACTGTATTTTTCGCTCCATAAGATGCATGGGCATTCTCCCCTCCACTCTTAGAGGAAAAAAAGTGCATCTTATGGAGCAAAAAATACAGTAATTGAGGCTGATAAAGAAAAGTTCCTTGGACTATTACTGCCTTTCCATTTTGCTTTTCTATCTTTGATACTTTTGTTGGCTGTATGTGCCACATAATGGTTGACTAATTAAGCGATAGTCTTCCATTTCAGAGAGGTGAAACACAGGCAGTCAAAAGTTGTGAGCAGAAAGAGTTCTTCAGAGTCTATCAGATCATTTCATTGTAAGTTCTTCATTTCACATTTCCATCATGTAAAGTACCTTAATTACAGAAATCTTCTTTTCCTAATTAAATATTGTAATACAGTCAAGGATTTCAGTTCTTTAGACACTTCTTTAATGTGTTCAAGAGCACTTAATAGTCTGAACTTGGGCATGTAAACAGTTTGTTTTAAAATTAAAGGGACAATGGTATTTTAAAAGAGCTACAGTTGAGTAATTAGAACGCTGGGCATGCTGGATGCCTTTTATTGCTTCCATCTGTTCAAAGACGATAAAAAAGAGAAATTGGAAAAAAATTCTTCTGGAAGACTGTAGACCATTAGCTATACAATGTACTTTTTAATAAGAAATATTGGGGTGATCTCTTAAAGATATTTATTCAGTTATGCTTCTTTGATAATTTTGATCTTTATTACTGAACCCTCAGTTTTAGACTCGTGTTATGTGCTACTTTGGGTGATGTGCATTTATTATATGAACAAATTCTAAATTCTAAGGAAGATACAACTTTTTTAGGGATGGTTTTCACTTGTGCATGTAAAATTAGACAGACACAAATTAACCAGTTAACTGAGTTCCCCTTCCTTCCTTCCTTCCTTCCTTCCTTCCTTCCTTCCTTCCTTCCTTCCTTCCCTCCCTCCCTCCCTCCCTCCCTCCCTCCTTCCCTCCTTCCTCCCTCCCTCCCTCCCTCCCTCCCTCCCTCCCTCCCTCCCTCCCTCCCTCCCTCCCTCCCTCCCTCCCTCCCTCCCTCCTTCCTTCCTTCCTTCCTTCCTTCCTTCCTTCCTTCCTTCCTTCCTTCCTTCCTTCCTTCCTTCCTTCCTTCCTTCCTTCCTAGACCAGGCCCTGATTTCTCAGCAGTGAACAAAACAGATGAAAATTTGCTTTTATAGACCTTGAAATCTAGAACAGGGAGAGAGTTAAACCAAACTGATAGAACACATAAGGTCAATTGATGATAACTGCCGTGGAGAAAAACAAAGCAGGGTGAAGAGGATAAGATCCGATGGAACAAGTTGCTGTTTCTTGTTGGTCAGTTATGTGAAGTCTCCTTGAGAAGATGACATTAAGATGTAAAAGAAGTGAGGAAGGTAGTCACATGGCTGTCAGGGGATAGCGTGTGTAATATAGAGGAACAAAAAATGCAAGGTCTTGAAATGAGAGCATGTCTGACTTCTCGTTCAGCAACAGCAAGAAGGCCACTATGGCTGGAGTGGAGTGAGCACGTGACAAAAAGTAGGAGATGAGGTCAGAGAGCCAGAAGAACATATAGGGCCCAATGGACCATTTTAAGAACTTGGCTTTTTGTACCAGTTGAGAAGAAGGGCCAATGGAACGTTTTGAAAAAAGGATCAAATGATATTTCTTAAGTTCTAAAGCCAAGATTATGCTGGCTACTGTGTGAACAGATTGTGAGAAGCTGAGGAAGAAGCAGAAAGAGACCAGCTGGAAAATTAATGCAGTAATACAGGTGAGAGGGATGGTACTTGGGTATGTGTTAAAAGTAGATCCATGGATTTGATGAGGGACCAGATGTAGGGTGTAAGGAAGAAAGAAGATAAGGCAAGGTCTAAGTTTATGGTCTGAGGAGAATAGAATTGCCATTTCCTAAAATGTGGAAGATTGCTAGAGGGACAAAAATCAAGAGTTTTGTTTTAGACTTATTAATTTTGATGTGCTTATGAGACAGTCAGGTGTAACTATCTAATAGGCAGTGGGATATAAGAATTTGAAGTTAAGGGGAGGGGAGAGATAAGAGCTGGAAATACTAATTTGGAAGTCATCATCATATAGGAGGTATTTAAGGACCTAGTCAGTTGGCTCAGTGGTAGAGTGTTGGCCCGGCATGTGGAAGTCCCAGGTTTGATTCCCATTCAGGGCATATAGGAGAAGCAACCATTGGCTTCTCCACCCCTCCACCTCCCCTTCTCTCTCTCTCTCTCTCATTTCACTCCCCCTTCTATAGCCATGGCTCAAATGGTGCAAGCAAGTTGGCCCCAGGCTCTGTGGATAGCTCCATGGCCTCACCTCACGCATTAAAATAGCTCAGTTGCCAAGCAATGGAGCAGTGGCCCCAAATGGGCAAAGCATCACCTGGTAGGGGACTTGCCAGATGGATCCTGGTTGAGGTGCATGTGGGAGTCTGTCTCTCTGCCTCCCCACCTCTCAATTAATAATAAAAATAAAAAATAAGGCCCTGGTGAGTTGGCTCAGTGGTAGAGCGTCAGCCCAGCATGTGGATGTCCCGGGTTCAATTCCCAGCCAGGGCACATAGAAGAAGTGCCCATCTGCTTTTCCACCCCTCTCCCTCTCCTTTCTCTCTGTCTCTCTCTTCCCCTCCCACAGCCAAGGCTTCATTGAAGCAAAGTTGGCCTGGGTGCTGAGGACGGCTCCATGACCTCCACATAAGGTGCTTGAATGGCTCTGGTTGTAACTGAGCAATGCCCTAGATGGGCAGAGCATTGTCCCCTAGTGAGCTTGCTGGGTGGATTCTGGTCAGGAGCATGTGGGAGTCTGTCTCTCTGCCTCCCATTTCTCGCTTCAGAAAAAATACAAAATAATAATAATAATAAAATAAAAGACATGGGACTGGATGAGGTCTTGAAGGCAGTGAGTATAGATTGGGGAGAGAAGAACAAAGAAAAGGTAAAGGTTGTCCTCCAACAAAAAAACAGATTCATAGGGAATTTAGAAAATCAAACTTTAAAATAACTATAAGTACATTTAAGGAGTTAAATGATGTGATTGAGAGTTTTGTCAGAGAATTAGAAATTATAAAAACGAGAAAATGTTATAACTAGAAAATGAATAATCAAAATAAATAACTTAATGGATGGATTTAATAGAAAATTAGATTTATTTGAAAAGTTAGTCAACTAAATAGTATATTCTTAGCATGTGATCCAGTAAAAGTGCCCCTTGGTATTTACACAAAAAGAGTTGAAAATTTATGTCCACACAAAGACCTTTATGTGGATGTTTATAGCAGCTCTATTCATACATCTTGGAAGCAACCATGATGTCCCTTAGCAGGTGATGGATAAACTGGGGCACATCCAGACAATGGATTATTATTTGGCACTAAAAGGAAGTGGGGTATGAAGCCATGGAAAGACATGGAGGAAGTTCAAATGCATGTAAGTGAAAGAAGCCAATTTGAGAATGTTACATATTATATGATTCCTACTATGCGACATTCTGGAAAAGACAACTATGGAGACAGTTCAAAGATCAGTGGTTGCCAGGGCAGTCGGGAGGGAGGAATGAACAGGCAGAGCACAGAGGATTTTCAGGGCAGTGATACTAGAATAATAGATACGTGTCATAATCTATCTGTATAAGTCCATAGAATGTATAACACCAAGAGTAAACCATATGTAAACTATCTACTTTGGGAAATGATGATGTCTCAATGTAGGTGCATTAATTATAACAAATGGACCACTCAGGTGGGGACGTGGATAATGCAGGAGGTTGTGCATGAGTAGGGGCAGGTCGTTCCTGGAAAAACTCTGTACCTTTCTCTCGGTTTTGCTGTGAACCCAACACAGCTCTACAAAATAGAGGTAGCGCCAGCCCTATGTAAACATTTTGAGAAGTTAACTGAAAGATTAAGTCAATGAAATCTTCAGACTGAAGCAGAGAAAAGAGAGCTGAAGAACTCTATGGGGTATGCCAGAAAGGTCTAACATACATGTAGTTGGGGCCCGAAAGAAGAGAAAAGGGAAAGCAGAACACATCAATATTTGAAGAGATCTTGGTTGAGAATGTTTCAAAACAAAATAAAAAAGGACTAGGAGAAGAATTAGGTGTGATATATACAGAGAATTCTTTTGGGGAGCTTCGTGTAAAGAGGAACAGACATGAGCTGATGGCTAATGAGACATGAGGACCAGCAAGTTTATTTTATAATTATTTTTAGATTTTAGCATGTTTATGTGCTGGTAAAATGACCCAGGAGAGAGACTATTGGTGTAGGAAAGTGGGGACGATTTCTTGTGCTATGCCCTTCAGTAGGTGACATTGGCTGGGATCCAGTGGCAAGAATAATGCCAACATTTCTGTATAACTGCCCTCAAGTTCCTGTTTGGCTTTAAATGATATAATTAGAAAAATAGATCTGCTATAAGATTATTGTGTCTTAGAAGCCAAAGTAGTTTAAATTGTATATTCTCACTATCATTGCAATAGTGTAAATAGCATATTTAAGGAAAATTCTTCTCATGGCTCACTCTGATGGTCCACCGAACTCCCACTCCTGAGGACCTATTAGATATGGAATGAGACGCCTACTTAGGACCCCAGGTGATATCCTTTAGAAGCAATATTCAAACTATAGAGTCATTAAGAGAGCTGACTCGGGAGACAGACTGCTGAGGTTTGAATCATGTTTTATTTACTTGTGAGATGTAGAGAATTGGGCAACTTACTTAACCCATTGGAGCTTCGGTTTTGTCACTGGTAAAATGTGGTGGGATGGTAAATTAGTACCTATGCTCTGGGGTTATTATAAATATTGAATGAGTTAGTACATGCATTCCTAGAACAGTGCCTTGGACACAGAAAATAATAAATGTTTCTTGATACTCTTTCTGGTTCTGGAAAAACCGATTGGAAGTGGGAGAATAGTTCTCATATTGGTTATATGTTACAGCCTCATGAGTGCTCTTAAAAATGCCAGTGCCTGGCTTTTACCTCTTGAAATTCTGATTTGATTGGTTTAGGGCCCTGGTCGGCAGCAAACTATGGCTTGTGAGCCACATGCGGCTCTTTGGCCCCTTGAGTGTGGCTCTTCCACAAAATACCACATGCGGCCGCTACCTCGATAAGGAATATAGCTACCTGTATAGTTTAAGTTTAAAAAATTTGGCTCTCAAAAGAAATTTCAATCAT
Organism: Saccopteryx bilineata; assembly: GCF_036850765.1. Classification (NCBI taxonomy): domain Eukaryota; kingdom Metazoa; phylum Chordata; class Mammalia; order Chiroptera; family Emballonuridae; genus Saccopteryx; species Saccopteryx bilineata. The sequence continues at coordinate 262,853,506 of NC_089490.1, read as the reverse complement.
TGTACTGTTGATATTTGGCTCTGTTGACTAATGAGTTTGCCAACCACTGGTCTAAGCTCAGCTCTGTAGAACATTAGTACTTTATTATAAACAAATCAGATTTCAATTATTCTATTTTGTAGCCAAGGTTGGCCTGGACTAAAGAGGTAAGATTTATTCATTCAGCATTTCCTGCCCTCGGGAAGCTACCATGTTTATAAATGTGCTTGGGGTTGAGCCTTTAAAAGTTGGCTCACATTTTTATTTTAGATGACTTCAAAATGTCTGCAATGGTGATGTTTATCTCAACAGACCCCCTAACCAGCTAAAAAAAAGTATGTATCGTTCTTGTTTCCCATGTCATATCTGGTAATCTGTATTCTGTGGTATGATTCTCTTGTATGAAACTTAGTCGTCTGGGAGAAATTGCACAAATCACAACAAATGAATTGTGAGGCATGCCAAAATCAAATGGAATATTCATTCCTACGCATTTGCTTTTTATGTGACTTAAAATGTACAGCCTTTGGGACAGTTGCTATCACATTGACTCTATTATGGCAAGGAAAGCTAATTTAGTAGAAAAATTGGCTGGAGTGTCTCCTCTAATAGAAATAAACACAAAACCACTTTAGTGTCTCTTCTTTTCAAGGACTGCTGTTTTCCATAAAATTTACAGGCCCACAGATTGATGCAGAAGCCCCTATAACTCATGTGGATGTGACTTTATAATTTTAAATAGTATTTCTAATAGTACTGAGAAATGTGAGGCCATTTTAAAATCACAGCATGCAAATGAAATTTAGGAATCAGCTTTTGGCATCATTAGTCAAGGAGCCAGATGAGTAAAGAGACACTTATAATGCAGCGTGGCGAGTGCTGGGGTTGTATGAAGGCAGGTAACGCAATTCACCAAGATCTTGCTGACTGGGGGGTGGGGGTGGGCAGCACAGGGAAAGAGGCAGAGTCTACCCTGGGGCTGCAGGATGAGCAGGGTAACCAGATGCCTAGGGGAGGGAGTGGACTAAAAAGGGGGAGCGAGCCCTGTGTTTTGGGCTAAGGGGAAGAAACATAATGGGGGTTATGAAATAGTGTGTCCCATGGAAAGTTTGACCATATCTGTTTATGCTGATCCTGTATAATTATTAATAACATATCTTTATACTCACAAAAATGAACTGATTTGACATTGCTATGTATATAATTCCTCTATCCATGGTTAAATGCATGTGAAGGAATGATACAAGAAAATGTATAGGAGCTTGCTTCTTAATTGCTCTTCCTTCAGATGCTTTATCCTTTATACCTAGCTCATTAGTTCACTTAGAAATAGTCGGTTGTTCTAAATATACCGTTGAATTGTTACTGCCAAAGTCTTGTTCCTCAGAGGGAGCCATTTCTTGTTCTTTTTTTTTTTCCTTGAAATCAGTCCCATTTTAGGATGTCCCTTTTTCTTTTATCTTCTTATATAGCCTGGACTAGGCCTCTAAATGCTGCTGGCAGCCCCAAACTCATGGCTTATCTTAAATTCTCACCTAGTTCTCTCTCCTCGTGCGTTGTGCAGAGGTCTGCCTCCACCACTACCCATCACTGTGGATGGATTGTGTTTTCTTCTTCATTTCACTGCCCACAGACGGGAAACTTGGAAGCACGACCTGTTTGCTTGATACATTTGGCCTATGGAATGGGGCTGCTGCTACTAATAGCATCTCCAACAAATGATAATCGAATTTCTGTTCTACAGCAAGTGGTGATTGCATTTGGTATTCACATTGTCAAAATGTAATTCATTTTCACCCATTCATCTAGGTTTGAAAATGATAAGGGCTAGCTAGCTACACTATTTATCAACAGTGAGACTAGCTTTTAAAACACTTTCTTTTTGGAGTTTGCTTTAACAATTGATGACTTAATTTTTTCCTCATGCATTGAACTTCAGATTGCTTAATTTATTGAATCACTGCCTATTCATTCTATATTAAGGAAAATCTTCCACTTGAATTCCAATGAAGAGGAAGTGATTGTTTGGCCTCAGTGAGTTGGCCCCTGGCTTTACACCAGATGCCAGACCACTTAGAGTGCAGTCACAGTTGTGCTAATCTGCAACAATTTTATTTTGTATTGATCACAATTTGAGATGCAAAGAAAGAACAAGAGTTATAATTTTATTTTTAGCTTTAAATTCTGTTATTAGACATCAATACCCATAGTCAGGAAACTTAAAATGGTTAACTCTAAATTTTGACTGGGTTTTATATCAATATATAGTTTTTATCCTGAGAAAGTCTCCCTTACAGCGCTTTTGAGTATTAGCATTACCTTTGTTTTATTACTTGTGTTGACCTTTTAGATTTCTTACTTGTAGCAAATACTTCAGGTGTTTGAAGCCCAATCTCCAAACTTTTCTTCCCTATTTTTGAAAGGTGTTTGAGAGACAGCTTTTCTGCTTCGGTTAGTAATTTGTATGCATTTAAGAAAGGGCTGGAGTAGGTTGTAGGGAGGGGCGAGGGAGGAGTCTTAGGGAGAACTAAGCACATAACCACTCATCCTAGTTAGGGCCCCCAAGAGGGACAGTTTCTGTGAAACAGACAGTGATAGAACACACCTCACACGGTGGTTATGAGGTCCGAATGCTAAATCATGTCAGATGCTTAGAAGAGGGTCTGGTATGTAGGACGTATGGAAATGTTGACTGTTACTGGGTTGATAAAATTTTATTTAAGATAATCCTCAGGACTGTAGACTTAATATCTCAAGAAAACTGCCCATGGTTGTAAAATATGATTTGCTTAATATTCAGAGGTAGCGGAAGAAAGAAGCCAGGGGGGAGGAGGAAATGTAACATTGGACCGAATTTGATCACCAGTTCCTGGTTGCTCAGAGACTAGGAATGGGAGGAGTTGTGGCAGACGGAGGAATCCGTGGGAAAGACATCTGAAAGCTACCCTAGACTTGCAGCGAAAGAAAGGCAGAAAGTGCCTAAAAGCTGCAGGAATAAGAGCTTAATGGATAGAGTGAAAAGGCAACATCAGTAGTGTGAATTCCTTTCCTTAAATCTCAGCCTAGTTCCCGTATAAGAATTCAGTTAGAGGAAAACTGGAAAACTGGGATGAGAGAGTTTTTCTCTACCCAGCATCTTTCCATCTGAGGCTGAGTTTTCAGAGATCTAGTTTCAAAGAGACACAGGTGGTCTTCTCAGGTATTCTCTAGCTCATATGCTCTGGGGCTGGGGTAGCGCCTGCATACTCCCATTCTAACGTTCTAGAAATGTGCTACAGCTTCTCTAGCATGAGTGCTCCTGGTGGGGGAGACGGGCTGTGCCAGCTCTTATTTATTTAACATGGAAGGGGATCGGTTGTTAATGTGAAAGGTCCCCGTTTTCACATAGCTCTTTGTTTCATGGACTGCTGTTCTGGGAGAGCCCAGAATTGGGAACGGCGGTTGCGGAAGGGAGCTGGTGAGACTGCACACAAAGGGTTGCAGAGTGTTGTATTAGTTGGGAGATCCCCTCTCTTGGGGTCAGCAGTGGTGGCAGTGATGAGGAGCAGAGGCCAAGAAAGTAGGAGAGAGCCGGGCCCAGCAGCTCACTGGCCTGGGAACACTCAGGTGAAGGAAATGGGGGTTTGAAGCTGCTGGCTGACACAGTTTTGGAAGTGACTCTGCCCGGGCCCCGCTGGAGGACAGGAAATGGTTGAGGGCCTGGAGAGCTCTGCAAGCACCAAGGGAATTACTTCTGGAATGGTGAACTGGTGCTGTGGGGAGAGTGAGAGGAGAATTATACATACTTTTGGCCTCTGTCTCTGGTGTCGGCGTTTGAAAGAGCTTGATATTTGAGTTTCACCTTGAATGAAGAATAGAAGTGTGTCAGGAGCCAAGGGGGCAAAGACAGAGATAAGGACAAAAGCTTATCTCCCAAGTGTGGACTCGAATGTCAACCCAGCATAGGGAGTAGGGAGAAGTGATGAGAGATGGGCCTGAGAAGCCAGGTTACTGCTGAGATGTGCGGGTTCATAATGCCTTGCTCAAGGTTTGCCAGTTTACACTGCAGAATTGGGGTGATTCCCAGTGAAGGGGTGGCAATTAACCTTCTGCACTGTGTGGTTATAATTTTTGTGAAGCTATTACAGAAGTTGACAGTCCTGTGTGTCCTGATCTTATTCAAAAGCAAGTATAAGAACAAATGCCCCAAGGTCAAATATAAATGGCTGTTGGAGTGACTGTTATTTAGAATTGCTTATAGATCCTTATTCTTCTCCAGTGTGTCTGCTCAGTCACATGCGGGTCTCAGTTTTGAGAAATATGTAACTAAAATATTTTAATTTTCAAAACAGTCACATTAATTTGTAATAATTTACCAACCCCTGATGTTTAATTGACTTTGTCCTAGGTGGATGACTTCTTCCAGAATTTGCTATAAGTCAGGATTCTCTGGAAGCCACTCTGTTATGCTACCTGCTGAACACAATCCTCTTATTTTCATACTTTGGATAAAATATGCTAGCTGAAGAGGAAGTTTTGGCTGGAGAAATCCTCAGAAAAACTACTTATAATTGAAAGTGTATAGAAGAAAATTAAACAAGAGATTGTTTTTTATTGGAGATTGCACACAGCTGATGTCACTAGAAGTGTTTTGTGCTGACTTCCTGGTAAGGAGAGGAGGCGCTGAATCCCTTTCAAAGAAGATGAAGGGCTATGGTTAGAGAAGGAAGCATTGCTTTTCTTCTTCTTCTTCTTTTTTTTTTTTTTTTTTTTTGCGTTTTCATAATCAAAAAGGTGACATAAAGATGTTAACTTGAAAATTTTTTAACAAACCTCAAACAGTACTCATATCTTGCAGCTTGCCTGGGACAGTCCCCGTTGACACCTGTCTCAGCATAATTATTAATAGCACCCCCTTTCACTCTAAAGTGTCCCAGTTTGGAAAGATAAATTATTTTGTCACTTTACCCATACACAGGCCTGCCTCCCTGACAACTCTTTTTACTGTGCTGCTATTTAATCTTTGACCGAGGCATTGCTGTACTGGTGTGCCAGCCACTGCCTAGCCTTTTCCTCTTACTATTCTCTGATAAATATTTTTCTACATTGTTGCATAGTTCCCTTGGTATTTATTTATTTATTTATTGCCACTGTATCATTTAGGAACACATTTAGCCAACTCTCAACTCATAGTTTCTTACCCAATAAGGATTTTGTTTATTTTACTCAACAAAAAAATGTGGACATAGGTGGTCTCCAGCTGCTTAAGAATATTAGCAAGAATGGAGACACTGTCTTGCTATTTGGCTGTCTTTGGCGTAAGGTTTTTATCCTCCTGCTGCATTTCAGCCATTGCCTCTATACTCCAGTGGGAAGATAGAAGGAGCACAGGAGGCCCTGCCAGCTAAGTCTGTTCCCTAAGACCCAGCCAGCGACTTCTGTGAATATCTCATTATCCAGCAGCAGGCCCCATGCTCCCCCTACCTGTATGAGTTTCTGGGTAATTGTCAAAGGCTCTGCTAGGGGATGACAAGAAAGAAAGGGCTATGAATGGTCACCAGTCCACATAATCGACCACAGCTGCAAAAATTCTTCTGTTTGATGGAGAAGCCTGGTTTTGGGGATAATACTTTTCTTTCAAGAGTGAACCATGGCCACACCACTAATAACCCTGAAACATCCATGACTGAGCAAGAATTGTGAGAGGTTAAATTGAATTCTTTCAAGTGAGGTTCAATGGGTCTTATACAACTTATTTTTCCCCCTAATTTTATTCTGAAAATAAAGCAGACTGATTCAGCAGCTGTTTCAAGGGTGTGTGTTTCATTAGCTTAGATTGTGTTAAGCATGACCAACTCTACAAGGTACTTGATGTCATTAAAATTTTGAAAAAAAATGCTGTTTAATTTTTAAAAGCATCTTAGAATCTCAAATATCTCACGTTGGCAAACTGACTTTAACTTCTCCCATTCTAGAGGAACTAGGAACTCCTCAGAGATGTGCATGAATATTCTAATTCTTTCAAGTCCTTGTTAAGTGCCTTAATTTTGTTTAATGTAAACACAGAGTATATTTTATATCTGATGCTGCTATGAATCCAAACCATGTTCTGCTGATGTTGGGTACTAGTAACAAAATGTAATTGAATTGCACATTTCTGGGTTTTATCTTGGGTACCCAGATCCTCTATGCAAACGTATGTGCATAGCCTTCCCTAGCTCCCTTCCCATTCCCTGGGAGAGACTGACCCTAACCATTGACTTCTGGGAAATATAATATTGTTGCAAATTGAAAGTTATATTAGCTGTTATGTTCTTCCTTTTTTTCTTCCTCTTTTATCCCGTCACCTTATTTTTTCCTATCTCCTATGGACAGTCACCTTCACTTTAATGTGTATCTTTTTATTTCAATGAGCTATGGCAAAAAAAGTATTTTTATTTGAATGCATTAGTATTTTATTTTATTATATTTTATATTACTTCTATTTATATTGCTTACATTTTTAAATATTATATATCCTCAAGGATGACAGAAGACAGTAATGGAGAGGAAGGATACACAATATTTTAAACTTCATGTAATATCAGTTTTTTCTATATTTGCACTTTGTACAGTGTTTTCATGATCAGTTTCATGTTGTTATGTATACATGTAGTCTGTGTCTCCAACTGTGGCCTGGGTTGCATCAACCATATTTTACTTACCCACTTTCTCATTGATGGGCAGAGAGGTTTCTTCCTGACCACGTCCAGTATTTTCCTCCTGCTTCTTATAAACCTGTAATGGTATGGTGGTCTTTCCCCAGGGCTTGTATATGTGCTGTGGATACACTTGCACACCTGTTATTTCCTTGGTTATTTTACCTTGGGAGAGGAGCATGTACCAGCAGGGCCATCACTCTCAGGGGTCAGTTTTATCAGAGTGCACTCACCTAGGGAGAGGGGCCAATACAAACAATGCTCCAATTACCGTTCCAATTCATGTTGCCTTATGGATCTGTGAGGGAATTTCCGTGGGACTTACATGTAGGAGCAGAACTGTCGGGTCATGGGGTAATCATATACATCAGGGGTCCCCAACTACGGCCCGTGGGCCGCATGTGGCCCCCTGAGGCCATTTATCCGGCCCCCGCCGCACTTCCGGAAGGGGCACCTCTTTCATTGGTGGTCAGTGAGATGAGCATAGTTCCCATTGAAATACTGGTCAGTTTGTTGATTTAAATTTACTTGTTCTTTATTTTAAATATTATATTTGTTCCCGTTTTTGTTTTTTTTTTTACTTTAAAATAAGATATGTGCAGTGTGCATAGGGATTTGTTCATAGTTTTTTTTATAGTCTGGCCCTCCAATGGTCTGAGGGACAGTGAACTGGCCCCCTGTGTAAAAAGTTTGGGGACCCCTGATATACATCATGTCATTTCAGTAGTGCCTGAGTGCTCTCTGTAGTGGTCACATCAGGTGCAGTTCCCCTAGCAGTTTCGTTCCCACATGCCTTTCTGCACTTGATATCTTCCAGCTTTCTGATATTTGCCGGTCTGACAGGTGTAAAAGAGTAACTCTTTTTCTAATGAGCTTTTCTCTGATTACCAATGTGTTTGAGCATAGCCTCAAATGCAATATTTTGTGTGTATTTTTCTCTTCAGTAAATTGCCCATAGCCTTTTGCTGTTTTTTTTTCTACGAGTTATCTTTCTTTTGTTAATTGTAGAGGTTTTCGTACAATATATTGTAGAAATGAGTCCTTTGTCATTTTTATATTTTAAGAATATCTGCTTACATTTTCTCAGCTATCTAGTAACTTGGTCCATGTGTCTTTCTTTAGACATAAATCCTCATTTTTTATGTTAACATTATTTTTGTTGCTTTTCTTGCTTTTGTAGATTCCTAGGCCACTAACCTGGTTCATTTCTCTCTCTCTCTCTCTCTCTCTCTCTCTCTCTCTCTCTCTCTTTGGGGTTAGATTCTCTAAAAGCATTCTTGTGTCTTAATTTTTTTTTCTTTGTTCTTCTCTCCCCTATCTATACTCACTGCCTTCATGACCTCATCCAGTCCCATGTCTTTTTTTTTTTTTTTTGTATTTTTCTGAAGCTGGAACTGGGGAGGCAGTCAGATAGACTCCCTCATGCACCCGACAGGGATCCACCCGGCACACCCACCAGGGGGTGACGCTCTGCCCATCCGGGGCGTCGCTCTACTGCAACCAGAGCCACTCCAGCATCTGAGGCAGAGGCCATGGAGCCATCCTCAGCACCTGGGCCATCCTTGCTCCAATGGAACCTTGGCTGTGGGAGGGGAAGAGAGAGACAGAGAGGAAGGGAGAGGGAAGGGTGGAGAAGCAGATGCGCACTTCACCTGTGTGCCCTGGCTGGGAATCGAACCCGGGACCTCCGCACGCCAGGCCACCACTCTACCACTGAGCCAACTGGCCAGGGCCTTGTGTCTTAATTTTGAAGAAACTTAATTTTTACTTAGCATCTTTTGAAAGCATTGTGCCTTCCTGATACATAGAGTATTATATTTCATTTATTGGAATTATAATAGTCTAGATTTTTTCAGATCAGCAGGCAGAGTAGTTTAAACCTAATTGCAATAGAAGTTGAAACTTTTAGCTTTAGCTTCTTTTATGGCTTTTGAGCCTCTATCTTTCATTAGCATAATAAACTGGTCATCTACATGAAACTGTACCTTGCAATTTATGTTTAGTTAAAAATTTAAAAATAGTATTATATAGTTGAAGATTACTCTCTAGATTACATAAAGTCTGAAAAAGTCATGGGATGGAAAAGTTTATTAACTTAGCTTTGCTTCCCCAGAAAAGAACTTAGATATATAATGTGAAAGTTAAAACTTGACAAGAATGTGGCTAATTATCAAGTCATAGAATCTGATGTGTTCTTAAAAGTAAGAATGAATATGCGGCATAGGCATTTTGAGAGTGTATATTTGAGGAGGAGGATTTGGGAATAAAATATGTGACTATGCTAGAACAAAAAGTATCATGACAAAGTTTAGGAGCAGAGGGGAGAGATAATAGTTCTTAATAGAGTAACTGTCTTTCTTTTAACTATGTCCAGAGGGCAGCTACCAGCTCCGTGTATTGCGACAGAGTTTTTGGACCCCTGTGGGCAAAGACCACTAACTCTTCAAAGAAAAAGCAAAGAGATACCTGACTATTTCTTGAAGTGTCTGGGTGGACTGCAGAGAAGGAGCTTCTGTTTTGCTTCTGCTTCTTCATTTAAAGAGAACGATAGAATGATTGGGAAGGTTAAGAACAAACTTGGTAAGAGGGATTAGAAACCTAAGATGAGTGAGAAACTTGGACAAAAGCACCTTTCTGTGTAAATGAGTTCGGATTCTCTGTTTTGGATGCATTACATTCCAGTGTCCCCAGAAACCCTTTAGCTAGAATGGCTAAACCGAGGTCCCACTTATCTTGCACAAGTACTGGGGAGTGAGAGCGGTGCCAGGCGTAGAGATAGTGGTGTCTAATTTTTAAAAGGCATAAGGAGTGAATTCTGCTATGTTGGTGTGGTCTCTAGGCAAAATCCTAGACTGATTAATTGATATGTTGTGAAGCTGTTATCAGTCAAGCGTCCTTGGCCACAGACAACAGAATCCAACTCTGAATAACTTAAGTACAAACGAGTCTTACTGAAAATACTGAATATCTTGATGGGAAGAGTAGAGAGCCAGTCTTAGGAAATGGCAGACACCAGGGGAGGCCAGATAGCTATACACACAGCCAGCCTATGCCGAGGGAAAGGAACGGTTAGAACGGTGCCCGGGGGCCCTGCTGTTGGATGTTTGCTGCTGCCTGCGGGGCTCCGCGGCAGTCTGCATTCTGAGCTACCCAGCTTTCCCTGCTCTTCAGTGCAGGCCGAGTCCGGGAGAGACACGGCTGTGTGCCGAGTTTAGGTAAGTTGTCCGTGCTCTACTTGCCCGTGTTGTGGGAGAATATGCATAAATTTAGCTTCCTTTTACCTTCCTTAGAAGAAGGTGAAGTTTCCCTATGTGTGCCAAGTCTCTCTCACTTGGTAGAACCCTCAAACACAGGAACAGTATTCGGAGGTTGGAGAGCCAGTGGGAACTGAACGTGCTCACTGTGGTGGCCGCAGGAAAGGAAGGAGAATGCCAGTGAGAACTGGCGTGGTTAATGGGCCACTCATGTCCGATGAAACTCATTCTCAGTTAGAATGGTACAAAAATGATTATTCTGAATTTTAGAAAGGCCTTTGCTAAACTCCCTGACAAAAATCTCCTGTATGAGTCATATTGAATAGAACATTTGATCCCAAAAAGCGCTGGGTCATGTGAGCAGCGCCTTGAGGCATCTCAGGCGGGGAGAGTCTCTGTTCCTAATGACTTGGCCGAGACCAAGGGGGAGGCTCATCAAGTCTGCTTTTGAAGTTAAGCAGGAAAGGATAGTAAGTGCACTGGGAACAAAGAGGGAATCTAACAGGATGAAATTTAATAGGGAATAAATATTACATTTGTACCAAGGGTTCAGATCACCAGCTTGGTATATGTGATAATTAAAGAAGTCACCACTGAACAGCAAGCATCTCAAGCGAAGAAGCCTTTTAACCTTTTACTTGAATGGAAGCACTTTATAATTCAATAGTTTTATATCTTTTAAAAAAAAACACCAAATTCCTAAGGTGATCTCACAGTGTGTTAGTGGAAATAAAGTATCTATCACAAGGAGGAAATTTTCTCTATTTTCTGTGTGGATTGGATGATGTGTGTTCACCCATTCTGGCAACACTCAAGAATAGCTTTTTGTTGTTGTTTGTTTTTTATATTTTTTTTGGTAGAGTGATCAGAACATAAGCTGATATAAAAACATGGCCTGCGAAGGGCAGGGGAAGCAATGAGCTGTTACCCTGGAGACCTGGGAGACATGGTGGGGTTGCTGTCTGCACACACGGACAGGCGTCTGGATGCAGCAGCAGCTGGCAGAGAGGGCAGAGCTAAAGCCAGTGGGTGTTAGTAGCGAAGTGGGCAGTTTCTCACACAAAGCCCTGGCTGCACCTTGAAGGGCAGCAGGAAGATGCACATTACTTATGCCCTCTCATTGGGACCAAGGAGGCTGTGGGGGGAGTTCAAGCATTTCATGAGTGTTTTTGCCCTCATTACTCTCGTGGGCCTTAAGGTTCCCAGATTGTTGAAGTTTCCCAAATCACTTTCCTCACAAGACTATTGAAAATTTTAATATCTGCATGAGCCTGTGTGGAAGTCTCCAAATAGCTTTCAGACCTGAGAATATTAATTCATCATGAAGCTGGAAGGGAAGGTCTTAATAAAGGGTGATACAAGACAATAAATATTTTATTTAAAGAGCTAGAACCACAAACCAATCAGCAGAGCACTTGCTGAGAAGGAAGCATTTTCTTAATTGGCACCCGGCCGTCGTTACACAGTAGCAGCTCTTCAGGAGGCTTGTAGTTTTCACATTAATGGTGTTTTGCTTTAAACAGTTTTCATCTTTAGGATGTCAGTATGTTGGAATTGCCCAGCTGATGAAGTAAATTCTGCAGGTAATTGTTATGGGAGTTTAACTTGCCAGAGACCTAGGCAGGTCTCTTCCATACTTTAAAAAATATAAACAAGTTGCAAAATAATGGTTCTGTCAAGAAAATTACATATTGATTCATCATCTGGTATTGGGAGTTGGGCTAAAGAGTTTGTTCATAAAACATCTCCTTTCTGAAGGTCACTTGAGTGGAGGGGCAGCTTTTAGAGTTTGGTATGCTTTATAGCCTGTAGTGTTCTCCACACTTGGAATGAAGTTATTGAGTGCCTCCCACCCCGATCATTGCCTCTGAGGAGAGCTCTGGCACAGATACCCAGATGAAAATCAAAAATTTAAAAAGTGATGTTTTTAAGGTTTGGGGCGCCTGACCTGTGGTGGCATAGTGGATGGAGAGTTGACCTGGAATGCTGAGGTCATGGGTTTGAAACCCTGGACTTGCCCAGTCAAGGCACCTATGAGAAGCAACTACTACAAGTTGATGCTTCCTGCTCCTCCCCCCACCTTCACCCCTCTCAAAATCAATACAATTAAAATAATTCAAAAATAAAGTTGAAATGTTTTGGAGCCTTGACAATGCAAACAAGTGCATGTGTCCTCTCCAGCGGTAATATTTGTTGGGAGAGATTAACATAAAAGTAGTTAGCTTGTGCCTGACCAGGTGGTGGCACAGTGAATAGAGCATCGGACTTGGACACAGGTTCAAACCCCAAGGTTGCTGGCTTGAGTATAGGGTCGCTGGCTTGAAGCCCATGGTTGCTGGCTTGAGCTCAAGGTCGCTGGCTCAAGCAAGGGGTCACTCGGTCTGCTGTAGCCCCTCAGTCAAGTCACATATGAGAAATCAATCAATGAACAACTAAGGTGCTGCAATGAAGAATTGATGCTTCTCATCTCTCTCCCTTCCTATCTGTCTGTCCCTATCTCTCTCTCTCTCTCTCTCTCTCTCTCTCTCTCTGTCACACACAAAAAAAGAAAAGAATAGTAGTTAGCTTGCAGCACAATTATAGCCTTCTGAAAAGATCTCCAAGTTACAATGGCTGGAGATGCTCAGTCACCAGAAACGGCATTGGAAAAGTCTGTGGTCATCCCTGGATTAATTTCACTCCTTTGGCATTTCTCTTTCGCACTCTAATCCCTTTTAATTTATTCTGGGATAATGAAAGACCATCTGAAGGTGAACACTGCCAGTTCTCCATTTGGAATTTGCTCAAAGTTTATGCATTTGTTCATTTATGCAAAATGTGTTCAGCATTTGAGTGCCTACTGTGTGTCAGGGCTGCAGTGGTGATTAAAAGAAAAATCTCCTGCAGCACTGAGGCTAATGGAATTAGAAAAGGCATTCTAATCTCTGTTTTATCCACTTTGCAAAGGGAACTTGGGATACCTGGAGGAAGGGCATGTGTCTGGGGAGATGCTCCAAGAAAGGGCTGTTTGGGCCCAGCCTGGAAAGGTGGGTAGAAACTAGCCAGGCATACTTAAGGAAGGGTAATCAGAGCAGTATCTGTAGAAGTTTAGAGGAGGGGAAGGGAGGACCAGGACCTGCCACCACAAAGGCGGTAGTGTAACCTTGAGGGTAGCACGGTTGAAATGTAGTTCAGTCAGAATGACCTGATGAATAACTTGTTGAAAATGTAGACTCTTGGATCCAAGCCCTTCAACTTCCCTCAGATACCGCTCTCTGGAGGAGGGTCCAGGTGTATCTGATTGTGAAGTCTGACAGTTTGAGAACCCTTTTCCATGGGAGTTGGGGCACTGAAAAATGTAACGCCAGCATGTGCCACAGTCAGAGTACATTTCAGAAAGATTGCACTGAAGGTAGAGACAGAGGAAAAGTGATGTGAGACTCCCAGCAGACAGGACATTCTGATCGTTCCGGAGAGTTGAGGGCAGGGATTAAAGCTGTGGTAGGGGCAGACAGGAGGGGGCTGATAGAAATCATATGTAGGAGATAGAATTGACCAGGTGTAGTGATCAATTAGATGTGGTTGGTGCACTGGTGTCAACTCCTGGGTTTCTGGTAGATATCAAGGGCACTTTCTGTTCAATGTTTCCAGAGCACTGTGGTGGAAGCCACCCAGGGCAGGGCTCTGGAGGCCCTGAGCAGCTTCTGTGCGTGGCGTTGGCCCTCTCTGGTGTCTCACTGAGAAGAGAAGCAGTTAGAAGCCCTCTGTGCAGACCCCACTGAAGAGGAGGCCTGGTGAGATTTTCTCTTGCCAGTTGCCATAAACTTTAATCCTCTTCCTTCACCACTGCTGAAATTTGATAAACGTGTCCATTCTAAAGCAAACGTGCTGTGGGAAATGCACCTATAGTCATACCATTCCTGCAAGTCTAAAGAAGGGGAGCTGTAGCCTTCTCGGCGAGGTTGTGGACTTTCTGGTGTTGGGGAGGCCCTTAACCCTGCACTGCTGAGCGTGTGTACACTTCCCATGGCCTCTGCAGCAGGTGCGTGGGCTGGCTTTGTGCAGGACTTCCGTTTGGCCCTCACCTTGACTGATGCCATTGGGCTGATGGCAAAGCCTCTATTCTGACTCACTAAGCACAGTGTAGGCTATTTTCTTTGTGTTATTTATGTCTTATTATGTCCTCACAATTTAATATTTGATATTACTTACACACAATTGATGAGTGACCTGAGTACAAATTAGGTCCTTCCTTCCCCTTTGGTAAGGACTGATCACGTGCGTGTTGAGGAAGGAAGAGCCTCAGAATAGAGAGCCAGTTTTCATTGTTTGAATCGGGCCCCTGGCCTCAATCTGAAATGGTCCATCTGCAATGAAGGCCGAACTGGGGAAAGGCTGGGAATATACTCTGTTGTGAACCGAGTCCCTTTCCACTTGTTAGTTCCTGACTCCTTTCGTACACTACATTGGAAAGATGCACTACATTGAGGCAGAGCTCTGTTGCCCTTTTTGTGGTATTCACTGATTTGTAATCTGATGTATTTGCTTGTCTTAAAAGGAAACGAGGCAAGAGTCAGGCAGCAGTGCTAAGCTTGTGTCTGTGCTGTCATTCATTGTCCTCCAGAGTGCCTCCTAGCCTCACGGACAGTGCCCGCCGTGCCTGCTGCAGGCCCCCTCCCTTAGTAATTAAAGAGGGAATGCGAACGTCAGCTCAGCATCTCTCTGAGAGTTGGTGTTAACCACAGATCATATTTTAGGGCAAGGCCTTTCCCCTCTGGCTTCTTTAAATCCCCTATTAATACAGATGCTTTATTTACTGAACAAACAGGCTGTGAGTTCACAGAGAACAGTAAAAAAGAGCTATACTTCTGGGAAGGAAGGCTCTTAGGTTTTCCTCTATTCTTGGGGTTGTCATCTTACCTCCCAAAAAAGGCAAATCTGAAGTAGAAAAAAAATCCAGACTGCAGTGAGGTGGTGATATTACTGGAAGCTCTTTGAGGAGCCTGCTCTAGAGAGGGGGTGCCCCGGACTTGGAGCAGGTACACATGGGAGCTGGGCTCTCGGTCTGAGGAGCCTCAGGGCAGGGCGTCCCTGCCAGCAGGCCAGGTGTTGGCACCTGTGCAGAGGCAGCTCGCGCCCCCAGTCGTGCAGCCATGTGCACATGCTTTGGGCTGTGTGGGGGAGCATGGCAGAGCATGTATTCAGTTCTATGAGGTTCTAAGAACCTGATGCCCCGAGTCCAGTTCTATCTAATCCCTCATACCTGGGCCCATACATATGCATACCCAAGGTGCGAACTTTGAGAGTTCGTGAAGCAAAATGTTCGGGTCGGTGTACAATCAAAGGCACTTTCCACAGAGACAGTATTTCAGAGCTAGAGACCATTTCCCACTTCATTTAACAGAGAGACCCAGAGAGATCAAATGATTTGCCCTAGGTTCTGTAACTTCTCAGCAAGAAAGGAAGGACTTGAACCCAGGTCTCCAGCTAGTCACCTAGAATAACTTCCCCAGCCTCTGGGCAGGAATGACTTGAGTTTGTGTTTGGCCACCTGTGTCCGATCACCTGGGACCCATTGAAAATGCGTCTCTGGGCCCTGCTCCAGAGTGACTGAATCGGGAGGGGTGGGGCTCTGGGACCTGCATTTGAAACGGACTTCCCAAGAGACTCTTGCCACACCGATGTTCGAAAGCTGCTGACAGAAGTTGCCAGGATTTAACTGTGGCGCTGACCTTCCCTTGTTTAGCTGCAGACTTAATCCTGAACGTGCTTCCTGGGCCCTAATTGCTTTATATTTGTGCTTCTCATACGAAAGGGCACAGCGTGGCTGACAGGAGGGAATTGCAGGAGGGTGTGCCTGTTGCAGGAATGGACTGTGGAGCTGACAGTGCCGTTACCTGACGCGGATCTACCTGTACCTCTGTCTTCTTCTCTCTTCTCCCAAGCTGCCTCTTCATGAAGTGACACCAACAACAAACTTATTTTCAATTTTCATTGCTTTCCTCCTCCTCTCTTCTCACAGGTGTTCAACACCCCCGCCCCACTCCACCCCCAAAAAGCTTTACCATCATGAACTCAATTTGGGATGATTGCAGGGGAATGGCGATTCGTTAAGGTGACTGGTAATTCAAGGTTAGGCAGGGGCTGGGCAGCTGGACAGTCCACTGTGTGTATGTGTGACTTGACTGTGTTGGTGTGTAGAGGCTTTATTACAGATCACCACATGCCTGCTCCCTGACCTCTACGGAAGCATCTGGCTCAGAGAGGTCTGTTGTCACTCCCTGTGGCAAAATTTACGCACAGACAGAAGTTTTTAAGGCTGCTCTTTTGGTCAAAGGCAAGAGCAGTTCATGCACGGCCCCTCAGTCTAGGACAGGAGCAGGTGTCGGGACAGGTCTGGCCTGATGAGCTTGGTGCCTAAAAATGGGGGCACTTAGGTTAATTTCATCAGCCTTTTTATTAATCCCAGTTATGGTTTAAGTGCCCTCATATGCTTGTGAGTTTCCGAAGGACAACACGAGGAGTCAGAGATAGTAGTTTTCACCCATGAACGATGCGGGGTGAGTGCTGAAGTTGTAGCAATGGATTACATCATGAGACAAGCTAAGAATAAAGGTGAGTTTGGTTTAGTTCAGGCTCTGGAGCCAAACCTGGTCTGAATTCTGGGCCTACTGTTTGACTAGCGATGTCAGTGGGAAAAGAGGACAGTAGTGGGGCCTGTCATGTAAAATTGTTAAACTAGATAATCCCCGGAAGTATTTAGTATAGTGACTGGCAGAGTAATGAGGGAATAACGCTCAGGTGTTATTAATGCCCAGGAGAGAGTGATGCCTTTAGTAATAACCTACTTATCTGAAGAGCTGGAGGGCACTGGGGGACCAGTAATTGCAAAGAAAGCTAAGAAAATCATCTGGTTTTCCCATCTCAAAAGCCAGCCTTTGAAGAGGCTTCTTGTTTGTTGTATTCTAGTTTGTTTGTTGGCTGTTGGCAATAGGGAGCTCTGGATGGAATGAAAGATGGGGAACGGCTGGTGGGGCCTGGGGGTGGGGGAGGACCCCCCAGATGGCACCCAGCAGCCAAGGCTCACCTCGGCGGGAAAACAAGATCCTGAGTTTTAGAAGTGGTCATTCCCTTCCTTCCTGTTGATGAGCAGCTGCCTCACTGTCCCAAAACACAAGCTGCTCCTTCTCCAGGGTCTTACCAGCATCATTTGGCTACCATTTAAAAGAATAAACTCTTTAATTCACCCCCAACTCTAGCTATGGAAATTGGACTTTGGTATCATGTAGGTTGAAGCAAGA
Organism: Saccopteryx bilineata; assembly: GCF_036850765.1. Taxonomy (NCBI): domain Eukaryota; kingdom Metazoa; phylum Chordata; class Mammalia; order Chiroptera; family Emballonuridae; genus Saccopteryx; species Saccopteryx bilineata. The sequence goes on along the minus strand of NC_089490.1, from coordinate 262,836,316 downwards.
AGACCTTCAAGATGAGAACTGACATTTGGGTACTCCTTTACTGTTTATTTCTTTTGACCATTATTCTGGTACTTTGGACCCTGAGATACTTTCTGCTGGCTGTCGAGCACTGGTATTTAAAAGGTCCATGAAGTAGTGTTTGCCAGATTAACCCAGTGTCTGGTCCTGACCTGACACAGCAAACACCTGTCTTAAAACTGCTGTTCTCACGTGTACTGTTCTGTTCTCTCTCAGCTGACCAGCCTTCATGCCCTTCAGCTAGGATCTGGGCTGATGGGTCACTCAAAGTAATAAAAGAAGACTGTTCCCACAGTGACTTAGCCGGCATGCTAGCATGCTTGGGCAGACTTCCCTGGTCAGCTGTGCATACCTAAAAATCATGTTCCAAATATGTGTTAGGTAGCCTGCACTGAGGTCACGAAAAGGTGTGTGCCTCCAGAGGATTACCAGAGACTGGGATTTGGTTTTTCCCAGAGTGAGGACACACACGCCAGCCCCCTTTCTAGCTCTGTGATAACCAGTGGGTCAAGGTGGAACATCCGTGTTCCCCTTGGTACTGTGAGGTGGGCTGACATAAGACGCAGAAGCTGGAATCATGTTGACCTGGCAACCAAACATGTGCTTTGTGATGAGAGAAAAATTGGAGGGAGGCAGGGGTGTTTGCCGGAAGATAGGCATTATGCTTCGTGAATAATAGTATTTAAGCACACAAGTCTTAAGTGTTTTTCACCCTAATCTCTTGGGTTTTGGAGAAGAGGCTTGGCTGCTTTAACTACTAATGTGGCAACTTGTTTGAGAAGGCACAGTAGAACGAGTGGATATTTAAGGAAGGTCAGTGGATTCTGTTCCACACTCTGCCAAACATCCAGGTGCTTGCTCTGCAGTGTGTTTCAACATCTTTCCATCCAAAGAGGGCACCAATCAGAGTGGCCCTCTTCCTGCAGCGCCGTTCAGGCCAGCCTGCCTGTATGGAGCAAATGAAGTATAACAGTGAAACTGGAAGGAAGGGGAGGAGTCTATTGTACAACCACTGGGAATTTTAGTCATTTCTTGAATCTTTTAGCTATGCTAGGAGCTTATTTTTCTTTTTCGCATTCTGCTCTCAAAGATCACTCATTAATAATTCACACACAATTGCCAATTAAGTAGAAATTTCATTTGAAGCAATAGTAGATTCAATTAATTAAGTGTATTTAGAAATCAGGTACAGGAATTGCTCTGGAAGGAATTTAAATATCTAGATACATATGCCTGTATGAGTGTGGGCGCATGTGCATGTGCAAATACACATTTGGCTAAAAGACGAGGATGGAAAATTGCTTAAAGGGCTAGTTGCCAGTCACATGTCTAATTAGTCACACATATGAAATATAAAAATTGCTTTGTCAGCTATGAGTAGAAGGGGTATTCATTTTCATCCCAGTGATCCTGGATAGAGTAAAGACTAGTAACTTTGAGAGTTTATAGTGGAAGAGGGACAGGAAGAGTTATGCACAGGGGGCACTTTCTTGAAGGTTTAGAAAAGCTGCAGGAAGTCAGTGCTTGTTGGTGTTGAGTCAGCACTAGCTGAACTCTTGCTGGAGATAGAAAGGCCATGATGCTGGCCTCTCGGATTCTCACAATTCTTATAGTGTAAGAAGAACATGTGGGTGCAGGCTTGGGCACGTGTACTTAACGAAATAATGGCTACTATGCACATGGCTAAATGACTCTACAAAGATAATCTTGTAAGTGCTGAAAGTTCAGAGAAGATGAAACAGAAAGAGCTGAATGTAGGGTATAAGAATTAGGAGTAATGAAGGCAAGCATAACTGACCACTTTGCTTTTCTTACTTTCTAGAGACTTTTTTTTAAATCATCGATAAAATAAGATAGTAGATAGTAAAGAAAATTTTCCCTACAACTAGACTTACCATGGTTTGGTCATTTGTTTAATCTTGGAGAACCATGATTAGAAGAGAGATCTGGTCACTGTATCCATTATTACAGAAAGAGAATGTCTGTTCTACCGAAGTTTTTTCAGAGGAAAGGGTGACCATTGTAGCATAAAGGTTACAAATGTAAGCGCTAGAGTCAGACCACCTTAGTTAAAATCATGGCCCTACAGTAGTTTTGTAACCTTGGGGCAGCATTGATCTCTCTAAGCCTCAGTTTCCTTATCAGTGAGATGAAGATAATACTGTTACCTAACCTTATGGTGTGGTTATAAGATTAACTGAATTCATATGTGTAAGTCCGTAGAACGGTACCTGGCACAATAATCTGCATTCAACAAATGTTAGCCGCTAGTAGTTACTACCGCTATTATTATTGCTATGTTATTTTTATAACTGTGTGCACTTTTAAAAGTATACATGAAATTTTTATAGAAATGTCTTTTTATGAGTGAGACTATTCTAAGTGAGCAGAATGAAGATTTGTAATGGATTTACTAATTTGGAGATTTAAAACTTGCATAAAAAATTTTTCACAGAAGTATAGCTGTTTTAAAAAGATTTAAAGGAAGGTCTCCTCTTGATATTTCTGCCGTCACCCACTAGGACAAGATTTTCCTCCAGTAGCTCTGCTGAGAGGATGGAACTTAGAAGCAGAACATTTCATAGTAACAAAATTCCAACTGTGTGCTTCAAGTTATATAGCCTCCTCATTAGCCTGTGTTCAACTCTTTCCCTATGATTCTTTCCCACCCCTACATTTTATGTTCTTGTTTAAAAATGACTTTGCATGTCCCATTTTCTCCCCACTCTATTTAATTAGCCCGGGTAAGAGCTTATGAGCTCTGTGGTCAGGAATTACAGCATGCATATTTTTTATATTGCCAAATACTTTAAATGTATAAGTGGTATAACCACCCTATTTTAGCCTTATTTAGCTAAACTTTTTCTTTTATTTCTAGAGGCTTTGAATTAGTTGCTATTTGTAAGGCTGAAAGTCAAGTGTGCAAAGAATGTTCTTCCCTAAAAAAAAATCTCTTTTCATAAGATTGGTGGAAATCCTAACTTTAATTACATACTTGAAGTTGTTTGATTTTATAACATTTTAGTTTTCTAGCAGCTATTTTCTTAAAGGATGAAACTGACTTTAAAACACATAATGAGCCCTGGCTGATTGACTCAGTGGCAGAGCATCAGCCTAGAGTGTGGAAGTCCTGGCTTTGATTCCTGAACAGGGCCTACAGGAGAAGCTTCTCTACCCTTCCCCTTCTCCTTCCTCTCTGTCTCTCTCTTCCCCTCCCACAGCCAAGGCTCCACTGGAGCAAAGTTGGCCCGGGCGCTGAGGATGGCTCCGTGGCCTCTGCCTCAGGCGCTAGAATGGCTCTGGTTGCAATGGAGCAATGCCCAGATAGGCAGAACATCGTGCCCTGGTGGGCTTGCCAGGTGGATCCCAGTTGGGCATATGTAGGAGTCTGTCTCTCTGCCTCCCCGTTTTTCACTTCAGAAAAATACAATAAATAAATAAATAAATAAATAAATAAATAAATAAATAAATATATATATATAGTAAAACACACACACACACAATGATCCTAAATTCCATGGACACTCAGACTCAAACGAAATGCCCCTGTTTATGATATCTGTCATATTTAAAGATGATGCGGCTCTGTTCCAGGTGCCTCTGTGTGGCACAAAGCGTGAACTTGTGATTATACTGCGTAAGTAGTTGGACTGCTCCCATGTCCAAATCTCATAGCCATGAGAATTGTCAAACTTTTCTAATGTTTGGTGAACGTTTTTAGCTTGCACTTTAATGTGTCATGACTCAGGGTCCATTTAAGTTCATACTAGCTTTGGATTCATTTTTGTAGCAATTCCCACTAGGTTCGGGTGCCTATGCCTTGGAGCATGCCAGGTAGATCAAAGGGGATGACCTATTTTTCAAGAACGCTTTATAATATCGATGACATGGACACATGAGTAAAGGTGATTGCAGCTTTGACACACCCACTCAAATGGATATGAAGTAACCTTAGGAATGTTCTGGAAATCATACCTTCTGAAGCACCATTTCTGTTTATGGTTTCAGACCAAGTTTGGATGAGCTGAGTCTTATTGGCCAGGCAAATTCCCACAGTTGCCATTTTGTAGGGCTGAATTCTGCAGAGGTTGAACCTACAGGGAAGGCTGGGACCCTGTGCTATGGCCAGAGGGTAAGGAGGAAGAGGAGTTGCTGGCTCTTTGTTTTTTATTCTATTTCCTCAGACAAGAAAAGTTCCAGTCTTCCCATAGACACTCTTAGATGGTTGGTGAGTAGAGTGTGATCTTTTCTAATACTTCTGGAATGAGACAAGGAGGAAAGTATGATTGCTATATATTGTGCAAGATTAAGTTATAGAAAAATTATTCACATACAAGGTTCAGTGATTTCAGGGCTGAGAATTAGGGCGACATTCTGGGCTCTTACCTTGGCTCTGGAAGAGATGGGGAAGAACCTGTCTTGAACCAAGACTGGCTACTGAGGACACTAATAGTACAGACCCGTTGAGGGTCTTTCCTTGGCAGCCCTTCCAGAGTGCAGGACAAGACAGGGAATTCACTGAAGAGGAACAGTATGTGAAGTTTGGTATAAAAGGCTTACTTTTTAATTCATGTCCCTGACCTCTCTTTATCAGAATAGAACCACAAAAGGGCATCTTCCAGGCTGAACAGGTACTTTATTTCAGGCATTTTATCCTATCCTTGGGGAAAAAAATTATAAAAGAGGCTGTGAGGGTCTCTTAGTAACAGTGTCTTCAGAGTCAGTAACTGCTCTGCTTCAACAGTTTCTCTTTTTGTAATTTAAGCTTTCACGAGATTTGGTTACTTTGATCTTTATGAAAATTCTTTGTATTTGTGAAGACCATTAATTGCTACTTAGTGTTCTTTTCTTCAGGCTGTCTGATCTCATGGTGCATCATCATTTTATCTTAGGTCTCCTTTAAAGCATCTTGTGAGCTCTCAGAAGGGAGAGCGGGGCCAGGTGTGATCAGCACTGCTTTCTAAGCTTTCTGATTGGGGTTTCTTCAATCTCTAGGAGCGGAGGTGCTGGGTCTCCTGGGAGCACTCATGGTTACTGCGCCCCCAGGGACCACTGTGCTTTTGTCTACACTCGTCACTCCTGTGTACTGACTCTCTTTTATTTATTTTTTAGTCAAACTTTCCCTTTCCAGAGGCTTTGCTTCCTCTTACTTTGCCTTCTTCCCTGTTAAATTTCAGCCTAGTACCTTATTGTTTGTTTGACCTACCTCGATCTTAAAATCCAATGGCTTCCCAGTCGTTGGGAATTCTCAGCCTGCCCTTGTCCAGTGTGTGCTGCTTACCTTTAAGTTTGCCTGTCCTTGAAGTTGATGAATAACATCTCCAGTGACTATGTAACCTTAGCTCTGCATTTCTGATTAAACTGTTTACTTTTCATCCCAGCAATCATTACAATGACAGTTGTGTAGTATATTGTACAGTACTATCCCCTTGGAAAGCACAAGTGCTACAAGAAGGTAGCAGGGTCCCAAATTATATTCTGTAGATCTCACTGAGTAGTAACATAGGTCTTTTGGAGTTTTATTTTTTCACATGATTTGGGTACACCTAGAATTGGCCTCCTCGATTGGAACACTTTAAGTGTATTTATTATAGGCACGTGATGTGGAAACTTTTTGGAGCAGTTAGAGCCCTTGCAGTTGCATTAATCATTATAAGTAATAATTAATCTGTGTGGGGTGATGGAAAAGCTCTGATTTAGGGAGACTGTGTTCCTCTTCCCCCACTTACTGGGCACATTACCTTGGACAAGTCATTTAGCCCTTAATGTCTGCTTCTCATTTATAAAGTGAGGAGCATGATATCTGCCCTGTCTACCTCCCAGGACCTCTTCTCTGACTTGTGGATTCAATGATGAATAAAGAAGCATTTGAAGAACTTGGAATATTGTTTCAGCATAAGGTATTTAGTGCTGCTATTTTAAAAGTACTTATAGGATTGAAATCTGGGCAGGAGATTGATTTTTATGATTCTCATATTACTTTAGAAACCACATAACCGTTGTTGAGGAATTGTGTTGTCTGTTTTCATTGTCCAAGAATAGAACATCTTCCCTGTGGTTTTCCTTTCGTCACAGCTCCCCAGCCTTGAGCTAAAACTCCACCTGCTTGTAAGAAGCAATTTTCATATGTCCACACTCCCTCTTTCTTTCCTCAGATCTTAGGCTGTTCTGAATGACACCTCATTGCTCCCATCTTTTGCTTTGGTTACGATCTGTTTGTTTCAGCAGTTGACCCTCTATGGGCCTTCTTTGTGTTCTTGTTTGAGTCCTGAGAGAAGAGAAGAGCTTTTTCAAATCTAGTCCTGTTGTGAAAATGTGAGGAAGTGACATTTAAGAGAACCAGAGCAACAGAACTCCTGGTGAAGGTGTGGTCTCTACTCACTGACCTTGTTCCTGTGGTTCTGGACGTGTGACCGTGCCCACTGGTGGCTCTGCTGACAGTATTTTTATGGAGGATGACTACTCTTTCTCTAGCATTATGAGGGCTGTGGGACATCTTGAAGTAGAATATTGATTAGCTGCTTTCAGTTTAGACTGGTAAATAAGAATTGGACATTTTTATTTCAACATCACGTATTGTGTGTCTGTGATTGACTGCCTTTCGCTAAGTGACTTACAAAGTATTGCCTCATTAAACTTTATTTCATCCTCCCAATAACTTGTTTAGAGTGACAGTAACTTGGCAGGTAATATGGGTTAGCAACTTGGCTAGGGTCCCCAACCAGTAACTGCAGTTACTGTTATTGTTGTCAAGCATTAGAATTGAATTGGTTTTTCCTCTTTACCAAAAATTTTATATTCTAAGAAATTTTGAATAAATAAGAAAAAATGTTTTGGGGGAAAATTGGAAATTTCAGATTCCTTTGCAGGAAAATTTTTTATTAAGAAATCATTATCTTTTTGAACTCTTGGTAATTATGGCTTAATTTTAAATTACTGCTTTTTCCCAGTATCTTAACTCTCTTAGGGTTTTTGTCAATGTCAAAGAAATATCTCATATGATTTTAGATTATTTTAAATGTGCACAGATTAAATTAAATATTTTTTACATAGGTAGGTTACAATAAATAAAAACAAAAGGCGGCCCTGGCCGGTTTGCTTAGTGGTAGAATGTCAGCCCAGCGTGTGGGTGTCCTGGGTTTGATTCGCGGCCAGCGCACACAGGAGAAGCGCCCAACTGCTTCTCCACCCCTACTCCTCTTGCTTCTCTCTCTCTCTCTCTCTCTTTCTCTCCCCTCCTGCAGCCATGGCCCCAGAAGCAAGCTGGCCCCAGGCGCTGAGGATGGCACTATGGCTCCTACCTCAGGTGCTAAAAAATGGTTCTAGTTGCAACTAAGCAATGGCCCCAGATGGGCAGAGCATCGCCCCTAGTGGGCTTGCTGGGTGGATCCTGGTTGGGCGCATGCAGGAGTCAGTCTCTGTCTTCCCTTCTCTGACTAAAAAAAAAAAAAAAGGCTACATCAGGGGTCCCCAAACTACGGCCCGCGGGCCACATGCGGCCCCCTTAGGCCATTTATCCGGCCCCCGCCTCACTTCTGGAAGGGTATCTCTTTCATTGGTGGTCAGTGAGAGGAGCATAGTTCCCATTGAAATATTGGTCATTTTGTTGATTTAAATTTACTTGTTCTTTATTTTAAATATTGTATTTGTTCCCATTTTGTTTTTTTACTTTAAAATAAGATATGTGCAGTGTGCATAGGAATTTGTTCATAGTTTTTTTTATAGTCCGGCCCTCCAACGGTCTGAGGAACAGTGAACTGGCCCCCTGTGTAAAAAGCTTGGGGACCCCTGGGCTACATAGAAGTATAGAAGTTGATTTTGGCAAAACAGCCCTCTTTTAGTTGTTTATGATAATGATTGTAATGTCACAGATTGAGGGTTTATTGATAATGTACAATTCATGGTACCCAATTTTATTTTGACTCATATCAGGGGAGGGACTTTATGTTTGTGTATATGTGTGTGTGTGGTGTGTATGTATAAGGCATAACTATTATATGTAAAATTATGTAGATCTCTAATTTTATTCTAGGAACCCAAGGACATATACTGTATAGAATATCTCTATTGGAAAGCTTTATGTTAGTGGAGCTTTGAAAGATACTGAATGTTATGCTACACCCTTAGGTATAGGGTGATTCATTTTCATTCATGTATATTCTGTCTCTCTATGTCTTTCTCTCTCTCTTATTTTCTCTGTTGGGAACTTAAGCCCATGGGAAGAGAAGCTTCCCAAAGAATTGTAAAAAAAATTTAATCTTAAAACTAACTTAGCTGTAACTGAACCAGAGACTTAGACACACTTATTTTTCTCATTGCTTTTTCACATTTTCTTTTTCTTACATAACTTCTTTTGTGCTTATAGTCGTTTTCTGTTCCAGCCCACCTTACTTCGCTGGCCTCACATTGGCCTGGTTTCTGGGCTGTCCTGAGTCACACAGGCCAGGCCCGGCTTGGGAGAGGCTCGTGTTTGTCTCCCGTCTCTGGTAGCTGTTCCCTGGTGTATTAGAGGCCAGGGCTATGTTCCCCCTCAGAACACTTGAACCTTTTTACTGACTGCTTGCAGGTAGTGGAGTCATTAAGCCATTTTGCTGGAGATTCTAATATATAAGACAGTCACCATGTTTGTAATTCATTCATCCCTCATCTGCTGATTCCCAGCCATTCTGCAGTGTTTCCCAGTGTGCTTTGCAATAGGCCAATGGTAGCTGTCAGCAGGTTAGAAGAAAACAGAAGGGGTGTGGTTAGGTAGTCCGGCATATAAATTGAATAATGAGCATCTATAGCCCACACAAATACAAACATGTATTTTTCTTGATTCTAAACTTTGGTTATATTGTTTTTCTTTGAGTTAAGAAACCCCCAGATGAACTGGCCTCAACAGTATGAAGGTTAAAATATTTCACAAGATTTTTCTTTTGGGACTAGGAGGGTCTCTTACTTCATTTCACATGTTTTCTGGAAGGTCTCTGGTGTGGAGTTAGCTGCTAGCCTCCCCGTGGGGCCTTCTTACTACTGTCTTGTCCTATTCTTGGCCTGGCTTTCAACACATCTTGAAAGACCAATATTATACACAACTCATGCAATATAAAAGTTTTAAAATTTTGACTGCTCTTAATTTTAAAATTGAAATTTATCTAAAAAAAATCCAGGATTAAAATATTTTAAAAATGTGTGAATGTTTTAGAGATAAAGCAATAAAATGTAGATTTTATTATTCATTTTCATATTTTTTAATAAGCTAAGCCCTTTCAGAAAAACCCTGGTTTGGAAATGAAGTTTCTGAGTCACCAGATCTGTGTTTTATTTTATTTTTATTCTCCCATAAGAATGTGAAAGAAATGCACTTGCCACACTCACTACTAATCTGAGCAAAGTGTGGTTTTAGTAAGGTGTATTAAATGCTTACTATTGTAAGACACAGTGCTAGGTGCTGTCAAATCCCTTAAGATGTGGCCCCAGTTCTCCTGGAACTTTCAGTTTAGATGAGGCTGTTAACAAGATCAGACAAAGCACCAAAAAGTGGGCGTGCAGCGGTGAGAAGAGACACTAGCGAGTACATCAGGGGGAGGAGGCATTCGCCAAGGTTGTGCTGGTCACAAAGGAACCTTTACACAAAGGGAAGGGTTTGCTCCAACCCTGAAGCATGGCCAAGGCTCAGATAGGCAGAGGCAGGATACTCTACGAAAGGGAGATGGGATGGGCGCACACTCAAGGGAAATCTCAAGCTCTGTTCATGTTGTTGACTGGGGTGCAGGCATTAGAGAGATGAGGTTCAGTTCAAACTGACACTGGCTCAGTAGTTTGGCATTTCTACCACCTGCTAGTGGTTATCAATATGGAGTAAGCATCAGAATCATTAGAAAACAAAATAATAAGATGCCTAGGACTCAACCCCAGACATCTTGAATTTGAACTTTTGGAGTGCAGTGCCAAGCTTGAGTAGTTTTGAAAAGCTCTTAGGTGATTCTGGGTGTGGATCTATCTGAGAACCAGGCCATGGGCAGAGGAGCCAATGAGGGTGCTGAAGACTGCCCCTCAGTGGTCTTGGCAGCCCTCTCTCTTACCTCAGACACGCCAGAGCATAGAGGAGGAACAGTGTTCTCCCTGGTTCTATGGCCATCTCTAAGCTCTTGTTCCTTCTTTCTCTTTCGGAATTCTCTGAAGCACATTTCGTCAGGTGTTGGCGCCCCGTGCAGGCCACAGCCTCTTCACAGGCAGACCCATCATTCATTGCTGCCTCCTTGCTTGTTCTTTTCTGCTTCTCCCTTAATACCCGTGTCATTCTCAGTGGCTTTCGCGTCCACATCGTGCTCAAGTCAACAGTCGGGCCTCTTAGGTCTTCGGCTTCCTCAGCGCAACCATCTTTTCTTGCTTTGACCTCAGTCCGCACACATTCTTGAGCACACTCTAGGCTGATAGCTCTCTAAGTGTGGTCTGTGGACTCCTCGGTGGAAGGGAGGGGGGCACTAGATTTTTTCTCCCCAGGTTCTGCAAGATCACATGGTTTCATAGAAATACCAAGACATTTTCTTATTATGTCAGCATTTGCACTGATGTGCAAACGCAGTGGAGAGTAAACTGCTAGCATCTTAGTATATGGTAGTCATTGTTTTCATCCCGGTCTCTCATTCGCACAAAATAAGGCCAGTTTTACTCTAGAATGTTCTTGATGAAACAGTTAAAATTATTAGTCTCATTGTATCTCAAACCTTGAGATTACTTCTTTTCAATATTTTTGTGTGGAAAATGGGAAGTGTGCGTAAAGCATTTCTGGATGGTGAAATATGGTGGTTGTCTGAAGGAAAAGCACTTGTGTAATTGAGTTGTGAGCTGAGTCAGCCACTTGTATCTCCATGGAACATCATTTTTACTTGAAAGAATGGCAGACAGACTATGGCTATTAGACTTGGGTATTTGGCAGACATCTTGAAAGATGCCAGCTTGTCACCAAGAAAAACAACGGATTATATTTGTTGCCAGTGATTAATTTAAGCGTGCAAGTGAAAATTGGAATTTTGGAAAACTTTTATCTACCAGCCTGAATTAAAAGTACTCCAATACTTAAAGACTTTTCTGATGTGCCAATTTTTGAAAGATCAGTATAACTTAGGTAACCAACAATTTCCAAATAACTGATGAGTGATCTCATAGAGTCATGCATGGATAAAAGAGTCATCAAAATACAAGACAGATCAGTGGATTTAATGTTAGAGTACAAAATGTTTATGGATATGGTTTCAAATTCTGATTGAAACTATCTTGTAAGAAACTAGCACTTGCTGAGTTTTAGTGTAATACTGAAGAAGAATGTTCATAATTATCTGAAAAACTATTATAATATTTCTTCCTTTTTCAACAACTTCCTTTATACAACTATCTGTGCAAGGCCAAATTTTCTTTATATACTTCAACCAAAACAACATATTGCAGTGGATTGAATACAGAAGCAGATATGGGAATGCAGCTGCCTTCTTTACCAGAGATTTACAAAAGTATGATATAAACGAATGCTGCTCTTTCATTCTTTTCGAAAATAGTTACTCATAGGAGTATTATTTATGTTAACATGCAATGGAAATATTATTTTAAATGCATTTATATTTTAATGTTTTCTTCATTTTCTAATTTGGCAAATATCAACAGATATGAGCCTAAAATTTTGTAATAGATAATGACACTCAGTGACTTATAAGTGTGCAAAGGGAGACAAAGACATAAATGTTTAAGAACTGCTATCGTAGGCCAAGTCAACACCAATAACTGTAATACCTCCAAAATCTTAATTTCAAATATTCTGTTATCTGACCACCACTTCCTGTGCTTCCATTCATGTATGCTCCCATTTTTCCTTGGGACTTCCCAGGCCACTGGCTCTGCCTCTACTTTACCATCTTCCTAACCTGAGCTTTGAGTATGTGGAGTGGACGCCAGCAAGTGCCTGCCCTTCTTTCTCCCTCTCCGTCTTCCTCTCCCTCACCCTCTCTGAGTGGACTGGCCTTAACATAGCCCTGACTTTGTGCAGTCAAGCTTTTGACCTCTCAGCATTTGCAGCTGAGTGTTCTGGAGACAATCACACAACCAAGGTCATTGGCTAACCTCAGCTCTACTCTGTCATCTCATTCCTCTCCCTGACATGGCTATGTTACATCACCTCCCATTCTCTCTTCTTTAGGCCACTGCCACCCTACATACTGCTGATTTTTCTTCTCCCTGAGTGGCTGCTGTTTTTCTATTTCTTTTACAGGGACTTCCTCATCTGCTTGACCCACAAGGATTGGTGTAGTGCAAGGCTTTGTTTTTTATGCTCTTCTCTGTCTAGACATTTGCTTTAAGTGATGTAGTTCATCTCCTGACTATAAACATACCTCTAAGGCAGATTTATGGTCCAACCATCTGCCTGGCATCTCCACTTTAACATCTAATGGGCATCTTAATAAGCACAAGACGGAGTTCTTGGTTCCCCATCTTATACAAGGCACCACACTTGGGCCCTCTAAACTGAATCATTTTTCATTCCCGTTGTGTTCATCACATCCCCTGTACAAGCTCTACAAATTCTCTGATCTCTACCTTGAAACGGTCTCTTTCTTACCACCTGCACTTCTATAACCCTCATGCAGGACGCCACCTTTCTCACTCGGACTTTGGCACATTACTGGAATTTTCAACTTTTTCCTTCCTGCAGTCCAGTTTCTGTGCATCACCGTGTATCTTGTTTAAAGCCTAAAGTAAGTCATGTCACTCTGCTGCTTAAAATCTGCTGATGGCATCTCAATGCAATTAGGATAAAATCAAGCTTTTTTTTTTGCTGCCTCCAGGCCCTGTGTGGTCCAGCCCCCTTCGCCTGCACTCTCTGACCCCCTCCAGTGAGGTATCCCCAGCCACATTGGCCTTCCTCCTTCTGTCATTAAAACCCCCGATATTTCTTCCTTTGGTGCTGTCTGCTTTAGATCTTGTGGTTGCATCTCCTCATCATTTAATTGTCATTCAAATGTTGATTCCCTCAGAAAAATTTTCTGTCAGCCCTAGTGGAAGCAACACACACGCACATGCCATGTACACGCACGTGCATACATGCACACTCACACACACCCCCACACACACACCGGCCTGACATTCTTTGGCCCATTGTCTTACTGTATTTCCTTAGAGAACCCCCTGTCCCCTGAGGTGTAACTTTTTGTTGATGTTTACCCTCTCCCTGTAATGGAACAGAAGTTCCAAAGGCACTTTGTCTCAGTCGCCACCCTGTCCTTGGTGCTCATCTCGCAATGGGAGCAGAACTCAGATATTTGTGTGAACAGATCAATTAGCAATGCAGCTGTGATTGTGCAAATGGAGTATGATAGAGGTCATGTGGTTGCTGTAATTGTGGGAGCTGCCTGTGGCCTGGTTCCACTTTGCTCTGAGGCCTCACAGCTCTTTCCCTCCCTGCCTTGCTTACAGCATACAGGTGTTAGGGCTAAAATGGAAACTCATAGTTTATGTTGATTCCCTTAGGAGCAAAGAGAATAATTAACTATAGTTTGAAAAACAGACTTGAAATACATTTATACTTCTTATCACCAAGGTATTTTATAGAAATTTTTCTGCTTTTGTTTAAAATTGGAAAATTCTGATAGCTGATACCTCTCCATCTTAACCCCATACAATTTTTGTCATCTCTTTTTTTAGTATTCAAATTGTCTTTAATCTTGATAAAAATTCTCTAAGCCTTATTTAGACTTTGATGTTATATGCATAAATATTTTGGATTTTGTGTTCATCTTGTTAGGTTGTCCAAATTCTAACAAATTTTGTCAGAATTCTGTAAGTCAAAAGGTCACACAGAAATAGAAAAATCTGCTTATTGGAAGGCTTTATCAATAGTAAAAATACTTGTTACTTTATTTTCCTTTTTAAACTTGTCAGTGCAATTCTTATATGGAACATTCAGCACAGTTAGAAGTGTGCCTTTCTTGTCGGTTTGTCCTAGGTCAAGATTCTCTTGCGTGGAAGTGTGTCTTCTCCACGTGGCCTTTAGCCTCTGAAAATTCTTCAGTTGTGACGGGAGACACAGCTGACTGTGAGCGAGTGCTTTCCTGGGGACGGAAATGAGGCTGGGAAATTACAAAGAAATTATGTGTATATATTATTGTATTAGAATTTCTGGATAACATGTTCAAATGGCTTCATTTTATAAATCAGACTTGCTTAATTTATAGCCTTTTAGGTCTTCAAATATTAACCTACTGAGAAGTGGAACTTGGTTATGATTTAAGACTGAGATGAACAAATATGGTGCTCATCTTTTGTGTTGCATTGTAGGTGCTGTGTACATTTACTGTTTATCATATAAAGTTTATTACTGTATAACTCATTAATAAAATTATTAATATAATAAAGTAGTTATTAAAATACAGGTTATCATTAATGACTAATACTATTGAAGTCACTACTAGCATATATTTTGAACATTATTTCACCAAGCTGTGATAAACTGAAGTATGAATTTTAGTAACTGAGTAGACCTTAGCTATTTCTGCAGAGGTCCATGTGCCTGCATTAATTCTCATGACCTTTGAGGTAAATTATACAACTTGCTTTTCTATAAATTTACCTTAGATACAGCCTGAGAGATGATGGCATGGCCACTTCCTGTCTTTAGTGCCTGTCTGGGTTTTCTTTTGTGTTGTTTTGCCTTTGTTTTATTTTATAATTAGTTTGGTGAGTCCCTGGGTCTCTCGTTACAGAGCTCTGTGCCTCTTAGAACTGATTTTCTGTTTCACTTGGCTTCCCTGCTGTCTGTGTCTCCTGCCAGAAAAGCCAATGTTGTTTTTACCTTCCTGGTTTTTTGTGGTCCGTTAGACCTTGATTTTCTGGTCTAGTACCATGAGTTTCTCAAGGGCTTAAGGCCACCACTATTTGAATATAGATATGTTTTTAGTAGAGGCTTCACTTCAAAGACCATTTTTCCTTTTTTAGAAATTGGTTTTTAGTAAGCACAACATAAATAATGGAAAAAAGAGTGGTTTTAAAAATGGAAGGAATGAGGTCTAGTCCTGATGCTGGAATTTCACGGCCTTGAGCAAGTCACTTAACCTCTTTTAACCTCTGTCTGCTCTTCCACCAAAATGAAAGTGGTTATCATAGCTCCTCACAGTCTTGTTGTTAGAAAAATGTCCTGTAAGTATTATTACCTCTCAGAGGACTCTGATTTACCAAAAACATGGACTTCTCAAGGTAAAAACTTTTTTGAAAATTACATTCACACACAATTAAAAATATATCAGACTTTTGTATTCGTTTGTATTTTATTTTCATATACTTTTATATTCACTTTTATTATTTCATGAATTATTTTTCTGTTATTAAAAACTATTTCTTACTTCGGAAGTGTTTTGACTGCTGATAGTTTCTGCCCAGGTCACCAGGGTCGTGAGCGAGTGCTGCTCCCTGAAGTAGACTGAGCTGTGGGGACGGAAACAGTCCCTGATGGTGACTGCTCCTCAGCCCTCCCTCCTTTCCTCCGTACGGAGCTGGAAGCGCGGGCGGCGGGCCTGTGGGAGTGTGTGACTGCCCTCACGCAAAGCAGAGCATCCTCATCCCAAGTGGCCCCTCACCTTTCTGACATAGGATTCACTGTTTGTTTTTTAAATTTACTCACTATCGCCAAGAATTTATTCAGAACCGTCTATGGTCCAGGCTCCATTCCAGGCTCTGGAGATAGCCTTTCCTCTCATGGAGTTAACACTGAGGTAGAGGGAAAGTAGGGATGGACAACACATAAATCATTACATATGTCAATGTTCAGGAGGGGTAAGAGCCAAGGTAGAAATAAAACCTGCTAGAAGGGGAGAAGGACAGTGTGAGTGTGTGTGTGTGTGTGTGTGAGTGTGTCGAGGGTAATATGTTAGATAAGTTGGTCAGAATAGACCTTTCAGGTAGGGTGACATTATGTGGAGGCTAGCTTTTTGGGTACCTATGGTAGGAACTCAGGCAGAGGACCAGCAGGTACAAAGGCCCTGTGGTGGGACTGTGTTTGATGGGTGTGAAGAAAATGAGGTTAGTGTGGATTGAAGGATGTGAGCAGGAGGGACTCGATGGTGGGGAAGGAAATCGGACTGGGTGAGGCAGGGCTTTGAGGCTGTTGTCAGGATTCAGGTTTGTATACTGAGAAAATGTAAAGCAACTGGAGGGTTTTTGTCAGAAGAATGTCATGATATGGCTGACGTTTTAGGAGAATCTCTCTGACTGCTGTGCTGAGAAGAGACTACAGGGAAGATGAATGGAAGCAGGGAGATCAAGATCGGTAAAGAGGCTGTTGCCACACTTGAGAAGGGAGAGGAACATGGCTTCAGTCTGAAAGAAGTGACATGGGACCAGACACAGGACATGTTTAGAGGTTAGATCTGTCAGGGTTGGTTAGGGACGTAATGCACATCTTTGTGGCTCCCTGCTTCCTGACTACGTGGCTGGCGTAGCACACATCACCTCTTTTCTCCCATCCTTTATCATAGGTGGTCCTGGGGCTTGTGAAGGAGGGGAGAGTAAGTTCTCAGCTTTCCAAGAATTTCTTTGGTGCTTTGAAGAAGGCTCAGTTCCCAGCAAACCGATCCAGGAAGATGAGGAAGATGATACTGCTGGGACAAGAGTTCTCTTTTAGAGCTCACTTTGCACAGCACTTATGCCATAGCAGCCTTAAATTCCTTTTTGAAAAAGTCAGGATACTGTTGAAGGTCTTCCAGGGGCAGGGTATCTGAACAAGTGTGAGTGTTCTCATAAAAATGGCTCTAAAAGTTGGGTAACGTCTCGGTTTATTAGTTAGCCAGTGAGAGCGGGGACGCCGGGCGGAATGGGAGCAGCGGGATCGGAGCTGCCGTTTTCCTGACAGCCGACCTGCTTTCTCAGGGTGAACTCGACAGATAATGTAGGAATGGAGGGCTGTTGTTGTTTTAACAGCTCTATTGGGGCATAATTCGTGTGCCATAAAATTCACCCATTGTTAGTGTACAAGTCCATGATGTTTAGTAAATACATAGAGTTGTGCAGCCATCACCCTAACCTGATTTTAGATCATTTCTCAAAGACCCTTCATGCCCATTTGCAATAATTCCCTCTTCTTAGGAATGTTTAAAGTTCAGAAATAGCCATTTAATTTGTATGGAAAAGGTCAAATCAGGAAAAAAATTGTGATTGCACTCCAGTTTGAACTCTTGAGGCAATCAGAAAATGTGAGAGCTGTCTTGAAAAACAAAGATCGTAATAGTTTGACCCACAACTTTTATAGGAACCTGAAGCATTAGCACAGATGAACACCATCAGTTAGCTCATATTTCATGTGGGGTGCAAGAATGTTGGCAGTGGATTGAGTTGGCTGGTGAGTTGTTAGTGATTACCACAGTGAAAGGGGCCAGAAAACTCAAATGGACTAATTTTCATCAACATTATAATTTTTGTTCCAGAGTTTAGGATTAAGACACTGACTTCTTAAGTATCTTATTTTTTTTCCTGTAAATATTTGTGTCTCATTTTATTATGCCATGTGTTTAGAGTGCCAAAGTCATCCTTCTAAAGGTATACTCAGTTTGGTCAACTTGTGTGTTTATCAAAAAAAATAGCTGCAGTGTATTGAGTATTTATTAAGTGCTAAGTGTTCAACCTCACTTTCCTCATCTGTGAAATGAGGACCCCAACAACTACCTCATGGGCTGTTATAAAGATGATATTAAGTAATGTATGCAAAGCACTTAGAGAAATAATTGTTCAGTAAACGCTGGCCATTATTATAACTAATAACTGTTCCTGCTGTCTGTAGTATTTTGCCCCAGGGTTGAATTACAGGCTAGTCTTTGTGTGCCCAGGAGCTGCCGTCCAGCTCTGCCTTCTCCCTGAGGCTCTCTGCTCCCTGTCCCACTCTTAAAAGCCCGCTGCTGATCACGATGGTTCCTGCCCGACCACTTTCTTCTCCTGTGTCTTCTGTGTCTTCTCCTCCCATGTTAGAATCTTGAGCTCGCTGTCTCCCAGGGGACCAGTCAGAGAAGTTTCCTGTATTTTAGGGGGCTGGGTCCTCTGGAAGAGGGGTCACCCAGCCCAGATCTAGAGCTTCCTAGTCTGGGATCCAGTTTGGTGCCCTGCCGCAGCCATCGTGGTTCCTCTGGGCACCCAGTTCTTGGGTGGGGACTCAGTCCAGCCATCGTGGTTCCTCTGGGCACCTAGTTCTTGGGTGGGGACTCAGTCCAGCCATCGTGGTTTCTCTGGGCACCTAGTTCTTGGGTGGGGACTCAGTCCAGCCATTGTGGTTCCTCTGGGCACCTAGTTCTTGGGTGGGGACTCAGTCCAGAGACCTCCAGAAACCGTGTCGAGAGGGCGGATGTGGGAGGAGCAGACCTGGTGCTTTACACTGAGGTGCACTCATTTGGAATTCTGCTTGCGCAAATTCATTTGAGATTATCTAAAGATTAAACTTCCTGTGTACTGTCTGCATTTCCCTGTAGCCTTCTTTTTCCCCCCCGTTTTTCATGGGTATAGCATGAGCATGTTCAGAATGATAATGCCGGAAACCTCACCATAATTAAATACACATGCTGTTTCAGGTCTACAGAAGTCCCAGGCGTGTTTCTAATCCCTGCCTTACTAATACAGAGGGATTTTTAAAAAGATAAAACCAAGAGATATAAATGATTAAAAAAAATCTGAGCCAAATACATAATTATATAGGCTAATGCAATGGTGTGGTGATGGACAGCAAAGTGACATGCTGTTTCCCAGGAACAGTATCAGGTCCCCCTGAACTGCTCCGACACCCCCCGTTTCAGATGCTGTGAGGGGAAACCCTGGTGGACTTCAGGGCTGCACTTTCAGACTGTGTTCTTGTAGCCATATGCCTGGTACTTACTGTGAAATAATACAGTACTTAGAATCTGAGCACTCATGGCTTATTGATTTTTAATCAGAAGACATGTTTCTAGGGTTCCCTTAGAATATTCACTTTGCTGTAATGAAGGGTTAATCAGTCACTCGACCAAAATTAATCAATAAATGCAAAGTCCTCTTATCTATTGTAATAATAGCTAACATTTAAAAACATTTGCAATGGCTTGGGCAGCACGTTGAAGGCTTTATGTAGATGATTCTGCATTCTCCTCAAACACTCTCAGAGGTAGGTACTGTTGTTTCTAGATACAGATAGGGAACCAAGCCTCAGGAAGGTAAAGGTATTTTACTCTGGTCGCGCATGCTACAAATAGCAGTACAGTGGTACCATGAGATACGAGTTTAATTCGTTCTGTAACTGAGCTTGTAGGTCAGTCAACTCATATATCAAACAAATTTCTGCCATTTAAAATAACTGAAATAGATTTAATCTGTTCCAGCCCTGTGAAACATCCCCAAACCATCCTAAATTATGAAAAAAGACATGTTTTTAATTAAGAAACACACATATATACTTTACCAATGCATTACAAAATATATGAAATGAAAGAAAAAAGTGTTATTTAGTACTACTGTATTCTTACCTTGGAGACAGACAAGTGCGGCTAATGGAGGTGAATGTTGGAGGAGGAGGGAGGGAGGAAGGGATGCAGGCACTGTAGACACGTAAACTAAAACTGCACTTTCTTAACACTAAATGTAAACTAAAACTGCATTTTCTTTACACTAAACAAAACTAAAACTGCACTTTCTTTACTTAAAACCACAAAAACTTAATTGTAAAAAAATGCACTTTCTTAACTTGAAACTTAACCTAAGCTTAACATTACGTATTTTTCATTTAATCATCACCTTTTTGGCTTTTTGCCTTTTTGGCTGCACTTTTGGCACTTTCACTTGCAGGACTTTTGAATAAAAATCTATCCAAAGAGGTTTGCTTTTGCCTGTCTTTTATTTAATTTATTTATTATTATTATTTTTTGTATTTTTCTGAAGCTAGAAATGGGGAGAGACAGTCAGACAGACTCCCGCATGCGCCCAACCGGGATCCACCCGGCACGCCCACCAGGGAGCAACGCTCTGCCCACCAGGGGACGATGCTCTGCCCCTCCAGAGCGTCGCTCTATTGCGACCAGAGCCACTCTAGCGCCTGGGGCAGAGGCCAAGGAGCCATCCCCAGCGCCCAGGCCATCTTTGCTCCAATGGAGCCTCGGCTGCGGGAGTGGAAGAGAGAGACAGAGAGGAAGGAGAGGGGGAGGGGTGGAGAAGCAGATGGACGCTTCTCCTGTGTGCCCTGGTTGGGAATCGAACCCGGGACCCCTGCATGCCAGGCCGACGCTCTACCACTGAGCCAACCGGCCAGGGCTTGCTTTTGCCTGTCTTTTAAAATGTTACAGAAATGTGACAAACAAGTGTCATTAAAAAGTGCTGAAGCACTACCAGTTGAAACTTTTTCTGGGTGTTTCTTTTCAATGAAACTTGAAAGCTTCTCCCACATTGCCAGCATGTCTTTAATTTCACTTGTAGAAATCACTTCCTTTGACTCTACCTCCTTCTCACTACTAATCTCTTGCAAAAGCTCTGTATGTTGCATCATCTGTAGGTCCTTCAACTCCTCAGTTGAGAGTTCCTCCTCATGTTCCTCGACGAGCTCGTTTACGTTACCCTCATCAACCTCCAGACCCATCGACTTTCTGAGGGACACAATCTCCTCCAACACTTCTACCTCAGTCTCGGTCTCTGGTTCGAATCCTTCGAAGTCCCTGACTGCAACAACATCAG
This sequence comes from Saccopteryx bilineata, assembly GCF_036850765.1. Classification (NCBI taxonomy): domain Eukaryota; kingdom Metazoa; phylum Chordata; class Mammalia; order Chiroptera; family Emballonuridae; genus Saccopteryx; species Saccopteryx bilineata. The sequence goes on along the minus strand of NC_089490.1, from coordinate 262,815,598 downwards.
GCCATAACTTTTTCCATGCCAAGTTCAAGGTTCTTCTTGTAATCTCTTGCCATGACAAGTCAATAATGCGTAAACATATCACGATGTTGTGATAATCTTCCCAAAACTCTCGAAGGGTTAGAATTGTATTCTCAGTCGCCTCAAAGCAGCAGCAGAACAAGTGGTTTGTGTAAAGCTTTTTTTTTTTTTTTTTTTTTTAATTTTATTTATTCATTTTTAGAGAAGAGAGAGAGGCAAAGAGAGAGAGAGAAGGGAGGAGGAGCTGGAAGCATCAACTCCCATATGTGCCTTGACCAGGCAAGCCCAGGGTTTTGAACCGGCGACCTCAGCATTTCCAGGTCGACGCTTTATCCACTGCGCCACCACAGGTCAGACTGTGTAAAGCTTTTTAAAGTTGGAAATGACCTGCTGATCCATAGGTTGCAAGACTGAAGTCGTGTTGTGTGGGAAGTAGAGGACTTTCACGAATTTGAACTCATTGAGAATGTCATCTTCAAGACCAGGTGGGTGGACTGGAGCATTATCAAGGAATAGTAATGCTTTCATTGGGAGTTTATTTTCTTGAAGATACTTCTTCACTGCAGGACCAAAGATGAGATTTACCCATTCAATAAAAAACTGCCATGAAACTCATGCCCTAGCATTGGTGTACCACATAACCTGCAGTTTTTCTTTAAGAATCTTGTGAGTCTTAAAGGCTCGAGGATTTTTGGAATGATACACTAGCAGTGGCTTTACTTTACAGTCACCACTAGCATGGTCAGATGCAAAGGTCACACACAATGCAAAGGTCAGATGGTCCTTCATGGGTTTATGGCCTGGCAGCTTCTTCTCTGTGGTGATGAAAGTCCTCGGGGCATTTTTTTCTCAAAACAGTCCTGTATCATCACAGTTGAACACTTGTTGGGTAATGTAGCCTTCCTTTGCAATAAGGGCAGCAAAACATGTAATGTACTCCTCAACTGCCTTAACGTCAAGCGCTCGCAGCTTCACCATGCCTCACCGCCAAGTGGATGCCAGATCGCTTCTAGGAATTTTCAAACCAGCCGTGACTTGCCTTAAACATATCTTCTGCTGCCTCTTTTGAGGTTGATGGTTCTTTCTTCCTCAAGTTGCCGTAAATAATACGTGCCTTTTCATATATTACAGTCTCCATCATTATATCTCCTGCCAGCTCTTTCTCTTTCACCCACACCAGCAGAAGCTTCTCCATTTCTTCATGGATATTTGTACTTAATTGGGACAGAATTGTAGTTCCTTTTGCTGGATTTGTGCTTTTGCTGGCATCCTTTTGTTTAAGGATGGTACAAACTGTAGATGAATTGTGGTCATACAGCCTTGCCAGTTCAATCACTTGTACACCACGTTCATGGTTTTTCTATTATTTCTTGCTTTACTTCTGTCTACATCATTCTCTTCTTCTTCTCACCACTGTCCTTTATACTCACTTTCTTTGGCCCCATCATAGCACACACAAAAATTTAGTAAAAAAATGCAAAAATGATGTAAGAATGAGTACAGCGCATGAGATTCGACTTGATTCTGTGGGTAACACGTGAGGAAGAACGAGATGCTGGTGTTGTAATGTCGATACTGGACCAGTGTGCCAATGCATCAACTAGCAGCAGCTTCCCGAATCATGACTCGTAGTTTGGAATTTCGCTCGGATCTCGAACAAAAGTACGGACAGAGTTGCAGCTCATATCTTAAAAAAATTCGTATGCTGGTCTGCTCGTATCTCGAGGTACCTCTGTATCAGATTCCAAAGCCCAGTCGCATTAGCAGATACTCATGTGGCTTTGGGCTTAAATTATACTCAGTTTAAGAATTAGTTTAGGAGTTTGATTAATCTGAAGATTCCTGAGTACTACCAAGATTAACTTAACAGATCTAGGTGTATCCCAGGAATCTGCATTTTAACAGTTCTTCCCTAGTGTTGTTAGTTGAGTTGATCCAGAGACTTCTCTTGGAAAGGTAGCTCTACTGTCCCTAGGATCTTTTTTATCTTCAGTAGCTCAAAGGACCTTAGGAGGACACAGAGACCTTTCTGATCTAATGAGCATGGGTGGTGATGACCGTAATCCCTGCCTGGGCAGAGAAGACTCAGTGAATAACAGAAGGTGAGTTGGAGGACAGAACCGAGGCCCAAACCACCCTTTATTTGTAAAAAACCATTTAAAATGGAAGGGCGATTTATAATTTGAATTTGAATTTAACCTCATTGTGAAAGGAAGCAGCATTTGAAGTTAATAAGAGATTATCTTATATGTTCTTTCAGGAAATGTTTATTACTTCTCATAATGAGTCTTGTCCATAACTTCCTTTAACTGATTGGCATTCCACAAAAACGGAGAATTTTTCTAGGAAACTGTGTGTTCTGAGTAATAATGAAAGAGAGAAATAATAATTTTTTTCTTTCAAATGATCAGATAAAATCCTCAAACTAATGATTCATAAACATTCTTCATCTTTGGTTAGTCCATTTTATTCTTTAAGCCAGGCATTTTGAATAATTGCCATTATGTAAAAAGGGGATTTAATTCTTTGGGGATGATTTAGCCGAGTTTACTTAGATTTATAAGTAACCAAAGCTGAATTACTCATTGTCTATTAAATGTTTTGACCACAAGAAACTTTACTCTTAGGCCTCATTTGAATGTATAATAATAATAATAATAATAATAATAATGCAATATTTTCATAATATAATGTAATTCAAGAAAGTCCAATGCCCTACTGGCCTTTCAAAGCTTTTGTAGTTTTCTCTTGGAATTCTACCTACCATAACTGAAAGCTTTGTGGTGCTTCTGGATATCAGACAGGGAAGCCCGTTTTCATTGCCTTGAACTTTTTCCCTAGAGGGAGGCCTGGAAAGAGCCCAGTCTGTGTTAAGAAGACACCAGTAAGAGGCCAGGGCTCTCCTGCTCCTGAATGCTAGTCCCTTCTAGTGGAGTCCTGTGAATGTGAACGAGCCACTAATGTTGAAAGTTCTAGAAAAGATTGGTCCTTTTGTGGGCTGGAAATACCAAAATGACCACAAGTTTACCTTACATTCATTTGTAAGCCTAGCTGATTTTCCTGTGGCTTATATGGTCATGTTGGAGCCACAGCTGTGTACTTGTAGTGAGTTGGGCTGCAAGTGGGGAGAAGATGGCATTTGAGGGGTTTGTGTGGGTCTGCTAGGGTTGCCATAACAAAGTATCAGGGACTGGGTGGCTTAAACAACACACATTTCTTTCCTTACAGTTCTGGAGGCTGGAAGTCCAAGATCAAGTGTTGGCAGGGTTGGTTTCATTCTGAGACCTCTCTCATTTAGCTTGCAGATGGCCCCCTTCTCCCTTGTCTTCATATGGTCTTTCCTTTGTGTCTCTCCATGTCTTTAACTCCTCTTCTTATAAGGATACCAGCTACATTGGATTAGAGCCCACTTTAATGGCCCTATTTAATTTTATTTACCTCTTTAAAGACCCTGTCTCCAAACAGTCACATTGTAAGGTGCTGGGAGTTAAGGCTTCAACATATGAATTTGACAGGGGAGACATAATTCAATTTATAACATTGGAAAGTGTAAGATACTGTAGTGAAGACCAAGGGCATATACTGTGGTAAAGAACAGTGCCTTTCAAACTCTTCTGTAACTTTTTGGATTGGCTTCACAGAGTTGATTTCTTTTGCTAGTATACACTCAGGAGTGCTTGGTGAAGTGGTTACCACAAGGACAGAGTCTGTGTTATCACTCATTATACTAACACCAACCATTTGAGTGCCCATATGTACCAGATCTTTTACACATTGACTCTGGTTTTCCCAGGGAAGGGGATGGTGCTGGTAGATCTGTTTTATAGATGAGAAAGATGGAAATTCAAAAAAATTAAATAGCTTTTCTGAGTTTACACAACTACCAAGTAAGATTCAAGCTCAGGTCTACAAAGCCTGTTCTAGTTTTACCACACCAAGTGCCCTGGAGAGCATGCTTGCTTTTATTATTTGTGGAAAGGTTGCAAGACTTGGATTTGGAAGATAAGATTAGTGTCTTAGCCTTACCACCAGTTTGGATCAAAGTAACTCTGAACTTAGTTTCTAGACTGGTGGGTTGGTATGGGTGTTAATAACTCTACCACTGGATTGCTTAAGGATTAAGTGGCCTGGCAAAGCCTCAGTAGGTTTTCAGGCCAGGTTGAATTTTGTTAACAAAGGCAGATTTGCATAATGACACAAAGAATGTGGTGCTGGAACAAATCCATCTGCTGAGTCCAGAGAGCCACTTGAACCCTAAGCTTAAGTTGCCTTTTCTAAAAGAAGGAAAGTAATGGCTGAAAGTGGTAGCCAATGTAGACTGTTCGAACCTCCTTATCAGGACTGAGTTTGCTGTTGGCTTTTTGCTTTGTCTAAACTTGGCTCTCTGTTTATGAATGGTAAATACTCATTTCTGCCTGGGGATAGTGACCTGCACGTTTGGCCCTCTTTAAGGTTTTAGAAGAGCTGTCTGTTGCAGTTCGAATCCCTGGGCTTCCCTGGTCAAAACACATATGGGAGTTGATGCTTTCTGCTCCTCCCTTCTCTCTCTCTCTCTCTCTCTCTCTCTCTCTCTCTCTGTCTCCTCTGTCTAAAATTAATAAATAGAATCTAAAACAAATAAATAAATAATTGGGGGAAAACGGGGAAATACTGTGTGTTTGTTTTAAACTCTACCATGATATATGTGGGTTACGTTTACAATATATACTGTGTCAAGGTCAAGTATGTATACTCTTCTTCCTCCTTCACTTGACAGGAGAACAGAGGAGAAGGACGCTGTAGTAGCATCCTGACCTGGTTAGGCAGGCCCGGCTCTTCTCGCCGCCGGTCACTGTCTTTCCGTCATCTCTTCTCTAGCTGTGATTCTGCAGACACGCCTGCGACTTCCTCAGCCCGGCCGAGTCACTGGAACATCTCTACTAAATTCTTGCTCTACTTTTGTTAGTATAAAATAAGGGAATGAATTTTTAGAAAAAAGAGAGTCTAAGTCTAGAGTTTTTATTTGTAAAAACATACCATATTGCTTCTGTTAGAAACATTGATTTATTTTTGTTTGCCAGAGACTTTATTCTTCCTGTGTCCTTATCGACTGTTGGGTTCAGTTAGCGGCTCCCTTATCTTTCTTTCTTGCCCTCACCGTGTGGGAACGGCCACGTTCTGGGGCTGCTCCCAGCCAGTACCTCCCCAAGAGGGATTTATTTTATGTGTCATTTGTATTTAATGATTAAAGAGAAAAAAATATGTAGTTGTTTTTTTTTAAGAACTCTTGGTGATGTATAACATTTGGAGAGAAAACTATACCCATTATATGTGTATAATTTGATGAATTTTTCTCAGAGTACATTATACCCATGTAATGAGAACCCATATTAAGAAAGAGACTATTGTTCCAGAAGTCCCCTCATCTCCCTTCAAGTCGGTGCCACTTTTCAGAGATAAATTGCTGTCCTGACCTCTGACCCTGTGCACTAGTTTGGCTGCTTTTTGAACTGTATATTAATGCCATCATATAGTATGTCTCATTGTGTCTTGCTGCATTTACCAAATGCTATCTTTGTCTGTGGGAGTCCTGCTTATATACTCCATTCTTTCTCCTTTCTGCATAATTTCTGCATTCCGTTGCCTTAGTTTCTTATTGCGGTTGTAATTACCACAAAGCTAGTGGTTTAAAACAGCACAACTTAATTCTTTTGCAGGTCAGAAGTCTAAAATCAGTTTCACTGGGCTCAAGTCGAGGTGTGGGCAGAGCTCGTTCCTGTGGTAGACTCTGAGGAGAGACTGTGTCTTTGTCCCTTCCAGCTCCTCGGGGCTGCTGACACTCCTTGGCTTGAGGTCACTCCCTCCATCTTCATGGTATGTCACTCCAATGTTGGTCTCCTCTTAGCATCCCCTCTTCCGTCATCAAAATCTCTTCTGGGCCCTGGCTGGTTGGCTCAGCGGTAGAGCATCGGCCTGGCGTGCGGGGGACCTGGGTTCAATTCCCAGCCAGGGCACAAAGGAGAAGCGCCCATTTGCTTCTCCACCCTCCCCCTCCTTCCTCTCTGTCTCTCTCTTCCCCTCCTGCAGCCAAGGCTCCATTGGAGCAAAGATGGCCCGGGCGCTGGGGATGGCTCCTTGGCCTCTGCCCCAGGCGCTAGAGTGGCTCTGGTCGCGGCAGAGCATCGCCCCCTGGTGGGCAGAGCGTCGCCCCTGGTGGGCGTGCCGGGTGGATCCCGGTCGGGCGCATGCGGGAGTCTGTCTGACTGTCTCTCCCCGTTTCCAGCTTCAGAAAATTAAAAAAAAAAAAAAATCTCTTCTGCCTCCCTCTTATAAGAACACTTTTGATGGCGTATCTAGCTGATCTCCGCATCTCAAGGTTCTCTGTCTCCTCGTTCCAGGTATCAGAATTTGGGAAGGGAGATGTTATTCTGACTACCACACCCATTATTTGAAGGTAGTCAGCTGTGTATACATTCCAACATTAATGGACATTTGTGTTGTTTTTAATTTGGAGCTATTATGAATCATGCTGCCATGGACATTCTTTTACATATTTTTTCATATGTGTGTGGGTGTGGGCACGTACATTCACGTGCACTCATTTCATGGTGTATATATCTAGCAGTTGGTCATATGGTAATGTGTAAGTTAAGCCTTAGGAGTTAGGGCCAAATAGTTTTCCAAAGTGGTTGTAACAACTTATACCCTTCCCAGCAGTGGAAGAGATGCCAGATATCTCTTTTAAAAAATAGAGCATAATTTGGACCTGGAAGTTTGTTCCAGAATTGACCCCATTGATAGCTCCATTTTAGATGCTTTGTGTATAATCCAGGATTTCTTAAAGTTCGTTCATGTGAACAGGGACCTAAGAGGGACTGTTGGAGAAAAGGCTTTTTATCGAACGACCTGGAGAAATATTAAATCCTCTGGGACGTTCTCTTGGCAGATGAACGTGTTAAAGGTTTTAAGCATGTTTTATTTTTATTTGACTTAAGTTTCCCAAATGGATTTAACTTGAACTCACTTGCCCTTTATTGAGGTCTCAAAAGAAAAGAGTACCAAAAACATTCTCTGAAAATTCTGATATAAACTATGACTCAGGATGATTTCTTACTTATTTTTTGAAAGAAAAGTTCTAGCTATATAGAAAAATTAGGAGGAAGGCACAGAGATATCGTATATACTCCTGCCTCCACACATGAACAGCTTTTCCTATTAGCAACACCTCTACCAGAGTGGATATTTGTTTTAACTCATGAACCTACATTAACACATCTTAATCACCCGAAGTCTCTAGTGTACCAGTGTTCACTCCTGATGTTGTACATTCTCTGAATTTGACAAATGTATATATAATGACCTGAATCCACCATTATAGTATCATGCAGAGTAGTTTGACTGCCCTAAAAATTCTCTGTGTTCCACCTGTTCATTTCTTTCTTCAGCCCCTGGCAACCACTGAGCTTTTTACTATCTTCCTACTTTTATCTTTTCCAGAATGTCATAGTTAGAATCATAAAGTATATAGCCTTTTCAGATTGGCTTTTTTTTTTTTACTTAATAAGGTATATTTAAGGTCCCTCAATGTTTTGTGGGGTTTTTTTCCATAGCTTGATAACTCACTTCTTTTTAGTGCTTTATATCAAGTATAGTATTGTGTTGTCTGGTTGTGCCAGAATTAATTTATCCATTCGACTGGATATTTCAGGACATCTCAGTTGCTTCCAAGTTTTGGCAATTATGAATAAAGCTGCAATAAGCATGCCATGCATGGGTTGTTGTGGGGACATAAGATTTCAAATCATTTGTATAAATACCTAGGAGCACAGTTGTTGGATCATAAGGTAAAAGTATATTTAATTTTGTAAGAGAGCACCAAATTTTCTGCTAAAGTGTACCATTTTGCATTCCTACCAGCAATGAATAGGAGTTTCTGTTGTTCCACATCCCTGCCAGAATTTGCTGTTGTTAGTGTTTTGGATTTTGGCCATTCTAATAGGTATGTGTGTCTTATTGTTATATTTTAATTTACATTTCCCGGATGACATAGGATGTGGAGCATCTTTTCGTATGCCTATTTGCCATCTGTGTATCTTCTTTGGTGAAGTACCTATTCAGGTCTTTGAAACATTTTTAAAAATTGGACTGTTTATTTTGCTACTTTTGAGTTTTTAGAGTTCTTTGTATGTTTTTGTTAACAGTTTTTTATCAGATGTTTCTTTTTGCAAATATTTTCTCCCAGTCTGTGGCTTGTCTTCTCATTCTGTTGACAACATCTTTCTCAGAGTAGAAGTTTTTAATTTTAATGAAGTTCAGCTTACCAACTGTTTCTTTCATGGCTCATGCTTTCGGTGTTGTGTTTAGAGTCATTGCCCTATCCAAGTTCATCTAGGATTTTGCCTATGCTCTGTGAGTTTTATAGTTTCATGTTTCACATTTAGGTTTATGATCTGATTTGAGTTTATTTTTGTGAAGTGTATAAGGTCTCTGTCTAGATTCATTTTCTTGTATGTGGATGATGTTCCAGCACCATTTGTTGAAAAGACTATCTTTGGTCCATTTGTATTGCCTTAGCTCCTTTGTCAAAGATCAGTTGATTATATTTATGTGAGTCTATTTTTGGGCCCTCTGTACTGTTCCATGGCTTTGTTTGTCTGTTCTTTCACCAATAGCATAAAGGTCTTGATTACTGTAGCTTTATAGTGAGCCTTAAAGTCAGGTAGTGTCAGTCTTCCAACTTTAATCTTTAAATTACATAGATTATTCTGATGGCCTCTCCTAGGAAATCCCACCAGTGGCCAGTTTGCCTGTGCACCATGTTGACCAAACAATTGGCCCCATCTACCAGATTCTGGTATTTTCTTCTTAGGGAACACAAGAATAGAGATCTCTGAGTTTGTAAACCTAGGAACTGCTATCAGACCTCTCCCTTACGAAGATAGCATATGGACCACTTTCTGGGTGTGGAAGGGCCTAACCTAAGATTAGTCCTGTAACACAGCCATCAGTCACTGTCTCTTCTGTCTCTCTGCATCTTGCCTTGTTCCTGGCTTGTCCTTGGCAGTGGGGACATTGCCTTCTGCTGGTAAATCTGGTTTCTTCTGTGAAAGTGACTTCTTACTTCCTCTCTGCATTTTCTTAAATCCAGTATCTAAGTACTGCGCTCTAAACTTTCTGCCGTTGTTTGTTCTACTATGTTCTTGCTGCACTTTGTTTTTCTTTTTAAAAAATCTCATATTTTAGATGGTGCATCCTTGCTTTGCCACCCACTGAGTGGGAGCTCTGCTCAGCTGCTGTCCTTTGTGGTGAGGTTCTCCCTGAGTCTCTGCTGGGCTGCCTTCGTCTTCTGCTCCACTAAGGAGTTGGCTTCTCTGTTATGCATTCTCCCCTTCTGCCTGGACTTGACTCTGTTTCCTCTCCCTCAGGTCAGGCCTCTGGCACTCTGGCCCTTGAAGTCAGCAGACCTGGGTGTGTGTTACTGCTGAGGGCACGTGAAGGCTTTCCAAGTGGTACTGAGCCTGTGCGGAGTTCTTGGGAAACTGTTTCACATCTTCACCTTCTCTATGTGTTCTTTCCTAAAATGTGTCTGTCCAAGACATACCTGTACTGATGGGTCGCCTAACTTTACCTCTCCCAAATCTTATGCTGGTGTATTGTCAGAGGAAATAACCTTCCCCATCCCTGGGGTGCCAGATAAAATGACAATTAGAATATGACTTGGTGTTGAGAAAAGGAATGAATCAGCCTACTTGGAAATTAATCCTTTTGCCAATCAAGTGGCTAATTTATTTTCTTTCTCTCTTTTTTAAACTGAAGATGACCATAAATAATTTGTCTGGGAACAGGGATTATTATATAAAACTTTGTCTAATTACCTATGATTTAGGGGACATAAATCTCAGGAGGTGCTCAAAAAAAAAAAAAAGAATGGAATTGCTATTGAAAAAAGTTTTTATTCTAGCAATAAAAAATATTCATAAATACATGAACTACTTAGGAAAAAAACCTATCACCATTTATTTCATTGAGAAATGTATTTCCAATAAAACATAGACTTTAAATTATAATAATAAAATTAGACATTTGTTAAATTACATTCCATTAATAGTTGTAATAATTGGATAAGATAAAATTAGAAACATTTAGAACCATTTAGTCACAGTGAATAAAACATTTTTAATTTTATAACTATTTTTGTTGCACAAAAGTATGATAGTGTGATTAATAAAAAATGTAAAATCATAGAAGTATTATATTAGGATCGACTTATGTGGGGGAAATGGAATGGAAATATAAGTTAAAGGAAAAATGAACTATAAATCATAGGTATCAAATCACTATGATATTTTAGATAAGAATGAACACATTTACTTGAATGAAAGCAGTTTAATTTTAAAATGCCAATATTTACAAAGCACTAGAAATTAGATCCATGCCACTATTTAAATCAAAGGCGAACAAGTTTAAATGTCTACTTTTAATTGTGTTAAGACATGTTTTGTTTTAAAATTTTTTTTGGATATGTTTGGAAGCAAAAAATGTTTTTAGACCACTTCTCCAAGGAACTTGACCTGAGCAGGGAGGACTCATGACATCCCTTGCTCTGTTTTCCTGGCCCATCACCTAGACCACCTTCTTCAGTGTAGTGGAGTCCCATTCCCAGAACTGATGTCACATTTATCAGTTATATCTTTCTCTTCTGTTTTGACTCAGTCTCCACTAAGCCAACACTCATTCAATAATCACCTGCCTCCTATGTGCTCAGCCTGGGTCTCACAGATGGAGAGCTCACGGTTCTCTCTCAAAGGGCTTCGCGTGTCTGGGGAGACCTGCCGTCTGGTCCCAAGTGATGAGCACTCAGCTAGAGGGAAGCAAAGGTTCCCGTCGTGCACTGGATCCTAAGTGGACGGTGTCCTTGGAGAGACTGGCTTTATCTTAAGCCAAGTATCCAAGGATGAGGAACCAGGATTGGTCAAGAATTAGTTAGCCAGGTGAGGGAGGATGGAGAGGAAGGTTTCACTTCTGGTGAAAATGCTGCCATTGAGGTAGAAAGATAATCCACCCTTACCCACTCCTCTCCCCAAATGTAATGCCTATTTCTCTGGTCTTTTAAATGTTTTCTGTTTAATTAATTTTCTTATCTAGACAAAAGATGAAGTATGTTTAATATTATAAAGTCATAGTTTTTGCTCCTATCCATAGACTCCTTTGGCACTTTGAGTTTTGACAGTTTTCTAGCAAATTGTGGGTGAGGAGCATATCCAATGTATTAGTGTTGACATATGGTTACGCCCAGTGCAGCCTCAGCCACGCTGCCCCTGGGGATTGTGGAGGCGGAGTTAACTTTCCCAAGTTGGAAAAAACACTTTCAGAAATGAATTTCTCGCTCCGTTCTGAGTGACTTTGCTACCATTTCCCTGGGGAGGTTGCTAGGCATTTAATAGATCTCCATGTTAGGAAAATTCTTCCAAGCATTCAGTGTTAGGTGTTTCGTTTCTCCTTCCCCTGTTGGCCTCAGTTTTGTGCTGTGGGGCTGTAATCTCATTTTCTTTAAGTTCATATTTGTAAAATGTTCCTAGAAGATTATCACTACCCATTGTCATTGGGATTGTCCTCACATATCAGTTGTCTCAGTTGTTCCCAGTCAGGCACAGAAGGCTAACTGATCCACAGAAGGGAGGGGGCCATGTGACGCCTGCGTCCAGGCCTGGTTCCCACCACTTCTGCCCAGCTGTGAGCCTTCCTGCATCCCTGAGCTCTTGCTGGGACATGAGAGACTTCATTTCTGCTGTGACAATGTTTTGTTGCTCTTGGCCATTGTACAGCAGCTCACATCCTGTGTGTTTTTAAAATGACATTCTTTCAAAGGCTCTTTTCAGTATCTATGGGGTTTTTATGGAGTGACAGAAAAAATACATGTATATACTGAACAGTAGTGTTTTGTTAGCTTTGCTAGGAAAAGAACGCATAAGCAAAAGGAAAGGCACCATATTGGAAAGTTGTTTTGTTTTGTTTTTTAATCCTTAAAGCTAGACTTTAAGTACAGGTTGTTTAATCATGATGTCTTTCTGCTTGTAGAATCAGACACGGGGGAAGCCCCGTGCTGGTTTTTTTGTTCGTTCAGTCGGGGCTCTTCTTAGTGAGGCCTCTTGGTATCTACTGAGCCTGAGAGTCCGTGAGGGCCTGGAGCCAGTGCAGGTGCCCCACCGAGGCATGCCTGGCTCCGTGTGTGCAGGTGGCATCCTCAAGGTCACTGGCTCTGGTGAGGTCACATGGTACAAACATGGCTGCCACATCTCTCAGGTGGCGGTTTACAGAGAAGGAGCTATGTGCTTAGTGGACAAACTTAGAGATATCCATTACAGGTTTGTCGTGTGTGTTTGAAAATAATACAACTTAGTTGTTTCAAGAAATATTAATACTTGTGTTTTTCACTGATTCCTAACCTCAAGTTTCCTTGAACTGTGTCCTATATTTATGTACCTGCATTCGAGACCATGTTCTCTCTTGGTTACATTTTCTTCTGTTTCATTTCTTTTCTTTGTCTCTCGCTTGGCTTCTAGATGAGTCCTTCAATAAAACTTTGCAATTTGAAGAGTGACCTTACATTATTCTTGGTGATGCCTTTGTGTATATTCACGTGTTTAACTGTCTAACTCTGAACTCCCTTTTCTTTTGGTGGTTAACACCAATTACAGTTATACCCTGGCATTTTTTAAAGAAACATCAAATTTCCCAAATACTCCGGTGGAGAAGCAGTGGATATTTCAGGCATAAATGGTTGAAGTGAGTTATGGAAATGAGCTGCATGCTTTTGGAAATTATTTTCCTTTGGGCTGCTAAGAATCCAACGACAGTGGGTGGCATACCGTCGCCTTGCATTGGGGTTAATTGCTCCTAAGAGGCACCACCTTGCTTACCTCCTTTGCTAGGAGGTTTGAAAACTTTCTCTAACCTCAAGAGTTGCAAGTGAGGATATAACTAACTGAATTCTTTTTGGAGGAAATATAAACCAAGGAATTTAGTTCCTAATGAGCCTTCTTCCCAATAAAGAATTGCAGGGAACTAAAGCTGGGAAAGAGAAATAGGAGTTTTTAAAGTTTTCTTTTCTTCCTGAGGCTGAAGAATTTTTTGTTAGGAAACTATCAGCTGAGCAAACAGTTAAGACCAAATATTTAATGGGTTATATTATCCTGAATTGTTTACAGAGTAAGAGGAAATAAAGAATTCTTGCTTCACTCTTCAGTGTTTTACAGACTTGCTATTCTTAATTCATTGGGATTTAGGCAGGCATTAAGATCTACTACATTGTTAAGACAAAATGCAATTAAAACAGATTTTTTTCCTTAGAGTATTTGTGTTTTCTGTTACTTTTCAGAAAGGTTAGTGATAAACATGCTTTAATTTATGCTCAAGTGTCTCAAGCATTGGTGTAGTCCTGGATCATCACCTGTGCTCAAGTGTCTCAAGCATTGGTGTAGTCCTGGATCATCACCTATGCTCAAGTGTCTCAAGCATTGGTGTAGTCCTGGATCATCACCTGTGCTCAGGTGTCTCAAGCATTGGTGTAGTCCTGGATCATCACTTGTGCTCAGGTGTCTCAAGTCCTGGGTCATCACCTATGCTCAAGTGTCTCAAGCATTGGTGTAGTCCTGGATCATCACCTATGCTCAAGTGTCTCAAGCATTGGTGTAGTCCTGGATCATCACCTGTGCTCAGGTGTCTCAAGCATTGGTGTAGTCCTGGATCATCACCTATGCTCAAGTGTCTCAAGCATTGGTGTAGTCCTGGATCATCACCTATGCTCAAGTGTCTCAAGCATTGGTGTAGTCCTGGATCATCACCTGTGCTCAGGTGTCTCAAGCATTGGTGTAGTCCCGGATCATCACCTATGCTCAAGTGTCTCAAGCATTGGTGTAGTCCTGGATCATCACCTGTGCTCAGGTGTCTCAAGCATTGGTGTAGTCCTGGATCATCACCTATGCTCAAGTGTCTCAAGCATTGGTGTAGTTCTGGATCATCACCTATGCTCAAGTGTCTCAAGCATTGGTGTAGTCCTGGATCATCACCTGTGCTCAGGTGTCTCAAGCATTGGTGTAGTCCCGGATCATCACCTATGCTCAAGTGTCTCAAGCATTGGTGTAGTCCTGGATCATCACCTATGCTCAGGTGTCTCAAGCATTGGTGTAGTCCTGGATCATCACCTGTGCTCAAGTGTCTCAAGCATTGGTGTAGTCCTGGATCATCTCCTATGCTCAAGTGTCTCAAGCATTGGTGTAGTCCTGGATCATCATCTGTGCTCAGGTGTCTCAAGCATTGGTGTAGTCCTGGATCATCACCTGTGCTCAGGTGTCTCAAGCATTGGTGTAGTCCTGGATCATCTCCTATGCTCAGGTGTCTCAAGCATTGGTGTAGTCCTGGATCATCACTTGTGCTCAGGTGTCTCAAGCATTGGTGTAGTCCTGGGTCATCACCTATGCTCAAGTGTCTCAAGCATTGGTGTAGTCCTGGGTCATCACCTATGCTCAGGTGTCTCAAGCATTGGTGTAGTCCTGGATCATCATCTATGCTCAAGTGTCTCAAGCATTGGTGTAGTCCTGGATCATCTCCTATGCTCAAGTGTCTCAAGCATTGGTGTAGTCCTGGATCATCTCCTATGCTCAGGTGTCTCAAGCATTGGTGTAGTCCTGGATCATCTCCTATGCTCAGGTGTCTCAAGCATTGGTGTAGTCCTGGATCATTACCTTCCCTGCAGACAGGGAAGAGTTACCTTTATGTCGAGAGGTTAAGTATCAGTGGTAGGAACAGACATTCTTGTTTTAATATTGTACTACTACTACTAATATAGCAGTTAATGTTTATTGAGCATTTAATATGTGTTTCTAAAGTTAATGAAAGGCTGGCTGTTGGTAGTTCATTATGAAATAAGATCTGAGATGTTTGTTAGTGATAAATATTGTTTAATGTAAATTTACTAAAACATTTTTTTTTCAGAAATGATTTAAAAATATTTTTCAAATGAAATTTTGGCATCCAACTATAGCATTCATTATAGATGTGTGTGATCTGATAACTTTTTAGAATTTTTATATTTATAAACAAGATGAATTTGCATTTCTTGTACTATTTTTGGAAGTTTTGATGTTGAGGCTATAAAATGAAATAGGAAACTTTTCTTGATTGTTTTCATACCATGTAACATTATAAATTGCATAAAAATTCTCTTAAAGGTTTGATATTGCTCCCCTCTAAAATCATTGTTAACATTGTCTATTCTGCATTGTTATTGAATTGTTCAGTCTACTTCTTGAGTCAAGTTTGATAATTTATATTTTCTTAAGAATCATCTCTTTCATTAATTTTCAGCATAAAATTGTCTGCATTTCCTGATACTTGTATTAAATCTCCTTTCTCTCTTTGGCTATATATATCTATTTTTTTATTTCTATTGTTAATTGTATTTTCTCTTTCTTGATGAGCTTTGCAAGAGGTTTGTATATTTTATTGATCTTCTCAAAGAACCAGCTATTCTACTGTTTATAGTCTAATCCCTTAATGCTTTTATCTTTTTAATAATTCTTCCTTTTGCTTCCCTTAGGTTTATTTGATTGGAGTTTTTTTTTTTTTAAGCTTACTGAGTTGAATAATTTAATACTTTTTTTGTTCAATAATGAAAATGCCTTTTTTCAAGGTGTCATTTTCTGACCTTCTCTCTCCTCAAGCTTTCAACATCTCTCTTCATATCTTCACTCTAAGGTAACAAACAGATTCCTGCACTGGGAGCAAACTGAAACAGATGAGTTCTTCTAGAGATGCCCGGTCCCATGTCCCCACCCAGCAACTCCACTCCTATCCTCTCTCTCTGTTTGTTGCACCAGTAACAACAATTCATGACAGTCATAGACTAGTCATAGGTAACTATTCATGCTCCTGTCTAAAGCCAATTCCTCTGCTAGTGACCCCAGCCTGTCTCCTCTCACCTAGTCAAAAGAAACTACCCCAAGGGGGTGACAGTTGGGGTTTTGAGGTGTTGTTTAAGGGTACAAACTTGCAACGAGTAGGTAAATAAGTTCTGGAGATCTAATGCACAGCCTGGTAATTATAGTCAACAATATATTATAAACTTCAAAATTGATAAAAGACTAGATCTTGATTGTTCTTACCACAAACTAAATGTTAATTATGTAACATGACAGATATTATTAACTAATGCTATAGTAGTAATTGTAATGCAATATGTTTGTCAAATCAATACATTATATACCTTATATTTATACTATATGTCAATCTCAAAGATAGAAAACACTCTTGCAATTGTCCCCTCTTACTTACAGCTCAGATTTTCCTTCTCTTGGATCACACTTGTTTTCACACAAGTATGCTATCATGGTTCCATCTCTCATAAACCTTCTCTTGCTCTCACTTTCCTATCAGATACCCACAATTTTTTTTTTTTTTTTGTATTTTTCTGAAGCTGGAAACGGGGAGAGACAGTCAGACAGACTCCCGCATGCGCCCGACCGGGATCCACCCGGCACGCCCACCAGGGGGCAACGCTCTGCCCACCAGGGGGCGATGCTCTGCCCCTCTGGGGCGTCGCTCTGTCGCGACCAGAGCCGCTCTAGCGCCTGGGGCAGAGGCCAAGGAGCCATCCCCAGCGCCCGGGCCATCTTTGCTCCAATGGAGCCTTGGCTGCAGGAGGGGAAGAGAGAGACAGAGAGGAAGGAGAGGGGGAGGGGTGGAGAGGCAAATGGGCACCTCTCCTGTGTGCCCTGGCTGGGAATCAAACTCGGGACTTCTGCACTCCAGGCTGACGCTCTACCACTGAGCCAACCAGCCAGGGCCCAGATACCCACAATTTTATTGCTCTACTGGACAGACTATATCAAAGAGGTATTTCTACTCCTGGTCACAAATTCCTCTTCCTCTAGTCCAGGGGTAGTCAACCTTTTTATACCTACTGCCCACTTTTGTATCTCTGTTAGTAGTAAAATTTCCTAACCACCCACTGGTTCCACAGTAATGGTGATTTATAAAGTAGGGAAGTAACTTTACTTTATAAAATTTATAAAGCAGAGTTACAGCAAGTTAAAGCATATAATAATAATTACTTACCAAGTACTTTATGTTGGATTTTTGCTAAGTTTGGCAGAATAAATCTTTATAAAACAACTTACTATAGTTAAATCTATCTTTTTAGTTATACTTGGGTTTCTCCGCTACCGCCCACCATGAAAGCTGGAATGCCCACTAGTGGGCGGTAGGGACCAGGTTGATTACCACTGTTCTAGTCTGTCTGAACCGAGCCTAAAAGGCTTTCATCTTCTCACTCTGTAGAGACTACTCTTGTTGAGGTTATCAAGGACCTCCATTAGTCATTGAACTATAATGGTCACCTTCTCAGACCTCATGTGACACTGTCGTTCCTCTTCTGTCATGTGTGGTCTTTACTTGGCCTCTAGGACACCTCAAAGTCTTTTTATCTTCCTAAACCATACTGGTTGCTCCCCTTTTACTCTGCTTTGTTGGTTCCTTCTTTGTTCTCTGACCTCTTAATGCTGGAGTGTCCCAGAGTATATTCTTAGCCCTCCTTTTTTGTCTATTTTACTCTATCCTTTGTGATCTTGTTTGGTACAATAGCTACCATCTATATACTCATGGTCCCTAAATTTATATCTCTAACCCTGACCTCTCTGCCACGTTCCAGATGAGCATGTCTAGGTACCTACTCTGTATCTCTACTCAAATGTCTAATAGGCATCTCCAACTTACTATGTCCCATCTGAATTTTTCATGGTTCCTAATCCTGTTCTACAAGTCTTCTCTATCTCATCTAGTGTATCTCTCTAGTTGTTCGTGCTATGCTGAAAGTATCTTGGACTGTTTATTCTCTTATGCCATGTTCAGGCCATTAGACAGTTCTCTTGGTTTTACCCTCAGATATATCCAGAATCTGGTTATATCTCACCTTCTGGTATATATTCTCACCTTCTCTTCTGCCACGACTCTGGTCTGCATCACCACTGTCTCTCACTGTACTACTGCTGTAGTCTCCTAAGTGGTCTCCCTCCTTGCATCTCTGCCCACCTGTCTATGCTCAGCTGCGCAGCCAGAGTAATTCTTTAACAGTGTTGGCCACACCAGCCCACCTTTCTGTTCAGAGCTCTGCAGTTGCTCCACTTTGCACTCAAGAGTGAAAGCCAAAGTCCTTACATATGACTCGGCCCCTGTTACTTCTCAGACTATACCCACTCCTACTTTCCCTTCCCTTGATCCACTCCAACATGGTGACTTTCTGATGATCTTTGGGTGTGCCAGGTGTACTATTGCCTTAGGACCTCTGCTATGGCTGTTTCAAACCTCTGTTAGAAATCCTTCCCCCAGCTGCCTAAGAGGCTCAAATCCAAGGTCTTCCCCAATGCCATCTCCGTGAGGCTTTCACTGAATCCTACTTAAGACTGCAGACCCCTTCCCTCAACTCCCAGCATCATTTACCTTGTCTTTCTCTTGTCCACCAAATTATATAATTTACTATATTTGTTTATTGCCTGACTCCCTCATCAGAATGTAAAGTCTGGGCAGGGGATCATTATCTTTTGTTTTTCATTAATATTTTCTAAGCATATAGAACAGTGCTTGGCTCATGGAGGAAACTCAGTGATTATTTGTCGAATGAATGGTTAACAAAGGCTGTGATTTTGCTGTAAGGAAATATTGGCTGCAGCTCATAAATTTTGATATTTATCATACTCATTGATTTGCATTTCTAAATAGTTTTCTGGCATTTATAGTCTCTTTCTGAATGGAGAGAGATGACTGTTTAGGTAGGCAGTCATAGTTGTGGTAGCAAGAGCAAGGTGTTCAGGGAGCAATGTCCTTTTAGCTTCCCTGAACAGAGTTGGAAGTGGAGAGCCAGCTGGTCTATACAGTATTTTAGTTGAAAAGGGTTGTGCTTGTGTCAGTGAGTTGGTAGAAAAATTATGAAGCACTGTCCCTCCTCTTTAAATAAAATCTATTAATGATGTAAATGAAGGTGTGCTATAAAGAAGAAGCATGGCTGTGTTCTTGCCTTATCATCACTGTGGGTACATCACAGCGTGGGTGTCTTATCGTGGCTGTAGGTATAGGACAGTGTAGGTGTCTTAACATGGCTGTGGGTAAATCAGCCTGCATGTCTTATCATGGCTGTGGTATATGTCTGCATGGGTGTTTTACCATGCATAGGTACATGACAGAGTGGCTATCTTATCATGCCTGTGGGTATATCACAATGTGGGTGTCTTATCGCAGCCATGGGTACATCAGCATGGGAGTGTTATCATGTCCATGGGTACATCACAACATGGGTGTCTTATCGTGGCCATGGGTACGTGACAGCATGGGTATCTCATGTTGGCCATGGTTACATCACTTTGTGGTTGTCTTATCATGGCTGTGGGTATGTGACAGCATAGGTGTCTCATCATGGCAGTGGGTAAATCAGTGTGGCTCTCTTATCACATAAGTGCATACCTCACAGTAGGAGTCTGTTATCATGTCTGTGGGTTCGGGACTGCGTGGGTGGTGGGTATCTTATCATTATAGTGGGTAAATCACAGTGGGTATCTTGCAGTCAGACAGACTCCTGCATGCGCCCGACTGGGATCCACCCAGCATGCCCACCAGGGGGCGATGCTTTGCCCATCTGGGGCATCACTCTGTTGTAACCAGAGCCATTCTAGTACCTGAGGCAGAGGTCGCAGAGCCATCCTCAGCGCCCGGGCCAACTTTGCTCCAATGGAGCCTTGACTGCGGGAGGGGAAAAGAGAGACAGAGAGGAAGGAGAAGGGGAGGGGTGGAGGGATAGAGAAGCAGATTGGCATTTCTCCTGTGTGCCCTGGCCGGGAATTGAACCCAGAATTCCTGCATGCCAGGCCGAGCTCTACCACTGAACCAACCGGCCAGGGCTCAGAGTGGGTATCTTATCATGGCCATGGGTACATGACAACTTGTGTGTCTTATAATAGCCATGAGTATATGACATCATGGGTGTCTTATCAGTGTTGTGGGTACATGACAGCATGGGAGTCTTAACATGGCTGTAGGCAAATCAGCGTGGCTGTCTTATAATGACTGAGGGTATTGGACAGTGTGGTGTCTTGTCATGTCCATGGGTACATGACAGTATGGGTATTCCATTGTGGTCATGGGTACATGACAACGTGGGTGTTCTTTTATGGTCATGGGTAAATGACAGAGTGGGTGTCTTTTCATTGTAGTGCGTCCTTCCAGAGTCTGGCACTTGTTTGTGGTTTCAGTAGGCGTGGTTTTTGGAGGTGCTATGAATAGTCATTTCTTTCTATTAATAAATTTTTCTTGGCATATCAATGAGAAGTTGGGCAAGCCAGCACCAGCAACTTAGACACATGCCATTTTTAACCAGAAATCTCACATGAGTTCTTGGAAACCTTTGTCCAAAATGTGGTTGACTGTTGTTAAGTCCTCAAAGCTACTTCTTTCTGTTGGTTATTCAACAGGTTCTTCTTAAACAGAGTGAAAACTATTTTAGTTCTTGACTCTAGCTCTGCTCTTAAGTCAGATTTATTATGGGGCCTGAGAAATAGCCTGGAACCGATTTGTTTTGCTGCTGGGGAAACAACGGGGCTGCACACTGGCTTTGTTGAGGGAGGCTAGCTGTGGTGCTGCTGCCTTGGTCCTTTCAAAGGACTTCTTCCTAGAAATTTTTTTTTTTTTTTTTACAGAGACAGAGATTCAGAGAGAGGGATGGATAGGGACAGACAGACAGGAATGGAGAGAGATGAGAAGCATCAATCATCAGTTTTTCATTGCAACACTTTAGTTATTCATTGATTGCTTTCTCATATGTGCCTTGACCATGGGGCTACAGCAGACCGAGTAACCCCTTGCTTGAGCCAGCGACCTTGGGCTCAAGCTGGTGAGCTTTGCTCAAACCAGATGAACCTGCGCTCAAGCTGGCGACCTCGGGGTCTCGAACCTGGGTCCTCCGCCTCCCAGTCTGACGCTCTATCCACTGCACCACCGTCTGATCAGGCTTCCTAGAATTTTTTGAAAATTATATAAAATCTTAGTGATATGGAAATTGCTAATTTTTCATTTTTGATATTGTGGAGAGGTGTAAAGAATATGATAAATTAAGGGAAAGTGCTTATTCTCTTAGGAAAGTTTTGAGTTTTTGTGGCTCTGTGACTCTAGGAAAATGGGAAATCTTTAGAGATGATACTTGTGTACTTTTCCCAAGAATGCTCACAAATTGAGTGGGGTTTTTTTTCTTTTAAATCAGATTATATAATATTTTTCTCACTTAACCAGGCCAGTTAAGAAGAAAGACCAAATTACTTAATACCAAATCACTTTTTTATTAAAACATTATGCTTTATGAGGCTGACATCTCTTAGTTTATCTCCTATTTAGGAAGAACATTTGCTGATGGTGAAATTTACACCAGGCATATTTTCCCCTAAGCAGTCACTGGAACACCTCCCCTTCTTCATCTGCCAAATATATGGATAGGATATTTCTGGGGATGGTGAGCTGGAGAGAAACAGGAGAGATATTTTGAAAGGCTGACTGAAGGATTCAAAGTATGAAATTGTCACTTTTAGTGGAATTATTCTCATTTTGTTTCTAGACAAACATGGTGATTCCACATTGGCCCACCTTATTAAATGAGGTATTTTCCTCTGGCAGAGGAAAGAGTTCTTATTCATTCTTTTCTCCATCCTTTTACAATGATTGTATCAAAATTTAATTCTTGATATTTTGGTTGTAAGTTGTTGATTTAAAAATATATGTATAAGGTGTGGAGCACCAAAAACCAGACAGGGTTTTTTGTATTGAATTGTCTTCCTGCTTAATCAAGATGTCACAGTGAGAGCAAGTTTTAAATTCAGATACAGTCAACTGTACAGGCGGAAATTTTGGCTGCTAGTGATGAATTACGGGTTTGGGTTTGGGTCATTCTAACTTAGTAACTTAGTATTATGAAATGTTAAACCCTTTCAATTAGTGCTATTTTATATGGCCCCTCTATAGACTATAAACATCCATTTGCTCCTTTTTAAGTGGAACATTTTTCTCTTTTGAGAATGATCAAAAGTGGTTGTTTCCTTTTTCTCACCTAAATATGCCTTGAGCTTAATGAAATATTGTGCCATTTTTGAGAAGTACTGGTATTTCATATGGTTTTATTGATTGTTTTACTGTAAGTTTCTGTCAGTTTTTGTTTAATATATATTGTAAAGATTAAGTGATATACTTTTCTTATTAGAACATCTGTATTATCTTGTATTTGATCAGAAGAATTATTTTTTAAATAGCTTCATATTTCTTTGCTGGGTTTAAATAATTGTTCAAAATTCACAAATTTGTGTTTTAATAGAAATTGCTATAGTATATGTGTGAGATTTAATTTTAAGCTTCAAGAACATATGCATATTTTATCATTCTCCTTACATTCTTAGTCTGATTTTTAAAATGATTATAAATATTGGATGTGGCTATGATTTATTACCAAGTAAAAGCCTTCTTCCTTCAAAAAATAAGATGCCTGATGATTCATTTGCTTCAAATGTTTTCAGAGTTTGAATGATTTTAATGTCAAAGAATATGAATGCTGAAAATGTGGATATTAAAAGCTCTTTATGTCTTCAAGTCAAACTAGAGCATGTCTTTTATTTTTCAAACAGTATTCACTTCCAAAAGACAACAGATCTCTCAAAAATTTTTAGATGACCTGTGCATACCCCAGGTATAGTGATACTCTCAAATTTCTGTTTTCCTTTAGATTGGCTAATTGGTCTGTCTAGCCTGATAGTTCTTTGTGTCCTTATGTATCTACTGAAGGGAAAGGAGTGTAAGGCGAAAAACTAGCATGTGTTATACGTGAGTTTCTATTTATATTTTTTAAAATGCAAACAATTATTGTGTACCAATTCTGCAGAGGGACAATGAGATGTGCTGGAGACACAAAGTTGAATTATTTACAGTCTCTGATCTTGATGATATTTACTCATTTTTGACTGCCTCTAATGTTTCAAGCTCTGGAATATAGTAGTAATAAGACAGACAAAGAAAGGGAGCTGACATTCCTAGTTGGTGGAGACAGGCATTAAACAAGATTTAAGTTAAAAGATGTATACATTTACTAGCATGGTATATGTGTATGTACATATTAATATGTATACATATAACTAACACCTGAATGTAAAGGTATATATACAAAAATGTAAGGTAGGTAGTGGTAAGTGATAAGGAGAAAAAAGAAGCCAGTGCAGAAGGCTGGGAAGGGGGTAGAGAGACAATGATAGGTTGAAAATTTAATTAAGGTGGTCAGGGAAGGTTTCACAGAGAAGGTGACATTTAAATGAAGACCTAGAGGAAGTAGATAAAAACTTTCCCTAGTGGAAGAGGAAGGCATACAGAAATCTTATTTTCATGAGGTAGGAGATCAGACAGATGTAGATACAAGGTGTGCTGGGAGCCCAGAGCGGAGTCACAGAATCACATCCGGCTCCTGGGAAGACTCTCTGAGTGGGGTTTCAGAGGATGAGATGAGCATAGGTATGGAGGTGAGAGATGGCAGCTTGTATAGGGCATGGCAGCTGCTTGGGTGTTCCTGCTAAGGAGTGCTTGAGGCTGGGACTGTGGGAGATGTATTCGGAAGGTACCTGGAGTGCCTTGTACACCATGCTGAGAGAGCACTGATTTGATTCTGTAGGCAATGAAGGGATTTACATTGCAGATCGAAAGGGTCAGATCTGCATTTTGAATAGATTATTCTGGCAAAGGGGTGGAAGTTGAATTAAGGGAAACATGAGAAAAGAATGAAGATCCATTTGGAGACCATTCTCATGGTTTTGGTGAGAGGTACTGACCTAACCTAGGTATGCAGGGAATTGGGTCTGAGGGTATAGTGGTCAGGATATTTAGGAAGTAATCTTAGCAGACCTTGCTAGTTGTATGTGAGGGGTAAAGGTGAGAGGAGTCAAGTAACTGTTCTAACCTACAATAAGAAATACATTTTATATCATAACCTTGTACAATGCTACAAATATACATCTGATTATAGGTTACATTGCTGAAACAAAGTTTTATAGATCAGTTTTTTTAAATACTGTATGTAATATACTCTGATCTTTTTCTCTTCTATTTTAGTTTCTTTAAAATGCTGGCCTTGACTTGTTAAATCAATTATGCTTATGGGCCATGACCCATAGTATAGAAAACACCTACACAGACTTCTTCAGGTTATCTTTTTATAGACAGGATATTCCCCCCTCAGTGAGTTCTCTGTGGTCTTATATCTCCACATTTCTTCCACTCAGAGGAGGGGGAGAGGGAGGAGGCAATAAAAAGTGTTTCCAAATTCAGTGCATTATGGAAACATTCATTTGATGGAATAATGTGCTAGGTCAGGTGATACCATCTTAATAGAACAGTTAAAAAGCTACACACAATATGTCACTGCCAATTGTCTAGTTGTGCTGGAAACATTGTTTATGTGGGGTTTCTTTTTGGGAGGAGGGGCGGAAGGAGATGTCATCTTTCTTTTTCTACTCTCTTTGCTGCTAAAATGCCAGACATGGAACTACGGAATTTGGGCTCCTGAAGTTGTGATGTTGGCCTGTAGGACTCTGGGCTGGGCTCAGGAAAACATTGTTGGTTTTCTCTGACCAAATAACCCAGGTTTTTCAGCTGTAGAATGGAAGATAATACCACTTAACCTGTTTTGTTTGTGTCGCGAGGATGAAATAAGATAACATATAGAAAAAACAGTGAAGCATAGGAAACATTTTAAATAAAAGACTTGTTGTTTTTCTCATGTAACTAAAATGTTATTGACACCAAAATACTTTGATCATTTTAATTAGCACTAGGAAAAAAAGTGGAACTTGTCTAAGTTTCATATATAGAATAAGCTAAAATTAAAGTTCTCCTGTTAGTGTGTGCTGAAATTTTTACCAGAGTATAAATTTCCATGAAAAATAAGGATGCCTTTGAATTCAGGAAGGAAAGATATTAAAATACATCGCAGTGAGGTAGTTTTAGATATGGCTTTTGAAGGATTCTGGTTCTTTGGAATAGCACACCCTGAATTTGCTTAGCGTGAACAAAACTTTTCATAGCACTGGCTATCTGCCCCCAAAATGACATGTAAATATATATATAATCTTGACTATCTTTGCTGTAGTCCTTTGAATATGTTTCCAGTGTATCTTGAATGATTAAGCTTAAATTTTAAAATACACAATTTCTTTGAATGATGGAAAAGTCATGGATGTACAAGATGGATTTTTATTGAACAGTGAAAGACTTTAGTTCCAAGAAGTTATTGGTAGAAGTCTATGGAAATAGATAACAGAGGACATATCCTTTGGAAGAATTTTACTGGGACCAATTTTTTCTTTCCCTTTAAGTAAAATGTAGAAAAATGGATGAAGGAACCTTGTTTTCTTTTGGAAGGGGTTGACAAGATGCTCTTTCACAAAAGTCATGATGTCTTTCTTTACACCAGTAGATGCTGAACATCACTTTCTAAAGAATAAGATCCAGAAATCAGTCCCAGGTATTTGGGTCTGGTGGAGGGAATGGAGGTGTTAGCTGAGGAAGGAGAAAGGAGAGGGGGTTGCTGAGTGTTCTGTGGTCCCCCGGCTTTTTTTGCGTTCCATTTGGTAGTTTTTGCTCTGTCTGTTTTGTAAACACAATGGCATATTTTCAGTGAAGTTAAATGAAGCAAAACCATAATATTTAGCTCTTACATTTGCTTTTTGAAAATAGAAAGACATGGAGCGGCACTTCATTGACCC
The DNA here is from genome assembly GCF_036850765.1 of Saccopteryx bilineata. NCBI lineage: Eukaryota > Metazoa > Chordata > Mammalia > Chiroptera > Emballonuridae > Saccopteryx > Saccopteryx bilineata. The sequence goes on along the minus strand of NC_089490.1, from coordinate 262,789,775 downwards.
ATTGAAAAGGAAGGAGAAGATAAGCATGTATTTTATTCCAGTGAGTACAATGATTATGCAATTTAGGGATATCTGGTTATGGATTTTATGCTGCAATCTGAGTAAGAATTGTATGGTTTTATCGACGCTGGGCTTTGAAGGGGAGGACTACCTATTAAGTAATGTAACTACCTTAGTAACCTGATGTGTATGTGTGTTAATGTGGACATTTAAATTACAAATTAAATATTTGAAGGAGCTTTGTTTAAGTGAAATTAAAGAAGTGATGGTGTTGATTAGCTTCATTCCTTGGAATTCTGTGTAGACTGCTCACAAAAATCAGGGGACATTTCAAAATGAATATGAGGCTATAAAATACCCCCTAATTTTTGTGAGCAGCATATTGAAACAATTTGGTACTTGTCTTGCCTCTTCTATACTGCCTGCCCAAGCATTCGGCCTGACTACAGTGTTCTTTTGTCCTAATGAAATGTGTATTAACTATGCAGGCCCTTCATAGAGCAGTGTTTTAATCATTCTCTTATTGATTTATACATTGCTTCGTGCTGATATGGAAGGCCCCTTGTTCTGAGTCTGCTTTCCATGGATTCCCGTTCTCTCCACCTGACTTGCATAATGCTTTGGGACTCTTAATTTTCCCCCTGTAGGAAACAGTCATGGTTAGGAAACCACAAAAGGTCGACCGTGTTGTTGTTTTTCCTCAGCTTTCTGGGATGCAGCGAACAAATAATGGGCTCAGAGTAATATTGTCATTGTCCATAAGTGATAATGGGGATCAGAACTTATTTAAAATTAATAAATGCTGAGTTTCCAGCTTTGGCATGAGCCTGAATGATTTATTGCAGGCTGCTGCTGCCAAGAGAACGTTTTGCATTCACCAAAGGAGTTGGGGTAGGGATGGGAGGACTGTCAGTCAGTGGTGCCCGAGTTTCCTGGGAGGGCAGTGTTCTAGGCAGGGCTGTGAGCAGCCTGTGAACAGCAGTTCTTCTTTGAACCTAGAGTTGTTGCTACAAGCAGGCCAATACAAATGGGAATATTATATATATATTTTTTCTTTTGTTTTAACCTTCATTTGAGTGAGAGGAAATTTGGGCCTGATTGGTGTGGATACGAGGTGCCTACATGGACTTGAATAAATAAATTGAATCCCTTGCCTTCCACCTGCAACTTTGAGAATCTCATTTGGATTGAAAGACTGGAGCTAGATTTTACATATGAAGAAAATTCTGCTCACTTCATTATTATTCATGGTCAAATCCCCAAATTTTCTCCCTGAAGAGATGTATTCTTCCCTGCAAATTAAAACATTCTTTTTTTTAGAGGCCAAATGAGGATGGTGTCAACTATTGACGAAGGTGAATAGGTAATTCTTTTCTCAGTTTATACATTCCTCCCTGCTACTGTTCAGAGATGAGTTGGCTCATTGGAACTGAGACCCAGTGTTTCCTTCCTCTCCTCTCCGTAGGGCTGTGTTAATCTCCTGATTAGGTAATGGAGAAAGGCATTGAAAATGTGATAGCTCATTACAAGGGCATTTGACATAAGCATATTTGCTGATGACGGATTGCCCGGATCAGTGGTAATTTAAAGGGATTCTGGGCAGTAGTTAATGTAGAACATTTTCCTCACATTAATCAGTTAAGATCTAGAGAGCCTAAATTACAAATATCTTTCGAAGTCTCTAAGTAAAATATAGATTTTTGGAAGCTGGTTATCATATGAATGCACATATACCTTACTCTTTCTTATCCACTGTGGGTTTTTGTTTTTGTTTTTCACTTAATCAAATTCTTTTGGAAAAAGGCATGGGTTAACCATTTTGCTTTATGTGCCTATATATACCCTCAGAAAGGTATAGAATAGAATTTTAGGCACATTTTAGAAAATAAAAACTAGGACCAGAACAGGATGTTGATTTAAGATTTCCAAGATAATTGGCAATAGAAACAGATAATAAATCCTAATCAAAATAGCTATTGGAACTTTAATCAAGTAAGTTTATGGCAGTGAGACCTAGTTACACAAATTCCTTCAAATAGGCATGAACCTACCTGTAAAAGTGATCGGAGTAGTTATGTTTTCATTTATGGAAAAACATCATGGATGTGCCCCAGGTGAGTAATTGTTGTTTAGAGGCATTTTGGAGCTCCCAAAGAGTTGCACAATTGCATAATAACACTTCAATTTCCTCATGACATGCTTTATGATAAAGCAGCATTGGATGCAGCTTAGCAATATCCAAAGATCAGAACAGCTGTTATCTGCAGAATCACTGGGGTGTATCTGTCAGTTGTTTGCATAGAGAACAAGGTGTTGCAGTTAATATGTCATGATAGTTTAATTACATCACCTTTCTTGGGAGTTCGCTTGATTCCTGGTTCGAGCATCAAGTGAGATGGCAACCTATCAGTTTTTCTTTCTAGAACAGCCTTTGCTTCTGTTATTATTTGGCTAGGTTATATCTGTGCATTGCTAAAATATATACAGAAAAGAAATGCCCATCGTTCAGCTCACCTTCCCTATGGCGTGTAACCTTGCCTTTTCAAAACATTGTCCTTTTTTTCTTCCAACTTTTCTTATGAAGATGATTCAGCTTTCCCCCTGCTTCATACACAGTCTTTTAGCCATCTGCTCCTAACTGTTGATGACCTGTTCTTTGTCTACTGTGCTCTCATTTCACTTATTTCTCTATTGCCAACTCTCAAATGGATTGCTCCTGCCTGACTTCTCTCCTGCTCCTCACAGCTGGGTTTATACCTGCTTTCTTGACTTCCAAGAAAGGTGATATAATTAAACTTTCTCGACATAGCCATTAGGGTGTCCTAGAGACCATCTCAATACAACTTGTTTAAGAATGATTTTCTTATGTTTCCTCCCCAAGCCCACCACCCCGGCTACCACTCCCATAAGAAGGACTCCCTAGGGATCTCCGACTGTCTGTTCTCCTTTGCCTTCTGTCCCCTCAGGCACAAAGACTTGTCACTTTATTTTCAAAACATCTGCAGTGTGCTCGTCCTCCTTTCTGCTGACGCTGCCCTCACGCAGACACAGAGGCAGAGACAGACCTGTCTTTCTGAAGAGCCTTCCTCACCGTCCCCTCTCCTCCTTCCTCCACTATCAAATTCACCGCCCACACAACTGCTTCTGTCTTCATTCTAAAATGTGTGCCTGCTTTGTTCTATTTGCTGGTTTAAAAGTGTTTGTTTTCCAGTTGTCTTCAAGATGCAGTTTGCCCTTGTCAGCACTGTGTACAGGACCCTTCACAAATCTGTCCTCCCTCCTCGTCCGGCAGTGGCTCCCTCCCTCTCGGTCTCTCTCCCAACCCACACAGTGTTGCCCCAAATGTCTTCACCGTTACTTCTGCACTCCCCTCAGCACCAGGCTTCCTTGCTTTCTGACGTGCCTAGTCTTCCTTGCTGCTTTTGCTGACCCGGGCAGAACTCTACTCGGGGTCCTCTATGTTCTATAGCACTTTGTATAGATCTCTCTCCTAGCACATCACTTTGTGCTGTAGTTATTTAGGAAGCTGACTTTTGACTGGTTTCTTTTTTATATTTTTAATTTTTCCATTGACTTGAGAGAGAAGAGAGGAAGAGAGTGACAGGGGAAGAGGGAGATAGAGAAAAAGAGAGAAAGAAGCATTTACTTGTTGTTCCACTTAGCTGTGCGCTCATTGATTGCTTTGAGTACGTGCCCTGATGGGGGACCGAACCTGCGACCTCACTGTGCCGGGATGAAGCTACCCGGCGTGGGTCTTGAGTGGTTTCTTAAAGGTAGAGACTGTGCTTTATGAACTTTGTGCCTGGCGCATGATAGGTCAGCAACACTTAATTCACTGACTGAAAAACTGGGTGGAATGAAAAACATCTGCAGATGGCTTAGCATCTGGATATGTTGGGGCATGGGGACAGAGATTGTCCCTTTTTCCATTTGGTGCTTAGCCATGGTCTGTTCTTGCTCATTAGGAAAAGAAGTGAATCAGATGGAACCAGTGTAGTCTGTGGGGTAGGTCAATCAGCTGTCTCCCGTCGTCCCCAACTACATCTTTCCTTTAGTAGGTATGCCATCCACTGTCTGAAGACCCTGTTCTTTTTAAAAACATGAAGCAGCCTTGGTTCCCATTGCAAAGGCCTGTGTTCTCTAACAGTCCCTTCCTCTCCCTCTTTCTTACCACTGTAGTCAGGCCTTCATTTTGTTACTGTTATTTTTTTATGTTTCATAAACAGCTGTGACTGACCTTCCAGATCCGTATTTGCTGTACCCCAAGTCCACTTTCAATTGCTCTTTCTACAGAGCTGCCAGGCAAATCTGCCCCATCTTTTGTTTGCACCAAAAGAAAAAAATGTTCCCTCTTGTCTGGCAACCCTAGAAATTCACATATAACACTTTTTATTAAATATCTCCCTTCGCTGTGTTCTCTCTCTCTCTCTCTCTCTCTCTCTCACACACACACACACACAAGCACACAGATTGAGTTTTCTAATTCTGTTTTTACAAATATAATTCCATATAATTCTCTTTCTTCAGGTAGAGCATTTATTTCCCAATTTCTACCATTGGGAGTTGTATCTCTTATAGCAATATTTTTCATGGAACCATGATTGGTCAGGTTTTTTTTTTTAGTTGAATGGATTAGTTTACTTGGTTATCATTATATCTTTTTTAAAAATGAGATTATATATAATATGAAATATAAAAAATGCATATTGAAATAAGGTTATATTATTGCCTTGTGAAATGTTTCATGTAACTACCTACTAGAAAATTATCTAAAATATCTTAATGTGTTTTGTGGTCAAATAATTTTGAAAGTTACTGATATATAGTAATACAAAACAATTGATTCCTTAATCTTCAGTTCATTGCTTACTTGCATGAACCCTTTGTGACAGAACAATGAGCCGACACAAGCTCCATCATACAAGCATTTGCCGTCACCTTCCTTTATACCGAATCCTTCGTGAAGTTCTAGCTCAACCTTTGCTTCTCTCATTTCTGTGCTATGACACCATTGCATTTTTTATGGAAAGTTGTTACCCTCTTTGTTTATATCTAGTCAAATATGTTTTGTAATTCTTCTATAGTTACTGTGTGAGTCTTTTAAAATTCTCCAATTCCTCAAATTACACTTTTGTTTAGAGCATTCTGAGCAAGAAATAGAATCATAGAACTCAAGAGAACCAAAAGGAGAAATGGGCTTAGATGATTTGTCCAATTCCTTAACTTTCAGGTGAAGAAAGTGGGCCTTCCTACAAGGTCGTGGTTTCTTTTTTTTTTTTTTTAAACTTTTATTTATTTATTTATTTATTTATTTATTTATTTATTTATTTATTCATTTTCGAGAGGAGAGGGAGAGACAGAGAGAGGAGAGACAGAGAGAGAGAAGGGGGGAGGAGCTGGAAGCATCAACTCCCATATGTGCCTTGACCAGGCAAGCCCAGGGTTTCGAACCGGCGACCTCAGCATTTCCAGGTCGATGCTTTATCCACTGTGCCACCACAGGTCAGGCAAGGTCGTGGTTTCAAGTAGACCTCCTCTCCAGTCATAAACCGAAGAAAACCAGGAAGCATGTGAGGAAAATGAGTCTCTGGAAAAGATAACATGAGAATGAAAATCAAAATTATATCTCATAGCAGTACTTATGACTATCTGTAGCATGTCTTTGATATGTGGCTACAGAAAATATGTGGGCTATAAATATAAATAAAGAACTCTTCTCTACCTAAGTCTTTTCTGTATTACTCTACTGAACTCTTAAAGGCTAAAGCGTATGTTATGATTTTAGCATTCTTTTTCTCTTCAGGGCATATGTAGATATTAGAAACCAGTTTATGCTGTTTTGGGTTGGTAAGGACAAATAACTCACCTTCCACTGGCTTGCTAGCTCCTGAGCCACTTGAATCTCAGATGGGTATTATGGACTATTATGCAATATGGGGCCATGTCTCTACTGCACTCAAAATTTTAATCTTAATCTTTTTCCTTGCTTTTATCAATTTCTATTCTTTTATACATAGAACTTTGTATGTGTAAAAGAACTTTGTATGTATAAAAGGACTTTGTATGTATCTTTCAGTTTGTCTCTTAACCTATATACTTCCTATTCAAGACTAATTAGATTCTCAACGTTTTCTGGATTCTCAGTTTCTGGAATAGAGCTGTCTGATAGAACTTTCTGAGATGATGGGAAGGTTCTCTATTCTGCTATGACCACTGTGGCAGCCATTAGCCACAGGTGGCTTTGAAACACTTAAAATGAGGCCAGTACATCTGAGGAACTGGGTTTTTCATTTACATTAATTTAAATTTAAATAGCCACATGCAGTTAGTGGCTGCTCTACTGGACACTCCAGTCCTGGAGGCTTGAAAGCATGTCACTTTGTGTGTCTTTCTTTCCTATTTTCTAGCTCTGTCCTCACTCTCCTCACCCTTCTAGCATTACTTTTCCCTCTTTGTCCTCCTTGTTCCTCACTCCTGCCACCTGGCACAGCCTGTTGGCATCCATGCACCACCCTAAAGAACATCTCCGCACTGAATCTAAGAACATGTTTCTCGGAAGACACTGCAGAAATGAGATGAGAAAGAATTTTTAAAAATCTCTGATGCCTAATTCACTTGTCATTTGTGTTTTCTTTCTGACAGCATAAATATAGTTTATGTAGAGCAACTGGGCTTTTTTAAAAAACGAAAAATTCACGTGGACTTTTTTCTACTGAGATTATAACCTAAAATTATTTGAACCATTGAAACTAATGAGAAGTGCTCAGCTTGCTATCTTGTAGCTACAGAAATTTTTTTTTATATTCAAAGTTAATCATACAAAATAACTACATCTAATGTACAAATGAGGTTAAAAATGCAGCTCTTTCAAATTTAGGTTTCATGCAAATTTCATTTGAGTTCAATTATTATTACTTGTAAATAGTGATGCTAGAAATATTCATAAATGTTACTTTTACATGAATGTTTCTTGTCTTCTGCAATATCTGGTGTCCGATAAGAATAAAGCGGAGGTTTTTTTTGGGGGGGGGTTCCTTGGAAGAGCAGCTAGGTTAATTATCTATTGTTATATATATTATGTAATACATTTATTTTTTAAAATTCTGCATGTTTTTCTTCCTAGTAGATCAATAAATGTTTATCCTAAAATCTATGGACTTTGAGGGCTTATAGATAACCTGAGATTATTAGCAAAATTTTGTTTTCATCTGTATCTATGTTTATTTGGGGAGAAGAGCTGTAATTTTTATAGATTCTGTGATTGTCAAAGGTTGAGTCACTTATTACACATTGTGATATTACTGATTCCTGGGGCTCTCTGTACTGATCACTCTATTCTGCCTTTCTGGGTACCATTGCCTTAACAGACAGCGAGCGCTCAATAAATACCTCTGGGATGGAATTGGAAACCATTTCTTTCATAGCTGATACATTGTATTTCTTTTCATCTAGGTAAAAGGAATCTGCGAGAACTTTATTTTTTCAGTGCTTCTAATGTTAGGTTTTCGTTGTTCTTCTTGATACCACGATATGGAACATTTAGTCCTAGAGGAAACAGCTGTGTGATTTGGGAGACTGGAGAAGTTCATTTTCCCATGTCCACAGCTTGCTTTCTGTTGAAGTGGACTCTGCTGTCGACCTCAGCACCATCTTGTTGTAACCTTACCTGGCCCTCGTACCATTGTCCTTTCCTCCCCTGTCCTCATCCAGGCTGGGAGTCAATTCACCTTTTTTTCCAGGAGTTAAACCTTAGATGGTCGAATGACCATCTCCTTGATCTCACTCAGACCCCTAACTAGGACAGGGACAGAGTCTGCCAACTGCCAGAAGGTGGAGGACCATCTGGTAACCATGTGTTTGATTTCCTTTGCTTTTGTCCTTTGGTGTGAGTGCCTTGGCTTATATGTCCTTCCTGCTGCGACGCACATATAATCAGAGCTGTATTTTATTTAGTAAGATAGTAAAGTACCTACAGAATCAAAGGCAGGTTCTGAAGAGAGGTAGAAAGTCAGCCACAACTATTTAGCTGCTAGAGTTATTCTGCTGCAATCCCTAAGTCTTTTTGGAAATAGAGTAGGAATAAAGAAGGCTACACATCATCATCCCACAGTTCTGTGTTCAGGTACTGTTAGTTGTGGTCCAGTCACCCTTCATAAAAATTGTTTTAAATTTTTTGGTTTGCTGTTCTTCAAGAGATTTTTGAGTCATGCTTAATGAAAGGTCTGTCATAGATGGTGTGATGTAAAGAGATAAAACTTTTCCCATAGGAAACATGAAAGGCTATTTTCAACACATCAGGATAGCAATGAAGGGCAATATTACTCTATGCTTAAATATGACAAGCAAGACAACTCTGCGACACCAGGCTCACTGTGCGTGGGTGAGCTTGTTTGCAGCTGCTTAGTTATCTCTTGACCATTGAGGTCAGTGTGGAGTCCACTACATAAAGTTACTGTGAATATGTACTCATACAACATACACACACATGCACACACCCAGGCCAGAGACATTTGGTATATTAGTTACCTTTTACTTGTAAGGAATTATTCTAAATTTAGCATCTTAAAAATAAAACAAAACAAAACCAGGCACAGTGAATTATTCTCCCAAAGTTTTTTGAGTAATTCTGGAGTAGCTTAGCGAGGTGGTTCTGGCTCGAGGTCATTCCTGAGGTCGCAGCCAGGGCTACAGTCATCTGAAAGTTGGAGGACCCGTTTCCAGAGTGAGTCCCTCACACTGCTGGCACGTTGGTGCTGGCTGCTATCAGGAAGCCTCGGTTCCTCACCACAGGGATGCTTGACTGTCCTCATGACGGGGCAGCTGGCTTCTCCCAGCTGTGGTATTCTATGGAGGAGTGGAGGATGGGCCACCAGCAGAGAGATGGGGTGAGAGGAGAGAGAGAAAACAAGAAGGAAGCCACAATGGCTGTATGGCCAAGCCTCAGAAGTTATGCACCATCATTTCTGCTGTGTTCTGTTCCTCAAAAGCGAATCACTAAGTACAGCCTCCATAGAGAGGGTGCTGGGCGCGGCGGTATATATAAGGTCTACCTCTTAAAGGGAGGAACACCAGAGAATCCATATCTGGGCAGCTGAGAGTCCCTTCATGGCCTACTGTCCATCATACACTTTGATTCCTTAGACTTTTTTCTAACTTCTGGGCTTTTCCAAGGTCAACAGTCCACTATCCTGGAGGGGCTGTTTCATTCTTGATGTCTGTGTTTTGCTGAAAGGAGCTTTAAGCTCTTTAGAGGCTTCTGAGTGGAATATCTCTAAGACAAACCTTTCTGTTGCTGATATTGATCACTTCTCACAGCATAACCTCTAAGTCACTGTCTCTTGACTTTCTTCAGTCAGATGACTTTCAGGAATGCTTGAAGCAGATAGGGAGAGTGGGGCGTGAGGCGGATAACAACCTGGTCCTGCATGTGCATTTGAATTAGGGTTTCCCATAGAAAGAGAGACCAGTGAAGTTGACACATAAAATTAGCCATTACAACACCCTTTTCTTTAAGAACAGCTGTTGATTTAGTTCCAGGAGGAACCTATGAATTGTTCCAAATGAGAATGGGTTGAGTAAGAAGAGTACAGGGGTCCCCTCAGAGCTCATTATGGTGGATGAGCTCTGTGAGGCATGCTGACTCATTCAAGATTTTTGTTGAGCACTTACCATATCAGTTAGGAGGGGCAATAACCCTTAGCTCTCAGTGGCTTTAAAGCACGAAGTTTTTTTCTTGCTCATTCATTATATCCCTTGGGGGTTTGCTGGGGGGTATTGTCCCCACTCTGAAACACTCTAATGGAGCAGTCGCTGAGTGGTGTTAGGTTAGAGCACTTGGCAGACTCTCATCCCCACAGTTATGTGCATTAGCCTGGACATCTCACACACCATTTTTCCTCACACTCGGTGGTCAGACCTTGTCATGAGACTCTCACCAACCACAGAAGGGAAGACAGTACAGTACTCCTGTGTGCCTGCGAGGCAGAGAGCCCAAAGCAGTCTATGGCAACCTATCTAGTGCAGACGCTGTTCTAGCCTCTGAGCGTTCACCGGAACAAACGGACCCTCATCTCTTCCCTCCTGACATTTATGCTCTAACAGAGGAGGGAAACAATAAACGAACAAATAAAATACACAGTGTGTTAGGTGATAGGTGCTGTGGACGGGACAGAAACAGGAGGATAAAGAGTGTGGGGGGAGGGGAAGATATTTCTATATTTTTAAAGGTATTTTGGGAAGCCAGAACAGGTAGTGTTGGTGTCCTCTGTCACTGTAGAGATGCTGTGGCTCCGATCGGCCCTCTTACTTGGATGGTGGTGAAGATTCAGCTACTTCCAGGCCTTCCGCACCGTCAGCCCCGTCACACGCCCAGGCTGCTCGCAGATTCCTTCCATCTAGCTTCTTGGACCTTTAATTTCTAACTTGATTATATACCGCTGTTGGTTAAATTTGGGTTATCAGATGTTGTAACTACATAAGATTCTGAAATGTAAGAAGCCATCAAAGGTTTTCAGGTAGGTTGCTTCCCTCTCTTAGAGCAGTTATTGAAGTCTTGAATTATTGACACCTTCGTTATCATTTTCCTATAGATCTTATCCCCCCCCTTGGTGTTAATTAGCTGCAGTGATGAAGGGTGCTTTATTATCAAATGAAAAATATTGTCACTTAATTATAGTGGCATGATTTGTATAAAGTCTTTTCTAAATTTTCAAAAATTATTCTTAGAGTGGATTTTCCTGCTGTTTTCTATATTCTTATTCATTTGGGAAATAGGAAAATGGCACATAAAAGTGTCCCGTTTTTAATGAAATATTTATTTAACAAAATGTAAAATGATTTCACACTTTCAGATGGTCTGTCCCCAGACAGAGGACACCCACCTGTTCACCCACATCTTTCTCTGGTTGCTGGAGCAGAGACCATTCTCACTTACTCCCCTTGACCTCTCATCCCTTATGGCAGGAGTTCTTGGGAGAAGAAAGAGGACAAGGGAAAAACTGGTCCATCTAATCGAAAGAAATAGCAGAAAGGGTGTAAAGAATGACCGGCCCCTTCCTAATTCAGCTCCAAGGAATCTTTTCTGTAGCTAATCCTAATCCTCTCATTTCACAAGAATGGAGCAATTTTAAACATATTTCAGTCCTTTTTTCATAACCTCTCAATGGTATATCTCATAACTCCTTGTGAATACTTGTCATCTAATAATACTCCCCACTATAAGTAGACATTTTATTTTTGTGTCACATATACGAAATGTTGACTGTATCAGGCTAAATTTTTCTGAATTTGGGGAGGCACAGACAATAGATTAGGGTTCTTAGTGTTTAGCAAACATATTAACTAAGAATGGGATTATAGTTTCTTCTGTAAACACTAAAATAGGGGACTCAGACCTGACTTGGTGGCTCCTGAACAAAGCATAGACCAGGCACATCAGAGGTTGTGGGTTCAGCCCCAGGTCAGGGCACATATGAGAAGCAATCAATGAGTACACAACTAAATGGAACAACTGAGTGAAATAACGAGTTGATATCTTTCTCTCTCTCTCTCTCTCTCTCTCTCTCTCTCTCCTTCCCCACCTTTCCTCCCTCTCTCAAATCAATGAAAAAATTAAAATAGGGGACTCAGCAAAGCACTTTTGTATTTTTTTCCCACTGAGCAGAGTTATTTACCATCACTCTTGCCATTTGGCTTTTTGTAGGTAGCATTTATTGAGGTGTGTCTCTTGCCCTCAAGTACATCTTCAGTAGAATTTTGTTGTAAATGATTTTGGGGGGCTATCCTGGTATGACAAATACATATACCTGTTTTGGGAATGCTTGGAAAATTGTGATGACACACCACAAAGAATCCAACTGCTTGAGGACTCCTAGTCCTTGGGAAGAACTAACTCTGTATGTGGGTAAATGGTTACTTTAGGACTAATCAGTTGTGCTCAGGACACTGGCTTAACACTTCTGAGCAAAGCATGAAAAGCTGATATAAACTCTTCAAAGAAGGAGGAGACTGGGTAAGGGCATCAAAGACCATACTCAGAGGCAGGGAAGAATAGGAAGTTGCTCACCTTGTCTCAGGACAGTGGGTGAAGATCGATCCTGAGGAACCCAGGGTAGTAATATATGCTTTCTCTTACATTTATATCGTGTCTGCTGAGGGAGGGGACTCCGGACTGCACAAGCAGCTCCTGCATTGTGCAATGCAGAAATCCACATGGGCGATGTCACGTTTTTCCACTTCAGTATTCTCACTAAAAATCATCTCCCAGAAATAGAATATGCGAAGTGTTTATATCACTGCCTGGCACATGGAAGGCCTTCTGTAAATATTAGTTCTCTTTCTTCTTTCTTCATTTGCAGGCTGTTTCCCTCCATCAGTGAGTCTTCCATAGCTCAGGGATTTGTTTTGGAAGCAACCTTAAGAGGCATATGTAATGTCAGGGATGGAGGAAGTAGAGGCGTTCAATGAGAACATGGTCCAAACAGAGAGTGAAAGAATGAAGCAGGCCCCGTGCAAACTCTTCCAGCCATCCAGGTGGCCTGCCGCTCAGACCGGGTATAGCAGTAACGGAAGCCTGTTGGTGCATAGCTGGGTGACAGTACTGGTGCTGCCTGAAGGGAAGAGGGAATGGGAACAGTATAGGAAGAGCCTGGATGGACAGCTAGCCATGGATTGCAGTCTTTATTGCTCACTAGCTCGGATACCCTGGGCAAGTCACTTAAGCTCCCTCATCCTCAGTTTTCTTTTAATCTATAAAATGGGATGAAAAAAATATATCAGAGGCTTGTTTTAAAAATTAAAACAAGAGATCAACAATTAAATGAGATCAACACTTAGGATGGTGCCTGCACGTAGGGAGTGCTGTGCCTAGCGGGGCAGGGACTGGTGGGTGGAGACCCTGGGGGAAGGCGACATTGCCCAGCCACATTGTTTGCTTTTCCTAGAAGCCTTTTTCCCTGCACAGTCTCTCCTTCCCTTCAGATCTCTGTTCAAATGGCTCCTTTTCAGAGAGATGACCTCTGACCACCACATATTAGTGTGGGCCTCATTCTCTGTCTCATATGCTACAGCTGGGGCTTCAAGGAACTTGTACCACCGGAAGCAAGGGGTTTTGTGCTGACCCCTGCTCTCTCCATAATGTTTGGCATGTAGTAGATGCTCAGTTAACCTATTGAATACTTGAGGTACTGGCAAAGTTGTTCTGTAAAGGGTCAGCCAGATAGTAAATATTTTAGGCTCTGCAGACCATGCGGGCTCTGTGAGAACTGCTCAGCCATGCGTCTGTGGGCAGAGTGAGGGGAAAATGGGCTGTTCGAGCAAGTCTCCCATGGTAGCAGGAACAAACTGAACTCTGACCCAAGAGGCAAAATAAATGTTCTTAAGAAAAGCATTCCTAAGAACCACGAGTCACGAGTTCTTAGCAGCTTAAGAGCCTCACCTGGTTAAAAACGGAAATAATTTAGAAGAATAGGAAAAATAATCACTGAGAAATTGGCAAATAGTAAGAAACCTAAAAGGAGGGCTGAGGATGGGAGGTGGAGTGCAGGGCATGCAAACTGTTTTTATCAGCTTGACTTCTTAAAGAGGGAAACGGTAACCGGAGAAGGCAAAGGGAATGGAGAAGAAAGGGAAGAAAGTGTCCGAGGGAGAAGGGAGAGGGAGAGGGAGAGGAGGGGGTCAAAGTGAGGAACAGAGCTGGGCAGGACAGTGAATGCCCTGCCTGGCCCCGGCCCCATGCCATCTCATCTGTCTGTCCTGGGTTGTGTCCTTAGGCACAGAGCCTAAGACCAATCTTTCCTCTGAGCAAAACTAACAAATAATAAATAATTACAACAAATTATAGATGTATCATTACATAATTGTAAGTAAGTATATTCATTAATAATAAATATATTTCAATACCTTGGGACAGTAGCTCCCTGGCTCAGCACTAAATCCATCTTACTCCTGGATTTCTACCAAACCAGTCTTGATTACTAGTCTCTGTGACCTGTGCCCCCAGAACTGGAGGTCTGGGGGCTGCCTTGTGCCCAGTGTCCTGCACTGACTGGCTGCAGTAAAGCTTTATTTGACACGAGAGCTGCAGTTTGCCGATCCCAGGAACATCAGTAAATGGGGAAGGTCAGAAATGGACCGATAGTGGCTGTGGCTGTTTGAGCTTGGTAGGAATAGAGCCTCTTAGCAGTAGAGGTGACAGTAACCATTAGAGGAATGTGAAGAATTAGATGACAAAGAAAATCCATAACCCTGATGGGGAGGTCTGGTTTCCGTAGCCATGATGATGCAATTAGTCAGGGGATCATTTATTTCACCAGCCAGACCAGTCCAGTGGGCATACCTGGTTCTCAAAAGTTACACTTTTATGTTATGAACTGCTTTTTGTTTATCATTAAATAGGCACTTGCATGCCAGAGGAATTCATGGTTTAAAATACTCCTATGTGGAGAAGAAGCCTAATTTATCTACCTGGAATTTCAGGCTTTTATAGACGAGAACCCTTGACTTATTGAAAGGAAGACTGTTGTGCCCACATTGTGCTCTGGTCTCCAGAAGATTTCAAACTCAAACTTGAAGCTTTCCCTGACTTAGAATGTTTCTTGATTCCAGCCTTTAGACCCAATGTATTCAATGCACAGCCCTTGCACCAGTGAGTGTCTGGCAAGAATGGGAAAATAAAGACCTCGGATGTGGGAGCCAGAACTGGATCAGATGCTGACTGTAAAAGTCATTTTCTGGGTTCACCTGCCCCGGTCTATTTCAGATATATGGGAACATCTAGATTTGTCCTTCACTCCTGTGACCTAGAGAAAAATTTTCTTCCTACCAAACAGAGAGTCAGAGCAGGGGACTCTTGTTTGGAGCCATATCTTTTCATGAGAAATAGATAAAAACACGTGAGGAGGTCCTGTGATGGTTGGTGAGCCAATGGGACTTTTTGATGATAGTGGAATCAGTGATCAGAGTGGGTAGGTTACTCGTGTTCTTTTGACCCAAGTGAAGAGTAGACTATGAGGAAAAGTTAAGATGGGCTCATCTTCTGCGGAATCTGCCAAGCTATTAATCGCTCTTCTTTCTCCTTTTTCTTCTGTTTCCCTCTTTGCATGTCCCACCTTCTTCCCTTTTCTTATGTCATTTTCTCCTTTCCACATTTTTATAGTTTCTGTTCTCCTGGGGGCCTGGCAGCTTAGACTTGGCTTTACCTTTGGGGACTGGGAACCTGATGATGGACAACGACTTGGGCTTCAGCCCTGGGATGGTGTGAATTAGACAAAGTTGGAATATTGGTGCCATTCCCTATACAGTGGTACCTTGAGATACAAGTTTAATTCATTCTATAACCAAGCTCGTAAGTCAGTCAACTCGTATATCAAACAAATTTTTCCCATTTAAAATAACTGAAATAGCCTGACCTGTGGTGGCTCAGTGGATAAAACGTTGACCTGGAATGCTGAGGTCGCCGGTTCAAAGCTCTGTGCTTGCCTGGTCAAGGCACATATGGGATTGTTGCTTCCTGCTCCTCCCTTCTCTCTTTCTCTCTCCTCTCTAAGATGAATAAATAAATAAAACCTAAAAAAATAAAAATAAAATAAAATAACTGAAATAGATTTAATCCATTCCAGCCCTGTGAAACATCCCCAAACCATCCTAAATTATGAAAAAAGACATGTTTTTAATTAAGAAACACACATGTATACTTTACCAATGCATAGCAAAATATATGAAATAAAAGAAAAAATGTTATTTAGTACTGTATTCTTACCTTGGAGACAGATGAGTGCGGCTAATGGAGGTGAATGGCAGAGGAGGAGGGAGGGAGGAAGGGATGCAGGCACTGTAGACACGTAAACTAAAACTGCACTTTCTCAACACTAAATGTAAACTAAAACTGCATTTTCTTTACCTTAAACAATACTAAAACTGCACTTTCTTTACTTAAAATGAAACCACAAATACATAATTGTAAAAAAATGCACTTCTTAACTTTAAACTTAACCTAAGCTTAACATTACTTATTTTTCATTTAATCCTCACCTGTTTTTGCCTTTTTGGCTGCACTTGTGGCACTCTCATTCACTTGCAGGACTTTTGAATAAGAATCTATCCAAAGAGGTTTGCTTTTGCCTGCCTTTTAAAATGTTACGAAAATGTGACAAACAAGTGTCATTGAAAAGTGCTGAATCACGACGAGTTGAAACTTTTTCTGGGTGTTTCTTTTCATGAAACTTGAAAGCTTCTCCCACATTGCCAGCATGTCTTTAATTTCACTTGTAGAAATCACTTCCTCCGACTCTACCTGCTCCTCACTACTAATCTCTTGCAGAAGCTCCGTATGTTGCATCATCTGTAGCTCCTTCAACTCCTCAGTTGAGAGTTCCTCTTCATGTTCCTCGTCGAGCTCGTTTACATCACCCTCATCTACCTCCAGACCCATCAACTTTCCGAGGGACACAGTCTCTTCCAACGCTTCTACCTCAGTCTCGGTCTCTGGTTCGAATCCTTCAAAGTCCCTGTCTGAAACAACATCAGGCCATAACTTTTTCCATGCCAAGTTCAAGGTTCTTCTTGTAACTTCTTGCCATGCCAAGTCAATAATGCGTAAACATATCACGATGTTGTAGTGATTTTTCCAAAACTCTCGAAGGGTTAGAATTGTATTCTCAGTCACCTCAAAGCAGTGGTGAAACAAGTGCTTTATGTAAAGCTTTTTAAAGTTGGAAATGACCTGCTGATGATCCATAGGTTGCAGGATTGAAGTCATGTTGGGTGGGAGGTAGAGGACTTTCATGAATTTGAACTCATCGAGAATGTCATCTTCAAGACCAGGTGGGTGTGCTGTAGCATTTTCAAGGATTAGTAATGCTTTCATCGGGAGTTTATTTTCCTGAAGATATTTCTTCACTGCAGGACCAAAGATGAGATTTACCCATTCAATAAAAAACTGCTGCGTAACCCATGCCCTAGCATTGGCACGTCACGTACCTGCAGTTTTTCTTTAAGAATCTTGTGAGCCTTAAAGGCTTAAGGATTTTCGAAATGATACACTAGCAGTGGCTTTACTTTACAGTCACGGCTAGCATTTGTACACAATGCAAGGGTCAGATGGTCCTTCATGGGTTTATGGTCTGGCAGCTTCTTTTCCTCTGCACTGATGAAAGTCCTCCGGGGCATTATTTTCCAAAACAATTCTGTTTCATTACAGTTGAACACTTGTTGGGGGATGTAGCCTTCCTTTGCAATAAGGGCAGCAAAACGTGCGATGTACTCCTCAGCTGCCTTAACATCAGCACTCGCAGCTTCACCATACCTCACCACCGAGTGGATGCCAGATCTCTTCTTGAAATTTTCAAACCAGCCATGACTTGCCTTAAATGTATCTTCTGCTGCCTCTTTTGAGGTTGATGGTTCTTTCTTCTTCAAGTCGCTGTAAATAATACGTGCCTTTTCATATATTACAGTCTCCATCACTGTATCTCCTGCCAGCTCTTTCTCTTTCACCCACACCAGCAGAAGCTTCTCCATTTCTTCATGGATATTTGTACTTAATTGGGACAGAATTGTAGTTCCTTTTGCTGGATTTGCGCTTTTGATGGCATCCTTTTTGTTTAAGGATGGTACAAATTGTAGATGTATTGTGGTCATACAGCCTTGCCAGTTCAATCACTCATACACCACACTCATGTTTTTCTATTATTTTTTGCTTTACTTCTATTGACATCATTCTCTTCTTCTTCTCACCACTGTCCTTTACACTCACTTTCTTTGGCCCCATGATAGCACACAAAAAAAGTTAGTAAAAAATGCAAAAATGATGCAAGAACAAGTACGGCACACGAGATTCGACTTGATTCTGCAGGTAACACGTGAGAAAGAATGAGATGCTTGTGTTGTAATGTCGATACTGGACCAGTGTGCCAATGTGCCCACTAGTGGCAGTTTTCTGAATCATGACTCGTATCTCAGAATTTCACTTGGATCTCGAACAAAAATACAGACCGATCGCAGCTTGTATCTTAAAAAATTCGTATGTTGGTCGGCTCATATCTCAAGATACCACTGTACCACTGTAACTCTACATCAACCCAGGGCACGACTCCCAGCAGAGGCTGGAAGATGTGCAGCTGTTCAAAGGGAAGGCAGGGCCTGACCAGGTGGTGGCACAGTGGATAGAGCATTGGACTGGGATGCAGAGGACCTGGGTACGAGACCCTGAGGTTGCCAGCTTGAGCGTGGGCTCATCTGGTTTGAGCAAAGCTCACCAACTTGGACCCAAGGTCGCTGGCTCGAGCAAGATGTTACTCGTTCTGCTGTTGCCCCATGGTCAAGGCACATATGAGAAAGCAATCAATGAACAGCTAGGTGTTGCAACAAAAAACTAATGATTGATAGTTCTCATCTCACTTCATTCCATTCTATCTGTCCCTATCCATCCCTCTCTCTGACTCTGTCTCTGTAAAAAAACAACAAAAAACCAAACAAACAAAGGGCAGGCAGGTAGCATGAGCCATGCCAGGACCTGGTCCTCAGCAGAATGCATTTCAGTGGCTGGAGTCAGTCAGTGCAAGACACTGGGCACAAGGCAGCCCCCCAGACCTCCAGTTCTGGTGGTACAGGTCACAGAGACTAGTAATCAAGACTGGTTTGGTAGAAATCCAGGAGTAAGATGGATTTAGTGCTGAGCCAGGGAGCTACTGTCCCAAGGTATTGAAATATATTTATTATTAATGAATATACTTACTTACAATTATGTAATGATACATCTATAATTTGTTGTAATTATTTATTATTTGTTAGTTTTGCTCAGAGGAAAGATTGGTCTTAGGCTCTGTGATAGGACACAACCCAGGACAGACAGATGAGATGGCATGGGGCCGGGGCCAGGCAGGGCATTCACTGTCCTGCCCAGCTCTGTTCCTCACTTTGACCCCCTCCTCTCCCTCTCCCTCTCCCTCTCCCTTCTCCCTCAGACACTTTCTTCCCTTTCTTCTTTGTTCCTTTGCCTTCTTCGGTTATCGTTTCCCTCTTTAAGAAGTCATGCTGGCCTGACCTGTGGTGGTGCAGTGGATAAAGCATCGACCTGGAAATGCTGAGGTCCCTGGTTCGAAATCCTGGGCTTGCCTGGTCAAGGCACATATGGGAGTTGATGCTTCCAGCTCCTCCCCCTTCTCTCTCTCTGTCTCTCCTCTCTCTCTCCCTCCCTCTCAGTTTCTCCCTCTCCTCTCTAAAATGAATAAATAAAAAATTAAAAAAAAAAAAAGTCAAGCTGATAAAAACAGTTTGCATGCCCTGCACTCCACCTCCTATCCTCAGCCCTCCTTTTAGGTTTCTTACTATTTGCCAATTTCTCAGTGATTATTTTTCCTATTCTTCTAAATTATTTCCGTTTTATCCAGGTGAGGCTCTTAAGCTGCTGAAAACTTGTGACTCGTGGTTCTTAGGAATGCTTTTCTTAAGAACATTTATTTTGCCTCTTGGGTCAGAGTTCAGTTTGTTCCTGCTGCCATGGGAGACTTGCTCGAACAGCCCATTTTATCCTCATAATGTAAAATCATGAAGTGAATATTAATTTCTGTGTTAGTCCAGTTAAAGAGCTTAAACATTATTTTTACAAGCAGAATGTATTTTGAAGTTTTTCCCAGAACCTGGTATGAACTTTATATTTAGCTTCTGTGGATGTTATTGAACAGAGATTCCAGCCCTGGGTTGTTTTCTTCTGTGGTTCTGATAAAATGAGCTGGGCTCAGGAAGAGTAGGGAAGGGGAAGAGAAGAAACATTTGAGTGCCTTCTCTTGCTGGGAGCTCTGTATTGATCAGTTGACTTAACCCACAAGAATTCTGTAAGGAGGGTATGATTATTCTTATTTTAGAGATGAAAGTATAACGTGTCCCCTTTAAATGGCTGATAAGTGGCCAAATGCCATCCCAGCTCTGGGCCTGCCTCACAACAGGGCCTCTTCCGCACTACTGCTTCCCGTTGCCCTCAGGACATGGGATGTGATGTCCCACACTTCTCCAAGAACTCCTGGTCCCTGATGAGATTGTTGGTGCCCAAAGAGGGGTAGGCTGTTAGGATATAGAGGCTCAGGCATGCTATGTAGTACCGATGGTAGGAGAAATTCTGCTCTCTCTCTTACACCTTAAGACATGGCGGGTGAGTTTGAAAAGCCCCAAACCAGAGAAGAGGTTAGTAAGTATTTACACACCACTCTGTGCTCCTTCCTGGACTGGCTCCCGGGTACCTGAGAGGACCATAATCTATGTCTCTGATTGTAAGTCAACCCCTTCTACATTTTTGGCGTTAATGTCATTGTTGGTCAGCTAACTTGTAAGGAAAAGAAATTAACGAGTTGTTGGACCACAGCTCCGCTCGAAGCCACTATAGTTCCTGTAGCTAACTCTGTCCCTACCTTCACCCTATTGTTTTATGGTTGTGTTTTTGTGTCTGTCTCCTACACTCACATAGAATTGCCCTGAGGAAGATGGCTGTATCTATTCTGTTCCCTGTCTGCAGCCCTTAACACAGTGTCTAGTCCACAGTAGACATTTAGCTAAAATTTAAAGAAACAAAACAAAAAAACCCACATAAAACTCTGAGTTGAAGGTATATATGAATAAAAAACCCGTAGAAAAGTCATACGAGTCAATCATAATAGAGTTATGGATATCAGTGGGGTTGCAGAAAGCAAGGTTAGTGAGGAAGCAGGGTATGATGATCAGTAGATTATAGGTCTGGGAATGTGGGTCCTGGTCTGGATTTATGCACCAGCTGTTTTTGTAAATGTGGGCCTCAGTGTTTGCAAATAAAACAAAACAGCAAATTAGACTACAGGTGATTTTAAGGTCTTTTCCAGTGCTAATATTTTATAATTCTGTAATTCCCACGTAAGGATTTCAGCTATAGAAGCCCTGGAAACTGTTTGTATAGGCTGTCAATTAGAATTGAAACAGGCCATTTGAATTGGTTGAGACCAGGGTCTCAGATTCAGTCTTCTCTGGGGAGTCTTCCCAGGCTGGGACAGAAGAGGAAATGAAGGTTAACTTTCTGGTGCTTCATGCACGCATTTCGCACGGGGAGCGCCTCTCGAGGAGACTAGAACAGTGGGAGGAACGGGGGCTCCAGTGTTAGGAATCTTGCGTTTGGTTCCTCCTATGGAACTGAGAACAGTGGAGGGGTTCATCTTTCTGAATCCGTTTCCCCACTGGTGAAATGGGGGTCTACTCCCTGCCAGAGGGAGAACCAGACACAGTTTCTTCCCTGACTGGTGAGTATTCTCTTCTTGCTTTGTTAACCATGTCAGAATCTTCACATATTTCACTGATGGGGACATCCTGGCACCAGGGGAATTTGATGACTTCAGATAAGTAAACAACTTCAGGCATAGATTAGATCTCTAAATAAAGGTCAAGGAAACATCTAGAATATTAAAGTGACAGGCAAACAGGTGACACATATGCAGAATCAAATCCACACACTCTCTGAGCTTTCCCCAGTGTCTTTGTTCCTCAACTTTAAGACTTGGAGAAGCGCTGTGTTTAAAAAACTGTTAATAAAATGTTTTAAATATCATAATAGAATATTAGCTTTTTTTTTTTTTTTTTTTTTTTTACATCTGTAAACTATTGAATTTATTGCTTAATGTAAACATCACAGTAACAAATGCCTGCTATGAGGTGCTTTGTCCTTAGGATTGTGATGATATTGCTGGTGGTGGTGGTGGTGGTGGTGGTGGTGGTGGTGGTGGTGGTTGTGGTGGTGGTGGTTGTGGTGGTGGTGGTAGTGGTGATTGTGGTGGTGGTGGTGGTGGTGGTGGTGGTTGTGGTGGTGGTGGTTGTGGTGGTGGTGGTAGTGGTGATTGTGGTGGTGGTGGTGGTGGTGGTGGTGGTGATTGTGGTGGTGATTGTGGTGGTGGTGGTGGTGGTGGTGGTTGTGGTGGTGGTGGTTGTGGTGGTGGTGGTAGTGGTGATTGTGGTTGTGGTGGTGGTGGTGGTGGTGGTTGTGGTGGTGGTGGTAGTGGTGATTGTGGTGGTGGTGGTGGGGGTGGTGGTTGTGGTGGTGGTGGTGGTTGTGGTGGTGGTGTGTGTAGAGATGTGTATAAGCAAAGGATTTGACTTTCTTGAAGTTGGTGTGTGTAGAGATGTTTATAAGCAAAGGATTTGACTTTCTTGACAGAAAAAAAGTGAGATACTGTTATCAGAGTGCTAATTTATATATTTCTCAGGAAAGGGAAGAAAGAAAATCGATTCTCTTAAGAAATGAAACTAGTGATGCAGCTCTGTTTAGGTGAATACCATTGTAGTTTGATCTAATATTGTATATTAGGATGTTTCTGAAACAATTTTTATAGTGCTAATTGAGCTTTGTGATTCAAAGAATTAATTACAAAACTAAAGATGGAAAATTATATTGGTATCTAGTATATCTAGTTTAAATGCATTCTATTGATGTGTTATTTTTCAAAACATGGATTCATTGAGAAAGTGAATTGCAAGAAGCTGTTAATAGGTTGGGTAAATTAATGTGGCTCAGGAAGTTATTTGCTTAACAAATGTTTTCCACACGAACATTTTTTGCAAAGATTCTATCTGTTCTTCCTCTATCCCCCTTCTTGTTCTCAAAAGGTGTTAGGATAACCTATCAATACAATAACAGATAACTCAGCAAGGTGAATAACTTAATAGGTGAAGAGAGACATAAGAAAAGCAAGTGTAGAGCCATTCATTACTAGTGGCATTGATGACATTTTGCAACAGATAATTCTTTGTTGCTGGGAGCTGCCCTGTGCCTTGTAGATTGTTTAGTACCGTCTGTGGTCTCTAGCTGGTAGATACTGACAGCATACTCTGTCACTCCTAAGTTGTGACAACTAAACATGGTTTCAGACATTGCCAAATATCCCCTGGGGGACAAAATGAACACAAATTGTATAAAAAGTATCTTAGTTTTAGCTACTATAACTGACTACCACAGACCGAGTAGCTTATAAACAACATAAGTTTATTTCTCACAGTTCTAGAGGGTAGGAATTCATAATCAGGGCACCGGATAATTTAATATCTGGTAAGGACTCACTTCCTGGCTCATGGACGGTCATCTTCTGGCTGTGTCCTCACTTGGTAGATGGTAGAAGGCGCAAGGAGATCTCTGCAGTCTTTTATCAGGGCACGAATCCTGTTCATGACATCACCACCCTCATGAACTAATCACCTTCCAAAGGCCCTATCTCCAAATCCCATCACATTGTGGATTAGGGTTCAAAATATGAATCTGGGGTTGGGGACACAAACATTCAGTGTATAGCAGAGGGTAAGGTGAAAACAGAGTGAGGTCGATGCAGCAACCAGATACCTGAAGCCTTGATGGAGACTGGACCCACCACACTTGCTGGTGATGGACTGCCGGCTTTGCCTTGTGATTTCTAGTGGCTGAATCAGAGAAACATGATTAGTTATGTGGTTTATGGGGTTCCCAGGATGAAGTATATCATAACTCAGCAAAAGCGGACAACTGACAGCATTTGCTCTAGGTTTCTATCTCCCTGAGAGTGAAGTTCCCGACAGGCAGGGATTTTTACTATTTTGTTCATTTCTGTGCCCAAGAAATACCTGGCACACAATTGCTTAATAAATTTTTTTTATCAAGAAATGAGTTTTGACAAGGAGGTTACTGTCTAATATAGGCCCTTTCTTACATGTTTATAGAACAGACTGGCAGGGTTTACAGGGCTATTTCTTATAGTATCGTTAAATGGAAGCGTGTGTTCTGGGTGACATAATCTAAACTGGATGTGGCAAAATCAATTAACTGGGCTCCAGTACAATGTGGTCCAGGATTGTACCTCTCTGTGTCTGACTCTAGGCGTAGTCAGTGTTAGGATGCTGGCAGGAGGGAGGTTGCATATTCTTCAGCTAGTAGTGAGAATATTAAAAGTTAGTTAAAACTAAAGGAGGGGGAGACTTGAGCTGAGCTATGGTGGTAGTTATCACCCACATTATTAGTTACCAAGTGCTGTATGTGCCAAATGCTGTGTCA
Source organism: Saccopteryx bilineata (assembly GCF_036850765.1). Lineage (NCBI taxonomy): Eukaryota > Metazoa > Chordata > Mammalia > Chiroptera > Emballonuridae > Saccopteryx > Saccopteryx bilineata. The sequence goes on along the minus strand of NC_089490.1, from coordinate 262,765,750 downwards.
AGCTCCTTTTCTCCATCAGCCCTCCGTATCCTCACCAGCTCCGAGGTCTGTACCTCAGAGAGGAGTGAAGTGGCTTGCCCAAGGTGTGACACTGGGATTCTGTCCCTCACAATTTAAATTTGGACTAGACTTCTCACCTCTGTACTGCTCTGTGTCATGTCCACTGAAAACCTCCTAGAAATTAGGATAGTGAGTGTTGGCCTTCCTAACAACTGCAGAGTTAGTATGAATCCAGTAATGACTGTCTTAGCTATATAACTGTCAAACAAATTTTAAAATATTGTTTATAGGCTTTGGTTTAAAAGTTAGTATAATCCAATTTTGAAATAGTCACTTTAGATTGCTAGTTTGACTTCATTTTGGATAGAGGTGATGGAGCAGTTAAGATTATAAGCATTGTCTATAAAGTTTTATAATTATTCCTATATCTTCATATCTATGGTTTCTTAGAATATTTAATATCAAAAAACAGAATAGCCAAACCATGTCTTCATAATCCAATGTTACTAGGCAGTTTCTATTTTTAAGCATAAAGAAAACTTTACTGGTGAGCCCTCATTATGTATGCGGATGACATTGGGGATCCCTTTGAACTACTGAACTTTGTTTGGCCTTAGGGCACATGCATTCTGAATGGGTCTTTAAAATGCATGTGCCACACCGTGGGAATAAATGAGGAATTACAGAACAGAGGAATGGGGGTAGAAAAAGGCTTGGATTGATAGACACAAATGAATATGCTAGTTAGGAGATAGTTAAAAGGTCAAATAATTCATTATTTAGGAATCACCTTCAAAGGTAGTAGTGTTAAAATTAGCACATTAATTTGTATATAGAAAAGATGCTGAAAAGATGTCATTTGCTATAATCTAAGGTCTCTTTTTATACATGAAGTGTTCAATTTTGTCAAAATGCTATAGATTTCACTTTAGCCTTTTCACCTTGAGTAACATTTAATACAATTTTATTCTGATTTTCCAACAATAAAAACCCTTTGTGGCATGTGTTCATTATTTATTTGTAGTTATATTTTTAACTCTCAGAGATTTGCAATCCATTTTTTTTTCTTTCAACAAATATTTACAAGCTGCCTTTTATGTAGAGCAGTGGACAAATAAAGCCGTGAACCATTTCATATAACTTGCACTCTAGTTGAGAAGGACGATAATGAACAAATATAAGAGATCTAGCATATCACCTGGTGATAGATGCTCTGAAGAAAAATGGAGAAGGGAATAAAGTAGTAGGTGGGGTGATTAGAGAAGGTCCTCTGAAAGTCGCATTGGGACAGAGACCTGGAGGATGCAGGGAGCACAGTAGCTAATGTCCAGAGTGTGTACCAGGCAGAGAAAGGTCCTGAATGGGAAGATGCCTGGGCCATCTGAGGTCTGGCAATAGACCAAGGTGGATCGAGTGGAGTAGGACGGGTGGGGGTCAGAGAGGTGGAGGTAGAGGAAGTAGGACCTTGCAGGGCGTTGTCAGGACTTTGGATTTTGTTCTGAGTAAAGGGAAAGCTGTGAAGGACTCCTACAGAGGATTTGGAGCAACTGTCTTGTGATTCAGAAGGGTCACTGGCTCCTGTGCTGAAACTAGGGTGGAGGTAGAGAGGTCTGTTGGGAGGCTGTTGCAAGAGAGACCCTGAAGGCAGGGACAAGAGTGGTAGCAATAGAGATGGTGAAGTGATTGGATCCTGGATATATTTTGGAGGTTGAGTTAAAGGGTTTGCTGATTGGATATGAAATAAGAAGAGAAGTTTACAAGAACTGTAAGGTTTGTGATGTGTGAGCAGCTAGAAAAAAGGAGCTGCCATTAGTTGAAATGGGAAAATCTTGTCAAAGGAGGGGGGTTGGGGGCTGGGTTAAAAAGGCAAAGAGATTGAGAAGTACAGATTGGTAGTTATAAAATAGTCACAGGATATAAATAAAGTACGGCATAGGAAACAGTCAATAATATTGCAATAACTGCCTGACCAGACCCGGAATGTTGGGATCCTAATCCAAAAACCTGAGGTTGTTGGCTTGAGTGTGGGCTCATGGGCTTGAGCGTGGCTCTCCAGCTTGAGTGTGGTGTTGCTGCTGGCACATGGCATCACCAACATGATCCCAAGGTCCGTGACTGGAATCCAAAGGTCACTGGCTTGAGCAAGGGGTCACTGGCTCAGCTTGAGCCCCTGGTCAAGGCACATATGAGAAGTAACCAATGAACAACTATATTGAAGCAACAACAAGTTGATGCTTCTCATCTCTATCCTTCTTCTCTTTTTCTCTCTCTCCCACCTCTCAAAATCAACCAATAAAAATATTTGTAATATTGTAAAAACTTTATATGGTACTAGTTGGGTACTGGAATTATCAGGGGGAAACACTTCTTAAAGTTTTTATTTGTCTAACCACGATGCTGTATACCTGAAACTAATATAAAATAATATTGAATATATACTGTAATTGAGAAAATATTTAATTTAAAAAGTGTCTTTATGTTAATATCATCATTGTTAATATTCAGAAACGATAAATTAGAGAATTCAGGTACTTGGCATGAATGTGCCTGAAGAATCGGTTGGAGAAAGTTGTTAGCTAAGAAGGCAAGTTTAACAGGCAAGTTCAATAGTCATAGAAAATTACCCTATGCCTTTTTAAAAAGAGATGGATGGTATTACTAGGAGATATAGCCATAGAAGAAGGTATCCTGGTCCATGTTGGGTGATAGTGGTGATGGTCATGGCAGAGCTACTAAACAAAATAAGGTCCATTCTCATGAACAATTTACTGTTGCTTTTAATTTATCTTCACTGATGGCAGAAAGCGCAGTGTAATCACGGTGGACTCTTCTGTTTATTCTCAGCCTGATAATTTTTAAAACAGAAGACAAGGGGTGGAGATGATAAATGTAGCAAACATAGATATTGAATTTTGGTAATTAGCATTTCTATAGGACTGATAGTTTTAGAAACTTACCCCCCAAATCTGCATTAAATTTATAGTAGTTCTCCAAGATGCTTATATGTTTCCTGTGATAAAATGCTAGCAAGAACAGTTGTGTATCACTCACATGTGATAGCTGACTTCTAAATTTAATAATATGCCTCTTCAAATGGATTTGTGACTCTTGGAACTACAGGAAACTAATATAGGAAGTTATGAGCAAATCTAGTCTACCGCGAATCAGTATTTGCTAGTGGTGAATGAAATAAGGACATGTTTCTGGAGAATGTGTGTCACTCCAAGCTACTTTGTGGCTCGCAGCATGCTAGGGAAGTATGTGACCAAGGAGTCAGTCTGTATCTCCAGGAGTCCACTGTCCCTGCTTAGTGACAGAGGTTAGAAGTGTGTGAAGTAAGAATGACCAACTCAGGCTTAGATGCCCTTGAATATTAGCGATAGTTTAAAAACAACCTCTGTCTTTAGTTGAGCTCCTAGTAGTATGAAGACTTTGGGACTTTGGAAAAGTTGAAAAAGATTAAAGTGAAATCATTTAAAGGCTAGTGCCCAAAGTGATATGCTTGATGTCTACCATAAGCTCTAGGGTGTGATGAAATGTTTTTAGAAGGGTCGTGAGTGTTTAAATCAGGGCAAAAAAATGGAAAATAAGTTGCAGGGCTGCAGTGGACCATTTTGAGGAGTTTTGACTAATTGTAGAAAGAAAACTAGAGCCAGTGACAATACAGCAGCTTTGGAAAAATGATCTATTTAGAGAGAGCCCTGCTGGGAGTGTGATTCGATGTGAAGAAGAAAGTGGGGTCCTGGAACATTGTTCTACGCTTACAGCTTTTTAAACTTGTTTTGTGTTCGGAACATTGGCAGCCTGCACAATTCACTGCCTCAGTCTTTACAGATTTAAAATAATACTCCACTTATTGTGCAGTATTATGATTCTGATTAAAAACTCCGGCTTATTAATAGTTTGTGGCTATATAGATACATATGTGTGTGTGTGTGTGTGTGAAAAACAGAATTTCTTTTTTATTTTCTACACTTTCTCCTTGGTCTCCTCTCTTCTACATTATTTCATATTTTTATGGCTTTGTTGGAAATATGTAAGGGAGGCTTATCATTGATAGTTAGGAATTATCTTGTTTTTTTTTCTCTGCTGGTTTTTCCACCTCTGTTAATTTGTGATATAACAATCTCCCCTAGAGTAATTAATTGTAATTCTGCAAGCTGAAAATTTTAACTTCAGGTAAAAAATAAGTAGCAGAAGTTGATCAACCCTGAACAATAAATAATTGTATTTTATGCAGCTGCTACTAGTAATTAAGGGAAAATAACTAAGTAGAATGGACCTTAACGCACTTGATTGCTCTGAGGGGTTCTTGGTGCATTTACAGGACTAGTAACTATTGTGGGACATTTTTCTGAATGTCTATAGCACATTGCCACCTTGTGGCCACAAGTCTTCTTTTTAATGTAAATGTAAATATTTAATATTAAAGTACACAATCTAACTTTATCTTATATTTTTTCTAGTATTTATACTTTACCTTGATAAAAGATTTGAGGCACCTTATAAGAGTACATAGAATGTAGGGTGGGGAAATTTAAAGGAACCCCCTTGTTCTTAGAAGAGGTGTGCTGGAGTACTTAGGGGTGAAGATCAGAATGCTTGCATCCTACTGCCTGTGTGGGACAGGGGCCGAAGAAGAGAATGAGAGAGAGTCAAGTCAATATGGCAGAGAGTTAGCAGTTTGCCTTTGGTAAAGGGAATATGGGTGTTCATTGTACTAAAAACTTTTCTGTTGTTGCAAATTTTCTCCTGAAAATTAATATTTTTAAAAATTAGCAGATAAAAGAAAAAAAATGTTAAGGTAATGACATAAAATGTAGTCAAGAAGAAACTCTATATTGCATACTGACCTAACTACATTTGGACCATTGACTGGGTTCTACTCTTTCCAATAGCTGATACCTCATCATCCAGGGTTCCCTTGTTATAATTCATTGTCCATAAGTTTAAGGGAAAAATGTGTAAGACTAGATAAAATTCCTTCTTGGAGGCCTTCTTAAGTAAGACACTCATGTAATGACAACAGTCTCAACAAATACCTTCAAAAAGTACAATCTGGAAGCTCTTTGCCCTACTGATCTGGCTTGATCCTGGAGTAACTGCACTTTAGATTTCCGAATACCTCTCTGTAAAATACCAGGTGGCATGAAACATAGTGAAATAGTGCCTGGCAATGAATTTGAGATTGTACTTACTGACGAGTACTTGAAATCCAACAGCTCCAGCTGAGCTGGAGGGAGTGCTGACACATGTAATAGCTGATCCAGTAAGGTCTGTTACATCTCAACCAGCTTGGGAAGACTTACTCATAGGCAGGGTCATACCTTTTTTGTGCCATGGATTTGAATGTGCTGCGGTGCACAGGCAGACAAATGGATGACTTCATTTCTACATATCTTCCTCCAAAAGATATCCATGATAGTATTAATCTGAAAAGAAAATCAGACAGTTATAACCAGATAGCCATCTCTGTCATGAAAATAAAACAAAACAGAACTTACCACAATCAAACATTCCTAAAAATGCCTGGCCTCGAGCACTGAGACCCAACTCTTTTCTGTTTTGAAATTTCTACAAAGTTGGCCCTTTTCTGCGGCCATTCAAATGCCTATGAAAATCTTTAGTACTTCTTAACTATCTGGATATACGTAAATGCACATATATGTGTATATGGTTACTTGAGGGTGAACATTTTAGAAGATACGAAAGGTTTTCTTATAAAAGTAGGGCAGATCTTGAAGTGAGTGTGTGACACAGCGGATTCTTTTGTAGCAAGCTGTCTCTTGAAGTGACTGTCATTTCTGTGATTCTTGTGACAGGTTTTCTTTTCACAGCTATAAAGTGATATAGGGATGTATTGATTTCCATTATGGGCTATGGTGCTTAGAGATTTCCTTCCCCTATATCTGTCTGTGAGCACCAAAAGCTTGTGAATTTTCTTTTGTGAACAACTAATGAGGTGATCTACTGATTGTCTATAGAGCAATAGTCTTTATTTGGGGGGGGGAGCAAGACCCACAGAAAGACATATATTTTACATACTGACTCAGAACACACACATGTATAACAAAAATGTCACGAAACAAAACTTCCCCTTCCTCTTTTGTATTTTGATCATTTTTATTCTATTGTGTTAAAAGTACTGATTATAATCTACTGACCTTGATTTAATGATCTATTAATGCAGCGATTTTTAACTTCTGTGTTGTAAGAGGCACCCTGGTGTACCACAGGAATTTTTAAAACATGCAGTACCTGACTATTTAGTCAGGGGTACTGACCTCTCTTCCCTTGGATTGTCAAATAAAAGCATGATAACCACCAACAAACACAACAATAGCTCTTCAGTTTGAATAAATAAAATTATACCTATTTTTTTTCTCAGAATGGCAAAAATACATATATTTTGGTGTGCCAGAGAATTTAAGTGATTAGTTTAGGTGTGCTATGAGATAAGAAAGGTTGAAAGTCGCTGCACTAATAATGTACTGTGTATTGAGATTCTGCAGCAAGCCAGGCTCTCTGTCAGATGGAAGACACAGCAGTGAAATCTTGAATGCTCTGAACCAGCCAGATAATAAACAGGATTGGAAAGAGGGTTTAGAGAAGGAAGCAGAAGGAGGACAGTGTGACTGGTTGGTCTTCTGTTCTGCTTGTGTTGAGAGTGTTCCCCGTTCTTCTCTCTGCAGCTTGACCACATATTATCCCCTCCACCCATGCCATGTCGGAAATGCAGCAACCCAGACCTGGCTTCTGGGAAGTCACTGAAGTTTAAAAGACAGCTGAGTGAGGATGGACGACAGCTGCGGCGGGGGAGCCTGGGTGGTGCTCTGACAGGTGAGTCGCAAGAGACGTGTAGAAGAGGGCTTGTGTTTGCACGCTGCAGGGTCCTGAACGCTGTGGAATTCTGTGTGCAGAAAATCAGCTTACTTAAGAATGGGCCTGCAGCCTGACCAGGCAGTGGCGCAGTGGATAGAGCTTCGGACTGGGATGCGGAAGGACCCAGGTTTGAGACCCCGAGGTTGCCAGCTTGAGTGCGGGCTCATCTGACTTGAGCAAAGCTCACCAGCTTGGACCCAAGGTCGCTGGCTTGAGCAAGGGGTCACTCGGTCTACTGAAGGCCCGCAGTCAAGGCACATATGAGAAAGCAATCAATGAACAACTAAGGTCTTGCAATGAAAAACTGATGATTGATGCTTCTCATCTCTCTCTGTTCCTGTCTGCCTGTCCCTATCTATCCCTCTCTCTGACTCTTTCTCTGTCCCTGTAAAAATAAAATAAACAAAAACAAAAACAAAAAAAGAATGGGCCTGCAAAGAAAACCAGACAGAAGGTGAGGGAAGACAATTTGACTTTGGGTGAGGGGTATGCAACATAATCAAATGTCAAAATAATCTGCAGAGGTTTTCTCTGAACACATGTACACTGATTTATCAATGTCACCCCATTAAAATTAATAAAAAATATATATATATATAAAAAAAGAATGGGCCTGCCCCTCTGCAGACCATATGGTAAAATCTAGTCCACTCCAGAGAGCAGTAAAATTGACCATTTTATTAGTAAACTTTACTGAAATATAATTTACATACAGTAAAATGTACCCATTTTTAGTGTATGTGTGCATGGATTTTGGCGAATTTATATACCAGTCTAACTACCACTGAAATCAAGACAAAATGTTCTCCATGCCCCTTCCTAGTCATTCCCTCCCCCACCCTCCCATCTTTGGCCCCAGCCAACCATAGATCTGCTTTTTGTCACTATAAATTAGATTTATCTTGAGAATTTTATATTAGTGGAATCATACAGTACCTTAGGATGTTAGTGGAATCATCTTTTTACCTGGCTTCATTGGCTCAGTATAATGTTCTTAAGGTTCAGACATGTTGTTGTGTGTATCAGTGGTGTATGTTGAACTGTAGACAGAACAGCAAAACCCAGTGGTGGGATTCAGCCGGTTCAGCACAACGGATACCTCATTTTTTATTGAGTTCAGCGAACCATTTGTTAAAAGGGCACTTGTCATCGGGTTCTCTCTAAGGCGGGCGCCTGGGCAGCCACCCAATGTCAGAATCACAAATTCACATTCCTTATGCTTTTTTAACGTTCTTCTGCGCAACAGCGTGTTCGAAGCGCCTGTAGTCATGTTCAGTCCGTCCATAGGTGAAAAAAATTGCAAATGAGGATGCCAGTCAAGAAGCAATATGGAAATAAATAATAGTTTTATTTTTTGTCAGGTATTATTTACTATTTTTATTAATATTTTAAAACTTTTTAATAATATAATCTAGTTGTGTAGACCTATTTTAATGTTCTTATGTAGGTATTAAAGGCATGAAATAATAAACTACCTTTTGATATATCATTTTTTTATACTTAAAGTGGTCATTAGGGCAGAGAACTGGTTGTTAAATTATTTGAATCCCACCACTGGCTAAACCATATCCAAAACTGGCACTGCACATACCCACCAACAGCAGGGAGTGACCTCTTTGCTCTGCACCCTTCCCCACCTGTGGCACTGGCAGTCTTCCACTTTATCCATTTTTGATGGGTAGTCATATCACATTGTGGTTTTAATTTATTTTTTCTTATTTGTTGTTGTTGTTCTCTTTTTTCTTTTTTTAGTGTGAGAGAGAAAGATGGGGACAGACAGACAGTTAGGAAGGGAGAGAAATGAGACGCCTCAACTTGTAGTTGCAGCACCTTAGTTGTTCAGTGATTGCTTTCTCATATGTGCCCTGACTGGGCTACATGGCTACAGCAGAGTGAGTGACCCCCTTGCTCAAGCCAGAGACCTTGGGCTCAAGCCAGCGACCATGAGGTCATGTGTATGATCCCATGATCAAGCTGGCAACCTCAGGGCCTTGAACCTGGGTCCTCAGTGTCCCAGGCCGACACTCCATTCACTGCACCACTGCCTGGTCGGGCTAATTTATATTTTCTTGATGACTAAATGTTGTCAAACATCTTTTCATGTGCTGTTTGACATTTATGTATCTTAATTTTGTAGATTGTCTGTTCAAATCTTTCATACATTTTTTAATCATATTGTTAAAATTAATTAGAAATATTTTCAAATCCAGAAAATCCACAAATCACTTCTATTGACTTGAAAGACAATCAAATTAAGATAATTTGGGTTGCCTGACCTGTGGTGGTGCAGTGGGATAAAGCATCGATCTGGAACACTAAAGTCGCCGGTTCGAAACCCTGGGCTTGCCTGGTCAAGGCATATATGGGAGTTGATGCTTCCTGCTCCTCCTCCTCCTCTCTCTCTCTCTCTCCTCTCTCTCTCTCCTCTCTCTCTCTCTCTCTCTCCCTCTCTCCTCTCTGAAAAGTGGATAAAGTAAAAAAAAATAATTTGGGTTTTTAATAAATATCTCATCCTATAAATTTTATATTGTTAAACTTAACTTTAACTCACTAAAGGTTAGATTTCTATTATTTCATCCTGAGTGCTTTTTCCTTCACATATCTTTAAAGAAACTTTATTGTTTATTTAAGGTTTTCTCGATAAATGAGAGTCTTTTCTGCCAGTTCATAAAGGATCTGAAAAATAAGTGGACTTACTCAGATTTTATTATAGAATTATGGATTTTGACTTTTTGGAGATGAAATCTTTGGGAACAGAAATGCTTCTGCCACATGGTGAGTAGTGGAGTCTAGGACATTTGACCCAGCCTGGCTCCCTGCTGGAATGGAGGGTGAAACTGATCTTGAGCCAATGGGAAGAAATTCATCAAAAATTTCTGCACTGCACTAAGTTAAAGCAAATGTTCACAGGAGTTTAGCTGATGTTCTAATGCCTGTTAAGGCATTTTCATTTGTTGTCCTTTTATAGCTGCAGACTATTTGCTTTTTAAAATGGGAGATCGTAAAGATTATTTGGTTTAACCCTTATTTTACAGGTGGGAAAATTAAAAGTTAAAAGCCCCCCCCCCCGCCCCAGGCTTATTAAATTCACTTGGGGAATATACTCACTGTGCTTGAATTAATATTGACCAATAGGAGAGGCAGAAATGGTTCTTTCCAGTTTTTGCTAAAGCAGTTTACTTGAAGCTTTAAAACAGAGCAAACATGTAGCTGTTGATGCAGACATGTAACCTGAAACATGAAATTGTTTGGCTTTAAGGCGGAAAAAAAGCTGGACTTATTCTCATTTCATAATCTCAGCAGCTCTAGCAATTCTATATTTAATACAGTTTAGCTTGCTATACAATTATTTTAGGTAATTAAGCCTTTGGTCAGATAATTTCCAAAGGTATTCAGTAGCATTTGGCAGAGCTTAAAAAAAATCTCTTGGACATCAACCTGTTTTTAAAAACAGTTGTTTGAAACTTTTATTGGAATATAAAGAGAATATTCTTAATTGGTCCTCTAGATAGCTTAACTGAGGATTCAAAGAAATTACTCATGTGAAATGTTTAGCCCAGTGCTGGGCAGATATTAGTATTGTGTGTCTAACTAATTGACTTGGGATGTTTGCAGTTGATAGAAACTTGGTCTAGTGTCAGATATTGGAACAGAGAGAAGAAAGCGTCATCTCTGATTTTTAAGAAACATGCTTTGCACTTCTTCTAAGCACCTGTTAATAATCACATATGATCTTACTGTGAGATATACTCTATTTCTAACTAAACTATACTGCTCACAAAAATTAGGGGATATTTCAAAAATTCATATAAAGTGATAAAAATATCCCCTAAATTTTGTGAGCAGCGTAAGTCAAACTGATTTTGCCATCAAAAATCTGTGCAAAATATTCTGTTACCTAAGGATCACCTACCTTCCTATTACTTAACTTTGTTTTAATGTAGAGATACTTTCTTTGGCAGTTTTCTATTGCTACCGTTAGAACAAAGACTTGGTGAAAGTGTAGTTTATAGTTTGAAAAATTTGCTAAATTTTCCTGAACTCTTAATCTCTGAGAGGAAGATCTGTGATCTTTTTATCTACTTATCCCTACTAAGAATGACAGCTGACATTAGGAAATTTCTCACTGTTTAGGGAATTTTATTTAGTGACTTCATCCTTACCAAATCGCTTATGAGGGAGACTCTCTTATCCCCCTTTTACAGATGAGAACACTGAGGCCCAGACCAGTTGAATAAATCGCACAGGATCATGGTGCTCAGAAACAGCAGAGCCAAGGTTTGAATCCAGGCATTGTGGCTCCAGAGTCCGTGCTGGTCATCACTACACTGTTCCTAGCATAGTCAACACCCATTAGGTCTTCAATAAATCTTAGCAGGATTAATTGGAGTAAATCCTAGGTGGGAAAATTTTTGCTCAGTTAGAATCTGGGGCTAACTCAATCTGTATGTGGGTCTCCTGGTCCCTTAATTACAAAAGTAAATTAAAGCTAGGCAATTAATACATATTAAAAACCTTAAAATTTATACATTTGTAACCCAGCAATTCTAATTCTAGACATCATTACAAGGAAAATAGACACAAATACGTGCAGAGAAATAACACCAGTTATATTTAGAGCAGCATCATTTATAATAGTAAAAATTGCATATTATTTAACTGATTTGAAAAAGAATATTGGTGAAACATGTTATGGTATTCACATAAAATGGAAAATACTTGTAAACATTTAAAATCATGTTGTAAAACAAATTTTTTTTTTTTGTATTTTTCTGAAGCTGGAAACAGAGAGAGACAGTCAGACAGACTCCCGCATGCGCCCGACCGGGATCCACCCGGCACGCCCACCAGGGGGCGACGCTCTGCCCACCAGGGGGCGATGCTCTGCCCCTCCAGGGCTCGCTCTGTCTCGACCAGAGCCACTCTAGCGCCTGGGGCAGAGGCCACAGAGCCATCTCCAGCGCCCGGGCCATCTTTGCTCCAATGGAGCCTCGGCTGCGGGAGAAGAAGAGAGAGACAGAGAGGAAGGAGAGGGGGAGGGGTGGAGAATCAGATGGGCGCTTCTCCTGTGTGTCCTGGCCGGGAATCGAACCCCGGACTTCTGCATGCCAGGCCGACGCTCTACAACTGAGCCAACCGGCCAGGGCCAAACAATATGTTTTAACATTGAAAGAAGCTCACTGTATTTTTAATGTGAAATCTCGTTATTGAGTGATCTCATAGTGTCCCTTATTTCATAGGACTGATTATAAGTGTAATGAAATAATTGTATATTTTATAAGGGAAAGGAAAAAAATTTCTGCCAAAGAGTTTTCTCAAAGCTGGATAATGGCTGACTGGGCATGTGAAGGCTGCTGTGGCCTTTTTCTATCCTGCAGTTCAATCTATGACACACTTTTCCCTCGTATTTTGTGTGTGTGTGTATGTATGTGTGTGTGTGTGACATTTGCTAATGTATCAGTTGGGAACATTAATGCTGTAGAAACACAGTCGTTTTTTGTTTTTGTTTTTGTTTTTTTTTTGTATTTTTCTGAAGCTGGAAACGGGGAGAGACAGACAGACTCCCGCATGCGCCCGACCGGGATCCACCCAGCATGCCCACCAGGGGGCGACGCTCTGCCCACCAGGGGGCAATGCTCTGCCCCTCCAGGACATTGCTCTGTCGCGACCAGAGCCACTCTAGGGCCTGGGGCAGAGGCCAAGGAGCCATCCCCAGCGCCCGGGCCATCTTTGCTCCAATGGAGCCTTGGCTGCAGGAGGGGAAGAGAGAGACAGAGAGGAAGGAGGGGGGTGCGGGGGTGGAGAAGCAAATGAGCGCTTCTCCTATGTGCCCTGGCCGAAAATCGAACCCGGGTCCCCCGCACGCCAGGCCGACACTCTACCGCTGAGCCAACCGGCCAGGGCAAAACACAGCGTTTTAGTGGTAGACAACAATAAGTATTTCTTGCTGAAATGGCTGTAGGTGAGCTGAGTTTGGGGTGATTTAGCCTGGACTCTGCTCGGATTGGATCTATCTAGGTTGCAGTTTGGGTTCAGATTTGCTCCATGTGTCTGTTTTCCTTGGACCAGCAGCTACCCAGGACATCATGTTCTTCAGCTAAAAGACAGGAGTGTGAGTGTGCATGGCATCTGTACAGGCACGTTTCAAGCTCTGCTGGATCATGTCTGCTAATTTTCTATTGGCTGAAGCCAGTCATATGGCCAAGCCCAGAGTCAAGGGGCAGGGGCATGCTCCACCCACCATGACACCTTGGCAAAGATGCAGATATATAATGCAGCTGGAGGGGAACAAATAATTGGTCCCCTCTATTATAATTCTATCTATCATAGTTAGCCTTTCACTCTTTTCTTAAAACAATCTTTTACAGTAAAAATATTTGCTTTTCCCTGTTTTTTTTAATTTTTTTATTTATTTTTAGAGAGGAGAGAGACAGAGAGACAGAGAGAGAGAAGGGGGGAGAAGCTGGAAGCATCAACTCCCATATGTGCCTTGACCAGGCAAGCCCAGGGTTTCGAACCGGCGACCTCAGTATTTCCAGGTCGACACTTTATCCACTGCACCACCACAGGTCAGGCTCCCTATTTTTTAATGATAAAAGTAATATGTGTTTGATGTAGAAAATAAAAAAATACAGAGCAGTATAAAGAAAAAAAGTCCATAATTTCACCAAGGATACACACCCATGATTGAACTTTTGGCATTTTCTTTCTTAACTAAACCTTTGAATTAATCACTTAAGAGTAATCGGATTAAAAGAAAAGCAATCAGTACCTTTTTTTTGCAGGACTGGGATTTATTTGTTTGTTTATTTATTTTTTAGTATAAAGTGAGCAAGCAACAGAGAGAGAGAGAGAGAGGGACAGACAGGGTATGGGCCCAATAGTCGCCACCATCACAGCCAGGCACGTGCAGGTTCAGGTTAGATTTAGACAGATGGTAAAGAAACAGCGGAGCCGAAAACTGGTGGGCCATTCCTTTATTCTAGCCTCGCACCCAGCCAGCGAGTAAAAACACACAGGGCACCAAAACCCACTCACATGTTCTCTGGTTCCAAAACCAGGAGAATCTTTCCTGGTTTCTCCTAGAATCAAAGATCCCCCATCAGTCTCAGCGAAGCTCACAAGAGCCCTCACCTCTGTTCCCATCTGCACACCTTCTCCCTTCTACTCCCTGCACAAACTCTGCGAAAACATGGCTTCTCCTTCAGCACCCTGCCATTTTGGCTGCTTCTTTCTTTTTTTTTTGTATTTTTCCGAAGTTGGAAAAGAGGAGGCAGTCAGACAGACTCCCGCATGTGCCCGACCGGGATCCACCCGGCATGCCCACCAGGGGGCGATGCTCTGCCCATCTGGGGCATTGCTCTGTTGCAACCAGAGCCATTCTAGCACTTGAGGCAGAGGCCATGGAGCCATCCTCAGCGCCCGGGCCAACTTTGCTCCAGTGGAGCCTTGGCTGCGGGAGGGAAAGAGAGAGAGAGGAAGGAGGGGGGAGGTGGAGAAGCAGATGGACGCTTCTCCTGTGTGCCCTGGCCGGGAATCGAACCCAGGACTCCTGCACACCAGGCCGACGCTCTACCACTGAGCCAACTGGCCAGGGCCTTGGCTGCTTCTTTCTCTCCAGTACTCTTTCTTCCTGCTCTCACTCTGCAAAAACATGGCCTCCTTCCTCTCCTTTCTCCTTCTTACTCTCTTAAAACTTTTTGGCATGAAAACCCTACCTCCAGGACACATTAGCATAACAAATCACCTTCCCACATGGGAAGATAATTAGCAGTTTCACAGATCACATATCTGGGCAGCCATTTTTAACAATAAAAGTGAGCAACTCAGAAAATACAAATTTTACAAACTCATTTGCCCAACACAGGGACAGAGACAGGAAGGGAGAGAGATCAGAAGCATCAACTCGTGGTTGCGACGCTTTAGTTGTTCATTGATTGCTTTCTTGTATGTGCCTTAACTTGGGGGCTCTAGCCAAACCAGTGACCCCTTGCTCAAGCCAGTGACCTTGGGCTCAAGCCAGCGACCTTTGGGCTCAAGCCAGTGAGCATGGGTCATATCTATTATCCCATGCTCAAGCCAGTGACCCTGAGCTCTAGCTGGTGAGCCTATGCTCAAGCCAGATGAGCCTGCGCTCGTCAACCTCAGTGTTTCAAACCTGGGTCCTCAGCACCCCAGACTGACACTCTATCCACTGCATCACTACCTGGTCAAGTATTTAAACAACAGACCCAGAGTTTACTGTGCCCATCAATGCTTATATATTTTGTTGTTGTTGGCTGATGGTATTTTCTGACTTCAGGGCCTGCAGCTTGCTAAATAGGCACCTAGAAACATCATGTAAACACTGACTGAGCTTTGGAGTCCCCTGATGAGGAAGGGAGCATTACCCTAGTCATTATCCAGACCCTTACAGTCTGGGCAAGGACATGTGGTAATGCCACTGACAGTTCACAGCAAGGAAGCTGCGGAATGAAGGG
This sequence comes from Saccopteryx bilineata, assembly GCF_036850765.1. Taxonomy (NCBI): domain Eukaryota; kingdom Metazoa; phylum Chordata; class Mammalia; order Chiroptera; family Emballonuridae; genus Saccopteryx; species Saccopteryx bilineata. Next base: position 262,750,388 of record NC_089490.1, on the reverse strand, counting down.
CAGAACCTCAGGATCTCTAATCCAGGCTTCTTGATATGCAGATGTGTCCTGAATCCTAGTCTTGCATTCCACAGCCATGATATGTGCATGTTGCAGCCTAGCAGTCAGAAAAGGAGGGCTGCTGTTCCTCATGAGGAGAACTGTATTTTCAATATTTGTTTGGTTTGTCTAGATTGTAAAACCAAGAAGAATCTACATGTGTGTGTGTGTAACATGCCCATGATAATAAGAAATCAATTTTTCAGACAGTATAAGCTAGAATCATGGTGTTCTATCTTGGGAGGAAAATTGAGAGACGTTTCTCTCTTGGACTATGGAAATTAGTGTGGAATAATATTTTAAAATGTAAAGGAAAGGCATTTCAGAGAGAATTTTGCTTCAAAAGGTAAAGGATAAACAACACAATTTCAGAAAACATTCTTTTCTTTAAAATTAACCTGGAGGCCATAGCCTTTGCGTGCTATGTAGAGCTGAACATGTTTCTCATCGTAAAAAGCCTCCTTAACTTAGTGGGCAAGTCTGGGGAAATCCAGATTAAAGCAAGTTTGCATAAAATATGACTATTTACTATTTTATGGGTAGCCTTGGTATTTAATAAATATTGCACCTAAATACCTCTGATGTTCTCTAGATATCTTTACTTTTACAATATTATCAAAATAATACTGGTATAAAAACAGTGTGTTGTTATACCACATGCTGTAACAAGCAAACCAAAAAAAAAAGGAGTCTCTTAACACAGTGGTCATTTATTTCTCACTTCTATAAATGTTTGGGTTAGCTGGTGGCTCTCTTCTCTCTGGTGAGTGAGGGGCCCTCACTCCTTTCACCTTCTGGTTTTGCTCTTTATGGCCTTGAGAATTCCAGCTTCTTGCTGGTGGAAGTGGAAAGGGAGGAGAAACCTTTCCAATTTCTTAAAAATCCCAGCCTCGTAGAGACACACTTTGTTTCCATTCATATTCTTTTGGCAAGATCCTATCACAAGGTCACAGCGGAATACAAGGCTGGTGCAGCTGCTGCTAGCATGGTCCCTGCTGGATCTTTGCCTTTGAGTTCACCTACACAAGAGGCAGGGGCAGCAGAGCACTGACTGAATCAGGAAGACTGAGAGAAATGGGTTTTAAAGAAATAGGATGTGATTAACTTTGTTTTCAGTGTGTTAAGTTTAAAATGCTTGCCTGACCTGTGGTGGCGCAGTGGATAAAGCGTCGACCTGGAATGCTGATGTTGCCGGTTCAAAACCCTGGGCTTGCCTGGTCAAGGCACATATGGGAGTTGATGCTTCCTGCTTCTCTCTCTCTCTCTCTCTCTCTCTCTCTCACTCTCTTCCTCTCTAAAAATTAATAAAAGTAAAAAATAAAAGTTTAAAATGCTTATGAGACATATTAAATAGATACATCAAGTAGGACTGTGGAACCACAGAAGTAGAGAGGGTCATAGTTAGAGAAGAAAAGGATTGGCTTCATCTGACAGTGATTGGATAACAAGAACTGTCATCAGCTGTAGCAGGAAGTCACTGACAACCTGAGGGAGAATAGTGAGGTGTGGGTGGAAGCTAGCCTGGGGCGGGTTAAGAGCAAATGGTGATTAAGGAATTAGAGGTAGCTGATGTGTTGATAGTTAAGTCTCTAGATAGCTCTTTTGAGAAGTTATGCTGTGGATGGGGCTAGAGAAAGTATGTGAGCTGGAAGGGCATGAGGAGTCAGAGAGCATCTTCGTGTTGGAACCATGCAGCCATGTTTATATGGTCCAGAAGATAGAGACGACGGACTAAAAGTGAAGTGCTCTGGAGGAACCCAGCAGGGTATCCAGAGCACATGTGAAAGCCTTGGCCTTTTATAGGAAGGGGGACACTTCCTCCATAGTAACAGGAGGAAGGAGGAGACAATGGATGCAGAAGCAGGTAGTTTAGGTACATCCACACCATGGTATACTACTCAGCAATAAAAGGAACATGGTGCATTTGACATCCTGGGTGAATCTCCAGAGAATTATGCTTAGTGGGGGGAAAAAGCCTATCTCAGTAGGTTACACAGTATAAAATTGCATTTGCATATGTTGGACAAATAAGTTTGTAAATATGATATATATGTTTGCTTGCTTATAGTTTGCACTGGGGGCTGGGCAACGCCAGATATAGTGGTCTGTGAGGTTGCAGGTTGCCTTCCTGATTGGGAGGGGCCATTGTCTTGCTAATGTTGACTGGAGGGGAGATTCTGCCTCACCACTGAGAGGTGCAGGAGGATTTCTTCTTTCTCTTTCCCCTAATACTTTGCCCTCCATGGGAAAAGCAGGTTTTCTGCTTTTCCCTTCGCTTTTTTTGTGGCTTGCCTGTCTTGGTGAGACACCAATAAACAGAATGGCCCACCATCCTCTGACTCTGCTGTTTCTTTACCGTCTGCCTAAATTTAACGAGAACCTGCATGTGAATGGCCATGATGGCGACAGTGGCCCCTGGCCTTACAACTGGTGTAGTTTGCATCGGGATTCAGATCAGATCGGTATGGAGCCGCCACCCTTGAGGGGTGGAGTAGTAGACTGGTTGCTGGTATGGCTCCCCATGCCTGTCCTTTTAGGGGCTGTGGGCTGGGTGTTTTTTACTCAAGAGGAAACCAGGAGTTCTGTGCAAGAAGCTGCCCGAGGTTGAAAGCTCTAGGATGCAAATCTAACGACATAAAAGGCTGGAACTGGAGCAAGCAGTCCCTACCCTGCTGTCCCATTTGAAAGTATGTGGCTGGGCAGTCAACGAGAACAAATTACAAGGACTTGGGTTATCTGTTAAGTTCTTGGGAGTTGTCTGGTCGGGTAAGACAAAAGTTATCCCTGATGCAGTTATAGATAAGATCCAAGCATACCCCTTGCCCATTATGGTAAAACAGTTACAGGAATTTTTAGGTTTGTTGGGGTATTGGCAAGCATTTATACCCTATCTGGCTCAGTTACTACACCCCTTGTACAACCTTATTTGGAAAGGGGTTCGTTGGGATTGGACTGAGCAGGCGCAAGGTTCATTTGCAGCCGCTAAGAGAGCTGTCAAGGTGGCACAGGCCTTGAATGTGTTTGATCCTGCCAGGCCCTGTGAGCTGGATGTTTATGTAACCTCAGAGGGGTTTGAATGGGGCTTGTGGCAACAGACAGAGAGCTTACAGTAGGGGCCCCCAAACTACGGCCCGCGGGCCACATGCGGCCCCCTGAGGCCTTTTATCCGGCCCTCGCAGCACTTCCGGAAGGGGCACCTCTTTCATTGGTGGTCAGTGAGAGGAGCATAGTTCCCATTGAAATACTGGTCAGTTTGTTGATTTAAATTTACTTGTTCTTTATTTTAAATATTGTATTTGTTCCCGTTTTGTTTTTTACTTTAAAATAAGATATGTGCAGTGTGCATAGGGATTTGTTCATAGTTGTTTTTTTTTATAGTCCGGCCCTCCAACGGTCTGAGGGACAGTGAACTGGCCCCCTGTGTAAAAAGTTTGGGGACCCTGGCTTACAGCAACCTATTGGGTTTTGGTCCTGTTGGGCATATAAAATATATTATGCTCACTTTGTTAAAGATGGCGCTGCCCACGTGGAAGCCCGTTACCCAGGTGATATAAATGTGTATTGGGGGCAGGCTGTGAGCAGGCAGGATCCTTGTAGCCTGGGGCTTGGTTTTAGGACTAAGCCTTTCCCACCCTTTTTGAAGTGGGGTGGTACAATCCCATTATGCCTCAGAGAACTGACTTTGTATTAGAGACTTCCCTATTTTGTATATTGAATTAAAGGTTTTGATTTCTGCACTATAAAGTGGGGCAGACCAGGAGCTTGCTCTCTCTTTGTTCCTGAGATTAGCATTAGAGCAGAGAGCAGAGAAAAGTCATGTGGAAGAGAGGAGAGAGGCAGCCAAGATGGTGGAGTGCTAAAGGAGAAGCCAGTTAGTGCAGAGTTTGTACAGAGAGAAGGAGATGGGGAACAAAGGAGAATGAGACTGGTGAGGTAGACCCCTTTGATTCTAGGAAACTCGGATAAGTCAGTAGCTTTGTGAGCACTGAATGAGTGGGTTTTGGAGCCCAGTGTGTGTTGTTACTTGCCTGCCGGGTGCAAGCTAGGATTAAAGATGATGGCCCACCAGTTCGTGGCTCTGTTGTTTCATTACCGTCTGTCTGAATCCAATGCGAACCTGCATGGGCCAGGCGGCTGTGATGGTGGCCGTGGATACTGGCTTTACATGTCCCAATTATGGAAAGGTGCTGAAGTCTGTTACTCATTAATGGAGAAGCAGTTGGCAGCTGTGTATGCTGCCCTCCTGGCCACTGAGAGTATTATGACCACAACACCAGTTATAGTCAAGACAACATACCCTATTGCAGGACGGGTGAGAGATTGGACGACCAAACCACATAGTGGTACAGCCCAAACCTCCACCCTGGCTAAGTGGGGTGTACATCTGCAACAATGCTGAGCTCTTAGCACCAGCCCGTTGAGGGCATAACTGTAGTAAGTCTTGGGTCCAGTCACCTATGTGACCTTAAAGTCAGGTGCAGCTGGGGCCCAGGAGGCAGAACCTGAAGTCAGTCCCTACCAGGAGGGGCAGACGCCCATCCCCAAGGATGCCTAGGTATACTGATGGTTCAAGCAGGATGGACACAGGTAGAGGCCAGAGCGACCAATGGGAAGAATTAAGAGCTGTTTGGCTAGTTGCTCATAATGAACCTTCACCTCTGGTGATCTGTACTGACAGCTGGGCTGTCTATCCTGGACTGACCCTTTGGATTGCTACTCAGCACATTAACCAGTGGATGGTAATGCACCATCCACTATGGGGTTAGGCCATGTGGCAGTGTGGTAAGGTGCCAGAGAACTGTAAAACTTAGTATTGACAACACCATTTCAAAGAGGAAAAGTCTGGCTTTCTGTCCCATCCTTTCTTTGGAAAATGGAGGAAAAAGAATATGAAAGTCTCCTGACTTGCCTGACCAGGCGGTGGTACAGTGGATAGAGCCTAGGACAGGGATACGGAAGACCCAGGTTCGAGACCCCGAGGTCACCAGCTTGAGCGCAGGCTCGTCTGGTTTGAGCAAAAACTCACCAGCTTGGACCCAAGGTCGCTGGCTCGAGCAAGGGGTCACTCGGTCTGCTGAAGGCCCACGGTCAAAGCACATATGAGAAAGCAATCAATGAACAACTAAGGTGTCGGAATGAAAAACTGATGATTGATGCTTCTCATCTCTCTCTGTTCCTGTCTGTCCCTGTCTATCCCTCTCTCTGACTCTCTCTCTGTCCCTGTAAAAAAAAAAAAGAAAAAAAAAAAGATCTTAAGTCTTCCTGCTTGCAAGGAAAACTGGGTCATTTAGTTTTAGTTCTCTGAAAGGATTAAGGTTATCTGGAGAACTTCCTTTCCCTTTCAGTAAAAGACAAAATTTACATACCACCCTACACTGATTAAAATCCCTTTCTGGAATACTGAGATTTACATGTTCCTCTATACCAGCTGTAGTCAACCTGGTCCCTACTTCCCACTAGTGGGCGCTCCAGCTTTCATGGTGAGTGGTAGCAGAGCAACCAAAGTATAAATAAAAAGATAGATTTAACTATAGTAAGTTGTTTTATAAAGATTTATTCTGCCAAACTTAGCGAAAATCCAACATAAAGTACTTGGTAAGCAATTATTATTATATGCTTTAACTTGCTGTAACTCTGCTTTATAAATTTTATAAAGTAAAGTTACTTCCCTACTTTATAAATCACCATTACTGTGGAACCGGTGGGCAGTTAGAAAATTTTACTACTAACAGAGATACAAAAGCGGGTGGTAGGTATAAAAAGGTTGACTACACCTGCTCTAGACAAAGGAAGAGAGATAGACACTAAAAGGTTTGTGAATATATTTTGATATGTAAAATGACATCACCGTTGTGTTACCTTGAAAGTTTTAACATTTTTTTAAATCTCCTAGACAAATGTTATAATCTTGTTAATGATTGTATCATGCTGTCATGCTCCCCACAACCTGTGGGTGGTCAAAGGGTATATAATCAGTCTCTGAGATACATTTGGGGCTGCATGATTTGGGTCTGCAATGCCCCATGTCAATCATATGTGGCCGGCATATTAATAAATCTCCTTTTATTTATTTATTTATTTAAATTTTTACTTTATTTTTTTTTAATTTATTCATTTTAGAGAGGAGGGAGGGAGGGAGGGAGAGAGAGTGAGAGAGAGAGAGAAAGGGGGGAGGAGCAGGAAGCATCAACTCCCATATATGCCTTGACCAGACAAGTGCAGTGTTTTGAACTGGCAACCTCAGTGTTCCCAGGTCGACGCTTTATCCACTGCGCCACCAGAGGTCAGGCAAATCTTCTCCTTTTAATAAAACCCTTCAAAATTCATCTGGACTTGGTGTCTACATAAACCCGCGGAAGTGAGGTACGATACTTTACAACAGCAGGACTTATGGGAAATAGGACACCAGAAACAGGTGACAGTATATCATGTCACGGAGCATGCCCCTCTAGCCCATCCTGGGAATGTTGAGGCAGATAGATACATTGACAGGGTGTGATGGTTGGAGACTGTGCCTGCAGGTGATGTGGCACAGTGGCTCCACTGGCAGCTGCTCCATGCAGGACAGAAAACTATGTGGGCTACGGTTAAGGCATGGAATTTGCCTGTGTCCTATGCAGAGGTACTTGCAGCCTGTGAGCAATGTGCAGTCTGTTCCAAGGAGCATCCTTGGAGACCACTGGTGTCACCTGGACAGATCCAGAGGGGTCATGTCCCACTGACACGATGGCAGATAGACATTATTGGACCCTTAAGAAAGTCAGAAGGGTACCAGTATGCAGTCACCTGTGTACATACTGCCACCGGCCTGCTTGCTGCTTACCCCACTTGTAACCCTGACCAGGCAGTCATACAGGCTCTGGACCACCTGAGTGCTGCATATGGGCGGCCGCTGGTTCTTGAAAGTAACAATGGTACCCACTCCACTGGTTCAATGGTGAGGCAATGGGCTCAAGAGCTAGGGGTGGACTGGAAGTACCATGTTGCCTATCACCTACAGGCTGCTGGTATCATTGAGTGGTATAATGGACTCTTAAAGCAGGGACTATGACAGGAGGGGGACACTGGCTCCCTTACTGGATGGATACGCCACTTATGGACAGTACTCTGGATTTTGAATGAGACCTCGATGGGGGAGCCTAGCTCCAGTGGAAGCCCTCCTGAATTGGGTACCTCTTCCCATTCAGTTGCAGATACGCACCAAGGACATTTTACTCAAGCCAGGTTTTGTACAGCAGGGCAGCGTGCTCTTGCCTGCCCCAACAGCCCTCCTTAAAGGCAAACGGTTACAATGAACATGCCCCTGGACCGTACAGGCGCCCCATCTGAGATGAGTGGCCCTGTTGGCACCATGGGGGAAGGGGCTAGAGGTGGACCCCCAGTTAACTCCCTGGGCAACCAGCACCTGGCTACCTAAGGTAGAAGTGTATTATCCCTTGAGTGCTCAGGGGGACAGCATTATGAAGGGCACCATTGTAATTTCTTTATGGCCCATAATGACTTCTCCCATTTTGCTGCACATAGAACCAACAGATCCTGGTGTTTTGTTAAAGTGACCAACTTTTTTACAGTGAAAAGGAGGATAAAAATAAATTGAAGGAAATATTGTAAATAAAAGAATCATTTTAGCTTGACCAGGCGGTGGTGCAGTGGATAGAGCCTAGGACTGGGATGCGGAAGGACCCAGGATCGAGACCCTCGAGGTCTCCAGCTTGAGCATGGGCTCATCTGGTTTGAGCAAAAGCTCACCAGCTTGGACCCAAGGTCGTTGGCTCAAGCAAGGGGTTACTCAGTCTGCTGAAGGCCCGTGGTCAAGGCACATATGAGAAAGCAGTCAATGAACAACTAAGGTGTCGCAACGCTCAACGAAAAACTAATGATTGATGCTTCTCATCTCTCCATTCTTTTCTGTCTGTCCCTGTCTATCCCTCTCTTTAACGCTCTTTCTGTCTCTGTAAAAACAAAACAAAACACCAAAAAACAAAAAAACCCATTTTATTCATTGCAACAATAATACTCTATAATATGATAAATACATAATAAAAACATTTGTAATATTTTATATTGTAATTATGCCTTCATGCCTATTAATTTTTAATAATAATTGTAAGAAAAAAGTACTCATTTAGTAAAACTAAATATCAAACAAAACCACTAATTTGGACTGATATTTGGGTGTATTTATCATTCTCTAATTAAAAACGTCTGTTTATGCAACTATTTAATCAAAATGTGTTATTAATAGATATGGTTTGAGGTTAGGTTTCCACTTTAAAACTCAAATTTCAGGAAAATACTTGTGAATAAAATTATACATATTTGGAAATTATTAAATAGATAATTAATAAAATGTGAATTGTGCCTGACCAGGTGGTGGTGCAGTGGATAGAGCGTCAGACTGGGGTGCGGAAGGACCCAGGTTCGAGACCCTGAGGTTGCCAGCTTGAGTGTGGGCTCATCTGGTTTGAGCAAAGCTCACCAGCTTGGACCCAAGGTCACTGGCTCGAGCAAGGGGTTACTCGGTCTGCTGAAGGCCCACGGTCAAGGCACATATGAGAAAGCAATCAGGTGTTGCAACGCGCAACAAAAAACTAATGATTGATACTTCTCATCTCTCCATTCCTGTCTGTCTGTCCCTGTCTATCCCTCTCTCTTGACTCTCTCTCTGTCTCTGTAAAAACAAACAAACAAACAAAAAACGTGAATAGTACTTACCTGTCTATGATTGAATATTAATTGAGAAAGAAATAATCGTGAATCTACAATATCGTATGTGCCATGTTGTTTTTCAGTAAGAAGTACACAAAGCCATTTGCGTGCTTGGTATATCACATGCACTCTCTCAAGGTCTCCCGTGCAGAGCGCATGCGTCTCATAATCAATGTCTCACTGCACTGTACTGATCCATGATGAATCGTCATGTCAAATACAAATACGTCACATCACACGCAATGGATAGACTCTGTGTCGATCGAATACGGACATTTACAGATTAGTCTTCCAATGTCAAAAAGGAGGACATGTAGGAGGGCACTTTTCGAGGGATGACAGCACTTACAAAAGAAGGACTGTCCTCCTTAAAGGAGGATGATTGGTCACCTTAGTATTGGCCAATAAGATTTGGTATGCCCGCTCAGGGCAGCCTCTGGTACCAGCTACGGTGCTGTCTGCAGACAAAAATCTGGCTTGTATTCTGCCAGAGGGAAAAGATTTGCCTCTCTTAGTACCACTGACAGCTCTCTCTTTTCACCATAGTCCCAATCTCAGTTTGCAGGTCCCAGGCAGCCTCTTCCATGGAGCTCTTGGTTTCCTCACACATGGCTGTAAAAGTCAGCCAGCTTACAGCCCCCAAAAGGAAAGAGCTGGAGCAAACGTGGGAGAAAGAGATTGGTGAAGATTTGCCTCTCTTGGTACCACTGACAGCTCTCTCGTTTCAATTATAGCTTATGATTTGGTAATTCTATTGCTATAGTTTGTACTGTTTCTGTTTATGCAATGACCTCACTCTTCGCACAGTGATCATCATGGAAGATGCCTGTGGTGTAGATTGTAAAGCCAGCAAAGGTGTGGAATGTTGGTCAAATAAGTTTATAAATATGATATATATGTTTGCTCACTTATAGTTTACAATAGGTGTGGGGGACAGGCTGTAAGCAGGCAGGGTTGTTATAGCCTAAGGCTTAGTTTTAAGACTAAATCTTTCCCACCCTAAGTGACTTTGTATCAGAGACTTCCTTGTTTCTATATTGGATTAAAGGTTTTGATTTCTAGGCTATAAAAGGAGAGCAGAGAAAGGTCACATGGAGGGGAAGAGAAGCAGGCAAGATGGCGGAATGCTGAAGGAGAAGCCAGTTCATGCAGAGAGAAGGAGATGGGGAACAGAGGTGAATAAGGCTGGTGAGCTAGAAAAGTTTGATTCTAGGAAACTCAGATAAGTCAGTGGTTTTGGGAGCCCTGAATGGAAAGGGAAGTGTTTTCCCACTGTGTGTATTTCTTGCCCTCTGGGTGCAAGCTAGGATCAAGATGATGGCCCACCAGTTCTTGGCTCTGTTGTTTCAGTACTGTCTGTCTGAATCAAGTGCGAATCTGCATGGACCAGGCAGCTATGATGGTGGCCGTGGCTACTGGCTTTACATTTGGCATAGTCGGCAGGATTCGATACAGATTGGTATGGAGCCACCACCACTTTTGAGTGGTGAGGTAGAGGACTGGCTGCTGTTATGGTTCCTCATGGCTGTCCTTTTGGGGGCCGTAGGCTGGCTGACTTTTACAGCCATGCATGAGGAAACCAAGAGCTCCATGGAAGAGGCTGCCTGGGACCTGCAAATCGAGCAGTGGAAGGAGCTGGAGCAAACGTGGGAGAAAGAGATGCCGACCCTTGAGCTGGAGCAAGCACAGGAGAAGGAGGCCTACCAGGTTCGTGAAATTTGTTTGGAAATGGAGCAGCTGTTGGAGAAGGAATCACAGGTTCATGTTGCAGCTTGCCCTGGACGTTGTGGAGAGCCAGCAGTGGCAGGAGGCCAGAGGCTCAAGCCCATCAGCAGGAGCTGGTGTTTTCAGTTTTTCTTTGGAGGATGAGGAGACTTGGGCTGGAGTTGCGATCTGCAGTCTCCAGAAGGTGAGAGCCCAACAGCAAGGAGTACTTACTATGCCCCTGTTAGGTCTGTGATTTTGGAACACAGGGGTGGATGCCATCATGCTCTCTGGAGCAGAGATGGAAATGCTGACTGCCATTGCCATGTGCTCCTTGAGACAGTGTAAGACCTGCCAGGATGGCAGGGATGAGGGGGGTGGTTGATGCCCCATGTACGTGGACTGATTCCTGGACTATGACCAGAGTAGGCACTGGCTCCTTTGTTGGATGGACTTACAGATTTGGACAATATGAAATACCCTGATGGGGGGGGGGCTTTGCTACAGGCCCTCCCTCTGCCCCGGGAAGCTTTTCCTGTGGCTAGAAAGGAGGGCGAGGACATTTTGCGCTTTGGACTAAGTGCTGAGACTGGTGTAATATACCTTTGTAATTGTTGAAACTGTACGATTTGTGCTATTGTAATTTGTGTAATGTGCCTAATTTCCTTGTGCAGGAATACCTGTGCTTTAGATTGTGAAGCGAGCAAAAGGGGTGGAATGTTGGTCAAATAAGTTAGTAAATATGATATATATGTTTGCTCGCTTATAGTTTTTGCGTTGAGTGTGAGGGACAGGTTGTAAGCAGGCAGGGTTGTTATAACCTAAGGCTTAGTTTTAAGACTAAGCCTTTCCCACCATAAGTGACTCTGTATGAGAGACTTCCTTGTTTGTATATTGGATCAAAGGTTTTGATTTCACTATAAAATGGGGTAGACCAGGAGCTTGCTCTCTCGGTTCCTGAGATTAGCATTAGAGAGGAGAGCAGAGAAAGGCCACATGGAGGAGGCCAGGAGAAGTAGCCATGATGGTGGAGTGCTGAAGGAGAAGCCAGTTTGTGCAAAGAGAAGGAGATGGGGAACAGAAGTGAATAAAGCTGGTGAGCTAGAAAAGTTTGATTCTAGGAAACTCGGATAAGTCATTGGCTTTGGGAGCCCTGAATGGAAAGGGAAGTGTTTTCCCACTGTGTGTATTTCTTGCCCACCGGGTGCAAGCTAGGATCAAGATGATGGTCCACCAGCTCTTGGCTCTGTTGTTTCATTACTGTCTGTCTGAATCAAGTGTGAACCTGCGTGGACCAGGCAGCTGTGATGGTGGCCATGGCTACTGGCTTTACAGTTGGTCAAATAAGTTTGTAAATATGATGTATATGTTTACTCGCTTATAGTTTGCATTGGGGGCTGGGCAATGCCAGATATAGTTGTCTGTGAGGTTGCAGGTCAACTTCCTGATTTGGAGGGGCCATTGTCTTGCTAATGTTTACTGGAAGAGAGATTCTGCCCCTACCACTGAGAGGTGCAGGAGGATTTCTTCTTTTTCTCCTCCCTGATCCCGGGCCCTCCTTGGGAAAAGCAGGTTTTCTGCTTTTTCTTTGGCTATTCTTGTGGATCGCCTGTCTTGGTGAGACAGCAATAAACAGAATAGCCCACCATCCTCCAACTTTGCAGTTTCTTTACCGTCTGCCCGAATTTAATAAGATCCTGCATGTGAATGGCCACGATGGTGGCGGCGGCCCCTGGCCTTACAGCATATAACATTCTTGGGACAACAAAATTATAGAAGTGGAGAACTGCTTAGTGGTTGCCAGGATTTAAGGAGCGGGAGGTGGGAAGGAAGTAGGTGTGACTATAGATGGAAAGTAGGACTGGTTCTGTGATGATGGAAATATTTTCTAATTTGACTGTATCAACGTTGTTGTCCTGGTCCTGAGAGTGAGGTATGGTTTTGCAAGATGTTACCATTGAGGGTAATTGGATAAAGGACACCTAGGTCTTTCTGTATTATCTTTTTTTTCTCCCTTATGGATTTTAAAGATTTTATTTATTAATTTTGCAGAGAGGAGAGAGAGGTGAGGGGAGTGAGAAGTATCAACTCATAGTTGCTTCACTTTAGTTGTTCATTGATTGCTTGTCATATGTGCCTTGACCAGGTTTTGGGCAAATAAGTTTGTAAAATGTGTTTTTTAGGTTTGCTCGCTTATATTTTGCATTGGCCTGGGCAGTGCCATGTGTATGTAGTCTGTGAAAGGCTGTGGAGCTTGCCCTCAGGGCTGCAGATTGCAATTTCGGATTACCTTTCTGCTTGGGAGGGGCCCCTGTACTGCTGATGTGTGCTGGAGAAGGGATTTTTTCCCCAGCCTGGGTTTTGCAGGAAGAGAAGAAGGAGTATAGATGTGGAATCCCAGTGAGAGGCTTTGGGAGCTCTGCTGAGGCTGGTGGGGTCTTTGATTCTAGGAGAAACCAGAGAAGATTCTCTGGGTCGTGGAACCAGGGCTTTGGGAGCTCTGAATGAGAGGGAAGCAGTCTTCCCTGCCTGTTTGCTCGTCCGCTGGTATAAGACTTTAATAAACAGAATGACCGACCATTTTTTGGCTCCACTCTTTCTTTAACTTCTGCCTGAATCCAGTGGGAACCTGCATGGCCATGATGGTGACAGCCATTGGCCTTACACCAGGCAAGCCTATTGTAATGCCAGTAGCCACGGCCACCATCACAGCCACCTGACCCATGCAGGTTTGCATTTGATTTGGACAGTCGGTAATGAAACAACGGAGCCATGAACTGGTGGGCCATTAGCTTTTGTCCTAGCTTGCACCCAGCAGGCAAGATATATACACACTGGGCTCCAAAATCCATTCATTCAGTGCTCACAAAGCTACTGACTTATCCAAGTTTCCTAGAATCAAAGGTTTCTAGTTCACTAGCCTTATTCACTTCTGTTCCCCATCTCCTTCTCTCTGCACAAACTGGCTTCTCCTTCAGCATTCTGCCATCTCGGCTGCTTCTCCTCTCCTCCACGTGGCCTTTCTCTGCTCTCCTCCCTGCTCTCTGCTCTCCTCCTGGAACACAATCACTCTTCTCCTGGAACAATGTGATCTCTCTTCCTTTTAAAACCTTTGGGCGCAAAAGTCCTCCCCAACACACATTAATTTAATCACACCCATCCCAAGCAAGAAGGGCAATTAATATTATCACCTGAGTGACGGGCTTTCACATGGGCAGCGTCATCTTTAACAAAATGAGCATAATATATATTTTATCTGCCCAACACCTATGGTTTCTTACCAGCAACCTCAACATTCCAAGTCAACATTATCCACTGCACCACCATGGGCCAGGCTCTGTATTATTTCCTACAACTGCATGTGAATCTACACTTCTCTCAAGATAAGTTTTATTTTTAACAGAGAATATAGTCAATAGTATTGTAATAAATATCTATTTTTTCAGTGGGTACTAGACTTATAGGGTGATCATTTTGCAAGTTATGTAAATGTCTAATCACTATGTTGTACGCCTGAAACTAATATAATATTGTATGTCAACCGTAATTGAAAAAAATTTTCAATGTTTTAGTTTTAAAATGTCCCCTTTCTAGATCATTGATTTTAATAAATTTGCTTTTAATAAAAAGTAAATATTTAATATATTACTATATGGCCAGTAGCCACGGCCACCATCACAGCTGCCTGGCCCATGCAGGTTCGCATTTGATTCAGACAGACGGTAATGAAACAGTGGAGCCAAGAACTGATGGTCTATTACCTTTAATTCTAGCTCACACCCAGCAGGCAAGAAATACACACAGTGGGAAAACACTTCCCTTTCCATTCAGGGCTCCCAAAGCCACTGACTTACCAGAGTTTCCTAGAGTCAAAGGTTTCTAGTTCACCAGCCTTATTCACTTCTGTTCCCCATCTCCTTCTCTCTGCACAAACTGGCTTCTCCTTCAGCACTTCACCATCTTGGCTGCCTCTCCTCTGCAATGCTAATAGCAGGATCTGAGTGAGAGAGCCCCCGGTCTGCCTCATTTTATAGTGTAGAAATTAAAGCCTTTAAGCCAATTTACAAATAAGGAAGTCTCTGATACAAAGCAACTTATCTGAGGTATAAATGGGATTCCTCATAAGAATGCACCACCCCACATCATGCAACAGTCAAGGGTGTGGGGGAAAGCTTAGTTTTGAAAAGATCTTAGTATTATAAGGATGGGAAAGGAAGTGGTTCTCAAAGTGTGTGCCCCTGAAGATTTCCAGGCATTGCAGAATATATATGCCTGTTGGGGACCAGAAAACCAATAAGGTTTTTGGAGTTTAGATTTTTGTGGGACAGAGGGGTGGTGAATTGGCTGCAAGCTGACAATCTGCCCAACCCCCCACCTCACTTGCCTGATTAGGTTGCAAAAGGCTGTAAAGTTGCACTACCCCCCATGTTCTCCAGAAAGACTGGAGGCAAGTTTCTTCTATCCTTTGTTTGGTGTAAAGTTAAGATGTGTATGGTGGGGTTTTTGGATTGATGATTAAACATAAAGAATTATCTCTTGAAACCTTTTGGATTTCTATAAAAGAAGAATATGTGTCAATATGTAAAAAAGCAAAAAAAAATATGTAAAAAAGCTTTGAACATTTTACTACAATTTTCAACATCCTATTTATGTGAATTAGGATTTTCTACCCGCAACACAATTAAGAGTAAAAAGAGAGGAATTCTTCAATGTATTGATGAGTAAATGAGAGTTTGCCTTTCAAATATATGCCCAAACATTGAAGAAATTGCTAGGACACATCAGGCTCATGTTTCTCATAAACACAAGAATGAAAAAACACATTCGCGCCAGGACCTGCCGAATTTACTAAATCTTACTAAGAATGTATCTATATATATAAAATAACTTTTTTGTCGCTTTTTAATTTTTTAACCCTTCTTTTTTATGAATTCTATAAAGCATAACAAAAATGTAACATAAAAATGTTTATTTGTTTTTATTTCTTTTTATAAAAATGGTTTTTTTAATTATTTTAATTTATTTATTCATTTTAGAGAAGAGCAACAGAGAGAGAGAGAGACAGAGACAGAGAGAGAGAAGGGGGGGAGGAGCAGGAAGCATCAACTCCCACATGTGCCTTGACCGGGTAAACCCAGGGTTTTGAACCGGCGACCTCAGCATTCCAGGTCAACACTTGATCCACTGTGCCACCACAGGTCAGGCTATAAAAATGTTTTTTAATGTCAGAATAATTTTAACTTTGTTGTATTTATTTAGTTTAATTACCATAAAAGCACACTTGGACTTTATATTTTTTCTTTAGTATCTGATTTAATTATTATAACATATTTCTCAGAAATTTGTATATAGTGCACCTACAATTATTTGTAGGATTTTAAAATCCTACAAATGCACCCCGACTTCAAAAAGTTTGAGAACCACTGCCTTAGGCTATAAGGATCCTGCCAGCTTACAGCCTGTTTCCCACACCCCATGCAAACTATAAGCGAGCAAACATATATATCATATTTACAAACTTATTTGACCTGTAATTACCAATATCATCCCAGTACATTTAATTAAAAACAGATCTGGTGCTTTCACTTTTCTCAATGCATGATGAGATCCCTGAGAGAAGGTAGGGAAGGTTATTTGGGAGCTGATTGGAGAAAGAAGTTGAGTATCTTGGAGAATGGGAAGAATTTCTTTCTTTTTTTGGAAGAATTTCTTGAAAGCATTGACAGCTCATTGAAGGTCTGAGATGATGAAAGTGAAATCTGTCTACATATTTGAGGAGAGCATTAAGGCACCAGGGAAATTAGTGTACTGGGAAAAGGAGTTCTACAGAATATAACAGGGAGGCCTGGCTGAGGGTCATTCAAGACCATGGTGGTGAGGGGGGCAGAGCTACATGAGCATGAGCAGAGGCTTGGTTTCTCTGATGGGAATTATCCCGGGGTAGAGCTGCAGCCCCCAGGAGCTTGGAAGGAGTGCTGGAAGCAGGGACCTGGGAGTGTGCAGGAGTTAAGGTCTGGGTGGGGGGTGGGGCTAGGGTTGACTTCACCAGCTCTCGCAGGATGACTAAAATGTTAATATTTCAAAATCTGGCAAATTTTGAAAACTCTTAAAAGGAAAAAATATTTACAAGTTATTATCCACGGTGCTTTCCTGTGATATTCTCAGTCTAGGTTCTTGACTCTTGGCCAACAGGGAAAAAACTCCAGATTCACGGATAACTCACACTGAGGTTTTGTGGGCTTAAGAACATCTTGCTTCTATTTGTTTTATGGTTCTCAATACTTATAAAATCTCCATGCTGAGGCATATAAATGGGGTCATGGATTCTTTTAAGTTGGTTCAGTCTTCTGTTTTAGAACTTATAAAATTGTTCATCAGCAATAGTTTATGAAGCTGGAGGAGGTTGCTACCCAATTTTCTGAGTCACCAAGGGATCAAGAGACAAATCTATGTGCATCTTCTTCCTGGGTTGAAGGCATGATTTTTTTTTTTTTTCTGAAGTTGGAAATGGGGAGGCAGTCAGACAGACTCCTGCATGCACCCGACTGGGATCCCCCCAGCATGCCCACCAGGGGGCGATGCTTTGCCCATCTGGGGCGTTGCTCTGTTGCAACCAGAGCCATTCTAGTACCTGAGGCAGAGGCCATGGAGCCATCCTCAGCGCCCGGGCCAACTTTGCTCCAATGGAGCCTTGGCTGCAGAAGGGGAAGAGAGAGACAGAGAGGAAGGAAAGGGGGAGGGGTAGAGAAGCAGATGGGTGCTTCTCCTGTGTGCCCTGGCCGGGAATTGAACCCAGACTCCTGCATGCCAGGCCAACGCTGTACCACTGAGCCAACCAGCCAGGGCCTGAAGGCATGATTTTAAGTGGCCTTTAAAACCATTTGCTATCTTCAGCACTCCTATGACAATTTGTGCCTGGATGTTTTGTTTGTTCTCTAGGTGTTCTAATTTGAAGATGAGTTTTTTTTTTAACATTTTTGTGTTTACAGTTTCTCCTTGTCAGGGTAGGAAGATCTCCTGAGACTTCATCTTAATGGGACACGCAGCTGTTAGCCCGTTCCTTTGGCTGAGGCTGCCTCCCAGAGGCTCCCTATGAGGGAGCCTTCTGCTGTAGATGGTCTCCCATGGAGACTGCCTACCAAGGAGCCATTGCTTCCTCTCGCAGTGCAATCTCAGGGTGGTTCCCAGGTTCCTGGTCACCTGCTACTTAGGAATTTCTAAACTCACCTTGTACAGAGCCAGGGAAGCTACAATCTGATTTGAATCTAGAATCTCTCCTTCAGGCATTTTGCACCAATGAAACCTATCCAAGAAGTGATGACGTCTAGCATGATGAGAGAATTAATTAAGGAAAGACTCTAAATGAGGACTTGGAGAATTGAATGCACTTGTCTTACACTGAGAATCAGATGAGAGATTGGGTTGCTTGTCTTTTTTTATTTTTATTTATTCATTTTAGAAAGGAGAGAGAGAGAGAGAGAGAGAGAGAGAGAGAGAGAGAGAGGAGAGACAGAGAGAGAGAAGGGGGGAGGAGCAGGAAGCATCAACTCCCATATGTGCCTTGACCAGGCAAGCCCAGGGTTTTGAACCGGCGACCTCAGCATTTCCAGGTCGACGCTTTATCCACTGCGCCACCACGGGTCAGGTTGGGTTGCTTGTTTTGATGTGTGTGTGAGCTTTTGAGAATGCTGGGAGCCACGCTAGATCGGCACAGTTGGCTGTCTAGAAATCTGTTTTAGTGTTCTGTACCAGATTAGGTTTGAAGAACTGAAAAATTAAGCCTGAGTGTTAATTAATATGTGTTGATAGAAGTCCCAGTTTCCCTTAAGAATCCACAGTACCTTCAGTGGAGCAAAAGGTAACTTGGGTCTTTAATCATTGTTGCCATAGAATTTCAAGATTTCTAGGGCAGGAATCAGTTGCATATTGAGATATTGCTAAATCATGGTCACCCGCAAAATAAACTCACTTTTATGCCCTTAGGCTCAGTTTATTGGATGTGGCAAACCAAATACAGTGATGAAATTTCTTCAAAAAACACCCAAAATGAAAGTGTCTGGTGGTCATTTAAAGTTTTTGCTGGCATGATTTTAAATTGCTTATATCTAAATATATTTATATAAGGAAGCTGTCTATACCAGTCAGGCCAATGAAGAAACTTAACAGGAATGAATGAAAGATATATGAATATTAGGATCCACAAATCACTAGACATTCCTCTTTCTCTCTTTCCCATTCTCTCCCAATCTCTCTCTCTTCCTCTCCCTGCCTCCCTTCTCTCCATCTTTCAGTCCCTCAGCCAGAGGCGGGTTTAATGGTGCTCGCCCTGGGCCCCGACTTCTGAAGGGCCCTGCAAAACCCCAACTTTACACTTTTTTCTAATGACACCAAGTTTGGTTTTATATGTGCAATTTTAACATTAATAGTACATAATATTTTTTATTTATTTAAAGACATGGTTAACATGTATTTTTAGTCTCCCTGTCTCTCTCTTTTTTTTTTTTTTTCCGAAGTTGGAAACGGGGAGGCAGTCAGACAGACTGCTGCATGCGCCCGACTGGGATCCACCGGCATGCCCACCAAGGGGCGATGCTCTGCCCATCTGGGGTGTTGCTCTGTTGCAACCAGAGCCATTCTAGCACCTGAGGCAGAGGCCACAGAGCCATCCTCAGCAACCGGGCCAACTTTGCTCTGATGGAGCCTTGGCTGCGGGAGGGGAAGAGAGAGACAGAGAGAAAGGAGAGGGGGAGGGGTGGAGAAGCAGATGGGCGCTTCTCCTTTGTACTCGGCCAGGAATCAAACCCGGGACTCCTGCTCGCCAGGCCAACGCTCTACCACTGAGCCAACCGGCCAGGGCCTATCTCTCTCCTTTTTAAGGGGCCCAATATTTTCTTCTGCTCCCAGGGCCTCAACCAACCTTAATCTGCCTCTGCCCTCAGTCCCTGTCTTTTCTCTCTCCTTCATTCAGTCTCTCCCCCTTATTTCTTCGGTTCTAGTGTGATTCTATAAATAATGAAGTTTGGTTAGTCCTGAGAGACAAATGAATTTATTGAATCCATATATCAAAAATTTAAGTTGTTTGCTCTTATAATTCCCTTTAGAATAGAAAATCCATTTCAGGTTACACACACACACACTATATATATATATATATATATATATATATATATATATATATATATATATATAATTTTTTTTCACATTTTATCAAGGGATTGAAATTTTATGAAG
Source organism: Saccopteryx bilineata (assembly GCF_036850765.1). Lineage (NCBI taxonomy): Eukaryota > Metazoa > Chordata > Mammalia > Chiroptera > Emballonuridae > Saccopteryx > Saccopteryx bilineata. The sequence goes on along the minus strand of NC_089490.1, from coordinate 262,730,705 downwards.
GGATGTAATTATGTTCTTTTCTGTTTTCTCTCCACTGTTTTTTCTTTAGGTTTTTTGTTTTGAGGTTTTTGTGTGTGCTTCCCTGAAAATACATTTTGTTCTGATAGGATGTAGAGGCCTGGTCGTGGCTGGACAAGGCTTACCCCATCTGTCCCACGTCCTGTATTTTCAGGTTCTGAGAAGCAGGCAGATTCTAAGCTTATCTTCTCAGTTCCTTCTGCCTGTTGTCTGTGAGAAATGCAGGGCTCTGAGCTTCCTGTGACTCTTTAGCAGAGTGAGGAAGCCATAGAAATTCAAATGATTATATTACAGTTAGGAACATGAAATATAAATAATGAAAAATCAGTATTGACAATGAAATTCCACACATCACACTTCTTTACTTATTATCTGGGAGAGGGAGACAGGCTGGCAAGGGCATGGCAGCAGGTGGGTGCCGTCATTTCATGCCACCCTGGCACCCAGGTACACCTTGGTTGTAGTGACTGGCTCTTCTGGTGGCATTTTCTTACATGCAGACTGCAGTGCAGGGGCAGAGGTGCCCTGGGGTGCCAGCTGCTCTCCTTTGGACACTGGTAACTCGGACCTGATGTAAGTCCTGAGGTCCACCCAGGCATGGGAGCTGGGGGAGAAGGTCAGAAAGAGCACGGGGTTTGAAGATACAAAGCCAGTGACGTGGCTGAGTGGAAGAGCATCCTATACCGCTGTCTCACAGGTATAGGGGCATGAGAGGTGGGAGGGGCATGAGATGGGAGCCGCGCCCCAATTCTGGCCCCAGGCCAGCCAGTCAGCCACTTGGTGCCTGGTCCTCATTTTTCTCATCTGTAAAATGAGTGGCTGGGACCCGCTGCTCTCAAGGTCCCTTTGAGTTGGCGCGGGGAATTTTTAGCTACCAAGATGAGAGGGAGGGAAGTCTTTGCAGAGACTGCTTTGCCTTTCTTTTCTCCCGTTAGCACATACATGCTCTCTCTGTTGCGTGAGCAAGCCCACCTTCTCCCTGCAGGGAGCGTGTCTGCGATGTCTTGTCATTGTCCTCTGAAACTGAGGGTGCCAGGCCATCCATCTCTGTTTTAAAACTTATTTTCAGTGGCTAATCAAAGATCAGGAATGTAGACTTTTTTTTTTTAACCTCCCAGATGGAAACTGATACTGAGACGGAGTTCTGACAGCTTCCCAGGAAAAAGAGCCGGCAAAGGGATGCAAATGCCACCACCAGGGAAGTTTAAAGATTTATAACAATTAGTGTTTCTGATATATTAATGACACTGGTGGTGGTAGCCCGCATCTGTCTTTGTCAAGTTCCATTGTCATTCAAGCACTTAATCAAGGTATATTGTCAGGGCTAAATTTATTTTCTTGTGTCTGCCTAGCCAGATAATTTGTCTGTTTTTTGACAGTCCTGTCTCAGGTGCCTGCATTGCACCAGGGCCTGAAGGGAGAGCAGAGGGTAAGTCCCCTCCCTGCTTTTAACATCTCATTGCTGACTGGCACACTGGGGGGTAAGACCTCTGAAAAGAGAAAACAGTACTACTTAAATGTCTGTTTTCCCCTCTTTGAATAAGAACACAGGTAGACTCATGACCACAATAAATGATGAACATTGCACCAAGTTAGGCTTGAAGGCAGATTCTGCATAAGGTAGCATGGCTCCCAGCTTCGAGTCCCTGTGAAGGAGAGGTGTGCACATGTGTTAAGAGATGCACATGGACATTCATCATGTGTCTGTATGCATGCATGAATACGTGGCACTGTGCCCTTGGTTTTTAGTGGTCCATAATGAAGGATGCACATGTGTTTTTGTCCTAAATTACTCTAGAGGATAGTAACAATTATGTCATTTCCCTTTTATTAAAACTTCAGAAATGAATTTATTTGAGTTCAGAACAAAGAAAAAGGGGTTAGCTTGGTCTGATAAATTTGAATTCTTTCTTTTAAGTAATGAGATCTTAAGGGTCTCTCAAGGTGTTTCTGTCTTTGCTTGGTAACCACGGATCTCAATTCAAAAGAACTCGTTTTATTTTTGCTCCATTTGACTAGCTTCGGCTGTGGTAGTTTATGTAAATAATATTTCAAAAAGGAAAAATATATATGTACAGACCCAGAGCAAGGTGACTCCACCTTAGGATACAGGGTCGTAATCTCTGAGATCCTTTGCTGCAGTCCTGTTCCAATGGTTCAAATGTTGTAAATAACTGTACCTTAATTCGCGGGTTACATGGAGACACCAAGTCCAAATGAATTTTTGAGGAGTTTACTCATTAGCCAGCTAGCTACTCAGGGCACAGTTCCAAATCATGTAGAAGTCCCTACCATTCTGTGGCTGATTTTATAGACCTTCAAATCACAAAGCTGCTGGGGTGGGTAAGGAGGGGCTCGTGATCCCTTTGTCTAGAGGTCTAGGTTACTCTCATGACTTTAGGAAGGGAGGGTGAGTCAGAGTGTAGGAATTCTTAATTAAGCTACATAAACATTCTTTTCTAAAGGCTTTTAAGAAAAGAGAAGTGAAGGGATTCTTAGATAAGTTCTATCTTCCTTGCTCTGTAGTTAAATTATGACTTATCTGACCCAGTTGTCCTTGTAAGCCAGGAAGCTCCTGCATTCTTCTCCCTCCACTCTCCACAGGAAGGAGGGAGCAAGAAGCCTGACTGCTCCTCTTTAAAATGGTGTTGCCGGCCTGACCTGTGGTGGCGCAGTGGGTAAACCGACAACCTAGAATGCGGAGGTCACCAGTTCAAAACCCCGGGCTTGCCTGGTCCAGGCACATATGGGAGTTGATGCTTCCTGCTCCTCCCCCTCTTCTCTCTCTCTCTGTCTCCTCTCTCTAAAATGAATTAAATAAATAAATAAATAAATAAATAAATAAATAAATAAATGGCGTTGCCAATACTAAGTTTTACAATTCTTTGGCACCTTATCACACAAACACTTTCATATTACTTTTGCTGATTTTTCACAGAAATGCTTTCACTCTTTCTAGCCCTGTGCCACCTTATATTGTTCTCTTATTGCAGGATGGATCACTTTTAACAACTTATGTATCTATCATCCCTTTTACTAGTTTATAAATTCTTTAAGTACCTTTTCCTTCTATCCTGAAAGCAAAGCCCCTGCATTGCAAACACTAAGTGCTCGGTAAATAGTACTGCCATGTAACCTGGAGGGTGCGATGCTAAGTGAAGTAAGGCAGACAGAGGCGAACACCATATGATTTCACTTATTTGTGGGATCTAATGAACACAATAAATAAACAAAACAAACAAACTCATAGATACAGAGAACACTTTGATAGTTGCCAGATGGGAGGAGGTTTGGGGGATGGGTGGAAAGAGGGAGGGTTAGAGATGTACACATTGCCAGTTATAAAGGCGGTCACAGGGATGTGGAGTGCAGTATCGGGAATATAGTCAATGACAGTGTGAGGACTGTGTGTGGGGTCAGACGGGTACTGGACTTGTTGGGGTGATCACTTCATAAGCTATATAAATGTCTAATCACTATGTTGTACACCTGAAACTAATATAATATAGTATGTCAACTGCAATAACAATAAAAAAAATAGGGAAAAAATAGTGTTGCCATATAAAATACTTGACATCCGATTAAAATTTAATTTCAGATTTTTAGTATACTTATGTCTTATGTAATACTTGAGGCATATGTATTAAAATTTATTTGAATTCAAGTTTGTTTAGGCATCCTCTATTTTTATTGGTGAAATCTGGCCACTGTCATAAATACTGAAACGGTTCTGTACGTAGGCACTGTCAGACATGTTGTCTCATAGGTATATGCATGGTAAGATAGGCAGGAAGTCAGAGTGCCTAGCATAAATGTTAGTACACCATCCTTTTCTTAATTATGGTTCTCCTATAGCTGTTTAGTCACCTTGGAGACAGGACCATCCTTGCAGATGACCCTGGGCAGATCTGATACATGATGGACACTTCGGCAAGTGCCGAAGCCCCACTGCCGTGCCTTCAGTAGTCATAGTGCTCTCTGTGGATTCAAACAATAGGAGACTAAATGCATTTAATGGAATGGTGAGAAAAAAAACGATCAGATTCTGAATTTTGAGAGATGACCATTTAGAGGGGACTGGAATCCCCAGTTGGCTACTCCCCCACCTTAGCACTACAGCACGCTGATTCCCATAAGCATGGCTAAATTCTCTAAAGGAGGAACGTTAGGTAGCCTGCTGATACTGTTACGTTAAAACAGACACCGACCCTGGACTTTGTGGCTGCCTAATGTCATCTGAGGTTTCAGAAGAAGTCAGTGGCTTAATAATAGACCAGAAATGGAAAGGTTGAATTCCAACCCTACACTGGTCATTAATTTCCAAGCAGTGCTGAGGCAATCATGATGCTAATCTTGGCTTTGAGTTTTCTTTTCTTAAAAACACGAGCAATGTTCTGTTATGCTTTGTAAAGCACTTAGTGATTTGTTAGAATTTGTTTCAGAGACTAGGGTTGCGGTTGGGATAACAGTGGCTCCTAAATCCTGTTGCTTTTAAACCACGTAGAGTTAACATTAGCTTTCTAGTCCCTGATCACCATCTCTTACCTCCAAAATCGAGCCCCTTAACAAATTACAACTTGGAGGCACTGGAGGCAATCAACTACACAATATTTTTGAGGAAATATTTTATAGTTCTGTTCTAGATTCTTTGCTTATTCAGTAATCAGTATCAAAAAACATTTCTTAAGACAAAAATATTAGACTCTTTTTTTCTTTTTGTATTTTTTCGAAGTTAGAAGTGGGGAGGCAGTCAGACAGACTCCCGCATGCACCCAACTGGGATCCACCCGGCATGCCCACCAGGGGGCGATGCTCTGCCCATCCATGGTGTTGCTCCTTTGAGGCCAGAGACATTCTAGTGCCTGAGGTGGAGGCCATGGAGCCGTCCTCAGCGCCCAGGCCAACTTTGTTCCAGTGGAGCCTTGTCTGTGGGAGGGGAAGAGAGAGTTAGAGAAGAAGGAGAGGGGGAAGGGTGGAGAAGCTTATGGGCACTTCTCCTGTGTGCCTTGACTGGGAATTGAACCCAGGACTTCCACATGCTGGGCCAATGCTCTACTGCGAGCCAACCAGCCAGGGCAAAAATATTAGATTCTTTACAGGATCTACATAGACAATGTTACTGAGGAAGAAGAATTTAAAATCTGTTTGGAATAAAAACCAGCATGGAGCTAGAAATTGTTCCAAATAAATACATATGGAACTATCCTGTTTCCCTGAAAATAAGACATCCTCTGAAAATAAGACCTTGTGCAATATTTTTCAAGCTTAGAAATATAAGGCCTCCCCTGAAAATAAGACCCAGCGCATTTTTAGGAGCAAAAATTGATATCAGACACTGCCTTATTTTCGGGGAAACAGAGTAGATTGTTATACATGGAAATAGAGTCACAAGAAATTCTTGATGGAATTCAGAGTTTGGCTGGTTATGCTGCTGTTTGTGATGACATGACTACAGTATATTAATAAATGTTGATTTTTTTGTTCAACAATAAATGTGAATTCTTGTTCATGGAAAAATAAGACATCCCCTGAAAATAAGACCTAGCGCATCTTTAGGAGCAAAAATTAATATAAGACACTGTCTTATTTTCGGGGAAACATGGTACACTGGTATGTGAATTCAATTTTATATAAGTGTTTCCTTATAAAAATAGAGAACTTGTTGGGAAATTTGGACTTGTCTAGGAACTTCTATTTAAATACGAAAGGTATTCTGTCCACTCTGTGGCTGCCTTTGTTCTTTTGTTTCTCTTGTAAACCTCCCGATCTTCTGCTCTTCCTTGGCCTCTGTCATACCTGTTTGGCTGTAGGGCAGTTGTCAGAAATGTTTAGCATCTCAGGACTGTCAGTGACATGTGGGTATGTCAGTGAAAGTATCTTAGTATGCAAAAAGGTATTATTGAGTAGGATTTATAATTTCTCCAGAAAGTGAGATGTTAAATAAAACTTGTTCTCTGGAATATGGAGAATAAACGAGCTTACTTTGAAAATCCACAGTGTTTTGTGGAGGTGTTGGACTCTTTCAGAAATGGGGTTTAGAAGAGAAAAATCAAAGCCAGAAGTGGTGTGGTGTTCTCTCTATCAAGTTTCAGGCTGCTGAGTGCTTTTCATTATTGTTATTCTTATAAAACAAACAGTTGGGCCAAAATTGAATACTCTTCCAGGCAGTGTGAAAAACAAAAAATGGAAGAAATATGAACCCTGGGAGAAATATAAATGAGAGACAGAGTGGAACTTTAATGCACACAGACACAAGTATGTGATTCTGTAAACGGTCAGTCGGTTCTGTGTACAGGGTGTGATATAGGGCTGCAAGTACTGATGAGAGGCGGTCCCAGTGGACCCAGAACTTACAAGGTAGAATAGCACGTTGTGTACTGAAATAAACAGCACTCTGTGCACCTGCCGCATAGAGACAGATGATATGATGTGGGAAGGGGAGGCTAGTAGCACCCCTGGTTGTGGATTTAATGAGTGTTGGGCAGATAAAATATATTATGCTCACTTTGTTAAAGATGGCACTGCCCACGTGGATGTCCATCACCCAGGTGATGTTAATGTGTGTTGGGGATGGGCTGTGGACAGGCAGGATCCTTGTAGCCTGGAGCTTGGTTTTGAGACTAAGCCTTTCCCATCCTTTTTGATGTGGGGTGGTGCAATCCCATCATGCCTCAGATAAGTGACTTTGTATCAGAGACTTCCTTGTTTGTATATTGGCTTAAAAGTTTTGATTTCTACAATATAAAATGGGGGCAGACCGGGAGCTTGCTCTCTCGGTTCCTGAGATTAGCATTAGAGAGCAGAGCAGAGAAAGGCCACATGGAGGAGGCCAGGAGAAGCAGCCAAGATGGTGGAGTGCTGAGGGAGAAGCCAGTTTGTGCAGAGTTTGTGCAGGGAGAAGGAAGGAGATGGGGAACAGAGGTGAATAAGTCTGGTGAGCTAGAAATCTTTGATTCTAGGAAACTTGGATAAGTCAGTAGCTTTGTGAGCACTGAACGAGTGGGTATTGGAGCCCAGTGTGTGTTGTTACTTGCCCGCCGGGTGCAAGCTAGGATTAAAGATGAGGGTCCACCAGTTCTTGGCTCCATTGTTTCATTACCGACTGTCCGAATCTAATGCGAACCTGCATGGGCCAGGCGGCTGTGATGGTGGCCATGGATACTGGCTTTACAATGGGTAAAGCATCCCGGAGGGGGACCTGAACCACCACCGAACACAAACTGTGTGCTCAAAACACTACAGGGCACTTGACATGTGTTATCCCTAGTATCATCATTAGAGGTGTGAAAATGGAAGCTCAGAGAGGGGAAAGTAACTTATCCAGGGTTCCCTAGCTCAGGTGTGGCCAACAGTTTTTGCCCCCGGGCCAGATTAGAAAGAAAATATTTTTCACGGGCTGGACGAAGTATTAAAATTAAAAAATGTTAAATACAAAAACGAGTCATTTAAGTAAAAAAAAATTTATTATGTAATGTGTTTATGAATAAATGTGAGTGAAAAAAATTTTAATATAGTATACAATATTATTTTAGTAAAAATATATTGTAATAAAAATTTAATTACAAACCATATAAATATTCAAACTGTATCACAGTCAATCAAAACAATATTTAATTAACAGAATAAGCTTGAAGGGGTTATATCACAAAACAATTATTTCGTTTTACAAACAGCCTGGACACATTTTCAGTTATCAACTATAGCTATTGTCTATGCTACAATGCCACTTGATTCAGCACACTTGACCACAAAACTAACAAATTGTTTGACCTTGGATGCGCACTGGCAAATTCCACCTAAAAGAATGTGGGTTTCACATCACTGCTAAACGTCAAACAGTTCATATTGAGTACAGATGAGTACAAGAGTTGTAAATTTTTATAATGGAATTTTTTAAAAAAATAAAGATGTATCACGAATCCATTCGACCAATTATTGGAAATTAACCATAGATTAGTCACACGCAGAATTCTTTTCCGCGTATCACTATCTTCTTAAATATCTCAATTTCCAATAATCAAAGATGCTTCCGCTTCTGAGTAGCTGAGATTTTAAAGTAGCGGAAAATATTAAAAATTTAATCGCGGGCCGCATAAACTCATTACGCGGGCTGGATCCGGCCCGTGGGCCGTATGTTGGCCATTCCTGACCTAGCTAATACTGGTGAACCCAGGATGCAAACCCGTGTCTGACTGGTTTCCCACTTGATGCTTCCAAGTCTGTTTGCTAAATGAATGAGAACCAGTTATCCCTGAAGTGCCCCATGCTAGAGAGGATTTGATCCAGTCTGAGGATGACACTGAGAAGGAGTGCCCTTGCCAAGAAGAGTTGTTGAGCTATATGGAAAGTCAAGGGGATAAAAAGTTGACCTTCTACTTTCCAGATGGTAGGATAGGCTCTTCGTTTACATTCTGAATTAGGCCTCACAGCCACCCCCACTGGGCCGAATCAGAGTGTGACAGGGGAGAAGATGTCTCTTGCCCACTTGATCCTTATTTTGAAGAGGGCAAGGTACCAGTCCTCGGGGAGGTTTTAGAGAGACGTAGAAGAGACAGGCAGGGGAGAGGTAGGAGAAAGAGGAAGAGAGAACAGGGAGCTGACAAGGAGTTTAACAGCTGCTCCCCTTATCTGCAACTGACTCTGAGAAAAAATGGTCCTATTTATTTGCTGTTTCCTTCCATATATCTTCCCAACAGCATTCATCAATATCTGTCATTTCCCAAGGGGGTTGGACATGTCTAGCAATTCATTCTCCTGAATTATATTTCAATACACGGATGGAGGAAGCCAGATTGCAGATGTTAACTCTGACCTGCGCCCAGCGTCGCTTAGATACCGCCACCAGCCGGCTTCTGCGTGCCCTCACTTAGACATTCAAAGCAGTAGTGCTTGGTATCCGACTCTTGTTACTGTCTTCTGATTAGAGTAGGCTCTATTTAATACTTCCTCAAAAATCAATTTGAACTTATCACATTAGCCTTTGGTCTAAAGCTTATGGCTAAAGTACTATGTTTTGTTTTGGTAGGATTGTTAAATCCAAAGAATCACCATCTGAAGGGAGACTACCTTAGTGGTCTAGATGCATCAGGAAGTTGCTGCCCAAGGCTGGGTCTCATTGAAAAGTGGGAAATTTTGCTAGGTGCTGGTACACTGAAAGGCAGCTATTATAATAATAGCAACGTTGAAGTTTCCTAAGCTCCATTCCATGTACAAACTCATTTGACCCTAACATCTTTCCTTATTAGAATTTTAGTTAGAGTGGTACTGTCCTTGGATGCGAGAAAATATTTCTACTTGAAGACTGAGTTGAGGGAAAACAAAAGAAAGGAAAAGCCAAATTTTTCTGTAAGTGTGGATTTGAATTGTATCCCTTTAAACAGGTATAGTGTGTTGGTGTCTTTATGATCAACTGATATTTGACAAAGGAGGTAAGAGCATACAATGGAGTAAAGACAGCCTCTTCAACAAATGCTGTTGGGAAAATTGGACAGGTACATGCAAAGAAATGAAACTAGACCACCAACTTACACCATTCATAAGAATAAACTCAAAATGGATAAAAGACTTAAATGTAAGTCACAAAACTATAAACATCTTGAAAGAAAACATAGGCAGTAAACTCTCCAATATCTCTCATAGCAATATTTTTGTGATTTATCTCCACAGGCAAGTGAAATAAAGGACAAAATAAATAAATGGGACTATATCAAACTAAAAAGCTTTTGCACAGCAAAAGACACCATGAACAAAATAAAAAGACAACCCACACAATGGGAGAATGTATTCACCAATACGTTTGATAAGGAGTTATTAACCAAATTTATTAAGAACTTCTAAAACTCATCACCAGGAAGGTAAACAATCCAATTTAAAAATGGGTAAAAGAACTGAATCAACCCTTATCCAAAGAGGACATACAGATGGCCAATAGGCATATGAAAAAATGTTCAACATCACTAATCATCAGAGAAATACAAATTAAAAATACAATGAAATACCACCTCACACCCGTCAGAATGGCACTCATTAACAAATCAACACACAGTAAGTGCTGGTGAGGGTGTGGAGAAAGGGGAACCCTCCTACACTGCTAGTGGGAATGCAGAGTGGTGCAGCCACTGTGGAGAACAGTATGGAGATTCCTCAAAAAATTAAAAATGGAACTGCCTCTTGACCCAGCTATCCCACTTTTAGGAATATATTCTAATACCAAATCACTGATTCAAAAGAAAATGTGCACTCCCTTGTTTATTGCAGCATTGTTTACAGTAGCCAAGATCTGAAAACAGCCCAAGGATTTGTTAGTGGACGAGTAGATGAAAAAGCTGTGGTACATATACAAATGGAATACTGTGCAGCCATGAAAATGAAGGAAATCTTACCTTTTGCGATGGCATGGATGGACCTGGAGATTATTATGTGAAGTGAAATAAGCCAGGCAGAGAAAGACAAATATCATATGGTCTCACTTATATGTGGAATCTAATGAACAGAGTGAACTGAGGAACGGAATAGAGGCAGAGGCGGGGTCACAGGGAGCAGAGAGACAGCAGTCAGAGGGAAGGGGGATGAGGGATGGGATCAGAGAAGGTGAAGGGATTAGTGAAATTATCTATACATAACACATAGGTACAGATAACAGAACAGGAAATCTCAGAGGGAAGCTGGGGGAGGGGGGCAAAGGGGTGTAAATAGGGACACAGGAGTGGAGGGGTGAGGGTGTTATATTCAGTGGGACACTTGAATCCATGTTAACACAATAAATTAAAATTAATAAAAATTTAAAAAGAATAAAAATATATGGTATGTTGGCATTTTTGCCTTTTTATCATAAAATGGCAGGGGTAACAGTGTGGCCCTCTGTATCTGAGGGTGAAAAGCCCACTGCTCCTTTGAATCAGCTTTCCACATCACCCACACTGGAAGTTATTCAGCTTTCCACATCACCCACACCGGAAGTTATTTTTTATTTAAATCTGCAGCTGCAGGCGACAGTGGCAGGGACAGCTTGAGATGCTGCTCCCTAGCATCATGGTTTGTCCAAAGGCTTTGATTTCTGTAGTGTAGACATGTGGGTTACTTTTCCACAGTCCCCAGCTCTCTCACAGTATGGAATTGGGATTTAGTAACTTGAAATATTTGCAATGTCCCCAATCAGTCTGAGCTTGCCCCATATTATCTTCTGCTATCTGCTCTGCTTTGCTTGCAATAAGATTCCTTTTAAAGTGTCCCCCTAATTTTGTCACCTGGCCCTTGTGGTTAGTAATGTTGCCTTGCCATTCTATGTTAAGTAGAGAATGCTGCTGATAAGTGAAATTGGGCATGTCTGGTGGATCTGAGTCTTGTGTAAAACTGGTGGAGTTTAGAGACTGCTGCATAGGGCCCTAAACTTGACTCACATCTGGAGGCCCCTTTGGCATCACCGTGTACTGACTACCTACCTCTCCCTTCAGCTTTTGGTTTCCTTGTGAATTGGAGATTCCCCGGCTAGTAGGCACTGTTCACTTCAAGGTCTTTAGGGCAAAGTTATGCTTTGGACTGTTCTTGTGGGAATAAACACAGCCCATTTTTCTTTTTTTGGGGGAAGGGGAAGGCTAGAATAGGCAGCTCAGTATAGGAATTAGTGAACTTCGTCACTCACTGGTCATAGGTCTGTTGGTTTCTCAAATTATATTTATTTATGTCATTAAGAAGAATGATTCAGCAACATTATTGATGCTGTCTAGGTATAGTTATTCTTTTGCAGCGGGGACAAGAAATTGGAAGTCAGTTGCCCATGTGAGAGGGAAGATGAAAGGAACTCGTCTCTGTGTGGTAGCAGCACAGCTGAAGATGGATAAAGGGAGGCTACCATTGCCTGAGGGTGTGACAGTCGTGATGATGAGGGAACCAGTGTTTAGGAGTGAGCAATGGGGCATGGAAGAGGAATATCTTGATAATGATGGAGCACACTTGAGGGCGATGGCTGCTGACTCATGGGTTCTACCCAGAGCCAGCCAGTGACTTACCACACTCTTTAACCTTTCTCCATGGAGGGCTCTTAAAGCACACAGTACCTCTGATGTATAAATGATTCAAAGGGCTTAAGTTATTAAGTGTGATTTGTAAAAGCAGGTGCCGATGTAGTTTAATGTGGATAAGTCCTTTTGGACAATAAAACACCCCAGGATTTTTTCCTTTGGAAGGTACAGTGTTTTTGGCTGAGCAAGGGAAGGTGGTTTTGTGTGTGGTGGGGGGTGGGGGGCTTGGTAAAGTATACATAACAAAACTTGCCATTTTACCCATTGTTCAGTGTCTGACGCAGGGACATGCAGTCACCACTACCAGTCTCTAGAACTTTTCATCATCTCGAACTGAAACCCGATACCCGTTAATGAAACACTAAGTCCTCATTCCCCTACCCAGCCCCCAGTATATACTTATCCCTTCTGTCTCAATGAATTTGACTATTCCAGGAACCTCCTGTAAGTGGAATCATGCAATATTTGTCTCAAAGGCTTTGACTTATTTTATTTAGCGTGTTGTAGCATGTGTCAGAATTTCCTCCCTTTTAAAGGCCGGATCATATTCCATTGTATATACCACATTTTGTTTATCCATTCATCCATCAGCGGACACTGGGGCTGTTCCTGCCCTTTGGCTATTGTGAATAATGCCGCTATGAATATAGTGTACAAATAGCTGTTGATGTCACTGCTTTCAACTCTTTTGTGTGAATACTTAGAAGTGAAATTAAGCAAGGAAGTTTCAGTAGGCAGTGGGGAGGGTAAAATACCGGGAATAGCCCTCCTCCCACTTTCGTGAACTTTCTGGGGGCTACTGGGAGAGCTTCAGTATCTACTCAGGTTAGCAGCAGCCTGGTAGTCAAAAGGTAAAGATTTAGGGTAAGAGATGTGAGCATGTGACTCCATCCTTCTGCTCCTGGTTCCAGTACACTGCTAGCTTCCCATTGTTCCATTTGTCCCCAGGCCCTGGGCCTCTGTAATGCTATCCCATTCTCCTTCCCTCCCATATGCGGCTCCTGCACCTCCTCAAAACCCCAGGGAGCAACATGGGCCTCTTCAGCTCCCCCTTTGTTCCTGGTTGGTGCCTCAGAGGCATAAACAGACCTTTTCCGAGTCCTATGCATAACTGAGCACCAGAAGCCTTATTCGAAGGCTGCTTTGTGATATAGTCACTGGTGCTTATTTTTCCCTTTGATGTCCTGTTTGTACTCTAAGGGAAATAACCCAAAATGTGAGACTGTGGACTGACTGCTAAATCTATGGTGCACTCCAGGTGATATGGAACTTTTTTTTACTGGAAGCTTTTAAATCTAGTCAGGTACCATTACTCCTTGATGGTAAAGTATGCCTCCAGAGGCTATATTTAATTCTTTATATAGCCATTCTGCTAAAAATATTGCTGACCTGATATTTTTGTCTTCAAGCTTTGGGGGTGCCATGAAGGCATGGACGTAGCTCATGTTTGAAAGCAGGTGTTTATGGAGCTCTTGCATTTTGTTTCTTGGAATTCAGGATGGAAACAAAGGAAAACACATATCAGGATAGAGACCACAGGCAGCTGAGATAGAACCAAGGCACAGTCTGGGTCTGGGCTCAGTAATTTGCTCTTTTTAATGTATAACCTTCAAAGGTTCTGGGTCTTCCCACTCTGGTAAGTGGAGGCTCTGCGACCAAAACAGTAACAATATCCAGAATAAAAGCCCATTCTAATCACCCACACCTGACAGGCTCTTGCACCATGCTGGCTAACAGGTTCCAGCTTTAATACAGTCCTCTATTATTGCCTCTCAATTTCTTGTTATGTCGGTAGAAAATATTTAAGGAATGTTTCAATGAACATACTGGAATTTTAGAAATGTGTTTCCAAAACGCATAGACCTGATCAAAGTTCCGATTGTAGCGGCAAGCTACGCTCAGTGTTAAACCATAGCCAGATTGCTGGGCAAGCTCACCTCTCATACAGCACATTGGGAATGGTATTATCCATTAATTTCCACCCTCTGCAGCTGAATACTGCAGTTGACAGATGCTAATTTTCTTAAATTGTGGGCAGCAAATGATGCATGAATACAACAGCAACACACTTTTTAGAAGCTCTTGGTAGTCATCAGAAAGGGAATTTATATAAAGTTTGATGTAATCACTACCAACTATGGCACAGTGTTAGTGCCTCCTAATGACTGCCTTCAATCCATCTGTTGTCTTCTTCTCCCTATTAACACTAATGGGGGTCTAGGCAGGAATAAAATATCCCATGTGTTGTGCTAACAGACCCTCCAATTTGTAACATCCAAATGATTCCTAAGGACAGGCTCACACAAGAGTAATGACATTTAAAATGCAACCTGCAATAGAATTGTAAACATTTCATCATATATGTAGATACATGATTCCTCATTCAATTATTTTTTTCAGTGGCTTAACAAAATCTTATTTCTTGCTCACCTTATAATTCATTGTGTGTTGGGTAGCCCTTTGTACTTCTTGTTTTAGACTTTGCAGGTATTAAAATATTCCTTATATAATATATTTCCTATTTTTGATTTTCAGCCACTCGGTAAGTTTATCCCTATTTTACAGCTGAGGAGCCTGAGGCCTGGAGAAGTCCATGAATATGTTATGGAATCAGTTTTGGGGACAGACTTGTCACTCAGCAGTCTGACTCTAGAGTCAACCATAACTACAGCAATTAATTTTTACTGTTACTGGCAACGACTTTTATGTCTTGTTAAGTTGGCTAAGTTCAAGAACGTATTTCTAACTCAGTTCTAAAACTTATCAAGGCTGACCTGCGGTGGCGTGGTGGATAAAGCATCCTGGAGTGCTGAGGTCACTGGTTCGAAAACCCCGGGCTTACCCTGTCAAGACACAAGTGAGAAGCAACTGCAGATTGATGCTTCCTGTCCCTCCCCTCTCTTTAAAAGAAACAAGAAAACAAACAAAACAACTAATCAATTATTGAACACAAAACGGCTCCCTTTGGGTTAGGATCTGTTAAGTCACAAAAGAATTCAAGATTCACAGAGTCTCTTCTTGCCTAACTCCAGCTGGGCTCAGCCTTGACCAAACACTTGCAAAGTTTTTAACAGCTCAAGGCTATATCCTCAGGATGACCCTAGCTTCTTCATATTATTCTTTTATTTTCTTTTAAAATTTATTTATTGATTTTAGAGAGAGAGGAAGGGGGTTGGGAGAAGAGAGAGAGAAAGAAGCATCAATCTGTTTCTGTATGTGCCCTGACTGGGGATCAAACCAGCAACCTCTGCATATTGGGACGGTGCTCTAACCCAGTGGTCCCCAACCCCCGGACTGCGGACCAGTACCGGTCCGTGGGCCATTTGGTACCAGTCCGCAGAGAAAGAATAAATAATTTACATTATTTCTGTTTTATTTATATTTAAGTCTGAGCGATGTTTTATTTTTTAAAAATGACCAGATTCCCTCTGTTACATCCAACTAAGACTCACTCTTGATGCTTGTCTCAGTCACATGATACATTTATCCATCCCACCCTAAAGGCCGGTCTGTGAAAATATTTTCTGACATTAAACCAGTCTGTGGCCCGAAAGAGGTTGGGGACCACTGCTCTAACCAACCAAGCTATCTGGCCAGAGCAATCCTAGTGTCTTTAAAGTGCCTGCTTGAGAAAACTCAAGGCTGCCAAAAAATTTACTCTTTGTTCTGGCCACCAGGTAGGGTCTCTGTCTGCCAGTCTCTGTGGTAGGGTAGAAATCTAACTCTGATTGATAATGGCCACCTAGCAGATGAGCTGGCTTGACTGCAGTTCCACTGACTGACCCTTTCCCTCCTCCCCCCTTTCTCCTCCCCCACTGTAACCACCACACTCTTGCCCATGTCCCTGAGTCTCATTTTTTTATGTCCCACCTACATATGGAATCATATAGTTCTTAGGAAAACTTAATTCTTTAAACTTCCATTATGCCCTGCAGATAATTTTTAGAACAACAAAATATTATAGCATCTTTCTCCCTGGACCTAGTTGTAAGGTATTTTTCCCCGCCAAGAAGGAAGAAAGAGGCCAGAGCCACAAAGTGTGGAATAGCAAACGGCTTTATTGAGTACAGAGCGCGCATCCCGCCTGGCAAGGTTCCCTGGCCCCGAAGAAAGAAAGATGGAGGAGATGAAGGCCAGGGAAGTTGCAAAGATTAAACCGCGTGGGAGATATTTAAAGGGTCCCTCCAGGGAAGTGGAGCTAACATGACGTGGTGAAATCCCACTGGCTGGCAGACGATCGCTTTTTTCCAAAAGGTTCCTGTGAAGCCTCCTTTTGGCTCACTTGGTTGTGGGTGGTCCTAGCCAAAGTTCGCGGGTCTGAGTTCCCCAAGTGACCATCCCCCATTATCCACCGACCTTACACTAGTCCCCATTTTCCCTGCCAGACATAACAACAGTTTTTAAGAAATACTGTCCTTTATTGTAATATTGTTCAATAGTTTTTCCTATTTGTTTGGAGATTTCCCAAAGCCTATTTTAGTCCAGTTTTTAGTTCATGTTTCAAAATAAGGCAAGGAAAAATAAAATTTCTAGACTTTAAATGTAACATATCCTGCACAAAATATATCTGCATGTTTTTGAGATGGTGACCAGAACCACAGAGTATAATTATATCTGAATTTTTAATGATAGGGTTTATGCTTCAATTGACTTGCTCCATTTTTTTGCTTAGCAAAGGTCATAACCTATGATGTGGTGTTGAGGGGAGCATGTGCCAAAATCAATTTTGCTAGAAAATAGAGGTTGCAGTTAGAAAATTTGGAAGAAAATCACTGAAATGTTTATGGTGGATTTCTCTGGTGTGATGGTAGGTGATTTCTTTTCTTTATATATATTTACATTTTCTACCATTGAGTGACAAGAATCCAAGCAAAAAAAAAAAAGATTTTTATTTTTACTACTTTTATGGCTAAATAGCTAACATTGACAGAGTGCTTTACTTATAAAGTATTATATTCCCCTCAATAACTTTACGTGGTCAGACCTATCATCTATTCTATCCCTATTTTAGAGATGGAAAAATCAAGACCAGGAGAGGTTGACTAACTTCCTTCCCTGGTGTCATTGAGCTATAGATCAATATCTCAAAAGTTGATCTAGTTTTCTCTAGAGTCTGTGCTTTCATTATATAATAGGAGAGTGAAAAGCGATTTTGGCAAAATAAGGGACCATTTTCCCTTTGCAATGAAAAAATATATATTTCTGAAAGCACTCGTACTAAAGCATTAGACTTCTCAACATGGAGACTTGATGGGAGCTGCCCCTAGCTCCTATACTTTGGAAGTGCTGCTAGCGAGTTAGCATGGACACTAATAGTCAACTAGTTAATATAGTGCAACAGTATTAACCAGTGGGATATGCTTGTGAAGTGTATGCCATAGGTAAGAGAGTGGGGCTCTTTTATAAGGAGCATATCTGTTGGGAAAAATCTAAGGAACAAATGTCATCTCTCCTTCAGAGCCACTGGCCACATATGTGGTTGTAATCCCTCCTGATTCCGAGAGGCACAAAGCTAGAGTCCCCCTTAGATGGCATTCTGTGGGTTACCTGCCATCTTTCATTGTCCCCCCAAGTTTTCTGGGAAAGAAGTGCTCACTGGTTCTTTCATCATTCAACAAATATTTAATAAGCACTTACCATGGCCAGTCATTGTGATAGCAATGGGGCAAAGCAGATAAAAATCAAACATGGCCTCTGCTTTAACTGAGCAGCATTACTATGTGAATATTCATGTCCATCCTAACTTCCTGAAGTCAAAGAGCCTTATTTCTTGCATATTAATAACTAGTTTAGCCCATGTACTAAGGAAGTAATACAGTGTGAATTGGTTCAGCTGTTTGACTTTCAGAGGCACACACATATATTAGAGTTCAGGCTGATGTAAATGGCTCAGTGAAGCTCGAGTGACATTGATGTCCTGATTTATGCAAATGGATACAATTATGTGTTCTGTGGACGTGGTTGGATGACCAGCCAGTGCTTGAGAGAGAGAAGCTGGGAGACACAGGCACCAGCCCCTTTTCACCTTGAAAGAATTCTGACCCTTCCTTTTGTTGGTCATGATCTTCACTTTGTAGACGCTTTTCCAGATGAATCCTAGATCACTTTCCATATTAGACATTTTAAAAGTGCGTTTGTAAATGCACACGTTTATTCTAAGATGCTGATATTGCTCTGTGTATTTATATATATTCTCATTACCTCCCCATGGAATAGGCAGAAATACTAACAAGAGACTTAATTCTGCCTGACCAGGCGGTGGCGCAGTGGATAGAGCATCGGACTGGGATGTGGAGGACCCAGGATCGAGACCCTGAGGTCACCAGCTTGAGTGCAGGCTCATCTGGTTTTAGCAAAAAGCTCACCAGCTTGGACCCAAGGTTGCTGGCTTGAGCAAGGGATTACTCGGTCTGCTGAAGGCCCGCAGTCAAGGCACATATAAGAAAGCAATCAATGAACAACTAATGTGTCGCAATGCGCAACGAAAAACTAATGATTGATCCTTCTTATCTCTCCGTTCCTGTCTGTCTGTCCCTGTCTATCCCTCTCTCTGACTTTCTCTCTCTGTCTCTGTAAAAAAAACAACAACTTCATTCTGCCCTAGAGTAAAGCTACAGATACTGGATGTGAAGAGGTTTTCTTGGGTTTATGTGGGAAATCAGGTCAGAACTTGCCACTGGACCTCTTGGCTTAATAAAAAACAATTTGCCTCTTGTTGCTATTGGTAAATGTAATTATGGCAGAATTAATTTAGAAAGATGGACAAGAAGGGATCTGTCAATGCCATGGAAGTGCAACTGTTCTGCCTGCCACTTACATTGTCTTCTCTTTAACCCCAACAGGGAGGTACCTCCTTCCAAACCCCTTGGCGGGACAGGCCTGGTCAGCCTCCGCGGAGACATCCAACCTCGTGCGCATGCGCAGCCAGGCCTTGGGACAGTCGGCGCCCTCGCTCACAGCCAGCCTGGTGAGTATCTCTGGGCTCTGTCTGCTGTGGGTTGGGTTTGATCCGTCTGGCCATCTCTCTAGGAGATGTTTTAATTTTATCAAGTTTAATTAGATTTAAACTTACATTTAACATTAAGCACAGATTTGGCAATGTGAACTTCCTTGCTTTCAATGTGCTTTCTTCCAAGCCTCCCCTTCACCCCGCCAATTTGAAGTATTTCTGTCAACTTGGCTCTGTCTCTGCTCTCTTCCCTCAAAAGAAAATGTTCCTACACTTTAAAAAAACTTTTATTTGCAAATAATTTCAAACTAACAGAAAAGTAGCAAGAATAAGAAAATAATAGAATACCAGTTGCTCATTTACACAGATTCAACTATTAACCTCTTGCCCAACTTGCTTTGTCAATTGCTGTCTCTCCGTCTGTACATACACGTGTGTACACATATGTATGTATAGACGCACATGGGTTACGTGTGTACACATATATATGTATAGACGCACATGGGTTGTGTGTGTACACATATATATGTATAGACACACATAGGTTTTTTAACTGTTTGGGAGTAACTTGTATATATCACAGCAATCAACTCCAGTAAATTTATGGCTGACATAAGCCTTTTATCTACTCTGCCACCTGCCTTTTAATTTTATCTGTTGGCTCATTAATATCTTTTATAGCATTTTCCCTTCTCTCATATAGAATCCAGTCTAGAGTATGTATTGAATTTGTCCTATCTACGTGGTCTACTTTAATCTGGAATTTTTTTATAGCCTTTATTATTTTTTTTGCCTTTTTGACATCGATATTTTTGAAGACTACATGCCCTACCCATGTTTTTTAATGGCATATTTTTCATATTATATGTGTCTGCTATGCCTGATATTTCTTCGTGGTGAGATTTATGCTCTTGCATTCCAGGCCGGAATATGACATGGGTGATGTCATGTCCTCTTAGGGCATGCCACCTGCCACCACATGTGGCCCATCTGCCCTCTCTGTGCAGTTAATGTTTTTTTCAGTCAGGGTGTTGCCCAGTTTCTCCCCTGCAGTTAGACCTTTTCTCTTGTATTTTCTCTCCAAGGAGTTAGACACTGTCAGACTTTGCAAACATGCTTCTTATCAAAAATTTCTTCTAGATTTCCATGTCAATGGTGATTCTTTTCTGGACCCTTCTTTTCTATAATAATTAAAAATGGCCATTATTTCAACTCGAGCACTTTCTCCACATTTACCAGTTGGCACATGGTATAAATATTTGTGTATTTGTTAGCAGCACAGACTTCTACATTTCTTCTTTTGTATTTTTTCCAAAGACCACCTTTATTTTAACCATGACCCTTACCAGAATTTTGTTTTCTAGTGGATCCATTACTTCTCGACTTTAACCTTTGGCCTAAAAGTTTTGCAAGTTATTTTTGCATTGGTGGTAAAGGTGGTATGGTAGGGAAATGGATTTTTTAACATCCTTTACTGATGATGATACAAATAATATGTAAATCAGTACGTTGTGATGCTTTATAATTTTATGCATTGATAATAGATTATGTTGGATATTTGGAAATCATTCAATAATGCAGATAGATGTGATATAGGTCTAGCTCAGGGGTCTCAAACTCAACTCAGCATGTTGGCCGCAGAGCAAGATCACAGCCGTTCGGCGGGCCGCACTAAGTCTACAAAAGGCAACTGTTACGCAACACTTTTCTCACTGCAGTTGAAAACAAAAAAAAAATCAGTACAACAAGCACAATCGTACATGCAGTTTACTCAGTGTCACAAAACGACCAGAAACTGTAGTTCGCATCACAACTGCTGTTAACTAAGCTAATATCTAGCTAGGATGCTAGAGGAATGAAAAATACAAGTAGGCCCCTAGGCTTACTTAATTTTATCCAAAATATTTTGAACTTCGTGGATTAGTCTGCGGGCTGCACAAAATTGTTCGGTGGGCCGCGAGTTTGAGACCCCTGGTCTAGCTTATAGTCCTGCTTTTGCCTTTAGGGAGCTGTGGGAACTTAGCAAGTCACTTAGTTTCTTAAAATTGACTGTAATCTTTAAGCCAAAAATTCATTGTTGTCCTCTCATAAAAATTCTGGGGCTCATTTTAAAGGTGTAATTAAAGTGATGATAAGATTTTCCTCCATCTCAGCTCCAAGTTCAAAGTTACTTTTTCTTCTTGGGAAATTTTAGCAAAGGTTTATTTTACTATAAGCATTTACTTTTTCAGGAAAAAGGAAAGTTCCTCACAATTAGTGATTTTTAAAAAACAGAAGTGGTTTTTGGACCACTGCAATATTATTCTTAACTTAAACAGTAATCTTGTGTGTTTATTGCCAAGAAAATTATTCTGATTAGAGAAACATTTTCACAAAGTAATGTGTGTATACACACATACACACACACACATATGTATGTGTGTGTATATATATATATATATATATATAATCTAATAGTGATAGTTATATACTCAAAGACATAAACTTATTTACTTAAGTTATTTAGGAATTAGATAGAAAAATGAGGATGATTCACCTGACCTGTGGTGGCACAGTGGATAAAGTGTCAACCTAGAATGCTGAAGTCACTGATTCAAAACCCCAGGCTTGCCCTTCATAGCACATACAAGAAGCAACTACTACGAGTTGCTTCCTGCTCTTCCCAACCCCCTTCTCTCTCTCCTCTTCCTAAAATCAATAAATAAAATCTTTAAAAAGAATGAAGACCATTAATAGAAAACAGAAGAGTACTTCCCAAAATCTGTCTGATGACATTCTTATTAAAGTGTCACTTAAATTTTTAGCTTATCCATCCTGCAAGTTTTCATAGTGTTTCATAGTTTCTAAGACTAGAGGAAATGCTAAAATACCATAGCAAGCAAACTTAAAATAGTACCTGCCACATAACAAGTCTCAAATGTTAGCAGTATTAATACTTCTATTCTTAACATATTATGGGTAAGTTTGGAAACAGAAGCCAGACTTGATTAACCATTTCCTACTAGACAGTGAAGGTTTAAAAAGTAGCCCTCACCATACCTTTCAACTCAGAAGTTTCATTAGTTTCTAATTGTAGTCCAAAGAAAACTATCTGCGAGCTGTTTGACCAAGCCTTCTGTTGTCTGACCTGTGTTGTAGGACCAGTGGCAGCAGCTGGAGGAGAGCTGCCGGGCAGAGCACTTCGAGTTCCTCGTTCTGCTCATATTGGTCAAGGTTTCTGTGCCACATCGTTTATGTCATTGTGTCCCTCGGGACCTGTGAATGACATCTGCTTTTGATACCCCTTGCGGAAGTACTCATGTTACTTGTTTTTTGGATTGGGTCATGTCCAAAGTGTCTCTGTTGATTACAACTAAGAGATTTGAGAGGGCTGCTCAATAGATGGAAATGTACACCTATTAAACTTTCTTTTTCTCCCCTCCTCCTTCTTTTCCCTTTTATCTTCTCAACAAGCTGATGTTTCTAGAAGTACATCTTATTTATTTTTTTTCCAAAAGTTATTTTAAATTTTTATTTATTGACATTTAGAGAGAGGAGAGGAGAAAGAGAGAGAAGGGCAACGGGAAGAAGCAGAAAGCATCAACTCATAGTAGTTGCTTTCTGTCTGTGCCTTGGCCAGGCAAGCCCAGGGTTTCAAACCGGCGACCTTGGCTTTCTGTATTTTTTGTTGTTGTTTGTTTTTTCTTTCTAACAAGACGGGCTCTGCTTTATTTAGAACATCAAAAATGACATACGGAATGGGAACCATAACATTATCAGCTTTCCAGGTTGACGCTTTATCTGCACCACCACAGGGCAGGCTGGAGGAATGTTTTAGAATAGAACATGCTTCGCTCTGATTCTTTCTCCTGGCAGCTCTGTTCACCCGACTCACCTTAGAGTGAGTTGTAAGTCAACCTTCTTCCTCCTGACTCTCCTTAGCATGAATCACAGTGCACCTTTGTTTTAAAAAGAGCTTTGTGTTTATGCCTAATATTCTCCTGCTAGATTGCAAGCTCCTTTAGGGCAGAAAACCTGTCTGATTTGGCTTTCTACTCCTCACTGCTTCTAGCACAATGCCTTGCATGTAGGAGGCATTCAGTGAATAATATTGATAGAACAAGTAATTATTCCTACAGAGCGACAGATTTCTTTAGTTGTGAGGCGAGAGTGATGGTGTGATTCTGTGTGCTGTAATGGGTGACCTAATAAGATCATCCGTCAAAACCTCTTTGGTTTTACTGTGCAATGTGCATCCTACAATTATGATAGCCTCAAAGTCCATGTAATGGGCCAAATCCCATTTAATTTCATCAGCTGCTTAGAAAATATGGTGACAAAATTATAAAGAGCTTAGTGTCCACATTCAAGGAGATTTTTATTAATCTGCTTGTAAGCAGTCCTGTAATCACATTGGTTTAAATATTATGTTGATTCATTGAAGAAGGAAGTTAAAGCGAAATATGTGTTCAAGTGTGGGAAAATTGGAAAAATAGGAATCAAAGCGGCTTATGTCAAAATAACAGCATTACAACATGATATAACAGAATTTCTGTTCAGCACAACAGAAAAGTGTAGACCCTCAACCCGAGAGATATTCATATGTTACTAAGATATACATGAGGGCCCCATGGCTGAAAGGTATTCATATGTTAGTAAGATATAAATGAAGGCCCTGTGGTTTGGTTGGTATAAATTTTAGTGAATGTATGACCTATAGTCATTTAAATGCCATAGGCAAGCTTGAAGGTAATGCTAACTACCTTCTCAAGAAGGAGATTAATTCCTAGCCCAAAGTATCTAGTTTTCCTTGGCAATGCTAAATGTAGTTGTGCTCCCTCTCTCAGACACATTGGGCATTTCAGATAAATGGCATGTTGCCAATTCGTCCTAAGTAGCCTGGTGGCTGGCAGAATACATGCTCAGCCAGTGTCCGCCTGCTGGGACACCAGCCGGGAGTGCTGATGAAGTGTCAGATATATACTTCATATACATTAATCTAAAGAGGGGAAAACTCATTTCCCCATTTGCTCCCTCCATCTTTCTGTCCCTCCCCACACACATGGGCAGTTTATCAAAGAAGTCATAGTCTTCAGAAGCAGGGGGATTGATACAGATGCTGCTTTCTGGCAAGAGAGATGGAAATTTCAGGAGGCGAAAGCGGGACCAGTGGTGACTTTTTTTTCTGTAGGAAAATAGGGTAGTGAACCTTGACGGTTAAAGTCTAGAAATGGTGTATGTCGCCATAAGAAACATCCACTTTTTCTGTACTTTGGAGTAAGAGATAGATGGCAGAAACACAGTGAAAATTAGTTTTCGGTATTTTTCTCTGATTTTCTGTGTGATTTGAATCACGAGGCTTATGGTTTGTGTGAACATGCTTGTCACATTCTTTCTAATAGGGTTTTCCTTAACCATCCATCCTGTTTGAAACTCTTCCCACACTGCATGCGCCCCCCAATATTGCTCACTCATTTTTCTCCATAGCTTTATCTACTTTGAATATACTACATAATTTGCTGATTTTATTACTGTATTTTCCTATGTTTAAGACACACATTTTTTTGAAAAATTTGGGGTCTAAAAACTGGGTGTGTCTTATACAGTGATTGTAGATGTTCTTACTTGCATTTCCCGCTTTCCTGTGCTTGTTTTTGCTCTCATTGTTGAAGACAGTAATTCGTCGTCAGACACAGATGAGGACAAGCTAATGGATGGGAGTTTTGACAGTGATGAAGAGTTGTATGAATTTTCTGATGAATAAAACTTGAGTTCAGTAACATTATATAATACATTTTTTTCAAATTTTGGGCCCCCAAATTAAGGTGCCTCTTATACATCGGAGCATCTTATACCTGGGGAAATACGGTACATACCTCTTAATATCTAATGAAAACTTTATGAGGTGAAGCTATTTTTTGTTTTCCCAGCCATTTCTTCAGGGCCTAGAATAGTGCCTGGCACATAGTAGGTGCTCACAGAAGACTTGAATGCATAAGCAAATGGATTTTTGTTATGTACAATTTTAGTGTCCTAGAGTGGACTTCTGTTTATTTTTGTTGTTGTTTTAATCTGTGATTAACTTTTTAGGTTTATATTATTTAGCCTAATAAAGAAGCTGTTCTTCAAGCCAGAGACCAGTTCACTGTGTTAACTGTGTTCAGGACTAAACTCTAGTAATTCAGAGGGAAGATGGAAATGAGGGGAAGAAGCAGTGTGGTTAAGAGATCAACTCTAGTTTCTATTTGTTAGCTGTGTGAGCCTCAGTTTCTTCATCTGTGAAGCAGAGCTAATGGTTGTAGTAACCTTCATAGATTATTGTGGGGGTTACATGAATGAACTCTGGGTGCTACTTTGCACAGTGCCTGTCATAAAAATGCTGGCTGGCGGTAGTGTCCCTGGGGTGGGTAGGGAAAATGTCTCTTGGGACTTGTCAGCTAGGCTTAGCTGAGACGGTGCTATCAGAAGGGGGACACTTTTCTCTCCGATCACTTTATTTCAGGTAGTAGCCTCTTTGTCCTCACCTCCTTGCATGGGGGTGGCATAACTGTTTCTTTTTTCATTTTCACTCAAATTTCACCAACCCAACAAACTGGAAGAAATCTTTCTTGAACAGTTAATTTTGTTAAAGAGAGGGAGTGCTTTTAAATATTGTTTTTCAATTTTTAATATTAAGTTAAGTGGTATACTTTTATGTTTCGTCAGTGGCCCTCTTTTGACATTGTATCCATTTTTTTAATGGAAAAATAATGTTTCATGATGTACTATAAATATTAAAGCCAAACTATTTAAACTGTAATACATTCAGGGAGCCTTGATGAATATTCATCTTTTTCATTTGCAAAAATGCATTATGAAGAGTCAGGGAAAATTCACTAAACGTATGCAAAAGTGCATTTTTCCTTTTTAATTCATTCAGAATGTACTGACATAATGTCAGCATTTATTTAGGCTACAGACTTTATTTGCAGTCATTTAATATTATATCAATACTTCATTAGCCTTATAGCTCAAAAACAAAAACCTGAGCCGAAGTCCAATTAGTTAACAGTGAAAGAGTACCTGTTAAATATTGATGCAGGAACAATTTGAATGCCCTTGGATAAATTGCTTAACCAAAGTTGCAGAATTCAACTGTGAATTAGCATTTCTCCTTAGCTATTATAACTCAGTTGAAAGGCTGCGTAACATAAGGATTTCTTACAGTCTGTAAAACTATTTTTAGCCTTTAGGTTATTTTCACGTTTTTCCTCTTGTAAATAACGGTGATGAGCAGGCTCTTAATAAGTCCTTGTCACCTCTAATTATTTTTTCAAGGTACATTCTTGGAGTGAGATTGCTATAGTAAAGGATGTGAATGTACTTCATACTTTTGCTAAATTATTTCTTGGAATGTTCTACAAATTTATATTTCCATATATTGAGAAAGTGCATCTCACTATACTCTGGCCAGCAGTCAGTATTGTCTTCTAAATAAATCATGTCACTTTGCTAGTTTGTTAGGTGAAAAATAATCTTTTTTTACATATATTGTTGATTTTTAGTGATATTGATATGGTAATTGAACACATTGAACTTATGCGCCAAAGTCCCCAGATAAAGCAAATATAAAACTGGGCTTATCCATGCTTGGCTTCCTCTTATAACTTCTTTCTTCTATTCCCTAAGTCAGTTTACCATATTAACTGTGGGTATCCTCTACTGCTCTGGGGATACAGGAGTTGCTGAGTGTGATTACAATGTATATAGCTGAAGGCATTATTCCACACTTCAAATTTTTTTTTTTTCATCTGGAAAGTAGTAATCTCAATTGTGAAATAGTGCCTTCAGCTGTGGACATTATAATCAGAGTCTCAGGGGTGCTTGTATTCCAGGAGTAATACATCTCCTAGTTATTACCCTCTGAGCTAGGTTCTGTTTATAGTGAAGGGATGCATTTTCATAACTCAGTGCTAAAATAGCGATAGGGAGCCCTGAGCTGATTATTATAGGGCAGGCCTAATCCGTGAAGATAAATCTTATTATAGGCTCACCTGGGCCCTTCCACAGAGCTGGATAACATGAGTCTGTAAATCAAAGATCATCTTAAAAACAAACTATAAAATGCTTACTATAATGTAAATAGTGCCTTTGTGAAGAGGTACTCAAAGCGTGCATCCTTACTGTAAGCGTAGCTGGCTTCCTTGAGAATAAGTAGCAGAAAACGTGAAGTACATTGAGATGTCTATAAATAAACAAAGAACTACTTATTTGGGGGGAGATATATTTTTTTATGAAACTCCACCCAGAAGTAGTCACTTAAAACTTAGTATCCTGGTCTGACCTGTGGTGGCGCAGTGGATAAAGTGTCAACCTGGAACGCTGAGGTCCCCAGTTTGGAACCCTGGGCTTGCTCGGTCAAGGCACATATGAAAGTTGATGCTTCCTGCTCCTCCCTCCTTGTGTCTCCCTTCTCCCTCTCCCTTTCTCCCCCCCCTTTCTCTCTCTCTATCCTCTCTCAAATGAATAAATAAAATCTTTATAAAAAAATTTTTTTAAGGAAAAAAAAACAACTTAGTATCCTGGTTGTTTCTTCCTTATATTTTGCAAAGATTGAAAAATATTCATGGGCCCTGGCCAGTTGGCTCAGTGGTAGAGCATCAGCCCGGCGTGTGGAAGTCCCAAGTTTGATTCCTGGCCAGGGCACACAGGAGAAGCGCCCATTGGCTTCTTCACTCTTTCCCCTCTCCTTTCTCTCTGTCTCTCTCTTCCCCTCCCGCAGCCAAGGCTCCATTGGAGCAAAGTTGGCCTGGGCGCTGAGGACGACTCCATGGCCTCCACCTCAGGTGCTAGAATGGCTCTGATTGCCACGGAGCAATGCCCCAGATGGGCAGAGCATCGCCTCCTGGTGGGCATGCTGGGTGGATCCCAGTCAGGTGCATGTGAGAGTCTGTCTGCCTCCCCCTGCTTCTCACTTTGGAAAAAAATAAAATAAAATAAAGAAAAATATTCATTGCCTTTTGTATGTATTGTCCTTCCTGGGAAGGCTGGGGTGCCTGCTGCAGCAGCTCTCTGCGTGGGAGTGCTTAGACAGACTGATCAAGTGTGGGCTTCTTGTTATCAAAGGCATTTGAGAGTGAGTAAGATGAATGCTCCTCATAAATATTCTATGAGATTTAAAGAGAAGAGATGCATGCCCTCTTTTAATTGTTTACAATCATAGAGGGGAATGAAAAAATTATTACTGCAATACCGTGTGTGTGTGATTTAAGTCACTTATTACCCACTTACCCAACTGGTGGGCCTGTTTCAGAAGTGGCCAACCTGTTCACCAAGCTTTCTGAAATGATCCGTAGAGCGGTAAGCACTGGCCCCTCAGCTGTCTTACTCCTCAGTGTCTTTTTAGCAGCAAGGGCAGTGCACGTATGCATTTAGTACTTACGTGATGGTTGTTTATGAACAAATTTGAGGTGGTCTTGATTCCAAGTTTCAGTAGTTTTCTGAAGCTCCTGTTGCTCTGCTTTCTGGAGCCCAGACTAGTTGGACAGTTGGGATATCAAGGATTTGGTTGGGTTGTGTGTAGTGGCAGATTGTTGGGATGGTACCATTCTGGTGGACTCCTGGTGTGACATAGCTAGTCCTTTCTGGTGTCCTGTTGCCTTCATGGTATAATATCAGCACTGGCCTGTTTGCTATTTTATTGTTAAAAGTATTCTGCAGCTCAACAGAAACCAAGAAACCATAGAAATTAGACAATGGTTTCTAGGAGAGAAAGTATAAGGATGTAGCATTTTCATTCTTGGCAAAAATGAAAAAACAATTATTCTCTTAGGCTGCCTGGTTATTATGGCTCTGGAGAAGCCAACATAATTCAATACCTTATATCAATATATATATATATAGATAGATGGTTTGTGGAATGAGTAGTAGTGTAAATTATATGCATTTCTTGTTTGTTGGCACTTGAGGTATCTAGTGTTGGGTTCTGAATCAGTGTATTTGTTCATTATGCTCATTTTTCAGTTAATTGACTAGAATAATGGAGCCCCTATTATGCAAATAGTATTCAAACCTACATGGAAAAGGTGTGACACATGGCCTTGCTTTTTATGGAGCTTCTAAGCTAATTGAAATAAGACTTCTGAGAAGTCAGAGAGCAAAGTAGAAGATCATAGCATGCTGGATAGTTTGCAGCTGTGAAAATTTATAGACATGCAAGAATGACATGGACTGCAGGTTTCTGGAAAGTTTTAGTTAGGCAAGCTTCAAGGCATAATGGGCTATGTACATAATGGAATGGGGTAGCAGGGTAGATAAAGGTGGATAGTGTGGTGTGGACAGTGATACCTCCTCTTAGCATGATGTTTTCAGAATAATTAGGGAGGCAAAGGACCTTGAGAGAACTCAAGAGGCTCATGGATATCAGTGAATAGAATGCTTTCTTGACTTAAGCTGAACCATAGAAGACTACTACCACTACCATCTCTCTTAGTTAAAAGAATGTCCTAGTAAGGGGTGGATGGAGAGCCTTTCAGCACCCAATCAACTGATTTCATTTTAGGACATGTCCCAGTGGAAAGCCTGATATCTTCAGGTGTTTTAGTCAAAGGGAAATAAAAGCTTCCTTTTTATTAGATTCAATGATGCGATGTTGATAAAGGCTCACTGGACTAGGAGGTTTTTCCTTTGTGATCTGACACTATGTTAGTTTGTTTTATGGAAAGAATGGAGCAATGTGGTAGGTCTAACTTAGCCGTTTTTGATATACTAAATTCTTTTATTGCTCAGGGCACATCAGCCTTCATTTAAAGAAAAAAAAAATTAAAAACAATGGATGATAAGTAGCAGAGAGCATGTTTACAAAGAATATGCAGAGGCATAGAGCCCCTGCTCCAGTCTGACCGCACAGAAGGACTGGTCATCATTCCAAGCCCCAGTGCTTCTGCAAATTGGCTTTCTAAGAGCCCTAACTTCCGTTCCTTCTTTCATTTACCTATTTTTCTTTGTTTCTGTGCCTTTCTTTGTATCCAAGATGATTATCTACATAAAACTTGAATTGTTCTCTGAATGGTGTATAACCTAGCAATCTAAGAATCTAAGATATTACATTATTGTTTGTACTGTAGAATTAATTAGTAACAGAGTTTTAACATGTTATATATACATACATATACATATAAATATATCCCCAAGAAAATAGGGATATATATTTATCATGCTTTTCCAAGAATAAATGCTTCTTCTAGAACTCTTGTGAACCTCAACTTGTTTTTCTTTTACTATAGATGCCTCCTGCTTTGCTTATATAAGTGCTCTTAAGTATGTTTTCTTGTTTCTTTGTATGTCTTTTCTTTTCTTTTTTTGACTCAATCAGACTCAATCAGTGATAAGTTTTAGTCTGATAAATAATATAAACCAGTGACATAATTTTGTCCCTTCTTTTTGCATAGCTCTGATAAGAAACAAAGGCATTAAATAAACTTCAATGAATTTTTTGAAGTGTTTTCCTCATTTGCTAGAAAACACCCATCTCCTTGAGATTCAGTTGACGGAGGTGTGAGGGTTTTGGCAAAATAACTTGGGCATTTCTCTAAGGGCATCAGATTTCTCATGCCCTTCCTTGTTCCTTCGCCTGCGATCCCCTTCTTTTTGCCTGGCCAATGCGTGGCTGCACTTTAGCATGTGTACTTCTTCCAGGAAGCCTTCCTTAACATCCCTTCTCACCCTCACCCCAACCTTGGGTAATATGACTTTCATTTGGACTGGGTTGTATGACCTTCATTTGAATGGTGTATATCTGAATCAAAGCATTTCTCATACAGGACTATAACAATCTCCTTGCTTGCCCTCTCCCCCTTCCTTCCTCATCTCCAAATGATCTGATTGCCCAGAGAGCCCGGGAAAATGATCTGTGGCTGATGAAGATGTGAGCCTCAAATATTTCATTGGCTGAGTTCTTAGAAATGACACTGGATGAAATATTACGGGCTTCTATTAGGTTGTGCCCGCAGCACCTCTGTACATTTTAATTGACCTTTGAGAGTCTTTCTTCTAAGACTGAATCCTGGAATTGGAGAATTTTATGGCTGGAACAGACCTCCAGTCATCCTTCCCCCTTCCCTAGAGAGATTATGTGTTGCAGTGCCCTTTATCTAAATTATGATCTTTTTTTTTTTTTTTTTACAAGCACTTGATTTAGAATTTAATTATTGTAGGCAGTTTAGAGTAATGTTTAAGAGTATGGGCACCATAGTCAGGCCGCCTTAGTTGGAATCTGGACTTTACCACTTACTAGATGTATGACCTTGACCTTCAGCGAAACATAACCTCTGAAAAATGGGACTATTAATGGTACCTATCTTACCTGGTTGTGGCCAGAATCAAATGAGATGGGACATGTA
Source organism: Saccopteryx bilineata (assembly GCF_036850765.1). Taxonomy (NCBI): domain Eukaryota; kingdom Metazoa; phylum Chordata; class Mammalia; order Chiroptera; family Emballonuridae; genus Saccopteryx; species Saccopteryx bilineata. Next base: position 262,699,359 of record NC_089490.1, on the reverse strand, counting down.
AGATGCTTGGAACCCACTGGAAGAGCACAATAGTATTAATTGTTGCTATCTTGTTCAGGAGTAGTAAGCTAATGTATTTATTAAACCAGGGAATTTCAGTTTTATCAATTGATTATCTGGATTAAAGAATTGATGAAGCTGGCCTTGTCAATATGAGCATCTCTGTGAATATTTTTGGATGACTACAGGTCCACTATATTTTCTGCAGGATAATTTGTAAGGCATGAAGCTTGTTTGGAATGAAAAGTTATGGGGAAAAGATAATGTGGTATTTTCAACATAAAATAAAGTTTTAGGGTTGATGTCACTAAACAGTAAAAAATAAAAGGCAACCAGAAAAAAGATACCCAGCTCTTTTCATTCCTCTGATTGGATTACAGCAAAGACTCTTAGTATCTTGGTCTCCAGGACTCTTCTTTTTGAATCATATCTATGGCTTTTCTTTTGAATTGACATTTCACATACCACTTGTCATAGTGCTGGTACACTTAGACCTATAGAATACTAACATTTATTTTACTAAAAATATTATTAATATTGTCATCATTTTTTGCCATTGCCAAATTTACTGTTGTCCATCCAGGTGTAACAAAGTTAGAGGATGCCTGTTGGGCTTCTAACATTTTTGCTGGCTCACTCCATCAATGAAACATTTTTGAGAATGCATCCCTCATATGTGACTATATTTTAAAATGATTTACATGAGGTGTTATTTCAAATTATTTTAATAGACTGCGAACATTTATTGTAGGGCTTCAGCAGGGGCCTGAAGGCAGCTCAGTGGGCCAGGTGTTAACCAGTTAGTTGCCACATCATGGACAGGACCTGGGGAAGGTAATGGGAGGCGTGGAGTATACTCAGTGTGCCAACCTGTAAGGAGGTGTTTAGCCATCAGAACTGGTAGGTATCAGCTGAATATCGGTGTAAATATCAAGTCGTGAATGTGCTAAAACCAACAAAAAGAAGAGACACAGAAAATGGAAACTGATAATCTAATATTTTTTTCCTCTAAAACCCATTTGACAATGTTGTGTACCCTTGGAAAGTTCTGCCTTCTCAACCTGCCAGAATAGAACTTTTTTTGGTTAAAAAGAGTTTTGAATATTCAGTGAGGCTGCCTTTTCTTTTTTGGAAAGGTTTATTTTATTTTACTTATAAGTGGAAGGAATAGCAGATCTTTGCTACACATGTCATTAACTGCCACTAAATTGACACAAATGTTGGCAGTTATTACGAGGACTGTTTCAAAGCTAATTATGTTAATTAGGATGTAACATACCAGTAATTGCATGTATTCAAACATCATACCATCACTTCTTGTGTTTCTCTCTCCAGATGTAAGACATTCACTCATATGGTGCTTGAAAAGCTGCAGAATTATAGCTAAGATAACAAATAATTGCCAGCAAATAAAATTGGTTCTTTAGAAATATGCTCTAATTGGTTAGCTGGGTAAAAGACAGAAACAAATGTTAACCTGTTAAGCATATAAATTAGGAACATTGCTTATGAAATCCTTAGTTTTGGGCTTTTCATTTAAATATGCCTTCTTATTACAATTAATATTATCTTTTGGTTTATGACCCTTAAAAAATATATTCTCGCCCTGGCCGGTTGGCTCAGCGGTAGAGCGTCGGCCTAGCGTGCGGAGGACCCGGGTTCGATTCCCGGCCAGGGCACACAGGAGAAGCGCCCATTTGCTTCTCCACCCCTCCGCCGCGCTTTCCTCTCTGTCTCTCTCTTCCCCTCCCGCAGCCAAGGCTCCATTGGAGCAAAGATGGCCCGGGCGCTGGGGATGGCTCCTTGGCCTCTGCCTTAGGCGCTAGAGTGGCTCTGGTCACAACATGGCGACGCCCAGGATGGGCAGAGCATCGCCCCCTGGTGGGCAGAGCGTCACCCCTGGTGGGCGTGCCGGGTGGATCCCGGTCGGGCGCATGCGGGAGTCTGTCTGACTGTCTCTCCCTGTTTCCAGCTTCAGAAAAATGAAGAAAGAAAAATATATATATATATTCTCTTTCAGCATTTCTTGGAGGTCTAATTTAGCTTCCTTATACATGTTAGAGGATTTGCAATTTAGATTTTAATTTGATTTCCATTCTTTAAAATGCCATTTTTCTTGTATTTCATTTTTATTTAAAGCATGCTTATCTTTGTATTTGTGGAAGCTAGGCATAAACAAACTACTAGAAAAATCAAAATTTTTAAGTGAGCTGAGAACATAAAACATTCTAACACGCATTTCGCATAACTAAACTATTTGAGAGCCCAACCATAGAATAATGGCTCTTTAGAAACAAACTTTATGAGGTGCAGTGTTCCTAATTTACCCTCTGTTACAATTCTTTAAAGAATAGCATTTCTATGATTGATTTTAAATCTTTACCACTTCCTTTATGTGCAGAGTGTTAAATATGCCTCTGCCTAATGATTTTGGAGCCATATCTACTTGAAGACAGAGTTTTGGTCTCTGTTCTTTTTTAGAGTTTTGAATATATATGTATTTTTTTTTATGTGTGTTCCTCTTCTAATCTGAGTGTGGATGTTTTCTTTTCCCCCATTGGTGACTCTCATAGATCAGCCTAACTCTTTCGATGACCTTAATTCTCAAGGACTTGTAATATACCTTTCTCCATTAATTGAATTCATGATCTGGCCCCAGCCCGATGTGCTCAGAAAAGAAGAGCATTTCTTCCTAATGCCTCTTATAGCAATTGCTACGCAGTTTTGCTGCCAGATGCTGTTGTGCCTATTTTTCTGCTCAGGGTTTTGTTCATCATTTATGGAGCTCCTGTCATCCTTCGCATAGAGGTCCTTTGTCTTACTTTCTTTACTAACTGTTCTTCAAAACATAGCAGATGATGGAAAAGACTGGCCTGTTTGGGGTTGGGATACTTAGGACTGCCTGACCAGGTGGTGGCACAGTGGATAGAGCGTCGGACTGGGAGGCGGGGGATACTTAGGACTGAATTCTAGTACTGACATTTCTTGGCTCAGTAATTTTGGACAATTGTCACTTGACCCCCCAGGAGACCTGGTGTCTACACTAGTAAAATGAGAATGGTTAATCCTGACAGCATTGTAACAATTAAAGAACATACCATGTCACAGGCAACAGCTAAATATTAGGCATTCTTTGTGTGTTTTTCTATTTCTGGGATCTCTGTCCTATAAATGGTCAGTTTGTCTGTCTTTGTCAATATCACAGTTTCTTAGTTATTGTAACTTCGTAGCAAGTCTTATTAATAACCAAAAAAAGTTCTCTTATGTTATTGTTATTCTTGAAGTGTTAGCCATATTGGGCATGTTTATCTTTGATATAAATTCACTTGTAAAATTCTGCAAGCTGATTGAGATTTTGATTAGAATTACATTAAATCCAGAGATCATTTTGGGAAATTGACATTTTTATGATGTTGAGTTTTACTATTCTAGCACATAGTATATTGCTCCATTTACTTAGGACTTCTTTAATGTTTTTTAATAAGGTTTTATTATTTTCTACTGAAAGAATTTGTGTATCCTTTGTTAGATTTATTCTTAGGAATTTTAAATAACATCCCTTAAATGTATATACCTGTTTGCTAATGTATGAAAGTTCATTTAGCTTTTGTATATTATTTTTAAATTGATCAACCTTGCTAATTCTTACTGATTTTTTAATCTGTTGATTTGGAGAATGAGAGTATTTTGTAGACAATGTAGATCTGCAAATAATTATAGCTTTCTTTCTTTTCTTATCTTTGTACCTTTTATTTTTTGAAATATTAATTTACTAAACAGGACTTCCAGGATTATGTTGAGTAGAGGCGATGGTACCATGCATTCTTGTTTTGTTCTTAAACATAAAGAAAATAATTTGGATATTTTGCATTAAGTATGATGAATTCTGTGGTACTTTTGGTGGGGGGATGTTCTGTATGACGTGAAGAATGTCTTTTTTTGTTTGATTGCTTAGATTACTTTTAATTTCAATTTTTTTTTCTGTATTTGTTGGTGACTATTAACCTTATAGTTTTTGAAGAATTATGACATTCTCATGATAATTTAAAGAATACATTTCTGTATTTAATCTACTAGTATCTTGTTTAGGATTTACCATCTATTTTTTATAAATAGTATTAGCTTGTAGTTTTGCTTTTTTGTATTGCCTTTGTTAGATTCTGTGAACTCAACAAAATGAATTGGGAATGTATCAGTCATTCTCACAATACTACAATAATTGTTATTTAACAAAACCACAATTTTTTTTTCCAGTGGCATTTATCAGTAGTAGCTATTTCCTGCTGTGGGTGTGTGGGTTGACTGGGGTGGCTGCTTTGGGCTGTGGCTCTTTGGGTTGGCTTGACTTATATCTAGACTACAGATCAGAGTCATGTCTTCTCTACATGTCTTACTCTGGGACCCAGGATGAAAGACAGCACTTATCTGTGGTGTGGTTTTCTCATGCTGGAGGCTGGAAACTCCTAGAGGGATGAGTGGAGACACTGACTACTTCTTAAGAACTAGTCTTGGATCCAACACAGCATTACCTTGACCCATCGGTGAAAACGAGCCACATGGTTAAATTCAGCATCAACGGGGGACAGAGCAGGATCAGGGATATTTACTAAACAGTAAATTGATCTGCCGCAGGGGAAGCTCCTTCATTTTTTAATCTCTAAAAGTTTGTGTAAGAATGGATTGATCTGTTTCTTCACTCTTCTGAATATTACCTATACATCCACTTGGATGTATAGTGCCACTTTCTTTGAAAAAGGCACTTTTGATGGATCCAACTTTTTAATGATTGTAATACTATTCAGATTTTTAATTTCCTCTCCAATCAATTTGGCATTTTGTAGTTTTGTGTGAATGTTTATTTACTCTAAGTGAAAAATTATGTTTATTGTGTGTGACATCTACTGTTTTGACATTTTTTATATATATATATTATATAATATATATATATATAAATTTTTTATTTTAGAAGGAGGGAGGCAGTCAGACAGACTCCTTCATGCGCCCGACCGGGATCCACCTGGCATGCTTACCAGGGGGTGATGCTCTGCCCATCTGGGGCTTTGCTCTGTTGCAACCAGAGCCATTCTAGCACCTGAGGCAGAGGCCATGGAGCCATCCTCAGTGCAGGCCAACTTTGCTCCAATGCAGCCTTGGCTGCGGGAGGGGAAGAGAGAGACAGAGAGGAAGGAGAGGGGGAGGGGTGGAAGCAGATGGGTGCTTCTCTTGCGTGCCCTGGCTGGGAATCGAACCCGGGACTTCCACACGCCAGGCTGACGCTCTACTGCTGAGCTAACTGGCCAGGGCCTGAACCTATTTCTTGACTTTGTTCTGTTTCTTTAATTTGTCTCTCTTTATTTATGTTCTATAATTTATAGCAGTGGTCCCAAACCTTTTTTGGACCACGGACCAGTTTAATGTCAGAAAATATTTTCACGGACCGGCCTTTAGGGTGGGACAGATAAATGTATCACGTGACCGAGAAAAGCATCAAGAGTGAGTCTTAGATGGATGTAACAGAGGGAATCTGGTCATTTTTAAAAAATAAAACATCGTTCAGACTTAAAGATAAATAAAACGGAAATAATGTAAGTTATTTATTCTTTCTCTGTGAACCGGTACCAAATGGCCCACAGACCAGTACCAGTCCACAGCCTGGGGGTTGGAGACCACTGATTTATAGGATTCTTATAGTTTTATACTATTTTTAATAGATGGAAGAGCTGGTAGGGGAGCCTCATAACTATTGTAGTTAAATTTGTCTTTGGTTACATTTAGAAGACTACCCTTCGTTTTAATATTTTTCTATCTCTGGAAATAACAACTTCATTTTCTTTATAAATCAGTGAGAGAAAAGGAATTTTTCCTTGTGAAAATATTAAACATTCGCTACTTTATAAAAAGCCTAGTTCTTTTGGGTGATCTGTGAGGGGAGAGACCAAATCTTCTCTTGGGTTCCACATTCCTCTCTCTGTCCTGTGCGCCATGCAGCATGGGGGCACCATTCAGCCAGGCTTTCGTGTGGCAAGTTCTCCTGTTGTCATATGACACATCACCCTTCCCTTGCTGTCCCTGGAGCAGGACTCAGAGTAAGAAACTGGAGCCCACTGACAGTAGGTCTTCAAGGGCTGGGAGTGTTTCCAGGGACAGGAGCTGGCATTGTGAAGTCCCGTCCTCCCTCTTCATGAGGAGAGTTGTCTCTTTGGCCAATCTTGGGGGCTACCGCTCAGATTTCATGAGGGGTGTGACCAAGCTTTCTTATCACTTGCAGTTGCAAAATCATAGTTGCCACCAGCTGCCACACTAGCTGTAGAAATGTCCTCTGCTGTGGAAAGTTTTCTCTTGGTGGCAGTGCCACCTGAGCCAGCAGAAGGAGAAGTGGAAAGTGAATGGCCACACCACTTTGCCAGCATGAATTGTTTTCCCAAACTGTCTCTTTTTTTTTTTCATTGAATTTATTGACACTAGCTGACATAACTATACAGTTTTCAGGTGCCCAATTCTACAACACATCTCTGTTCACTGTATTTTGTTCAGCCCCCTGAGTCAAGTCTTCGCCCATCACCATTTATCCCCCACACCCTCCTGCACCTCCCCCACTCCCGGCAATCACCTCACTGTTGTCCGTGTCCACGAGGTTTTCTTTTCTGTCCTTTTCTGCTCTGTTCCTTTCCATCCTCACCCACTCCCTCCACTGCCAGCTGTCAGCCAGCTCTCTCTGAGTCTGTCTCTATTTTGCTTGTTAGTTCATTTTGCTCCATAGATTCCACATATGAGTGAGATTATATGGTACTTGTCTTTCTCTGCCTGGCTTATTTCACTTAGCATAATGCTCTCCGGGTTCATCCTTCCCAAACTGTCTTTATTCTGCGTTATTCAGAACATTCTCTGCCTCTTGTGCTGACGTTAAGGATGTGTGTGAGGGGGGATGGGTGCTGACAGCAGACAAGGAATAATTCCCCTCATCCATCAACCCTGACAACCCTCGGATTCCTCTTCCTGTCGGAGCAGGGAGAGGCTTGAGCAGTACTGAATGGTCCCCGCTTGTCTAGCATTTTGAACAAATCTGAATTTCATATTAAATTAACTAGATGCAGCTGAAGTTGCTGGTGGCAACAGTTCTCACTAAAGTCCCAAGCTTATAACCTGTCTCACAGGCTGAAGGATATGACCAGCTGGCACCGGAATTATGACCGTCATCTGAGCCTGTCAGTGAGGAGAGCTCTTCATTAGGAGGGAAAGATTAGGAATTCAATATCAGGGCAAACGGGACCACATCTTTGAGCAGATGGAACTTTATTTAGTTTTCTAGCCCAGGAATCTTAGAACCATTTGGTCAATTGGGAAATTCAGGATCAGATTACTTCTGTGCTCTTTATTTTTTATATTAAAAAGTGAAGGTTATTCTTCTATCATAAGATAGTATATTCCCATAGGAAATTTTCTTAAAGGTAGGGATAAAAATCATGCATAATGCACAACCATTCTTAACATCTTTTCTCTAAATATAGATTTTCTTTCTCTTTTCATGCCACTTGTGAGCAAACAGATGCACTTCTCATTGCTCACATCTCTTGTTTTCCCCAAGTGCCAGCCTTGGGCTGATTACCTGCCTGATGTTACTTTCCCCCTCTGGCTTTTTTTCTGCCCACTTTCCTATTCCATAGTTCAGAACTCAGGAACTGTCTGACCAGGCAGTGGCGCAGTGGATAGAGCATCAGACTGGGATGCAGAGGACCCAGGTTCAAGACCCCAAGGTCACCAGCTTGAGCGCAGGCTCATCTGGTTTGAGCAAAGCTCACCAGTTTGGACCCAAGGTCACTGGCTCGAGCAAGGGGTTACTTGGTCTGCTGTGGCCCCACGGTCAGGGCACATATGAGAAAGCAATCAATGAATAACTAAGGTGTTGCAACGAAAAACTAATGATCGATGCTTCTCATCTCTCTTCGGTCCTGTCTGTCTGTCCCTGTCTATCTCGCTCTCGGACTCTCTCTCTCTCTCTCTCTCTCTGTGAGTAAAAAAATAAATTAAAAAAAAAAAAAGAACTCAGAAACTCAAAGGGTTTCCTTATCTCAGCAGGTGCTCACCCTTTGTCCTGGGTGCCACGTCTGACCCTGTGACCATTGCTGCCCATCTTTTATTTATCTCTCCCTCTCATAATTCTGTGTGCCTGCCTTTCCCATCACAGAGGAGCTTACTTACCTTCTCCCACTCGTGGGAACTGTGTTGCTGAGGGTGCTCTGTCTGGTCGGGGACTTCCTCCTTGTATACCCTATACCCTCTCCTCAAACTGCTTGGGGACCTGGTTCCTGGAAGAACAGTCCCTTGGGCAGCCGCTTTCCTAAGACTGCGAAGTCCACTGCCCTTTTGTGTTGGCTACATTACTATCAAAGGCGATATCCCTGGATATCTCTAGATGGCAGTGTTTACCTCCCTCTGCCTTCAGGCAAGGCTAGAAAGGAACAGTTAACTGTGAGCCCAAGGATAATGTTTCGCGTCACCCTGGTCTTTAGGGCGCCGGCCTCCCCTTGCCTTTTCTTCTGTTTCCAAGTCTGTGTTGAACTCCGCAGGCAGTCCTGAAGTGGGATACCCAGCACCTCGTTTTCCTGGGTTCTTCAACAGCCTCCAGCTTGTGAAGCCAGCAGGAGACAGGCACTGAATTATTCAGGCGTGTTTAGTCCAGTGGAGTAGTGTTGTGTGGAGCGGTGCTTGAAAATGTACTCGCCTGATGTTTTTTGTTAGTAACTTTTTAAAGGTATACTCATGAAGGCCTGTAGGTCTGCTGCTGGACGAATGCAGGAATGAGGTGGGGAGTGCTGGCCTGTTCTATTCTTGGTAGGCCTCTGGTGTGTGAAGTTATGAGCTCATTTTTGAGCCATTCAGTTTAACATTGATGTCAGATATACAGCCCCAAATCAAACCAGTTATGTTGTTTCCTGATTCAGACTACTTTAAGATAACGCAGAGTTGAAGTATAAGAAAATGTGATTTTTTAAAAAAGACTTTATTTATTCATTATAGAGAGGGGAGAGAAAAAGAGGGAAGGGGGGAGGAGCAGGAAGCATCAACTCCCATATGTGCCTTGACCAGGCAAGCCCAGGGTTTTGAACCGGCAACCTCAGTGTTTCCAGGTTGATGCTTTATCTACTGCACCACCACAGGTCAGGCCGAAAGTGTGATCTTTTTAAAGTGTGTATATACATGTAATTATGCTAGACTTTTTGGCTGGTTATGATATTTTTTTCCACTTGTCTGTTCCCCCATGGAACTCTGGGCTCCTGGCAGCTCAGCCAGGCCATGCCTTGGTGTCCCCATTGTCCTAGGTCAGGGCGGGCCCTCACCAGGTGCCCTGGGAACCATGCTTACACTCACAGCATCCTCTTTGCCCTACATTAGATTGCGGTGCCTGACACCATAGCACAAACCATTTATCTCAGAATTTTTACACACACATTCTCTCTGCCTCAACTTCTGTGTTCCGGTGGAATTGTGTTTAGTTGATTTAAACAAAATATCAAACAGCTCAGCAAGTGCCTGCATTGCATGGGCTGTGGTGCCGGGGTCCCAGGTCAGCCGTTTCTCCGCCGCTGTGGAAATTAAACCCAAGCAAAAGAGATGAGCCCAGCTCTCATCATAAGATGCATTTTCATACTTTGTTGGGAAATATGCAGGCTACATGGGGTACTTCTCTTCTGAAGGATATCTTTAAAATGAGACCCAGAATTCCTCCCAGGGTTAGGATAGCTCACTCCTAACCGTAGACCCACCAGAGCCTGCCTGGTCAGCATGGGTCCCCGCACCCTGTGTTCTTCTTTCTTCACACCTTTCTCCACAGTTTTAAACTGAAGTGCTTCCCCCTCCACACAATGTGGCATTTAGACAAATGGCACTGGATGCAGAGGGAAAGGCTTACGACTCCATGTGGGAGGGAGCTCTATAGAACTGGCTCTTCAGGCATTTCCTCGGCGATTGCTAATCAGAAATGCTCTTGCCGTGTCACTTTTCTAATAAACAGGGAGCTCTAAGTTTCAGATAAGCAAATGGAGAAGTCTTGTCATCATTCGTGACATTAATACAAATTTGGCGTTGTAGAGTTCTGATTGGCAATTGATCAGCCACAACCTCACAGCGTCCTCATTTGGGGTATAATCAGCCTAGGGAAAGGGAAAAAAATCTCCTTCATCCTGTCATTCTTCCTCCAGTGCTGCCTGATTTATATTTTAGCAGTAACTATTTTTTAATACAAGGGTATATGAAAAAGAAAAAAATTGAATAGCCCACAGTGTTGCTACCCTTGTGACATTTTCATAAAAAGTAATACATATGCAATATTAGGAAAGTCCAATAATCCAGAAAGGAATAAAATAAAAGGTGATTCATTTCTTCTCCTGGTCCTCCTCCCCAAATGTAGCTTGTTGCTAATTGTTTCTTGTGGTTGCAGAAAAAAATTATGCCTATGACCCTGTAAGTACATACAATTAAAAATTTTTATACACTGTTTGAGCCTCACTTTGTAATTTAATGCAAAGATCTCTCATATCTGAACATATAGCTCTACTATGTCCCTTTCAATGGTGGCATTCCATCATGTGGAAACACCATCATGCAGATTGCCTGACCAGCCCCGAGGGATTAGTGGGAGAGCCCAGCAGCTCTGACCACGTGACATCTACTGTGCAAATGCAAGCACACGATTATTTTTAGTGGCAGGATGATATGTACTTGTTGGTGAGGGAAACTTCCTCCCAGGGTTTAATCAGGATGACTTGGGCTGTGTTGCATCGTGTTAAAGAAATGCTAGCTGTCGTGACAAATACACTTGGAGTTTTTGCTGGCTTAGGAGTTTACTTCTTATTGTTTAAGTTGTTATTGTTTACTTCAATGAACAATAGAAGTTTATTTCTTCTTTACCGAGAGGCCACTTTGGCAGAGCTGTGCTCTGCTCTCTGCAGTCATTCAGGGATTCAGGCTGACAGAATATCTTCCATCTTTCTATTCCTTCCAAGGTCCCCCTGGGTACTGACACTCAGTAAAAGTTTACGGTAAGGGACTTCATGGGAAGTATTAATGGTCCGGATCTTGGAAAGTGGCACACGCCTACTTTACAGTCTGTTGTCCTGAACTCAGTCTGTGACCACACCTAACTGCAGGAGTCTGAGAAGTGTATCCTAGCTGCCAACCCATAGGCCAAGGGAAAAGGTTTGATGAACACGTAAATAGCCAGTTGACGTGGTCAAAACAGGAATGGGATGACATCAAAGCTTCAGTTGTCACCAGAAGTGGTGCCTCTGGCTGCCTGTCTTTTTCAATGGTCCTGGTATTGAGTCTACTGGCAGTAATAAGGATGCTTGTGCGCCTGCTCTACAATTCCTTCTGCCCACCCCGCCACCCTCACAGTTCTTTAAAGACTGCAATGGGGTATTTGCTCTATGCAAAGATCTTAATCCAAACACGTGGCTGAACCTCAGAAGAAGAGAGAGGTAGCAAAATGGGATGGGAGGGCTTTTCTGAGTCCCCCCCAAAGGGCTTTCCTGTGACAACAGAAGTTTGGGGAATGCTGCCATCACTCTACAGAACAGTGTGGTTTGCTCCCTCTATCTAAGTGTAGCTGTTGGAAGGAAGAATACTGCGGGGGTGGGGGGGTTTCCAGGCGATACATATCTGGAATAGAGGAGGGTCAAGCGTGTGCAGGAGCTGGCAGATGGGATGCATGTCTGCCTCTCTGTGCTGCCACATGGGTTCCCTGAGAGTTGGTCCCTGAGCGCTGGAGAGAGATACCAGTAATGCTCACTGCCCTTGCCTCTGCTGCCGAGAACCCTGCCCAGCTGTGGCAAAGAGCGCTCGGTTTGTGGGCGCATGAAGCCTGATCACGTGAGAATTAGGGAAGATAATATATTGCTTTGTGTCAGCACTCTTTTTTTTTATAGCATTTTAGGGTGGCAGTGAAAAATAAAAATAAACAGTTCTATTATTGGTATATGAATATGTTTTCATAGTGAGAAACACTTAAAAGAGTCTTGTCTGAACACGTTTGAACTTTAACTGAGAAAATGATCCAGGAAATGTTTAAAAATAGGTACTTTGTTCCTTGACACCCCCCTTACCACTTTTTCTTGTGTTTATTCAAGTAAGTTGGATGCATATCAGAGCATGGGAAAGCCTCAGGGGTGCTTCTGATGTCTTCATAGACCGGGTAGGACGTTCTGGAGAGGATAACACCTGTTTTCCTAGGCATTTTAGCAGTCAGTCATGTCAAGAAAACATAATCTGGTCAACATCTTGATTTAGTCCTGTGTTGGGTCCTAGTGCAGTGGTTTGTGAAGGAGGCAAATGGACACATTAAGAGGCATATAAAGACCTATTCTGTTGCACTCAAATGATGAAGGCATTGCACACTCCTTAACTAATGGTGCCTGTCAGGTTTTTGGACACTTTTCTAAGAAAGGAGAAAAGATATTTAAAAGATAGCTGCAAATGCAACAGGGCCTGACAGGGAACCTGGTAACTTCAGGAATCAATACCGTAATTGTGTGCCAGTGCTATAATTTATCAAAGTACTTCAAAGTGTTTTGCAAAGGAGTTCAGGAGCGCTCTAATTTTACAAATGAAGCAATTAATGGCTGACCGTGGACAGCTTATCCACAGTCTAGGTCTGTGCTGAAGTCAGGAGGCAGAGAAAAAGGCACACAGCAAAATAGAAGGGCCGAGAGGGCTGGCTGGATAATGGCGCGACATTCTGCATTAGACTGCCCGCTGTCGAGTAGTATGATTCCATTAAGGCAGTGGGTGCTGAGCTAACCACGGAGCCACACCAGACCAGGAAGCATGCCGAGAACCAATCGATAGAAGATTTATTACTGAAAATTAACATTCTGCTGCTGAATTATTATTGATTCAGAGATTTTGAAAGTAGCCATAGATACTTTTGTGAGCAAAAAAATTTATATTTCTTGAACAGAAGACCAAAATAACAGAGGAAATCCTGTCTCTAACATGACATGTTGACCCTTGGCAACATAAAACGCACCGTGTGTCCTCAGGAGGGCCCCTGCCTGTGTTTGCTCAGAGACGTGGTGATCTTGCAGAGCCACTTGTGATAAAGCTTCATTTGCCATGGTCAAATCTTCTCTCTGATGGAGCCTGTGTTTAATAATTACTCAGAAAAAAACATTAACAGCATAATCTAGAAAGAGGAAAAACAGATGTGCCTGCCGTGTGTGAACAGGGTCAGACCTTTTAAATAGAGTGATGGGAGGCTGAGGGTGGGAAGGGTAATTCTGGGAGTGTGGCCATAGCAGGCTCCCTGGCATTGCCCTTGGAAGGTAGCGATGTTGCGCGGCTACTCGTGAAGGTCAGTGGGTTTGGGGAGCCGCTGCCCTTGGCCATGCATGGATGCCTCCTCCTCCTCCCTTCTGCACTCGCCTTCCCTGTTCTGCAGTCCCTGCCTCTCTTGTAGTGAAGTGTGTTATTTATAGCACAGAAGAGGAGAATGGTGGTGAGACACAGCATCACCACGTCTCAGGCTTCACATCCCTAAATGAACGAACGGGTTGATGTAGACGTTTGCTCTCAGATCTAGGGTTTGGCTGAGACTGACCATCCCTACTGAAGCCTTTCATGGAGAACATTAATGAGAACTCTTTTGCAGTTCTAAATTTTGATAGGGAGTCTAATTTCTGATAAAAAATATTCTTGGGAAATCTTGCTCAGTATATAAGCTATGGACTCTTGACCACCTGCCTCCCTGGGGAGCCTTTCCTCTCACGACTCTTCTATGAAGTTGAAAGAGAAACATTTTTCTTTGCATTGTGTTTTCACAAATATTTACACTAAAAAATTATAGAGACATGTTCAAATCAGTAGATCAAGGTGAAGATTATAAGCGTATTTATTGTAGTCTTTTAACTTTTCCATAGGTTTGAAAAATTTCAAAATAAAATACTGAAAGGTTAAAATGGGCGTGTGTATTTTCTTTTCTCTAGTGGAAACTAAGACAAGTTAAAGGAAATGATTGATTAAATGACTTCCCCGAGGGCAATCAAGTATTACTGGAGAGAAAGGGGTTGGGGGGGTAAAGGGGGTGATGAGGATGGAAGGAGACCTGGGTGCTGAGTGTGCGGTGCAGTGTACTATGTATTATGGAATGCTACACTTGAAATCTGTGTAATTTTATTAACCAGTGTCACCCCAATAAATTCAATTTTAAAAAAAGAGTTACATGGAAGAACTGAGAATAGATCAGTTGTTGTGCTGTTAGGCTTTATCTCCTCCCCAAAGGAAGGGCAGATGTGGGAAGGAGTTTCCTCCAGGTTCTGCTTCTGAACAGAGTGTTTCTGAGCCTGGCCACATTGCTGTATGTTTCCATTCACAAATCACCCAAGTGGGCAAAGCAGGGACAGGTGCCTTTCAGCCTTATAAAACTGCTATTGTATGGCATTGAGTAGGTAATGCATCCATTGAGAAGAAGTGGGTGGTTCTAGTTCTGAACCTGGAATTTTCATTTCCAAAAGTCCTAAACAGAAAAAGGAGTTCATGATAAGCTGTAGTTAGTAGTGGAACAAGGAGTGTTCGATACAAATGTGATAGTCTAAAGGGGAAACAAAATCAGTGTGGCACACTATACCTACCCTTCCATTAGCTTTGGAATGGAGGTTTTCCTTGGAAGGGCATTGCGGACAGTAGAGCTGATAATCTTTAATTGCCATCCTCGTCTAGTACCCCTGGACATTTAGGAGAGGGCTGTTGGACGTGTTCTGTACTCTGCCCAGTCCGCACCAGGGCGGGTCGAGAGGAAGGCGGGTTTCCAGGGGCAGCGGCACGTGGACAGCAGTGAGTGGTATTTGCCTGGTGCATTCCCCCATCTCACATCTTTCCTTCTAGAGCCTCAGAAAAGCGCATCTCCAAATATTTCTCAAAGTTTGGTGATGTTGCCCAGCCTAGTAAACAACTGTGAAATGAAAGCTTCTATTTATGGTTGTTGTGTACCATGTTGACCTTATGGCATTAAAAAAAAGAAAAGAATTTTAACTTAGAAGTGAAATTTAACAGGGTGACATTGATCAGTAAGAGGACATAGGTTTCAGGTAAACATCTCTGTAGGATTTGAACTGTTGATTGTGTTGTGTGCCCATCACCCAGAGTCCAATCATTTTCCGTCACCGTATATTTGTCCCTCTTTACTCCCCTCCCCCTCTGGCAACTATTTCACTTTTATCTACATCCATGAGTCTCTGTTTTATATCCCACCATGTGTGAACGCCGAGATTCTATTATTCTCTGTGCTCAGTGTTGGGTGAGCCTCTGGGAGGAGCGTCAGTGTGAGAAGGAAGCAGTCACTTTCAGCCTGCTTTAAAGCAAGCAGCGTCCTCTTTTGGGTCTTCCAGGACCCTTGGCTGCCTTCCTTGCTGCCTCATCAAACGGGGTGAGCAGCTGTAGGTTTGCACAAGAGGATCACACTCTGTTAAGTATCATTTGTAGCATCACTACCTACAGCACTTTTGATGGGACAGACCCTGTCTCTTGTTAGATTATCCTTCTCTGAAAATATTTTTGCTGACTTTTATCCCCTTAACTTAGAAAACCAAATTTTAAAAGCTTGGAGAAAGAAACAAGGTGAAGTGCACCGATGCAAATGGAAATTTGTCCAGTAGGTGGCGCATCAGCAAATCTCATTTGCCAGGAATAAAGGTTAGTATGTTGAGGCTGCGATTTTCAACTGGTGAGCAGCAAGAAATTTAAAACATGCACTACATTACTATTTAGTCAGTGCACTGACTTCTTTTTCCCTTAGATTGTCAAATATAAAATATGACAGTGGCCAACACGACAATAGCTGTCCTATGTGAATGAATCAAAATTATACCTCTTCTTTTGTTAGACAAAAATATATATTTTTTGGTGTGCCACA
The DNA here is from genome assembly GCF_036850765.1 of Saccopteryx bilineata. NCBI lineage: Eukaryota > Metazoa > Chordata > Mammalia > Chiroptera > Emballonuridae > Saccopteryx > Saccopteryx bilineata. The sequence continues at coordinate 262,683,455 of NC_089490.1, read as the reverse complement.
GAATTTTAGTAATGAGTTTATGTGGGGGATGAATGAAAAAGGTTGAAAATCACTGTGGTGAGGATTCCTGAAAAGAAGTATCTATAATGCAGGTGAGAGAAAGGTATCCCTGCACGCAGGGTGGTTCACGTTCACTAAGCCAATTGGGGAAAAGAGTTGGACTATTTAAAACTAATTCTCTTGTAGGAAAACTTTCAGGAAGAACTTTTTAAAAAGTGAATGTCCAGTTGAAATGCAAATGCGTATCATGCCTTGTGGAGATCCTTTTCTAGGACATTTGGCTGCAGATCACTCCTACAAAGAAGAGAACACTTCATCTTTATAGCATTTTGAGTTTTAGAGAAAAGTGCATGATAGATGGTTTGATATCCTATCAGCGGTCGGCAAACTCATTAGTCAACAGAGCCAAATATCAATAGTACAACGATTGAAATTTCTTTTGAGAGCCAAATTTTTTAAACTTAAACTACATAGGTAGGTACATTCCTTATCGAGGTAGCACCCACACGTGGTATTTTGTGGAAGAGCCATACTCACGGGGTCAAAGAGCTGCATGCGGCTCACGAGCAGCTGTTTGCCGACCACTGTCCTAGATTTGTGTATTTGAATTATGTTCAGATGATGGTGCATACTTGAGCTGTAGCAATTCCTTCTAGTGATTAAAAAAAAATGTTATAGTTGAACATGTTAGGTGTAACTTGACGGAATGGACTTCATGTTCCTGGAATGGATTATTAATAACTGTTATTGCATATGCAGTTAACCACCACAGCCAAATCAGTAACTTCACACCAAGAGTATATTAATTATGGTTCTTATACTCCAAGATGATTAAAGATGCTTCTTTTGAAGCATGCAAAGTAAACAGCATTTTTACTTCTTAATACAAAAGTCCCTCTGAAAGTTGAGTAGTGAAATTAGTAAAATAGTTCTAAAACAAAGGCAAATAAGGATTTAAAAAAAAAAATCTGCCTGCTTGACCAGATGGTGGCATAGTGGATAGAGCATTGGCCTGGGACCCAGGACCTAGGTTTGAAACCCCTAAGTCAACGGCTTGAGGGCGGTCTCATCCAGCTTGAGCGTGAGGTCGCCAGCTTGAGCATGGGATCATAGACATGACCCCATGGTTGCTGGCTTGAAGCCCAAGGTTGCTGGATTGAGCAAGGGGTCACTGGCTTGGCTATAGCCACACAGTCAAGGCACATATGAGAAAGCAATCAATGAACAACTAAGGAGCTACAATGAAGAATTCATGCTTCTCATCTCGCTTCCTTTCTGTCTGTCCCTATCTGTCCCTCTCTCTGACTCTCTCTCTCTGACTCTCTCACTAAAAAAAAAATTTTTAAATCCTGCCTTACAATAAAGTATTAGAATTTTATTATATATATATTTTTCCCCAAAGAAATCTGTATTTTTCTTGATTGGGCTTAGGGTAAGGAATCTCTGTGTATTGTTTCACAAAAATGGAATTATATTTAATCTAATAATTTTGTCTATAGCTATTACAGTCAGGATATGCACATTCTATTGTTATAGTTTTCTATAGAGGACAATTGAAGAATACAATTAACGGGCTCCTCACAGATGTCCTTTTCTACTCTCTCAAGGGAGAGTGGTGACAGGCCTCCAGGGTGTCAGGTGAGGTATGAAGTCATCACCAGAGTTTGGTGGCATTGGGGAAACTTCAAGAAGGAAAGGATGAAAGGTCCTGTTTGCTTTTAAAATTGGGTCATGTGATGTTTTGTAAGACCAAGACAGCTAGGACTCATCCAGTTCACTGAACTTCAACGTTAGAAGAAGATTGTTCAAAAAGTGCCTTGTCTTTCCATGGCAATGCTCATCTTTGGTGAAAAGAGATTAAAGTCATGTTCTTTTACGGCTACAAGAATCAGACCTTCCATGGTCTCACTGTTTTCCATCACCTCTCTCCCGGGGCCCTTTTCTCAAGTCACAGGGAAGATCACAGGAACTCAGCAGTAAGGAGTTCTCTACTACTAACCCACTTGGTATTGCTACAGCCTTTAGACCAATGGTTCTCAAACTTTCTGCCTGGTGGAATCAACTTGGAAGCTTCATGAACTACTGGTGCCTGGGGCCCACCCTGGAGATTGTGATTTAATTAGTCTGGGTATGACTTTGGTTTGGGGGATTTATAAAAGATATTCTAGTGATTCTAATATGCAGGTAAACTTTGAAGCCAACATTTATCTTCCCTCCCAAAGCCCCCTTTCTTCTTGGCCCACCTTCTGAGTTCATCCTTCCTGGGTATGCATACAGTACCAGTGCCTTGAGTGTATGTCCCTGTGTCTCCACCAATCCTCCTGCAGTTTGTGTATTTATGTGTCCTGGGATCCTGTGACAGCATTCTGTTGAGAGTGAGTCTTTTTTATCTTTCTATTCTCTACATCCATCTTAATGCCTGATTCACAGTAGATGATTAGTGGTGGTTTTTGAATCAAGGGGATAAAAAAATATTCATAGCGATACAATGATTTAAACAAATTGATTCATGTACTTCTGACAGGACATTATTACTGTCCAAGTAGGTATTTTGCCTTTACACGAAGGGTATAGATTTCCTAATCTCCTGTCTTTTCTTAAAGCAATGATAAGCATATAAAATTAAAGGGGAATATGTTCTGTTGTGCAGTATTAGCTTAAGTCACAAAAGCCAGCTTTAGATAAGGGGACAAAGGAGGACTAAGCCTGTGTTCAATAAAGCTCAGTGAAGTGACTGTAAACTTGTCAATTTCTCACAAAATAATTCTTTATTGCCTTACTTAAAGAATATTAATTTATCTAATTGATAATAATGTGGTCAATTTATTGTAGCGTTAAAAATGTAAATCAGTTACCACACCAAAATATTCACTGATGTGTTGGAGACTTTAAAATTTTTATTTTATTTTATTAGGGGATAATGGGAGGCATAATTGCTAATGTTTGAATCTGGCAAAATACAATTAGTTCCTGTGAAACACATTGTGCATTAATGATATCATTAAGATTAATGAATATAAATGAATGATCTGGGGATTTCAAATAGAAAGTAGTGACTTTATATCAGTCTGTAAAACTTGAGATAGATTTCCTTGATTTTTAAGGATAATGTGCTAGATAGACCCCCTGCTGCATTTTTATATAGACTAGAAAGAAATTAAATTAGCTACCAGAAAGATCAAAGTTTTTAAACGTTTACTGTCATTTTTTTTTTTGGTAAGACTATTATATATTGATTTCAATTAAAGACAGCTACCCATTAGTTTTACTTTAAGAACTGTTTTAAAGATAGCTTTTAATACAAATTTCCAGTTCCTGTACACATAAAAGTACGTGCATATTTTGGTGTTAAATAAGGGTAATAAATCATTGTTCATTAAAATTGGCTATTGGCTTTATGTTGTTATTGTATATGCCAGATGTTTCTAATAACCATCTATTACATTTGTAATTTTAAAATATTATTACAAAAGCTAGACAAAGTGTTTATTTTTCCTTGATCTAAGAGATGGAGAAAGGAAAAACAGAGAGAGGTCTTAGGGAAGAGTTGTAGATGAATGTGTAACAGGACCCCATGAATCATATGGTATTTTGAGTATTAATGCATGACTGAAACTTTGCCACTAAAATCCAAAGCCAAAAAACATTTATCTGTGGCGTGTGTGCTTGTAAGTTAAGCACTGTGTTTTCAAATCCTGGTGCTGAACTAGATAGATAAAAACACTGTGTCTTCAGGTAATAATGTAACTTCATTAGTAAATCTCTTTGGTTCGGACCTTCACTTAGTGTTTCTTTTTCTGCCTTTATATGCATCTATATGTGTGGGTACACACACATTTGGGTTTAATTGTTTGCGTGTCTGTTTGCAAGTTTTGCAGGGCAGCCCTTGCCCCTAAATTGCTCTCTGATTCGTGGTGGGACAGATGATGACTGTGTAAAAGGAAAGGGCGGAATTTGGGGACATGGCTGCTGTCTCCGCTCTGGGACCCAGCCTGAGAAGCCTGAAGTTTTGTGTTCATTCTACGTTTTTACTGTTTTATGACCTTGGGCTCTTCTTCTAACCTCATTGCCTCACTTTTCTTGTTGGTAAATTGGACCAGACTCTTCCATTTCCATTTCACAAGACACTGATGAGAATTAACGAGGTAGAATCCAGAGCATGTTTTGTGTTTCTCTGAACAGTCCATTTAAGCGAAGCTAGAAGACAGGGTTAATATCACCGAGAAGTGAGGCACACTTTGCTTACCGTGTTATATGATGGAGTCTCAAGGCATCCTTTCTCTCCAGCAACGAAGAATCAGTTACAGGCAGCAACCCCATTTCTATTCACTTCTGAATTGGATGACATGTTTTAGTGCAGGATGATGGAAAGTCCAGCCAAATGTGGGAATAGTGGAATGACAAACAGCACCCAGGGACCATCTGACTTCTGCATGCTTGCCTGAAAGAAACCTGGTTATTTTTTAAAAAATTATATATAAATACATATACACACACACATACACACACAAACACACACAAACACACACATACACACACACACACACACTTCTCAGACCTATTTGGTTCCCCTGTATTTGTAGAAGAGTTATCAAAAATGCTTGACTAGGGCTTGTCCAGGAGGTGGCACAGTGGAGAGAGCATTGGACTGGGACGCAGAGGACCCAAGTTCAAAACCCCGAAGTTGCTGGCTTGAGTGTGGGCTCATCCAGTTTGAGTGTAGGCTCACTAGCTTGAGCCAGGGTTGCTGGCTTGAGCGTGGGATCATAGACATGACCCCATGGTCGCTGGCTTGAGCCCAAAGGTTGCTGGCTTGAAGCCCAAGGTCGCTGGCTTGAGCAAGGGGTTACTTGCTCTGCTGGAGCCCCCTGGTCAAGGCACATATGAGAAAGCAATCAATGAACAACTAAGGTGCCGCAATGAAAAATTGATGCTTCTCATCACTCTCTCTTGCTGTCTGTCTCTCTGTTCCTATCTGTCCCTCCTTCTGACTCTCTCTGTCTCTGTCAATAAATAAATAAATGAAATGCTTGACTACATGTGCATAATGCAAACAAGATCAGCATGAGATTCCCAGCCTAAACCTCAGCATCAATCTAACCTGGTACCTTAAGGAAAAATAAGGCTGTAGATATGATCTTAGGGTTTGAAACAGCTTGCACAAGGCTCTTTAGATCAATATTGTAATGCATAACAATGTAAACATAAGGATATAGAGAGAATGCTTGATTACTTCCTAAAGGGAATCCCATCCTAATTTTATTTAGCATGCTGCCTTTGGTCAATTGGGTTTTTAATTCCAACCTAACTTTGTTTTATCTCCTTAGAAGCTTTTACAGATTTTTTTTCACCTTGTCTTTCATTTTTTTTAAAGAATTTCAGCTAAAGTGACTCTAGGTAAGGTACCTTTAACCTAGAATTTAGCTTCTGGTCACTGTAGGATTAAAAATAAAATTTAATTGGGTATAGGTTTTGTAATTTTGAAAATGCTTTTGTAATCTCTGACTTAAGAGCTATACTTGGAATACAGATGATAGAGTTCAATAAAAAAAAATCTTTCTTCATCTTTTATCTTTAGGTATATCTCATCTCTTTAGGAATTCTTTTAGGAATATCGCTCTGGTTAAGAAGTTCACAAAATACTTAATTGATGCCAGGAGTTTTATCACCCATATCTGTAAATATTGACATACGCATTTCTAAAGCTCATGTAGTTGATGGGTGTCTTTTTGTGGTCACGCTTCGCTCATCTATTTCCGTCTTTATCTACATATTAATATGAACATAGGGATTTGCTAGACATTACTTCATGGTCCCAGTGTTAGCTGTATATCACTTAGAGATGAAGTGGCATAATTAAAAAATATATATAGTAGAGCTATTTTCAATAGCCAGATCTTTATAAATGCTCTCGTATGAAAAAAATGAAATTATATCACCCAGTTTTATTAGAAATGTTATGTTTTGTTGGATCCGTGTATTCGCAAAGTAGGGAATTTTTTCTGCTGTGATTGATGTTGAGGCATTTATGAAGATGGTCTGCTATATTTCATATGTATATGAGAGTGTCATTGTTAAAATGTTCAAAGGAAAATTATGTATGTGGTTTATATTTTATTATTTCCTCCTAGGATGTAATTTTTTCAATACCATGATTCCTGTCATATTGTCAGTAGTGATTTGATGGCTAATATGCCAAAAATAATTAAATAAAAAAAAGGTGATGCAAACGTCAAGGCAATATAGCTTTCTTGTGAAAAGCCTTAAGCAAAAGCCTGCATGTTACATTGCAGAAATCACCAATTGCACACATTTTAAAAGTCTCCAGTATTACAGGCAGGATGAAAACAGAGCCCGATGCAGGGTGCGTGGGCTGTAGCCTGTTTTACAGGCTTAATCTTGCTACTGACCTCACCTGTAATTTTTGCTAAATGAAACATGTGTTTTAGAAAATGCCTCTCTTTGTATAAATTCAGACTTTGGTGGATTGTCAGTGGGAAGGTTTTAGATCTCTTCTCTTTTTGAGTGGGAAACATTCCATTTTTCTCTGGAAGTCAGCCTGCCCTTTGTTGTAGTTTCATTCCTGACAGGTTTAAAATTTTTCTTCTTTGGTGAGAAAAAGACGCATACAATATGAACTGATATTCCTTTAATCTTGTTGACTTTAGAGATTGAACTTGTATTTAAAATTTTTAAATGACTATTTAAAACATAGTCAAGGTAATTATTATTTAAAATCTTATTTAAAGTAAGACTGGGTAATTTGTGGTTTCAGTGTTTGTTCCTGCGTATGGTATCTCCCGGGACTTTCAATAGAATGGGACTTATTTCCAGGTGTCATTTTACTCTTGAGCTTTAATGACACTGATGGTAAAATAAGTATCTGGTTCATTTGGTTGTGACTTTGATACATAGTAGATATTTCTGAAAATTCAACATAATGTTATTGGACAGTAATACTGTAATATTACAGTATTACTATTAGGCTAAAAATGAGTGTCTGCTGTAACCAAGTGTTTCACCGTTCTTGGAGATAACAGGAGGACTATCTTGGGTATTTCTGCTCCAGTCTTCAGCATGATCCTGGTGTCAGAGTGTGGCTTTCTGACTTTGGGGTATGGGGAGTGACGATGAGGAGGGGTTGCTGGGAAGCTCCGTCTAGCCCTCGGCCTCTGAGTTTCTGGGCAGGGCGAAGGAGCCTTGGAGCCTTGGAGCCAGGAAGGTCTCCCTGAGTGGCATGTAAAACAGATGCTTGGAGGGATGATAATGGCCGAGAGGAGGAAGGGGAGTTTGGAAACAAGCCTACGGGGATGGTAGGGAGGGACCAGGTATCCAGAGTAAGAGGCTACTCTTACACAGTGCGACCAAATTCCCAGCGGGTGGCTAGCTTCCTGATCCTAAGTCCTAGTAGTATCTTCACTTCACAAAGGAAAAGCTCAGGGAAGTTAAGGGATTTTCCCCAAGCTAGCAGGGTTTCTTCCTTGCAGAGCCTGACCAGGGAAGTGCTGTCAGGGACGGTGTTTTCTTCTAAGGACCCTGGAGAGTCGTGACCTACAGAAAACGAAGGGCAGTGCCAGGGTCTGAATTCCCCTTGCCTTTCTGCTTCTCGTCACTGCACAGGACAGGGTGAGCAGCCTCGCTTGAGTCATTTCACCTGAAAGGAAGTGATGTAAGGAGTGCCCTCAATGGTAAATTCCTGTAAAGACAAAGAGTGTCAGACTAGAAAATAAAGAGCTGCCCAAAGCCCCACAGGTTAATGGGGATGTGTACCGTGCCTTAGCACAGCAGCCGAAACTGTGCCCTTGGTTTCATGGCATTCACTCGATTGTAAATAAATATATGTTCTATTTAGAACTGTGTAATTTTGGAGCTAGAGGAAGAAGAGTTATTTATAGTTGGAGCAGAGCCCCTAGAGGCCCAGAGACATTTAAGAAAAAGTAGAGACCATACCCCATAACTCGTCTTTGCCACCCTCTTTTTCTACCTGCTCCTGCCCTAGGGAGCCTCTCTTGCTTTGGCCATAAAGCAGCTGAGACCCGGTTCCTTATCTCTTTTAGAGACATGGCTAATGGAATCTGGGATTCCATGTGCTCTTTCTGGTATGTTTTGACCATTGACAGCTTCTCGTGTGTTCCTTTCACCTTGAAAGCATGTTTTCCTTCTTTGTTTAAACACTAAGAGGTGATGGGGTTAGAGTCAGCCTGTCAGGATTTGTATCCCAGTTCTGCCTTTCTTTGGCTGTGTGATCTGAGGAAGTTGCATAATCTCTTTGCGTGTCAGTTTCCTCATCTGTAAAATGGGGCTAATTCATAGGGCTGTTGTGAAGATTAAATGAGATGTCTTCTATAGAGTACTTAGGTAGTTATTGGCACATAGTGTCAGTAAGTGTTGGCTATTATTATTACTAGTTAGAAGTAAAACATGGAGGAAAATGAAGTGTAAAAATTAAGAAGGAATTTAAATGTAAACACTGAAATATATATTTGAACAAATATCACAAGTACATTGGTCATTTATGTCTGAAATTGACATAGAAGTATGATTATATTCACAATACTGGGTACTTATATGTATTCTCACAACTTGTTTGTTTCTCCTTTGTAACTTTTTATGACCTTTATATTACCTTTTTAAACTACGCTGCTCATTGGCCGTCGGCATTTATCTTATGATTGGAAAAAGTAATCAATGAATGAATGGAGAGGTTTATCCACTGGCCATATTGGCTTTCCTTGTAAGTGAACACACAAAGAGACATATGAACCCTTTGGTGTATTGTCTGAGAGTAACAGACAGGATGTGGTAGTTAATGCATTCTGTGGCTATTTGTCTACCCAGCTAAGAAGTAGTACTTACTGCCACGCACACCCAGGAAACCATCAGGGGGATTTCCCACCACAGATTGTGGCAATGATTTTAGAGATCACATCCCCAGCATGCCGAGGACTGATCTGTGGGATAAAGGATGGGTCACAGTGATGCTGTCTGACTCACCTTTCTCTGGCTAAAGGAGGGAAAACTTCCTTCTCCAGCAGAAAGTAGTCCTCTCACTGTCCTCACACTGGACTCCCCCCACACACACACTGTCCCTGGCTTCTGGGTGGGCTGCCCGGGAACAGGAGGCTGGCAGGGAGTGGATTAGGCTGAAGAGTGTGGTGAGCAAGGTTAAATTTGGAAACACCCTCCCCCTTGGTTTTTTACAAAACTCCTGTGTGTGCTTCTCACAGTAGTTCCCTCAGTGAGCATTCAGTTGCTGGAGTGGGTGAAATCAAAAGGCACCTTGCTTTGGAGTAACCAATGTGGAGCTAGTGAAGAGAGGCAATTGGTTTCTAAATTTGTGAGAAATACCTGGTCATGTAAGTCAGGTGGTAAACCTGGATCTTTGAACCAAATGGCATACTGTGAGCAATGATTACAAGATCTCAGTCTAACTCTTTGTGATCCCTGATTTTGCTGTTGGAATTAGGTACTGTTTTTGTTTCCATGAGCCATTTGTTATAATAATAAAATTAAATTTGACGTACATGGCAGGGTCTCTAGATTTTGAGTATTCTATGAAGTAAATTATGTCTACACTCTCATGTAGTGGGCATATGGTGTATCCATGCAAATGATTTTCTTAAAGAAATCAAGTACCATGAAGCTGCTGGCTTCAGATGACAAGGAATGAGAAAGCCTACCAGATTTCATGTGAATACTCATGTAAAAGGTTGACACTTTGCGAATTGACTCACAATATTGTGGGCATATTCCATGAAAGTAAAAAATTGCAGGAAAAACATGTTTATTCAAGGAAATTAGGCTAGATCCTAATTATTACCTGTGAATAGTGTCATCATTTGAAGTTTTTATTGCATTTTAACACATGGCTTATCTTGATGAGGAAATATATAGGGAAAGGTAAATGTAGCAATTTTCCTTTTACTATTTCTTCTGCTGAGCCATTATTGCTTGATGTTATTTCTCAGCAGCCTTTCATTTTTGTCCCAAATGTTTTCGCCTCTGGCTGGTTTTATTTCTTTAAAATGTATGTGTATCACTTCTCAAAGTGATACATTTTGACAGGTAATCGATATTTTTTTTCATACCAGATTTGATGGCGCAATGGCCATAATCCTCATCTTAGACTTAGTTAATGGTTGAATGGGAACCTAGATCTTTATTTCAAAATATTCCTGTTAAAAAACATGCTTTTCACTCTTAGCCAGATTCCTTTTTATCACTCTCAGCCATCAAACACCTCTCACTGCCGAGTGCCTAAGATGCTCAGAGTCCTCTTATCTGGGGTACACATCACCTGGCTTTTTGACAGTGTGTCCCCGAAATGTCTTCTGATAGCTCTTCCAACCGGCTTACTCAATTGGTCACAGAAAAGATACTTCTGCTTTTTTTCTTTTTCCTCCTGGCAACCTGTAATCTTTACTTCAAGGGGGAAAGTCTGTTGCCTTCCTTGTCTCTAGTCCTAGGTGAGGACTTGATGTCCTCCATCAGACCTCACTGTCCTAGGCGGACCAGCTCAACAAAGATCCCCGTCCTCAGAACACCTGTATATATAAGGACACCCTGATTGGTTTTTGCTTTTAAAAGTTCAGCTTCTTTGGTCAAGATATTTTGTTTTCTAAAATCAGGACTTCCTTGTGCAGAGAGCAGTGACACCCTAAGTTGGTAAATGTATTTTGACTGGCTACCCAGGCACTTTGTCTAAGACGGCACTTCAGATTTGGGGAGCTGCTTACGCTCTTCTCTCAGGAGGGTGGTGTGAGGGAGAGAGGACAAATGTCCTTCCTTTTACTTCCATTGAAGAGAAAGGGATTCTCTGTTCAGGAAGAGGTTAAGGTTCACGTGGGCCTGTCAAGGATGAGGATCAGCAGCAGCTTTATAGCTCACCAACAGGTAGCAAGCCCACCCCCTACCTCCTTGCCCTTAGAAGTTTTTTGTTTTGTTTTTAATTTTGCTTTTCACTCTGAACAAAAATGTTTAGTTTTTAAAAATCTTTTTCAAACAATTGTTTGTGCTAGATTTGTTGGTACATTGCAGCATGAGCAATGACCAGTCCAGTGCTATTGCTTTTAGAGACGGCATGACTCCTCCACATACGAGCAAGAACTGAAGGCTCTCTGGGGTTTCTCCCTGACGTGGTATCTATCAGATGAGACGCCTAAGTGGAAGAGCACGCTGACACCCTTCTCTGCGGATGCCTCTGCTGGAGGTGGTGGCACTTCTTGACAAGGCTTCTCTTTGCATGTCTGGAGATGTATGCAAAGATCGTTAGGGAACATAAAATGCAATCAATTTTCCTCAGTGGTTAGATTCATAAATCCCTGAGCTATTTTTAATGACATAATCTAATCAATTGATGGCAAGCCTAATAGTGTGTTGACAGCCAGAAAGAGACAAAAAGCTAGTGTAATAGCAGGCGGATGGGTAAGGAAGCACTAGACATTTCTCTCTCCACCCCCACATTTAGAAATCTCTAGATAGTTGCATTAGATAAAATTCAGGTATTACTGATTAAAAAAAAAAAAAAAAACACAACAAATTTATGCCTGCCTTTCTGACTCTCTTTCTTTTAAGAAAAAGACTTTTGTCTGATGGGAGGTGGTTTCCAGACAAACTGCAGATAATCCTAGTATCTGCCTCTCAGAACCAAACTATTCTCTCAATTTAAATATCTTTAGAATGGAAATCAAGGGGGAATAATTTATTATAAATTGGTAGTATTATATATTGTCACTCCTGTTCCAGGCCAGTAATGAAAACTTAATATTCATCTCTTGGTTGCTTTGAATTGAAATAAGATGAGGATGAGCAGAATAAACAAGCTGAAACAGACTGTGAAATTGCACATGATGGGAATCTTTTCTTGTGCATGTGTGTGTGCGGCTGCTTATAGACATAAATAGGTTAATATTCCAACTAATGATGGCTCTTAGAATTTCTTCTCCCTTTTTACATTTTGGTCAGGTATCAACAGAACTAAGTTGTTATCATGGGGAAATTTAAATCTAAAATGTTGCTATCTTTGGGCTAGGGATTGACTGGCGAAGTATTTATGTAAATGAATTGGCTTTCACACAGGGAGGTGTCAAGTGTTCCTCTGTGGCCAGAGCTGCTGCCCTGAGCCCTTTCCTTTCAGGTTTTCAGGCAGAGAGAGAGAGAGAGAGGGAGAGAGAGTGAGTTCTGCTACATTTTTCTTTGATGCCATCGGAAGAGATGAGCACCAGCCATGGTGGTGCTGCTTGGCTGACCAGCTGTGCCCTAGTTTCTCACCGTCCCAATCAGTGGTTGCCTTTTACAGAGGTGTCTGTCATCACTGATTTACTTAGCCACTTTGACCTTAGAGTTGCTTCAGAAGGGGCTTGACCCGAAGCCACTGCTGAAAGCCGTTTACGGGTCGCCGGGAATGCCAGAGCCAGCATTTTGAAGAAGAAGAAAACACAGGGATCCCACGATTTCCTGTCTGATAGCAAGAGCCTCCTCCGCCTGGGTAAATGCATTAGGTGTCTGAGCCCACTTGCTGCGCTCTCTCACCGAACTGCAAGCATCCCTGATCTCCGAAGTTGCTGGAGTGAATAACTAAGCGGGACCAGCTGACTCCAGGCTCCAATCAGCTTGAGCGTGATGTAAGTGTTTAGCAGCTGCCGGCTCTGAATTAGCGTGCCGAAGTAGAGGTAGTACAGCATGGCTAGACTGTTGTGAGAAGCTCAGAGAAAGCGGAGGGGGAGATGGATGAGTCCAGCATTCTAAGACGAAGAGGGCTCCAGGTAGGAGATCCTTCCCTTCTCAAAATGTAGCATTGTCACTGGCCAGCCATTGAGGATTTCAAAGTTCCCTTTTCATTCCTTTCCTGGGCACAAATATGTGCACAGTTCTTAGTATCCACTTGGCAACGTGATACGCGAAGTCTCTAGTTACCGGGTTCAATGACACATTACAAGCTTCAATGAGAAAGGCTCTTTTGTCAGAGACAATAGAGGCAACTTTTAGTTTGCTACTTTGTTGCTTGGTTGTTTTTCTACTGGTTGTTCAAGAATAGTTAAATCGTGGCTAGCAGTGACAGCTGATGAACGGATCTGGCATTCTGTCAAGTGTCTGGGAAGACTGTGGAGGGCAGCAACTCCGTTCAGGTCTGGGAACACAGGACTCAGTTTTGTGTCGGGATCGACCCCAATGCGCTGCGGGATCTGTCCGATCGCCTTGCAGATGTGTGCAGCTGCTGAGAGTTTTCCTCCTGCCAGTGAGATGAAAGTTTCTGCTGGCAGCTTCATCAGAGTTCACTGTAATTTGTTTATGTTGAGATGAGGAAAGATATGTATCTCCTTGCCTTGCTTTTTTGTGCCCAAGTTTCTCTAATTATATTACTCTGACTTTAGTGTTCAAATGCGTTCCAAGTTAAAACTTGGCAAATTGGAAAACTTGGGGGGGAAAACATCTGTTGGCAGTTTGTAAGTTTAAGAAAGCCAAGACATAAGTATGTTCAAAATGAGTATGTTTAACTCCTTGGTAACTCTTTTATCTTGTGTGTAAGTGATACTTTTTCTCAATGAAATAATCTAATCATTAGCCATTGTTAAGCTCTCATTTATTATTTTTTAATTTTTTTTTTAATGCATGTTTGAGAATACAGAATATGCACCACATTTAGAAATGCTTTTAGATGTCCCATAATGGTCTTTGACTCACCACTGGTCTAGCTGTCTGCTTTTTTTCTTAATGTCAATTACTAAAATTATATATATTACTCTAATATTTTTGTATTTGGGGGAAACTATGAATTATTTGCTGGTAAACAAAAAAAGGGATTAAAGAAGTTGGGGTTAAATGTCATCTATTGTTCCAAACCCAAGTAAACAGCTGGCCTCTAATGATTTTCAGTGTGTGGTCATTGTGTTGAATGTACAGTGTGGTTAGTCACTGCTGTGGATTTCCTTTTCTTTGTTTTTATTATATCTATAAAGTTCTTGTAATGCACAGCTGTTTGTGTGGGTCCACATCCTCTCTGGGGTCACTGGTTAAATATGAAAAGGCTCTTTGTTATAAAGATGATAAACTCTGTTAAACTTCTAATGGTTTAGATTATTAGTAAATTGATGTCAGTCCTGATGAGAGTGTTCTCCTTCCTTTAGTTCACTTTAGTTTTTAAAGGTATTTTCAGTAAGATACTCCTCTCTGTGGTTTATTTCTGTATTGTATATTACAGCTTCAGAGGACATCGTTGAAACAAGGTGCTCTTGAGGGGAATAGATTTCACAGACCTTTTAATTTTAGAAATAAAAAAGTCGTTGCTATTCAAAGTAATAGAGCTATTTTCTAAGACCTTTGCAACAACACAAAAGAAACATTCCTTGTTAATACAGAATTTAGTGTTAGATCTTCATTGTACTTATAATACTTTCACTACACCTGCTATAACTATATAATGTATAAAGAATGTCTGCTGGCTATTATGAATGAAATAAATGTCTTCACTTTGAGAGAAATAACAATATAGAAGTGCTTAAAAGTTCTGCCACCTCATTGTTATGACTTGACTTTGCTTTAACAAAGCCTGTTTTTCTTTTATTCTTGGTATATCTAATTTTTTTTTTTTTAAAGACATCACATGTGCAGTGTAGCTGTTCGGCAGGAATTTCAATGTAAGGAAACTATTTACAAAATACAAGGCATTCAGTATTTATTTGTATTACAAAAGCTGCCACTGTAAAATCCACCAGAGTAATGAATGCAACCTAGTGAATTTAAGAGTTAATTTATAAATATATACTATGTGAAACATTTCGACATGCAAATGAGGTACACCTGTCGTGAAGGTAGTTTGACCCACATGTTTGTGTTCCTATTCTACTCTTGAGCCAAATCACATATGCTCTCGGTGGCTGCTTTTTCTCCTGTAAAATGCACACTGTAACGTAGGACTTTGAATGGACTAAATAGGAGATAGGTATAATTGAGGGTTTTTTTTTTAAGTTAAATGCCTTATAATAAGTATAGTGGGTACTCAATACACACACACACACATAGTAGGTACTCAGTAAATATAATGTTGAAAAGTGAGGGTAAATTCTATTTTTGATAACATTTCATGTCATTAACTCATGAGATGAAGTAATTTGTTATTAGAATTTGTCTTCAAGTTAGAAGAATGACCAGTAAAGACAGCAAATGTTATTTATTACAGGGATTATTATGACAGGCTGTAGGCCTTTATAGAATAATAAGTCTGTTGTTGGTCTGTCACACTGAATAGATGCTTCGTATGAGATGCATAGAACTAGAACTGACTCGTTGTTTAAGTAATGTAAAGCCAAGTGTGAAATACCTGCTGCACAACATATACTCCAGTTCACTAACATTTCATTTGATAATGATGCAGTTTGTGTTTAGTATAAAATAATGTAGTTTATGTTTGGAACCTATTTTTAGAATTTTAGTACCTCTAGTTCTTAAAATACAAGCATACTAGTCATGTTTTAAAATTTTGGACTTCGAAAAATTGGTTTTAGTCAGAACATATAATTTCTCAAGGCATGACTACCTCATGAAATGGCAACACAACTGAGTTGTTCATCTGAGGTGACTGCAGCTCTCCATCTTTTCTGTGGACTGTATTAATATCCAGTACTGCTGATAGCGCTTCAGTCACTGCTTTTGAAATGAGAATGAGAGAAGGAGGCCCCAATGGCTTCCAGTGGTAGAATCTGGGAAACTTTTCAGATTGCATCTCAAAACATAGGAAATGCTGACGGATGGATAGGCTTGGGCAGACCTTGGACGTGGGGCAATTTGAATTTCTAGACAGGTCTAATTCATCAAAGGAAAACTGGCTCCTTTCGGCCTGCTATCTCTCATACATGGGACATATTTTTTTTTAACTGTCAGGGAAATTGTTTTAGTGACTTCTGTTATATGTTTCCCTTTTATTTGTTTTAATGAAAGTGTCCCTATCCCTAATGTGATGGATCCCAAGGCTGGAGAAAAATGAGTGACATTCATCACGGAAGCTGGAAGGAGTCACTAATAGAGGGAGGCATCCCAGGGAGGTGTCCTGTGAGTTCTTCCCGGCCGGCCTGGTGCTGGGCTGCATCTGCTATCATCTCAAGTGGGTTTGCCCACTCCCTAATTAAATACTGCCATTCCAGTCCACTTCTAGACTGTCACATGCAGCTCGAATATTAAGTTTCTCTCTATATAATGCAATTAACAAGTAAATTATCATAAGTTAGATTTCTGGATTTGTGTTTAGGTTTTTTTGTTTGTTTCGTTTGCTTCTTCTCCCCCCCCCCCCCATACCGGACCTCCTCCCCCGGTCTTATTTGAAACAAGAGCATAAAGGTAACACTGGCCTAGGCTACGATGGCCCACCTGTCTTGATCTGGAATTCAAGTTTAGAAAGCAGAGAGGCAAGTAGATGCTTACATTCTGTCTGGGTAGAAAACTGCTTTTGTCTCGTAGTGTCTGAATGTAGGCACGTTTCACTCATAACATCTCACTGTTTCTTCGGTGCCACCTTAAATGTGATCATGGAAGTGTTCACAGGTCACCTGAACTTCAAAAGCAGGGTCACTATGTGGAAGTATCACTCTGTCCTTATTCATTTGAAGACTCTGGGTGGTTAAAGGAAAGAGTCTAGTTAGAGAATTATAATAACAATGCTTACTTACAATAACAATAGTTTGAGATAAGGTATTTTTGTTCCTCAGAGGTCCCAAAAAGTTGTAGATACTTGTTTGGAACAGAAAAGAATCAGGATGGTAAATGAACTTTTGGTAGTTGTAACTGCCTAATTCATTAGGCCAGTTGCGGTTATATCTCAGTGGTGTTTCTTACCCACTGGAGTTCAATTTCTGTCTCTGAGATAGAAATAAAATACTCTAGTTTTAGTTTTCTGATACACAGGGGATAAGGATGGAATGACCTTAATACTTTATATTCACTCACATTTTTATTTTGTACTCTTAAGAATTGGTTTTCTTAACAAACTTTAAAAAACATAAAATAAACAAATATGAGAGACAAAGAGTTGGAAATGAGACCAGCACAGTAGACGGAAGCTAAATTAGAGACAGTCATGTGCGTTTATACTCGGTCCTGAGGGAGAAAATGGAAAGTCACGTGGGGATTATGGATCAGGCGATTGATGCGGAGCTGTAGGCTAACAAGCAGGACGGGTGGAGAGGGTCTATTGCTCGACATGTTATTTTACAATTACTGTATTTATCAGTGCCATACACTGACACTAGAGAGTCAGATATGTGTCCAGTGACAATGAATGGCTCTGTCACATTAGACACGTTTCCTAACCACTCTGATCTCTGTGTCCACATCTGTAAAAGGAGATTTAAAAATGAGGTGTTTAGGCACTGGCCTGTTGGCTCAGGGGTAGAGTGTCAGTCCGGCATGTGGATGTTTGCCAGTTTGATCCTCAGTCAGGGAACACAGAAGCACCCATCTGCTTCTCCACCCCTCCCCTCTCATTTCTCTCTCTTCTTCTCCCCTCCTGCAGCCAAATCTCGATTAGAGCGAGGTGACCCCAGGTGCTGATGATGGCTCCATGACCTCACCTCAGTTGCTAAAAAAAAGGCTCCAGTTGCAATGGAGCAAGGGCCCCAGATGGGCAGAGCATCGCCCCCTAGTGGGCTTGTCGAGTGGATCCCCTTCCGGTGCATGTGGGAATCTGTCTCTCTGCCTCCCCTTTTCTCACTGAATTAAAAAAAAAAAATGAAGTGTTTAAAGGTTGAAGAATTTTGTAAATCTTTAGTGCAGTATCTGGCACATAGTACTTCTGCAGTTAACTTTAGTCTGCTTCCCTCTGTATTGCCATAGGGGTCTTGCATAGCGGCATTCTAAATAATTAAATATTGGCATTAGGCAGGGTCCAGTCAGTATAAACAGTGACATGCATAAATTGGATAATTTAAGGAGAGTTTAAAAAAAGGGACGCATAAAAGGTGTGGGCAGGGTATAGGGAAAGCTTAAGGAGTGAAGTAGTTCCAGGGGCTGGCAACCACAGGAAGCTATAACGCCAGTAGGCCAGAAGGAGGGAGAGAGGGGCAGTTCTAGAACTTGAAGACAGGAAAGACAGGCACTTTGGGTGAAGGGACACAACTAACTCATGGTGATGCTACATGATGGTGAGAGGGGGGCATCTCAACCTTAATTTTCTTCATCCTCTGAGCTCTTGCTGGTGCTCCCCATGAACAAAACCCAACCAGGAGCCCCGAGGGGCAAGGGAGCCCAGGCACCATCCATGTGCGTGAACTCCAAGGCCCAGTGTAGGGTGGAGAGCAGGTCAGGACGGGTGATGAAGTGAGGGCAGTGTGGTGTCTAATGAGCATGTGTGGAACTGCCTCTTGCTCTTGGTTCACTGTTCAAACTTCATAGTGCAGATCTCGGGGGCCTGAACTGAGTGCAAGCGTTTGAACAGATTCAAAACTACTTTTTGTGAAAAGTCTTGGCCCCCAGAACCTTTCCCACTTCTGCGTAATGGCATCTTTCCAATCAGGCTCTTAATCCTCCTGGGGAAATGTTAGTTTGTCCTCTTCCACTTCAGTATCTAAAGCACATGGGTCTCCTTTGAAGCAATGAGGCAGGATACCTGCGCTCTTGCCCTGCAGGCAGTCTGTTTGGAGTTGCTCTGCTCCTCTGCTCCTGGCCCAGAGAAGTGATGTGTGAGAGGACTAACCCAAAAGTCCTCTTCCCATTCATTTTCCAGATTCCCTGAGGTCTTCCCTAGAGCAAGGTCCTATCACACTTAGACTGTCCACCTCTGCTCCTCTAGAAACCCTTTCATAGAATTACAAGTTCACATTATGTTCTTGGCTTTTATTGAGGGTTTCTAAGAGAACTAGCTGTGAGGAAACACTTTACCTGTTGTGTAAAATCCCCCTTGAAGCGGTACCCATTATGTTGTGCATTGACTTTTATAGCGGGCCCACATGAGAAGTTAGCTAAGAATTCAGTACTCAAGAAATTCTTTCACCCGAGGTAAGCAGGTTTGCCACTTTGAGTCAGTTGGAGAGCTGGCTGTGTTTCCACTTTTGTCTCATATGATTGGAACAGAATTTCATAGTCAGTTGCAATAGCTTTCTAGATAAAATGAACCACCACTTCTTCACTGGTTAGTTTTTAGTTCCTTCTTTTAAGAATTGTGTGGGCCCTGGCCAGTGGCTCAGTGGATAGAGTGTTGGTCTGGTGTATGAATGTCCTGGATTCGATTCCCGGTCAGGGCACACAGAAAAAGTGGCCACCTGCTTCTCCCCCCTATTCCCTCTTCCTCTTCTCTCCCTCTTCCCTTCCCACAGCTAGTGGCTCAACTGGTTTGAGCATGGCCCCAGGTGCTGAGGATAACTTGGTTGGTTGGCCCAAGTGGGTCAGCCTCGGGTACTACAAATACCTCAGTACTTGAGCATTGGCCCTAGATGGGGTTGCTGCTTGGACCCCAGCCCGGGCATATGCGGGAGTCTATCTCTCTATCTCCCCTCCTCTCACTTAAAGAAAAATTAAATTAAATTAAATTTTAAAAATATTGTGTGGTTTTGCCCTGGCTAGTGGCACAGTGGATAGAGCATCACCCTGGAGCACCAAGGTCACTGGTGCTGGTTCAATCCCAAGGTCACCAGTTGGAGCCTGGGATCACTGGTCCCAGGGTTGCGGGCTATGTCCCGGGATTGCCAGCTCAATCCCAAGGGTGTTAGGTTGACCTCGAGGATGCTGATTCATGACCCTGTCAGGGCTCAACCCTGAGGATACTGGTTTGACCCTCAAACCAGTTGCTGGTTGGAGCCCAGGTCAGGGCACAAATGAGAAGTAATCAATGGCACAACTAAATGGAATAACAAATTGATGCTTCTCTCTCTCTCTCTCTCTCTCTCTCTCTCTCTCTCTCTCTCCTCCCCCTCAAAAAGAAATAAATTGTGTGGTTTTATTTAATATTTTAAAAGTTTTCATTTTCCTAAGATCTAAAAATGTAATAATGTTGCATTTAAAACAGTAAAGTTTAAATGAATAACTTTTGAAGATTACAAAAGAATACTAAGATCAGCTAATCAAAAAACTAAGTAAACTATAAAAATTGCGCATCACACAAACTTACAAAGATCAGTATGCATGCAGCAACTAGTCATTTTATTGTTGGCACCAGTGTCTAATGAAATCAATTATGGTGTTTGAGATTACTTGGAATGCATTTCAAATAAACTATGAGTGACAACAGAGCTTTTGAAATAGCAGTTGTGTTATTTGTCTTGGAAGCAACCAAAAGCATGGAGAGTGGCATATGACTTTTGAGACACACATGCCAGAGGGCAACATGGGCATTAAAACCATGCTTTTGGCAAATATTTAATAAGGGGGAAAGTTGGCAATAATAACGCCAAGTCAAGTAAAAAAAGAAGGCCAGGTTATTAAACTATGTATATAATGTATCTACAATTCTGTAAAAACTAGATAGCATGCAGTGGTGGGATTCAGCCTGTTTGCACCAGTTCAGTAGAACCAATACCTAGCTTTTTGTTGAGTTTGATGAACCAGTTATTAAATGGCACTTGTAATCAGGGTTCTCTCTAAGGTAGATGCCTGGGCAGCCACCCAATGTGGAAATCACAAATTTACATTCCTTACTCTTTTCTTTTTGTATTTTTCTGAAGTGAGTATCAGGGAGGCAGAGAAACTCCCACATACACTTGACCAGGATCTACCAGGCAAGCCCACTAGGGGGTGATGCTCTGCCCATCTGGGGTGTTGCTCCATTACAACTGGAGCCACTCTAGTGCCTGAGGCAGAGGCCACAGAGCCATCCTCAGCGTCCAGGCCAACTTTGCTCCAATGTCACCTTGGCTGCAGGAGGGGAAGATAGAGAAAGAGAGAAAAGAGAGGGGGAAGGGTAGAGAAGCAAATGGGTGCTTCTCCTGTGTGCCTTGGCCAGGAATTGAACCCAGGACTTCCATGGGCCGGGCCAACGCTCTACCACTGATCTAGCCGACCAGGGCCTACATCCCGTACTCTTTTTTAACGTTTATCTGCACAACAGCATATTCTAAGTTCTTGTAGTAATGTTCATTCTATCCATAGGCAAAAAAAAGTTGCAAGCGAGGACATCAATCAAGAAACAATATGGAAATATCTTAAATAACAGTTTTATTGTTTTTTTTGTCAGGTATTATTTAATATTTTTTCATTAATATTTTAAAACTCTTATAATCTAGTTTTGTGTACCTCTTTTATTGTTCTTATTTAAGTATTAAATGCATGAAATAATAAACTACATTTCAGGATATCATTTTTTATACTTAAAATGGTCATTATGGCAGAGAACTGGTTGTTAAATTATTTGGGTCCCTCCTGTGGTAGCATGTATACACACGTATATGCATATACATGTGTGAGAAGTAGGGGTGGAGGATAGCCCTGTGGGGTAGCAGGAGAGAGCATGCATGAGCTCTGGAGTGTTCAGGGCCAGCCTTGCTGATAGATGTTAGCCGGGCTAGTTAATTCCTCACCAAGAAAATACACCTAGTTGCAGAGGCGTTGAGGATGAATTAAGATGATATATAAAAAAGGTTTTGAAAAACCCATCATATCTAACAATTATTAAGAAACTATTTTTCTTTTCTTCATGATTATCATCTAAAATAACGGGCTGAACATGCTTTAACGTGTCAATTCATTACATCTTGATGGTGGGGTCATAAGGATTATTTTTCTTTGAACTATTCTATTGTAAGCATGTATTACTTTTATAATCAGTTTAAGAAGTGGATTGGGGGGGCTTATTTTTTTTAAATGTGTATGTTTCATTGTCTAAGAAGGAACTTTATATTCCTCACTACCATCAATGAAAGGCTCTTAAGGACCGGTTTTTATTTTGTGCACTGTTTTGAAATTGAGAAAGATAAATCAGTTCCTGTGATGCATAGTTCCAAACCTTAGCACCGTGATTCCACTGAGGCTGCCCTTTTAAACCACCGGAGAGCTTTCTAAAGTCTAAGGCGTTGATGCAATCTGTGTCATTTCAGTTTGCAGCTCTCAGTGGTGTGCAGACAAGGGTGAGACCTACTAATCCTACGGGATTATGGGTCCAAGGAGCTCTCAAATTATGGAACATACCACCTCCATATCTCCAAATGTAAGGTTTGACAACCTTTAAAAGGTATGTCAGAGGTTTGGCCTCCTTTCTTCAATGAGACCTGAGTTTATTTATATAGAGGGGTAGGTATGGGTGAAAGGTAGACATACTTATTCTTGGCATCCAACAAAATGGCAGTGGTAGTAACCTGAGAGTTCAAACCATTAACCATTCCACCTTGGTGGGTAATTATTGCAGTGTCATGATGGGAGTTAGCCCTAGACCATTACCCTGACTCAGGGCACTGGTGGTATCCAGGTGCAGTTTTACACTTTTTAAATCGCTGGCACATACTCAACAGTTGATATCAGGAAACCACCTCCAGGGCATGGGAAGACAGTTGCTTTGCCCCCCCCCTTTTTTTTCCTCTCTTTTTTTGAAGTTTTCTGAAGCTGAAAATGGGGAGAGACAGTCAGACAGACTCCCGCATGCGCCCGACCGGGATCCACCCGGCACGCCCACCAGGGGGCGACGCTCTGCCCACCAGGGGGCGATGCTCTGCCCCTCCGGGGCGTTGCTCTGTCGCTACCAGAGCCACTCTAGCGCCTGGGGCAGAGGCCAAGGAGCCATCCCCAGCGCCCGGGCCATCTTTGCTCCAATGGAGCCTTGGCTGCAGGAGGGGAAGAGAGAGACAGAGAGGAAGGAAAGGGGGAGGGGTGGAGAAGCAGATGGGCGCTTCTTCTGTGTGCCCTGGCTGGGAATTGAACCCGGGACTTCTGCACGCCAGGCTGACGCTCTATCACTGAGCCAACCGGCCAGGGCCTGCTTTGCCCCTTGATGCATTCTCCTAATGCTAGGGATAGCAAACGCTTGTAATTTGGAACCTGTATCATAGCTACTCTTCAGTAATGTACATGCTTGAATTCTCAAAACATTTGCTATTCTACTTAGATTGTGAACGTGAATGCTTTTGCTTCTGGCTGTCAAGGACAGACTCTATTCTTTGCCTTTCTTTCAATGAATGTTTAATAATAATAATAATAATAGCAACAGCAGCATATTTTGGACAGATCTGTATCAAAGAGCTGAGCATTGTGTCTTATAAATATACAGCATTGTACTTTTATCCTGGGTTGTAGCTGTACAAAAATGAGTGGACTATGGTACTGACCTGTGAGGTATCATACAACTCTTTAAAAAAAAATTATATGATGAGACCAACAGCCGATTTTGTAACATAGTGCTGAAACTTAAGTCAGTCACAGTGCATGGGGATGCGTCCAGCCCCACTGCAGGAGGCTGGGAACACTTGTGGAGGCGGGGGTATTTCTGCTGGTTGGTAAAGGATGAACAGGTACTGGTTAGGCAAGAAGGGTGTTCCAGGAAGGGGAAACAGCAGGGTGCAGGAGGTGTGGTGGCCACACAGAGTGCACCCTTCCCAAGGTGCTGCAAATAGTGCAAGTGAGAGGCGGGACATGACATGACATGACATGACGAGTAGAGTCCCAAGGATGTTGCCATATTGAGGCATTTGGACTTTCATCTAACAATAGGAGACCACTAAAATTTTTTAAGCAGGGCACAGAAATATTTTACCAACTCTCAACTGTTCTGTCAACCAGTTATGAAGAATTCCTGAGAAGAGGCCAGGGACAGCGCAGGGGTTAGAGATGAGGAGGAGAGAGGGTGTGTGACTGGGTGGAGACGGTGGCAATGGAGTAGAGAAAAGGCCACTGAGGGTGGAGTTGACAGGGCTGGTGACCTGCTGGGATGGTCGGCACAAGAGATGGAAGAAGCGGGTGGTGGCTCCCTGGTTTCAGGCGTTAGGACTACAAACAAATAAGAGCAGGACATCAAACTGACCGTGGTGGTGAGAAGATGCTTACCTTGAACTGGAGGGACCCGTGAAGGCCTTTACTTTAGCGATTTCAGTAAGCAGTTGGATACACAGACTTAGACTTCCAAAGAGCGGTCAAATCTGGATATAGATTCTGAAGCCATCTGCTTTAAATAATTAATTGAACTAGACTGTGAAAACGAGAGAACACAATTACCCCCAGACTAATAGATTTCGGTTAGAATAGTTTTCAAAAATTACTATAAAGTGTGTTTTAACACTTACTTTGCAGGACTGGTTAAAAATCAGATAGAGAGCAAAAGTTTTCTGGTTTAGTGTCAGGTCTTAAAAAATAATGTATCCAATTTAGAAGATACCTTTTTTCTTTTCTTTGCAAATTGCTTCCAACTTTGACAACTTGCCTACAAGTCTCATTGCAATACAATTTTGAAAAGGCACAATGAAACATCTCAAACTAGAGGCTGTAATGGAAAAAGCAATTCATTCTTAAATGAAGATGATGAGGTTGGTATTATATTGCTTGAAACAGTGAGCGATTTTAAAACCTGAGTGAGATTACATCAAATTCAGCCAAGATTTGTGTTCCATTTGAATGGATATCTGTAACTGATGATATGGGGTGCAACCAAGAAAGGCACAAGGCATATGTACAATTTCCTCAACTTTCTGATAGTTTCCAGTTTGTGTATTTGTATACAAAGATACTAAATCATTGAGAAAACAAACTGAACTCTGTTTATTTTATTTTTCATTTCATTTATTTATTTATTTATTTATTTAGGTAACAAATGAGGATCCAAGCTTAGCTTTATTAGCTGCAGGACTTTCTGAGTTCCTGCCTGGAACTCAGAGTTCCTGCCAATTCTTAGGAAGGTGTTGGGGAGTTGAGCTACAATGTATTACACTGATCTCAAAATGATTGTAGAAAATAGCATTTTTAATGGATTTTTTTTAGCTTATTGCTAAATGTTAGTGAGATATCAGGTAGGTCTAGAAATACTTCATTTTATATTATTTTCATCATGATGGTTTTCATGATGATAGTTTTCATGATGAGATATTGCTAGATTTTTATTATATTTTCTAATTGCCTAGTATCTCAATTTTAGCATTGTTGTGAAGGTGAAGATAGAATTATACTATTGATTTGAATATTTATACTTTTTCATTAAAACTTTATTCCAAATATACATTGTTGAGCTCACAGATTCATTTTCTATCAACCAATTAGCAATCCAACTAGATGATATTATGATAAATATATGTCAAATTTGGATAGTGCAATAGATTTAATTATTACCTTAAATTTTCCTCTGTGAGCCCTGGCTGGTTGGCTCAGTGGTAGAGTGTCGGCCAGCATGTGGATGTCCCGCGTTCGATTCCTGGCCAGGGCACACAGGAGAAGCGCCCATCTGCTTCTCCACCCCTCCCCCTCTCCTTCCTCTCTGTCTCTCTCTTCCCCTCCCTCAGCCAAGGCTCCATTGGAGCAAAGTTGGCCCAGGCACTGAGGACGGCTCCTTGGCCTCAGCCTCAGGTGCTAGGATAGCTCCGGCTGCAATAGAGCAACGCCCCAGATGGAAAGAGCTTCACCCTGTGGTGGGCATGCTGGGTGGATCCTGGCCGGGTGCATGTGGGAGTCTGTCTGACTGCCTTTCTGCTTCTTACTTCGGAAAAGTACAAAAAAAAATTCCTCTGTGTTAGATATATCCATTTACTCCCTTGTCCAGGCTTCATGGTCTCATACTGGGCAGAGACCCTTTTCCACCCTTGACACTGGGTTCAGCTCTGACTTGCTTTGGCCATTGGGCTGTTAGTGAATGGATGACAAGCAGAGGCTTGAAATATGCTTGTGCAGTTGCTTGCCATCTTGCATTTCAGTGAGCTACCATAAAAAGGACATAACCCTGGCTGCCATTGACCATTTAGTCTGAGTCCCAGAACACACCCCCAGGAGCTGACCTGTATAAACTTACAGTGAGAAACCGAGCCCAGCAGACCTATAGTCTACCTGTAAATGTGAGACTAAATCTTTATTGTTGTAAACCACTTGTTTTGTGGTGGGCTGTTACTGGCATTATGATGACAGTGATGACTACTCCAGAGGCAAGCTTATGTCGTGGTAAAGAGCAGTGGCATGAACTTCTACTAGACTCATATGTGAATGTTGATCCACCACCTCCCGGCTTCAGTATTCTGGGCATGCTACTCTTTTCTAAACTTCAATTTTGCCATCAGTAAAATGGGATACCACGTACCTCCCAGATGTGTTGTAAAAATATGTAAGGTGTGTGTGTGTCAATCACTTCAAATGATGTCAAGCAAATTGTAAGAACACAGTAAGTATCCATGACTGTTGTAACTGTGTTTCTAGACAGTTAAATCTTTTTCTTCTTCTGTTCTCTTGGCACCATGTAGCTTTGCCGCATCCTACCTTTGTGACTCTGGAGCAAGTTCAAACTTTTCTGAGGCTTAATTTTCTTTTCTATAAATTGAGGACATTAATTTACCTGGCAGGATTATTACAAGGATGACAGCAAAGGTAGGCAATATGTAACTATCCTAGTCAATTCAAGCTGCTGTGACAAAATAACACAGATGAGGTGGCTTAAAAAATAACCATGCATTTGTCATAGTTTTGCAGGCTGGGAAAAGTAAAGGTCAAGGTCAGTTCTAGATCAAGGTGCCACAGATTGCAAATCTAGTTTGTTGATGGCTACTCCTGGCTGTATCTTCACATGGTGCAGAGATCTTGTGTCTCTTTCTCTTTTTATAAGAGCCTTAATTCCATCATGAGAACCCACCCTCATGACCTCTTGACTTCATAGTCATACCCTGATTTCCTCCCAGAGTCCCCACCTCCACATACAGTCAGAATTAGGGTTTCAATAAATGAATTGAGGGATGGGAGAAAGGGACAAACTTTCAGTTCATGGCATTAACCGTGGCTAGGTGAGTGGGTACTTTGTAAAAGTAGCTTTATTATTATGTTCACTGCCCATATATTCCTTCATTCCTTCCTTTATTTCTTTTAGCTGAGGTGTCCATGCCTAGTTTTTGAGTTCCTACTCTGAGCAAGCATACCTTGCACTTCTGACTTTTGTTTGGGTTTCTAGATTCCCTGTCTTGAGTAAAAATAAAAGTATAAAAGTGCTGCAATTGGAAGGCATGGCACATTGAGAATGTCATTCAAATACCTCATACTCATGTAGTAACTATATTTTTGCTTCTGTGGGCATGAAAAAGTAAATTTTTTTGAAATAGGGCATTTATAAAGGATAAAGAGTGGCAAATGTGGAGCCAATAAAGGCTTTTAATTAGAGGATTGGAAAATACTACTTAGGAGCCCGGGCCAGGTAGTTCAATTGGTTAGAGCAGTGCTTTTCAACAGCTGGCCTGTGGATCAGTGCCAGTCTGCGAAAGAGGTAACCACTCTGATGCTGTATAAAGATCATAGACCCAGTGATCTTAGTCAGATTCGCTTATGCTCACTTATCAGCCTGTATCACCGGTAAAAGTACTTTTGAGGTTGTCTTAGGTATCCTTGGAACTTGTAGGCTCATTTGAACAACCTTTTGCGTCGTTCAGAGCATTTACAGATCATGCACGATAGACCAAAAGCATTTGGACAAACTTTCAATGCATCATACATGAGGAGCTCAGAAATCAAGCAGCAGTTTCTACCGTGTTGCACTGTTATGCACAAAATACTAATAATGGTTTTTATTTCTGCCTTAGCAGTCCCCAGAATAACTCTCCTATTTTCACTGGTCTCCAAGTGTAAAAAGGTTGAAAATTACTGGGTTAGAGCATTGTTCCAATATGGCAAGGTTGCCGGTTGGTCAGGGCACATACAAGAATAAACCAATGAATACATAAATAAGTGGAACAACAAAAAGATGTTTCTCTTTCTCTGTTTCTCTCTCTCTTCCTTCCTCTCACTCAAAAATTAATCAAAAACTAAGAAAAAAAATTTTAATGCGACTTATGAGAGATTCAGCATTAAGGTGAGAAAGGGGGTGGAGTGTAGAATGATGGGGGGGAGGCTCCTATTTATAGGATTTCCATATTAATCAATGTAATGGAGCCAGCATTGCAACTGCCTTTGTTTCAAAAGCACAAAAACTGCTAAGCTTACCTTTTTGCCTACTGTTAAAGTGTTCTGATATGATCTGACGTTGGCCTGTTCTCCCTTTTACACAGCTCTTGCTGTCTTGTCTCATTCGTTTCCGTGTGTGTGTTGACTCACCGCACCACCTTAGCTCCTGGTATTGTCCAGAATTTGTTTCATAGAAAACCTGTGTCCTCAACATACTTGCTTTGGAATTATTTTGATCTGTATCAGTTGAAATAGGTTTTGGGATGTGGATATTAACTTCTGTTTGCCACTCTCTCTGGAAGCTAATTGACTGATTTGGGGTGGAGGAGAGATGAGAGTCTATACATTTGACCAATTTCACAGAGCTTACCTTGCAAGCTATTGAAATGCAAATACAGGCTACACTTAGACACTCAAGAATTCACACATTCAGTTCTTTGTTTTCTTCTGAAAAATAAGCATTCAAAATGCAAGCACATTCTATTATTCATGTGCTTTATATTTAGGTTCCGCTTGTACGTCTAGATAAATCTTATCACCATTATTTAAAATTTCATGAATGAAACTTTGCATCTCTAATGCCATCCTAGCCTACACAACTCGAACCAACCAAAATAATTTGCAGTATAGCACTTAAATGAGACCTGTGTGTTTCTGTGTATATGCATTTACATATATACACCTATGTCATAGCCTTATCAACAGCTATTTCTATTTAAATCTCTGTGTAAAATGGGCAAGAGTTCAAAAAACTCCTTGTGTTGTTTTAACCTAGAGAATCTTGACTCAGTATGTGGTAGTTTGCAGGCTTCCATGAGACAGAGCGTTCATGTCAACATTTTTTCTTTGTTGGATAGTTGTCTCATTAGTGGTCCTGAAACAGATCTGTTTCCTGCGCTGTCCTTTCACCTATATTTTCAAGGCAGTCTTCCACCACTTTCCATTGGTCGCGTACTTTAGACCAATATTGTGTGTCAACGAGGCAGCTCCTCTGTTATTCGATCTCTCCAGGTTAGCCTTCCTGGAACAGTTAATGATTTCAGGGAACCCCTTTCTCTGAGCTGTGGTCACCTCACCCGTAACAGAGGGGAGAATAACTTTCCCAGCCAGATGCAGAGCCCTCCCCACCCAGCTTCCTGCCCACTGCCTCGCGGCGCTGGTGTTGATGTTTTCTGATACAGCTTTCAGTAGAGGGAGGCTGACTGTCCAGCAGTATGTTTGGAGGAAGGAACAGACTCAAGCGAAATCCTTTGTTAAGCCTTGCGTTCTCATAGAGGACTGTTGGTGATGCTTTGAATTAAGCTTCCTGTCACTTTCTGGGAGCCATGTGATGACAATGGACTCTTGAAAGTTCTGTAACTTCCAAGTAGGGTTAGTTGTTCTGGGAAAGTAAAAAATGTTCATGTTCAGAATTGGGCCAGGGCACATCCATGTCCGTGCTGAGAGCAGAAAGGAGTTGCCCGATGCTGTGCCTGGGTGGGTGCCTCAGTCATACTGTCTTACTGTAGCAGTTCTCTCAGTTTCAGCTTTCTTCCAGGCCCTCGGATTGGTCTCGGAGGATATGCGGGTGGAGAGTGGTGGTGGGGAACGGCAGCTGCATCATTTCCTGACCCCTCACACTAGGAGGGTGTCTTTCATTGTAATAGTCCTTCCCGTCATTGTCAGATGCTTTCCTTAAGTTGTTCTCAACTGAAAACTGGTGTGAAGTCTGGCATTCGTCTTTAACAACTAGTCCCAGTCTGTCGTGTGTGTGTGTGTGTGTGTGTGTGTGTGTGTGTGTGTGTGCTTTCCACAGTTTGCCCCCTGAGTTTTCTCAGTTATGAACTATGACTGTTTAAACCTTCAGGCATGTACTTATTTAATCTTTCTTACATCTTTATTCAAAACAGCATTGCTTTGGACATAGTATAAGGATATTGATTTGATTTGAGAAGGCATCTTTGAATTTTATCCATTGAAAACAGTGACCGGCTACATTCTTCTAGTACCTACTATTCGTCCTGCTATTAACTTACACGCTGTGAGACGTGCTTTAGCTCTTCACCATAGTCTCATGGAAATGTCGTTCACTAACCCAACAGATACTTGTCATGTGCTTTTAATTGGTGTGAAGCTTGGGGATACAAGGGCAAACAAGATCCAAAACCTTTCATCTTCAGGACCCAAAAGTGGAGAAGGCAGAGGAGGAACAAGATAGTTAGATGCAGAGTGATAAATAAGTGTTATGATTGTTAGCTTGTCACACAGTAGGTACCTACTGGATGGTCATAGATGGGTGGATAGATGAATGAATAAATAGGGTGAATGTATTAGAAACTATGGGGGCACATAAGCAGACCTTTTCCTAGCGATGGGGTTAGCATTACATCAATGATGGAGGGTGACACTGACTTCTGTTCCTTTTAAGTTTCATAAAATTTAAGGAGAGATACAAGAAGGCTCTATATGAGCTTGGAGAGGTAAGGACAGCAATGTGCTGGAGATAGAGATCTGGGGGCATTATCGAATGGTGTTAACCGAAGCCTTGGGCATGGATGCAATCACCCAGTGAGAGTATGAGCAGAAAGGAGGACCCAGAAAATAACCCTGGTCCATTAGAGTCAGTAATATTTACAAACACTGTATTTTTAAATTCATAAATTAAAAAATAGAGAGATTGATAGCATTTTTTGACTCCTACTTTGTACTAGGACACTGAGGGTGCTCTTACCACAGCTGTGATCATCCTCATGAACACTAACCCTTCCTGAACTTCTCAGTGCTTTGCCTGTGTCAGCTCATTTCACTTCCGCAGCAACCCCTTGAGAAAGGTGCTGTTAGCCTCACTTTTCAGACATAAAAACCGAGGAGTTAACTTTCAGGCTCTCACAGTTCATACAGTTCAGAAGCGGCAGACCCTGGCATCAAAAACTAGATGCCAAGATTCAAGTCCTGGCAGTCTGACCACATTATTAATGGTCTTATGTATTTTTTGCCTCTCTGAGGTGGACAAAAAAGACAGCCCAACTGATAATTTTATTCATCCACTTTGACAATTTCAGTAGAAGTTGTAACTAAGATAATACGGAAGTCCAGAGGGGTGTGGCAGGTTGTTGCTATGAAGGTAAGTCAGCTGGGTAGAAGTAGTAATGAGTTCCAGTCATCCATACTCTTCCCGCCACCCTGAGGGGTAAAAGCTATGTTGTAATTTGGCAACTCTAAGCTTAGCTCTCAACTCTGGATATTTTACAGGTAGAAGGCAAGATGAAATAATGCCCACTGCCCTAGAAGACAGACAGACTGTCTTGGTCTATGGAAGGGTTGCTAGTTTGTTGCTAAAAATTAACAACTTTGGTTCTAAAGAAAATATAACTGGCAATTGTAAATTACGTAATTCTATCAGAAGAGGTATATTATAGTTTATAAATTTCAGAGGCATTCTCTTGAATGCTAGAAGGACTTCATAAACGAGTTGGTGTGTGGAGAGCCGTGCTAATAAATGGGAGAAGTGAATGGGGCAAAAAGATGGGGGAGTTTAAATTTCAGTTGCTATGTAAGGTAGTTCTCCTTATTCAAAGATAGCATGAAAGACTTTCAAAGATGTCTAGAGATATAATGGTGTCTAAGAGCAGTTATTACTTTTATTATGGAAAATAGTGTTGAGATGGAGCCTTTACCTTTATAAGACTTAACCAAATCGAGGCCTTATCAAGTTAGAAGAAAGACATGGTCCCCTGATGCTGAATGTTTGGGTAGCGGCCATTCCTTTCTTGTTCCTTCTCGTCAGTGCCTGATTCACATCTCCTTGTGGGAAAGCTAACTCATGTCCAGAGGTAGGGGAGCATGTGATGTAAACTGGGCTAACCAGCATGTGCTATCTCAGGAGCCGCAGTCATTGCAGGGATGGCATGGGACTTACATTGGGTCCAACAGAGTGAACTTGTGCCCCTTTATTGGGCATGTTGAGGTAAAGATGCATTTTCTTGGGTGTTAATTAAGAAATACATAGCCTAAGACAGGGGTCTCAAACTCGCGGCCCGCCAAACAATTTTGTGTGGCCCGCAGACTAATCCACGAAGTTCAAAATATTTTGGATAAAATTAAGTAAGCCTAGGGGCCTACTTGTATTTTTCATTTCTCTAGCATCCTAGCTAGATATTAGCTTAGTTAACAGCAGTTGTGATGCGAACTACAGTTTCTGGTCGTTTTGTGACACTGAGTAAACTGCATGTACGATTGTGCTTGTTGTACTGATTTTTTTTGTTTTCAACTGCAGTGAGAAAAGTGTTGTGTAACAGTTGCCTTTTGTAGACCTAGTGTGGCCTGCCGAAGGGCTGTGATCTTGCTCTGCGGCCCACACGCTGAGTTGAGTTTGAGACCCCTGGCCTAAGAGTAGCTTGAAGCTATTTTGGGTGTATGAAGAAAACTTGCTCCAGAAAGATGACAATGCCATGAGAAGCAGGGCCAAGAGATACAGAAGAACCATGTCTCAATAATGTATGGCCATTGAATCAACTTTTTAGTTAAACCAGTGGGTAACTACTTTATATTGTCTACGCTGCCCTGTATAAGTAGTTTGTTACCTGGAATGAAAAGAGTCCCATTTTGTAGTTTTTATTTAGTTACTATTTGCTTAAGGTAGTGAGTTTTCCTTTTGAATATTTAGAAATCTTCATTTTGATGCCAAGATATTTCTCCCCCAAGATATGTTGCATCTTCTTCTACAAAAATGTCTTACTTACATTTATTTTTACAATTGAAGTGTGTTTTAATCTCTGAATAATTTGTTTGTGAAGAGCTCAGAAGAAGTACAAAAGAGAAGATGACACTTAAGGAATGAAAATTTTCTGTGACATT
Organism: Saccopteryx bilineata; assembly: GCF_036850765.1. NCBI lineage: Eukaryota > Metazoa > Chordata > Mammalia > Chiroptera > Emballonuridae > Saccopteryx > Saccopteryx bilineata. The sequence goes on along the minus strand of NC_089490.1, from coordinate 262,650,602 downwards.
TGCAATGAAAATAATATTTTCTTCTTTGAAGAATTAGTATGTTTGTGATTTTATTCTGCTAACCTCTTAAAAGCAGGCAGATTTTTTGTTTGTTTAGCAGGTAAAAGACTTATTAGGTATGACTTCTCTAGTGATCAGCTAGCCTAAGCTATAATTTCTATCCTGAATAGTTTGACAGTGATAAGTAGCTGATGTGGCTAGTCAGCATAAAGCTTTATGTCATTATTGCCTTCTATCACTGCTGCTCTAAACAAATTGTCACATCTGTTAGCTCTTAGCTGCCGTGTGTGAGGATTAAGAAGTGTGGAACCAGGATGCCCTGGCTAGTGATTTTTTAAAAAATCTTTCATTTGTTTTTCATATTTTCTTCCCAGTTTCCCTCTTCCAGTACCTTGACCTTATGAAATAGTCTCAGATTTGTGGTTTGTTGTACTCACAGTGGAAAAACCAATTCCTTAAATGCTCTTGCCAACCCACACATAGGTTTGTAGCTGCAGCTTTTATACACACGGCACAGGCAGGGCCATTGCTGGCGTGCGCAGAGCAGACAGCTGTGTCACGCATGTGGAGGCGGTGGGCTTTCATGCTGCCCTCCCCAGCCTCACCTCCTTTCACATCATCCGATGATAAAGTCGAATTCCGTTGAGGGGCCTCTGAGAAATAGGAAACCTGCTAGACTCAGTGAAAGTAATTGGGATAATCGTGTGTGTGTGTGTGTGTGTGTGTGTGTGTGTGTGTGTGTGTGTTTATGCCCGCGCGCACGCACACACGCACGCTTGTTCTGGGTTCTCTGGGTTCTCTGGGTTCTCTTGGAGTTCGTTGAATTGTGATATAGCCAAACTGGAGTCTGTGCCGCGGAGGTTGACCATGCAGCATTTCTGCAGAGGGTAGAGATTTTGCGGGTTCTGTCTGACTTTTCCCTCTCTGCTCCGTTCTGCTTCCCACCCCAGGGGGAGGTTGAAGAAGCGGCAGAACCTGAGTCTGCGAGCTGATCCTCTGCGTGGAGCTGGTCTGCTTCTCCACCCCTTCCCTTTGCTGCCCAGCCTCTCTCCTGCATCCACCTTCCCTTCCCATCTCTGCTCTCCCAGCCTCCCCCTCCTGCCCGTCCCCTCCCCCACCTCCCTTTTATCTTCCCCTGTAATTATTTACTCCACCTTCTTTTCCCCCTCAAGTTTAGACTCTTTTTATGCCCCAGAGAAGTAAGATTTTATTCTAAACACTTAAGCCAGCGTAAGGTGTCCCTCTGCAGGTCCCCATTACCTGGCTTAGCTCCTGTCAGATGCCATCATAATTGCCCATTCTTTTGCCTTTCTCCATGCCTAGAGTCTGTACATTTATTCTTTTTATTTTTAAAATTTTTTATGTATTGATTTTATACAGAGAGAGTAAGGGGAGAGGGAAATAGAGGGGGGAAGAGGGAAACATTGACTGGTTTCCTTGTGTGTACCCTGAGCGGGGATCGAACCTGCAACCTCGGCATATTGGGATGGTGCTCTAGCCAACTGAGCTGAACAGCCAAGGCCTTGGAAACTTCTTGAGAGTAAGAAAATTGTCTTGTCTCCCGTTATATCCCAAATACATGGTAAGACATGTGGTAAATGATTAATAAAGTTTTTTATTTTCAAAGGTTGAGTTCCAGGTGATTTTAGTTCTCTTTGTGTCTTTGAGACACTCTATTGTGAACCTATGTCATGCATTACCTTTATAATCAGAACTGAAAGTTTAAAAAGAAATATAATTTGATAAAAAGCTGTGTGTGAAATAAAGGAGAATCTGTCAAGGTCCATTCAGATGTTAATGGGGTCCTTGCCACAAAGCATATTATTACCTCACAGGCATGAAGCAATTATTTATAGTGGTTACATCAGCCAGAGAATAAAGATGATAAATTCTGGACACTTGTCCCTGCACAATCTCTGACTTACTGCAGAGTTCCAAGTAAAGGATTTGTTAAATTTGCCTCTCACTGACTCTTAACTCCTCCAGGGTTGAGGGGTTGAGCTTTTTATTAAAAAATGTGTTCGTTTTTCCTCAACAGCTAATGCCTGAGGTACTTAGAATTAGAGAACCATAGAATTTTAAGTCCAAACGAGAAGCCTTAGATGTAATCTAGTTTAATTCTTTTGTGTTTCAGCTAAGAACCCGGAGTTTTAGGAGAATGAAGTGACTGACCCAAAGTTATTGAAAGAGCAAATATCAGAATCAAGGTGTTTTCGTTCATGGGGGGGGGGCACTCTGCCATCCTATGCATTACAAATGCTTGAGTTCTTTTGTGTGGCTATCTTTGAACTTTGAAATATAGGCCTACCTTGGAGATAGTGTGGGTTCAGTTCCAGATCAGCAAGTGGAGCTGCAATATTTTTGCTGATGGAAGTGCTTGCCGTCAATTTATAAAAAGTGCAACATCTGTGAAGTGCAATAAAATGAGATATGCTTGCAATAACTTTTATTTTGTTTTATTTTTATTATTTTTTTGTTTTGAGAGAAATAGAGACAGGAGGGGAGAGAGATGAGAGGCATTAGCTTGCAGTTGCATCACTTTAGTTGTTCATTGATTGCTTTCTTATATGTGCCTTGACCGGGGGACTGCAGCCGAGCCAGTGACACCTTGCTCAAGCCAGTGGCCTTGGGCTTCAAGCCAGTGACCTTTGGGCGTAAACCAGCAACCATGGAATCATGTTGATCATCCCATGCTCAAACCAGCAAACCCATGCTCAAGTTGGTGACCTCAGGGTTTCGAACTTGAGACCTCAGTGTCCCAGGTTGACAGTCTATCCACTGTGCTGCACCATCACTGGTCAGGCTGCAATAACTTTTAAATAAGAAAGTGGTTCTTGCTTAACAAAAATTATCCCATTTCAATAAATTTTCAAAAAGTTTATCAATATCATGGAGTGAATCTTCTGGTTTAACTTAATGGCAAAAATCTGTCCTAAGTTGTGGCCACACCTCATTTTCCAGACTTTGAATAAATATGTATTTTTAACTGTATAATGATACATTTTAGGAGAGTGAAGCAAAGTAAAATATCCTCAGGAGCTACAAACATAAGATACATGTATAAAGGCCCCTAGAGGGCCTTAGTCCTCATTGAGGAAGTAGTGGGGCCTCTGGTCAAACTGGAGAGCACATGTCCTGTCTAAAGACATTCAAATTCCATTTTTGTTTGGAAACAAAACTTATCTATAACCTGTGAACCTTGTATTTGTGATTCCTTTTAAATCTAGGCCCTCAAAGAATGAGAGAGAGAGAACTCATTTTAAGGCTTTTTTCTTTTAAACATTGCACGCAAGAGGGAAGAATCTTCTCTGGGAATGGGGGCAGGGTCCCTTTCCAGTAGAGGTTGCTTTGGCAGTATTTATACTCAGTGCAGGCTGAACATTTCCCCATCGATGGTCATCTCAGTCTTTTATAGTTTAGGATGCTTTAAAATCATTCTAAAAACAAATGAGATTTTAACACAGTATCCTATCTTGGCCCTATTTTTGTGTGTGTGTATATGTGTAAGAACCACAACTTTATTTATTTATCTCACAATTTCTTACATGTGTTTATGGAAAGATTGAGCAAGCGGGCTTGGAGAAGAGAAAAAGAATCCAGGAGAGAGCATCCTCTTAACCAGGGTTTAATGGGAGAGTGGGCAGGGGCACCGTCTAACTGATTAGGCTGCCAGGCAATTTGAACCAACCGTTAGTTACAAATTTTTGTTACGCAAAATTTAACGCTCATGACAAGAGCCATGAGGATGCTGCAAGTAGCCTCCAGTGCATTCTTCTTGAGCTGGCCGTTGCTCTTAAAGGACAGTTTAATTTGTGTGAGATACTGTTTCAGCTTGCTGTCTCTTTCATTCCTTAAGAAATTACTCCTCAGAGTCACCATTTTCTTAATGTTTTAAAAACCTGTGCTGCATACCCAAAGCCCTCTTTGTGCTCATTGGCACCACCTATCGCTGGGTTGTTGTAAGTGTGTGCATCCCTCTCTGTTGAGTCTCTCTTTGTATCGGTGTTATCCTGTGCGCATTTCCTCCTGCATGTGGGTATTAATTAATCATGGAATAATTATTTGTAAGGAAAGTTTTCATCTATACCCTTCCTTTTGACTGTTTGGAGACTTGCTAAGTGGCACCTAGTTTCATTGTATTACTTATTTCAGAGCTAGAGAGATTCTGAGGAATTACCTGGTTCGATGCCCTCCCCCATTCTTATGATATATATAGCCCAAAGACGTTATCTGACACTACCTAACTGCCTAATATTTTTAGTGAATAATGATTTCCATGAACAGTTTTAGTATTGGGCTCAATGTAGTGAAATATTTTGAAATATTAATAACTTAATAACTTCCCATAGCATAATGGATGCCAGCTACCTAATTATTAGATGCTCTGCTAGACTTTTTATGTGTATTAGCTCTAATCCTCAAAATAACCTGGCTAAGCATTATTAAGCCCATTTTATGGAAGAAGAAACTGAGGCTCAGAAATGTTCAATAAATTGCCAAGACACCATCGGTATTATCTGTGTAGACACAAACCTGTATTTCTTTGGCTTTGCAATTTCTATGTATCCCCTATACCAGTGTTTTTCCACCCCTGGGTGCACAGACTACTTAACTCTTTCATGGACCCACTCGAAATTTCTGGCAGACTGGCACTGGTCTATGAACCGGCAGTTGAAAACCATGACCCTATTAGGATAGTCTGCCTTTTTTTATTTCCAAGTGATTGTGGAATGACATTTTGCATAGCTGAAATCCAATAATTTATATTATATTTCCTTCCAAATTATAAATACAGCACTTTTTTTTATATATAGAAATGATCATTCCAGTACAAATTCACAAAGCTCAATTATAAAAGTGTTTGCATTCTTCAAAGGACACCCAATGAAGTGCCCGTTGACAAATGATTGTCTTCCCACCCTAAATAGAATTCCCACCATGCTCTTTCTGGTGAGCGAGTAAAGGGGTATGTGGACGTTACAATGAGATGCAAAGGAAGAGTGCAGTATTACTGCATGTGAAATTAGAAAGTAAATTGGATAACATACTCTTCTTAATGGTGTCGTCGTAGACAGTATCCCTGGTTGAAGTCCAAAGGGAATCTAAGAGAGGGTGCTTAATACATCTTTAGTTCTTTTGTGATCCTCCTACCTCTGCTCTGAATTCTGAATTCCGAATTCCATGGCCCTATGCCATGACTGGTGGCCAGTCAAGGTATTGCTTCTAATGAAAGTTGACACTTGCTCAAGCCAGGGATGGTTAAAGATGACCGTAGGAATGGGAAGAGAGTAGAGGCATGTTCGGAAAGACCGCATAACCAGTGTGATATTTTAGTTAACTTTCTCCTGGGGATAAATTTAATTATTCAAGTCATATGGGTTTGATAGGTCTAAGTGTGCCTCTGTATGTTTAAATTCATCACTGGAAAATCATTTGCTCTTATCCTTCTTTTTCTATTATTCCAGATGGCTATATTTCTTTTAAGTTTTCCTAGAGCTGTTTGTGGTGCTGTGGAAATACTGATGGTATTTTTTTTTAAATAAACAAGTAGGATTCAAGAAATATTTTATGAATAAGCAAGACAGTGCTTCTGGTTTCGTCTGTTTGCTCTTTCCAGTTAGTATCATGTGGAAAGGAAAATCTATCACAAAAGATGGAAGTCTCACACAAGTAATATTGCTCAGTGAGTTTAAATGTTTACCCTGGGTTTGCACAGTGATTACTGAGCCTCATCATGGAGTAAGAGGAAAATGTAGACTTCCAAATAGTTGAATTGGAAAATATTACAGAATGTTTGGATATAAAGTTTTCCAAATCACTTCATGAGTTTTCTGCCTGTGGGAATAGTTTTTTGAATGAATGGAAGGAAAAGGTCTAATTCCTGTAAAAGTTTTTGTGATGAAGAAAATCAGAATTCTTTTCTAAATATATAACTTATGTTTTGAGCAGATGGAACAAACCTTAATGCATTAATGTAGTGAAGATGTTTAATTATATATTTAATAAACTACTTATGGAGTCAGTAGACATTGATCATTTATAATAAGACATAGTTTAAAAAAAATTAGTGAAGTTGCATAAACAGGTTTGCCAAAAATTTCTGCAAGCTTGCCTTTTCTAAGAAGGCAGGTTCAGTGTCCCTTTGAAGTCAGCTTTTGCGTCCCCACTGCTCAGCACTCAGTAAGTGCTTATTCAGTGAGTACGTGGAATAACTAGAATTAGATGTCAGATATGCTCTGTCTAGATTCTGTCTGTATTGGTGGTGACTTTTTATCATGGTTAGTATGTATATCAGTTAGCTCTGGCTGCATAACAACTTATCCCAAACTGGGTGATAAGGCTCAAGATCTCTCACAAGGCTCAAGTTGAGGTTTTGGCTGCAGCTGCCACCATCTCAAGGCTGGGCTGGAGGAGGAACTGCTTCCGAGGTTACTCAGGTGGTTGTTGGTACGATTCAGCTCCTTGCAGGGGGTTGAAATGAGGGCCTCAGTTTCTCGCTGAGTGTTGTCCAGAGACTGTCTTACCTACCATCTTCTGTTCCTTGTTATGTTGGTCTCCCACAGGGGAGCTCACAACATGGCAACTCACTTCCATCAGAGTGACCAAGTGAGACAGCAAGCAAGACAGAAGTCACAGTATTCTGTAACCTAATCCTGAGTGACAGCTCATCATCTGTTGTATTTAGTCTTTAGAAGTGAATCACTGAGCTCTACACTTAAAGGAAGGAGATTACAGAAGGGCAGGAATACCAGGAGCTGAGGATCACTGGGAGCCGTTTTAAGACACTGCCTACCGGAGTTTGAAAAGAGAACAAACAGGGTGTGTCCTGGGAGCACCTCCAGAGGCAGGGTGGTCACCTGCTTCATGACATTGTTATCTTTCACATGTGTTGACTTTAACTCCTATAGCACTTAATATAAGTGTGTGTGTGTGTGTGTGTGTTCTCCCTTACAAGATTGTAAGTTCATTGACAATCTGGACCTTATCCTGTTTATTTTTGTGTCTGCAGTATGTGTTACTTGGCACTTACCTATTTAAAAAATAGCCAAATCTGTGAATTAGAAAAAATTCATTCAGATGGTGTTTGTTCTCTTACTCTGCCTTCTGAAAGCAGAGCTGCAGGCGTGGCCTCGAGGGCAAGGAGGCAGATGTGGAAGGAAAGCCAGTAGAACATTGCTGTAATGGGTGCTGGGACTGTCCCTTCACGGGACCTCCCGAGGCACACATTAAAAGAAGCCCTCCCTGAATTATCCATTTGCAGGTCTTCTAACAGGAAGGTTGAGCATTTACCCACCTCCAGGTTCTTTTCCCTATTAGTTGAAGGTGGTCCCAAAGGGATTAACTTCTCCTCACTCGGGGCTGGCTGATTCCCGGTCCTAGGGAATGCCTGGGGTGGAAGTGGAAAAATGGGTGCGACTGAGTCGGGACACTGAGTACCAGCGTGGTCTGAGTTTGCTGCAGCCAGTGAGGCTGCTATCAGAGGGGGTGTGCAGATCCCTGGGGAACAAGGTGCCGGCCACCCATACCATTTCTTGCACTTGCAGAGGGGGCGGGGAGCTGCCGCCTGATCACCGTCAGGATCACAGGTAGACCTTGGAACCTGAGGGAGATCAAAAGTTTGGTCTTTACCTTGAATTTAAAAGCATAAATGATTTTGGACAGTAGTTTCTGGAAGATTGTGGTTTCTTGCTGTGCCATTTTATTTGACTGTTTCCTCTTGAAGGACAGGAAAGTGAGATGCTGATCTCAGTTTTGAAGACTTATTAATTGCCCTCACGTGTGCCAGTCAATGTCAGTACTGTCTGGAGGAAAAGATTAGAAATTCCTGTGTGTTGTCTTTATCGGGATGATGCACACTGACTGATTGCCTTCCTGATTTTAAATCTGATTTTCTCTTTATCCGGTTTTGAATCTAACACCGTGTGTACGTGCTGCCCAAGCGAGCACAAGGCTGACACTGCGCGTCTGCACAGAGGCAGCCCTCGTCCCAGATTATTGCAGGAAGACCTTCTGATTGTGCTTTAAGTGGTGACCTAGACAAGAATCTTGGCAACATGGTTTATGACCAACTGTTAAATGTGGTCTTTTAAATTTTTGAATCATTCTTAAAATACTGAGAAGTATAGAGAATGATACACCAAACACCCATATATCTGACTTCTAGAATTAAGAGAAGTTTCTATTTTGTCATTTTTCTTCAGGTATTATTTTTTAATGAAAGCAATGGAACATTGAAACAAGAATACAGATTAAACATAAGAAGTAGACCATGACTGACAGCTCACCCCAGAGAGCGTTTCTTCCTCATCTGTGCTGCCTCCCATGTTTATGACTCTTTTAGACTTAGACAATTGTGCAGTAAGGCTTTGTTTTTAGCAAATATTTGCATGTTTGTTTTTTAAAATACCTCTTTGCACATTGAGATAACTGAACTTAAAAAGTCAAGTTGATCAGTTACCTTATAAAAGTGTTTTAGGCCCTGGCCGGTTGGCTCAGTGGTAGAGCAATGGCCCAGTGTATGAAAGTCCTGGGTTCGATTCCCGGCCAGGGCACACAGGAGAAGCGCCCATCTGCTTCTCCACCTCTCCCCCTCTCCTTCCGCTCTGTCTCTTCTCTCCCACAGCCAAGGCTCCATTGGAGCAAAGTTGGCTCCTGGCACTGAGGATGGCTCCATGGCCCCTGTCTCAGGTGCTACAAAATGGCTCCCACTGCAACAGAGCAAGGGTCCCAGATGGGCAGAGCATCATTCCCTAGTGGGCCTGCCGGGTGGATCTCTGTCAGGCGCATGTGAAAGTCTGTCTCTCTGCTTCCCTGCTTCTCACTTTAGGAAAAAAAAGGTGTTTCAATATATATTATTATTGATCAGTTAGGACCAGTGAGAGGTTCTTTGGCGTGGTCGTTGAGAGCACTGACTTTGTGGCCAGATTGCCTTGATTTAAATCTCAGCTCCACTTCTTACTAGATCTGTAACCCAAGGCACATTTTAAAATGTCTTTATACCTTTATTTTTTTCACCTGTAAAATGCAGATAATAGTAGTGCTCATTTCATAAAGCTGTTACAAGGACTAAAGTAGTTAATACATGTAATGCACAACAAAGCCTTGAACATAGTAAATGCTGTCATTCATAAGAATATTTATTCTCCTCTAAGGACCTTGCAATTTGATTGAGACAATAAAATCTACTGCCTGGTTTTTATTGTTATACAAGAGAAGAAGTTTACCTGCCTTACAACCTAGCAATGTCACTTCTGCGTATACATCTGAAGAAACCCAAAACAGTAATTTGAAAGAATATGTGCACCCCTGTGTTCATTGCAGTGTTATTTACAATAGCTAAGACACGGAAGTAGCCCAAGTTCTCATTAACAGATATGTGGATAAAAAGTGGTGGTACCAAAAAAAAAAATGTGGTGGTACCTATATACAATGGAATATTACTTGGCCATAAAAAATAATGAAATCTTATAATTTGCAACAGCATGGGTAAACCTAGAGGGTATTACACTAAGTAAAATTAGTCAGTCAGAGAAAGACAAGTGCCATATGATTTCACTTATATGTGAATCTAAATAGTAATATACATGAACAAACAAAATTGAAACAGATTCATAGATACAGAGAACAGATTGATGGTTGCCAGAGAGGAACAGTGTTGGGGGCCTGGGTGAAACAGGTGAAGCGATTGAGAAGTTCAGGTAGGTGGTTACAGAACAGTTGTGGGAATGCAACGTACAGCAGCAGGAATATTGCTAATAATGTAATAACTGTGTATGGTGCCAGGTACGTACTTTGTAAAGTGTATAATTGTCTAACCATATGTTGTACACTTGAAACTAATACAAAATAATATTAAATGTAAAAAAAACACAACTATATGCATTGTGACAAAAAGAAATAAATGGGATAAGAAATAAAACAAAACAAAGCACAAAACAAAACAAGAAAAGAGGCTCACATTCAGAGAAGTGTGGTGCATAGCTGGAAGTCACAGAATGCCCCTTACTCCTGTGGGAGTGTTTGGGATGAAGTATTCCTTCAAGATTATGTATTAAGTAGTTAAAGACAAAAGTCTTACGATGTTTCTTTAAATGTCTGTTTCAGCTGCATGAGATTAGCACGTTTTTCTTGGCAAGACACCCCTTTTCCTTTTTTGCTGGATATTTTTTCGTCAGCAGCCTTTCTTGTTTTTCTTCTCGACACTTCCTCTGCTCCTTTCTGTCATCTGCCCTCATGCTTCAGCACTTCCCTCTCCCACTTCCCCATCCTCTACTTAAGAAAATAAAATCCCTGCTTCATCGATTGTTCAGCCTGTTTCCTTCCTATTTTGCATTCCCCTGGGCCAGCGTCTGTCTGGGACAATCCAGAGCAGAAGTGCACGGGCAACAGGGACAGTCCCTGTGTCACTGTGGACGGATGGCGCTTTCCCAGTGCAGTCAGGATGCGGGGGGCACAGAGGGGCGGGGAATGGGGGGGGCGCTGCCCAGGGCAGTGCTGTGCCTGGTGCTCTGAAGGCGGGCTCTGCTGCCGGCTGCCTCTCCTCTGTTGTCACTGCTCAGTTATTGTCAAGGAAGTTAGCCCAGGATTTGCCTTTAACTGGAGGGACTTCTTGTATGCTTTTGTGACGTGATTTTTTTAATATTAGAACAAGGGATCTGAGCCATGGGTGGCCTCCACAAAGTTTGGAATTCCCAAGTCGGGCAAGGCTCTGTTGCTGTGTTCATTCATAAATGCAGAATATACTCCAAACTCTCACGAAATCGGTTACGTGGAGTTTATACCTACAAGTGTGCAGTGGGTCAGTGTTGGAGGCACTCTATGTAAATGAGCGGTTGCTATGAGCCACCTCTGTACTGTCCGGCGTGTGCTGAATATGGTATCTTATAACTCTACGGAGGTAGTGCTTCTTTTCTCCGTTTTACAGATGCAAACATCTGTGAATCTTTTGGACCTTTTCCATTATGATAGACTGCCTTCCATACTGTGGAGTCCACAGGGCAAAACCTAGCAGCGGAACTACTAGGAGAAACCAGAAGGCAATTTTTACATTCGCCAAATAAAGGTCTGTTTTGGTTTGACTGGAGGGTGGAAGTACAACAATGCAACCTGAACAGGCAAGTGGCTTTATTTGTGCCTGTTTAAAGGTTCATGTTTTCTAAGCCTGTGGGGCCTTACTAACAAGAGGCAGTCAGTCACAAGATGCCTTTCAACTATATACCTTGCCCGAGAATTTATAGTGATTATACTTGTGGAGAAAGACATCGTTGTCATTGTCCTGGTTAGCAGTGTGATATCAGGTGTTCAGCGTTGTCTTTATGATTGGGGTGTGTTTGTTTCACAACTGCAAGATAAGAGAGAGGTGTGTTGAAAACATCCTGCCCCAACCCGTAAAGCCAGGCTTGGTCCCCTTTCTGGGACCCTGGCCATTTTCTCTGATGCCTACTGGAACTGATGAAGCAAATCAAACAGCTTTAGGGAGTATAGTGCATCCTCTGCTTAGTTTTAACCCTGATAAGTCTAATTATTAGAGCCATATTGCTTGCTGGCAATAATTTGCTAGGGTACAACTTGGAGCTATGTTGAAAATTTTATTTTGCCTTCAGAAAATTAGTATACCTTTAAAATCTACCCCATTTCCCTGTGAAATTGGTTTTCTTAATTTAGCTATCTTGTAATTTTTCTCATTAAAAAATGTATGGCATGTGATACCATTAGATTTTCTTCTAAATTGGAGTGACTTAAGTGGGTTGACATATGTGCTATAGTATAATTGTGCTGTGTTTTTGGAGCTCAAGTCAGTAATTACATCCATAAACTTATTGTCTATGGTAAAATATGTTAACTGGTCTTTGACATAAAATTCATTCATTTGAATCAATATACAGCGTTCTGAAATGCTCTAACAAAGGATCAATGACTTATGGGGATGATATAGTCCAAGACCCAAACATTGCTCTACGAACAGCAGTAAGACATAAACATTTTCTAAATAGTAAGTCAATACTACGATTCCCAAAACACACCTCCTGTGAAGCCTACAAGAAATTTGAACTATGGCATGAGCTCAGTGATTGAATTTGCTCATTTTTAAAACAGGGTATCCTGAATATTTTTGATCTTTACAATACTGAGCTAGCTTCGGAAACCCTTTCGGAAAGGGTCTTGGAGTTTTAAACCTTCAAATGCATTATACTACAGACGTGACGCTGAGGTCTGGAGGTTGGGGCAGGGAGGAGGCTGGCCCTCAGTGAGGGCTCCTTCGCCCACTAACCATCACCGAGGACCAGAGCTACCTTCTCCCAGGAGTCTTGGCAGATTCCATGCAGACTAGCTTTTCTGCTTTCCTAATGTCAACTCTCTTTAAAAGGCAACTGGAGATGTACCAGGGTTGGAAAGTAAATTTGAATTCAAAGCAAAAATTTCATCAGGAATCCAATCCCAGGATTTTCTTTTGACTGGAGACTGCAGACCTACCAAAATTACTTTAACATGAAACCTCGAGGAAAAAAAAAAAGACCCCATCCATTAGACATGTGGTGCTTCACCGAGAATCCCTAGTTCACCCCTTCAGCATTGCTGGGAAGCCAGAGCCAGAGAAGGAAAGGACTCTGGTGCTTCTCTGCTCAGGTGGTGTGCCTCTCCTCTCAGCAGCCAGCCCGCCAGCCGCGGGCCGTGGCCACAGTGCTGGGGCGCGGACGCCTGCCTCAGGCGCAGCCAGGGCAGCCTGGCGGGCGCAGGTGGAACAGCACGTGCTGGCTCAGAAGCGGGACTGAGCGGAGAGAGGAGAGGGAAGCAGGGCCTGTGGTGGCTGCTGGTAACTTTTGCTCAGTGCCTGCTATCTTCTCCTTGACCTGAAATCACTTTGCACCTTCTCCCCACATCTCCCTCTCTCTCTCCCTCTTCTCCCTCTTCCTCTCTTCTCCTCCCTCCTTTCCTCCCTCTTCTCCCTCCCTCCCTCTTCACTCTCCCTTTTTCTTTCTTCCTTTCTCCCTCTACTCACGTCCTCATTGGACCTGCATCAAAGGGCCCCTGCCCTGTGGTGCCTGGCCAGATTCAGCCCCCTGGGGGAGCAGGAGATTGACAGGAAGGGGAAGCCTAAGGGCTATAACAGAGGTCCTTGTGCTCTGGCTGCCTTCCTGTTGTGTTAGCACTGGCGGTGAGTGCTCTTCTGAGAGTAAGGGCACCTGTCAGGTGACCATCTACGCCCAGCCCTCCTTTTCACGTTCTGGAAGCAGCTTCTTCCCTTTGCCACTCCCAGCCTGGGGGTGGTAAGGGAGCCCTGCTCTTTTACTTCTTTGTAAGTACTAATTCCTTTATCAAATTTTTCTCAAACCACCCTGGCTGAGTGTGCCTTCTGTTCCCCACAGGAACCCTGAAACACTGAGTATAAATGAGCTGGTGTGATTATGCATCATATAAAATATATATTATATACTTGTATATATAATACAGTGTGCCTGTAAAGTCATGGTGCACTTTTGACCCATCACAGGAAAGCAACAAAAGATGATAGAAATGTGAAATCTGCACCAAATAAAAGGAAAACCCTCCCAGTTTCTGTAGGATGATGTGGCAGCATGTGCGCATGCGCAGATGATGATGTAACACCATGTATACAGCAGAGCAGCCCATGGCCATGCCAGTCGAGATGTGGACGGTACAGAGGAAAGTTCAGTGTGTTCTGTGGCTCGCTAAATTCGAATCTGTGACCAAAGTGCAACATGAATATCGGCACATTTATAACGAAGTGCCACCACATAGGAATAACATTACTCAGTAGGATAAGCAGTTGAAGGAAACTGGCAGTTTGGTGGAGAAACCCCGTTCTGGTAGGCCATCAGTCAGTGACGAGTCTGTAGAGGCTATATGGGATAGCTACCTAAGGAGCCCTAAGAAATCCATGCATGAGCCCACATCGAACTACACTGAATAGGTATGAAACTGGGAGAGTTTTGCTTTTATTTGATTTCACATTTCTATTGTCTTTTGTTGCTTTTCTGTGACTGATCAAAAGTGCACCATGACTTTATGGACACCGTGTGTGTGTGTGTGTGTGTGTGTGTGTGTAATATATGTATATGTAATTTATGTATTATATGTGTTTGTTTCATTTATTGGTTTGATAATTACTTACCCATTGTCCACCAAGTGCCAGAGAGAGAATGAATCAGGCAAAGCCCCTGGTCTTGTGGGACTTATAGAAAAAAAGATATAGACCTACATATACAGTATACATAAGACCTATATTACAATATTACATAGTGTCAGGTAGTAATAACTGTTAAGAAGTAAAGGCAAACAGGGCAGGGGATGAGAGGGAGGGTCATCTTCTAGGAGAGGGGACATTTGAGTATTCCTTAAGGAAGTCAATAGGCATGACTTGCAGAAATACTTTAAAGGAGTTTCTCCCGCGAAGGGAATCACAAGCCCCCTGAGCTGGGAATGGCTTGCAGAGCTCTGGGCACAGCAGAAAGACCAGTGTGGTCGGAGAGGAGCAAGGGGCAGGGGTGGCAGTAGGAATTCAGACCAGGGCTCGGGCCCTGGAAGGACTTTGAGTGAGTAGAAGAAAAAGGTACTGGAGAGTTTGGGGGAGAGCAATGTGATTCGTTGGGGCAGCTTCGCTGTCGGAAGCATCAACTCTGTGGAGAACAAAAGTAGCAGAAGAGAGACATGAAGTTACCACTGGAGTCTAGACGAGAGGGACAGTGTTATGGGTTGAATTGCGTCTCCCACAACATATGTTGAAGTTCTAACCCCAGTACTTCAAAATGTGACCTTACTTGGAGATAGGGTCTTTACAAGTTAAAAGAAGTTTTTATGATGCTCTCAAGTCTAATATAACTGATGTCCTTATAAATAAGAGGACATTTAACACAGAGACAGACACACATAGAGGAAAGCTAATATTACTATGTGTGGAGAGGATGGCCATCTAGAAGCCAATGAGAGGGGCCTGGAACAGACCCTCACGGCCTTCCAAAGGAGCCCACCTTTAGGACACCTTGATTTTAGACTTTCGGCCTCCAGAACTGGGAGGCAGTTCAGCCACACAGTTGGTGGCTTTTTGTTAGGTAGCCCCAGCAAACTGATGCAGACAGCTGGCTTAGCTGAGGTTGATAATGGTAAAAGTAAGGGTGAATTTGAAATCTGCTATGCAGTTAAAATCAGTTGGATATACTGATGGATTAGATAGGGGTGGAGGGGGGTGGGTGTTAGTTTCCCCATAGGAACTAAGATTAAGAAAGAGACAGCAAAATTGACTCACACACGTCACTGACCAGAGCACCAGGGTAAATGGGGGGGCCCATTTCTGAAGCACAGTGAGGAGGGCAGGTTCAGGGGCAAGGTCAAGAATACGGTCATGGACATGTGACGTTTACAGTCTCTATCTGACATCTCAGAATAGGATGTTGGAATTGAGCAGTTGAGGTTATGGCAGAATCATAAATGCCAGTTTATGGTGACCATCCTCCCCACAAAACAAAACAAAACTAAGCAAAAGTGTAGCACCTGGGCTGTTCGCTCCCATTGCCTGCCACCCGAGGTGGTGTAGATGCCACTGGTTGCACACAGATAACTCAGGTCAGTACACAGATATTTTTATACAGTGTTTAACCTAGCTATCTTAATGCATAATAGAAAAAAAATGTAACCAGCTCAACAAAGCCATGATTTCAAGATGTAATTACTTAAGCCATCATTAAAAATTGAAGTATTTAAGTTTTTTTTTAATGAAGAAATCTTTTTTAAATAAAATAATTTTTTAAAAAGAGCATAAATAGTAGATGTAATAGTACATAGAGTATGGATATGGGAAAAAGTTAATAAGTAATGACTGAAGTTCAGAATACAACTTGAGGTATTTGTAAGGAGTTTCTAGGTGATTCCTATGTTGTCTCAGTTTAAGAACCATTTGTTCCGTGTGGTTTTTAGCTTCAGGTCATATCATCCATTTTGTGGGTGGAGACCAGCATTTGTCTAAGGAGGAACTAGACTGGATTATAAAATAAAGTGCATTGTTGATATTATTGGCAACTGCTGTTTCATGCTGTAATGTCGGTTTCTCACCGAGCACCACCCTGAGAAGTTAGAAAGCAACTATTTTAGGGTTTATATTCGGAGGTGGGGTGGCCCTTACCTGCCCCCGTTTTAGTGACTCTCCTCTTAAGCCAAGTTGAAAATCCTGGGTTTGAAAGGACACAAGAAAAAATGCTGTACTTTTATCTTTACAAGGTTATTAATTATGAAAGTTTCATAAATTATTGTGTGATGAGTTGCATGGGTTTTAGGAGCCTATGATGTTATCACCAAAAATGTGCTCTCTCTTCTAAACAGCACATTTCTTCCTCATTCATTTGGGTTCCTGATTCCTATAGTGATGTTCTTGGTAATTGTTAAATCTTTTCAGCCTGTGAGTTCTTTCAAACAATTTATTTTGACTTTGCATGGTCCTAGATTGCTTTATTGATGTACTGGGGGCAGGGGCTTTACTCAGTCTGTTTGCAAGAGCTTAGTTGCATTTTAGTATAGAATTTACTAAGAGTTTATGTTGGTGGCAAAATATATTTGTCACAGACAAAAGGATGTCTCAGAGTTGGGTGAAAAACTGGATTTTTATCTGAGAATGCATGTGATTCTTTTCAGAATTAAAACTGTTTTGAATGGACTTTTAAGAAGAAGTTTAGAAGTTCTGAAAACAATTTTGTGATATATTTTTTTTCTTCTTCTGTTAAAATCTCTAGGTTGAAAAGGTCTAATGATAGATTTAAAAATAATAATGAGACTAATGCCAAACTTATAGATGTACTGAGTTCTAAATTTTCCTTTTGGCTCTTATTTTGAGAAAGAGTAATTTATACCTGAATTTAAAAATTAGGTTTTAAATAATCTGATGTCATTGGACACCCATTATTTCACACCTGATGTATTGTTTTCCACAGAGCATTCTTGTGAATATGTTTATGTGATGCAAATTAGGCTAAAGTACTCTGCTATCAGATCCGTAATGTTTAGGGAGAAATAATTTCTTTAAAAAGTATGATCTGTAGTGTTAAGGGATGTTTATCATTTCTAAAGTGACTTAACAGGAGAGGGCTTGATGAAAGCGTTTAGCATGGAGATGAAATATGCCTCATTAGGTTTCCAGAGTATGCACACGTCAACACTTCTTTTGTCATCTTTTAATAGTTTATTTACATAATTGAAGGTTGCTGCTTTTACTAGTGGTGGTTATCACAGCAAGATGATTTTGGTTAAGTTGACCTAAACAATATAATGTGTTCCTGTTTCACAAAAATAATGATGAGAAATCCAACCCTCGTGGCCCCACCCCTTTCTCTTGTAGTAAAGGAGTCCTATTTGCATATGTAAATAAGCCATTCAGTTGAGAGCCCTATGGGGCCCACCCAGGTTTTTAATCTGTTATTTTGCTGATGTTGATGGCATTAGCCTGGAGGTAACTGGTACCGGGAGACTCATGTCTCATTCTGGAATGATAGATACCACAATCTGAAGGCTGTCATTCAGGTGGAGAAATGGACTTTTGGGACTAAGAATTTAGGAGAAGAAAATGAAGTTACAAATTTTGTCTTTAATGTTGGCCTGAGTGATTGAATTTAATGTTTTTCTTGAACACAGAAAACTATACATACAAATTTGTTATATAGGGACATTGGCTTTCTGCAGTATCACGTATAGAAGCCCTGTTTGCTTTTTAAAAAGGTAAAAGATTTCATAATTGAACTGACAGAGCTGACTGTACTCAAAGTTGTATTGTTTGTGCCTTCCCCGACCCTGCCAGGGAATCTCACCTATAACAAGGCTGGAAAGGGAGAGTAAAAGCTTTTAATAAATTAAAATCTCTCTAAAGAAGCAGGCATGCCCAGCTTCTTTGTTTTTAAATGGGAGTAAGGGAGATAGAGAGACAGACTCCTCATGTGCCCCTACCTGGATCCACCCGCCAACGCCTTTCTGAGACTGATGCTCAAATCAGCAGAGCCATCCTCAATACTTATGGCCAATGCTCAGACTAAGGGAACTATCCATGCCCAAGCTGCGAGAGGGGACGAGAGAGGAAGGAGGAGGGGTGGAGAAGCAGATGGTCACTTCTCATGTGTGCCTTGACTGGGAATCAAACCCAGGACAGCCACACTCCAGGCCAACGCTTTATCCACTGAGCCAACCAGCCAAGGCCCCGCCTCTAATTCTAAATTAAATTCTTCTCAAAAGTTCCTATCTAGATCCTAGCTATGTACCTTTTCACAAAGCCTCAGTATCATCAGACTAATTCTAGAACACATGAGCAACTGACCACCACCAACTTTTTTTTTCAACAATAACTATTTTATTGAAAATTAAGATGAATTTAAGATATGAGTCATATGGAGAAAAACTTGCTGTGAGCTATTCACAATTCCTTTATTTTCACTCTCTAGGTAATTCATTTAAATGACATTAATCCTCTAGGCTGTTCTTTGGTTTCTATTAAGATGTATTACTGGAATCTGTGTAAATATATTGATTATTTCATAGAGCTATTTGCTCATCAAAGGCCAACTATTACAGATTTATTGTACTTGACAATAAATGAGATCAAATGGAGTCCAGGTTTCAGAAGCCGCCTTCCCCTCTGTTCCCGTTGAAGGATGTGCTTGCTCTCTTGAAGCCAGCCTTGCGCATACTGGGGGCTGCAGATTCAGATTCTAGGTTTAACATCAACATCTGTCTCCTGCTGAGTTCATGGTGCAATTAGCTAATTAAAATAAAATAACATTTTCACCTTGGAGGCTCAAGAAGAGCAATAAACCACAGGCCTAGGATTTAGTTAATTTACACATTGACGGTAATTGTGTATTTAATGCTGAAATTAATTTCTTTTGCTGGAGAGTGGGAGCCTGGCACTGTGTGGTAGAACTCTTAAATGGGTTGTAATCATTCCAGAGAGATTAAATAGGGCAGATATTCTCCAGATATGTTAATGAAGACAACTATTTATTTACATCTGATAGTTTTTTTACAGCATGAAAAAGCTCTAAAACCAGTTTCTGATAAACCATTAAATTTAAAGGAGAATTTTAAGATCAAGCCAAATGACCTGTGATTTTTTTAAAAAAGCTGTTTCCCATATAAAAACTATTGATTGTGTTGAATGAAGTCATGCTCAGTTTTTTGTTTGTCTTTGTTTTGCCAAGTATTCAGTGAATTAATGAGTATCATTTCAGCTCTTAAAGTTGTGGTACATTTTCTAGGTCAGCTGAGATTTAAGACTCCTTCCTTGTGTGTGTGGTTTTTTTTTTTTTTTAGAAGAGGGTAGGGAAAGAATGCATGTTGGCAGGACGGTTACTAGGAAAAATATAATCCTGACTTGCAATCTGCTACTTATGACATTTCCTTTTTGAAAGGTAAGCATTATACTTTGGACACTGAAGCAGTGATTGTTGGCAATTCAAGTAGGTGTGATTGATCTATGTCTTAAAAGTAATAGAGCTGTTATTCCTAGCAGAGGAAAAGAATTCTTTAAGTCTTATAATACAGACATTGCATTTTTACCTGAGTAGAAAGTCTTCTCATTCTCTGTCGACACACAGCTTGGTAATGCTAACACTCATCTGAGGGCCATTTTGCTCCCTGTTTAGTCTCTCACTTGGGCCAGGGGATTTTAAGCCCCCTGGGGGAATTCTGAAACATCTCTCAGTTGCTTTCATCTTCCTATCCCTGGAGTCAATGCTCTCAGTAGCTAGTGCTTGCTTCTTAAATTCTTATTTACTGTTGTCCAACTTTAAATGATGGAGATGTGGCCCTGGCCAGTTGGCTCAGCAGTAGAGCATCAGCCCGGTGTGTGGAAGTCCTGGGTTTGATTCCCCGCCAGGGCACACAGGAGAAGCACCCATCTGTTTCTCCACCTTCCCTCTCTCCTTTCTCTCTGTCTCTCTCTTCCCTTCCTGCAACCAAGGCTCCATTGGAGCAAAGTTGGCCCGGGCACTGAGGACTGTTCAGTGGTCCAGCTCCAATGGAGCAACGCCCCAGATGGGCAGAGCATCGCCCCCTGGTGGGCATACCAGGTGGATCCCGGTCAGGCACATGCAGGAATCTGACTGCCTCCCACTTCTAACTTCAGAAAAATACAAAAAAAAAAATACAAAAAAAAAAAGGGATGGAGACATGAAGCACTCTATACCATTTATGGAAACCCCTACTCCAAATTTCCTCTTTAAAATATAATTCCTTGTATGTTCTTTTCTTTTTGTTTTGTTTTTGTTTGTGTGTGTATGTGGGTCTTTGGCATGGAATGTGTAATGGAAGGTGTTAAATCTTTCTCAAAGTCCATTTCTCTCTCTCTCTCTCTCACACATGGATATTAGTTGGGTTGGATACTCTTCTACATAGTTTAGGTTATAAACTTAATGCTATGTCTGTTTGAGCCAGTAAAAGTTATTTGCATTTAGGGGCAGAGGTTTTGGTGGTGTCAGACACCAGGAATTCTGCCAGGATTATGGAGAGAGGATTTTCCATGACAGGAGATTTTTTTCATGATTTTAAGGAAGACTGTGATTTCTTTTTTTTTTTTTTTTTTTTTTTTTTTTTTTTTTTTTTCATTTTTCTGAAGCTGGAAACAGGGAGGGAGAGACAGTCAGACTCCCGCATGCACCCGACCGGGATCCACCCGGCACGCCCACCAGGGGCGGTGCTCTGCCCCCCAGGGGGCGATGCTCTGCCCATCCTGGGCGTCGCCATACTGCGACCAGAGCCACTCTAGCGCCTGAGGCAGAGGCCACAGAGCCATGCCCAGCGCCCGGGCCATCTTTGCTCCCATGGAGCCTTGGCTGCGGGAGGGGAAGAGAGAGACAGAGAGGAAAGCGCGGCGGAGGGGTGGAGAAGCAAATGGGCGCTTCTCCTATGTGCCCTGGCCGGGAATCGAACCCGGGTCCTCCGCACGCTAGGCCGACGCTCTACCGCTGAGCCAACCGGCCAGGGCAAGACTGTGATTTCCATATCATTCTTGTGATGTCCAAATGGGTGACAAGGCTAACACTAAGAATGCTCCCTGTTATTCTTGGAAGATGGATTACATATTCAGGGACATGATATTCCAGCTTTCTCTTATCCTTGAAATATCATTAGAGACAATAGCAGGTACTAGAAAAATGGCGATTCCGTGGGCAATGTCTTACTACTGGGCTGTGTCCCTGACTTTATTACACACATGCATAAACAAGGCTGTTTTTCACAAAATGCACTTGGCCATGTGCTTTGTGGGGAAAAACCCGTCAGGTGTGTTTATGCTTAAATTTTTAGCTAAACAAACAAACGTACAGCGCTGTTAAACACTGTCCCTCTCCCTTTTCTGACCATTTTCCCATCATCTCACGCCCACAACTCCCTTCCCACCTCTCGTTCATCCCCATCTTCATTCACTGTCAGGAAGGGCAGCCTCCGAAGAGCCATTTCAACTCAGCCCGACATCGCCAGAGACTAGTGGACTCGGCTGCTTCAAAAGTGAGTGTGTCCCGTCGCCCTGGCGGTGGGTGTGCATGGCCACGTGGTCCCTCTGCAGAAAATGGGGATGTGGAGGGTTATTTATGTTGCTGTTTGTAAAGGCCTCTAAGGAGGCAAAGTCTTCCCTGTTAATCCAGGACCATCCACACCAGTAGAGTTCTGGTAAATGTTTACCAACCAGCCCCAACACAAACAGTACCCTGCTAGAGGCAGCATCTCTGGTTTGGGTAGGGTAACTACTCCCACCACGCCCGTTTCAAGTAGCAGTGTGAAGAAACTGAACGCAGAGCGGGCAGGGGTGCTCAGCAAAGCGCGGTTTATCGTTTTACCACCATAGAGATACAACTGATGTAAACACCAGTAAAATGGAGCAAAACAATTCAGTGATGCAGTTTTGACTATTACCTTTGTTTTCAATATAATTGTAAACATAGGGTATTTTTTTTTAACTTTTATTAATTTTTAGAGAGGAGAGAGAGTGAGAGAGAGAGAGAGAGAGAAGAGAGAGAAAGAAGGGGGAGGGAGGAGCAGGAAGCATCAACTCCCAAATGTGCCTTGACCAGGCAAACCCAGGGTTTTGAACCGGCGACCTCAGCATTCCAGGTTGACTATTTATCCACTGCACCACCACAGGTCAGGCTAGCATAGGATATTTTTAATTAAGAATAATGGCTGTGTTTAACCACTGGCTTGTAAAAATACCCAGAAAGTTTACTGAGCCAGTGTGAGTTACATATTTGTTGAGAATAGTCTTAAGCCAGGTTGGTCATGTCCAACTCTTACGTTCTGTTTGATAAGCAGCAGTGGCCACAGAAAAGCGGCTGAGGTGTGGGGCAAGGATTGGCTGGTCGCATACAGCACTGATAGTCGTGGGCCAGTTCTGCTACATGCAGACGTGTATTAAGCAAATACTCATTAACAATCAGGCACAAAGTAGTCCTGCAGCCCGTCCCATAAACCCAGTGAAGTCCTGTTCTCTGGCTTTGTAAGTGCTCCAGTGAAGCCTTTTTGGAAAGTTCTGCACAAGGTCAACTACCTGACAATTTTCTAGAGGCAAGATTCTCTCATCTTTAAAGTGAGTAGTACATCATGCAATAGTGCTCCTCGACTCAGCTGCTAGGTGTAAGGCCATCGGAGTAGTTGGACCTTGGGTGCCAGTCCAAAGGAGGCACAGAGTACAGGCCTCCCTGGATTCTTAGCCCCTTCCTCATGCAAGGGTGAAGGAGGTCTCTAAAATGATTAGGCTAGTTCACTTATCTTAAAGACCACTAGTTTCAACAATAAAAGCCAGTTTTTAATGTACATTATGCTGACTGTTAAGCCATAGATTTTTATTTCAGCAAGAAAACTTGATTTTCAATATGCTAGTTAATAAAATCTCTGGTGTTGACTAAGATATAGATTGCTCTAATATAATGCTAGTGGACTACCCTATGGGAGTACCTTCTGATTAGGCCTGCTGACTGTGTATAGGATACAACTTTAACTAATACATAGTACAGTTGATCCTTGAACAACAGAGGGGTTAGGGGCATTGAACTGACTCCCCCTGGTCAAAAATCCATATATAACTTTTGACTTCCCCAAACTTAACTACTAATAGCCTACTTGTTGACTGGAAACCTTACCAATAACATAAAGAGTTGATTAACAGGTATTTTGCAAATTATATGTCTTAAATATTATATTCTTAGAAAAGAGTAATATAGAGAAAAGAAAATGTTATTAAGAAAAACATAAGAAAGAGAAAAAGTATTTCTAGTATTTATTGAAACAGAAATCTTCATATAAATGGACCCATGCCATTTAAACCCATATTGTTCAAGGCTCAACTGTATTACATTCCCTGTGTATTTAAAACGGACTCTAGACATCATAGCCCTTTATTACATTGGTGTGTCTCCTCCAGCCCCCAAGCTGAAGACAACTCACTCTGGCTTGGTATCCTTGTGATAAAGTCATGGAAGTTTTGTTGTTATATGAGCGGAAAAAATGAACCAACCTTGAATAAGTCAGATGGCTTCCTCGTTTAAGATGTGAACCTTACACGGTTAGAGCCCAGCTCAGAGAGCAGCAAGTCCTTCGGGGGGCCCCGCCTCAGTGTCTAACTGATGAGGCACTCAGACAGACGCGGAGCGATTAAGCCCACCCACTGGTACACCCAGCATGGACCTGCAGTCCAGTGTTGTTTTAAGGACTCAACTCAGCCTATGCCGTCATTCCCCCTTCTTTTCCCTGCAGTCATTTCATTCTGCCTTGGCATTTTCAGAACTACTGTGCCTCACCATGCAAACTGTTATATGTTACACTGTCAGTTAGCTGGTTTTCTTCTGTTGGTGGTGAGAGTCTTTTTGTTTTCCCATTTTGTTTTGACTGTGAATCATGGCTGCTTTTTCTTGACAAAACTCTAAGAGGAACTCATTAAACTGCTATAAAGATATCTGGTGCCTTAATGTGCTGTGTGACTAGGTGCAGCCATGTTACCAAATCCATTTTATAGGTCAGCTCCTTTGCTCCCAAAGATACTGCAGTCATTGAAATTTGCGAAGGCCTAAAAGTATTTCTAACATTAAGATGTGGCGGGGGGAGCCGCTGTCTACTGTGCGGAGGTGCCACCTGGACAGCAAATAGCAAATGGAAATGTGTTTCTGTGTCGCCGGTGACCTTTCATTCCAAGCGTATTGGTTGAGAATCTGTACTATATTATTTTCAACTCAATAACCCGAATAATAGTAAAAAAAACTCTTGCAAATTACAGGAGCCCATGTTGTGGGGGTCAGTAACAATTTATGGCAGACCAGCTGCCAGATCTTTTGAGACCATTGACTTCTTGTGAACGGGCATTGCATAATCTTGAAAGAAGAGTATGCAAGTAGAAACATTTAGTTTCCCTATAGCCATAACAGAGTGGACTAGCCTGGACTGGACACTGGGCTTTGTCATAGACCATCTTGGTTGCCTTGGGGAGCTCCCGTGGCTCTAGGTTTTCTCACCCATCAAATGAGGGGAGTATATGAAATGCTCTCTTAATTAAATTATGGAATCATTTTCTTTTCTAGCAAGGCTGTTTATAACTAGACACTTTTGCATTTACTTTGAGATTCTTACATGGTGCTTCTCAACCCTAAAATCCCACTACAAATGGCATCTTGTGTCATTACTTGCCAAGCATGATTATTAGGCAGTCTTCTATCAATGTCTTCAGTGGAAGTTAATTTTTAAAACAGAATCACTTTAAAGCTATGGGGAAAATGTAGACCAGAAATTAGGGGCTTGTTTTCTGCTCAAGGAATGGCATTTTTTTCACCCTGAATTTTTTCTTATAGTCTTAGAAAGGGTCTTGTGCTTTGAGTATAGGAAAACAAAAATTTAAAACTATTTGAATAGCGTAAAGGGTTAGGGGGATACCATACCAAAGGTACTTAATGTACTTCTAATTGGTTATGCTTTTCCACTGGGAATTTTTAAAGTGTCTTTCACTTTGAAAATATGCTCACCTATCTATCTCCCAGTATGAATGCTGTAACACAGCAAATGAACAAAGAATGAAGCCAAACAGGCAATAGGAATAGCAGTTCAAAGACCAGAGAGCAGTTATTTGTGAAGCTGGTAAAGGCCCATGCTAAATGAGAATCAGTTTGATATGGGAGCATCAGAAACACAAACTGGGGAGACAGGACGTGGACAGAAAACAACTCGAGTGTACAGAGGATTCGTTTTTCAAATCTCCTGGCATTTCAGCACAAAGGGATGATGAAGATTTATTCCAGATGAGCTGTCATTTTCCATTGGAAGCTTTGCTGATCCAGAATAAATAGGTTCGTAAAGACTGCATTGAAATTTCGAGCATGTAAGAGTCAATAATGGTAGTCAGAACAACTAATACGTACACTTCAAAATCAAATAGTGTTGTAACATTCTATCCTCTTTTAAAAAATAAACCGAACTACCCAAACGGACATATAAGCCAACTACCAAAAACTTGCATGCAATTCTAAAATACATTGTTTCAATCTGCTGTAGGGCTTGAAAGATCCTTTATTTTAATTCTGTGATTTCTCTACCTTTTCCTAATGAGAACAAGGTTTATAAAACCGGGGCTCCCCTGCTGGGAATATAAGCCCAGAGCTATCTCAGAGCAGATGGGTTTTCCTCTCTTGCTGCTATAAGCCTTTTAGGATTGATCCTTTTTTCATTTTTACCTATCTGAAGAGTGAATGTCTTTGAGACCTTAGAAACCCAGTGTTCCGAGGGGACAAGAAGCTGCATTGAGCAGAGTTCATAGTTACAAAGATGATGTAGAATAAAGTCAATGAGTATAATGGAATTGTGCTTCTGTCTGTAATTGCAAAAGAAAATAGGTTGATTTTTAAGCACTAAGGGAATAGGCTTTAAAATAACTACATTTTTAAGCCTTATTATGCAGTGAGTTTCTAGATGGTAATTAGCACCTTCCTAGTCCAAGGAATTTCAAGTGTTAAAGAATAATTTCTTCCTTTTTGGAGGATGTAATACTTGCTACTATATTTAAGGATATAGAAAGATGGGGAAGGAGTTGGGAAGACTGGTTGCCATAATTATTCTGGGAGTGTTTTAGTCACTTAAATATACTACATAAACTTCTTTTACAAAGGCTTTAGGGGTGATCCGTTGCTGTTAAGAGAATTTTGAAGCCACTTATATGTTGTATTTGCTCGTTTTTACATCAGCCATCTCCAAATTACCTTTGCTCCCAGCTGAAATAGGTATGAATCCTGTATCTGAAATTTATTAGCTGCAACATTGGGCCAATTACTTTTTTTTTTTTCTTCTGAAGTTGGAAACGGGGAGGCAGTCAGACTCCGCATGTGCCCGACGGGGATCCACCCGGCACGCCCACCAGGGGGCGATGCTCTGCCCCTCCGGGGCGTTGCTCTGTCGCGACCAGAGCCACTCCAGCGCCTGAGGCAGATGCCAAGGAGCCATCCCCAGCGCCTGGGCCATCTTTTGCTCCAATGGAGCCTCGGCTGTGGGAAGAGAAGAGAGAGACAGAGAGGAAGGAGAGGGGGAGGGGTGGAGAAGCAGATGGGCGCTTCTCCTGTGTGCCCTGGTCGGGAATCGAACCTGGGACTTCCGCACGCCAGGCCGACGCTCCACCACTGAGCCCACTGGCCAGGGCCGGGCCAATTACTTTATAACCCTGAGAACACCTCCATTTTCTAATCTGAAAAAGGGGGGAAACCCATAGCTACCTCATCAGATTGTTTTGAGGAAAAAATGAAATAATGCACGAGAAGTTTTTATTGTGCAGGCAGGCAGCTAACAAAGACTGATGATTTGTAGCTACCCTGACATTGTGATTCCTCTTAGTATGGTTATTAGGCCATCCTTATTCAACCTTTTCAGGATTTTTTCCGTTTTGTTAAATGAGGGGTCAGGACCAGATGATGTTTGAGGTAGAGCATCTGCATTGCCATATGTCTATACAGTTCCATTTATTTTTGATCATCTAGCAATGTGTCAGGCATGGAGGACTGTAACTTGCAGGATTTGGTTCTGACCTTCGAGAATGTGATATAAGTAGCAAAGAAATAAAGCAGAGACAAGAGTAAATTGTATAGTAACAATATCAGTGCCATGTTGCTTTTGAACCAAGGGAAACCCATGAGTGGCTGTCAGAAAAGGCTTCCTGGGGTGCCTGGGTTTTCATCTGGGCCTTGGAAAAAGCCTAAGGCTTTTTAAACAGTATGAGTTTCGGCATGAACATTGCATAAATGCACGTAGTGAAGTTATCTGTCAGGCCAGAACAGAGGGATAGGACTTGAGGTGGACGTGGAAGGTTAAGTAAGATGATGTCATGCCCCACCCCCAGTGCTGGAATGCATGAGGGCTTCAAGATCATGTTTTCAAGTTCTGTGTCGTGTCTCTGTAGCCAGGGAAAGACTCTTTGTTTCCTCATCAATACAGTGGGTGAATGTTGTTGTCATTAAGAATGTTGTTGTAATTAACTGGTTTGGTGCAGCCATCCCACCGAGTGTGGCTTTTGGGGGGGAGTAAAATGGCAGTACTTAGTTAAATTAGACATAGTCTGCCCTATGACCCAGCAATCCCAAACCAAAAGGTGACTTCTGTCCAAGGAGACAGATTCTTCTTGCAGCGTTGTTGTTGTGCCAGAAAGTTCGGAGGAGCTGTGAGTATAGACAGTTGAGAGAGTTCTCAGTGAAAACTCATGCACACCACGCAATTTACTAAGAGCTTGTACAGAGTTAATATCCATCAGGCACATTAGAGATGTTGCTTGGAGGCAGGGAAAGGGTGTTGGGTGAGAATGCTGTACAGAGGGGCACAGGAAGCTCGTGAAGGAAAGCAGAACAGTCTTTCAGTGAATTTAAGGCAACCTCCTGCTATCAAAGGACAAAGTAAATTGAGCTTCATGTGTTAGACGTAAATAAATAAAAAGATAAACACCTCCATGGTTTGGACCATAAAGAAGGCCTTGCAGTAGGCAGGTGGATAGTATTTTTTTTTCTCCTCTAGTCATTCTTTAACTCTTCTGGACAATTGTCTTTGATATTCAATCTCAGCTCCTATGGACCACATGAGCCTGTGTGCAGAGTAAAGCAATGGCAGGGGACATCACACTAAAAAGATAATGTTTCCCACATTCCAAATGCTCAATTCCCTTTCTTCATGTCCAAGAAGAGTCTCACGTTGCAATATTTGGGCTACACTTCTCATGGGATCTGTCAACCTGGAATACTGTGCACAGTTCACTGCCTTTGGCCAGACAGCACAGAGAGGGTAAATAACATGCACGAGGTCACAGTGTCAGTACAAGGTGAAGCTAGAATGCAGTCCCAGTTTGTCCCTGTACTGAGGGAGCCAGCCTGCCATGCTCTTTGCCACCACTGGCTGGTGAGGACATGCCTCTTTCCCGGGGGAACACCTGGTACTAGGTAGGATTTCTCAGATTTCAAAAGGAAAGCAACCACTTGCACCCAAGGAGAGGTTCTTTCCGTCTCAAGTGCCAGAGACATATTTTGACCCAGATACCACTGTCGTGCCACCTGACTCCACACTACTGCAGACCTAGGTAATGCTGCAAAGCTGTCTGGAAAGTGTGTCTTCTCCTTTCTGTTTCTAGGTGTGACTATCCCAGTTTACAAGGATTTTTTGTCTCTTTTGGCTTTGACAGAATTGCAGATCCCAAACAATTCAATGGAAAAATGTGCAGAGACCCCAATATTTTTTAGCCTAACATCTCTCAGACACATACAAGTAATTTGAAGGAAATGGATTCTACTTATTTATTTTCCATGACACTGTGTCTAATGTATTATATGAACACAGTAAGCATTCAAAATTACAGGCTAAAACATGTCGTGGAATTTAGTTCAATAACAAGTGGGTCCTAGAGCAAATTAAGCCTGGAATATCGCTGGAGGCAAAAATGACAAACGAGAAGCTCTCCTACTTTGGACACATCACAAGAAGGCAGAATTCCTTAGAAAACACAATAATGCTAGGAAAAACAGAAGGCAGCAGGAAAAGAAGAAGACCAATTTGACTGATACCATAAAAAAGTTTGTAGAAGCTGAGCAGGGCTATTGAAGACAGGATGTTGTGGACATCACTTGTTCATAGGGTTGCCAGGAGTCAGGCTGACTCAATGGCACATAACAGCAAGAGTATATAACTCAGTACATACATCAGGTTGTGGCCAGGACTCTGGGATGGAGTGCTTAGAGTTGAAAGTAAGTATAACCAACTGCCTTTGGAGAATTACTCCCTAATCTCTCTCTTTTTTTGTGACAGAGACAGAGAGGGACAGATAGGGACAGACAGGAAGGGAGAGAGATGAGAAGCATCCCTAATCTCTTTTAAAACATCTTTTTATTGAGGTACACTATATATACAAATACTGTCCTACTGATCTGAGGCACTAATTTTTTTTTTCTGTAAGAGTAACACAAGTTTAAAAAGTACAGATATCAATGTATTTTCACACACTGGCTATACCCTTATAACAACACCAAGAAAAAAAATAAATAAATCAGAACATCACCAGCACCCCAGAAGACTCCTTCGTGCTCTCCTTCTAGTAATTTTGAACAATTTTAAATTTCTATTGTTTGTTTTCAGTCTTATGCCTTTCCTGATACTGCTTTCCAACATACTAATCTATTTATTTATTTATTTATTTTCCTTCATCATCTTTTATATTTACAGTGTGTCCATAAAGTCATGGTGCACTTTTGACCGGTCACAGGAAAGCAACAAAAGAATAGAGAAATGTGAAATATGCACCAAATAAAAGCAAAACTCTCCCAGTTTCATACCTATTCAGTGCAGTTTGATGTGGGCTCACGCACAGATTTTTTAGGGCTCCTTAGGTAGCTATCCCATATAGCCTCTACAGACTTGTCACTGACTGATGGCCTACCAGAACGGGGTTTCTCCACCAAACTGCCGGTTTCCTTCAACTGCTTATCCCACTGAGTAATGTTATTCCTATGTGGTGGCGCTTCGTTATAAACGCGCCGATATTCATGTTGCACTTTGGTCACGGGTTCGAATTTAGTGAGCCACAGAACACACTGAACTTTCCTCTGTACCGTCCACATCTCCACTGGCATGGCCGTGGGCTGCTCCGCTGTATACATGGTGTTACGTCATCATCTGCACATGTGCACATGCTGCCACATCATCCTACAGAAACTGGGAGGGTTTTCCTTTTATTTGGTGCAGATTTCACATTTCTATTGTCTTTTGTTGCTTTCCTGTGACCGGTCAAAAGTGCACCATGACTTTACGGACACACTGTATATTTATTTTAAAGACTTTATTTATTGATTTTTAGAGAGAAGGGAAAGAGAGAGAAGGGGGGGAGAGAAGTGGGAAGCACCATTTCATAGTTGCTTGTGCCTTCATAGTCTCATGTGCCTTGACCAGGCAAGCCTGGGGTTTCAAACCGGCAACCTCAGCATTCCAGGTCGGCACTCTATCCACTGTGCCACCACAGGTCAGACCTAACATCCTCATTTATTGTCCAGTAAAATGTTATTTGTTTTTGTTTTCCTTTGTTTTTAAAAAAAGGATGTAATTTGGCTTGAAATACAGGTAAAATTAAGAACATGTGTTAAGACCACAGTTGACTTTTAATATTTCAATTGCTGGAATAACTATGATATTTTAAATCATCTGACTGTTGTGACTGAATCCATTAAGAAGAAAACAGCTATTTAGTTTGGCCTGTTTCTCTTTCCTAACGTAGATTTGTGCAATAGTTATGCCCACCTCCCCCCACCCCCGGCCCTTTTTTTTCAGAGCTGGCAGAGGTAACTGCGTAGGTGAATTGTTACAGCCCTACCTCTGCTGTCCTTATTGGATTTTCCTCCCAAGGGCTTTAAAAGACTGGTGAGTTACATTTGTTGACTTTTCTCAGAGTCATCAGAGTTATGCCTGGCAAAGACTTGTGTAACAAGCAATTGGCCAAGATGAGATTAGCAATGTATTTGGAGGAAGGGTATAGGAAATCTTTTTAATTTATAGGTGAAAAGATCACAGACTGGGTTAAGTACAAGTTACCAAATTTGGCTTGAGATTTATGAGGAATTAAGGAAATCATCCTTTGCCTTCAAGGACTTCTGTGTCCTGTTGGCCCCTGTAACCCTTTACCCTCAGGCAAAAAAAAAAAAAAAGAAAAATCAAAACATAAACAGCAACTCTAGAAAGTAATTTAGACATTTACCTGGGCAAGTTCTCTTTCTTGCCCAGGGATTCTGTGGATTCTGACAGGGCTTTGGAAGGGGTTTCTTTCAATAGTACTTGAGATACACGCCCTGAACGGCTCAGACACACTCGCTGGCCAGTGCTCAGAGACTGTGTTACCTTCTGCAACTGACTTGAGTATCTTGGAAACTCCATTTTCTGCTTTGACATTTTTTGAGTTAATTTTTTATAGGTGCTCTCTTCCCATTACTTCATACTCATTTACCTACTTCCTGCCGAAAAGAGAGATTTGACTATGACGTGCCAAGTGTGGTTTTCTGCGTGTTTATTCTGCTCAGGATGCACTGCGTCTGGGACGTGTGGGCTGAGACCTTTCATCGGTTTTGGCAAGTCCTTGCCATTATTTATTTAGATATGTCTTCTACCTCATTTTCTCTCTTCTCCTTCTGGGACTCTATTTATACCTATGTTAGGCAGTTTGATATTGTCCCACATGTCTCAAACATTCTTTTTGTTGTTAGCTTTATTTATATTTTGGTGACTCATTTGGGTGATTTCTATTATTTTGACTTAGCTTTGCTCAGTCAGCTGCTAAGTCCATTTTATTCTGATGCCTTTCAGTCAAGCATTTCCCTTTTGTTTTTACTATTATCATAGTTTTTACATCTCTACTCAAAGTTCCCATGTCTTTATTCATATGGTCATATATATTTGCTACTGTAGCATTTAGCATAGTTATTTTTGAGTATTCGATGATGCTAAGATCTCGGCTATCTCTGCATCTGTTTGTATTGCCTGTTTCTTTTCTTGACCATGAGTCATAGCAGCTCAAGACCCAGCTCAAGTAGAAGGCAGCATGACTCAGAATCCCATTTAAGTGGTATGACATAGGAGAGACACCCATTTTTCTGGAACTAAATATTATTTACCTCCGTTTCTTCTGGGCTTTTATTCAAAATGTTTGGCATATACTCAAAATTATAGACACATAAAGAAACAAAATCTCCTATTTCTGGGCTTTCTTTTTTACTTAGGATGTAGACACTATCACTGATACTTTGACAATCAAAACAAGCTGGATAGGCTATAAAATCGTAGTTTAAAAAAATAATGTAAAAAAGCTAAGACCATAAATAAGTCTAAAAAAGATCAGGTCCAGAAAGTGATAAACTCTTGAAAGGAAAGAAGAGGACCATGGTTAGCTTTCAACCCTGGTGGGCTGGCAGGAGGAGGAGGAACCTGTTGTAGCTGTCTTAGGGAGGAACCAGACAAACCAATAACATACTTTACATTTTAGCTTCATATCTTCATTCACATTGTTGAGTGGTCTCTTGTGATGTCTGTATCCTCAGTGGAAGCAGAAGTCCCAGAAATAGGAAGTTTGTCCGGGGAGATTAGGAAGTTTGCCTATAGGGAAAAGAGAAATAGGGGCCCAGTTCCATTATTCTGTCATTGTTATAAACACATGGGCATGGTAACAGTCCTTATTTCCTGGGTTTATCTTCCACATGAACTATATGCCTATAGTATAGGAGTCATGTGTTTTTATACTTTGTGTTCATTTCTTTTCTTTCTTTTTTTTTTTTTTTTTGTATTTCTCTGAAGCTGGAAACAGGGAGGCAGTCAGACAGGCTCCCGCATGCACCTGACTGGGGTCCACCCGGCATGCCCACCAGGGGGCGATGCTCTGCCCATCTGGAGTGTCACTAGAGCCATTCTAGCACCTGAGGCAGAGGCCACAGAGCCATCCTCAGCACCCGGGCCAACCTTGCTCCAATGGAGCCTTGGCTGCAGGAGCGGAAGAGAGAGACATAGAGGAAGGAGAGGGGGAGGGGTGGAGAAGCAGATGGGCGCTTCTCCTATGTGCCCTGGCCGGGAATCGAACCTGGGACTCCTGCACACCAGGCTGATGCTCTACCACTGAGCCAACCAGCCAGGGCTCATTTCTTTATAGACTGGATCACTGTGATGCATGTGGAATTTGTTGTGTACTCATCGTTTCTGTGTTCTCTTGGATTTGTGGAACAGTCCAGCAAGATGTTCTGGGGACATTTTATTGAATTACAGTGTAGGGCACCTACCTCTTTCCTCATATTGCAATATAGGACTATGAAATTCAAAGTTACTAAGTGCAGTAACTGGTGTGGGACATGGAAATAGTATGGTGTCTGGTTTTCTTACGGTCATCTTGTCATTGTATTAAAAGAAAGGTTCATTTAAACCAACATCTCTCAAAGCATTTTTCATGTATGTGCCTGAGGGGTGTTCCATGGTCCAACGACTTGGGGGAATACTGTACATCATGCCTGATGCTTTTGTTTTGGGTTTTTTTTGTGTGTGTGTGACAGAGATAGAATCAGAGAGAGGAACAGTCAGATAGGGACAGACAGACAGGACGGGAGAGAGATGAGAAACATCAATTCTTCATTGTGGTTCCTTAGTTGTTCATTGATTGCTTTCTCATATGTGCCTTGACCGGGGGCTATAGCAGACCGAGTGACCCCTTGCTCGAGCCAGCAACCTTGGGTCCAAGCTGGTGAGCCTTGCTCAAACCAGATGAGCCTGCGCTCAAACTGACAATCTCAGGGTCTCTAACCTGTGTCTTCTGTGTTCCAGTCCAATATTCTATCCACTGCGCCACCACCTGGTCAGGCCCGATACTTTTGTTAAATAAAATGCTAAGAATTATAAAAATCCTGGGGAAATGTGACACTAAGTAAATTTTCTGAGCTCTGTTTTATTGGGGGTTTCTCAAACTTATTTGAATGCAGAACATTTGGCAAGGAACTTGAAGTTTTTCCTGTGAAGTCCTAACCATTCACAAAGTTCTTTAGGAAATGTGGATTTAAATGGACTCTGGTGCTCTTTATTTCAGGGAATATGAATAATTCAGACAGGCTGCCATTATGTGCACCTAGAAAACGTCTTCCCCACCAGTTTCTGAGAAGGAAGCTTGCATTTTCAGGAGGGACAAGCTCTAACCTGAAGCCTATCTGATTACAGTATTATAGGTTAGGGTCTCTGACTTCTAACAGTGTTAATGTGATAGGTGCCATTGTAGGTGTACACTACTCTCAGCTGGCTCACTTGTCCAAGGACTCTCCTGGTTTGCTAGTCCAGGAAAATAAGCTAGGTCAGCTGCCATATCCTCCACCCCCACCCCAATGAAAAAAGACAGCTAGCTGCCTAGACTGCAATTGGAAAGAAAGGTCAATCAATACGTTACCTTTCCTTCCGTGTGTTCTTTGCCTGCCGGCTGAGCTGTGCCTTCTCACTAGTGGTGGTAATCTCTTCTGCTACATTTTATTTTAACTTTGCAAATAGGTTAAAGGAAGGGCACGGTTAATAACGTCTTCTCTCATATACCTCTGAGCGTATTATTTGGGTAGACCTGTGCTGCTCCTTCCTGCTAGCCCTGCACTGCCCTGCTTAGATGGAAAGTTATGCAAGTAGCTGGCGGTGAGTACTGTGGGAATTTCTCCTAGAGCTCTGTCATGCTCCCGCACAGACAGAATGCAAACATTTTTGTGGTTTTTGACAGTAGCTGGGATTTGTGTGGAATAGGGGTTTTTCAAAACATTTCTCAGTCAATATGTTTCCTCTCCTTCACCAGCCATGCAGTGTGATACGGTGCATCACCAATACTTGAAATAGTCTGCAACAGGAGGTCAGAATGGGGCATAGATTTTCTAACACAGCATGTTAGATGAAATGATTTTGTGTACTTTGAAGTGGAAAATTCAATCAGAATTTTCCACACTTTCTAGTTAAAGCAACACTGTTCTTTACTGATGAAAGGTAGACTGAGAAAAATACAGAATGCAAACACACTGGACAGCAAGATCCAGTGTTACTCCTTGCCATAGCAAGGAATACGTACATTGTCTCTTGTAACGTAATGAAAGCTACACAAGATAAAAAGGGTCTGCTTTAAATACACACTATAGACTGCTTGGAACACATGCCAGCTTGTTTAGCATGTGTGTGGATAAAAATGGAATCTGGCTTTTTAAGAAGTTTGTTTTTCATTGAGATGGACACCACGCTTGACAAAGGGCGGTTACAGCTGCCCAGGTCATCTATTTTGGCTTAGTTTTAAAGTAGCAGAGCTCATTTTCAAGGCATCTAGGAGTATCATTAAGAAATTCAAGGATAGATACTCTAAGCTTTCATTCAAATAGTGTTAGAGAATATTTAAATTTATTACTAGTTTTTTATCTACCTTTTGGTGCACAGAAGATACATCAGCATAACCACCTATTATGTAGATGAACACTTTATACTTGCAAATTGGAAAACTTCACTTAGGGTTGCCAAGTCAGATTTGTGCATGAGTATTTAAGATAGAATGATAACCTAATAGGAGCACGCTGGCTGTGCACAAGTCACTTTTCTAGCTACTTTGTATATTATTTAAACCATATCAGAACTATGAGCTCTTACTGTCTATAATTTGCATCAAGGGAAGAAAGCCACAGGAGGGTAAGTAATTTGCCCAAGGCCAGGCTCCTAAGCCGGTCTTCTGGGCCTCTCTGCTTGGTGGCCTTCCTGTGTCTCTGGCCCTTCAAACATTCTAGCTGATGGTCCTTCAGGACTTCATGGGTTAGCAACTTAATTTAGCTAGCTAGCACATAGCATTTAGCACATAGGATTTTTATATTTTAGGTGAAAGATTTATACTCTTTTATATAGAGAATCTAAAATAATTGAACTAAAAAACAAAACACAGAGGAATGGTGATCACCAGCGGTGGAGTTGGGGGAGTGGGAGAGATCTTGTTTAAGGGTACATACTTGTAACTACAATAGTAGATAAATAAGTCTTGGAGATCGAATACACAGTGCAGTGATTATAGACCCCAAAAGTGTATTATAAATATTAAGCTTGCTAAGAGACTAGATCTTAATTGTTCCCACTGCTAGAAGAAATGATAATTATGTGACACAATAGAGGTGTTACTTAACACTACAATGCAATCGTATTGCAATATAAATGTATCATATCAATATGTTGTACACCTTAAACTTGCCCAGTGTTATAAATCTATTATAACTCAATTAAAAGACAGTTCTTTAGTATTCTGTTTTACTTACTGTTTTTTTCTGATTGATAAATAATTAAATTCAGTGTGATTCAGCTTACTTTATCTTTTTTCTAAAAATAGCATTTATAGTGCAGAACCACTTAAAAGCATTAACACAAATTCATCAGCTTGTCTGAATACTGTGAATTTGAAAGATAGTTTGAGGTGCCTATAACTTTGTACTCATTTATGTTCTAAAGTTGAATTCCCCTCTTTGTTCATACTATTTTATAGTAGTGTCAATTTTTACTTTTTTTTTTTTTTACTTTTATTCTGTAGGTACTGAGTACAGCATCAACTATCAATTTCAGTGTAATTCAATGTGAGGACACACAGCTTCTGTGAAATATAGTAATCATGTCAGTACACTAAGGTCTAGTGTGCCTTTTATTTTTCAAAGGAATAACCCAATTACTATAGTAGAAACCAAAGTGGAAGCCACCTAAATTCATCCCTGAATTACAGATGGAAGCATTCACATATTTTAAGGGGGAAATCTTCCTGTTTGTAAGTTATTTTTTTAGTTAACAAAAGTAAGAGATCATGTTATAAAACTTTAAGTCTCAAATTTATAACCTTTGTTATTATAGTCCTTGTGATAAAAAAAAACCCACTAGGAAGCACTTTGACATTGGGAAGAGTCTGTATTTGTGGTAAGAACAGAATTTAGTTCTTGGGAAAAAGCAATTAAAACCCCAAAGCTTGCCTGGCCAGATGGCTCAGCTGGTTAGAGCATCGTCCTGATGTGCAAAGGTTGTGGGTTCAATTCCTGGTCAAGGCACATACAAAAACATATTGATGTTTCTGTCTCTCTCTTTTCCTTCCTCTTTCTATAAAATCAATTTAAAAAAACAAAAAAACCTTAAAGCCCTTTATTGCTTTTAATGCTTAAAAGGCAAAAACTTTACTGCTTTGTAATATTTTCTGCTAATGAACTGCCACAAATGTGATGCCATTAAGTTTGGGGTCTCTTTGGTTAACTTCAAAGTCATTAACACACACTGCAGCACTCCCAAATGTATTTTGGAAAAAAACCCCACATCGACAGATCTGTAATCAGTGTTTCCAGGGCTTTTGTTTCTCATAGAACCTCATCCTAATTTAAGGATCATATGCTCATTTTCTTTGGGCGGCCTGTGCTCCTGATGCTGAGACTTGATGGTACCAGGGTTGTAGGGCTTTTGGAGGTACCACTCTGTAGCTGACTTGCCCAGTTCAGCACTATTTTTGGAGAGTATGAGAAATGTATTTAGCTGCAAATAGCAGAAAATTCAACTAATAGAGGCTTCAGTAAATAAGGATTTATTATTTGCCACTTCCACATGTTTGTTGGTTGAGTGTCCAGGTCTGGTGGCGCGTGCAAACACTGTCATCAAGGCCACTTTATTCTTTGCTCTGCTGTCCTTACTGTGAGACCTCTGCCCCTGAGCAGATCACAACTATCTTGTCCAAGATTGTTTCCCCAGCAGAAGCAAATGATGGTAACCCTGCCCGTAATTGCAGGGCCAGAGTAAGGCTGACACGATTCCTACAGGAGAAAATGTGTTGCCCAATGCTTAGTGCTTACAAGAATGAAACTGAGTTTTGACACCGTTTTCATCATGGTGGTGGAGGGCAAGATGTGAGGTAGGAAACAGCGGGTCCTACCTAACCTGTGTTCTTCAGTCTTGGTGTTCCCAATCTCAGCGTAGTTTCAGTTTGTGTTATTTGAAATAGCACACTGGAGAAAATTTTTAAGAAGTCAGATATCGTACCCTTTAACAAATAGGACCTATTACTGACTAAGTAAAATATATCCTGTAGAAGCCAATTGTTTATTTTATTCTGTGACCTCCTTACAATAAATTTCACTACCATTAAAGGCTTAAGTCACATTATTGATTATTTAAATACGTGTGTCATTAATCTTCCATCGCCCTCATACATTTTATGTGTACATTTTAAGTGTCGTCTTTTGCATTTAGATGGAGAAGAGCGATCAGAAGAAAGCAGACTTGTGGGTATTTCATGTAGCACTTCAAGAGCTCTCTTGAGCTAATTTGTTTGTAAATTTCTATACTAAAATGGGCTTTCAGAACAGTGACTGCTAAACTACAGGGTATCCTTAGTAAATAAAAATGATTAATCTCAGCTGAATAAATTCACTGGTCAAATAGTCTTATCCAATTCTCTTCCCTGATTCTGTAAAAAGCCTTTTCCTTTCTGTATTAATGTTCTCTGTAAATTTTAATGGGACCTTTGAATTATCCAATTTTTAAATATTGGTTCATAAAAGGATATTGATTTTTTAAATTGAGGTGATAGAAATATTGTTTATGGGCAAACTGGTTTTTATTCATGAACCCTGGAAACCACTGTCCAGAAAACCTATCTTAAACCTGTGTTAAGATACACTTAAAAAATAATCACAACTCTTAATAATGGGCTCTGAATTAGACAATGAGGTTGGTGTGAAATACAAGGAACCAAAAGTTAAAAGTGAAAATCTGTGAAGCAGGGTTCTTTCTAGTTGCTTAATTTTTATTCCAAGTCATTGGTGTTTACTTCTTTCCAAGGGCATTTTCCTGGGTAATGAGAAGATTCTAAAATCAAATAAGGCTTTCAAACATTGAAGATGTTTGCTACTGTTTTGTTGAAGAATCTTATAGATTTATAGTGATCCTAAGAGGTGTCTCATATCCACTATATTAACTAGCTTTTTAGAAGCTTATGAACATTGTAGCTTTTATTGATTCCAGGGAATTGTGCCCAACAATAAGCAATAAAAGTCGATGCTAACTTTCTTCCCATATAGGGGCGCGCAGATCAATATTTTGAATTTACTGTAATTTGCTGGTAATGGATGGAAGCACTGAAAAAATTGTGGAGCCTTGTGGGGCACAGCTGTGTAGTGTTGCCTTGTTATCTGAGCTCACTGTAGGTCACAAGCTTTCCCGAGTAACAAGAAACACAGTTAAGTGGCAGGGCTGATACGCGTATTTATCAAGAGGCTTCATCAGTCTCTCCTAAGGGAAAAAAGGAAAATCACAAAACTTGTCCACGATGACCTTAACTTTAGGACCTGTCAATGTGCACTATCTTAAAGACAATTAACATTCTAAATATCTAGCGTTTGTGTCTGATCTCCTTTTGTCCAAAGACTTTTCCTGCTGACAAATAACAGGGTTTGTGATTTCACTGAAGCCAAATTTGCTTCGAATCTTCCTGTATTTTCACGGACTGCATCCAGGCTCTGCCCTGAGAGGAGGAGGGAGGGTCCTGGCACTTGTGCCCTGGTTTTACCCATTTCTCTCTACCCACCCGCTCTCTTGTACTGTGTGTCATCTAATGTGAGTAGAACACTTCAGTAGCAATGGCTGATATCTAGGGTGCTCTCCCGTTTAAATATAGGGCAGGTGTTCTCATTAATCTTCTCAATACCTAATGACATAAATTGTAATATCCTCATTTTATATTTTAGGACACCAAGAAGTGAAGGAAAAATTTCAAGGACACTTTCTAGCCGTAACCAAGTTAGAATATACATATATCGGAGTCTAGGTTTTCTGCATTTAATCACTCTGAAGTATACAAGTGGCTTAAATATGGATTTGTGTGTGTGTAATGCTTGGTTTATCTTATATATTTTCTTGTTTAGCTTCTTTTGTTGTATGAAGGACTGTGGCTTCCTAATTTGATCAAAACTAGTTTTTTTAATTACAAGATGACAGGCACTTTTAGCTTGAAAGAGATATTCTTCTGTTCTTTTGAGAACGAAATAAGCACACAAAATACACTAAGACTGTGGGGTGGAAGTTGACAACCTTGAGGAAATAAATGCGCTTCAGTTAATATATAGCAGGCACTCAATAAACTGGAGATGTTATTAATGTAAGTTCTAGCTGTTACTCAGCAAACTGCAGAGAAACATGGAAACTTTTGTCTTAGGAGACAAGGTATCCCTTATAGAATACTGAATTGAAAAGCATTGGGTATATAAATATCTTATTCCCAAGCTTAATTTCTTAACTTCCAGGGTAGAACATGTTAGGAAGCATCAGAAACCATAGTAATTGACTCGAAAGGAAGCTTATTTTGTTTGCTCATTTACTTGAGGTTAGCTGATTATTTGACTTGTTATGCTTTTCTACTTTAAACGGTCTACGTTAAAATAACGTATTGCAAGGCTGTGCTTCAGGTAAAATCAGAGTATAAAAATAATTTAAGTGTGAAATTTGCTTGGAAAGAGCTGCAAAGGTCTTTTGTATCCCTCCTTTCTAAGAGTGATTGCCTGTGAGTGATCAACTATGAATGCAGTTCGATGCCCCTCTGGAGGGGAGCCCATGGTGCAAACACACCAAGTCTTACTTGGTGATGAAAAATAATTAAACTGCTCTCGACTCAGGCTGCTATAGATTGCAGGACAAGCTAAGCCAGTCACCCAGCTCCAGGATCTTGTATTAACTACCTAACCTGGCAATGCCTCAGTTTGGTACAGTGGAAATAATAGCGAAGATTAAATAAGATAATGTATGTCACTACACAGTAAATGTTAGGTACTATTTTAAGCACATAAAGGCAGATAAACTTAATAAAGAAAAACAATTTCCACCATTTGTGTAAAATTTAAAGTAGAAAAGGGCTTTGGTATTTTACTTCATGCAACAAAGACCCAGGATGACAATCTTTGCTCTTATCTTACTTTGCGACTTGCTCTCATGCTCCTGCCCATCTCTGGGGTGACTGCAGTGGGTTTGGCCATCCCCTCGTTTACATTCAGATTTTCATTGGTTAACTTCTGGAAGGCCCTCATACTTCAGGATGGCCCCTTTCCCTAATCCCTAATCTCTGGCTCGTGCACCCTGCCCTTAGCTCCTGAGGTTCTGAACCTCCCCAGAAGTTAAGCATGTCTTCTCCTCCACTGTAGATTCTGTGCACACATTTGTCTCCTGAAGCAACCCCTCCCCACCCTTCCCACACCCCCTGCTGCCTCTGTCCTTGGTCTTGGCACTTGGCCATGCATCCCGGACAGTTGAAGAAGTCTCCTAATTCCTCTACCTTTTGTCCTCAGTAAGCCATTTCATACCCTGATCCCAAAGAGATTCCTTTTAACATGCTGATTCGGCCATCTTTTTCTCAGATTTAGAATGTCCCTTGAGTCCCCTATTGTCCATAGGATAAATGTAGGCCAGGGGTAGTCAACCTTTTTATACCTACTGCCCACTTTTGTATATATCTCTGTTAGTAGTAAAATTTTCTAACCGTCCCACAGTAATGGTGATTTATAAAGTAGGGAAGTAACTTTACTTTATAAAATTTATAAAGCAGAGTTACAGCAAGTTAAAGCATATAATAATAATTACTTACCAAGTACTTTATGTCAGATTTTCGCTAAGTTTGGCAGAATAAATCTTTATAAAATAACTTACTATAGTTAAATCTATCTTTTTATTTATACTTTGGTTGCTCCGCTACCACCCACCATGATAGCTGGAACGCCCACTAGTGGGCGGTAGGGACCAGGTTGACTACCACTGATGTAGACTCTTCCAAAAACCTTCTATGAGTCAGCCCTGTTCCTGTGTCCATAGTCATGTCCTGTCGGTGGCTGTCCCAGCCATTCCAATTTCCCCCAAGCTGGGTACTGTTTTCCCTGCCCCACCTTGCTGCACCTGCTTCCTCTTCTGGAATGCTCCTTTCCTTGCCCACTCCTGAGGCTGTCCAGCCAACTCCCAGGTGATGCTTAAGAAAGCTGAAGCTCAAGTGGTTTGTTGCTTGGAAATATTTGAATCACAAAGAACAGAAACCACAAGTTAAACTGGTTTAAACAATAGAGGGACTGGATTGGGTGGTGTAACTGAGAAATCCAGGCAATGGGCAAGGCTAGAACCATTGTTTCAAAGATATCACCCAGGACCCAGTTTCTGTCTGTGTTTCTTTTCTGCCACCTCTGATGTCTATCCTGTGGTGGCCCTTAGATTCCTGAGTTAATTGTTTCCCAGGAATCCGGAGCAAACATTGTTTTACATCTTGTTTTCCCAGATTGAATCACCTACCATCTTTGCACCAATTTCTTTGTCCAAGCAGTGAGCTTTATCATTAGATT
Source organism: Saccopteryx bilineata (assembly GCF_036850765.1). NCBI lineage: Eukaryota > Metazoa > Chordata > Mammalia > Chiroptera > Emballonuridae > Saccopteryx > Saccopteryx bilineata. The sequence goes on along the minus strand of NC_089490.1, from coordinate 262,608,228 downwards.
AATTTAACCTTGAGGTTGAGCATAATATAATGTCAGTTCCACCAGATTTTGTCATCATGAATAATGAGAAACATCACTGAGCAAGAAACAGTCTTGACCCTCCTCAAAGAAAACTGGTCGCTGCCCTCCCTTGGTACCGCTGCATCCTTTCAGAAACCTCTATGTCAGCCCTTTCCACACTATATTTCACAGCGAGCACAATCCTTTATCACCAGTGCCTGGAACAGCATGTGGCATATCGGCCACTATAAAAAGTGTGTGATGGAATAAAGGAAACCAAGGTATCTATTTGCACCTGTACCATTCTTCTTGTTTGGAGAAAAAGCATTCCTCTTTTTTAAAAAACATGAGTGCTAGCCCTCTGTGCTTGTGTATTCATTTAAACCCTTCTCTCAGTTGCTCACGTCACTACCCTGTTCCACACTGACACCCTCACAATAGAGGGGAGGGGGAAACATTGGGAGTGGATGATATAGGTTCAAATCTTGCTTTCACCACCTCCTGGCTTTGTGACATGGGCAATTGCTAATCTCCTCTGGCCTTTTCACAGGAAGACTGTTCTGTGAGGCAGACTGGTGATTTTGCAGTTAAATCCATAGGCTCATTTTGATAAGATCTTACAAAACCAAAAGAGATAGACACCCATATTGTGACTCAGAAGTTGTGTATGTGGAAAGGGTCTAGGAGACTAATGCCAAAGACTTGAAGTTGATAGCTGTTTAATTAGCTTCATGGCAGAAAAAGCCAACTTAGAAAGAAAGGAAGAAGGTAACTACTTTCTTTTGGTTTTTTTAAAATATTTATTGATTTTTTAGAGAGAGAGAGAGACAGAGAGAGAGAGAAGGGGGAGGAGCAGGAAGCATCAACTCCCATATGTGCCTTGACCAGGCAAGCCCAGGGTTTTGAACCGGCGACCTCAGTGTTCCAGGTCGACGCTTTATCCCACTGCGCCACCACAGGTCAGGTCTCTTTTGTTTTTCAAAGAAAAGGAATGTGGTTTTGATCAAGTAAAATTTATATGAAAATCCAGCCAACATTTTGTGTGTATACCTTTGATGGTTTATTTTGTTGAATTTTACTACCACAGATACATATATTAAAGTTCATTGTGGTTCTAGATAGAAAAACAGAACGAAATAAAACCTACAAGAAAGGGAAGATCCGGTAGGATCCTTCACCCATCGCACATTCCCAGTGTGGATTTTGGTGGCATTTTTCAGGCGGGATGGTTTAAATGTCCCAGCAGGCCTGTAAAGGTCTACCTACTGCTTTTCCAGTTTTTACCTCCAGATTTTTATGTAGAAAACTATGTCCTTTCTGGGCAGTTTCCTGGATTTGTCAAGGGCTGTTTGAACACAAACACATCTGCCTGCTGCTCTGATTCAGAACCAGGCCTTCCTGGTATGACTGTTTCTGTCCTCCGCTGCTGCTTTCACAGGTGACGCTCGAAACGGAGGCCAGAAAACTAGGGCCAGAAGCATTTCTTTAAGAGCATCAACCCACAGATGAGCCATTCAGGCTTCAAACTTTTTATAAAAACCGCCCACTTTTGCAGTGCTGGTCAACCTGGTCCCTACCGCGCAACTAAACAGCGCTGCGATTGGCCCACCATGAAAGCTGGACCGCCCACTAGTGGGCGGTAGGGACCCGGTTGACCAGCACTGCAAAAGTGGGCGGTTTTTATAAAAAGTTTGAAGACCCCTGCATGGTACCTTTCTTTGTCCTTCAACACTTCCCACATGCAAAAGCAATAACTGAAAACCTAAAACTTCACTGCCACAGTAACAGCCTAGAAGAGTAGTATTTCATAAAGAAAAAGATTAAAGGCAAATGGTTTATAGAAACTAATAATCCTTAGGGGGACTTAAAGTACTAATTTTTACTAAACAACTTATACAAACAGCTCTCTCTCAATCGCCAGCAGTGGGGTTCAGGCATTGGTATTTTTAAAAGCAGGGATGGACCTGGAGATTATTATCCTAAGTGAAAGAAGCCAGGCAGAGACAGACAAGTACTGTAGGGTCTCACTTATCTGTGGAATCTAATGAAGAAAATAAACTGATGAACAAAATAGAAACAGAGGCACAGACACATGGAACAGACTGACAGCTGTCAGAGGGGAGGCGTGTGAGGGGACTGGATGGAAAAAGAAGTTGAAGGGATTGACCAAAAAACGCGTGTGTGTGTGTGATATCACACTTGTACACAGTCAGCAGTGTGGTGATGGCCAGAGGGGAAGGGGGCGGGTGGGGGCAGGTGGAGGTGAGCACAGGAGAGGAAGTGGGGACAGAAAGAGACTTTGCTTGGGGTGGAAGGAGGGCTCACCATATGATGGATGCAGGGTGCAGATGTACGTACAGTTTTGCGAATCAATGTCATCCCAATAAATTTAATTAATTTTAAAAGGGGGGTATCTAGATAGAAAGTGAAAGAACTGGACCCAGAAAAATATAAAATTATAAAATAAAATAAAAGCTCCCTGGTTGACTGTTAATGCGTTAATGGGTTAATGGGTAGCCAGGATGCATTCAGAACCACTGCTTGAGCTGAATTACTTCATCTCCTTTTATTTTCTCTCTCCTGTTAGCATTTACACATTTAAGTTATATTGCATAATCATGCACTTGGTGATACCTCTTGTGTGTGTGTGTGTGTGTGTGTGTGTGTGTGTGTGTGTATGTGTATTTCCTCCTTATGTGACCCTCACAGCGCTTGGTACACTGCCTTGCACATCTAGGCCCTTTGAACAATCTCCCTAAATGAATGGTTTGCCTGTCAGTGCAGAGAACTTGTAGTCACCTCCAGTGATAGGATAAGGCCACTGATGACTAACTAAGGAACGACAATAATGGGGAGATATATGACCCTTACATCTAATGGTTTCTAGAAAGCAGTGAGAAAGTATAAGTGCTAGACATTACCATTCTGTTTGTTTGCAGGGTTTCTTTTGGAGGGAGGGTGTGTGACCAAACTTCCTTTTTTGTTGAGGACCCCTCCCCCCAGAGGATGAATATGGGTGGACTTGTTTCCACTTCCCACTGTGTTGGTGAAGGGAGCAAGTATTCCTTTGTCCTGGTCCCTTGGCAGCTAGGGCAGAGACTGGAGTGTGACCACACTGACAGTCACAGGAAATGGGAACTTGCCAGGAAGGATGAAGGAAAGATGTGGGGATAGCGAAGAGGTCCTTCCTGGGGTCTGGGCTGGAGCTGAGATGCAGAGGCACTTGCTGGGGCTATTTCCGAGGTGTGAGAACTGGTACCTACCCTAGAGGTAGTTTTTACTTGTTAGCCTCATTCAGTTTCTATTGTTTTTAAGAACCCTAGCTGCTATATAGTGCAACATGTCATATAACAACATGGGGTGCCTGACCTGTGGTGGCACAGTGGATAAAGCATCAACCTGGAAATGCTGAGGTCGCCGGTTCAAAATCCTGGGCTTGCCTGGTCAAGGCACATATGGGAGTTGATGCTTCCAGCTCCTCCCCCCCTTCTCTCTCTCTGTCTCTTCTCTCTCTCTCTCTCTCTCTCTGTCTGTCTCTCCCTCTCCTCTCTAAAATGAATAAATAAAAAAAATAGAAAAAAACAACAACATGGGGCACAATTCTCCCCACTTCTAGATTTTAAGTGTTGACTTGACTATGGCCCTGTATAAAGGCGTGCCCCTTCTTTTTCTGCCTGTTCTCTCTCATTCTGTCTCATCCAGTTCCATGGCTCTACGTACTTTCTTGTATGATAATGACTCCAAAGTTTATCTCCAGCCCTGGCATCTCTTCTGATAGTCCAGCCGTCTATTTGGAAATTTCTGTTTGCTTGATATAACACGTCCAAATAGAACTGTTCTCCCCTGCAGCTCCATTTACTCAGGCCCAAGCTTCTGACTATTTTTTGCTTTCTCTTGCACATTCCTAATCCAGTTCTTCTATAAATTCTATAAAAACATATGACCCCACTCCTCACCATCTGCACTGGTGGTCCTCACCACAGTCTTCTCTTACTTAGGCTGCTTTGGTAACTGCTTCTCTCTCTCTTTGTCTTTTGAAAGAACTTATAAAAAATTAGAATGATTTTTAGATTGATGAAAAAGTAGCAAGACAGCTCAGAGAATTCTTATATAGCCTTCTACCTTTCTTATGATGTTAGCAGCTTATGTAACCTAATATATTTACCAAAACTATGAAAATAACATTGGAACATTTCTATTAACTAAACTACAGACTTTTCTTGGGTATCACTAGGTTTTCCACTAATGTGTTTTCCTGATTCAGAATCCAACCCAGGATCCCACACTGAATTTAGTCATTGTTTCTTAGTCTCCTCTGATCTGTTACAGTTTCTCAACTGTTCCTTGTTTGTCACAACCTTGACAGTGTCAAATGTTTTATACATTGAACCTCAATTAGGGTTTGCTTGGTGCTTTTTCCATGGTTACACCAGAGTGAAGGATATTTTAGGGAGAGTACCACAGAGGTGAAGTCCCTTCTCAGCACATCATATCAGGGGCACAGGATATCAGCATGACTGATCACTGATGTTAACCTTGAAAACTTGCTAAGATAGTGTTGGTCAGGTTTCTCTACTGAAAAATTGCTATGTTCCTTTTTCCCTTTTCTGTTCTTTAGAAAGGAAGGAGTCAGTAAATCCAGCCCATTCTCAAGGCAAAGAAAATTAAGCTTGAACTCTTGGAGAAGGGGTTATCTACATATGTAATATTATGTAAATTTCCTTTCTCTTTCAAATCATGAACTGTGACCCATCAGCAAAAAAGAATAGTTCAAAGTTTCACTGAACACTCATGGCATGTGTAGCCATATTATTGCATTTGTGTTTATATAGGTATTAGACACATATTAAATAGTATAAATATTTTTTAAAATGTTATTGTGGACATTGTTTGTACAGACTAAACACTGCAATTTTCTGTCTTCTTGCATGAAACATGTTATTTTCTCCCTTGGAGGCCAAGTTGGCCAGGGGAAAGGGAAAAAGGGGAAGGGGGAAGGGGGAAGAGGGAAGGGGAGAGGGGAAGGGGGAAGGGGGAAGGGGAGAGGGGAGAGGGGGAAGGGGGAAGGGGAGAGGGGGAAGGGGAAAGGGGAAAGGGGGAAGTAGGAAGGGGGAAGGGGAAAGGGGAGAGGAGGGAGGGGGGAGAAGGGAGAGGGAAGAGGGGAGAGGGGGGAGGGGGGAAGGGAGAGGGGAAAGGGCCGGCCCCTTGTTGTAGCCGTGTTCTTCCTGGCCTCTCGGAAAGTCCCACTGGATTCGGGGGACCCTGGTACGTCTTCAGTCTTATCTAGCTAGGGGTCACAGGAAAACAGACGGATTCTCAGACAAGATTAATTTCCCCTTATTTTCCATGTTGTCTAATTGGCACTTTTAGAAAGGGAGAGTAAAGGATGTCATAATATCAAGCAAATAATGATACACAGCAATTGTAAAAAAAAAAAAATAGAACTTCCTGGGTAACCAATAAAAATGAAAATTTAGTTTTTTTAATCTTAAATATATTTTTACAAGTTTGTTTAATCCTGTGATCATGGATAATTACATATTGTTTAGTTCAGAGCGATGCGTCTTGCCTTTTTCCTCCCCCCGCCCCCGCCCCCGCCCCCGCCCCATCTCCTTCCTTCCACTCTTACCTGACGCTAAATTTTTAACACACATTTCAAATATATAAGCACAAACTTTGGCTTATTGATGAGGCCAATACCACAGTGTTATATGATTATCTAATTATGCGTTAGGGACCTCATCATGGCATTACGAAAATAAAACGAGGACACACACTCATAGTGCCACAGGGACTTGGGCAGCCAACACCTGGATGGCACCCCCCCGCGAGCCTGAGCGGTAGATGATCCGCGTGTGGTCCCTGCGCAGCGGGCCGCAGCACACCTCGCCGGGTCTGCAATTGCTTCTCAGGCCTGGTATTTGCAGCCGTTTGCAGCTCCTGTTCACAAGGTCTTGGCCACAGCACAGTCATTTCTCTCACTTTATTACCATCACATCTGATTCCAATTTGCCACCAAATTGAGTTTCCAGTCCCGAGCCTGACATTCAAGCCGTCAGGTGGATTAGCTCCTTCAGCCTGGGTAGCGTGGAAGCTTCAGGTCAGTTGGCAGCGAGCGGTCTATTAAATGTCCTTGGGACCTGGGCTGCCCGCCCGAGGAGCGGCAGTGCTGGGTCACACACCGTAACCTTGCGTCTTGTTTGGAACTCATAATTCTAGATGTACTGGAAAGATTTCTGATTAAAAACACAGTTGATTTTTATCTCTTATCTTGCTGTTTCAGCGTGGTTTTTTTTTTCCTCAGCAGAGCAGCCAGGGTAGGGTTGCGTTATTTGGTGAAATATGATTGAGTCAACTCTTTGGGATCATTCATTTGGCCTTTTCTCTTTTAATAGCGATCAGTTTGCATATAAAGTTGGCGTACCGTTTGACATTTTTTTCTATTATTAATGGTAACATCTCAGGTACCCCTCCTTTTCTGTCTGTGTGGCTTAATCCAGTCAGATTCAACCTATTGTGCAGAATGGGGTTTACTTATTGGATCTCTAGGCGTCTTGCTATGTATGCAGTGGACCTTTAATTCTTTTCTAGACGGAACAGTCTGGTGAACCATTACTTCTAGGAAATTCTCTCTTTTCTTTTTTAATCTCAAATACACAACTGATTGCACAGTGCTTGGAACCAAAGATACACAAATAGAAAATTACTCGTTGGATTTCCATTTGCATTTCAGTTTCCAAAACTGTCTTAGTTAGTCAGAGGCTTCTCTCCTGTTGTTAGACGCTTTAGTTGATGAAGGTATATTTATATTTCAGAATCAGGGAGTCAAGTTCAGCAAACACTGTAATTTCTTGGGGCTAATCAAGGATTAAAGAAGAAAGCAAAACAAAACAACCATCCCAAAAGAAAAAAATAAAATAAAAGGAAAGTATTTCACCATTGAACCTTGCAGGCCTTGAGGGGCGGGGGGAAAGGTGGCTATTGGGAGAAGGAAAATGAGAGTCTGTTCCTCATATCATTGATTGTTTCTTCTTGCAATTAAACAGTGATATGATTAGTATAACCCTGTATTAAAATCTGTTTGCTCATTAATAAGCCAGGCATCGTATCTACAGCAGCATCCTCCCTCTGGTCTGCTCTCAGGGCATTTTCTGTAAGCTGTGAAGGAGCAAACTGCACTGTTGAGAAGTACGATCTGAGGCCACTGTCCTGTTAGATATTGAAGGAGCCCATAAAAATAGGGGACAGGAAGGGTGAATTTGAAGCTGAGGGGGAAAGTCTCTTTAAAAGATAATGCTCAAGCTCCTGGGAAGCATATATACCGGGAGAGACAGTCAGACAGACTTCCGCATGCGCCCGACCGGGATCCACCCGGCACGCCCACCAGGGGCTACGCTCTGCCCACCAGGGGGCGATGCTCTGCCCCTCCGGGGCGTCGCTCTGCCGCGACCAGAGCCACTCTAGTACCTGGGGCAGAGGCCAAGGAGCCATCACCAGCACCCGGGCCATCTTTGCTCCAATGGAGCCTTGGCTGCGGGAGGGGAAGAGAGAGACAGAGAGGAAGGAGGGGGTGGGGGTGGAGAAGCAAATGGGCGCTTCTTCTATGTGCCCTGGCCGGGAATCGAACCCGTGTCCCCCGCACGCCAGGCCGACGCTCTACTGCTGAGCCAACCAGCCAGGGCGAGTCTTTAGAATTTATAGTGTGTTTTCCTTGAGTTTACATAGCCAGATGACTCATGGCTTCCTATTCTTTAATTATTGTCATCAAGCAGGTATTCCTGAGTACCCCGGCTTTGAAAATTTCATTAGTGGGTGGAGATATTTCTGTATCTCTTTGTGTTTGTTTGCTTGGCTCATTTGCTCCCCCCCCCCACAGTTTCTCTAATGGTTAGGTAGATAATGGTCTTAATTTCAGGTAAGCGTGAGAGCACCCTTTTAAAATTATAAAGCACTCTATTAATTGTTGTTACTGCCTGGTTACCTTTTTAGAGGTTCATTAACCTACTTTTAAATATCCTAAGTCATAATTCACATTTGTTTAAAAAATTTCCCCAGAAAAAAATCTTTTGCTTTATTTTAAAAACAATAATAAAGTGTAATTTTTGGTACACATGAGTCTATTTCTACTGGGGGCAAATAGTCTGACTTAACTGCTCTTTTTTTTTTTTCTTCTTTTCCAAGTGTGAGGAGGGAAGATAGGGAGACAGACTCCCGCATGCCCCCCAACCAGGACCCACCTGGCACCTCCCTCTGGGGCCAGTGCTCTGCCCATCTGGGGCCATGTTTGCAACCAAGCTATTTTTAGTGCCTGAGGCAGAAGCTCCATGGAGCCATCCTCAGCACCTGGGCCAATGTGCTTGAACCAATCCAGCCATGGCTGTGGGAGAGGAAGAAAAAGAGAGAGAAAGAGAGAGAGAGAGAGAGAGAAAGAGAGAGGGAGAAGGGGTAGTGCAGGAGAAGCAGATGGTCTCTTCTCCTGTGTGTCCTGACCAGGAATCAAACCCAGGACATCTACATGCCAGGCTGATGCTCTACCACTGAGCCAACTGCCACCGCTTAACTTTTTTTTTTTTTTCATTTCACCTTTAACTTAATTATAATCCTGCAAGATTTTCCTCCCTATATTTGTTTCCTCTTTGGATAAGTCCTTTGGTTCCTTAGATTTTTCTTGTACTCAATTATAGGACCATGTAACTCAACTCAGTATTTTACTGTGATTGCTTTGGAAGGAGGGATGTCTTTTCTGTTCTGAAATTTAGATAAACTGCATTTGTACCTCAAGCACAATGTATAAAAAGAACAAAATAAGGAATGATCCAGTGTAAAATTATGACAATAAAACCTATTCAGTATAGAAAATGCCAAATTAAGCATATGGAAGAACAATCCATTTTTCATTATCCATTTACTGTCCTGGTAGTCTGAGGTTAATGTAGCTTCTCATATATATTTTTTGTTTTTTTTTTCTTTTGCAGAAGGAGCTAAGTCTTCCCAGAAGAGGAAGTTTGTAAGTAGCACAATTTTGTTAACGTTTTAAAATTTTTGCTACAGTTTGTAACATGATTACCTTCTGACTTGTTAGGTTTTCAGTAGCAAATGGAAGATAATAATAATCAAATTAGGAAAACCAAAAAATACATTTATTTATAAATGTCAGATATTAATGATTTCATGAAAACTTAAAGAAAGTTTCCAGGGTTTTTTCCTTATGAGCACTGTAAACCAAAATGCACATTTATTCCTGGGAGAATCTTTTTTATCTGTTTGTTTGTTTATTTGTGACAGAGGGGGGGGGGACAGACAGGGATAGACAGACAGGAAGGGAGAGAGATGAGAAGCATCGATTCTTCGTTGTGGCACGTTATTTGTTCATTGATTGCTTTCTCATATGTGCCTTGTTAGAGGGGCTCCATCAGACTGGGTGACCTCTTGCTCAAGCCAGCAACCTTGGGCTCAAGCTGGTGAGCCTTGCTCAAACCAGATGAGCCCGCGCTCAAGCTGGCAACCTCAGGGTTTCGAACCTGGGTCCTTTGCATCCTAGTCTGATGTTCTATCCACTGCGCCACCACCTGGTCAGGTTATTCCTGGAGTAATCTTAATTTAAAATTTAAAAGTCTGCAATGTAAGCAAGCAAATACATTATTTGATTTTCAGATAATAGAAATTGATCTGAATCAAGAATTATGATCTGGAAATCTGATTGTTCTTTATACTATGGATTTTATGCAGAATAAGTGATATAGTTTGCATTTGAATTAAGCTAAACTCTACTATTAGATCTAGGTCTTACTGAACTAACAGTGCAATGATCTTGTATTTAAATGGCAGTTTTTCAAACCATGACTTGATTTCTTTATGGTGCTTTTCAACTTTTTTTTCAGTGTAAATTCTTTTTTTCATTAACAAGTTGCTTGGCTCGTTTAATAACAAGAATGAAATTAATTGCCTTTAATATTACAGTAAGTTTAGGGTATATTTGTTATTAGTGAGGAGTGTGTAAAGGTTAGTTTAGAAATATTTAGATTTGGGATCTGATTTATGTTGAAGAATGTACTGGATTGGTCATTGCTTTTTTTTTCTTTTTAAAGAACAAGTATAATATTTAAGATAAGTGAATACAATTTTAACTTGGAGGATTACAAACATATATAGTGACTGTTGGAAAATAGAATTCATTCTTTTGACTAGATTTTTGAAAATTTTAGTCTTTGCATCTAGGAACCAAACTTCATTGATCATGAACATTTCATTACTATCTATTTAGCTCCTACTTTTTTACAAATTTTGGCTGCTGGGAGCAGCCAGATAATTATTGTTAGGGAATAATTGTGCCTAGATAATCTCCACTAGCTCCAGCGTTGCATATCTGTATACTAGAGGTTAATGAACTAATAACTTGCCATAGGAAATGCCTTTAGAATGAAAAATTTGCTGCCTTCTGTCTCTTGATAAGGAGTCATTTGCCTAGGCTTGAAAAAGTTTAAACTTTGTTGTATTTTCCATCATGAATGGAAATTAAGAAACAAGAAAAATAAATAAAACTACATGAAATACTTCTATAGAAAAATATTATTTTCCCTTGCACTTTTATTTAATGTTTAAAAGCATCCTAGGTTTGTCTTTTATAATTTATTTGAAAACTTTAAAACTTCAATAATAAATCATACTTTTTTTTTCTATTTCTGAATTAGTACAATTCTAATAAATTATTAAGGTAATGTTAATTAGCAAATTAAGTTTCCCATATCTATTTAAGGGCCAGATCTTCTTTTGTACTGATGTAAGTCTCAAGTCTATAAATGCTAACTGACAGCCATGAAGGATTGATGGAGGAGTATAAAGAAAATATTTAAATTTCTCTACTTGAGAGTATGAGCTTTTAATAAGAAAAAAAAAGGAAAAAGAAAAATGGCCTAAGTTTGTTTGGATTCCATGCTTTGAATAATCAGCAAGGGAAAGTTAGAATTATTTTCAAGCCATATAAAATCCCCTTCCTAATAAAAACCAATCGATCTATCAATCAGATGATGGGAATAAAGCATAGTATATGTCAACAGAAATCTACACTTTTTGTTATTAGAGAAATTAAAACTTCCAAGTGATGCATCCACAAAATTAAGCAAGTATTTTTATATTTTCTATTAAATGAAAATATTCTCAAAAGAATTAATGATGTATGATATAGATGTTTGGGGACTTACCAACACTCAGCATTTTCCGTGACCACCACAATGCAGATGCCAGTAATCACTCTCCTCATGCAAGGTTCTTTTATGACTTTGAGAAAAAGAAAATACTTTTAAAAATAAATGCTAGAATGATTTTAATGCAAATTGAATGAAGAAGGGCAGAAGTTGTGTCTTTATTAGGTATTGATGCTAGCCAACATAGTGGTACCTGATTATTAATCCTGCTAATACCTTCTCAGTTTATTTACTGCATAAATACTTTCAGATTTCTTAGTGCCTTCCCCCAGAAAGACTGGAGATTTTATTCCAATGTTCTGTTGACTCTTCTTTCCCTGTTAACAGAGCAGCCACATGACGAGATGTATTATTCCTGTGGCCTTTGGTTATGTAGCGATGCGATTGAACTTGTCAGAGGGTGTGTACCTTCAGAAAGGCTCTTCTTTCCCAAGAGGCACCTGTTTTTGTTGTATCTGCCACTTCTAATTTGTAGGTTTTGAAAGGTAATATTTTAAAAATGCATTTACATCACTAAGACACATTTATCAGGTTTTTAAATTTTAGTACTGTTGTGCTTTTAAAAAGCTCAAAGATAACTTTTTGTCTGGAATCATATAAAACATAGTATTTATGTAATTTAAATGCTTTCACAAAGAAAAAAATACAAAAAAAATCGGTTTTATTACCGATCAAAATTTTAAAAAGCAAACCGTATCTATTTAGGAAAAATTCAGATTCCCACTAATTTGTAATTTTTTATCATTTTTCTCAAGAACTAACTTGAGGTCTGTGTTGTTTCATATATAACTTAAAAGGTTGCAAAGGCAATGACTATGAACTTTTCTTTTTCTTTTTTTTAATGGTGCAAAGGGCAACACACAAGGGAAGTGAAGGGAATTCCTTTCCAGACAAGATGTTACTAAATAAGCAAGTGACCCCGATCAATTTTCCAGAGGCTTTTGCAGCCACGACCAGCTCGCTCCAAGGCCCGGATTCCACCTCTGTTCCGGCTCCCTGGATAGCTGGATTTGGGCTCGTTCTCTTCTTCCTCTCTCTCCAAGAGGAATTTAGCCATTTGCCAAGGCTCTTGATCCAAATTCTTTCAGCACTTCTTCTCCTTTTCAATGGAAGGTATCCTATTCTTTGCTCTCTGTCTTCTCAGCTACCTGTCAAAATTTATGTATCATTTGAATAAACCATGATACAGTTATATAGTGAAATGGGAGCATGGATGGTAGAATATATGTACCAACAAGCATAACTATCAAAAATAGAATGCTGAGCAAAATTAAAAGCATATTCCATGTATAAGATACTATTTGCATTGTAAAATTTAAAACTATGCAAAGCAGCCTGACCTGTGGTGGCTCAGTGGATAATGTGTCGACCTGGAACACTGAGGTTGCTGGTTTGAAACCCTGGGCTTGCCTGGTCAAGACACATATGAGAGTTGAAGTTTCCTGCTCCTCCTCTCTTCTCTCTCTCTGCTCTCTATAAAAATGAATAAATAAAATCTAAAAGGAAAATTAAAACTATGCAAAGAAAGATATTATTTCTGAATCCAAACATTTCCAGTAATAGTCTAAAAACATATATGGGGAGCAGTTTTAGAATAAAACTTACTTATCAGCAGAGGGAATAAGAAATGGGATTTGAGAAAGCCCTACAGAAAGTTTTATGTATATCATTAATGTGGTGGTGTGTTCACGGGTGTTTATAATCTACTCTCTACATTGTGATATTCTTGAAATATTTTATTTAAAATGTGCAGTAATTATATGAAGGTAGAATTCTATTTTCATCAAATATTTATGGATACTTAAAAATAATTTGGAGAAGAATTTTTACAATGATTGGAGTCGCTGCCATGTGTCAGGTACCTGTGGTTCATGCCAGAATCATAGGGGAGATTATGATGATAAATTGTGGTCCTCCTGAATGCTCTATGGGAGATTGACCTGGAGGAAATGGGCCAAATGAGCTGACAGCATATATAATGTACCATCTGACATTTAGCTGCAGAACTAGATTTGTGGTTTTTAATTTTTAGCCTTTTAAGAGAAATGAGTCTACAATTCTTTGTTTTCACATGGTGGCCAGCAGGATAATGTACACAGTGTTTGTGTTTGTGGATCGTTCAGAAGTCTGTCTCCCCTGCTAGACTGTCAGCTTCTCTGTAGAGCGATCCACCCTTTTCCTTTCCAGTTCCTATCACAGAGCTGGACAACTTGCTCCTTCTTGCTTTAAATTCAGTGTGGGACACATAGACTCTGGACGCTCCTTCGATTTTTCTCCTAACACCAAACCTAAACTGTCCATGTTTATGAGGGTGCAAATAGTGTTCTGGTTCCCTTATCTAGTCTCTCATGTTTAGAACTTGGGTTCTGAAATGATGTATCTAAGTTGGAAAACTCTCTGGGAGGTGTTTGTTTTAAGGCAGGGAAAGTGGGAAAAGGCTAAAAGCCTAAGGTGTACATTAATGGGTGGATAGCTTCCCTGTGAGCTACTCTTCATTTACAAAGGACTCCTTTGTGTTTTGTTAATTGCCCAAATAAACAGCTCCCCAGGACTGAGAGAGCTTCTTGTTTCGCTTAGTAGAATTCCCTGAAGAGAGGAACCAGAAATTGGTGGGGGCCCGTTCCCTTGCCTCCTCCAATCTTAGTTTTTAATGATTTTTCATATTTCTGTACACAGAGAAGGAAACTTGCACTGTCTATCCTTAGCAAGTAAATTCTCCTGCTACTTAAAATAGCCTTCTTCTCCGCCTTTCAGTCATGAGCAAGAGAGCACTGTTTCATTAAGCCTAGTCGGTCTGGCATCCGCACAGCTCTTGGCAATTATCTCTTGGTTGTAGTAGAAACAGTGACACTTGGTAAGTTTCTTGACTCGTGTTTTTTGGCCATACCCAGTTCAAAGGGGTATCCAGGAGCAGAAAGCCAAAACAGAAGCAGCTCCTCAGATGCACAAAGTCCTGGAAAAGTGCGTTTCTGCACGTGGAGGACTATTGAAATGACTACAATGCAATTTAAGAATCCTCTTGGCTTGCCCTGGCCAGTTGGCTCAGTGGTGGAGCATCGGCCTGGCATGCAGAGGTCCCGGGTTCGATTTCCGGCCAGGGCACACAGGAGAAGCCCCCATCTGCTTCTCCGCCCCTCTCCCTCTCCTTCCTCTCTGTCTCTCTCTTCCCCTCCCGCAGCCGAGGCTCCACTGGAGCAAAGATGGCCCGGGCGCTGGGGATGGCTCCTTGGCCTCTGCCCCAGGCGCTAGAATGGCTCTGGTCGCAACAGAGCAACACCCCAGTTGGGCAGAGCATTGCCCCCTGGTGGGCGGAGCATCAACCCCTGGTGGGCGTGCCAGGTGGATCCCGGTCAGGCGCATGCGGGAGTCTGTCTGACTGTCTCTCCCCGTTTCCGGCTTCAGAAAAATACAGGAAAAAAAAAAAAAAAAAAGAATCCTCTTGGCTTATTTTAATTTATTGCTCTAGCAACAGTACTAGTGCCTGGTAACTATTTCTCTCTGTGGAGTTGTGTTCCTTCTCCTTCACCCTTCCTTTCATCGTTATTCTGAAAGTGGTTGAGGTGTAGAGGGGCTGGCTGTGGGCTGAGTGGGGTAGACATATACTGGCATACGACATTTTCAGGTCTTCAGGGAAGTTCACCTCCCTGTCCACAAACAGGACAGGCATCTTAAACACATCTAGCACAGTGCCTGACAATCAGCAATAGACATTTGGCTCTTAAAGATGATTTATCTTCATGTCACACTGACACGTGCACAGATTTGGGCAGGCTGTCTTTGAGCTGAGTTTAGCCCGGCAGAAGACTGCTTGTTAAAGGGATACTTCTGGTGACGGGGAGAGGCCTGGCCACCAGAGGGGAGCAGCTGTGGAGAGCTGTTTGCCACATGTACAAATTAAGAAATGTTTGAAAAGGGTGATACATTTATTTCACTTCTTTCTAATTCTATCTTTGTTGGGCAGGAGCAGGAAAGGGTGTCTAGGGATGGGAAGGAAGTCGAGCATGAGCAGCAGAGGGAAAGGGTTTTGTCCAAAGAGTGGTTAAGACTACAGAAGCAACAGAGGCAGGTGCTTACAAACTTCTTTCTTTTTTTTTGGTATTTTTCTGAAGTAAGAAGGAGGGAGGCATTCAACAGACTCCCGCATGTGTCTGAGAGCAATCCACCCAGCATGCCCACCAGGGGGCGATGCTCTGCCCATTTGGGGCGTTGCTCTGTTGCAACCAGAGCCATTCTAGCTCCAGGCCATGGAGCCATCCTCAGCGTCCAGGCCAACTTTGCTCCAATGGAGCCTTGGCTGCAGGAGGGGAAGAGAGAAACAGAGAGAAAGGAGAGGGGGAGGGGTGAAGAAGCCAATGGGCGCTTCTCCTATGTGCCCTGGCTAGGAATCAAACTTGGGACTTCCACATGCCAGGCTGATGCTCTACCACTGAGCCAAGCAACCAGGGCCTTGGAAACTTCTGGATGGAGCTGGGACTGCTGGACTTAGAAGATAGTTTGTCTCACTATAGATATATCAAATGGAATGTATGGGATTAGGGTATTTCTTAGGTTGGAACTTCTCATTTTGAGACAAGATAGGAAGTGATATTTTATGTAACTGAGTAGGCATGGGTTGATGTAATTGACATACATAGCGCATATATATATATATATATATATATATGAAGACATTCAGGCCAATTGTGTTTCAGCCAGAATATATTGCCTGAAGCACTGTTTAGGAAGGTAGTTTGAATAAAATGAGGCTATTTCCAGAATGCCAGGAGAGGGAATCACCTTGGTTTTACAACTGAGTTGAGTTAGATTTATGAGATTTTCAGCAATATGAAGGCAACATTTCCTGAAAAAGAGAGAAAGAGCTCAATTCAAGCAAAATAAAGAACATGTAAACCGTATCTGGATGAGTTTTTAAATAAATTTTGTTTTCTTCATAGTACTTCCTTCCCTCCCACCCCCACAAATATTGAAGCAAGAATTCAAAATATCTAATGTCGAAGCCAAATGGACGTCCGATGTTGTTTTGAATGTTAGAAACCCAGGAACAAAACAAAGGAAAAAATTGAGTGTTGCATCTGAATTAGCATTTAAAGTGGCATGTTTATATAAAAAGAGAATGGTGTAATATATCCTGAGAGTAAAGAGAGAATTTCATATTGTGAAAGAATGTCAATTGCATTTATATATTCATCGAATAGGCATTTTCGTATTTGGGATATATTTGCGGCATCTCTTATGCTGCATTCATCTTCTGTGAAGGGAGTTGGGAGGAGACCTGGGAGACAGAGACGACGTGGGATTGATCATCTTAACTTTGACAGTTGTAGGAAGACCTTACTTAGTTTTGCTCCAGAGGAAGATGGGTTAGTTCACCTAGGGAGCTTCATCAGAAGTCACGTGCATTTCCTAACACTCTTGAGAGTGTGAAGCAGAATCTGTGTGTAGATTTGTTGGGGGCGAAGGCAGGGGAGGTCAGAGGCTTGTGGACTTTCAACCAGTTTTCAGGGTGAATCTATAATGCCACCCTCTGTTAAGAACTGTTGTTCTTAGGAGAGCTGTTGGGTATGTGTGGTTACAGAGTGGGCTTCTCAATGCCCAAAGGTGCTAGGGGAAGTTCTCTATTTCACATCTACTGGCAGAACCTTTTAGCAAATCGAAGTCAAACAGGAATTTGAGGGGAGTTTTTAGTGAGCAGTCCTTTTCAGCAAGGCTCGCAGAGGGAGGGAGGCCCATGGAAGCTGGCAGAGGCCTCTGCTGTCTCCCTAAGCCACCTCCCAGGCCTATCACTCAACAAACATTCAAAGCAAGGACGCAGGAACCACACTATCTGGGTTCTGATCATAGATCTGTCGCTTCGCCGGCCGTATGACCTTTAGAAAGTTATTTAACCTTTAGATGTCTTGGATTTTTCATCTGTAAAATGGGGATGCTGTTCTATCCCGGAGTGTTTTGAGAATTATTAGTTAATATTTGTAGTGTTTATAACAGTGCTTGGCATGCAGTATTTTGTTAAGTAAGTAAAACATATTGTAAGTGATTTGCTAAAATATATATATATTTCATATATATATGAAATGAAGCTCCCCAATACCTTTTGACCTGTAGACTCTGGCAAAAAATCACAAAACAGGCTGAGGAAATTCCCTTAAAGCTAGGCTTTAAGGGAATTGTTTGAGCTGCATTTTCTGAAGGGCTGTTTTGTTGACCAAGCCTTCTGTCAATGTCCATGAAGAGGTGTTACCAGGTCAGCTGGCCCCGTATCCTTGGGTAGAGAGTTCACCTGTATTCCACGATGATCAACCCTGGTCATGGGGGTTTTCTGGGCATCCTGCAGAGACAGCCCCCACACGTGTTCTGGCTATGTATCAGCAGGCTGTGGGGGAGCATGCTGTGCTCAGCGGCCCCTCTTCCAGAAAAACTCATCACTTTAGGCCTGCTCATTCTTCTCAGCACGGGAGACAGGTTGCTCCTTGACATTGTGTTTTGGACAGACAGCTATTGAAAATGGAGTAGGATATTATGGATGTCCATATGGAAAATTTTAATCATAAGATTTCAAAGCTAAAAGAAATCGTAACAGAAATCTGGTGAAAAATACTTCTGTTTGATAAGTGAGGAACTCACAATTCAGAGGGTATGAGATTTGCTTGTGCTCAGATAGTTACTTGACTGAATTATGACAAGACTTTAGGGTTCTTACCCACCAGGAGCTGGAAAGCAATCTTTGGTGCTTAAGGGTATGTCTATTTTGTTAGAAAGAGAAAACCCACAAGAATATGGGTACATTTCGTACTATAAAGATGTGAGTGTTAGCATTGACATCTACTGTGTGGATCAAATAAAAGGGTATACTGCACAGAGTGTGCTTGACTTCACCCAGCCTGTTCTGGCTTTTTTGAACATTTTGGAAAGCCTGGTCTCAACCTCTTCTTAAAAGTTTACATTTAAAACTGCAACCAAAGGGAAGACTTCAGAGTCACACACCAGTGCTACCAGGATGTTAAGTTTGTTCAGACAAATAAAGAGACTTGTGACAGTTACACTAGTGGGGTATGGCTGTCCCAGCTGCAGTAACTGGCAGTCCCCAAATATGTGTATTGTCTAGTGAGACATGTGAGGGAGCGCTGAATTCTGTATTGTTCTCTTTACCCCTTTGTGCTACAGTCAATCTGGCTCTCTGTGTCTAACTGCAGCAAACGGGTGGCACCTGGAAGGGTTCTCTGTGTCTTGGTGTTTCTCCTTACACTCTGCTATTGTCACCCCTGAGAAGTTGACTCCCTGCTCTTTCATGCTTGGTGGCAGCCCACTGTCAGATCTCAACAGCTGGGTCGAATTATTTTAGGGTTTCCATCTCTGCTTTGCTGCAATAGGGGCTTCACTCTGAGAATTCAGGCAGGTTGTTTCTTTCATCTTAATACACAGGCATTGTATTTTACCCTGTCATTCTATAAAGTCACCACTTCCAGAATGAGGCTGAAGACTCTCCCATGCTTCTGTATTGGAATGTAAGACGCGCCCATAGCACATGTCAGGACAGCACACTTCTCTTTCTGGTGGCCTTCTGAGTCGACTTCCCTTCATACATCGCCCAGGTAGCTTTTGACTAGTACTGTAAGGAATTTTAGGCAGACAGTTCTGTAAACACAATTGCAGTAGAGGAAGAAGTTTTCTTAAGTATATTCTATGAATTTTATTTGCATATGGAAATGGGTGGCATCAATTTGACCTAGGCCAGAAGGGTAAATTTTACTGTTTTAAGGAAAACTTTACTTGAGGAAAGTTCTAATAATAGGAACATTTAATATGCATATTCTATTAAGGGAAAGATTTGTAAATGCCTTTATTATTGAACTACAAATTTTTTTTCAAGAAATATAAGAAATATTTGCATATTTTATAGATGTGTATGTGAAAATGTTCTTACCCTACTAGGAAGCATTAACTTGGCATATGCTTTTTGCTCTTTACTGTGCAGGAAAAATGGTTTCTAACTTTTTGTGTGTCATAGAGACCAGTGGGATTAGCCTGATGGTAACGTTAGCACTGACTGTTGAACTCTTTCTACACCCTGATTTTCCGATGTGGTTCTTCGTTGTTATTGGTAGTGGTGGTATGTATTTTTACTTAGAGAGGTTAACTTTGAGGCAGAGGTTTTCTTTTGGATTTATTTTTATTTTTTGAAAACTGAGGAGGGTATTTGTTTTGAGGAGTTTGTACCATGTGACATCCTTGTGTAGCTGCTGTGGAACAAATGACAATATTTACTGCAGGGACAATGGGGACCTTCCCCAGGGCTGGCAGGAGGACAAGGGAGGGAGTCTTCTGCTCCTTGTCTCAGCTTCCCGTGGCCTCTCTGCGGGGCGCTAAACAGTATTTGCTCTGCATGGGGTGTACAAGTGAGTTCACCAGGGTTTTGTATTTCGGGGTATAAAGCATCATGTTTAGAAGCTTAACAAATCAAGAATCAATTATCTGGGAGAATAAGCAGAAGTTGTTTATGTCTAGGATAAATTAGTTTAAATGCTCAGACCAGTCCTTGTAGATTAAAGAAGCACTTGGAAGCAATGGCGTATCTATTTTAAATGCACTTGACATTATATACTGAAATGGAATTAATAGGTCAGTATATAGACTTCATGTCTTAGGGGAACAATGGTGGCATTCTGAGGTGGGATTCCAAGGTATTGCCGTTTTGTATGTAACTGCACTTGATTCTGATAGAATCACAGGGAAAGATATTATCATCAAACATCTGGTTTGACCTATATTACTTAATTATTGTCTTTGAGAATTCAGGCCACTTTGCTTTATTGTAATTTTTCTTTTTTTTTTCTGAGAGATGTTGGTCAAACAGCATCTTTAGGATCCCAGTGGGGATGATAATGGTGGTAGTTGTCTTGGGAGATACTTAACAGGAGAATTAAAGCAAAGATAATTTAAATTGGTTCTTCCTGAGGCTCTATCTTATCTGCCCTGCCCAATACACATCTTTTATCTACTGTTCAATATCACTACTCTGCATGATGTTAAGTACTCAGGAATTGTGAATTGTATGTGTGTTAACCCATAGAACAGTTTAAAACAACAGAAGAAAACAAAACAAAATACCTGACACAGAATCCCCTCTTGAAATTCCATGTAGCGTGAACCAATTTCAGCTGTCCCAGGAGCGGCATAGCCCTGAATGGTTGTGGCTAATGTTTTCAACAACAGCTAACAATGCTTTCCCCTACCTTTTTAAAACAAAAATAGTTTTATTGAACCATAATTGGCATACAATAAACTTCACTTAAAAGTACACAATTTTGGCCTGACTTGTGGTGGTGCCGTGGATAAAGCATTGACCTGGAACACTGAGGTCGTTGGTTCAAACCCCTGCATTTGTCTGGTCAAGGCACATATGGGAGTTGATGCTTCCTGCTCCTCCCCCTCTTCTCTCTCTCTCTCTCTCTCTCTCTCTCTCTCTTTTCTCTCTAAAATGAATTTAAAAATTTTTTTTAAAGTACACAATTTTATGAATGTTGACATACATACCTGTGAAACTACCACCACAATCAAGCTAATGAAATATCTATCTTTTCCAGAAGTTTTCTCTTATTAATTTATTATCACCCCTTCCACCCTCACATACCCAATCAGTTAATTACTAATACTTTCTGTACCTAAAGACCAGTTTGCATTTTCTAATTTTTTTTTTTTAATGAGAGTAGGGGAGCTACAGAAACAGACTCTCACATGCACTCTGACCGGGATCCACCCAGCAACCCCTCTCTGGGGCTGATGCTCTTCCCATCTGGGGCCACGCTCACAACCAAGCTATTTTTAGTACCTGAGGTGGAGGCTCCACAGAGCCATCCTCAGCACCCAGTGTCAATGTGCACGAATCAATAGAGCCATGGCTGCAAGAGAGGAAGAGAGAGAGTGAAAGAGAAAAGGGGGAGTGGAGGGAGAAGCACATGGTTACCTCTGCTGTGTGCCCTGACCAGGAATCAAACCCAGGACTTCTACATGCCAGATCAATACCCTATCACTTAGCCAACCAGCCAGGGCCTCATTTTCTAAAATTTTAACTAAATGAAATGATACTATTTGTACTTTTTTGGTCTAGTTTATTTCACTTAGCATAATTATTTTGAGATTAATCATTGTTGTAGCACATGTTAATAATGTGTTACTTTTTATTGCTAAGTAATATCCTATTGAGTGGATACACCATAGTTTGATTATTCATTCACTTGCTGATGGACATTTGAGTTGCTTATAGGTTTTGGCCATTATAAATAAAGCTGCTATATATGTTTGGTCAATTTTCTCCCAGTTCGTGGCTTGTATTTTCAGTCTCTTTATAGCATCTTTGAAGAGAAAAAGGTTTACATTTTGATTAAGTCTAATTTATCTCCTATATTTTCCCAGAAGATTTATAGCTTTTAATTTTACATTTAGGTCTGTGACTCAATTTTGAGTTAATTTTGTATATGGGGTAAAGTATGAAGTTCATGTTCTTACATATTGGTACCTAGTTGTTCCAGCATCATGTGTAGAACATACTGACCTTTCTCCACTGAAGGACTTTGTACCTTTGTTGAAAATAGTTGTCTCTCTTTTATGTTCATTTACCTATTTGTCTGTCTACATATCAGTACCACACTGTTTTGACCATAGCTTTATAAGAAGTTTAGATAATAGATAGTGTTAGTTCTCCAACTTTATTTATTTCAGAGTTGTTTTGGCTAGTCTAGGTTTTTAATTTAGGAATCATTTTGTCAGTTTCTACAATAAAAACAGTCTGTTGAGATTTTTATTGAACTTGCATTATATGTATAGAACAATTTGGGAAACTGAAAAGTTTTGCAGTGGTATAATGAAACTCTAGTCTTAGAAATAAATTTGGGAGAATAATATATGAGTTGATACAGTGTGGAGAGACTGGGATAAAATTAAATTGTCCCCTAAGATTGTTGCTGGAAGAGATGGGTGACCCAACTGGGGAGACTGAGTTGAGGAATGAGTTAGTATAAATGAGCAAATACCTGGTCAGAAAAATGCCCTCAGAGAAGCCCAACAAAATAGTAGGATGGGAAGTTCTGGACGCAGCTCAGGTAATGATTTCAAGCTGAAGTTAGCGGGAGCTAGCCCCATTTCTCACTGCGGTGGACAGCTCAGGCGCAGCATAGTTGGGGAGCAGAGGAGGAAGAGCGTGGCCAGCTAAGCCTCTGGTCTGTAAGCTCAGGCGTTCACGTCCAGTAGATGAGAGGGCCACAAGGTCTTGGAAAGGTTGTGATGCAGGGGACTGGTAGGGAGGAGTGACATCAGGCTGTAACAGTTGCTGCAGTGATTGAGTCATATAAAACAACCAAGGTCAATTGTACATTTTAACTGATTGTTGGTTTAGAACAGTGTTTCTCAACTAGAGATGATTTTTTTTTAATTGTCATAACTACTGGGGAGTGTGGTTTAGGGCAGAGGCCAGGGAGGATGTTAAACATCCTACAAAGTCCAGGAAAACACCATCCCCCTCCGTAAGACTTAACTACCTGAAATGTCAATAAGGCCAAAGTTGGGGAACCTTGGTGCAGAGAGGGTGAACCAGAAACATGATGGAATGAGAGTGGAACTCACTGAGTGTTCTGACACCTCCTGTCTGTATTGTCTCGAGGAGAAATACGCTCTTGTGTAGCGACCATGCTGAATTACCCCAGTTGACTAGAAGTTAGTTTGTGAAAATCTTCATTGGGCATGTTTCCAGATGTCTAAAAATATTATCAAATAGAGGTAGTTTAATTAAAGTATGCCTTGACTACAAATAAATGAAATAAATGTTGACCATTTGAGCTAGTTCAGTTAAGAAGAATGTTTGTTTAGCATGGCATTGTCCATAGATGAGTTTATTAATTGGGATTTTGTTTTTTTTAGATTTTATTTATTCATTTTTTTTTAAGAGAGAGGAGAGATAGAGACAGAAGAGGGGAGGAGCAGGAAGTATCAACTCTCATATGTGCCTTGACCAGGCAAGCCCAGGGTTTTGGACTGGTGACCTCAGCGTTCCAGGTCGATGCTTTTATCCACTGCGCCACCACAGGTCAAGCTAATTGGGATACTTTTGAATGCAAGTATAATAGAAAGCCTTATTCATAGTGGCTGAAAATAAAATAAAGGAAATTTACCAATTCATATAACTAAAAAGTCCAGGCTTCTTGCAGGGGTTGATCTAGAGCAGGGGTCCCCAAACTACGGCCCGCAGGCTGCATGCGGCCCCCTGAGGCCATTTATCCGGCCCCCACCGTACTTCTGGAAGGGGCACCTCTTTCATTGGTGGTCAGTGAGAGGAGCACATTGATCATCTCATTAGCCAAAAGCAGGCCCATAGTTCCCATTGAAATACTGGTCAGTTTGTTGATTTAAATTTACTTGTTCTTTATTTTAAATATTGTATTTGTTCCTGTTTTGTTTTTTTTGCTTTAAAATAAGATATGTGCAGTGTGCATAGGAATTTGTTCATAGGTTTTTTTTATAGTCCGGCCCTCCAAGGGTCTGAGGGACAGTGAACTGGCCCCCTGTGTAAAAAGCTTGGGGACCCCTGTTCTAGAGGCTTAGTGCTGACACGAGGACACGGTTTCCCCTTCATCCCACCCAGGCTTCCTTCCTCGCTCGCCGGTGGATGCCAGCCATTTCGGGGTTGCTTTTTTCTTGTTCATTCTTATCAGGAGAGGATCCCTCCCCCCACATACACACACACTTCTATGGATTTCTCCTTGATTGGGCTTAAATTATGTGTCCACCTTTGAGTACAGTAGTATTTATAGCATTATTCTCATTAGCTCAGTGTGGTTGCCCCTCTACATGTAGCTATTGAGCTCTTGCAATGTAGCTAGTCCAAATTGAGACATGATGAAAGAGTTGGAAATATGTAATAATTTGTGTATTAATTACATGAGATATGATAGCATTTTGGGGTATATTGGGTTAGAATACAAATACATTATTAAAATTACTTTCACCTATTTAAAAAAAATTTTTAATGTGATTGCTAGAAAATTTAAAATCAGATTAGTGGTTCCAAATTTTATTTCTGGTGGACAGACTAGCTTAGATTGTCCAGGAGTTCCTGGTAATGGGGTGGGGTCATGTCCACCCAAAGCACTTGGCTGAATGAACTCTATGGTGACTGGCATAAACAGAGAAGGGAAATTTGTTTATTTACTATTTTACCAAAAGACGAATGTCTGGAAATACTACTACTATACTACTGGTACTGAAAGCTAATAACTTACTTTTTTTAAATACATTTTTTGTTATTCAGTGAAATGAGGGGAGGCAGAAAGACAGACTTCCACATGTGCCCCAGCCAGGATCCAACTGGCAAGCATCACTAGGGGTGATGCTCTGCCCATCTGGGGTGTTGCTCTGTTGCTCAGCAACCAAGCTCTTCTTAGCACCTGAGGCAAGGCCATGGAACCATCCTTAGTGCCTGGTGGCATCTTCCTATAATCGAGCCATGGCTGCAGGAGGGGAAGAGAGAGAGAGAAGTGAGAGGGAGAGTGGTGGAGAAGCAGATGGGTACCTCTTCTGTATGCCTTGACCAAATCAAACCTGGGACATTCACACACTGGTCCAACACTTGACCACTGGGCCATCAGCCCGGGTGAAAATACATTTTTTAAATTATGAAATTAATACGGTGCTCATAGTAACTAGTGAAACAGTACAAAGATACATTAAGAGGAACTAAATAATCCTCATCTCTTCCATTCCCTGCATCCACTCACAGCCTTAGGGAGCTGTTGTTGGTCTGGCCTGCATTCTCACATCCCTTGGTTCAGGTGCACACGAGTGCATTCACACACATTGTTTTGTTGCTGTTGTGCTACTCTCTTCAGAGGGAGATTATAGCACTCAGTCTTTGATTTGCTTTTCTCACAATGTCAATCTTCCAAGTCAGGTTTATCTCATTCTTTTAAATAATTATAGAGTATTCTATATTATAGATGTATCACATTTCCCATTTTCCCATTGATGGTCATTCATGTTATTACCAGTGCTTCACTCCTCTGCCCCACAACAAATAATGCTGCAATAAACATCTTTGAACCTATATCCTTACATACTGGTCCTTTTTTTTTTTCTATAGGATAGATTCCCAGAAGTGGAATTGCTTGGTCAAACGGTATGTGTATTTTTAATTTTAATAGATATTGCTAGATTATTTTCCCCAAAGGAACAACAAATCACATCGACACATATGAGTACCCATCTCCTACATTCTCATCAGTGTTGGATGCTACCACTCCTTTCATTCTTGCCAATCTTATTACCTCCAATCATTACTTTAATTAGCATTTCTACACTACCATTGATGTTGAGTATATTTTCGTATGTTTATTGGCCATTTGAATTTCTCTTTGCTTCATTTCATATTCATTTCCACTGCCCATTTATCTATTTTGTGCTGTTTTTGTTTCACGGTTTCAGAGAGCTATTTATATTGTGTGTGTGGTTTTTAAATTTTATTTTATTTAGACAGTTAATTTTAATGGGGTGACATTGATCAGTTAGAGTATATAGATTCAGAGAAAATGTCTCCAGATTATTTTGACATTTGATTATGTTGTAGACTGATCATCCAAAGTCAAATTGTCCTCCATCACCTTTTATTTGGTTTTCTTTATGCCCCTCCTCTCCCTCGTCCCCTCTCTCTCCTCCCTTCCCCTCTCCCTGGTAACCACTGCACTCTTGTCTATGTCTATGAGTCTCAATTTTGTGTCCCACCTATGTATGGAATCATACAGTTCTTAGCTTTTTCTAATTTACTTATTTCACTCAGTAGAATGTTATCAAGGTTCATCCATGTTGCTGTAAGTGATTCTATGTCATTTATTGTGTTTTAGAAATATTAATACTCTATTGTATGTGTGCAAATATATCTTTACAGTTCTTATCTCTGTGTATAATGCCTTTTGCCAAATGAAAATTGTTTATTATTATTCAATCAAATATGTCTTTTTCTTTATTGCTTTTTAGTTGTCTGTTTTGCTCACGGTGGTGTTGTCCATCACAAGATTATACAAATATTCTCTTGAATTTTCTAAACATTAACTCTTCGTCCAGTTTTAAATTTTATACATGATGTGAGGTAGGAGTCTTTCTTTCCTTTTTCCTCCCATAGATGGCTATCCAGTTACCTAAGTCCTAGATATAACAAAAAATTTTATTGTTTATGAGACTGAAATGTTACACTTGCCACATATATATTTTTGGATCATTTCTGGACTCTCTATTCTGATCCCTGTATATCTGTTTCTGTGCCACCACCATTCTGTTCTGAGTTCAATGGCTTTCTATTGAATTGTAATGTCTGGTAAGTTTTCCTTCACTGGTCTTTTCGTACTTCTTATGGTTGTTTTTAACCATTTATTTTTTTCATATTTTTCTGGCTAAATTAAATTTAAAAACTTAAATTTGAAAAAAGTTTTTTCTAAGTGGTTTGAATGAAAAAGTAATATAACAATGAATATGATAAATAGAACCAAAATACTACTATTTCTTAGTTTGGGGAATTTTAAGGACAATTCTTAATTTTAAATCCATATAATGTTATAGTAACTTATTTGGGTTCACTGATGTTCTTAATTGCATTTTGGAAACTTTAGTTCTTATAATATTAAGGTAATAAATACCTTTACGTTTTTCTAAAGGCATTTGAAATATCGGAGCTAAACACTAAAAGTGTCTGTAACAAATGAACACACACACAAGTACATGTGAAGTCTGTAGTTTGCTTACTAAAGCAAAGAGATATCCCCATGTAGGTTCTAGCCATGTTCATTTCATTATAGGGGGGAAAAAATCAAAAACGTTAGTTAGCTTGTTCTATAGCCAAAAGTGAAATGGTGAAATAATGAATGTATTGTGCTTATTATTGAATGATATACTTGGAAAAAATAGTTATGTTTTAAAAAATGAGATTCCTAATACTTTCAATATTACAATTCAAATGAACGGATTGCTATCACATTTTTTTACATGTGTATATATGTTAAGGATGATAATTTAGAAAAGAGGGGGAAATTCACTAAAATTATTCACATTAAAACCAAAAATGGACATAGTAAGTTTAAAGTTACATTTAAGCCTGACCTGTGGTAGCACAGTGGATAAAGCATCGACCTGGAAATGCTGAGGTCGCTGGTTTGAAACCCTGGGCTTGCCTGGTCAAGGCACATATGGGAGTTGATGCTTCCAGCTCCTCCCCCCTGTCTCTGTCTCTCTCTGTCTCTCTCTGTCCCTCTCTGTCTCCTCTCTAAAATGAATAAATAAAATAAAAAAAATTTAAAAAAAAGAAAACTTAAAAAAATAAAAAAAAAAATAAAAAAATAAAGTTACATTTAAACCTTCAATATAAATGTGTAATTTTTTTTCAGTCAAAACCAAATATAATTTTTCTGCTCTGTTCTAAAAAAGGTAATGAACCAGTCACCTTCCAGCTTCTATTCCATACGCTTACGAAGCCATTTCATAGGCACCCCTCTCCCCCAAATTTGGTCTCTGGTATTGCTTTCCACCAAAGGACATCAAGACTCTTTTGGGAGCATAACTGGTTGCCATGATTGGGATGGAGAAAACTTTATTGGTTTGGACTAGGTGGGTTTTTTCTTTTCTAAAGAACAAGCATGCGCCCTGGCCTGTTGGCTCAGCGGTAGAGCGTCGGCCTAGTGTGCGGAGGACCCGGGTTCGATTCCCGGCCAGGGCACACAGGAGAAGCGCCCATTTGCTTCTCCACCCCTACGCCGCGCTTTCCTCTCTGTCTCTCTCTTCCCCTCCCGCAGCCAAGGCTCCATTGGAGCAAAGATGGCCCGGGCGCTGGGGATGGCTCTGTGGCCTCTGCCTCAGGCGCTAGAGTGGCTCTGGTCGCAACATGGCAACGCCCAGGATGGGCAGAGCATCGCCCCCTGGTGGGCAAAGCGGCGCCCCTGGTGGGCGTGCCGGGTGGATACCGGTCGGGCGCATGCGGGAGTCTGTCTGTCTCTCCCTGTTTCCAGCTTTAGAAAAATGGAAAAAAAAAAAAAAAAAGAACAAGCATGCTTTCCATGATGTGTGGAAATTGAGATAAAAGAGACAGATGAGCCAAATTGGAGGCACTTCTGTGTGTGGGCCAGTTGTGGAAATGTAAGTGATAGAGGAAATGGTAATGATAAGGCATTGAACAAGCTGAGCCTACCAAAAGCCAAGAGTCAATCATGTTAAATCAGAAATGACAAATGGCATCGATTGTGCTAACTAAAAGGCATATCATGTTTCCAACGTTTCCAAATAAGCTGTATGTTGGCCAACTCAGATTGTATTTCCTGCACTCAACTTTTAACCATCATCAAAACTGACAGATGTGATAAACAAATATAAAAAGATATGATTAGAGTGTATTTTAAATATAATTGTGCATGTGTGTTAAATACACTGCTCACAAAAATTAGAGGATCAGGAAACATGCAGATTCTCCAGTACTTTCAGCCTTTTTATTTTTTAATTTTTTAAATTAATTAATTTATTTTTAGAGAGAGAGAGGAGAAAGAGAGAAAAAGTGGAGAAAGAGAAAGGGGGGAGGAGCAGGAAGCATCAATACCCATATGTGCCTTGACCAAGCAAACCCAGGCTTTCGAACTGACGACCTCAGTGTTCCAGGTCGACGCTTTATTCACTGCACCACCACAGGTCAGGCCACTTTCAGCCTTTTGTATAGTGCATTTTCACCAATGAAATAAAAGTTGGTTTTGCATTTCATTTGCATAACTGAACAACTTTCTTTGACTTGTCGTTTGCTTTTCTGTTCTTGTTTAATAAAAAAAAAATCAAATGCTTTTTTTTATCACCTCATATTCATTTTGAAATGTCCCCTAATTTTTGTGAGCAGTAGATATGTAGGCTATCACAGGAACTTAGTTAGAATCATGGTAAAAACCATAATGGTATCATAAAAATTAATACAAAAGAAATGTTTCTTTTATAATACTGTCAAATAGTTAAGCCTTTAATTTGTTGCAGGCCACTCAATTCTAAAGACTCTGAAAGGATAGAATTGTTTAAATTAGGATAGAGAACTTCTCTGCTTTTATAAAACAAACAAATGTAAACAACCATCTGTGCCACAGGCGGTGGCGCAGTGGATAGAACATCGGACTGGGATGTGGAGGACCCAGGTTCGAGACCCTGAGGTCGCCAGCTTGAGTGTGGGCTCACCTAGTTTGAGCAAAGCTCACCAGCTTGGACCCAAGGTCAATGGCTCAAGCCAGGGGTTACTTGGTCTACTGTAGCCCCACGGTCAAGGCACATATGAGAAAGCAATCAATGAACAACTAAGGTGTCTCAACAAAAAACTAATGATTGATGCTTCTCATCTCCCTCCATTCCTGTCGGTCTGTCCCTATCTATCCCTCTCTCTGACTCTCTCTCTCTCTCTGTTAAAACAAACAAACAAAAACAACCATCTGTGACTGGGGTTGGAGAGACTATAGGAATCCTCAGGCAATAAACAGTGTTTTTTTATCCTAGAAGCCAGAAAAACTCTAGCTGCTGCAGTGTTTCAACATATTTAAAAAGTCACTATAATTAGAGGACCTGAAGTGATAAACTAGGAAGAAATAAGCCCTAGAATAATTAAAATAATGCTCACAGAACTTGAGGAATGAGGTGGGAGATGCCCTAAAGCAGAAATATTGGGTAAAAAAAATCATATGTGTTGATTTAAATGAATCAATTGTTAAGTTAAGCCATTCCTGTTTTACACAGAGGTACTAAGCAAGTGATGGTTTTACTGTGCTGACAAAAAAAAAAAAAAAAAAAAAAAGGCAGACCTCCAAAAATATTTCAGATATTATGTTCTGAAAGGCTAGGAATATTTTTTCTGGACCTAATAAGATAAGGTAAACTAGAATCCATCTTAATTTTTTGGTATTCTTCATCTAGAGCAAGCTGAAATAAAACAACCTTATGTGATGATTACTTTTTTTGTTTGTTTGTTTGTTTTTGTATTTTTCTGAAGTTGGAAACAGGGAGGCAGTCAGACAGACTCCCGCATGCGCCCGACTGGGATCCACCCGGCATGCCCACCAGGGGGCGATGCTCTGCCCATCTGGGGTGTTGCTCTGTTGCAACCAGAGCCATTCTAGCGCCTGAGGCAGAGGCCACAGAGCCATCCTCAGCGCCCGGGCCAACTTTGCTCCAATGGAGCCTTGGCTGTGGGAGGGGAAGAGAGAGACAAAGAGGAAGAAGAAGGGGAGGGGTGGAGAAGCAGATGGGCACTTCTCCTGTGTGCCCTGGCCAGGAATCGAACCCGGGACTCCTGCACACCAGGCTGACACTCTAACACTGAGCCAACCAGCCAGGGCTTGTGATGATTACTTTTAAAAGATGAAAAATTCTTACAACTAAAAACATGGCCTGGCATGTGGAAGTCCTGGGTTGATTCCTGGTCAGGGCACATAGGAGAAGTGCCCATCTGCTTCTCCATCCCTCCCTCTCTCACTTCTCTGTCTCTTCTCCTCCCCTTTTGTAGTTGTGGCTCAATTAGAATGAGTTGGCCCTGAGCACAGAGGATGGCTCTTTGGCCTCTGCCTCAGGTGCTAAAAAATGGCTCCCTTTGCAATGGAGCAAAGCCCAGATGGGCAGAGCATCGCCCCCTAATGGGCTTTCCAGTTGGATCCAGGTCTTGTGGGAGTCTGTCTCTCTGCCTCCCTTCCTCTCACTAAATAAAAAATACATGAAAATAATTAACAAAACTGAACCAAGGTGTATATTTTTTACATATTAATTATCAGTTTAAGACTTGTGTCTTTAAGACTTGGCTTTGAGCTGTGGAGATGATAGATTCAGAACTTGCAAAAGACTATTTCATATAATGTAGCCTCTAATTTTGATTTAGTACTAATTTAATTTAAAAAAAAAGATGTTTGAAGTTTGCCTATAAATGGCCAAGGTAAAATGTAGATTCACTTCACATTATTCTAATTTAATACTATCCTCTTGTTCTTGTTAAAATGTTACCTTATTAAATATAACATTTGTATATTTGATACTATCTTAAACGTGCCTCAAAATAAAATCTCATTTGTTTCCCATCTTTATTTTGCATTATTCCACCACTAGGGTATGTTAAACCTCCTACACATAGGAGGTAGAACAAAACATTGAGATGACACAAGATCCCATGTAAGTATGAGGCTTCCAGACTGCTCCAGTCTTAAACAGGTCTGCAGGTGGTCAAGTGTCGTACCACCAGAGAAGACGCAGTTCTTTTGGAGTGGGGACCTGGTGTCCCTGGGCTCGTTGTAGAAATTATAAATCAGCTGTTATCATGACCTAAGCACTCGGTTGCTCTGCTGCCAGGTCTTCTGGCCATTAAGACATGTGCTGAGACTGTTTCATTCATTCAGATGAAGCCACTGGGTCAGTAGTCAATGACCCTTATTTGCTGTGCCTTAAAGAGTAGCTGCCTCTTTGGGGAAACCTGGGAGCTGGGGACATGTACTGCCAGCTGCACTTAACTCTCAGGTTAAGCAATGTCAGTGGTTCTTAAACTTTTTGAAGTCGGGACACATTTAAAATCCTACAAATAATTGTAGGTGCACTATATACAAATTTCTGAGAAATATGTTATAATTAAGTCAAATATTAAAGAAAAAATATATAAAGTCCAAATGTGCTTTTATGGTAATTAAACAAAATAAATATGACAAAATTAAATTTATTCTGATATTAAAAAACATTTTTTATGTTACGTTTTTTGAGTTACACTTTTTTAGAATTCATAAAAAAGAGGGGTTAAGGCCCTGGCCGGTTGGCTCAGTGGTAGAGCGTCGGCCTGGCGTGCAGAAGTCCCGGGTTTGATTCCCGGCCAGGGCACACAAGAGAAGTGCCCATTTGCTTCTCCACCCCCCCCCCCCCTCCTTCCTCTCTGTCTCTCTCTTCCCCTCCCGCAGCCAAGGCTCCATTGGAGCAAAGATGGCCCGGGTGCTGGGGATGGCTCCTTGGCCTCTGCCCCAGGCATTAGAGTGGCTCTGGTCGCAACAGAGCGACGCCCCGGAGGGGCAGAGCATCGCCCCCTGGTGGGCAGAGCGTCGCCCCCTGGTGGGCATGCCAGGTGGATCCCGGTCGGGCGCATGCAGGAGTCTGTCTGTCTCTCCCCGTTTCCAGCTTCAGAAAAATACAAAAAAAAAAAAAAAAAAAGAGAGAGGTTAAAAAATTTAAAAATGACAAAAAAGTTATTTTTTATATATATAGATACATTCTTAGTAAGATTTAGTAACTTTGGCAGGTCCCAGCAAGAATTTGTTAAGTTTTTTTATTCTTGTGTTTATGAGAAACATAAATAATATAATGATGTGTTAATAATAAATATAATAATGATGTGTTAACAAAAAGAGCAGTATTTCTGTAATGAAGTGATATAATAGAGTAACTATATTTATATTCATATCTGGGCACATGCTGCAAAGCACTGCAGCTAGTAATTCCAGGTCCCAAGTGGGAAGTGTGGAATTAAGAAAATACGGGATCTGGAGGGCCCTCTGATTGCTGCTGGCAAGAACGAAGGGTGCCCCAAAACTGTATCTTGCTTTATTTATAGGGCAAAATGAGGCTATTAGCAAACCAATAGTCTCTGATCATGTTTCCAAGGCAACACAAAAATTTTACCAAGTGCAAAACCCCCACCATACATATCATCTTAACTTTACACCAAACAAAGGATAGAAGAAACTTGCCTCCAGTCTTTCCAGGGAACGTGGGGGGTAGGGTAAACAACCCAGCACCACAGCTTAACAGCCTTTTGCAACCTAATCAGGCAAGTGAGGTGGGGGGTTGGGCAGACTCTCGGCTTATAGCCAATTCCCCACACCTCTGTCCCCCAAAAATCTAAACTCCAAAAACCCTGTTGGTTTTTTGGTCCCCAACAGGCACATATTTCTCTGGATACCATAGAGTGCACCTGGAAATCTAGGGCACTCCAGTACACCCTGGCACACACTTTGAGAACCACTGAGTTATGTCAACGGTGACTTTTTAAAATGATGTAATTGAATTTGGCTCCTAATCATTAATCCCCACAATATCTACGTACAGCTAAAAATTTAAATGTGAATTCCTTGAGTTTTTTATTATCATTTCGGCTACCATATAAATTCTAATGAATGAAATAACTATTTGCAAAGAAAAGTAAAAAAAAATAACAACACACACATTGGTCGCTTCTCCTAATATTGGATTTGTTAAGGTCCAGCTTACTATTGTATTTCTTAGAAAAGGACAGGACTATTGAAATGTATTGAATACAAACTTCAAAAGTGAATTGAACCTGTCAAAGTTATAGAAAGTAAAGACATTTGAAATATAATTTCAGTTGTATTCAGTAGTGAAAAAAAAAGTCAAAGCATTTCTTTTTAATGCCATCCTGAAGAGTGAGACATTGTAACAATGAGTAGAATATTCACGGGACAGAGGGCACCACAGCATTCTCCAATTTAGGATTGCACGTGTCCCCCAACCTCAATTTATTTGACCAGGTCTCCACCAGATCTGTTCAGGCCCCTTCATTTTCATCTTCTTAGACATCCAGCCATGGAGCATAAGATCACATTTGTAGGAACACCATGACTGAACAAATATTTTCTTTTACATGGTGCTTTCAGAAGAGTCCTTTTATCTCCTCGATGGCTAGGCTCCTTGGATATCTGAACAATGAAAATCTGAGTGAGCTATTTCTACACCAGAACCCTGGGAGCTTAACAGACTTTGAAGTGGATTGCTGTACATTGTGGGGCCACAAAAAAGTGGGGTTTTTTCATCGTTCCTGCATTGATGTGTGCAAAGCCAGATGGCTTTGTAAAATGAGCCCCAAAGCAGTACAACTGATGAAAAGAAATGCCAGCTAGCTGAAGACTTTCATACCCAATGTGAGCCTGTCAGAACGAGCTGTTCTCTTGGGGTACATTAATATTGGGGAATCTCACTCTCTCGTCTTCAGGGGTCAGCCAGTGACAAGTGAGCCAGGTGTTGGCAGCAGGAACCTTCAAAATGAAGGCTGAAAAAATATCTCTAGCCAGCCATTAGAAGAACTGCCTTGAATCGAAATGAAGCTGGCCAGTGAGGGGAGTGCCTGGACAGTTGGAGGTACTTCCTGAGGTTGCAGCTCACATACTTCAAGTTATCCTCTCATTCTTGGCTTCATCTTATTGTGATGTGACAGCCGCACATCCCGAAACCCCAGAGATTCATTGCCTCACACCTCTGGGCAACTCTTGGTCCTCTTCTTTGTGGAGTGTAAACGGCTCACTCTTTTGAGGACGCCAGAGCTCTTGCTTTCTTTGTTGCCTGTATAGGACACTCTGCCCATGTTTGCAACCCTGATCACTGACCTTCACCTCAGAACACAGTTATATATTTCAAGTTGTTGCAGAGGAGGGGGAGACTGATGAAACTTGGCCTTGTAGGTAAAGGGATTCAGAGTTGTAACAAATTGTTGTCTGGCTTCATAGCCTACCATGCAATTATTGGGAAATGGGGTTTGGAGCAGAAGGAAGAGAAAGCTCATCTGAAGATGAGCTTTAAAAACCTGTCATAAAAGAGGTGACTGGCCCTGGGTTCAGTTGTGTTTCCATCATCAGGAAACACCGGAATCCTGCGACATATGCTGCATGATAGAGGTTTAGAAACCAGACCGTCGCTCTTCTATTTCCTCCCCGTTGCCGTCTCTCCCATTGACTCCTGACATTTGGTGGTGCTTTGCTGTCAGAATAGTGGTGGCCAAGGACCAGGCACCTGTGTTTTGTTGAAATAGCTAATTTTAGAAGAGTTTGTACATTTTGACCTCTCTGAACTTCTATGTGCCCTTTCAAAAAGGGAAGTAATTCAAACCTGGAGGCATTTCCAAGAATTGTTTTTGGAGAATAAACTGATATGTGTATCCCTATTATTATAGTCTTTAAAAAACAAACAAACTAATAATGTAGAATTTATAGTTTCTTAATAAGTTAGGAGTAATTTGTCTTTGTAGAAAATGATAATTTGAATAATACTTCTGTTAATTACCCAGGTGGTCATTGTAGGAGGACCAGAAACCACAGCCAAGAAATAATTACATTCAAAATCACCCTGTATCTTATCACTTAAAGAAAAGATAGTTTATAATGCAGAGAATTGAATATTTACTTGTATCTTTTGATGCAGTAAATCACTTTTTTTCTTTAGGAATTTTCAGCATTACAGTCTCTTAGCATTTAAGAAATGGGGTCGCATTTTATTTTATCATGACACTTCTTAATCATAGAAGATTAATCACTTTTTTTCTGACTGCTTTCATTGAAAAAATATATAGAAGTATGAAAAATAAAAGTTTTTATCCCTAATCTCATCTCAGAAGTATTTATTTAATTTCTTTTCAGGCTGCTTTCTAAATCCTTATCACTTGGTGATGACTGATGGTTGGTGTGCATTTTCTTTCTATCTGGGAAATGCATTCCGGAGCTGACTAGATGTATGTGAGCAGAGGGTGCTGCGTGCCCACAAAATTGGCTGTCTCTTTAAACAGAAATTGCCAAGAGAATGAAGTGCTGGACTGTTTCTAATGCTCATGTATAGTTAGGGTACCGAGGCACGCACTTACTTTCAGTAATTTATTTCATAAAATTCCAAATGGTACCATTTTTTTCAACAGCTGTTGGCAATATTTGTTTAGGTTCAGGGAAGCTGACACTTTTTATGTGCAGGAAATCACTCCGAATAACACATTTTAATAGGTTCCAGTAGTCGACAAAGAGATGCAATATTCATTTAGGGAATAGAACAGATTTTCTTTGTTTTGCTTTAATACTTGGGGCTTTCTACGATTTCCCCGGAAACCAGCACTGCAGCCATTCTTAACCAAGTTGTGATTTGTAGAGTGACTCCTTGACCAGGAAGGGTTTTCCATCGTGTGTCAGGATGTATCATTGGTGTAAGGTTGTGCATGCTGCCCTGCTGGATGGAGGCTCCCAGGGGCCATTTAGTTTTGTTCCCGTCTACATCCTCCATGCCTAGAATCATGCCTGGCATGTAACAGTTGTTCCATAAGTATTTGGAGAATATTGTGTTGTGTGTTTTAAAATCACATATCTCCCTTACTGCTTAACACTCCCGTTGACTAACCCATTAGTTGATCCTCTATTAACTTGTTCATACTTTTGTTAAGGACATGCTGTGCTCCAAATATGATGGTAGATGTTGGGTCTTCCACTTAACATATATATATTTGAGTTTAGTATAATTTTATTTTTTTGTGTGTGTATATATATGTATTTATATATATATATATAATATGAAAACAGATAAGGCTGATGGATTTATTACTGATTAATGTTTTTCCCAGTATTTTATATAAAGGAGTGCAATTTAAATTTAATTTTATTTTAAATTCTAATTTGTCTATTTTGGATTTTTGTCAAGGAGACTTTTAAGTATGAGTGATGCAGGCTTCCATTTACCAATCTGAATTGAGGCGTGCCAGCAATAGATAGCTATTTAAAGCACATTTCTCATTGGCCTTGCTTGAATTCCTTCTATCACAGCTTTACTGGGGAGAAGGGGACAAGTAACAGGTGAATAAAATAGGTATTAGTTGATAGGAATAGAATTATTTGCAGTTACTCCCATGGTATGAATTACTCTCATGGTATGAATACATTTATCTGATAACTGTTCTTTTGCTAGATGAGGGAAGTGAAGGGGAGAGATAGAAAGGGTTTTTAAAAAGTAACCAATGGGACCACGACCAAGGAGCACCAGCATTTTAAGTGGGTTGTTTTCATAGTAAAAGTATAAAGGCATGCATGAGAAAAATAAGCACCAAATTCATATCATAAATTACCTCTGGGGGGGGGGGAGCTGAGATGAGGGAGGGGCTGGGAGCCTCAGCAGCGCCTGTTTGATTTATCAAGTTGAGTAGTTGTTATACAGGCAGGTGTTCATTGTGTTATTCCCTTCATAGGGTTTTCTTTTTATCAAAAAATAATGAAAGACGGAAAGTGGATATACATAAAAGTGAGAATTACTCTAGTTCACTTTTAACATGAAAGGGTTTAGCTTTCTGTAGCAGTTCTTTTCAGCCTCTGCCATTTCCAGTGTTCTCTGGACAAATCCTATGTCCAACAGGCCGGGAGAGGGAAAGAATGGAGAGGTGTTATGGAAGCAGAAAAAACAGGCTTAAGAGATCCTGATGAATAGAGTACTTTTGGATATTAGAACTTCTTCATCATCGGAGGTGAGTAATTACATTGCCTTTGCCTCCCCATGCATGGTCATTTACTCTTTTTCTTCTTTCACTCAGGCAGTTCTGTTTCTACATAAGGTTTTGGCAGCTTCACATCTGTGCAGTTCTATCACCTGCACAGACTTTGAAACATAGGTACCCAACTTAACAGTGTCTGACTTCTCATTATCTTGGTTGTAGTAACAGCTGATCCTTGGTAGGGTGGAAGGTCCTGCGGCTTCTCCTCTCCTCACCCCAGCCGTCAGTCAGTATCCTGTGTGTAAATGATGGTGGCTGAAATGATGGACCTTGAGAGTAACTGGAGGCACACACGGGTGTGGACACTTGAGAGAAAGGAAGCTTTGTGCTGGACCTTGGGAAATGGGGGAAGGTGCTCTAGCCCTGTATTAGTCTGCTAGGGCTGCTGTACCCAAGTGCTACAAACTAGATGGCTTAACCAATGGAAATTTCTTATCTCACAGTTTAAGAGGCTATAAATCCAAGACCAAGGTGTTGGCAGGGTTGAGGGCTCCTGAGGACGATAAGGGAGAATCTGTCCCAGCTTCTGGTGTTCGCTGGTGCTCTTGGTGCTTCTGGGTTGTATATGCATCACCTCGGTCTCTGTCTTCATTGCCCCCTGGCGTTTTCCTTGTGGGCATCTGCGTCCACATTTCCCCCTTTTATAAGGACATAGTCATATTGGATTAGAGTCCACCCTAATGGCCTCATCCTAACTTGATCATCTTCAAAAACCATATTTGTAAATAAGGTTACATTCACAGGCACCAGGGGGCAGGGGGAACTTCAACATCTGCTGGGGGTAGACACCATTCAGTCTGTAGCTGCTGCCCCTCCATTCTCATTCCCACTGCTCACACACAGAAGGCAGATTGCACCTGCCAATGGGCGCTGTGCAGCTCCAGCTTGTGGCCCATAGCATATCTCCTCCTGTCCTCGCTGGACTTCTCTGAGTGGGCACCAAAGCCCTGTGCACGGAGAGTGGAAGTACTGTGGAAAAACACAGGGATAAGACAAGTTACTTGTTAGGGAGATAGCAGTTGAAGGTGCATTTGCCAGAAAACAAAGCCTGGAAGATTATACTTGCTCCTAGCTACTGTTTCTTCTTTCTGTCCGAGCTCTTCTGCACACCTCATTAGCGCAAAGACTGATTTATTGAAATCTAATCAAGTCCT
Source organism: Saccopteryx bilineata (assembly GCF_036850765.1). Lineage (NCBI taxonomy): Eukaryota > Metazoa > Chordata > Mammalia > Chiroptera > Emballonuridae > Saccopteryx > Saccopteryx bilineata. Next base: position 262,569,565 of record NC_089490.1, on the reverse strand, counting down.
CTTTAGATGACGGTAAGTGAATACTATTTCTACTACATTACCTATGAAAAAGGGCATTGTGGATGAACCCAGAAACCTCCCCTACTATTTATAACATTGTTTCTCTGAGACTGGGGTCTGGTGTCTTAACCTTACCACTGCTCCTTCAGAGCACATCCCGTGCATTGCTGAGATGAGCTGGGCAGGACGAGGGCATGGTCGCTTCCTCCCTCCCACATCAGGGTGCTCGTCCTGGGAAGATGCAGAGGACACTGAGCAAGTGTGCTTCCCGTTTAGGACGCTATCACCTCACTTGGCAGTGGTGTCTTTTTGGTGAGTAACACTGGACCTTCAGGTACCTCAAGGCTTATGAGAGGCATTCACATCCAGAATCAAAACCGTCTGAGATGCTGCCAGAGACACCCAGCTGTATACTCACACCCAGGATCCCTTCCACTTTACCGCTCAAACTCTAATTTTTGTGAGAGTGCTCAACTGAAAAAACTATAAACACCAAGCTCCTTCCCTCATAGCTGGATACAGTCATGATATTACATTTTGGCCAATGGAACTTAAGCATATGTTGCTCAAGGGAGAGAAGTTGCTCAAAGTGAGGATTCTTTTTCCATTCTTCTGCTACCTCTTTGCTATGTGGAATGCATTTGTGTTGGCTAGAGCTCTAGCAGCCATATTGGTCCATGAGGTGAACATGTGGGGAGACTACCTACTAAAGATGATAGAACTGAAACGTAGAAATGTTTTGAGTCTGATGATTGGGTAGCCAGCACAGCAGCCCTGGACTTCCTGCTTCTGAACCTGTTTTAGGTAAGAAAGCAATAAGCTACTTTGTTTAAGTCACTTATTTGAGTTCCCAATGATATGCAACTACACCTAATCCTAACTTGATCCAGAGACCCTCCCTGCAGGAGCCCAAATCACTGCCCTTTAGAGTATACAGTATGCCATAAAGGAAAGGCTAGTCCAAGGAGAATGAAGAAAAGAGAATTCCTTTCTAAGATCTGAAGAAGTAGCCTGCTGTTCCCATCACATCTTTTATGTAAGATGGAAAAGAAGACTGAACACTGCGTTCCCTTCAGCTGATTCCTTATTTATTCACTACTATTTCCTAGTAGCATAGATGGTGTTAGTCATCACCATTTGCTGGCAACCAACACTGAGTTCCAGCAGCATCACCACCTTGGCAGTGAAGCACTATCTTGAGTATTTGGTTGCTTTTTACCATTGTTTCACAAAGTTGAAGAGAAAACAGAAAAGAATGTGCTGATATCAGGGATTAGAAGTGTAGTTCTCATAAACTTAATGCAGCCGACTCTAGAGGGAAATTATTTGACTTTGAAAAAAGAATTACTATTTAACTTCAATCAGACACTCGTTGTACATAGGCCGGTGATGAGTATAGTTGGTAGTGACTTAAAATGAACAAAGTAGAAAGATGTGGACAGATTGGAATTATATCCATGAGGGGTATAGGAGGAAAAATTAGGAAGTTTGATTGTTCTAATCTCTCAAGGAATAAAAAGTTATCTGATAATATATCAGACTCGAACATGTTTTCAGGAATATATGGAGCAGGAATGTAGAGACTTGCCTGTATGTGTGGATTCACTATCGTATCTCTGAGATGATGTGAATTGGGAGGAAACACGGTGAGTGAGCCTGCTGCAGGGCTGCTGAGGGCGGGCCATGAGGGAGGAGCAGGGAGTTATAAAATTGTGGCAGAACTAAGGTTATCTATTCGGTGTTGTGAGGGGGGACCCACTCCACACAGCTGTGTTGGCTAAGTAAAGGTTATCCCAAAGCTTTCTTGATCTCTTGAATTATTCATGTTTTCTCTGCGTCTCTGGAATCACAACTAGTCCCTAAAGACAAACATTTTCACAGAGGTTCAGATTTAGAGGAAACATATCCCCTTAGAACTTATTTTATCTGTAACAAGGCAAAGTCATTTTTAAGTGTCTCATTTAAAGTCACGATGATGTGAGACCCTAGAAAATATCTATTGCTTGAGGAAATTAGAAAACAATTAATGGCTGTCCATTTAAAATATATAAAATATATCTTCTCACTGAATATCTTTTTCTTTATTTTATTTTTATGGGGTTTCAAATACTTACCAGGACTTTTAAAGCTCCACTTCTAGCCTCAGTTCCTATTAGCTTGTTTTCCCCAAGCTATTGATTTTATCAATCATATGTTCACTTTCCTTGATGCTTATGAGGATACTAATTCTTTGTGGTGGGACAGGAATTTCCTCACTAATTTTGGATAATGTCTTCTTTCCTTTACTTCTTCTTTCCTCCCTCCCTCCCTCTTTCTTTCTTTCTCTCCCTCCCTCCTTCTCTCTCTCCCTCCCTCCCTCCCTCCCTCTCTCACTCCCTCCCTCCCTCCCTCCCTCCCTCCCTCCCTCCCTCCCTCCCTTCCTTCCTTCCTTCCTTCCTTCCTTCTTTCCTTCCTTCCTTCCTTCTTTCCTTCCTTCCTTCCTTTCTTCCTTCCTTCCTTCTTTCATTTTTGAAAGGGCAGTGTGGGTTGATAAAAAAGAACCACTGTCCCAGCCGGATAGCTTGATTGGTTAGAGTGTTGTCTCAATATCCAGAAGTTGTGGGTTTGATCCCCGATCAGGACACACACAAGAATAGGTTGATGTTTCTCTCTCTCTCTCTCTCTCAAATCAATAAATACATTTTAAAAAATTAAAAAGCCCTACTAACTCTCATTTAGACAGGTTTGTTAACACATTCCTGATAAGGTTATTATTAGTTATCACTTGTAAATAAGATTGGGCATGATAATTACATTGGATTTCAATGATTAATTTCTAGTTGTTCATCTGCAGCAATCTAGAAAATTTGAAAACTGTTTTATTATTCCATGCTCTCGCTGCCTCCATCACTAAAATATTCAGATCATACTGGAGACAGTGTTGCTGTCAGGAAGGCCTGTATATATTAAGGCACTGTAAAAAGGGAATGGTTTCTCTAATGTAGGACTCCAATAGCTGCCCACTGAAATTCTAGCCACCATGGGAAAACTGATACCTGGTGATCCTGTGGATGGTATCATTGGTTTTTAGAGTATCTGGAAGGAGCCTGGAAGCCATGTTATCTTTAGGAAATTAGGAAAATGGTATAAAAAGAGGTTAGTATCCAGCATTTTTTTTCCAGGGGTGGTGATGGAGGCTATCTTCAAATAATAACCTACCTGATAAGAAATGTGACATACTGACTGCCTTCCATTAAACTATTCTTTCTGAATTACTATACATAAAATGTTAATCCATAAGGGCTTTTTATAGATATCTGTTTGTCAGACATCACTTTGATTTGAGAGGTTTCTGGAGATGAGTAGGTAAGAACTTCATCAGGAAGAGCTCTATCACCTTTCCTGGGAAAAATGCCAAGTATTAAGAGTATTTAAGAGACCGGCCTTTTCTTTGGGAATTGTTGGTCATGGAGAGAGGGGCTCAATCCTAGAAATGAGTGTCTTGTTTTAACCTCTAGTTTGCTTATTCAAAGAGTGATTTAAAAATGTCACCTCCATAGGAGACTTTGATCTCATTATTTTTATTATAGTTGGGTGGTGTGATCTCACAAGTGGAGGTGGCCAAGAACTCAAGGCCACAGCTTGTGTATTTCAAGAAATAACATGGTTGGCTTTCTTATAAAAATAAAAAGGAAAAGGGAGATGGAAAAGATGAAATAAACCTGTAGTAAAATCTGTGCTTGCACTTTGAATTAAATTCCCTGCATGGCTGGTTCTTACTTTAAACTAGAAATTATGAAACCTTCATCTGAAACCTACAGGATAAACTGAATAGGCAATGAAGGTTTCCTCCATATTGGGGTTGATAATTAGCTATGCATGGGTCATGGGTTGACGATTAGTTCTGTTCCTCAGAGCATGTCTGCAATCTTTGATATCTGCTTAAGTTATGTAAATAATTTGCACAGGTTTTGTTATGATTTTTCTATTAGTCTTTGGTAGAGTGAAATTTGATATTTTCTTTATGACAAACCATGAAATTTAGCAATTAAATCCTTTCATTTATTCAAAGTGTGCATTTGAATAAATAAATGTTAACAAAACGTTGTGTTGGGGTTTTTAATTTTTTTATGTCGTAATTCTTTTACAACCAGTAAACATAGCTCTTCATACTTATTTCTAAGCTGATTGTTACATTTTTTAATACTCACCTATATAGGAATCATATTTTGAAACTCAGAGACACTGGAAGCACAGAGGTCTTGGCCATTTCAAAGGCTAATATGACTAACCTTTTGCATTTCTCAAGTTTATTATCATTTATCACCACAATTAACCATCTATAGATTCTGCCCCTATCTCTAATTGGAGTAAATTAAGTACTCATATTTCTGATAACTCCCTCTGCCTACATTGTACTTATATGCATGCCCCTCTTCTGTAGAAAAATTTCTGATGAATAAAAATATTTCAGTGATGATGAGACATTTTTGTAATTTGACTCCTTACTAATGAAATCATGAGACTTGAAATTGTGTATACTTGAATTTGGGCAAAATTTCCCTACCAAATCTATTAGTAGTTGTTTCTAATTCTTTTATTGACCCAGAAAGTTATTGTCACACTTTTTCAGTCTCTGCTTATTTCTTTCCTGGATGCGTGTCATTGTCTCATTTCTACTTATTAATCAAAGAGAATAATTTGCCCTTTACGAATTATTCTTATTCTCTAATTATTGAGGTGTTCTCATTCTGGGATCTGTGGTCAGCTTTCTGGCATCTATGAACTCCCTGAAATTGTGTGTGTGTGTGTAGCTTTCATCTGATTCCCCAAAGCTTCCTTGACGGCCCGAAGTTAGGAAGGACAATTCTCTTTCCCTCAGGTGGGCCTGTTCTGTCTGCCTCAGCTGTCAGCCTGTGGGGCACAGCGCTTTGCGGCACACCTGTTCTGTGTGGCGTACACACAGCAGCACAGCAGCGTGTGCAGAGTGCTGCCCAATGTCCGTGCTTTGTAATCCAGTGTGGTTGGAGATCTTACACTTAAAGGTGTTCTTTTAATTTGAAGGATGTCTGAACTTTTTAAAAGAGAAATTCTCCCACATCAACAATGTCAGCTTAAACATAACTAACTTACTGAAACATAGTTATGTACCAAGGAGAAAGTCACATATATGCTTGTGTTTAACAGTTTTACCCCTGCAACTACAACGCATAAATTCAACAAAACTGCAGAGAGTAATGCTTACAATAGCAATATCAATTTTCTAGGACATAGTGAGGACGATGCTTTGCTGACACTATCGTTCTGCTGTTGTCTGCTGCGGCACCTGCTTCCTTCGCTGGTTCTTGGAGCCGGCCCAGCTCTCACATGAAGGCTCTTATCTTTCTGACTTTCTGATACAAAGCCTTGAGTGATGGTGCCCTAGTGCTCCAGGATTTCATTTGGCCCTGGCTTTGAGTGGTTAGTATTTAGGCCTCTATCTTTTCTCACTAGCTCAGGGCTGTTGGAATAGTAACACTTAGCTAACTTTATCATTAACACACTAGAAATATGGCACCAAAACCATGAAGCAGTCTGAAATGAAGGGGGAGTCAGTAGACACTTCCTACTTTGTAAGACAATCAATGAAACAGCAACAAAACCTTAAAAAATGTATTATTTATATTTCCCTAAGAATCATTTTTAGACTCCAGTTCGAGGAGCACTGGCATGGACTATATAAAGAGCCACAATTGGTGTAACTACTTTTAGGGTATTAATGGATGTGACTTGATTTATAAGTAGGCTGACTTAATATTTATATGTAAAATAGGTGAGCCTAAGTTTAATTGATACTAGTTTTCATTCTCTTTATTAAAATAGTTATTTTTACATAAGCTTTGTAATCTTTTTCCTTTGTACCTATTTGGTTGTGTCTTATGCAAGATCCAGCCTCACTTTTTAGCTGTCTCACCTACTGAGGGTAAACTAGCCTGGGAGCATCGGAGGGGTCCCAAGGGCAGGTGGGGAAGACTGTCGGTGGACAGAATGTTAGCGAGCTAAAGGGTGGTGGGCCTCCGCCAGGAGGGGAACGTTCTCTCTTTAGCTGGCGATTCCATACTTCCACTGAAGAGGTTTTCCCAAAACGTCTGTATTGGGAAGCAATAACTGCTATAGTTAACATCATATGGTTTTTTTTTATTATTATTAACTTTTTAGATAAGGTTCACTTCTAATCCACTTCTGGCACTTTGTACCTATGTGACTTGGCCTTCGTTAAAATGGTGATGATGGAAATAGGACGATTATGAGGATACAGTGACATCGTGCATTAAAAATGCTCTACACAGTGCTGGGTAATAATGGTTGCTGACTCCTACTAGTACTATAAGAAAAATATTCAAAGTATTGAATAGTTTTTAAAATTTTTATTGAATTTATTGAGGTGACACTGGTTAGTAAAATTATACAGGTTTCAAGTATATGATTCTCTAAGAGATCATGTGTACATTGAGCTGTGCGTTCACCACCTCAAGTCAAGTCTCTCCATCACCATCTATCTCTCCTCTACCCTCTTCTACCTCCTCCCCCACCCCACCCCCGTTCCCTCTTATAACCACCATCCTATTTTCTGGGTCTATAAGTTATTTTTCTTTGCTTAATTCCTTCATCTGTTTCACCCAGCCCCAACCCTGATCCCATCTGACAGCTGTCAGTCTGTTCTCCGTATCTATGAGTCTGTTCCTGTTTACTAGTTTATTTTGTTCATTTGTCTGCATCTAAGTGAATCATATGATACTTGTCTTTCTATGAGTAACTTATTTCCCTTAACATAATGATCTCTAAATTCATTTGTGCTGCTGTACAAGGTAAGATCTCATTCTTTTTTATGGCTGAGTAGTATTCCATTTTATAAATGTAATACAGCCTTTTTTTAAATCTACTTTCTACTGATGGACACTTGCTTCCAAATCTTGGTTCTTGTAAATAATGCTGCAGTGAACATAGAGGTGCGTATATTCTTTCTTTTTTTTTTAGTTCAAATTAGTGTTTTGGGTTTCTTTGGATATATTCCTAGAAGTGTAATTACTGGGTTATAAGGCAGTCCCATTTTTAGTTTTTTGAGGAATCTCTATACTGCTTTCCACAGTGACCGCACCAGTCTGCATTCCCACCAGCAGTGCAAGAGGGTTTCCTTTTCTCCACATCCTCGCAGACACTTGTTTGTTGACTTATTGGTGATAATAACCATTCTGACAGGTGTGAGGTGGTATCTCATTGTGGTTTTAATTTACATTTCTCTGATGATTAGTAACACCTTTTCATGTGTCCATGGGTCATCTACATGTCTTCTTTGGAGAAGTATCTATTCAGGTCCTTTGCCCATTTCTTAATTGGATTGTATGTGTTTGTTTTCTTGGGGTTTTTTTGGGGGGTGGGCTTAGTGTTGAGTTTTTTAAGTTCCTTATAAATTTTGGATATTAAGCCCTTATCAGATATATCAGTGAATATGTTTTCTCATGGTTTCTTTTGCTGTGCAAACACTTTTTAGTTTAATGTAGTGCTATTTGTTTTTTTTTTCTTTTGTTTCCATTGCCCAAAGTGACATATCAGAATATTTATTGCTATGAGAAATGTATGAGATTTTACTGCCTATTTTCTTCTAGAATTTTTATGGTTCCAAGTCTAACTGATTCACTTTACATACAGAGTGAACAAGTAAAAGTCAAGGAAAAGGCTTCTCCATTTCTATGCAGTTTGGTGGTTTTTAACATAGCAATTGATGTACTCATATTATTATTAGCTCTTTTATAAGAGAAATTACTATCTCCCGAGGTGCTTATGGAGACCAGTTATAACGTAACTTTGCAACATCCTTGCTGTCCACAGAATCTGCTCCAACTCCTTTAAAGTCTCAGCCATTTTTCTAGTTCTGCTCTTTCTTACGTCTCTGTCCTGAGGGACACCATGGTGAGCTTGGCCAGGTCAGTACTCAGTCCTGTTGCACCCGGAGCTGCATTTGCTGCCACTGTTTGAGCTATGGGCCCCGTAGTTGCCAAGTGCTTCTCCACAAACATTTTTCTCTGAGTCCTTAATTCTAGGTGAGGTTGTATTATCTCTGTAGTATCTCCATGTAACTGATGTGAAAACCAAAGCCCAGAGATATTAAGTAATTTGCCTAAGTCTTCATCACTCTTTAGACTACTCTCTTTATTTCTTGTCATTCTGCTATCCCCATCTTTTAAAAGAAGAAACTAGTAATTTGGGAGTCATGCGTTTGGGATGAATTTTATCAATGGGAATTAGTTGTAACAGCTGAGTTTAAATACTGGCTTTACCACTTAATAGCTGCATGACTTGGGCAAGTTACTTAACATCTCTTCAGTTTCTTCATCTATACAACAGACATGGTCATCATGATACCCTAATCATAGATTATGATAAAGATGAAATGAAATAATTTTTGTAAAAGTTTTCGAACAATACCTGGTATATATTAATTAAACATGATGTATGTGTGTTAAATAAATACAATAACATGACTTCATAATGTAAGTCAGTGAAAAAGACTGTTAATATTTCCTTTGCCAGCAATGTCTTTTTCTTAGGTAATCTTCACCTCTGAGCTCATATGCTGCCCGTTTTTGCCTTTTAGAATATCATAAAATTTAAGTGTGTTTCGGTCCTTGGTCTTATGCTTTTGGTCTTTAACACTGTCTTCTGTGCCACTCAAATACTTTCACTGATTTCTTACTCAGTTCCTTTATTCTGGCCTCCCTCTCTCTTCCTCAGTACAGTGCTTGCTATAAAATAAAAAGTGGGAAAATATTTGTCATTCTTACTTTTCTTTCATGAAATCTACCCCTTGCTTTCTGTCCCTCTAATCATTCTTTAAATAACAAATTGCAGTAAACTCTCCCTCATTGGAGTTGGAAGGACAAGATTCCAAGCTTTACTATGGGAAACAGACACAGAAAAGCAGTCACATTATTTTAAAATACTTATTGCTGTTGTAGAATCGGGTACCTAAAACCTGTGTAATTATATTAACCAGTGTTACCCCAATAAGTTTAATTTAAAAATGAAAACATTTCCTGTTATTTGCTATTTTATAAATATTTGGGCACCTGTGGGCCAGTCACTGTGCATCTGGGTGTGAAGGCATTGGGGAGTTGCAGTGACTAGCACACACATAGCGGTCTCCTCAGTTTTGTTAGTGCTCATTCAGATTAGCATGACACAGTGTTCCCACTGGAAGGGATTAGGGGGCCCTCATTGTGCTTTCAGAGGTGCTCTGTCACTTGAACTACTAGACTGTCTTCTCATCTTTGAGTCTTCAATAACTGACAATGTCTGCTACCTGCTAGGCCTGAAATAAATGTTGTTTTAATGGATTTGTAATTTGTTCTTGTTCATGGTGGCACAAATATATTTTCCCATTTTGCCAACCAGTTATTTTCTTCTCCCATTACTGAATAATTCTTTTCCCACTGATTTGTTGTATTTCATTGTATTTAATGTCTGTCCTTTATTATTGCTTCTGTTTCAGTGATCTTTACTTTATTTAACTAATATTTCTGTTTTTAATAACTGTAGACATATTTTCATATTTGCTCTTCTTTTTCAGGTTTTATATGATAGGTTCATCTATTCATTTTTTCTAGATAAATATTAGAGTCATATTCAAAATTCATGCACCATGCCACATTACCCTAAGTGGAATATTAAAAGTTTATATTTAATTTAGAAGGAAGTATCATCTTATAGTGTTGAAAACAATATCATATTTATTTAATGGCACTGGTATTAGTTTCTCTTTCTGAAATGTTTTTTGAATTATATGTCACACACTTTTTTCATTGATATCTTGTAATATTTTTATTTTTTTATGTAAACAGAATCACTTTTTTAAAGTTAGAAGAGGGGAGATAATGAGACAGACTCCCGCATGCACCCTGACTGGGATCCACCTGGCAACCCAGTCTGGAGTCAATGGTTGAATTGACTGAGCTATTTTTAGCGCCTGAGGCCAATGCTTGGACCAATGGAGCTATCCTCAGGGCCCAGGGCTGATGCTCAAACCAATAGAGCCACTGGCTATGGGATGGGAAGAGGGAGAGAGGGGGTGAGGGTGGGGGAGAGAAGAAGATGGTTGCTTCTCCTGTGTACCCAGAAATTGAACCCAGGACATCCATAGCCAGGCCAAAGCTCTATCCATTGAGCCAGCCAGGGTCTAGAATCTTTTTTTTATAAGCCACATTTGATAATTGTCACTGTTAACAAAAATATTGAATTTTATATGTTTAGATATGATCTGTCCAGGCTACTTAACTCTTTTGTTAACTGCAATAATTTTTAATTGATTCTGTTCAGCTTTCTAATATAAAATTATATCATCTACAAATAACAATATATATTCTTTTCTTCCCAATAATTTTACTTGATTTTTTTAATCTTATTTTTATTAATTTTAATGCAGTGACATTGATAAATCAGGGTACATATGTTCTGAGAAAACATCTCCAGATTATTTTGACCTTTGATTATGCTGCATACCCCTCACCCAAAGTCAAATTGTCTTCTGTCACCTTCTATCTGGTTTTCTTTGTGCCCCTCCCCTCCCCCCTCCCTCTCCTTCCTTGCCCCCTCCCCACCCCTCTACCACATTCTCTGTTATCATCACATTCTTGTCCAAGTCTCTGAGTCTCATTTTTATGTCCCATTTATGTATGGGTTCATATAGTTCTTAGTTTTTTCTGATTTGCTTATTTCACTCCGTATAATGTTATCAAGGTCCATCCATGTTATTGTAAATGATCTGATGTCATCATTTCTTATGGCTGAGTAGTATTCCATAGTATATATGTACCAAAGCTTTTTAATCCACTCGTCCTCTGACAGACACTCGGGCTGTTTCCAGATCTTTGCTATTGTAAACAATGCTGCTATAAACATGGGGGTGCATTTCTCCTCCTGGAACCGTTCTATGGTGTCCTTGGGGTATATTCCTAAAAGTGGGATGGCTGGTTCAAAAGGCAGTTCGATTTTCAGTTTTTTGAGGAATCTCCATACTGTTTTCCACAGAGGCTGCACCAGTCTGCATTCCCACCAGCAGTGTAAGAGGGTTCCCTTTTCTCCATATCCTCGCCAGCACTTACTCTGTGTTGTTTTGTTGATGAGCGCCATTCTGACTGGAGTGAGATGATATCTCATTGTGGTTTTAATTTGCATTTCTCTAATGATTAGTGATGTTGAGCAGTTTTTCATATGCCTATTGGCCATCTGTATGTCCTCTTTGGAGAAGTGTCCATTCATTTCTTTTGCCCATTTTTTGATTGGACTGTTTGTCTTTCTGGTGTTAAGATTTACAATTTCTTTATAAATTTTGGTTATTAACCCCTTATCAGACGTACTGTCAAATATGTTCTCCCATTGTGTTGTTTGTCTTTTTATTCTGTTCTTATTGTCTTCGGCTGTGCAAAAGCTTTTTAGTTTGATATAGTCCCATTTGTTTATCCTGTCTTTTATTTCCCTTGCCCGTGGAGATAAGTCAGCAAATATATCGCTGCTAGAAATGTCAGAGAGCTTACTGCCTGTGTTTTCTTCTAAGATGCTTATGGTTTCATGGCTTACATTTAAGTCTTTTATCCATTTTGAGTTTATTTTTGTGAATGGTGTAAGTTGGTGGTCTAGTTTCATTTTTTTGCAGGTAGCTGTCCAATTTTCCCAACATCATTTGTTGAAGAGGCTGTCTTTACTCCATTGTATGCCCTTACCTCCTTTGTCAAATATCAGTTGTCCATAGAGCTGTGGGTTTCTTTCTGGGTTCTCCGTTCTGTTCCATTGATCTATGTGCCTGTTCTTATGCCAGTACAACGCTGTTTTGAGTACAATGGCCTTATAGTATAGCTTGATATCAGGAAGTGTGATACCTCCCACTTTATTCTTCTTTTTTAAGATTGCTGAGGCTATTTGTGTTCTCTTTTGGTTCCATATAAATTTTTGGAATATGTGTTCTATATCTTTAAACTATGTCATTGGCATTTTAATTGGTATTGAATTTAATTTATAAATTGCTTTGGGTAATATAAACATTTTAATGATGTTTATTCTTCCTATCCATGAGCACAGTATATGCTTCCACTTGTTTGTATCTTCCTTGATTTCTTTTATCAATGTTTTATAATTTTCTGAGTACAAGTCTTTAGTCTCCTTGGTTAAAAGTACTCCTAGGTACTTTATTTTTTTGGTTGTAATAGTGAAGGGGATTGTTTCCTTAATTTCTCTTTCTGACTGTTCATTGTTGGTGTATAAAAATACTTCTGGTTTCTGAGTATTAATTTTATATCCTGCCACTTTGCTGAATTCATTTATCAAGTCTAGTAGTTTTTTGACTGAGACTTTAGGGTTTTCTATATACAATATCATATCATCTGTAAATAATGATAGCTTTACTTCTTCTTTTCCAACTTGAATGCCTTTTATTTCTTCTTCTTGTCTGATTGCTATGGCTAGGACTTCCAGGACTATGTTGAATGAGAGTCAAAGGGGGCACCCCTGCCTTGTTCCTGATCTTAAGGGGATTGCTTTTAATTTTTGCCCATTGAGTATGAAGTTGGCTGTGGGTTTGTCATAGATGGCTTTTCTCATGTTGAGGTATGTTCCCTGTATTCCCACTTTGCTGAGAGTTTTGATCATGAATAGGTGCTGGATTTTATCAAATGCTTTTTCTGCATCTATTGAAATTATCATGAGGTTTTTCTCCTTCCTTTTGTTTATGTGATGAATCACATTGATTGATTTGCGAATATTGTACCAGCCTTGCCTCCCAAGAATAAATCCCACTTGATCATGGTGTATGCTTTTTTCCATATATTGTTGGATCTGGTTTGCTAATATTTTGTTGAGGATTTTAGCATCTATACTCATCAGAGATATTGGCCTATAATTTTCTTTCTTTGTGTTGTCTTTGCCTGGTTTTGGAATCAGAATTATGCTAGCCTCATGAAAGGAGCTTGGAAGTCTTCCTTCCTCTTGAATTTTTTGAAATAGCTTGAGAAGGATAGGAGTTATTTCTTCTTTGAATATTTGGTAGAATTTACTTGTGAAACCATCTGGCCCAGGACTTTTCTTTGTTGGGAGTTTTTTGATAACTGTTTTGATCTCATTTGGTATAATCGGTCTGTTTAGGTTTTCTGATTCTTCCAGATTGATTTTTGGAAGATTGTATGTTTCAAGGAATTTGTCCATTTCATCTAGGTTGTCTAGTTTTTTGGCATACAGTTCTTCATAGTATTTTATTACAATATTTTGTATTTCTGTTGTGTCAGTTGTTATTTCTCCCCTCTCATTTCTAATTTTATTTGAGTCCTCTCTCTTTTTTTCTTGGTGAGTCTAGTTAAAGGTTCATCAATCTTGTTTACTTTTTCAAAGAACCAGCTCCTAGTTTCATTGATCCTCTTTATTGTTTCTTTAGTCTCTATGTCATTTATTTCTATTCTGATCTTTATTATTTCCTTCCTTCTACTACATTTGGGCTTCACTTGCTGTTCTTTTTCTAGTTCTTTTAGATGCAGGGTTAAGTTGTTTATTTGAGCTTTTTCTAGCTTCTTAAAGTGTGCCTGTAGTGCTATGAACTTCCCTCTCAGTACTGCTTTTGCTGTGTCCCATAAATTTTGAGTTGTTGTATGCTCATTATCATTTGTTTCTAGGAATTTTTTTATTTCTTCTTTGATCTCATTTTTAATCCATATATTATTTAACAACCTGCTATTTAGTTTCCATGTGTTTGAGAATTTTTGAGCTTTTCTGTTGTGGTTGATTTCTAGTTTCATGCCATTGTGTTCAGAGAAAGTACTTGATATGATTTCAATCTTCTTAAATTTGTTGAGTCTACTTTTTTGCCCTAACGTGGTCTATCCTAGAAAATGTACCATGAGCACTTGAAAAGAATGTATATTCTGCTGCTTTAGGGTGAAAGGTTCTGTAGATATCTATTAAATCGAGTTGATCTAGTGTGTCCTTTAAGTCTGCTGTTTCTTTGTTAATTTTCCTTCTTGAGGATCTATCTAGTGATGTTAGTGGGGTATTAAAATCCCCTACTATTATAGTGTTGCTGTTGATCTCGCTCTTTATATCCATCAAAGTCTGCTTTATATATTTAGGTGCTCCTATATTAGATGTGTAGATATTTATAATAGTTATATCTTCCTGTTGGATTGCTCCCTTTATCATTATGTAGTGGCCTTCTTTATCTCTTACTATATTCTTTGTTTTAAAGTCCATTTTGTCTGATATAAGTATTGCTACCCCAGCCTTTTTTTCAATTCCATTTGCATGAAATGTTTTTATCCATCCTTTTACCTTCAACCTATGTGCATTTTTTGTTTTAAGGTGTGTCTCTTGTAGACAGCATATGTACGGATCCTGTTTTCTTATCCATGCCACTACCCTGTGTCTTTTGATTGGATTTTTTAATCCATTTACATTTAAGGTTATTATTGATATGTAGTTGTTTATTGCCATTTTATCCTTTAAAGCTGTATTCCTCTTTTGCTATATTCTTTTCCCACTTTAATCTGTTTACACCATGCCCCTTAACATTTCCTGCAGCATTGGTTTGGTTGTAGTGAATTCCTTGAGTTTTTTTTTTTTTTTTTTTTTTGTCTAGGAAACTTTTTATTTCTCCTTCAATTTTAAATGATTGCCTTGCTGGATAAAGTAGTCTTGGTTGTAGGTTCTTGTTCTGCATTACTTTGAATATTTCTTGCCATTCCCTTCTGGCTTCAAGTGTTTCTGTTGAGAAGTCTGATGTCATCCTTATGGGGGCTCCTTTGTTGGTGATAGCCTTTTTTTTTTCTTGCAGCTTTTAATATTTTCTCTTTGTCACTTAGCTTTGGTATTTTAATTATGATGTGTCTTGGTGTAGGTTTCTTTGGGTTTCTTTTTAGTGGAGTTCTCTGTGCTTCTTGAATTTGTGAGAGTTTCTCCTGCATTAATTTAGGGAAGTTTTCAGCTATGATATGATTGAACAAAGCCTCTATCCCTTGTTCTTTCTCTTCTTCTTCAGGAACCCCTATGATGCAGATGTTATTTCTTTTTATGTTGTCACAGAGCTCTCTAAGAGTTTCCTCAGACTTTTTGAGTCTCTTTTCTTTTTCCTTCTCTGCTTTCATGCCTTCATTCCAGTTGTCCTCCAAGGTGCTGATTCAATCCTCAGCTTTATCCATCCTGTTTTTAATTCCTTCCATTGTGGTCTTCATTTCTGATATTGTATTTGTCATCTCCGACTGATTTTTTTTTTTAATATTTCAATATTTTTTATACTTGCTATTTCTTTATTTAGGTGTTCGTGATGACCATCCATTGTTGTTCTAAGATCCCTAAGCATCCTTACAATCATTATTTTAAACTCCGCATCCAGAAGTTTGATTATTTCCATATCACTCAGTTCATCTCCTGAAGGTTTCTCTTGTGGTTTCATTTGGATTGCACTTCTTTGTCTTCTCATTGTGTCTAGGTGTTTTGGGTGTTTTCTTTGTAGAGCTGGTTGAATCTAGGCTTGGTGTTGTCTGCCTCCAGTTTTTACTTGTGTTGTTTCTAGGTCTTCTTATGTTGGCATCAGCTATTATTTGTAATCCACTTTAGGATTTGGGCCACTTTGAAGTCTTGATTTGTTTGTTTTCTTAACAGGTGATTGTCTTGTTTGCTGATCTCAGCAGGGGGCTTATTTAAAACTGTATCCAGGAATGCTATGGGTGTGACTTGAGGCTCTGAAGCCCTCTTCTGCCAGTTAATTTCTCTGGGGATGGGTTGCTTTCTCAGCTTTAGTAGGGGGAGGTGTATCTCAGATCTCCATGGAGACCTGAGTTACTGCCCCTCCTCCCCACTTCTTATTTTCAGCTGTGTCTTGTTTCGCTGAATGGAGCTAGAGAGATGTCTGTATCTCTGTGACCTGGAAGTACTTTTGTATTTTGCTTTGTGGAAAGATCAGCCCCTCCCCCAGTTATGGCCGCCTCCAGCACTGAATGAGTCTGCTTTTCATGTCATCACCTGTATTCCTCTCCCCTTCACCATCTGTCTCTCTCTCTCTCTCCTTTCTTTTTGGAAGAAAAGTGGGCCCTTTCAACACACCTCGTTCCCTCGTCACCAGGCAAGTGGCTGTGAGCAGTATTTACTGCTCTTTTCCTTGGAGTGAGAGCCCATCCTCACACCCATCCCCCCCCCTTTCCTGTAAGCAGGGGAGATTCAGGCGCTCCCTACCAGGTTTGTTGTGGCTTCTTCTTTGCTCCTTGGTTCTTGAAAGCTGTTCTTGTAGTCCAGATTTGGTTTTTCACGCTGATTGTTCATAAATTAGTTTATAATCCAGTTTGGTGGTGTGAGCTGGGAGTCTGTGCGTCTGCCTACTGCGCTGCCATCTTCAGGTCCTCAATTTTACTTGATTTTTAACTGACATGTTGCACTGAACCATCTTATCGAATAAGCATTGCATAATGATCATTATAGGTGATTTGTTCTTGGAATGTTTCCAGTGTCATATTAAGATAAATGTAAGAGCTGACCTGTTAGTTCAGGTCGTCTGGAAACAACACGGTTGTGGTGCGGGTTCAGTTCCCAGTCACTCATACGGGAAGCAACCAATGAATGTACAACTGAGGGGAACAACAAATGAATGCTTCCCTTTTTCCTCCCTCCTTGCTCCCTTCCTCTCTTTGTCTTTCAATCAATAAAAATAAATTAAGTGCTAGCCAGATAGCTTTGTTGGTTGGAGCATTCTTCCAGAGCTTGGAGGTTTTCAGTTTAATCCCCGGTCAGGGCACAGATAGGAGCAGTTCGATGTTCCTGTCTCTCTCTTTCTCTCTCTCTCTCTCTCTCTCTCTCTGCCTCTCTCTAATATACAGGTATTGATCGACTTACAACCTATGCAACTTACGACCATTTGACTTTACAACCACAATTGCTAGCCATGACTGCTCCGCGTCTGGCAGCACAAGCGTTGCCAAGCTGGGCGTATGACAGTGATGGCCAATAAAATGTTTCATACATGTTTATATATTTTGATATGTTTTGCAATTGGGAAAATCCTATGGTATTTTTTACACCTGTATTTTGTATTTTTGTATGCACCTGTATTTTATAATTTTGTATGTTTTGCAAATATTAAACCAGTTGTACTGGTAATGCAGTGTTTTACTTAAACCTGACGAATGTAAAAATAAGAAACAAAATGGTGTAGAGATGATACAAATGGCATAAAATGAACAAAGAAAATTATGATATATAACAATAATAAAGGAAAATTATGACAAAATATGACTTAAAGATATTTATAACATCATTTCACAGTACTGTACATATAGCCTACTCAACTTATGACCAAATCGTGTTACGACCGGTCTGTTGGAAACAATCATGGTCATAAGTCAAGCACTAGCACTAAATTTATATATATATAAATTTAGACCGTTCATGTAGAATACAATCTGTGGGTATGAGGAATACTGCAATTAAAAGGGCCATATTAACTAAACTCTTTTAAAAAGTTAAGTAGTAATTTTGTCACATAGTACCTTATTCATATTTAATCAAATGTTGCTTGCTATCCAGAAAGAGAAAATGGCTTTAAGGGATGAATAAACTGCCTGAATTTAATGGACCATCCCTTTAAATCAGAAGTGCACTGTCTTGGTGGGTTCTACAATGAAAATGCTAGTTTCTGTGTTCAAGTTATAATTTAAATTGGAGTTGGGCAAAGATGCACTATTCTCTCAGTTTAAATGCCCTAGAGGACTTTTACACTAGAAACAGGGACAACTTAGAGGTATGCTAAATCACACCAGAACTCTAGCCCACCTTGTGTCAGCTCAGGCCATAAATGGATTAAGGTGATTTATGCTCTATCTGCCTATAAACGGAAGAAGAGTCCTCTCTGGTAGAAACGTCATTTAGAGTATGCATTCTCAGTGGAGGCTAATACCTCATCCAAGGGAGTAAAAATTGGTTCATGAGGGTTGAAAACTGTTGAATATGACAGATGTCTGTTGTCCTTCAAAGGCCCACCATACATAAAGAGTTATATGAAGTGTCTGTATATACAGCTCCGTATAAAATGTCATGGGCAGAGTGGGGAAACACTGACTTAGAGCCTCTTCATTTTTTAATTACAACACTTGATGATCAAGAGTTATAGATATGTGAGACACTGGATCATATGGCCAAAAGACAGGAGAAAGGAAAAACAACATGCATTATAGTTGCAATATTGCGCCAAAGGTTGAAGTTAGAATGTAGGGACTTATAAGTAATGTGACTAATATTTTCAAGAAAAATAGACCAAAGCTTAGAAAATTTCACCAGAGTTAAAATTTAAAAAAAATAAAATATCTGAAATTAAGAACTCTGTAAATAGATTAGATATAGCCAAAAACAAGATTAGTAACTTGAAATCCAGGCTAATAGAAAATATCCAGCTGAACCAGAAAGAAGAAATAAAATATGCCAGTATTTCTACTCTCTAATGATTTGAGAAGGACCACCTTTTCCCACATATCTCCCAACAGTAGATATATTGAACCTTTATATTTTGCCATTTTATGTATAAAGTGATATTTCATTGTTACTCTAATTCACATTTCATTCACTAACAAAACACTTTATCAGCTTTTCATTCTATTTTGCTATTTAGATGTTCTTTTTAAAGAAATATCTATTCATGTATTTCCCATTATGATTCTGGGATCGTTTGTGTTTTTCTTATCAATTTGTATATTTTTTTGGTATATGATATATAAATCTTTCATCTTCATTACAAACATATTTCTAGATCTATATACAGAACATTTGTGATTAATATGCTATTTAATTTTGAAGCACAGAAATCTGGAATTGTATATTTAGAATTATACTGGAAGACTATATGGTAAAAAATGGCTTTCACAAAATGATTCTAAATTATGTTCACAGGAACAGTCATTATTTTCTGTATTCCAAACTGTCATATATATGATCATATGTGCACGTATCTTATAATTACCCTTGCATTTAGCTTGTATGACAAATGCTCTTAAAAATAGTTTCATGTTCTCAGTTGAATTTCTTCATGACTTCTTTCTTGGACTTGGTTTAATTACGTCAGATTACTTTATGCCCAGAAATTAATTAATATAACCACTGTCTGATTTTTAATTTAGGTATAATTAAATAGCTAGTAGCTTTTATGCAGTTCAAGGGTATCATTCTGTTGATACAAATTTGAGAGTGTCTTTGTGTGAGAGTAAGAGAAAGCAAGTTTGATGTTTCCTTGAAGATCTAGAATCATTCAATTATAGGCATGCATATGTACAGAAAATCTCTAGTGATTTCTTCCTGTCCTGGTGAAGTAGCCATACAGGTAGCATGCCTCTTTTTCATTGAGGGTAATTATGTCATGAAAGGGAGTTTACCCAAGGATTACTTGTTTTGGCTTTGAAGACTGACCATCCCAGTACTACCACTTACCACTTCACTTGGCTTTGGACAAGTTAAATAAGCTTTGTACGTCTTAATTTCATTACCAGTCAAATGAGGTTGATGATAGTATCTACCTCATAGAATTAAATGTGAAAATGCATGCCAAGTGCTATCCCAGAGCAAGCACTTATAAATGGAAGCTGTGGTTAGCACTTCTAATAAAACATGCCTGTTCACATTGCAGTGGTGGGATTACAATAATTTATTTAACTACTGGTTCTCTGCCCTGATGACTGTTTTAAATACAAAGAAAGATATACCAAAAAGTAGTTTATTATTTCATGCATTTAATACTTAACTAAGAATGACAATAAAAGAGGTACATGAAACTAGATTATGCTATAAGAAAGGATATTAATGAAAAATATTAAATAATACCTGACAAGAAACAATAAGACTGCTATTTAAGATATTTCCATATTGCTTCTTGATTGGCGTCCTCACTTGCCATTTTTTTCACTTATGGACGGAATGAACACTACGGGCACTTAGAACACGCTGTTGCGAAGATGAACATTAAAAAGAGTAAGGAATGTAAATCTGTGATTTCCACATTGGGCCCACCCTAGAGAGAACCCTGATTACAAGTTCCATTTTAACAACCGGTTCGCTGAACTCAACAAAAAATTAAGTATCAGTTCTGCCGAACCTTGTGAACTGGCTGAATCCCACCACTGTCATATTGTGGTAAAAGTACGGAGTGCTGAACAAATGGCTACCGAGCATGAAAATGCAGAGGTCACACTCTGTGATTAAGGAGGGTTTAAAGATTCTTCCCTTTTTACTAAAGTTGTGAGTGCTTTTAAAAAGAGTCAGAGACTTGACTTGGTGGCGGTGAGGGTGGGAGGTTGGTGGTGAACACACAATACCGTGTTCAGAGATATATTGTAGAGTTGGGCACCTGAAACCTGTATGCTTATGTTAGCAAGTGTCACCCTAAGAAATTCAATCAAAAACTGTAGACAGTGACTGCAGGAATGTTTCAGGTGCCTAAATAACTTGTATTGTCATTATCTTGTGGAATTTGTAGCACAACAGTTGAAATGTATTTATGAAAAATTAAGATGGCAAATTCCAATAGGCTCATTTGTTTATTGAATTGCATGGTGAATTCACTCTCTCAAGTTTTGTCTTAAGGCAAAATTTATTACTAATAGTATTTGAAACTTCTCAGTATTTATTTGAGTATTTCCATTCTATCTGCTGGAATATGGGACTATGAATTGTAATACTGAAAAATATATGCTTATAGAAAAACAATATGCTGTCTTTTCCCTGTGGTAGCACTCTGAAATGTTTTGAAGCTGTGTTTTATGCCTGTGCTTTATTTTTTTAAATAATCAAAGTGAGAACATGATAAATGGTAGAAATTTCAAAATAATTCTGAGGTAGCAAAGGTATGCTTAGTATTCACTGGTCTTCTTTCTCTAAATCAGTTTCAGATTTCAAGTAACCTCGAGAGTTCTTATAAAGTTAATCTTACATATCTTACGTAGATGACAAGACTTTAAAATATAGGGAATCCCCTCCCTATGTTTTGCTTTATGGATTTGTTAGATTTGATGTGTATTATTCCTATTTTTGAAACATTGTTGGGAATTATCCGATTTGGCTACTTAAAAAGAAAATAACTTACAATTTCTATTTTATTCTGAATGTCTTTGGTGCACCTAATTGCTTTCTGCACTGCCATACATATTATGTTACATTGGTTTCTAAAATAATATGCTTATTTTTCCACCAGTAGAGAAAATTAGTTCTGAATAGCCTAGATGATAAGCAATGAGTTTTATTGTGTATAGCTGTTTCAAAGGTCACTGAGTGCTTTTAAAACAAAAATCTTTAAAAGCCATTTTTGGGTTATACCCTTTTGCTCGTTAAAAGATTCCATCATGATAGTGAAGTTACAACTTTTATTAAGTTGGTGGTAATTCCGCTTTAAATTGAAACTGTGTTAGAATAATAGAAGATACTAGAACTTCTTTCTACATAGAACTGTTTCTTTACAAGAGATAACATTTGTAACACATCTATCACAGTGTCTGACACAATGCATCTCAATCTTCCCTCTTTTCTTTTCTCCTTCCCATGTGTGTATACTATGTTACTTCCGAAGCCTCTTCCCAAGAGTTATAGAAACACATAAATTTATGGCTGTGTTCTGCATCAGTTTTCTTTAGTAGTCTAATAAATTACCATAGACTTAATGGCTTAAAACCACACACATTTATTATTTCACAGTTCTATAGATCTGAAGTCTGAACAGTGCTCTCAGCTGGATTCTTTTCCCAGCTCACATGGTTGTCAGAATTCTGTTTTTTACAATTGCAGAGCTCTTACATTTCACCCTCTTTGAAAGGATTTACCTAATTAGGTCAGGCCCACCCAGAGTAATCCCATTTTGATTAACTCAGAGTCAGCAGATTAATAACCAAATCATGGGAGTAATATTTCATCATCTTTGCAGGTCTGCCTACAGTGGACAGGGGAAGGGGAGGATACAAGAGTGTCACTTATTGGGAACCTTAGAATTCTGCCTACCATGTGGAAGGGAATACATGAACATCTGTTGATAACCCCCTGGTTGCTAGACACAGTATTATGACCTCCATTTTACAAATGAGTAAAACTTAGACTCACAGAGGCTAAATCACTGGCATAAGATCTCATTGACTTCAAGAGCCAAACAAAAAACCCTGGAGGTGAAATCTACATGTGAACAAAAGCCTTGTTTTCAGTGGCTTTTTCATAAACATTCTCAGGTTTTCAAATGAGCTCTTTTTTTTAACAGTTCACAATTAGATTGGTTGTTTAAAACCTATGAGCACATTTCTCCAGGGAATCTATGGTATACATGATGGTGAGTTCCTTTCTACTGAATCCAAGTTAGCATATGTTCTCAGGGAGCTTGTCTTCAGAGAGTCCAGAACCTCCCAGGTCCTGCCCCCTGAACCCCATGGAGGCAGTGGAAACTCCTGGCCCTGCGGAGCTGCTGGGGCTGCCTTGTGTGGGACTGCTCCTGAGAGGGGGGGGGTCTCCAAGGCCCAGGCAGGAGACTGCCCACCCTGAACCCCATGGAGGCAGTGGAAACTCCTGGCCCTGCGGAGCTGCTGGGGCTGCCTTGTGTGGGACAGCTCCTGAGAGGGGGGGTCTCCAAGGCCCAGGCAGGAGACTGCCCACCCTGAACCCCATGGAGGCAGTGGAAACTCCTGGCCCTGCGGAGCTGCTGGGGCTGCCTTGTGTGGGACTGCTCCTGAGAGGGGGGGTCTCCAAGGCCCAGGCAGGAGACTGCCCACCCTGAACCCCATGGAGGCAGTGGAAACTCCTGGCCCTGTGGAGCTGCTGGGGCTGCCTTATGTGGGACAGCTCCTGAGAGGGGGGGTCTCCAAGGCCCAGGCAGGAGACTGCCCACCCTGAACCCCATGGAGGCAATGGAAACTCCTGGCCCTGCGGAGCTGCTGGGGCTGCCTTGTGTGGGACAGCTCCTGAGAGAGGGGTCTCCAAGGCCCCGGCCACCCAGGGAGGGCAGGAAAATCTTCCAGCATTGTGAAATTGGGATCATATTTATCAATTAGGTAACTATGTTATACTCTCTATGCTGTAATCTTATTAGAAATGAATTATCTTTAACATAGAATCAGCCATGTAGCTCTATCAGGTGTTGGAATGGTGCCATTAACCTTACACAGGTGGTTGTGTTTGAAATGTTTTTATCACTTTTTTTTTTTTTAATTAAGTGAGAGTCAGGGAGGCAGTGAGATAGACTCCCACATGGGTCTGGACTGGGAGCCACCTGGCAAGCCCCCTACCAGGTGGTGCTCTGATCATCTAGGCCCGGGTCTCTGCTCTGTTGCTCAGCAATTGATATATATTTTTTAGCGCCTGAGGCAGAGGCCATAGAGCCATCCTCAGTGCCCAGGGTCAACTCGCTCAGATCACTGGCTGCCGGAGAGGAAGGGGTGGAGGTGGGGAGGAGGGGTGGAGAAGCAGATGGTCACTTCTCCTGACCGGGAATCGAACCCGGGACTTGCACATGCCGGCGAATGCGCTACCACTGTGCCAACTGGCCAGGGCCTGACCCTGCTTTTTAATCTTTTAGTTTTTTTCAATCATGTGCTTTTGAAGGCTTACAAGGCTTAGATCCAACTAACACCTTCATGTTAGGTGGAATAGTGTCAAAAGCACGCAGCCACAGCCTCCCTGTCTCTTTCCACCCCATCCTGAGGTCCATCACGTCACTGTCTTTAAAATGGTCTTGAGAACAAAAGGAGGGATGTAAAGTGACTCTCAGGAAGCCCCCAGGGAGGAGGAGGCACTCACAGACCAAGTTATTGAGGAGAATTGAGACCAAGCTCATGACTAGAAGACAGGAGGACCCGTGTC
Source organism: Saccopteryx bilineata (assembly GCF_036850765.1). NCBI lineage: Eukaryota > Metazoa > Chordata > Mammalia > Chiroptera > Emballonuridae > Saccopteryx > Saccopteryx bilineata. The sequence continues at coordinate 262,545,715 of NC_089490.1, read as the reverse complement.
TGTGGAAGGTCAGGTCGAAAGTGACTGAGAAGAGGGCGAGCAGTGGGGAAGCGTGTCTGCTGTTCCTTCTCTCTATCTCTTTCTGTAGCTTTGGCTTCCATGTCACACACGCCTTACTGTCACACTCGGTGGCTGAGAAGCAACTGCGGAGCCTGATGGATCTGAGGAACCGGATAGCGAGTTTGGCCTAAATTTAAACTTTGTATGTGTATGGGGAGGGGACTGTTATCATTTTTTTTTTGTATTTTTTTATTGATTTTAATTTATTGTGTTTACATAGATTCTAGTGTTGCCCCGAATGCACCCCCCTCCCCCATATTCTCCTCAACATAAACTTCGTTGTTGTTTTTTAATCCTGAATTTTACTTCCATTTTATTCACCGCCTCAGGTAAAATAATAAATAAGTAAATGAATTCTATTTCCTCTTGATTTTCATTTCGGGTTATTCAAACATGTATGGCTGACAGCCTTCACAGGAAGGACGTGGCCCGATGTTTTATTCAGGGCACTGCTGCTCTGCCCTTTGGTGCTGCGCTTCCGATTGCCGGGCCAGTGCCGGAGAGGGTGTCAGGGATGTTTGCCAGCAGTAAATGACAAGCGGCAATAATGTCTGTGGTGAGCATTTGAGGCGTATTGGAAATGACTGTGGCAGCCTCTCTTTCACGGAAGTGTGTTTGTTCCCTACACCATGCTCAAAGTTCTGTCTAAATTCTGCCCTCGCATAGTAGATTCAGGTCTTATCTCATGAGTGGAGGAAAAATCACCTAGAATGCAATTAAGAGTGGGAAATGCATATAAGTACAGGGAAGCTTTTAAGGCAGATTGTTTTTAAATAATTCCATGCCTTTGGAACAAATGGCATTCCTCCTTTAGGGTGTCTACCTCCTTGTTCATTGGCTGCAGGGAAATCTTCTAAAGATCATTACCTGAGTGCCCCCCATTGAAATGTAAATAAAATGAATGATTATGTCTTGATTATGGGTCCAGTGTTTATGAGGTTCTTGGTAACATGCCGCATAAATTTTAAGTATGTGAGTAACTTCTCTTAGGGACAGTCAGTGTGAGAGTATTTTATTTTTCTTTCCTATTGTTTTTATGATGTACTAATTCTTTTCACCTCTGAATTTTTTTATTGTTGTTTCTGCCCTAGAAGAAATAGGGCCGGCCCTGGAAAATGGATATGTTTTTTTCTGAATGATTTTTATGGTCCCTGTAGGGTTTGGACAAGACCTGAGTGAGTTTCTGCCTGATCTTGACCTGTCAAAGGAGCATTAAAATAAAAGAACACAGTAGCCATCTCCACACAAAGAAACTGTATGAACATTTCTCTCTTCTGCCTCTTCTCCTAAAGCACTCAAATTTCAAGTCTTTACTTTTATGGAAATCACAAGGGACCAGGTTGACACTGTTTTCTGGTTATGTAGGGATTTCAAGTGTTTTAAGCTTTCTACTCTGCCATCTAGATATTGGAAGCTAGCTTCCCACTCACCAAGCTGCTCAACTCCACTTTCCCTGCAGTCCTTTCTTTCTAGAAGAATTATACTGAAATGTATACAAGACAGCCTCTTCTCTGCCATAATCCTTGCCCATCCTGCAAGGCATGGCTATGGCAAGGGACAGATTAGCCCTTAAAGCTTATATAAGTTAGCAAAGCCTGGTTGGGCCCCTCAGGAAAAGAAAGTTAAATTTTACTTTGGATTTGTGATTGTGGGTACATTTCATGTCTTAACGTTAGGTCTCAGGAACTTCACCCTGAGAGGCAAAAATAGCCTGTGATGTGAGGGGGCAGCTTGGAACTGAAATCGGTGAAGACACATTAACATTCCTTAATTATCTCATGTTGTCCCAGGGCTTTAAAACAAAAATCTCTTCCCTGCAAGATGCGAAGGAAAATAGAGTATCTAGTTGACTGTCTTCTCATACAAGGTGACTGCCCCTCTCATGCGCCAGGTCCCATCCCTTTCTGAGTGCCACCGTTGTAGAGGAGGAGGGAGAGTAGTGAAGGAGACCCATGGCTTCCAGGATTCAACCATGCTCAGAGGCTGAGCTCCCAGGTTGGCTGAGCAGACAGAAAGGAAAGGCAGAGCTGAGAACCCTATTGAAGGCTGAATTGCACGGTGTATCATGCAGTTGAAGCCTGCGTTCTGTTGGGATGACAAGAGGTATATACAACCTGATTCTAAGTTTTAGGTTATCTGGGGAGGACAAGGCATTACTGGTATCCACGTATAAACTCTCTGTCGCTAGAGATTCCTCTTTGAGTTCTCTGTTCTTTGGTATGGTAACAGAATTATTAAAATGTGTGGTTCGACATTCTTCTTTTTCATGCCTTGATGTCCAAAGCCTTTTTGTTGCCTCAACTCAGGTCCAGGGCGGGGCAAAGCACTTCAGTCTTTCTCTCAAGATAGCTCTCAGCTGTCCTCCAAAGCAGTGACATGACTATTATTGCTATTCACAGATGATGCCATCTGTATCACTGGCTTGGATGAGTTAAGAAAAACATGGCATTGTGGGCTTCTCAAGGCAGCCCAGAGTAATTCTGGTTTTTCTAGTTCAGAATGGGAACTGGGCCTTCTAGAAATAATCTCCCAGTTGAATGTAATGCCTTTGCCTCCTATGACTATACTACTTTCAGTAATCTTTCTTAACTCCTTGCGTTGTCGAGTATTTATGGAATGCCTCCCATGTGTGAGCATTGTGCTAATTAAGCATTTAGTATAAAATGGTAAACAGAAAAGGTATGACCCCTGCCCTTATGCAGGTTATATTAATGTATATTATTTTACATGTATCTTGATTGTGACAGATGCTCTGAAGGGAAAGAGAAGAATGTTTTAGGTGAGGATAAATTGTGGGTCTAATTTAGACTGGGAGGCAGGGGACATTTCTTTGAGCAAATTATACTTAAGCTGAGGTAAATATTTTAATTTAGTAAAAAGAAAGACTTTTTAAGATAAAATTTGGGCAGTGCCGTTTATCACAGGGTTCTGTAAGCATTTGAAATCATAGATCCTTTAGTTATATTTAAATTTCACAGTGTTACCAAAAGAAAGTAGAACAATTCAAAGTGTATAAAATGTTTATAAGCAATGATCTGTGTTAAGGGGAAGAACACTGAAGATTGTGATAAAATAGTTGGATGTGGCAATAGTGGGAGTTAGAAACAAATGTACTTCTAGATAATGAAGGAAATGACTTATTTTGGAAATCAGAAAGGTCTGCGTTCAGATCAATAAACTGAGTAACGGGTATGTGATAGACAGTGTTCTAGGAGGTGAATAAGATGCCAGCCCTCTACAGGTGTACCTTTTAGTTCACAAACAAATGATGCTCTTCAACAATCCTTAAATCCTTAAAACATTCACTGTCTCGTTCAAGAGGCACTTGCTCTTTAGAGAGAGCAGGTGTTTTAGCACAATGTTACTAGTATTAGGTCAAGTAAATAAAAATAAAGTTAATTAGGATTATTTGAATGGATCTATATTGAATGTTATATACTATAAAGGTAGCCTGTATCTTCCCACTCAACCTTCTAATACTTACGGAGCATTGTGAAATCGATCCTTCACTAGGCTATAGAGAGTAATCTTAATAAATTATCAAAGCATACTATTAAAGCTTCTCTTCTTTTCCTAGCTGGGTGACATTGGACAAGTTAATTACTACCTCTCTACCTCCCTCTTCTGATTTATAAAATGGAGATAATTATACCAAGAGGTGGAAGTATAGGAAATTGACACATAAGTGTTAAATGTTGTAGTACAGCAGTAGAAATTAATGTTAATGTTGTCAAGTTTTAGAAATACATTCTCCTGAATAACCATTAAAAGAAAAACATAAAAATTACAACTAGAAATTCTACAGAAGATAATAGTAATGGTCAAGCCAAATGCTACAGATATTACAATTTATTCAGGTCCTGCTTAGGAGAAACTCAATACAGAGTATCCTCGGGTTATGACAGTCTCAACATATGACATTTTGAGTTTATGTTGCTCACTCACATAAAAACTTTAAAAAATTGAGACATGAGTGTTTCAGCTTACTCTGTTAGCATCATATTTACAGACATGGGTGAACTAGTTCCAGACTAGCCTGGAACAATTCTTTAAAAAGTAGAGAGGCCTGCAACAGATCCTGTACCCTGTACTGTAATCAGCTGCTTCTCCAGATGAAACACCTGTAGTGCAGGTAGAATCATCTCCAGCGTCTCCTGCATGTTCCTTAGACAATCCTGACTCACCTGACCCAGTATCTCCAGCACTTTCTGCAGGTTCTTCTGCCTCTCCAGCTTCCTCCTCCCAATAGGTCACTCTCTCCCACCTTGTGATGCCCCTTCCAGTGTGCAAGCCAACCACAGGAATAAAGGTAAGGAATTTTTTTATGCTCATTTTTTTGGTCATTTTTTCTGTTACTTCAGTGTACAGTACAGTGTATTTATGTCCTTTTCCTTTTTCTGTGGCTTAGCTGTGTTTTCCTGTTCTAGATTATGATTTTACAACTGTGTTAGGATAGGTAAGTGACTAAGGCTAGGGTGTGTTTCAGCTTACACCAAAATTTGGGTTATGTCACTGTTGTAGAAACAGAACTGTGTGGTAACCTGAGGACACCCTGTAATTTGAAATGCGTGTTTTCATATATTTCTACAGAATGCATTTCGTGTGTTCAGGTGACCCATCTCCACGTAGAGCTCAGTGGTCACTTGGTATTCTTGCTAAGTTCATTGACCTTTAGGTTCCATGTGTTGCTTATTTCAGCAATTCCCAGGGTCCCTGGAAAGGTGATAGATTTGCACTGAAAGATTATCATTTTATTTAGCTATTTCTAGAAGAGATGGGGATAGGAGAAGGAGTTTCAGGGAAAAGCACACAAAAATGTGCTATTTGTACTTGGGGCTGCGTTCTCTTTCTTATCTTCTTTTTATGAGGGGGCAGCTTTCACAAGCTGCAAAACAAAGTTGATTGTGAGGGAAAGGAGACACAACATACTCTTACTTAAAACTTTAAAAAAATACACAGTGGCAAATATGGGAAAATATTACATGAACAACATGTCATTCTCTGTGCATTGCTTGGCTGATGGAAATAGACAGAGGTAGGTTCTCTTTCTCTTTTTTGCTCACATAAAAATGCCTGAAGTCCAAGCAGATATGGTGACCACAAAGCCAACATTAGTTTTGCTATTCTTAATTTGACCTCTTTTACTATTTAGGAAAACTTGAAATATGAGAATGAAGATACATTTCAAACTGTTGTAAAGACAAATAAGTTTGAGTAAACTTGTCACTCTCTCACTTCCTTCCTCCTTCCCTCTCTTTTTCTCCCAGAATATAACCAATAAAACCTTTACTATCAAATTCTACTTTTTTAAGCCAGGAAAACATTTTATAATAAAACAAGAAAATATTAATTTTTTAAATTGTTTCATGTATTTTGCACACAGTTGATATTCAGTAGATGTTTGTTAAAGAAGTGGTGGTGTCCCTGGCCAGTTGGCTCAGTGGGTAGGATATCGGCCTGGTGTGCAGACGTTTAAGGTTCGATTCCTGGTCAGGGCACACATGAGAAGTGGCTCTCTGCTTCTTTCCCCCTTCTTTCTCTTCTCCTCTCACAGCCAGTGTCTCGATTGGTTAGAATGTCAGCCCCAGGTGCTGAGGATAGCCAGTTGGTCTGAACATCAGCCCCTGACAGGGGTTGACAGGTGAATCCTGCTCAGGTGCATGAGGGTGTCTGTATTTCTATCTCCATTCCTATCATTATTTTTTTTAAAAAGAAGGAATGGTAGTTACCAAACATGCAGTCTAAAGAAATGATGTATTTTTTTCATCTATCTGCTAATCTCCAGAGCATGTGTTGTACCTGCTGATTCACATCCAGTACTTTGGTGTATTATTTCCAGTGGCAGAGAAACACATACATCTAGGCCATCTATTATGGGTTGTTAGGTTATCATAGTATTTCATAACTAAAGGTTATGCTTGACTTGGAATCAAGTAAGTTATGCTGGGGGAAGAATTTTAAGAAACATGAGCATTTTTACAAGAAAAATGTAGACCTTTGGTGATGATGCCAACATTGGTGCCCCTTCTTTATTCATTGTCTCCCTCAGGCTCCAGAGCATGCTGTCCATAAATGTTGATACCATTTCCCTAAAAGAGTTTATTGCATATGGCCTCATGTTTAAAATTTGCTGACGATTATCTGAATTCTTTTTTCCTTCAACTGCTGTAAATTACCATTCTACTCTTCCATTAAAAAGATAAGATTTCCCTTTTATTTGTGAATCTGCTCTTTTAGTTCTCTAGAATACTGACTCACCTGGCCACTCTTGGTCGTGGACTAAAAAAAGAAATCCTTTTCTGTGACTTATTTTTAAGACTCTGTGCTCTGAATCAATAAAGAAATCTTTTCCTTCCCTAATCTCAGAAAGGTCTGGTTTCTATCCTTTTTCTCTTTCAAGGGGAAAAGGGACAATTCTTAGCTCTAATCCACACCACAGATGTCTCTTAAATTCAGGATTCAGAATGAGAGTTGGTTCTGAAGGACACAGTTATGCTTAGTGCATGGAGAACAGTGTGTAACAGACTCCATTCTGTGTTCAGTAATCAACCAGAATCCTGGAAGTGGAGAGATTTGTGCACCTATTTATAAAATTCTTGGCCCTGGCCTATTGGTTCAGTGGTAGAGCATCGGCCCAGTGTGTAGATGTCCTGGGTTAGATTCCTGGACAGGGCACACAGGAGAAGTACCCATCTGCTTCTCCACCCCTTCTCCTCTCACTTCTCTTTCTCTCTCTCTTCTCCTCCCCTCCTGCATCCAAAGCTCTATTAGAGAGGGTTGGCCCCGGGCACTGAGAATGGCTCCATGGCCTCTGCCTCAGGTGCTAAAAAATGGCTCTGGTTGCAACAGAGCAAGGGCCCCAGATGGGCAGAGCATTGCCCCCTAGTGGGCTTGCTGGTAGATCCCAGTTGGGGTGCATGTGAGAGCCTATCCCTGCCTCCGCTCCTCTCACTGAATTAAATAAATAAATATTCTCATGGAACTTCATTATTTTGTCATGTGGAAAAAAAAATCTTAATTGCATAATTCACAACTTGAAAATTAAAAATATTAAAAATAAGACATATTAGTACAGCCTATTAAAGAGGGCTTTTCTCTAATGAGGAACTCTGCACATGTCGATTGAGCTCTTGAAGAAAAATGGTGTGGCTGGTAATGGATCAGGCCACGTGTAGTTAAGCTGTCAACAGAAATGGAAAATAGTAAGGATAGTGCTACACTCTATCCCAGGGGTCGGGAACCTATGGCTCGCCAGCCAGATGTGGCTCTTTTGATGGCTGCATCTGGCTCTCAGACAAATATTTAATAAAAAAATAATAACATTAAAAATATAAAACATTCTCATGTATTACAATCCATTCATTTCCTACCGCTCATGTTCATGGTTGCGGGTGGCTGGAGCCAATCACAGCTGTCTTCCGGGACAACACCAAATTTTTATTGGATAATGCGTAACATACACGGGTTGTTGTATGGCTCTCACGGAATTACATTTTAAAATATGTGGCATTCATGGCTCTTTCAGCCAAAAAGGTTCCTGACCTCTGCTCTATACCCATGATAATCTGTTGAAATAGGAGATAACTAGCCATGATGGTATTGAGTGTGGAAATAGAATTCTTTATTAGTTATTACCTTTAAAGATTCCTTTGTAGTTCATGATGCTTCTTCTCAAGTCCTATATCACTTAATATTTTTGTCTGTTGGCCGTTTTTGATATTTAGAATTTTTCAACAAGTATCTTATTCAATGTTTTCCAAAATTCTACTGAATTTTTTTTTTTAATATGAGTTAAATGTGTGGAATATCTTACCTAGAAAATACTCCTGGAATAATTTTGTCAAGTAACTCAGTGTCTATACCAGGGGTAGTCAACCTTTTTATATCTATCGCTTTTGTGTCTCTGTTAGTAGTAAAATTTTCTAATTGCCCACTGGTTCCACAGTAATGGTGATTTATAAATTAGGGAAGTAACTTTACTTTATAAAATTTATAAAGCAGAGTTACAGCAAGTTAAAGCATATAATAATAATTACTTACCAAATACTTTATGTTGGATTTTTGCTACATTTGGCAGAATAAATCTTTATAGAACAATTTACTATAGTTAAATCTATCTTTTTATTTATACTTTGGTTGCTCTGCTACTGCCCACCATGAAAGCTGGAACACCCACTAGTGGGCGGTAGGGACCAGGTTGACTACCACTGTCTATACTTTAGGATCTGGAACAGTGTAATGTACTGTAATAAAAAGAAAAAGTAATTGGATTCAGAAAATATGATTTAAAACCCTGGCTGACTCACTTACTATCTGGCCAACTTAACTAATGTGGGTAAATAATAATTATTTTGGTCCCAGATAGTGCTGTAAAATTTACCCCTTTACTTTAGGATTCTGTATTTTCTGTATATTTGGGTTTCTGTTTTCCCATGGATTTGTCATTTTCTTTCATTTTCTATTTCCTTTGGTTCTGATTTAATTTACTTTTATTTTTTTTCTTTTATTTTTTGTTTTTATTTTAGTGAGAGGAGGGGAGGCAGAGAGACGGAATCCTGCATGTACCCCGACCGGGATCCACCTGGCAAGCCCACTGGAGGGTGATGCTCTGCCCATTTGGGGCCCTTGCTTTGTTGTTCAGCAACCAAGCCATTTTTTTTAGTGCCTGAGGCAGAAGCCACAGAGCCATCCTCAGTGCCTGAGGCCATGGCTGCAGGAGGGGAAGAAAGAGAGAAACAGAGAGAGAGAGGGAGGAAGAGAGAGAAAAGGGAGAGGGGAGAGGTAGAGAAGGAGATGGTCATTTTTCCTGTGTGCCCTCACTGGGAATCAAACCCAGGGCATCCACACGCCAGGCCAGCTTCTCCTGTGTGCCCTCACTGGGAATCAAACCCAGGGCATCCACACGCCAGGCCAGCTTCTCCTGTGTGCCCTCACTGGGAATCAAACCCAGGGCATCCACACGCCAGGCCAGCTTCTCCTGTGTGCCCTCACTGGGAACCAAACCCAGGGCATCCACACGCCAGGCCAGCTTCTCCTGTGTGCCCTCACTGGGAATCAAACCCAGGGCATCCACACGCCAGGCCAACCCTCTACCCCTGAGCCAACTGGTTAGGGCCTTACTTTTACTTTTTTTTTACCTTGCTTTATTTGTTACTTAAACAAATAATTATTGAGTGCCATATGTGTGTATTAGTATGTATTGCCGCAAATCCTGCATGGAGTGATGCAGAGTATAAATAAGTTTTTAAAAGGAGGGAGTTTATTTGAGAAGTGTTGGATAAAGCTGTAAAACCTTTAAAATAGATTCTTTGGTTTTATGAGAGATGCAGCTTGAGCCTTTGAGGAATCCCCAATTTCACAAGCTTGAGTAATTTTCACAAACTGGCACATCTGTATAACAAGCACTTAGGTCGGGAGACAGAAATTGTTTGGGCATCAGAAGTCCCCTTCATTCTTCCTGACACTATCGACCAGACACCATTCTACTCCACTCCACCCCCATAACCACTGGTTTTCCCTGAGTTTGAATTTCATGTTATAGGATAGCTGCACTTTCTTCTTTTTTTTTAAATTGTGATAAAATATACATAACAAAATTTACCATTGTAACCATTTGTAAATGTACAGTTCTGTGACACTAAGTACCTTCACATTGGTGTCCAACCATCACTGCTGTCCATCCACAGAACTTTTCCATCTTTCCAAACTGAAACTTTATACCCATTAAAGACTACTTCCCAGTTCTCATCATCCACCATTCTACTTTTTGTCTCTATGAATCTGACTACATAGGTACCTAATTTAAGTGGAATCATATAATATTTGTCCTCTTGTGACTGCTTTATTTTACTTAGCATAATATCTTTTTTTTTTTAATAGAGACAGGGAGAGAGTCAGAGAGGGATAGATTGGCACAGACAGATGGGAACAGAGAGAAATGAGAAGCATCAATCATCAGTTTTTCATTGCAACACCTTAGTTGTTCATTGATTGCTTTCTCATATGTGCCTTGACCGCGGGCCTTCAGCAGACTGAGTAACGCCTTCTCGAGCCAGAGACCTGGGTCCAAGCTGGTGAGCTTTGCTCAAACCAGGTGAGCCTGCTCTCAAGCTGGAGACCTCGGGGTCTCGAACCTGGGTCTTCCGCATCCCAGTCCAATGCTCTATCCACTGCGCCATCGCCTGGTCAGGCCTTAGCATAGTATCTTCAAGGTTCATTTATATTTATAGAAAATGCCAAAATTTCCATCCCTTTTAAGGCTAAATGACATTCTATTTTTGTATGTATCATATTTAGTTTATTCATTCATCAATGGAGATCTTGATAGCTTCCACCTTTTGGCTATTGTGAATAATGCTACAAACATGATTGTACTGTTCAAATCTCTGCTTTTACAAGTTGTGTGTGTACCCAAAAATGGATTACTGGATCATATGGTAATTCTATGTTTAATTTTTTGAGGAATCACCATATCATTTTCCACACTGGTGGCATCATTTTATATTCCCATAGAGTAGTTACATTTAACTTTCCTCAACATTATGTGTGTAAAATTTGTTGACATTGATGTGTAGCAGTGAGTCATTTCTTCTCATTGCTGTGTAACATTTCATCATGTAAATGTGCCACAATATTTTTAGCCATTCTACTATTGATGAGCATTTTGGTAATATGCAGTTTGGGGCCATTACAAGTCATACTACTTTTGCAGTGCATGTTATAGTGATGTCTCAAGTCCTGTCGTTTTGTTTAGTTTTATTTTCTTAACATGATGGAAAAGAAAGTGGTTAAAGAAATTATTTGTGTCACTGAAAAGCTTTCTGATTGTGTCACTTAGTAATCTTTACTACTATCACAAGTGAAAATATCTAACCCAAATTGGTCTAAGAGAAGGAACTTTGTTGAATCACATAATCACATGACTAGAACGCTTAGGTGTCCACCTCAAAGCATGTCTTGAGATCCGTGGCTCAGATGATTTCGTTTCTACAGAACTCTGTTCTTGTCTGTGCTGGCTCCATAGTAGATAACCAGTGCATGGAAATTAGGCAGTTTTAATAAGAGTGAGTAAAGCAAAATGCAGACATATAGCAAGGAATTACTGGTATTTGGCAGCTCATCTTTTTTTTTTTCTCTTTAATATTAATTTTATTCTTATCAAAATAATGTATATAAATAAATTTGCTACCAGGCTTATGGAAAACTAGAGAGCTCTGCCTCCCCCCGCCCCCACTCTCCTATCCTGCTTACCTGAGTGAACTTCTTCAAATCTCAGGGCTCTTTATTTTAATCATGTTCTCCCTAGTTCATAATAATGCATTTATGTTGCTCATTTTTATTTATCAAAGATATATATTATATACTGATTTTCTATTATGGAACATGAGAATTTAACTTTTATTATATCTCTTCTACCTCATTTTTGCATTTCCCAACTTCCCCGAATAGTAATATCACTACTGTAGTGGGACTTGGGTTTAAAACAATACTCAGTGTTCATATTAGTTTATCTACAAATTAGTTTCCTATTGCTCCTGTGACAAATTACCACAAACTTAGTATCTTAAAACAACACACATTTCCTGTTGTGCAGTTCTGGGGTCAGAGGTCAGAAATGGATCTTACAGGGCTGACAATCCAAGGCTCCGTTCTTTCTGGGGCTCCAGGAAGAGCCTGCTCCTGTTTGCAGCCTCAAGAGGCTGCCCCATTCCCACCTCTGCTTGCATTGCTCTGACGCTGACTTCTCTTGCCTCTCTCTTTCCTCATAGTGACCCTTGTGATTCATTGGACCCACACAGATAAATCCAGAGCACTTCTTAAGATCCTTAATTTAATGACATCAGCAAAGTCCCTTTGCCATGCAATCTATTCACAGATTCTGGGGATTATGACATCTGCAGATGGGTCATTATTCTGCTTACCATATATCATATATATATGCATGCTTCTGCTCTGCCCACCACTATATGTGTGTGTGTGTGTATATATGCGCTTCTGCTTCTCCCCCTCCTTCTCAACTGTGCACACCTTTTAAGAATATATAAATAATTGAACATTCAGGGAGAGTGATGCTCACTATCACTCCTGCCTTAGGGTTTTTATATTCCTTGCATAAGCCTTGAATCTAGAAAAGAGGAAAAAGTGAGAAAATATTGGACTGGAGAGATCTGTTCTTTAAATTTTATATGAGAAATAAAAACCCTTATGTTTAAATTCCATCCGCCCATGGGCCTCAGATCCAGGTACCTAGCTGGACTTGTAAGCCCCTCCCTTCACTGAGAGCCTCGGAGGGTCTGTGGAACTCATTTTGTATGTAGCTTGGGTCATCTTTGCAGAATTCCACGTCCAGTTGCTGCTCAGTTATGGCATGGAGAGCCTGGTAATTAGGTTTCTGTGACTTAGAGGCACTTCTGGGTTCCAGCTATAAAAAACCATTTCCCCTGAAAACAGGAAGAAGCATATAGATGCACTAAGGTTAGTAGCATTGTTGAGAGAGGAATTATGGATTGAGAAATGAAACAGTAAGACTGCTCTTTATTTTTTCTAAGCTGAGTGCAATGAAACTGGAACCAAAATGTGTAAAGTTGGCTAATGATGCCGAGGGTCCTGCAGAAATGGACCCTTGTTTTTAAAGCGGGGTTTCTAGAGCAGCACTGTTGATATGGGGTTGGGTAATTCTTCTCTGGGCAGGGCTGCCTTGTTCATTGAAACATATTTAGCAACATCCTTGGCCTCTTACCCACTGGCCGCCAGTAGCGGCAACCCCTTCTTCCCAGTTGTGACAGCCAAACATGTCCCTGGACATTGCCAACCCAAGTGGAGAACCGCAACTCTACAGAATGCCTGGGGGGCCCAACCTTAAGTTGTGCCACTGGGTTTGTTCACAACCCATATGGTCACCATTAATGTGACTGTGCTGTTCCCTTCCTGTAAGAATAGAAGGCTGTTTGACTCCAGCCTTGTTGTGTATATGTTTCCTGAGTCACATCAAAGTGCTTTAAGCCCATGTCCTCCCCACCCCTCCACCCGCTCAAATGCAGCACACTGTCATGTAGCCTGGGGCTCCCCAGTTTGTCCTTCCAGCCAGCGAAGCCTCTCTGGGTCTCCCTGGAGGAACTGAACAAGTACCTGTTCTCCAGTTTCTTGGAAGTCACTGTCTGAGGTCATTGTCGTGACACTCTTTAGTCACCTAAACACCTAACACCATGGAGAGCTGTAATTATAAGGAGAAAGACAGTGGGTTCTTAAGTTGGTGGTTTCAGCAATATAGAGAGGGTCACTTGTTCCGTTTTCAAGCAGTTATTGAATACTTCTGCGGGCTGCTCTTGGACCTGGAGATACACACAGTGCCCTTACCCTCTTGGAGCCTACTCTGATAGATGCAGAGACAATAACCAAGTAAATACAAAATATGGCAAGTGATAATAACTGCTGAGGACATAACACATTAGGATGAGGAGAAGAAAACTACTTGTGGGGAAGGCTTAGTTTCAAATACGGGGAAAATGTCTCTGGGGAAAGAGCTCCAGGCAGAGGGGAAGGAGGTCCAGAGGCCCTGCAGCAGGCCTGGACTTGGAGGACTGGAAGAAAACATCAAGGAGTGAGGGAGGAATTGCTGGGGAGGAGGCTGCAGAGGGTGGGCATATATGTGTCACATGGAGCTTTGTAGGCATGGTAAGAATTCTTCAAATTTTCATTAGATGGCCTGACCTGTGGTGGCGCAGTGGATAAAGCATCAACCTGGAAACGCTGAGGTTGCCAGTTCAAAACCCTGGGCTTGCCTGGTCAAGGCACATATGGGAGTTGATGCTTCTTGCTCCTCCCCCTTCTCTCTCTCTCTCTCTCTCTCTCTCCTTTCTATAATGAGTAAATAAAATCTTTTAAAAAAATTAGGCCTGACCTGTGCATCATATATATATGGCACAGTGGGATAAAGCGTCGACCTGGAACACTGAGGTCGCCAGTTCGAAACCTTGGGCTTGCCTGGTCAAGGCACATATGGGAGTTGATGCTTCCTGCTCCTCCCCCTTCTCTCTCTCTCTGTCTCTCTCTCTCACTCCTCTCTCTCTAAAAAAATCAATAAATAAAATATTTTTAAAAAATTAAAAAAAAATTTCATTAGACGAAATTTCAAACATGTATTAGAACAGTATAATGAACCCCTTACCCACCCAGCACCCAGAACTAATAAATAAAAGTTTTCTTTTAAATGTAGGATATTGTATTCTCCCTCTCCAGATTATTTTGAAGCAAATCCTGGACTTACTGTTTTAATCTGTGAATATTTTTGTATGTATCTCTAAAAGGTAGGGCATTAAAAGTGATCTGATTCCTGTACTAAAAAATAATAATGAGCATTATCAGATACCCTGTATGTATGTATATATACACACACATACAAACATAATATTTCTATATCTTCAAGGCCGGTGTGTATATGAATATGTGTATCTCATTTTCTAAGTGTTTGATTATATGTTTGACTTACAATTTGTTTGACATTAGGGCCCCAGAGCTTTCTGTGTCTCAGTACTTGATATTGTCTTTTACGACTTTTTTGAAACTTTAGGTTCTCCTCTCTCTTTTATTTCCTCATTTTGAAAATTTCCAGTTAAGAAACCAGCTCATTGTTAGAGGGACAATGTTTTACAGTCTAGCTTTTACTGGTCATGTCTCTGTGGTGTTGTCTCATATGTTCCTCTGTCCTTATACTTCTTATGCATTGGCATTTTGAGGTAGAGGCTTGGTTGTTATCCAGGGCATGTGGCTTTTTGATAAGACTATTGCATGCATGTTGCATTGTGAGGCACATAATGGCCAGTCCTCTCTCTCTCTCTTTATGGGGTCAGCACTCATTAACAGCCATCACCTAGATCCATTGATTTATGAGGATTTGATATTCTAATTGTCTCTCCTCCTTTATTGACCAATTAGAGTACTTCTGGAAAGAAAATCATTTTCCTTTATAGGAAATGCAATTCATAGGGAAATCAGGATCTTGATTTTTTTTTTCCCCCTTTACCAGTTTTCAAAATTAATGGAGCAAATTCCCTAGTATCTTGCAAAGGTGGCCCTGGCTTGTTTGATTCTTTTTCAGCATCCTTTCTTCCTTATCTTCTTGAATTCATGGCTTTAATTATTTGGTATGTTTTAATATTATTATTGTTTGTCATTTCTACTAATGTTTATCCTTTTTTTTGGCCAGGTTTGCTAAATTTTTGGCTTTTACTCAGAGTAAAAGGGAAGTTATTGGAAGGTTTTAAACATAGGAGTGATATATCCTGGAAAAGATCCTTCTGGAGTTTGTGTGGTCAACAAACCCATAGAGAGTACTAGGGAGAAAGTAGAGAAACTAGTTACCAGGAAGTTACAATAATCTAGTCAAGACATGTTGGATCTGGGGCAGGGTGGTGAGATGGAAAGAATGGTGAGATTCTGGATGTTCCGATTGCAAAGAAGCTTGTTTGGGGAGGAGGGGAGAGTGTGGAACAAAGTTGATCCCTCCTCGGGTTCCATTTTGTCTGTATTATTTCTTACTGTAATGCCTTTACACTAATCACAATTATTTGTTTACATTTTTGTCTGCCTCTCTTTGGTCACCAACCAATGACTATTTTCCCATTGTGGATTCATTGCCTCGAAAAGGTAGAGGGGATGGTTTGTTCTGTGAGCCCACATAGGACAAGTTAGTTCCTATTTGAACGACCCCAGAGCAAGTTGGCAGGTTAGGGTTTCAAGAAGGGTTCTGGGAACATCGTATGGACTTCCTCTAGCTCACATCTCTCTTTAAAAACAAGTGGCCCTCTAGATGGATGCAGAGTTGAAGGTGATTTTGTGAAAATGAGGGAAAAATGGGATTGAAGCATCAAGGCCATGATGCAGGATTGCATTTCAGCCCTCAGTTCCCTCTTTACCCAGCACCCTTGTTTCGGGCACATCCTGAACAGATGCCCATGGCATCCTGCATACAAAGGCCCACGGGACAAAAGTAAACACGCCGGAATCCAGTCCCAGCACTGCCACCACCGTGTGCCCTCAGTTTCTTCATCTGCAGAAAGATGGAGTTTGACGTCAGAGCCTTTTAAATTCAGCTACTTGACCGTTGTTCCACCACAGCATGGCACCATGCATGTGGACTTGAGGTGCTTGAAAACTAGAATTCTTGCTAAAATAAAATTCTAATTTGTTCTAGTATTTCTTCTCAATGAATCAGTGGCTGCCAAATTTTAAAATGCATTAGAGGAAGTGAGTCAAATACGTTATTCATACATGACAGTAAAAGTACAATCAGTCCCCCGTTATGAGCACTGTGACACATTGTATTTTCTAAAGAAACACAGGATAAAACTTTCAGACATTCGAAATACATGTTTTCTCCTTTTCCTTCCCTATTCGTATTTGGTTCCTTTAGTAAAGTATGTAGCACTGTGATTTCTTAAAAATCAGCTTGCAGCCCTGGCTGGGTAGCTCAGTCAGAGCACTGTTCCGAAACATGAAGGTTGGAGGTTCGATCTCCAATCAGGGCACATATGAGGATCAACCAATGAATGCATGAATAAGTGGAGCAAATCAATGTTTCTCTCTTTCTTTTTCTAAAAATCAACCAATAGATTTTAAAAAATTAGCTTGCAAATATAAAAATACCAGCTCCTATCTCTAGCGTTTCCAGTTTGTATATATTTTTCCATTGTGGGGTTTTGCCTGTTCACAGAAGTCTTTGCCTCAAGTTCAGCTTCCCCCAGATTAATGTAGTTAGTTTATTCCTCTAATGATTTCCATATATAGAAAAAAATCTAATTATTTTCACTGGGCATCCTTCCCCATGTCTCTATGTGGAACATGAATGATTTTGTTGCTTCTACCAAGAGTAAGCGGAACTTCCTCCAGGGTAACTGAATTCTATTTGAGAGCATCAACTGGAAGGTGGGGAATAGTTGAGATTTGCTGAGATAAACTCTTTACAAGTATGATACTGTGGCTTTATTTTTTTTTCCAGTCTGCGTGGTGAAAGGGACTTTTCATTTCACTGAGGTGAGAACTGGGTCTGTGAGTGGAGCGACTTTCTTTAAAAAAAAAAAAAAAATTAGAAACCAATTACTTGATATGCAGAGCTGAGAGCCTCCTTCCCTTCACGAAATCAGTGCAGCGTGCGCTGCCGTTAACCTGAGCAAAGCAGCTGACATCTCTTGATTACAGCTAGAGGTGGAAGGACCCAAACTTACAGGATCTCCCTCCCCCTCGAGAGATTGTTAGTCCAGTCCTTTCTAGAGGTTCGTTTTGGCTCTCTGTCATCACCGGGACGCTGGCAGGGGATGTGTGTCATGGTTACGATAGAGTGTGCTAACATATAACAACCATGAAAGCCCAGCGGGAAAGGCTACAGATTCCGGGGCTGACCTTGGAGTAAGTATTGTCTGTCTTTAATATTTTAATGCTTTCTGCATGGCACTCGCTTTCCTGCGACCAATAGCTATTTAGCATTTGTTTGTACTGACAGCCTCAGAGCACTGCAGTGTGAGGTGGAGGAACATGTCTTAAATGCATGGCATTTGGTTTCAGCTAATGTGGAAACCCAGACCCTGCATTTTGCATTGCAGTCCGAGGAAAAAAGCATTGCAGCATATTTAAAGTTACTAAAACCTCAGTGCTGGAAACATCTTAACAGCTCATTTGGAAAGAATGTATCAGCAGGCCATGGTGTGTCTGTCTTTTTCTCTTTCTCTCTTACTGTTTGTTTATCCCCATGCTGCCTTTTTCTAAAGAAAGGTCTCTGTCTGCATTGAATAATAGAAGACATGACAATGGATTAGAGTGCAAGAGAAGGATTATTTGTGACGTTCATTAGATGTGATCCATGTTTTATCTGTGCAACAGAATATTAATGAACTGTAGTACATTTTGAATTCTTTCTGCAGTCTCCAGCCCCTGCATGCAGTGTGTTTACCTAGTTGAGCTCTGTGTTTGCTTAGCTGTTTTTTTTTTTTTAACCCATTAACTCATCTGATTGTCTTCTGATTTGATGTCACCTGGTGAAAATGTCCATATCTAATCTGTGGCGCAGAAGTTAAACATCTGCGATGCAGGAAGTGTCAGCAAATTTTTATTTTAAATCTGTTAGTCAAAGATGCAGAAGCTGTGAGTTGGCCTGTGCTGGCACACTTATAATAACCAGTAAAATAGAAATCCGGGACAAAAGCACAAATAATCTCTTTTTCTAACTAACAATACAGATATAAAATTACATTTTGGGTCAAATCAGTACAAACCCAATTATCTCATACTAGACTGCTTCCAGGAAGAGCATGGTGCCCAGTCCCAGGATGAATTATTTCTCTTGAGTTCTGTAGCTGCATCATGCAAGATAAATTATTTTCTTAATTATTAAATTAAGAAAAACAGGACATTTCTGAAGTGATTGAAATACTTTTAAAATCAGTTCTTGCTCTAAAATTGTACAGTGGTTTTATACTAACGAGAACTCACTTATAAAAAAGTTAGAGGGCCCTTACAGCCTTCTTGCTAGATGTGGCATTTTTCACAATAGAGATATAAACAGTCTTTATCTATGACCTTAATATTTTGCCCTCATCTCCATCCCAACAAGCCCTCACCCTGTTTGGGTAATATTTTAATATCCCCGTCATGCACAGCTAAGACGTCATAGCTGTGTTCAAACCCGAGGCACGTTGAGTCCCAGTGTTGCTTCACCTCTGTTTCTGGTTATGCTGCTTGCCTGTTTTCTTTCGACTTAGTATATGCTATTTTATATTATGCCTTTTCTTTCTTTCTTTTCTTTTTCCTTCTTTCCTTCCTTTCATTTTTAGCATCTTGTCCACATTAAGAGGAGACACTTCAAAGTAACTTTTAAAAATATAAACTCACTTGTATCAAATGTTTTGTTTATATAAATTTTTTTTAAAAGACTGAGAAATGCCACAAGTTTGATGACTTGGCCAAGGGTGACCCAGAACATGCAGGTCAGCTAAGCGGGGGATTCCCTGAATTTTGTTTTGGTCTTAGGCCACATCCCCTCCACAGAACCTCTGCCCTGGGAAATGTTAATGTGCATTTAAAATAGATTACTCCCCACTTCAGCCTCAGATGGTAGAACAGTGTAGCACTCTTCAATATTGTAGTGTTGGCATGTTTACTCTGAGCCCTTTGTTTACCTTGGAATGTAAAATTACTCTTAGGTTGACATAGGTAAATTACATTCATTCATGAAAGAAACTAATTCTGCAGTTTTGAGTAATTCAGTTCCTTAGCGCTGCAAAGAAATGTTATAATGGAAAGTCTTATCATTGATTTTATTGAAAGCAGGTTTAATGTATATAATTTTAATTATTCAATGATCTTATAACAGACCATATGTGTAGGGCAGTTTTTGGATGCTCTCTCGTGAGATGTTACTGTTTTCTTTCAGGAAATTTTATTCCATAGATACTACCGCCACAGACTATTTATTATAAGAGCACATTTTATACTCTGTAGTTGCAACTCAGAATTTTCCATGTTACTTATCAATAACATCAGGCCTTTCCAGAATTGAAATACTCTGAATGTGAGATACCAAATATATCATATAACAATTTCAGAAATTAGTGGATTATTAATTTATTTAGAAATTTATGACGTATAGATACCCTAAGCATGGCTTTTCAGTTTCTGGGAAAGAAACTAGGTTTTCTCCTTAAGTTCACAGCTGCTTTGTAGCACACATTAGACACATCTCAGCTTGCAGACGTGGGGTGGGGTCAGGGTCTGTGCGTGCGTATTTTTGGACTGGCAGGGGGCAGATAAGACTGCACCCAGACAAACTGATGTTCTATCAGCAGACGTTCCTGAGAGCTTTCCAGTGAGCTGCTAAGTTCGAGTACAGTGTGTTTACGGGCAGCAACTTTTGAATATGCTCTGCATGTTTAAGAAAAACAATTAAATTTCTTAAGTTTAGAAGTAGTGACACCAAGCTAGAGATGGTTTTAGAAGATAGAAAAATTTACGCTGTTGAAACATGTTATTTAATTAATTGAGCATTTTGAACAATAATTTTATATTTTAGTTTAAGACAAATTACAGCCAACTCTTAATTATCCATATAATGGAAAACGGGAATGGCAGTAAGAGCTGGATAGGCCGACTCTGATTTTTTAGAGGCTGTGGCCGCATCACCGTTAAGTGATGATCAGAACTGGGCTAAATTAGCCAATGTGCAGATCTGCTCCAAGACCTCTTTCTCTACAGTCGGAAAACACAGTATGAGCAAGTCTTGGTCCAGTGGAGAGGCAGAAGAATATTCTTTAAGAAACTCATTGCACTATACCAGAAGTATCTAATGCTCACTACAGCCTAAGAATTGGAGCCAAACAAAATACCAAGCTAATTCTTATTTTGATTTTGCCATGTAAAAATACTTGGGAGTTGACTAAGTATTAACTTCATACTTTGATAGCTCTATTGACAAAATTCTTATACATAACTTCTCTGACAAATTTAAGTTCTTTTTCTTTTCTAAAAGAAACATGAGTCAAGTGGGTTAATATATATATTATAGTCCATATATATATATATAAAGGGACTGTAAGCTTATCACCCTAAGATGGATATTTGAGAGTTGGCTGGTAAATACACTTGGTGGTGTGGGTGGGGTGCTGGGGGCTGGGGATTATAGTGGTCCATTGACAGGTGGATTTGAAAAACCTTCTGGAAACTGAAATAGTTCATAACTCTATATAAAATGTTTTGAAGATATTTATTATGAATATAAGTATATTTTATCATTACCCCTGAAAGTTAGAGAAATGTTGGGTGCTTTTCCTGTGAAGTTCTTAAAAGCCTATTTTTTATATGGAAATGTTTGTTGCTTTGCTATTTAAAAACTATGGTATTTAACCTAAATTTTTCTTTTTTTAATTGATTTATTAACCTGAATTTCCTATTATGGGATAACTACTTCTCTTTAGTTCTGCTGCTGATTTGCCATTGATTCTTAATCAGAACTAGGATGTGCCCCAAATAAAGCAGCACTGAATTTCCTTTGCAAAAATCACATGTCAAAGATATCTGCCAAGTTACTTCATGACAAAGGAAAGGCACAAATAAAAATGGCAGCAGTAGTGTTGAGAATGTAAATTTCAGCAGGAAGCATTGTACTTGTTCCATATTTTAGCGCTGAAAAGGGACAAGTGATTAGATGATTACCCAGTGGTATTGATAGGCATGCTGTAGTGATTCTGGCCTAAAGGGAACACAGTCTCTTAAATGAGCTATGCTATTTTTGCTGCCATCATTTCTCCCACTTGGAATGACATTATTTTAACTTTCAGTCTCACTCCAAGGAGCCTGAGTCCAACCCCATCCAGCCCAGGCAGTCCCTGTAGTCCTCTCTTCGCTTTTCACTTCTGGAGGTAAGCATGCTCCAGTGCCTGCCCAGGCTGCTGTGTGGCCCTTCCCTTCCCCCAGCGCCCACCACGGGTATTTGAACCCTTTGGACTCTGCAATGTACAATAAACAGTCTTTTCTTAACTGTTATCCTAGTGCTAACATGTGGAGTGAGGAACCTGGTTGAGTTGTGAGCGTGGTGACTTATGTGAGCCCTGAGAACACGTACCGTGCTTATTCCATTTAGCATCGCTTGCTAATATGTCACTTAGTGCCTGGTGATTGGTTGTTTGTTTGACTCCCATGTGTATATTACAGTGTTTCATATTGCTTTCTTAGGAAATGATCTGCACTAAGTTTTATGAATCTTGTATAATGATACAATTTGTTATAATTTCTAAAAAACATTTTCTAATTCATATTACAGTATCATAATATCTGTTGCTACAAATGATTTTTTATTTTGTATACAGGACAAAATATTTAGATTGTGTAAGTGGATTAGTATTTTTAAGTGTTTTTGTTTTGTTTTGTTTTGTTTTGTTTTATTGGAGTACTCCGTTACATACTCCCCAACCCCTCACTAATAGGCTGATGGCATATATTCATTCTTCTCTGTTCTTTAGAGAATTATCTCCAAGGAACTCTGCTAGTATTTTCAGCCCAGTTTGTTACAGAAAACATGATAGGAAATACTGCTGGTCTTGTATGTATAGTACATATATTCTAATGGAATTTTCATGAATTTAGTATCTATGGGTATAATGGGTCTCTGGTATCTAATAAGAAGATATACATAAAGTACCCAGCATTCCTTCTGGCTTTCTTTTTTTAAATCATAAGGAATGAAGTAGACTCAAATTCTCAGTTGATGGAAAAAGTAACTTAAATTGCTTATTAATGATTAATGTATATATTTTATTTCATATATGCAAATTTGAAAAATTTGCCACTCATGGCCCGTTCCTTAAAAATTACTAACTTGTAATCTCTATACTTAGATGGTATCAATAGGAAGATTTAACAATTTTTTTCTTTCATTTTTTTTTTTCTAAAATAAGACTGAACTAAAATCAGTGAGGGAAAATTGACTGGGGAAATGAATTAATGGCTTTGAACTTTGGTTCTACTATTCTGCTGGTAGGATTATATTTATTATTATAAAAGTGACTTTCAACAGGAAAGTTCCATGTAGTAGCCTTTATGAAGATCCTCTGACTATAATAGAACCTAAAGCATAGGAGAGTTTTCTGACGACCCAGAGAACCCCATTGCTCTTATAATTTATCTGTTCTTGGTGATCCAACTAAAAGTAATTGGACTGTCTTCTGAACTTTTTTCTTCAGTGTAACATGCCGCCATTAACTACTCACATTCTCTCTTATTTTTCTATTCAAAATGAAGGTGCTATCCCTAGAAGAGGAGAAAAGAGAGCCAGACTAAATGCTGTGGTAGTACGGATAAAATTCTGAAGAGTGTTTTTGGAGAAAGTCTTTTTTGGAACCAATGATATTTGAGTTGGACCTTGAAAAATCATAGGGTTTCTTCAGTGGGGAGAAATGGTGGCAAAGGTCAAAACCAGACAGAAAATAAAAGAGAGGCAAGGAGGTGAGAAAGTGAGGCACGTTGTAGAAATGATGTGTGTAGCTAGAACATGGGGTGGATGGTATAGAAGAAAAGCATGGAGTTGTACAGGGCTTGGTGTGGACTTAAAATTAATTTGGAAATATGCTATCTATGTAGGGCCTTGAATACTGAGCTAAAAAGTTGGACACTCATTTTGTCAAGGTTCCAGAGGACTGGAAGATTTTATTTTTGAATAAGGAAATAACCAATCTGAGCTCAGACCGAGAAAATTTACCTTTACCAGTATTAAGAATAGGTTGAATTTTAGGCAGAAACTGCAGTAAAGATGCTGGTACAATATTTCATGAGTCAATTGTAATGAATTAAATTAACATTTGTAAAATATTTTGTAGTTGACCAAATGCTTTTTTCTACATTATCTCATTCATTTAATCCGCCAGACACTTCTGAGGCAAGAAAGAATATTGCTTCTGTTTATGGCTGACGATGCTAACAAACTTAGAGATTAAGTAGCTTAACTAGCCTAGGGTTCAAAATGAAGTCTCAGGTCTTCCCACTGTGACTAATTTAAGATGTACATATTGTTATGAGATCATGTATATTGAGTTTTAATTACCTGGTTTGAGTAGACCTTGTGACCTCCTTTAGTCTTTTTTATTTCCCCAGTGCCTCTTTCAATGCTCTTACAACGTAGTAAGTACTTGAGAAATGTCTATTAAAAAAATGAATAAGTGAGTGAATTGAAAATAGAAGCTATATGAACAGTGCTGTTCACAAATCTACCACCAGATACATATACAATAGTATAATTATTGTCTGTGATTCTCACTTACAGCCCAAGAGTGTGGGAGGGGATCTGCTCCACACAGTCACTTAGGGATTCATGAAATCTTCAACAGTTTGCCTTCGAGGCTGCCTTGAGCATCCGCATCTGGCTGGTGGAAAGGGAAAGAGAATGGGAGACGGTGCCCCGCCCGACGTGAGAGCGACACACATACGACTTCCAGTTGTATTTCACTGCCTAGAATTTAGTATTCTGACTATACCTAAGGAAAAGGAAGGCTAGAAAATATAGCTCACTTGTGCCAAAGAAACAGAGGAAATGAGCTTGGTAAATAGCAATGTTTGTCACAGAAGTGGATGAAAGAAAAGTGTCCATCGTCAGTGTTCAGTAAATATTGTTAAATGAATGATTGGCACTGAAATTTCTAGCTTTCCATGAATGAAACCCAAGAAAGCAGAGTTAGAGAGGGAGGAAAATATAGTAATGATGAGTAATGAAGACATCTCTAGCTAGGGATATGTGGTTGGCAGTGCAGTTTGGGTTTATCTGATAGTGTGCCCTAAAATGATTGCTTAATATGCATTGGAGAGATTCAAAATATGTTAATGATATTATCACAAAAGAGCATTTATTGCATCACTACATAGAATTTTTTTTCCTCCCATTGATTGTAAGGGATCAAATTTCATCCTTGTTTTTTTTTTATAAGTGGGGCATGCAGGTCTGGGGAAGGGTGATGGTGGTGAGCATTCACAGTGGCAGTGCCCCGTTGAGGTACTGACACACCGTTTATAATTATGGCAGTGGAAGAGTTAGTTGGTCCCTTTCATAGAGGAGCCCTGGAAGCAGGCTGTGCCAAGAGGGAGGTTAGCTGTCCGCCTCCCCAGGCTTCTCCAGCTCAGGCTCCCTGAAGGCTGCAGAAATAAGAGATCTATAGCTTCTTGGTGGCTCCGTTGGTAAGTGAAATTTAAGTTTAATTTGGTACATCTAAATAAGGAGACCTTGCACTGCTTCTTGGAGGTTATAGCAAGGCAAATTTTGGCTCAGTATGAGGAGTAGACTTTCCTAAGAAAGCTTTCTGTATGTAGAATGGGCTGTCTCATCAGACCACCAGGTCTGGGCCACCAGAAGTTTCACTGGAAGACCTAGTTCCCACCCGGCTCAAAGATGCAGAGGTCATTCCTGCATCAAGCAGAGAATTGGACCATATTTTTCCCAAAGGTCCTCCCATTCATTCTGACGTTCTGATGCTTTTATGGTCTTCAAGCAGGACTGGAAAGAGAAAGGTAAAGAACACAATTTGTCCACAAGCTAAAAAAAAAAAAAAAAAAAGGCCCAAATATCAGTTTATCAGTACCAATGTGACAGAGAACATCTTAAAAACATTAAAGGGGATTTTTGTATTTCTTCCCTTTTCTCTCTTATGGCCATTTAGAATGTCCAGGGTAGACAGTACTAAAATTGACTACCATTTAGTGGCTGTTCATATAATGATGACCTCAGTGCCTTATCAGTGATGTGGATGTCATCCAGGCCAGCTCGTATCTCGACTGTGATTAGACAGCAGGAGTTCAAAGGAAGCTACTTCATTTCATGTTCTCAGTATCTTTCCTGGCACCTTCCACTCCTTCCCCTCAATAGGGACCCTTTAGGTAGCTGAGGGCTGGCCCCCGTGACCCAGTGGCTTTTCCATCATAGTATAGTGATGTTTTTTTGTTCTTCCATTTCACGGCTCAGCTTCTGAGTGGACAGCACCCGTTAGAGCCCCCGCGGTGCTGCACTTCCCACACTCCTTCTATTTGACTTCTCCCGTCCTTTTCTCAGCCTTCCTGGTTGGTTCCTTGAGGTAGCAGTTGGACTCTCAAGGTAGTAGACATAGTCAGTGATGCTGGAGTTGGCAGTGGAGCAGGTGTTCCATTTCTCCTCCCAAGTACCCCCTCCCTGTTCCAGCTGTGACTGAAAACACATGTGCCACATGGCTGGTAGGAAATGGTCACCATGCTACAAACTCCACAGGGACAATCATTTCTGTGCATTTTTTTTTCCAAACATGTAACCACACACCTATAATAGTGCTTGACACTGACAGTACATGTGGGTGCGATGAATGGCGGTTATTTCCTGAAACTCAGGCCTATGCTCTTGTTTTAACCTGTGTTCAAAGCATGACATAACTTACGTGGTACATACGCTTTGAGAATGAAGTAGGGCGTGGATTCTTCCATAAATATTAAACTATAGCCATCAAAATGTGTTTGGATTCTTCCATAAATATTAAACTATAGCCATCAAAATGTAAAAATTGACCAGGTACCGATTATAAATAAAGTAGGAAGGCTGTATTAAGGAAATGCAAACCTCAGGGTGTATTAGAGATGATGGCTATGATGAGGAGCAGAGGAAATGATCTTGAAGTCTCAGTAGCACACGTGCAGAGGAGAGTAAGCCACTGTAAGGACAGGTGGTTGGAATGTAAGCCCCACAGGGTGAAAACCTGTCCATCTTGCTTACTGCCATCTTCCTGGCACCAGTAATAGCCTTGGTGCCAGGCTATTAGTAGTTAATAAAATTAGTTGTTGTCATTGAGTGTGATTTGAACCAACAAGAGAGTTCTGAATTGGGAATTTTAGGGAGCTACTTAAAAAAAAAACCCAAGGTCCTTCAGTACATCAGTGAAGTCTGTATCCCCTCGTAGTGTGATTCTGGTCTAATGTAGAGCTGGGTCACCACTGCCCTTTTCTGGCGGGGGATCCTGTTTCCCGATGCACCACAGACCTCATCAGGGCAGCTTGCTTCATTCACAGTGCCTGACAGGCCCTGGAAGAACTGAGTTTGGGAGCCCAACAGACAAAGAGTCATAGTGCCTGGGTATTGGTCACTGCCCCCACCACATAAAAGCTTTGTGACCTTGGGCAAGTCATGAACTTTGTGAACCTTTATTGTCTTCATCTGCAATCCCCATCCTCGCTGGCAATATAAGAATAAGAATTATAGCTTAGAGGAGTTTTGCCTGATAAATCTGTATTAGCAAGAATGGGACCTATGGAGGTCCTAATGGTGGTGGATAGAACAAGCAGACAATACCTTAATAGAGGAAGGCATCAGGGACCATTGCCAGTTTTCTCAGGAGCTTGTCCATTTGTTCTGACGCTGCTAGAGTGGTTACTGAGTATCCACGGCTGCCTGAAGCCCTACACTTGTTGCCATGGTGAGGCGCAGACATAATAAGCATTTACCAAATACGTGGCAATATGTTGTGATTCTGTATCTTCTTTTCCCAGGGAACCTATAAGTGTGGCAAAGTCACCTGAGGGCTCAACTCCTTTAGTTTCACTTACTTTGTGGGATGAGGAGGCCATTTGTCTTTTTTATTCTTTCCTTTTTCCTTCTTTCACTTTGTGAAAAACATTGAAAAAAAAAATCTGAAGGAGCTGGTACCAACCAGATGGCAACATTTTTGTACTCTGCAGATACCAGTTCCTGTGCTTTTGTGAATGTGATGGTTTAATGAATTGTCATATGCATCCCTGGGTTTTATTTCTGAATTGTAATGTAGGACTGAATGTGTGCAGTGCAGACACGTGGAGGAACAGCTCTGCCGAGCAAAAATGAGCTTGCTTATGAGCACTTGGCTGGTCCTATGTGGGCGGGGCTGGGAAGCCATCATAGCAGGGGCAGCGGAAGAGGTGTAGGCAGGCCAGTTAGCACATCTCTGGGCCCTACCTGGTTTCTGCCACCACTTAGAGGCTTCTTTTGCTCGTAAGAATGCAGAGAAGGGAGAATGAGATGCTATGTCTGTGGTACTGGGTGACAATTAACCTTAATGAGGAAAGGTGAGTATAATAAATGTACTGCAGAAAGATGCTTAGGTGGTTTCCTTCCATCTTTCTGGAACATATGATTTTTGAACTGACATTATGTTACCTACTGTAAAGTTACTGAGCCTTGGCCTTAGGGGATGAAGGTTTGTGAAGTCAGATGGCCAACAGAGTTTTCACATCCGCTGGGTCCGTGGAGCACAGAGTCCTTTCAGAGCCTTGCTGAGGCAGGTGCAGGTGCCTACATGTGCCAGACCAGAGAGCTGTTCTGGGGCTTTGGTTTTCATCATGGTGATTCTCAATCTTTTGCGATGCGTCTACTTTGTCAGGTTAACTTACTGTTTGGTCTGCTGACCTGGGTGGGAGGCCAGCATCAGCAGCTCAGGGATTTGCACGTGCTTTGGCTTAGTTCCAGTGTTTATGAAGAGCATGCTATGTGTCCAGGGCTGTGCTCAGTGCTGCACATGTGCCAACTCATGCTATTCCCACACGCTGCCTGTGAGGCAGGCACTGCTATTGCCATTTTACAGATGTGGACACTGAGGCACAGAGAAGCAAACTTATCTCTGGTGACCACACACTTTGGTTTGCTCAGATTCAGATCTATTTATGTCTGTTGTCCCAGTATGATTATGAAAAATGCCACATCTTACTTACAGATCCTCCAAGTTTGAACAATAAATTATAACCACTCGCCAATGTCTAGAAATTGGCCTGGCCTAGTTCAGACTCCAGCCTCCCTGCACTCCTATCTGAGGCAGAAAGCTGCGCTGCCTGCATCGTCCTTCAACGCGTTTCAGTTGGCAGTCGTGGAGTTCGTGTTCAGAATACTCTGCTTACGGGGAGGTGATTTTGTTTGTCTGTGTTCCTCTGCTGGTTTATTTCATTATACACAGACGTTTTCAGTACTCTGCTGAGAGTGTAGTTACGGGGTTGGGGACATGTTTTGAGTTGTGGTGCCCTATATTCCTATTTTTTTAAATTTATTTTAGACCAAGCCCAAAATGATGCAATGAGAGTTAAACTTGTTTCATTTTGGAAATCAGGCCATGGGCCCCAGGGGCTCTGATGTCTGCGGCTGCTCTAACCTGAGCAGTCTGTGCTGGGTTCCCTCAGCCAGGGGCCCTGCGGCCGCTGTGGGTGACAGTGTCTCATCATTGCTGTGATGGTCCCAAGCCCTGACAGCCTTGTTAGAAGACCAGCCTTTTCAGGCCTGAAGGAGCTTCACCCCACGGGCAGGGAGCCAGGACTCCTCCTTTCTAACACCTACCATCAAACACTCCTGGGTCTAATCACTCAGGATTATTCCTTATCCCAAGGCTTTCTGGACCAAATCTTGTGGTTACTTCATTAAACCAACTTTTGGACTTTTGGGTTTAGAGATATTGGAATTATTCTATGGTACCTCAGCGGTGATCTCTTATTTATCTGATCATGTTGGGGTAAATGAAAATTATGTTGGTATGTGGCGGGGGGCTTCTTTCTGCCCTATATCTCATTTTGTTATTGCATTGCTTTACAATTAGGGGAAGAGACATTTCATATCATTTTTAAAAACCTATTTCCTACATTTAAAACGTGGCTACAGCCATTAACACCCACCCTTTGATAAGAGAATTAAGTTTTGATATTCTTTGAAAGCATAAGACGGTGATGAGAAGAACGTGGGACACAGGTGTCTCAGTAAGAGGGGTGACACAAATGCAGAATTAAATCAAATAGTCTCGGGTTTCTCCAGCAGTAACATGGGATAATAACATCTTTTGGAGGTGTTAGAAGAATTAATTAGGTAACGTTTGTGAAAAGTTCTAAGATGAGTGTTCTGTTTTATTATTATTAGCTTCATATTGTTCTTGGAAATTCAGCATTCAAAATGAATGACTTGTATCTAGGATGTTGAATATTCTAATTAAATGTGACAGTGAATGATGAGATATTATGAAATTGGAATAGCTGTACTAATGGTCCTGGACGAAAAGGAGATGAGATGAATTTCATGGATATTTTTTTTTTTTTTTGTATTTTTTTCTGAAGTTGGAAACGGGGAGGCAGTCAGACAGACTCCCGCATGCGCCTGACTGGGATCCACCCGGCATGCCCACCAGGGGGAAATGCTATGCCCATCTGGGGCATTGCTCTGTTGCAACCAGAGCCATTCTAGCACCTGAGGCAGAGGCCACAGAGCCATCCTCAGCGCCCGGGACAACTTTGCTCCAATGGAGCCTTGGCTGCGGGAGGGGAAGAGAGAGACAGAGAGGAAGGAGAGGGGGAGGGGTGGAGAAGCAGATGGGCGCTTCTCCTGTGTGCCCTGACTGGGAATTGAACCTGGGACTCCTGCACACCAGGCTGACGCTCTACCACTGAGCCATCCGGCCAGGGCTGAATTTCATGGATTTTTATGCTTTTCTATAACTTTTCCCTTGGCAACGTTAGTAAAACAGTATGGAGATACCCCAAAGTGAGAAGTGTCAGAATTGTTTTTTCTCCCCTCTTTATGGGAACTAAGAATTTGACTCAATCTTAAGTTCTGAGTCAGAAGGTCATCTTTAAGTCTGCTCTTATTTTGGGTGTCTATGGCTCTGTGTGTGTGGGTGGAAGGGGTGTCATTCGTTAGGAAATTCTGTTCATCCTGCCTTCGTGATCTGCTTTCCTTATCACTTCTGTCTACCACTTAATCCATCATTTATCCCTGGACTTTTGTGGTTGCCTCCTAGCTTATCCTCCTGCTTCAGATCAGTCTTTGCCCTCTGACAGTCTTTTCTCCATCCAGCTCTCAGAGTGATCTTTGTAGTGTGTGTCACTCACCTCCCAGAGCCTCTGGTGGTTACCCTCCCAGCCTCTATGACCACGCTTTCTGCTCCTTTCACTCATTTCCTTCTGGCCACATCTGGACTCTGACTTTTCTTGACCACTCCAGTCATTCATGTCAGGGTCTATTGCCCCCTGTTCCTGGAATATCCTCCCCCTACTTGTTCACCTTAAAAATCTAAACCTACAGAAAATAGTTGGAGGAATGGAACAGTCAACACTCATGTTCACCTTTTGATTCACCAATTAACCCTTTCCACATTTGCTTTACCTTCCTGCCTGTTTCCCTTTTAGCCACTATATATATTTAAAAAAAATTTTTTTTGCCAAACCATTTGAAAGTCTTTTGTAGACATTCAAATATTTCACCCCTAAACATGTCAAAATTTTTCTCCATAAGAACAAGTGCATTCTTCTTCATGACCATATTATTATATCATCATACTCCTAAGTTAAACATGATTAAAATATTTTCTGATATGCAGTCCATATCAAATTTCTCAAAGCATGCCAAAATACTTTTTAAAAAAGATTTTATTTATTCCTTTTAGAGAGGGGAGAGAGAGAGAGAGAGAGAGAGAGAAGTAGGGGAGGAGCAGGAAGCATCAACTCCCCTATATGCCTTGACTAGGGAAGCCAGGTGTTTGAACTGGTGACCTCAGCATTCCAGGTAGAGGCTTTATCCACTGTGTCACTACAGGTCAGGCTCAAAATAGTTTTTATAGTTCTTTTTTTGAAATTTAGGATCCATTTAAAGATTCTATATTTTATTGTTTTTATATCTCTTTGGTCTCCTTTAATTTAGAATTAAAGGTACTTTAATTGTCATGGGGAGGGTACTTTTCATAAGATTGATAGTTTTTAAAAGTACAGGACAACTGTTTTGTTGCCTGTCCCATAATCTCAGTACGTCTGATGGTTTCTTCATCATTAGATTCAAGCTGAAACAGATTTGACAAGATCAGGTCTTTCTCAGAGCATCATACTGAGGAGTCCAAAATCTGGTGTTTGCCAGATTTGTCTCTCATGGTCCTGCCCACTCCTTTTGCTTTATTTAGTAATGTCTGGAGTGACGTTTTGAGTCCATGTGCGTATCCTCTTCTCAGCAAGCTCCCATCCAACAGTGTTTGCATTCATTCATGATGTTGATTAAATCAAATATTATCTTGCTGTGTGTCAAATGACAGTTTTCTAATTCTCTATTAATTGCTGTTTTTCAATTAAAGAAGAATTTTTCCTCCTTCCTCTTCCCACATTTTTGGGAGCATTACTATTGATTCAGGCATTTTTTAAAAAGAATAAAACAGAAAACAAATATGTTTTTGGTGTGTAATAATCCATGATTATTACTCCTCCTTTTGTTGGTTTAGTTGTCTCAAAATTTGTTAGTGGGAAGCCTTTCAGGTGGATTCCTGGGTCCTTTGAAATGACCCTGTTAGTCTCTGAACACTTCATTCTCTGACTTAGCATGATGTTCCAGTTAGGCAGCCAGCCAGAGGAATGCTCTTCCTCCTAGTCCCCAGATCACCTGACCTCTTCACTTCTTCAGTGTCTGTATTAAATATGACTACAGCAGAGGCCTTCCCCAGTCTCTCTAGCAGAGCCCCCACCATCCACTTTTAAACATGCTTCATAGTATTTCCTGTGTTGCATATCCACGCTAGATAGATAACATTTATTTTGTTTGTTAATATTACCCAACTAGAACAAGACCCTCAAATTGGCAAGGATTTGCCTATTTTTTTCAGTGCTGGGTCCCTGGTGACTGGTACATAGTATGTTCTCAACAAATATTTGTTGGAAAAATGAATGAATGAACTTTTCCCCATCATGAGGCTACATCAAACTCTTCCAGATCAGCTGCTACTTTCCTGGTTCTTAGGGGTTCACGCTCATTCAGCTGGAGTTCATTGTAATTTTACTTCTAGGAGTTTTCCTGCCTTTAGATTCAGGTCATATTCGCAACTGTTACTAACAGAGCATCACACATGACACTCACTGCAAAGGCACTTGGCAATGGCAGTGAAAGCATTTGTGATGCAGTTTCTGCTCCAGCTTCTCTGAACAGAAGGTCTGGCTATTTTAGAATTAAAAAATGAAACACTTGACATGATGTTAGAGTTTTTACATGAGATCTAATGCTGGGAACTAAAAAATGAGTAGAATAAAGGTTTTATTTTCTGAATGGACAAGTTAAAATGTCTCCATGGCACTTGCAGAGTATGAGAGTTGTTCTTATCCTCGAAGAATTTCTATTCTAGCTGAGATTAGAATTGCGAAAAGAATACTGGGTAGGAATTATACATTAACACTTAATATAGTAGATAGGTGTAGTGGACTAAATGGTGGCCCCAGAGGTATCAGGTCCCAATGTCTGAAATTGTAAGCGTTATCTTATTTGGAAAAACAGTCTTTGCCTATGTGATTAAGGATTTTGAGATAAAGAGAATATGCTGGCTTATCTCCTTATAAGTTCCTAAATCCAATCACAAGTCTCCTTATAAGAGAGACAGAGGGAGATTTGACACACACAGGACTGGGAGGCACAGGGAGCTTCTTCTCCTCTCCCCTCTCCGTGGGTAACATGGCCTCCTGACACCTTATTTTGGCCTGTTGATGCTGACTTTGGACTTCCGGCCTCTAGAACTGGGGCGAATATATTTTATGTTGTTTTAAGCCTTCACGCTTCTGATAATTTGTTACAGCAGCTATAGAAACCAAATATAATGGCGAACTGTCCATTTTTATTGTGGCTGTCAACTGGCCCTGTGACAGCCATGTGGCAGACAGGCACTTCCACCTCCATTCCACAGAAGCCACAGGACAGAGGGAGTCATGTGAGCTGAATCGGCTTGTCTGATTCTTAGTCCACTGCTCCTTTGACTTGACTTGAGAATTCCAGTGCCTCCTCCTAAAAAGTAAAGCCAGTAGACAGCACAGACTGCTCATAAAGTTGGCTCATAAAAGAGAGAGACCACTGTGTCGAGAAAGAGCAGGGACAACACGTGAGAGGTGGAACCCCGAAGGCATCCTTATGGGATAAAGACATTTAAAGAATTGCAGAATGATGAACTCTGTTTCCCACAGTTTGGGGGACTTATTCCCTCTTTGAGTGCTATTTTAACTGTCCAGGTTTCAGATGTCGTTGAGCATGTGTCTGTGAATTCATGGAGGAGAGAATCCCTTGTTGCGTAGAGGGCAGTAAATTTTACCCCATCTCATGAAATGGCAGACTCTTCCATGCACATGGTGGCTTTCTGACATGTTGCAAGCAGCAGGGTCTGGGTAAACCTGCAGCAGGCTCCAGCGAAAAGCCAGGGAGTGAGCGAGCTGCTGTGCTATCCTCCAGGGCCTTCTCCCTGGTTTGGCTCACTCTGTCTCTGGCAGCCCTGGAAATGCTCCCGTGGCAGACCCTGCTGCAGACCCTGCCACAGAGCTGTGCTCCGGCCTCATGTCCTGGCTACTCACCCCCCCCCACCCCCCACCCCCACCCCCGTGATGGGCTTCGTGTTCCCTAAATACATTCTACAGGCAGCTTGCTTCTGTGAGCCAGGGTGGTGCTGGGAGGTGAAGAGCGATGGGATTCCATCCTCCCCGCTGGGACCTTTCAGACATGGATGGAAGCAGACAAGGAAACAGCTGGACTGAAGTGTGGCAGCAGTAACAGGGCAATGCTAGCCACATGCTGCATCCTTTGCACAGACATTGGGAGAGCAAAGCAATGAACGTGTTTAAGGAAGGAGACTCTGCAGGCTCACCCAGGAACCAGACCTGGAAGAGATTCCCTAGACCGTGGCATCTGGCCAGAGGGTCTGGACAAGGAGCATCCCCATAGAGTAGATCTGGATATTTGGTGTGCATTGATTATAATGTGCTTTGGTTTATCCATCAACTAACAGGTACTTTTCTGGAACTTACAGCACTTTCTAGGAGCCATGATCATATTGGCTTCCTGTTTAGCTCAGTGTGAGGTAGACTAAGGATACAACATCCTTTTTATCCTTTTACTAGCCACTGACTGCCATTCTAAAACTTTGCATCTATATTCTTCTTTTGATGAGGAGGAACATAAAAGGAGCTAGATTTTATGGACAATACACAAAGACCATCACCGGAGAGCCTGAACAAGCCCCAAACTCTGTGACATTAGATGACATATGGACTCAGCGTCAGGGATGTGACACAGACCATCTCACATCTGCGACGGGAGACTCGTTTTAACATCAGGCGTTGCATAGAACATCCCACGTGATCTCTTGATTAAAAAGGTCTCTTAATTGAGGAAAGATGGAAAGCAGAAAATGTGAATTTTAGAACATTAAAAATTTTCTAATTCATTGATCACAATAGCAGCTATAGGCATTTGAAAACTATACTAATGCCTCTAATGTGTGACTTCGTTTATTCAAGCCATTGGCAGTGTTTGGGATCACACATTCTTCATAATGGCTGCTGGAGCGTGAGTCACTGTCCTCCACCTTGACGGCCATCAGGCTGTACTCTGAGCTTACGCTGACCTGTGTTTCTTTGCAATAGAAAACAAAGGTGATAAATCACCAAAGTTAGAGAAATAAGTGAGACTCCATTCAATGTTATATTCTCTTATGAAAAATGGAACTCCAAGAGTTTAACAGGAAATGGGTTTTATCAGTTCTTGCATAATTTTGTGCATTCCAGTGGCATTGTGATAACATAGCAGGGACTGTAGAGGATTTGAACTCCGTACCTGGCACTCTGTGATTATCCTGTCTCCTAAGGCATTTTCATTTTTGTTCTCAGCTTCTTTGGAACTTCAAAGGGGATTTTATTTTTTTAGTGTAGAAACCATTGCCTAAAGTAGTGTTGTCAATTAATGGGGTGATCACCACATAAGGTACATAAATCTCCACTCTTTATGTTGTGCACGTGAAACTAATATGATATGCAAATGTAATTGGAAAATGAAACTGAGTAGTGTTTTCATAAAATTTCACATATAAAATCATATTGCTTGCTTGTTTTCAGGTGCTATTTTATTATATGCACAAGTTTTTGGCAATGAGTAACTATGAGAGAAGGTATACTTTGAAATTACTGTGATCAGTTTAACACAGTATTAAAATCAGAAACAATCTTTCTAGTGAAGCAAAATTAATTTCTTTATTCTGCCTTTTCCTCCAAAAACTATACAGTGTTTCAAGAATTTCCAACGTTGGGTGGACCTTGGGTGGGTTTTACTACTAAGAGTAAGGTACTGAAGAAAGGCAAACCCTAAAAGGTGCCCTTTCTGCTCTACTCTGTTTAAAGGTCAATCTCCTTAGGAAGTCCCCCTAAAACCTTTATAAATGGTAGCATATCTGTTTGCAAATACAACCCACTCCAGCTGTTTTGTTCCACTAATGCTGTATCCAGAAGAGGAGGTGTTCTGGTTGTCTTGTTTTAAGAAACCATTTGGTTAGTCCTAGACACCTGGAAAAAATAAAACATAAATGGTTATTACGAAGGCTACATAATGGTAAAACCAGAGGATTTGGGAATTTAAGAGCAGAGTTTGAACAGGACTGTGAGGGTTGATTGCGGGCTAAGGAAGTGAGAGGAGGAAGGAAAGTCCTTGGGAATGAGCAGAAGAGGTGGGAGTGAAAGGCAGTTGTAGTATCTCAGAGAGAAATTGCAAGTTGGAGAAAAATCAGTTTTGGAGATAACAGTATCCGTTTTAATTTTGTTTAGTAATGTCCAATCAGAAATTGCTGGAATAACGGCCAGGTGGCAGCATCCAGCATGCTGCTGGAGATGCCTTCTCAGCTAAGGGTTCCCAGGCTTTCACATACAGCGTGGATGAAGGTGTGGGAGGTAGCAGCAGACAGTAAGGCCCTTTCAAATTGCGAGTGGGAGGCAGAGGTCTGCAAAATCCGCCTTGCTCGTTGTTCCTGTGGTTTAAGTCTAGACAGAGGATAAACAGTACACAGTTCCCAGTTCAGGGAACAAGGACTAGCCTTGGGTAGGCGTGTTCAGCTGTACCCTGCAACTGAGATTTCTGGAGTCCATTTAACTGGGAAGTAAGCCTGGTGCCCTGACTGGGGAAACACCTGAAAGCCTGAAGTTCCAATTTAGGCCCACAGCCTTGAGACCCCCTTGAGGGGCCCCCAGAAGCCAGGGAAAGGAGTTTCTTCCTCTTAGGATTCCAAAGGAACGGGAGGAATTCTAGCAGTGGCAAAAAGTCTCTCTCTCTTGTGGAGGTGGACTGCAGAGGTTGCTGTTAGCCAGGCCACCATTCTTTTCTCAAGAAAGAACAAAGATTTTGCTAAAGAAAAAAATAGCACTGGACTGAGATTCCAAAGCTCTGTACATTTGACTAAGGGAGAGATCATTTGGGCACAAAAATGTTACATTTTTTAAAGAATGTTATTTTTTGATTTTGCAGAGAGAGGAGAGAGAAGGACAGGAAGCAAGAAGTATCAGCTCATAGTTGCTTTACTTAGTTGTTCATTGATTGATTGCTTTTTTGCATGTGCCTTGACCAAGTAAGCCCAGGGTGTCGAACCAGTGACCTCAGCATTCCAGGTCGATGCTCTATCCAATATGCCACCACAGTCCAGGCACAAAAAACTTTAGAGGCAAAATTTGTCATTCCCATGTTAAGTGTGACTTTGAGTAGCATTAGTTATTTTTAAGCCTTCTACTGTGAGATACTTGTAAAATGTTACCTAGAATAGCTGAATATATTGATTTGATGAATGAAATTATTTAATATTGATACTCTTATTTATTGGAAATTAATCTCAAAATTTTCATTTTGGAAAGTCATTTGACTATCAGTCAATTGCTCATTTCTCTATTCTAGGGATAGCTAGTAATAGATACTTCTTTCCAACTATGCATTTTTAAGATCCACTCAGAAATCTGTATTTAGAAGGATTGTGAGGGAACTTAGGGGCAAACAAACAAAGAAACACCCCAAATACTGTATGATTGGTCAGCAGCACTTGCTGCAGGGGTGGTAGGGGTAAAGATGGGGGGGATGGCCGCCCCGTGTCATAGATTTGCCGATGGAAATTGTATTGTTCCAAAGCTGGCGTAGTTGCACTGAGTTTGTTTCAACAGAAATTGGCCAGAATCTTCAGGTGCTTCTGAAAAAACCAAACTCCTAGTTTGTTATATTTGGAGAACATGCATTTCATCGCCCTATAAATTGATCTGGGTTGTTGAAGAATAAGGAAGGCTAGGGCTAGCCTTATTTTTGCCCCATTTAATTTTGTGAGTTCATTTTTCAAGAGACTCTCTGACCCACTTTGACTCTGAGCACTGTGCAGTAGTAGTATTTGCTTCTGAAGGAGCACTGAAAACTCAGCGTCTCTGCCAAGATCCATTTGGCTCAGTAATTGTAAAGTGCTCTCCAGTTTAGGGACACTTCTCACATGTAAATGCTAACTACTTCCTCATTACAGCCCATTGAGGTCATTCCTACTGTGTGTTTATTTGAACTTCATTCCTGGTGTGTTTCTCTGGAATGTGTGAGGCAGCCCCCAGGGAGGCGAGGCCTCCGTGTTGTGGGAATAGGTAGCAGCCGGGGAGCTACTCAGCAGTGTTGTTCCCATTTTATGGGTGAGGAAATGAGGATTTACGGAGATGGAGTTACTTGTCCAGAGTGTCACAAATTAGAAAGTGTGCAAGGCCAGGACCCAGCATCTCCAGGATGATGGCCTGGCTCATCTTAGCTTTCTGTGGTTGATATATCATTCCTTTTTCTTTTTTTTTTTTTAAATTTATTTATTTACTTTTTTAGATTTTATTTATTCATTTTTATTAGAGAGAGAGGGAGAGATAGAGAGAGAACAGGGGGAGGAGCAGGAAGCATCAACTCCCATATGTGCCTTGACCAGGCAAGCCCAGGGTTTTGAACCGGCGACCTCAGCATTACAGGTCGACGCTTTATCCACTGTGCCACCACAGGTCAGGCCTCATTCCTTTTTCTTTAACATTATCAGCCTTATTCCATTCTGAGCTATGACATCAGTCTATGTGCCTCTGTGTGTGTGTGTGTGTGTGTGTGTGTGTGTGTCTGTGCTCACTCATCTTGAACTTTTCCATTTTTCTTCACTCAAGGAGATGAAAATTGATTCTAGTCAATTGTAGTCCCCACTTATCCGCAGTTTAGCTTCCTATGGCTTCAGTTACCTATAGTCAACTGCTGTCCAAAAATATTAAATGGAAACATCCAGAAATAAACAACTCATAAGTTTTAAATTACATGTTGTTCTAAGTAGCATGCTAAAATCTCATGCCATCCTGCATGATCTTGCTGGGGACGTGAATCATCCCCTCGTCCAGGGTATATGCTGGATGTACAGCATAATAAAATATTTTGAGAGAGAGAGAGAGATTACATTCAAATAACTTTTATTATTAGGCTATTGTTATGATTGTTCTAATTGATTAGTGGTATTGTTGTTAATCTCTTACTGTGCCCAGTCTATGTATGTATGGGGAAAAACGTAGTGCCCATAGGGTTTAGTACTATCCTGACTTCAGGTGTCCACTGGCAATGTTAGAATGATCCCCCACAGGTAGGAGGGGACTATGGTAAGCTTTTTGGTAAAAATTCTAGTTTGTTATCTTTGGAGAACATGCATTTTATTGCCCTATAAATTGACTTGGGTTGTTGAAGAATAAGGAAGGCTAGGGCTCAGAAATGGAATTGAGTGACATAAATATGTTTGGACACTGTTACCTGCCTAGGTAGGAAAATTATGTCATAAAAGGGTATTTAAGGATGACAGGAAATTTTTATCATTTATGGAAGTATGTCTATCTGCAGTCATCGCGGCAATCTGTTGGAATCTCCTGTTGGTTATCAGGGAGAACTAGCAAGTCCTTAAAATATAACCTCAATAAAAATCACCTACCGAGCAGACATTAGAAACAAAACTCACGTTTTCCTGCCTGGAGATTGTCATACTGCAGCTTAAGCCCAAACCTGGGCCCTGTAGGCTTAGTTAAGGGCATCTTGCTTTGACAGCCTTTTGTTCTTTGGAGTTGATACTTTGGCAGTGGATATTAGTGCATCAGGTTACTGTCCTTTCCCTCCTATAGGAAATGGTTTGACTATAGTAATGTTAGCTCGTACTTTCTCCTTCATTAAAATGCCTATCTTCAGTTTGTTCAAAGGAGGTGGCCAGCCTGCCACCACGGCTGGAGTGTGGTTCCCTTTCACTGGTGATTAATTTACCCAACAACATAAGGTTCATTGTCTAGTTAAATTTAGTTTTAGTACATGTAAAATATGTATCAGGGAATATTACCCCATTTATCAGAGAGTTACAGCCTTTATTCAGCACATGGCATTTATACAGTTTTATTTAAGGAGCTCAGTGTGAGTATTGCTTTGACTGTGGAGATGACTTCATTTCAGAGAGGTGAATAGATGGCTTTAAGTTCTTGCCCTTTGCTGCCAATGAGCTTTGCCTGTGCTTCAATAACTCTGTGTAGCTTCTTCATTAGGAGGATATGAAATGTCACTAGTGCCATTACACGTGGCATTGTTTGTGGGCGAGCCGCCACGTGGAATCGCCATGTAAGGTTAGTTCTGGAGATAGTAGTTGACGTCAGTTATCTTTATGGTCCTGCTTCTCCATGATGGTTATCATTTATAGGGCCATGAAATGCATGTTCTTCAAAGATAAACTAGGATTTTTACCAAAAAGCTTTTCCATGGCTGCTAGTTCGCTTTGTTCCAGGAATCTGAATGTGTGACTCTGGCTCTGGATTTTAACAGAAGCTGGGATTTGGGAGGCTAATTTAAAAGTGAATAGATATTACTCAATTAAATATATCTAGGCCTCCCTACTGAGACATTTTAACCCACAATTTGCAAGGCACACATGGCTTTGTCATTTGCTTTAAGGGAATTTGGGCTAATTTCATAGAATCGCTGAGCCCTGGGCTTCCTTATCTATATAATGAGGTAGTTAACACATATCATTCAGTATCGAGGATGACTGAGTACCCGGCACAGAGAAGATAATTTGTATACAGTTTATATCAAGGTGATGATGAAAGGAGGGCTTGGAGTTGTTTACTTATGTATTAGGACTTACCACCAGAGGGTCTGTTCCCACAGCTTGCCTTCTATGAAATCTAGTTAAAATAAAAATTCTGAAGAAGTACAGAGATGTAACTTATGATATTAGATAATGAATCGGAGTCTAGAATATCATTATACATAAAGAGAGAAATCCTGGACCATGCATCTCAAAGCCTTTTGGCCAAAAGTGTTTAGGAGTACACAGGGGAGACACAGGCCCTGGGCCTGACCTTTGTTCATACAACATTCATTCATTTTGAGCATCAACTACTGGGAAGACTTGTTCTAGGCTCTGCGGATACAGCAATCAACAAGATGGGGAAGTTTCCCTAGTAGGGTATTGCAATAGGGGGGAAGAGGATCTACCATAAAAAAGCCTGAAGAACACCAGAGACTA
This sequence comes from Saccopteryx bilineata, assembly GCF_036850765.1. Lineage (NCBI taxonomy): Eukaryota > Metazoa > Chordata > Mammalia > Chiroptera > Emballonuridae > Saccopteryx > Saccopteryx bilineata. The sequence continues at coordinate 262,504,823 of NC_089490.1, read as the reverse complement.
GCAAGTGATGTGCAGAGAACTTGAACACATGGGTGTGGTGGCTCCTTTCTCGCTGAGGGAGTGACCTGCGAGTTGGGCCTGAAGGGACAGAAGATAGCCATGAGACTACCAAAGCACAGGCATTCTGAGGACAGAGAACAACCCAAGGACCACTGGGCAGGGGGAGGTGTGTAATAAGGTGGGAGACCAGCCAGACCAGGCCTGAAGGTCTTCATACGTCAGTCTGGAATTGGCTTTTCCCAAAGCCTGATGGGGAAGCACTGGAGGGTTTGAAATAGGGCAATAACATATGGTTTACATTTTTAAAGTTTCCTCGTGCTGCTGGTGCAGTGGGTACATTAAGCTCAATATAGAGTTTTAGGAAGTAGTCTAGATGAGAAGTAACGGGGGCTAGACCGATCAGAGGTTAACTGAGGAAGCCTGAAGGGAGTGGTTGGATTCAGGCTGTGTTCTCAAGAGAGGATGCACAGGACTCGCCAGCGGATGAGTTGTAGGAGGTGGTTTAAGCGTCAGCTCCTAGACCAGGCATGGCCAACGGTTTTTGCCCCAGTTTTGCCAGATTAGAAAGAAAACTTGTTTCATGGGCCAGACGAAATATTAAAATAAAAAAATGTTAAATACAAAAATGATTCATTTAAGTAAACAAAATTTTATTGTGTAATTTGTTTATGAATAAATGTTAGTAATTTAGTACAACAAATTAACAAAAAAACTAACGTGACATGTTGAGGCGCTTTGCATTGCCTATTATTCTTTTAGTATCTGGCTCTATACTTGTAGTAGCTATTCTTAACACAGCCTCCAAATGTAAATCATTCAATCTTGATCTTGTTGTACTTTTATTTAGATTCATTAAAGAAAAAGTTTGTTCACAAATATAAGTTGAGCTAAAGATTACTAAATATTCCTTGGCAAGTTTTTTAAAATTTCCATATTTTCTATTATTCAGTTGCTTATAAAAATTGCACAGATGAGTACAAAAGTTGTAAATCTTTATAATGAATTTTTTTAAAAAAATAAAGAAGTATCATGAATCCATTCGACCAATTATTGGAAGTTAACCTTAGATTAGTCACATGCGGAATTCTTTTCCACGTATCACTATCTTCTTAAATATTTCGATTTCCAATAATCAAAGACGCTTCCGCTTCTGAGTAGCTTAGATTTTAACTTTCATGTTGTACAATGGTTAGATATCGTAGTTTATGTATAACGATTTAAAAGTACCACTTATTTCATTTCCACAGTGCGTCGTGCGGAGAATATTAAAAATTTAATCGCGGGCTGCATAAACTCATTACACGGGCTGGATGTAGCCCGCGGGCCGTATGTTGGCCATGCCTGTCCTAGACTGTTGGCTGGAGGAACAGTAGATGGTGGGTCTGTTTACCAAGGGGGGAATACTTGGGGAAGGGCAGTTTGTGGCAGAAAATCGAGTCTGAGTTTGTTCATGTTAAATTTGAGATGCCTATATGATGCCCATGTGGAGTCTGGAATTCCAAAGAAAAGTTACGTCTGGAGGGGCAAACGTGGGACTTTTAGGCAAGTAGGTGGTACGTAACGCCAGGAGACTGGATGAAGTCAACTAGTAAGAAGCGACTCCAGGACAGATCTGAGACTCCACAAATACAGATGTCGAGTTGAGGGGCTGGAGGAGACGTGGCCGGGGATTAGAAGGAAAACCAGGCAAGTGGTGTCACAGAAGTGAAAGGAAATTTCAAGCAGGAGAGTGTTCCCTTGTGCAGAGAGATGTTGAAGGGTCAATGGTGATTGGTGCACAGGCTATGGGATTAGGCCACTGGGCAGGGCATCAGGGCATGGTGAGGCGGGAGAAGCAGGCAGGTAGAAGGTAGAATAAAGCAAGTGATAGAACTTAACGCTTGTTGAAGGAAAAAGACCCATATGATACTTTATTTTCACTTAAGTTTACCATACTCTTAATTATTTCCAACCTGAGAGGCACATGATTTTCCTCCTGGGAAACTGACACTTGGTCATTGGAAGAGACTTCAGAGCTATCTCTTCTGAGGTTTCCCCCTTCCCTGTTGCCAAATCAGTTTACCTTCCATGCCAGCCTTATGTGAGCAGTAGGCCTGGAGTGATTTTAATACTTTACCCAGTTTTCTTTTCTTCAACCTGTAGCATGTCTGTGTAGCTGAAAAAGCCTTTAGTAGGTACCTAGGAAGTTAGGCTGGGAGGAAGGATAAGATTTCAGTAGATGGAATGGGGTGTGAGGGATGGGAAGGTGAATGGCAACAATTTAGGTAGGGAGAAAAACCAGTAATGTATTTAACATGGCAGTGAGAACACCAGTAAGTAGCTCAGTTTCACTCCTTCCCTGCATACCAGCTACTTCTGAAAGAGATCAGAAACCCCTCGCATGCAGAGACTGACATTGTAGAAACACTCATTCATCCTGCAAACATGTATTGATTGCCAATCATGATCCCACAGTAGATGCCGGGCTACCCAGGTGGATGACCCTGACCTTACCTCAGGGATGACAGAGGTGAAAACAGTTAGCTGTAATATAATAACAGAAGAGGAGGGAGAGGATTAATTCTGTCTGATTTAGTTTCAACAGGGGAGATGCTAGTTGCCTATAGGATGAAAAGATGCCAATCAGGAAGGACCCCTCCTGGGCCAAGAATACAGCAGGAGCAGACAGGGCAGGTTGGAGTGCACACGCTGAGATTACAGTGCAGAGCCCTGGGTCCTGGGGAGCACAGTGGGGGGGCACACACCACAGGGAGGAAGTGTGAAATGCTGAGGCTGGAGAGAGGGACTGAGACCAAGCTGGGCTTTATTTTTGTAGGCAGGAGTGATCATAAGTTTATTTGTTATTCTTTTTTTTTTTTCTTTTAGAATTTATCAGTAATTACAGATATCGTTTGCCTTCAAATCTGGGGTTGTTTTTTTTTAACTTTTGTTCATTTGACTCTTTTTGTTGTGTTTTAGCAAGAGAGAGAGAGAGAAGACAAACACACAGACAGAGATAGACAAGAAGGCAGAGAGATGGGAAGCATCAACTCATATTTGCTCCTTAGTTGTTTACTGATTGCTCCTTAGTTGTTTACTGATTGCTTTCTCATATGTGCCTTGACCAGAGGGCTCCAGCTGAGCCAGTGATCCCTTGCTCAAGCTAGCGACCTTGGGCTTCAAGCCAGCGACCTTTAGGCTCAAGCCAGTGACCCATGGGGTCATGTCTCTGATCCCACAGTCAAGCCAGTGCACGCTCAAGCTGGATGAACCTGCACTCAAGTCGGCAACCTTGAGGTTTTGAACCTGGGGCCTCAGCATTCCAGACTGATGCTCTATCCACTGCGCCACCGCCTAGTCAAGCTTGACTTAATTTTTTAAGAGCAGGTTTAGGTTCACAGCAAAATTAAGGAGAAGGTACGTATACTCCTGCCCCATTCATGCTGCATAGCTTCCCCCATATCAGTATTTCCCACCAAGGTGGGACAGTGGTGACAGTGGATGGACCTACATTCACACATTATTGTCATTTAAACTCCATAGTCTACATTAGGATTCACTGTTGGTGGTGTACCTTCTGTGGGTTTGAACAAATGTATGACGACATGTGTTTATCATTATGCTATCAAACCGAGTACTTTTACTGCTGTAAAAATCCTCTGTGCCCTACCTATCCATACTTCCCTTCACCCTAAACCCCTGGAAACCACGACTCTTTTTACTGACTCAGTAGTTTTGCCTTTTCCAGAATGTCATTTGGTTGGAGCTATACAGTTTGTGGCTTCATCAGATTGGCTCCACTCCTTTCACTTAGGGATCTGCATTTGAGATTCTTCCTTGTCTTTCATAACTTGATAGTTCACTTCTTTCATCACTAAATAATATTTTGTTGTCTGGATGTACCCCAGAGTATCCATTCACCTACTAAAGACATCTTGGTGGCTTCCACAGTTTTGCAAGGTTTTTGTGCGGATGTAAGTTTCTAGCTTCTTGTGTAAATCCTACTGTAGTTCCTGAGTTGTATGGTAAGAGTATGTTTAGAGTTTTGTAGAGATCATAGGTTTTTAATCAGAGAAATAATTTATCTTTATCATAGAAAGAGAATTTGTAAATATAGATATTAATCTGTCTTTTCCTCTGCTTATTTCTAGCCCTGTATGTCCAAAGGCTGAGAGAACATTACCCCCTTTGACGAATTGAAGCCCCCATCAAACAAAATGCCCCAAACTGATATTCTTCCCTTTCTATTTTGTTTCCCACAAATATTCACGTGCATGTGTCTTCTCTCCTGCACCTCTCAGTATCCTAAGGATGAAATTATGTAGATTTACTAGTTTCTTCATGGCACTCTATACCCTAGAGAAAATAGTTCTTGACCTTTAAGTATTTAATAGCATGAAAGAATAAAGTATACGCTTTTTTTAGTGTATATTATGAGGTTTTTTAAATTATATGTATATATATGCCTGTATAAAGTTTATGTAGGAAAAAATAAAAGAATCTTGGTTTAGGGAGATATCCTATGTCTTGTAAGTGATATTATTTTATAGGTGATTTTTTTTTAGTCTTCTTAAGTAAATTTATAAATAAAAAATAAGTCACATTTTAAAGTTTATTTCACAGCACAGAGTGTATCAATGAATCAATGTGTGCTGTGTTTTTAAAACCAGAACCTTTCTGAAGAGCTGAATGCTTGAGCGGCTGCAAGGGCTTAGGGCGTGCACTGCTGGAAAATCATTTCAACATTTTTAAGGAAAATTTAGTTTTCTTTATTATATATTCCATGTGTAACAGAATTGTAGTGAAAGAGATGGTATTTTATTTTTCTTATTTCTGTCTCCCATATCCGTGAGAAGTTAATGTTTTAAGGAAAACACTCCAAGACCAACGGATCATGTCAAATATTTGGTTTGGTAGGATTAATATTTTACTGCCGAGCGACAGTGGGAGTACTGTCCTAGTTTTAGAGACGATTATGTAAACTAATGAGCCCCATCCATTAAAGAACTTAGGGAAAGAAAAGGCTATTTATCACGTGGATTGCACTGACTGTATTTAGAGGACATGGAAGTAGGTATTAAATACTTACAGTGGGGTTACACTTAATTAAAGTTGTTCTTTTTGTGATACTAAGGCTAATAATTATCACACTGTGCACATGTTTAATATTGCTTTATTTAAAAAAAAACACCTCAATGATTTGCAATTCGGTACCTACTGGCTTAAAATGGACTTTTCACTTAAGTTGACTATCTCTGAATTATTTCCAGTACAACTGACCTGAAGAATTACAGGCATGCTCTCCCTCCCATGAGCACGCCCATGCTGTTCCCTTCCCCCTGCTCTTCACCCACACCCTACTCTTCTCCTAAACTCTTAAGGGTCCCCGTGAGACTTGCAAACAGGGGAACAACGGGCAGCGGCAGCTCGCCCCAGGCTAACCCACTGACTCTGTCTCCAAAGCCCCCTTTTCTCTGACCTTTCAGTGAGCCAACAGCAGCCCCACCTTGGCTCACTTCTTTCCTATAATGTCTCTAGAGAGCCAAAGCAGCCCCGCCTAGGCTCTCTCCTGTTGCTTCTTCCATCCTAGGTCCTTCCTTGTTTCACTGTTTCAGCATTAATAAATGTACTCTGAAAAAAAAATTACATTTGCCCGGGGAAGTTGTAAATGTGTGTGTCAGTCACTGGAGGGAAGTGACACTAGCATTTATTCTGGAGAGAGGTGTTTAATCTCTCAGATCCTTTGCCTCTCCATTGACATTTAACCTGGAAGTGATTATCCCGAGCATTGGGATCACCCCTGCCTATACTACAAAGGAATCTCTGGGAAAGAAAAGGCAGAATTAAGGGCATTGGTCCAGGACTTGGTATATGCCTGCCCAAAATGTGGAATATATCCAATTACTTCAGGGCAGTTTTGCTGGGGAAAGTGAGTGATTCTTTCAGAACCATTTCATCCACTGGTTTTAAATACTTTCTAGGATACTTACTAGGTTATTAGGCACTATTCTCAACACTTCAGAAATATATACTAACAATCCTAGCAACAGTCCTGTGAGGTAAGCACTCTTGTTCTCATTTTACAGAATAGGATACTAAGGCACTTAGATATTAAATAACTTGCCCAAGATCATAGAACTAATTAGTATTTATTTTCATTTTTATTTATTGATTTTAGTGAGAGAAGAAGGGAGAGAGAGAGAAAAGAACATCAGTCTGTTCCTATATGTGCCCTGACCGGGATTGAACCAGCAATCTTTGTGCTTTGGGACGATGCTCTAACCAACTGAGCTATCTGGCCCAGACTGAACTAATTAGTATTGAGGCTGTAATTACAAACCCGAACAGTGACTCCAATCCATGGTCTCAACCATTGTGTGATATTGCCTATTCATGTACACCCAGTTTCCAAAAAATGAAGAGACATTCATAGAATTTTGAAAAATTTGAGTCTGCAAAGTGGAAAGATACTTTGGTTTAAAAAATACAAAAAAGCCTGACCAGGCGGTGGTGCAGTGGATAGAGCATTAGACTGGGATGCAAAGGACCCAGGTTCAAGACCCTTAGGTCGCCAGCTTGAGCGCGGGCTCATCTGGTTTGAGCAAAAAGCTCATCAGCTTGGACCCAAGGTAGCTGGCTTGAGCAAGGGTTTACTCGGTCTGCTGAAGGCCCACAGTCAAGGCACATATGAGAAAGCAATCAATGAACTGAGGTGTCACAACAAAAAACTGATAATTGATGCTTCTCATCTCTCTCCGTTTCTGTCTGTCTGTCCCTATCTATCCCTCTCTCTGACTCTCTGTCTGTGTATGTATGTATAAATAAATAAATAAATAAATAAATAAATAAATAAATAAAATACAAAAAAGAAAATTGCAGAATCAAAATTTATACTATATTTTAGGCAAATACATTTTTTTTTGCACTTGAACATGTCTGAAATCTGTAAGTTGTGGCTTACAGTTTTATTAGAGAATATAAGATATTTGTCTATAAACATATCAGCTTCACTAACCATTTACCAACCACAAAAATATAATATTTAATAACAATTTCTACTTTAGATCTTTGCACTTTGTGAGATTACCAGGTATGTTTGATGATTGCTTAGATATGAAGCAAAAATATAAAATACATGTTTCATAGGAGAAAAGTTTTAATGTGGGATGTGGTCATGTTTGACTGACTGTCAGATGGTTCTTCCAAAGGTACAGTTCCAAGAACCCTGACATTTTTATGTGGCCCTGAATGATGCCTCTTCTCAGATTCTCAGAAGCACCTTTTAACCTTGACTGTCTCTCTTATCCCTCCTTGTGCATAATCTGGTTAAAGCTACTTATTTTCCCTTTAGGAAGCCAGTTAGTCTCATCAAGACTATAAACATAGAAGCATTATAGAACATCTGGGGAGAGCTGTTTGTCTTCAGGGTCATTTTGCCCCATCATTGGTCATTTGAAGTCTTCACCGTCTAACTGAAGTATGTGACAGCCCAGAATTATTTAAACAAATTGGACAGAGTCTATGGTATTTGGGAATGGAGGCACAACAGCAATGCAGGTGTGTGTGTTTGGCCAAAACTTGTTAGCACACAGGTGTATTCATATTTTATATGTGAAAAATACTATTTTATATGTGAAAGTGTTATTCTCTCCCCCACCACCACTGATATTTTGAAACCAGCTCTTTAAGGAAAGAAATATACTTCCAGATAAATTTTTAAAGAAGTTCCCAAGAATCTACAATTAAACACATATTCACACTAGGCAAATGTTTTTTAAGGCAAGGAAGAAGGAAACATTTTTCTAACTAAGTAAAACATATAATTTTTAGTTAAAACATACAACAGTGTTTATAGCATCTATCTTAAATCACTCTTTTAAATGTTATTTGTATTCTAGGTCTCATTTTCATTGTTTTTTATAAATCTGTAGTGAGTGCCAGAATTGTCACAGACTCTATGGATATATACACACTCAGAATTTTGCTTGTGTAGCTTTATTCTAGATCTCTCCCTAAGGCCACTGCTCTCCTGCACACCCACACAGATTTCATAGGAAACGTAGAAGTAAAATTCAGACTTAGGGTTTGCCAGTTGTTGATAGCTCTGAGGAAGGTTCAGTGTGACAAGAAGTTAAAATAATTTCATAAGGTAAAAATTATGGTGAAATGTATTACTCATGCTTTGCTTATCATATTTACCAAAGAAATAAAAACAAATTTTATATGGCATTAGAAACTGATATCAATAATAAGTTTTAAGTAGAACTATCTTCTAGTTATGAAGTCAGTTTTTATACTCATATTTCAAGAGCCATAAAACCACAACTATTCTATATTACTTCTAGCTCTTAGTTGTCTGGCCATATTCATATTTCTTTATGAGTTTTTTAAAAGTTACTTAACTAATCTTACTTCCAGATACAAATTTATTCTAGAATTTCCCTGAATCTGGAAACTTTTTTCAGGAGTAAGTTTAGATATGATTTCATTGGGAAAAACAGACTTTTAAAAAATTTACTGTTTTTTTTCTAGAAGAATAGCATGTTATGATTTTTAGTTATTTTTTCCTTAAATGTTGATTCTTGGAATGAAAATAGGAAATTAGCAAGATTCATAATTGTATTAGTGAAAGTATCTCAAGACATGACTCTGAAACATAGTATCTTAAATTTCTGCTTCACTCAAAGTAGCAATCATGCCCTAATCTACTCTCAGGTAGTGAGTGGGGTGGAAGAAGGGACTATAGAGTCTAGGCATAGACATTATCCTGATACTTACTATTCACTTATAAAAACTGGCTGTCTGGATCGCTTACTCTGGACCGTGCATCTGTTCATTGTTTCCCCCTTGTTCTTTGATTCCCTTGAAAGTAGCACATTGAAAAAGTTCAATAATTTATGGCATGACTTATATTTATGAAACATCACAGAAACTTTGTTTCCATTTTCCTTCCAAATTGTTCTTGTATGTTGACTTATGTTATTGATAGGCTCAACCTATAGATCACATGTTGACTGGTGGGTATTACCTGTCTTAGTAGAGGGTAGGTATTAAAGGGTAAAGGGGGCCAAATATATGATGGAAGATGGAAGATGATCTGACTCTGGGTGGTGGGCATGCAATGCAGTATACAGATCATGAATTATAGAAATGTACACTTGAAACTTATATGATCTTATTAACCAACAGCACTCCAATAAATTTAATTTTAAAAACACATAATAAAATTTGCATTTGTGATTTGGGAGACTGTCCAGAACTCTCCAGTTATGAAAATTACATGGAGCAGGCTTTGCTCCCTAACAAAACTGAAAGTGACAATACCTCAAGTTTTAGGTACCCTACACATATGTGGAAGCTCACTGAAGTGTATCTGATCCCATTTCTGGGACAGAAACTCTGAATGAATCTTTGAGCCATGCATTCTGCAGTACTGTTTTTAAAAGCTGTGGTACTAGGCAATGACAAAGGATACATAAAAGAAATGATTATTTTGAAAGGGAAAGAAGGTACTTTGTTAATGTCAAATGCCACTCAAGATGTTCAGTGAGGAATATGTTTATCTTTTAGCTTCTGGCAATTTATCGTTTAATGTTTCTGAACAATTGAAGGTTGTCCCTCCCTGTGCCACCAACAGAGACAGCCTGGATTCTTTCATTTTTTTCTGTGTGTTTTTGTATCAAGCAGTGTTATTTGAATGTAGTTGGAGTTGCTTCAGGGAAGATAGATTGGCAGCAAGTCAAATTGATATAATCATGGAGCAAGTTACCAAAAACCAGGAAATAACTGTTAAAATATATAATGTGCTTTGATATCTATTAAAACAACAATAGCAGAAATGAAAGAGTAAAATAGATCATTTAGGATGAACTGTTTTAAGGTTGTCATGACGTCCATACTTAAAAATAAGCATATATGACCTTAGACAGAAAGCCAGATATTTCTCTAGCAAAATGGGTTTATTCAGAACAACAAAGAATGGCAATATGGGATATGCAGTCTAATAGTGATCTATGGGCAAGTTCAGAGAACAAAGGAGAGAGAAATATTCTTTTATAGGGGAAAGGAGGGAGTTCAGAGGGCTTGCTGTAAACAGAGTTCTTTGGAGGAAACTGGGAGTTAAAGTGTAATGGTTTTTTATTGGTTGAGTTGTAACAGTCTTTCATTGGCTGAGTGGTTGCTGGGGCTGGAGAAGATCCTCCCTCTTCTCACTGAAGTAGTAGAGTAGTAAAACATTCCCGCTCAAGTTGGAAAGTGCAAAAAAGAAAGTACCTCTTTTCCTGTTTGGGGTAATTGACAATGAGTGGTAGGGTGTGAGAGCTCCCCCTACAGGCCAACTCCAGTTTAAATAAGGTTTCTGCTTTTCATCTTTTTATATGCATGATTTTATGTGATTATTATTGTACCAAAGTTACACATTTTTATATTTTTATGTAACATTACCATGCTATTATATAATCTATGATTACTTTCAGTATTTTTATAGTTAGTAAATAAGTTACCTACCTTTGATACCTGTGTAAAAAATAAAAGACAGTGGCATCTCTATCAGGTAATAATAGTCCTTCCAATGCAAGGTTTTGCATTTTCACTTCTACCACTCTTTGGGAAGCCCATCTCCAGATTCTTATTGGTAGCATCATCCACTGAACTCAGACTCCTGCAGCTGTGAGTCGACTGCCCCATACCTACTCCTTATACCTTTCTCTAAAACTTTCAACCCCCTTTAAAATATAACCCCAGCTGGATAATCACATCTTTAGCATTATCAGCTAAAACTTTAATTCTTAGTCAAACCCTTAGATGGGATTGGTTGACTACAGAATAAGAGCAAGACCAAGATGCAGGAATGGGCATTTGCCACAGAGGAAGAGCGGTGCTAGGAGAGGAGACAGTTCAGAGGAGGCCGACTGGCACACGTCTCACATCAGCTGCATCTGTTCACCTAGGCAATTCTTCCTACTGATAGAAAGTTTTCGGTGGTGACCTGCAGATCACAGACCTTGAGCGCTATTAGTGTGGCCCTCTCAGTTCTCATCTGTTCACTGCAGTGGGGTGATTATGTGTTAACCACATCACCAGTAGGACTGAGTTTCCAACCTTGGAAAAAAGTCGCCCTGCCCTACTTCCTGTTTTTAATCAATTTTTTTCCCCAGAGGAAACAAAGTAACACGTTACTTCAGCCATGCTTGTTGTGAAGAAAAGTAAAAAGCTAATGGTGTTTTTGGTTCATGTCATAATGAACCATTAAAATCTGCCTCAAAAACAAAGACTTAAAAATTTTATTATCCTTCCTATTAATCATCATGAAGATTATCAGTAATGACAGTGCTTAAAAGAAAAAGCACCCAACCCACTGACAAAAGGCAGTGTGGTTTCAGAAGGAGCGCTCTAAGGCTTGTGTGTTAAAGTTGGAAAAATGCAAAAATAACAGTTTTTCTTAACTAACCTAGAAAATAATGTGTGTGCATCCACACATTCTGCTGAGTATCTACTGTGTACTCTGAGGCATACACAGATGAATAGAAACTGTCCATATACTGAGAGAGCTTAAAGCCTCGTGGAGAATTGCACCTACAAACTCACCGTCGTGCTGCAGGAGAATGACCTTTGTATAAGAGGTATGGACATGCATAAAATTCATTGGAGATCCAAGAGAAAAAAATGACTTATGTTTGCAAAAGAAAGTCAGGCAGACTTTGCTGGAGAGGTAGCCTTTACAGCTTACACTTGAAAGATGAGTTAAGTTTTCCAGACAGTGGAGGTGGAAATTGTAGGAAAAGGGAACAGAATGTGCAAAGGCAGTGAGGTGTGGCTGAGTGACTATGTCTGGGCATCTTATAGTAATTCAATATTTTCTTTAACAAGTACATATTTTTTTTATTATTGTAGCATAAACCATAAGAGGATATGTATCAGAGGTTGAGGCAGGAGAGGTAACAAGGGGTATATTATAAAATATTCTCTTTAAAGAGGTTTTGATTATTTTGTGAAAAACCTCTCATACTTTAATGTGCATAAGAATACCCTGGGTATGTAGAATCCTGAGCTTTGCTCCCAGAAATACTGTATCAATGGGTATGAAGCAGCCTCCCTTAATTGGTATTTCTAATAAGTACTCCAGATCATTTCATGATGGCAGGACCGAAACCATACCTAAAATATAGCTGAAACAGTGGAGCACCATGAGCTATGTTTTGCGGGAGACCAGAGTGACTATACAGCATGCACATACACACTGGAGCTGGCAGCGCTGGAAGCTAGGGCGTAGGGAGCTGAAGGGTATTGTCTTTATTAAGCTAGGCAAGAGGTCATGGAGGGCCATGGTTAGGGTGAGGCCAGTTCTTTTATCATTTTATATACAGCAAAAACTTCCCCCCTTTACTTTCCTCGCATTTTCTAATTTTCCAAACTAGTGTATTTTTCTTCCAATTTTAAGTAAGATTTGCTCTATCTACTCTCTTCAGTTTCCTATGCCTGATGTGTAAATGTCATCAGCCTTTTTTTTTTTAATCTTTTATCCTTGGTGTTTTAGCATTCTTTATAATTCTGTATGCAGTTCATTTTCTGAGAGCCACCTATAGAGACAATTCTTGTTTCATATTGACAGATGGTAATCCATCACCTATCTGCCACTATATTGGATGACATGATTGGCTGTTATTATAACTCTTAATAACTGGAATCACTTTGTTTTGAAAGTTTTTGATAAGTATGAACTTTAATATGGTTGTTGTCTATGATATGCATGATAATACATTGGTTCAAGCAATATTTCTCTGGTTGGTACTAGAAACTTGGTCTTTGCCTTTCAATCCTTACTGTTTAAAGATAGGAAATTCTAAATTATCTAGCCTCATGGAAAATAACAAGATTGTGTATACTGGGGAGAGGTAATCCCAAATTATAGCCAATACCAATTTTTTTTTTTAAATTAAGAGCATCACTTTTCACTATATACCTATTTGGCTAGTATTAAAAGTAAGTTTTTCAAATATACATGATTTTTCTGAGCAGTGAAAGAAGAAAGCTTCCATGTATGGTGCAGTGGAGTCAGGCAGATCTGAAATTCAAAACTTCTCAGGTAAAATACACAGCCAGACCAGTCTGTAAATAATAACATATGTTCAACCAAAAACAAACCACCATATGGATTTATAACCCAGTCAGCTTTAAAAATACCTACCATATTTCCCCATGTATAAGATGCACCCTTTTTTGAAAAATTTGGGATCTAAAAACTGGGTGCATCTTATACAGTGATTATAGATTTTTTTTTACTTGCATTTTCTGTTTTTTTTTGCACTTGTTTTTGTGCTCATTGTTGAAGACAGTGATTCGTCATCAGACACAGATGAGGACAAGCTAATGGATGGGAGTTTTGACAGTGATGAGGAGTTGTATGAATTTTATGATGAACAAAACTTGAGTGCAATATCTTTATGTAACACATTATTTTTCAAATTTCGGGCCCCCAAATTAAAGTGTGTCTAATACATGGGAGCGTCTTATACATGGGGGGAACCGTATTTGCCTTGTTGCCATAAACAGATAAGGTTTTCTGTGGAGAAACAGATATTTTTTATTTTTCTATTATAAAATTCCAGAGAGTTGGAAAGGCTTCTTAAAGCAATCTTAACATTTATTCCTAAGGTTTGGAGAGCTTGTATATATGCATTTTATTTTGTCAGATATCAATAAAATTTTATGAAAATGTCCAAGAAAAAGCATTTTCATAAGTTTGTAAACTCTTCAAGTATCCTAAAATTTTCAGGAACAGAAACTTTCAGATCATGATCAAAAGGCTCTGTCAAATGTGTGGCTTCTAGAAATTAGGGTTTTCAAACCTAATGAAAAATAATATAGATTGGTAAAAAATATAAAAAGTACAAAGAGGAATAAAATCAGCCGTAATCCCTTACTCACCAATGTTCACCAAAAGTCCTTTGTTTAGTTCCAAATTTCTATTTATATATATTATATTTTAAATAATCTATATCATATAAAATAATTATATCTATTTTTTCTGGCTTTATTTTAAACATATTTCAGGAGCATCACCATTTGTTAGATAATTTTTTAAAATATCACATTCATTTCTTATGTCTCCTGTAACAAATTATGACAAACTAAATGGTTTAGAACAGGGGTCCCCAAACTTTTTACACAGGGGGCCAGTTCACTGTCCCTCAGACTGTTGGAGGGCCGGACTATAAAAAAAACTATGAACTAATCCCTATGCATACTGCACATACCTTATTTTAAAGTAAAAAAACAAAACAGGAACAAATACAATATTTAAAATAAAGAACAAGTAAATTTAAATCAACAAACTGACTAGTATTTCAATGGGAACTATGGGCCTGCTTTTGGCTAATGAGATGGTCAATGTGCTCCTCTCACTGACCACCAATGAAAAAGGTGCCCCTTCCGGAAGTGCGGCGGGGGGGGGGGGGGATAAATGGCCTCAGGGGGCCACATGCTGTCCGCGGGCTGTAGTTTGGGGAGCCCTGGTTTAGAACAACATAGACTTTATTCTCTTAGAGTTCCAGAGATCAGAAGTCTCCAGTGGTTTTCCTGGAGTCAAGGTATCAGCTAGGCTGAGAACCTTCCAGAAACCCTGGGATACAGTGTGTTTCCTTGCATTTCTCAGCTTCTTCAGCTGCATTCCTGTGTTTCCTTGGCTCAAGGCCCCTTCCTCTAACCTCAAAACCAGCAGCATAGATAGCGTCTTGCTCAGTGTCATATCACCCTTGTCTCTTGTCCAATCTTCCTCTGCTTCCCTCTAATAAAGACACTTACGATTACATCTACAGCTCACCCAGATAATCTAGGATAATCTCCTTGTCTCAAGATCCTTAATTTAATCACATCTGCAAAATTCCTCTTGACATATAAAATAGCATATTCTCAGGTTCCAGGGTTTAGAATTTGGATATCTTTAGAATCTATTATTCTGTCTACCACATAGTCTTTATTGATTTTATAAAATCTCATTCTTGCCTGACCTGTGGTGGCACAGTGGATAAAGTGTCGACCTAGAACACTGAGGTTGCCTGTTCAAAACCCTGGGCTTGGCTGGTCAAGGCACATATGGGAGTTGATACTTCCTGCTCCTCCCCCCTCCTCTCTCTCTATCTCTCTCTCTTCTAAAATGAATAAAGTATTAAAAAAATTTTTTTAAATAAAAAAAAGTTTAAAATCTCATTCTTTGGCTATTTTAGTATTTATTAACAGTTGCCCATGTTTTGTACCTTTGGTTTTTCCCCCCCAATATTATTAAGGAATTCTGAGATTAATTTCCATATACATAAATCATTATGTACATATTTGATTATACTTGTATAAATTCTAGCATGCCAATTTATTATATATTATATATATTTGTATGTGTGTATTATATCTATATGTACATATGCACACGACATATTTATATGTATGTGTCTTTATATGTATAACGTGTGTCTGTGTATTTTCATTCTCCAGATTGCTTTCCAGAAAGTTGGTAGAGAGAACTTATCTCCTTACACCCTCACTAATATTGAATATTATCTTTTTTAAATCTTTTCCAGTTTAACAGGTAAAAATATCTTGATTGATGTTTTAATTGCATTTCTATGATAAAGTGAACACTTTTCATGCCTAACATCATATTTATTCTCCTATGGATAGATATGTCTTTAAATTTTTTTGTTGGTGTAAAAATGACATAACTTAATAGATATAGATACTAAAGTGTGCTTGAGAACTTCTTGGCTAAAAATATTCTGTCTTCACTGACATGTTGTCCTAGCATTGTGTGATAATTTGAGTAAACTTTAACAATGGAATTAAAGTCTGGTCACTACAAAAGCACATGGTTTCTATGGTTTCTACTTCTTCTGTATGTGTTCCCTATACAGCAGGGAGTTTCCATTACCTCTTATTTCAGTGTAGTTTTCCATAACTTAAGATGTCCGACCTGAAAAAAATATCTAAGAGAAGAAGAACTGATAAATTAACCTTAATCCTATATTACATAAAGGTCTTAGTGTCAGTTACCACAGTGCTAAATATAACTACACTGACCCACTTAAACTGAATTGGCACTTCTTATAATTGTACTGTCAATTCATGCTCAGAAGCTGGATGACAAATGATGTATCTTAGACCCAAGCTTCTGGATCAAGAAATAACATGTCCTTGAAGTTAACTCCAGACTGAGAGTCTTAGGCAATGATTAGTAACTGAGGGTCACTGTTACGATAAAAAAAAAAAAACACGTGATATTTCTTACAAACTTGTTATATACATATATATATTTATATATACAGCTATATATGCCTCATCTATATTTTTGGAGATTTTGAAATTTGAGACAATAGACCTGCCTAACAGGTACAGCATATATATATAGATAAAAGAACAGATTCATGAAACTCAAAGAAGACAGAAAAATCTTGTGAAAACATATTCAAGGTGTGTCTTCAACATATCAGGATTCTAGACCCACCTTTGCTACCAAGTATCTTTCTAACTCCAAGCAACACCTTCCTCCCTTGCCTTAACATTCATCCTGAAGATTGTATTTAGGCAGACAAATCTGCAAGCAAATGGATTTTGATAGAGGGGGAGAACCCTGTCCCGCAGGGGCTCTCAGGAGCAGAGCTCGGGAGAGGAATGCCTGAGCCCCTGTGGATCAGGAGGTTCATAGGAAGGCTGCCTAGAGAAAGTGGCCACAAGTTTGGCCTCAAAGCAAGACAGGAGTTAGCTCTCCATCTGTCAGAGGAGGGTGCTGATCTCCAAGCTTTGCTCTTGGCTACAGATTGGATTGCTTAGCTCTGTTAGAGGCCAGGTTAAATGATGGGTCTGTCAGACAGCTCGTTTAGATGGAAAGAGACACTCATCTCTGGCTCTCCAAGTGTCTCCCTCTTACAGGATGACCCTGCTAACCCTGTAAGGATGGTGCACCTTTTCTGTTTATTTCCTCTGTCAGGGTGTCAGAGGATAGACATGCTTAAAAGCAAGTGACTATGAAATCCTCTCTCTTCCTATGTGCTGGGCCACCATCATACATGTTCTATGTTACTTCTCTATCACACAAGCCAAGGAGTCAGTAATTTGGGAGAAAAGCACTTCATTCCCATATCTATCTGTTCTCTCCTCTTAGATTCTGTAAAGTTATTGATTATTTGCCACATTTTTTGAGCCTCTGATTCTCCTGGAATCCCGGGACTACCTGAGGAGAATGTTACATTCTCTTCCCATTTGGGCCAGTCTTTTGTCTGTCCTTTCCTGTCTTGAGCCCTATCCTTCAACCTGCCCTTGTGGATTCCATAGTTCTCAGTTGAACCTATCAGGAACTGTAAATCAATTTTACTTGGTTTCCTTTTTTTTTTTTTTTTTTTTTTAAATGTCAAAGTTTTTTTTTAATTTTTATTTATTTATTTATTCATTTTAGAGAGGAGAGAGAGAGAGAGAGAGAGAGACAGGGGGGAGGAGCTGGAAGCATCAACTCCCATATGTGCCTTGACCAGGCAAGCCCAGGGTTTTGAACCGGCGACCTCAGCATTTCCAGGTCGATGCTTTATCCACTGCGCCACCACAGGTCAGGCGGTTTCCTTTTTTAAAATCTATTCACTTTAGAAATCTTAACCTCTCTACCTTGGGATATTGTTTTAAAAATATTCCAAGGATTATTCATCCCTTGGTTTTTAGCATTCAGATCTATCCCTACAAGTTAATTTTTATTTATCAGTTTATCATCCTTCATATTTTAGGAATGTGAACAAGCAAAAAAAAGTGTTTAATAACATTAGAAGAGTTTTCTTTCAACCTGCTCCCCTTGAAGCAACTTCCTTCACATTGCCGAGTCTTAAAGCTTTATTTCTCAAGATGTGCAGTGATTACAAAGATTGCTCATTCAAGGTCGGCAATTTGACATTTGCACCCTTAACTTTGTGTGTGTGTGTGTGTGTGTGTGTGAGAGAGAGAGAGACAGACAGACAGAAATGGAGAGAGATGAGAAGCATCAATTCTTGTTGCAGTACCTTAGTTGCTCATTGATTTCCTTCTCAGATGTGCCTCGACAGTGGGGCTACAGCAGAGTGAGTGACCCCTTGCTCAAGCCAGCAACCTTGGGCTTCAAGCCAGTCACCTTTGGGCTCAAGCTAGCGACCATGGGGTCATGTCTATGATCCCACACTCAAGCCAGTAACCCTGCACTCAAGCTGATGACCTTCAAGTGTCAAACCTGGGTCCTCTGTGTCCCAGTTCGATATTCTTACCACTGTGTCACCGCCCAGGCTGCACTCCTAACCTTAAACTCTCAAGACAACATTTGGAAGGTTAACAAAGTGGACTTGTGGGTATGGATAGCCTTGGGTAGGTACTCACTTCTAGGTGCTCTGAAGATGTGATGGATAGAAGTCAAAGTTAATTTATAGCAGAAGCCCCAGATGAGGCAAAGATCAGGAAGAATATATTTGGAAACTCAATATAAGCCTGCTTTCCTTAATGTCTTCTCATCGAACATGGCCTTGTGGCAAGAGGGTCAGGGCAGGGAGCTGACAGTTTTTCAGGCCTCACACCTACACTAGTAAACGTAGGCTCCCACAGTGCCTAAATCCAAGGCAAGGCTCCAGGGATGTTTACCACTACCTGATGTAGCATGGGGGAAACTCTGCCACATGAGCCTGGAGCAGAGGGTGAGGAGTAGAGAGAACACTTTAAGTCGGGTAAAAGGACCTGTATTTTTTCTATGTAGGAAGGGAGTAAATAGTGGAGAGGTTGCCCTTTTCTGAAATATTCACTGAGTCCTAACCTAGTATTTCAGTAGCGTGCAAGCTTTTTTTTTAATCTTATTTACCTTTCTCATAAAAACAATGTCAGATAGTAACATGATGATTAAATGGATGAGCATCCTGGATTACAAAGCTTGGCCATAGTTGTGGAGGCTTAGTTGTGCAATAAGTAGAAAATCTTGCTGAATATCTGTATATTGACCTAAATCAGCTATTGTCTTAATAATTAACAATAATCTCAATTCTCAATTCTGTAGCCAGAATTTTACAATTGCAACTAAACTGTCCTCTAGTTTCTGCCAATATAATGATCTTATCTGTAGGAAAATGTCAGTAGTTCTGACCAGTTTAATTCTTGTGTTTACTGACTGTATTACCTTCTGAATCATAGGTTCCCAAATCAAGTCAAACAGGTTAGAAGACAAATTACACTTGAGTGTCACACCTACTCTTATCTTATATGAGTGTGGGAATATATCAGCCACTTTCACTGTATTAACTAGTTCATTTCTGGATTCTCATTATTTTACCTATTTTTATTTTTTCATTTTGGATACAACCCAAATTCTCCCAAGTCTTTTAAATGTAAAAACAACCCCCCCAAAAAAAAAACATATAAAATTACATGGTTAAACATGCTCATGTCTTTACCCATCCCTTTGAGAATCTGCATGATGGATTCCCTAAAATATACAGAGTGGAGATGGTAATGACCTCTGTTGACCGCAAGCTGGGATATGCATCATTCAATCAAGAGAAAAATTATTTGAAAGTGGGGGAGAGAAAATTTAGGGAACATTTATATAAAAATAATTTATATAAAAATATTTATATATTTACTGTTATTGACTTACCCATTTTCGTTGCTATCGTCTTTATTGGCACTGCTCAGATGCATGGACTTTTCTAGAAGGACCAGAGAGAGTACAAAAGTTGAGAGGTACAGAGGCACTAGGTCTTGAAACCATGCAGAACTTGAGTCCCACCCTGTGCATCTCCTTCAAGTTACCTCTGCTCAACCACCCTTATAGAAGTCCTCCCTTGTTGTTTCAGCCTTTTTCATCTTTGGATCCAAGGACTCTTCCACATAGTAGTTATTTCACTGTTCAAAGAACTCTATCACTTGTTCCCTAAATTTTCTCTCCTCCACTTTCAACACAGAGTTCCATCAACCAGAATTCATATAGTATAATTTCATGTCCCCTTTACCATTTAGTTGTTCTTCTCTGGGAAGCCTCTAGTAAATAATTATCCCTTTTAAACTAAGATACCTGAAAATGAGCACAGAAATTATTCCCTGGGTTGGGGGATGAGAGGACCATTCAAAGAGGGTTTCCCTTGGATTTGGTTGTGATATTTTTTAGAGCTGTGTTAAGACCTGAGGAATGTTAGCACATCTGTTTCCAGTTACAGATGTAGATGAAAGTGAAGGTCTTTAGAATTTAAAAAATATCCTCATGGGGTTCTAAAGAATTCAGGATTATTTGAGAAAATCCACTGATCTGCTAAGACCAGTAATTTCAGGGCATCTTAAGAGAAAGAAGAGAAACCTGAGCATCTTGAAGCATTTCCATTCAAAAGGCATTTATTAAATGCTTGTGGAAAACAGGAACCACCAGATTTTGGAAATGCTAAAATCAATAAAACATAGTTTTACCCTTGAGGAATTCACAGGCTAATAAGGAAGACAGTAGCAGTAAAAAGTCAATTTTCATTCAGTGTGACCATCAGCTCAGTAGAGGAATGTTCAAGGCACCATGAAAGTGGAGGGCTTGGTGTGGGGTGCCCTCTGCCCTAGTCTTACGTCTCTCAGCATAGTATTCTTTTAGCTTGAGCAAATTGCCAACAATTATGTGAAGTGTGTTCTAGATGCTGCTTGAAGAGGCTTATGTATGTCATCTCATTTATGTAGGTCAGCCTCTTAGAAGTTGGTCCTATCATGGACCCTATAAAAATAGGGAAAATGGGCAGAGATTAAGTGACTTGCCTAAGGTCACAGTAATTACTGAATCCAGAATTCAATCCCAAGATTTTTGCTCTTAACCAATGCTCTATGCCAATGGTTTTCAAGCATTTTAAACTTGGGGACTGGTGAAAATAGAATTATTATTTCGGGGACTGCTAAGGCAGAAGTCACCCTGAGCAAAAGCAAATTCAACTAAGATCACTGGGTCTATAATCTTTTTTTTTAAATATTTTTATTTACTCATTTTAGAGAGGAGAGAGAGAGAAAGAGCAAGGGAGAAGGTAGGGGAGGAGCAGGCAGCATCAACTCCCACATGTGCCCTGACCAGGCAAGTCCGGGGCTCCGAACTGGTGATCTCAGCATTCCAGGTGGATGCTTTATCCACTGCGCCACCACAGGTCAGGCTGGGTCTATAATCTTCATACAACATCAGGGTAGTTAACTCTTTTCATGGACCAGCACAAAATTTTTGGCAGACTGGTCTGCAGATTGCCAGTTGGAAAACACTGGTCTGTGCCAGCTTTCTCAGAGGGAGCTTCTATCTAGATCAGTGGTTCTCAGCCAGGGGTAATTTTGGCCCCCAAGGGGTGTTTGGCAATGTATACAGTTTTTTTGATAGTCACCCCTGGTATCTGGTGGGTAGAAGTCAGGGGTGCTGGTAAACATCCTCCAATGCCCAAGATAGCACTCAAACAAGGAATTGTCCAGCCATTAATGTCATAGTGCTGAGGTTGATGAATTCTGCTTTGCAACATGAGTACTATCTTTGTGTCAGCCTTTAAAAAGACAACTTTTTAAATACTTAGAAACGTTTTTACTAAGAAGAAATGGCTTAGAAGGGGGCAAAAATACTGGACTGAGCCTGTAAGTGTCTGGTGAAGTATATTTTGTCACTTGTAAAATTGAGAAAATATTGCCTCTTTTGTCTACCTTAATGGATTTCAAGGATCCAGAGGCTCTAGAAGTATTTGAGGAGATGATACATAAGAAAGCCCTATCCAAAAATTACTGTGAGAAATCCTGAGAGTCCTTGGGGTAGAAATACGTCTGTGGTTTACAAGAATTAGATAAAGAGGACCCCACAGTGGACTCCTGTCCTCTGTTCACTCTGTTCCTTGCTGTCCCCACCCCTTTTGTAACCTTCCTCTCTGTTATCAAGTTTGTTCTCAGTATATACTGGATGAACTACACCATTTTTTTTTTACAACTTATTTTTGCTTAATTAAAACAAATTAGCATCTCTTGCCGTATCACACCAGATTTAAGGCAGCTAATTTAAATTCCAGTTTTTTTTCTTTATGTACTTTTACATAAGCATGTGTCAGTTGAGGGAGTTATTTGAATACCATACCCTCCTTCAAACTGAAGAACAGTGACATTGATTCAACCTCCCCTTCATTCCTTCCATTCAAGCTCCAACTCACATGGAAGGAAAATACTTCTAGCATTTGTTAAATAATACAGGAAGTGTCTTTAATCATGGTGGTTGAGCATTTTCTAGACAGTCCTTGCTGTCTGAAGCCAAACAGGTGTGCACGGTAGTAATTCATCAAATGTATGTAACTCGTTAATTCAGTTTACCGAGGTGAGCGTGGCAGCCGTCTGCGTGATTTTCCTGCCCGCATCAGCGTCTCAGCAGGGTATGACTGACTTCCTAGGAGTATTATAATGGTGATCCACTCTGCAGTGAATCACCAGTTAGCCCTCAGGTGTGCATTGCGCAGGCTTCCCGGCTTGGGAGCGGGGGCTGGATTTATTTATTTATTTGGGGGAATGATCCATTTGGGGCTCCTGGCCCGGGGACGCGACAGAGACAGAAGATGCTTGGGTGCCCTGGCTCTTTGGGGTGGGCTCCTACCCTCCCACTCAGCTGGCTGGCTGCTCCCTTTCCCATGAGGCCAAGCTCCCCCGGAGAGAGTCCGCGGGTGGGGAAAGGTGCTGGGCCGCCCACCCCCTTGCAGCACCAGGCTAGGAGGTGGCTAGGAGGCTACACAAAGGTGCCCGGCTCAAGTCCGCCAATAGGCCGGTTTCGTAAAAAGTGCTAGTAAGTTTCCCTTTTTTAGTGTGGAGGGGGGAGCAGAATAGGAGCTCTTTGATGGAAATTTTTTTCCTTGTGTGTAGATACCAAAAGGAAACTGAACACTGAGCATGTTCGGATGTTGAAAGGTTTGCTGATAAGCAACAGCCTCCCAGACCCAAAGACTTAAAATAGTCATCTTCATACCCCCGGACCCCCCCGCAGGAGCTGCAAATGGTATCTGCCAAAGAGATGACAAAGTACCTTGGACCGAATCACACACAGACAGCATTGGAGCAGAACGCACGGCCCAACTCTTGTAGTTACTGTTTGTAGCTGGCTGAGGCTGGCCAGGAGAGGGCAAACCCGGGAGGAAACAAGTTTCCTGACCCTTGGAGAAATGGCTGTGTGTTCATGAAAGGCTGGGACGGGGACCTCTCAGACAGACTCCAAGTTGTTCTCGAGATCACAGTTCACAGCACGCTTCCTCAGCAGGGAGTAAGATCACTGGGATATATTTTTTTAAACCCTCTCCCCGTTCCGGTCTTCTGGCTTTGAACCTGCAGTGAATTCGAGAAAGGAATGGATATGTCTGACCCCAATTTTTGGACTGTGCTCTCAAACTTTACTTTGCCTCATTTGAGGAGTGGGAACAGGCTGCGGCGAACACAAAGGTAAAAACGCGGGGATCCTTTGCGTGGAGAGGGAATGCGTGGGCTTCCGAGGCTGCTCAACCGTCCAAGCAGCTTTGGAAACCGGGGTTTTGTTTATTGGGTGACAGTTTGAAAAGTTTACAGCCTACCAGGGGGGCACTGTTTCAGGTATTTCTTTCCTCTGGATTTCCTGGGGAGTCCTGGTGAATGGGCTTCTCAGGGGCTCTTCTTTTGAAATGTGGATAATAGGAGGTTGAATGGTGAGTGGTGAGGGGAGAAAAGGGGAAGGGGGAGGGAGTGCTTGTTTAAGTCTGTCTCTTTGATCTGATCATGTTTATCCATTTCATTCACCGGGACCTCGGGACTCTGCTTCGCTTTGTGGAGCCTTTCAGTTGTCCTCTCTGTTAAATATTTGACCTTTTATAAGATGCAGATGTACTATGCAAAGAGAGTTCTCAAGTTATCCTGTTTTAAATTGTCTGCTTGAAGAGACAGGTCTGCATAACTTTGCCTTTTTTTTTTTTAACTGGTTTGCAGACATTTGTTTCTAATACAGGGCTGGCCTTTTCATTTGATAATATACAGTTGACAGAATAGGTGGGAGGAAAACAGACTTTTAAATGCAAGATGAAGTTTGTGCCACACGTGAAAGGCTGTTTAGAGTTAGTTGCTGACACTTAGGTTGAGAGGACATGATTTTAAAGGAGCTGTTTCTCCTCTCTCCACATTCATGTCCAGCACGGAAAGGGGCATTATTGTGATTTTTGAGGGGCACACCCTCTGAGTTGTAGAAATACAGATTCTTTATTTTCCTTCCAAACTTGCCTTGCACATACACGTGTACATGCATGAGAGCAATGATGCGGTCAAATAAACAGGATGCAGGCTATCAGATTTGGAGCTTCACAATCTTTGTACTGCAGTGTTTAAAGAACACTATAAAAACACAGTTCATTCTGTTTGGTTATACCTGTACGTTTATGTAGCATAAATGCAGTTATGTGATACTTTGGAAAACTTGGTAGTTTTTAAAATTTTTCCCATGGTATTTCTTACAGTTCAGAAGCATCCTGTGATACTCACATATATGCTGTTTATACACATGCATATATACATAGATCAAGCAAACACAAGTGTGTGTTTGTATGTGTGAGAGAGAGACATTTTTAGGTCATATTTACCTTCTAATGCAACTTGAATAGTGTTGATACCACTAAACCCTGTTAGAGTCGAAAGTTGTGCCTTTTCAATAAGGTGGTTGTGCTTTTCTCATTCTGTATATGCTCAAAGACACTCTTTTGGTATTGGTCGTTTTTGTTTAAGCTGTGTCACCCATGCACCAACCCAGGCCCCCAAAACAACAAATTATTTGAAGTGATACATGCTGTACATGAACAAGACCACCGTAACTTCTCACCTTTTCAGTGAGCCAGGGGCTGTGTGTATTGGAATTGGTGTAGTCCTGGCTGTGCTGCAGCCTCTCCTCTCACAGGCAGCCGGTTCCTGCAGAGAGGAGTCTGCACTGGCACCACGCCTGTGTGACAACCTGAAAAGCGGTTGGATGGAGCCTTTCTTCCCCCAGCCTACCTGTTGATAGTCCTGTTGAGAGAGTCAAATACGTGAAGAATTCTCAGGCTGGTCTGACCTCAGCTTTAGGGCAATATCTCCCCGGCCCGAACACTCCCTTTCAGACAACTCTCTCTGGCAGAGAGCCTAGGTTCTAAAGTAACTGAGGTTCTCCCCAGAAAAATGGGAAAGTAGGTAGTGGGGAGGCTATCTCCACTCCCCAAGTCATGGACCCATATCTTCAGTAGAGTAAAATGGAGAGACGGGGATCTTCTTCCCTACCTTCTAACAGTAGTGGTTGTCACAGCCTGTTTGTTACCGGGGATTTCCAAGATTCACAGAGTTTGGAAGGTCATCTGTATATACCTCTACTTATTGTTGGTTTCAAAAGCCTATCACTTTCTATTTATTATGTAGATTCAGAAAAATGAAGGGCAGATGTTCTGTTTTCCAGGCAGTGCATGTAACTGTTGTATTCTCTTATTATACAGTGATCAATTCCGGCTCGGTGACCTTCCCTAAGGACATGTAGCATATGCTTACCTCTGACTCTTTCCCTTCTGTGACCTCCCTTAACTGCTCTAAATCCTGTCTCCTTCTCCAAGGCCCACATTAACCTTATTCCTTATGTGGCTGATCAGGCTTCTGAAAGCTGCCCTTTCAAAAAGACCTCCTCCTTCCAGAGGGTCCTCTCCTTCCCCAGCCTCACTGAGGGTGGGTGTGCCCAGTGCCCTTGTCCTCAGTTGGATGTGCTTTATTCCAAGCCTAGCTTCATTTCTGCACACTCACTGACTTTCATTCATTTTGCATATTTTATCCCAGTGATTTGTTCTGATTAACACTGTAATTCAGAAGGCTTCATCTTAACCTTTTCTTTACCATCAGTTTTTTGTGTCTATCAAAGAGAAAAATCTGGCTTTGAGCCCGTGATTGAGCATTTTATAGCTCCTAGGGATAGGATGTGTGACCACTTACAAGAAAGAAAGAGAGGTTGAATGGTTTCAGACACTTAAAATTTCTTAAATCTATAATGTGGTAGAAATTGTCATCATGGAAGATCTTTGGTTTGCTACATTACAACTCCCTGCATTCTTGGGAGAAAATGCCTAGACTCTTACACAGTACCTATGAACTCAAAGCCTGGGTTCTTTTGTTGTGTCCCAAAGTTGATGTATTGTTCTTATCAATATTTTTTGTCTTGACCTTGGCAGACATTGGGTTGTCTGGATATACATTGACAATTGACTTTGTCTGCTTGAAATGTGCGTAAAGTTCGTATTTCATTGAAAACAGTTTCATTTTATTTTATTTATTTTATTTTTTTAGGTAAGAGAAGGAGAGATAGTAAGACAGACTACCCCATGCGCCCTTACTGGGATCTACCCTGCAACCCCATATGGGGCCAATGCTAGAGTGCCAAACTATTTTTAGTGCCTGGGGCTACCATTCTCAGACCAACAGAGCTATTTTTAGTGCCCGGGGCCACACTCCAATCAAATAAGCTATTGACTGTGGGAGGGGAAGATGGAGAGAAGGAGGAAAAGGAGAGGAGGAGAAGCAGATGGTGGCTTCTCCTGTTTGACATGACTAGGAATTGAACCCAGGATATCCATACACTGGGCCAACATTCTATTCACTGAGCCACAGGCCAGGGCCCAGTTTCTTTTTCATGACTGGCTTTGCCCTTCATTCCTCTTCCCATTTCCTCAAGGCAGTTTCCGTATAAGCACTGATTTACCTGCTGCTTTGAGGGACAGAAATCTAGGCTGAATGAACAGATTATTTCAACTAAAACTTGTTTTAAACTGAAGTAATAATTGAATGTTTTAGAGACTGTACATTTCATAGGTCTGTAGATATTCCATTCATTTGAAGAACCCATCACATTGTAGTATGGAAATGAGTTTGCCAGCTTTATATTACCGCTTATGTTTATAGCATCTTTTCTTTACCCATTGGATTAAAAAAACACTGGGGGGAAAGGATTAAGCTTCTTTTACTTATATCTCTCTCTGTCACTCTGAAATGAAAGGACTACCATTGATTTCTTAATGTTGCTGCTCAGTTTTGAGATTCACCTTTTGTTTTGCTAAAGGACAGTCTAGTGAATCTAGATTATGCTTGATTTTTATGATTTTAATGGTCAGAAGTCTTGTCATGTTTTTATTGGGTTTAAGTGATCATCTTCAAACCTCAGTGACCTAAATCAATAAAACCCTATCCATGGCTGTGGGCAGTGTGTGACTCAGTAAATAACTTTGAGCAAGTTTCCAAATATATTTTTCTGAGAACCCATGGGATAATTTTTTCCCCCTGAATTCACTTTACTCAGCAATTGCTGTGAACAGCAGGTATATTCAGGGATCTTCAGCTAACTGCTGTAGTTGTCAGAATGTCTTGGAATTTTTATGTACACTGCATCTTCCCCTCAGAAACATCTGTAGAGTTTGGTGAGTTTTTCTTTTTGTTTTGCTCACGAGTATATGTCTTTAAGAAGTATAGAGAATACACTTCTCTCCTGACCTGACATGTCAAGTATTAGTGAACTTGTACTCACCCCTGTCATGAAAAACCACTTAAATCCATGTTTTTTTGAGCCTCTATTGTATACCTGGGCACTGTGACCCAAAGCGGAAAGCCCTAGGCTTGTCTTCAGCGAAGATACGCAAATGAGTCATTGCAAAATAAGGTACAGAGAAGTATATATTTACAAGGTACACATAAACCATAGGAGTGCTTAGGAAATAAGGGAGACTTTGCTCTCAAGGATCCAGGAGATACAACAGGGAGATTTTGAAGGATAGGTTTGTATTTATCAGACAGATGGACAGGGCCTTCCCAAGGAGGCTGAAGAAATAGTTTGTACAAAGACTTTGTGGCACAGAGTTCAAGGGACTATACATAGCTCGGTATTGCTGGAGCATAAAGAACCAGATGCATAACTCAGTCTTGCTGAAGTGTAAGGTTTGAAGACGTGATATGATATAGAACTATGGTTAAGAGGGTTGATCTGAAGCCAGTTTACCTGGGTTTGAATGGTATTGGGTAAGTTTATGTCTTTGGACTACAGTTGTTTCATCTATAAAATAGGGACAAGTAAATTACTTATCTCATAAGAGTGTAAATATTGCCATGTATTCATAGCACAAATGCCTAATACAATGACTGGCACGTAAAAACTCACTGCAAATTCTAACTATTAATATTGTTACTATCATTACAATAGGAGCTGAGTGGTGGGCAAGGAGACTGAGAAGGAGAGTTGAGGCACTTGGTATTTGTGGAAGGTTGGCCTTTATCAATGAGAGAGAGACCTATCTAGCCTTACTGGGAGCTTCGTTCTGATGGTAGAGGTAAACACCATTTAACAAGTTATTGCAGTAGCCTGTTTAAAGGGTTCTCCAGGCCTGAGCAAAGAATGTGGTGAGATATGCCTTTGAGAGATACTAAGGATATGAAATTGATAGAAGTTGGTGAGCCATTGGCTCTGAGGGATGAAGAAAGATTTCACAATGGCCCTGGGGGTTTTGGCTTGAGGAACCAGGGAGGTAAAGGAGCCACCTGTACATGTCAGGGTGGGGGAGAGGAAGACACAAAGTGATACCCTTTCATCCTCAGGAGCTCAGTTAATCTGCATTCACTGAGTGTTTGTTGGGTGCGGATTACCATGGCACGATGATTCCTTCATCCAGTTGTCTGCAGCCACCAACTCCGGTGCTGAGCAAGGGGAAATAGTAGTGAACAAGACAAAGTACTTGTGCTGCACAAATGAACAAACATCTAATTACATCAGTTGCCAAATGGTGGTCAGTATTCTGAAAGCTCTAAGAGCTCAGAACTAACAATGTGGGTGGCTACTTTAAATAATGTGGTCAGGGAACGTTTTATGAAGAGGTTATATTTAAGAGGAGATCTAAAGGATGAGAAATTGTCATCTTATTGCTGTGGGAAGAGTTTGGGGGCAGGTATCTGAGAATGGTAAGGGCTCTGAGGCAGAGAAGAAAGCTCCAGGCAGGCAGTTGGATGTGTAGGTCCAGGGCATTCGGAGAGGCTATACCAGAAATAATAGTCTCGGGAGTCGTCATCAGGAGAAATATGTTAGATTAATCTGTGGGAGAGCTAGAGATGCCCCATTTAAGATGTGAGCAGACATGCAGACAGGTCCAGACGAGGTGACCTGGAGGAGAGTCCTGTAAGAAGGAGGGAAGCCAGCAGAGAGTTCTCACAGAGGTTCCAGGAGGAACAGTCAATGCTGCCACTGCACAGCGATGAAGCCAGCATGTGCCTGGAGCGGACAGCTGGGCAGTCGTGATGATTTCAGCGTGAACAGCGGCCGCAGAGTGCCGGGGCTGGGTAGGGAGGCGAGGAGCCAGGAAGCAGTAGTGAAGGGAGGAATTGGAGGCCATGGGTGGTGACCACTCTCTGTGGGTAGCTAAACACAGCTCTGACACATCGTGGCGTCCCATAGCCTCTACATACTCACAGCTGACCGGCCAGCCCTCCTCCCTGAATCATATCCCCTTACTCACTGTTGCTCACTTGGTTTGCCTCATCACCCAAATAGGCTGGGACAGTTTCCTTTCACCTCCTCCCTGGAAGCTCGCGTTGTTTCCACAGCCTTATGAGGATCTGCTTTCGAATGTTTTTACAGCCGAAGTTCTCTTTCTTTAGAGCCCTGGTCTGAGCGTCTGTTGCCTCCACCTCCACCACTTTTGTCTCCTCCTGAGCCTGGGCAGTGTGGCCGGCTGTCCCTCTGGCCTCTGGCACAGGTGGCTGGAAGGCACTGCCCCTCCCAGAGGCTCTGTGCCGGTCTCTCCCACTCCTGGCTTCGCCCAGGCCTGTTTCACAATGGCTGCCTTTCATCCTTTTCTTTTTTTCATGCCCTAGCCTAGACTGTACCTTGCGGAGGCAGGGCAGGCCCAGAGCAGTGCGAGGCTCGCCTGTCAGTCCTCCTCTCCTGGTCAGCTCTAACATGGGTGATACTCCAGGAGGGAGCCCGCGTGGACCCTCTCCCGCAACCTCATCGGGACCCTCCTCCAGAGGAGCGGAAACCCGCCCCAGGCCGGAGCGGTCAGCAGCTCACCCACTGACCTGACTCCCGCGATGAGCCTGAGGAGCGCCCGCCCACCCTGGAGCGGTGTGTTCTCATGGACGGTGCGCTCCTCACACTATGAAAGCTTACCAGATTCGAAGGTCATGAGCAGGCAAACACACATTTTGAACATGTTGCTTTTAGCCTGTAGTGTGCAGTTGACAAGAGATTACAAATTGTTTTGCTTTGACTATGTAGGTTTTTAGTGGGGAAGAGGGAGGCAGAAAGGGAGGGAGGAGGAAAGGAATGAGAAATAGATGATAGAGATAGACAGAGGGAGAGAAGGGAGGGAGTGCAGGAAGTAGATTTCAAAACAGTGGTTCTCAACCTGTGGGTCGTGACCCCGGCGGGGTCGCCTAAAGCCTTCGGAAAATACATAATGCATATCAGGTATTTACATTCCGAATCATAACTGTAGCAAAATTACAGTTATGAAGTAGCCACCAAAATTATTTTTTGGTTTGGGGTCACCGCAACATGAGGAACTGTATTGCGGGGTCACGGCATTAGAAAGGTTGAGAACCACTGTTTCCAAAGAAGTTGGTTAAAAGCATGGCTTCTGTGCTCCAGGGGCAGGCGTGAGCTTGTCATTGCTCTAACTGGTGGGGGGGGGGTATGCCTCTTTACAGTGAGGGGGTATAACTTCATATGCTTTTATGGCTTTGCTTGCTTCTCTTTACACATCTATGCTGTTATCAGAAGCCTAAGGTAATCTCTGAAACAAGGGAACCATAAGCCTTAACTTAGAAACCATCTGCCTTCTGGACTAAAACTGACAGATTTTGGGATTGAGAAGCCATCTGAGTCCCTATGTGAGATGGAGGGGGCCTGTAGCGGAGAAACTTGGGATAGAACTCATTCTGGATAATTTGGGAGATTCCTCCTTATGTTGGTTGAAATGGAAATAGGCTGGTTTCTCAGGGAGATTAAGACTGAAACCCCCATTCTCCCCCCATAGACAACCTCTCCAGTGTGAGTGAGCACCCACCAACCTATTTCAGTCTGAGCTATCTTTACCACATTCCACCTAGTCATTCGGGAGTGACATCATGGTAACTGAGTAATCCCTTTGAAAGTTAAGCAGTAGAGACAAGATGTTAAAATGGTCCTGGGGCTACCTGGATGAAAGTAGGCACAGAGTGTGGGTAAAACCATTTATTAAAAGCAAAGTCAGTCTCTATCAGTAGAAGTCTTGGCTGTATAGTAGCAGATTTTGTTTTTTGTGATAAGGGGCACATTGTGCCACTAGAGAAATCACTAAGTAAGAGTTCACACAGTTGTTAATACTTGTAGTTCTGGTACTTTATTTTCTTTTTCTCTATCTTGGTAATTAGGAAAGTTCCCTTGTGAACTTGGCTGTAAATTCTGAAAATGTTGACCGTAAACCTGATTAATAGAATGAGAGGACCTGTGGGAGTTTTAGCTACATTAATGGCTATTGGACATGCTTATTAGAAAAGGTAATTATGCCAGTATCAAACTGAAGCATCATGTTGTTTTAAAGAAAAAAGGCCCAAGGAGGGAATTTAGGTTTTGATCTGCTTTTGAAGGTAAAATAGATTGGTTAGAAGAATAGACATCATTAATGCTTATCTCTCATTGTAAGCTCCCCCATTGCTTGCTTTTTCTAGAATCCTGTGACTTTCTACAGTCTGCTGATTCTGTGGTTTTACATTTGTCAATGACTCTGATTTTTTTAGAGTTTGGGGTTTCTTAGGAAACTGTAATCACAGGCAAAAATAAGGGCAAAGTCCAGATCTTGACATATGGTAGGCCAACCACCGTGTGCATTTAAGTAAGCTATTAGCCCTTCACAGCTAAAAACCATCTCCATGTCCCTGGAAACTTCCTAACCTGACAGGAAGTGCAAATTGCAGATATCTTTTGGATGGTAATGTATTAGGTTTTGAGTGTGTCATCTGAGTGGAGGAATGAAGAACTAGTGAAACTTGCTGGGGTCTTCTAGGGTCATAGACTCAGAGAGGGAGGAAAACTGATGGGTGTCACCAGCTCATTTTACTGAATGAGTATTTGCTGAAGCTGCCTTTGCTATATGCTTTATTCTAATTATAAACATTACAGTGCATGTTGATGTCTCAGGACCCTAACTTTGACCTTACGTTTTTCTCTTTTGGGAGTCTCTATTAGAATATTATGTAGCCACTACCAGATTTCTTAGATACTACATCTAAGGAAAATCACTGACCCGGTAGCTTGCATAAAAATTATCTATGTCCCTTTACCATTCAGATATTTTAAAATGTTTGTCCCAGTAGAGCCTGAGCTCTACATTGATTAGGCATTACTGATTCAACTTTCCTGTGCTGTTGGACACTCCTGCTTATTAATAGGGCTGGCAGGCTCTTTGAGCCTACTCTTGAGGCGGCTCTGAGGATTCTACTTATTAGTGCTGAGACCAACTGCCACCAGAGGAAAGACATGACCAACACGCAAGTTAGTTGCAAGAATCATACAGGTAGTTTATTACTCACAAATCCTTTTGGCCTGGCTGGGTACAGCATGCTCCTTGACTACCGTAGTAGGGAGGCCCCTTAGCTTTAGTACCTTTTCTGGCCAATGCCTTTTAACAGGTGTCAATCTACAAGATTATCACCTCAAATGAAGGGGGAGCCCTTTTTATGTTAATCTACTGAAATATTAAGTCAAGCCACTTTTAAGATGTTCCCAGGGAAGCCCCCTGTCAATGTCAACCCACAGAGTTATGACATCAAGCCACTTATCTATATGTAACTTCACACACACTGAGTCCTGCATGAAAGGCAGAGTCTATTTATCATATCTGTACACACTATATTAATTCCTATCTAGAAGGGATAACTTTAATTTCCTTAATTGCTTTTAATATTATATCCTAGTTATTTTTATATATCTTCTATATTTTTCTACATTTCTATATATTTAATTACTATAACTATATTACTGCAATGTTATATGATGGGTATCTTTAAATTATTTATAATTATTAAATGTTTTCCTTTTATGGATGTATGGAGGGGTTAAGGGGAAAAACTATGTTTGTCATGGGAAAACTAACAGCGGAATAAAATACTCTAGGAAATATCGTAAATGAAACCTTTGTTACTGTAAAACAATAGCTATTAAGTGACTATTATGTAATGTTATTACTTAAGTCTGATTTGTAATGGCTTGTTGATTTTGGAGCTTGAGATATAATTCCTGTAAAAATATTACTTTCACTGGCTTATCTTAAGACTTTTGATACAAAATCAAAGACTTTTCCAAGTAAATTACCTAGGTCAGCCACCACTCATTGGAGATGCGAAACCATGTCAGATAGATTCTTTCCATGTGAGGATTAGTTTTATCCACTTGATATTCACTATTCTAGTAACCTTCCAGATTAACACAAATTATTTGCTAATGAAATCCCCCCCACACTAAAACTAAAACAACCCCCCCCCCAAAAAGGTTTATTGTAAAATTAACCTACACTTGCTCAGCCACTCCAAAGGGCAGACAGGTAGCAAAACAGCTGATAGGCACATTCACCAGACTCAGCAGACTGAGTAGGTGATTATAAATTTGCATTTTCCATATATGATAGATCCTTAAGCAAAGGAATTTTTTTTTTTTTTCATTTTTCTGAAGCTGGAAACAGGGAGAGACAGTCAGACAGACTCCCGCATGCGCCCGACCGGGATCCACCCGGCACGCCCACCAGGGGCGACGCTCTGCCCACCAGGGGGCGATGCTCTGCCCATCCTGGGCGTCGCCATATTGCAACCAGAGCCACTCTAGCGCTTGGG
Source organism: Saccopteryx bilineata (assembly GCF_036850765.1). NCBI lineage: Eukaryota > Metazoa > Chordata > Mammalia > Chiroptera > Emballonuridae > Saccopteryx > Saccopteryx bilineata. The sequence goes on along the minus strand of NC_089490.1, from coordinate 262,470,980 downwards.
GCAGAGGCCAAGGAGCCATCCCCAGCGCCCGGGCCATCTTTGCTCCAATGGAGCCCTGGCTGCGGGAGGGGAAGAGAGAGACAGAGAGGAAAGCATGGCGGAGGGGTGGAGAAGCAAATGGGCGCTTCTCCTGTGTGCCCTGGCCGGGAATCGAACCCGGGCCCTCCGCATGCTAGGTCGACGCTCTACCGCTGAGCCAACCGGCCAGGGCTAAGCAAAGGAATTTTTAAAAATCTTTAATATTAAATGGCTGTAGTTGCCAGCATCGGAGACAGGTAAGCATAGGATAGTTCAGGGTGCTTTAGGTCATAGTTCTTGTTATGTATTCTGCAAAACAAGCTTTATGCTTGTGAATTATATATAATTCCCTGTATGGTTTAGGATTTTATGTCTGGGATTAGGTGTTTGTACCACAAAGGAAGGAATAAAAGTTGCCGTGATTTTACTATATGAATGGTAAAATTTCTATGTAGCATTCTTTCTCAATAGATGTCTTTTCTCCCGTCAATTTCAGATAGGTTAGCATTAGAAATTCTGGATTTTTAAGGTGAAACATCAGTAGTGGTTCTAACCATCATGGCCATTGCCAAGATGCTCTGGTGACAGGTAGACATGTTTTCCTTGAAATTGCGATTTATTGCTTATTTGATTGCTTCTTAAAGGAAACTCTTTAAACAAGAGAAATTGTGATTTGTCTTACCTTTTGGGATTTAATTTTTAAATCAGTCTACCATCTTACACCAAAGCTTTTGGAGGTCAAAAGGTACAGATAACTGAGCTGGTTAGGTATTAATAGGAAGCAACTTTTTGATGTCATTCCTAGGAAATGCAAACATTCTGTGGAATGGGTCTCAGGTTTAAAATCCATGAAGAAAAGGGTTCTGACTTTTGGCACTGATGAACATATTCAAAAATGTTGGATTCAAGCCAGAGTTATGCCCTTTACTCTTTTCTTTCAGTTAGCAGAAGTCACTTCTAAACACTTGTTTTGGTATTAAGGAAGCTCGTCATGACCTATTGTTCCCGAAAGATTATAGTTCTCATTTTAAGCCAGTTTTCTAGTTCCCATGCAAGTGACATGCCCAGCCTGGAGCAGAGGAAACAACCTTCGCTTTCAAACCTCTATTCATTTAGGTGTGTCCTGCAAGCAGTGGCTTGTAGCTGTTTCTTCAGCCACTTAACAGGTTTGATTTCAAATCTATTTTCATAAGAAACTAACATGTTTGGAGGGGATTCATGGCCCAGCATTTATGGAGTTTGTTGGGAAGTTCCAGGTGTGTATATATTTTAAACTCTGTGTTAAGGCCTGTTGGACTACAGTGATTTTGGTTTTGTTTTGCTTGTTTGGGCTTTGCCTTTTTCATCATAGGATTTCTGGAGATGCCTGAGGGTTTGGATTGGAGGGGGTGGCACTTGGTCCTGAAGACCAATACCCTTTTTTGGGGGGGGCTGCCTTAGAAGCACTAAAGAGAAGTAAAATAATTACAAATTGGGCCACAAAGCTAGAGAAAACAGGAGCCAAGATCTGAGGGATTAACCTCAGAAACTTGGGAAGTTGATTACATTTAAAATACTTCAAGGGTGTTATTTATGAGTTACACATCTGTGTGTGATCCTTTTCCTGCTTGTGGTTTGTGGATGAGCCTGAATCAGCTTCTGGAATCTGATAGACTAGTAACCTATCTTTGACTTACATGGACAAGGTCTGGGAATTTATTGAATCATATCATTTATTCATTCATGTACCGAATATTTATCAAGTACCTTTTATGTGACCAGGGCTATGAGTATCACCTGGGAAAGAGAGATACACATGGCATGATCTTTTTCTTCATGTAGCTCAGTCTAATAAGATTATAAAGCAGTGTAGACAGAATTATAGTAATGTGTAATAACTGGTAGTTCTACCAAATCAGCAAAGGAGGAGGCAAGGGGAGAGTATCTATTGAGGCAGTTTGGTGTGTTTTGTCTCATTTAATCCTATCTGTAATTTCTGTTACATAGATGGAAAAAACTGAGGCACAGAGAAATTAATTAACTGTTCCCAGATCTCACCAGTAGGAAGTGATAAATTTGGATTAAAAAATCTTTAGTATCCTGTCTCCAAAGGAAATATAGTGCCAACAATATTCTAATTATTGAAAATTATATTTGTAAAGTCAGGTTTTATTATCTTATTATTTTATAGTGCAGTCGCCTTGTAGCAATTCAGACATGTTTGTGGAAGATAGAACCTTGACCATTCTGATCTTTGCTGTAGAAATGTCCCGGCTGTCTGAGGGAAAGAAGTGAAAAATAGAAGCGGATTTACTTTGTTTTAAAATTGCCACCTGCTGGTTCTCCTTCCCATTAAGGAAATTGCATATGTATTCCTCCTATAATTTTCTCATCCTAAAGTATCACAATTTGGAATGGTTTTCAACCGGGCTTGTGTTTTTAAAATTGAGGTTTTACTTACAGTGGAGCTGTGAATGGCTGTTATCTTACAGGCCTTTTGAAAAATAGCCCCACACAGCACTCATGGTTCCTTTTTTGAGATTTCCCTGTATGTATTATAAAATCCTGTGCATTCACATGGGTGTATATACACTGCTCACAGAAGTTAGGGGATCTGGGAACATGCAGATACTCTAATACTTTCAGCCTTTAGTATAGTGCATTTTCACCCATGAAATAAAAGTTTGTTTTGCATTCATTTACATAATCAAACAACTTTCTTTGACTTGCTCTTTGCTTTTCTGATGTTCTTGTTTAATAAAAAAAAGAATCAAATGCTTTTTTTTATTGCTTCATACTCATTTTGCAATATCCCCTAATTTTTGTGAGCAGTATATTATGCACACATCTCAAAATCCTGCTGAGCTTATAATACTGCATGTAGATCAGTAGTCCTCAACCTTTTTGGGGCCACGGACCGGTTTAATGTCAGAAAATATTTTCACGGACCGGCCTTTAAGGTGGGATGGATAAATGTATCCCGTGACCGAGACAAGTGTCAAGAGTGAGTCTTAGACGGATGTAACAGAGGGAATCTGGTCATTTTTTAAAAATAAAACATCGTTCAGACTTAAATATAAGTAAAACGAAAATAATGTAAGTTATTTATTCTTTCTCTGCGGACCAGTACCAAATGGACCGGTACCGGTCCGCGGCCGGGGGGTTGGGGACCACTGATGTAGATCACTTCATAGGCAGACCAAATATTCTTATATCTTGTATGGCAATACAGTGTGATCACCAGAAAGGATTTGTTGGGAGAGTATAGAGATTAATAGCTTGCAGGCTTCTTTATCTTTTACAAATATAATAATTCCTCTTGAGTTCTGTTCACATTAAGTTTATAAGGAGATGAGTTGACGGCACTCAAATAAGTATATCTTCTCCATTGGGACATTGTTGAGAACGAAGAAATAACTGCTTTGCTCTGCATACACCAACTGTATGAGAATAAAGTATACAAAGTATACGATATGTGAAAGGCACAAATATTGTGCCCAGAATTCTCTACACTACAGAAGCCCCTCACTGGCCATCTCTCAGCTCTCAGTGGTACGCTAGCTCTTAGTGATACATCCCTTAGCTCTTAGTGGTACACTGTGTGAGCTGCTTTTCAGGAATGGCTGGCCCCTCCTAGAGTGAAAGAAGTGAAAGAAATTTTTTTTTCTTACTGTTAAAGAAGGTGTTTTTTTGTTGTTGTTTGTTTGATTTTTTGTGACAGAGACAGAGAGGGACAGATTGGGACAGACAGACAGGAAGGGAGAGAGATGAGAAGCATCAATTCTTTGTTGTAGCTCCTTAGTTGTTCATTGATGCTTTCTCATATGTGCCTTGACTGGGGGCCACAGCAGACCGAGTGAGCCCTTGCTCAAGACAGTGACCTTTGAGCCTTGCTCAAACCAGATGATCTCCCACTCAAGCTGGTGACCTTGGGGTTTTGAACCTGGGTCTTCTACATCCCAGTCCGACACTCTATCTATTGCGCCACCGTCTGGTCAGACAAGAAGATGTTTTTCATGCCACTAATCCAGGCCCAAGACTTCTTCAAAACCCCCTAATGAAGGTTGACCACTTCTATTTACTCTAGAAAAAGGAAGTCCAGGCAGATAGGTCTCTTCTGCTTTCTAAATATAGTTTATTGAGATACAGTTTATGTACAGTAAAACAATCCTTTTTAGGTGTGCAGTTTTATGAACTTTGGAAAATAGAGTCCTGTAACTGCCACCACAATTACGATACAGAATATTTCCACACCTCAAAAACTTTTAGGTGCTTTTAAAATTGTTTGATAATTCTAATATAGGATTAAAATAAGATGTTTTGTTTGGGTCTCCCTTGATTTCACTTTTAAAGAATTAACTCCATATTTTATTGAGATCTGATTATTTTATTTTCTAATGCCCTTCTTCTGTTCTGGGATCCCAGCTAGGATACCATGTTACATTGTGTAATCCTTTTAAATAATCATTTTGATGAGGAAGATGATTAGCACATAGTTTAATTACATGGTTGATAATGTCAAGTAGGTGCCAGGGAAGTGCATCAGAATAAGATATTTGAAAGAAAAGCAGAAACTACCTGAATTGTGTGGCCCATCATTAATATATAGTAGCCCCTTTAATGCTACATAGATGAAGTTGAAAGAAATTAGATAAACAAATTTGATTAGCAGAAAATGGTTAAAAATAACTTGAGGTTGCTTGTGGGTGAACAAAACAGGACCCTGAGGTAGAAGACTTGGAAGGCATGTAGTTGGAAACACAGATTATGGTTGTTAGAAAATACAGAGTTTCAGAAGGGGTCTCAGTGTTGTTAAATGCAAGTAAAGACAGAGCAAAACATGCATTTTACAGAAGATAAATGCAAGATACCTTATTTACTTTGTAAAATAATCTATCATGACTTTCCACTATTTTTATGATATTTTAATTTCAGTAGAATGTAGATTGCTTTTAAAATAGAATTTAAATTTAGCACATGTTCAAGATTGGAGAAAACATAAACAACTGTAAAAAAATCACCCCAAATTCTAGTACTCAAATATAAACACAATTAAAAATGTGGGGTTTGCCTTCCAAGGTTTATTTTCTGGGCACAAGTATATACACATTTGCACACACATACCACAAAACTCATAGTTTATTGTACCCCCTGTTTTATGCACTGCTTTTTCCCCTTAAAGAGATTCTTTAAATACCCAGGTCTACAATGGTACAATTTCTGGAAGTTTTGAAAAGTATCTATAATGTACAAGAAGGTAGGGGAAGCATTCAAGCTCATGCTCTGAGAGCCGCTGAGCCACTGCACAGCCTCACCTGACAGAGGTGTGTCCGCCGCCAGCTTACTGGTGAGCATTGAGGGTGAGGCCATTGACACAAGTGATGTCACCTTTGGTGGGCTCACGTTTTACGTCCTGTTTTTCTCCACCTGTATTCAGATCTCTCTTGAAATGTTCCCTTTAAAAATACTAATGCTAACTCAGAAAGATTCCAGTTACCATCTCCCCACAGGCTTAAATGTTAAGCCTCAAGATCTAAACTTTATCCCTTATGTATGTGAGCAGGTTTGCCAGATGGCGGGCCAATTAATATATTTTTGCAAGGTGTAGAAATGCTTTCTCCTCCATAGGGGAGCAACGAATCCATCTGCTCCCCATCTTCCTTTCCCCAGTGTCCTTTGGGGAAAATCATCATTTCATTTTCAGAAATAATTGCGCAACTCTCTGAGTGATACTTTCTGCTTTTTAAGGGAGATAGTTTTAATAATTGAAACCTTTTCTTACTATAAGGATTTAAAGAACTCTATATCATGTATTAAAATATGTGGACATCTAAGTTTCATCTAGAGTAGTAGTATTATTTTTTAACATTGGGCATACAGAACTGTAGGTTAAAAACTGATTCACAGAACGCCTAACTTGGAAGAAACTTTCAGAAACATCTAGTTGAATCCCCTTATTGTAAGATGAGGAAATTAATGTTTAGGCACCCAAGTGTCAAGCTGGTAAACAACTTGGAACCTGGATGGACTTGGAACCTGGTTTTCAGGTTCTAAATTAGGACGACCATGGTGAAAGTAGAACCTTTGATCTCATGGGGAATAAAAGGCATGAGAACCTTGAATCAAGGTTCACCTAGGAGAAGGAGCACACTTGTTTCCTGCCTATTCTCCCTTGAGTTTCAGACACTGAATTGTACACATTACCTCCATGGTTTCTTTTCATATTCAGGTGGCAGTTTAGATCAGAGGGTAATTACTTGTCTATGTGTTGCCTCCAATTCTGTTAGAGTTCTTGAAAGACAAGCGCTACATCTTTTATTGAACACTGATACCGTGTGCTCTCTGGGCATGGGAAGAATATATGAATGCCAATGGGGTTGTTTACCAAATCCTCTCTGGGAGTGGTGGAATTCTAGAAGAGGGGCCACATGATAGCTTTGCCATAATCTGACACCTTACACTACAGAATTTTGTTCCTTTTCTCCAATGGTATGAAGGACTTCAGTACTGAATATTCCAGAAGCTTCTTTTGGGAGGAATGTTTCACCTGTACCCTTGTTTTAACCACCATTTTTACTGTTTTCCATATTTTGTCATAGATTGGTTAATATTAAGTAAGACGAAGGATTTAGACTAGTCCTTTTTTTTTTCTTCACTCAAGTTCACTGTGGTCAACAATCTGTGTCCAATTCATTTGGTGGAAAGAGTTCAGACTTCGACTTTAGCTAGACCTCTGTCAGAAACCTGACTCTGAAACAAACTAGACACATGGCCTTGGCAGGTTACCTTACTTCTGATACTTAGTTTCCCATCTTTAAGTAGGAAAGATAGCCAGCATACCTTTTTTGTACTTTAGATAAGATGGATATTTTCATTTCTAAATACACTAAAAAATTATTACACATTCCATACTATGCTTAGCATTTAGGTCTAGGATAGAGAAACTGCAGCCAAGAGGCCAAGTCTGGCCTACCAGCAGTTTTTGTACATAAAGCTGTATTAGAACATAACCACACCAGTTCATTTAGGGCTGACCTACCACTGCCTGTGCTACAGTAGCAGGATCCAGTAGTTGTAACATGAGACTGACCTGCAAAACTCAAAATATGTACTATATAGCCCTTTATAGACAGACTTTGCCAACTTAGGACCTGGGGCAATGCTTAGCAAATACAGGCACACAATAAATGTTCATTTTACCTTCTTCCCATTCATTATTTCAGGTTGAATCTAACTCTTTGGTACTCTTTAAAGAAAAATAGTTCAGGTGTGGCCTTCTCTCATCATCCTTCTAAAGCCCCTGACTACTTCTGGAGTCTGTCATGACACAAGACAGACACATTGAGAGAGGCATGTCCAAGGCGCCAACACTCTGAAAGGTAGCAGGTCTTGACTTGAATTGGGTGCTGTGCATGCTACAGGAATAGAACTTTGTGTAATCCATGAGTAAATACAGGCATGCTATTTCGTTTGCAACATGCTCAATTTAGTTTAGATTATATCTCACTAAATAGTACTAGGTTATATCTAATCTTTACTTCTTCAAAAGCTTCCCAGCATACCCCCCAAACTGGAATTTTTTCATTTCTAAATACACTGGAAGATTATCATTACACATTCCATACTGTGTTTAGAAAAAACTTTCTGAAATCTTAAAGCCAGAGTTTTCTGAAGTGACTCAGGCCATTTGAAAAAGAAAGTCCTCTAAGGTGTGGTACAGTTTGTTTGTTTTTTTCATGTTTTAAGCAAAATGTACTCAGAGTTCCTCCACAGTTTTCATCGGGGGCACCCTGGTGTCTAGTATGAAACTAAGCCCAGAATAGACCGGTGGAACGTGCCCAATGAGGACTTTGTGATTGCTGGCTGCTCTTCAGCTTCCCCACGTAGTAGAGGGAAAGGTGGGAGACTTTTGAGGGCCATTAAAAGACAGTTATGCTTGCTTGTTGTTTTTATTTTTTATATTTAAAGAATGTATTGATTGATTTTAGAGAGAGAGGAAGAGGCCTGTTGGGATGTTGCTCTAACCAACTGAGCTACCCAGCCAGGGCCTTTAAAATATGTTTTAAATGGTAACGAGGAATTTTTTTTTCAGAATAATAAAGGGAGTTTTAAAAATAGTTTAATATTACCTTATGTCTATACCAGGAATACCATGAAAAAACTGTAAAGGTATTACCTAAAGTTTGGGGAGGTCTTCCTCTCCTCTTTCTCGTTGCCCTTATTACCAGCATTTTTCAGTGTCTCTAGTGCTTCCTATGCGGGCCTGTCCGCATTTATTCCAACATGTTGTAATTCTGTGGGTGTTTGACTGAATTCCCAGCTGATTGTGAATGTCTCCAGGTGGAGATTGTATGCCAGCATAGCGCCTGGTACATGACAGACACTTAATAAAGCTTTATTGAATGAAAGCACTCCACAGTGAGCATATTCATCCATATAGCTTTTTTTTTGTCTTTTGGAACTGTTTCCTTAGGATTAATTCCTAGAACAGAGATTTCTAGGCCAAAGTGACGTGAACATGTTTATGAATCTTGATACATAGTGCCAAGTAGCTCTTATGTCTACTTGAGGTTCCTTCCAAGTTTGTGACTCTCATATTGTGTGATACATTATTGCAAGATTGGCAGTCTGGTGTTCCATATTTTCTCTAGCAAAAAAAAAAAAAAGAAAAGAAAAGAAAAGAAAAAAAAGAAGAAGAAATGACAGGTACTTTATCACCAGATGCAAGTCTGGGAAGAATGCTGCATGTGCTTTAGGATGAAAAGCTTCTCAGGAGTAAAAATCTTGCCTGTGGAACTTGGGAAGTGAAGAGAGGTAGGAAGCAGAGACCAGGTGTAGGATAAGAGGTATTGTCACAGGGGCAAATAAATCCTGGAGTTTTATTACTGCTCTGAACTTTTACTCTATTGGTATCAGTATTTCAAGAAAACAGTTGGCTATTTTTTACTTGCTTTTCCCCTTCAACACATTTAATGTTCAAATAGGAAACATTACTGCATGCGAATTGCTGTTTATGCACATTCCAAGATCTGCTTTTATCAAGGTTTGGAGCTGTTTGTCTAACATATTATGCATTTCCATTTTTAATTGATCTGAGTTGTGTGTGTGAAATAAGACTGAGTCTCTCTGCCTTGTGACTTTGGGTGATACTAGGTTTTTTTGAGTTTGATGTTATTCCCTTCCTCATCTAGGATTTGGTAGGCTTATAAATGATCAATGATAAATAGCCATATCCACCTTTTGGTGCAAGTATGCTATTGGTAAGCACACAGAGACATCTGAATGCCACCGTACAGATGGCATCGGGAGTTTGTGGAGGCTATGCTGAATAGAGCAAGGTCTGTGTTCATTTAGAAATAACCTTAGTGGAGATTGAGGATTCTACTGAATAGCTTTCTTTGAATAAGGTTCAGTAGGTATTCTAAAGAATTTATCAGTGTTTTGTGGTATATGTTCCATCATATATATATATATATATATATATACACACACACATATATATATATATCACAAAAACTAGGGGATATTTTATTGCTTCATTCATTTTTTTTAAATATCACCTAATTTTTGTGAGCAGTATATATCTTTTTCAATTTAGCTTTAGTCCACCCTCAAAGCCACGACTTGAGTTTCTGGAAAAGATACTCAGGTAAAGGAGTTAGAAAAACTTCCTACATGGTAGATTTGGCTTTCAGATAATATCCCTCATCTTTCCCAGCACACTAGACTCAGTGGGCTGTGACCTAGTTAGACATTTCCAATCAGAATCTTTTAAGAAGTCAACAGTTACATGGTAGCACATGGCCACACTTTGGTCATTCCAAGCTGCAGCTGTAGAGGACTGTGTGAGCAATGCTGTCAGTGTTTCCAGACTCCCATCACCTAAAGAGCTTACAGACAGGTGGCAATGGAGACAAGTGGCAATGGGAATCTTTTCATCAATTCCAGGGTTTACTGTATTTCCCCATGTATAAGATGCTCCCATATGTAAGACTCACCTTAATTGTGGGGCCTGAAATTTTTTAAAAAGTTTCATATAAAGTTATTGCACTCAAGTTTTATTCATCATAAAATTCATACAACTCCTCATCACTGTCAAAACTCCCATCCAATAGCTTGTCCTCATCTGTGTCTGATGATGAATCACTGTCTTCAACAAGGAGCGTGAAAACAAGCGCGAAAAAGCAGGAAATGCAAGTAGAAAAATCTACAACCACTGTATAAGACACACCCAGTTTTTAGACCCCAAATTTGGGAAGATGCGTCTTATAAATGGGGAAATCTGTTAATATTCAGACACAGACAATGCCCATCTCCTTTATGGATTAGAGTGAAGGTGATAAAAGACTTAAGAATAGATTCTCCTAACCCAAATAGCTTTCACTCACTTGAGATAAGAGTAGTTTTATTCTGAATTACTTGTAAATTAATGTAAATGGGGCAGGATGGTGAGATAATTATAACTCATGATAGTTTGAGTATTTGAAATACTATCAAATGTAGCATAAATATGCCTTCTTTACTTATTTATATTATACATTCAGTTTTAAAATTTTTTGCCTGATGATTGGTCCATCTGTTCTCCATTCATTCAAGCTTTTTATTTATTTTATAGGACTTAAAATTTTAATTGTGGTACAATTCACATAACATAGGATTTGCCATATTCACTGTTTTTTTTTAGTGTCCATTTCAGTAGTGTTAAGTACATTTACATTGATGTGCAACCAATCTCTAGAACACTTTTCTTCTTGTAAAAACGGAACCTCTATACTCATTAAACAACAACTCCCTGTTTTCCCCTCCTCCATTCCTGGTAACAACCATTCTACTTTCTGTCTCTATGAATCTTATTACTCATGGAAGTGGAATCATACAGCATTTGGTTTTTGTGACTAGCATATTTCACTTAGCATAATGTCCTCAGGGTTCCTCCGTGTTACAGCATGTGTCGGAATTTCCTTCACTAGGCTCAGTAATATGCCATTGTGTATGTATACCACAGTTTATTAACCCGTTCCTCCATTGAGGGCCACCTGGGTTGCTTCCACCTTTTAGCTATTGTGAATAAAGCCGCTATGAGCATAGATAATACAAATATCTTTTTGAGTTTCTGTTTTAAATTTTTTGGTGTTTACCCAGAAGGGGAATTGTTGGATCATATGGAAATATTCTTATAGTTTTCTTTCTTTTTTAATAGCTGCCATCCTAACGGGTGTAAAGTGAATTAATCTTTCATTTTCACTCATATTTTGTCTTTCTTACCTTTCTGTGACTAATGGGAAAGATTTTTAAGTATAGAATCTTTGTCCTAAGTAATGTTTAAATACTGTTTGGGGCAGTTGAGAATAATCCTCTTTGATGGTTAAAAAGGTGAACTGATTTTCTATTTCATAGATATTTAAATTTTATGGCATATTTATCAACATCTAAACTGGCTGTTGGATACCTTCAAAGAAGAAACTTGTGGTTCCACCTGTCCGATGGTAATGCGCGAGTGTCAGAAGGGAGGGGACGATGGGTATAAGAGCCCAGCCCCTCAGACAGTGCCTGGAACATGATGCTTATATTACGTGCTCTTTCTTTTACTTTTTTTCTTTGCTAGGGTCAGGAAAGCCATGACATATAATGAAAGGAGCCTTGAAGTGTGACCAGGGGATCTTGTTTCTAGTCACATTTCTGTTACTAGCTAGTTGTCTGACATTGGCAAGACTTCCTGGGCCCTCCACTGCTTGCCTGTTTGTGGAACAAAATCACGGATTCCACACTCCACGGAGTATGGTGGAGCCTGTGGACCAGTGTTCAGAGTCATGTTTCAAAATGCATAAAATAAAATTTAAAAAAAGGATGATAAAGGAAATCAATTATATTGAAATAGCCATGAAAACATTTTAAAAAGTGTGATATATGTGATGCTTTATTAGCATATCAGATATCAAGATCTAGAGGCAGGTCTAGTAACTAGTATAATTTTGAAGTGATAATAAGTATAAATGAACTTTTATTATATCTGCAGCTACTAAACAGGATATGAAAATAGACGTGACTTCCACTGGTGGCAAACTCAAAAGAACTGCTAATACTGTGAATGTACATGAAGGAAATGATACATTTCTGTTTGTGGTTAATCCAAGTTCATAAACTCAAAGATTCTGCTCATAGACCCCTTAGAAGTTAGGGGCAGCTGGATCAGAAGCTCCTGCCGTCCCTGGCAGCTTAGACACTGGAGTAGGATAGAAAAAGGCTGACCCAGATGGCCTCTCGAGTTTATCAGAACACCGACTTTAGGGCCTGGCATAGTTAAGTAGATCTTATGCCAGAAAAATAACCTTTGGTTCTCCTGGGAATCAAGCTGGGAAGTAAGCAGTTAGAAGTGTGCTAGGTTTTTATCCGTTACTTTTGTAGCACGTGGCTAGGAAAGGCGAGGAGTACATTAAACAACAACAAGAGAGTGCTGATCGTCACCCTGATCGTTAGCCTTTGGAGGGATCGAAAGGCCAGGGCTTGTGGGAATGTGCGTCCCCTGCTTTCTGTGTAGTAAGTTGTGTCCTTTACTTACAGCAGAGGAGCCTGTGTCTCAGCCTCTCGCCGTCAGAGCGTCACCACCTCTTTGTCACAACCATATGCGTTCTTCTAACTAAATAGGGTCACGATGTACAAAGATCGCGTGCTCGCCCACCTGCTTACCAGCTTGACTTGTATTGTCCAGCTGGAGAGAAAGATCTTTGTAATTTAAAAAGGAATTAGGGAATAAAGGTAATAAAGCTTCTCATTTACTACTCTTAAAGTAGTTTTCTTTCCTAGGGTTTATAGGCATGTTAATAATGAAGGTCTACTTATGTTCTGAATGAGAAAAATGGCAAGCAAAACTGATCCTCAGACTTCAGAAAACCAAGCTATTGCTTTTTATTACTTACCTACCTACTTCCTTCAACTCTGAATTTGTGAGATGATTTTTTTTTTAGAAGAGAGAGAAATATGAATGCTTTTAAATGTCACACCACTTGCCCATTATAATGTCATCTCATAATAATATTTTCTAATGGAAACGAGGATTCTTTTTGGCTTTGCAGTTGCTTTAAGAATATGCCGTCTGGGGTGGGGGGAGGGAGGACGCGGGAGGGAAGGAGGGAGAGGGGAAGGGAGAGGGGGAGGGGCACAAAGAAAACTAGATAGAAGGTGAAGGAGGACAATCTGACTCTGGGCGATGGGTATGCAACATAATTAAATGACAAAATAACCTGGACATGTTTTCTTTGAATATATGTACCCTGATTTATTAATGTCACCCCATTAACATTAATAAAATTTATTTAAAAAATTAAAAAAATAAAGGACTACAAATGGAAAAAAAAAAAGAATATGTCTTCTTATTAATCGTGGTTCAAAGTGCTGAAATTTGATGTGCCGGTCTGCTTGGGAAAGGTAATTCATGCAACCATTAGGCAGCTTTGTAAACATGAAATCATTTTCAGGTTAAAAGATTCTCTACCAAATTAGATAGGAAGCTTGAAGCAGAGGCTATAAGCAATTTTTTCTCCTTTAGTTGCTGCTATGGATCAATATCTTTTATTGACTTTTCAAGGGTTTGCATGCAATTTTCTATCATGGTCGTTTATGCTGAGCAGCATGAAACAGAATAATTGTAAATCATAGCCCCTTAGGCACAGTTTTCCCTCCTGTAATACTTGAGATCACAGAATTCTGTTCACAAAAGATGAAAGAAAAACAGCCCATCATTTTTTAGTGACTCATGGAGCTGACACAGACGTGGATGGCAGGAACTTTTGTCTTCATCTTTGGGCCTCACCTTATATTTTAATTCTAAATGCAAATGACACTGAAACTCTCTATGAAAAGAAATCAGGTTTAAATTAGCCAGTTACCTTTACTTGTGAAAATTCAAATATGTCCTATTAAATAAACCAAAATATATCCTATTTGAATGTTTTTACATAAGAGTATTAAAAGTTACTTTCCTCAAGAAGGTCTATGTAGGTAATTATTGTAAATTATCAGAGTTATTACTCAAAGATGTATGAGGACATTTATTTATTTTTAGTTTTTATTGAATTTATTGGGGTGACATTGGTTAACAAAATTATACAGATTTCAGGTGTATGAGTCTATACTACATCGTCTGTATATTGTACTCTGTGTTCACCACCCCAAGTCAAGTCTCCTTCCATCACCATGTACCCCCCTTCCTCTTCTACCTCCCCCCACCCCTATCCCTTTGATAATCACCTTATTGTCTGAGTTTTGGGGGGTTTTGTTTTTAGGGTTTTTTCTTAGTCCCTTTACCTTTCACCCATCCCCCTCCCTTCTGACATCTGTCACTTTGTATATTTATTGTATACTTATTTAATGATTCAATTCAAATAATTAGTGTAGAAGACAGCCATTTTTTATCTTAGTGTTATACTCAGATGCATAATTTGACTACTGTTCCCATTTATTTGTAGTGTAGAACTCATTGAAATATGCAGTTATTACAAAAGCCAAGTAAAATATATGTTTTCACCAGTAGCTCATGCCTGTGTGCTTTATTCTCATCTGAGCCCCAAAGGTGTTGTGGAAGCGGTTGATTCCAGCTGCATCCCATACCCCTGTGCTCACCCATAGAAGATGACTGGCCATGTGTTATGCACTTAAGGGTCTTGTGGGGCTAATGGGACCTCATGGTGCAATTCCAAAAGAAACCCGATTTAGTGATGGGTCTTAGACATGGTTCCTAGATGCATAGTTGCCTCTACGTATAGAACTGCATGAACAATGTGGAAGCTTCTTCCTAGTTTTCTGTAGATCATTCCAAGTAAAAACTTTACCTGTCAGCATAAAAAGTAGAAAGCTCTACATTACCTAAGGATGATAAGCCTTTTCCCCATGGGAATTTTCAGTCTAAAAAAAGGTTTGTGGATTGTCAATGAATAGAGAGTTGGTTGAGGAAGGTGTTGTTTGGCTCTTAGTCTGTTTTCAGCAATTTAGGTATGAAGCATACTTACTTCCTGGAAGCCACCCCTTAGGGTAGGATCTGTTGCTATAGCCACTGCTGAGTTTAAGAAAATATGCCTAAAGCAGTGGAGATTTCACTTGGACCATGTGAGCTAGGTCCAGCCTGCTCTCAGCCTCTGCCTCTGTTCACAAATTCAATAAATTTTAATTGAATCCCTTTCTTATGTTAGGCATTGTGCTGGGGAGGCAGTAGCAGAGAAGATAGTATAGTTCCTTTTCACTTGAAAGCTTGCAGTTTCATGGGGAACGTGGTGTGGGTGGGTATGAAGGGAGAAAAAAAGGTATTAACAAGGATTTATAACACTGCGTGTGATGGTATTTCTGTGCTTACCTCCTTTCAGCCATGTCATGATGGGGTGAGCAAATAGGGTTTTGAGAGTATCCCAGGGACATGTAAGAGGAAGGGGGCTGCCAGAGAAATAAACCAGGTTGGTGAGAAAGAGAAGAGTCAGTGAAAGGCGGAAGAGAATATTCCAGGCAAGGAGATGGATACCTGTTCAAGCCCTTGGTTTAAGAATTGAAGAAAAATTTGATTAGTGATAACAGAGACCTGGAATTTACTTTGTGGTCAGGAGAAACCGCTGAAGGGTTTTACACAGGGCAGCGATAAGATCTCATCTGCTCATTGGAAAAATTCTTGGCCTTTGGAGGACGAATTGGAATTGGGCAAAGAGGAGGTCAGGATTCTGGTTAGATCTAGCTTCAACAGGCTTCCAGGCCAGGATGCTGATGGTACCACAACCAGGTTGGTTGGCTGTGAGGATAAAGGGACATGTTCAGGAAATGGGATCACTGGGACTGGGTACTCAGTTAAGTACTTAGAATGAGGAAGGACAAAAGAGTGTGTGCCCCGTTTTTCTGCTATAGACTGTTGGATAATGGTGTCCACCACTGAAATTACAAATACACGAAGCAGGACAGGTTGGATATAGATGATAATTTCAGTTCAAGACTCATTGCATTGGAGCCTTGGTAGACACCTGACTGGAGATGTGCAGCTGACTGTTGGATGCAAGTATTTGGAATGAAGGAAAAGGGTTCCAGGTTGGGATTTAAGAATCATCTACATAAAGATACTGAAGAGTTCCAAAGTTAGTGTTGAATATTTCTCTTCCAGGATCCTCAAGTTTTTAATCTTCTGGGCACTTGGTTTCCAAGTGAAATGAAGGTGAGGGTTGGGAGATGATGTGCCCTTGGTTTAAACTGGGGTTTTTTTCCTGCAGGAAAGCCATAGAACTGTATACTTATCTCTCCATGGGCACCTGCATTTTCTTTTACTTTGACTATTGAGCACCTTTGACTGCGGGAGAATTGGATAGCGTCTGAAGTCTCATGGTCCTGTTGGTAGATTGGGGATGCTCACGATCCTGTATATTGCATCTCTAAGGAAAAGAATTAAGGATGGAAAAGGATGATAGGAGTTGAGTAAGAAATTGGGATTGAAAAATTCTGACATGGCATTAGTGGTTTGTTTGTTTTTTATTGTTGGGTTTTGTTTATTTTGTTATTTCACTCTTGACAAGAACATACAGCATTTTCTGTTTTAAAAGTCCTCTGTCAGCAACATGATTTTTGGGTTCCCATAGAAGAAAAGGGAATAGTGGGAGTTTTAAAAGGAAAGCATGTTCTCTCATGTGGAGTAAAAGAAAGAAGGAAAATAGAAGTTCATTTTGGTTGAGTTTATAATTTGATGTTAACCACATCATTAGAATAGCTGTCTGTGAACCTTGAAAAGTTTGTGCTGTGTACAGGTCTACACAAAGTTGATGCTAATTAATCTGAAAAGAAGACATACATTTTGTACTCCTTTGAATTATGTAGTGTAAAATTTCATTTAATGAAATTGTTAATTTTAAAATGCAGACTTGTTTAAAGTCGAAATTTACTTTAATTTCACGATTCAATGTGAAATGTTATGTGTATATAGGAACATTTAGAGATTTACAAATCCACATTCCTCATTAAGTGTATATGTTTTATTATCTAAATACTTTGTATACATGTGGCTAGATGTTATTCATTCACATCCTTCGTATCCTTAAAAGTATTTATTTAACAAACACTTCCAAGGGCAATGCAATATAAAAGCTATGTAATTTATTTAGTAGTTTCATGATATGATACCTCTAATTCATATTGTTTTGCTTGCTAATCTCAGAGACAATATTTTATACTTTAGGACTGTTTTCCTTTTAAACTTGGGGTTGAACCAGGTTAGTGCTGAGTGTAAGATCTGAGGTGACCAGCTGGTGGTTACTGGATAGCTGTTGCTAAATGATGTATTTACCAGTTTGGTTCTTGAAGAGGTAACCATAGCTTTAGTGGCAGAAATAGATCATCTGAGTGACATTTTAATTCAGGGAAAACAACAACAACAACAGAAATCTTTTTATTTTTGTAAACTGTCATTCCAGAGCGTCTTAAGGCAAATTGTCAGAGTCTGGGGCCTGAGATTTGGAATAAGACCTGTTTTGTATATAGTAATGAGATTCTGGTTTTAAATCCTTTCATTCTGTTTTGTAGTTTCAAGTAGCTTTAGTTTTAAATATTAGAACCATGAGCTTTATATGCTTGTAGCACCTACTGTCTTGTAAATGTTCTTTTCCTCAGCTCTTTCCTGAGTGTTTGTGTCACTCACTTACAATGTCTCATTGTGTAGAGCCTTGGGTGTCTTAATACCTATATTTTTATATAGTATCCTGGTTCAGCAGTGCATTTTGTTAAAGAGGCCAAGGCCATGAGTGTTGATCTCATGCCAGTCAGCCTTTACACTGAAAATTATTTTTTCTATAGCTTCAGCTAGTGCTTCAGTACTGGCTGATAATTTTTAACTAATTTTGTTCAAATATGCATGAGGCTACCTAATTCATTAACTGTACTGGAAAAAGTAAAACTGATGTTCATAGGGTGGGATCTTTCCAAGTGGGGATAGTGTGTTTTTGGGTTTTTTTGGTTTATTTTGCGAGAAGGAAAGCATTTACTTTTATCTGTGAATGATCTCCCAGTGGAGTAAAATATGCAGCATTATTTCAACAGACTTGTTTTAATGTACGTAAGTTCCTTGTGAATACAGACAGTCCATCTCTGTAGCAGGGCCCACCCGGGTCCTCTGCACAGAGAAGCTGAGCTCCCCGGCTCCTCCAGATGAGATCACGAGGCATCTCTCAGAGTAGATGGCAGAGGAGGGTCATCTCTTGTCACCTCTTTAACCTGATTTATTGCCTTTGAATTTTTAAATAAGGACATATTTTAAGTTCTGTCTGGGGACTGAGAGCTCTGATCATTCATGCAGTGAACTTTGAATAAGTTGGTAAGATTGGCTGGACCCTATTATCATAATGGATGGTGACTATTTGACATTTACAATGATATGCTCCATTTGCACAAAATAAATGAATTTGTATTTAAACATAATTTAACAGGTTTCTTTTTTTTCCCCTGTAGACACTAAAACAGAGGTTATTTGCATACAAAGTTAACAATTGCAAAACTGCTTGCAAACCTAGTGAAGATGTGTTGAAGATACGTGAATTGGTGCAACCCCATTAAACCTGATTGCATCGATCTGGTAGCTGGAAAAAGAGCAGGGATCACTTTACTCTCTTGGACCTACAATCTGAGCTGTTATATTTCTAAATACACAAGGATTTTTATGAAGTGCATATTATTTGTCAGACCTGTTTACCTTACTGCCTACTGATCTGTTTATAGGTCAGGATGGTGATTCTCCCTGCTGAGTCAGTTTTAATTCTAGCTCCTTTCATTAGAGAACTAATTTGTAGAGCTCTTCCAGGTGGAGAATTAGATCACTGGGATCCTTTGCTGCCCATGATACGTGTGGAAATGAGTCAGTGGAAAATTCACTTACTCATCGTGACCTACTTCTGTCACTTGCGTTGAAGGTATGCTTATTTGTCAAAAGCCACCTGTCCCCCTTCCAGAAACTCTTGCTCTATTGCTACTTTAATCCTTAGCCTGTAGGTTCTTTTAGGATATTTACAGTTCTCTCAATCTGTCCATCAATTATTCTGTTGTACATATAATCCATTTTAGATTGAGCTTCTGGAGGCAAGGGATAGAACATGACTTAGTATAGCTCTAAGCACATCCTGGCCCAAGATCACTGCTGTCTAATGAAGATTCTAGGCTTTTGAGGAGAAACTGTAAAATGGTCATTTTCATTAATTTAAGAAAGGAAGATTAGGCCAGGGTATAATATAACCAGATTCTAACCTCCCCCATTTTCAGCAACACTTTTTTTTTTCCTTATTTTAATTAGCTTCTTCAGTTATTCATTTATTCAACAAGGTGTTAAGCAAGTATGCCTTTGGGTCAGGTATTGCCCTAGGTTCACAAAGAGAATAGGTAGATGCTTGCAGCAAGGAGTTTATAAGAGTAAGGCCAATTTTAAACAGCATTTTAAATGTAGGTTAAGTGCAGAATATTCCACACCAAGACCACAGTGAGGATTACTTCTTGCCTAGTGGTGTGGCTGTCAGCATCAGCCTTGTCTCCCTTGACCAGAGGGTTGTACCTGCTCCACAGGTCATGCATGTCAGTATGTGCCGTGGTTTTCCGAAGAACTGTATGCAGATGCTGGGAGGATTTATTGGGGGAAGAAAATAGAATGTTTCACTCCAGAAAAAAGAAAGTATATTCTTTATTAAGTAAAAATACACAAATACATATATATAGCAACTACAAACAGTATGTGGTAGCTCTCAGATTTATTTCTGTTTAACTCATGTCCACTAGTGTACACACTTCAAAGTACTAGAATGTATTTATACATTAAACAAGATAAGTTTCAATTCAGCATTATTTAAAATTAACCATCTTATGTCTTAGAATAATGTGAAAAAGCCTTTGCCTTGTTCTAACCATATTCACAAACTCTCAGGTTAGGAATAAATAGTCTTACTTACAGTAAATGTATGGAGGAAGGAAACTGGAAACCGGCGTTTGATGAGTAAAATAGTATTCTTTTTGAAACCCATCTCTTTCTTGGCAGTTAATTAGTTCTTACTGTGAACAGCTCACTCTTAAAAAAGAAAAAGGAAAGAAAGAAACTTGCTGAATTAATAGCGCTTTTTAAAAAGTGTCAGCTATTAACATGAAATTAACAGTCCTATTTTATTCTCTTCTAACTGATGGAGTTGTGAGCATTCCTTTATTTGAGTCTAAATTTTTTTGTGCTTTTTACAGATTCTTAAAGATACCTCTCCTTTTTAGGGAGAGTGTATAGAGAAAAAATTCCGGATCAGACTAAGCAGCCTGTTTGTCATGATATATTGCAACATAGGCATAGTTTCTATTCTAGAAAATGTTCTGTGCTTTTCGTCCAAGACATGAGCTTCTGGTCAAAGTTGTAAGTGAAGCTGCCAATTCTAAAGTAACTTAGCGCTAGTTAAGCAGAGTTACAAAGCTGTAGCAGTGATGTGTGCTGCCCCATGAATTGTGACACATGAGAATGATCTAGATTTTGCAATATGATCACTGATTAACTTTGACTCTGCTGTGGGAAGACAGTCTGCCTGTGTTCATTTTCTCATTACAGTTGTCGCCTTTATCCTTCCTTTTGCAACCACTTTCTGTGATAAGCAAACTCGGGTCAAGTTTCAAAGGAAAGTATCAGGTTATTGTCAAATAATATGCCATTGTGAATCCGCATCAACCTTCCATCTGGAGATGCATACAAACAATGAAGTCCAAGAACAGGTTTTTACACGATATTACATTTCATTATAGGTATATCCCTGTTTATCTGTTTGGTTCTCAATGAAAGAATCCCTTCATAGCAGCTTACTTTTCACACCAGACCACATTTCAAACAAGAGATTAGAGCGTAAACCAGTTGGCCAATGACTTAAGTATAAAATGTCTTATCTGGCTTTGTGCAATCTCTTCATTTAAAACAACTTACCTAAAAGGCTTATATATCTTTTGTTGTGGTGTCATCATAAGCCACTCTTGGAGTATTTAGAATTGTTCTTTAGAGCTTATTCAGATGTTTGCTGCCAAGCTGCCTTTATGTAAGGTGTTGAAAAGCACCATTTCCTATCTGGGCCATGAACTCCTAAGGTGATGGACATGCTCCCTGTCACTACAACAGTGTGACATTTCAGCAACCTTTGGAAAAGGCTCAGGCAGGAAGTGGATGGGGTTACTGCCAAGAGATACTTGTGGGCATTTTGGTAGGGGGCGCGCGCGCGCGCGCGTGTGTGTGTGTGTGTGTGTGTGTGTGTGTGTATGAGAGAGAGAGAGAGAGAGAGAGAGAGAAAGAGAAAGAGAGAAAGATACATCACAATGATTCCAAAACCACAAGTCCCCTCCATTCTCCCTGTGGTGCTAGAATCATAATTTACATTCTTCCCCCATTGATTTTGTAGTCTCAAGGTCTATAGTGAGGACCAGGTGACACTCCTGAAATCCGGGCTATGCAATAACAAAATGTTTATTCCGTATTACTAATCCCAATGCTGGGAGCTTTGTGCTTTTTTCACATGTGACAGTATGATTCCACTTAGATTTGGCATCGCAGCTTCCACTTTGTAAATTTCTGCAAATTGAATGTGAGATACTTTATATTCCAACGCAATATGGTAATCACCACCGGAATATAAATTCAGTATTTCAAGCTCCAAAAGGAGTGAATATATTTAACAATAAATGCTGGGGAAAGATGATGTCTATAGAATATTTTATTATTTTAGACTAGCTAGTGATGTCTACCACTATACAAATAATGTGCTCTCTGTGGATATTCTGAAAGGATAGTCCTCATTTGTGAGGGCACGTGGGAGTTCATTTACAAACAAAATTTTAAGGACTGCTAGTCTAGAGGGAACCATTGAGATGACCTGCATTTACTTTCATACCTCTGCAACTCCAGGGCTGCCTGTGCAGCTTTTATTGGCACGTTAAGTCAAGGAGACCGTTTTCCTTTGGCTTTGCTATTTGTTGAGTTGACCGAGGCTGCCCGAGTCTGACTGCGCCTCCCCCTTCTCATTAATAACTGTTAGAGCCAGGCATGACCCTGCTTTGACTACACAACCAGAAGCCACTGGATTGTGATTAAAGGGCCGCAGACGAGTCCTTTCGCTCACAAAGTGTGCGGTCAACATTCTGTGCTTTGTTTTCCATTTTAACTCAGGTGCTGAGGAGGGGTAGGCTTTTGCTAAAATGACTGAAGGGGCTTTTCTGATGATTTCCTGAGTCACTGGTTCACCTGTTTTCTCTGAGTACAGTAGGGCAGGTTGGTGCATCTCAAGCCAAGGAGATCTCATTTTATTTATTTATTTGTTTATTTATGGTATGGCTGAAATACAAAAAAAACTGTACATATTTAATGTATACAACTTGATTAGGTGGAGATAAATATACACCCATGCAGCCATCATCAAAATCTATGCCTGACTGTGACTGCTTGAGGGAGGGAGCCGTTCTGACATGGTCATGTGATGTGTTTGTACGCCAGCAGTGGATCCCTAGCCACCTGATTGCTTATTGTCCAAGCCTACCTGAAATGATGAAGCCAGTCCTTAGCTGATATGTGGAACTCCTGGATGCCTGCTGTGGGCACGGACATCAGTAACTGGCACCAGGAAAGCAAGCATGGCTCCTGTTGTTAACTCTTCCTGCTCACCTGGATGTCCCAGCTGCGCGCATGTCCACCACGAGGCTGTGGTCTCTTATCTCCGGGAACCTGCACTGGAAAGGAGTGGGCACAGGGCCTGGTCCCTCACAGTCGGCTCCACAACCAGGCTCCTCTGCCTTCTCTCCATTGCCCCGTCAGGAAAGCTCTCCCCATCTCCTGTTTCTCCCTTCCGTCACTTGAGGAGCGTCCCTCTGGTGAAAGGTTCGTCCTTAGGGAAGGGCCCGGGTGGAGGTGCACCTTCTGGCTGCCTCTTGACTTCTGCTTTGCCTCTTGAAACTGGAGCCCGTGAAATGCCCTCTAAGGCCCAGGATCCCAGACTCTGAAAACAAAGACTTCTTGGAATGGGGGAAGGAAAACATACTTTCATTCTCCTCCATTAGAAAGAATACTACAAACTAATGTCTCAGCAAAGTATCTTGTCGCCACAGTGTACATTTGTCATCACTCTCTAACTCCATTCCTCTTGTGAGTCGTGGCTAGCAGGAGTAAAAAGGTATCTGCTTTTCTTTGTAAAATACAGGTTTTTTCCAGATTCAGGTTATAGGATTTGTGATTAAATTTTTTGAAAACTAAAGCACGAGTGCACACCTATTTAGATTCCCATCTTCCCACCACAGAGAAGTAATCACCATTATTACTTACGTCCATTTCCTTCTGATCCATTTTCTGAGCAGTCTGTGTATTTTAACAATGTTTGCTATCAGGCTTTGGACTCACCGTGTTTCACCTATGTCTTTGTAAGCATTTTTGGAATAATGTCCCATTTTGTGACTGTAGTGCAGCTTATTTAACTACTTCATTCAGGGTTTTTAGGAGAACAAGATCAATCATTTGTTCAGAATCATCCTTTGTTCTCTGTCATCTCAGGAAAAGTTCAAAAAAGGGATGTGGGTGTGGGGGGGAGCAATAAGTTGGCTTGATTAGAAACAAACAAGCAGAAACTTCCACAGAGAAGGGGCAGTTAATCCTAGGTGGTCTTAAGAAAGGAGAAAAGTGGGTGGGCATGAGGGTTTGTTGCAAATTCTAGCCTTCTCAGTTCTTGGGGAGGAGTCAGTCCTCTGTCAGCCTGAAGTTGTGCCTCTTTGGATCAGCCTTTCTTTTATCAGTTCCGGACTTTCTCATCATTTGATTTCAGGCTGGTGTGACACAGGCTGGGCCAGGTCTTTATTGTAAGATAGATTTGTAAAAACATGTATTTCATTTAGTATATAAAAAGAAATCGGAGGACAGAATGGCCAAAAACTGAGTTATCAAGAGAAATGTTGCCAACCCTATTTCTGTTACTGAATCTTATCAATTTAAAAAAAAAAACATTTTGAACAGGTTAGGAAAGTAGATGTGAATTGATTAACTCTTTCTCATAGATGAGTTAGAGATTAATCTTGTTGAGGTAAAATCATATCCTGCCAAGGAGGTAGAAAACTAATCAAAGTTCTTTCTCTAAGAGGAACTTTTAACAGTTCAAAAATTACTAATCTCTGAGGCAAGGCAGTGACGGTGTGTGGTCCAGGAGGATGTGGGGGTAGAGTTACCATTTATAATTAATATACCATTGATCCTGTGGTGCCGGACTCATTACCAGTATCTTTTTGTCAACTAGAACACAGAAATTAATTACTGGTTTTACTGGTATTTGCTGTAATACAATAATTTAAAAACTTATTTTATAAATGCAGTTATATGTTTTTGTTGAATAATATATTACAAACACATTAAGTAATCTTCCTGGGACCTCCCTCTACCTTTCCTTTCCTATTTCTCAATCATAAAAATTTTCCTGTGTTAAGTTTTCTTATTCTATAGTACTTATTTGAAAAAGTGCTTTACCCTGACTAAGATAGGGACAATTTGCCTATCCGGATGTGAAACCTTTCTGTAACAGGTGCATTTCTAATTTAGACAATTACATGTTGGCTTATTTAATTTAATTTTATTTTGGTCTTTAGTCTTTTTTTTTTCTTTAACATGACTGCCTAGTTTTTGTCAAACCTTGGGTAGACAGACTTTTTTTTTTTTTTTTGGTCTTCTCAAATACACAATGTCCCCTAACTAAACAATGAAACTATTTAAACACTCAGGGAAATGTCTCCCTCCCTAGATTTCCTGATTGCAAACTCATAAGCACATCTCTTGGGTCCTGTACCCTTTTTCCCTCTGCCTGGGGCTTTTTGGTGGAGTCATAAAGTGGCACATCAGAAATGCAAGTTGAGTTAAAACAAGAAAGCCAGGTTGGTGGTCATGTTGATGGAGGTGCTGTGGTCTTCAGCTGTTGATGACCAAGAACTTGTCTTCAGTTTGTACAAAGGTGGCATGGCTTAATGCTTACTACTCATCTGCTTTCTTTTCAATTATTTTAAAATATTGATTTTTTTTCAGATGCAAAAAAAGAATGTGTTTGTGTGAGTTTTTTTTCTCCTAGGTAAAAATGAAAACCAACTTTTGTCATCTGAAAGACATAGCATCTCATTGTTGGTGTATTGTCCATGAGGCAGATTAACTAATAGCACAAAGTGGTGTTGCTCTTACTGTATACTTGTGTGATTTCAGAAACCTTGGTGCCTACTATAATAAGCTGTCATAGCAGCTAATAGCCAAAGAAAACACTCTTTGTTATACAAGTGAGCCATACAGTTTTGTTATTATCCTGAGAATGAGAATGTTTTGTGACCACAAAGCCCCAGGAATGACTCACTTGGTAGCTATTGACAGATTTTATTTTCAAGATCACTGAGCTGCACTGTAGTCTTCATATGTATTTTGATCTTTCAATAGGATATAGGGTCTATTTTAAAAATAATAAGCAAAAGTCTTCAGTGGAAGATTCCACATTCATTTCTTGCATAGTACCAATGATTCTTTTTTTTTTACAAATAGAAGTATCCTAATTCTAGTTTTGATATGCAATTTAACTTCCTGTGGGTGAGTTACTCAGAATCCTTTTCAATATGTAAATTTTACATAGCAGGGTGCCATCTTTTTATACTATTGAATTTCTATTTAGAAATGTTTTCCTGTGAAGGTCAGGGATTCCATAACTTTAATAAACAGGAATCCAGGAACACAATGAGCAGGAACTCTCTGAGTCACTGCAGGGAATGTCCAATGCGCTTAGGTTGGATGCCTGGTGAATAGAGTAGAGAGGAGGAGTTGGTGTGGTAGTCTGGAGCTCAAGGTACTTACTAATAAGGGCCAAACCCCAGGCTAGGGACAAATGAGGTCACCTCTTTAAACACAAGGCTGAGTCTATGAGAAATAGGTAGCCATGCCCATAAGAGGCAGGCCCTTGATTTCCAGGAAGTGAAGCCAGCATTAAACTTTTCCTCAGTCACTGGCACTTACTCTTGACTTGGCTCTCTGACTTGTCTGAACTCCTGCCATAGTTTTAATGGAATTCACACAGTTTAGTGATACCGTTTTCTAAACACAGACACATTCTTATGTGTGTTCTCTTAGAGTCTGGAAAGTCTTTGGGGAGTAAGAGTGGGAGAAGATGCTAGTCTAAAGGAATGGCATTGCAAAAGAATAAGGTGCAACAGAAGGACCCAGGATTTGCGTTCACAAGTTTATAGAAGTTGTAGGTTTTATAATGTTGAGGTTGTTTTATGTAGAGATGTATCATTTGTAAATACTTTAAAAAAAGAGCTTGTCTCAGTAATAGAGTCAAAATACCTTTTTATATGCTTTTGAGCTTCTGCTGGCAAGATTCGCTTCCTAATGCATATTACACTGTGGGCCCTTAGTCCTGTTCTCCAGAGGCGGTGCTTACAAAGCTGTTTCACATACAAATTAATCCCTATGGTCTCAGAGTCAGATATCTAGAAATAGAGAAGCAAAAAATAGCCATTTTAAGGAGGCATGATTCAGAAATTTGGACTTAATTTTGAAATCTGTTCATAAACAGGGAACAAAAAATTTTGATTAACACATGCTTCAACACAGTTCTCTTCCCTTGCTGTGTCTGACCAGACCAGCTGGTTTGGGTGGGGATACAGAAGCTGAGCTCTAGCTGGCCGTGGGTAATCCATATGTCAGGTCATCTGCCTTTGGATCTTTGAGAATACTCCATGGGGGAGGGAATGTCCAGATTATGACATCTCACCTGTCTGTCTGCCACGAGCCTGAAAAGTGTGTAAACAAGTATATTCCGGGATAAAAAGCATGCCCCATTGGTCACATTAACGTGTGTGTCCATCTGGATCAGTCTTGCTGCCTCCAGAAATACCTCACAGTCTGGTGTGAGGCTTTATAGCTTGACCCACCGCCTGTATCTGACCATCAGGCTACAGGCTCAAAAATTTGGTTTGGTTAATACACCAAGAGCAGCTCGTTTCTTTGGCACGGATCCATAGCCGTCACGCTCACCAGTGTCGGTGTAGGACCAGAGCACTGAGACTGATTTACCAGAATAAATATAGTTATTGTCAGGGTTAGGCCCCTTAAAGTTTTTATTCTCAACCTTACAGACATTTTAGCAAAATGTTTAAAAGCTCAGTCTCTGAATGAATTTGAATTTCAGTTCTGTCTCTTAACTAGATGGGCGATCTTAAACAAGTTTCTGAACTTCTGCAGCCTTCCCATCTAGAAGGTATGGGTAAAAAGAATTCCTACCTCATGGGATTGTCGTAAAAATCAAACTTGAGCTTGACATGTGTTAAGTACTTGGGCAAAGTTAGCAGTTATTATTATTGTTCCTATCACTTCCATTTGGGCAGACCTCTCCATGAAGCTAACAGAAGGTTGTAAGGGGCGTGTGGCAGCAGAGCGAGGCACATTTGATGGCTTACATGATTAACGGCATTGGGCAAGGGTGGACCGACGCACGTGGTTTTAACAGTTGGTCCGAAACCCTGAAATCGGGTGGGTGCAGTCCCTGCCCGGCCCTCCGCCTTCACATTGCCAGTTTGAAGCCCACGGTCAGTGCTTGTTTGGATACTTGATCCTCTGGTTCTGCAGCTTTTGTTTTTCTCTGTTTCTAAAGCCAACCAGCCATCCTTCTTCCTGTTAAATTCTTTCAATAACTACGTTTATATTTACATTTACTGTCAAGCCCTGCTGCCTTAGAACCAGTCTCTTTGGCTTTAGCATAATTCATAGTATTGATTTTAGAAGTTAATTCTGTGGGCAATCTTATGCTTCTTGTTCAGAGATCGTTGAGGGCAAGCTTCAGTGTAACATTCTAAAAACGGAAACATATATGCATGAAAGAGTTTATGCAAAAGAGAAAGACCAAAATGTTTTGTTTTAACGGCTATTATTTTGAAGCACTTGCTATGTGCCAGGCACTACAATAGTTCCTATACATTCTTCCTCTCATTTAATTTCTCCCTAGCCCTCTGAGGTAGTTTATTTTATTACCCCCAATCTACAGGACAGTAAGTTGAGACTTAAGGGAGTTGGAATTTGAGGTCAGATCTACCAGTGGCATTTCATAACTGTGGCCCCCTAAGAAATAGTAGCCAGTTTGTGAAATCTAAAACAGAACCACCTGTTCCTTTGTGGAATTGAATCATTTGTCTCTACATCTAATGCATATTCTAACTTCACATGTGCCCTGTTTGTGAAGGCCACATGACCTCCCTCCCTGGGCCCTGTTTGCACAAGTCGGCAGTGCTGCCTGGACAGTCAACACATCGTCTTCCAGGGCTCAGCTCTGCTCCTCAGCTCACAAATGGCAAGAGCGAGGAGCATTCATTACCCGCGCTGAATACTGAGCAACTTCAAGGCCCGCATCTCTGGTATCTCTCCAGCCCAACTGTCTTTAGCAACAGAATTGGTTCCTTGTGGCCAATTTCATTTTTGCAAAATGAGAGACCAACTAAGCAGACATCAGTGGATGGATGCAAATGAGGGAAGAAAAGACATCTGTCAAGTTAATTAAGGGGAAACATTCCTTTGACCTCTTGGTGTTTTTTTTCTTCTTCTGTTTTTCTGTGCTTTTCTTCAAGATGGGCTATTCTCCCGTCCTCAGAGGGCTGCATCCCTTTCATGTTGGAAACAAATTGTGTTTGGGGGGGGGGGGACCTGAGTGCTTAAGTGTGGGATGAACACACAACTACTTATTTTAATATCCATTTGGCAGTTTTCCGGTTGCTTCCTCAGTTAGGAAACATTTTCTGCACTTCTGCCCATTATCACAGCTTTGACATTCATGTCATTAACAGAATGTCATTTTGCAAGAGACCGAATTAGGTGCAGCCAGCAACAAAACATACTGAACAGAAAGACAATGGCTTTTTGCCCATGACTTCTCCCCCCAGAAAAGAACAAAGTGGAGCTCTGGTGTCGGCTTTACATGTGTGTGTGTTTGTGTTCTGACTGCGGAGGCACAAGGCATCGAGGACAGTCACTTGTGGGCAGAGCGTGATGCCAACGCGCTCTAGATGCAAAATGCTTCGGAGCTGGAAGGGTGTACATAGTCATGCTGTTCATTCTGGGCTTGACATAAATTTCTGGAGAGTGTCATGGCAGGATCTGGTGGTTGTAGAAGTGAACACCCCTCCCTTTTGTGGGTCCCAGATTCCTCAGAGCCAGAGGGAAGCAACAGAGCTTTTGATTCTTATGGGTAGTGGTTAGCTATGTAGCTAAATTACCCTCCTCGACTAAAATATAGCCACAAAATTAAATGTTTCTAGGTAAAGCAAGTGAAACTCAGGTTTAATTTCTGTATGGGGAAGCCTGGAATGGATAAAGCTATATTAGTTCAGCTGTTTTATATAATACGATTTGGATATAAGAAAATCTTCCAATCCAGCTTTATAAAGCTGTTGACCGTCTCTTAAAATCAATAAAGTCAGGAGATAGTAGGTACCGGGGGAAAGGAGTTAATAGTAAAATTTTATTCTGGTATTTCCAAGGGCTGATCAGAGCGTTAGAGGTAAACTGTTGCATTTACTCTGATTTAGTGCTGCTTCTGCTTCCTATGGCTTTTGAAAGATTTATTTCCTTATCACTGGCCAACTGAGAATAATCCAATGCCTTTCTTTCTTTCTTTTTTTTGACAAAGAGTCAGAGAGAGGGACAGATTTGTTAGACAGGAAGGGAGAGAGATGAGAAGCGTCAATTCTTCGTTAAGGCTCCTTAGTCTCCTTAATTGTTCATTAAGTGCTTTCTCGTATGTGCTTTGACCCCCGGGGGGCTCCAACAGAGCGAGTGACCCTTTGCTCAAGCCAGCAACCCCGCGCTCAAGCTGGTGAGCCTGCACTCAAGCTGGATGAGCCCGTGCTCAAGCCAGCGACCTCGGGGTTTCGAACATGGGTCCTCCACGTCCCAGTCCAATGCTCTATCCACTGCACCACCAGCTGGTCAGGCAATAATCCAGTGCTATTAAATTAAATTGATTAAAAGTAATTTTTATAGATGGACTTTGAACTTGGTTTTTGCTACTTAAAAAGAAAAGTGTATCCAATTGTTAACTTTTATCTATATTAAGTGTGAACCCTGGGAGTTTTGAAAAACTGTGTTTAAGTCACACACATCTCCCCCAACACACACATACACACACTCTCACTCTCACACATGTGAAATGGAGGTTTAGAAAAACATTAGTTTATATTTTCTTTATTTTTCCTTAGCTCCCCAACTTGTCTTAGGCTTATATTCTACAAATGCCCTAAGAACAACCAAAGCCTCAGGTGTCGATCTCGTGGATTTTTGACCCTGACCCCTCCCCTAGTTGTAATATTGGGGCCACTACCTTCACCCCTCCCCAGCGGTGTTCATTGCCTCTTTGATAGACCAGCCATACCTAGGCCTAGCCAGTAGTAACAGCTGGTTAACCTTCCAGGACAGATTAGTCCACAGTTTTGAAGGATTCCATACAATGTTTTGACCAGATCAGCCTTTGGGCAGTTTCCCAAGATACAGCACATGCCTTTCAACTATGAAATCAGAGTTAATTACCTTGACTTCTCAGCACGCTTCACGTCCTCATCCCAAGTAGGAGCAATCTATGTTGTATCTCTTACAGGTGAGGTTTGACCTATTGCACCCTGTCTGTATAATCATAAGTCCGTCCAGAAGTCATCTCATTATTGACTCTCTCCACCCTTAAGTGTCCTCATTCAAATAGATGACCTACCCTAATGTTTTAGACTTCCTGGGGAGGCGTACAGGCTTGGTACTTCCTATAATTCATGGTGCAGATAAATTGCACTAAAAAAAATAATCACAGGTATTCAGACCCTTCTCACCTGAATTACTTTTTACTTCCAACATTTTCATCAATTGAACTTAGCATGCTGCTATAAATCTCACCTCATTTTCAGCCCCTGCTTGACTTTGGCCGTGGTATTATGTCCCGCTCTTCATTCCACTGATTAACCCACTATAATTTTACTCAGACTGACGTGTAAATAGGTTTTCCCAGTAGGATGTTTCACACCATATACCCAGTACCACAAACTTGTCAGCTCTGTTTGTTTTCTCAGTTTTCCATGGCCTTGAGTAATCTAATAGTATTCGACTATCTTACAGTGCCACCTTGGATCAGTTTAGCCATGTATATTAACTATTTGTCCTCCAAGTTAAATCATAAACTTCCTAGAGGCAGGAACCATATTTAGTCATTTAAATATATTTACTGACTATTCAAATCATTTTTATTTTCTGTATTTTTCTGGGTATCCCGAGATTCACTATTATATAAAGTATAATCTTTCCCCTCGTGAGATTTATCCCCTCTTTTAGATTGTAATCTCTCTGTGGAATTTTCAGTTATGGTTGCTGACTGAGTGGGTGACCCTGGGGTGGATGCTCTGTCTGCCAGGATCACTGTGGTGCAACTTGGTGAATGTCAGCCACCCATCGGGCACATGCCAACACATGACATCACAGCTCACCAAGTCAGCCACATGGAAATAGCTCTGATAGTATGTCTCACTTTGAAATAGCAACAAAGTGGAGTAACTGAGAAGAAATAGGTTTAAAAAATGTTTTTCGTGTGTGTGTCAGGCAGGCAGATCATTGAAATTAAGGGCATATTTAGGGAAAACCTGTGAAATGGAAGGACAATTTGCCATGCACAGTTATGTTAGAAAGTTCTAGTGTTTATTATTTATGAAAATATGTTTCAAAGCTGCATGAGATTTTATCTCACACTTTAGATGGCAACAGATTTTCTTTTGTGCCTCTCTTCCAGACTCTGCCTTGTCTGTGATTCAGTTCTCTGACTCGGTTTTCTCTCTTTTATACTTGATAAACTTTGACTTTTATACTTTAAACACGTTTTCTTCATTTTCTTTCTATAATATTTTGTATGTAGAAATAGATGTTCTATATATAGTATATTTGTTACCTTGAATAGTGTCCTGCTATAATCTGTATGTTCAGCCATCTCTCTCTTTCTCTAGGAAGACAGAAAATTGAGCCAGAACTCACTATGGGCTTCTCTTAATAGATTAGATATAGTTCTAAGAAGTACTATATAAAGTCATATTTTTTTCCTACTGATTTTTCTCAGAGTTTTTGAAAGCTGGAGACCTATCCATTTTTCTAGACATATAATGTGCCTAAATTTGTTTGCTCCGAGGTGAAAATAGTAAGAGCAACCATTCATTTCTCTCATAATTAATGCCTTTAAAAATGAGTTTTTGTACTAATGGAAAAGTTAAGTTCAAGTATCAAGCCGATAATGTCAATAGTAAGCATTTATAATTACACGCCCCGGGTAACTGCGAACTGAGTCGTTACAATGATGCCAATACGCAGAGGCCTGAAGCAGTTGGGCTGGGTGGTCACCACAGTAGCTGCGCTGCTGTTTCTCCAGTTTCTTGGAGCCTATGCAAAGAGCAGGGACTGGCATATGCTTGCTTTCAACCTGGGGGCCATTTTTTTGGTATGAATTAATTCTTTAAAAAATTTTTTTAAAGTAGGATTACACGAGATGACTGTGATTTAAAGATGCTCATCAACTTCATGTCCTAACTGATCTCCCTACCTCCTTCTTTGGGTATTTCAATCTAGCAGCCCAAATGGTTTTCTTAAAACCAAAGTCAGATTATGTTCAAAACCTTCCCAAGGCTTCCCTTGTCTCCCAGACTAAAAACCAGCCTTCATACTGTGGCCTGCCAGCTGCCAGCAGCCGGTGCCTGTCCTCCATCCGCGGCCACTTTTGCTGTGTGCCTCTGGCTGAGGGCCCTCCCGCCACACTGGCCTGCTTGCTGTTCCTGCAGCGTGCCTGCTTCAGGGCCTTTGCTCTTACTGCGCACTCGCTCCCTCGTCCTTCTGGTCTTATTTTTACATTGCCTCCCCTGTGAGGCATTTCCTGACCCCCTGTTTAGAATTGTGATTTCTCACATCTTCACTCTTTGTCTACTGTCTGCATTATCTTTCTCCATCGCTATTTCTCGTACTTCCAGTGTCATTCATCACCATCTCCCATGCTATAAATACAATAGTACTGGTTTGTTGTTTTTATTATCTGCATCCTCCTCCAGAATGTAGGCCCCCTGAGGGCAGCAGGGACTCTCTTTGTATAGCACAGGGGTAGTAGGGAAACTTTTTGGCTGCGAGAGCCATGAACGCCACATATTTAAAAATGTAATTCCATGAGAGCCATACAACGACCTGTGTATGTTACGCATTATCCAATAAAAATTTGGTGTTGTCCCGGAGGACAGCTGTGATTGGCTCCAGCTACCCGCAACCATGAACATGAGCGGTAGGAAATGAATGGATTGTAATACATGAGAATGTTTTGTATTTTTAACGTTATTATTTTTTTATTAAAGATTTGTCTGTGAGCCAGATACAGCCATCAAAAGAGCCACATCTGGCTGGCGAGCCATAGGTTCCCTACCCCTGGTTTAGGATAATGCCTTGCATGTATAGGCAATCCCCAGGTTACAAATGAGATAGGTTCTGTAGATGTGTTCTTAAGTTGAATTTGTATGTAAGTTAGAACAGGTATATTTACCTATTAAATGCAACTTATACAGATGTTTCTGTTAACGTAGTATTTATACCTTTCCATGCATCTAAATACTTAAACATCTTCAAATCTACAGAACCTATCTTGTTCATAACCCAAGGACTTGCTTGTATTAGAACTCAGAAAGTAATTTGTTGAATGAATTCATGAAAGGCTGGATGGAGCCTTGATTTCATGGGCATTGCCTTGAGTTCACATAAGTAACAGAATATGTCAGAGACAGAAACATTAATGCTTAATTCTCTGTGGCCTTCTCAAGAGAACTGATGCTTCACCCCCCACAGCCAGGGGTCACCAAGTGCTGTTCAGGGACAGAGTCTGAGCTGGTAGGCTTGCAAAAGCCCAGAGAAAGAGTAGATGGATTTACATAAGGCAAAAAGTTACTTTGGGAGAAGACAGTGCCTATGAAGGTAGAAGTGGGAGTTAGGGGCGAGGCAGACTCTGAAGGAATGTGCAGGCTTTGGGGGGAAAGTGTCCACATAAGATTTTTAAGGAAGATTTGCTGTATGTTGTGTAGTATATTTTTTCTTTCAAATACAGCCTCAGAGATATTTTTCAAGGCTTTGCTATCCCATTTGCAAATGCACAGAGGCCTCGTTATTTCATGTTGCAAAAAGGAAAAATAAATGTCTATGATATATATAATTTTAGTACATTTAAAATCCTAAAATTTGTTTCAAATGAACAATCTAAAAAAGGAATGAATTAGACCCATTTTTATATTGCCATGGTAAAATCTCAAAAATATAATGTTGAGTGAAAAAAGTAAGTTACAGAATATCTATAATGTAAAGTATATATAAAAATATAATTTATATAAACACCAGAAGCATAATTCTCATAGAAGTACAAAATGAACATGTGTCAAAGATTTTATTTCTGTTACTAATTGATGAGGTAGCAATAACATATTTAAACAGGTCCAAAAGAGATTTTGAAAACCAGATGTGTGTGTGTGTGTGTGTGTGTGTGTGTGTATTTTTTTTTTCAACCAGGAATGATGAAATGGATTTTCTAGTAGATGCAAAACTGATTCATAGCTTGGTATACAAAAATATTAACTGTTTGGGGTCATCATTCCATGGAATGGATATTGTAAGGTCGGTGGATAATCGGGGATGGTCACTTGGGGAACTCAGACCAACGACTTTGGCTAGGACCGCCCACAACCAAGCGTGCCAAAAGAGGCTTCACAGGAACCGTTTGGAAAAAAGCTACCGTCTGCCAGCCAGTGGGATTTCACCAGTCATGTTAGCTCGACTTCCCTAGAGGGACCCCTTTAAATATCTCCCATGTGGTTTAATCCTTGCAACTTCCCTGGCCTCCATCTTACCTCGGGGCCAGGGAACCTTGCCGGTCAGGATGCGCTGTACACAATAAAGCCTTTACTATTCCACACTTTGCTGCTCTGAACCCTCTTCCTTTCTTCTCGGCGGGGAAAAATACCTTACAGATATAGATTGGATCTGTACCATACAAGTTAATTCACATTGATATGGACAAGAATCATTTGCATTACTACTAGTTTTCTACAACTTAAGTTTTACTCCTAAAGAGTTTTTAAATAGCCTAGTCAATAGAATGATAATGAAAAATATACACCCTTATAGAAGCGGTAATCCTCCAGGGCGTTTCACTATATAGCCTAACAAGCCACTAAAAAGAAAGCCATTCATCTCTTTTGCACAGTTTCAGGCCTTTGCCAGTTGTCCCTGATATGTGACACTACGAGTGAAAATGTAAACACGTACATAAATGTTGTTCATAGGAATTCATGTATCTATGCTAAGGTACCCAAAATGGATGGGAAAGCTACAACCTGCAGTTCCTTTAGTATGTGCCAAGTTGGGGAGTGGAAAGTTGGTTTGGATGCTTGAGTCCATTTCTCCCTATCTGTTATATATATACAGTGTGTCCATAAAGTCATGATGCACTTTTGACTGGTCACAAGAAAGCAACAAAAGACGATAGAAATGTGAAATATGCACCAATTAAAAAGAAAACCCTCTCAGTTTTTGTAGACGATGTGGCAGCATGAGCGCATGCGTAGATGATGACGTAATACTGTATATACAGCGGAGCAGCCCATGGCCATGCCAGTTGAGATGTGGTACAGAGGAAAGTTCAGTGTGTTCTGTGGCTCGCTAAATTTGAATCTGTGACCAAAGTGCAACATGAATATCGGCGCGTTTATAACGAAGAGCCACCACATAGGAATAACGTTACTCGGTGGGATAAGCAGTTGAAGGAAACGGCAGTTTGGTGGAGAAACCCCGTTCTGGTAGGCCATCAGTCAGTGACGAGTCTGTAGAGGCTATACGGGATAGCTACCTAAGGAGCCCTAAAAAGTCTGTGTGTGAGCCCACATTGAACTGCACTAAATAGGTATGACACTGGGAGAGTTTTCCTTTTATTTGGTGCAGATTTCACATTTCTATTGTCTTTTGTTGCTTTCCTGTGACTGGTCAAAAGTGCGCCATGACTTTATGGACACACTGTATGTGAAAAGTTGATACAGCTCATTCCAGTTAGTGAGGTAATTATTGGATTACTTTTCTATACTTTGTATGTTTTTAAAATTTCATTGACCAAAAAGTATATATAAATTCATGACTGTTTCTCTAATCTGGC
The DNA here is from genome assembly GCF_036850765.1 of Saccopteryx bilineata. NCBI lineage: Eukaryota > Metazoa > Chordata > Mammalia > Chiroptera > Emballonuridae > Saccopteryx > Saccopteryx bilineata. Next base: position 262,434,753 of record NC_089490.1, on the reverse strand, counting down.
TCAACCCCTTCATTGTACAGGTAAAGACACAGATGCCTGCCTGGCGTGTAACGTGTATTCAGCGATACCATGTTGGCTGGACAGTTGCTGGCTCCTGGTTCTGCCCAGTTTCCCTCCACTTTGGCCTTCCTCTTTATTTAAGGAACATTTAAATGTTCAGATTCTATCAAGGTATTAGGGAATAGTTAGCAGATGTTCATATCCAGTTAAGCTTTGGTCTATAATTGGTCTCCTGTGCAAATTTATCAAATTTTTCATCAAGATGAATTAATAAATTATAGCCTAGCTTTTGAGAATTACTGGAGCTCTTCTTATGCAGTTCACGGTTTGATCACTGCCCCTCAATCGTGTGGCCAGTCAGATTTCATAATGAATGTTGACCTTTCAAGTCAGCTATGAATGTTAGAAATTACCGCCTGTTGGGGCTTCCCCTCCTCAGCTTGTCTTGCCATGATCAGACATGATCAGTATTCATGTCTCAAAATAAATGTAATTTAAAATTAAGCTGGATTTCAGCTCTTCACAACAGTTGCTAAAGGCCACAGCCCGGTGGGCCTCATGGCTTTTACAGCCCTGGTTGGAGATAATTAGCAGGTTTTTCTGCCATGACAGATGTGACAGAGCCAGATGTGAAACGTTTTCAGGTCTTCCTCTGAAGCCCTGAGCGTAAGGACAGCCAAGGCAGAAATAAACATAGGTGCTTTGGAAAAATATGTTCACCACGTGCCCCTCCCTTCCTCAGCATATTCCTCTTTGTCCTTCACACTGATCCAGGCCTGATTTAGATGATGAAACGCAGGATCATCTTTTTCTTTTCCCAGTAAATAGAAGGCACTGCTGGCAGTAGTTAGGAGATTGGGGAGCTCCTTGGGAAACTGCTTTGGTGAATGGGACTGGTAAACTCAAGGGCAGGAGTGCAGCCCTGTTCAACTCTCACTGCGCCTGCCTTAGCCAAAAAACTATGCAGGCAAATAAAACACTTCCATCTGGTGGCCTTATAGGGCCTGAAAGCATTTCTACCCCATGCCCATCCAGCTCTGACATTCTTAATCAGAGTGTTCTGTCTCTGCCCACCTTGCCTCCTAGTCCCCAGGGGCCAGATAGCCCTGCCCACTCTAAAGTACTGGTGTTGTCTGTACCTTCCCATTCTTCTCTGATCCCTGTCCATGTATTTATTGTACTGTGTGTGCTGCATGTGTGTGCTGCCTAGCTTGTGGGTGGATCTTACCAAAGAGGAACCAATAGAATAAAGTAAAAAGAAATGTTTATGCGCACCATAAGTCCTACTGGGTGCAAAGACCACTTTGCCTTTGTCTCAAGTTGTATATATAGCTGTCTTCTCTGGCTCAGGTAGATCTGCAAGTAAAGACTAAGTGTGCCATCATTGCGCCGCTGTCCAAGTAGAGAGAACAATCCGAGCCTGTAATCCGCAGGCCAGGCAGGCGTCTCCATGTGGTGTTCAGCTAGGGGTCTGAGGAGGAGGAGGTGCTTTGTAGGAAGTGGATCCTCCTCTGCTTGGCTTTCAGATCATAGTACGGGCAGGGTGAATGGCTTCCTTTTCTTCTTAAAGAGTGAAGTGGAGAGAATGCTTTTTGAGATGAACTTGAGCTGAAACTTGAGTTCATAATTGTCTTTCAGTTTCATTTGGGAATTATATACATTTTTTTTCCTGAGGCTGAAAACTGGAGAAGAATCTTTACAAGCTCAAATGCTTAGACGAGGATGAATTATTAAAAAGTTAAGAGTTCTGCCCTGGCCAGGTGACTCAGTGGATAAAGCATTGACCTTGCACACCAGAGGTTGCAATTTAGACCCCCGTTCAGGGCGTGTTAGAGAAGCAGACAGTGAGTGCACAACTAAATGGAACAACTAAGTGAAACAACGAGTTGATTGTTCTCTCTCTCTCTCCCCCCTCTCCCTTACTCTCCTTCCTATCTTTCTCATAAATCAATGGGGGAAAATGTGAATAGGTTCCTGCTACAGTCAAAGTGATGTTACTGTTTACTTGGTAGGGCATCACATGATTTGTTTGTTTGTCTCGTGGGGGTGACACTGCCTGAGAAAAAGCAAGGCTGAATCAACTTAGTCATGCTGGTGAAGGGAAAGGGACCTTGATTTTGCCCAGGTAGTGATGTTTCCACTATTTTATCACGTTATGGATCAGGCGAGTATGGTGTTGTCACCAGCACCTGAGGAGCTGCCTCACTTGGCTGCCATAAGCTTCTCCTTTCCTCAGCAGAAAGGAGTGTGGTGCCTGGATGAATAAATAACGACAGCAGAGGTCACCTCAGCATTTCGCGTCAGCGTCATTATTACTGTGGACAGTGCCAGGTGCTGAGGCAATCTTGAAGTAAATACTCCTATGTCCTGTCTACCTGGCATTTTCTTACTGTGAGATTAAATGCAAATTTGAATTCATTTATTGGGGCTCAGGTGCCTAGAGCAATAAGATGAGGTGAGTCTCAGAGACCTCAGACACAGGAAGTACTGAGATGGAAGGACTGCCCCTTTCTCCAACCCTGGAAAATTACCTACAGAATATGTTAGTAGGGTCTCAGGATTTTAAAAGTTAATATATTAAGAGCTAGATATTTTGAGGTTAAATACAGTATAAAATACCCTTTACTCCTAAAAATGTTAGCAACAAATTCATGTATGAGGCCAAGACCCTACTTTGTGAGTGTAGAGATTTGTTTTGTGTACACATGGAAATCTGTCTTGGCCTGCATTTTATAAAATCTTGTATTGCCATACTGAGGAGCATCTCATGTTTAACATCTTCCTGTTTGGTTGTTGCGAGGTTCAAGAAAGTTCTAAGTACGTTATCATTTTAATACTGTCTCTAGCTTCATGCTGGAGATCCATCCAGAGGGTAGAGAAGATACTTTCAGCTTTGTGTGGCATTTGTCTATAGCAGTGGTCCCTAACCCCCGGGCCACGGACCATTACCAGTCCATGGGCCATTTGGTACCGGTCCGCAGAGAAAGAATAAATAACTTACATTATTTCTGTTTTATTTATATTTAAGTCTGAATGATGTTTTATTTTTTAAAAATGACCAGATAACCTCTGTTACATCTGTCTAAGACTCATTCTTGACGCTTGTCTCGGTCACGTGATACATTTATCTGTCCCACCCTAAAGGCCGGTCCGTGAAAATATTTTCTGACATTAAACCAGTCCGTGGCCCAAAAAAGGTTGGGGACCACTGGTCTATAGGACATGCCAGTTATCTAAGGTTTAGTGTAACATGTTACCAGTACCTCAAGTATGGTAAACTTTTCAAATTCTTAAGCAGTTTGTTTTTAACTTCTTTTAACTTGCTCATGTATCCATAAATGAAGAATTCTATTTTTTCACTCTAAATTGCATTTATAGTCATCTATTTGTGAAGATTACAGGCCTTTACAGAGAGAAGGCAAACACAGGATGAATGTAATATACAGTTTTTTTGTATTTTTATATTTTATATTTTTATATAAACCAAGCAAGTATATTGTTTTCAGGTTTTAGTTAGACATTTCTTTCTGAGATTTTTTTAAAATCACATTTTAGAAATCAATACTTTCCTACCATTTTATGGTAGACTTTACAATAAATAATAGAAATGTTAAATTTTTTGTCTGTGTTGTAAATCTAAATTGTTGGCTATTTATTTTGCTTGTTGTGGTAGTATACTAATTCTTTATCTCCTATAAAAATGCAATTTTAAAGTTTTCTTTAAGACATATTTTCTGAATTTAAGTTTAAATAAGTCAGCATATTTTATTGACGTCCCTATTTATGATACTCATCAGATTACTATTTTTATTTATTTACATTTTAATTTGATTTACAAACCGTATATCAATAATAACTGGTTGTCAAGAAAAATCTTCATAAATGATATAGAGCAAATACTAAATATAAAAATAATACAAATACCCATTTTTTGATAGTTAACCCTTGTTTCAATTAATTTGCTCAAATTAACAAATTCCTTTGCTGAGATTTCAAGGGTATAAATCTGTCATTTTTAATTTCTTTTATTAACACCAGCAAGTTGATATATTTAAAATATCTGTATTGAAATGAAAGGAGACATTAATTTGAATTAATAGTTTCTTTTTAAAACAATCACATTATCTCACTTAATAATTATGAATTTAATAGGTTGAATACAGTTCTTGACAGATGAGTTGATAATATCACAGTCCACCTTCATAATTAAGTATCAAGGGTCTATTCTTATTTAATAGCTTCTTTAAGGCTGAGTAAATGTGATCTTAATTATACTCGCAGATAATGCCAGGGGGTGTTGATTACTCCAGTAAGGAAAAGAAAGTAATGCAGCCTGACCTTAAGGAATTATAAATGTGGGCATGCTGACAAATGATATTAAGCAGCAAATGTCTAAGAGAGAGGATTGGTTTCCAAGTCAAAATTGCTGGGAGAAATTGGGTTTGGTTTTGAAGTGTATTATTTGCATGTTTAGAAATATTCCTTTCAAATATTTATACAAACTCTCAGATATATCCACTATATCTAATTTAGAAGTCAAGTGAAATTTTCTGTTTTCAAGAACCTGCTTTGACAGAGGTATATTCTGAATTAAGAAAACATTACAGTAACCCTTTCATGGTGATTGAGGGCAGCCCAAGTGTGGGCGAGTGGATTGGAGTGCCATGAATCTTACTGCAGGTGAATTCAGTGCGGTAACCTGCTGGTTTTCATTATTCTTCTCTAATTCCCTGATAGTAGAGAATGAAGTGTCCACCTGTATGGAAGAAAAGCAAGTGAAAATAATATCCACTGTACCATCAACCAATATTGCATTTGTCTTATTCTTTGAGGCTGTGAAAGATACTTTGGAATAAAATTAGCCATTCTGTAACTTTCTACTAGCAGAAAGAGGAAAAAAGTAGCTGCCCTGTGCCCATATGTAGCAACTTATTTCTACTCACCAAGTACCAGGACAGAAACAGTGGATGGTGTGCCTGTGAAAAAGGGCCTTCACTGTTATTTTCATACATACTGGAATCCATTTTTACGATTGTGAAATATTTACCTTAATAAGGAATTTGAATGCAGTGTTCAAGATGAAAAATGAATGAGTAGTAAAATACATTTATCGTAGGCATCGGCTGTTCTATTGACAAAAGGCACAAATATAAAATTTGTCTAAATAATTAGATTTTTAATTAGTGCAGCATTGTAAGATTAATGTCATTGTGCTTCATTGCATGTAATTTTGTATTAGAAATTTCATGTCAACAAAGATGCTACCTGTGGTTTGCTGATTTGAATCCTTAATTTATCACTTATATGTATGGCGTGTCACGTATTTGCAGTCAAGAGCTGAAAGAAGACATTTGATTATAGCTTCAGTGGTGGTGAGGAATATTGATGATGTTATACTATCTGAATACTTTCTATTTTCTAATATTCAAGAGGCATCCAACCCTCACATATTAGTGAGTATGTATTAACTTGCAAAAATGTGTGTAATCATACAAGCAGATAGGTTGTTTAATCTCTAGTTTATGCCTGTGTTGAATACACCTGAATTATTATTGCTATTAATTTAGTTCTATATTGTCTTTTTAAAACGTTGTTTTTCCTTTCCTTTTTTTACAGTTGCCGAACAAGCAACCGGAAAAGCTTGATAGGCAATGGGCAGTCATCGGCGTTGCCTCGACCGCACTCACCTCTCTCGGCTCATGCGGGTAACTAGTTATCTTTCCTTGAGTTTTGTTTTATTTCCTTTTGCTAGCTGTTCATGATAATCTAGGCATGTTGAAGTTCAGTTGTTATTTTTATATCTTGTTGGCTTGGTTTTCCTATCAGCATATCACTAAGTTGTTCTTTCTGACATTAGCCCCAAATCCTTATCCTCTTTCAGTGTTCGGACTTTAACGTTGAGAACTTATTTTTATGTGGCGTCCTTTTTCAATTATGTCTTTCTTAATTTCTAAATGTGTGGGTGAGGCAAGACATGTTTACATATTAGGGTTACCTTTGGGAAATGCAGACATGTTGGTTCTTATGAAGAGGATTAGTGTGAAAGAACTGGAGGGGAAGAAAATACCTTTTTCCTCTCCCCTTCTAAGTTCTCCACTAGGAACCCAGTAATCAGATTAACAAGAGGAAAGCATACACACTCATTTAATATAAGTTTCATGTGAAATGGGTGCTTTCATAAGGAAATAAAGACCCAAAGAAATAGTTAAACCTAGTGTTTACACTAGGTTTCATGAAGAGTATAAAGTTATACAAAAATGTGATAGGGCAGAGGTGAGCTAGTTGTGGTTGTAGTAAAGTGGGGGAAACTTAGCAAGGCCTGCTCATTCAGATTCCTGTATCTCTTATCCTTAGATGTAAGGAGAGTACCTTTCACATGAGAGTTTTACGACCTGCTTTAGGGCAGGTCAGAAAGTTCTTGCACACACCCTCTCTCACATTCCTTCAACTTAAAATACTCTATATGCCAAGATGATGTATTGTGGGGTTGCATAGCCTGTATTCCATCAGAACTATTCAACATTTTTTCTCCCTAAAGATGAACTGATCTCATACATTAGCTATTACAAACAGTGCTGCTATGAGCCGTCTAGAACATGTCTTCTCTTGTATGTATATGTGAGTTTATCTAAAGTTTTACCTGTCGGTGGCATATATAATTATCTCTTTCATCCATAATCATTGTAGGGGCAATAAAGATTTAAGAGATGAGGCCCTTGGGCTCAAGTACTAATTATAAGGAAGGTAAAACCATATTACAAAACCTGTAATGATGACTGCTTTGTATAGAGTGTGTGTGTGTGTGTGTGTGTGTGTGTGTGTGTGTGTGTGTATTTTTTAAAGTTCTATCCAAGATGATATAAAGAAGAGAAGGGTTGATTCCAATCAGGAAAGTCTGGGAGAGTTTGAAGGAGCTACTTGCTCAAGATGTTGAAAGATGAACAAGTCATTGACAGATTGAAATGGGGTGAGAGAAGGGGAATTCCCAGCATGTGGCTAGCACGCAGGCAGTGTGTTCTTGATTCTAAGAGAACATACAGGTGGAAAGAGAAATGAAAGTCAGAGAGTAGAAGTTTTGACTTTAAGTGCCTTTCAAGGATTTTGAGGAAGATCTGTGTTTTAGGAAGATGTCTTCAAGATTGTAAAGGATGATGGATTGAAAGAATGAGCAATTAAGCTCTTCCTCTATTATACTGTTTGTGAAACCTGTAACTTAACACTAATGGGCTTTCAGATGATGTTGGTTTCATATTTGAAAAGAGAGCTGTGATTCTTCCTCAGAAATCTCTTTGCTTGCAAGGGTGTGTGTGGGGGGTCTCTCAACTTATGAGTGGGCATTATTGCAACATGTTTGGGGAGAAGGAAGAGACAGATATAGTTGCCCCTTTGGAATAAAATTTTATTTTATTTATAGTAATAAAAATGGCATAGTAATAAAAGGTAAAAGATAAATCGGTAAAATTGTGATACCATAGCAAGACTACTAAGGTCCAGAAGTGCTGCTCCCAGGTAAAACTTTAGAGAAACTTGTGCACAGATACATAAGAAGTCATGTTCTGGACTGCTCATGACAGCATTGTATGCAGTAGCTAAACATCTGATGCAATATTTATTAATTGGTAGCTGGAGAAATGAATTGTGGTATAGTCATCCACAGAACACTGTGCACATGGAAGAACACAAACTAGCCTGGCCCAAATCTACATCAGAACGCAAAGATAGTTTGGGGCAACAAAAGCAAGTTACAAAAGAATATTACTTAAACCACTCATGTAAGGCTAACATGATGCTACACAGAAGATTTTGTTTAGGGATACATACAAACATATACACAGAATATGTATATGTGTAAATATGTTTGTAGTAAGACTATAAAGGAAAACATGCTGACTTAAAAAACCCATTTCATGAGAGTAGTTAACCCTTGAGAGGTGTGAGCGGTATAATTGGGGAGAGGGATAAGCAGTTGGTAATGTATTTCCAAAGCTGTGTGATGTTCACACAACTATTTGTATTGCTACCATTTATACTTTGCATATTTATGTTACATCATTGTCATGATAGTAAAAGCTGACAGGGGGTCAGGCAAGGCCACCTAACTTCCCGGGGGCCGAATTCTATATTTTTCATTGTTACTTTCTTCTAGCACAGTGCTCAACAGTATATACGAGGTGCTCAGTGCATAAGGTGCTCCATATAACTCAAAAGGGATTAAAAAATTAATCCTACACCCCTTTGTAGCATTCTTTAGTAATTGTACCACACTTCATGTGTCTTGTGATTAGTCTTGTCTTACTGTGATTTTCTTCAGTTCTCATATAGAGATTAGAGAAAATGTGGTTAAGACTTTAATGATCCTTTTAATTATTTTTCTTTTCTCTGGCTAGATTAGCTTGAATTCTTTTCCCTTCAAGCACAATTTTAGTATTTAATCAGAAGAGCAAACGGGCAAGAGGAGCCCTCCTTTCAGGGTCTGAGAGTATTTTTCCTCATGTTCCTGAGCCAACAGGTTGTTACTCAGAAGCTGTAGAAGTCTGTCAGACTTTTTGTGACAAATGGCATTTATCACAGTCTGGTAGATTCCTGTCTCAGTATAAAAAGAAGAAAATGTAAATGAAGGAAAGAGCCAGTCTTTGGGTCTCAATAATGTGAAGGGTGTCTTCACTCATCATGCCTTTTACCTCTTCCTTCCTGTTGCTACATTCTCTGTCATGCGTTTGGTACATAGAATGCCAGGTGAGGGGTCCTAAATGTCTTCGTGAAAAACGAGAGACAGAAAAACTGCCATCCCTCAGTGCTCATTGACCCAAACGATAAAGTTATACTTTCTGTTTTTCTAAGGTAGGGTTGGGATGAGTCAGGCCCCTCAATGACACATGCATTTCTACCCATCCAATGAGTGACTCAGCAGAGATGAGAACTTTGTGTAGATGCATCAGTAGCACTCTGAGGAAAAAGTGATGCTGGCACAGTGTGCTGGAGCTTGTCTCCACAGATACAGTAGTGTTCGTTGACAGCCAGGGATTCCTCAAAGGGCAGTGAGCATGACAGTCCCATTAGAGAAAGGGAAAGCAGCACGTCCTGGGCTCCTATTCCCTGGAAGATTCTAAGCACGAAATTTAGACCAGGAGCCCCAATGAAAAAGACTAGTGTGTCTCTTCTGAGATGAAAATGCCTGTGCAATAAACAAAATCAAAAGAAAAAGTGAAAAATTTTATGCATGTAATTGACAAACATCTGATTGCCTTAATATATAAAGAGCTTATGTAAATTAATGTGAAAATTGATGATGCACCAAGGACAAATGGGCAAAAGATGTAAATGATATGTCACAGAAAAAAGGAAATTAAACTGGCCAACAAAAACATGAGATGTTGATTCATTGCAATCATAAGAGAAGTGTGAACCAGGATAATGAACCAGGTTCATCTAGCATGGTGTCAAAAAAAATTTTTTTTTAATTGGTAGACTCTCAACAATAGGAAGGTGTGGTGAAGCCGTTACTTTCATGTAACTTACAGGGTTGGGCAAAAGTAGGTCTACAATTGTAATACAAATAAATGATAATACAAAAATAAACTGTGTTTCCTGTACTCACATCTGTAAACCTACTTTTGCCCACTTCTGTAATCAGCATCTAGGTACTACAATCAAGGGATTTTGCAGACGTAATTAAAGTCCTAAATCAGCTAACCTTTTATACAGAGATTGTTTGAGCAGACCTGACCCAGTCATATGAGCTCCTTAAAAGAAAGCATTTTCGCCTGACCTGTGGTGACGCAGTGGATCAAGTGTCAACCTAGAACGCTGAGGTTGCTGATTTGAAACCCCGGTCTTGCCTGGTCAAGGCATGTATGGGACTTTATGCTTCCTGCTCCTCCCCCGTTCCTTCTGTCTCTTTCCTCTCTCTCTCTCCTCTCTCTTTCTAATAAAAATGAATAAATAAATAAAAATAAAAAAAAGAAAAGAAAGCATTTTCCCTGGTGGCTGGCTGGAGAAGTTAGCGATGGGAACATGGGGATGACTGGCTGTGGTGCTGCGGGCTCCGGAAGGGGGCAGCCTCCAGAAGCGAGAGCAGCCCCTGGCTGCCAGCCAGGATGACATGGAGACCTCGATCCTGAACCTCAGTGATCTGAATCTGTCCACAACCTGGATGAGCTGGGAAGCAGATTCTTTCCCAGTCTCCAGATAAGAGCCCAGCCCAATTGAAACTTTGATTTTGGCCACATGATACCCTGAGAAGGGAAACTAGGTGAGGGTTCTCGGGGAACTAGGAGCTTGTGAATTGCTGCCTTTCACTGACTGGGGCTTTACAATCTCTTGAGAGCCCCCCTGAGCCCAAGCCAGTCAAGCCCACCTAGACTTCTGCCTCCTAGAACTCTAAGATTAATAAACAGATTATCGTTTTAAGCCACTTAAATTGTTGGTAACTTATTACATAACAATAGAAAACTAATGAAGGTATTATTTTGTTTTTTCTATTGGTCATATTGTTAGAGCCATATTTTATAATAAAATCACTACATGTTAATTTTCTTACCTTCCTATTCCACAAAGATAAACATTACTAAGCTTCTCCTTTCTCCCTCCAAAGATTCCTTATGAATATATGTAAATATATTTGCTTGAATAACTTGGGTACAGGAATCTTGAGGAGAGCCTTTTAAAATTCCGCCTGCCACAATGTCATTGCCATATTGTATTTGATTCTAGTGCTGAAAGTATGAGCTCTAAAAGTTACACTTCTAGAGGATGAGCCACAGATCAGATGTACATAAATAACTAAGACCTGATGATTCTAAGCTTTTAAAGTCCCAAGAGCAAATATTGCCCTGTTGGTCAAAATATCTAACCTTTTGTGTCTCCAAAAATTGTTTTACTGGAAGAATTTCTGAAAGAAATGATGGAAAGAATTACTTTCCTATTGGACAACTCTGGAAATTATTAAAGACAGGAAATATCTTTAAAAAGTTCATATAACCTGTTAGGTTAGTATCTAGTTGAAAATATATAATTTCTGGAGGATTAGTCGCCACTGTCTTTGCTGCTGCTCTGTTTACCAAACTCCTCTTTGAAGATGTAACTGAACTAAAATTTCCATTCCTACCAATAGTGCACAAGGGTTTCCTTTTCCCTAACTCCTTTCCTCACCATTTATGATTTCTTGTCTCTTTGACAATGTAAGGTGAATATCTTAGTATGTTTAATGTGCATGTTTTATTAATCTTTCATAATGTCGCCGATACTCTTTTGTGATTTACTATTTGACTATTGGATAATTTTTATTCCCTTTTATCCTTTTGTAGTCCAGTTTGTCAGCCTTCTTCTTTCTGATTTCTTCCATTTTTGTTGCCTTTGTGCCTAGTTGTTGCAGTTTCATTTTATGAACAAGGCTGGTCCTGCTCTAAAGAAGCTTGGGCTCTGACTTCACTGTTTCTTCTGCCCTCTGTGTGCTTGACACATTTGGTATTGGTGATGAGCTTCTTTACTTTCTCATTCTCCCTAGTGTGTTGTACAGGGTGATGGTGTCCTCAAGCACTAGGCGAGGTTTTGAACTACAAGGTTTTTCTGAATTCTTCCTAAATTTATAAGCTAGCCTTCAAAGGGAAGAAGATAGCAATCCAGAAAGCCATCAGAGCAGTTTCTCTCTGCTCCCTGGACGACGAAGGGCGATTGTACACTTACGTCTTTCTGCTCCGGTGTCCGTGGTCCCATCACGTCTGCATGCAGCATGCAGGCGGCGGGGGGAGGGCTGTGACTTGTGAATGTTTAGTTTGCTGGTGGGAACAATGTAGTCAGTACAGAGGAATGATCTTTACGTGACTGTGAAAGATTTCTCCTTGGGTGAGGTGAGGCTAGGGACATAGCCCTGAATGTAATAGTGCCTTCATTTCATTTATTTTTGAGACTTTCATTCAAAAGCCATTAGCAGGTTTTTCATGCTTGATATATTATTTGCCAAGCTATCTAAATCTGCTTTGTAGATCTTTTTTAAAAATGTTCATTCAACAAAGCAGTGACCTCCTTTGGCCAGATAGACATGATGGCACAAGACAAATGATTTCCTTGCTTCTTCATATTTGGATAATAGAACAAAGCACATTGTGTGCCCACAGAGTCATGGCATGCTGACTGTTAGCTGTAATAGAAATTAGGTTTTCTGATGCCCCTACAACCTCTCTTTCTTTAAAAAGATAGAAACTGTCTTTTTCTACTCAAGAGGAATCTCTGATAAAGTCACTCATTGTCATCTTTTTCCTAAGTATAAGCAGATATCAACAAAATCACCTTAAACCTATGAAGCCTGTGTTCAGTTCAGAGCACCTTGAAATCTTTCTAACATGGGTTTCATGTTATGTGGGTTAACGCTGGCAAGTCATTTAGTCAGCCTGGGATGGGGCATCACCTGGGAATCACCTGGTTTTCTTAAAACCTTCAAAGGAGGCCCTGGCCAGTTGGCTCAGCGGTAGAGCGTCAGCCTGGCGTGCGGGGGACCCGGGTTCGATTCTCGGCCAGGGCACATAGGAGAGGCGCCCATTTGCTTCTCCACCCCCCCCCTTCCTCTCTGTCTCTCTCTTCCCCTCCTGCAGCCAAGGCTCCATTGGAGCAAAGATGGCCTGGGCACTGGAGATGGCTCCTTGGCCACTGCCCCAGGCGCTAGAGTGGCTCTGGTCACGGCAGAGCGTCGCCCCTGGTGGGCGTGCCGGGTGGATCCTGGTCAGGCGCATGCGGGAGTCTGTCAGACTGTCTCTCCCCGTTTCCAGCTTCAGAAAAATACAAAAAAAAAAAAAACCTTCAAAGGACCAAGACCAGATTTCTTAATCTAGTGTGTGTGTTCAAGTTTTATGATTTTACAATGCATCTATCTTGTGATTTTAAGTTTTTCTGCATTATAGAGAATGCCATCTTTCTTATTCTATGCTCTACTCAGGGTTTTATATTTTAATCCTTAGCCTTTGTGTAATTGCCGATTGTTGGCCTGAGTAATGACACATCTTGCCCTTCCTGCTTAAGGAAAAGGATGATGAAATCAGATGACTGACGTCAGTGTGTTTTCCTAGTTTTGGGTATTGCTTTGTGTTGAATCACTAATGATGAGTATATAACAGCATCATCAACATTTGTTAATTTTGTCATGAAGATCCCTCTGCTTTGTGACCTCTACTTATCATTTTGGTCCTTTAAGAAGGCTGTAATATTTATGTGCAACTTATTCCTAATAATAATTTAATGACTGACATCTTTCATATTCCCCTAATCTCTTAATGTAGAATTTAATCTGAATGGCCTTTGATTTAGCTTTTTAGCATCTCTATTATACATTGAAGCTTTTGGAAGCTGGCCTGTAAATTTAATTTTAAAGCTCCTCTGTGTTAACAAAAGTGATACTGTATTAGTTTCGGGAGTTTTGTTTGTTTTTGTTTTAGAACATGGGTCCCCTGGGCAACCACTCAGGAAGACTTTTCTTTTCCATCCACTGGGAAGGACTCAATTCTTTTCTCTTTTTTTCAATCAAAATTTTATAATTGTTTCATTTTTATACATCAACTGTAGATATTCTTTGGTTTGATGGCTAAAGTAACAGTTGGAGCTTAATTGCATATTCTCTGAGTTAGAACTGACAGGATTCAGTGGTAGGTGAGATGTAGGGTAAAAAAGAGGTGATCAGAGGTGGCTTCCAGCTGTCTTGCTGAGGATATGGTGGATGACAGGGGCATTTCCCAGGATAGAGAAGACAAGAACAGATGTGAGCTAATGCTTGAGAGTCCACTTTGCTGCTTATTGGGTTCAACATACCAGTGAGATACCTAAGTGACAAACAGTTGTCATTTGGGTGTGAAACTTAAGGGGCTGAATTAGTTTGGCTGTGAAACTTAAGAGGCTGACTCAGTTTGGAAGCCATTCATTTATAGATAGTATTTAAAACCTTGGGAGGGGATGAAATCATTGAGAGAAAAAGATTTAGAGTGAGAAGACAGACCTGTGTTGAGTCTACAGTGCCAACATTTAGTGGTTCTGAGAGGACAAGTAGCCAGCAAGAAATGGAGAAGCAGCAATGTGAGGGGCAAAAGGGGAAGAGGAGAATATAGTGTCTCAGAATCCTAGAGGAGACAGGGCATGCAGAAAGAGGTCGTGGGTAGTTGTACTATTATCAAGTTGATATAATATGATATATACTTCATTGTTTTAAAATATATATATATAAATGTATCTATGTATTACTGTATCTACTGAATTCCTGGAAGTTCATAGTCACCCCCCCCCCAAATAACCCCCCAAAACAAACCCCTTTTTTTATCTACTATTTGAAAAAATGGATATTCCCTCATGTTGAGGGTGCTTTTATTTTAAAATCTATGATAAATAATCACCTAGAAAATAAAAGGTGCATTTAAAATCCTTGCTAAATCACTTCTCTCTTCACCCTCAAGGTTTTTAGAACTCGCTCCTCTCAGACCAGACAGCTTCAGTGCCTGTCACGTGACTTTGGTTTTTCTGGTACTGTGGTACAAGGACAGCCTCAGTGACTTTGGTTTTTCTGGTACTGTGGTACAAGGACAGCCTTCGACAGCTTGGTCCCAGGTTATCTCTGAATGTGAGTTAGTGGTCCTTAGCTGTACGTAAAAACAGACTAGCTTCTTCAGCCCATGAGCAGGCGAGAGTGTGGATTTGGATCACAGAAAAGCGAACTTTTGCACAGAGATAGAAGAACTTGAGGCCAGGGTTCCGCTAGCATGGGGATCAGCCAGCTGTTCTGATTAAGTGCCCAGTGCCTCTGGTAAAAGGCTAGATGTTCAATATAACCAAAGTGGCCTTTATCTGTGGGGCAACCTGCCAGAGAGGTTTAAAAATCTACATTTCAAATTCAACTACATATACTAAAGATCATTTTCTCACCTAGCGTGGACAGCTGTGCCCATCTCTATCTTTGAACTTACTCTGGCATTCTTAGAATACTGGCTTTCATGACACTTCAGTGCAAATTTTTGTATTTACTGCAGTAGTGTGTGAGTACTTCTCTACAAAGGCCATGCAAATTGCAGGCTTTTCAAGTTCTACGCTTTTATGTCAGGAGAAACAGTGGGTAAATTACAGAGCTTGTCACGATGTGTTACGGTGCTCACGTGCTGGTGACCCTCACCAGTTCAGAGGGCTCGGCTGTGGGGAGGAGCTGCCAGCCACACGCCTGCTGCGGAGTTGAGAGCAGATTATGGTTTCCTTGGACTAGTGAAGAGGAGGTGGAGGCGATTCAGAAGAGTAGACATGGAAGAAAAGTTACATAGTTTAGGAAGAAGAGATGAGATTTTCTTTAAAGAAAAGCAAACAAAGTTTTCCGAAAAAAGGTCTTTAAAACCCCTTTCTTTTTATGAAAGCTGTGCATATTTTTGGTAGAAAATTTAGAAAATGCAAGGAAGTATAAAAATCATCTATATCCTTATCCATCACTCAGAATTAACTACTTAACACGTGGGTTTTTGTCTAAATGTATATATTTTATATATCCATATCTATTATAACATTAATTTATGTAAACATATTTGTGCATACAAACATAAATTAATGTATACACATATATTGTAAGTGCAGGATCATAATTTTATCTAGATCATTTCCTTTTGATATTATTTTGAAATTTTTGCATATCATTAAATGTCTTTTTTTCCCCAAATGCTTGTTTTAATGAGTACAAAATATTGCAGCTCATGAATGTGCAATAGTTAACTTCCCCTAAAGAATATTTTGACTGCTAGGTTTTTTTTGTGTTTTTTTTTGTATTTTTCTGAAGCTGGAAATGGGGAGAGACAGTCAGACAGACTCCCGCATGCGCCTGACCGGGATCCACCCGGCACGCCCTCCAGGGGCTATGCTCTGCCCACCAGAGGGCGATGCTTTGCCCCTCAGGGGGGTCGCTCTGCTGCGACCAGAGCCACTCTAGTGCCTGGGGCAGAGGCCAAGGAGCCATCCCCAGCGCCCGGGCCATCTTTGCTCCAATGGAGCCTCGCTGCAGGAGGGGAAGAGAGAGACAGAGGGAAAGGAGGGGGGGGGTGGAGAAGCAAATGGGCGCCTCTCCTATGTGCCCTGGCCGGGAATCGAACCCGGGTCCCCCGCACGCCAGGCCGACGCTCTATCGCTGAGCCAACCGGCCAGGGCCTTGACTGCTAGTTTTTTATTTTTGTAAGTAATGTTGTGGTGAATAGTATTATACAAAATTCTTTGTGATCAACTCAGATTAGTTTCTCAACCTAGTCTGGGACGTTATTCTTTAAAATGCTGGCCTTCTGTTGTCTTGTATTTGTACTGTTGAGTTGTGCATTGTTGTCTGACTTCAGTGTTTGAGGTCCTGAGAGTCAGAGATTGGGTCCATGGGAAACGCTCTTTAATGCTTGCTGCAAATGACATTTAATAAGCATCAGGAATGTGTTGTGTAGGCACCAAAACAACGTAACATGTATCTAAGTACATCTCAAGTGTGTTCTCTCTAGGTGAAACAATAGTTTGTCCTGTTGAGCTTCCAGGAACTCTGCACCCAGTGACATTGTGGTGACCTGGAGAAGCTAGTGAGGTAAACGAAGAAGGAACTGTTCTGCGAAGCCGCTGAGCTGTTCGCACTTCACGGTGTGTTCCTGCTTTCCCAGGCACTGCAGACTGCACTCTAGTGTCGAAAGCTCCAGCTACTGTATCACCCCGTGTCCTGCTACCCGAGCCCCACTGATTTTGAGATCTCTAACAACTGGTAAAGTTCTAAATGGTGTACATGATACATACTGGACCTCAGGGGAAAGGTCTGGATTTTGCTCACCTCTACCAGGTATCAGAGGTGCTACTTTGAGCAAATCCCTTTCGAGATCTCAATCTCCTTTGCTGTAAAGTGGCAGTAATAGAACTTGCCCTTGCAGCCTCGAATGAATGATTAATTAAATGTGACAGTATTTGCAATATTATAAAATGCTGAGCAGTGTGAGGTTTTAAGAAACTATGAAAGCATTATTATAACCAATCTGAATTTGGGATGTGGTTAAAATGATAGGACACCATGGTGTGTAAATTTGAAGCAAATGAGAACACAGGCTCGTTGGAGTCTTCAAGTGGATTACTGGCCGTGAGATGTGTAACGGGCTCTGCTGGGACTCACCTGGAGCAGCCTTGTGATATTTCCATGTTGGCACACCAGCCTCCGGAGGACCCTCCTCTGGTGCTCTTACTCTGGCCTCAAGCTGACTTGGGGAACAAACAGCACTTTTCAAAAAGTCACCGCTAGTGGACAGAACCGCAGTTCCAGAGGAGCTGTGTCGGGGAAAGGGAGTAGGAAGGGTAATTTGGGATTGGGGTTCCCAGCCCCCCAGTCCACCTTTGCTTCAGTCAGGGAAAAATCAACCTTGTCACAGTTGGGGCGACAGTGTGCTTTTCCTTGAGCTAAAGGTAAAGACCAGAGCCCGGGCTGGAACCCTGCTGGCTGGTCTCTGCCTCTTGCCTCCTTCCCAGCGAGGCCCTGGAGTCTGACCCAAAGGTGCCCTCTGGAGGGACCAGGGAAGACCTGGGTTGTACTCTCCCTTCTGGGGCCCGAACGCAGTGTCGAGATGAATAATTGTCATTTATTTGTCTTCTATCTTATTCTGTCAAAGAACTTGGTTCCTCACGTGAAGGTGGCTTGGGATGGGGGACTCACTTTTTGAAAAGAAACACGTAGGTTTACAGATATTTAGTTGTTGTAATGATCATTCATGGCATGTTTTAAGAGTAGAGAAAATATCCAGGTTATTTTAGGAATGAAGTATGGTGCTATAATACTTAAAAATTTGAGTACCTGGTAGTCAGGAGATGAGCAGGGTAACAACAGTACACTAACCTGTCCCCATGGCTCTATCAGGTCAAGGATGGTCAGCTGGCAGTGGCACTACCTAATAAACAAGTGAGGATATGTTTATCCTTTTTCCTTAGACAGAAAGAGGTTAATACTTCAGGTTAATATTTTGAAAGTTTTATGAAGGTCTGCTGTTGATCACCTATGACTTTGAACAATTCCGATATCTCCACATGGTTTTAATTTCCTGTTCTGTTAAAGAAGGAGGGGGTATTGTGTGTATTCTTTTTAAATATTTCTTCTAAGGCAACATAACTTCATATTTCTAGTTCTTTTGGTATAAAGGAATCTTTTACCATGTGGTCTCAGGATTAATTCATATTGGCCTTGTGTTCTTCATTGGCAGCCTGCTTTTTAAATTTTTAATTCTTTTATTTTAGTGAGAGGAGGTGAGGCAGAAAGACAGACTCCTGCATGCGCCCAGACCAGGATCCACCCAGGAAGCCCACTAGGGGGCGATGCTCTGCCCATCTGGGGCCCTTGCTCCGTTGCGCCATGAGCCATTTTTAGCACCTAAGTCAGAGGCCATGGAGCCATTTTCAGTGCCCGAGGCCAGCTCGCTCAAGCCTATCAAGCCATGGCTGTGGGAGGAGAAGAGAGAGACAGGAAGGGAGAAAGAGAAAGAGAGAGAGGGGTGGAGAAGCAGATGGTCACTTCTACTGTGTGCCCTGACCAGGAATCAAACCCGAGACATCCACATACTGGGCCAAGGCTCTACCACCGAGCCAACCGGCCAGGGCTGGCAGCCTGCTTTAAGTATTCTAGAAGCTAATAAAAATCTCTCAGCATCGAAAAGATTAAGGAAAAAGTAATTATGGGACAACCATTTGGACTCTGCATATATAAGATGGGGGGATTCCTAAGTAACCCACAAACATGTTCTGGATATAGGTGTATGGTCACGTTTTTCATTTCATTGTCATCTGAAGATGGATGTTTTATTTATAAGGACTTTTGATGGGAAAACTGGTTATACTGTTGTCTGAGTCTCCCAGGCACATTTTGAAGAGTTTGGACTTCAGAATGTATTATCTGGAGTAGTAATACATCTCAGTTTGTGGCAAGTGTATCTAGATACTAGAACAGTTAAGCCTAAAAGCCTCTTTTCGCACCTGTGGGAATGCACTGGAAATCTGTGGTAATTACCAGAGTGACCTGCCAGCCATTGAAGGTATGAATTTAGTTTTGAAGGTTTTGAGAGAGGGAGAGTAACTGTGTGTGTGTGTGTGTGTGTGTGTATGAAGGGTGGGGGAGTCAAAGAACATGCTTCACTTCATTTAGAGATGTCAATCATCCTATTTTATTCATTGAGATTGAGGTAACATTGACATATAACGTTGATAAAGTTTAAGGTATTACCACAGTTGGTTTTGATACGTTTATATTGTGCAGTATGATTACTACCAGCACATTAGCTAATGCCTCTATCATATTATGTAATTACCTTCTTCTTCATGAAAGCGATTAAGACCTAGTCTCTTAGCAACTTTGAAGTTTGTAAACAGTATTACTGACTATAATCTCTATACTGGGCTTTAGATCTCTGGAACTTTTTTATCTACTAGTTGCAAGTTTATACCCTTAAACAGCATCTGCCCAATTCTCTCAACTCCCAGCCTCTGGTAACCATGTCTACTCTCTGTTTCTCTGAGTTCAGCTCTTTTAGACTCCACGTATAGGTGAGATCACACAGTATTTGTCTTTCTCTGCCTGATTTATTCGCTTAGCATATGTGCTCAAGGTTTATTCATGTTGCTGCAAATGGCAGAATGCAAATCATTTTAAATAGGCCAAATACAGGAAACATAGCCAGTTCTTCAGCTGATGAAAAGCCCATTTCCTTGTGGGATCAGTACTTTGGTTTGGGAATGGGCACATTCTGTCATTATTGAAATTGAAAGAAAAATATTGTGAGCTGGTTCACATTTGGTACTTTTGTGTCATCATCTCAGTAGGAAATATGAAAATATGAATTTTAAGCTTATCAATAATCACTTCATTTGACAGTTTTGATTTTCAGAAAAGAATGCCAAATGTAAAATCTTCTGTGTCTCAGACCCAGGCAGACTTTTAACACCAAGAGATGTATGGACTTCCCCCAACAAATTTCGCATAAAACTAGCAGTCTGCTTTGTCAGTAGTTCTATGAAGCTGTTTTATTCTATTCTTCCTATTTTGATTGTTGACATAAGTGATGGATGTTCATTTCTTCTGGTGGTGTGAGGGTTTAGTCATTTCTATCATGAATATATGCCTATCTAACCCAATTCCTATTTACCGTTTCATTTTCTGAGATTGTCTTTACAAGCAAGATAGAAGTTACAGTACCTGAATTCAAGTCCCTGACATTAACAAACCTCACAGTGATGAGTTGGCTCATGAGTAGTGTGTTTGTTAGCTAATTATGCTTTTAATTGAAATATTTGTAACATTCTGCTGTCACCAGTTTATAAAACTGCAGTAATTCTGGCTATGGAGACTGTATCAATGATTGGTCACAGCTTTAGGAAGAATTATTCCCATGTACAATATAACATCTCATGATTCAAAAACAGTCAACTCATGGCTAGCCCTCAGGAATAATAGTATGACAGCCTGCTAGGCAGAAGACAGAAGGTCAAGTTCACCCTTCTGTGTTGCATGCGATGACATATGAGACTTAGTGTCTGTGCCAACAACCAGAGAAATCTGGCTGTCACCTCCCACCGCAAGAAAGCTGCTATTGAGGTGCCCTCTGACTTCCGTTGCCCTCCAACAGCCTTATCTTTCTTTATTAGACTTGGAAAACTCTGCCTTCTGGTGTTAAATATTCATCCCCAGTAAATTGGGTATTCTTTAATTTATAACAATATCTCATTTTGGTGGGAGACCAGATAAATGAAACAAAAATAATAATCAAGGATAATATTAATGAAGACTTTTTCAAGTTGGAAGAAAACTTGTCATAAAAACAAGAAGCAGTGAAATAAAACTCTTCCTTAGATATAGTTTTGTGACTTTAAAATTTGTAAGCAATGAAGGAAAGATACAGTAACTATCTGAACTATCAGGAAGAAAAAAAACTTACAGCTTGTGAAGGAATAAAACTCATGCTGGCCTCAGCTGGACAATGATGTTGAGACCAAAGAACTGTATTTGCTAAGCTTTTAGACAGATGTATGTATTAAGGCATTACTATATATTTGAGATCACATAAAATATACGTTCTATATCTTTTTCTGAGAAACTGGTCTAAAGATATTCAGAAGATGACCGAGAGTTAAATCGAAATGAAGGCCTAAATATGTAATTGGGAAGATGAGGTTTGAAATCACTATGGTAAGCATTAATAGAAAAATGAAAGTTTGAAAGATTCTTTAAAAAGTCATAGTGTAAGTCAGGACTCACAAATAAGGTAGGTCTAGAACTCATATCGACTATGATGTGAGATGGGTGTGTGGCAGGAGTACGCTATGCTGAGTTACTTGACTTTGTAGAGTGGGTCAGGAAGTGAGTTATACTGTATTCCTTTTGAATTTATTAATTAGTAAAATACACATTCAGGTGTTTTTTAAAATTATTTAAAGGCTATAACTTACTAGCATGAAAATAAGTGTTTTCCTTGTATG
Source organism: Saccopteryx bilineata (assembly GCF_036850765.1). Lineage (NCBI taxonomy): Eukaryota > Metazoa > Chordata > Mammalia > Chiroptera > Emballonuridae > Saccopteryx > Saccopteryx bilineata. The sequence goes on along the minus strand of NC_089490.1, from coordinate 262,413,282 downwards.
TCACAGAAGAAAATTAAAAGAAATTATTTATACAGCACAGGATATGAAAACTACCAACCCCCTTCACTTTGAAATACCACTGTTTGGCCCTGGCCAGTTGGCTCAGCGGTAGAGCGTCGGCCTGGCGTGCGGGGGACCCAGGTTCGATTCCCGGCCAGGGCACACAGGAGAAGCGCCCATTTGCTTCTCCACCCTCCCCCTTCCTCTTTGTCTCTCTCTTCCCCTCCCGCAGCCAAAGCTCCATTGGAGCAAAGATGGCCCGGGCGCTGGGGATGGCTCCTTGGCCTCTGCCCCAGGCGCTAGAGTGGCTCTGGTCACAGCAGAGCGACGCCCCGCCGGAGGGGCAGAGCATCGCCCCCTGGTGGGCAGAGCGTCGCCCCTGGTGGGTGTGCCGGGTGGATCCCGGTCCGGCGCATGCAGGAGTCTGTCTGACTGTCTCTCCCCGTTTCCAGCTTCAATAAATAAATAAATAAATAAATAAATGAAATACCACTGTTAAAACTCAATAGTACACTATAAGAATTATTTACTATAAACTACCGAGATTTATCTCAAGAATGTTGATTGGTTTAAAATTATGAATGCTATTAAAGCATCATAGCAATAGGTAAAATGTTCATCTGAATAGATGTGGAAAGTGTACATTTTAAAATTAAACATCCATTTCTGTTAAAATTCTTTAGAAAATGAGAATGACTAGAGAATTTCATAATGAGTAAGACATATCTAATTTAATCTAATGGCCAATATCTTACTTGATTGAAATAACAGAGACATTCTATTGAAATCTCTCTCCATTGATATTTAACTTTATTCTAAAGGTTCTTTGTAGTCAAACAACACATAAAACTGAAACAAAATCTATAACTCAAAGGTGGTAACGTTTTTTATATTTAGATGATATAAATAACCTATAGTATTCAGAAGAATTAAGTATATACATATTAAAATTAGTGAAAGCATTCATTAAATTGATAGTATATAAGATAATTATATAGAAATTAATATTATTATATATTACAAACTATAACCAGTTAGAAATGGTAATGAAAGAAAGGAATCAATTTATGATAGCATTCCACTCTTTCCTCATACCCCCATCCACACACCCCCAGAAATGTGGGACATAAAATATCATGCCTTTGAAGTAACCAGAAAGAGACTTGAAAGAGTTTTGCTTGCTGTGAAGAAATAACAAAACTTTATTTGAAAGCTAAGCTGTTTTTGAATAATAGAAAGACATGTCATGTTCATTTGTGAAAGGCTAAATATTATAGTTTCTCCAAATTAAGTTACTGTTCTAAAGCATTTCCAATCAGGGTCCTCATGAGAGTGTGAGAGAGAGACTGTTTCCTTCACTGCAAGCACCACATTTATTCTGTGGCGTTTAAGCAGAGGCATGACTGACTAAAGTGTATCCGGTAACTCACAGAATTTCCAGGAGGGCCAGAAAGTGAGCATTGGAGGCCACATGGCCTGGAGAAGCACCCAGACTGCAACATGGCACTGAACCAGAGTGAGTTCCTGACCCCTGGATTCCAGAAACTCTGACACTGCTGCCCCCCAAGAGAGATGCTTCCTCCACCATTTTTTCCACAAATTTGACTCCTTTGGCACATACTTCTTCATGTTGTCCATTTTCAAGGCGTAGTTGAGTTTAGACCCGATTGGCAAAGCCTTGCCAATGCTGTCATGGCAGGGAAAGCTAGGAAGGTGGGTGGTGACCTCAACCATGGGGAGGCAGGCCTCATAATAGGGGAGAGTCTTCTTATATAGGGAGGCTGCTCAAAAGCTGTTGGGTGCCCATAAAGATGACAGACACTCACGATGGTACCATAGACTCTAGGCTATAGCTGGAAGACTGAGTGGATACAATTGGCCAAGTAAATTCAGTGAGTTTAACCTGAAATGATCACACATCATAAAGTGATAGCAATGCAGTCATTCACACATGAAGAAAATGGACAGGGATTGATGTTGATCTGAGGGGGAAACATCACACACCACTGAGAGCTGAATCTGCAAGTGGCACTGGGGAAATTGGCTAGCTGAATGAAAACACGTGAGGCAAGCGTCCTTCATACTGTATACTGAAGTGATTTTCATATGGATTGTATGTTACCCGTAAAAACTAAACCCTGAAAAGTAAAATTAATATCTAGTTGAAAACTTAGTATGTTTAGGATGGGGAAATCATTTCTGAGCAAGAAAAATTAGAAGAAACCGCTTAAGGGAGATTGATAATATGAGAATATGAAGAGTTTAGAATTCTGTAATAAAATTAAGAGACTAATAAATAACTGAGAAAATATCTGCAATAAATATAATGGGCAGAAGTTTAATATTATTAAGTCATAAAGAGCTAGCTCTTTTACATGAATGCAAGAAAAGATTCTAATGCCTCACTGGAAATAGGCAAAGGACAAGAACAGGCAGCTCACCAAATGAAGCAGAAATAACAGGTAAATAAATAAAATGTTTAATCTCTCACTAATCAGATAAATGCACATCACAATAAATACCAGGTTACCCCTGATTTACAAATATTAAAAAGCACACCTAGTAATAATCATTTTTGGTGATGGTGTGGTGAGATGGTTATTCTCAGCACATTATTGTAAATTGACGATCTTTTTAGTAAGCAGAGCAATAGTGTATATCAAGAACCCTAAAAATAGTTCATATCACTTAAACTGTTATTTGTACTTTGTGAAATATAATTTGAGGAAATAATCAGAAAAGTACTCAGCAATATATATTTCAGGATATTAAACACAGTGTTATTTGTAGTAGAAAAAATTGGAAACAACTGAAACCTTAAATAGTAAGAACTGTGATGGTTAAATTGTAATCCCTCTGTATAATCAGTAATTTATAGTCATTAAAGATAATATTTAAAATAATATTCAATAGTGTAGGAAAATTATCATTACAACCTAATTATAAAGAACAGAATATAAAAACTGAGTATGGTTTATGATCATATTTACAAGTATGATTTATTTATATATCTACACACAGTCAAAAAAACAAACTGAAGGAAAACACCACAATATTATATTACATGAGTAGAATTACCAATTTCATTTTTATAATTTAATGTGTTTTCCAGGTCTTTCACCATGAGCATGTACTACCTTTCGAATTGGGTTTTTAAGTTATTCAAAAGTGAACAGTTTTTTTTTTCCTATGGATTTTAAACATTACACCAGCAAAATCCCATGTGTGCACATTGCTTCCGCCCTTACCATCTGCCTCCAGCTTAAAGCAGTTAAGCAGTTTGATGTTTAGCATTTTCCAATATTAGTCGCTGCACTAAAGTTATCCCCTCTGTCTAATTTATCTTTTGTCAGCCTTTTGGTGGTGGTGGGCATATGCTCCTGTCTTCTACCTAACATCACCTAGGAATGCATGAGTCTGCCGCAGGGGGTAGGATCTGAGTGAAGATGTAAGTGTTATGACATATATTGCTGGATAAATTATTTTTTCCCTTTTATTCTGAATAATAGTGGTGGGGAAACACTATGAAACTTTTTAGTAGAGTGTTTTCCTTTTTGTTGTTGTTTAAAAAATGACACTGGTTTAAAATGTCCGAAGCAAAACTGTTCTGTGCTAAGACACCCGGATTAGAAAGCCTCTATCCTGTTGGGGAAGCATCGTTTCATTTTGCTACGACCTCATATCACACAATGGAAAAACCAAGCCCTCACTGAGGCACTCGCTCGCCCATTTTCTAGCTGATAGCGCATTTTTAATATTAGGTTTTTAAATCATTCTGTGAAATGATTAGATATTGACATAGCACTTGAAATTTCTTATTTTAAAAATTTTAACTTGATTAACTGAATAACCAAATGTTGATGTTGTTATTCATTGTCTTTATTTTCTGTCTTGGTAAAACAGCCAGCAATTCCTCCTCCAGGTCCCTTGGGGAACTAGTTCAGTCCAGCCTCGGCCAAGTGTCCTGGATGATGTACTCAGGCAGGACGTGACTGTCCTGCTGCTCCGCTCAGTCCGTGCGCATCCAGTGGCCCAGTCTCATGCCTGCTTTGTCTTCAGCCCGGGCACCCCACAGCACTTGATACCAGGAACCATTTCCTGCTTCCTGAAAGTGGCCCTTGCCTTGCTTCCTGTGACACTTTCTTCTGTATCTCTGTCCTCCTCATTGGTTCCTGTTTCTTTCCTCATCCATTTTAACTATTGAGATTCCTTGGTTTCGTCTTTGTCACCCTCTTACCAATGACAATCACTCTCTGACCAAGGTCTTCTGCTTCATGCATGTGCTTTATCTTCAGCCTAGACATTTCTCCTGAGCACACAGATACATTCTTCTATTTACTGCTGCTTTTTCCAGCACCTGTTACCCAATACCAAGTTTATCATCACCAGTTCTGTTAGGAGGCTAAGGCAGCAACTCAGTTATTAGTAACATTACCCACCTGATTACCCACGCTAGCAACCTCGGCCTCCTATGTCGTTACATCCTCCCTGATAAGTCTTCTCTTCCCTCTGACGTGGTTTCACACCTGCTCCTCTTCCCAGCCACTCCCTGGCCCCAGGCTTCTGCAGTAGAATGGGAGCGGACCCCCTCTTTGTGAATGCTCTCTCTGCCCATGCCACCTCCATGAGGTCTCTCTTCAACATTAAAGCTATTTTTTTTAAAAAAGACATGAGCTCAATTTTCTTTTCATTAAAGAAGTACGTCCCATTGTTCATCATGATGTACGTGAGTGTGGGGTTCCCTGAATGTGACCCCCAGACCAGCAGCAGCAGCACCAGGAGACTAGTTGGAAATACAAACTTTGAGGCTCCAACCCAGAACTGCTAATTAACTGCTGGTAGGTGCCCAGTAATCTGTGGTCTATCAAATCCTCAAGGTGATTCGGACGCACTCCGCAGTGTGAGGATTACTGCAGGTTCTAAAGCTGGCTGCACGTTGGAATCACCAGTGGAGCTTTTTAAAAAAACTCAGGTCCCAGACCAATTAAGTCAGAAACTTGAAGTGTCTGGCCTGGCATCAGTGTATAGCCTTTTTAAAGCTCCCCGGGGGATTTTGATACATAGCAAAGTTAGAGAACAACTTAATCTGTAAGATTCACTTTCTTTAGTGGAATCTAAAGCAGCCTATCTCAGACTTGAACACACAAGGGAATCACCTGGGCAGCTTTAAAAATGATTGATGCCTGCCCCCACCCTCACCCCATTCTAATTTAATTTGAAGTGACTTGGCCATGGGGATTTTTTATTTTATTTTTTTAATGTTCCTTAGACTATTACTTTATAATGTGAAGCCAAGGTTAAGAATCACCATTCTCAAGCTGGAATTCTGCAACTGTGGTGCGCCTAGGAACCACCCGAGTGCTTAATAAAAGCAGAGCCCCCGCGTCCCGCCCAGGTGACGACTCACCTGGAATACTGCCCTCAAGTTTATGGGCAATGAGCCCTCAGACTTTTCTAGTTTGATCTTTTCTTTTTTCCTAATTGAATTTGTTGCGGTGACATTGATTAATAAATGTATAGGTTTCAGGGGTATAATTCTATAATGTGTCATCTATATTATGTGTTCAACACCCCCAGTAAAGACTTCTTCCATCACATTCATCTACCCTTCACTCTGCGCTCTCCTTTTCCTCTGGTAATCACCACACTGCTGTCTGTCTGTAAGGGTACATCTTTTTGTGTGCCTTTTGGCCATCTGTATGTTTTCTTTGAAAAAATGCCTATTAAAATTCTTTGCCCATATTTCTTTTGTTAAAGATTTTTTTTTTAATTTATTTACTGATTTTAGAGAGAGGAGAAGGAAAAAGAGAGGCAGAAACATCGACCTTTTCCTGTCTGTGCCCTGACCAGAAACAACCCACAACCTTCGCCTATAGGGATGATGTACCAAACTGTTCAGCCATGGCTTCTTTGCCCATTTTTAATCCTAATTTTTTTTTCTATTGAGTTGTATGAGTTCCTTATATATTTTGGATATTAACCCTTTATCAGATATATGGTTTACAAATATTTTCTCCCATTTGGTAGGTTGCCATTTCCTTTTGCTAATAGTGTCTTTTGCTAGGTAGAAGCTTTTTAGTTTGATATAGACTTGCTTGTTTATTTTTGCTTTTAGGTGCTTGCATGTCTGGTATCATAGCCAAAAAGTTATTACCAAGACCACTGTCAAGGAGAGTTTTCCCCTAAGTTTTCCTCTAGTTGTTTTACATGGTAAGATCTTACATTTAAGTAAGATAAGTATTTGTTAAATTATCTAATATGCCAAATATATATATATATATATATATATATATATATATATACACACACACATACCTAATTTCTTACTCAGAGGGCCTTAAAGACCCTGTTTTACTTTTTGAGAGAGTAATCACAACTGTTTTACCCTGCCTGAATATATCTCGACATATCTGAAGGGTTCAACACATTGTAATTAATAACTGTGGCTTGTTACGGTAGTGATTCTCTAAAAGACTGATGTTTGTGCCTACAGAATCTCTGGTTGCGTGTGGTTTGAAACAAATTTTCTTCACCCGACCCACCAGTTACTTAGGATTCTATGCTTAATATATCAGGTACACACGTATGTGGAATATAAATAGAATAAGTCCCTGGATGGACATGCCCCTAAAGTGGGTAAGGGCAAATTATATTTTCTGCAAGCAGGAATGACTAGAATACTTAGAGTGATCTTATATTTGCTTCTGATAATCATTTGTTAAATTGAAACCTCCTGCCTTGATTTTAACTGTCATATTTCAAATGTTTTAATATTAATTAACATGGACCAAGTAATAGACATTCTGCCTCTGAAAAAAATGAAAGCAGAAGATGTGTAGGAGTTTTTTTATATTTATTTATTGATTTTAGCAAGAGAGGAAGGAGGAGGGAGGGAGAGAGAGAGAGAGAGAGAGAAACATTGATATCTGCTCCTCTATGTGCCCTGACTGGGGATAGAACTGGCAACTTCTGCACTTCGGGATAATGCTCTAACCCAGTGGTCCCCAACCCCCGGGCCGCGGACCGGTTCCGGTCCATGGGCCATTTGGTACTGGTCCACAGAGAAAGAATAAATAACTTACATTATTTCCGTTTTATTTATATTTAAGTCTGAACGATGTTTTATTTTTTTTTAAATGACCAGATTCCCTCTGTTACATCCGTTTAAGACTCACTATTGATGCTTGTCTCGGTCACGTGATACATTTATTCATCCCACCCTAAAGGCCAGTCTGTGAAAATATTTTCTGACATTAAACCGGTCCGTGGCCCAAAAATGGTTGGGGACCACTGCTCTAACCAACTTAGCTATCTGGCTAGGGCAAGATGTGCAGTTTTAAGTCAAATGTTTCATTCACTTATTGTTAGGCATTGAATAAAATGAAAACTGGTGTTTCAAAAGTTGAATAATCAAATGATCAAAGTTGATAGTAAACATACAAACAGGATTAGGATTTATGAATATTTCCTTTCCTATGTTTTTCTTTGAGAGAAACTTTCAGTCTTAACCCAGGGACATGGGAACAATGCGCAACTTAGGTTGGCAATGTTTCTGTTTCAGAGGAAGGGATAAGTTGTGGAAATAATTGTGTTTAGAAGAGAAGAGCTATATTATTTGGGAAAGGTACGTGGATTCGCTTACTTGATCAAGCTAAGAGGACACCTGTGGGAAGGTGGGATTCCTGGAGTGTTGACATGGTAGGAAGGTATTTGTATTGATAGGGAAGGGATCATCAGGTCTTAGTCCTGTTTTGAGAATACTTGGAAGTCAGAGTGAAGTAAATGCATTCAAGGGGAATTGAACTAGTATACCTGAAACAAGAAAGAGGGAAGTTGAGTTACAGAAGAAAATAGGGAAGTAGGGAAAACAATTTAAGACTTCCTAGTTAAGGACTCTAAAGGGCAAGTGGAAGTTCTGTAATTGATTTACAGCATCCAAGTAAATGCTAAGGCCCCAGCTCTTGGCCCTGGCAGCATGTTAGAATCACTTCATTTAAAAGGGGGTGGAATAGCGCCTGGCCATCAGCATTTCTAAAGCTCCCCACCTCATTCTCCTATGCACCCCAGATTGAGAACTGTTTATTTATCTAATGAAATGGAAGAGGAAAGGGTGAGGAAAACATTAGCGGAAAAAGAGTGTCCAGACTGGGGGATTTTCAAAGTCTCTATTGTTTATGGAAACTTAAAGTCAGAATTTAGACTTGTTAGATAGTTGGCACATTACATATTATTTTATTATGAAGCAGTATAATTTAATGTCTTTGATTCTTATAAGTCTGAACATATTTCTGGAGTTAGAAACTGAAAAATGATGAAAATTTAAAAGGAAAAAATACACATCTTTTGCTTCTTTTAGATAGAATTCCTCTATACCAGAAGCTAAAGGAACATTTAGCATTTGTTAAATGAGTTCACTTTATATTTAGTATTTATTTTTTAACTAAGAAGAACTGAAAGGAAAAGGTTTATAATAAAAAATATTGAATACATTAAGATTACATTATATACAAGTTACATGGATGTACAGCATTTCATTTAAATACTTTCTCTTAGACTAAAAATTACTCAACAATTGAAGCAAACAATCTGAGAAGAACCAATTTTCTGATAGTATCCACTCCTCCTCGAGGTAAAAGGGGATAGTCTTTATATCTAATTATGGTAAAGAATTGAAATCCCTTCATGTAAGGCAGAAAAAAAATAACATTCATACTTCAGGTTGTATTATTTAACTCAATCTTTTATCTAGCTATGGCAACTAATTAATTATCTAAGACTAATAGATTGTATCAAGTTTTATAAAATTGCATGAAACTCCTGTTACAGTGGCTATGTTTTTAATTGCCCCCGCCCCCATCCTCTTCCTTGACTTTACATATGCTACTCCATAGCTTTAAGCAAAGGCTAAAAGTAATCTCTTTCCTGTTACGGGGAAGATGAATTACTGTAGATGGGAAGAAAACATACAACTAAAAATCAACTTTCTTCATCACTTTTGACATTCACCAATCTTTACCCAGGATCACCTTGAGATGTGACACCAATACAGAGTAATCAGGAAGGGTCACTGAAAAGCTAAAACATTCTTAAGAACCCATTATTACACACCTCCAAGGGATTCGTGTCAATGCCACAGCATTTCAAATACAGAATACAAATTTCAGAGGAACAGCCTCGTGAAATGGAGACAATAGTCATTTATGAGAGTTGTATGACATAGAAATTGACCCGGTATAGGAACTCTCTTTCACTCCCTGCATGGTTTCCACCCTGTAACCTTATCAGTCACTCCTTAGAAGCCTTACGTGCATAATAGTTGAGTCTTTTGTGACACATTACATCCTCTATATGGTATTATCACTGAGAGTCTTTTAGTAAGTCATTTTAGTACATTTAAGGGCGTTGGTTTAAGAAAATTCCTTTTTCACATGAAATTGAATCCAGAATTAATTAGTTTTACCAGATGAGTCTAGAGTTGGCAATGTTCAGATCTGCTTCTGTCGGAAGATTTTTAGCTTTTTGGGACTTGTTTGCCTATTTAATCTGTCCTACCAGGTAGTTCAAAGCTCTGTGCATAAACAGAATTTAGTAGAGTTGTTAAATTAGGAAGAAAGCCATATTTCTAGACTGCTATATACTGGGACTAGGTTAGGCATTGAGAAATCAAACTATACTTTTTGTGTATCTACACATATAACTAGAATTTATTCCTCACCAGCATTTAGAATGATAAGTTAGCAAGTAGAGGAGAAAAATAGAATATAGTACACATGTTATTATATTTCATTCACTTTTAACTATGGTGACAGGAGACAGAATGATTGAAATTGTCATTACTCAAATGTCCGTATTTAGCCTATAGAATTTTCCTTCTCTATAGACGTCTGCTTAGTGCTGTTGACTAATGAGTGTCTGAAACAGATCAGGGCTATTAAATCTGTTAGGCACTAAATAATGTGAGCTAAAAAACTGTTACTTGCTCTCAAGTACAATAAAAACTAACAATTTTAAAATGTCTTATTAAGTAATATAAACAGTATGTATAAGAATTGCAATGGAATGTAACATTGTTACATATAATTGCATACAATGTAGACTATGACTACATTTTAACAAGTTTGAAATTATTGGAGATGATGCCTCCATAATAAAGGTCTGAAACCTTCCCAGGTATTCAAGTTTTGATCTTAATTCTCTCCCATACTTCCAAACCCTATCCTCCTCCAGCCTTCCCCATCCCAGTTAATTCACTCTCTACCCATTTGCTTAGTCCTCAAATCCAGGAGTCATTTTTGTCTCCTCTGTTTCCTCCATCATTCTGCTAAACCCCATTTTTCAGCAAATCTTGTTGGCTCTGTAGCCACCACCTACCTGAGATCTACAGTCGCCCTGTTCAAGGCATTGTCCTCCCTACTTTGTCTGTGCTAGTCGTCTCCTGCCCTGCTGGAGGTATCTTTTTAAATGTAAACCAAATTATACCATTCTCTTCTATGTAATAGGGGGAGGATGAATAAGTATCTGCTTATTCATGAATGAATTAGTCGGGTGACAGTGAGTAGTGGTGTTGGCTGTAGAAGGATCAGTAAGCCTCAAGGGGATGGGGAAAACCAGCAGAGGTTCAGAGAGCCCCGATTTTAAGAAAGCTTTGTTTCATTGTGTATACTCCTCTCTTTACTTGAAAGCCCAGGCATAGAAGCTTACTTCTATTCATCGACCTGCTGTGAATCCATCACAGTTTACCCAGAGACAGTTCCACTGAAGGCAGGTCAAGGTCTTTCTGTGTCCACTTAGAGTCTAAACAGCTGTCCAGGTTTAATTAATATTCGGCGATTATATCTGGAGAGGCGCCAGTTTCTGAGACAGCTAAGTGAAAGGAAGATCTTGCTCTCTAGCATCCATCGGGTATGCGAGGCAAACTTCTCAGGAGATTTGAACTGTTACTTTTCAAAGTTCGCTCAGCCTGAGGTTCCTGCATATAACTGTTGCATTGTCCACTCTGCCTGCTGGTGTTCACCTAGTCAGAAGTTTCTGGGTTTGATGGTGTGAAGTCAGGTCCTCGGGTTTTTAAGTAGTGTCAGTGTGCTGCTGAGAATCTCCTACAAAGCAATAAGAAACACAACACTGATTGTTACAGCCTAAAACATCACCAGTCGTTTAGACAGATCATCAAATATAACAACAGGGACTCAAAATACTCTTTGATCCACCAGGAGTTTCACATGGCAGTTATCATTAATTCTTGGATTCCCTCAGTCCGGATAGAAAATCAAGGCAACCAGAAACTATTATTTTGTGAACAGACATCTATTAAAAACACATTCATAATCTATAGTGAGTCTAGCATATGCCTTTTGAAAAGATTTGCAGCTTGTTTCTCTGTGGTGAAGACACAGGACTTCTCCAACCTAATTACAAAGCAATCAAACAATTTAATTAATCTGGAAATCACTTTCTTAACAATAACTGCCTCTAAAATGAGGCGCCCTGTGCAGCACCATTAGGTAAAGTACCATTTTGATATACTGCTTGTTTATTAGCCTTGCTAGTTCCCCCCGGGGATCACAGAGTTAATTACCTACCCAGTGCCTGACCACTACTACGGTTTGCTTTACCGGGTCAGAGCAGTCAGTAGCAATACCAGCAGTCTATAAAGTGTCCTAGCACTCAAACATCCAAGAGCCAGCAAATCCCTGGGAACAGCAGGATTTGAGTTACAGCAAGTGCAGCACATATGGGCAGAGAATTAACTGGCACCAGTTTTCATTTGAAGGCCGCTCAGGTATTCCTCCGCAGATGCGGGGATGAATTCAGAGAGCAGTGCTATAAGGAGTGAAGGTCACACACAGGACTTTGGCTTCAATCCATCTTGCTCTCTCATCCTGGGGAAGCTCTGGGCTTGTCCACAGCAGTCTGGTCCTCATCTCTGAGTGAAAAATAGAGAAGGGTTGCTTTATGATTTAATCAGTTCTAAATGAGCTGTTTTGATCACGGTATAACTAAATAGTGCGCCTGAGTCTTCAAAGACTAAGTAGATAACACAGCAACCAATTTTTATTTTAAATAAGAACAAAAGACTTCTGGCCCTGGCCAGTTGGCTCAGCGGTAGAGCATCGGCCTGGCATGCGGGGGACCCGGGTTCGATTCCCGGCCAGGGCACATAGGAGAAGCGCCTATTTGCTTCTCCACCCCACCCCCCTCCTTCCTCTCTGTCTCTCTCTTCCCCTCCCGCAGCCAAGGCTCCATTGGAGCAAAGATGGCCCGGGCGCTGGGGATGGCTCCTTGGCCTCTGCCCCAGGCGCTGGAGTGGCTCTGGTCGCGGCAGAGCAACGCCCCGGAGGGGCAGAGCATCGCCCCCTGGTGGGCAGAGCATCGCCCTTGGTGGGCGTGCCAGCTGGATCCCGGTCGGGCGCATGCGGGAGTCTGTCTGACTGTCTCTCCCCATTTCCAGCTTCAGAAAAATACAAAAAAAAAAAAAAGATTTCTAAGATTGATTTTTACCTATATAATCTGCTAACCTTGTAATTTCTCCAAAAGGTAAATTGAGGAACTTTTCTGTAGTAAATGAAACAAAAATCTATAGATTCCTCATCTACCCTTTTTCTCCATGACCACTTCCACTTCACTTCTCTCAAAATTCTCTGTCCATGGGGCAGCCATTCTCTCAATCTACCCACATTGGGAACGAGTTATTTGTAGCCTGTGACCTTTTCATTACTGATTCCTGGTTCATCACCAATTACACTTGATTTGCTCACCGAATTAATTTTTCTATTGACTTTCCATGCCTTAATTTAGTTTCTCCTTCTTGGCCATTCCCTTGTCTACCCAGCCAGCACACTCATTCCGGGTAAAGTCTCTAGCATCTTTCGCTTGCCTCCAAACATCTCCTTGGACCTCCCACTAGCTACCAATAAACAGTTACAACTCAGTGGTTTTAGCAGTCTGAATCTCCTGCTCCCAGGAGCCTGTCTCTCCTGCTCTGCCCTGCTGTGTTGGGGTCCTTCTGTTCTCTTCCCAAGACCTGTTTCTTCTCTTACCTTGAGCTTGCTGAGCTGCCCTCAGATTAAGACGTACTTATCCTTAAGGAATTGTCGGGTATTTTGTTCCCAACACCATCATTTTCTCTAATAGCCTACTACATTTAACAGCCTTTATACTAAGGTTTCTCTTCAGCTCATATAAGTCTTTTGCCTTTTACTAAGGATTTCCACGGAGAGGAAAAAAGAAGAGCCTTTGTGATAATGTGGTATGTGTGTGTATGTATTAATTTCAGTTTAGTTTTTCAATCTGACATGAAACAAGAAGGAAGATCTGTGGTTAATAAGACAATACAGATGGCTCTGTAGTCTTTACCTTGAAAATGTGGGGATTTGGATTGGGTTTCACAGCAGCATAGGAGTTTGTGAGGAGAAAATGAGGAGCGGTTTCAACAGAGGAGCCTGGGAAGGCAGCACAAGGTGGAAAGGCGGAACCTGAAGATGAGAAATAGTTGATGGAAGCTTTGATTTCTTTTTCTTTTTCTAAAGCAGAGTTAAATTAACCTATGTCTATATCTCTGTCTCTGCCCATTCATTCTCAAAATGATGGGTCACCGTGTATTATTAGATGTTACATGGCTCCCTGGGGACCACTCATTAAAATCTCTAGAAGTGAGAAAGGTTTTACGTTAACTCCCTGTTTTTCCCTCCTTCAGACTCTTAAATATGTTCAATAAGCACTCTAGTTATTCTCGTTGATCTTGTATAATCTCCAGATACAGCCTTTTCTTTACAAAGAACACAGAGCTCAGAACTGGTGATGAATTTATTATTTATTCTAAGTGAAAAGGGTGATAGGGATGGTTCTGAAAATGCTGTGGCGTTCAGTTCAACAATCATTTTGTTTCTCCTGATAATTGACGTGTAGTTTGCTCTCTGAAGGGTATGAGCAAAGTGAACATTTTTCTAAAGAAAAAAACAAAATTTACATGAAGATTTCTGATGGTAGATTTGTTTCCCTTTGGAAAACAAAATCTTTAGCCGTCCTGAAATGACTGAGACTTTAAGGAATGTGAAGACTGATGTACAAGCTGAATGGAGAGGGGGCAGGCAGGGAAATAAAGGCTGTTGAGAGAAGTTGGAAGCACTTAATTCAGCCCTGTAGATAAATGGACAAGAATAGTTCTGGATTACTGGTGGGCAAAAGCAGGATCCATTTCTCTAGGGGCCCAGAAACAACAGATGTAAAGGCAGGATAAATTTGATTGCAGCAGGAGTAAAAATGCCTCTTTATTCTCTACCCGCTAAGAAATGGGCTTTTTCTAGTTAAATGGCTTTAATTGTGTTGTCTGTCATAAAGTTAATGGCATCACTATAAAATTTGCAACCTTAAGTTAATTGAAAATTTTCAGTAGAGATATAGCCAGTCCGGAAGTCCTCAAGGTAACACTAAACGGATCCTCTTTAATGGGTTGGTCTATTCTTTTTACACAGAGATAATAAATTGTTTACCTTTACAGCTAGGAACTGACTTTAACGTGCAATCTTGTATTCCTTACACCTAATTATAGTGGTCACTTCTGTTACAAAATCAGTAATGTGGCAACTGGCTTGCAGTAAAGGATTAAAAATACCTTCCTGATTATTTTGCGTGTTTCAAGATTGTGCAGGATTAGTTTGCAGCCTTTTCTCACTTCCTTGTTGAGACCAGCTACAGTCCCCACTGGTCCTCAGATAATTCTGCCAATCTAATTAAACATGCAGAGGGAAGCAGGGTGGTCTGGAGTGTCCTGAACTCTCCCACACCAGCTGCCTGCCAAGCTTTCTCAATGATCAGCAGCCGGCTGAGTGTTCTAACAAGCCCCCACGGATCTGCCCTCCTTACAGTGAGCAATCCGTGCTCTGTCCACCCCAGACGGACTTGGGGCAGACACCCTCTGCCAGCCTTTGTGTGACTGTGGTTTTGAAAGGCTGCCTGGCCAGTCACAGCCCAGCTGCTTAGGAACAGAGGGATCTGTTGATAAGGGCGAGTCCTACTGGGCTACTTTGGCCACGCTGAGATCGATTTAGGTTATTTGAGAAATAGGTCTGAGCTGCAGTTTTTTATTGACTAGTTCTAACATACCTGTCCACCCTTAATATATGTACTAGGGAATATGAGGATTTATTTTCGAGAACTCAGACTTCTATTCAGTTTCCTGTAAATAAAAAATACTAAGACTACCTCCCTAGAATGGAAAGGCCATTCCGCCCCAGCCCCGTTGACACATATGCTTCCACATCCATCCCGCTGTTTGAAATGTTAGCACATCTGGAAGGGTAAAAACGAAAACGTTGGTGTTTCTGTTCTGTAGGACAGAAAGGTTTAGGTTATTAAGTATATGGAGGAGTGCTGGCTGGTGGTATGGGTAGAGGAGGCATGCTTGGAGCGCTGTGCCTGGAACTCAGCCCCCCCCCCCCAATTCCTGCTCCGGGTAAAACTAAGACAGTTTACAGATTTACAGACATGTACGGAAGCTTACTGCTGAAGAGAAGGAGTTTCGAGATGTGGATAGTGATACAGAAACAAAATCACATTGTAATTTTTTTTCCCTTCTTTCTCTCAACAGGCAATAGCCCACAAGATAGCCCGAGAAATTTCTCCCCCAGTGCCTCAGCTCATTTCTCATTTGCACGGAGGTAAGCACTTCTTGTGAGCTGAATGAATAATCAAATGTTATGTAGAGAATCCCGCTCCCCACCCTCCTATCCCCCAACTTGCTCCTAAACCCCCTTACTCCTGTGCCTTCCAGCCTGCCTGTATAATACAGGGCCTTCTCTGAAGCTCGCCTGGCCGAAGATCGCATTAAGCCATTGCAGCACTGTGTTGTGACACTCTTGCTTTAACAGTTTTGATGGTTTCCGCCTCACGTTTGAATTGTCTCTACCTGTCCTGGCCCTTCATGAGGTGGTGGGCTCCTGGGGGAGGCAGGAATGGCCTTGCTCGTGTTTTCTCCCATGCCTCGTCCAGCGCCTAATACATGCTTAATGCTCAACAGTTTTCTGAGCCTGTAGTATAAGGGCTTGATTCATCCTTGTGTCCTGGTGCAATACTTTATTGTTCTTGTCTTTGAAATACACTTTTTAAAAAATAAAAATGACTTTTTTAGGATCACAAGGTATAAACTCTAAGATGCCCTTTTACTTGAGTTCATCAAGCCAGCAATTTATTGACCTCCACCCCCAAGATAAAGCCATGCATGAATAATAGGAAGTTTTATGTTTTCCTATTGTCGTTAGAATTGGGCACCCAATACCAAAGAGATATGTCTTGTCTCTGGGTCATTGAGTCAAGAAGAGGTGTTGCTGCTCCAAGGACAGTGGGCGCATGCTCTCATACTGAACCTTTCCTGGTCTCTGGGTCATTGAGTCAAGAAGAGGTGCTGCTGCTCCAAGGACAGTGGGCGCATGCTCTCATACTGAACCTTTCCTGTTCCAGATCCTCTGTTATGATTGCTGCAGGTCAGAGAGATCTACCCAACCACTGTCTCTGAGTTCTGTGTATAGAATTAGGGTACTTTACCCTGTCAGATCCAAACCTTCACCATCCTGGGCCCCATCACCCCTCTTGCATACCTACCCTATCCTTTTCTTCCCAGGAAAAACACACAGAAAACAAAATGCCCCTGTAGCCAGGTCTCTGAATATTTAGGATAGATTCAGTTTATCGTCTGAAGGTTCTGGATATTTGCTGAGTTTTCCTCAGAGACCCAACTAGACTTTGAAGTAGACTAAGGTAGAACTTATAAAGATACCTAGGTAGGTTAAAAAAATAGGTTTGTTTTGCCCTGGCCGGATAGGTCAGTTGGTTAGAACATTGTCCTGAAGTGCAGAAGTTGCCGGTTTGATCCCTGGTCAGGGCACATACAGGAACAGATTGATATTCCTGTCTCTCTATATGTAAAATCAATATAATAAACATTAAAAAAAAAAGGAAGAAAGAAAACTTTAAAAAAATAGATTTGTTTTAACACGTTACTAACTAGCAAAACCTACAGTGGCCTCACAGCCATTTGTCAGCATGTAATGCAGTCTATATTACTAAATCCAGAGAAGAGGATGTTCGCAGTATTTTCAGACTTCTTTGTAATTAAGATTCCCTTGTAAACATCACACACTCCTCTACTGTCTGTTTAACTGTCCATGTGTGGAAGGTACAAGACCTCCACCACGGGGAGGATGCAAGAGTAATTAAGACGTGATCTCCAGAAAACTTCTCAAGACCCATACCCTGATTTCCTCTAGTTCCCACTTTTATTCTTTCAGGCGTCCCCGAACTACGGCCTGCGGGCCGCAATGCGGCCCCCTGAGGCCATTTATCCAGCCCCCACTGCACTTCTGGAAGGGGCACCTCTTTCACTGGTGGTCAGTGAGAGGACCACTGTATTTGGCAGCCCTCCAATGGTCTGAGGGACAGTGAACTGGACCCCTGTGTAAAAAGTTTGGAGACCCCTGTTTAGCTCCTTATTTTAAGCACTGGAAGAAAATGGGAAAATTAACTGGTCCCACAAAACCTGTGTTTGGCCAATGAATATTAATTCATGGTGGTGAGTTTAAAACATCTAAGTGAAAAAAAACTTATAAAAATTAATAAACAAGAACCCACCATAGGCTTTAAGACATATCTCTTTCTTTAAAAAAGAGAATGCATTTGCCTGACCAGGCGGTGGCACAGTGGATAGAGGCATCGGACTGGGATGTGGAGGACCCAGGTTCGAGACCCCGAGGTCCCCAGCTTGAGCGTGGGCTCATCTGGTTTGAGCAAGGCTCACCAGCTTGGACTCAAGGTCGCTGGCTCGAGCAAGGGGTTACTCTGGTCTGCTGAAGGCCCTCGGTCAAGGCACATATGAGAAAGCAATCAATGAACAACTAAGGTGTCGCAACGAAAAACTGATGATTGATGCTTCTCACCTCTCTCCATTCCTGTCTGTCTGTCCCTATCTATCCCTCTCTCTGACACTCTGTCTCTTTTAAAAAAAGGGAGGGGGGAATGCATTTAATTATTTTAAGTAATAAGAAAAATGCAATCTCATTACGGCATGCATTTAAACATGACAGAAATCATAGCCTCTTAATCCTGCCAGATTTATGAAAATGAAGAGAATCTAATAATTAAGTGGGTGACTGGAAGACAGATGAATCTGGTTTCTTTCCTATTAAAAAAATACACAAACCCCCAGGCATGTTAATTTTTGACAAATAAACCATAAACCGTGACAGAAGATTATCACAGGAGACCTCCAGTTCATTTTGCATGAATTTCCAGATGGAACTCCCTCCACACTCTTCAAAAAGTATTAATTTAGATTAGGACATGAGTGATCATCTTTTTAAACTTTTATTCGAGTAAACAGAATCAATCCTGTATTTGCTATGAAAACTCAAACTGGCATATTATTATGCATTCAGGGTCTTTCTCTTCCATTTTAAAGCTGGTTTTCATTTAGGAAACATGGAAATCGCACCCCTGGTTCTCCATTTGCTTCCATTTAGTACACATTTCTGAGCGTAAGAAGCAGTGGCACTTTTCCCTGGCCAGGTAGCTCAGTTGGTGGAGCACTGTTCCAGTGCAGCAGGGATGCAGGTTCGGTCCCCACTAGCGCACATGCAGGAATCGACTAATGAATGCATAAATAGGTGGACCACCGGGTCCAGGTTTTCCCCCTCCCCCCTTCCTCCCTCTAAAATCAATCAATACATGTTTTTAAAAAGAAAGTAGTAATGCCATTTTGAGACTTCCACATTTTATTATTTTGTGTATTTGGTGCAACAGAGGAGAGATTGCCCTGTTTTTAAAATTATTCTTGGGTGAAGGGATAAAGATCATATCATTAATCTTTTCTGATCTTATACCATGTGATAGATATTACTCCTCCAGTAGGCATTCTCTGTAATGTAACAGTTTAATTTCAGACTGGAAAATATTATCTAATATATATTTGAGAGTAAAATTTATCTAGTTAATTATTTAATACTGAGTTAAAACAAAAGCATGAAAATGACCACTGTAGTATAGTTGAGTTTGTCTGAAGCAAGGAAACACATTTTTACTTTGCTAATGATAATACTGATTTACAATCCATCTGATCGTGGTGTCATTTTAACTTTTTTTCTCTTGACCATAAGATGGAGGAGATAATAACATTGTTTATAATCAGAAGTTGCAGAGGTTTATGCATTATAAACTGCTTTCACTTTCACTGAGCCCTGAATAAATGTATGTCTCCTAGTTGCTTTGTTGTTATTTACAAGTTTAAATATCAGAAATATTTCCACAAGCAAATCACTAGAACAGACTTGTCTGCTGAGTTCAGGTCAAAAGACACTTGTCGAATGCTGGTAGACAGAACACTGGTTACTTTCAGAATTCTTTCTGGAGTGAACCTTAGTGGGTAACATTATATAAGCTTAGTCCAACTTTAACTAGAATATAAAATGTTTTACCCCAGGTGACTAGACCAATTAAATAAATAAAGAAATCTGCTTCCTCTTTATACAATTATAACATCTAGGTTAATATGGGAACTTTTCATTCTTTCTTTATTGTGCACCACATTAATATAATTTTTGTGAGTGGTGTTGAGATCTTTCTTTGCCAGTCTCTTTGTATCCTGTGTTCCTGCCAGGTGTTTTCCCCTTCTGTTTCATTTAGCATAACACTGAGATTTCTACCCATGAAGAAAACACTTCATTCCAAAAGCCTTGTTGCTTTGGCAAGAATATAATCTTGTCTTCAGATAACATTTTTTTTTTTTGGTAGCTGCTGCAAAGAAAAGACAACATTGTTAGTGGGATCCAAATTGCACTTGTGTGATAGCTTTCTTGAGAAAAAGGACATTCTTTCTAAGTACTGTCTATAGCATATATAGTAACTCCAGTGTGCGGTTGTCATGGTAATGAAAATGCAATGGTCCTTTGTGCTCCATTTGGGTAAACAGACGCAGACAACTTAGGGAACTTTATGAGACATAAATTATTTCTGGTCTGTGGTTGCGCAGGGTACTGAGCACATTCTTGTTTAAACATCTTTCTAGTCGTGTGTTTTCCAGAATTAGCAAATGTAATTTATGCTTCAGAACTAATAAGAACATGACTCCTCTTGGAATTGTTCATTGATCTGAAATAAGTTCATTGATACCTGAGGGAAAGGAGTGTTCATGACTCACAAAACAAAATCATGGTGGGGGAAATTATATCCCTCACTCTTTCCAGAGACTAGTTCTGATAATTGATATTAAACGGACTGAACAATCCTTTTAAAATCATATCCTTTTCTTGTTTTTAAAAATTTGTGGTGTTCAAAATGTAAAGTACAGGCATGGGTTTTTAAGTCTTTAATAAGTAGCCAAATAAAATAGAACCACAGAACCACCCTGCATCCACTTTGATAGTTAGATGTCTTTGGAAGCATGTATTATAACTGTTTTCTTCTTAAATCATGAATGTTTTTAATTGTTTAAAAAGAATTTTAGAGAACATATGACTTAATTCTCCCCATTTCTTCTCTCTGGTATATTTAAAAACATCTTATTTTGCTTCTTTCTTTTAAAACATTCTTGATTCAATTGTACTCCAATCATGGTCACAGAAATGACAGGTAAATTTTACTAACATGTTAATGTTGTAGTCCTTCTGTGATTTGTCCACTTGACATTCTCCATTTTGTCTTTGTGGACCATTTGTATTTCTTGGAGGCAACATCCATGATAGTGTATGATTATCTTTTCCCTTGAATGTAATTTAGGCTGAAATGTCAGTTTTTTACATGAACATCTAATTGTCACATCTCTCAAATTCAAGTCTAATGCAACATGTTGAATTTCCTGATTTCAACTTACTGTGAATGTGTCTGTGGTAAATTTGGTTCACTCTCATCTCTCACATGGTAAATTAATATAATCATGAACTACACAAAGTCTGTATCCGATACTCCATTGAAGAATGCAGTGTAGCTCTTTGTAAGTGTGCTTTTCCTGTTTTCTCTTTGGCAAAAGCACGTGTGTTTGTTTTCACAGTGTTACTTGATTTTGGAGGCACTGTTGTACTCGAAATTATTAATAAAGTATTGGCTCTGGTATGAGGTTTCAGAAAATTTGCTTTCTAGTGCCTTACCTTAACGATTGTCTCTACTATTTTATTAACTCACCTGAGACTCCTCTAACGACCCTAATTTATAACCAGAGTACAACCCAGAAAGCTACCTATCCTGTCACCATTTGGAGATTAAAAACTACTCTTTTTAAGACTCCTGATGACTTGGCCTCTATGACTGGGGCAGACAACTCTACATTTTGCATTGAGGTCTATCCCCAGTGCAACATTTATTTTCATTCTGCCCTGGCAGCCAACCAGACCTGAGCCGCACACTCAGGCACTCTGCCCCCGCGGCCGGCCGGACCTGGGCCGCACACTCAGGCACTCTGCCCCCGCGGCCGGCCAGACCTGGGCCACACACTCAGCCACTGCAATAGCCTTTTGCTGTAACATTTTTTTCAGCCCAGTCATGTCAGAATATAACTTTTAAGAGATTCTGAGCGTAAGGTCAGCCACTTTCTTAGTGCTAAACTTATTTGCCACTTAAGGCTTGAGCCAGCCGTGAGCCTGCTGATCCTTACTTCCCTGGGCATGATGAGTAGAATAAGCAGAATGTCTTTAGGATGCAATGAAGGTCCCCATCGGGTCTTGCAGCATGCTGAAATTCGGGCCCTTCTAAAGATCATGGCCCTGGTTATCAGTTTCCAGATAAGAGTGTTTTTCCTCCTACCTTTCTGTTTTTACCCATTTGAATCTGCTGAGTCTGACCGTTGTAATTATCCCTGGTATTCATTTTGTCAAAGTGTATTAGTGGGAGATCAATAATATGGATCAAACCATTCACTTTCTCCTTGTTTGGGCATATTGATTCAGTTTAAATAAAAGTCAACCTGCTGTATAATGTTTGTTTATCCTGGCCCTTCCTTGCTGAACATTTTCACATCCCCACTGACTGTGTTTGTGTCATTTGATTGACTAAAAATACTTGGTTTCCCTGGGGTTTCCGTGTCACAGCCTTCTAGCGTTGGCCTAAACTAATCTCGTGTTCTCAACAGGACGGATGGACGCCGCTGGTCCTTGGCTTCTCTCCCCTCCTCTGGCTATGGGACAAACACGCCCAGCTCCACCGTCTCTGTAAGTGCTCGCCTCTTCCTCTCTCTCACAACCTAGAGCTCTTCTGCAGATGGTGCTTTCTCTGGGTATTTCCTGGTGAGGAGGAGAAGACAAAGGCTGTATGTTTGCCACTCTGAATAGGTTGCGCATCAAATAATGAGCTAACAGACATAAAAAGGACATTCTTTCTGCTGCAGGCTTTTAACTGTGGTGTACCAGTTAAGTCCCAGGACAGCAAGTTTACAGATCAGGAGCTTTCTTTTTAATACCATTTGGTATAGTCTGGGGTGGAAAACACAATCTGGTTTTATTGTTTTGGTTCCATGCCCATGACATTAGTACTGAAAATGCCTTTAAATTTGGATGGCCTGATCTTTTTTTCTTGTGGGGCTTAGATGCAGGTTATCTGTATGTTTGTTTGGGGTTTTTGTTTGTTTGTTTTGTTTGTTTTTCTTCTTCAAAGGAAAATAATGGCAAGCTTTAAATTTGTGCTCTCTGGGGAAGAACTTTCTTTTAAAGAGAGATTAAAATAACTTAGTAGTAAGTGAAGCTAAAGAAAGAGACAAGATGAAATCATGAACACAGGATAGAGGAAGAAGGATATTCCCTTGATCCAAGAAATAACATTTCAATAAGAGCCCTAATGATTCTGGAAATGATTCAATAGGTTAGATGTATGCTTTCTTGGTTTAAATTAGTGGTGATGTGGGATATCTGTCTCTACAGAGCCTTAGAAACTGGTCATTTAGAAAGAGCAAGTATGATGTAGGTGTTCAACAAATTTTTCATGCAGTGGTCCAGTGCTCTTGTGCCAGCCAGGAATGTGCACCTGATAATTTTAGGACACCTTTTGATTCATTTTCATCTCTTTTGTCAAAATCTGTGATTTATTAAGGAAGGCTGTCTGCCTTTTCTTTTTTTCACAAATCCAAGCACCATGCTAAGCATATAGGATCAGCTGCCTAATAACAATTACCAACATTTAAATGGAAAAGAAACTGCAATGAACTTGATAGACTTTAGCTGGTGTCACACTGTAGTCAGCTATGTGTTTCTGAATTCCAAATACAAAATAATGTGGGTTTTTAGAGCACCTTTAAAATTGACTTGTTAAAATCTGTTACATTATTTTTGCCATCTCCTCATAGTATTTTATTGAGAGGTTATTTATTTTCCTATTCATTATTGCATTTTGTTGTGGTATATGAGTTTATTGTCCATTTAGGTTACTTTTGTAAAACATCCTGACAACCTTGAGTAGTTTCAATGGCACATCTTTCTCCCATCAGAAAAGGATGCTTAAAACTCCTGAATGGTTTCAGTGGATAAAATTGTCACTAAGTAACAGTAAAGTCACCTTTGGTTACTGTGTCAGTAACCATCATTGATTATGGGCCCATTTTTTAGATGTTGAAAACATGGACAACCACAGAATGAAAAATGAATCCCAAAATTGATTGACCAAAAAGTACAAGAGAGTAATTTTCCAAATTTTAAGTTTTGTCCTTCCCTAGACCCTTGGGCATCTCCAGTTAGAACCCAGCCACCTATGAACAGAACACTTGTGTTCTTTGTTCAGTAACTTTTCCAAACATATTCTCATTTAATCTCCATTTTCTAAATTTATATCATGTCTCTTAACTCCAATTTTTTTGAACTATTGACCTTGTTTCACCCTTCAAATTTTATTGTAGTTGAGATACAGAAATTTCTCTTTTGCAAGAAAAATAGATCTTTCTGTTTCCAACTAGTAAATCATACACTGCTTTTAAAAGTATAACTATAGAAGAAAAAGAGAGTGAGCTACATAGAGTCAGACTTTGTTACAAATAATTTTAAAAAATGTTTTGAAGTAAATAGTTATGGCCCTGGCTGGTTTCTTCCGTGGTAGAGTGTTGGCCTAGCGTGTGGAAGTCCTGGGTTTGATTCCGGATCAGGGCACATAGGAGAAGCGACCATCTGCTTCTCCACATCTATCTATCTGTCTATCTATCTATCTCTTTCTCTCTCTCTATCTCTTCCCCTCCTGCAGCCATGGTTCAAATGGTCTGAGCACATTGGCCCCAGGTGCTGAGGATAGCTCTATGGCCTTGCCTCAGGCACTAAAATAGCTCAGTTGCTAAGCAACAGAGCAGTGGCCTCAGATGGGCAGAGCATCCCCAGGTAGGGGGGTTGCATGAAAGACTCCCATGTGTACCCTGACTCTCTGCCTCCTCACCTCTCACTTCATAAAATAAATAAATAAACAAACAAATAAATAAATACTTTTGGACTTGGCACTAGTTTAATTATTTATAATGCATTTGCTCACATAATTCTAGCAATATACCCTATGATGAAGTCACTATTTTTGTCTTCATTTTATGGATCAACAATGTGAGGCAGAGAACGAACTGAAGGGCTGTTTACCAACCCCCTTCTTTTTATCAGTAAGAATGCAGTAAGTAAGCTAGACTCAGGCTCTTGGCTCTTTTTAAGGAATTTACATGGTGTTTCTTAAAACAAATCTTATAATTAATAAACCTGACCTAGCCATCTGTTATAATGAAGTCATTGCTGTCCCTGACTTCCATATATGCCTAAAGAAGAAGCCTCCTGGGCCAGTTTTTAGTCACACACATGTATTTAGTGTTTCTAATAGCTTCTGACCAGAGATAAGACAGCTTCTCTTGTGTTTATTTTCTTGAAGAGAGTGGTGTCATATCATTGTTGCTCTCATATTCCTGTTCTGTCCTTCAAAATGAAATTTTAGCTTTCAGAATTACTCTTTTTGCCAAAAGACATAAGAAACTGTTACATTTGTGGCATATAGGAGCTGTTGCACACAAGTTCAGCTGTCTTTTCCCCCTGTTGGTTGTTGCTAAAAACCATGAGTGAAAATTTGAAGAGCTACTTCTCATTTCCCCCAGTTTCCTTGTGTTCTTGTCTTTTAAGTATTAGAGCAAAAATTGTACAAAATCGGTTAGTAGTTCCATTTTTTCCTCTTATAATCTAATCTGAATCACTCTTAGGTTCTCAATTTCTGGGTTAACTATTAGTAATTTTGTCAATCAGAAATACATTTTAGTTATTTTTTAAGTAAAACTACAGACTATATACAAATACAGTTACAAATGCTTTAATTGTATAGCTTAAGTCTTACAGACAATTGTGTTGTTAGCTGAATTCCAGAAGCTCTTCTGCTGAAAAATATAAGCATCATGCCTTTATCCTTTGCATACTATGGAAACTGCAAAATCAGCAAGTGTTAAAAATGCTATCCTCTTCCTAAATTGGGATGATTTGATCATAGGTAATCAGTCCTTCCAGAGAATATTTAGTATTGCAACTTATTTTAACTTTAAATTTTGCAGTTGAAATTAAGTAGTAGAACTTGTCAAGATAATATAACATTCCCCTGACCTGTAGTGGCGCAGTGAATAAAGTGTCGACCTAAAATGCCGATTCAAACCCTAGGCTTGCCTGGTCAAGGCACATATGGGGAGTTGATGCTTCCTGCTCCTCCCACTTCTCTCTCTCTCTTCTCTAAAATTAATAAATAAAAAATCTTTAATAAATAAATAAATAAAATTGTGACTTCCAAAAAATTATTTTAAAAAAAAGATAATATAACATTCATAAGTTTTTATTTTAAAGTAAGTATACGAAATTGCAACAGGAGGAGGACATTCCTCTTTATATTTCTTTTTTGTGTGTGTGACAGAGTCAGACAGAGGGACAGATAGGGATAGACAGACAGGAAATGAAAGAGATGAGAAGCATCAATTCTTCATTGAGGCACCTTAGTTGTTCATTGATTGTTTTCTCATATGTGCCTTGACCAGGGCTACAGCAGACTGAGTGACCTCTCGCTCAAGCCAGCAACCTTGGGCTCAAGCTGGTAAGCCCTGCTCAAACCCAATGAGCCTGCACTCAAGCTGGTGACCTCGGAGTCTCGAACCTGGGTCTTCGGCGTCCCAGTCCGACACTCTATCCACTGAGCCACTGCCTGGTCAGGCCCTCCTTATATTTCTTACCAAATAAATTATTCTCTGCTGAGGGAAAGAATAAAAATAAGAATATACCTGTAAATATGAGATTGTACTCTAAAATATTACTTTAACAAGTAGAAAATTAAGCATGCGTATGAAGACGAAGACTCTCTTTTGTAAAGTGGTTATCTCGAGAGACCGAATGCTTGAGATTTGAATGATATTACTCTGGACATTTTAGGGAGCTCTTTTAAATGCCTTGAGGACTAGCAGCATAGTTTTTGTGTAATCTTCACTCTTTGGAACTGGATTTGACTTATGATACCGTGAAAGGTCACATGCATACTAGTTGGGGATGAGACTCAACTGGCACCACTTTTAGAGAACATGCTAGAAATATGAAGTAATGCAACTCAGCTTATTGAGAAACTCCCAAAGTAATTCTTGGAGCTCTTGTAAAAGTGATATTGCAAGGATGTTCTGACCAGTGGAGGTATCTTTTCATAGTAGGAGGCCTCGGGGGCTGTACCTGCACCCTCTGCTGTCCTGGAAGCTGTCTTCACCGGCTCTGCAGGGTCTCCTTTGAGTCCCCGATGGCTGCTGAGACTGAGCCTTTCATTGCTGTTTTGTTCTGTATCAGCTCATTTTTGGGGTCCCAACTGGTAACTTTTAAATCCCCAGGACATTTTGGGGCCTATGGTTGTTCCCACTATGCACTCATCCTGATGTCGCCCTATTAACCGAGATGAACGGAACGCTCTCCCCAGAGGAGGCCCTTGCCTCCTGCTTCCGTAATCCCAGGAAGCTTGCAGTGCTCGCACCACGGCCTCATTGTTTACATGTCCCCCGTCCGTAAACACGGGGCGCATTCCTTACAGCATTCACTTACATGGCTGTTTATGGCATACTGTATTCTTTAACCCATGTTAACATTTTGTTACATTTGCTGCAACTATGTTTTTTAATAATTTTTATTTTGTTTAATAAATGTTAAATATACTACTGAAGCCTCGCCTATCCAGTCCCTTCCTTTCTGCTCCCCACCCCCCCCCTCAGAGGGGACTATTCTCTTGAAATCTCTTGATGTCATTCTTATACAAGTGGAAGTTCGTAATTCGTATGTGAAACTCCAGAGCCTGGTATGTTTTGAAATTAATTTTCGCATTTTAGAAAGGTAACATGATTCCCGTACTGTACCTAACATCCCAGCAGCAACTGGGCCAGCAGCTCATAATCAAATATGTCTAATTTTCATAGCAACCTGAATCAACATTCACAGTAAGTAGATTAAGTACATATTTTAAGTAGCTTGTCATCAGTTTAGTTGAGGCTTTGCCACCAAAAGGGATTACTGTAAACTTATGAATAAACTTTCTGCTCTTAACCCAATGACTTCTTTTAAATGAAAAAAAAAATACTTATTATAACTGAATTTTCAAACAAGTGGTATCTTTCCAAATATGTTGATGTTAACCATATTTCTATTATTCAAAAATTTCTAAATCTCCTTTGTTAGAATTGCTTACAGAGCTCATCACCCAGTAAAAACAAAAACAACAGCCTCTGCTTTATAGTTTTATTTCCAAGGTTAATTAAAAGCAGTGTTATTTAGACATTCACCTTTTCTACCTTACCTTGCTCCAAGTCAAGTATTGAATGAAAATTTTCAAAAAGTACATCTAAACTCAAGGGATTAAAAATTTAACTCCACTAAAGCTGTTAAAAAATGATTGTCTTAGTCAAAGAAAAAAGGAAAAAGATTCCAATTTTTAAACCAATGGCATTATTGAGAAAAGTATCTTCATTTGTCTTTTTTTTTTTTTTTCACTTTGCTCAGGTATCGATGGTAATTGCATCAAAGGGCAGCATGCTTTGTAAAGAGAGATCTTATTATTTTACTTATAATTATACATCATTCAATTCATTTTATGTTACTTACCTAAAAGTCACAGGGCTGGATTATGAGCAGCGGTAGAAATAAGTTGGGAACTAATCTGTTACTTGATGCACCCAATTCTCACTCCAGTTGTTACTTTCTGACTTTGGCTTTGGCTGTGTCCCATCTATATATTTTCAGAACCTGGTTTTTCTCCAGAAAGGAAACTATTCTTGGGGAAATCATGTTATAGACAAATGAGACAAAATATAGAAGCCATTTTGACCCCCCAGAGAAAGTATTAAGGCATTATTGTCTAGGCATCAGTTACTGTAATTATAACATGAAAAGGAAACAATAAAAAATGGTGGTATATCAAGTTTTGGTAGTGCTTTGATCTCATAGTCATTTGAAGATTTTTTTCTTCTTTGAGGTAGTCATATAATCTCTCTTTGGTTTGTTTTAGTCATCCTGTTCCTCGCAGGAGAAGTTGCATCAGTTACCATACCAACCAACGCCAGATGAATTACACTTCTTATCGAAACATTTCTGTACTACCGAAAGCATCACCACCGAGAACAGATGCAGGAACACACCCATGCGCCCCCGCTCGCGAAGTCTGAGGTGTGTAGACCCGATTGAAAACGTCACTTAATTGGATTATCTCTTTCCAGCCATTTCAAGGGAAGACTTTGTTCCTCTGATTCATGTGTTCATTGGTTTGTGAACTACTATAAATATAGTGTGATTTTTTTCCCCACCTCCACAAGGTATTGTTAATTGCTATGGAAAGATAGCTTATTCGTTTTCCTTTAAATTCTTACATTTTATGAATTGCTGTAGTAGCAGTAATCACAGCGGACTAAAGTGACCACCTATAGAAACTTCCAGCCACTGGCAATTTCAAGACAGTCTAATTACAGAGTTGGTACTGTAAGGGGGAGGTTGGGCTACATGGGAAGGAAACACATGTAGGTTCACACGTGGACTTCAGATCCCATGTTATAAAAGTCCCCCCAGAGCTTTCCTTATTTTTTCCAATTGCAAGTCTTACTTTCTCCAGGATTTGAACAAACTGTTAGCGGTGTGTGTCTCTTGAATTGTGTGGATGCCAAATGTAGCTCATTTGACATATTGAGTAAAGCCAATTTTATTTGACCTGGATTCAAAAAGGAACATATATCGCAGTTACTGATTCTTCAGGAAGCAGGCTCTAAGACCGAGATCAGTATGTTTACGGGGCAGTGCTCGGGCCCAGCCCCTGCGGAAGGAGGGGCGGCAGCAGCACTGGGCAGGGGGAGGCATCTGACGGCCACACTGGCCCGACCACGCGCGCCGACCCCACGGGGTGCTGTGGGGATGACACAGCCCGTCAGAGGTGTCCCTGCAGGCCAAGTGGCCGTTCCTCGGTCTCCTCCTCAGTCACTGGATGTAGTGCCCTGGGAAGGACGTGGCGTGGGTGAGGGGACTGCAGCTGCGGCCGTGTCCGTGTCTGAGGGGACTGACGGCTGAAGGCTCCTGCGCTGCCAGCCGCTGGGGCAGCAGCGCCTCCACTGGGGTCAGCGCAGTCCCGCGCCAGCGCCTCCACAGGGCGAGATCCTGATGGTAGGGAGTTGGTATGCTTGGATAGGTTAAGGTTTTATTAAAAATGTTTTCTCAGGTGTACAGTTGAATGGTGAAGTTTACTGAGAAGGGCGTTCCCCTTTGTACTCTTCTTACTTGCTATTATGAAGAGATACGGTGTGTGTTAGATTATTTTGAAGTGTGAAGTAGAAGACCAATTTTACAAATTCCTTTAATGATATTATATTTTACTACACAGGTGCCCTTTATTTATTTATTTATTTATTTATTTATTTATTTATTTATAAGTGAGAGGAGGGGAGATAGTGAGACAGACTCCCACCTGTGCTCTGACCAGGATCCACCCGACAACCCCATCTGGGGCTGACACTCAACCAACCAAGTCACTAGTTGCGAGAGGGAAAGAGGGAGAGAAAGGGGAGAGGGAGGGGAAGAGAAGCAAGTGGCCACTTCTCGTGTGTGCCCTGACCGGGGATTGAACCCGGGACATCTGTGTGCCGGACCGATGCTCTATCCACTGAGCAACCGGCCAGGACCTAGGTTTTATCAAAGGAGTTTCTAAGCTATCTAGGGCAAACATCTCCTCCCAGGAATGTAAATACTCACACTGTGAGTATATGTATAACCTGCACAACTATATACCACTGAGAAGGAACACAAACCTGCTGCTACTGAAATAAAGAAAAACGTACAATAGTTGGATGCCTGTTTCATACTGTACACAGTGCCTGCCTCAGCATCCCAAATAAGTGCTCACTAGGCTAGAAGATGGATTTCAGTGCTGACACCTGTGCCACGGAAGGCTCCTCCACCCCTCAGTGGGCCGTGGCAGAGCACAGCTGGATGACAAAAGTGTGAAATCACACACTTCCACGTGAGCTGGGTGTTGTCTCTGTGGCCCCCCTAGTTTCCTTTATATTGCAGCTCACTAATTGGCTTCCAGAACTAGTACACAAGTGGATGGGACAAACGGAATATCAGCTCAATTTAATAATGTTTTCTGAACTAGTCATATAGTGTAGCTATAATTAATTTGTGGCATTCTGCATCTTGAGCTTTCTTTCTGAATCTTTTTGAGGGTGTCTGTATCTATGTGTGTGGGCAGGTATGTGTGTACTAATGAATGATTTTGTAGTTTAATAATATACCTAATGTTTTTTTCTTAACAAAAGTAGCATAGTACGTCTGATGCCCACTGTTTATAAATAAAAGGCTTATTTTCATTTCACGCTGTGGCAGGTTTAAAAGGCTAATTTGCTTTGCTTGCAGCCCTGGACGGTCTCCCGCCTGCTGTGACCATGAAATAATTATGATGAACCATGTCTACAAAGAAAGGTTCCCAAAGGTAATGAGTTGGATGGAAGATGCCTAGTACTGAAACAAACAGGCCCCGTAGGTTTAATGTTTGTAAGGTGGTTTTAAGGGATGTAATGGTTCAATCTAGAAATGACTTGCATAAAACAGCATAGCCTCCTTAGAAAGATTACATCACTAGACATTTTTAAAAAGCTGCTGAGAGCTAGCCACACTCTGTGTGCTGCACTGGCCCCAAGGGAACCCTGCATTGTGCCGCCACTGGGTGGGCCCAGCGAGTGCCCCGGGAGAGCCAGCTGTGAGAGGCCTCTCAGCCTTTGAGCCCCTTGGCCAGGTTCTAGGCCTGCAGCACTGTCTTAGTAAACAGAGACTGTTTATTTTGTTTTGTTTTTTTTCCCTCTTTGCTCAGAAGCCTGGTATGTCATGAAAATCTCCCCCCCCCCCATCCCAGGCTAATATTTTTCTATCACTTTCTACTCTTTAGCAATTATATATGACTTTAGAAGGGAAAGTATGGGTGCAGTGTTCCCCATTATACTGGCAAAGGGAGCCTGACCAGATGGCGGCACTGTGGATAGAGCATCAGCCTGGGACACTGAGAGCCCAGGTTTGAAACCCTGAGGTCGCTGGCTGGAGCTCGGGTTCATCTAGCTTGAGCACGGGCTACCAACTTGCGTGTGGGGTGGCTGGCTTGAGCGTGGGCTTGTGCTGGCTTGAGATATGACCCCCTGGTCTCCAGCTTGAGCCCAAAAGTCGCTGGCTTGAAGTCCAAGGTCGCTGGCTTGAGCCAGTGAGTCACTGGCTTGGCTGGAGCACTCCTGGTCAAGGCACATATGAGAAAGCAATCAATGAACAACTAAGGTTCCACAACCATGAATTGATGCTCCTCATCTCTCTCCCTTTCTGTTTCTCTCTCTCTCTCTCTCTCTCTCTCTCTCTCTCTCACACACACACACACACACACACACACACACACACAAAGGCTGACAGGTGAAATCTGAATTGAGCCCAAACAGACAGGGGGAAGGCTGTCCCAGGCCCCTGGCTGTGAGGAGCTGCTTGCTGTCTGAAGGGTCCTGCCATCTCATTTCCACGGTCTTAACACCAGTGTGCTCCTACACATGTAGGAGAAGTCAGTCTCTCCGTTTCGTTCCTGTCCCCCCAGCCTTTGTAGCCTTTGGCAGGAGAACAAAAGGAAATCTCTGGCTTCATAAATCAGGAGTAGAGTACTTATTATTCGTAATGAACCCAACATTGATGTCATTGATTAGAGCCATTTCAGCTATTTATCACATGTCACTTGTTCACCAGGGAAGCTGGTCCTTGTTATACCAGTTAATGCTGGTTTAGGCCTGTAGAGGGGAGCAGGAGGCAGAGGGGGCCTCCCTGATTATGCAGTTAGTGTGAGCGAGGAGCATCAACTGGGCAATGGGGACTCACAGGGCAGGACAGGAACGCTGGGAAGGAGATTTTAGGTTTATATTACTGAAAGAATCCCCTTGGCCCTCTGCACGTGGGATAGCTCTCTGAGAAAGGGAGCAAGGCGGTGTAGGATGCTTGTTGCTGGTACGTGGAAATGTGGCCAGGAGAACAAACCCTGGCCTGCCCTGTGGAGCTCCAGCAGCAGTCCTGGTTTCTGTATATACGGAAAGAGCTGTTGATATTTTTGACAATCTCTTTGAGAGAGCTCAATATTGATATGAAAGCATAACATTTCACAGACAGTGAGTTATCCAAAGAAAGGTTATACGGACTATTTTCATTTGATAGGGCATAGGAGGAAAGTAGTTATCACCTTGGATATTCAGTTTCCCTTATATACTTCAAATCTTTCTTCCACACGGTGCAACTTCTTTTTTTTTTTTTTCCAAATAGACTTTATTTTTCAGATCAGTTTCCAGTTAACAGAAAAAATCAAGCAGAAAGTAGCGAGTTCCCACGCACTCCCTGACCTTACACACGCACAACACCCTCCATCAACATCCCCTGCCAGAGTGGTTCATTTGTTGCAACCCATGAACCTGCGTTGACACGTCATAACTGTCCCGAAGTCCATCCTTTCCATGAGGGTTCGCTCTTGGTGTGTACATTCCATGGCTTTTGAGGAATATGTAATGACATGCATGCCCCGGTGTAGTAT
Source organism: Saccopteryx bilineata (assembly GCF_036850765.1). Classification (NCBI taxonomy): domain Eukaryota; kingdom Metazoa; phylum Chordata; class Mammalia; order Chiroptera; family Emballonuridae; genus Saccopteryx; species Saccopteryx bilineata. Next base: position 262,380,234 of record NC_089490.1, on the reverse strand, counting down.
CACACAGAAGCGAGGCTTCTTTTAAGTTTAATTTCTAGAGTTATATTTAATAACTTGTGGAGGCCTCAGAAAATACAAGATAAACATGACGATGGAATTGTCCAGATGTATGTTCCCTTGCATCACCTCCGTGTGTACCTCTCGTCCAGGCCACGGCTCAGATGGAAGAGCGTCTGAAGGAGATCATCACCAGCTACTCTCCCGACCACGTTCTGCCCCTGGCAGACGGCGTGCTGAGTTTCACTCACCATCAGATTATCGAGCTGGCTCGAGATTGCCTGGATAAATCCCACCAGGGTCTCATCACCTCACGATACTTCCTTGAATTACAGCACAAATTAGATAAGTTGCTACAGGAGGTAAGGACCATGCAGCGCTTAAAAGTTTTCTGATTTGTTTTGCTTTTCCTCTGAAAAAGAAGAAAAGAAAATTTCATGAGATGTTTAACAACTTTTAACCATGAGATGGAGTTTATATTCCAGGGAAGCAAAGAAGAAGAAGGGATTAAAACAACAAAAACAACAAAAAATCAAAACCTGATTGCTACTTGCTCTGAATTGATGCTGGTCATTATTTGTAGTAATAGACAGTTAATGTAATAACCTTTGCAGGAACCTTGGGACCCAACAATCTGCGGCTCTAGGATAAGTGGATTGCAAAGGATTTTGAAGCAGTGATTTCCTCTCTCTTAGCCATAAAATTCTAAATTGCCTGAGTGTATGTGTATTATTTGATGATGCTATCTAGTTCTAATATCTGGAGAAGCTAAATGGGAATTTGATGGCGTCTTCTAGACTGTGTGTCCTATTAATTAACCTGCATGTGGTATTGGCTGGTGGATGGCAACTTATATGATATTTTCATTAGAATCAGTTCTAACAAAACGTCCAATTTCGGAAATGACAGATAAACACGGGTCTTATCTAAGTCTAACTCTTGCATGCCTAGCTCTTGATAATACTCAGGACAGGAAGAGCATGTGGGTGGTGGAGTGGAATTACTGCGTGATACTATATTGCTAGTCTGATTGAAATTGATAAGCTACAGCCTACAAGCAAAAGCTGTTTAGCCTATATATTTGGGTATGTTGTATTTCTGTATCTCATAGGGAATAAATTATGCCCATGTAAACATAATTGAGGGTGGTTTTCTCTAAGCATGAATATGTGAATAATCTTATGGAACAGAAGGAAAATATTAGCATCCTACTTACCTAGAAATCCATCTGTCCTTGCCCTTACTGAATTTGGTTGCGGTGAGATGGGAAGGTCCCTCTCTGGGTAGAATCCATTATTAGCTTCCCTTTCTCATCTAAACCTCCCAAGTTTTCTAGTCTCTGTTCCCATTTCTTACATTTCAACCTAGTACAGTCCACTAAGGCAGTGTTTCTCAGACTGGTTGGGAAGGAACACATTGTTTTAATTTTTAGTTGTTAATTTCCAGTTTGGTATGAATCAGTTCACCTATGAATTAAAACGAAAGCTTACAGGAAAATGACCATGCGTCGGGGGTTGCAGCAGTCTAGAACTGCTGTGAGAGCTGCCGGCTGCTTACTCTCCGTGACTATGCTCATCCAGCAGCCTGGTAACAGGCCATGGGCTGGACCCCGTCTCCAGGCCACCGTTTGAGTAGCACCGCACTAGGCAGAAGGTCTGTGTGGGCAGAGATGCTGTCTGTTATATTCATTTAGGAGAAGGCCGGTGCATGGGAGGACTCACTCCATATGTTGAATACATGGCTCCTGACTTCCTCTCCCTGAATTCACTGGTGTGAGTTCAACTCTTCCCTCCTATTCTCTACCCAGGCTCAAGCCTTCATCCTCACTAGTCTGCCCCCCTTTCATCTTTCACCCCTTGAATTCATACCTCTGTGCAGTTGCAAGACCATCTGTCTTACGTCCTTTAGTGGCTCCATTCTGCCTACAAGTAAAAACCGTAATGTGGCCCATGGTCATACTCTTCACCGCAATGCATTGAGCTACAGTACACCGTAGTGACCTGCTTTGGAGCCTCACGTCATCAGCATGCAGTGGGTTCTCTGAGGTGCAGGGATCACCTCCACATCACCTCTAACTCCCTGGTTCCTCACTCAGTGCCCGGTGTTTCTTTGGCTTCCCAGTAACTGGGAGGGAGGCAGGATAGGAGCAAGAAGATGCATGTGTCTTGTGTACACGCCCAAATATTGGATCTGTTGTTTAGTAATCTAAGCAAATCAACTTCTGGAAAAAGCAGGAAACACTATGCATGTTAATTTTTATAAGAATACCTTGAAAATTGTACTTGTTAAATGAGCATTTTTAAACAGAAGAGGCAGGTAAGAGGGGAAGTCTGGTCAGCCTCTGTGAGATACTCCGAACGCCATGGCTCCGGCCCAGGAGATGGCCACAGTGACCAGTTCAGGCCAGTTCCCTGCCTTCCGGGCTTTCCCTAGAAAGGTTGCAGCCGCTTTCAAAAGCTGCTTACATTGAGATCTCCCACATAATTTTGTATCTGTATGAGAGATTTAACAGATTGTTTCATGGCAACTAAAAATCTTAGGGTTTCAAAAATTATATGAATGGGCCATATAATAAAAAAATAACTTATTCTTAGAGAAATTTCTCTTTTTGAGGCAGAGAAGCATAGAAACTTGTAGCATAAAGGGCATTGTTGGGTATGAATAGGAATGTTTTCTTATTTATCTTCACAGATAAACATTTCCTTCAGTCCTTTTGTGAAATCAAAACTATCTTTGGAATCACATTCACAGTGTCCTTTCAGAGTTGGAGCTAAATGGTCACAGGGGAATGTACCCCTTCTGGAGAGAGTGGAATTGTGGGAACTTGCTTTGCCTTCCCCACGATGCCACTGTTGTCAGTTCCCAGCTGTAACATTGTTGCCTGCCTGGCTTGTGTCCCAGCCATTTTTCCCATTATCAATCTTTCTCATCCCCAGGCGAGGTCTCCTTGAGGTATGGAGTAGCTTGATTTAACTGATGCCTTTTAAAGTGCTGACATCTAGGTCAATTCCCGATGAATGCCTTTGTGTCTCCGGTTTTTTTCCCCCACTTAGGTGTATTTAGCCCAAGAAAATAAAATGCATAAGAAACTATAACCCACCCTCAAATCTGTGTCTCAGTACTTTTTGTATTGGCCAACATTTAAAATACAAGCAGAAGGTATCAGTGAGGGTTGGAGCTGCTTGTTGACAGCCAAGAAAATATTACCATATTTCCCCATGTATATATAAGACATACCTTAATTTTTGGACCTGAAATTTGGAGGAAAAAAATGTATTACATGAAGTTACTGAACTCAAGTTTTATTCATCATTAAATTTATACAGCTCCTCATCAAGCGCGAAAAAGTGGGAAATGCAAGTTTAAAAAAATCTATAATCACTGTATAAGATGTACCCTGTTTATAGACCACAAATTTTTCAAAACAGGGTGCATCTTATACATGAGGAAATATGGTACTCTTCTCATGTTGTGTTTGTGGTTTTGTTAAAGTTATTTTAACAAAGTTTCCCTCCTCTTCCCCAGTAATGTTAGTAGATAAAATATTATCTGAGTTAATATAACCCATTGTATGTTTTGGCCTTATTTATGGTAAGAAGTAAGAATGAACAGATTATTATTACAGTTTTTTAAAATGGAATTTGCCTAGTCTAAATTGACTATTTAAAAAAAATTTTAAGACATAGAGTTCTTGTTTCCCTTTGAAGAGACCACCAAAACATGTGCTGGCTTTTTAGCCTCTTGTTTTGTTTTTTGTTTTTACATTTCTGAATTTATAAAGCAGTAATTACTATAGTAAAAGAAAATTCAGCATTTAGCCCAAATTGTCAATCAAGAGGTTAGATGAGTATTTTTTGTTTCTTCTTTAAGGCTGTCTGTTTAGTTTTGGTTAAGGATAAACTAAAGAAAGCATATAACCATATTTCTTGGCATTCATTGTATTTTCCAAATCTTTTTATTATAAAAAGATCAGTTTAACTATTATGTCTATCTTCTTATATATGTCACAGCATTCTTACTGGTTATATAGTTACTAGTTGGTTTGCTTTGAGCACACTGTATTCTAAAATTATTCACCAGTGGTCATTTTTCCTTGTTTTTTTTTGGGGGGGGTGTTTTTTTTAATGCCAGCTGACTTGCTTTTGCTAGTATATAATTATTGTACCTACATTTTAGAAAATTGCCTTTGATTTGGTTGCTTAAATTTAGTAGTCATGTTACTAAATATAACCATTTAAAAAATATAACCAGTTCTTTTTATAGGAAAGCAGATTCTTGTCAGAATAAAGCACCTTCAGGAATGATTTGAAGTGTTTCTTACTGTGTCTGTGAAATTATATTCTGTCGTACCAGCATCACCTTGAATTTTAATAGAGGAAAGTAAATCATAAAAATTTAAAAATTAAAACCAAAAAGCATGCATTGTAGGAGTTTACATTTAAACTTTTAAAACTTTGGTTTTATATCTGCTTTGATGCAGATTTACCTCATTTCTTCAAGAAAACATCACTGAAAATTAAGATGGCTTTTAATAAACTGAGTTTTGTTTCTAGGATATTTGTTGTGCTTAGATTTCATATGTAGGCAACAGGTAAAATATTTTAAGGAATTTTAAGTCAGTTAAAATTTATTGAGTTGTGTGCCTAGGTATTATTTATTCAGTATGTGAAATTGAAGTCATATGTATATATCCAAGTTTAAATATTATCCATCCAACATTTGTAAAAAGTAATGCACACTTTTTACATGTTACAAAATAACTAATTTATAGGCTGAAGGTATTATATATGTAAACTGTTTCATGAATGTGTTAGATACCCATCTTTTGGATAACAAGAGCAGTCCTCCACCCTGTCAGCCATTCCTACATTTAAGATGTTACATCTGGAAAATCAAGGTTCCTCAGCAGCTGCCCCCTCTTTTTGTACCATGTGCTTAATGTGTCATAAACTTTTAATGTCTCCTTCATTCATGGTTCACATTAAAAACCCTAAACATTTGATTTTTAACAGAGAGAATAAATCAATATTTTGCAATTAAAATTTAGCTAATGGAGCCATTTTGTATATATGGAAGTTTAATAGTACCCATTTATGTAGAGATAACATTGGTTTATCAATCTTCTAAAAATATTTTCTAAATCACTTCATGTTTGACTCTTTGCAATTATCTAATTAGCATGGTTTGCTGATTTTCTTTTCTGTTTAATGGAGCAATGCTGTGTCATCATTCTTCTCATTGCTTTCTCATAGGCTCATGATCGTTCAGAAAGTGGTGAATTGGCATTTATTAAACAACTAGTCCGAAAGATCCTGATTGTGATTGCCCGCCCTGCTCGGTTACTAGAGTGCCTGGTAAGTTTCCCGAGATGTGACTCCATTATTTATTGTTAACTGTGGGAAAGCCATGACCATCAGAAAGCTCCAATTTCATTTGGCTTCAAAGACCACAGAGCTAAAAAGAAAGAGTCCAAAAGCAGGTACAGTTGTGAATATTTATGATGACATCCATATGTGATTTTTGTTTTCTGGTTTTAAGTCAGAACTCTAGGACTGTGCTGTATTCAGTGACAGTCACATCACACTCGGTTCAAACTTAGCAGGTGATCATGAAATACATGCGTCACCTTATCTCAGTGTAATCATTCTGTCACGGCTGATTCACAGACTTGCTGAGCCTCACTTTTGGGTGTTGCCAAGATGCAGAGAGAGGGAAATCAGAGCTATGCTATACAGTGTCTTATGGTTATAATTATTTGTTTTTAAAATGTGACGTGCTAGAAATATATTCTAGTCGGCAGTTTATTTGGGAGAATACAACTGGGTCTCATCCAGTCCTGAAGAAATGAGACTTTTAGAAATCAGTTCATTTTATCAGTTATATATTTTTTTTGTCAGTGATCATTTTTCTGTTTTAAAACTTCTATTTTGTTATATGTAATTCTCATTGAGATTTCATTCAACACTAACCAAATATGAAGCTTTGAACATAAGAATAGTTTTTTAAAGGGCTTACCATACTATCAAAACTCACTTTTAAATTGTACTTGCCATAAAAGTATTTCATAACTCTGTGTGCAGCCTTTGCTATGGTTTGCCTGTATTTTAATTAATTAACATTCATAACTTTTTATAATAGTGACATGTTCAGAGCCCCATAAATATCATACATACAAATGCATAATGAGAGGTGGTAGAAGAGAAATCTTGAGGAGAAGGTTAGAGGCACGGTGGAGTCAGTCTTTCCATCAATGGCCGGGAGGAGGCTTAGAACAATCAAAAGTACCATTTGGCATTGAGTGTCTCTGGATGGGTGAAGGGACAGAAATACTCGGATGCCTCGGGAGAGGAGGAGAATTGTGTGGCTGGCAAATGCAGGGAGAAGAAAGACTTTTTATTCTCCTAGTGTAAGGGAGAAGGAAGACTTTTTATTCTCCTAGTTTACCTTTCGAGTTAGGCACCACATGCATTTTCCGCCTGCAGTGATTTCATTTGGGGGAAAATACTAGTGAGCATTTAAACTTGTTTCTCTGGACAGCAGCAGACAGGCTCAGAGAAGATCTTGCCTTAAAAGAGGGAATGAACCTTTTACAGTCACCACTCCTAAATAGAGGAGGAAAAGTAAAAGCATAGCCTCTCGAAGATAGAGACCGATGCACTCAGAAGTTGACCTGCAAATGTGGCTTCTTTCAGAACTGTTGAAAGCTCAGCTGAAATTGGGGTTGCTAAGTTTTAGGGGGTGGGTCTCCCACTGATGGTGTTCTGCCTGTCAATGCAGGTCTATAGAAAGGGCACCCAGTGAACATGTTGCTTTGGCTTACTCCATTTGCAGCAGGCTATATATATATATATATATATGGCCTTTAGAAACTCTTAAGAAAATGTCAGGTGAAATTCAGAGATTCCAAAGTTGCCTACGTGGGATATTAGTCAAAATAGGGAAAATTCTAGGAAGTATAACTGAAAATAGCAAATGTGCTTTAAATCTGTGAGCATAATTTCTTATAACACATAACCTCACAGCTTCCATCTAGAGGAGCGATGTGATCCTAAAGCTTTTTACGACATGCTAGAAGCAACAGACACCAAGTAAAAGTAAGAATACATGGAAACAGCTTTATCAGGCGGTGGCACAGTGGATAAAGCATCGGACTGGGACGTGGAGGACCCAGGTTTGAAACCTTAAGGTCGCCAACTTGAGCACGGGCTCACCAGCTTGAGCGTGGGGTCGCTGGCTTGAGCATGGAATCATAAACATGACCCCATGGTTGCTAGCTTGAGCCCAAAGGTCAGGGTCACTGGCTTGAAGCCCAAGGTCGCTGGCTTGAGCAAGGGATTACTCACTCTGCTGTAGCTCCCCTCCCCCAGTCAAGGCACATATGAGAAAGCAATCAGTGAACAACTAAGGAGCCACAACAAAGAATTGATGCTTCTTATCTCTCTCCCTTCCTGTCTGTCTGTCCCTATCTGTCCCTCTCTCTGACTCTCTCTCTGTCAAAAAATTAAAAAAAAATAAAAAGAATACATGGGAACAGTATGCTACCAATTTTTTTTAACCCTTTGAGTAGTAAGTTTTTCTCAGGCTTGCTGACCCCCCAGGAGTGAGTTTTTTTTTCAAAAAATGAAATTAGTTCCGGTTCCGGTTTTATTAACTTAAAATCATGTTTGTTTGATAACCAATTTATGGAAACAAGAAGAACATACATTTGCCTTTTTTTAATGTTGCCTTACAAATTTTAAAAATAAATCGATTGTACTCTGGATGGTCAGGAGGCATGAGGACGTACATGAACGTTCGTACTAAAAGGGTTAAAAAGACAGAGGTCATCGGAAACATTGATATTGTGTTTTTCTTTGTTAACCTTCATGTTGCATGAATGTTAATGACTCAACTTTAGAGTTTACTGGTGAAAAGTGGATTGATAATTTTGAGCTTTTTCTTCTTACTGTACTAAGGGAGTTTCCTGCAAAACTTTGACAGAACGTGTCTTGACATTACTTCTTTTATGCGTGGATGTTTGTGTGGAGAAGACAGAATCTTCTGATGAGATTACCAGACTTTACAACTTTGCTAAAAAGACACAGTTAAAAATTCAGACCTGTTTATTTTCAGTAAGATATCTGAACTGTAGATAGTACTGCACCTTCAAAGTTGCGTTACAAGGAAATTGGAAATACCTAGTTCTTTTATTTGGGTTACCAAGTATGTAAATGTATTGTCTTAGAAGAATGAATAAGTTTCGAGAAGGAAAGGAGAGTTACATATTTTTTTAAAAGCCATTTGCCTCCTTTCTGCATAAATAACCCACAACCATGTGCATTCAACAACTGATTGTGAATGGGAGTTATGTAATGAAATCTTACACAATTTTGGCTCAAAGAAGTATTCATTTGTGTTTTTCTTCTGCTAGGAATTTGATCCTGAAGAATTTTACTACCTGTTGGAAGCAGCAGAGGGCCATGCAAAAGAAGGTCAGGGTATTAAAACTGACATTCCAAGGTACATCATTAGCCAGCTGGGCCTCAATAAGGATCCTTTGGAAGGTGAGTACCTTGGTTGGGCTGCACTTTCACTTGTTTAGTTAGTGACAAATCTTTTTTTTCTCAGGGTTTGGCTCTGTCTATTGAGAAGTCCAAATTTGGGGACCAATTGTAATTTTTTTTTTTTTATAATAAATTTTTATTAATGGTAATGGGATGACATTAATAAATCAGGGTACATATATTCAAAGAAAACATGTCTAGGTTATTTTGTCATTAAATTATGTTGCAAACCCCTCGCCCAAAGTCAGATTGTCCTCCGCCACCCTCTATCTAGTTCTCTGTGCCCCTCCCCCTCCCCCTAACTCTCTCCCTCCCTCCCTCCCATGTCCTCCCTCCCCCCACCCTTGGTAACCACCACACTCTTGTCCATGTCTCTTAGTCTCATTTTTATGTTCCACCAATGTATGGAATCATGTAGTTCTTGTTTTTTTCTGATTTACTTATTTCACTCCTTATAATGTTATCAAGATCCCACCATTTTGCTGTAAATGATCTGATGTCATCATTTCTTATGGCTGAGTAGTATTCCATAGTGTATATGTGCCACATCTTCTTTATCCAGTCTTCTATTGAAGGGCTTTTTGGTTGTTTCCATGTCTTGGCCACTGTGAACAGTGCTGCAATGAACATGGGGCTACATGTGTCTTCACGTATCAATGTTTCTGAGGTTTTGGGGTATATACCCAGTAGAGGGATTGCTGGGTCATAAGGTAGTTCTATTTGCAGTTTTTTGAGGAACCACCATACTTTCCTCCATAATGGTTGTACTACTTTACAGTCCCACCAACAGTGAATGAGGGTTCCTTTTTCTCCACAGCCTCTCCAACATTTGCTATTACCCGTCTTGTTGATAATAGCTAATCTAACAGGAGTGAGGTGGTATCTCATTGTAGTTTTGATTTGCATTTCTCTAATAACTAATGAAGCTGAGCATCTTTTCATATATCTGTTGGCCATTTGTATCTCTTCCTGGGAGAAGTGTCTGTTCATGTCCTCTTCCCATTTTTTAATTGGATTGTTTGTTTGTTTGTTGTTGAGTTTTATGAGTTCTTTGTAAATTTTGGATATTAGGCCCTTATCAGAGCTGTTGTTTGAAAATATCATTTCCCATTTAGTTGGCTGTCTGTTTATTTTTATATCAGTTTCTCTTGCTGAGCAAAAACTTTTAATTCTGATGTAGTCCCATTCATTTATCTTTGCCTTCACTTCTCTTGCCATTGGAGTCAAGTTCATAAAATGTTCTTTAAAACCCAGGTCCATGATTTTAGTACCTATGTCTTCTTCTATGTACTTTATTGTTTCAGGTCTTATATTTAGATCTTTGATCCATTTTGAATTAATTTTAGTACACGGGGACAGACTGTAGTCGAGTTTCATTCTTTTGCATGTGGTTTTCCAGTTTTCCCAACACCATTTGTTGAAGAGGCTTTCTTTTCTCCATTGTGTGTTGTTGGCCCCTTTATCAAAGATTATTTGACCCATATATATGTGGTTTTATTTCTGGGCTTTCTATTCTGTTCCATTGGTCTGAGTGTCTATTTTTCTGCCAATACCATACTGTTTTGATTATCGTGGCCCTATAATATAGTTTAAAGTCAGGTATTGTAATGCCCCCAGCTTCATTCTTTTTCCTTAGGATTGTTTTGGCTATTCGGGGTTTTTTATAGTTCCATATAAATCTGATGATTTTTTGTTCCATTTCTTTAAAAAATCTCATAGGGATTTTGATGGGAATTGCATTAAATTTGTATATTGCTTTGGGTAATATGGCCATTTTGATTATATTTATTCTTCCTATCCAAGAACAAGGAATATTTTTCCATCTCATTGTATCTTTTTCGATTTCCCTTAACAATGCTTTGTAATTTTCATTATATAGGTCCTTTACGTTCTTTGTTATGTTTATTCCTAGGTATTTTATTTTTTTTGTTGCAATCGTGAAGGGGATTATTTTTTTGAGTTCGTTTTCTAATATTTCATTGTTGGCATATAGAAAGGCTATGGACTTTTGTGTGTTAATTTTGTATCCTGCGACCTTACTGTATTGGTTTATTGTTTCTAATAATCTTTTTGTGGAGTCCTTCGGGTTTTCGATGTATAGGATCATATCATCAGCAAAAAGTGATACCTTTACTTCTTCTTTTCCGATATGGATGCCTTTTATTTCTTTGTCTTGTCTGATTGCTCTGGCCAGAACTTCTAGCACCACGTTAAATAAGAGTGGAGAGAGTGGACAACCCTGTCTTGTTCCTGATTTAAGGTAGAAAGTCCTCAGTTTTATGCCGTTTAATAGGATGTTGGCTGATGGTTTATCATATATGGCCTTTATCATGTTGAGATATTTTCCTTCTATACCTATTTTGTTGAGAGTCTTAAACATAAAATTGTGTTGTATTTTATCAAAAGCCTTTTCTGCATCTATTGATAAGATCATGTGGTTTTTGTTCTTTGTTTTGTTGATATGGTGTATTACGTTAACCGTTTTGCATATGTTGAACCATCCTTGAGATTCTGGGATTCATCCCACTTGATCATGATGTATTATTTTTTTAATATATTGTTGTATTCGGTTTGCCAGTATTTTGTTTAGTATTTTAGCATCTGTATTCATTAGAGATATTGGTCTGTAGTTTTCTTTCTTTGTGCCATCCTTGCCAGGTTTTGATATGAGGGTTATGTTGGCCTCATAGAATGTGTTTGGAAGTATTGCTTCTTCTTCAATTTTTTGGAAGACTTTGAGTAGAATAGGAACCAAGTCTTCTTTGAATGTTTGATAGAATTCACTAGTATAACCGTCTGGGCCTGGACTTTTATTTTTGGGGAGGTTTTTAATAGTTTTTTCTATTTCCTCCCTGCTGATTGGTCTGTTTAGGCTTTCTGCCTCTTCATGACTCAGTCTAGGAAGGTTGTATTGTTCTAGGAATTTATCCATTTCTTCTAGATTATTGTATTTGGTGGCATATAATTTTTCATAGTATTCTACAATAATTCTTTGTATATCTATGATGTCTGTGGTAATCTCTCCTCTTTCATTTTGGATTTTATTTATTTGAGTCCTGTGCCTTTTTTCCTTGGTGAGTCTTGCCAAGGGTTTGTCAATTTTGTTGATCTTTTCAAAGAACCAGCTCCTTGTTTTATTGATTTTTTCTATAGTTTTTCTGTTCTCTATTTCATTTATTTCTGCTCTGATTTTTATTATCTCCTTTCTTCGGCTGGTTTTGGGTTGTCTTTATTCTTCTTTTTCTAGTTCCTTAAGGTGTGAAGTTAAGTGGTTTACTTCGGCTCTCTCTTGTTTGTTCATACAGGCCTGAAGTGATATGAGGTTTCCTCTTATTACTGCTTTTGCTGCATCCCAGAGATTCTGATATGTCGTATTTTCATTTTCATTTGTCTGTATATATCTTTTGATCTCTGCACTTATTTCTTCTTTGACCCATTCATTTTTTAGAAGTATGTTGTTTAGTTTCCACATTTTTGTGGGTTTTTCCCCCTCTTTTTTGCAGTTGAATTTTAATTTCAAGGCTTTATGATCAGAAAATATGCTTGGTACAATTTCAATTTTTCTAAATTTGCTGATATTGTCTTTGTGGCCCAACATATGGTCAATTCTTGAGAATGTTCCATGTACACTAGAGAAAAATGTATACTCTGTCGCTTTGGGATGAAGTGTCCTGTAGATGTCTATCATATCCAGGTGTTCCAGTATTTTGTTTAAGGCCACTATGTCTTTGTTGATTCTCTGTTTGGATGACCGATCTAGAGCCGTCAGCGGTGTATTGAGGTCTCCAAGTATGATTGTATTTTTGTTAGTTTTTGTTTTAAGGTCAATAAGTAGCTGTCTTATATATTTTGGTGCTCCTTGGTTTGGTGCATATATATTAAGGATTGTTATGTCTTCTTGATTCAACTTCCCCTTAATCATTATGAAATGACCATTTTTGTCTCTGAGTACTTTTTCTGTCTTGTAGTCAGCATTATTAGATATGAGAATTGCTACACCTGCTTTTTTTTGGGTGTTGTTTGCTTGGAGTATTGTTTTCCAGCCTTTCACTTTGAATTTGTTTTTATCCTTGTTGCTTAGATGTGTTTCTTGTAGGCAGCATATAGTTGGATTTTCTTTTTTAATCCATTCTGCTACTCTGTGTCTTTTTATTGGTAAGTTTAATCCATTTACATTTAGTGTAATTATTGACACTTGTGGGTTCCCTACTGTCATTTTATAAATTGCTTTCTGTTAGTTTTGTATCTAGTTTGATTCTTCTCTTTTGTTTTTCTATCATTTGTTTTTGTTTGTTTGTGTTCCATACTTCTTTCCTCTGTTGCTACCTTTTTTAAGTCAAGTGTTTTTGTGGTGGTTTTTTCAAGGGTGGTTACCATTAAGTAATAAAAAGGGTACCTACCATATTCATTGTAGTACCCTATCTTATAAGTATTTCTGCACTTCATCGTCCTTTCCTACTGTTAATCTCCATCCTCTCCCCCCTTTTTTTCCTTTGTTGTCACAGTTTAAGTTTGGTTTTATTGTGTTCTTGGTGGAGCTGTTACTTGTGGTGTTGTTTTCTTTTGTTCTTTGAATCTGGTTGGAAAACCCCCTTTAGTATTTCCTGGAGTGGGGGCTTTCTGTTGATAAATTCTCTCATCTTTTCTGTATTTGTGAATGTTTTTATATCTCCTTCATACTTGAAGGATAGCTTTGATGGGTATAGTATTCTTGGCTGAAAGTTCATCTCTTTCAGGGCTTTAAATATTGGGGTCCACTCTCTTCTAGCTTGTAGAGTTTCTGCTGAGAAATCTGATGATAATCTAATAGGCCTTCCTTTATATGTTGTACTCTTCTTTTCCCTGGCTGCCTTGAGAATTTTTTCTTTGTCATTGGTTTGTGTCATCTTTATTATGATGTGCCTTGGAGTGGGTTTGTTGGGGTTAAGAAAACTCGGTGTTCTGTTTGCTTCTTGAATTTGAGGCTTTAGTTCTTTCCACAGGCTTGGGAAGTTCTCGTCTATTATTTGTTTGAGTATATTCTCCATTCCATTTTCTTTCTCTTCTCCCTCTGATATACCTATTATTCTTATGTTATTCTTTCTGATGGAGTCAGACAATTCCTGTAGGGCTTTCTTGTTTTTTATTATTTTTGAGTCTCTTTCTTCTTCTCTCTGTTGTGCCTCAAGTTGTTTGTCTTCTATTTCACTAATTCTATCTTCAATCTGGGCTGTTCTGTTAGCTAAGCTTGTTACCTCGTTTTTCAGCTCGTGAATTGAGTTTTTCATTTCTGTTTGATTTGTTTTTATAGTTTCAATTTCCTTGGTAATATATTCTTTGTGTTCATTGAGTTGTTTTCTGATCTCCCTATATTGCCTTTCTGTGTTTTCTTGTATATCTCTGAGTATTTTTAAGATTTCTATTTTAAATTCTCTGTCATTTAGCTCCAAGGCTTCCAATATGTTAAGTCTTTTCTCCATAGATTTTTCCACATCTATTTGTGTTACCTCTCTTTCTTTTGTATCCATAATATTCGATTTCCTCTTTCTTATCGGCATCTGAGGGTGGTCTTGTTGATAGCACTAATTAGAATTAATAATGAGTAAAAAGTAAAAAAAAGAAAAAAAAAAAAAAAAGAAAAAAAAAAGGTAAAACACCCCCCCCAAAAAACAGTAATAATTTATTATTTCCCCCTTTTTTCTTTCTTCTCTTTCCCTCCTCTTCCCTCCTCAGGGAAATATCGTGCCTATAATGGAGGGCCTGATTTGGGGTGAAGAGTTCAAGGGGCAAAAAAAGGGAGTAGGGACCTACTAAATGCAAAAAAAAAAAAAAAAAAAAAAAAGGAAGAAAATCTTAGACAAGCATAAGATGATTTGCTTGTAAGTGATGGTCAACTAAGAGAAATAATGAGAGGGATAAGAGGGAACCAGAAAAAAGGAACAAAAAAAGAATAATAAAGAAGAAAAAAATAAAAATAATAAGTAAAAATCTGTTGTATTAAGTGGAGCAAAGATTAAATACAATGGAGACCTTGGGTTGGGAGGACCCAAAATGCCACAAAAATAAACAAACAAGAAAAAAGATAAAAACAAAAGCAAAAAAGAGAAATAAAGCCAAAAAAAAAAGCCTTGAGTCCCAAATTAACTAATTTGTTCGTGATTGAGGATTATATGGGAGGAAAGTAAAATGAGAAAAGAAAAAACGAATAGAAAGGAAAAAATAAGAAAAAGAGAAAAACGAAGGAAGAAATAAAATAGGAAGAGAAAAAAACAAAATAAAGCAAGACAAAAAAAAAACAAAAAAAAAAAGAGGAGAGAGTGAGAGTTAAGTGTTTTGGAGTATAACCTTAAAGGAGGGTGAGGATGAAGAAGAGAAATAAAATGCAACACTCATGGGTAGTGTAGTTCAAGAAAGGGGAAGCATAAGATGGGCAGAGAATAGAAGAACCGATGTGGAGGAAATAAAAGCAATAAGACAGAAGAAACAAACAACAACAACAAAAAAATTAGTGGATCAAGTTGTAAAGTCTGTGGATTTTTCTTGATTTTGAGAGGTTAACTTCTTCCTTTTTCTTTTCTCTCCCTCTTCCTGGTCGGTGACTCTGTACCCCAGGCTCTGCCCCTGTGTCACACTTAGGTAGGGATTGCAGTTGATGGGATTCTATGGCAATGTCATATAATTGGCTTTAGTCTTGCTGGTAGTCACGGCTTGTTGGCATTTGCAGGGTCCATCGATGAGAGAGTTTGCTTTCCTGGATTCTCTCTCCTAGTCCCCCCTTTCTGAATTAGCAGCCTGGTGATCCAGCTATAAGGCTGCAACTGCTTGTGCCTGGGGAGTAAGAGGCTCAAAGAGCTGGGAAATCCCCACTCTATCCCCACTCAATGCAAGGCTTTGGGAAAGGCTCTGACAGTCAGGGCCTCCAGTTTAATCAGGCGGGGGTGGGAGTCAATTGTTGTCAAGGTGACTGTTCAGCGCCTATCATTTAGTTGGACCTCTCAACCCAGGCTTTCCACACTTTGTAGCCTGTTTTTGCAGGGAAGAAGAGGCACTAGTCTCTGCTTGCGACTAGTGTAGTATAGATCTTATTATCTGCCAAGTCCTTCTTGTTAGCGTTTATCCCTGAATATGGAGGCTCTATCAATCAGAAGTTGCCCCCGCCCCTTTAGCGAGAGGCACTAAAAAATATCACGCCTCTTGTCTTGGATCGCTGAACTGAGAGAGATCTTATCAATTAGAACCGAGGGTGCGCAGATTTCATGGGTTAAGCTAATTTCAGTGATTGGGTCGCAGCTGTGCTTCCGAAGGTATTTTAGGCTGCCTGCGCGCGCCCCTCCCCCAACGCTTGATTGTTAGCTTGAATGGCTGGGTGAGGTGCCCCGCCCACGGAGAGAATCTCCCAAGCCTCTCCCGCTCGCCCCGCCGCTGGCGGCTGGATCGCACCAGGCGCAGGATAATGGAGCACCTGGGTGTGCGGGCCAGTAGGGCGCTCTGGGCGGGTGGAATGCCCAGGGCACGCGCGCGAATGGGGTGCTCCGGGCACCGGTGGCTGGCGACTCTCACTCGCTGTGTGCGGGCCGCTGGGAACGTTAGCGGTGCCCAACTGGACCGGGCGCGCGCGGCGGCGGCTCCCAAATGTGGGCTGACTCACCACAGGCGCACTTCCTCACGGCTTGAATGAACGTCGCTGCGGTAGATTCCTCCACACCCTCGTCTCTCAGATTCAAGTGATAACAGTCCTTTCGCTATCAGTTTGTGTGGAACTCCGGAATGCTCCGAGGATAAATTTTTCTGTTTCTAGTTGATAAATTTGTTGTGATTTAGGGGAGAGCTGTCGGACGCGCTGCTCACGGCGCCATTTCCGTGACGTCACTCTCCCCAATTGTAATTTGAAGGAAGTAGCTACCGACCGAGTCCCAAGGAGCAGTGGCCATGCCCCACTTTGTGTTTCTCTAGAGTACAGAGAGCACCTTGAAATCCTGGCGTCCTGTCGGCTGGACAGTGCCAGTGTCTTGGAGGGTTTAGATTTCGACCTTCTTTAAGTATTTCTTTTTCTCTTACAAAGCTCAGCTGAGTTCTTCTCAATGGTGCTTTTAATATTGAAAATGGTGGCGGAAGAAATTAATTATAATTAACATAAAAGTGACATTTAAATTAAAAGTAATTTAAAGTTGAAGTAATTGATGATCAATTACTTTAAATCGTATACAGTGTGGGTAGATGGTTTTTTTGCTTACTTGTCTCAAAAAGACCTGAACAACAGTAATACAGAAGAGAGGCAGTAAGGGGACAGTGCTTCTTAAAGCTTATATAAGGACTTACGATTGATTCCAATGCAAAAACAGGTCTCATGCTATTAAATACAAAGAAGAGGAAGCACTCTCTTAGTGATTTTTTAAAATAATTTAATCTTGGGAAGTGACTCCTCCCCTCCCTTTTCCTGCTCTTGATTGTTTGGGTTTGTCATTTAAAACATTTCAGTTATGTACTGCCTAAAAAGACTCAAGAACAGTCATAGACTCCTTCATTCAGAATTGTCTCCCTGGTTCACTAAGTTGAATTTGCAGACCTGTTTGTCTTGCTAAATGGTTTGTAACGATGGCCAGTATCAGCGCAGACATCTTTCCCTCCACAGCCAGGAGCCCGCTGCTCTCCGCCCGCTGTCCTGTTCCCCCTGCTCGGTTTGCACTTACGGCCAGAATCTGATCTTTGCTTCCAGGGAAATGATGCATGCATTACTGGGAGATAATGCCAGAAAAATTCATACTGTACTGAAAGCAATACCACAACAGATTCAGCACTTATCAGAGACTGGTGGCTGCCTTCCTGAAAAGTTCCCTGGGGAGAGATTTCCCCCCATGGCTTTTAAATTACCATCTTTACCTTTTTGAATCATGAGTCTTCAGAAATGGTTTAAATCAATGAAATAAAAAGGGCAGATGTTTAATGGTATTTAGATGAGTTTTAAAAATCTCTTCAGGCGTTACAAAATGATGCCTTAGCTTCCTGCTTCAAAAGCTGACTCTCGGTTCCGTCCCATTACTACCCACTGCTTACAAGTAATATGTATTTCGCAGATAATAATTATTTAGCAGAAGTTCTATTGAAAAGAGAACCATTTTTTAATTTTTTTATGTAAATAATTGGAGTGGGGACGCTGTCAGAACCTATTAGAGTGACTCTTCACACTGGCACAGTGAAGTGTGTGTCAGCCCTTGACGTGTAGGCTGCGAGAGCTCCTGGCAGCCTTCCTACCTGCCAGTGAATATTGCTGCAGGCTAAGTTTCCGTTGGTGAATAATCTCAGGCCCATTTTTGTGCCTTCATAGCGTCAAAAAAAATTAGTTGTGATCTTTGACAAGGGTTGAGTTTAGAAATACAAATTGATCACTTGGAGTTGTGTTTTTACTCTCAGCACAATTTTCTTGATTCATATCTGAGGATAGGTATCAGTCTATTTGTTATCACATAAGGTGTGATTATTACAAACTTCGGTCTACATTTGCTTCCCTTCTTGTCTCCATCTACACTGATGTTTCCAAGGCCTGACCTGGAAGGTGAGCGGTGAGGGGCTGCATTGGCACTGCCCAGGACTGTACCCTGGTGGCCAGCACTGCAGGCTTTGTGACCTGGGCCATGCTCCTGATAAGCCTGTTTGTGCCTCAGTGTTCTTTCCATAAAAATGGGGTAATAGTAGTACTTATTTTGACGGCTGTTTTTAGGGTTATGTGAGTTCATCTCTGTGAGCTGCTTTTGCCATTTTATTTAAACAATATTAAAATCGCCCCTTTCCTGGGAAGCCCCTCCCACTGAATACATTTTAGTTCACCTCGTTCACAAATCTGAAGTGCTAGTCATATAGGATTGTTGACAGCATTTGAATGATACCAAGAAAGCTTATTTACTTTATACTGATCTCATTTTTATTCTCGAATGTTCCCTACAGCTAAACTGGGAAAGTGAGTGTCAGTCTCCAGTTATTGTCAACTCTGGAGTTTATTTCCATCCAGAGACAACACTCCAGTGTTCTTTTGCTTCATATCTTTATGTGTAATCTCTCCTCCCAAAAGGGTGGTTATATTTATAAGAGCATGGATATATGAAATAAGAGCCTAAGATATAATTTGAAATATATACAAAAATGTGTAACTAAAAAAATGTAATGTTTCATTGTACATGTTCAAGTTTGAAAATATTGGAAAATGCAAATTACCTGTGCCTACCACTCAGAGATAGCCCCTATGAAAGTTTTGGAGAAAATTTTTTCATGTTCTTTTTTTTTTTTTTTTTTTTTTTTTAAGAGACAGATAGGGACAGACAGACAGAAATGGAGAGAGATGCGAAACATCAGTTCCTCATTGTGGCACCTTAGTTGTTCATTGATTGCTTTCTCATGTGC
Source organism: Saccopteryx bilineata (assembly GCF_036850765.1). Classification (NCBI taxonomy): domain Eukaryota; kingdom Metazoa; phylum Chordata; class Mammalia; order Chiroptera; family Emballonuridae; genus Saccopteryx; species Saccopteryx bilineata. The sequence continues at coordinate 262,361,320 of NC_089490.1, read as the reverse complement.
CTTGACCAGGGGGCTACAGCAGACTGAGTGACCCCTTACTTGAGCCAGCGACCTTGGGCTCAAGCTGGCGAGCCTTGCTCATACTAGATGAGCCCATGCTCAAGCTGATGACCTTGGGGTCTCGAACCTGGGTCCTCCGCGTCCCAGTCTGACACTCTATCCACCGCACCACTGTCTGGTCAGGCTTTTTTTTTTTTAATAAAACATGTTTTTAAGTATAAAAATAAAAAGAGACCGTGAAATACATTAGGTTTGAGTTTCCAAAGGTGCATTTTAGTGCGGATTGAATAATTAGATGCCTTTGTCTGTTTTAACTAGACCAATAGAGTAATACTTAAGCTGGTGTCAAGCATGTGGCATCCAGCCCTGTATTGACTACAGGATATAATCAATAATATTAAATAACCATCAGTATTCAATGAACACTTAATTTTTGTTAGTCTGCATGCTAAGAACTTTGCATGCATTAGCATAAATAATACACATAAAAAGCTCTAAAAGATATATAATATTGTTACCATCTTATAGGGTAAGAGCCTGAGGTTAAAGGGTCACTAATAAGTGCTGATAGTGGCAGTAACCCACATCTTTTCATCTCCAAATCCCTCTTAACCACTACTGTTACTTCTTTTCTGACAAACTGTGTATTTTCAGTGTACTAGACGGGCTTGTCTCAGTGAATTTGAAGGAGTGGAAGAAGGGATGCTCACCAGAACTTGAGTCATCTCTGAGCTGTAGTCAGTGCTTCTTTGATGCCTGTCAGAGTCTGGGAAGACTTGCCTGTCTTGGATATCTAATAATAAGCACAGTCATTGACCCCCAAACTGGTTCCAAGCTTTGGGGATTGTGTTAGCCAGTGAATCCCGCTAGCTAGAGCAGAAGCGCAGCTCTAGAGTGCCTGTGTCTAGTGTTCATTAGACATAAGGTTCCATGGGATTACGTCAAACTGAAAGGTTTTTGCACAGCAAAGGAAACCATCCACGAAATGAAAAGACAACCCACTGAATGGGAGAACATATTTGCCAGGACCTGAGTAGACACTTCTCAAAGAGGATATGCAGATGGCCAATAGACATAGGAAAATGTCACTAATCATCAGAGAAGTACAAATTAAAACCACAATGAGATACCACCTCACACCTGTCAGAATGGCTGTCAATAAATCAACAAACAAGTGTTGGTGAGGATGCAGAGAAAAAGGAACCCTCATGCTCTATTGGTGGTAATGCAGATTCATGCAGCCATTGTGGAAAATAGTATTGAGTTACCTCAAAATATTTAAAAGGGCCCTGCCCTATGACCGAGCAATTCCACTTCTGGGAATATCTGAAGAAACCCAAAGCACTGATTTAAAAAAATATACGCACCCCTCTGTTCATTGCAGTGTTATTTACAATAGCCAAGATTTGGGAGCAGCTCAAGTGCCCATCAGTAGATGAGTGGATAAAATAGCTGTGGTACATTTACATAATGGAATACTACTCAGCCATAAAAAAGAAGGAAGTCTTACTCTTTGGGACAGCATGGATGGACCTGGAAAGTATGCTAAGTTATGCTAAGTGAAATAAGCCAGTCAGAGATTTCACTTATATGTGGGATCTAATGAACAAAATGAACTAACAAATGAAAGAAATAGAAACAGACTCATAGATATGGAGAGAAGACTGATAGCTGTGAGGGGAGGGGTTTGGGAGGCTGAGAAAAAGGTGAAGGGATTAAGCAATAATAAAACAAAACAAAACAAAAAACTCATAGACACAGACAATGGTATGGTGATTACCAGAGGAAAAAGGGGGGGGGGTAGAAGAGGATAAAGGGGGGATAGATGGTGATGGAAGGAGACTTGACTTGGGGTGGTGAACACACAGTGCAATATACAGGTGATTTTAAAAGATAGAAATGAGATTCCATGGAAGGATTTGTAATGAACAATTTCCAAATGTCAGTTGTTGGCTCTTGCCATTGTATTTAAGATTTTCCTATGGGTTTATTGGAGTATCGAGTAAAATTTTTTTATATATATTGGAAATTTTTTTTTTCGTTGTTTTTGCATGGTACTCTTGACTGATTGCAGTTGCCTTGTTTTACTTAAACTTTGCTTTTTTTTTAAACTTAGAAATGGCTCAGTTGGGGAACTATAATAGTGGGACAGCAGAAACACCAGAAACAGATGAATCAGTGAGTGTAAGTATCTTTCTTGATGAAATATGATATTAGTTTTTCTGTTTATGGCATCTGGAGATTTGGGCTGTGTTAATTACTTTGTTCAATAAATATTTACTGTGCATTTCATGTATAAGGCACTAGGCATAAAGTCTTAGCTCCTCTCTTTAAAGAGAGAGGCTCTTCGCTTCCAGGGAAGTGTTGCATTCATTACTGGGAGATAATCAGAGGCAAATTTAATGGTGGGTACAGCAGGCACGCGCCCTGGGCCCCGACTTCTGAAGGGCCCACAAAACCCCAACTTTATACTTTTTTCTAATGTAAGGGGCCCAATATTTTCTTCTGTGCTCCGGGCCTCAACCGAGCTTAATCCACCTCTGGAAATAATAAAATACACAAAGATCATGCAAAAACAATTAAAATGATAGATTTAAATAAGATTTGTGAACAAAAAGGGCCATGTGCTACAAGAACATAACATGAAGATATTTACCTTAGCCTTGCCAATCCCAAAGGTCTCCTGAAGAAATGACACTGAGCTTGAGATGTGAGATGTTACTAGGACGAGAAAAGGCAGAGGGAGCTTTCCAGACCAAGGGAACACTATGCACTGTATAGCCTTAGAATCCAGACTCTGGAGTCAGATCATTAGATTTGGAACCTGGCTCCACTTCTTACTAACTGTGGGATCTCTCTGTGCCTCAGTTTTTTTATCTGTAGAATAGATACAAAAGATTAAATGAGATAGTTTGTATAAAATGGTTAGGACAACACCACATAATAAATGCTAAAATAAGTGGCAGCTGTTTTTGTTTTATTGTAACTGTCACAATTTTCAGTGTGTTGAGACTGAAGTTCCTTTGAGATATCCGAGAAGAGCCATCCAACTAGTAGCTGTATATAGGATGTGGTATCTCCTGGCACTTGGAGGAAGAGTTTTAGGTGGAGGTCTAAATGAGGTCACTCTCTGATGGAGAAGTTAATGAGACAAGTTGGTCCCAGTCTTGAATTACATTTTCTGAGATGGAGCATTGGCAGATGATGCCTAGACCCAGGTCCTATGGCCAGAGGCTAGTAGATGCTGGGGGAGAGGGCTGATGTTTCAGTTGAGGAGATAGGGAGCCCAGAGGCCAGGGAGTAGGGTGAGTTATCTGTGTAGACAGTGAAGTCACCCGGATGGTGAGAGAACGTGGGCAGAAAGAGGCGGGAAGTTGGGTACCCAAGTCTTCCACAGATGAGTGGTGGGCAGGGCCAGTGGATGACAGCACTAAATGGGGGAGGATGGGGTTTCTTCCAAAATTGTACGAAAGGTATTCTAGGCTCCGCGGAAAGAGCAAAGAGGCCGGTCAATGCTCGGAATACATGGGGTATGGGGAAAAATATTTTTAATAGCATTTTATTTGTTCTTGTCCTTTGAACCAAACTTTTTAAAGAGCCCTCTTTTGGAGAATTGATATCTAAACCGTGGTAAGACTTATGGTTTGGAAGTAAAGAAAGGTGGACATTCCATGTTAGGGTGTCTTATACATTGCCGACTACCTTTTCCAAGCAACGAAAGTCGGCCACAGGATGAAGCAGATGTGTTCCAGTCAGGGACGGAGAAGCCACGGCACTCACAGCCACCCTGGCCTGTTCTTTTCTGGCCAGTGGAAACCAGAGGAAAGGTTTGGCATTCTGGATTTAAATCTCAAACTTCAAAAGACCAGGATGAGGCTCACCTGAATAGTTAATAGCGGTAAATTAAAATTGAGAATTTCAAAAATTTGATGCCTTTGTCTCCTGGGAATGTGAGTTCACTTGAGGGAAACTTAGATGTTGTTGTCAAGAATAGTTTGTCAGAACTGCTGCTCTGGGAAATTGATCTTTAAAGCTGTCCCCCAGGTTACTAGAGTACGGCTAGAATGTGGCGCTGCAACGTGTTAAACAACAGAGCGTGTAGTTCAAATATTATTTATTTGGCTATTAAAATCATATTCTTGATTTTTCAACTGTTTTTTAACTTTCATATTTTGTTTCCAAGAGCTCTAATGCTTCCCTGAAACTTCGAAGGAAACCTCGGGAAAGTGATTTTGAAACTATTAAATTGATTAGCAATGGAGCCTACGGGTGAGTAATTCAGGAAAATTCTATTGTATTTTAATACACTTGAGTAATTATTCTTCACATTTATCTTATGTCAGAGATGTCGTATAGGGACGTTAGTTTACAGATTGCAGCTCCTTCGTTGATGAGTATGATGTGCAGCCAACATCATTTTTCACTGGATACTGCATCAGAGCACATATCAGGTGGCTGGCAGTCATTGTAGAGGATCAGAGAGGCTAACTTTAAAAGTAAAAATGTATTAAGTAAAGGAAAATTTTTATATATCCCTGCTTTTACAAAACTCCTTTATTCTGCCGTTTTGGGTTCAGAAGTAACTGTCTCTTGGTTGATATGTATATGTGTTTATGTGTGTGTGTGTGTGTGTGTGTGTGTGTGTGTGTGTGTATGTATATATGTATATGTATATGGATATATATATATATGGATATGTATAACTTCATCTATAGCATTACTGCTTGAGAATTAGCTAGTACTTCATGTCTGACTCCCAGTCAGCCTAGTAGAAAAGTATTTAAGTAGGAAAGCTGGTTGAAAATTAAGAGCAATACATTTCTTTTCATCTCTATATTACACCAGGATTGTTTTTCAGTTGAACTCTGTGTTATAATCTGATGGCATTAGTGGTCCCCTTCCTTAATCTGTTTTTATAGGGTCAATAGTGACATTATCCCTTTGAGTTACTGACAAATAGTTTAAAAGGGTAATTACTACACAAACTTATGTCCTGAACCATTTTTGATGGCCCAGGAACTCTAGTTTAATTAAGCTCTATCTGAATATGGAGAGCAATAAACAATCTCCCAGACATTTATTGCCATTTATCACCTGTGTGAGCAGATGAGGTAAAAGTGATTTCTGTTGTGCCACAAGAGATGTTTCTCCTTAGGATTTTTTTTTTTTACCTCTGATATTTTCCACACCATTAACTTCGTGAAGAACTTAAATATTTGTGAGTCCTTCCCATGCTTCACTGATTTGCTTTCAGGATTATGTCAAATGGTGTATTTCCAGATATAGCTTAGAAATACTCCCTGATGGTTTGTTTTTGTTTGTTTTGCAATATTTTATTTCCTTCAAGGATTTCACTGAAACTTTTCTACTTAAGACAATTGTTACAGCATGCAGTTATTTGTGGGTTTTGTTTGTTTATTATGTGTTCTTAGTTCTTTTTAGTTTTGGAGACACCCTGAGGATTTCTTTCTTCATTAGGGACAAGACTGGACTTTGATTTAATGGGTCTGTGGATTTGAGCGCTGCTGGGCTTAATTGGCAGTGGAATTCTGAAATAAGATTATCTGTGAAGCACCAATTTTATAAAATGTGGGCATAGATCTTAGCAGTATTTGGAGTTCTAATTGGTTGAGTAAACTCATTTGTAGTGCAATTAAACCACTGTATAGTAGATGAGGTATATCACACTTTGGGGAATGGTTGGGAATATACAAGAAGTTAAACAAGCTATGAATCAGTAAACACCCAGGATGCTGGCCAAGTCATTAAAGGGCTCACAAGCTGCCTGCAGGAGCCCCTGCCAATCAACTAAAACTTTTTTTTCCCTCTTTTGCTCTTCTCAGATTTAATCTGTTGTTATGTTTTTGACAGATTTCCTTTATGTATTAATTATTTCTGGTTTGAATTTGAGTGGAGTTAACCCATTGGTCCACCCAGTCAGGATGCTGACTGCAGGCTTATGTGAACTGCTGAACAAATGAGTGGAGGGACCGGAGCTGTTAGGAGGTTTTGTAGGCATCTCTGTCACAGTATGGCACTTGTGTCAGTGACTCAGTGACACTGATCATGAAAATCAGTAATGTTGGGAACTAACCTTCTCATTAGAAAAAGCTTCTTACCTGTCAGGCTAAAACACGTCATGATTTTTCTCAACACCCTACTTAGTGACAGTTCATGTGATAAAGCCAATTTGCTAATTTGATAAGCATCTGATTTCCTCCTCTGCTGAACATGTTTCAGATGCCTGACTGGAAGTTAAACATCCCTTCCTGCCAGTTGTAGCACTTTGTGGAAAGCTTTAAAGCACTTTAAAATGAAAGCATAAAATTGACTTAAAATTCTAAAAAGTAAAACCCTAACCCTGAAAGGCACAGTTTTTCTGCCCCACTCTGCTCTCCTTTTAACCTTGACACCCGCTGTTCTCTTCCTCCAAGGTCAGGAGCTATGACAGCTGACGGTGGCCCGGTCCTGCACCTCCTGTCCCCATAGTCCTTCCTCTCAGCTTTTCTCCAATACATGCACTCTCTTTCACACATGCAGATTTGCTTGCACAGACTCATGTATTGGGCTCTCAGATTCACGCATAATTTTACACACATTAGACATTCACACTCCTGATAGGACTAATTCATTCTGCTCCAGATCCTGTCAGCATCTGATTCCATCCCACCCTACACACACACACACACACACACACACACTCACTCACACACATACATACACACATATACACACTCACACACATAAACACACTCACACATACACATTCACACACACATATACACACACTCACATATACACACATACACACACATACATACACACACACACTCTCACACACACACACACGCACACGCTCACCCACCTGAGTGGGTGGAGTGAAGCTTGGCTCAGAGAGCCAGGACCCCTGGCTGCCCTGCTCCCTACATCACCTCCCACCCCTGAATTCCTGAATTGTCCTGTTTCATGGAGAGGTCAGTGTGGGAAAAAGAGAGACACGAGTAGCCTTTTCAAAAAGAACAGCGCTGGGGACCAGAAAGCAGGGGAATGTGGGGCCAAATCACTTCACTCTGTTTTATAACCTTGGGAGGTTTACAGCTCTGCTTCACAGTGTTAGATGTCTGTCCGGGGGCAGCTGTGTATCTGCCTCTCTTTTAGTCTCTCCCTGTCTCTCTCTCTGTCTCTGCTGACTTAAAGGAGATTTGGATTAGTGATTAACGAGGGGGGGGAGTATACATGAAAGACAACAATTATTACTAAATAAACAAATGCCAGCATTACTGTTCCTAAAGCAGTATAAGAGTATAAAAGCCAAGAACATAAGACAAATAAATAAAAATTCAGCTATAGCAAATTCTAACTAAGAAGTCTAGTTGATTTTTGCGACTGGATTGTGGTATGTGTGTCTTGAGGCAGAGATATCTCAAGCTACCTATAGGATTAATTTCATTTGGTTTAGGGAAATTTCCCTAAGGGCTAACTGGTTATTTTAAGTACATCATAGCAAGGGAAAGCAGAAAGCCAAATCAATTTTATGAACTCAAAATCTGAGAATAAAGATTAGAGCAGGTTTTTTACATAGTACCATTGAAAACCTGGTCTGGTGGGAGTCAAACTGGGCCTGAGAAATCCTTCTCTTTGTTCTTTTCATTAAATTGTATACAACTCCATTCTTCTTTCTCTCCTTCCTTTTCCTCTTAAACATATCACTGAAGAGTTATTTATGTAAGCAACGATGCTGCTTGATTGAAAATCAAAATGGCAACCTTCTGATATTCTGACAGTGAAGTTAATGGTAGCATATCTCTGGGTCCTCAGCACTAACCCTGCTCCATATTAAATAATGAAAGGAAGGATGGCAAGTAAGTTTTATTCCAGTTATTCTCCAGGATAGGCAAGTGATTTTATATATATAAATATTATATTATATCGATATATTATTAACGAGAGATGAGCATCAATTCATAGTTTCAACACTGTAGTCATTCATTGATTATTTCTCATACCTGCCTTGACCAGCGGTTCCAGCTGGGCCAATGACCTTGGGCTTCAAGCCAGTGACTTTTGGGCTCAAGCCAGCGACCATGGGATCATGTTAATGATTCCGCAATCAAGCCTGTGACCTCGGGGTTTCAAACCTGGGACCTCAGTATTCCAGGTCGACACTCTATTCACTGAGCCACAACCAGTTAGGCAATACTATCTTTCTTTTGACTTTTTGACTTCTAAATTTTATCAAAAATTTATTTTCTATTTTAAAAACTACTATTTATGACAATATTTGTTTAGTAGTGCTTATCCTTAAATTGAAGGGGGAAAGCCAAGTTATTTCCTATGCTCCTGTGTATCTGTCTGATCTGCTACCAGCAACTGAGGAGGAGAGGCTCAAATTTTCTTTGGAGTTTGATTTTATCCAATCAGTAACTGAAAAAAGGAAAACATTATAAAAGGCTTTAATCTGATTTAGAAAGAATGAATAGTTGGTTGGTTAGTTAAAAAGTTGGTCAAAGTAGGCAATCAATAAAAATTGATATATACCTTAAACATTTTAACTTAAACTAAGTATGTGAGTTTACTAGTTTTTTCATGTAAGACCTTTATAAGACAACCACTATAAACCATTCTAAGAATATATTACTTCTGTTTTTCAACTTCAACTCCTTTAAAGGTGAAGAATCTGAAGCAATCTGAATGTAGGAATACAGATTTTTATTATTTTCTTAACTTTTGGGAATCTCTTTTACCCATACTAAAACAATAGGAATTGTATTTAGTAACTCATTTTCCAAAATATTGTTTAATATTCTTATAAACAGCAGTACTATACCTTTTTACCCTCATGTTTCATCAGTTTCAGTATTTAAGTTAAAATTATGATATCAAGCCTAGCCAGAAAACCAGGTGTGGAAATAAGCCCCATTGATGGGAACCCAGGTTAAGAACATCCTGAAGTGGTCCAGCCCCTTCAGAAAGCATCAAGCACCCAGCTGGCCAGTTTCCATGTCAGGTGTTATACTCTGGGAATAGCAGGAGTAAAGCAAAAATAAAAAATAATGTTTAAACAGAGACAAAAAAGACGTGTAATTTTGTGAATGAAAAGAAAAGATGGATACAACAAGAAGACAAAATGAAAGCTATACATACTTGAAAGAAAAATGAATTTCTGATTGAATGCTTAAGGGGAGAATGTGAATATCGATTAAACTGAGATTGAATAGACTTAAGATTTATATAACTGGACCACTCTGATGTATTGGTTCAGCAGGAATATAAGGTGTCTAGTTCCGCCTATATTCATTTCAAGGACAATGAAAATAACCAGTGGAAAATGCATCTCAGATCAGATAAACCCGTTTCATAAGGTAGACCATCGGATATATCTCACTGTGATTGGTTGCCTTTTATTTGATCAACAGGGCAGCCTCTTGTAACCCATTAAATTCTGATGCCTGATGGCTCTTGAGGTAAATTATTACTTATCTGAGCACTGTCAAACTTGAGAGTTCACCTGTTTTCCCACAATAATGACAAGTGAGGAGTAACAAATGAGAAAAGCAGCCAGTGGAAGATATTTTCCTCAATGCTCATCATTTCCAGTTGGGGTTTTAAGACTCCTCCTCCTAATTCTTCCTTTTCTACACATCATTCAAAGCTTTAGAGAGTGCAGTGCATGGTCATGGAACATGGGGAAGGTAAATCAGTCTCTTCTCTGGAATGTTTGAGTGAGGCTTTCGGCAGAGACTCAGCGCAGCCTACTCATTTTACGATAAACTTGCCAGGCACCTTGGCCATGGGTTGGATGGGGCAGAACTCGGTGTATTATTGGCCCACTTTTGTTTTGGGAAATGCATTTCCTGTTGAACCATTCAGAGGTGTTATTCATGCCAGGGTCTGTTGTGACGAAATACACTATTCCTGGTTGCAGAACAGCCTCTTAAATTACACACTTCTCATTCATTTATCTGGAAATTTCATGGGAAGTAAACTACTCTCAGGTTGGAAGCCAATCCTTCTAAGAAGCTATGGTCCTTTTGCAGATTTTAAAGGTATCGTATAGAAAATATTTGCTTTAGTCAGTAGAGAAAAAATACCTAACATATCTAATGTTTCAAAGTATCTTGCTCTCATGATATGTATGTACTTTGGTTAATTCTTTCCTATGCTGACTTACATATTGGGATTCGTTTTGTGCGTGGGAAAACTGAAAACACCAGGTAGCTATTGGAAAATAGCCCACTCTGGAGACTGTCCAGACTGGATGCCTTATGCTTAGATTTGATGCCTTATCTAGACCTGTGACCTTTACTGAAAGACTTAAAAAAAAAATCAATCTAGCCCATTGACATTTTGGCCCGGAATGGGAAGTTTGTAGCTGCCAGCAGCTTGTGTGAGTTGAATTCCGGCTGCCGTGTGAACTTAGTTGTTGATCACGCTGTTTACTATACTCAGAGCACCCTGTCCTCCCGTGAACCCCAACTCTGTGCTCCTTTCCAGGGCAGTCTACTTCGTCCGGCACAAGGAGTCCCGGCAGAGGTTTGCAATGAAGAAGATTAATAAACAGAACCTCATCCTCCGGAACCAGATCCAGCAGGCCTTTGTGGAACGGGATATCCTGACTTTTGCAGAGAACCCCTTTGTGGTCAGCATGTATTGCTCCTTTGAAACCAGGCGCCACTTGTGCATGGTCATGGAGTATGTGGAAGGTAAGTCAGTGTGCCACAGAAAACGTGGCCCCACGGACCCAGAAATGCCTCGCTCATTGGTGTGGCTGAAGCCTTCTGTGTGTGTGCAACGTAATGGTAGTATCCGTCCACCTAGCAGCTGAAGCCAGGCAGGGAGATGGCTGTCTTCCTGGTCATTATCTTGTGACAATTGCTTATAAAGTGCCTGCTCTACTATAACAAAGGGAAAATTAGTGCTATTTGGGAAGAGGTTGTTTTTCTTTTTTAGTAGCTTTTAATCCTAACTATCTCCTCTCAATTGGTCATTAAAGGGAGAATACAGATGATAAGATTTTTCCTACTTATTTTTATCACATGTCATAAGGGCATTCATTACAATTGATCTCTTAAACAATGAATTAAAAGTATACCCTTTCTCATCCATGGTAGGAAATTAAAAGTGAGTTAGGACACAGGAGATATATTAAAGAAAATCTAGCTTTTTGTTTTTTGTTTTAGGTTTGTTTCTACCTCTTAAGTGCTCTGAATAATGTTATTCTCACCAATTTTACATGAGATTTCTGAATGTTTCAGTGGCTGTGACTTGTTGACATGAACAGTTAATAACATGAATTGATCAGCAAGGGCCAAAACAATTTTTAAAGCATCTAATTTAAGCTCTTATAATTGTTTGAACAGAATCCCAAAACTATAAAACGGGAAGAAATGTTAACTATCCTTTAGTTTAGCCTTTTTATTTTGCACATGGGTGAACTGAAACCCAAGAAGGGGGGAGTCTCACTGATCATTTAGCAGTAGATACAAGACAAAAGCATAGCTTGCCTGATTTCTACCCATTATTATTTTTACCACACCGGTACTTTGTTTTGTTAACCTTATTTGTGGTTATTTTAACAAGTATCATTTATTATGTGTTAATGCGTGTTGGCAGTATCTTCAAATATTTACGTAGATTACTTCATTTAATCTTTACAATAATTCTAAGAGGAATGACCCTGTTACTATGCTGGTATTACTGATGAAAGAACCAAGGTGAGTTTTCCTAACATCTAGAGCAGTGGTAGTCAACCTGGTCCCTACCGCCCACTAGTGGGCATTCCAGCTTTCATGGTGGGCAGTAGCGGAGCAACCAAAGTATAACTAAAAAGATAGATTTAACTATAGTAAGTTGTTTTATAAAGATATATTCTGCCAAACAGCGAAAATCTGACATAAAGTACTTGGTAAGTAATTATTATTATATGCTTTAACTTGCTGTAACTCTGCTTTATAAATTTCATAAAGTAAAGTTACTTCCCTATTTTATAAATCACCATTACTATGGAACTGGTGGGCAGTTAGAAAATTTTACTACTAACAGAGACACAAAAGTGGGCGGTAGGTATAAAAAGGTTGACTTCCCCCGATCTAGAGGCTAGGATTTGAACTCAGGCAGCCCAATTCTAGAATCTGTGTATTATACTGGCATATTTTAAATTGTCACTGTGTTCCTAAAATTATGCGAGCAGTTTTTCAAACTTCAGTTGCACATCAGAGCCAAACCTACTCTCTCTGAATACGGCTTCTTGGATAAAAATCTACATTTTCTCTACACCACATCTTAATTAGAAGCATGATTATGTAACACACAGTCTCCACTTAAGAATATGCTACTCGTAAGTCGGTGGGTAAAGGCCATTCTGCTTTGAACCTCTGCAGTCTAAACTGACAATTTCTCAGTCCTAGCTGGTCCTATACCTGCTTAGTGTTTCTCTTGCGTTTTATAGGGGGCGACTGTGCTACCTTGATGAAGAACATGGGGCCTCTCCCCGTTGACATGGCCAGGATGTACTTTGCCGAGACGGTCCTGGCCCTGGAATATCTGCATAATTATGGAATTGTTCACCGGGATTTGAAACCAGACAAGTATGTACCCTGACAAAACATGTCTTTTTGTTTTACACAATATAAGAGTTTTCTTGGGTATATAAAACCATTTTCTTTTAATGCTGATTTGCACATTTTAAAAATCCTCCCATAATGTGCCCAAATATATTATTTTATCAGTCTACATGTTGATGTTTACAATAATAGCTTATAGGAAATGCAAAATAAAAAAAAGATGATTATAAATCCAGGGTTAGTTAATTTTTTAAAAAGCTTTACTGTATTAAGTTTTGAACGGCTATATGGACTGCCACTAGCTTTCTGGATAGTTTGTGCCTTTGGTATCATACCTAGGTCATCCTTCCCTACTGAAAGATGAGACACTTGGTATTATATTCTATTTTACCCATAATTTAATTTTAAAAAATTTAGTCTGTCTAGAGTTCATTATGGTGTCTGATTTGAGATACAGACTATTTTTCTCCAAATGACTAGCTATTCATCTTGACATCACCTATTAAATGTTTCATGCTTTCTCCACTAACTTGAAAAGCCTCTAGATGCACAACATGTTAATATGTATAGCTTCTATGTGCACAGAAAATTGTATGATAAATTTAACTCATGTTCATTCAAGGAAATTTTTAAAATGCAGAAGAACATAGAGAAAAACATTTAAAACAATATTTTTGTTAATGTACAACATTATTGAGCAAAGGCAGCTATTAGATTTTTAGCATATTTCCTTTCAGTAGCATTTTTCCCCAGCTCCTCTATTTTCTTATTTTTTAATTAATTAAAAATTTTCCCCCAAAATGAAAATTTTTAAAAATATATATGAACTGTCAAACATGAGTCTGTTGCATGTGTAAGAAATGTAGGTTTTGTGCTTAATGAGTAGAAATTTAAATTCAAGCCAGAAGTTGAAATCAGAAACAAATCTACATTTTCCTGTCCAAGTTCCTTATCTTACGTCTCCTTTGAGTCACAGATGGGTTGCTTATCTTAGTTCCTGATGTGTGACATGGAATATTATTGGTAGCCCTTTCTCTTCTGTTTTCTTATTCTGAAAATAGATGTCAGGGTTTGTATGGCCAGTAGTTGTGGCCGTCGTGGTCATTCAGATACAGGTTCACATTATATTTGGACAGATGGTAAAGAAACTGTGGAGCTGAAAAATGGTGGGTCATTCCTTTATTCTAGCCTCGCACCTTGCCAACGAGTAAACACACAGAGGGCTCCAAAACCCACTCACACATTCTCTGGTTCCACAACCAGGAGAATCTTCTCCGGTTTTCCTAGCATCAAAGGTCCCTCACCAGCCTCAGTCCCTTCTAGTTCCCCATCTCCTCTCTGCACAAACTCTGCAAAAACATGGCTTCCTTCTTCCTCCTTCTTCTTCTCTTCTCTTAAAACTTTTTGGCATGAAAACCCCTTCTCCAGCAACATTAGCATAACAATGGCCCTTCCCAAGCAGGAAGGTAATTAGCAGTTTCACCTGGGCAGTGACCTTTTTTTTTTTTTTTTTTTTTTTTTTTCTGAAGCTAGAAACGGAGAGAGACAGTCAGACAGATTCCCACATGCGCCCGACCGGGATCCACCCAGCACGCCTACCAGGGGGCGACACTCTGCCCACCAGGGGTCGATGCTCTGCCCCTCTGGGGCGTCGCTCTGCCACGACTAGAGCCACTCCAGCGCCTGGGGCAGAGGCCAAGGAGCCATCCCCAGCGCCCGGGCCATCTTCGCTCCCAATGGAGCCTTGCTGCGGGAGGGGAAGAGAGAGACAGAGAGGAAGGAGGGGGGGTGGAGAAGCAGATGGGCGCTTCTCCTGTGTGCCCTGGCCGGGAATCAAACCCGGGACTTCTGCACGCCAGGCCGACGCTCTACCACTGAGCCAACCATCCAGGGCCTGGCAGTGACCATTTTTAACAATAAAAGTGAGCAATGTAAAAATCACATTTTACAGTCTTATTTGCCCAACAGGGTTCCACTCTTGAATTCCTGTAAGCGCTTTGGGTTGTAGATGATATTGTATGGGGCTGCTCCAGCAAAGGTTAGCTGGGCCTCTTCTCTGGCCCTCCCTGCTGAATGCCACTCAGCTGTCGGATGCCAGTATTTGACATCTCTGTGGGAATTGATTTCTTCCCAGGCTATGTTTCTAATAAGGTTGACACCTATGAACTAAATAGTCTTAGAGTTAACCAGAGGAGGGAGAGCACTAAAAAGAAAAATAGAAGAAGCTTTAAAGCAGCGCTGTAATATATGTCCTTCTGCTCCATAGTTTGCTGGTCACCTCCATGGGGCACATAAAGCTGACAGATTTTGGATTATCCAAGGTGGGACTAATGAGCATGACTACCAATCTTTATGAGGGTCATATTGAGAAGGATGCTCGAGAGTTCCTAGACAAACAGGTAAGCTTGCTTGCTGTTCAGTTCTACAGAGAAATGCAAAGTACCATATTGCCAGTGAGTTTCGGCATGAACTTGTGTAGGCCATCGTCACATTACTACTGGGGGTTTAGATGTCTGTATAAGCCTTACATCTAAGAAGGTGCAAATTGCCTCCATTTTTCTCCCAGGCTGTCTTTGAACTGTCCATTCCTCCACATTCCTCCCCCAACATTATAGTCTATTAGCAAGACGAATGACCTAATTGCACACAAGTGAGAGTGTGAGAGAGACAAATGGAAAACTGTTTTTGTAAGGAATTCAGGAGTCTCAGAAGAGCACTCGTGAAACTCATGATGCATTGTGCAATCACGGGCGCTAAAATCTGAGCCATGGCCCATTTCCCTTTAAGCCTCATTACCATGTGCCCACAATCTGTTCATTGTAAAGTTACTTAAGGTAAACACATCTCAACTGTCATGCTTCTGTGATGTATCCAGTGTGGGAATATATTTTGGCCACATAAATGGTGAAACTATCTCTGAGAGATTCAGCTAGAAAAAGACTTAAGATTTTCAATTTAAGGATTATAAATGTTTTTAATACTGTAAAATAGGTAAAACTGCCAAACAGGGTGAAGTGATCACTTTTAAGTGACACATTACAAATAGTTTGACATGAGAGTATACTTTTACACTTCCTTTCTTTGGTATTTAACTATTTTTTTGCCTTTGGCATTAGGGGTACCGACTTAAAACGGCTGTTCCTAAGTTCTTTGTCGATTTACTTCCATGTGGTTGAGCAGGTGCACTCTGGGAAAAATAATTGATGCTTAGCCCTCTTGCTCATTTTAATTGATGTCTAATATTCCAATTATTCTAATATTGTAATCATTTCTTAGGTCTGTGGCACACCTGAATACATTGCACCAGAAGTGATTCTGAGGCAGGGCTACGGGAAACCTGTGGACTGGTGGGCCATGGGGATTATCCTCTATGAATTTCTGGTTGGATGCGTGCCATTCTTTGGGGACACTCCGGAAGAGCTATTTGGACAAGTCATCAGTGGTAAATATCATCAGAAATTACCTTTAAGCCACTGTTGGGAAGCAGCTATTTAATGCAGTTTTATGAAGTATCACCGTATTTACAACTAAAATATTAACCTTATCAAACAGGTTAGCCAACAGATTAAAAGAATTTACTCATCGTAGCACATAACTGACTTTCACAATATCAAGAGAGCAGTTTGGGTGAAAATTGATCTGAGGAAGTTTTGTTAATGTGGAAATTGGAAATGTACTGGCAATGGAACCAGTTTTTATGGTGTGTATTTTCTGAAAAAGAAAATGGTGTGGGACTTGCAAATGAGTTGATTGCAGTCCAGTCTTCCTTTCCATAATAGCAGAACTGCACCAGGGAAGAGAAGGTTAATGTGGGTAACATTTACAAAAATGAAAAAAAATACTTAATGGCACAATGAAGAAATTAACAAAAATGTAATAAATCCTAGAACAAATGTCTACCAAATAATAAATAATGAGAATGGGAAGGAAGCAAATTTAATCCACAGATTGTTAATGATTTCATTGGTAGTTGTTATGGCGTAATGTTATTTCTGTAACAGCTGTTCATCTTTCATTTAAAATTCAATAAGCTTTAGATCTTAACCTGCAGGCTGACCCTCACTATTGTTATGTGGCTTGTGACAAAACTAAATGATAATTAAATAGGCTCTGTTACTACCCTACCTGCTGTTTTTGTAAATTTCCCCTAAGCATAGATCAAAAAGGCCTCTCTCTTTCAAAGTTTGTCAGTTATTACTGATATCTCTATCACCTACCTCTAGTCCATTCTAGACTGTGCGTACAGGTTCTAACAGTGGAAACAGGAAATTTTATTTTGCAGCCCTTTAAACACAGCTTTATTTTCTGGCATTGACTTTGCGAGTGAGACATATTTGTAAACTTTAACAAAGTAGATTTGTGAGTCGCCTGCAGTGAATAACCCTTTTATACAATATCTGAGCTGTTTATGGATTTATAACTAGGCTGTTTTCTGATACGCCAAGGCCTGAATGGCAAGAGGAATCAACTGTTTAATTAACACAAGCAGCAAATGCTGGCTTTGTTCTCGATGCCTTACGGCTCAGATGCATATTCATGTTTTATTTTCCAAATCAGATTTAAAGCAGAGGAAGCTAGAGGCAGGCACACACAGAAATAACTCATGTTTTTATTGCATTTCCATACACACAAGCATGCACACCTATCTTCAGGCGAACGCCTTTAGAATGTAGAACATAGTCTAATATTTATGACAGATTTATATGACTATTTTGACTTTTTTTTTCCTTCTTCAGTATTAGCATTTTGTTTGACCTTTTCTTCGTCTCTAGAAATAGTTATTTTTACAGGATTACTTTTTGCTTCTTGGAGCTGCAGAACTCTATGGCTGAAGATAGTAGGAAAGTCTCATTCAAATGACCCCTGGATAGGTGACCACCTGAAATGCAGGTGTTCAGAGTTTCTACTGTATTAAGTCCATTTAGTAAATAAAAAGAGTAATTTGTTGTGAACCAATTCTGCCAAAGAAAAATGAATCAGAAAGGCAAATGAAAGATACCGCTTATTGAAATAGTCCCTCCCTGCCTTGTTGAAAGCCATGCTATTCATGTTCTGTGACACAGTGCTGCTAAAACTGGCCTGAGCCTAGAAGTCAACTGAAGATCCTGTTAAAGGGCATGTTCTGATTCAGTAGGTCTGGGGGTGGGGCCCGAAAGACTGCATTTCTACCAAACTCCCAGGGGATGTCCATCCTGTTGGGATGCGGACCAAACTGTCAGGGCATGTCCATGCTGTTGGGATGCAGACTACCATTTGTGCAATAGAGTTGTAAACTGCGTCTGTTCCTTCTAGATGAGATCAACTGGCCTGAAAAGGATGAGGCACCGCCGCCCGACGCCCAGGATCTGATTACTTTGCTTCTCAGGCAGAATCCCCTGGAGAGGCTGGGAACAGGTTAGAGCACATATGTTTTAATTTTGCTAATGCGCAAGAAATAGCGTCTATGTGGAACTCTCAGAGATTTGTGTTTGTAATTTTTCTTTTTTTGCATAGGAAACATCTGTTAGTTGATGTAGAACATGACCACCTATAACAATAGTATTTTTTTTTCCTGATTTAGTGCAGTACACACATGAGGAACATTGGGTGGTAGTGTGTATTTGTCCTTATTTATTTATTTATTATTTATTTATTTTGCTGCTGTTGTGTTTTGGTTTTGTTTTTGTTTTGCAAAGCAGAAATTATTCTTAATTTGTTTCAATAAATAAAATTTTTCTGGAAGGAAACTTCAAGGGCCATGTAACTCTTTCGTCCTAACAAGCATGCATCTTAAATAATTTGAAACAGAGGATTAAAGATGTGGAGCTTTTCTGTGTCTAGGATTTTTTTTTAATCTGTATTTTCAGAAGGATTTGACCCAGCATGTTACTGTCTATGGGCTTTGAAATGGGTTATCAGTTCTTGAACTAATTACTAGAAATGAGTGCCTGGGGTTGAACCATGCTGTTTCCATCATGGTGAGCAACACCAAGGCCCAGGAAAGAGGATAGAAAACTATTGACTTTCAAGATTAAGGAGGTAATAGATTTGTTAGTTGCTGATTATTTTTCCTGACAGTTCTGCCACCGTTTTTTAATTTCTGCTTCCTTTTCTCCTTTTCTCCCTTTCTCCCTTTCTTCCTTTCTCCCTTGTATTCTAAATAGACAGACTTAGCCCTGGCCGGTTGGCTCAGCGGTAGAGCGTCGGCCTAGCGTGCGGAGGACCCGGGTTTGATTCCCGGCCAGGGCACACAGGAGAAGCGCCCATTTGCTTCTCCACCCCTCCGTCGCGCTTTCCTCTCTGTCTCTCTCTTCCCCTCCCGCAGCCAGGGCTCCATTGGAGCAAAGATGGCCTGGGCGCTGGGGATGGCTCCTTGGCCTCTGCCCCAGGCGCTAGAGTGGCTCTGGTCGCAACATGGCGATGCCCAGGATGGGCAGAGCATCGCCCCCTGGTGGGCAGAGCGTCACCCCTGGTGGGCGTGCCGGGTGGATCCCGGTCGGGCGCATGCGGGAGTCTGTCTGACTGTCTCTGCCTGTTTCCAGCTTCAGAAAAATGAAAAAATAAAATAAAAATAAAAAATAAATAGACAGACTTAGAGATCCCAAGATAGAGTCCCAGCCTGCCCCACTATGTGGATTTATATAGATGAGACCAAATATTAAATATAAACACATACAGCACACACACACACTGTAGACAATATTCCGTTTCCATCTGTAAAAATTGGCTTGATAGGTTGTTTACTGAGTAGATCATGCTACTCCGTTTTAATAGAGATATCAGAAAATATGGAAGAAATGAGTCTCTCCCTCCGTTTTTTCAAGACACAAACCATCTGCAACAGGTCCAAATATTTATCTTACCTTGTGCTCCATCCACATTGTTCCATAGCTTCTCTAGTTGGAGAGTCCTGTGCTTGCATAAGTATAGAGTGCTGCACCGCTAGAGATTATGATGATACGTGAAAACTAACGGGCAACGCAGCAACGCCATTTATTCACCTGTTGTCTTTGGCTGCCTTCATTCTGCAGTGAAGAAGTTGAGTAGTCAGGACAGACTATATGGCCCCCAAAGCCTTAAAATATCTACTGTATGTCTCTTTACAGAAAAATGTTACAGACTCTGAGTTAGAGAATCAGAGTTTAAAATCAGGGCTCCGTTGGGAAAACTGTTTTGGGTTGAGCCTCCTACTGGAGTGGTGTGCCTCTTGGCCTTTTTGAGGTGAGTGTGCCTTAAACTAGGAGCAGCACTGTAAAGGGACGGGAGGGGCTCGAGGGCTGGAGTCAGACTGAGCTTAAATCTCAGCTGTGTGACCATGGGCAGGTTATTTCCCTTTCTGTGCCTGTGTCCCCATCCGTAAAAGTAAGCGTAGCAGCGCCGCCTCCCAGGCTCACTGTGAGGATAAGAGATCCCCTCTCTGCCTCCTAGAACCTGGTATGACACTGGCATTGTCATTTTAATGTTCTGCATGTTTAATCTCGTGCTGTCCCCTTTGGACAGAGGCCACAGAGGAGGTGGTGGTGCTCCTCCCTTTGCAGAGTGCTCTCTGCTTTTCCTCTTCACTGAGTGACGAGCAAACTTGTTATCTCCCACCCTCTGTGACCTGCAGTCAGATTTGCTTTATGGTTCAAGAGATAAGAGGAGCTGTCAAAGAATTGGTGTCAAGGCTCTGCATGGGGCAGAGTTTTGAGGAGTGATTTTTATTCGTTTGAGCCAAATATGAGAGGCAATGGCAATTTATGATTGACCTGCAACAATACAAATATCTATTGATATGTCCCAATCAGCTGTCCCAGAGAAGTGTTGTCCTCAGGTATGACTAAAATTTTATTGAAATCAGCCCAGACCTTCTGATGAGTCCCCTTCCCTTCAGTGTTCATGTTTCCGTTTGTAGAGTTTTCCCACTTAATATTTTGCCTATTTCGCTCCTCCAAGAATACTAGAATTCCTGACTGGGCTTGCCTTGATGAGACAGGGCTCTGACGACTGTCAGCGCGTCCACATTTATATATTATGTGCTGCAAGATATCACTGAGCAATTTCTTCTTGATTGCTACTGTCGGTCTTTTCAGGTTTGACAGTTTGAGAAACAAATCTCCTAGCACAAGTGCAAAGGAGACCTTGGGAAGACCCCGCCCAACCTCTTAGCATGGTCAAGAAGTGCCTGCCCAACAGGCAGGTCCAATGTGACGGGTCCCAGGGGACTCAAGAGAGTGAGGCTGAGAGTCCCGCAGGCCTGCCATGCTGCTTCCAATGACAGCATTTTGGATTTAATGCATATTTAGCAGGCAAAATAATGCACTGTGAAAATGTGTGAATGCACATTTGCCCAAGAGACTGGAAAGGCTGAGAAAAGGATTGTGAAGAACATAATGGATGTTTAAGAAACTTCCATGAAAGGAGAGAAAAACTCAAGGGAGAACATTACTGACAAAGCATAACTTGCAATTTGGGAGCTTGTACTTGAACTGGACTTTTGAACTTGTAACATATTTAGTGGCAGCCTGGCTCATTGGCCTGTAGAGCTGCTCAGAGGGGCCTGACTTCCACCCCTGAGCCATGTACTTCCACCACGTACTAACGGTCTGGAGTAGTTTCTTGATTACCATGAATCTCAGTTTTCTAATCTGTGGGAATGGGCATGTTCTATACCTCACAGGATTATTGTGAGGACTCAGTGCAAACATGTTCGTGAAGGTATCTATTGTAGTACTGTACATTAACCTTGTACAGAATAGAAGCTCAACAAGTAATCAGTTTCTCTTCTCTACCCGGTGAATTCTTCTGAGAGCTGTCATTTGCATGAATTCCTCTGTCCGGTGACTTGCATTTGGCTCATAATGCCATCATCCTTATTGCACCAACAGTTTAGAACAAAGATAATTTCCCACAGTGTGTCCTTTTAACTCTTTTGTTCCTCATCTCTCCAAAGGTGCATGAGAAACAAGACCAAGGGATAAGCAGCCTTTTTTCAGTGGGCACAAATGCCAAAGGGTGAGAAATGTGAGCTGGGTCTGCAGTTGGCTGTGACTCCTTGGGGATGACCCAGGTGTCCTATATGATTATCACCAGCTGTGTTCCAAAGAGTGGCAGGTGGGGGTGTGAAAAACCAGGCACTCTGGTTGTGGTTCAGCAGTGCTGTTTGAGCACTTGGCTAGAGAACCGCACTTTTCTGGGTGAAGCTGGGTGACCTCAGACCGGCAGAGCTGCCATTTGGTGAGGCCTATGAACATGATGGTCGTTGCAGTGTAGTGTGTGCTGACCACTGATAGAGCTTGACTCTTCGGACCTCAGTATCACTGACACAATGAGGACGTTGGATAGATAAATATTTAAGCTCTTTAACTTCTCCATGAGGGCACTAGAAGAAGACGTCACTGGCAGCTGTTTGAGGACACTGGTTGGGCGGGAGGAGGGCTGGGCTGCACGGAGGACTGACGTTGGACTATACGAAGGGGCCGTGAGGACAGCCTCGAGAGTTGGCTCTTTGGCTCAGCTTCCCAGTATTATCCATTGTGAGTCCATCTGCAAATTGATACAAGAAAGGCAGCAGGATAGGATGCGAACTAAACCATGCTGCCCCCTTATAAGGCAAATGGCAGTGAGGCACAGAGCGTAGATGTGGGTGTTTTTAGACTGACTTCGCTCAGCCATCTAAACCTTACAGGGGCTCATGGTTCGGTATACTTTGTTGCTTTTTCTTAGTTTAGTCATGCAAAAATGGAGTTGATAATGCCTCCTCTGTGGGTTTGCTTTCAGTGATGCACTAAAGGAAACGCAGTGCCTCTAACATCCAGGGCAACACTTGTTAGCTCTCAGATGGCAGCTGCTCGTGCTGTAGCTGCTGTCATCAGCATCAGGCTTCGGGATTGTGCTGGGAGCCCAGGGAGTGCCTGCATAGGATCCTGGGTACAGAGTCTAGTCAAATGCTTGGTCAAGGATCTGTCCCCCCTTTTGGGGGGTGACACCCCACCTTTGCTCTTTTCCCTCCACTCCGTTGTTTCAGAGCACGTTTCCCCTGGCCGGCTTTAGCGCTGAGACCTGCACCGTGTGCTGGAAGGGCCTGCTGGGCACACAGCCAGTCCGCTCCCCCGCTCCAAGACCCACGCCTGTTTTTCATTCCGCTTACATTTCTCATCTGTTCCTTTCGTGGCCCACTGAGGACAGGATGAGAAGTATGGTTGACAGCTGCACTAAGGAGGCATGCACATCACACCTAGAAGGGCATCTCCTGGCAGGGAGGCTGATTAGACCTGGTATTAGTCTCGGGAGAACTCTCTCTCTTCCTGATGTTTTTTAGGGCGCTTCTGCCTCATCGCCCTCATCAATAGTGGGCATGTCCGTGGCAGGGCAGCTGCCCTATTCTCGCATTATGATTTTATAATGTGTGTACCCTCTTTTCTTTACATGGGGCAGGCCCTTCAAAGTCACTCTTTAAAATCGTGAGTTAAAAACATTCTTTCACTGAATCATACTATTGTGCTGAGGTGACAGAAAGAAGCCTAAAACTTAGGAATCGTGATTGATTTTTACTCTGTGCATTACAAATCTATCAAATGGGTTTGTCTGTTTCTTAGTTAAGAATCTGTAATCCACAGAATCTAATTCCCACGTCTATTGATGAGCAATCCAATAAAATTGAATGGTAACCATTATATTCTGTTTAGGAAAATTTATCTTTATTAACCCAACCTCCTGGGGAAATATTGCTGTGAACACATTTAGTGGTTTGTTAGAATTTCTTTAGGTTTGTAATGAGCAAATGTGTTTTGGGCCAACCTGCATCCACATCCCCAGGTTCAGCATAATGTGATTTTAAGTGGCCACATCATTTACCTTTGAAAAAACGGAAGAAGCCCTGGAAAAATTAACAATGAAGAACTGTGCCATAACAACTGCTTTCAACAATATAAAATCTGCTGATAGATTATGGGGAGGTTTGGGGATGTTTTGGATGTAGAATGAAAAAATAAGATTTCTATGACTTCTTTATTGCTCTATTGATTTTTGGGGGGAGGTGGGAAGGTTGCTTTTGTTTTTTTTTAAATTTTATTTTATTTTTTTACAGAGAGAGAGAGTCAGAGAGAGGAATAGATAGGGACAGACAGGAACACAGAGAGATGAGAAGCATCAATCATTAGTTTTTTGTTGCGACACCTTAATTGTTCATTGATTGCTTTCTCATTTGTGCCTTGACCGTGGGCCTTCAGCAGACTGAGTAACCCCTTGCTCGAGCCAGTGACCTTGGGTCCAAGCTGGTGAGCTTTGCTCAAACCAGATGAGCCCACACTCAAGCTGGCGACTTCAGGGTCTCGAACCTGGGTCCTCCGCATCCCAGTTCAACGTTCTATCCACTGCTCCACTGCCTGGTCAGACTTGGAAGGTTGCTTTTAAAAATGATGTTTACCTTTACTTGAAGGACAGTTTAACACTTTCCTCTCTGTATTTCTCCTCCACTCTCTACCCCCAGGTGGCGCTTATGAGGTCAAACAGCATCGATTCTTCCGTTCCTTGGACTGGAATAGTTTGCTGAGACAGAAGGCAGAATTCATTCCCCAGCTAGAATCCGAAGATGACACAAGTTATTTTGATAGTACGTGCATATCTGACATAGAGCATTGCAGAAAAATAGCTCTACTTCTCTTAGAACCTTCCAGTCTAGAACCTATGAGTTCTTAAACATAAGGTTGCTTTGATACAGAAACCAATAATGAAAATACCAAAGTTAGAAGCTGGCATTCTGAGTAATCGGAGCTCTTTCCTCACATTTCTCTGTAGCTCGGTCCGAGAAGTATCATCACATGGAGACCGAGGAGGAAGATGACACAAACGATGAAGACTTTAACGTGGAAATAAGGCAATTTTCCTCGTGTTCACACAGGTTCTCAAAAGTAAGTGAAATGTAGGTCTCGCTGAGGGTCCCTGCCACCGGCCAGAGGGTCGGTGCCCTACAGTGGGACACAGTTGTAAAAAGCACCTGCAGTATTATGGAGGTTGGGATCTCCTATACTTAAAATTTCATTTTCTTTAGGAAAAGTGACCTCACCATCTTATTAATCCAGAACCCCTATCCCTCAGTAGTATATTTCCCTGTTGCATTCATATCTTATTTTCTTGGAGGCACAGACTTGCCCCTCAGAGTCCTGTCTCGGGAGTACCTCATAGCCATGCATAGGCTCTGCATGCCCTGGGGTAGCTCAGGGCCAGGCTGTGGAGGCACCCCCCCCCCTTCTTTCCTGTTCTGATAAAGAACGCTGTGCTCAGTGGCAGAGCCTTCTCCTAGTGCTACATGGACCACAGCACAAAGAAGAAGGCTTAGTCCTTAACATGAGTTAAGACCCTCGGGCAGAGTTGCTTGTAGAATGAGAAAGTCTGCTAACCAATAACAGAAAAATGTAAGTTATATTAAAGAGCCAGTGGGGAGTGAGACTAGAATTTGGGAAATGGTAGGAGATAGTACAATTGATGTTTGAGAAAGATGCCTTTTTTTTTTTTTTTTTTTTTGCTGGTCAAGTAAGATTAAAACAAACAATCAAAACAAAGAAACCTGATATTTCTGAGACAGGGCACCGGGCCCTGGGAAGATGGAGGTGGACGTAGAAGGCACCCGACTTCCCTTCGCTATTTTCAGTAGCTGTGTGTTTGCTGCTGCGATGACATTTTCACTATTGCTGTGTAGCTCTTCTATTACATTTAGTGATTTTAGTGTTCTGTATCTTTTTCTAAGTGACTACCAAGAATGCCCCTGTAAATTGACCGGCACAACCTCCTGTGTTTGTAGGAAGGGCTTAGAGAGGTGGGCATTTCCCTGGAGGGTGTGGGGGCAGGTCTGCCCCAGAACCAGGACCTGAGTGTTGAGCGTTGATCTCACCGAGTGCTGGCTTTCCCCAGCACCTGTTCTCTGACTCATCAAAGCCAGCCGCTAGGCTCTGTTTCCTTCCTGCTGTCTCATGTTTTTAGCCACTTTCCTCCTAACCCCAGTAGAGGTAGGTGGTCTAAGGGCCATTGCTACAAGAGCAGCTAAAAACTGAGGTGGGCAGTAGGAAGTGCTTCCTGGGCTGGGCTCTCAGCTTCCTAATTACGTTACATCTTTCCGGTGGCATACCAGAGGTCTCGGGTTTGATACCAGAGGTTTCGGGTTTGCCTAAGCTCTGATCCCCTTCAGAAATCCCAGTACCAACATAGGAAGCCGCCTGCCTGTATATGTGATTTATAAGCTGAGCAAATACCTCTGACTCACAACCAAATATGGACTGCATCTCCCCCCCCACGCGCACACACACTTTTTTTTATTATTTATTTATTTATTCATTTTAGAGGA
The DNA here is from genome assembly GCF_036850765.1 of Saccopteryx bilineata. Taxonomy (NCBI): domain Eukaryota; kingdom Metazoa; phylum Chordata; class Mammalia; order Chiroptera; family Emballonuridae; genus Saccopteryx; species Saccopteryx bilineata. The sequence continues at coordinate 262,335,457 of NC_089490.1, read as the reverse complement.
GAGAGAGAGAGATTGAGAGAGAGAGACAAACAGAAGGGGGGGAGGAGCAGGAAGCTTCAACTCCCATATGTGCCTTGACCGTACAAGCCCAGGGTTTTGAACCGGCGACCTCAGCATTTCCAAGTCAACGCTTTATCCACTGCGCCAACACAGGTCAGGCTACACACACACTTTTGAAACAGGTCATTTATTTTTCTCTTTGCACTCAATTTCAATTCATTTTTCTCCTTCCTACTTCTAACTGGTGGCCACTAAGTATTTTTCTCCGGTTTTCTTTTTCTGACTGACTTCATGGCTAATGAGTAACCTGAGGTGTGCCTAAATCCCCAGACCTAGAGCCCCAGAGCCTCTCTGGGCTTGTAAGCAGACAGAGTTCATTATCAGAGCGATGAATTCATAGCTCCCCACAACACAGAAAAGAAAGAAAAATTATACATTGACCGTTCATCTCAGGACTCAAGTAAACAGTATTAGAAAATACCTTCTGGACATGCAGTCTCAGTTCAATCTCAAGTCATAGCTCAGGTTTCTCTCCTGAGATCTGGGTATTTTTCCTGACAGACTCTGTGAAGAAGACATGAGTGAGCACTGACTATTTGCCTTCCAGGTTTTCAGCAGTATAGACCGAATAACGCAGAACTCAGGAGAGGAGAAGGAAGACCCTGGGGACAAAACCAAAAGCACGACTGTACCCTCCACGGAAACGCTGAGCTGGAGTTCGGAGTATTCTGAAATGTATGTGAGACGCCTGTTAAGAACTATAAGCAGTAGCGTGAGTAGCAATCAGTGAACAACTAAAGTGACGCAACTGCGAGTTGATGCTTCTCATCTGTCTTCCTTCCCATCTCTCTCTATCTCTCAATATTTAAATAAAAAAGAAAAGAAAAAAATATAAGCAGTAGCTACCACAGCTGTGGTTCTTAAAGCTGAATGTGCATCAGAGTGACCTGGAGGGCCTGTGAAGACACAGGATGCTAGTCCCCTCCTCGGAGTTTCTGACCCAGATCTGGGATGGGGGCCGAGAACGTGAATCTCTTCACAAGGTCCCAGGTGCTGCTGATGCCACAGGTCTAGAAGCTGCACTGTAAGAACCACTGCTCTAGGCGGGTCTCGGTTAGGCTTCTGTAAGTTCCATTTTACCTGGTTTCTTACAGAATGCACCCTGAACGGTTTCCTGGTGTATATATAAATATATATACACAACTTGTTTTTGTTTTCAATTAAGGCAACAGTTATCCACATCCAACTCTTCCGATACTGAAAGCAACAGACATAAGCTCAGTTCTGGCCTGCTTCCCAAACTGGCTATTTCAACAGAGGCAGAACAAGACGAAGCTGCTCCCTGCCCCGGAGACCTCCATGAGGAGCCAGAAAAGCCAGCCCTTCCTCCTACTGAGTGTGCTCAGGAGGAGCCCGAGGTCACAACCCCAGCCAGCACCATCAGCAGCTCTACCCTGTCAGGTAAGCCCTGGGCATGGTGACTGCCAGCAAGCACCGTCCCGGCTGTGACTGTGGGTGCTCAGTCCCGGGACTGCCCTGTCCAGCTGTGTATGGGTGATGATGTTTTATGCTTCTAGACTCCAACCTCTTGGGCTTGGGGGATGAGCCCCTAAGAACTAAGATCGGGTGTCACGGACCCCTCCTCAGTGCCCGACCATACAGCAGACCATTCTTGCTGGTCTCGGTGGGATCCAGCAGGGACAGTCCGAACACACGAAGGGAACATGCTCTCTGTTGTTGCCGCGAAGGCCTGTCTCGTGGTGGGTGCCTCTAACTCAAAGTTAGGAGTAAGGGACGGTATCGAATAGTCCAGTGGTCCAAATTACCCTAAAAAATGTCTTGCATCACCTGTAAGGTATAGCAAAAGCCACCTTTTCCTCTTGCATTGAAATAGATGGTAGAAATGGAGTTAGTTTTTTGTTAAGGGGACAAACTGAGCAACGTACGTCTCCACACCAGAATCTCAGTGGGTGAGGCAGTGTGCTTACAGCTGTGAGATTCATGGATGTCTCCTGTGCATCTGGGATGGAGAGTGGGGAGGTCAGTCAGAAGTACCGACACAGTTCAGGTTGGTATTTTATGTGCATATGAAACTACTCTGCTGCAGACAAAAGTTACCTTCCCGATCTCGGAGTAATTGGAGTAAGAAATTCCTGAGACCACTTGGACTCTTTGAGAGGCAGCCAGGGGCTTGTGCCTTCTCTGTGGGAACACTTCATAATGTTACTTTTGCATGAAGTACTATCCTGACAACAGAAACAGTGTCTTCGTGGTAAATGCTTAATACATCATAGGTAACTTGCTGGTCCTCATCACATAATCAAACTTTCACTTCCTTCAGAGTGAGCCCATAAGGTGCATTTAAAATGGCATTTGGTTTATCAAAGTTTTATGCACAGCTCATCCTTCTACGAAGCAATGTACATTTATGCTTTTCTAAACAAATAAAACATGAAAATGACTTATGGTTGCTATAATAAATGTTTTCATTAAGTCATATTCAATGTTATATTGATAACCATGAGTATTCCAAGATTTTTTCATGAAAAAATGTTAAACTCACTGAATATTCATAGAGTAAATTTCTTTTTAAAAAATCATTTTAAGCTCTGGCTGGTTGGCTCTGTTGTAGAGTGTCAACCCAGGGTGTGGATGTCCCAGGTTTGATTCCCATTGACGGCACACAGGAGAAATGACCATCTGCTTCTCCTCTCCTCCCCCTCCTCTCTCTCTCTCTCTCTCTCTCTCTCTCTCTCTCTCTCTCTCTCTTTCTTCCTCTTCCTCTCCCTCAGCCATGGCTCAACTGATTCGAGCATGTTGGCCCTGGGCACTAAGGATGGCTCTGTGGAGCCTCTACCTCAGAAGCTATAAAAATAGCTCTGTTGCGAGCATCAGCCCCAGATGAGCAGAGTATCGGACCCACATGGGGTTTGCTGGGTAGGCCCTGGGGCACATGCAGGAGTCTATATTCTGTCCTCTCACTTAAATTACAAAAAAGGAAAAAATCATTTTAAGAAAATAAATTTCATAGGCTGGTTTTATACTAGCCTCATTAAAAAGAGCAGGGGAGACATCACTATCACAAAGGTGGTTTTCCCAGGACGAGACTTATCCATTACACTCCAATATGCTGACCTTTTTGATTTTCCCAAATGTGGGAAACTTGACTGCATAATTCATGGTAGTGGGGACTTTATTCACACTCTCTCCTGGGGTGGGGTGGGGGGTGACAGGGTGAAAGTTTGGTTCTAGGAAGGAGACTTGACTTGGGTAAACATACAATGCAATATATACATTGTGATGTATTACAGAACTGCACACCTGAACCCTATAATTTTATTAACCAATGTCACCCCACTAAATTCAGTAAAAAAGTGAAAACAAATAGATTCTATAGAGGAGTTTCATATGTACTTATAGTTTATCATGGGGAAAACATTGTTACGTGTGGTTTTTTCTCTCCCTTCACCTCAGTTCTGTTTCCATTAGAATAATTCCACTTGTCCTGACTCTAAAATGCAAAAAGAATAGGAGTGTAGAAATAGTGTAGAAACGGCATGGTAATCTAGGACCCTGGACCATTTTTCGTCCATCTTGGTAATCAAATCAAATGTAGCTAACTCAGTATTTTATATTTCCAGTTACTAAGTTTATTTTAGTTTAGTTTCTTCATTTATTTTCTTACTCTGAATAGAGTATTTTTACCTCCACTTAAAATTTATTCTTAACATGGTAAATTGTTGATGATCTCTTAGTCTCTTTACCTTACTATCAGAAAGGTAGGAGGTAAGGGGAGGGGAATGGTGTCTAATATTTGATAGATGACTTTCATAATTAAAAAAAAATCTGCCTAGGTCCTGCCATGCATTTTGATTAACAGATTCAAACCACCTTTCTCTCTGGCTCCCCTTACACTCACTAAAAATAATCAAAGACCTTGGGGGCTGCACGGAGTCGAGAGATGAGCTGATTTGCTCATAGCCAAGGGTAATTAGGGAATCTGAGAGCCGTGACTGCAGTAAAATTAAATTTGTTGATTTTTATCTTGCTCTGCCATCAAAAAGAAAGAACCCTTGACATTTCTAGAACATTAAGGTGATATTATCCACCGTTGGCAGAAAAGAAGCTCACGCTTGCAAACAGTGCCGTGACCTGGGATGGGGGAGGCGAGAGGGGAGACGGGTGGAACGCCGTGTTCTCACGCCAGGTGTCGGGGTCCCAGTGCTACACCTGGTTCTCTTCCTCTCGTGACCTCCTAGCACTTGAAAGAAGGGAAAAGTAAAAGTCATGGTGTCTTAGGTGTAGTGCTCAATCGCATCCAACAAATTATTCATTGTAAAGAGATTCGGCTTTTCATTTTTTACTTGTCAGTGATCTTATCCAGACCAAATTAGAAAGGAGAAGGGGGGGGGGGTTGTAGCTTACACAGAAGTAAGCTAAAGGTTTCGGAGGTGAGATGTTTGACTTGTGAATCAGTTTTTACCAAGCCCTTCAGCAATAGATTTCTTTATTTAGAGTGAATAGAATAGATGTACTGTTAAGTGAGATTGAGATTGGCGTAGAGAAAGGTTGTTGATACTTGCCTTAAAACTGTCTTCCTTTGTAGGTCCGATGGGTGTAGATGGAAGTCCATGGATCTTTCCTGTCCCCGTAGCACAATAGAAGGGCACGAACTGGGCTGTGCCCAAGCCTACTCTCCCAAAGCACAGGCTTCCCTTAGCTTGGACCCCCTTCTAGAGTCTGTGCCACTTCCTGTGAACTAGGGCCAGACTCCAGCTGTGCAGTCGAGCAGTGCTTATGTAGCAGTGTGACAGAGATGTTCGTTGGGTCTAATTAAGCCTAACTCTTTCCATGGCAAAGAATGTCGTATGGTCAGCACTTTAAAATGTGCTGGCTGGTCTTTCAAAAGATCATTTATAATGGTATTAAATTCTCTGTATGGATTATATATCTTGAGGTGATGATAGTGTACATGATTTATTAAAGCAGAGGCTTATAATATAGCATTTAGAAGTAAAAATAAAATAAGCATTTTTTTTTCCTGAAAGAACAGAGATGTATTATCAGTGATTTTAAAAAGAAAGAAGAAAGACCCTGATAGCCTGTGGAGGAACAGCAGTGGATCCCAGAAGGGAGGCCGTCCAGCTTCTCTCTGGGGGACTCAGCATGTCTCCCTGCCCGAGAACTATCTTCCTCGGGGTATGTGCAGTCCCCGGACCCACATTTCTGCATTCTTTTAGGTGGTTATATTCTCTTCTGATCCTCTGCTGAAGGAGGTCCTTATTTTTATAACTAAGAATAACTCTTTCAGTGTACATTAAAAGTTAATAAAATTTAAAATAAGAAACGGCTGGCTTAGAGGGGAAAGGGTCTTTTTCCCACTGGTCTAGTAACTGTAGGGCAGATCAACAGATACAACACACCATCTAGATTAAAAGCTGGGAAGGTGTAGTGAGCCATTGAGTAATGGAACCCGTGATATCCTTTATCTTGTCCTATGAGATGTACAAGGAGCTTAGAGTGAAAGGTGTGAGACGTCAAAGGAGGCACGTCAGGGACTTTTCCGTAAGTTATGTGCCTAAGCCAAGTGAGAGGTGTGTATTAGAAAGAGGGGAGGATGTAACACAAACTGAAGTCCACATGAAGTAATTAAATGATGCTCATATATCAAAAACCATTATGAACAGCATTCCTAGCGATGGCCATAGTTATCAGAGGATAGCAGACAGTAGGCGGTCATGGAGTTCATAAGGTGATATTTGCTTCATAGCATGGTGGAGTTGGGGGAGGAGTTGTCTCTACATGGGTTATAAACTACAGATTCTAGAAAGTCCGTCATCGATTGAAAATCAGCAGACTCAGTATGCAAGTAGAATGAAACCTGAATTGACCCCTCTGTCTGTCATCTTTCCTTCTCCACGTCACCTTCTCAGACCAGTCATGTGTTTTGATGTTTGCTGACACCGTCTGGATCAAGAACCACGTTGGGAGTATGTCTCCCAGTGTTTGTCCTTCCTTCTCTCTCTTCCCCTCTTTCCCCACCTCTCCTATCCCAGATTTTCTTGAACGTGTTTATCCCTTCTTCTTTGTACAGTTGGCAGTTTTTCAGAGCACTTGGATCAGATAAATGGACGGAGCGAGTGTGTGGACAGTACAGATAATTCCTCAAAGCCATCCAGCGAACCCGCTTCTCACATGGCTCGTCAGCGCTTAGAAAGCACAGAAAAAAAGAAAATCTCGGGGAAAGTCACAAAGTCCCTTTCTGCCAGTGCTCTGTCCCTCATGATCCCAGGAGGTAGAGAGACGTCTGCTCGCATGAACCTGTGTGATATGTGCATGTGGCTTCCCCTGCCCCAGTTTGGAATGCTGATGGAAGAGCAAGATTGTCTGAGCAATAAGGAAGGGGTCCCCGCCCAGCCCTCCAGAGCTCCTCCCCACAGCCCCCCGAGCTCCTGGAGAGCTCGTGTGCCTCGCTGCTTCCCGCATCCTTCCGAATCAGGAGATGGGGCAGCCTTTCTTCCCACAAAGCCTTGTTTCTTTTATTTGTTGTCTTTCCTTTTCTTTTCTCCCCCTTCCAAGTTAAGTCATCAAGTTCCCTCCTGAAGAATTTTCTCTCCTACATGGTACATCATTTATATACTTTACAGAACTGTTTATAGCAACTGTGTTGGAAAACTAAGTATAGTTTTTCTCATGTAATTAATGAGGAAGTAGACACAGAAAACATACGTTTTTATTTCTGGGGATGCAGAAACTCACAGACAGCACTGAAGTTATAAGTTTCCCCAGCCCTGTCTGTTGAGCTATGCTTCCTCCTACTGGTAGTCAAATAGTTTTCTGCCCTGTATTAGGAAACAGGGCTTGGTTATAGTTTCGTTGAGTTGCAGTATTTTTCTATCAACCTGATTTTGCCTCTAGTAATCACTGAGTCCAGTGATTTTGCTGGCAGAGATGAAATATACACACTAGGGGTGGTGGTGACTTATCACTCAAGTGACAGCAGTAGAGTAGAAGTGACAATTGAATTATATTACAGATGGCTTGCATGTGGAAGAATCCAGACCATGTATAAAAGAGATTGTTTACATTTTTTGAAATTCAAATTTGTGCAGAAAAAAACTGGGTATCAACAAATGCTCATTTGGGGGTTGCGCTCACTCTATTCTGTTCTCTGGGAGGCATCCCATTTAGCACCATAAAGCGAACACCCGTCTCCCTAGTTTGGGCAGCTACTCACACCCAAGGGCCATGGCCGCAGTGCAGTGCAGTCAGGAAGGCGGGAGTGACCTGGTCCAGTCCACTTTTGGAAGCTGGTGATAAAGCCCATATCTTGGTAAAGTAGGGCAGTCACTCAGCTTGGGACGATAAGGGAAACAAACTGTCATGAAGTAAAGGATCCAGGCCTGGGCTGTCCGCAGTCTGGGCCTGTGTATCCGCCCCGTCTTCTTTCCACTTGCATGTGTTGAAGTCCCTTGCCCACCAGTGTATGTCTTTCCATCTGCCCTCTTCGTTAGACGGAAGGTAGCCAGCCAAAGAGCACCGAGATGCCACATGACATCAGGGAGTGCGGGGGCGTGGATAGTGACACAGCAGCTCATTGTTCTACTCGGGACAGACCTAAGAATTGGAACAAACGAGGGTAGATACTTCCAGCGCACTGTGGCCGCTGGCTGCTGACCACACCGGCGAGTCTTCGGAGCGCTGGCAGTTTGTAGCCTGGCTCCGACTGAGCTCACCATTAAACCTCAGTCTCTCTTGTAGATTCTTCTTTTCTCAGACACATAGCATGCAGTTTCACATGACCAGTGAAAATCTGTTTAGATTCACATAGCTGGAACATTGATACAAACTATAAATTAGAAGATGTTTGCTTTTAAAACAAGGAAAACAGAGTAGAATCAGTGTTTTGGAATGTGAACTGAATTCCTCTTAACATTTCTCTATTTCTCCTGCATTGTCTTCTCAGAAACCTTACTAAAATGCAGGTGATATATGAAGAGAATCACTTATAACCATAGTGATGAGGGATTCTTTTATAAAGAAGTTGCCATTTTAGTGCTTTTTAGATCCAGGTTTGTTTGTTTTTTTTAATCAGTAGTAGTTTAATAATACTGTAAAGAGCAGCTGATAAATTAAAACTTTCTTTCCTGGTCATCGGTGTTTGGAAAGGACCCTGTTAAAGTGGTTTAGGGCAAGATTTGGAGCCTAAGAATCTTTCACTCTGTCCACAGTGTTCTCTATGGGGTGCACTTGAAATTCATGCATTTTGATTTACTTCTTTAATTAAAATAAAATGCATTAAACAATATCACAGCGAGAGAGGAGTTAAGTTTTGCATGTGTTTTAATTAGCATAAAGAACTAAGAAATTATAACTTTAGGTTATTAAATGAAAGCTAGTTGAAATAGAGACACTTTCGAAATTCCCTTGACAGGCTTCTGTGTTGAAACCCATACTACTTACCAATAGAAATATTTTTACATTATTTCTTCTATATTTTTCTATTAGAAACCAATGAATTTGTTTGCAGCCCTGCTCCCAACCCCAGCAGGGCTGACACGGGGTGTCTTGGCTGCATGCATGTTTGTGTAGGCCCTGATCAGTGTGCGTGACTGGCTTCTCTGTTGCAGATATGTTTGCTGTTTCCCCCCTGGGGAGTCCAATGTCTCCCCACTCCCTGTCCTCGGACCCTTCCTCGTCACGGGATTCCTCTCCCAGCCGAGATTCTTCAGCGGCCTCCGCCAGCCCCCACCAGCCCATCGTCATCCATAGCTCAGGGAAGAACTACGGTTTCACCATCCGAGCCATCCGGGTGTACGTGGGAGACAGTGACATCTATACAGTGCACCACATCGTCTGGGTAAGGCCAGCAATCGCTCCTCCTCGTCCCTCTTCACTCCCAGCCAGACTGGGGAATAGATGGGTTGGCTGAGACAGAGCCAACGGCAAATGTGTGTTCTCTGCAGCTGGCATTTGTTCACCTGTCCCATTTCCTTTAGCGCTCATTCCTTTTACCTATATGGTACAACGGAACTTAGCAAAAATGGATCTTTTCTCATAGTCTGTCCAGTTCTCACATTTGATTGTCCGGTCTTTGTACCAAGCTGATAGAGTCAAAGACAGTCCTATATCCATCCTTTTTTTTTATTATTCTTTATTTTTAAAGGCAAAAAAAAAAAACCCTACTTTTTCAAATCACCTGTATTTTTTTTTTAAGGAACCATAGGAATGCTCCTGTTTTAGGATGATGACAGTAGAACTATACTGCTCACAAAAATTAGGGAATATTTCAAAATGAATATGCAACGATAAAAAAAAGCATTTGATTTTTTTTTATTAAACAAGAACATCAGAAAAGCAAATGACAAGTCAAAGAAAGTTTGATTATGCAAATGATATGCAAAACCAACTTTTATTTCATTGGTGAAGATGCACTATACAAAAGGCTGAAAGTACCGGAGTATCTGCACAATCCCTGCTCCCCTAATTTTTGTGAGCAGCGTAGTAACCATGCCTTTTTGATTTCCTCTTAGGAGCTTAGAATCATTTGCTAATTGACTCAGAATAGTCTGCCACTAGAAACAGTAGGCATTCGGGTTGTCATTTGTTTGCTTACAAATGTATCCTCTCCTCTTGGACTGTAGAATGTAGAAGAAGGAAGTCCAGCCTGCCAGGCAGGCCTGAAGGCCGGGGATCTGATCACACACATCAATGGAGAACCAGTCCATGGACTTGTCCACACAGAAGTAATAGAGCTCTTGCTAAAGGTATTGCCTTTTACATGTTATAGCCATATAGAGGAGGCAGGCAGTCGGAGGACCTGGGACCATGTATTCTATAACTGAGTTCTAGAACTCATCTCTGGGATACCCCTGCACACACCGTCTTATCACTGAGAATGTATTCGGTTGTCCCACTTTTCATGTTAAGGAGAAAAATATGAATTCTCTGGTTCTATATCATGAAAAACATACTCTTATACGTGCATAATCACTTCCTAATTTAACTTGGCTTCTTATCTGAGTTACAGATAATAGGAGTTCTCTTTGTTTTATGTGTGTCACATAGGAAAATCTGGAAATCCGCTAAAGTTGATTTTCTTTAGGAACATTTGGAAGGTTTTTTTTTCTTTTTATTCAGTGAGAGAAGGAGAAGCAGAGAGACAGACTCCCACATGCACCCCAACTAGGATCCACCTGGTAAGCCCACCAGGAGGCAGTGTTCTGCCCATCTGAGGCATTGCTCTGTTGCAACAGAGCTATGCTTAATGCCTGAAGCAGAGGCCTGGAGTCATCCTCTGCACCCAGGGCCAACTCGCTCCAGTTGAGCCATGGCTGCAGGAGGGGGAAAAAGAGAGAGAGAAAGGGAGAGAAGGGTATAGGGGAGGGGTGGAGAAGCAGAAGGGCACTTCTCCTGTGTGCCCTGACTGGTAATCAGACCTGGGGCATCCACACTGTACCACTGAGCCAACGGGCCAGGGCCACATTCAGGAGGTTTTATTCCAGTATAGTAGAAGACAAAGTGGTATTAAATTGTGGCGTCTGACCTGGAAGTTTAGCCTGAGAGTTGGATTTCCTTGGAATGACAGAATTGTGAATATAAACACATATACTCTAAGTTATATAAATAGGTGGTAATGGAAGAAGGGCTTCTGGCAATCATTAGGCCTCCCCCCATACACACACACAAATGACTTTGAATAGAGACCAATTTCTATTTAGAACTAAGCGGAACAAAGCCTGCGGGTAAGAAGAGCACAGGGAGCCCGAAAGGAGTGCAGAGGGGACATCTTCCGTGGATCCTTTGCTTTTTGAGTTACTTGCTTTGCCAACTGCTGGCTCTAGAATATAAAGTTGTAGCTCCAAATATAGATCTGATTAAAACAAATAAAGTTGAATTAGTTTGATATTACATTTTTTTTTAGAAAGTAGACTAGTTTTTCTGTGATTAGAGACTAGTTTCTCTAGTTGTAGGATTGTTTTACAGATCAACAGGTTTTTGGATGGCCTCTTGCTTCGTGAGCATTGTAAGAACCTAGCAGGCATGAAGGTATGAATCAGAGCTTCAGATAATCTGAGGCCTATTGACAGAGCATAGACGTCTAAATAACGTGCACTCAGACCATTTCCAGAACACTGCATGAGGCAGGTACCATAGTAGAAGTTAGTAATGGGATTTAAGACACAATCCTTGCCCTCAAGAATTGTGGAACATGCAGAGCATGTGTAAACACATAAAATGTAACTAAGTGAATTATTCAGGGCTCTAGCAGAAGGAGGAATTTCATACTTTTGGAGAAAACATTCTTGTGAGTAGGACGAGGCATCACAGGGAAATGACCTGTAACTGGAACTTGAAAGGAAATGAGGAATGCAGGAGGTGCCCCAGGGAAGTGGGTGTGTAAAGCCTTTCAAAAGTGAGCTCAGTTAGGTGACCATTTCCCTTCCTTCTCTGCCGTCCCCCCAGGCCGCACAAGAGAATCTTCAAAAGATTCTGAGTCTGGCCTTGGTTCCAAGAGTAGTAATAGCATATGTGCTCAGAGGTCCATTGTGAAATAGATTGTATAAAAGTTATTGCCATTGATTATTTCACAGCATTAATGAGATTTTGGTCTTGAGCTCAGGTCCAACACAGGCTCAGAGCTGGATTTGCTGTCATCTACGCTCACATGGTATTCCTCTAATGCCAGCCAGCTTTCTCACAAATATATGCTATCGATCACCAGAGGGATAGGAGTGAATGCCTGGAGAACACTGCAGAGCCACAGGCAGTGCTAGAAATCAGCTGTGGTCATGCTGAACACAGCCAATCTGACAGCAGCCCTGCAGGAGAGATGCAGAATTACAATGAAAACTTCCCACGTAATCCCCACATTTAGCCAGATTCTGGTATATAAGTGGGTACTCAATAAAATGTTCATGGAATTGAGGTGAACTCTGGGGTTGTGGTTTGCTTGCTGTCCAAAAGTTATCATGGGAGGAGCCAAGTACCACACAACTACTTTTGTCGTGACTTGACTCCTAACCTGTTGTATATGCCTTTCAGTTTGGTAAATAAAAGCCGTAAGGTGCATGGAGGCAGTTCACCCTTTTGCAATATGGCTAATGAGCAGAAATGTGCTGCTTCTGGTACCTACCTGGATCTAGTTTCATTCACCATCTATCTGACAATGCTCTCTGCCCAGCTGGCCTGGAACAACCCTCTCTGAGTGTCCAAGCAGTGGGAGACAGAGAAGGACTGCTGAGTTTGAGATCCCTTAGCTGTGAAAGTCCCTCAGGATGACCTCAGAACTCCCCAAGACAAAATTCAAGGAAAGATACAAAGATGAGTGTGTCTGACTAGTTGCTTCTCCCACAGTGCCAATCCTGAGTTCTAGGGTGCCCTGTTGTGGGCTCACAGATAGACCCTTTGTAAGGGGTCAGGGAAGGTTTGGGGGGCAAGGGAGGGGAATTTGTCCCTATGTCTACAATATCCAGTATATGAGCCATCCCAGTGGACGAGGGACCGCAAAGGTGGGCCGACAGAGGTGCTGTTTGTCCTTGAGTTTTTCTAGGAGCTCACTTTGACCCTTTGTTTTAATAATATGTCTGTGTTTTGATAGGTGAGCTTCTCTTAGTTGTCATCAATCCTGCTCGATCTTTTCTGTACCTTGGCATCAGTAATTAAAGGAAGGTCAGGGGGATTTTTACATGGTTACATGGGTTGGCCCTCTTCATTCTTTATAACCGCATTCTGTTCTATGCAGTGTAGCGTCTGCCACAGCATATCGTTATATCATTTTATATTTCCACTCTTAAAATCATTAGAAATAATAAACCGAATTATGTAGCTTTAGAAAATACGTGTTTATTTTGCTGAGACGTAATTTTTCATTTTCATCATTTATTTTATGAAATATTCTGATATGATTCTGAATCTCAATACTTTTCTTCCTGATTCTGTGACATTTGAATATACATTTCTCCTAGCGGTCTCTGGCAAGGTCTCTTGGCAGAATCACACGATCCCACTGATCACACAATTGCATTTGTATCATCTGGTTACAGAGTGCTTTCATTCCTGCATCTAGTCGATGTGTGTCTCTGAAATCGTGTAGACATGCTATACTGGAGATCCATTGGCACCCTCTGGAGCCGTGGCGTGCTCTGTCACAGATCCAAGCAGAAGATCCTGCCTATTGCTCATAAAGGAAGCACTCAAGAAGAGTAACCAGTGTAACGAAACAAAGAGGATACAAGGGATTTAATTACCTTCCCAGTGAACTGTGTAATTGTGCAGCTTTCTTCCAAGTTCACACAGCGATCCTCTACAGAGTGTGGAGTGACTGGTACCAACGCTGGGCTCCTTTGTGCCGTCACTGGCGGGACATCAGGACGGTAGCTGTGTTTGGTGTTCTTGGATGCTGTCTGCATGATGTTTATATTTACAAGCTTCTTTACAAAATCTCATGGCACCCTTAGAAAAAGGAGGGAGAGCCATCACGTAAGGCTGCATGTAAATATTTAGAAATACATTATAATATTTATCATTTGGATTGTGAACATAGCATATTCCATGTTTGTTTCACAGCTTCCCTATAATGCTGGATGGAGACCATATTGACCCAGTCTTGGCCCCTGCTCACATGATAGCCTACCTGGCTAAACCTCTCTAATCCAGGAAAGTCTACACAGCCAGGTTGCTTTCTTGAGATAACATTAGTTTAAATCCCCAATGCATAAGACAAGACAAGCCCTAAAACTTCATCAGTCCCTGCTTCAAAATTTTTATTTCCATGAACTCTGGAACCTCTGAATACTGAAGTGGGGACCGTCAAGATAACCTCATTATTACCATCCTCACATCACTGCTGAGCCCCTGAAATGTGCAGAGTATTGCACTAAGTCCTGCAAGGGTCCCACCAAAAATGCCACATAAGACTGACAGGAAGTGGAGGATGCTTTACATAAATAAGCTCAGGTAATCCTCACACCCTGGGAGGTAACGGCTATGAATAAAAGAGCCCTCATTTTATAGATGAAGAGATTGAAGCCTAGAGGTCAGCCAAGCAGCCCGCGCTTATCCGCTAGGAAGGAGCAGAAGAGGATTTGCACCCCTGCAGGTCCACTTTCAAGTGTTCCACCAGCATGTTCCCACATTCGGTTCTCCAGTTGCCGGTAACTTACCATCTGATGCCACGGGGAAAGGCAGTGGCAATTCCAGGCTACAACCAGTGTGTTAAACGTAAAGAATAAACTGTACCTGTGGCCCCAGTTCTGAAGGAGCGATGGCCTTCCACCAGGGTGTACAGGCGTGAGGAGTTAGGGGTCACCCGTACAGGACGATGAAGGCTGGTATTTCGTATGGGAAGGAGAGGCAGGGCAGTCTAGGCAAAGCAAAGGGAGTGCATAGAAACACGGGGGCAAGAGAGCGCCAAGTGCCTGGGGTGCACAAGTAAACCGTGTGGCTGGAGCCTGGGCTCAGAAAAGGGATGGACTGTGCTAGCTGGCTGGGGCTGGATGGTGGAGGGCGTGAATTAGGGCAAGGGCACAGCTACGCAGGGAGGTCGCCATTCCCCATGTGCATTCTACAGAGAAAGAAATGCGGAAAAAGTCTAGTTCAAGAGATACTCCAGGCCAACAGATAACTAAATGGGGAGCCAGATTGAAAGAAGAGATTGGATAGACCGACTTCTGCTACTGTGTTCAGTTCAGCCAGCTGAAAATAATTTCCCTCCCACTGTGCACTAATCACACAAATAGTTTAAAGTAAAAGAGAGCTAACTGAACGTTTAACAGTCTGCTGGCCCCATTTTTTGTTATTTTTAAACCAGGACCACAGAACCTCTCTGGTAGGAGGTTGCTCGTTCTCCAAAGGAATGTATTGAACATGAGCTGTGTGTAAGCAGCTCTCCCTGTGGCTGATGGATCCACCAGGGGGCAGGCTTGCCATTTCTCACCTGTTCACGAAGTCATCTTTCCGGCACTTACATTTTCAGTCATTAGTGTTTCTAACCAGATATTGCTACTTGGCATCTTCCGTGTCTGTATTTCCCCTTAGGGACACTACCTCTTCCTGTAGTTCCCTAAGTCTAGCTGCCTGTCCTCTGGAACAGCCATATGTAGCAACAAGGAAGAGAAAACCAGGATTGGTTTTACAGGCCAAGGGGCCGTTTCTACAGAGTCCAGTGATGTCCTGTGATCTAGCATTCCTGGTTGTAACTATTTTCTGACACCTGTTCAGCATTCATATTTATTTTATAAAATGTTTGTGATCTTTTTATGTCTTCTTAATGTCTTCTTGACAGTCTGATGCCCTGTTTGTTCCTCCTGTCAATCAGTGCCTGGTTCTCTCACCTCCACTTTCCCTCAAGTTGGGAATGAGAGAGGCGGTGGGGGCAGGGCAGACAGGTTTGGGCTCTTCCACTGGGTGCTGTGACCCCAGGAAGGAAGAATCGCCACGTCCCTGAATCTGTTTTCCTTGTTTAGAATGCAAGGAAGGGTAACAATCCCTTCCCATCTCCCAGGGTAAAAAAACAAAACAAAACAAAAAAAAAACCCTCTCATGACCTGGTTGTAAAAATAAAGTGAAAGAATGTATGAGAAAAATACTCTAATATTCATAATGTGCTTTTAAAGTACCAGGTAGTGTTGTTATCCTTTCCTAGGTAAAGATATAAAAGTCAGCGTTGATTCTGTGAGAAAAGGGTAGATTGGATTCGGACTCAGGAAGCTCACGTGGCGGAACACCCCAGTGGTCAGTGTGGCCCTGTGTGTCCGCTCTGTGTGTGAGTGCGGAAGGGGCTGACAGCCTCAGTGAAGGGTGTGCTCCAGCTCCCACTTTGTTGCCTTTTTCCTTCAGCTAAGGCGTAGGAGAAACTACTTAGTGTGGTTCCACTGGATTTGTGGAGAGAAGAAAGGCCCAATTCCAAACAACCTTCGTTGGTAGGCTTTTCATACTTACAAGAATTTCCCATTTAACTCTAAACAGAATGTCAGTCTCTATTATCAAATTGAAGTATATTTTTAAAGTTCTGGCATTTGCATATAGAACATATAATTTACCCTTTTATAATGAAAAGTAGTTTTTATCTCTTGTTCAAGGTCATATCCATTTTTCTAACTTATTTTTGTAATCATGACATTAGAGATGAGATTATAGATTCTTAAATAGATATAGAATTCTAAAATTAATAATAAAATACTAAGCTTTTTACATACTAAATTAAATGTAAGAGAGGAACAAATCATTCCTAAAAAAAATACAAATGACCATATTCAATGAGACAGCATTCAACCTGTTAATTGTCAAAGAATAAAATTAAAACTTGGTATAACTTGTATCTATAAAGTTGGTAGTTTGTTTAATGTTAATATTCAGTTCTGACAAGCCTGTGGTAAGATAGGTACCCATGTGCTGCTGGCAGGAACGTGAACTGGCGTAAACTTTCTGGGAAAGAGTGTATCAGTTGTACTGAGAGTCTTGAAAAAGCTCAGATAGACCCTTTGATTCAACACATGGAGTCTTAATGACCTAATCTAAGGAAAATGTCAGAGGTCAAGACATGATATATAGAGAAGGATATTTATTTCAACCCTTATAAGAATTAAAAAGTAGAAAACAGTAGCAGTAGAGGAGTTAAATTTTGATAACACCCTTCTCATGGAATACGTATTATAATACAGCTAATTAACATAGGTTTTTAAAGAATATTCAATGACGAAGGGAAAGTTTTTCAAAATTATAAAATGTGAAATGAAAAGACAACATAAAATTAAATATTAGATCCATTTAAGATTAATGTTATTTATGTAGTATGCCTATACACACATGCATAGTGTGCACGGGCCTGGAAATAGGCCTGCAGGCAACGTACTGAAATCCCACCATTGTTCGTTGGGCGGTTGGCTTCTGACAACTGTGAATTTTTTTATCTATACTTCACTATTTTCTTCTTATAAAGGCGTTGGTTACCACCCGGGTTGGGGGACGGACGGAGTACACGTGAACGTTAGAGCAGACGCTCCCTGTTGTTCCAGTGCCCTGCCCCCTCAGGCTCACCGCCCCCTTGCTTGGTACCACCGAGGGCTGAACTGCTAGGTGTCCTCCCGACAGTGGCTTTCTAGAAGGCCCTTCTCGTTATACTTCTCATCTTCCCAAGGTAGTCAGGGCCATTTGTGACTTTGAGAGGACATGTTTCTCCCTGGTTATTAAGAAGTGTAAGAACGGGTCATTGATGCCAGAACGAAGGGGATCAGTCTCGCCCCAGCCCTCGGCTCCGCCGGCCTGTCTTCAGACTCCCTTCTCCAGTCCGTCCCCGAGGCCTGCCCGGCAAGGCCCTGTCCCTGGACTGAGCGAGAGACGCAGGAAACCACTGGAATTACCTGACCACGCGTGACCTGGTTGGAGAGAGGCTGTTTCACAGTCACTTGGCATAAACTTCCTAGCCTGGCAAGCTGACAGGTTTTATGGTGATAGGAAAGGAACCTTTTAAAATAATGAAAAATAAAAGTCTTATTCAATTTTGTGACTCTTTGATTTCTAGGTCAAAGGAAAAACACAAAAATGAGAAAAAAAGAAACATAAATCAACCAAGGCGACAGCCCCTGGGCACATTATTTATACTTAATCCATATGGATGAAGCTGTTATTTATAGAGCCTCCCCATGTGTCCCTCTGCTGCTGAAGGCGTCACCGGCTCGCTCCTGTGTGTGGTCCTCAGAGGGGCCCCCTGGGAGACAGGGAGACAGGCCTGGCTCTGCTGTTAGCACAGGAAGTGGGGCCGAGGGAGGAGAGCCGCCCGCTCAGGGCCCAGAGCTCGATTGGAACTCAGATCTGTGGAGCCCGGAGCCTACCCTCTTAGGGAAACCTTCCATTTTGCCTCCTTCCAGTTTGTATTCTCCTAGGGCTTCACTGCTTAAAGGGTTATTTAGAAACGGAAGTCCTTTTATGTACATGTATAGATGTATGTCCTTATGTGTCTTTGTCTTCAACTCTCCTATCTCTGTTCTGATCTTGTTTCATTACAGCATTTCCCTTTAATACCAGCTCTTTTTTTTTTCCTTTAATAGAGTGGGAATAAGGTGTCAATCACTACTACCCCGTTTGAAAACACATCAATCAAAACGGGACCAGCCAGGAGAAACAGCTATAAGAGCCGGATGGTGAGGCGGAGCAAGAAATCTAAGAAGAAAGAAAGTCTAGAAAGGTTGGTTATAGCAGTATTTTTTGAGAATTTAGTGGACTCATGTTGGAAGAAAAGTTACTCCCTACTGAATTTAAATGCTTATATATGAGAGATTTTATGCTAAGGTTAACATATATTTATACATGAAAGTTCATCCTCACAATGGCATTATTTAGCACTTACATAGCTACTTTGTAGAAGAATTTGGGTTGCTTTATCTTCTGTGCAAGAACTGTGAAAAGTCCTTTGGTGTTTCTTAAGCCTCTAGACCTCATTTCATTTGAGTTAGATTTGAGGAATTGGACCTTCAAGCAGTTTTTAATGTTAAATCACATTTAATAATGTCCTTTATGCTATCTAAAAACAGTTGGTGTTTTTTTAAATGCCAGACATTTTGAAATAACTATATCTTAAAAGCATCCGCACAAGCCTGGAAATAAAGGCTTTGCCTGTTCTTTATCTGGGAGGCACCGTGCCTGTCTCTCTCGGCTCGGTGCGGGACCCCGGCAGGATGCAGTACGTTTCTGGTGGGGACTTTTCCCGCCTGGCAGCTGTCGAATGTGCTCCCTACATGGTGCTCCACACCTGCCCTTTACCCACTTGAATCTGATGTGTCTGACCATAGTAAGAGGATTTTTGATGATAGAAATGTAGAAAAATAAGCAAATGGAAAAGGAATACTGATCAACTCCAGGAAAGACAAAGTTAGACAAGAAAAAAAAATAGAATTGTGCTTTCTTTCCATAGCCCAGCTATGAACAATATTTATAACATAAAGAGAAAACACCAGCCTTTTTTTTTTTTTCTTAACCAAATTTTTTTGTTTAGCTTCATTGGGAGGAATGGAAAAGGGGACGTGTGTTGGGTCAGAAGGTGGAAAGGGTCGAATAAGAGCTTAGTTCTCATCTTCTGTGGTAGGACATCAATAGATAATTTCTGAAACTGAAAAACTAAAAAGTAATGTAAGCACATTACTTAGCAGAAGGCAGGCAGATGGGAGAAGAAATACTCCCTTTCTCTGGAGAGTTGGAGAGGGGAGGCAGAGAGAGGAGCTGTTATTTTTCATTATAACTTTATGAAACTGACTTTTTAACCCAAGTGCATTTATTACTTTTATTAAAATTATACACACACACAGGCACACACAACATAAACTCTGAAATTCTTTTTTTTTCTTTTTTTTTATGTGTGCTTTATATTTTGTTTGTGCTGTGAGTCATGTAGAACACACTGTTTCAAGGGGTAGCTGTGTTTAAACTTTTGCCTAAGCCCCCTCCCCAGGGGTGGGTCAGGTTTGCATAATGGTGAAGGAACTGTGTGCAGCTTCCTGCACGGCTAAGCAATCTGACGCTGTGCCTTGTGCTGTAAATGGTGCTTTGGGGCATAAATACACACTTGCTTCTGCTGTAGCACGGTGCCCTGCTGATAGGATAAGCTTCAGTTCACCTTTCTCGACGTTTCTATGTGACTGTACAGCCTGCATTGTCATTAGAAATACTCCAGAGCCCACAATGGAATGAGCACAGCAGACAGCCCCTCTCAGAGAAAGCCTCTGCCCAGTGCGCTACCATTAAAGAATTCGGTATCGGAGACGGTTTTCCCTCCAGAGCGTTCTTGTGTATTATCTCTTAATGAAACTGGCAGTATCTGGGGGTGAATAGGCAGGAGCTTTCAGGCAAAGAGCACTCTCCTCATAAACGACAAATAAATGAATATACACTGAATATACTTTATATACTTTATTATCCCAGCTCTTCTTAAAGTGTTTGGAGTTAAGAGAGCTTCCACTGTGTGCTTTCTTTCTCAGTCATAAAACTATTTTTAATGTACAAGTGGGACCCTGCACTTTGATTGGATCTGCCCTCATGTCACCCACCGTGTCTGGCGCAGGGTGTGTACGGGTACTGTGGGGAGGCGGGAGCCGCTCTGAACACAGAATCTGATCCATGTGCTCTCGTTCTCGCTCTAGGAGGAGATCCCTTTTCAAAAAACTAGCGAAGCAGCCCTCTCCTTTACTCCACACCAGCCGAAGTTTCTCCTGCCTGAACCGATCGCTGTCGTCTGGGGAGAGCCTCCCGGGGTCCCCCACTCACAGCTTGTCTCCTCGGTCTCCCACGCCCAGCTATCGCTCCACCCCTGATTTCCCGTCCGGTGAGTGAGCGGTCAGAATACCAAGGGAGGGTTGAGGACATCAGAGTCACCATGTCAGACCCCTAAGACACGTGAGGGTTATTCTAGCTTGGAGGTCATAAGTTAGGGCTATTGGAGGCATTAAAATAAAAGACAGAAAGTGTTGGGTTAAAACTTCATCTAGGGAGGTTTATCTGAAGAGCATTTGTTTGTTCATTAGAGTTGGGTGCTGAGACATTTGCAGACCTCCACCTGACCTTACCTGCTGGAGCTGGGGGCGGAAAGGGGAGGGGAAGGTGGCCGGTGCTCACTGTGTTCTGTTTTCCGCCCCCAGGTACTAACTCCTCCCAGAGCAGCTCCCCAAGTTCTAGTGCCCCCAATTCCCCAGCGGGGTCAGGACACATCCGGCCCAGCACTCTTCATGGTCTGGCCCCCAAACTCAGCGGCCAGCGATACCGGTCTGGAAGGCGCAAGTCAGCCGGCAACATCCCGCTCTCCCCACTGGCCCGGACGCCCTCTCCAACTCCACAGCCTACCTCCCCGCAGCGATCTCCGTCACCTCTGTTGGGACACTCACTTGGCAATTCCAAGATCACTCAAGCCTTTCCCAGCAAAATGCACTCCCCGCCCACCATCGTCAGACACATCGTGAGGCCCAAGAGTGCGGAGCCCCCTCGGTCCCCACTGCTCAAGCGCGTGCAGTCGGAGGAGAAGCTCTCTCCCTCCTACGGCAGTGACAAGAAGCACCTGTGCTCCCGCAAACACAGCCTGGAGGTGACCCAGGAGGAGGTGCAGCGGGAGCAGTCTCAGCGGGAAGTGGTCTTGCAGAGCCTGGAGGAGAATGCGTGCGACGCGCCGGCCCTCAGCCGGGCCAGGCCCGTGGAGCAGGGCTGCCTGAAGCGCCCCGTCTCCCGGAAGCTGGGCAGGCAGGAGTCTGTGGATGACCTGGACCGAGGAAAGCTGAAGGCCAAGGTGGTGGTGAAGAAGCCAGACGGCTTCCCAGAGAAACGAGAATCGCACCAGAAATCCCATGGACTTGGTAGTGATTTGGAAAACCACTCTACTCTGAGGCTAGAAGAGAGAGAGAAGAAAATATATCCAAAGGCTTTAGAAAGGTCAAGTCATTTTGAAAACAAAGCAGCTACTCAGGAGACACAGTCCCTGGGCAGCCTGCTGAAGGATGCTCTTCACAAGCAGGCCAGCGTGCGGGCCAGCGAGGATGTGACCACAGACGGCGTGGCCGCTAGCTATGGCCAGGCCCCCGGAGACCATAGCCAGGGCGCCTGTGATTTCAAACGAGGCTCTGCTCCCAGCACCCTTCAGGACGGTCTCTGTCACTCCACTGACAGGCCCGCCTCTGGGAAGGGTGACAGTGTGGAAAAGGCTCCCCAGACCAAGGACTGTGTCCGATGTGAGAAGTTAGACAGCAAGCTGGCCAACATCGATTACCTCCGAAAGAAAATGTCACTTGATGACAAAGATGACAACCTCTGTCCTGTGCTCAAGCCCAAGATGGCATCTGGTGCCCATGAGGGCCTGCCAGGGAACCCAGTCCGGCCCCTGGGGGGGCTGCAGGAGGCCCCCCCAGCCTCAGAGAGCCGAGTGTTCAGCAGCAGCACCCATGCAGCTCCGATGAGCGCTGTGTCTTTCGCTCCTCTCAAGACCTTGGCTGGCCGGGTAGATGGCGGAGCGGAGAAGCCGGGTAGCGTTGCTCCTGAGTCACCTGTCCGGAAAAGCCCCTCCGAGTATAAGCTGGAAGGTAGGTCTGTGTCATGCCTGAAGCCAATTGAGGGCACTTTGGACATTGCTCTCCTGTCTGGACCTCAGGCCTCCAAGACCGAGCTGCCCTCCCCAGAACCTGCACAGAGCCCCAGCCCGGGCAGTGCCATGGGGCCCTCTGTGCCACCTGCTCTTCCCAGCAGTGAGGGGAAGAAGAATGACACTGCTACTCAGAGGGAGCCTTCCCCTGCTGGCTTCAAGATGAATAAATCCTACCTGCTTGAACCTTGGGTCCCGCCACCCAGCTGGGGTCTCCAGAATTCACCAGCATCTCCCCTCCCCAACCCAGAGCTAAAGCAGGACTGCAGAGTTCCCCATGCCACCAGGAGCCCAGCGACAGTCACAGAAAACAGCCCCCAGTGGAGAGAGGGCGGCCCCAGCAAGCACCAAGATCCCAGCCCTGACACTAAATCCCTGCCCTTCCTGGGGCAGAGCCTGCACAGCACCAACCTGGCCAGGTCACGTTGCCCACTCCCATCTGAAGGTGTCCCCTCGAGAGAAAAGCTGAGTGGGAAGGAGTCATCGGAACGAGGCCCTTCCACAGCCAGAATTGAACCGTCTGCTGCAAGGGCTGATGTCTACAGAGACCCCTCTATGGAACTATGTTCCCCAGAAGCTGCTAAGACCAGTGACAACTCCAAAACTCTCCCCTCCGTGGGAAGGACCCACCCAGATCTCCACACACAGACCCAGGTTGTGGAGAAAGCCTGGGGGCCTGGTGGGAAAACAAACCACAGAAACGGCCGTGATGAGGCAAGGCCACTGACCAGAGAGGACTCCTCTCTGCAGCTGGGGGAGGCTGCCTGTGAGAGGGAGCTGGGCAAGTGCAGGGGGGCCATGGAGCCCAAGTCAGAAGCCCCTCCTGCCAGGCGGTCCCTGCAGCCACCCGAGAGTGGGAAGAGTGAAAAGTTCGTCAGTTTCCCTTCTTTGCAGAAAGACGGCCCCAAGGAACCAGAAAGGAAAGAACAGCTACAACAGTGTCTTGGCAATGGCTCTCAGCCCCCACTGATCACCAAAGAGCTGCCCAGCCTGGCTGCATGGCAGCACTGTGGCTCACCCAGCCACGCTTCAGGCAGAGAGCTGGGGAGCAGGGCCTGCGCTGTGGAGGCCGGCCTGGGCCCCCAGGACCCACCCAAGACCGCTGCTATGCACAGTGAAAGCAGCAGCCACAAGCCCAAGTCTGGCCCTGACCCGAGCCCTCCAAAGTCCAAGCATCCAGACAGGCCCCTCTCCTCCCAGAAGCCGAGCGTAGGGGGTGCAGTGGTCAGAGAGCCTGGCACACAGCCCCCTGGCGGCCCTGGCCGAGAAGGGAAGGGCAGCACTAAGGGCATGTTGGATGCATTCCCTGCCCTCCCAGGCTCCCAGAACACAGCCAGCAATGTGATTGGCCAGGGAGGAAGTGGGCCCTCAGTCCCACTGCCCCCCAGAGGGGGCTCCCCGGACACCAAGCTGAAGCCTGCCAATGGTGGGCGTGCCCCAGAGATGCTGGAGAAGCCCATGCACCTGCCACGGCCAGGACACCCAGGGGTTAGTGAATCTGTAGACCAGAAACTTCCCACTGTCAGCGAAAAGCTAAACCTGTCTCCAAAGCACCCCAAACCATGCACTGTGAAAGATGGCCCCCCACCGTGCAGACAGACAGACAAGAGCCCTCATCCACTGGCCGCCACCGCAGACAGGAAGTCTGAAGGGAAAAAATGCACGGAAGCACTTTACGTTCCGACAGACAGCGGAAAGCCGGAGGCCAGCCTGTCCCTGGCACAGGCTGAGGCCAGGCTGAAAGGCGCAGAGAGGCCGGCCGGCGTCCTGGGGAAGGGCTTGCCGGAGGCCAAGGGGAAAGGGCTGGGGCCGCAGAAGCCACCCACCGAGGCAGGCAAGCCCAGCGGCATGAGGCGGTCACCCTCGGCCATCGGGCAGAGTTCTTTTCGGTCCACTGCCCTCCCAGAGAAGTCTCTGAGCTACTCCTCCAGCTTTCCCGAAACCAGACCGGGAGCTCGAGAGGCCTCTACAGCCAGCAGCGATCCCTCTTCGGCCAAGGCCAACGGGGCCGCCGCCGAGCCCGCAGCCCCCAGCCACAGGGACCCCAGGAAACCCCTGCCCGTGGGGAACGGCAGAGCCCAAATGACAAAAAGTGACTCTTTGCCGTCCTTCCGGAGCTCCACCATCACTCCGGAGTCACACCACCCCAGCCCAGGCGCGGCGGGGGCCACTGGCCCCCGGGACAGGGCGCTCTCGGTCACTGCGGCCGGAGGAGAGAGCAAAGGGAAGGAGCCGGCCCCGGCCCTGGCCCCGCAGCCCAGGAAACAGCCTGTGGGCAGAGAGCCGACCAAGCCGTGCCCTGCACCCAGCCCCGACCGCCCCGTCACCCTCTCTTCAGAGAAGGACTTTGTGGTCCGGCAGAGGCGGGGGAAAGAGAGTGTGCGGAGCAGCCCTCACAAAAAGGCCTCCTAAGGGGGCAGGCCCCAGGCGGCACCGGGAGACCCGACCGGAGGGTGTGGCTGAGTCTTAACCATCTTTCCAAACCAGCACTGTGGGAACATCGCTGGGCAGAGCCTGGAGCCTCACTGAGGATGGGGAGAGAGAAAGAAAAGATGGAAAGAAAGAGGGGACCTTCTTCCAAATGCCTTCCCAATTGTAACCGGTAAAACTGTTACCAGATAGTGTTTGTACAAGGAAAAATAAATTCCTTTACAGGTGAGGGTTGTTTGTGAAAAAGATTTTCTCTGTAAATATCTGGTAATGTGTTTGTTTTGGGATGTAGAGTCTATATCTTGCTGCTGATTTGCGTCATTTACTACATACAGCTTTTAAAAAAACAAAATACGATTTTTGCTTCATCACTTACCATAATGTAGTCATGAAGCAAAAATGATTACAAATGGATGTATGTGGAAGTAGAGCGACACTCACACTCGTGTACATACACATCGCCCACGTGTCTTGGTCTGTGTGTGGTTCAAGAGACTATTTCAAGGCTACATTTTTCTAAGTTAAAACATCCCCAGTAGAGATAAAGATGCAAGAAAGCCCTAAACAGTAGACGGTGAGTTTTTACATGTATTTTTAACCAGAGATTTTGATAGTACTGTACGGCTACCTATGTTTCCAGATCTAAAGCAAGAACTACTCGTAAGTGCTGCATCTAGAATCCTCCTCCAGTAGGAATGGCCAGAACAAAACAGAGCGAGCCAAGTTCACTTCGTGGCCATCCTAATGGACATCTCGATCCCGGGTCTACCTGTGCGGAAGGCCAGCTGTCCTTGTCTGTGGGGGTGTGTGTCAGGTCTTCACCCTAGGTAGAGCAGGGGCTCTAAAAATATACTTCGTCTTTATTTCTGTTCTCCTGCTCCCCCCCCCTTCTTTTCCTGCTCTTAAACTCAGGCCTTTATGCTGTGAGTCGCTAGCTGAAGAAGCACACATTTTGTAGTCCTGCACCAGCCCTGCGCTTGACTAGAAAGGAATATTACTGGCCGCACACCAGTCCACTAGTGCTTAGGTTGAGTCATAAGCATCAGGCTTTGGAAGAGGTTTTACATTTGCTTTTCTGAGGGAAGGGAGGGGGCGGGTGGATTTTGGCATCACAGCATATATATTAAGGAATAATCAGGATATCAGTTACCTTTGAATACATAGCTGGGGCCTTATGTTGTAGATGAAGCTTGCTGTTTTTAGCAAGTTCCTGGGTTTCACATTCATTTCTGATGCATCCAGTAGCTCCATACATTTCATAAGGTGATCTCTTCCTTTGTATGCAAAAAAGAAATACTGTATCAATAAAGAGCAGCATTTTTGTAACAAAAAAAGACCTGTTTGGAGCTATTTGGTGCTTGAATGTGACTGTCCTTTTTACTTTTGCTAAGCCTTATTTAAATTTTGTATACCATGGAATATGTAGAATTTGTCTAATCATTTTAGAGCTGAAAGGATATTTTTTGTTGTTTGTTTTTTTTGTTGCAGTTTTCCTGGTGGATTGTTTTGTATTGTGAGATGGCACTTGCTGACATTAAGTACTAAGGCACTAAATACTAAGGGAAAATTCACACAGATAAGTATTTATAAGATGCTTGGGATCCATAGCAGGAATTTTTGTTCTGTTTTGTAAAAGGGGGAAAAAATTACCAATGAATATTAACCCAGCACCCACACCACCTTGGGGTTGTCTTAGTATAGTTAAGCTATCAAATTCTTCATCCAAGCACAGCATAATCCTATAACCCTGTGGATTGTAAATCATTTAGCAAGGCTGTAAACTCTGCTCCAAAAACGAAGGTGTAATTTAACTCACCCCTTGGTTGTCCTTCATTGTAACATGAGTTGGCGAGGGCAAAAGGAAATTAATTAAATAAATAAACAGGAAAAGTCTCCCCCCTGGCCCCTAACTTTTTTTCTCATGTAGTTTTAGCCATTCCACATAACTACATTATGAAGTTGTACAAGAAGCAAATATTTCACAGGAACTGAAATGGCTTTCAAAAGTGGTCTCAACATTTATAATTCGTGTCTGTGTTAGGCAGTTGTCATAACCCAGTGCTTCTGCACTCAGACATCAGCAGGTCTGTCGGGGACGCAGTTCATGGTTTACAGCCTTGGGTTTTAAACTGTCCCGTTTCCTTTAAAGCACAACTAGGTGCTTGTTTACAAATGATATATTTATGTACATTTTGTATAGTGTATTATCATTTTTGCCAAATATGTTTTTTTGCATTTTGGATGAGTAAAGAGTACTTAAGGTTGCATTCATGTGATCCCTGTTCGTTGTTGTGAACCTCTCCCGTCGGCTGGTAGACGTTCTCCTGTGTTCTCTTCGGTCGGTCTCCTGTGATTGTAAGGTGTGCTCCTCGGTAGTACTCCCAGCGGTAGATTTACCAGCTTCAAGTTTGTTAGGATCTGTGCAATGGAGTGTTTGCAGTCTTATTTTCTCTAAGGAATTCCCTATGGATGTCATAATTGTTGTATACTGAACAAATATTTATACTTATGCAGTTGCATAACATTGAAATAAAAATTTAGCATGAAAAGATAACGGCTAATAAGTGCTTTTTCTACACATACACACATACGTACTAGCTCTACAGTGTTACTGAATATAACTAGTGGAAAGGATGGTTTTTTGCTGATTATTTGTTGAGTGGGAAGGTTTGCTAATTTTTTTTTAACTTAAATATGTTTCATTCTTCAAGATTAAGTCTCCTTTACATCCTTCCTGTTTCTGCCTGCAAAACGTCTCCACTTCCACAGCACACTCACCGTCTCTGCTGTCCCGGGGAAGGTGTCTGTTCTCAGGGCCGCTGCCTCCCTCGATCTCCCCAAACCTTGTTCCATCAGTTATCACTGTGTCCTCTCGCCCTCCCTACCCCCCCTCCGGATGGAAAGAAGCAACCCAAAACTTATTGTCTACATACAGTCGACTGATCGACAGGTAGGTAGATGATAGATAGCATGATATATATTATATATGTTATATATATTCATGTATATGTGTGTACACTTAGTACTGGACGAGATGCTTTTCATTGACCATCTCATTTGGGCTCCAACACAGTCCTCAAACCAGATGATGAAACCAGCCCAGATAGGCTATGTAATGTGTTTAACATACACCTCAGACAGAGATTGGATTAGAATCTAGATTTTTCTGGTTCTAAAGCTCTTGACCTTTCTAAGTATTGCCAGATGTCATGCAACTGAGTTGAGATACAGGCCCCTCTGATGTAAGCCACCTCATCTTCTCTTTATGTGCTGAGAAAATTCATAAGGTGTCAAGTAACAGATGTGACCATTAGTGGGAAACCATGAGCCAAGGAAGCTGCTCATTCTGTATGATATGGCTCCTTAGTTAGTTCTAAATTAATCACCTGATCAGGCAGTGGCACAGTGGATGGAGCGTCAGACTGGGATGCGGAAGGACCCAGGTTCGAGACCCCGAGGTCGCCAGGTTGAGCGTGGACTCATCTGATTGGAGCAAAAAAAGCTCACCTTGGCCTGACCTGTGGTGGCGCAGTGGGATAAAGCGTCGACCTGGAACACTGAGGTCGCCGGTTCGAAACCTTGGGCTTGCCTGGTCAAGGCACATATGGGAGTTGATGCTTCCTGCTCCTCCCCCTTCTCTCTCTCTCTCTGTCTCTCTCTCTCTAAAAAAAAAAAAAATCAATAAAAAAAAAGCTCACCAGCTTGAGCCCAGGGTCGCTGGCTTGAGCAAGGGGTTACTCGGTCTGCTGAAGGCCCACGGTCAAGGCACATATGGGAGAGCTGTCAATGAACAACTAGGATGTCGCAAGGAAAAATTGATGATTAATGCTTCTCATCTCTCTCCATTCCTGTCTGTCTCTGACCATCCCTCTCTCTGACTCTCTGTCTCTGTAAAAAATTAATTAAATTAAATAAATTAATCAGTAGACAGTTTCACATCTAGCATTTTCAGTTCGCAACACCAATGCAACATTTAAAAAAAAATGTTGCTGTATTTCACTACAGAAATCTTCCTGCAGTAAAGGCCGGGCATTAGGAACTCAGTGGTGGGACAGTTCTCCCAGTTAACCCCACTCCTACTGCATGTTGCTCATTCATTCCCCACAGCAGTCATTTTGTGTGGTTCCACTCATGTTCCACCTCTGACCCTCGTTCCTATCATACACGTCTCTTAGCTCATGACCACAGCTTTGCTGAATCTCAGTTCCACCACTGTTTGCATCCAGAAAGTCAGTCAGCCGGGCCCAAGTCCAGGTCCCGGGCCAGTGCGGACACCTCAGACAACCAGAGTTATCAGCGCCAGCCCTCATGGAAAACAGGCAGTAGCGTCTCACAATTCTGACACCGCACATTCCGAAAGACAAGATCGTCATTTCCCAATACCACAGGCTGATGGCTGGGCTATCAGTTCCAATACTTGGCTATGGGAAGGCACTTCAAAAAGGGAGTTTGCTCCCAAGACTGGAGTTCCCTGTACACTCTGTGACGTGCCAGTCAAGTCAACCCAGATACAGGAAAAGAAAAATCTGTTGCATATATTTACTTTTTATTGCCCCACACAGTGTTCCAAAAGGTTGACTAATATTGTAACATGGAAAGCCTTTAACAGATTTCATTAAGCCCTCCGTGGACATGGCTGTCAGCAGCCAAGAGGTGAAGAATGATATGTTTGCAAGGCCTGAAGCCAGCTCTTCTTATGTCAGGCTGGTATCACCATAACCTCCACCTCTGACCTGTCTAAATCCTCTGCTTGGAAGTTCTGTCCACTTGGAATACACACACTGTGTTAACAGTGCTGTGCTGAAGTGCCTGTCCTAGGCTGGTGACAGATTTACTCTTCTTGGGACTAAGGGCAGTTCCTGTGGACAGTCCATCACATCCATCAGCACAGAGCCATCCTGTGATGCGAGTCCCAGCTCCCTGAACCGTTCAAGTGGGGAGCCTTCAAATCAGTGGGGCTCGCTCTGTCCTCAAGGGAAAAGAAAGAGCACACCATAAAGCCGGGGCTTCACCATTTGCATTTGAAAACACAAAACCTTAGAATAAGGGTACCTCCTGTTTAGTACCTCTGAATTCTCACAACCAATCACCTCTATTCTCCTTGTACCTTCCTAAAGACAAAAAGAGTCTTTAGAAGAAAGTCCCTCGTTTCCTCTTTACTGCGCAGTGCATGGTTATTAAAGGCACACTCAGAAACGGGAAGCGGGAGAGTCACTGCCATCCCGCCAGCCCTCTGTCATTCTTCAATTGTTACAGATTTTTTTTTTTTCAAAAAAGAAAACTAAGTAATGGCATGTTTGGTAACCTATCTTTCCCTTAGTACGAAATCACAAATATATTTCAATGTCTATAAATCCACATCTGCAATATTACTTATAATGGCTGGATGGCATTTCATTCTGTGGACGTGCCCTATTGGTTTGTTTCACGCGCACGTGCACAGAGAAGCTCAGGCGCAGCGGTTGAGGTCGCCCTGCTCCTCAGTTCTTGGCACTGCCACCTCAGCTTGTAGCAAGGTTCATTTCCTTTACCCCTACACTCCCTCCCGTCCCTACACCCCGTCCCTCTTCCATCCGCAGGCAACTGTGTTAATGGATTTGTGTGTGTGTGTGTGTGTGTGATCTTACAAAATATAGGTATCATTGTTTTGTATGCGTGCATTTTTTTAATTTATAAAAGTATTCATGCTAACATGTCATTTTGAGTTTGTTTTTCCATCGAGCCCTATATGTTGGTTTGCAAACTGTCCCCCCACACACACACACACGGAGGACAAGGAAGACCAGAGACAGAGGCAGACCACTCCGGATTGGTAGAAAGCAGTTTTAATGAGCAAGAGACTTTACAAATTAGGCTTGTCTTGGGTGGCCACAAGAGACTAGATCTCCTCAACCACTTGCCAGAATCTTAAAGTTTATATAGAGGCCTTTGTGGGGTTCAGTCACATATACTGTCCAGATGGTCTCAATAACACCTTACTCTCAGAGGTGTCCTTGAAAATGGCTCCCACTGTAGGAACACTGAGCATACATTCCAAGACAAGGGAGGGAAAGATGACCCTCAATTTCCAGGGTCCAGCTTGTTGGTCAACTGGCGGTCACATCCTCTCAAGGATCTCCCCCAACACTATATGTTTAAGAGTCAGCCATATTGCTCTAGCTCTATCTAATCCATTGCTTCTAACTTCTGTATGATACCTCATGGTGGGTGTCTTCCACATTTTACCTATCTGTTTTCCTAGTGATGGACACTCAAATTGGAATTTCATTCTCCATAAATAATGCTGCCCTAAATATCATTTTGGAAATATAAAACTTTCTTGGGATATATAACCGGCACAGAATTTGTGGGCCACGTGTTTAATTTGACTATTGCCAAGTAGTCCTAGTGGCTGCTCCAGTCTACACCCACAAGCAGGGCAAGCGGTTCCTGTTATCTCAAGCCCATCCTACACTTTTATCTGGCTTTCTCATCTCATTTTAACTTATCTCATTTCTTTATTTCCTAGTAGAATCCACATGTCTATAATGTTGTCATCCCATCCAAGAACACAGAATTTCTCCCAGTTTGTTCAGATTGCTCCCTAGTTTATTTAATCATTGATTTATTGTTGGATATTTAGGTTTTGCCGAGGATGGGAGATAGAAAAAGAGAGACCCCAACCTGTTTAGAAAGCCTATGAGCCAACATGAACAGAGAAGAAGATGGATGTTCTGGTGGGCCCCTGTCCTCTACTCACCTTTGTGGGATCTGGTCTGTCTTGAATAGACAAATGCTTAGAGAATTTATTGAAAGATGGGGAACGGCTGGCTGGTGGTGGCACAGTTGGTAAAGTGTCGACCTGAAACGCTGAGGTCACTGACCCCAAGGTCACTGGCTCTGAGCGTGGGCTTATCAGCACGGGGTTGATGGCTAGAGTGGGGAGTCCTCCATATGATCTCAAAGCTCACCATCTTGGGCCTAAAGGTCACTGTCATGAAAAGCCCAAGGTCGCTGGCTCAAGCAAGGGGACACTGGCTTAGCCCTAGTCAGGGCACATACAAGAAACTCAATTCATAACTAACATGAAAGCAATGACAAGTTGATGCTTCTCACCCTCCCTTCCTGTCTCTCTCTCTGAAAAAAAGAGAGGGGGGAAGATCAAAGGACGCTATTTAATGAAGTTTACTATTTAATCTTAAATGGGTAACAATGGCTTTTTAAAAATAATCAGTAGAGCCCTGTCTGGTTGGCTCAGCGGCAGAGCATCTGCCCAGTGTGTGCAAGTCTCAGGTTCGATCCCTGGTCAGGGCACACAGGAGAAGCGCCCATCTGCTTCTCCACCCTTCCCCCTCTCCTTCCTCTCTGTCTCTCTCTTCCCTTCCCTCAGCCAAGGCTCTATTGGAGCAAAGTTGGCCTGGATGCTGGAGATGGCTCCATGGCTTCCACCTCAGGCGCTAGAATGGCTCCAGCGGCAGCAGAGCAACGCCCCAGATGGGCAGAGCATTGCCCCCTGGTGGGCATGCCGGGTGGATCCTGGTCGGACACATACAGGAGTCTCACTGCCTCCCCGCTTCTAACTTCGGAAAAATACAAATAGTAATAATAATAATAATAATAATAATAATCAGTAGATGAGTTCTTTCCTGTTACAAGACCTGCAATATTTAATATATTATTTCAAATCGTGACTAGTGAGGTTGCTGGTTCAAAACCCCTGGTAAAAAAAGGCACATATGGGAGTTGATGCTTCCTGCTTCTCCCCCCTTTTCTTCTCTCTCTCTTTCTCCAAAAGTGAATAAAGTCTTTAAAAAATTTTTTTTAATTGTGACTAGCTGGGATGGAGTTGGGGAGGGGGCAGGTGGCAGAGCAGGGTGGTTCTGGAGCAGAGCCTGTGGCCCGATGGCAGAAGGACTGACCAGCTGCCTTCCCAGGACACCTCACCTTTGGGCTCGAAGGCTCCTTAGGCCTCTTTCCCATTTTGTCAGGAAGTTTCCTCTTACAGCACATAGGGCACTTCTTCAGCTCATCTGACCCGTGAAGCCTAGTATGTGCTTCTGCTATTTTTTTGATAAAATTAGGATGAAAGAAGGATTCTACATGAAATCATTTGCCTGAGAGTCCAGGGCCCACCCTAGCCTAACCGAATCCTACTCTCTAGGTGGGGCCCAAGGGTCTGTTTTATGAAGAAAGTCCTGGATGACTTGTGATGAATCATTGTCTGGGAGCCCCACTGGGCTGGCTCATTGCTCTGCACAATTCAGGCTCATCCCCCCACCCACGTCAGACATACTAACCCTGAATGTATCAGGTGCTTGATTCTAGCTCAACATCCTGCACCCCCTGCCCTGACTTGCTTAGAACTAACCACATCTTCTCTTGCTGTAATTCAAGTCAATTTTCTCTTCAGCATTCAGAGCAGATCGAAAACAGCATCAGCTGTCCCTCCTGCATTGTATACTAATACACAAAACATGAAAAACCCACTTATTACCTACATTAGTAAACTTTAAAATTAGAATCAGCATTTATTGGAGAGTTGAATGAGTATGAATGATACGGTAGTTTCCTGTCTTGATATTTCACAGTGATGCCTGTGTCTGGGTCTGTGCTGTGTTTGGTTAGCAGTGATGGCTGCTGGCATGGGGGAGGTATAATTTGCTCCCAGATTGTGGGAGTTGCAGCTCCTGCAGAGTTCTCTGTGATGGGGGCCAGCCAGTTTTTATGGACTTGAATGCTATTTGCTTCAGTACACTTTGAAATGCAGGGTCAGCTCACTGAACTACAACACGCAATAATAACACATTTTTATAGGACTAGCTTGTCAGAGCAGCAACAACATGTGATACATAAAACCAATAAACACACCGTGTCTACAGATTCTATCCCAGTAACCAGGATAAAGCAATAAAATTGACAGCAATCATCAAAAAGCTCCCTTTCTGACTCTGTAAGGTGAATTTACTGTTGCTTAAAACAGAGGAGCTGTCACGAAGCCTTAGATCAGCGTGCAGTTAAGGGGTAGCAGGTTACATTGCATGGAAGGGGCACACACCTGGTGGACAAAAGCAGGGTGGGCAGGTATGTTCTGCTAGGGCCTGGGACCCTGTAGTCTTTAGGATGATGCAATTCACATTAGAGATAGTTAACAGAATGCTTTGGTTTTTCCAAGTGACTCATTAAATATTATTAAGGACAGTGGCTATGGAGTGGTAGGTCAGCAATTAGTATTTCCCATCTTTTGCTTATATCCTTAAGGCAGGAAAGAGCTTAATACACAGGGAATGCAGTGGGTTGGTGCTGTCTTAGTCTGGATTCCTAGAGTGGTGGCTTTCATACTCTGTGATGGAAGAAGGGAAGGGAGGGAAGAAGGAGAAAGGGAGGGAGGGAGGGAGGGAGGGAGGGAAGAAGGAAGGATGGAAGGAAGGAAGGAAGGATGGAAGAAAGGAAGGAAGGAAGGAAGGAAGGAAGGAAGGAAGGAAGGAAGGAAGGAAAGAAGGAAGGAAGGAGGGAGGGAAGGAGGGAGGGAGGGAGGGAGGGAGGGAGGGAGGGAGGGAGGGAAGAAGGAAGGATGGAAGAAAGGAAGGAAGGAAAGAAGGAAGGTAAAAAAGGAGGGGAGTACAGAGGGAGAGAAGGAGAAAAAGAAAGAGGGGAAGAAGCAGCAAGAAAAGAAAAAGGAAAGAGAGAACAGAGAGGGAGCATGCTACCAGTGAGCACACTTTCTGCATCGTCATGGCCACCACCAGAAATATTTCCCAAAGTTTCCAGAGCTGATAATCACAGTCAGTATAAGCAAGATAATCAACACAACAGCATGACCATGTGTCAGACTGCATTCCTGCCTGGACTCCCACAGGTGAGTGGTCCCTGCACAGGACTGGGCAGCATGGGGCAGTCGGCAGGAGGGGAGGCATCTCTGCCTTCAGAAGGCTGGCTGCCTGACCTTTCTAAACCCATGCTGCCTTTGGGCTCCTAGAATGAGAGGCTTTTCCCGTAGCAGGAGTTAGGAAGCTGCCTGGCGGAGCCCCTGCCCTGAACACTTAGAGAGTCTGGCCCAGGCAGCCATACCCATTTTCCCATTGGGTCCCTTCCAAGCCCAAAACTCAATGACAAAAGACTTAAGTCACTGCCAGACTCAAGACCAACACCAACCCAGCAGTGGCTCTGATTGGCTTGCTCAGAAGGATGCCTCACTTCCTAGGCCTGGGAAGATAAAACAGTGGCTCAGGAGTGTGTCTCAATGTCCTCCTCGTATTTTCAGTCACTTTCTCCTTTAACACACAGCCTTAAATAACTGCCTTTGAAAACTCCCTTCTCAGTGCTGATACTTAACATGACTGTAGCAGTTAATTGTGTGATGTTTCATTTCATTAGCAGAGTAGTGCTCTGCTCACCCTCTCCCACCGGGCCCAGGCAGCCTTGGGCTCAGAGGGATTCGATATCCATTCATCACTGCCACCTCTCTTGGCTTTGAAGGAAAGATGTCTTTGAGCTCATGAGTTAGATGGGAGTTAACTGAAGCTGGAGGAACAAAGTGGAAGATCTCCAAGAGTTCTCTCAGCTTCCAGAATGTAAAGTAGAAGGCAATGCACACTTCTGAGGAAAACTGAGACACTGTGCCAGCCAATAGGCCCTCAGGAAACTAGCCTGGAGTCGGCTGGGAAACCCCACTTCTCACCATCCTCAGGGTAGAACCAGGTGGGGTGAGTGAGGCACCCACCTTGGGCACAAAATTTAAGGGGGAGACCAAAAAAAAACTCAGTAATAAAGAGAAGTAATATTTTAACATAACATTAAAACATGAAGAGATAAACATGGACCTGGCGGGTTAGCTCAGTCAGTTAGAATGTCATCCTGAAATGACAAGGTTGCAGGTTCGATCCCCAGTCAGGGCACACATAGGAAGCAACAGATGAATGCACGACTGAGTGGAACAACTAATGAATGCTTCCCTTCCCCCTCCCCCTCTCTCCCTTTCTCTCTTTGTCTCTCTAAAAATCAATCAATAAATTTTAAAAAGCCCTGGCTAGATAGCTCAATTGGTTGGAGCATCATCCTGAACTGCAGAGGTTGCCAGTTCAATCCCAGGTCAGGGCACATTCAGGAACAGTTTGATGTTCCTGTCTATCTCTCTCTGCCTCTCTCTAAAAAAATAAAATAAGATAAAAATCCACAGTGAACCAAATACCAACATTTTGGACAAAGGCAGGACTGGTATCACTAATTTTCCTTCTTCCTCAGGCTCTGATATGGTTTAGCATGGTACTGTTATGAAACCTGTCTTTGACATTTTCATGGCTTATTTATCATTGATTTTTTTGAATTAACTTAAAGTTTTTAAAATATTGCATTAATTTTGTTTGGTTTCGATTATTGAGTTTTTTTGGTTCTCACTTAAATTTAGCACCAAAGATGAAGGCCTCACTCAACTTGCCCTAGCCCTGGGCTTGTGTCCTTAACCAAGAACTTGTGGGAAAACTTGACCTCCTGTCTAGTACAAAATATCCCCTAAGACTAACAGAGCATTTTCAGTGAAGGTTTATGACTTTACTATTCCCTTGTCTTTCTAGCCTTTTTCTGGGGCGTATAGAAGTATATACTGCTCACAAAAATTAGGCGATATTTCAAAATGAATATGAGGCAAAAAAAATCCCCTAATTTTTGTGAGCAGTATAAAAAGGAGTTAGTCCCCAAATTTCTACTGTTATTATGTCCTACCATTATGCCCTCAACTTAAGAGCTAATTAATTCTGATTGGATATTAATCAAATTTTCCTTTGATATCCAATAAGAATTTCATTACTGTTACCATCACTAGCCTAAAATTGCTT
Organism: Saccopteryx bilineata; assembly: GCF_036850765.1. Taxonomy (NCBI): domain Eukaryota; kingdom Metazoa; phylum Chordata; class Mammalia; order Chiroptera; family Emballonuridae; genus Saccopteryx; species Saccopteryx bilineata. Next base: position 262,299,103 of record NC_089490.1, on the reverse strand, counting down.
ATAGAATTTAATTGAGTTCTTGTAAATGCAGCATCTGAGTACAAGAGTCCTCTCGCCCACCCACACAGACTTCAGAAGATGGAGCACTATAGGAGTGTGGCCCTCTGGGACTTGGGAAGTCCTAAGTCACCACACTGCCAGCTTTTCTTCTTTCTCTCTCTGCATTCAGTGGTCCTGTCCCTTCTCTGCCACTAGTACTGCCTTCGCTGACCCCCCCCCCCCCCCAGCCTCAACAGAAACTACTCACTGAGCCAGCTGATTGTGTTCTTGACAGCTGGTATGCGGAGATGCTGTCTTCCACTAGTTTTCATTGTAAATGTGCTATCTCAATTGCTGTCCCAGGTGAATAGGCATTTGAGAGCTGGCCAGGCAGCCAAACCACCACTTATCTCATGGTTCCGATGGGAAAGAAGCTTCAAAGGACCAGACAGCTGAATGAGAAGAGTATTTGGACTACAGCCCACCTGTGAGTTAGGCTTTGTAATATAACAATGAGAACACCAGATTGGCAAAAGAACTTCCCTGATGCTAAGGTGAGTGTGGGCAATGCAGCAAAAATCCTAAACCCTGGGGGAGCGAGGTCCTGGCAGAGGGCGTTTTGTTCGTTGGTTGGTTGGTAGCTATTTGCACTGTAGTGGCATTGTAGAGACCTCAGACACCTAAGGATTATAGGAATTAATGGAGTCAGCTGGATGCCAAGATTCATTTCTCAGCCTCTTCTTTTAGATTCATGAGGTTTTCCCTTTCTCATTTAAAACGAGCACTAAGACTTTGTCGTTCATCACAGCACTGTTCACGGTGGCTAAGACATGGAAACAACCAAATTCCCCACAATAGAGGATTGAATAAAGAGGATGTGGTACATACATACAATGGAATACGCGCAGCCATAAGAAATGATGACATATTGCCATTTATGACAACATGGATGGACCTTGATAACATTATAGTGAGTGAAGTAAGTAAATCAGAAAAAGCTAAGAACTGCAGTGATTACCAAGGGGAGGGGAAGGGAGGAAAAGGAAGTGGGTGGGGGAGGGGAGGTGCATAAAGAGAAACAAAGTATAAGGTGACAGAGGACGATTTGACTTTGGGTGATGGGTATACAACATAATCGACTGTCCAAATGATGTGGAAATGTTTTCTCTAAATCTATGTACTCTAGTTGACCAATGTCACCCTGTTATATTTAATTGTCTAAAAAAAAAAAAAGACTTTGTTTTTTAACAAGTTTCCCAAAGTGCTACATGATCGGGAACTCAAACCCAAGCACACATCCAAATTGTGTGAGACAGAGTTGGGAGCAGGGGTTCATGGTACTGCCAAGTTGTGGGCATTGATGGCCTTCATTTAAGGTTAGGATAGGAGGTGCTTCAAAGGATGTCCATGAGGGTAAGTGAGATGGCCTCCTGGTGGGTGACTCTCCTGGCCCCGCCCTGCCACAGGTCCCCTCTCAGCTTCCACCCACCACCTTCCACACCAGGAAGTCGCTCTGGGTCTCACAGCTGTATCTATCCTTCTAACATTCCGTTTCCTTCCCAGGGAAGTTCCTTAGTTCAGGGACTCAGAAAAGCACAGTAAACCCCTGCCCAGTGCCAGGAGCCCATCTGTAAAGACAGCTCACCATCAGACAACGGTTCCTCTACTGAAGGCAAGTTTGCTAAACACGTTTATTTGCCATCCCTAGAAACCTTTTGCACTAAATGTGCTGGTATTTCCACCGAAGAAGGAGTTTAACCAAAAACACGAGCAGAATGATGAAGAGGAACACGAATGTCACAAGAAAAAAAATGCCCACGGCCGTCATCCTGCAAGAGAGTTTGACCTCAGACAGCTTCACTCCCCTCAAAGATGGGGGGCTGGCACACACTGTCCTCTCCGGGTCTTCGAGTCTTTGCAGGTTTTCTTGGTACCATGCTATGAAACGACCATTGGAGCAAGTGCAGTCCAGGGGATTGTGACTTAAGTTAATGGTGCTCTGCTGGGACAAGATGGGGAGGAGATGAGGCGGGAGGATGCGGATGCTATTGGAGGCCAGGTTGAGGTAGAGCCCCTTCAGAGGGCTGAGTGCATCGATGCTGCTTTCCACCAGGCTGTTGTGGCTTAAGTCTATGTGACTCAATTTCTCGAGGCCGCGGAATGCTTGCTGGTCTATAGAAACGAGCTCACAGCAGGATAAAATCAGAACCTCCACGCTGCCTACTGTCTGAAGGAGGTTGGTCATTGCGATTCTCCCATCTTGAAAGTGATTTCCCTCTAGATTCAGCTGCCGAAGACCCAGCAGGCCTTCTAGAAGGTGCTGATTGCTGGTCTCTAGGCGGCAGTGAGAGAGGTTCAGCGTCTGCAGGAGAGGGAGGTTTTGGAAAGGACTTTGTGCAGCACTAACATCCAGGTGGGTAAATGCCAAATCCAGGACTTCCAGCTTAGGACACTCCTTGAACGCCTTGTTCTGGAGACCAATGGGCATATTGTAGCTCAAGTTTAGGTACTGCAGGTGGTGCAGGCCTTTGAGTGACAGACTGCAGCAGTCAGAAGCCTTTATATCACTGCGGCTTAAATCAAGTCTTTGAAGATTTTGTAGTTTTTCTAAACAGCCAGTACCAAGGTCAAGACTCTTCAGGTTGCCTTTGATATAGAGGTCTGTAAGGGATGGGAAACTGGCAGCATTGATCTGACACAATTGGTCAAAATTATTTACATTGAGAACTAATTTCCTGAGAGAATTCATGCCCTGAATCCCAGAGGGTAACTCTTTCAAGTGAGTCGCTGTCAGATCCAGTTCCTGGAGTCGTGTGAAGCACTGGAATGTGGAAGAGGACAAGTTGGAGAAATGGTGCTTCTGCAGGTTGATGCTCTCAACAGACATTTCACAAAGTCCTTCAAGCATGGCTGGCATAAGGTCTTGGTTCTTAGTGTCCTCATATGTCCCCAGCCAGAGAGATTGAGTAGTAGAATTCTGTAGACCCTTTAATATAACAGACAAGTCAAGAGTCCCTCCGAATCTCAAACTTTGGAAGACTTTTGAATGGAAAGCGCCAGGCTCAATGCCTTTGATGTCATTGCCGTCGAAGTTAAGGCTTAGGTTGGTGGCCTCCAGAGCATTTATGTCCTTACGAGAGAAGTAGTGTATAGCATTATTCTGAAAATCCAGAACTTTCAGATTCTGTGTTGGAAATTTTTCTGGGAGTGTAATGGAGGAAATATGGTTGCTTCCAAGATACAAACTTTCCAAGTTGTCCAGATTGTGCACAGGGATAAACTCAAGATTGGATATTCCTGTTTGGATTAAGAAAAGATGCTTCAATGACCTGGGCCCATTGAGTGATGTTTCTGCCATGAATATCAGGGGATTCCCAGTCAACACAATTGTGTTCAACTGATGATGGCTTTGAAAAGTGTTTTCATGTATCCAGTTAATCTGGCACCTTAAAAATATAATAGTATTTAACAATAATTAATTAGAAAAAAGAAAAAATGTCGCAATGACCTATATTAACAAAGCCACCATATGTGTATAGCAAAAACAGTGTACATTATTATTCAAAGTAAAACATAAAAACATTTTTCAGTAACCACAGTTAGCCTGTTGAATTAATGACTAGCCTTAGTTCTAAATGTACTCATTTAGATTTTTTCCCCAGATATCTTGTCCCTTTAGATTGAAGGTTTGTGTTTGGAATCTAGGGTATTCTTAGATTAGTGGTTTGATTGTCAGAAAAATCAAACTATTATTTAGTACTTTAAGTAATATCAAATGTGTTACATAATACATAATATACATGTTATATATGTATATATATAATTTATAATAATGATATGTTATATATGAATCTGTCATCCTGGACAAGTTATAACTTTTCTCAACTTCTGTTTTTTTCATCTATGAAGTACAGAAACAATGATTACTTTGTAGAATGGTTGAGAATCCAATTATTTATATGAAAATAGTCCACAGAAGTATGCAACACTCGAGGTTCAGAACACCCATCTTGGTATTGCACCGAATAGTGCAGAATTGCACACACACGTACACAACACACCTTCCATGGAGGTGGATAGGGAATGCCTTAGAAATGAATTGTGGAAAGGGAACTTGAATCCAGAGAAGCAAGGGAGCCCTAGTGCTAGCTTTGTCATATCTGCCCAAATCTGTCAGTCGCTAGTGACCTAGAGCCTGAGGTTTAACGAGCCACATGTATCAATGGCAGGAGACAGAGCTTGGAGATAGGATAGGAGGCCCTATCCGAAACCTGCAAACTACCAAAACCCTCAAAACGAATCCTTTCAGTGAGTGACCTTAACAAAAAGAAAGCTCATAGAAGGAGACCTTAAGGATATAAGTGTATCTTGGCCTTGGCTCTGAATGGAACAAGAACAACAATAAGAAAAGTATCTTCTGAGAGTCCCTAGCCATATGCTTCTACTCATGAGGACTGTGGCCTGGATTTATGCTACCCCTGTAGATCTCCCCCCAAAGAAACCCAAGTGGAAAATTTAGTTTAAAGTGGTTCCAGGAAGGTAGTAACTTTAGATAACTGGCAGAAGTAAATAGAAACACTTTCTGGTGTACTTTATTTTTAATAAGAAAATCTTTCAAATTTACATAAAAGCAAAGAGAATAGTACACTGAGCCTTTAATTATCTCTCACACAGATGCAGCCATTCTCGAGATTTGGTCACAAATGCTTCTTTGCTTCATCTATCCCGCCTCTTGCTCCTGAATTGTTCTAAAGCAAATTCTATATATTCTATACATATTTAAGTAGGCAGTCGCAAAATACAAAAAAAATCTAGGCTTATTTTCTATAGCCATATGCCATTGTCACATATAACAATATTAATAATTCATTGGTATTATCTAATTCCAGGAAAGCATTTTCAACAAAGATTTACACAAATTTCCAAAAGATAACTGATCTCAAAATAAAAATTCACTAAACCATAAAGGAAACATATTAATCAAAGTCAGCAAAAAAAAATGTTCTACAGAATCAGGTTAAAAAGAAGCAGATACCAGAATTATCAGATGTATCTGATTATATAGGATATATGAAGAATACAGCCTATTCTTGTATATATTATCAGAACAGATGATAAATATATTTATATCAAACATGTTTGACATACTTGAAGAAAACAGTAAGAACCAACATTACGATGAAGGAAAACAATATTAAAACTGACCTGCTATATTTGTAAAGTGACAAATCAATAAAACTTATTGAAATGGATAAACAATAATTAAATTTAGAAAGCCAATGTATGATCTATACAGGATATTAGACACAGTTGAAGAGGATATTAATGGACTAGAAGTAAATATGAGAAAATTGCCCTAGAAAATAGTCTAAAAAACCAAAGAGATGGAAAGCAAGAAAAAGATACTAAGAAATATGAAGGATAGATGAGAAGATACAATATAAGTCTAATTAGAGACCCAGAGATGATAAAATAATAAATGGGGGCAAGCCAAGGTTCAAATAAAGGTTAGGGTATTAGAATTGACAATGTACACCCATCTCACATCCAAGGAGCCCAACACTCTATACCAGGGGTCTCCCCGGGCCACATGAAGCCCTCTGAGGCCATTTACTTCTGGTGACCCGGGCCGCACGCATCACAGCTCCGGAAGCGTGTCATATCCCTTGTTACGGCTAGCAGTGACAAATATGGAACCGGACATTGACCATCTCATTAGCCAAAAGCAGGCCCATAGTTTCCATTGAAATACTGGTCAGTTTGTTGATTTAAATTTACTTGTTCTTTATTTTAAATATTGTATTTGTTCCCATTTTGTTTTTTTACTTTAAAATAAGATATGTGCAGTGTGCATAGAGATTTGTTCATAATTTTTTTTTATAGTTCAGCCCTCCAACGGTCTGAGGGACAGTGAACTGGCCCCCTGTGTGAAAAGTTTGGGGACCCCTGTTCTACACAATGCATTCCTGTGCTATTCTGGAGTGCTGAAGACAAAGAGAAACTACTGAAAACTTCCAGAGAGAAAAAGATGGGTTTTCTGCACGTGTACAGTGATTAGACAGATTGGCGACTGCTCAGAAACAACCGTGGAAGACTGGAATGACCGCATGAGAGGCTGAGAAAAAAATACTGGCAACCTAGAATTCTATGTCAGAAAATGGTATCTTTCAAGAATCAGAGTGAGATCAAGACTTTCAGAAAAACAAAAATCAAGGGAGTTTACTGCTAACAAACTCTCACTAAAAAAAATTTCTAAGAATGTACTTCAGGAAAATTTTTTTTTCCAGAGAGTAAGACCTGAAAAGCGAAATGGAAGAATGGACAAAGAAAACAAACAACACCCCCCCAAAACATGTTGGCAAAGCTAAAGACAGACACAAAGACTATTTAGAGTAATAAAAGTAGTATCTAATTGTGACCAGATAAAAGGCAGGGTGGGGTGGAGCAGAGGAAAAGGATTTTAGAAAGCATGAGGTCATATTATTATTACTTTTTGAAAATATGAAAAGAAGAAACTTAGAAGTCTCTAGCTAAGCAAGCTGTTCTGGCCCATACACTTCTGAAACATTTCCTCTAAACATTAGAAAAGGTAAAGGCAAGGGAGAGTCAGTCTCCTTGGTGCGTAGCGTAATAGTTAGGTAGCAGAATGACCTTTGTCTCTCCCAGAGCAAGGTTTTCTCTCAAGTATTTCTAAGCATGTGCAGATGAAATCTTGGCTAGGGAGATGGCCTGACATCATTGGGGGAATGCTGGACTGGGAGTCAGGAGAACAGGGTCCCAGTTTGCTGACCCTGTGGCCTCAAGCAAGCTCACAAAGTCTTCTTGAGCTGCCCACTCTGAAAGCCCCATCCACATGCAGAGCCCTCTCTCCTTACACACACACACACACACACACACACACACACACACACACACTCTTTCCCTTTTGTTTGCTTCCTTTATCTCCTTGTGATACTTCTGATAGTTCATAAACACTGGTTCAGCATTTGGAATCTTGATTTTGCCTCTAAAGCTAAATAATGGAACATTCCCTCATTTGTAGGAAAAGAAGTTAGCAGATGGTATATATTTCTCCTGTGATTTTTGAAAAATGTTATCACCCAATAATCTAGTGCAATATGGCATCAGATTTAGTACAAAATTTGTTTTCAGTTTTGTTATCATTGTTTTAAAAATCACATTTCATCTGCATAAGACTTTCATGTGGGGGGTAAACATGCAGGATAAGCAGATTGTCACTGTGTCCTCCCCCACAAAGGTGCTGGAAACAATTGGAATGCAAGTTATTACTTAAGTAAAACATCAATTGCACACAAGGAACTTGGATACATACCTGGTTAAATCCAAAAAGATAAGATCCATGAGTCTGCTGAAAGTCATATTTTGAATCGCAGGCAGGAAATTAAATCCGAATTCCAAATATTCTGTTGTGTTTGGTAGAGTGTCAGGAATTTCTCTGAGACCTAAATTTTCACAGCTATATGTTTTGTTGTCTTCTTTCTGATGAGAGAAACAATGTAAATTAAATCAGACTGTGATTTGATTGACTAGCAAATTTCCGTGCATGTTATTTTTTGAGCAGCAATCTCACTTCTAGGAGTCTTTAGCAAATACATACTTGCAAAAACTCAAAATGATTTATGCATAAGATTATTCACTTTAACATTTTTTGTATTAGAAGACTGACAATAACCAGATTATCCATCACTATAGCATTGGTTAAACAAAATATGATACATTCACAAAAGGGAAACTTCCGTAGCTGGAATAAAATGAATAAACTCTCCACACACTGTCATGGGATGATAGCCAGGTATACTGTGGGGTGAGAAAGGCAAGATGTCGAGTGTACATAGATTGTTATGTAGTAAATGGGATGGAGTGTGTAGTATATTGTGTCTACCTTTTCTGTAAGAAAGTATGTGCATATTCTCTTATATTAGCAAAAAGAAACCATGGGGGAAACTCAAAACTGGTTGTCTTGAAGGGGAGAAAAGGAACCAGATAGAGGAGCAAAATGGAAACAAGACTTCTTTGAATATACCTTTTTTTTTTTTAGGTTTGATTTTGGATGCCTGAAAATATCTTATTTCATTTTGAAAGCAAGTCAATTCTAGATTAGCATAAACAAAATTAGACAATCAGACATTCTTATTTTCTGATGTGATAAAACTTTAAGTACACAATACTATCTATATGGTATTCTTGTTTCCCCTCTCCCCAACTAAAGTTTGAATCCAATCATAGCTTTTGGCATAACTTCCAGTCTATAAGAAATGTGGGAGTTCAAGTTCAACAGCACCACAAGTTAGCAATCATCCGGATGCAGAAGGTGGGATATTCTATAGAACAACTGACTCTGGTTTATGAACATGTAAATACCATGGGCAGAAATGGAAAAAGGAGGGTGTGGGAGAAGAGAGAAGGCTGCTCTGGTAAAAAGAGACATAAAAGCTACTTAAGAGACATAATCAACAGATAACAGAGTAGCCCTTGTCTAGATTCTAATTCAAATAATGCATTTAGGGAAAGACTTATAGACTATCAAGGATCTTTGAATGAGGATAAGATATTAAAGAATACTAAAGAATTATAAGCTTTATTAATGATCAGAGAAGTGTTCTTTTTCTTTTCTTTTTTTTTTTTTGAGATGCATTTTGAAGTATTTAGGGGTAAAATGACAGGATGTTTGAGATTTGCATTAATGAACTCTGGCAAAAAGGGAGGGAGGAATAGATGAGATTAGTAGGCAAAATGTTGATGGTTGTTGAATATTAACTGATACATTCATAGAGATTCCTTGTAACTAACTATATTTGTATATTTAGAAATTTTCTTACTGCAATGTTTGAACGAGCTGGCTGTGTGGCACAGACCTTACTTAGGTCGTGGGGCCTTGCAACCTTGAACTGTGAATTAATTTTGGATCTCTGGAACAGCAGGCAGCTATTTTGGGGGCACAGTCCTGTACATGAGTTTAGAGGACTACCTTGATCCCGTGTCCCAGGACAGTCAACTATTCAGAAGTCTGCCAGGAACTGCTTGTTAGATTCCCTAACTCAAGTTATAAATCTTGGACTAGCTAGGTAAAAATGGGAAGGGTTGGTTAGTAGTCTATAGAATTATGGGGTCATACTTTATCTGGATGATGGATGCCTTTGGATAAAGCATAGTGGGCAGGTATGGAGGTCTGATGGGGTCTATTTTGAAATAATCCCCAAGGGAAATGCACTAGGGGACCATCTCTGAGATGATCTCAGGCTCCACGTGCTTTCCTCCCGCCTTCCAGACTCTGCCTTTCCCCAGCCCATCAGTGGGCTCGTTAAAGGCCCCCAGGAGACTTCCCTGGTCTGGAAAAGACCTGCCCATCGGACTCGAGATCAGTTACTGAGGTGCCAGCGGGCCTGCTTAGCTGGCAGCGGAAGACGACACACACTCTCTTTGCCTTGAAGTGTGATGTCGTAGAGATGTCGTCATAGTAACTGCTTTTTGCTTTACTCACTCCAGCTTCTGCTTAGTGGTGCACTTTGGCGTGGTTACAGTGAGCATGCTCATCTACAAGAAGTCGCTGTTTCCTTCTATATTGTGACAATTTTATGAATATTTATATTTCTTTGTAATTCATTTTTTGGTTTATAGACCCTAAGTCCTCCAGGCACTGCCACAAATCTACCTAATGTCCTTGAAATGTACACATTGCATTGAAAACTTAGATTTAGCTGACTGGTGGGAAAGAATACGTGTTGCTAGACTCCTGTTTGGTGCCCACGAACACAGCCGACCCAGAGAGATGTATGCTCGGCTGCTACCCCAGTAGCTGTGAAGGTTCAGGTTAGCTGTGAGGGGACGATTTTCTTTTCTGGTCTCCACTGGCGTAACTGATGTCCCATATACTTGGAGCAAGAGGCCTTTTCCTCAAGGCATCTTGCTCTATTCTGACCCCACAGCAAAAGGCTCCACTCCAGCAATTCTCGCCTCCTGAATATGTGAGTGTTGGTGACACCTAAATTATTCCTCTTTTGTGCTTTACTAAGCACTTTGCTGTATTAATGTGATTTGGAAGGTTGAGGATTGAGCCAGAGCTCCACTGAGCCAGTGACCTGAGGAAGTCCATAGCAAAAGGAGAGGCAGGGCGTAAATGAAGCGGCTCAGTTTGAGTCCAGTAAGAAACGTGAGCCCACGGACTTCACTCCACCAAGGGTCCCGAGGGGCCACCATGAGCCTGGGTCATAGTATTCATCCCTAGTTAGGGAGAGACTGCAGCGAACTCTCTGCCTTTGGTTCCTGGGAAAAAGAAGCAAATGACAAGAACTGTAGCTTGTGAGAGAATTTTAAAAGCAAACAGAATTTCAGAGGATGTACTGGCCTGTCTTTGGCTTTCACATTCACACTCCTGCACAATCACCATCACCATGTCAGACAGAACGATGGTGATGCCAAAATCCTTCATGCTCTGATGTTATTTAAGCAGCATTAAATTGTTTTTAGTTTATTGTATTTTCTAAGGCACAAACTATACACACACACACACACACACACACACACGTGCGCACACACACACGCACACACGCACACATGCACACACATCCTTTTTGTTTTTGAGAGTAAATTGCAGATGCCAAGACCTTTCCCTAAATCTTTTAAGGGAAAGGATATTCTTATACAACCACAATACCATTACCAAAAATTTAGAATATTACACATTGGTATGATATCCAACATATAATCTATATTCAAATTTTGCCAATTTCCTAATAATATCTATTATAGTCATTTTCATTTTTCCAATCCATGATCACGTATTGCATTTCTTTTTCTTGTCTTTTTACTCTCCTTTAATCTGAGACAGTTCCTCAACCTTTTATTATCTCTCATGGCATTGATTTTTTTATTAATACAAATACAGACTTGTAGTTTATAGGATGTCCTTCATTTGTTGTTGTTGTTTAATTTGTCCTCCTGATCTGATTCAGGTTATACATTTTGGGCAGAAATACTACATCAGTGAGGTTATGTCTTTCTCACTGTCAGGATTCAGAGCAAAACATTGAGAGTAAGTTCTGATAGCGTAGCACCGGAGTTCAGGACAGCAGGATGACAGTGCAATGGAGAGGAAAGGACAGGACGCAGGAAACAATACAGTGTGGCCTCTGCCGTTTTGCCCTGAGTGGGACCCGCTGCCAGTGCCATGTGTTCGCTGGCTTTTCCAGGCAGACACCCACCACCGTTTTTGCAGCCTTTGTGGTTCCTCTGAGTTCCACATGACCACTTCCTATAAAAACAGCCCTTCTTATTATAAACCCAGACTTCCGTACAGGGTCAATTTCCAAAGTCGCTTTCTCACTCTCCTGCCTTGGCTGGTTCCATGGCAGGCGGCACCTTCCCAGATGTGAACTCATGCCGTTAGCAGAACTGTGCGAGGCCATGTGGTATTCAGGACAGCTGTGCCCTGTCCACCCCTGTCCCACTCATGGGGCACTGACTCAGGCCCACTGTGCACTGGGACCTGCACCAAACTGCTGCGTCTCCAGCTTCTGTCAGAGCGTGCCTTTTCCACAGAGCAGGACTCCCGTGTCTATCTGTGTTTGCAATCCCCTTTCCCTGCAGGTATTCATTTGCATTTTTTCAATCAGGATCTTATTTTGCTTCTCTCTGCCGTATCTCTAACTCCCTGCTGGTCCCACTGTATTTTCTCTCCTCTCAAGTGTTGAAATCATTTTCTAATTCAGAGCCCTTTGAGTTTCACTGCAGTGCTGATTCCCACCTTTCCCACCGTCTCCTCTGCACTGGGCACATGCAGCTCTCCCATGAACAGGAAGGGGAGGCTGAACCCCGACCCTCCCCGCTAATCACTCCTTTATCCAGAGATAGCAATTTGGCTGAGTCAAATCCCAGAGTAACAATTACCCTCTGCAAATAAAACAAAACATTACCAAGAGGCTTTGTTGTCAATCTGATTCCTCTGGGCAAAGAGCATTCCAATTATGTGCATTCATTCTCTGTTTGTCTGCAGTCAGATGGCTTGGGTTCAAATCCCAGCTGTCAACCCCCAAGCTGTGTTCTCTGAGCCTCCTTTATCCCCCAGCTGTAAATGGAGGACAATAACCCCTCTTTGTGGCCAATTCTGAGGATTAATTGGATAATATATGTCAAGCCCTCCCAAGAGGAGTTAGTATTTCACTGGATCATCACAGCATGTCATTGTCTAGAGCTATTAGGAAACCCTTGTATGCATGAACTTGTAATTCTCCTAAAAAAAAAGCTCAACTGAACACCCCTCGCCCCACACCTAAGACTAAAGAACTGTTTCTTCCCATGGTTCTGAGTGTACGGACTAGCTCAGATGAGCCTATCTGAAACAAGGAGACATGCTTACACCCCTAAGAAATCATTCATGAGCACATCTAAGATGGTACCAGGATCAACATCACAGAACACAGAATTCCAGCTGTGCTTCACATATTTATGGGAAGTAAAGACTTGGTCATGGGTCTGATTTTGTCACTCACGGTCCACACACAGAGAAAGAGAACATGTAGTGTTTAGCCATGGAAGACCCAACATGGAACACTGATGGGTGTCTGTTGTGTTATTTTTAGAACTTGTCTATGTTTGAAATATTTGCAAACAAAAACTTTTATTAAAAAATTTCCTTCTACTCCTACCTTGCTTCAAATACAAAAAGCAATTCCAGAGGGACTCTAGGTCTAAATGTAAAACCTGGAAATAGAAATAAATCCAAAATAATAAAGCTTCTAAAATAAAACATAAGATAATGTCTTCATGGCCTTGAGTAGGCAAAAATTTCTTAAACCAGGATGGAAATGCGCTGAAAGTAAAGCAACAATGATGAATTGAGCTACATTAACATTAAGGACTTCTGCTCATCAAAAGATATCACTAGGAACTGGAAACCTATATAATTTTATTTACCAATGTTCCCCCAATAAATTGAGTTTAAAAAGGAACTCTTGAAAAAGGAGAGTTTGATGAGCTTGTAGGTTGATAAACTCATTCACGTGACAGAGTGCAACCCAGTTCCGTGGGGACTGAGACGGGGACGGGAGGGGACAGGGACGGGGACGGGGATGGGGACGGGGACAGGGCCAGGGCCTGGGCTGGGACTGGGACGGGGCTGAGCTCTTGCTCTCGACACCCTGCTGGGCCCAGCTCCCTGTACTTCTTACTCAGTAGCCTTTACAATATCTTCTATAACAAACTAGCAAACAGAAAAAAAGACATCTCTGGGAGAGTGGGAAGGCAAGCTACAGAGTGGGATATTTGCCACCTGATTAAGGAATTGTGGTCACAGAACATAAAGAACTCTTACAACTCAATAATAATAATAATAATAATAATAACAACAATAACAACAGACAAATGAATATGAGCAAAAGACTTGAAAAGGCACTTCACACCAGCATACAGGAGCATGAAAATGTACTCAGTTTAATTATTCATCAGGAAAATAAAAATTAGATCCCAGTGAAATACCACTATCCATCAGAATGGATTTTTAAAACAAACAACAGCACATATTAGTGAGGCTGTGGAGCAAACAGAACTCACAAACATTGCTGATGAATATAAATCAGCAACTTGGAAACTGGTGATAATTGGCTAAAGTTAAATGTGTACACCCATGACCAATGCATCCACTCCCTGGGATACACCTAGTAAAGATTTGTACGTGTGCTTCCTGAGACATAGAAAGCAATTCCAAAGCAGCAGCATCTGTGATAGCCAAAAAATGGAAAATAATGCAAATGTCCATTAACAATAGAATGGATAAATAAATGGTGGCTCACTGATATAAGAGAATCCCATTCAGTGAGGAGAATGAACTAATGATTGGTTCACACAACATCAATAAATCTCATTTATTTAATGTTGAGAATAAAAGAGAAAAACAAGCATAAAAGAGTACATTCCGTGTGAGCTCATGGATATAAAATTCAAACAGAGGTGACTGGCCTGTGGTGGCGCAGTGGATAGAGTGCCGACCTGGAACGCTGAGGTCTCCGGTTCGAAACCCTGGGCTTGCTCGGTCAAGGAACATACGACAAGCAATCAATGAACAACTAGAGTAAAGCAACCACTTCTCATTCCCACCCTTCTTTTGTAACATCAATAAATAAAATCTTTTATTTTTATTTTTTCTATTTTTTAAATAAATTTTTATTAATGTTAATGGGATGACATTAATAAATCAGGGTACATATATTCAAAGAAAACATGTCTAGGTTATCTTGTCATTAAATTATGTTGCATACCCCTCGCCCAGAGTCAGATTGTCCTCCATCACCCTCTATCTAGTTCTCTGTGCCCCTCCCCCTCCCCATAACTCTCTCCCTCCCTCCCTCCTGCGTCCTCCCTCCCCCCACCCCTGGTAACCACCACACTCTTGTCCATGTCTCTTAGTCTCGTTTTTATGTCCCACCAATGTATGGAATCATGTAGTTCTTGTTTTTTTCTGAATAAATAAAATCTTTTAAAAAAGAAAAAAAAAAGAGGTGAAATCCATCTGCGGTAAGTGGGAGTTAGAGAAAAGGATGTCTGCAGGCCTGGTGACTGGGAGGAGGTGGGAAGGGGCTTCTGAGGGGCTGAGGAAGTTCTGTTTTGGTCTGTGTGCCAGTCACATAGATGTAATTCCTTAGTGAAAACTCACTGAACTGTATACTTAGGTTTGGTGAACTGTTCTGCCTTGATGGTTTACTTCCATAAAAAATTTACTGAAAATAAAGTCAAACAAAACCTGGTTTTCAAGACTGATCCTGATAAGCTAACAGTGGTCACATGAACATATATATAGTATGTGGTTAGTTTTGCTGAAGCTGGAGGGGAAGGGCTAAAGAGGAAAGGAAAGCAAAGGGAAGGCAGAGGTTAACTGGGGTCCTCTGCACTTGAAGAAGGGGGAAAGCCTCCTGTCATAGCATCCTCTCCCACCACTCCCGGGTTCATCCCACTTGCCTACATTCTCAAATTCCTGGAGTTCAGGAACAACTCTCGCCCCCTTTGTGTCTCCCACAACCTCCCTGGACTTACACAGAGTGAGGGCTCAACACGCAGCCTTAGAATCCTGCTGCCGAGACTGCATATGTGGTGGAGGAGGTCCAGGAGAATGTAGATCCAATGGTGATTGAATAGGTCCCAGGGCACTTAAAACCAGAGTTCTTTCAGAGCGAGGGCTGCAGGGAGGTTGTATGGGAAGGCTTCAATACAAACTTAGATGGAAAGGAGAGCTCTCACTGCAGCATAGGGTCAGGCCTGGAGATCCCGGGACCCTCAGCACCATTCTCACCTCTTGCCGCCTGTGTATCTTAGAAGGCCCTGGAGCAGGCAGCAAAAGACTAGCCAGAGCCGAGGTTATTTGCAAAAAGGAACTGGAAGCTCTAGTGCCTGGTGTCCTCAATAGGAAGCTAGTCTGGTCCAGTGTTTCCACAGGCTTTCCAATCTACCAGGACTCTCTCTGGGCTTTAGAAGGGCTGACAGGGGCTTTGCAGAATATAGCTTTGCAGAAATATGGGGATTTAAGAGTTGAAAAGGTAGGCTTAAGAGTGCAGCACTTAAAATAATCTGCTTCCCCCGGCCTGTAAGGTAATGGTGATAATCGGATATTGTGATTGGCATACCTCCCTGATCACGGAGGAGGTGATGACCCCAACCCTCTCCTCTTGTCTTGCCACCTACATGTCTGTACGAAATTGGCCTTCTGACCTGAATGAAGAGAAGGCAGCTTTTTGGAGCTGACAAAAAATTTCTCACTCCTTTCTCTTATAGGATGAATTGTGCCCCCCTCCCCAAACCCATATGTTGAATTCCTAACCAGGTATCTCAGAATGTGACTTTATTTGGAAATAGTCTTTAAGTGGTAATTAAATTAAGATGAGATCATTAGGGTGGGCCTTAATCCAATATGATTGCTGTTTTTATAAGAAGAATAAATTTGGAGACAGACATGTCCAGAGGGAAGACCATGTGAAGCCATGGGGAGCAGAGTGCCATCAACAAGCCAAGGAGAGAGATCTGGGAGGAAACCAACCCTGCCAACACCTTGATCTTGGATTTCTAGCCTCCAGAACTGTGAGAACATAAGGTTCTTTTATCTAAACTACCTAATCTATTGTACTTTGCTATGGCAGCTTGGACAAAGTAATGTACCTTCCCAGCCTTCATTTCCCTCGGGCAGAGTGCCTCCTTTTAGTCTTAGTGCATCCTGATTCTGTCCTAATACCAGACTAATAAAGTGCTGTTCTTTTCTACTCCCAGGCCAGTTCTCGTCCTGACTGGGATCCTTGCTCCTGCCTGGCAGGTCTTTACCCTGTCCTCCCTTCTCATTCTCCTGCCGCAGCTCCCAACCACCACATTTCTGTATCATGCTCCTCCTGCCTCCATTTCTGCTTTTAGCCCCAGCCTAGGAAAGCAGCCCACCCAGACACCAAGACTGGTGATGGTTCTTCCTGCCCCCACATTTGTCCGACAGGCCACATGGTGTGTGTACTTGCTAGGGTCAGAGGCAGTGGTGGGGAGGGTGAAGCATTTTAGAAGATGGCAGGAAACTGAGGCCCTTCTTTCTTTCTCACCACCTTCTCCGAGAATTTCCCACAGGTTGCTAAATATTGTTATGGTCCAAAACAGAAGGTGCAATTTGGCTCTGTTCTCCGAAGTCGCTTCTGCGGGTTAGGTAGACAGATGGAGGGCTGTCCAACTCGAGGAGGATGCCAGACTCATTCAGAGGGATCTTTATATGCTCTAAAACCTGGCACAGGTTATCCTGACTAATCCCACCCCAAGAGCCAGGAAACCGAAGGACTGTTGGGCCATGCGCGGGGATGTTGGACAAATAGCTCCTTCGTCGGGTCTGTTCTTTGCACTGGGGCCCTGTTGATATTTTATGTCCTAATTAGGATTATTTGAGGGGCATTGTTTGCTGAGGAGGATAGCTTTCCCTTCTTCCTCCTCTATATTATATTTGTGAGATTATTTTCTGGCTGAATTCTCGGCTCCTTCTTCACAATACAGAAAAACTTCTACGCACCTCCTTGCCCTTTCAAAGCCGGCGGATATTGTGATGCCAAGGCTCAGACAGGACTGCAGGCTGAATGTCCACATGTCCAGGAAGTTTAATCTGGAAAAAGGCAAAAGGTTTGGACTCACCTCCATGCACATCTGATCCGAGGAGGTGATGACTTGACAGCTGGCAGAAAACAGCACCGCCAAGAGGAAGCAGCTGGCAGTGGGAGCCATCACGCAACCAGTGCCGCCCCAGCTTGGTGGGCTTCTCCGACGCCCGGAGCTGGGGATCAAACCAGGCTGAGGTGCCCTCAGGACTCGGCAGCCAGCGAGGTGTGCAGAGGGTGGCCTCGGAACAAGAAGTGCTCTGACTGCTTAGCATTTGGTGGCTCTGTGCTGCAAAAGGGGAAGTCTCTCTACATACCACCCTCACCCTCCCTTGCCAAAAATAGCTGAGGACCCAGCCCCAGAGTGGCCCAGCTCGTTTCCTGGCAAACACGAATCAGATGTACAACTCTCTTGAGCTGATTGTGATGGTTTCTACTGACTTTAGGCTACCTTCAAGGGTTGGGCCAACTCTAACAGCTTCTGGTTCCTTTCCTTGAGAGAGGTTATGGGAACAGGACACTGTCCTACTATTCTCACGAAGAAGGCCCTTTCTTTCTTTCTTTCTTTCTTTCTTTCTTTCTTTCTTTCTTTCTTTCTTTCTTTCTTTCGAGAGGGGGGAGCGAGAGAGAGAGACAGAAGGGAGAGAGATGAGAAGCATGAACTTGTTTGTAGTTGCATCACTTTAGTTGTTCATTGATTGCTAAGTAGGCCACTTTGTTAGTTGTCTTAGGTGAGTGATTGGGAGAGGTGCTGGGACTTGCTGGAAGGGCAGCGCCCTCCGTGGGCATGGACAGACAGACTGAGCCCAGCTGGGTGCCGCTGGCGCTGGGCACTGGAGCAAGAGGGAACAGGGTCATTCTAGAAAAGTAGCTGCTCCTTGCACCTCCACTGCCCCCATGGCCACTTCATTAATACCGGCCTCTGGTCTCGGCACAGGAGGATAGCCCATCCCCCGACCTGGTGAATCAGGCATGCTAACGCAGCAGGGGCTGAACCCCCTCTGTTCCTTCCCAGCCCGACACAGAGGACACTGCTATAGACAGAGCAGTCCGGCTAAGAGCAGAGTTGAGGACAGCAGTCTTGGTTCTATTTCTTCTTAGAAATAGCTTTGAAGCAAGATGGCAAATACTGTCATTACGGGGCAAAATGTGGTAGTGATTAGAGAAAGTGAAAGTTCAAGCATTCCTCACTGGGCTGAATTTAGCTACTTCAAACCTTGTCTTCTCTCCAACCCTCTGTCAGGCATGTAGGGGATGTTTAGTTTTACTGTTCTCCCATTCCATTTCCAAGGGCCCAGTTGTCTGCATCAGAGTCACAGTGACTTGAGATGCTACTGCCAATACCAGCACTCCTATATGACTACCTCTAATACAATAGTTTAGTAACTACCATTTATTGAGCACTTGCTATTTGTCAGTCACTGGGCAGGTTGCTGTGTTTTTGTATTTTCTTGTATATCTCCTTGTCACATATTCTATCAAGGAAGTGTTATTATTTATCCCATGTTACGTTTGGAGGAACTGATGCTTAAAGAAATGAAATGGCTTCTCCCAGCCCAACTGGAAAGGAGTGGATTAGGGCTTCGATCCTGTCTCGCTGCAGAGACTGACTGCTCTTCCTCTCCATTGCTTCAGAAAGCCTTTTGCCTCCTGAAGGAGCTGAAGAGTGAATGGGGTACAAAATTTTTTTCATCTAGGGATTTCAGAGCAGTGCTAAAAAGCAGAGAAGGTTGGAGAAACTATATGCTTGGCATTGTACGAGACTTACTACAAATATTTAAACTTTCTGCTCATCCCTAAAATTCCATCTTCAACAACAAAACACATTCAAAGATGCTTTTGGCAAGACACAGTCTCAGCAAACCGAGACTGACAATGGACCACCTTAACCCTTTGAGTAGTACAAACGTTCATATACATCCTTGTGTCTCCTGACCATCCAGAGTACGATCAATTTATTTTAAAAATGTGTAAGGGCAACCTTAAAAAAAGGCAAATGTATGTTCTTTGTGTTTCCATAAATTGGTTGTCAAACAAATATGATTTTAAGTTAACAAATCTGGAACTGGAACTAATTTCATTTTTTGAAAAAAAAAAACCCACCTCACTCCCGGGGGTCCGTGAGCATGAAAAGAACTCGCTACTCACAGGGTGAAAGAAGGCAAGTCTCGTGGTGCAGGGAAGCCCAGACCCACCGCTCACCAAATGAGAGAACTTGGACCAGTCATTTCACTTCTCTGAGTCTACTTCCCACCTGAAAGATAGAACAGGAATTCCAATTTTGTTCCGTTGACATCACAGGCTAATTATGAGAATCAAATGAGATAGTTTACGTGACAGTGCTTTTTAAACCGTAAAGTCCTACATAAATATGAAGAATGTAAGGAAAAGACACCTCTGAGTAACCACTGCCAATGTCATGTAAATATCACTCTCAGGAAATTGTCTCCTGCCCCAGAGACATTGAAAAGGCATATTACTTTCCTTTTCAAAGAAAGGTTTGATGGCTCAGTTAAGGTTTTGTCATTTTCTGAGGCTATAATATTTGCATATAATTTGCATGTGTTTGCATAATGGATTCAAAAGATCCACTGACAGTGTATAAGAGTAAAAGAAAATAAATGAATACAAGTAACCTTCTGCCACAGCATTCAAATCAAATATTCAGGGCATAATACCCTGAAATAGGAAATAGATTAAAATTTAAACTTGCAAACAGATGGGAAGATAGGTTTTAGAGTTCAGAGGCAAGAATGAAACCCTTATTTTGTCCCAGGTTGTAAAGAATCACATACTCTTAAAGGTCACCCCATCCTAATGACTTTCATGCCTGAATTCTCTCATCCATACCCCTACTCCTCGCCTGTCAGTGGACAAAACATCCACATTACATTCTCTTCCAGTCTTTTCCGAAATGCCTCACGTGACAGAAAGCTCACTCTTCCCTCAACAAATTGTTTTGGCAAATTTTGACTGTATAAATGGTTTTATTTTATTCTGAACTGCTAAAGCCTTTCCTCGAACTTCCGCCCAATCCTTCTTGTTTCCTCAGGCCAACAGAACAAGTTCAAGCCTTTTTTCCCCCTACTTGCCAGTTCCTTATGTATTTGAAAATGGTTATGTCCCTGAATCATCCTGTCTAGGTTAAAAATCTCTAGTTTCTCCAGCTGTTATAAGTACATTCATTATAGTTCTTAACCATATGTTTATCTGAATATTTTCTAACTCCCCTAAGAAAAGCTGGTTCTCGCTTTGCCATTAGCCAGTCATGTATGCTTGGGAAAGTTTCTCTGGTCTTAATTCTCTTATCTATAAAATGATGGCATTGGACTAGCTTATCTCTAAGGCACCTCTTCAGTGAACATCCCATTACTTTATTCCAGAACAATGATTTCCTATTTACTATGTAAAAATCTTTGGCTTGAGCCAATAAAATGGAGTTACATTAGCTTTTTGCTGACAATTGTCCTTTCTCTCCTACTCCAGGTGGTCTTACTCCTTTTTGGCAAACAAAAGATAGAGGGGTTTGGCTGGAACAATGGGCATCATGATTGCTACAATCCTAATTTATTCCTAGTGACTTTAAGGGATGGAACTGCTGGCACCCATTCTAAAAACAGTACCTGCAGAGATACGGAGAGGGAAATGAGATGAGGTGAGGCACTAGAAATTCATTTGTTTCTATTGACCAGTATCCGCATCAGTGGAGAATAAAAGATTTTTGGAACCAAGACAATTTCATAAAGTTTAAGTACCCTTGTATTACATATTGACACACACACCCCACACCATTCTTTTTTGTTGTTCTGCCTTTTAATCCACCAGGTTTGCATGCAGTTCAGCCCTTGAGTCAGCTGCCACCCTTGGGTAACTCCACACAGCTGCCCACTTTCATGCGTGGGAGGCCTGTGCACTCACTCCCTTGTGTTTCTAGGTCATTATAACCTGGGGAATGATGTGATGTCCTGGGAAACCTTGTTCAGTTCTTCAAGCCCTTTCTTCTCAATAACCCGAGGGCTATTTACTTTCCTTCAAAGGTTTGCAAAACAAAATATGCTGTTGTGATTCAACGTCAATTAAGAACTTGATGTTTAATGTTCATTACAGCTTATGGGCACCAGTTGGTGTTAAACTGTCTGGCTTTATTTTTTTTTCCTTCTGTACGTGTGGTTTTTGTTCTGCTTTTTGGTCATGCCTGCTTACCCCCCTATCCCAGATGGTTAAATTACTTGCATCTAATTATGCTTAAACTTGAATTTCCTGATGCATTTTATGGCCAGTTTTACTCCTGATTGTTATTTGTTCATATTGGTTTGTTTTACCCAATTATTATGACAGAAGATTTAGAGCCAGAAAGACTGAAAGTAAAAAAGCCCTCTCAAAGTTGTCTGGTCCCTTCTCTGAGGGGTACCTGCTGAGCCGCCTCCTGGGCACGGAGAACAGAGCCTGCAAGCCTCCTTGTTGCGCAGCTATGGTGCTTCCTTTGCAACTGATGGCTCTTGTGAGGTCACCAGCCTAGACAGAGCAAGTGATGCTGTGACCCATTCCCACGTGGGGAGGGGACATGGCTTTTCTCACCTCCTGCTTGAGTTCAAGCTCAGTTTTATTGAGGGCACCACAATGCCACCCTTGATCCTGCCACTGCAGATCTGGCCATTTCTCTGCCCTGTTGTTGATGGCATTACCAACAGCTAAGCAGGCACAGTATCTCCATGTGACACAGCCAGCTCCGCTCCACCACAAAAAGCACTCCAGGGCTTTACCCATCTCGCAGCTCAGCCTTCCTGGCTTCTGCCTCGGGGAAAGGGGCTTCTTCCATGCCCAATCCAGGGGCGGTGTGTCTGCATTTCCTGCCTTCGGATGCATCTCTTCCCCAGATGACTGATATTAGAAATATCCACGTCTGGGGTCCCCATTATAACAATTCAAAAACTGTCTGATGTTGGGCTATTTGCCCAAATCTAGACTTCACTATCATCTGTGGTCATCTAGTTACATAGACATACATATGGGGCCCGGAAATATATGGAACACGTTAGAATATTTGTCGAGCTTTAACTTCTAATTAACCATAAGGTCAGTGCCATTCTCTAACTTCTCTCTCGAATGGTGTAATTTATAAAGACAGAAATGTTAAAAGCATCCTTGGGGTTTTTCTCTCAAGCTTTAAATGAATCTGATATTAACAGGCAGTGGGATATGGGGACAAAAGAACAGGGCTGGGAATTGGGATTCTGAGACAAGCTCGCAACTCGGAAATAAAGTCATCCTAATAGTAGTACATTAACACCAGAAAATTTCAAAGCTAAAAATAAGCTTTAAAATAATCTAATCAAACTCTGCCATTATCCCCTCCTTCAGGAATGTAAAAGAACAATATGAGCCTGACATTCCCTAGAGTTGAGATTATTCCTATTATTAATAAGCCATTTACTTTTAGGCCTTCAGGAACATTTTTCACATCCCGTTTCCTGTCAGGTTTTTTACTGTGAGCACTGTGTTAGATGAAATGTCACAGCCCTCTACTGTGAGGTATGGGAGAGAGGGGTTTTTGGAACGAGCAAACAGGTAGGCAGCCACTGCTGTACACAGCAACGTGGCGCCCTAGCTTCATTCTGGTGAACCTCAGAACATTCCAGGGTGAGGACAGGAAGCATCTGTGGGGAGCAGGATGTTGGTGGATTGAGGGGAGTTTGTTTGTTCCCCTGCTCCAGTGGGGCACTGACTTCTTTTTGTGAATGGGATTAGCAGTAGACAGGCATACAACAGCCTTTACCGGTGTCTATCTCAGAAACAGCTTCCTGCCAACATTAGACAAAGCATTGACCTCTCAGCATCTCCCCTTCTGTGGAAGAGAGACACCATCTGCCCTGACCACTCATCACAGGTGCTTGTGAAAGACGGGTTAACCCAGTGGTTCTCAAACTTTGTGAAGTCGGGGCACATTTAAAATCCTACAAATAATTGTAGGTGTGCTATATACACATTTCTGAGAAATATATTATAATAATTAAGTCAAATATTAAAGAAAAAAATATAAAGTTCAAGTGTGCTTTTATGGTAATTAAACAAAATAAATATGACAAAATTAAATTTATTCTGACATTAAAAAACATTTTTATGTTACATTTTTTGTTATGTTTTTTAGAATTCATAAAAAAGAGGGGTAAAAAATAAAAAACGACAAAAATTTATCTTTTTATGTATATAGATACATTCTTAGTAAGATTTAGTAAATTCAGCAGGTCCCAGCGTGAATGTTTTAAGTTTTTTCATTCTTGTGTTTATGAGAAATATAAGCCTGATGTGTCCTAGTGATTTCTTCAATGTTTGGGCATATATTTGAAAAGCAAATTCTTATTTCTTCATCAATACATTGAAAAATTTCTCTCTTTTTACTCTTAATTGTGTTGAGGGTAGAAAATTCTAATTTACATAAATAGGATGTTGAAAATCTGTAGTAAAATGTTCAAAGCTTTTTTAGATATTGTCACATATTCTTCTTTTATAGAAATCCAAAAGACTTCAAGAGATAATTCCTTATGTTTAATCATCAATCCAAAACCCCCACCATACATATCATCTTAACTTTACACCAAACAAAGGATAGAAGAAACTTGCCTCCAGTCTTTCCAGAGAACATGGGGGGTAGTGTAAACAATCCAGCACCACAGCTTAACAGCCTTTTGCAACCTAATCAGGCAAGTGAGGTGGGGGGTTGGACAGACTGTCAGCTTACAGCCAATTCCCCACACCTCTGTCCCCCAAAAATCTAAACTCCAAAAAGCCTTCTGGCTTTTTGGTCTCCAACAGGCACATATTTCTCTTGAATACCATAAGGAGCACCTGGAAATCGTCTAGGGCGCACACTTTGAGAACCACCGGGTTAGCTCATAAAGGACTCAGAGGAATGACTGACTATGTGTAGTATAAAGCATGTGCCAGTGACCAGGCTGGTCCCTTGCCCTCATTTGGGTGTGTGTGTTTAAGCAGCAGCTCCTCAGAAGGCAGAGTAAAGCTAGGGACAACAATAAACAGACTACTAAGAAAATGCACCCAACCAGATGCCAAAGCACCCTTGTAAGCACGAGACATGCATTATCTCATATAATCCTTAGAACAATTTGTTGAAGTAACAACTATTCTAATGCCAAATCTATAGGTAAATAAACTGAACTCAAAGTGGTTCAGGAAAATGCACAAGGTCAAAGGTCAAAACATGGAGGATCCAGGACCCCAACCTGGATTTTCTGATCCTGGGAGACTCTTGCCCCTTCCCTCATAGTCTCTCTAGAAATCCCTTGCTTATAGTGGGAAGAAGTCTGGCGCCCTCTGTGTGGGCAGGAAACTTGCGTGGCGTGGATGTCCCAGGCACTCAGGTTTCCAGGCTGCTGTCCTCTGCAGGGATGCTTCCTGGCACTGACTTGACAGCCACATTTTCATACGATGGAGAGGGTGTTTGGAAGAGATGTCAGCCTTAGAAATGTAATCAGCTGGACCAAAAGCAATCAAGATGCCATCTGGAGAAACTCTGACTTCCTGCCCAGAAGATAAAGACATCTGGGCTGAGTAAATGCCAAGGACACGCTGACTTGGTCCCCAGGCCTGTGGGCTGCTCCACTTCACACAGACACATGTTCTTACCTGTGCAGAATCCATAGCTCTGAGCTGCTGCCCGGGTGGCTGGTGCCTGGTCTGTTGGCCACCAAGGACTTCCCTGCTCACAACCAGTGACCACTGTGAGCTGCGCTGACTCTCCTGTGCTAAGGAGATGGATTGACTGCAAAGGCTGCTCGCTGCAAGCGGTCCTCTGTAATGATGGAGCAGGAGGTGCCTGCTCCAGGCCCAATTTATTGTTGTAATTAGGACACATCATGACTGCTGACTGTTAAATAGGGATGAGAGGAAATACTTGTACGAGCAAAGAAGCTAATTAAAGGTGGCTCACCAGGTTTGTATAGCCACCCATGCTGACTGCCACTCCTTCCTCCTGGGCAGGAGGGCCTCTCCAGCCACATGGATTCTTGAGTACCCACCTGCGCATGGGTGCCATGGGTGGAGGGCCAAGGAGCTTGGGGAAGAGCTGAGGGACTAGAAGTAAAAGGTTAAGATCCTGTACAGAGGGGCTTATTTATTTATTTATTTATTTATTTTTGTGGTAACATTGTGTTTTCTGCAGCCACTTCTAGAGAAGGCTTGAATTGTACACACCGACTTTTGTCTATTTTAAAGCAGAGCTCGGATCCCTCTAACAAATGCCCAAAGCCACTGAATTTAGCAGGGTTGGAACCAAACTCTTCCCCCCTCCAATCCCTCCCCCCCCAATAAAGAGGCACTATTTGCCCCAAGCAGACTCTTGAAATCCCAGTTTCCATAAATGGTACGAATAAAACCTGATCCAAATACTTCTCAGTTCCTGCATAGTTAGAATATACTGAAGGTTTTGGGGTTGCTAGTCTGTGGCAATTAACATTTGAGAGTCTATTTTTATTTCAAAATCATGAAAAATACTGCATCTGCAAGTGTTGACTAAGTTGTCATATTACTGACTTCAAAACGAAACCAACCCTCACCGTAGGAACTGATTGGTGGAGCTAGAGGTGATGGCGGGTTGGCAGGGACCGTGCTGCCCTCTGGCCTCTGTGCTCAGGGGCGGGCTGTGTTCTTTCCCTCTGCCTCTCTCTCGTAGGCGGCATCGTTTCCTCGCCAGTCTCCCATTTCACTTCTATTACATTTCCTTTCTGACAACCTTTCCGTCGTAAGGACTGTTGTGTTAGCATTTCGTTCTTTCTTCAGTTGTGTCTCTGACCTTTCTCCTCCTCCGATTTTTATATTCCTTTTTATTTTTGAACTTCATCTCTAACTATGGCTTTTTATCATCGTATCACCCCATATGTCCCTTACTCGTCTGAACTTTTTCCTGTAGAGTCATCATGTTTCTTGGTCCCTGGAAGGCCCAGGCAGCACCTGTATGTTTTCTCTTCTTAGAACTTTTGTTTTATAGTTTCCCCATCTTCTGAGGTTACCCAGATGGCCCATCAGATCAGCAACCAACATGGTTGAGAGGAAAGGTATCTCAGATCTCAGCTCTGAGCTTCCTCTGCTTCCAGACCAGGAACCCAGTGGTCGGCTGGGCCTGCCCGATGGGATGAGCCTGGCTGGAGCTGCGTCAGGGGGTGGTGAGCCCGGAACAGCCGAGGTGCAGCACAGCCCCCGCAGCCCTGACAATGGCCAGCACAATAGGTAGTTTACTTCTAAGATGGTACAAATCTAGCTCTTGGCCTATTTTTAAATTTTTTCTTTTTAAAAAATAATATACAAGTATATGAAACCTATAGGGAAGAAAATAGAGGGCCAAGAATTGGAATGTCTTGGGATCTTCAACAAAGAAGAGAAAATCCATTTTGCATTGCTGAATAAACATGTATCATGAGAAAACCAGCTGTAACAGACATTAAGGTAAGAGCAAAAATCTTTACTCAGAGATTCAATCAACAGTGGTCAAGTATGAGAAAACTGTAAGATTGTAGTTTCAATTCCAGCCTAGTCTTCCTCTTTGGAACATAATTTGTCCTTAGTTGTGGTCTATTATTAACAAACAAACAAACAAACAAAAAAGAGAAAAGGAAGAAAAAAGAGGAAATTCGAAGACTCCTTTTTCACTTTCTAAATATAATTTCACTTGCTTTAAACAAACCTACAATAAAAATTAAAAGTTTGTAGATAAAATACAATGATCTGTTTTACCAAAAGGCTATGACTTCACTACATTGTAGAATTCCTTGAAACTGTAACCAAATCTCCTGCATTTTTGGATGACCTGATTTTTCAACATTTAACTACACGTATAATCGGCTGTGTGAAGCGAGGCTGACTAGGAGCTTTGAAATGTGCACGTTAATATTCAAGAGCCAATAAGAAGCTAAACAGCCTGACCAGCTAAACAGCACAGTGGATGGAGCATCGGACTGGGATGCGGAGGACCCAGGTTCGAGACCCCGAGGTCGCCAGCTTGAGCGTGGGCTCATCTGGTTTGAGCAAAAGCTCACCAGCTTGACCCAAGGTCACTGGCTCGAGCAAGGGGTTACTCAGTCTGCTGAGGGCCCACGGTCAAGGCACATATAAGAAAGCAATCAACGAACAACTAAGGTGTCGCAATGCGCAACGAAAATGATTGATGCTTCTTATCTCTCTGTTCCTGTCTGTCTGTCCCTGTCTATCCCTCTGACTCTCTCTCTGTCTCTGTACAAAAAAAAAAAGCTAAACAAACGAGTCACTTGAGTCAATAATGGCAGAACCAGATTTTGAGCCAGCTGTCCTAGTGTCCTAGGGTGTGGCTTTCTGAGGAAAATGTCCCCCTACCCTAACCTGGAGAGATCACCTGTGATGTCAAAATGGTGCGCTATTATGGAGAACGCCTGAGCTGCCGCCACAGTGCAGACCTGTGGCGGGTTATGGCACATGCCGACCGGGCTTCGGGCTGTGCTTGTACAGGGGAGAGTGGGACGCTCACTACCAGGGCAGGACGTGGTCCATTCCCAATCCTGACCTTTACCAGCAAAACAGCCTGACCAGGGGCCACAGCGCCAGAGTAGACCTGCCTTTGTCGAGGTGTCGCTGTTTTCTTTATACTTTCATTTGCAAAATTGGGATTTAAAGTCCTTTATTTATTTATTTTTTTCTAAATTATGGCTTAGAATGCCAACTATTTACCATTTTCATAAGACAGTTGGAAAAAAAGTCGTTAGCTTTTTTAATTTTTTCCCTTGAGAAAATAATAATGATAGTAACTAACACACAGTGCTTACTCGGGCCAGGTACTGTTCTAAGTACTTTACATATATTAACTCATGTAATCTTTATGACTGCACTCTGAGTAGTCACTTCTGGGTAAAGAAACAGGAAGAAGCTGCATATGTTGCTCAAGGTCCTTCGGCTATGTGACCGAGATAAGGCGTGAACCTCGGGAGCCTGGCACCAGAGACACAACAGAGAGGGATGGCGACAGGAAGTCTGAAGAAGGGAAGAGGCCATGAGAATGACTAGCTTGGTCCCTTGGTCCCGTGCTTTGAAGAAACCTTTGAATCCTGTTCCCAATTCTGTCTCTGAAACTGCTCTCAGGACAGTGTCAGGGCCTGAACTGGGCCAGTGCTTTTGAGAGCAGCTTTAGAAGCAGGGGATTGATTGTATATGGAGAAGGCTCTGGTTGAGATTCCGGAGACTTGTCCGGCGATCCTTTCTCCCTGGGACGTGGGGCCACTGCCCTTTGGGCTAAAAATGAAAAAATGCCCACTTGGTCAGGATTTTGTGGGTTTTGGGAGAATGCTAGCTCATGGCTCTGTGATCCCAGCTCAGCCTCATATCCTAGCCTCTTTTTGTCCCCCACTCACCCAGGCTCCCGTTGTCTCATGAAATGAAAGTCCCATTGCATAGGCTGGCTCTACACATCCTCTGAGCAGCAACACTGTGCAACTGAAGCATCGTGGGAGCCATTCTTTTCTGCTAGCCCACTGTGCTGTTTGTGTCCCTTCAAGTTTCATATGTTGAAACCCAAATCTCCAATTTTGATAGTATTTGGAGGGGGGATCTTTGGGAAGGAATTAGATCACAAGGGTGGAGCCCTGTGGTGATTTGTGTCCTTATAAGAAGAGACACGAAGGGATGATCTCTCTTCCCCTCAAGTGAGAATACAGCAAGAAGAAGGCCAATTCCAAACCAGGACGAGGGTCCTCCCCACATACTGAGTCTGGCCGGCACCCTGATTGTAGACCTCTCAGCCTCCAGGACTGGGAGAAATGTTTGTTGTTTAACCCACCCAGTTGATGGTGCTCTGTTATAGCAGCAGACTAAGACACCTACATTAAAAAAAAAAATATATATATTTTTAAAGCAGGTAAAATTAATTTTAATAATATATTTTACTTAGCCCAATATATCAAAATATAATTTCAAGCAATGTAGATACCAATTTAATCAATGTAAAATATTAATGAGATATTTACTTTCTATTTTTCATATACCGTGCATTTTGTACTTATACCGCATCTCAGTTTGACACTATCTTGTCATTGGAAGTAACTGATCTGTATTTAGATTTCACAAAATTTACAGCTCAAAAAGTAGACGAGATACTCAAGTTGTTCCAAGTATACTTAAAAGTTTTCAATAATTGACTAGAGGATCAGTTTTTATATTTAAATGAATTAAGTGAAATAAAGTTAAATATCCAGTTTTTCAGTTGCTCTAGTCATACTTCAAGTCCTCAGAAGGTTCTTATGTCTAGTGGCTACCTTTTTGGGCAGCAGAGTTCCAGAGGCTAGAGATAAATGAAACTAAATAACCAAGGCTCAGTCAGTTCACATTAAACACTGATCTAAAACCATCATTTATTTGCCGTTCTTCTCCAGGCTGGTCACGATGACACAGGAAACTGCAGAGAAACCAGGAAGTTTGGGGCATGGGCACTTCAGTGGTATCAGATTAGTTCCTAAATAGCACCCAGCTACTAGCAGTTATTTTGCAAATGCTAACCCTGCCACCTAGTGACCACTTTTTGAATGTCACCTAGAGATGACCATGTAGAAAATTCTGTGTTGAGTTTAGCATTGCACAGTTCTGACATTCTGAGACTTTCCGCTGCTCAGAGATCCTGCGTGGCTGGCACTGTGCTGCCGGGATGTCATTACTATTATAGGGTTGCTTTAGCCATGCTCACAGAACTACAACTGACTTGTCATTTCCCCTCTATTTCCTCACAACAGTAAGGTGCTTGGAGTCCAATGAGCATGTCTCAAGAGCATCCTGTGTGCCAAGGACTTCCTCTGTGATAGGAAGAGATGTGTGCCTCCACAAGGGTAAGAGTCCCTGTTAGCCTTTTGCCCTCGATTCTGTTATAGCTTCTGAATCTTCTGTTTATTTTTGGGCTCCCTTCTTCACTGAATTGTAAAATCTGTGAGGACAATGTCTTGCTTATGTTTTATCCCCACAGCCTCGTGTATTGTCTGTCCGACAAATGTCGATGAATGGATGGATGGTGTGGCTATGAGTTCACAGCCCTTCCCAGAACTCCTACCACGTGTCTCCAGTTGGGGCGCCTTCCTTTCCCCACTCTCTGGATGCACTATGTCATCTTTTCTTCCTTTTCTTCAGCTCTTAGTCTCCCCTTTACTCCATTTTATGATCAACACATGCTTAACACACGATCTTGTCTTGAATTTTTGGAAATACACAAAGGTGACGTTGAGAACTCCCTGACTTACAGCCACCAACTTCCAAACCTACCTGTATTTGTGCCTGACGGCCCCACCTCCCTCGGACCCGAAGCCACGGCCGCGGGATGTGCTCCAAATCCCCTGGGCCATTCACTGGCACCCCCTGGGAAGTTTAACAATGACTGATGTTGGGGTGTCAACTCGGAAAACCTGCTGTCATTGGTCTTGGGTGCCGGCTGGACATGGCGATTTTAACATTATCCTCGGAGGAGCTGAAACTGCAGCTGGTCCGAGATCTGCTCTCCACATGTTTCTCCTCACAGCCTTCTCAGGCTTCCACAGGTAATCCTACCCTCGCTGGCATTTCCAGTTGTTTCCACTCTGTTGTGTTCTTTTCCAAGTCACACACAATGCCCTAAACTTTCCTAGCTGAAAATAAGAACTGAAAAGCCTGCCTGGGTCAGTATCCCCCACAACTCTCTGCTCTCTTTAAGTATTTTCTAAGCCCAACAAACTTCAAGAATTAGTTGCCTAGAGAGGTGGTCTCTGCTTTCTCATTAACCTTTACTTTCAAATCTACCCCGGACTGGCTTCTGCTCCAGAGTGTTCCCCCTGTCATTCAAAAACACTCACCGGCCTGACCTGTGGTGGCGCAGTGGATAAAGCATTGACCTGGGAATGCTGAGGTCACCGGTTCGAAACCCTGGGCTTGCCTGGTCAAGGCACATATGGGAGTTGATGCTTCCTGCTCCTCCCCCTTCTCTCTCTAGAAAAACTGAATAACATTAAAATATATATATATATCCAAAAATACTCCCCTCCCGTGGCCTCTAAGAACCCATGCTCTCTCTCCTGTTTCTTTCTCAGGCTGCCTCTCTGCCTGACCTCTCAGAGCGGAGCTCCTCAGGACATGGTACCCAGCCGGCTTCCGGCTCACTCCACTTCCCACCCCACTCCTTACTCCCTCCTCATGCTTTCCAGTCCCCAGGGCCCCAGGATTTATAATGCCTGCTCAGACCACTTCTCCACTCCTGTATCTGCACACCCAGATCCCTGTTGTGGCTGTCCCTCCATGAGGTGTGTGTGTCACAGGCATCTCTTGTTTCCTTGTCCGGACTGAGTCTTGATGCCCCACCCTTAGATGCTCTTCTCACAGCAGTTCCCAAGGCATTAGGTTCCTGTGGCTTCTATAACAAATTACAAAAACACACTACCTTAAAAGAGCACACATTTATGCTTTCCCAGTCCTGGCGGCCAGAAATCTAAACTCAGTTCCTCTGGGCTGAAATCAAGGTGTCAGCAGAACCACACTTCCCTGCAGTCTTTAGGGCTGAATCTGTTCCTTGGCTCTGTCAGTTTATAATGCCTGTCAGCATCCCGTGGTGTATCAGTGAGGATTTTCCAGAGAAACTAAACCAATAGTGCATAGTGCATGTGTGTGTGTGTGTGTGTGTGTGTGTGTGTGTGTGTATGTGTGTGGTGTCTTATTATAAGAACAGGCTTATGCAACTATGGAGGGTAAGAAGTTGTAAGATCTTGCCTGGCCAGATGGTGGTGCAGTGGGCAGAGAGTCAGACTTGGACCTGGAGGACCCACGTTTGAAACCCTGAGGTCACTGACTTGAGTGTGGGATCATAGCCATGACCGTGCATGACTGCTGGCTTTGAGCCCAAAGGTCACTGCTTTGAAGCCCAAGGTTGCTGGCTTGAGCAAGAGGTCACTTGATCTGCTCTAGCCCCCTGGTCAAGGCACATATGTGAAAGCAATCAATAATAACTATAGCGCCACAAGGAAGAATTGATGCTTTTCATCTCTCTCTCTTTCTCTCTGTCCTCCTCTCTCTCACTCTTAGACTCTCTCTCTGTCTCTGTCAAAAAAAAAAAAAAAAAAGAAAGAAAGAAAAAAAAAAGAACTCACAAGATCTGTAGTTGGCAAGCTAGAGGCTGAGAAGGGCCAATGGTATGGATTCCAGTCTGAGGCCAGGAAGAGATGAGTATCTAGCTCAAGCAGTCGGGCAGGCAGGAGCAGTTCCCTCTCACTCAGCCTTTTCTTCTATTCAGGTCTTCACCTGATGGGTGAGGCCCACCCACATTAGGAAGGGCAATCTGCTTTACTCAGTATACCAAGTAATGTAAATCTCATCCACAAACACCCTCACATGCACACCCAGAATGATATTTGGCCAGATGTCTGAGCACCTTGAAGCCCAGTTGAGTTGACATTTAAAATTAACCATCACACTTGGCCTGTGGCTGAAATACTCCAATCTTCAAATCTCTCTCTTTCTGTTCCACATTCACATTGACTTGTGTGTGTGGCTTTTAGTTTCCCTCTGCCTTTCTTTTATAAGAATACATGTGATTGGCCCTGGCCTGTTGGCTCAGCAGTCAAGTGTTGGCCCAGCATGTGAAAGGCCCCAGGTGGTTCGATTTCCAGTCAGGGCACACAGGAGAAGCGACCATCTGCTTCTCCACCTGCCTTCCTCTCTCTCTCTCTTTCTCTCTCTCTTTTTGTCTTCCTCTCCTGCAGCCATGGCTCAAATGGTTTGAGCAGTTTGGTCCCTGATACTGAAGATGGCTTCATGGCCTTGCCTAAGGCACTGAAATAACTCAGTTGTTGAGCAATGGAGTAGCAGCCCCAGATGGGCCCAGCATGGCCCTGTGGGGGGCTTGCTGAGTGGATCCCAGTCTGGGCACATGTGTCTCTCTGCCTTCCTGCCTCCCCGCCTCTCACTTAAAACAAACAAACAAACAAACAAACAAACAAACAAACATGTGATTGTATTTTGGCCCATCCAGATAATCCAGAATAATCTCTGGATCTTTAAATTAATCACATACCCCTTTTTCTGATAAAGCAGCATTTACAGATTTCTCGTGTTAGGACATAGATATCTCTGAGGGAGCCATTATTCAGCCTACATTATTCATACAAAGGGCACTTTAATCTACCTAGTTGCTGAAAACAGAAATTGGGACTTACCTTTGCCATAAAGTTCTCTGCAACGCTATCTAATCCATTAACAATTTCTATATTTTCTATCTTCTAAATAATTTTAAACCTGCTCATCTGCCATCAACCTAACTCCAAACATAATGTCTTTCCTGAATTATTTTAACGATACACTTACATCAGTGATAATCATCTCCTCATGCGCAGTTATTTGCTGAGTGCCTCCAGTCACTAAATTGTAAGCTTCATGAAGGCAGGTTCACATATGTTTTGTTCATTATATTTCAGACCCCAGTATAGTGTAAGTACTCAATAAATACTGGCCACATGTATGGATGAATGGATGATACATTTCCTGCCACTTGCTCATTTAAACTATTTGTATTGATAACCATCTGTGTGCTGGACATCCCAGTAGACTCAAAGAACAACCAGTTAACAAATTACCTAAAACTCCTTGCTCTCATGAAACTACATTTTAATGTGGGGAAAGACAGGCAGCATAATATATGATAGAATAAATGCATTCTGTATATGTAGATGTGCTTATGTTTAACACTAGAAAGTTATAGATGGTATGAAAAAGAACAGAGGAGTTCAGAGGGAGTTTGTATATACCAGTAATTTTCGGTGGGGTAGAGCTTTCTGAGAGTGGACATTGAGGAAAGGCCTGAAGGAGCCGAGAGTGTGAAGCATGAATGTATCTGGGAAATGAGGTTTCCCAGGCTGAGGGAATGGCATTGGATGAGGCCCCTGAGGCAGGAGTGGCCCTGGGCAGCTGGAGGAGGAAGAGGAGGAGGAGGAGGAGGAGGAGGAGAAGGAGGAGGAGGAGGAGGAGGAGGTGGCTCGTGTGGCTGGGGTGAGTGAATGAGGCTCAGAGGAGGAGGTGGTGAGGGACAAGAGGCTGTGGGCCAGCCTGTGTAGGATCCTGTAAAGCAGGGAAGGACTCTGGCTTTTCCTCTGGGTGAGATGGGGATTCTCTGGAGGCTTTCCAGCAGAGAACAGGCACGATCTGACTTATACTTTAAAAGTATTCCTCTGGCTCCTGTTTGGACTGTAGCAGAGCAAGGGGGAAAACAAGAGCCCCTGGGGAAGTTATTTCAGTAATCAAGGCAAAAGGTGATGGTGGCTTGGGCCAGGTGGTAAGAAACAGGCAGAATTTGTATATACTATTTTGAAGATAGGGCCAAGAGGATTTCCACAAAAAATGGATGTTGGGGGAGAGAGATGGAGGGGAGGAGAGAGACATCCAGAATGATGCCGAGGTTTTGGCTTGAGCAACTGGAAGCTAGACTAAATTCAGGGTTTTGTCTGGAACTTCTACCCCAAACATCTTAATTCCCTAAAGTCACTGGAACGGCTCGACGGCCCTGAACTTTCCAGACAGCTGCACATAGTTGTCATGCATCCTTCCCTGGAGAGCGTCTGGTCCCTTCCCTAAACTCACGCCCCACTCCCCGCTCACATCTGTGCACGGGGACTGCGTCAGTGAGTTTGCCTTCAGCACAGTGCCCAGCCCGCAGCCCACATTCCGTCCGTGACTCACGCACGTGATGCACCCTGGGCCTTCCTCTTCAGGCTGGTCCGAGCTTCGACCCTCCCGATCCTTGGCTTTGAGTTCAAACCCAGGACTCTAGGATGTTGGCCTGATTATTATTTTGCTCATCAAAGTTTCTCCTGTCGTGGTTCAGACTGGTTGAAGCCACTCAGTATTCCCTGCATCTCTGTTGGCCCAGGTGGCCTGGCCAAGTGCCACTTTTTAGGTAACCATGCTCTGTTTACTCAACTGCCTCCTGGATTTTTAATATTCTCCTTGACAGGGGCTTTGGGCTAGTCTGTGTGTCGGGCTCAATGTCAGACCATTCTGTTAAGAAGCTGCAGCTGTTATGAAAGAAGGCTCATTTTCCCCATCTATGTGCACTTAGTTATGCGGGTACGTGTATCGGGTGCGAGGAGGCTTTGGGAAATATTTTGGATTGTCAGTGGCAAGAGCAGTTGTCTGTGACAGGCCCTGTTTTGACCCAGTCCTTCACCCCACCTAAGCCTCTCAGCAAGTTACACAAAGGGGTCAAACATCTCATGTTTCTTCCTCCAATGGCATATGTGCTCAGGAGTGCCATGATATCGCCCAGTTTTCAGTTGCTAGGTGGACGCTGCGTGTGAACACATATGTCTGTAAGCCCGTAAACCTATGCTTACATGGAAAGACAAGTCTCTTGGGGGAATGAATCCAAACTGACTCAACTATTTGTTCAGGAGTGGTCAACATTTATTGAAGTCACCAGCTTCCTTTCTAAATGCAGTGGCAGGCTTTCTCAAATTCCACAGACCCCTCCCCCTACAAAAACACCCTCAATATTCAAAAAGCTCTGAGCTAGCCCTGGTCCTGTCCCCCCTCCCCCCACATGGTTGGTGTCTGGCCTGGTGCATTCTGGGTAAGATGGCTGTTTGCAGCAGAAAGTGAAAGGCTCATCAGGTATGCAGACAACCAACAGGAAGTGCTGCAGGCCTCCTAGTTAGGGAACTGAAAAATGGTGAAAACAGGGGATCTGTTCTCTGAAGTTTTCCAACAAAGTCCTCGGAACTGAACACTGACGGTGATGGGGAACCAAGACTTCAGTGGTCCTCCCTTAAAGCCACTGAAACACACAGCCTTGCCCTTGCCCTTGCCTTGGTCACTTCCTAATTTACACCACTTGTGAACTCTGCTCTAACTGGGCGGCTCGGAGAGGTCTGGGACAGGTTCAAAGCCAGGAACTTCACATTACCTTCTAGAAACACTCTGTGACCTAGTGCAGAGCTGAGCCAGCCTAGGCAAAGTGGTTTGGGGTATCAATGCAACATGGCTCATTGTATCTGGGGGATTTTAACTTTCTTTACCATGTAATCAAATCAAAGTGTAACAAGGCATTTTTTTTTCAGTTTTCGAAAAGTGGTTGCAGCCAAACTTTTTTACGAAGGCTCTACCCTTGCATGTGTTATTTAGAGTGGATGGGGTCAGAGAAAGTAGGTGGGTCTCTATTTAGGAGAGCTCTGGTGGCCGTGCGTCCTGCTGATGTCACAGAGGGGTTGAAGAGACAGCCCAGTCTGCGGGCCGTCTCTGGGAATGTGAGTGGGAGGAAGCATCTGTGAGCTCTCGTGGGGCAGAACCACTGCGTTGCCCTGTGTGCTCCTGGGGTCAGATTGCTTCCACTTTTGTATGCTGAGAGTCCTCTCATGTACTGCATGTGAAGAGTTGTGTACTTCGCATTTACTGTGGGCCAGGACCACCACTCTAAGGGCTTCACCATGTCTCAACTTAGATTTACAAGTTACTGAATATCATTGAGAACAAAAACCAAGCAGCTCAAGAGTGTGTGCATTGTGTTCTTTTGTTCCTATGGAAAAGTAGTTGTGGATAAAGCCCACTGGGGGTGAGGATGACGGAGACGCAGAGACCCGATTCCAGAGACCAGGTTCAGTAACGCAGATCTGATTTATTCAGGAAGCAAGCCAGCTTTTATACACAGGTTACAGCATGTCCTTCACAGCCAATGGCCGAAAAGGTCAGGGAGCTGCCTGGTTGGTGCTGAGCCACCTCCCCACAGCCGGTGAGCTCCCTCCTGGGTGTGCCTAGGAGGGTTTCAGGTGCTGGAGTGTTCTCACAGCATTGCATCAGCCACAGCTGCTAGGAATGCACTCTGCGCTCTACCTACATTTCCCCATTCTCTTTTAATTAGGGCCAGTTGGACTTGATGAATGACAGCTTGCTGTTGTTGTCTCTACGGGCAGGACAATGCCAGGGTGGGGCCGCCCACATCTGAGAGTTAGCGGTTACCAGGGCCTGGGGGCTCGCTAGGGGCCATTCTCTGGGCTTGCTCCACTAAAGCCTTCACATCCCCCCAGGTGATGGGGAGCACACGTTGGTCGCGAGGTCTTCTTCTGGAGACTTGCCATATCCTGGGTTGAAGTGTTCGGCAGAGGGGTCATCTTGGGACACTGGGACTGGCCTTATGTTTCATCCTGGGATCCAAATTGGCTGAAGGCTGTCTTCTGGAAAGACACAAGCATAACCTCTCCCTTGCATTAGAAGGGGGTGTGGACCCTGCCACTGTGCCATGGCTGGGTTCTTCCAGGGTACCAATGGTAAAGGGGTTTGGGAGTGACAACTTCCGCTTCTTTGGCTGGCAGGTTGGTTTCGTTTTTGCACGCTCAGCTCCGAGTGTGTTAAACTCGGAGGCTAAGCCACTTTCCTCCTCAGTGGAGGGGGGTGAATAGGGAGGGAGGGGCTCCTCAGGGAGAGGGGTAGTTTGGCCTTGGTGGGAGATGGCTAGTGAAGGTTTGCCCTTCCTGTACTTCTGCTGAATGGATGCACTGGAGAACTTGGGCCCAAGTATCAGGGTCCCCAAGAGGCACGTCTCAAAGTCAAGGGTTGAAACCTGAGAGGATCTCCCAGTAGGTACAAAGATCCTTTTCACTAACTTTAACTCACCTACTCTGCAATAGGGCATAGAGGGCTCGAGCTTGCGGGGCTCGAGAAGGTTTCCTATTGCAGAGGGTCACTCACCCATCCTTTGGATGCCAGTTGGGTCCCTGTTTGGGTGCCAGTTGTGGACAAGGCCTGCCAGGGGTGAGGATGATGGAGACACAGAGACCCGACTCCGGGGACCAGGTTCAGTGACGCAGATCCGATTTATTCAGGAAGCGAGCCAGCTTATATACACAGGTTACAGCATGTTCTTCAAAGCCAATGGCCAAAAAGGTCAGGGAGCTGCCTGGTTGGTGCTGAGCCACCTCCCCACAGCTGGTGAGCTCCCTCCTGGGTGTGCCTAGGAGGGTTTCAGGTGCTGGAGTGTTCTGACAGCATTGCATCAGCCACAGCTGCTAGGAATGAGCTCTGCGCTCTACCTACAAGAAATTATATTTTATATATATTTGCAAGGAAGGAAAATCTTCTGGAAGGGTATCCCCCAAATGTATAGTGGTTGTATTTTTTTATTTTCATTTTATTTAGACAATTAATTTTAACAGAATGGCATTGATCAACTAGAGTACATAGATTCAGAGAAAACATCTCCAGATCATTTTGACATTTGATTATGTTGTATACCCATCACCCAAAGTCAAATTGTCCTCTGTCACCTTCTATTTGGTTTTCTTTATGCCCTTTCCCCACCCTCACTCCTTCCTTCTTCTCCCTTCCTCTCCCCCTGGTAACCACTGCAATCTTATCTATGTCCATGAGTCTCAATTTTGTGTCCCACCTATGTATGGAATAATACAGTTCTTATTTTTTTCGATTTACTTATTTCACTCAGTATGTTATCAAGGTCCATCTATGTTGTCATAAATGATCTTATGTCATCATTTCTTATGGCTGAGTAGTATTCCATAGTACATATGTTCCACATCTTCTTTATCCAATCTTCTATTGAAGGGCTTTTTGCTTGTTTCCATGTCTTGGCCACCATGTACAATGCTACAATGAACATGGGGCTGCATGTGTCTTTACGTACCAATGTTTTTGAGTTTTGGGGGTATATACCCAGTAGAGGGATTGCTGGGTCATATGGTAGTTCTGTTCTTAATTTTTTGAAGAACCATCATACTTTCTTCCATAATGATTGTACATTCCCACCAACAGTGGATGAGGGTTCCTTTTTCTCCACAGCCTCTCCAACACTTGTTACCTGTCTTGTTGATAATAGCTAATCTAACAGGTGTGAGGTGATATCTCACTGTAGTTTTGATTTGCATTTCTCTAATAGCTAGTGAAGATGAGCATCTTTTCATATATCGATTGACCATTTGTATTTCTTCCTGGGAGAAGTGTCTATTCATGTCCTCTTCCCATTTTTTTTTTATGGATTGTTTGCTTATTTGTTGTTGAGTTTTGTGAGTTTTTTGTATATTTTGGATATTATGTCCTTATCTGAGCTGTTGTTTGAAAATATCATCTCCCATTTAGTTGGCTGTCTGTTTGTTTTGTTGTCAGTTTCTTTTGCTGTGCAGAAGCTTCTTAGTCTGATGTAGGCCCATTCATTTATCTTTGCCTTCACTTTTTTTGCCTTTGGAGTAAAATTCATAAAGTGTTCCCAGAATGGTATAGTGGTTGTATTTTTTAAGAGACTCAAAGACCTATGATGTGGGAGGGAGACTTTTCACTCAGAATACTTTTATTCTGCTTAACTTATTTTTAACCATGTAAGATGTATTCTAGGTTCACTAATAATAATAAAAAAATACTGCATTTATTTTTAAGGAGAACGAAAATAGCCCAAAGCAACTTTGTGGATCAGAGGCTGTGGGCCAAAAACTGGAGGAGGACAAGTCCAAGGTAATAAGGTGGCTGGAGTCCCAGAGGACAGGATGGAGGGGGACCTCCGAGGAGAACAATTTTGATACAAAGGAGCTTGCTATTCTGGTAACTGGGCAATAGTTTGAACCTCAAATTAGAAAAACTGGAAGTAGTAGTTCAAGTTCACATGACACAAACCAGTGTCAAGCTAAAATGAGAAATGTGAGCTTGTGTCTGTAACTTGCCCACTATGTGTGTGTGTGTGTGTGTGTGTGTGTGTATTATTCAAGTCCTAAGATTGCCTTGACCAGAGAGACAAGCAGGCCTCACTTGCTCATACTACTGGACTCAACCCCAGCTGATAAGCACCTGTGACATGATTATTATTACTATTATAGGCAGTCAGGAGACTGGCCCAGCCATCTGGTCCTCAGATATAGAGATGAAAGTCACTGTTCTAGGGTTGAGATGAGTCCAAGACAAATGCCTACCACTTACAGAAACCCATCGTCTTACAGAACTAACACATGCACCATGTACTCTAACGGAGGCTCCTCTGTGATAAGTCTCTCCCGAGCAATAGAAAGAAAAGTGTTACATTCGTCAGGAAGCATTCAGGGCATTTGAAAAGGGCTTTGCTTGCCATTTAGGATTTTAATAAAAGGAAAGGAGGATATTTCATGCAGGAGAGACCGGCTTAAGCAAAGAGAGGGAGGTGTGTTTAGGGAACAGATAAGTAAGTTTGATTGAATTGCAGGGAGTTGGAAAGGGCATGGAAGGTGAACAGGCTGAAAGGTTGGGGAGGGTTTTTGCACGCTCAGCTGAGAGTGTGTTAAACTTGGAGGCTAAGCCCTTCCTTTACTTCCGCTGAATGGATGCACCGGATAACTTGGGCCCAAGTATCAGGGTCCCCAAGAGGCGCATTCCAAAGTCAAGGGTTGAAACCTGAGAGGATCTCCCAGTAGGTACAAAGATCCTTTTCACTAACTTTAACTCACCTACTCTGCAATAGGGCATAGAGGGCTCGAGCTTGCGGGGCTCAGGAAGGTTTCCTATTGCAGAGGGTCACTCACCCATCCCTTGGATGCCAGTTGGGTCCCTGTTTGGATGCCAGTTGTGGACAAGGCCTGCCAGGGGTGAGGATGATGGAGACACAGAGACCCGACTCCGGGGACCAGGTTCAGTGACGCAGATCCGATTTATTCAGGAAGCAATCTGTGTAGGTGTCCGAAGCCACTTAGTTGTTCATGGACATAAGGGTCAGGACTTGAGCCCTTCAGGAAGATGGATCTGGGAGCAGAAAGGGGGTGAAGAGATGAAGGGCCCAGCCCTGAGAGATGAACTGTAGACTGTAATTCATCTTCTTTCTGCGAGCTCGTGAGAGTCAAGGAGGAAGAAAGAAGAGAAGGAGACACGCTGATGGACTGTCCAAGGGCACAGAAGTGATGGATTGGGTGTTGGGGAAGAGCGAGCCATTGGTGGTGTTTTGAGGCTGGTTGGCTCTGAGAAAAGAGATGGAATAAGTGAGTTTGGTGGCAACCTGCCAAGGAGGGGATAAGTCAGCACAGGGTTTTGGGTGGGGAGTGGTTCTTGTTCCCCTTACCAACCAGTTTTGCAACCAGTTTGAGACTGATTGCTGAGCGAGACTGAGGGTTTTGAGAGTTCTGTAGTGGGAATGGTTGAAGCCCAGAAATGAGATGGTTTTTTCAAGTAGAGATTTTTGAAAGAGAAAAGAACAAAATGATCAAGTAAGATAGGCCTAAGAAAGAGAAGACAAGACAGAGGGTGAAGAGAGGATGGTGTCCCAGAATCTTAGTATGATAGTCTAGTACAAGCGTTTGAGATAAAATATGCCCTCCTTGCCATGAAGGCTGATGAAAACGAGTTGAGAAAGGCTGTTGCTTGTGGTAGCGAGGAGGCAGCGATGACGTTTAAGAGAACAGTGTTTGGAGATGGTGGGGTAAAGGAAGCCGGAGGTTTAAAGCATACTTTGCAAACTTCAGGGCCATAGGCTGCATTCAGCCAGAAGAGGTGTTCTAGTTTATTCTCAATACTTAAAAAATTAAATTAAGTGCTAATATTTAAAATTTATTAAATTTTATAACTTATGAATATAAAAACCCCATTTTCCAAATCTGAGTGCTTTGGCTGTCCAGGGCCCTCATTCCTCTGGGGCTGGGTGTTGGCTGGAGGCCCTGTGACAGGGTTATCTTAGGGTGCAGGGGGTGCTTTGTCCCTCCAGTATTCCTCAGCGGCACCCAGCCCCCCTCTTGTATTTCTGCTGCCAGTCTGTTTGCGTTTTGACCAAAGCATGTAGGGAAGGTGAGGAAGTGTATGTCATTCACTTTTGCAAGTAGACTACTACTTCAAAGGTTTAGAAATAACACGCAGAAGAGAAAGAGGATGGTAAGTCAGGGTGCTAGTGAAGAGAAAATGGGTGTATTAGGGTAAAGGAGACCAAGGCTCCCTTTTAGTGCAGCCCAAAAGAAAGAATGCAAGGAGAGAAGAATTCAGAGGTAAGGGAGGAGATGATTGATCAAACCAAATTATATGTGGAAGCTGAGGAAGAACAAGTGTGGAGAGGAAAGGGACCTCTCTGCTTTTGAAATAGGAGACAGTAGCAGCAGACAGAGGAGCAAGTGGGGACACAACTTTGTAATGGAGAGGGGGGAACACATCAGAAAAGCAGGACTTGACTTTGTGTGCGTATGCTGGGGAAATGGGGCTGAGGTCACGGTGAGACCTGGGTGTGTGTGTGGGGGTTCGGGGGCAAGGGAGGAGGCTGGTAGACTTCCAGTGCATATTCTTTAAGTTTTTATCTACTAGTCATTTTGCGATGGCAAGAGAAGTCAATTTTCTCTTTAAAAAAATTGCATACCTGTGTTTTTATGTACAAATGATAGTTTATTACATATACTGATTATTGCATAACATTCAAACTTTGTTAAAATTGTACTGCGCCTCACATATTTTCTGTAGTGATAGGTAGCTCCTCTTTACAAAAACTACTTGAACAGTAGTCAAGTTTTGTTCAAAATGATTTTAAAAAGTTTTTATTTCTGACTTCCAGGAAAGCAAAATGTTTCCCATTTTTCTCTAGTTCTCTCTCTTTTGAATTCTTTTATTTATTTTTTCTGATCTAGTCAACTTCATAGAAATCTCAGGCAAGTGCTTCAAACCGAGATAACGTGAGCCACCTGTTCCTGGTACGTGATATTACCTGCTGTAGTAGATGCAGTTGGTTGGCCCCTTGGTGCTGACCTTGGCTGTTCTGTCAGTTAATGTCAAGACCTGGGACGGTTTGTGGGTCATCCAGTTTGCTGGAGTGCCTCACAGGGAAGAAGCATTGCTGCGTGGGAAGCCTTTAAATATACACATGGGTAGGAGCCAGGAGTAGGTTACCTCGGCCGGTTACGTGAAGAGTTTCATATGGGAAGCTGAGTTCAGTGGCGACACATTGTACACGTGTTCCTGTGTGGGTTTAGTGTATCTTCCTGAAAATTGGTACCTGCAGTAGGTGCTTGGAGGGCCCACTTCTTCATGTGGATTGGCTAGGTTTTAGGTTGACATGTGGGATGAGTTTGCTGTTGGTATATATAGAGAATGTGAAAATAGGTCTGGCCAAGACTAACAGAAGGAGCACTGAGTCTCAGAGAGGGACGTGCAGATTTGTAGCAGATAAAGGAAGAGACCAGAATGGTTTCCTCAAGAAGCCAGCAGGCGAGCATTGAAACGCTAGATCCTGCAGGCTCATGGAGGGCAGTGTGGCAAGACCTACTGTGGACTTGGTGCGGGGGCGGGGGGGGGGGGGATGAGGGGAAGGAGAGGAAGTATAGGAATTGTAACCAGATTAGACTTCCAGTCATTTTAGTGAAATATTCATTTTGGTGAAATATTTTTAAATTTTCTTTTTAAAAAACTGCCCGCATAAAAAATATGTTTCTCTGTGTCGTATGGATTGTTTGAAG
This sequence comes from Saccopteryx bilineata, assembly GCF_036850765.1. NCBI lineage: Eukaryota > Metazoa > Chordata > Mammalia > Chiroptera > Emballonuridae > Saccopteryx > Saccopteryx bilineata. The sequence goes on along the minus strand of NC_089490.1, from coordinate 262,255,596 downwards.
GGCTATCACTGTGAGCTTCATGTGACTAAATACACTTCCTGCTTCCAAATTGTCTTTGGTCTGATATGAACATCCAGACTGTGATGCATTTGTGGAAACCTTCAAAAGAGTAGATTTCTCATGTGACTGAACATGACATGTCACTATAACTTTTATTTTAGTTTTTCTATCACTCCGTATGAGTGGCAGAGCAACTGATAGTATGAGTGACTGAGTAGCACATGCTGGAAAGTGGCAACTTACATGAATCTAGTTAAATTTTATTAAAATTATTCCATCCACATTCATGGAGGGATAGATATCATCATTATGGCATCTCTCAACCTCCCTGAATCTTAGTCCCTTTATTTTAAATAGTGATGGGGTGATAGTAGTATGTGTGTGTGTGGCCCCGATTATCTCTAATACATTTCCCTCTTTTTTTTTTTTAGATTTTGTTTATTAATTTTAGAGAGAGGAGACAGAGAGAGAGAGAGAGAAGGGGGGAGGAGCAGAAAGCATCAACTCCCATATGTGCCTTCACTAGGCAAGTCTGGGGTTTTGAACCGGCAACCTCAGCATTCCAGGTCGACGGTTTTACCCACTATGCCACCACAGGTCAAGTAACATTTTCCTCTTTTAAATGTCAGAGAACATGACGATAGGCTAAGATGGCATTTAGGATGGTATTGAGTTTGGATGTGCTAAAAAATAAACTGAGGTATATTAAAGTGTTTAAGGGTTTATTTGAGCAAACATGGATTCTAACAGGCAGAGACAAGCCAGATGTAATTAGAGTAAAGAGTTTTATAGAGAAGACTCAAAAGCTATTAAGAAATTTATTTGATTGGCTATAGCTTAAACGGTTGCCTAATTTGGGAAAGGTTAGTTGGCTGTTTGTGATTGGTTGTCCTTAGGTTTCTATTTCTTGACCTTGAGGCATTTCGAGGCTTAGGTTTTGGTTTGCTTATATAGGCTGCTGAGGCATTAGAGTGACTTCAGTCTAATAACGGGAACAAGAAGGCAGCAGCACAACCTTCTTGGGTTAGAGTTCATATTTGTTTGGTTTATGTTAGGAAAGCTAAGCCATTTGTAGCATTACTTCAAAAAAAACCTTCTAAATTCTAAGAAGGCAATTTTTGTCAGTTACATACTTAAATCTCCTTATAGCTAGAATATACATTGTTAGTCTAAATACAGTAAAGCTGTTTAGAGAACACAGGGAGGCCTTGTATAATCAGTGCGTACTGCATGTTTATTCTTATTTTGTAGGATTGAGGAATGGTGTTACTAGTTTAAATGATTCTGGAGCTCACGGTTTTTTCTTCCTTGTTTTCCTTTGTGTTGTGGACTGTTGCCTGGGGCCTGGCATCCAGCACCCACGAGCAGGCTGTGTCTTTCTTCAAATGAGCCCACTCTTTGGCCCCTGCAGGGAAATTCTTAAGAAGTGTTGCGGGTCTTAGTTGTTGTGGTTTCCCTATTTTTTTGTTTGTTTTTATTTTTGTTTTTTTTTGAGCAGTTAGCCTCTATGCAGTGTCCTTCTAATGCTGATCATAGTTGTACTGTAGGAAAACTCGGGGGAGAAATAAAACCTCACCGAATCTACCTGGATACCCGCTTCCAATGGGCTCAGTCCCACTTGCCATCAGCATGTTCATCTTCTCTACAGAAAGGGTACCATCTGGTGCTGGCCCATCAAGCACATGTGAATTTCTCCATCGGATGTCTGCAGTGGTAGTTTGGCACCCAGCTATCATTTCTGTCCGGTGCCCCCTGGGCCGCCCCCGCGCTGCCCCCCGCCCCCAACGTGACTGTGCTTCCCGAAGGGGGGAGGGTAGAGCCGGAGCACCTCGCGCCCCGATGGTTAGCTGCCGGGTCCCCTCCAACCTCAGACCTGATTGTGGGCACATCAGAACATTTTTCATGATATTCCAGTATTATCCTTTCTATCTTTTTCTTGGTTGGTCTTGCTAGGGTTCCCAGAAAGATTATTGTTATTATTTGCTGTGTACTGTCTGTTGTTGGTCTGGTGATAGTATCCACTCTCATTTTGGTTAACTAGTTGGCCCGTTTTTGTTTGTTTTGTTAGGGATCTGCTTCACACAGATGGTAGGGGACTATAATAGCTATTTAGTAGATAGCTGTCCCTGTAGACAGGGTGTTCTGTCATGCCCTTTACATATATAATTTCTAATCTTCCATGCATGGGTGAAGGTGAGGTGGAAGTTTGGAAGGGTCACATGCTTTGCTCAGGGATATATAGTGTCTACTGGTTGAAAATCCCAGTGAATTTGAAAGCAGCCGATTGCCATGCCTGTGAGCACTCCACTCTACCATGCTGTCTCCCACAGGGACTGGAGAATTTCTGTTTGTGCTGATGCATTTGATTTCCCTTGTCCCTAGCCTTTTCCTGTCCTTCCAGTCTCACTCCGTGCTGCTTACACAGACTGTCTCCTCTTCCCCTTGCTAGGACACTGCTCTCCCAACTTAAACACGTGACTTCTCTTTAAAGCTGAGAGGGAATAAACCTTACCTGACTTTGACTAAACTTTCCCGTTGCAGGTGGTATCTGATTTTCACAAGTCTCAAGATAAGGCCTGAGAGCATGTTTTTATCCTCAGAGATTGTGCAATTGATTAATAAACAATTACTAACTTTAAAAGCAGAGTTTACATGGTTTTTATTGATTTAAACCTAATACCCAAAAGTATACCAGGCAGCTCAAAGCAGCATATGTAAAACTAGATGGTATACTTTATTCACATTAATCCCTTTCCCCATTAAAAAACCCCCATGAAATAAGAATTATTATTCTTTTGCAGCTTCACATAATGAGAAAATAGCAGGTTTAAATTTATACCTCCTTTCTCCAATGCCCAAGCTCTTTCTACCATACCTATCTGCCTCTTTACTAAGTAATTTATAATATAATTACCAGATACCTCTGTTATATTAGTGTTTGAAGGTTAGCATTAGCCTTAAAATCTCTTCTGAGTTTCCTGGCAGAAAAGAAAAACATATATAAACATATATATGTGTATGTATATATGTAAATAATATATGCATATTATGTATATATGCTTATATATAAAGAGATGTTACTAAAATATATGTATCCTTACACATTTAAATGTAAGTTTAAAATGGTACATTTGATGAGGAATTTTTCACTATATTAAAATGTCAGACTGTAATTAAATTAAAAATATTGGAAGTCACTGTAATTCAATGCAAAATGTCTTAAAAATAGATGATTTAAAGCACTGACTCAAATCCCCTCACCCTGCCTCTGCCCCTTTGTGGACAAGTCTGAAATGCCAGTCTGAAGAGGATCTCACCCATTTGCAGAAAACCTATCTGTAGGTGGAGTGCAGAGAGCATTCCCAGCAGCTGTGGCTGATGCAATGCTGTGAGAACACTCCAGCACCTGAAACCCTCCGCTGTAAGGAAGTGACTTAGCGCTAAGCAGGCAGCTCCCTGACCTTTTCAGCCATTGGCTGTGAGGAACACGCTGTAACACCCTATAGGCTGAACCTGTGTATATAAGCTAGCTTACTTCCTGAATAAATCGGATCTGCGCCACTGAACCTGGTCCCTGGAGTCGGGTCTCTGCGTCTCCGTAGTCCTCACCCCGGGTGGGCCTGGTCCACACCTATCGATCAAGACCCCTAATATGTGTGTGTTCAGTACAATGATCTCATCTCTCGATCCTGCTTTGCATGCTGTTATACATTTTTTTTGTCTCTACCTCTGGATTATACACTCCTCTCAAGTGGGGACCCCTTTTCAGGTCACCTGCTATTTTTTTATGGAACCGATCAGGGGTAGGCTCATTACCTGCTCACTAATTAGTGGCAGATTGTCAAGCGTGCTCTGAGGCCACGAGAGCACAGCCCTAAGCAAAGAGGGAAAAAGTGCAGCAGACATAGGTGCCTGGCAGGAGCAGAGATTGTGTTAGAGGGAGGCGACTCCAGAGCCTCACCCTAGGCATGCAGATCTTTTATTTAGGTTTCTGTAACCTCTGATGTGGAGATTACAGCCCTTCATGTCCTTGCCCCTCTCCTCCACCACAGATGGGGACACTTGGCAGGGTCACAAGGAATCAGTGATCTGCCCTGATTCCAGGTGGGGGTGGATAGTCAGGCAGATATTTGTTTTTTAAACAACCAGACAGGCTGTCTCCTGAGATCTGACCAAAACTGGAATTTGGAGGAGATTCAGCTGGCTTTGGTTCAAACCAGACAAACTAAAACAATGCTAACAGCCAGGGGAGGGAGTCTCAAGACCCAGCAAGAAATGCTTACTCACCTTCAGCCCAAGTCTGTAAGCATTCAGCATGAGCCCTGTGCTCCCTCCCTGCACAGAACATGCGTGCAGGCTCTGAGAGGGGAAGAGCAGTGGCTGAAGGTTTACAAATAAGAACAGTAAGTGATATTGCAGCCATGTGGACCTGTCACAGGTAGAAACAACAGAAACATATTTACAGTATAGATGATTCCTAGGTTGTAGAAAATTAGCTTAAATGCCTATGGAAATCCTAATGCTGCCATTTACTGGGTGCTGACCATGACCAGAATGTTAATCCTAATCACCTGGATTTAGGTGAGTGAAACAGATAATGGCACTAAGAGGGAAATAAAATGGAGCAGAGAATTAGCAAGGATGCTGTCTATGTTTGTCAATACTTTGGAAACAGATGGTCTGCTAAGGCTAGTGGTAGCACACCCTGGCCCTTTGGGCCTGGTCCCTAGTCCCTGGTGTGCTATATGGTCTTCTTTCTGCGTTGGGGCATGAGAGTTGGCGGGATGCATAGCAGCTGGGCGAATCCTGTGGCTTCTCTGTGTCTATCTCTCGGTCTGTCTCTCTCACACATGCATGTGCATGCACACATGCTCACATTCCTTTGAAGGAGGGTAAAATGGAACATAGAATGTGTTTTAACTTTCAGAGCTTTAAATGAGAGTCTTTTTTTGTTAGTGAGAAGCAAACAAAACAATCTGGCCAGAGGTCACCATGCTCTGGAATGCAGAATTGTTTGTCACCAGTCAAACAGCAGCCTGATGCTGGGTTTACATAATGTTTCAGCAGACAGAAACAATGAGAACATTTACCATTAACTCAAGGCCTGAGCCATAAAAACAGAATGGGGAAGATCAGGGTCACTGACTCTGGTCCTTAGGCCCTCAACAAACAGCACTGCCCAGGGAAAAATAGCTGTGAAGACCAAGTGGTCCAAATGTATCAAACACCTAGTATTTTGTCAAAGCCTCTGTGACTGGGAAGATGCACAGGCCCAGCGCCTTCACAGAGTGAGCTTCCCGGAGCCATGCTGAGGCCTCGTTGTTAGACAGGGAAACCAGTCACGGGGAGGGGTCCTGTTAAAGTGATTTTCATTCCAGACAAAATGCCCTGTGTGCACATAGCAGAAGGAAGTGCTTAAGTTCACCCACTGAGTCAGAAAAGGTCCCAGAGGAGGCAGCATTTGAGCTGAAATTTGAAGGAGAGTTAGAGGTTAGCCAGGGCCACACATTGGAGGTGATAGGAAGGAGCCGTAGTGCATGTTGGACAAAGAAAAATGAGGTCAAGATGTGAGGAACATGGCTATTCCAGAAACCATTCATTTAGCGTTGTTAAGTGGGAGGGGCATGGCAGGAGCTGGGGTGGAAGATGTAGTTGGATCAAGAAGGACCTTGTGCATATGTCAGGCTTACGTTTTCTCCTGTGCCAGGAGGGATGCCGATGACATATTTTAAGCTGAGGTAATAGCTTGGTTTGGTAAATGTTTGCTTCTTAGATCAGTCCTCAAGAGGACAGGTGAGAAGGTGAGTGACTGGAAGATATGAGGTGGCCCTGTGGGGGGCAGGTTTGCAGTGGCTGCTCTGGCTGGGACACACGACGGAGTTGCGAGGCCCAGATGAGCCATCAGAGACCCACACAGGGGATCCTCCATGGGGTTCCCCAGGGGCCTGTGGGACAGCAGAGGGAGATGTGCGGACAGACCCAGCTTCAAGCGAATACCAGGGCTCAGGAATGGCTCTGGGCAGCCCCGGGCCTCAGCTGGCTTCTGAGAGCCATTCTCAGTGCTGGGTGCACACTGGCCTGGGGCAGCAGGGACTGGACAGCCAGGCTGTGTCAGCTGTGAGGGGTGCATCCGGTGGCCTGCTGCTCTGCTAGTGTCTGGAGCACAGCAGTGGGTCTCAATATTTGTTGGCTGACTAGAGCTCGGCACTAATACAGGAGCCGGGGATGCAGCAGTGAGCGCATCACATGAACACCCTGTCTTAGCAAAGCATGCATTCCAGGTGGTGAGACAAGCAATCAGCAACACGAATGAAATGCATAGAAAGCTAGATGTTGAAACATGCTGTAAAGAAAAAATAAGCTGGGAAGGTAGTTTGCAATTTTAAATAAGATGTTCAAAGAAGGATCACAGAGTGAAGACATCCAGGAGTCACCCGTTTGGACACACGGGAGAAAAATATTCTTAGGAGGGACGAGCCAGGGCCGAGGTGTCAGGCTGGGTGTTGTTGGCATGATGGACAGCAGCTGGAGGCCAGTGTGGCAAGTAAGGTGTGAGGGTGGGGACACAGGGGTGGGAGCCGGATGTGTAGGGCTGGGGCTCACTCTGTATGAGATGGAAAGTCCTGTTTACTTTCCCTCTGCTGTCCCTCAGTTACAACCCACTGGGGCTCAGTGTGAGATATCCTATAGACAGCTGGCCCAGGCACATGCAAAAGCCAAAGTCACTGAAATGAGTAGAGGATGGACTGCTCTATGATAACAGGGCCAAACGAGCTATTAGCAAGCAAACTCATGCTTTAATTCTTAGTACAGGAGGGAGGTTGCAGCGTGGACTAATATTAGAAGATATTATGAAGTTATTCTTAATTTGCTTAGGTATGATCATTCTATTAAGATTATGTAGGAGACTGTCCTCATCCTGAGAAGTCCCACACTGAAATATGTAGGGGTGCAGAGCCATGACATCAGCAACTTGCCAATCTCTGTGAACACACACACTCACACACACATACAGTCAAATGGATACATGCACACATAATGCTAAAATACGAACAACTGTTGCATCTAGTGGGTGGGTATATAGATACTGGCCATGCTAGTCTACCACCTTTCATTTGGGAAAGCTTTTGTGTTACAAAGACTGGACCAACCCTCTCTGCTCTGGTCTGCTTCTGTTGGCTCTGCTTTTGGTTGCTGTTATTTATTCTCACGAAATTCTGTCCTAGGCAGCTTATTCACTTTGGATCTGAAATGATTTCTTCTGAATACTTAAAGGAGACCCAGAGCACAGGGACCTGGGTGGGATGTTGGGTGGGTGGCTTCCAAACCGCCTTTGGCTGGTGGGCCCTAAGAGGGCAGGACTGTGACGCAAAGGCTGGTGGGCACCTCACAACTCTAACAGACACTGCTAGGGCAAGGGAGGGCACAGAAGCAGTGCAGCCTTCGGGAGGCTGACGCCTCTCTGGAGGGCGTGCTTTCCCTGACGTGGAGATCCGAAATTATTCCACTGCTTACCTGCTGTGTGGCTTGACAAAGGGTAATGTGATTTAGAAACTCAGCGGTCTTCCAGAAAGTCTATTTCGAGTCAAGCGGTTACCAGACACTGTCAGGGGACTGGGTGCTGGCGTGGTCAATCCCAGATTTGATCCAGGGGCCAGTATGTCTGTGAATATTAGAAAAGCTCCACTGCCCTTTGTCTGGGTCACATCAATTCCTTACGGTATTTTCTAAGTGGAAGCAAGAAATCGTGCGTCCAGGAAGCCGGGCTGAGCACCTGTGGGTCTCCTGATGAAGTTTCAGCTTGTGGTCAGGATGTGCAGATTTGTACGCACACACTCTCTGCCAACCATGAAAGAGAGAAAAATAAAAAATAACCCTGGAAAAGTAACTCAGATCTCAGAGGAAAGACAGAAGAATGTAGGTGGTAATGTATAAAGAAAGGATTTTCTAAAGAGAAGGTTGTTCTCAGCCTTTTATTTTATTTCAAAAAGTCTTTTGTTTTGCTGCAGAAATAACCATGAGAAATAAAAATCATTTGAGGCCCTGGCCAGGTGGCTCAGTGGATAGAGTGTCATCCCAGTGTGGCGAGGTGGCAGGTTCGATACCCAATCACGGCACATAATGAGAAGCAAGCAATGAATGCACAACTAAGTGGAACAATGAGTTGATGCTTCTCTCTCTTTCTTCCATCCCCCCTCTCTCTCTCTCTCAAATCAATGGAAAAAATTTTTTTTAAAAAATCATTTGAAACTAATGGAGGAGATAGAAAAATGGTCACTGTTTGTAGATTTTTGTCTATTGTTATGGTAACAGTAATAATAGCAAATATAAGAGCTAGCATTTATTGAACACTTACTATGTGCCAGGCAAAGTAAGGATTATTTGTAGTTAACTAAATTAATTCCATATGAGGTAGCTATTATTATTATCTTTATTCTAGGGAGTTGTAGTGCAGAGAAATTAAATAACTCGTTTGAGGCCACATGGCCAGTAATTAACCAAGAGGGTATTCAAGCTCCTAAGGTAAGCTAAATAAAACTATTCTATTTTTCAAGAGTCATATTTTTATTTTCTCCTCTCTATGGTAAGGCTTGTTCTGGTCCCTCTGCGGGATTATAGTATAAATATATTGAAAATGCTGGTTCCATACATTCCTAGCAGACCAGGTCTCTAAGTAGCCTTTTTAGGGGAGTGGTCCCCAATCTGTGACTCTGATCTGGGGCACCAATGGTTTACTCTAATTACTAACGATAGCTTGGTATGTATCACACCTTCTGCTATGTGCTTTACATGTTTTGTTCAGTACTTAAAAAAAGTTTCATAACTTACAATTTAAAAAATAGTGCCATAAAGTAGAACTAAGTTAAACTATATATTTGGAATAGAAGTTCCTCAAAACAACATTTACTTTGCTATTTATCATTTTATTCTATTTCCTTTAAAGGATGCTAATTATGACATGTTAATATATTTTATGTCCTGTGAAATGGTTTATAACCCATTGTTTAGAAAAACACTGATTTAGATCATTTTGGTTTTTACAGTAGTCTAATGAAGTCAATATGACTTTAGTACCCATTTTACAGAGGAAACTGTTCAAGGTCCCACAATGAAACTGAAATCTCTGGTTTATACTTGAGATTACGTTCCTTTTAGACACCAGTTATGTTAAAAACAGCCTTCCAAATTCTTATGTGCTGAGTGCATTGCTTGCTACCTGAATAAATAAATACAAGGTTTTGCATGTATAGTTATATGGGCATTATTCTATGTGTAACACATGCAGATGGGGTTGTGATTTATAAAATTCAAATATTTGTAAGTAACTCTAAATTCATGGTAGCTTTTAGTTATTATATGTGTTTTCAATCAATTGATTTAAAAAAATTACAACTTCTATTATGTGGAGATTTGAGGAATTCCTTGAAATGAGACTTGTTTTATTCCCCCCAGGAAATAGATTGTAACATGGAGGTCACACTTTCAGAAGTGTGAGTAGCAGGCTTAACCTGGGATTGTGAATTACAGTCTTTAGTTTCACCAGCCTCTAATTAAACTTTAGCATATGCATAAATTATTAGGAGACAATAAACTATAGCAGTGTTAGCAACACCTATGAGTTTGTCAGATAGAAATAACTGATATTTTCATATCACCTCACAACGTTGCAGATGCTTCAGAATATCACTGATGCTCATCACGTCACTGAAATCATGCTAGGCGCCAGTTGCCGTTAGAGCTTGACATTGTGTACTGCTAAAGAAGTACATGCATTTGCATATCGCAGAATTTGTTCTGCAATAGTTTGGTAATTGTATTTCAATATAATTTTATTTTATGTATTTCAACACATTATTATTTAGAAAATAGAAATAAGAAAGGATTTCTCAGGTCTCTCACCAGACTGCCAAAATGGCCCATGGATTCAAAATAGATGGTGGCCTAGGCTGCATGAGGGGAAGGGGCTTGAACATAAGCAGAGGTTCTCTGAATTGCCTCTCTAGAAATGGGTCACATTTCTAGCCATCCAACACCAATACCCACCATTGTGAACAGTCTAGCAGAGGGAGAAATGCTCACTCTAGGTGCTGTGGAACCCGAGGCCCAGCAGGTTCTTTGCTCCTTTAAATCTTTCTCTTGTCTCTCTGTCTGTTTCTCTTGTCTCTGTGCCTGTCCCTTCATGTTCTATTTCACATCGTTGCCTTCTTCTCCCTCCACTGATATGATCATGCTGCTGTGTCTGGCACATGCATTCATGTAAGAAGCCTTAGAATGAATCTGTTTTGCTGAACGTGAGTTGAGAAAGTCAACTTTGTTTATTGGATGCCCATTATTCACCATCTTAACAAAAAGTCTAAGTGACTGATTTTCTTCCAACAGGTTAGGATAAACCTACGCTTCTGGACATCAGTCTTCCTAAATGATCGTACTGTTTCTCCAAAGTACAGGGTCAGAGAAATGACCAGTGGCTTAAATTATCTCTAGGTCTGAATTGTAAAGTTCTGCGAACACTAACTAATAAATAACAGACATACACGCTCACAAAAGTCTCTGCTTTGATGAAGCCTTTACATGGTTTTCATTTTGTCTTGTGTTAAAATTAGCCACAATGTCCTGTACATTTATAAAAAATGGGTTATTGTATATTTTATGAATTGAAATGTTTGACAGAACTGAATTAATTTAATCTTGGGATCATCAAGATATATAAGGTTTAATTTACCTCTGAAATTCCTTTGAAATTATATAAACTCCCTGCCATGATGTTATCAAAGTTATCTTTCTTAAAAGCAAACTGAATAACTCCCTTCCTTTTAAATAATCTTTCCATGTTTCTTTATTTTAGTACAATGGAGTTCAAGGCACTCAGGTAGAGATCCAGGGTTTCATGGTCTATTTCATGGGCTGTGTTACCTCGTTATGACTGACCATTTCCCTACATGCTATCTCTATTTTAAGCTTTGTAAAGTGTTTGTATTTCTTGCATACATTTTGAGTTCTCCAACTTCCGTGACTCTGCATAAGTGATCTATTCTCTCATCCTGTTCCTGGAAGATTTCAGTTGGTCGTCTGAACCCTCCCAGGCACCACCCTCTTTCTGAAGACTTCCCTTGTACTGACCTCCAATCATTGCTGCCCACAGAACAAAGGTAGGAGCATCTGCGTGTGTTCATGTATTAACTGGTAGTATTGATCCAAATGGATTAAAATAGTTGATGTATAGAGTGGTGTCCTCCTTTAAACTGGAATTCTCCTTGAGCCCAAGGAAAGTGTATCAGTTCCTTTATTCCTGGTGTCTAGCATGAGGCCACTATTCTGATGCTGGATGAAGTAGTAGTGTGATCATGTGAACCTAACTGATAATGTGTTGGGAGGATGATGGCAAAATTTAAGCATTACACATTATATGGGCCACTTCTAATGCCCTTTCTTACATCCTCTTAGCCTGCCTTTTGCCTCCAGCCATTGCCATGACGATGATATGCAGTTGCGACCCATCAGCTACTTGCCTCAGCTATATTGCATAGCTCCTGCTTTCTGAGATGGGGTTTCTCTGAGGCTGTTGCCTGCAGAAGCCCGGCCAGCCATTCTGCCTCCTGGATGTACTGAAAGTGGGAGTAAATGAAAACCTAATGGTGCATTGATGAGAGTTGATGGATAAATATTCTCCCCCCTGCATTTATTAGGAAGATATGGGGGCTCATTCTACAAGGCCCCTCAAAGCATCCCAAGGGCATGGAGCTGCAGCTGCCCATACTAGTGACTAACGGGTGCTTGGATTGACTTCTCTTCCTTCTCTGTTTCAATCGGCCTAGTTCTTCACTTCGGTTCCTTGAAATCACTTCCCAATATCAATGATCTTGTCTCAAACTGTGTTTTTGGAGAGAACCTAGACTAAGAAGCCCTGATTTAAAACCAGCTTCACTGTGAGATATATATATATATATATAATTTCTTTTTTGAGACATGTTTGGAAACTATTTGCGAGGCTCATCAAGTAGAACAAAGATGGTGTGGAATACAAGTAAGTGGGATAGCATCCACTGTCTTGTATATAAATGTGCTGTAAAGTACGACATGTTTTGTGAATTAGCATTCTTTTTCAGTGAGGAGACAGACTCAGACAATTGCTCACTTTTGTGAAACACTCCTCCATAATTCTACAGCTGTGTCCTAGGTGGTAACTGAATAGTGATGTTTTGATCACAGTTTTACAGATGGTGAGGCCCTAGACACAGCAGATTTCTCTGAGCAAGTGGTGAGGCCTAGAACACACATGCCTTTCCCATAGAAGGTCAGAGCAGGAGCTTGGGCATGAAACCCTATGCTCACACCAGAGGGCTGAGTGGCTTGCTCTGGTGTGCGTGTATATGTGCATCTGTGTGCCCGGGTGTGTGGTTTTTTTTTTTTAAAGAACAAGGTAAGAATTCCAACAAAATGATTTGAAATATTACAATCCTTGGGTTACAAATAGAAAAATGACATTTTTTTAAAAGTGGAAAGTATTTGGCAGTAAAATTGGCATCTGAAACCACGTACACTACCAAATATTTAAAGCACAGAAGTTTTGTATCTTCTGCAGCTAGAAGAGACATACAAGGTCTCTCAGAGCTAGAGATGCACACGTTTCCTAACAGAGCCAGGACTAGAACCCAGGCCTTTGGAATGCCCTTCTTAGAGTTCTTCTGGTATACCACCCTGCCTTCCCTTGATGATCCTTCTTTGAAACCAGGGGTTGGCAGACGTTCGCTGTAAAAGGCCAGGCAGTAAGTAGTTTAGGCTCAGCAGGCCAATAGCTGCTTTTGCAGCTACGCAGCTCTGCCATTGTTGTGTCAAAGCAGCGTGGAGAGTACTAAGATGAATGAGAGCCTCTGGGCTCCAGAAAAGCTTTATTTACAAACACAGGTGGTAAGCTGATTTGACCTGGGGGCTATAGCTTGCTGGCCCATGTTTTATACAATTGGAGTCATGGCAATTTCTGCTTGGTGGTCACCAAAAGGCTACTGGGTCCTAGAGAGATAAGGCCACCGTCTAGCCTGGTGGGAAGCCAGCCTGTTGCATCACGGCCCACACATGATTGGGCATCCTCCCAGGTCTGTATATGGTCAGACTCTGAGCCAGCTGCCAAGAGAGTGAGCCTGGCACCCAAACACTCCGGTTTCCAGCAGGAATCACAGGTTCCTTCCTGTGAAGATAAAAGAACAATTGTAGCACAGGAGAACTTACTGGAAAGTAATGCGGGGTCATCAGGAAGGAAAGGAATTCAGTCCTCCGTCACAGTCTTCAGTCTGGACGGGAGTGACTGTGACCCGGGAAGGTCAGCTGTCTGGATCTGGCCGGCCTCCAGGGCCCTGCACTCACTGACTAACGCACTGGGGTTCGGTGCTTCCTACGGCTACTCACAGCTTCCTTTGCCTGTTCCAGTCATCCCTTCCTCCTCGGAGTCAGGTATAAAATCCACCCCCCAGCTCACCCTCATTTGTCATCTGCGGATGCTAAGCTTTGGTTCCTGTTAACCAAAATCTCCAACAGACAAAAACTTCTCCTATTACTTTCCTCTTCCACAAAACTTGACAACTTGAGTTTTGAGTCCCCCACCCCACTCACCATTTTTGGGACCAGGTCCCAGGTCTGAGGCCCTGGAAGAAGCTTTGGTTAAGCCCTATGCCAAGGGAGTGGGTGATTGTACCAGTGTGTGTGTGTCCATGTCTGTGCGTGTGTGCACATGTGTTCATGTGTGGGCCTATGTGTGCACACATATGTGTATCTGAGTCTGACCTTTAAGTCAAGAGGTGGCCTTCTCCTTGGGCCTCGCTGTCAGAGAAGGTTCTTTAGCTGCCGGCATGCTCTTGGTTTTACTCGTTCTTTGGCCATCATTCTTGAGTCTTCTCTCTACCCCTTCCCTCTCAGTTTCTTGTTATGTGAATCCACATCATGGTCTGTTTCAAAGTTGAAAGAGTCAAGGACTTTCAAAGGCTGGATGAAGTTTTCAATGGATTTGATGATCTAATCCTTAAAAGAGTCCATACATTACCTACCACTTAGCATAAGTGTCTGATGAATGTTTAAATCCCTGGGCTGGTGGTGATTTGAGGGGAAAGTTCATGTTGTTATTATTCCCCCCAAGTCACACTCTGGCCCCTGGGGAAAGGGGTACCGGCAGTTGTCTGAGAGGTAGCAGAAATGAGGAAGACTGAAGGAATATTTGATTTTTTCTTCATAAACAACCAGTTCCTTCAGCACCTGGCTCTGAGTCTTGCTGCTGTGAGAAGAATACCAATGGCTTTAATAGTCCATTGTTTGCAGCTGAGAAGCAATTTGCTTGCTGTCCTGAGCAGCCTGGCTCTCAGACTGGCAATAGCAGAACATGTGGTGAGATGGGGGGAGAACTCTCACCAAAATGCCTTAAATCAGGTTAGCCCTCGGCTTAAAACCCACTTTGGAATCCCTACCGCTTCTTTGCTCTTCTTCATAAATGTCTTGTTCATTTTTAGGTACACTTCTTTCCCCTAAAGACAGGCATATTCTTATGTGTACAGGTTCTACGCTGGGGCTCGCATTATTGATTGTTAGTTTTTTGAATGCCCTTTTTGTGTTTTGATGAGGTCCTCATCTTCATTGTCAGTAATACCGTGGAATGCTTAATGAATACAAATGAAAAAACCATTCACAAAAAAAGAAGTGAAAAAGGTAGGGGAAGAAAGCGGATGGTGGGTGGATGAATTAGAAATGGCTCATCACCACAAGGTGGTGCTGTTAAAACACATCATTTTAAAGTTCTGAAAAAGGTTGCAAAATTCAAGAGCCTTTGATATAGAAAATACTTTATATTAAAAAAGTGGAGTGTGAGTGTGTGTGATGCCTGTGTGTGTTGTGTGTGTCTTTGTATTGGGGATGTGATAATTTTAGAAAAAGTATGTGTTATGGGGAGCAGTGATAGACTTGAACGGTAATTATGAGGGAAATGTTTCACAATTAATACTCTTGTCATCCCAATAGTAAATATATTTAATCCCAACCAGATCTTTCCTGGAATCTTTTGAGTGTGACACTGTAGTTATGAGAATGATGGGTTAAGTTGACTGTTCCTTAATCCACTTTCATTCTACATAGAGAGCTTGCACACTAGGGGCATTTATTTGAAAACAATTAGTGCCCCATTAGAGGAAACATGAAGCCTTCAGGGGCTCAGATGTTCTTGGTGGCTTTGGGAACTTGGCGTGTGGAAAGTTGGTAAATCACTTGGAAAATAATTCCTTACTTTAAAACATGCTATTTATTATGTGACTTCCTTGATGCCGTTACCATTGTTATGAAAAGTGAACATTTTCATGTTTATGCAGTCTGTATACGCATAGGGTATCCATTTCCTGCAGGACAGAGAGATGAAAAGTTGATATTTTGCAAGTTCGTACACTGAAAGTATGGTATTGGTATAGTGGTCCAGATAATCTTATTCTTGAAGAAATGCCAGAAGTGGAAGGTGAGCTAATGCAAGTGAGTAGAAGCTCCCAGAACTTTACGTGGAGGCTCCTTTATTTCATCCCCATAGAAACTCTCAGAAGCAGATGGTGTTAATATCTCCATTCTCAAGGAGAGACTCTGAGAAGGTAAGTAACCTGCCAGCTGCCACAGAGCCACTGTGTGGCAGAATCAGGAGTTGAGCTCGGAAATTATTAAAGGGAGAAAATGCAAAGAAGTGAAAGGGAAAAGCTCTGGATTGTCTTGAAGTTTGTATTTAGATTAAACCTGGTGAAATAACAAGGATCTCTGAAAAAAAAGGGACCCGCTCTGATATCTATGTACACACATGCACACACGCTCCCACACACACACACACACTTATTTTTTATACTTCTGTTATGTAATTTTCTATCAACTTCTATCTTAGCATCTTTTCTTTTCTTTCTTTCTTTTTTTAACTATCTGCAAAGCAGGAGGCCTGGGACAATGGCTGGATTTTGCCATCGCTGAAGAAAGCAATACAAGTCAATCATGAAGATTGTAGCTGTAAGATCTCCCAGATAATTCATCTTGCAAAGGCATTGACCCAGCTGGAAATACAGTTTATGATACAGAAATCAAGTGGTTCCTGGTTAGGGAAAAATTATGTGAATGAGAATATGGAGCTCCAAGGATGGTGATAGATGCTAGATACTCAACACGCTGGCAGAATCGGAGCCGACAGCGATGTGAAAAAAAAAAGAAAAGCTTTTTATTGTTCTGAAATTTCTGAAGGAACTTTATTTCTAGTATTAGATTTTCTAATGGAATTCTATTTAGGGTAGTAGTTTTTAGCCTATGCGTAACAGAGGTGCCTCTGTGCCCATCTGGAAAGCTATGTGGAGGGAAAGATTGTGTGTGGACGGTGACAGTGTGTGGAGGGAGTGTCATGGGGCGTGGACCTGGTCATTTACCCTAGCTTATTTGGAAGCAGCAGGCATCTCTCAAACATACAATACTTTTGTGTATGCGGACTATTCAATTTTGATGCCAAGTCCCATAGTACACTGGAGATCAAAATAATTTATTTAGGACAGTTCATCACACAGTCATACTTAAAGTATTCAGATATTTTGATGACTTAAAAAAAAAGTGAGAACAGCTCCCTTGTGTCCTATGGTGATCAAAATTAATGTGTCACAATATTTGAGAAGAAAAAAATTTACAAATTTCAGAGAGATGTGTCACGAAAGACTCGAATTCCTAATTTGTGTTAAAATGCAATCTCATTCTATGATGACAAATCTTGAACCAGCTGGAGGATGGTCAATATAAAAGTAGGAGCAACAGAAAGAACCACTCTGACAGAAGCAGAAGACCGGGGTTTACACTGAAGCGTCTAATTGTGTCCTCCATTGGTTCTGAAACATTGACAGGAGTGACAATTATTTCATTGTTCCTTTGCTCCTTTCTTCACGCATGTGTACCCATTCTTCATGCATGTGTATTATGAAGGGGTCTCAAAGACCCACAGTAGATAAGTGAATGAGAAGACTTGGAGCAACTGACAGCTGCAAGATTTCTTTGCTTATGAGAAAAGTATGTTGTTGACATTGGAGCCTATTAATCATGTTTTCAGGACAGTATCTTTGGTGCCAAAAAAGTGCTACCTGCTTGTGGTTGGAATTGCACTGTGACCATTTGCCCTTTTTGCTCATGATTTGCTGCTGTTGAAACACCATGTGCCTTGGTCTCGTTCCCAGCTCCTGGAGCCTGCAGGAAACAGACAGGTACCTGCTTGATTCTTTATGGCTGTGGACATTTCTCAGCGTGTGCCCTGCGGTACAGAGTGCACTTCCTGTGTGATGCCGCGGCACTGTCAGGCCCTCCCCCGGTGGCTTGGGGACAGACTTGGGAGCATTCTGTTGATTTGGGCACAAGGTCAAGCAATCTGTTCTAGACCTTAGGAAACTAAGTTTAAGGAATCCTAAAAGGTCTCATAAAAGAGGTTTGGAGACTTGACCAGCAGCTGGTTTGTTAATGAGACTTGAGTCATACCTTATCTTGGTATTTAATCAATTAATACATTATTTCAATATATTTTCTTTTTTTTCTTAAATGGAAGTTTCTTCCTGACAGTAAAATGTTGCCAAAAATATAGCCGAGTCTTTGGCAATTTCCTGTGGAATATGCCTTCTGCATTTATGACATCCCACTCCTTCCCAGCATGGAGAAACAGCAGAGGGAAAAGGATAATTTAGGAAAAATTACCAAATGCTGAGTCAGGAATCAAACAGAGATTTTTTTTTTTTTTTTATAATTTTATTTTTTTAATGGGGTGACATCAATAAATCAGGATACATATATTCAAAGATAACAAGTCCAGGTTATCTTGTCGTTCAATTATGTTGCATACCCACCACCCAAAGTCAGATTGTCCTCTGTCACCTTCTATCTTGTTTTCTTTGTGCCCCTCCCCACCCCCTATCCCTCTCCCATTCCCCCCTCCCCCCCGTAACCACCACACTCTTGTCAATGTCTCTTAGTTTCAGTATTATGTCCCACCTACGTATGGAATAATACAGTTCCTGTTTTTTTCTGATTTACTTATTTCGCTTCGTATCATGTTATCAAGATCCCACCATTTTGCTGTAAATGTTCCGATGTCATCATTTCTTATGGCTGAGTAGTATTCCATAGTGTATATGTGCCACATCTTCTTTATCCAGTCATCTATTGATGGGCTTTTTGGTTGTTTCCATGTCCTGGCCACTGTGAACAATGCTGCAATAAACATGGGGCTGCATGTGTCTTTACGTATCAATGTTTCTGAGTTTTGGGGATATATACCCAGTAGAGGGATTGCTGGGTCATAAGGTAGTTCTATTTTCAGTTTTTTGAGGAACCACCATACTTTCTTCCATAATGGTTGTACTACTTTACATTCCCACCAACAGTGTATGAGGGTTCCTTTTTCTCCACAGCCTCTCCAACATTTGCTATTACCTGACTTGCTAATAACAGCTAATCGAACAGGTGTGAGGTGGTATCTCATTGCCGTTTTGATTTGCATTTCTCTAATAGCTAAAGAAGATGAGCATCTTTTCATATATCTGTTGGCCATTTGTATTTCTTCCTGGGAGAAGTGTCTATTCATATCCTCTTCCCATTTTTTTATTGGATTGTCAAACAGAGATTTTTGAGTTCAAGTTTAGTACATTGTTTTGGCAATATTAATAGCCAAGTTTATAAATACCAAGTGTATTTAATAGCTAATCAACTTGAGACAGTGGCTTCATTTTTGAGATTCACATACACCAACAACTAACCACGAGGGAGCAACACCGAAACTTATTTACAGAAGAACTCCTACCAGAAAGGGAACGAAATGGTCTGCACAGTAACACATACAATGAAGTAACAGTAACACATAAACTGGAAGAGCCGAAAGGCAGGCCAGGAGAAAAGGCCCACCCAGACCTAACCAAAGGACGTTAGAAATGTTACGTGAGTGCTCATCGGCTGTTACAGTCCAGCCTTTCATCTGGTCGTGAGCCAAACTGAGTCTCAGTGTACAAGGACCTTAGACAGAATGTAAGAAACTTGGAATCCTTTCCTGACAAAAATGTCCCCTCTGAGTGCTTAGAATTCTCATCACTTACTTCACTGCTCATTAGATAGCAAAAAAGTTTAATAGGGTTAATTTATCCATATATTAAATCACCATTTATTGTTAGAGAATGGGGCAGGAACCAGGGATGTCTTGTTGCTTAAAGGGGGTTGGGTTGGGAGCTGAGCAGCTGAGAACCAGGTGGTCAACCCAGTGGCCTTGTAGCTGGGGAGGGAGGCAGCAACGTGCAGGCAGGATGCACTGGTGACAAATGTGACCTGCACCACAGTTTTGTTTCTTGTCACGTTAGCCTTTGTATAATAGATTACAAAGTAAAAGGAAGAAGAGGGTTTATAATTGTTTGTAGAGAAATATGTATGCTTTTTTTATATATGAAAAGAGAGAAATCTGGTTAGGGATGCCCTCTTCTTATAAGAAGATACAGAATGCTTTATTTGACATAAGCTATAACAGAATCATTCCCAAAAGGCCAAAGTAAGACACTGGGAAGCAAAGAATTTAGGCTAGCATGATTTTATTTCAGAGTGTTTTGTAAACTATCTGGGTCATATCGTGCTACAAGGACCAGATATCTGCAAATGACCATAGATGCCCTTTCTGGGTTGTCTCGACAGGGTTCAACCAGTATGGGGGCATCCCTCTGCCAGGGCAGATGCTGGGCCCAAGCTCAGCTTTCCACCCCAGCAGGGAGGCCTGCAATCCAGGGTGGGCTCAGGATCTCTGGCTGCTGTGTGGCTTCCTGACTCCCCCGGACAACGTCAGTAAACAGCTGGCATCTAAACCCAGCCCACCTGCAGCAGAAGTCTATTCGTAACTCTGATAACAAACCCGTTTTCCTCTCCACGTCCTTTGCACTAGTATAGAGAAAAGAGGCATGGTTTCCTTTGCTGGTAGATAAGCCACAGTGCTTGTCCAGCAGTGTGCCCTCGCTTCCTCCCTATGGGGACAACAGGTGACCTGGCCTCCCCTGCTCTTGCCAAGCCTAGATATACAAGCCTCCACTCTCTTCAATGAAGTCTTTTCCTTAACCGTATTCTGTGACGCTGTACTTCCACCTAAGATACACACATGACAGGTTGCAATTCATGAGACCCACCTTTAGAATAACTGTAAAGGTAACAGAAGTAATAGTCTTACATAGCTCAGGTCTAAACTGTGAGATTTAATAATTTATAGCGAAATGGCATTTTCTTCATGATTAAAAGTCCTCCTGTGTTCAGAGTTAGTTCTAAGCCCAGAACTAATTGATTCTTCTTAGGCACCATTACAGCCTCACAGGGTAAAATGTTCCCTCTAACTTAAAATCTAATCTCATTACTGTTAACTGTGCTGCTCTCTGTAGGTAAGTGCAAGCAGGCCATAAAATGAAATGTTTATGGTGAGATTTCATCCTGACTCCTGAGGGAACACAGTGCAACCCTGGATGATCTTGTCAACACAGTCACTGTCACTAATGATTACCTACCCAGCTCAGACAGGGCACTCTACTCTGCTGGCAGCATCCACAGTGATCCCAGCCTTGCTAACAACTTTGTGTTCAAGACCATGAGAAATCAGTTAGGTCTTATGCAAGGGTACAGTCATCACCTAGTGAGTCCTCTTGTTATTGTTGTTAAAACATTGGTTAATTCAATTCTGTCCTCCGAACCAGGAGTTGTTTTTATGACAACTAAGGATATTGTTCACGAATGAAAGAAAAAAGCATTGACTTGGTTTTCACAAGTCTTTCTTTTAGGCTTTGTGCCTGAATATAGTGGAAGCCTGTTGTTTTTTTCTTTCTTTCTTTCTTTTAATATAATTTATTGTGTAGATTCAAGTGGGTCACAAGTCCATAATGTGTCCTAAAACACAGCATCTGCTTGTACTCGAAGCCTCGTACGTATCACATGTCCAGCTCACTTATGGATATTGAGAGCTGTCTCTCCACTACTTTCAACATGAGACAAAAGATTTTATTAAACTTTCAATAAAATCTAAATTAGTAACTAAAATAGAACACTGAGTGCTATTAAAGTTGAAGTGCTATACAAAGGTATATAATTATAATAATAGATTAAAAATTATACATTATAAGAAGATTTGCTTTTTTTAGTTTATTTTTATCCCTAGCTACACAGAATTTTATTGATCATTGATCATTATCTTCAGTTCAAGATGTGGAATTTAATATTTTTAGTAGAATAATGAACACCCATGGACCCACTGCCCAATCCCAGAACAAAGACATCACCAAAAAATAGCATCTACTTGTACTATTACTCTTTGGGGTAAATTAACCTGTATTGCCCCTTATTGGTTGTTTTTGTTATCATTATCATCATCATTATTATTTCCCTGAGCTGAGCAACACTTGAAGATGGACTGTAGAAATACAAGGGCTATTAAAATTGTACTGCCACAGGCTATATAAACTGCATGCCATAGGAGATTAAGCTAATACAACCAATTCTGAATACGTACTTCTGGTTGATCAGAAATTACCATGCTCCTTTGGGAGTTCTCTATTTGTGATTGCAGCTTCATCTGCACACCTAATGAGAGAGTCATACCCTTAGCAGGTATTAACATCCATGTTCCTGAGGTTTCCTGACAGTTTTGTTGTAATCCTTGGTTGATTAATTTGCTTATCTATTCATTTACTCAGAGAACATTTCCTGAGAGCCAGGCACTGAGCTTGGCACTAGGGTTTCAAAGACCACGTTGGGGGTGGCGGGAGGCGTTGCAGAGAGATCATTGTCATGGGAAGTGATAAGTGTGAGAAAATCTCTGTGCAGAGGAGCCTGTTGGGACAGGAGAAGGTGAGAGCAGTGCTTTCTATTCTGGGAGAGCTAGGGAAGACCACCAGGGGAGGTGAGGATTTTCCTAATGAAGAAGAGACGGAAGTTTAAGGCAACATTGAATAAAGTTACTCTAATGGAGGACAGGGAGGGAGATTTGAGACTATATCTCAGCTGCACTTTCCTCTCCTGAAAACCTGTTAGCTTTCAGTTGTTTATACCTGCCACTAGTCCAAGAGTGGAGAAGTATAAAACCAGGATGAGACCCCAGCCCTCAGCAGGGGTTAATTCTGTGCAAACACTGTTGGAGCAGACATTTTTTAACAAACAGAAAGATATACTTGTACTGTCTCAGAATGTGCAGTGGGCAGATATAACCAGGAGAGAAGCACAAAATTGTGAGAAAACACTGCGGTTCTAGCATCTTGACTAACCCCAACAATAAGAAAAAAGTGTATTGTAATATTAATAATATTACAATGCTATCCCAGAAGTAATTATCCTTCTGTCTGTGGTACAAGCACTCAATTCTGTGTCTTTCCTACAATGGAAATGCAAAACGCATTTAGAAAACCCAAGAACCAAACAGAATACCATGTCCCCGGAGGTTTCTCCTTCATCTGTTTGCTGGAGATAATGGAGAGAAAAGACTTGTAAACAAAGATTAGAAAAGCATCATTTGGGTGTACAGTCTACATAATGATGCTATAGCAACAATTCTTCGTTTCTTATAGTAATTGAGTCACATGTTTATAATATGATTCCACAGCCAGAGCAGACAGCAGATTTCTGTGGATCTGAGTCTCAATTAGATTTCTGTGGCTTAGCCACAGGAAGCTATCAGAGGTTATAGACTTAATTTTTCTCAATGGTGTGTCCTAAAGAAAAATGATCAATATGCAGTTTTCCTAACTGTCTCTTCCGTCTTGTAACATTTTATTTTCTCTTCTTTCTTTTGCCATTGTCATTAGGCTATTCATTATCACCATTGTGATGAATGGGTTGACACTGTCTTTGTTCTCACTTTCTGGAATTATCTTCTAGTTAGGAGAGTCTGCCCTGGGTGCTGGGAGAGCCAGAGCTCCTCTGGACTAGCCTGAAATCTACAAACAGCTCTCTCAGGTGCACACCTAGGCTAAGTCCACCAATTCCTCTTCCATCTCACAAACCTTAGTTTTAAATATAACCCCCATCTAGTGGTAAGAAAGGCCATTCAGAAGTTTCATTTAATTTTTTCTCAGCAGATGGGCTACTCTCAGGGACTGTACTAAAATTTTTTTTCAAATTTCAAAGAGATTACTCAGCACCCAGGGGCAAAGTTAAGACACGGCCAGGCAGTGATGGTGAGATGCAGGGCACATCAAATTGACACTGAAGAGTTTGAAGCATTCTTTTCCACACCGAGGCTTTCTATCCTCTGGAGTACTAGAAAGCAGCTGTCTTATTTTACTCCTTTTGACACTGTGGGGGCTCTCTGAAGGTGGAGATTTTGATATTCTGCACTTTACCAAGGAATGGAAATCTATCTTCAGATCTGTGCTCTGAGAACAGGTCATAATTTTTAATGACACCTGCAGAAAGTGACAGGCAGGACTGGAAACCTAAGAACCAGGGTTCAGTTTCAGAATTTCCCTTTGATTATTAAGGTGAGTTGGATTGGATTTTTACCCATTTCACTTATGTCAGTTTTTTCACAGTTCGTGTTTACCTCTTCCACCTTGTGGGACAAGGTGGGGCCAAGTGAAGAGTCCCTGTCCATCACCCCTCTAAGGCAGGGTGTATCTCTTCCCTCCCCCCACAGGACACAAGTTCACAGAGCAGAAAACATTAAAAATCTCCCCTGAGGGACAGGTAGAAGAGAGAAGGGGGGGGGATAGATGGAGATGGAAAGAGACTGGACTTTGGCAGTGAATACAGAATACAATAAAGAGATGATGTATTATACAATTGTACACCTGGAACCTATATAGTTTTATTAGCCAGTGTCACCCCAATAAATTCAACAAGAAGGGAAAAAAGCAAAAAAAAAAAGCTCCCTTGAGTTATAACTGAGTGACATAAAGGCTTTAATAAGCTTTATTGAGTTCCTTACAAATTCTAATTCCTCATTAGCTCCCCATAACGAAGTAGATACTACTGTTATCAATCTGTTGTACAGACAAGATGTCTAAGGTGCAAAGGGGAAAGTAACTTTCTTGAGGTCACGCCACTGATCGGATGTGCAGAGGGATTCACACCCAGCAGGGTGCCCTGGGCTATGTGCTCTCCATCCCAGTCTTTTCTAGCACCTCTTGGGAAAACATATGTTGCATGTTAAAACTAAAAACCAACAAAAACCCCCATGCTCATAATATATAAGCTCTTCATAGTAGCAGGTGACTTATACTTTGGTGCCCACCATTTATTTCCCAGGTAGTATTTCAATTCAAGTGAGTCCTGATCCTAAGTAGGGCCACTCACGATTTGGAGGGTGCTACCAACTAAGATTGTTGGCCTTTTTGGTGATATGCCTACCCTTCCTAAGATTTAGGAAACTTGTATCCATGGGATTAACTCTCAAAAATATGTATAAAAGAGAAACAAGTTGTACGGGCTTCTCAATTATAAACTCTAAAGTAAAGTGTAGAAAAATCAATGGTGGTGTTTTGATAGTCAAGGTCAAAGAATTCATTTCCTTTTTCAGAGTGAACCACTACTACTGTCAGACTTTATAGCCTTGTGTAATTTATGTGCTCCCCTAGTGTTGGAGGCTCATGGAAATTCAGAGAAATTGCTTTAGGAAACCATCATAATTAATTTATTTGAATTTTGAATTGTCCTCTGGGGATTATGTTTAATGCCACCTTTTATAATTCCACTGTGCTGTGTGATATCTAAGCAACGAGTGTTTTCCCCTAATGTGGTGTTAAGATTAGAGATCCAGCTTGACCAGACGGTGGCACAGTGGATAGTGTCCGACTGGGACGTGAAGGACCCAGGTTCGAAACCCTGAGGTCTCCAGCTTGAGCATGGGCTCATCTGGTTTGAGCAAGGCTCACCAGCTTGAGCCCAAGGTCATTGGCTTGAGCAAGGGGTTACTCAGTCTGCTGTAGCCCCACGGTCAAGGCACATGTGAGAAAGCAATCAATGAACAACTAAGGTGCCGCAATGAAGAATTGATGCTTCTCATCTCTCTCCCTTTCTTCTGTCTGTCCCTCTCTCTGTCTCTCTCTGTCTCTGTCTCAAAAAAAAAAAAAAAAAGATTAAAGATCCAACTTGTGTTGATTTGTAGCAAAATGAAGGCTTTTGTTGACTTGCTTGTCTTTGACTATATGTCCCAATTTAGGGTAGAGAATATTTTGCTGAAATGTCTATTCATCCAAATGGTAACACTTTCTGCTTTGTACCTAAGTTGAACGTCTCATTTAATCTAATACTGAGGCTCTCTTGGCACTAAGTCCATGGTTCCCTAGATGAAAGATAGGTAAAGATGCTAGTTGGTAAGTGAAAGTAGCTCAGGAATGGGCAAAAACTAACCTGTCTTGAGTACCTATTGTACACCAGGAATTGTGCTAATGCCTGATACATGTTTTCTAATTTAATTCTCAAACCCATCCTATGAGGCAGTTACTAATCACCCCATTCTGTGACTAAAAAGAGCAATATTTCAAAGCTTTGGATATTTTTTCTCAAAGACTCAAATTAAATGAGATCGAGGACTGATCGAGGACTAATGAGATGTGCACCTGGTGGTAAAACACGAGCTGCTTGCACCAACCAAGGCATGCCATGACTCAGAAGACCTGAGTTTATTCTTTTATTCCTCCATTTCACAGGTTTTTACTGAGCATCTGCTCTGCGCCAGGTACTTCTCTCGTCCCTAGGGATTTGACAGTGCTTAAGACAGAAGTTATGACTCCTCTGAGACTGGTCTTCGGGATGGAGATGGGGGACATCCAGCTGGGGAGACAACATGCCGATACATAAAATTATGTGATAAATGTTATTTTAAAGATAAAACCGGAGGATGTGGTAAGAGAATAACAGGGTCTACTGTAAGTTGCATGATCAAGTGAAACTTAAGGTGAGCTCTCAGGGATTAGAAGAAGCAGCCTTTTGGAAGAAGAGCTCCCAGGCAAAGGAGGTACTTGCAGACAGGCTCTGATGAGGAAACAGTCATGCGTAGAGCACACTGAGAAGGGAGGACAGGTAGGAGATGTGGTTGGAAAGGGACCTGGGGCCCCGATTGTGTAGAGCCGTGTGGGCCTCAGTAAGACATTTGAATTTAAGAAGCCCCTGGAAGGTTTTAAGCAGGGGAGTGATCTAATTCAGTGGTCCCCAACCCCCGGGCCGTGGACCAGTACCGGTCCATGGGCCATTGGGTACCGGTCAGTAGAGAAAGAATGAATAACTTACATTATTTCCGTTTTATTTATATTTAAGTCTGAATGATGTTTTATTTTTAAAAAATGACCAGATTCCCTCTGTTACATCTGTCTAAGACTCACTCTTGATGCTTGTCTTGGTCACGTGATACATTTATCTGTCCCACCCTAAAGGCCGGTCGGTGAAAATATTTTCTGACATTAAACCGGTCCATGGCCCAAAAAAGGTTGGGGACCACTGATCTAATTTGTTCATTTTTTAAGGTGGAAGAATGAATTAAAGGAAGGAGTATGGAGCCAGAGGACAAGTTAGAAGTCATAATAATAATAGCCCAGGCAAAAAGAGTTGCCAGTGCCTCGACCAGGGTGGTGGTGGCAGAGATGGGGAGAAGTGGACTATAGAGGAATGCATCCTGGAGACAGAGTAGTCAGGACTAGCTGGTACCTCTGTATCTTAAGTTGTGTCAAAAAAGAAATGGGAGACTTCTGAATGACAATGAGTATCTTTGAGCATCAAGTTTATCCTTGCAAGAATGAGGTCAACTTGGATTCCAATTGTAACAATCTAAGTTTCATAAGAGCCAGTTACAAAATATGAGAAGATGATTTTATTTATTTAATAGCATACATTATAATATGTATGAAGAACATTAATGCATTAATGAGAAAAATCAAAGAAAACTTGAATAAATAGACATGCCGTGCTTATTCATAGAAAGAACAATTTACACAAATTGTAAGGCTATCAATTCTTATTAAATTATTCTAATTATGTAATACAGTTCTAACCATAATACAAGAATAATTCTTAAGTGTATTTGAATGAATAAACTGTTAGTAATAATGAAGGAAAATTTGCAATCTAAGACATTAGTATGGCTTATAAAGTTATAATAACTAAAATATATAGATAATAGTAGCAGAGAAATCAGGA
The DNA here is from genome assembly GCF_036850765.1 of Saccopteryx bilineata. Lineage (NCBI taxonomy): Eukaryota > Metazoa > Chordata > Mammalia > Chiroptera > Emballonuridae > Saccopteryx > Saccopteryx bilineata. Next base: position 262,228,446 of record NC_089490.1, on the reverse strand, counting down.
GAAAAGTCTATGAAATAGAGCAATAATTTTAGAAGTAAACATAAGTATGAATGAAGTTTTGGTATAAAGTAAAAATAAGTTATGAATCTATAGATTATTTAGTAAATGGTGTTTGGACTTGTCTTACTACATTGCAAGCAATAAAGTACATCTTACACCAATAAATTAATTATTTAATTAGACAAATTTTATTACTCAATAAATCAAACATTTCAATAAACAATACTTTGAGGCAAAAGCAGGAGACTTGGGTATTTTTATAAGCTTAAAGTAGAGAGAGATTCTTTTAAAAGGATGATGGCAATGACAGAAACCAAAAAAGAAAACTGTAAAGTTCTCTGCAATTATAAAACTTAAAAAAAAAAAAGAAAAACAAGGGAAAAGTTGGGAGAAATATATTTGATGCATTATTTTGGCAAATGACTACAGCCTAAGAAACCCTGAGAGAAAAATAAGCCAAGGACCTGAGTAGAGAGATCACAAAGAACTAATACAAACACCAAAATAACATACAAAATATGTTCTACCCCAGTAGTAAGTAGGGAAGAGCAAGTAAAACATCAAGGAGATCTTATCATTCCCCCTTTTCAATTGGCAATGATGATAAAATGCTACTAATACCTAATGTTGGTAATGATGGCATGGGAAAGAGGATGCTCTTTAATATATTGCTAACAAGAAGGAAAATTCATAATATGTAAAACATGTATATCTTGTTTCTAGGAATTTATCTTAAAGATATGAAGATGTGTGTAAGAAGTCAGCTACGGGGGTATTTATCACAGCACTCTGTAAAATGTCTAAAAAGAGGATGATTATGTACCTTATGGTGTAGGGAGAATGATGGAAAACAGCCATTAACTATGTTGTGGTAGAAGTGTACTTACTGACATAAAAGATATTCATATTGTGTTTAAAATGAAAATATTAAGCTTCTGTGACAGTATGTTAAGCATGGGTGTCATTTCTGTGCAATTGTGTGTATACCCTGTATGTTTATTTGAGGAGGTTTGGTCATATCTGAGTGAGTGTGGTTATAGTTGTTCTGCTCTCCTTTTTTTTTTTTTTTTTCTTCTGCTCTCCTTTTTATATATCAAATTTAGAAACTTTTAAAAAAAATCATGAATATATTTTAAAGCACTGTAGCTAAGAACATGGGCTCTGGGCTTAGATGGACTTGTACATATCTACGAAGTGTCCTTTGGCAGTGGTTCACTAACTAAATCTCAGGTTACCGCCTATAAAACACGCATCATGAGAATACGGACCTGATAGATGACTGTGTTAAGGTAATGCATAGAAAGTGCACAGTACATTTTTGTCACAGCTATTTCTGTTAATTATTTTATTTTTTACTGTTGATATTTTATCAGTTATAAAACATACTCTTTTAAACAAAATGGATTGACTCTATAACTTGATAAAAATTGGGTAAGCATCAGCTTCTCTTCTTGGAGGGTCAAAACCCATAGATTATATTTCTTAAGTCTCACCTGTCTCAGATGTCATCTCTGGATTGCACAGTGCAAGTTGCTACCAGCCAGGACAGGGCGTTACCACTCCTTGCTGGGATTTAAAACCACCTCGACACGTTACTATTTCCGAGTGTGATTCCCAGAGGCTCCCAAGTGCTCCACAGTTTCAGTTGGTCAGCTGTGAAAGTACTACTTGATTCGCAAGAAGAAAAAATCAGCTAAGAATAATATCTGAAAAACCCCAAAGTAGCCCTAATGTTTCCCTGAATGATGGATATGCAAGATAGGGCTTATTAAGGCAATAAAGAGAGCCTTTAAAAGTTTGGTTTGGTGCAAAGGGTTTATGATACAAACACAGTGCATGTGATTCCTCCTGAAATGTGCCCAAAAAGGGGTGGGGGGCCAGTCTGTGGGTTATTTATCACTAATGATGTCTTTGTTCAGACCCATGGTCATGCAATACATGTTTCAACAAATAATATTTTCTAAAGCAGTGCCTCTTAGGGTTTTGTTCAGTTACATATACAGTTATCTGGGGCTTAAGATGAGGAGGGAGGATTAATTCTATTCTATTAGATGAATGTCTAGTTATTGTTGTCGAACTCTGGTTCTTCCTGCTCCTTCTCTTCTCTTACTCAGTTACTTCTTCCTTCTTATCTAGGAAACACACTCGTCAACTGTTATCAGCATTTTCATTCAGAAATGGGTTGAGTTAATAGTTTTAAGAATTTCTTTATTCATACTTGTTTCATATTTTTGATATATTTAAACACATTAGTTCATCTGAAGACGGTAGGGAGTAGGATAGTACTGAGTTATAGCACCTCTGTGCCAATTAAGGAGTATCGACAGACTTCATCTAGTCCTTCATGCTGTAAGTTAAGATAGTGGATAAATCCCTGAAACTGGACGGTGGGATTGTTTTCCTCCAGGCATTCATTTGAGTCACAAAAGAAGAGCTGGATTCAATAAGATATATGCAGGCTGACAAGTGGCTTATTTAACTTAATATGGAAAAATATAAAATACTGGGAACTAGGTCAAAAATGGCAAAAAGGATTAGGACTTAAATAGAGACAAGCTTCCAGACAATGAAGGGAAGAGAATCTGGCAGTAATAGTGTCTACAAAGCTTGACCCATCGGCTTTGTGTCTGGCAGTAATTAGGAGGCCAAAGGAATACTGTGATGAATCAACTTGAGGACAAGAATGGAAAAGGGAAAGGGTTGATCGGCTTTGTGGAGCTGGATGTCCTCACAGAGGAAGGGGAAGGCTGGCAGGAGGCAGACCCCTGCCTTAGAAGGAGACAGCAGGGAGCCTCCTTTCCAGCCTTTCTATGGGTGGCCAGGTGATTGACACACAGGAGAGAATGGAGACAGAGTAGTAAGGAGACGAAGTAGTAAGGAGACGGAATGCATGGCGAGGGCGGCATGAGGTTTCCTCTTATGGTGACCTGCTGGGAATTCAGGTGCCACCACCCCTGACTTCCTCAGGTTCTCCGGTTTGCCCCCTGTGGGTCTTGTGTCAGTGCTAATTTCCATCCATCTCCTTGAAACTAGACTACAATAGGAGGCAGCTATTTAGAGTCCGTCTTAGTTAGGACCCCTCCATCTTGGTTAACGGCCTACTACTGAGTCTTTTTTTCCCCAGACGCGCGTGCCTCCCAGGGAGGCCAAGCACTCTCAGACATGACAGCCTTTTGGACTGGGTTTCCAAAGACTTGCCAGTCTATTCCATTATTTAACCAGAACACACACCAGCTGGGTTTTCAGAGTGCAGCTGGATGCCTTTCAAAGCTCATCTGAGCTTCAGATGCACTTTACTTTTTGAGTTTTTTACATTAGGGATGCCAGTTCATGCTGGGAAGCCAAGCAGGAATCCTTTCTCCTCCATTTACTCTGCAGAACACCCTGTGCAAGGCGTCCAGTCAACTCTCTACAGAAACACTCGACTGAACTCCACAGAAAGCACCATCAGCTCAAATATACATGCTGCGCTCTGGAACCTGAATTCAGACATGGCTTTTCTCTGGCATTTGCAACAAATAGCCTCCTAGGAGGACTGGAAATACATAGTACACTTGGTGCCTTTGTTGAGTCAATTTGCAGCAGGGGTGGGTTGAGACATGCAGCCTGTTGGGTATGATAGGAGGTTTCAAACAGCCTAGCTTAGCAAGATCCATCTGTGGGAGGGAAATTAACTTTTACAGGTCACCTGTGACGCTTATTGTGTCCTCTACCAGAGAGGATTTACACATTGGTCCACAAATGTCTTAATGTGAGGACAACCAAGTTGTTCACAAGGACAATGTCTCCTATGAGGCCTACATGACAGTTAGATGCATAGATATAGAACAATGGGTTTGTGATTTGGAGCTTTCTTTCATATTTCATATTTCAGGACACTTGCTAGCTACCAAGATTTATCCATGCAAGTTTAGTCTTTCCTTTGAAAACTGAAGTTAATTCAATCCATCAGAAATAAGCATTGCTTGGGGCATGGGGAGCTATGGCCATGAACAGAACAGACAAATTCTTGCCCTCAAAGCCCATATATTCTTGTGGGTAGTCAAGAAAGCAAGTATTACCTATAGAGTATGTATGCTAGATGGTGGTAAGTGCGATATGAAACAGATAAGGGAGGTGTAGAAAGTGTCAGGGAGAGGGTTAAATTTGGCTTTCTTGAAATATCTAGATGTCTGACATAATTGTGGCTGTCTGGATAATTGTTTTCAGTTATAGATTTTCAGTTTGTGTGGATAATAATATTCTTAGATTTGTATAGTGCACCATAATTTTCAAGGCACTTTTATACCTATTATTTCCACAGACTCTGCTCCTGCCAATTTCATTTAGATTAAGAATTTTTGCTCCATCCAGGCATGGATTTGAACTATATTAAACTTGGACTTTACAATACATTTGAGTGATTTACTGGAAAAGTGTTGTTTTCTATCTTATGAAGAGTGAACTGCATCAGTCATTCCCTCGGGAAGTCAGAGAGAGACTTCTCCCCAGTGGCCTGTCGGACTCCCGAGGAACTCTGGACTGAGGAGCTGTTGAACATGTCAGCATGTTCGTGTTCTGTTTCACTGTTTGAGATTTTGGTGAGGGGAATCCATCCCTTTGTCCTGTGAGCAGAGCACATAAGTGAAAGAGAATCCTTGCAAATCATCGTAGCTCGAATGTAGGGACACTCCCAATCACTGTTTCGCCCAGGCTCTGGCACCTCGTGTCCGACTTAGCTGCACATTTCTCCTTGGGTGTCCTCCTTTCACATCAAAGTTATTTTGTCTAAATAAAGCACACCCTCTTCTGACTGCTCCTCCCAATCTGGCTCCTCCTCTTGTGTCTTACATCTTTGAGAATTCCTTTAGACCCCTCCTCCTCCACGCTCCACAGATTCGGAAATCTGCCCTTCTTCCTGTGTTTTCTTCCACTTGTCTCCAGATATGTGCATAATTGCAATGGTCTCTCCTCTCTGGTGACCTCAATTTCAATTTCAATTTCAATATTTTCCTCCTTTTCAGCCTCTCATCCTCTGTGGGCACAAATCTTATGCTCTATCCTGACCAACTGAAAGTTCTTGCAGGTTTTCATTCTCTGTGCACCCATCACCCCTGCCACTAGGCTCCAGGGACAAGACCGCGCCCCCTGCTCTTTGCCCTCTCTAAATATAACTCATCCATCAAGTTCTTGCTCAAATGCAGCCTCATCAAACACAAAATTTCCAGATAAAATACAAGATGCCCTATTAAATATGAATTTTAGATAAATGAATACTTTTTACTATATTTCTCAAATATGCATGGGACATATTTATACTAAAAAATATTTGTTTATCTAAACTTCACATTTAACTGGACATTCTGTGTTTAATTGGCTAAATCTGGCCTCTATTCCAAGAAGCCTTTAGTTGCTCTGACTTCATACTTCCTAGAGCGCGATGTCTACGGAAGGCCAATAACACTTGTTCATAACCTTGCATCTTTTCACAGGAAGGCGCAGCCTAACTTTTTACAAGAGGGTAGTACATGAAAAACCGGCACTCGTTTTACTTTTTAATTCGGCGATTACTGAATACCTACTGTATGCCAGGAAACATTTAAGGCAGTTTGGATACAAAGATAAAAGTAGTGCTTGTTCATTTGTTTATTTTATTCTTTAGATTCCTCATATAAGTGAACTCATGTGGCATTTGTCTTTCTCTGTCTGATTTTAGTTCACTTAGCGTAATAACCTCTAGGTCCATCCATGTGGTCACAAATGGTAAGATTTCATTCTTTTTCATGTCCAAGTAATATTTCATTGTTGATAAGTACAACTGCTTTTTTACCCACTTGTTTACTGATGGGCACTTAAAATAGCTATGTATTGTGTTAGGTAGGTACTCCATTTATCAGGGGGAGCACTTCATAATTTATATAAATGTCTAACCACTCTGTTGTATACCTGAAGCTAATATAAAGTAATATTGAACTTTAACTGTAGTTGAAAAAAATAAAAATAAGCAGTGCTGTTCTGAATGGTTCCTGGGTGGAATAGCGAGCCTCACCGGAGCACAATTACAGTGCAGCACTTCGATGGCCATGGACAGGGAGTTCCCTGTGTTTGCTATAGGGTGACTTCTTGGAGGAGCTATGTCTTGAAGGATTAGAGGTATGAGGAAGTAGAAAGAAGTTCTTTCTGGGCAGTGAGAGAAAGATATGCGGAGGCCCAGGTGAGGGAGGAATTAGGGTGTGGCCGGGAAGATGGGGGAAGTTCATTGTCGTTTGGAGGGGAGTGTGTGGTGTAAGATAGCACATGGTACATCTGGAGGTTGGGCTGTGAAACATTTACCAGCACACCAGGGAAGATAAAGTTTAGAGAGCAGACAAAAGCCAGATCATGACAATTCTGTATGTCATGCTCAGGAGGCTGAGCTTTATTCTGAAGGCTGTAGAGAGTCATTGGGACATTTAGAGCGGGGAAATGCTCAGATTTCTATTTCAGAAAGATAAACTCAGAGGATGGATTCAGGGAACAAGACCAGTTCAGAGGCAGCTACAGTGATTCAGGAAGAAGATGCTGAGGTGGGTGGGAGGGGGATGTGAACACATTCCAGAGATACTAAGGGCATACAATCCCCGAGACCTGTGGCCAAATTGGATACATAGGGTGATAGGGGAGGAGAAAAGAACATTTCAGGCTTGGACAACTTCGGGGATGGCAGAGATTCATCAAGGTAGAGGGACGGGAAGGTAAGCAGGTTTTGAGGATGAGGATTATGAGACGTGTCTGAATGTGCTTTATTTCTCGTGTGACATTTATTGTATCTGGTTGCATTTTGTCAGTGATCTTTTCATGTGCTCTGTTCTCTCCCCAGGCAGACTCTGATCCTTCTGGGGTCCTGGGCCATATCAGCCAACCTGGGTGTGCCCCAGTGCCTTTAACTCGTTACCACCCCTTGCAAGTTCACCTAGCTACACGCAAGGACAAAAAGCCCAAGCTAAGCCTGCTGGCAGCTGCAGCTAGTATGGTCTACATGGTTGAGCATGGCAGGAACTTGGAGCTGGGGCACAATTTTGCCCCAAAGATGGGTTTCTCCCAAAGGATGGGAAGCTGAGCTCTCGAGGTGACCTTGCCCCTTCTGGGAGGGAGGACCTGTCTCCTAGGGGCAGCAGAAAGCTGCAGGTCAGTGAGGGCGACCACCAGGCCCTCACAGTCTCTGCTTTCTCTGCGGAGTCCCATAAATCCTCCCGTTGGGAGTAATTCTCTCTGCATCCAGAGAGCCCTCTGCGTTCCTGAAATCGGCCAAGGCAGAGTGTACAAGGGTTTCTGAGAAAAGCAACCGTGGTCTGAGTGTGATCCCTGGGTGTTACTGTGCACAGAGAAAGCCTTTTTCTCCCCTCCCCTGAATGGTGTTCTTTGCTCTCAAGTTAACTCATGCACTGGATTTGGTCCAAGTACATTTTGTTTCTTGATTTCCAGCCAGGCTTCTCTCCGTTGTGGCACATTCCCCTCTTCACACCCCTCCTTCCTCTGTCCCTTCCTTTCTTTCTTTAAAAAAATATAATTATTTCATCTTTTCCATGTGACTGAACGGATACAGGGGAAAAGCCACCGGCTCCGGCTGGCCTTTCTGGGACTGATGCCCACGCGACCCTGGACGTCGGGCCCCTCCCCCCTCGGCGGCCCGCATGGCAAGGTATGTCAGAGCCCCGGAGGCAGAGAGCACGTGAACTCTGCCCCCGGCCAAATGGCTTCCAGATGTGTGACCTCCAGCCTCCCTCTGTTCCCCGACTGTAGCCCTGCCAACATCCATCTGCGGATCTCTGAAGCACAGGAAACATGAAAGGGTATCTTTTACCACATCTGCTCTCTCTCCCAAGCTCTCCTCTATCTCCTCAGACTGTGCCCTATATTTCATCTTCCATTTCCAACACATTCATTAAGGAATTGCTGCTCACCTCTCCGTGGCCCGCGGATGCCAGTTTGTCTGTCTCCCCCCAGAGCCTGATCTGGGCTTTCTGGACAGTTGACCAAAGCCCCCAAAGAATCATTATAGGCACAGACTGGACTTGCCACAGAAGAAAGGAACTGAGTTTTTGCTGTTGGGCTGGTGCCAGTTCGCAAGCTGCAAAGGGAGATTTGGGCCCTAAGGAGGGCATAGCAGAGCCCTGAGGATGAAAGCACAGGTCTCCATGAAGAGCATGCTGGTGGCACATCCTCGAGGAGGGGAGGCCTTTTAGGGCACGTCTCTTGCCATGGATGTTTAAGGTTTGGGGAAAACAAACAAGTCAAGTTTTTGTAAAATGGAGATATTTAGGTGCAGTATGAGTCCTTTGCTTCCCTCCACCTCACCATCCCCTGGGGTAAGACACCAGTTCTTTTTCTTTACTTTTTCTTTATTTTATTTTTTGTTGAAAGGAGAGGAGGCAGAGAGACAGACTCCGCATGTGCTTCAACCGGGATCCACCCGGCAAGCCCACTAGGGGACAATTCTCTGACCGCCTGGGGCCATGATCAGCAATGGAGCCTTTTTACTTATTTATTTTTTTAGCACCTGAGATGAGGTCATAGAGCCATCCTCAGCACCCAGGGCCAACTTGCTCCAATCGAGCCATGGTTGCGGGAGAAGAAGAGAGAGAGAGAGAGAAGGGAAGAGTGGAGAAGCAGATGGGCGCTTCTCCTGTGTGCCCTAACCAGGAATTGACCCAGGACATCCACATGCCAGGCCGACACTCTACCACTGAGCCAACCCACTAGGGCTAAGGCAACTGTTCTTAATGTAACTCAAAGAGGGAGAAAAGAGTCAGAGATCCTTTTTGCAAAATAGAGCAGAAGATTTTTACTGAGGCACACACTCTCACAAGAAAAATGATTTGATTGTTGCATGAATAAATGTTTGATTTTCATTCTGCCCTTTATCCATATGGACCCTAAACTCCCTCTCTAGCTCCATACCAGGGGACATGGAATAGAGCCAAGTGACAAGTCTGGGAGAGGAAGAGAGGGTCACAATGGAAGGAAGCAGGGAGTGGAAAGGGCTTATGGGCTCAGAGGCCTGAGAGAGGAATAGGTGAGAGGTCCCTACTGACCCGGGACCTGTGTCCAGTGTGCAGGCCTGCCTGGAAGGCAAAAGAGCTCCCAGGGATTAAGAAGAACTGCTACTGATTATTCCATCAGGGTAAGCCTAACATGGTTTACTGAACCCTGGGTCAGGCTGCCCTGGCTCTGATTTGAGGGGCATAGTAGAGAGTAGGTGACATTCACACTCTGCTTTAACAGTCCCAAGCACCTCAGGCTTAGGCTATCAAGTGAAGCCGTAAGATTTGACTGGGTTGTTGCAATAGAAGCCTCCCTCTTTAAAACCAACCAACCAACCAACCAACCAACCAACCAGTATTGAAGTCTCATACTTCAAGCAGGGATCTCTCCAGAAAACAAGGGAAGGAGATAAAGTTGGCTCTGAAATTCCTCTCCTTCTACCCATATATTTATGGGGCTCCCCTAAAGACATTGGGATAGTAGCTCCTTCCTAAAGAAGAGCAGAATCTGTAGATTCTTTAGCATCAGGCAGGTGAATAAATGGTAAATACATCTTTTTCTTCTGAATGAGAACTTGACTTTAGGTTAGTACAATAGTATAGCTCTGTTACTCTGGCAACCTCTTAAGGGTAGGCTACAAACTATATTTCCTGGCAACACTGCTAATGATAAAAATGGCCCCTACTAATAAATTGTATCTAGACTTGGAGGAACTATATGGAACCATGCTTTGCTGAGGACACCATGCTTTGGGCTTCCCTGAACTGAGTATGGTGACATTTTTAAGAGGTGTTCCTTGGGGGCTATGAAAGCTACTTCTAAGGAGTTGTTATGGGACATAGTATTGGCTCCTTTGGGAAGTAAGAATTTCAAGCCAGGTTATCTTCCATTTTTTTCCCAGTGTGGAGCTCATCCCTTGTACCCGAGCCATCCCTCAGGAGCAGTTAGAGCTGCAAGGCCGATCCAGGCTGATCACATGCTGCGGGACTGTCACTGAGGGAAGCCCTGGAGCTGCTCTGCTCACGGCCTGAAGTCCTGCCCTACAGCCTTCTGTATAGACCAGCCGCAGCCTGGAAATACCTTGACTGTGAGAGTCTAGGAGAGGCTAAGTAGACCCTCTGAATGGGGGTATAGAGGGTATATAACTGACTTCCTGTTAACGTGTTACTTCTTTAAGGGGTGATTAACTTTTACAAAGATAGAGTAGTGGGTGGAAGACATACTGAGGGGTCCATAAACCTTCCCAGTGTGTCTCAAATCACACTCACACTCATAGGGCACGCCCTGGCTTTAGGATGCCACAAATGATGCCCAGGAAGGAAATGGGTGGTATCTGATTTTGCTTTGCATGTACCTGTCACCCCACACTGTTGGAGCTGTGCAAATCTCAATGGCCTACCCCTTAGCCATTCTTACCATAAGGACTCTGAGGTCAGTATTCCGGGAAAAGTGTGAGGGATTTCCATCTTCTAAGTTTGTCTATCCCAATTATAAACTCAGTGGAAAAATAACGATTAGTTCCACCATGAGATGGATTTGGGCCAGAATTTCATTTATCCCCTGTCCTCTACACTTTTCTAACCAGAGAACAGTAGTAGATGCCATTTGTAGTTTCTTGGTAGTGTTTTAAGGTTAGAACCCACACACATTATTTCTTGAAATATCTCTGTATTCTTCCTTTCCTGATACACATTTTTTTTTTCTTTCTGGTAAGTGGCCGTAGGTCACTTAGGGGAAGACCTGTGGGAATGTTTATTAGACATACTTGTCATGGACTTGCAGGGATTGTCTTTAAGGAAACCCAGCTTCCCCTCCAATCAGTGAGGTCTGGGTCTGTGAATTCACTTAACTGGAAACTCAGGTGGAGGTCCATGACTTTTCCATTGTAACATCTGAATTCAGATTTCTTCCCTCTAGCTCTTGTGTTTATTTATTTGTTTTGTTTTTGTTTAAAAAATAAAAGTCAAGAAACACTACATTGGTGTCCATCTCTGTTACTCCTCAGAATTCTATTAGACATCATCACGAGCTTAAAGCAAAGCACTGTCAGATTCTACCTGTGTACAGCTAATCAAGACCAGGGTGTTTGCTGCAGCAGTATTTAGAGTAAGAGGTGGAAGTTAAGAAGATTTGAAATGAAACACAGATGTGTCCGATACACCTAGGTCAGGAGTCAGATTCTATGCTGGCCCCAGGTGCTTACACTTCCTGGCATTGTGAAGGCCCACCTTTTAGCCAATAGAATATGGCAAAATTTAGTAACGAGCTTCTGACCAATAGCATAAAACAACATTGAAGGATGTCACTTCTATGGTGAGGTTACCAAAATTGGGAGTCCTGTCTTGCTAGAAAATTTTCTCTTTTGTTGGCTTTAATGAATCAAGTTGCCATGTTAGGGAGAACCATATGGAAAGGAATGAAGTGTGGCCTCCATCCCACAGCCAGCCAGTAACCGGAGCCTTCCTTCCAATAGCCCCAAGGAACGGGATTCTGCCAATAACCAGGTATGTGAGCTGGGATGTGGATCCTTTCCTCACTGAGCTTCAGGCGGGACCCTCACACCGTCTGACACTTTCCACAGCCTTGTGAGAGATTGAAGCAGAAGTCTAGCTGAGCTATTTCTGGGTTCCTGACTCACAAAACCTGTGAGTTAAAAAATGTATATTGCTTTAAGCTGCTACATTTTCGGGCCATTTGTTACTAGGATGGTGAACAGAGTTGGTCTGCCTGGAAGTTGTGAGTGTCAGTAAACCCACAGTCCTGTATTTGTCATGCAGCAGTGGGTAACTGATACACTTAGCGGATGTCTTTTCTCACTTATGCTGGTGTATCTTCCAAGGTGGATTCCTAGAAGTGGGTTTTAGGGGATCTAAATGGTGAATTCTTTTAGAATTTTATTAGTCATTTCCAAATGCCCCCTTGTGGGAGTTGTACCATTTTGTACTCATTGAATTGGCAATGTGAGAGTGCCTGTTTCTCCCTGCTCTCTTAACAGTTTGTTCCCATTATGTATTTGGTTGATACTTATATTTAATATTTATTTGATTGTAAGTGTAAGCTGGCTCTTCTTAACTTTCACCTCTTAAACAAATACATTTAAACATTAATTACCACCAATAGGATTAAAGGTCATGATTTATACTTTATTTATTCCTATGAACTCATTTCACTAAATTCACAAAATGAAACGAACCTAACTGAATTCAGTCAATCTATCATGGATTGGATGTGTGTTTCCTTCCTCCGTCACTCAGTTTCCTGTAACTGGTTGACTGAGCCTCCATTTCAGAGTCAGTCTTTTGCTACATCATGAGTAGAGTTAGCCCAAATGGCACGTTAAACTTCAGTATTGCACTAAGGTACCAAAGGAACATGTGATGCAGTAGAAGGGAAGAAAGATGGTGTTTGAATGGACCCCTTTGTGATTGCTAGGAGATTTGACAGATTTGAATGTCTATGTTCTCAGGCAATTAACTCAAGGGAATAAACATGGCTGGGTTAGGAAGCTGATGAGTTGGAGAGCATAAGCCCTTTTTGAACAATCAGCGCCAGCAGTCACGTGAGCAAAGGCATGGTGTTAGCATTACAGTTTTTCAAGATAAACTGAAATGATAGTTTTAGGAAAATATTTAGTTGTGGCCATTTAAAACACACAAAAAATACAATATTGCAGCAAAAACACATTGATGGGACAGGTTTGGTCTGTAGACTGCCACTCTGGGGTTATGGGAATGTGGAGAAGAAGTGAAAAATGAGTCAGACTTTACCGAGCACCTGGGTCATTGTTTTCCACCTCATCCAGGGATAAATGTATTACCAACCTGATTTAGCAGATGAGGACACTGAAGCTCAAGAAGGTTAAGTAACTTGTTTAAGGTCATATAGCAAAACTGTGGCACACCCACCTTCAAGTCTTTAGCCACCTAAATCCTATTTTTTCCACCCTACCAGACCAAGGTCAGTGCTCTGCATGGTTTGACTGCTCTTCTAGTTTTTCTCAGAGAATGTTCCCAAGCTGACATTAAAGTGCAATTGAAGTGACTCCTGTTTCTCTCTGCTTTGTTAGCCAGTGACATGAACTGGACAGACACGTTTACATGTACAGCTGTGTGAAGTGACCTGGGGTGGCTCCCTGGGCAGTGCTCCATACAGCCCCTTCCTTTCTGTGTGCACAGTGGCTTCCTTTCACCTGGAAGTGCATGCAACAAAAACCTGTCAGTCTGGATTTCCCCTGTGCTGGTTTAAAACCCCCATTTCAGAAACATTATGGGGGTGAAGGAAACTCAAACGAGGGTCATATTAGACTAGGGGCCCAGTGTAGATGAGCTTTTCAGCTCTATGTTTTGTACCTGGCAGAGCTAGAGACCTTGTTTATCATGCCCTTTGTTTATGGCCCTGGCATTCCCCAAACTGCCCCCCGCCCCGGTCTATATGGGAGTGTGAATGGAGGACTTGTAAAGCAGTATGAATGGGGCTCTTATAAACAGAAATGAGCCCCAGAAGCTGGTCCTGTTAATGTGGAAACCTGCAGAGGCTCTTATTATTATCATTAGTTATTATTAAAGTATTATCATTCTTTTTGCTATTTTATAAATCTTTTAGTCACTTCAATTGGCAATTCTATTCTTTATCCAATTCTGGGACTTCACTTTTTTTTTTTTTAAGAGTTTAGGACTTGCACTTCTATACCTGTTTTGTAGATTTAACTGTGTTCAGTGATCAAGAGAAAATTACCTGAATTCTTTAGAGTCAAAATAAGTTAACCTCTGCGAAGTGCAAAATTACGTATTTTAGTAAGGAAGTGTGTTAATGTTCTTTGAGTACATGGGGTAGTAATATAAGAAAATGGGGATATTAGTCATTTGGATGCTAAGGTAACTTTTTCCTGATCTGCAACAAGTAACAGGACTGGCGACTCTTTTTATACAATTCTGGGACATAGAGTGGTATGACTTAACAAGTTATATATTGCCATTCATTTTTAGTTTAATTGAAAAAGGAAAGAGTGATGATTAGCAGATTAAAATAATAGAACTCTTGCTCTGAGAAAGCTAAACCAGGGGAGACATCAAGCTATTATCTTTAACTTTTCATTTTCAGCTTCTTTTTAGTTTTTAGTATCATGTTATAAAGTTTATTAAATCCTTGAATCAGGAATTGCTTTTGACTGCTATGAATAGAGGCTCTAAGTACAAGTGACTTTAACAAAATGAAGCCCTCACCCTTTTTTCATTCATATAAAACAGGGGCAAGCTGTCCAGGACTCGTCCAGCAGCTCCATGGTCACTAGGAACTGACTCTCCTTCTATCTTTTCTGCTCCTCCTGCCTCAATGCGTGCCTTCTATGTTCAAGGTCTCTACGCTGTCAAGAGATGGGTGCTGGAACTCCATCCATCATTTCTGCCTTGCAGAGCTCAGAAAGAGGGAGGGAAATGGATAAAGGCACTTGAATCCAAGCTGAATTAACTTCATAAGACTTTTCCTGAAACATTCCCCAATAATCTGCTTACATCTTATTGGCCCCCTGTATCTATAAAGGAAGTTTGGAAAGGTGGTTTTTCTGCTGGGCACATTGCAGTGTCACACTGTGTAGCTGTCACTAAGGAAGAAAGGAGAATGGCTGCTGGGTGGGCAAGCAGCAGCCTCTGCTGCAGCCACTGTGGCTTCACTTCCTGCTCTGGGCAGGCCTACTATTTGGGTGTGATGGGGAGGACAGGGGGAACAGTCCACAGAACAGGCTATGTTGGTCAGTATAACCCAGGAATAATTCACACAGGGCCCACTTCTGTTGTGAAGTTAGGCATGTCTGCCCATATCCTTGTATTACCATATCATTATAATGTGGTGTATTGTTTTCCTGTGGCTGCTGTAACATTACGTAAACTCAGCGGCTTAAGGCAACAGAAATGTGTGGTGGTGTTTTTTTCTACAATTCTGGAGGCAAAAAATTCAAGATTGATTTCACTGAGCTGACAGGGCTGTGCTACTTTTGGGGGCTGTCAGGGAGAATCCGTTCCTTGCCTTTTCTAGCTCCTGGTGGCTGCCAGCAGTCTTGCGCTTGTGGCTGCATCACCCCAACCTCCAGTTCCATCTTCACATCACCTTCTCATCTGTCTGTCTCAAAGCTGCCTTCATTTTAAAGATACATGTGATTGCATTTAGAACAGATTATCCAGGATAAGCTCCTCTTAAGATCCTTAACTTAATCACATCTTTTGCCATATAGGGTAATATTCATTGGTTCTGAAAGTTACAATGTGTCCATATATTTTTGGGGGGTCACCATTCAGCCTACTACATTTGGGGAATAAATTGCCTTGTCTGGCATCTATTAAATCTTTTGCTGGTTGATAACCCAGCTAAGATGAGGTCTTTTTTCTCTCTGAATATATAAAAACATGTTATACAAATATAATCAAAATCATACAAAGAACTAGATATTTACCTTCTCTCATATGTTAACATTAATCAGTGTTAAAATGACTTTCACCTACTTGACTTTGTGTTTTTGTGTGTGTGAAAAAAATTTGTTTTCTCAATTTTTAAGCATAAGGTTTACTGAGATATAATTTACATACAGTAAAATTCACCCATTTTAGGTGTACAGTTCCATGACTTTTGACAAATGTATATACTCATGTAATCCCACCAAACTCAAGTTATACAATATTTCTATAGCCCCAAATTTCTGTCATGTCCCTTTTAGTTAGTCCCTTTCCCCCACCACACTCCCTAGAAGCAACTGCTCTGATTTCACTCCTTAAATTTTGCCTTTTCAACAACGTCATAAAAATAGAATCATAGTATGGAGCCTTTTATATATTATATATTTTGCTTAAAATAATACTTTTGAGATTCACTCATGTTGTTATGTGTTATCAGTAGTTTGTTCCTATTTTTTACTCCTGAGTAGTCTAGTACTTCAATGTATAGATGTACCACAGTTTATCTCTCTCCCAGCTGATATTCTTCTGGGTTGTTTTTAGTCTTTTGTTTGTTTTTTACAATTATGAATCAAGATGCCATAAACATTTACTTATAGTTTATTTTGTGTCTGAACATGTATTTTAATTTCCTTTGGACAAATACCAAAGAAAGAGTATTGCTGGGCTGTATTGAAAATGTATATTTAACTTTCTAAGAAATTGCTAGAGTGTTTGTTCCAAAATGGCGGTACCACTTTTAATGCCCACTTGACAAAATATGAAGGCTCCAGGGGCTCAGCATCCTCACCAGTCCTTGGTAATGCCAGGTTTTTGTTTATTTACATTCTAGTAAGTGTGTGGTGGTATCTCAGTGTGCATTTACCTAATGGCTTAAAGTGTTGAGAGTCTTTTTATGTGCTTCCTTGCCATCTGTATCTCTTTGATGAAGTTTCTCTTTAAATCCTTTGCCCATTTTTAATTAAGGTTGTTTGTTTTCTTATTAAGTTATGCAAGGTTTCATGTACTCTGGAAAGCAGACCATTATCCTATCTACATTCTGTGCACGCTTTCTCACAACACGCAGCTTCTCTCTTTATTTTCACCACTGTCTTGTATGCAGCTGAAACTTAATTTTTATGAAATCCAGTTTTCTTATGTTTTTGTGTCCAATCTAAGAAATTTTATCTAACCCAATGTCTTAAAGATTTTCTCCATCTTCTTCTACAAATTTTATAGGCTTGGGACTTTACACTTAGGCCTATGATCTATTTAGAGTCAGGCTTTGTATGTGGTGTGAATTATATAGTGAGTTTCATTCTTTGCATATGGATGTGCAAACTTTCCAGCATCATTTGTTGAAGATTTGCTTATCTTGGCACCTTTGTCAGAAATAAATTGACCACTCATGTGTGGGTCTATGTCTGGACTCTATTCTGTTCTCATGAGTGTGTTTATCTTTCCCCCGGTACCACAGGGTCTTTTTTTTTTTTTTTTTTGGACAGAGACAGAGAGAGGGACAGATAGGGACAGACAGACAGGAAGGGAGAGAGATGAGAAGCATTAATTCTTTGTTGTGGCTCCTTAGTTTCCTAGTCTCCTTAATTGTCCATTGATTGCTTTCTCATATGTGCCTTGACTGGGGGGGGGCTATAGCAGAGTGAGTGACCCCTTGCTCAAGCCAGTGACCTTGGGTTCAAGCCGGTGACCAAGGGGTCATGTCTATGATCCCACGGTCAAGCCAGTGATGCCGCGCTCAAGCTGGTGAGCCTACACTCAAGCCAGATGAGCCCACATTCAAGCTGGTAACCTCAGGGTTTCCAACCTAGGTCCTCTGTGTCCCAGTCTGATGCTCTAACCACTGTGCCACCGCCTGGTCAGGCCCACACCTTCTTGATCATTGTAGTTTTATAGGAAGTCATGAAATTAGGTATGAAAATTCTCTACTGTGAAATAAAACACACACACACATGTACACACACATGTACACACACACACATGTACACACACATATGTCTCTGTTCCCAGATCCTGGTACAAAGCTCCTAAAACCCTTGTGATTTCCTGAGTGATAAGGGCACTGGGAGGATCTTTTCTTCTAATATTTGTTCTTTGACCCTGGTTCCCACCCAAATCCCTGAACCCCTCAGAGTTCCGTGGGGGATAAGACTGTCTTTTGTTCCAATAAGATGACTCTGAGTGGGCTCCAGGGTCAGGGCTGGTCACCAAAAAGACCAGCTCATGATTAGAAGCTTGGAAATTTCAGTCCCCCATTCTCCAGAGAGGGAGAGGGGCTGCAAATGGAGTTAATGATAACATGCCTGCAGAATGATGCCTTCATAATAACCCCACATGTGTGGGGTGCTGAGAGAGTCCAAGCCGGTGAGCCTGTGTGGGCTCTGGGGTGCCTGGAGAGGGTGTGCAAGCTCTGTGCCTCCTGCCCACCTCACCCTGTGCCTCGCAGAGGTCTGGACTTTTCTTACATCGTTTACCACATTGCTTTATAGTAAATTATAAACTTAAAGGAAAGTTTCCCCTTGAGCTTTGTGAGCATTCTAGCAAATTATCAAACCCAAGGAGAATGTGTGGGACTTCTAATCCTTTGCTGGTCAGTCAGAAGTACCGGTGACAGCCTGGGACGTGGCATTGGAAGTGGGGAAAAGGTGCAGTCCTGTGGGATCTGACGCTGCTATGCCCAGGCAGAGGGTGTGGGATGACATTAAATAAGGCATCACACAGCATTGCAGAGGATTGCTTGGTGTGGGGCAGTCACACGCATCTGGTGTCTGAGTGTTCTGAGTGCAGTTGTAATGTGAGCGTTAAGGAGACACAGGAGAAGCAAGGTTCTCTGAACAGCCACCTTTTTATTTTTCAAAAGTGTTTTGATTATTTCAGATCTTTTGCTTTTCTATATTACTTTTAGAATCATCTTGTCAATTTCTTCAAAGAAGCCTTTTGTGATTTTTGTTGAGTTTGCAATGAAATTATACCTTGTTTTAGGTAAAATTGGCATCTTAACAATATTGAGTTTTCCAATTTCTGAACATGTTTTAGTTTTCCCTTTACTTAGATATTGTAAATCAACTTAAAAATTCAACTTATAATTGTTCACATTTTCTAGTATATAGAAATAACACCCCCCTCCCAATATTGGCCTTATCACATTCACTAATTAGTTCTAGTAACCTGTTTGGTTTTTTTCAAATTATTTAGGACTTTCTATGTAGATAACCGTATGTCCTGGATATTGAGGCAATTTTATTTCTTCTATTCCAATCTGGATGTCTTTCGTTTCCTCTGTTGTCCCGCTGCACTGGCTGGGACCTGTGGTAAGATGCTGAGGAGGGCCTGACCTGTGGTGGTGCAGTGGATAAAGCGTCGACCTGGAAATGCTGAGGTCACTGGTTCGAAACCCTGGGCTTGCCTGGTCAAGGCACATATGGGAGTTGATGCTTCCAGCTCCTCCCCCCTGTCTCTCTCTTCTCTCTCTCTCTCCCCCCCCTCTCTCCTCTCTAAAATGAATAAATAAAATAAAAATTAAAAAAAAAAAGAGATGCTGAGGAGGAATGAGAAGAGAGGACGTTCTTGCTTTGTTCCCAACCTTAGAGGTAAAGCATCTATTCTTTCCAACTGAGGATGCTGTTAGCTGTCGGTTCTCCGTATAGATCCTTTATCTGTGAGGGAAAGTTTCTTTCTAAGTTTTCTGAGAATTTTATCTTAAATGGATATTAAATCATATCAATTGTATTTGTACATCTGTTGAGACGATGATATGGATTTTCTTCCTTAGTCTTCCGATATGATTGATTTTTGAATTTGAACCAACCATTCCTTCCTGGAGTAAATCCCATGCATATTGTTCTACTGATAGATTGCTAGTTCATTTGTTTGTGTTCTGTTAACTTCTTTTAAGGATTTGTGTCCGTGTTCATGAGGGCTACTGGTCTGTAGTTTCCTTGTAGTATCTGTGTTGGGTTTCGGTATCAGAGTAATGCTGTTCCCCTCCCCACCCCCTTTGCATTAGTAATTCTATATGCTTCTAAAGTAGTCTCAAATTGATTTTTGTATTTTATTATAATGCCCAATCCCTTTAATCTCTAAATATATCACTAGGATCACCTCCACCAAGTCAGCCTTTCTGTGTATATGCCTTCTTCTCTAATACAAATATAAAAATGTACCACAAATACACATGCAAAAATATGAGCTGTATCTTCCTATCAGTCAGGCCTAATTTCCCTAAATATGCCATTAGCAGATGGCGAGAATGGTGTAGTGGGAAGAGTGGTATTTGTGTGAGAGTTTAGGATTCCAGTCCCTGTTTTGCTTCCTATTTGCCACTGTTGGATGAAGTCTGTGCTCTAAAAACTGTGTTTCAATGTACTTTATGCTCTTTGTGCCCATCTTTCTTACGCCATCCTATAAGGGATTAATATTTTTCCACTGAAAGGCGAGGAAACCAAGGTTTAGAGAGATTAACTAGCTTTGCCAAAATAATACTCTCAGTGGGGACTTGAAGAAGTTTGCTCCATCCATTATGTCAGGCCTCCTCTAGCCCAGCATCACGTCAGCGCCCTAAGCCTGGGAGCTCTCTCCAGGCAACAGATCCGAGGAGGCAAACCCAAGGCGGCCTGGCCAACTCCCGGCAGCATCTGCATGCTGTGCTCTGTGATACAGAAAACGGTGAAAAGCAGGTGGCAGAATCCTTTCCTGTTAGTCTCCTCTTTTTGACCCAGGAGGTGATGCTCCCTTCCTGGGTGCTGGTAGAGCTCATGGAATTACCTAGCAGACTCCCCCAGCCCACCCCGCATACTCCTTTAGGCCCCATTAAGGACAGAAACCGGGGCAGGAAGCAGGGAAGGGGGAAGACTAAAGTAGTTGAAAAGTGTGTAGAGCTCAGTGGGTAGAAAGGGGGTCTGTAAGGGATATGTCTGGGGGACAGGAGCATTCAGTGGTCCCTCTCAGGTCTCTGTTATGCCGAAAGTGTAGCCTAGGAGCCCAGGAGCACTGAGTGCGTTTCTGAGCATCCTGAAATACGTCTGCTGCGCTTCCTACCCACAGGGAACCAAAGGGAGCTCTCGCAGGTAGAACGTATTTCCTGGGGCAAGGGCAGGATATTGGGAAATGGTGGTCATGGAGTGGGCACCTGCTGAGGAGGAGGAGCTGCTCAGGGAGAAGCCCCCATTTTTTTCACCATGCTGTCCTGTGCTCCTTTCTGATAAGGCTGACTCGATGTTGTCCATCCATGGGGCCTGCTCATCTCAGACTTAGGAAGGGCTAGAGATAGCATGACTCCTGTTGCTAAGGCCCATCCCATTGTTGACGACCTCTGATTGTGTATCCATAGCCTTCCCTACCTCGGTCACCTGCAGCCACCCTGGACACTTTCTAGTCCTGATCTCCCTTGCCCCACAGTCCCATCCCTATCACTTCTTCTTACCTTACCCCCTGCTCTGGAGGCACTGAGGCCCCAAGTCCCAGTACTGGCCCTCTGTCACATCCCTCTCACCCCAGTGTCATCTCTGCCGTATTTCATCCCTGTGCATCCTAACTGCCAAGATTTTAGTTGCTGAGAATTGTTGGTGTTCACAGTCCTACAGTGGCTAGACCCAGCCACCTCCTTATTTCTTCAGTAGGAAAAAGAAACTATTTTCTGATCACATGAAATTGTGAAAATGAAGAAAAGCATGAATGGAAATAAAAGTCATCCATATCAAAGAGAAAAAATAAACAAATCAAAACAGAACATGAAAAAGTCACCCATATCATACCATCCAAATATAACCGATGCTAATATTTTGTTGCATTTTCTTATTTTTTATTTTTTTCAAATAAATTCTACCATCAAGGTTTGTATCTTGTTTTGTCACTTAATATCAAGAGTACTTTTCTCTGTCTTTATCCTTTAAAGGTAAGTTATTAATGGCTACAGTGTAGTCTATCATATGGGTGCAAAATATTTTAGTTAGTCGACCATTGATGGACATGGATTGCATACAGGATATATTCCTAGAGGTGGGATTTGTTTTGGAAAATTAGGATATTTAAACACTTCTCATCTATGTATATATCGATAGATGGACAAATCCTTTTATCGAGAGGTTGTCCTGGTGGCACTCATAGCAGAGCTACCTGGGAATGCACATCTAACCCCATTAACACGTGTTTGGTTCTGTTCTTGTCTTTGCCAGTTCTATGGGTAATAGAGTGAAGTCCCTTGAATCAATCAATTCATTAATCAATCATGGAGTGTTTATGAGTCTCAGCTCTGTGATTTCCTATTTGTATAACCTTTGGCATCAAGCCCCTTTTTCCATAACAACAAGACGGTCACTTTAATAGTACTTCCAATAGAATGGGTAGTCATAATAGCTTCTTTGCTTTCATTTTAAGGTACTTTTGATAATTAAGTGAAATAAAAAATGTAAAAAAACCTTTATAAACAATAAAGCCCCATCCCGGTCTGTTGAGGCTGTCACATGGATGTACCCCTTCCTCTTCAGGGAAGGGGGTAAAAGGAGTACATGGAACATAATTCTTAAAACTGAAGAAATTTAAACACCGCTGTAATGTGGCGTCATTACAGCCGCCACGTGTCCAGAATTTCCTGACACTACTCTCTCCCACCTGAGAACCCCGTGTATCAGACATTGTGCCTCAGTGTCTGGTTCAGAACTATATTCATCACAGCCGTCAAGCCTGTTGTGCAGCAGTTTACAAACCTCACTGAGGCCAACAGGCTTTGGGTTTATTTCTGTAATAATGTTTTCTAGTTTTGAGAGATGCAAAAGGTTAGTTGTGTATGTGTATTACCTCTTCTGATTTTGCTGAGTCTGAAACCTAGGCTGCGTGTGTGTGTGAATATCTATGTCTGCATCGACGTTTTTAACTAGTCAAAATGCCCTCCTTCCTTTTGAGAATAGTATTCATACGATCAGTTTTATTTTTCCCTCCTTTGACATAAAGTTCATTTTGAATCATTTAAATGCTGAGGAGTGCCTTGTCTCAAATCTTTTCTCAAAACATTTTTTATTTAAATTAAAAATTTTTTAATTTATTAAAATTTTCTCATTTATTAAAATTTTACTTTCCAGAAACTTGATCCAGCCAAGTGAAAATCTTTATTCTTAGCCAAAAGTTTGTTCCCAAATTGATATTATCCTATAGTCTAATCCCAAAAGAAATAGGGTTTTTTTTGCTGAAGATTAAGGGTCTATTTTTATAAAGCATTTTCATTAAGAAAATATGAAAATATTGTTTCTGTGATATTTCTGATTGGGAAGCAAGTTTAACCAACTTTGCTTCCACCTAAGCAGGAATACTGAGAAACACAAACATTAGTCCCAGTGCCTCCGCCTCCATCCTGTGCTTTCTCAGATGCAGAGGCACAGAGCTGATTTCGATAAAGTGTGTGATCTTAGGATACATAAGATTTTAAATTAGTAAATCATTAAAAATATACTACTTGTGTGTCAGCTTCTTCCTGGTCATTTCTGAAGACAACAACAAGCAGAAACCTCCTAAGTTGTGTTTTTAAGGGTCTGTTGATCTGACTGTACCAACATAAACATAAAATCAAACAGGAGTTTCTAGCCTCAGGGAATGCACCTGGATTCTGAGGCCTTCTTGGATGGGAATTCTGGATACTGGATGGGAGGCTGAAAGAAACTGGGTTCTACCCACTGCTGCTCACCCCTCTCCTATCTCTTATCTCACCCCTCTTTGAACAGTGAGGGGTCCTGCATCCTTCTCTGAAGAAACTGAGGGTCCCAAGATGGGCTGGTATCCAAGGCCAGACAGCCCCCACCTCACACGCAAACCTGTCCCCTCCTTTGACTCTGCCCAGGGCCAAGTGGGACTCAGATGAACTAAATACAGAAAAAAGGTTTCCAGTAGGTAATTTACTGAGTATATAACTCAAAGCATAGGCAAACTAACAATATCCTGGTCATGCCTCATCATTTCTGCTCAGGTGCTGCAAATGGGAAGAACAGAGAAAAGCTTGTGTTAAATCATGACCTGGTGGTCTGTGACCACCACAATATTACCTGGTCTTGACCATCTCCTACCGGGATACTCTTTTGGGTGAACCCGATATCAAGGCAAGAAATGAGACTAATGTGCCCCTGGGAGGCTTTGTGAACTACAACTCATAGAGTTTTGGCTACAGTTGCCTGCCAACCCTCTCATGGCCGACTGAGCCATGGTTTTGATAGAAAAGTGTCACATCCCTTAGGTGGGTGCAGGGCGGAGAAAAGTTGAGAACAACATTGCTGGTGGACTTTATAATGCTGTGGTCTTGTGCTGATTTGCCTGGCAGACTAGCTTATTCTCTATACAAATCACTTTTGACCAGAGAAGCAGAACTGGTAGAGACAGACATCACAAGGGACAGACTTAAGTGGTGGCAAAGTTGAAATCTATGGGCAGTCTGGGAGCGAAATCAGGATCGAGTTGGAATCCCACCGGCACAGGCTGGCTTTGCAAACAGGCAAGGAGGGAAGCTCCGGCGAAGAGAGAGCAACGATAGACCCCTGATCCTGCTCAGAATACAGCTCAGAGAATGCCCAGCATTTGTAAAATAAATTTTGTTTAATTGCAGTTGACATAATATTATATTAGTTTTAGGTGTACAACATAGTGATTACACATTTATATAACTTACAAAGTGATCACCCTGATAAATCTCATCTCTATCTGACACCATACATAATTACTGCAATATTATTGACTGTATTCCCTGTGCTGTACTGGACATACTCCTCGTGATTCTGCAACTACCAATTTTTACTTCTTAACACCTTCCCCCCTTTCACCCATCCCTCTAACCATCCTCCCATCTGACAACTGTTCTCTATATCTATGAGTTTGTTTCTGTTTTGTTTGTACATTTATTTTGTTTTTGTTTTTTTTTTTTTTTTTTTTTTTTAGATTCCACATATGATGCAATCTAAGTGCCCATCAATAGGTGAGTGGATAAAGAAGAAGTGGTGCATATATACAATGGACTATGACTCAGCCAGAAAAAAGAATAAAATCTTAACCATCTGCAATGACATGGATGGACCAAGGCTTCTTTGAAGGGCTTCCTTCCACTGATTAAGTCAGGCCTATCAAGATAAACTTACTTAAAGTCAACTGATTAAGGACTTTAATCAGACCCACAGAACCCCATCCTAGCAGTGCCTAAATGAGTGCTGAATAACTGGGAGAAGGTGTGTGTTTGCTATGAAATATCTTCTGCTCTCCCTTCTGTCCCAGTAGCTTAGCCTAGTCAGTTTGATATACCGCATTTTTCACTCCATAAGACACACCTGACCATAAGACACACCTAGGGTTTTAAGGAGGAAAATAAGAAAAAAAATATTCTGAACCAAATGGTGTGTTAAAATATTTAATAAAATACCATATTTTTTGCTCCATAAGACGCATGGGCATTTTCCCCTCCACTATTGGGGGGAAAGGTATGTCTTATGGAGCGAAAAATACAGTAAGTAATAAGAGAATCATCACTACCTCCCTCTCTTCGTCCTTCATTCCTTCTCCCCTAGCCCATCCACCTTTTCTTCCTTTCTTCCTAAAGAGATTAGCAATTTTAGGATTTGAGACTTAGAATTCAAGCATTTCCGAAGTGCAGACCGGCTCTGTAGGGTGCTTGCTGTGGCCCACATTTGTGCTGTCAGCTAGAGCTCTGTCGCACATGTTCTCTGTGTGGAGTGCTCCTTTGGTCTTGTCCCTCCATCTCGAGAAGCCAGTTTATCCTCAGACTCAAGGCCCTGGCTGCTCTGTGTGCTACCCCCATCCCCAGATCATTCCAGGCTGGGCTGCCAGGTCCAGGAGCACGGAAGGCAAAGATTGATGGGATTGGAGAACCAACACCAAGCACTCAGAAGCATGATTTTAATATGGAAACCTCCGCCCTGGCCAACTGTGCACATGGAGCAGCCACAACAAACAGGGCTGCAGACAATGGCCATTGTGCTGACTTCACAGCACACACAGATGCAGCAGCTTTGAGACTCATTGTAACAAAGGGACAACTGGAACTTGTTGTTGGCAAACAATCCCACATTGTCTTCCATCAGTCTTCCCCAAAGGGGTGACATTCTCCCAGCTCTGTGAAGCACTGAATTCTTGGGTGTGAAGTCCGATGGGACAGTCAGTAGATAAATGCCAATGATCTCAAGATCCAGATGTGGCTGATACTCAACCTGGGTATTAAAAAACAGGGCGGCATTAAAATGGTCAGTTCAAGTAATGTTCATCTTGGGAAGGTCCTTTTATCACTAGGCAAGTCCAGAGGTCTGCCCTGGGGTATGTGTGGATTGTCTGACAGATCATTCGGCCCAATGCCACAAACTGGGAGACATTTACCTCTCTTTCCCGCTCAGTGTTCATCTGATGTAATTACACATTTGTGCAAATACAGCCTGTCATTTACCATGAGATAACGGAGCCCAAGCAGCTTGAGAGCAGGGGTTGAAAATGCACACATCATTTACTTTGATGGCTGTATCACCTTGGAAATGATCGGAAGGGTCAGAACCCCAGGACAGAGGAGTTTATCCCAGGCCTCAGCAGCCAAGAGAGCCTGGCCTCTGGGTTCTCTGCCTTGGTGAGAGCATCTTTACTGGAGAACACAAGCCTCTTTCCTCATGGCCCCAGGAGGAGGCCCCCAGAACGGTTCCCTGTTCTTTACTCTTTGCCTGTGTGATCTTAAGAGATGGACAACTTCTCTGTAAAGAGCTAGACAGTGAATAGCTTAGGCTTTGGGGGCCATATGGGCTCTGTTGCAACTATTTAACTGTCTTTGTAGCATAAAACTTGGCCACAGAGAACATGTAAATGAACAAGTGGGGCTGTGTTCCAATAATACTTTATTTGTAGACTGAAACATTCTGAAATTCATGTGGCTTTCTATGTGTGATAAATTTTTTAAATTGATTTACAAAAATGTACAATCCATTCTGAGCTTGTAGGTTATACTGAAATAGGCCATAGGATGTGAAACTTTGTCTCAAAGCATCTTGGGATGCCACTTGGAATTTGGGCTCCTTCCCGTCATAAGGGCTTGACTTTTGGTTAAAAGCCCTAGACCTGGCCCACAATACCTCAACCTGAGTTTTCTCACCTGCTCTCTGAAACCAGCCTCATTTCCATTGCAGCCCAATGTAGGAATAATCTAATGATGAAAACCCCCTCCCCAAAACAAAACAGCAAAGCAAACCGTGAATTTAATTTTCAAACATTTTGATTTCATCTTTCATTTTTCTCATCTCCATTGTGGTTTTGAGACATTTTCTTCCTGCTTAGTCACCTGTACCAAGAGTCGCTGATTTGGAGAGCTGGCATCCTTTCAATGAGATAAGCCTGCCACTTCGATGTCGGAGTGTGAGGAGTCACTGAGTGTCCGCTCGCTGACGGAGCTGTCGGAGGGCTGCCTCAGCGCGGCCGAGCGTGCAGGGGGCCCACTGAACAGCACCATCTGGTCCATCTCTCTGCTCCCGTCCCTGCACAGAAGAACACCTTTTCTCAGATGTCTTTTCATTTTTACTGTGATTTATTGCTTTTGTGGAATTAAAGCAATAAAAATGGAAGAAATACTTCTGAACAGCTATGTGTCAGTCCATACTTGAAAATATAATAAGCTCTTTGGATAACATTCCTTGTGAGAATTTACGCACAACTTGTAATCTTTGTTTTCTCTGGTCTGAACAAACTTTAACAGGCTTTTGATTTTGCTCCCTCTTCTCAGAGGATTTTTGGGCCCTATGACCGTAAATAAAAGATCAATATAAACAAGAGAGGGTCACAAAGGACCCCCTTTTGCCTTTGTCGGCATTGATTCCATCCTCACAAAGGAGCTGAGAGATAAACTGAAAACAAACACTCTCTCATCCTTTGGCTGAGAATAGGACTACCCCCACACCAGCCCCAATTCTGAGTTTCTCTGGCAAAGGAAGGCAGAAGGCCACCATTCAGTTCTTTTAATGCATCGACATTTGGAAAGGATTTTGGAGCACTACATGTAGTAAATTAGATTGAAAATCATAGTATCATTCTTCACTCAAATGACACATAGCCTCTGAAAATGATCAAAAGCTTTGTCAGCCACATGCAAAACCTGAGCATGCAGAGCCCTATTCCTCAGCCTGCCCTGCTCAGACACACAGCAGGGGCTGGGGTGGGGGTGGGGTGGAATGCCCAGCCAGTAGGCCCAGAGGGAGTCCAGCCCTGAGGTAGCCTAGTTGGTCCTGGTTATTATATATATAACATGCGCTGGTCTATCTTTAGGTATGTGTCACTTTGTTTCGCACTGATGGCACAACAAGCTCGTGGAAGCATGAAAGATTACTGAGGCTGGTGTGGGGATGGGCTCTAGATGCAGCGAGCTAGCACCTCCCAGGTGGTGTCTTTGTAGCTAAAGCCTGGAGGGCATACGTCATTGATTCTTCCATCTAGTTGTCTCTCCCCTTGCAAGTGGGACTACAGAATGAAACAGCAGATCCTTTACTCTCCCTCCCAATAGAATTTTGAAGGATTCTTGCTGCGCTGTGTACAGAAAACCCTCATTAGCAAGGCGAGCACTTCTGACGGCAGTAAGCGCTCGCACAAGGTCCAGAAATAGTACTGAGGAAAATTGCTTTTATGTAATTTTTTCTCAGAATGTCATGCTGTGAATACTTATCAGCTCAGCGGAAACAAGAGGAAAAGAAGGCCTCTTCCTGAGCCGGCAGGAGGCTTGGCTCCCAGAGCTGTGCACTGCCCAGGCCTCCAGGAGCCACCAGCAACTGGAGGGCAGCTACTGAGGCACAACACGGGAGTGAACGAGGGACGGGAAGCCTGAGGAGTGACTTCCTGCTGCACTGTCAGTAATATTGCATTCAGCACATGTGCCCCAAAGAGGCGACACTTTGGTTTGTTTTGTTTTTCTCCCAAATATAGACTTTTAAAAAATTTTAAATTGTGACAAAATATACATAACATTTATTTTTAAACCATTTTAAGTGTATAGTGTAAGGACACTGAGTCTATGCACCATGTTGTGCATCCATTACCACAGCCCATCTCCGGGACCCTCATCTCTGACTGCCCCTCGGTACTCCTTGCACAATACCTCCTCACTCTCCTCTCCCCCCAGCCCTGGCAACCACCACTCTGCTTTCTGTTTCTATGAATTTGACCACTCTCGGTAACTCACGTAAGTGCAATCATACAAAATTTGTTCTTTTGTGACTGGCTTATTGCACTTTGCATAATGTGTTCAAGGTTCATCCATGTTGTAGCATTTGTCAGAATTTCCTTTTCATGACTGAATAATATTCCATTGGTGTGTTTGCCACATTTTATTTTTCCTTTCATCTGTGGATGGGCACTTGGGTTGCTTCTACCGTTGGACTGTTACCTTTTGAGTAATGCTACTACGAGTGTGGGTATGCAGATATCTGCTCCAGTCTCTGCTTTCAGTTCTTTTAGGTATATATCCAGAAGTGGAACTGCCAAAAGCAGACCTTTAAAAAATGAAGAGGGAATGTCCTGAGGGAAGTAGTCATACAATTCATACTGTGTCAGCAGATTGGAAGAGAAGGGGCAGAGGTAGATGATTCAGGACTCTGCACTTCGAGGGACTGCGGAGGCAGTAGCGTAGGCAGTGCGGGGCAGGTCAGAGGGACGGGCTTAATCTTAATGGAGGTCAAGGTGTGGGTGAGTGGAGGGTTAGACCTTGAAGCTCTCCTTGGAGAGGCTGTAGCCAATTTAGAGGGAGCTCTGGAAAGCCATGCAAGGCCAGGTACTTCCAGGAGCCATCCACACACACACTGTCAGGTATTCCTGCAGAGGAACCGCACCCACTCTTTCCCCCTTGGCTGCTGGGGAGGCCCTGCCACCCACCGCTCTGCCCCTTGCCCGGTGATGGTCCAGCACCAGGATGTCTGCTGGTTCCCATGTAGAAATGGAGATGGCCCCAGAGTGTGCCAGGCTTAAAGCTGCTCTGGGTTTATAAAGGGATGGGCACATTCATGTAGCTTCCTGGATTTACTTGACCCTTGGGAGCCAAATCAGACTCCCAAGTTTCACATGACTCCAAAGAGGTCTCTAGAAGGTGGTTCAGCTGGGTGCACCCTCCTAGCTGTAAGTTTTTGGGTGAGAGGGCAGATGAAGTGGACACAAGCTTGGGAATGGTCAGTCACCCTTGGTGGCCTGTAATGATATGAGACCTGTCCCTCCCTCCCCTCCTTGGGTCAGGCCCAGCCAGTGCCCCAAGGACCTGCATTCTTGTTCCATGCTGCCTCTCCCATTAGGCAATGACTAAAGCACCCGAGGCAATGACCAATCTTGGAAAGATTAGCATTCTACATACTTGGTTAGAAAAAATTTTTATGCAACTAGTGTTCTACTTTTTCCTAGAATCTTTGCCTCTCTAAGGACTAATTGTTGGTCTTGCAAAGCAAAGGAAGCAATGGATCCAAAAAATATTGGTTCACAGTAACTTTCAATTAGTACCTCCAGCCAAGTGATAAAAGATATATTACATGCTCTGAAGCTCTCTGAGATCCCACCCAAATCCTTGTTCCTTTGCCTGTTGCCTAAAGGGCTCCCAAAGAGCTCGTCTGCAATATAATAGCTTACACTTCAGGCCTGGATTTAGAGAAGATTCATTAGTCAGTGGCAGTGGGGGGTGGGGGTTGGGGTGGGGAAGTTTGGCCTCATGACAACTTGGATGGTTTGCTGTTGATTTGGAAAGAACAGCAGCCATATTCTGAATAGAGAGAGGGAAAAGGGGACAGAGTTCTCAGTGAATGCTGATGAGAATTAGATGAAATTGCTTCAATAAGATGTCCAGCCAGCAGTAGACAAGTCCATTTGTGAGTGTGGTGGACAGCGCGAGCACAGTCACACCCAGAAGCAGATGGACAGGGATAACTGGGATGCCTACTTTAAGAGGTGCCAGGCAGCTCTCATCAGAATAATAATCTTCCAATAATAATAATAATAATGATAATAATAATAAATTCAGTCAGTATATACAACAAGGATGCTCTTGTTTAATATTCTAGATCTCTTACATTTTGCCCTATGGCCCCTATAGAGTGAGTGGCAGCAGAAGATACTGATTTCTTCTTGTAAGTTATCTTTGGTGTGAGATCTCAACAACAAAAATAGACATTTGTTTTAATGATTCACAAAGCAATGGCAAGAAGTCTGCTTTAGGAATGGAGGGAAATGGGACTTGCTTTGGCTCTGCTGTAATGCTGGCTACTCAAAACTAGAGAGATTTTAGCCATTGGTCCCTCTGCTTTCTCAATTTATAATAGGGTTGGAGTGGGTGGGAGGCAGTTGGGTTTGATGTCTTTTGCTCAAGACCCAGAGAGCTTCAGGGGTCTTGTGAACCCTATAAAATAGTTTACAATGTGTTTTAGCTTTGTGTGTATGGGCATTTTTTTTTCTTGCTGGAGAGAAAACTCATTGCTTTTGTTACATTCCCTAAAGTGGTCTGTTGCTCCCCAAATGTCAAGAACTCCTGAACTGGATCCCTAAGAGTCTTTGAATGTGCACATCTTTGATTTGAACATTAATTTGGTTTATTCTGCGAGAGCTGTTACAGTGTTTTCCCTAAACCTGTATGTTTTCACTGGAATGTGAGAACACTGTCAGGTATGTGCGCTAGTCCACTCTTATTTTCCTGGTCTGGCTGGGCTCTCTGGGGAAAAATAATTAAGAAGGAAATATGAGTCTTTAGCCCCGTTAATCTTCCCAGTTTCTGATTGTGCCTGTTCCTCCCACCCCTGCTGGGGCTCGAATAGCCCCAGTGTGGTGCCCAAGCAGGTTTCTGTTCTACAAGCATTGCTGCTGGTTCCCTTTGATCTCTGCTCCAGCCCTTCACCCACATATGCCTGCTCAACATACCCTTCCTCAAATAATTGACTATAATTGAAAAGTTAAAGGGGGAACAGTCTTTGGGCAAATGAACCTTTTAATACTCCCAAGATAGCCTCTACTTCTTGTAAAGAAACATCTATTGCTAAATTATTAACCTCTGAACATGCAGAAAGAGGTGGAGATGGAGGGATGAGTTCTTTTTGAAGGGGAGAGTTCCTGGGGATGATTTTCACATCGAATGAACTTGCTGGGAACACCCACGGAAGTGGCTCATCAGGCTGTTCTACCCACAAGCAGACTGGTCTTGATTTTCAAGAACAAAACTGAGTCAAATAATCTTCTCTTCAACATACACAAAATTCACTGTTTCAGAATATTTTCAACATGGATTTTGTTCCTTTGGATTTCTTGTTCAAGGAGTTTGCTCCACCCAGCAGGGAATTACCAAGTATTCAGCCCTGTGTCTTTTGCCCTGAGTGTGAACTCCTCAGGGCAGTGCCATGACCCAGGCGGGGATGGTCACAGGGACAGCATGGGCTACCTAATAGGAGTAGGGGCATGAGGGTGTTGGGGTAGGGGAGAAGGTTTTCTTTATATTACCAACTGCTGTTCAGCAGACATCATTAATAGCTTTGCTTTCCTTGAATTGTGGGAAAACTGTTTCCTTGAATTGGCAAGGGACTGGTCCACTGCTAAGGCACTGGGTGAAGTGAGCTGACAGTGAGTTGCTAGGGCACTGCTGGTAAAGGTTAGCTTGTATCAGCTTCGGACCATTGCTGAAGCACCAGCTGGGGACATAATAATGAGACCTTCCTGCGTCTCTGACAAGATTTCTAATTTTCCTTTCCAGAGGGTAAAAAATTTAATTTAAAGCATTTAGAATTCTGGAAACCATAAAATTTCCTTTCTTTCTTTCTTCTTTCTTTCTTTCTTTCTTTCTTTCTTTCTTTCTTTCTTTCTTTCTTTCTTTCTTTCTCTCTCTCTCTCTCTCTCTCTCTCTCCCTTCCTTCCTTCCTTCCTTCCTTCCTTCCTTCCTTCCTTCCTTCCTTCCTTCCTTCCTTCCTTCCTTCCATCTTTTAATGAAAGCTCTTCTCTATTTAAGATATATCAAGTACATATTTTTTTTTAAAGGAATTGTTTTGTGGAGGAGAATTCATGGATTTCATTTTACACTCTTACCCTTAACGTTCCAGGTGTAAATAAATCCACATGAATGCCTGTGAACCCACACTTCAGTTTACTATTTTTGTGCAAAATCCCTTTCAATGAGTTTGAAAGCTGGGACAGTTCATCATTTCCCTTGCATTTAGTGATTATTTATTTATTTTTTTAGTATTTTCTCTAGAATATTTTAAGGAAAAAAATGTATAGAAACATTTTTATTCACATCACATGTTCTCAAAGTCATCTTGTGGGATGAGGTTAACTCCTGAACAGGGGCGCTTTGATAGCTAAAAATTTGGTGTTCAGCAATTTTTGCTTTTTGAGAACTCCAAGTACACCAGCATTGCAGTTTTTAAAACAATTATCTCTTTTCTCTGGTTTCTTGTCTCACTTGGCTCCCACAGAGACATGAGACAGGCCCTCTGTTTCTGTTTGAGCAGAACAACTGACATTTATGGCCCAGCTGGATGTAGGGAGGTGGGTTGACTGATTCGGGCTTTCTTTCTTTCTTTTCTTTTCTCTCTTTCTTTCCTTTCTTTCTTCTTTCCTTTCCTTCCCTCCTTTTCTTCCTTTTCTCCTCTTTTCTTTTTTCCCTTTCCTTCCTTCCTTCCTTCCTTCCTTCCTTCCTTCCTTCCTTCCTTCCTTCCTTCCTTCCTTCCTTCCTTCTTCCTTCCTTCCTTCCTTCCTTCCTTCCTTCCTTCCTTCCTTCCTTCCTTCCTTCCTTCCTTCCTTCCTTCCTTCCCTTTCTTTCTTTCTTTCTTTCTTTCTTTCTTTCTTTCTTTCTTTCTTTCTTTCTTTCTTTCTTTCTCTCCAGCTGAAAATGTGATATAGGTTGTTATATGTTTGTGTAATCTTAATTCAGGCTTCTCTATAAAAATCCTGAAGGGAGAAAGAAAGCAAAACTTCAACAGATGTGTTGAACTTGGAGTAAGAAACTTTAATCCTTGGGAAAACAGTTTTATGTAAATTGCACATCGCTGGGAATCAGTCTATGCAGACAGTGGCAGGAACATTTCATTTCCTATTTTAATATTCAATTTGCACAATTGTGCATTAAAGTGACCTTTGAATGCATACTCTTCCTAAATTTTCTTTAGGACTATATTTATTTTATTTGACTGAAACCCTAGGAGCCTATATAAAGTAAACCAGATGTTTTCCATTTACAGAAGGTGCACCTGATGGCCAAAGCTTGTGCGGGTTTGCAGGTGGCCAGCTGTTCACTCACACTCTTGGTATCGGTATATACATTAACTACAGAGAACAAATAAAAGGCTCTGTATATTGGACACTTATGTGCCGGGCCCTGTGCTATGTGCTTTAGGTTCATTAGCTGTGAAGTTACATACTCTTCATTAATAATCATATGTTTGTTACATAATCTCATGAGGTTGGTCTTTCATTAGCCTGCTACTTACTGAAGAGAAACCAAGGATCAGAGAACTTCTCTAAGGTCACAGAGGTAGAAGTGAGAATGCAAAACTGGAGTGTCTACCAACCAATCAGGACTGTCTCATAGCACTTTGACTCAAATGTCACTCATACCCCTCCTGCCACTTCAGGTACGAATAAACAAGATTGCCTTAAAACTCACACCCCCATCCAAAAAGGGGAGGAAAGTCCGATAGCAACTTCTAGGTTTCTAGGAACATATCTTTTCTTACAGGAGATGTGGTTCATCTCAGTGATTTAGGAGCGTGGGCCCTGGGAGACATGAGCAACCTGTCTGTGCCTCACTGCCCTGGTCTATGACTGGGAGGTAAGAAAGGTTCCTCCTTCACAGGGCTGTCGTGAGGTTTAAACTAGTTCACCCATGCCAGCACACATTGATTGCTGGCCTGCAATGATTGCTATGGATGCTGCTTCTGGAACCAGGTTCCTGCGTGTGCTGAATAAATTCTTTTTATGGAGAGTCTCTCATCCTTGAATCCCTTGGTCCCAATCCTCTGCCAATACCAGCATAGAACTTAGTCCTTTTGATTTCCATAAACCCTATTTCTTCAGATCCTGTGTGTATCTTTAGTAGGCTTTACCAAGGGTGTGAGAGAATCAGAGGGGAATTACCTCTTCATTTCTCAGGAAAGTGAACAATCTCAGTTGAAAATTGGATGTGCTTTTTCTTAAAAGTCCATCTTGTATGTGTCATAGCTGTTACTGCTTTGTCTTTTGCTAACCTCTGTGCTCACAGCCTCATACTCTACTTTATTAAGATGTTTTCAGAAAGAAAAGTTTTCTGAAGAAAATCTTATTGCTGACTATTAATGTAACCTTTCTTTCCTTCTTTCCTTCCTTCCTTCCTTCCTTCCTTCCTTCCTTCCTTCCTTCCTTCCTTCCTTCCTTCCTTTTTTTCTCCTGTTCTAAAATGTAAGAAAAGCACAAAATCCACTGTTTAAGTATTTTCTAATATGAAGAAAAATATATGCCTTGAAATGTTATTTGTCCCTTTCCAGTGCTATTGAATTTTCAGAGAATCCTTTCTTTTCCTCCTAGTTGCTCCCTGGAAGAGTTCATGGATGGCACTTACCTCCCAGTTCTCATGGAGACTGAGTATGGAGCCTCTGGGGGGCCATCACTTGAGAGTAAACTGCTCCCTCCCCTGAGCAGGACATGCTCAGAGTGCCCCTCCCCAAAGGGGCACTCCATCGTGCCTTTGTGGCCACTGGAGCAGGACAACCAGTTAGATTGAGGACTCATCTTAAGACTGCATCCCTTCCCTAAAAGAAAGAGCTCACTCTTGTGGGGAAGAGAAGCCAGGGACAAGCAAACATGTGGCAGGTGGCTGGGGGGAGGTGAGGGGAGTCTGGTCAAAAGCGAGGACATGACCAGGCCTGGGCTGACCCAGCAGAAGTATGGTTAATATAGTGTCTGTGTGTGAGTGAGCGTGCATGCACACACACATGAATATTTACACTATTATTTTCTAATTATATAATTAATGCAAATAAAAAATTTTGGTTAGGAAATATGGAAACTATGGAGAAACCCAAAGAAGATAATAACTAACCAAAGTTTCACCATTGAGAGAAATATCTGCTTAATATTCCTACATTTCTTTCTTTTTATGACTACACACATGCGTACATAACATATATTTTAGATCAGAAATGACCTTATGTCTACTCATTATTGATAACTCTATTTTGGCCAAAATAGAATAAGTATGGTTATTGCTTGACACTAGGAACATACTCATTGATCTTCTCTGATTTTTTCCAGTATCCTCAGGACCCATGAACTTACCGTTTTGTTTAGTCTGCTCATCTCCATCATGTGCATCTCAACATTTACAGTCCTGCTCACTCTATTTCAGAATGCCTTTTTGACTCTAAAGTTAAGTCTAGCTAGCGTTAGTTCCTCTTACCCCAGCTGGCCCATCTGGAGCTTCATAGACAGCAGTGTCATGTGCAACAGTTTTTACATATGGATGAGCTATGGGAGGCATCTGCTGTTCCTTCACAGGTGCCTGTGAAATGGGTCATTTCAACATTCAAAAGCAAATTTGTGTAATATTTGGCTCGGTGGTAGAAGCCCATGATCAGGTCCATTTATCTAGACACAGTTTTATTATCTGCAAATGGGATATTAAAAGTGAGCACTTGACCCAGGGTTATGACAAGGATTCAATGAGATAACTTGGGAAATGCACTCAGCACAGTGCACATGATGTGGAGTGTATTCAATTTGTAGATATAATGGTTCACCAATTGCAAGACTGTAGAACAAGTTATGTGCAGTATTCAAGTGATGTTTTCCCAAGATGACCT
Organism: Saccopteryx bilineata; assembly: GCF_036850765.1. Taxonomy (NCBI): domain Eukaryota; kingdom Metazoa; phylum Chordata; class Mammalia; order Chiroptera; family Emballonuridae; genus Saccopteryx; species Saccopteryx bilineata. The sequence goes on along the minus strand of NC_089490.1, from coordinate 262,192,214 downwards.
GCACAAGAAGAGACTTTGGAGGGCGAGGTGAAGCAGAAGTGATGGAGCAATGCAATAGTAGCAATGGCTACTTGAGCACTTCCTACATTTCAAGCACTTCACAGGGTTTCATTTAATTTTCACTGTAATCCCATGAAGTAGATTCCACCACTTTTTCAGTTAGAATATTTGAAATCCCCAAAGTAAGCTGTCTTAAATGATGAGAAAATTCATCTTCTTTTACAACAGGAAGTCTAGAATTAAAGTAGACTGCTGAGTGGGTTGATTTAGCATTCCAAATCTCAAATGCAACCCTGTTGCCTTCCCTCTCATCTGTCATCCCTACACTGGCTGCACTGGCAAGCTAGAAGCGAGATGGTGGCAGTAGTTCCAGACATCGCAGCCAAACACACTGAAGTCCAGAGTGAGACCGTCTCTTCATGTGGCTCTCTCTTAGAAGAGAGAAACTTTCTCCAAATGTCTGTAGCACATTTTCCTTTCCACTTCAGAGTTCAGAATGTTGCCTGTTTCTGAACCAATCATTAGCAAAGCAAATATTAATTACCCTTCGATTGATCAGGTCCACTCCTAGAGTGAAGGGTGGCATTAGCTGGACAAAGGCTCATACTAGAGAGAGGGAGTGGATACCTATCAAACTGGGGTCTTGTTAAGAAACAAGGGCAGATGCTGGATGTGCACTCATGAGCACCTGACTAAAGCATCATCCCTATTTTTCAGATGAGGAAACTGGCAATCAAAAAACTTAAGTAAACTGATACCCTGTGGCTGGCAAGGGGCAGGGACAGGTTGTAATCCATGTTTCATCTCGCTCTAATAATTACACCTCTCTAAAAACAAGTAAATATATAGCTGTCCCTTTTGCAAGTACACAGACCATGAGAGTGCATTTGGAGCAAGATTCTTTTAGCCAATTGACAAAGCTTATGGACTAACTGAAGCTGAACACTTAGCAATGTGGAATGTGGAGAACGCCGGGGGGCCAGCATGACCCAACACGGACCCAGAGTGGGGCGGTGCCTCTGGAGAAACAGTCAAGGTAAAAAGGCTAATCTTTCCACAGTGACAGGTCGTACAAAGAACATGTGTAGTCCTGTGCTGAAGTGCAAGCTATTGAATGGATAGCAAGACAGAAAGTGGTGTCCCCATCATACATCAGCGATGTTTTTAATGCCCGCTTCCAACCTCTGTGATTTCTAGAGATGTTTACTTAGCTGTTCATCATGAGATGGAATAGAGGTAAGCACTCTTCTCATCAGTATACATGGTGAAAAGGAGAACTTGAGGAGTCAGAGTTTAGCCGAAGGCCCCAAATTTAGAACCTGAGTTCTTCTGTGACCGGGTGCTTTAGTCACATTCCTATCACTCCGACAGCGCTGTCATCTGCCTCGCTTTGTGTGCCTGTGGATTCCATCCTTGGCTTTCCCCTCAGTTGTTGTACTCTCCCTGACTCTGTCTTCAAAGAGAGTCTGAAGGCCAGTGATGTTTAGGTATACGGTTCAGACTCCTGTCTTTTGTCTAAATTCTGGGATTGGTCCCAATCACCTTCATCTGATCACCTCAGAGGCTCCTCCAACCCAGTATGTGCAAACCTCCCACCAAAACCAAAATAAAGCATTTGTTTCTGTTGCATAGTCTTTTGATTGGGTACCACCATCCGACTGATAGTGCAAGATGAAGTCCTTTGAGCATCTTGACTCTCAATTCCTAACTGACGTCTAAGTATTGACCATGCCTGCTATTTCTATTTCTCCTATCTAGCCATCTCCATCTCTCCATGTCTATCAAGCCTGTCCTAGTTTGGGCTTGTGTGGTTCCATGCTCAGGCCATTTCAGTCATCTTCGCCGGCTCTTCCACCCTCCACCTCTCTCCCCCATCACCCACATTCCCCACACGGCTGCCGAAGGTGTGTTTCTGAACACACAGCACACCACTTCACTGAGTAAGCGCTTGACAGGTCCCCCAGGGTCCAGGGTAAAGGCCCTTCCCAGTCTTGTCCCAAATTGCCTTTAGAGGACTTCCTTATCCCTGTGCTTCTGTTTCCTCATTTATCAGTTGAAGAGCCACAGTGCCAAGATCACTGAGTTGTTGAAACAATTCAAATAAAGGACAATACATGTGCAGCAATGAGGAAAGGCCTGGCATAAAGTATAACTTGAAACTGATACTCGCAATTTGCCTTTAGAGGACTTCCTTATCCCTGAGACCAGTGATTTTCAATCTTTTACATTTCATGGCACACATAAACTACTAAAATTCTGTGGCACACCAGGAAAGATATTTTGTTGCCAATCTGACAAAAGAAAAAAAAAGTATAATTTTTATTTATATCAGATGGCTATTGTTGTGTTGGCTGTTGTCATTTTTTAATTTGACAATCTAATGGAAAAGAGGTCAGTGCCACTGACCAATGGTGAAGCATTGCATGTTTGAAGTATTCTTGCAGTATGCTGGTGGAATATCACTGCCCGAGTCTCCTATTGCATGTCTTTCAGGACCCAGCACACATCTTCCTTCGGAACTCCCCAGACAGAACCAATGATTTCCTCTTCTGCGCTCCTCTAGCTCTTTGTTCGAACCCTGACATGGTGCTGGTAGCACCCCATGGCAACGCATCTTTTCCGGCTGTGCCCCTGTAAGCTGTGAGGATCACTGCCTCTTATATTTGTAGCTCCCATTTATTTAGTAATGCCTGGAGGATAAGTGTTGTTAGAAATAAAAGAATTTATTTCAGCTATGTATTGATATATGGTGAAATTTGGTGGATCAAAATTAACCAAAGCCTGTGTTTTTGTTGTACTTAACTTTAAAAATAAAACACAAAAACCCTACAACTTCACACTGCTCACATAGGCAATACATACCTCTCAGAAGAACACTTATTTTGAGTTGTGATCCCTTCCCTAAAACAATAAGGGTGGTGCCCATTTGTCCTCCCTGTTTCTTGTAAATTGCTGTTCTCTCCCCTTATGGTTATGTTTGACATCATGCGAGTATCAGTTTCAAGTTATACTTTATGCCAGGCCTTTCCTCATTGCTGCACATGTATTGTCCTTTATTTGAATTGTTTCAACAACTCAGTGATCTTGGCACTGTGGCTCTTCAACTGATAAATGAGGAAACAGAAGCACAGAGAGGTTAAGTAGCTCTCCCAAGATCACACCCCACCCTCCATTAAGTAAGGGAACAGGGAGAGGACCCAGGTTATCCTGTTCCAGAGCCAATGAGCCTGACCATTGATGGAAGCACTAGCTATGGCTTTGTTTTTATCCTATAGCCATTAGCCAGTTAATCATTTGTTTTTACAACGGAGATAACACTTCAGTTAAAATCCTAAGTGGTCAGGAGCAAACATGATTCTGTTTGAATGTGCTGCTTCTGGCACCTGCTCACTGGGACTCAGTTCTAATGAACACATTCTTCCACTGAGGCTTGAAATCGAGAGATTTGATGTCACATTCACCCAAGTTAACAAACAATTACTCCTCATGAAGACAGGTTAACAAGAGATCTGAGTCATTAATTTGCTAAAATATTTCCCCATTGTGCATGTTGGATCACATTTACTCTCTTATTTTTTTCTCATTCTTAAGATCTCAGCACATCTTTGTCCTATCTACCCTGATAAATAACAAAGAATTTTGCTGCAGACTGGAAATTCATCCACTTGGACCTTGAGGAAGAAAGTAAACTGAATACACCCCCCAACCAGCAGGCATTAAAGGAAGAGGGCTTTACTTATTCTGCTAGAATGTGAACCTGTGCTTCAGGGAGTCTGAGCATTTCAACCCCTCAGGCTGAAAATCATGAAACTTTTGGTCTATGTATGTATATGAGAGTAAGGGATAGAGGCAGGTACTGTAGAAGGAAAGAAAGAAAATCAAACCCACTTTCAGCATCAAGGTTAAACATCATTCTGCCCATACTTTGGAGAGAAGCAAAAGGATTCTGTCATTCCAAATATAACGTAATCTACCTATTCTTCTACTTTCTTTCTCTCCTCCCCTTCATCCCTTCCCCCCTCCTCCCCTCTTTGTATATGGAGCGGGCCCCCTGTTCTTTCCTTGTCAGTGCTGTTGAACAGTTTACTGTTCCTTTGCATTAGTTCTGGAGTCGTTTTGCACTTTTGTGAGACCTCTCCTCACCTAGAAGCCCTACTCCTCATCTTGGCCTCTGCTTATTTCCTCTCCACACTACCCATTTAGGATACAGGAACTGGGGGCTTGCAGGGAGGCTCCCTCTGTCATTGGGGAAGTCCTTTTCTCCGTGGCTTCCTGTCTGTGCAGGGTGACCATGCTTTCTCTTATTTTGTGTGTTTGCCTTTTTGCCTCTGACCAAGTGTCCCTGCTTGAAATCAGTGACACAATGTGAGGGCTGCTCCCGAGAAGCAGAAGACACTAGGTGGAAGAAGTCATTAATTTGTAGGGCTGGACCAGCCCCTGCCTCGTTTGTTCAGATCACGTAATCTTATTTGATAATCCCGATGGGGCTCTTAGAGAGTTTGGCATAGTCAGGCCCAAACCAATGATCTTTCTCTTGTTTTAATTTTTCTTTACAAACACTTAAAACCTGCTCAGGCTTCCCTGGTGGAAGGAATGCTTTGGAATAGTGCAGGGAGGAAGACAGATTTTATTTATTTATTTATTTAGTATTTTTCTGAAGTTGGAAATGGGGAGGTAGTCAGACTCCTACATGCGCCTGACCGGGATCTACCGGGCACGTCCACCAGGGGGTGACGCTCTGCCTACCAGGGGGTGATGCTCTGTCCACCAGGGGGCGACACTCTGCCCACCAGGGGGTGATGCTCTGCCCACCATGAGGCAACGCTCTGCCCACCAGGGGGTGACGCTCTGCCCACCAGGGGGCGATGCTCTGCCCACCAGGGGGTGATGCTCTGCCCATCTGGGGAGTTGCTCTGTTGCAACCAGAGCCATTCTAGCACCTGAGGCAGAGGCCATAGAGCCACCTTCAGTGCCCGGGCCAACTTTGCTCCAATGGAGCCTTGGCTGCGGGAGGGGAAGAGAGAGACAGAGAGGAAGGAGAGGGGGAGGGGTGGAGAAGCAGATGGGCGCTTCTCCTGTGTGCCCTGGCTGGGAATTGAACCCGGGACTCCTGCACACCAGGCCGACACTCTACCACTGAGCCAACTGGCTAGGGCCTGGAATACAGATTTTAAAATGTGTTGACTCAAACTCATTAGAATCCATCTGGCAAGTCCTCATTTTACTATGCGTTAGGGCTGATGTTGGGAAATTTAAGTCTCATTGTCTCTGTGCATGCAAGGCAAAGAGAAACAGGGAACCAAAACACACATATACACACTCACACTCTCTGATAATTTACTGTCAGGGGAATGTGAAGGGGAGGGGACAACACGTTTTAAATTCCCAGCCCGCTAGACAGGGGTTCCTCCCGGGCTGGGTTGCACCAACCTTCCCTCTCTGGCTCAGGCCTTTTGTGAGAGTCTGAGTGTTGGGAGGCCTTCCCACAGCTGCCCTTGGGAGCAAGAAATCCTGTTGCAGGCCATCTCCCAAAGGTCAGAAAATGGAACTTCCCTGGGCAAATGAAACGGAATGATTCATTTCCTGTCATTAACAGGGCGAAAAAGATGTCATTCACAGAGTTCTTTAAGATGGAAAAGCACATTATGTTAAATACTCAATTTCCTGATGGATGGCATAGGCCCTTCTCATTTCCTTTCAGTGCTGGGATATTTCCAGATTCTGGAGGCTGTGGGAGCATACACCAACTTGTCCAGGTGCTGGATGTGCAGGAAGGGGAGAAAGAGAGCACACTAACGCAGCCCCGGATTAAAACAGTGACGTCTGCTTTCTCTGACTGATGTACTGATGTTTAATCCTCAAGTTGCTATAGAACCTTTCTAAATATTTAGGTATTGGATCTCAGGTTGAAACTTTCATGTTCAGGCTCACCTGGGCATAAATCAGCTAAAACAAAACAAAAAACCCAGAACCCAACCTCCCACTTAAAAGTGTAGTTGGGTATTATTTGTAGATAATTTCTTCTGGAGATATAAATCTTTCACCTAGAAAAACAAGTTTGCATCAGGTAGTCTATTTAATTCACTGTTTGATATTGCAGAATTATATAATCATAGATTTGAATTTGTGGAATGCTCATTTTCAAGGAGCTCCAAGATTTTATTTTTCCTATTTGCAGAATGCCTTCAGGAGAAAATAGCGAGTCCCTAAACTGCCCTTCTTACAGGTGGCAAAGGGCCAAGGGTCACAGAGAGGTTAAGTGACTTGTCCAGGGTCACACCACTAGAGTTGGGATGTGATATAAAGCGTGCGTGGTCACTGGCTATTTAATGCTGCCAACACTTGATACTGATACTGTATCTCAAGTGACAATAATCTGTGTATGGGGTACCTGACAAGCACACCCCATGCAGAAAACTGGAGTCCAGCCTTGTCTGTGCCTGGAGCTTCCACAAATCATCTCATCCCCCCCCCCGCCCCAGAACTTTACAAGGTTGGTTTTGCTACCACAAATGGGAAAAACGGGACTCAGGGTCACAGAGTTGGCACAGAGAGTGATAGCGTTTAAACTCAAATCCAGCTGACCCTCTCCATCTGCTGCCAGTGGGACATTTAAGAGCAGAGCTCTCTGGCCATGAGACAGATACAACAGGGTGGGCTCATGACATCTGCAGAGTCAGTATTCTAAGAGAAACTGAAGAGTAAACTGTTCAGATAATATTTGACTTGCTAGTTTCTGGTTTCAATAAATTCAGTATGTGTTCCCTTCTGGTGCCCCCTCCTCCCTTCCCATTAACATTTTAAAAGAAAGTGAAGGTTGTTTGTTGTTAACGGGGTTGGGGTTTTGCTATGAGTGGGAAAAGGAGAAGAAAGGCATGGAGGCTGGATGAAGAGGACCTGCCCACATTGTGGCCTTGGTCGTTCTGTCTTAGGAGATGTTGGGCAGATAAAGTTATTCTTTCTCACCCTTATAGTTCGAGATGGCCGCTGCCCAGCTAATTGCGCTTCTTGCTTGGGATGGGCGTGGTTGTGCTAATGTGTGCTGGAGGAAGGGGTTGTCCTGGGAAAAGTTTTAAAAGTAGGAGCAAGGAGGCCATTTTAGGAGAGAGTGGCCACATTCTTGTAGAGAGAAGAAGCCCATGCTGTAGCAGGGCAGAGAAAAGCCACATGGAAGAGAGGAGGCAGTCAAAATGGAGGCAAAAAGGTGGGAACCTTTGATTCTAGGAAAACTCAGATGAGTCAGTGGCTTTGGGAGCCCTGAATGGAAAGGGAAGTGTTTTCCTCTGTATGTATTTACTCACTTGCCAGGTATGAGCTAGGATTAAAGGAAAATGGACCACCAGTTTTTGGCTCAGTTGTTTCTTAACAGTCGATCCAAATCAAACCTGAACCTGTGTTGGCCAGGCGGCTTTGATGGTAGCCATGACTACTGGCTTTACAGGAGAGATCTGATTTTGGGCAAGCATGCTGGGCAGAGAGTGAGAAGGCTGTGAAAGACAGCCATTAGCAAGATGTAGCTTTGAAGGGCCTCAGCCACCTTCTTACCTCAGTCAGAAAGATAGCAAATACCAACAAACTGCAAAAATTTCAGAAAGAAAAGTGAACACCCAGGAGAGAGAAGACAAGGGCTTTGGAAATGCAGAACAGGAGCAAGGATAATTATGCCTTGTTCAGGTACTCTTTGCTGATCTAGGAAAACTCTAGCTTGGGATCAAAGTGTAGTCCTGGTAGCAGCATCACTTGGGAACTTCTAAGAAATCAAATGTTCAGGCCTTTCCCCAGACCTGCTGAACCAGAAGTGCTGGCGCTGGGGCCAGCAGTGCAGGGTTAGTAAACTCTTCAGGTTTTAGATGCATCTAATCTTTAAGCAGCACAGCTCTGAGACATACAAGCCATTCAGGTGATCTTTGGCAACAGAGAGAGAAGCTTATCACAAATACCATTTTCCCTTTATTAATGCGATTATTTGTTTAATAGCTATGTGCCATACTAGGTTGTAAGTTCAGACCATGTACCAGAGGTGGCTAGATGCTTACCAATTTGTTTCCTCTTCTGGGCACACAGGAAGACTACATTTCCCAGACTCCTTTGCTGTTAGATTGGCCATATGACTGGGTTCTGGCCAATGTAATAGCATGGAAGTGAAGTAATCCATTTCAAAGCCTAGGTACTGACAGGTGTACAACCAGCCTGTACTGGACCATGAGCCAAAGCTTTATTGTATTAACCAACTAGGATTTTTGGATCATTTCTCACAACAGCTTCTATTAATTTCTCTGGTTCATAAAGGGTATAAGTAAAAAGAGGACAAAGACCAGTCCAGTTTTATTTCATTATTATATCCAGGGGTGATATCCACAATGTCAACAAATGCCACAATTTTGAGACCAGTCAATTCACACAAATACTGAATGCAGTGCTAAGGAAGGTCCTGGAGGCCCTCTGGATTGCCAGGTGTTAACCCTTTAGTGAAGGATTTGAGGGAACCCCAGGGGTTAGAGGTGGGGGAAATAATTGGCAGTATTGAAGAACTTCAATATATTAACAGCCCACACAGTGGTACTGGTGCATTATATCACCAATGCTTAGCACAATCCTAGCACAAATACAGTGTGTCCGTAAAGTCATGGTGCACTTTTGACCAGTCACAGGAAAGCAACAAAAGACGATAGAAATGTGAAATCTGTACCAAATAAAAGGAAAACTCTCCCAGTTTCATACCTATTCAGTGTAGTTCAATGTGGGCTCACACACAGATTTTTTAGGGCTCCTTAGGTAGCTATCCCGTATAGCTTCTACAGACTCGTCACAGACTGATGGCCTACCAGAACGGGGTTTCTCCACCAAACTGCCGGTTTCCTTCAACTGCTTATCCCACCGAGTAATGTTATTCCTATGTGGTGGCGCTTTGTTATAAATGCACCGATATTCACGTTGCACTTTGCTCATGGATTTGAATTTAGCGAGCCACAGAACACACTGAACTTTTCTCTGTACTGTCCACATCTCGATTGGCATGGCCGTGAACTGCTCCGCTGTATACACGGTGTTACGCCATCATCTGCACATGTGCACATGCTGCCACATCATCCTACAGAAACTGGGAGGGTTTTCCTTTTATTTGGTGCAGATTTCACATTTCTATTGTCTTTTGTTGCTTTCCTGTGACTGGTCAAAAGTGCACCATGACTTTACGGACACACTGTAGGTGTCTGATATATGCTTCTTATTTAATTGAAACCAGATAATTTGTATGAATGTAAATAGGGTCCTGATTGCGTACTGAGGTTACAAATTGCAGACATCTGTTGGGAGTCCCTCTTAGTGTATACAGTACATGAAATCTAGAGACATCTGTGTGAACTCTATTTGATCTACAATTGACCTTTGAACAATATGGGTTTGGACTGCACAGGTCTACTTATATGTAGACTTTTTGTTTTTTATTTACTTATAAAAATATTTTATTTATTGATTTTAGAGAGAGGAGAGAGAGAAAGGGGGTGGGGAGGAGCAGGAAACATCAACTCATAGTAGTTGCTTTTTGTATGTGCCTTTATTGGCAAGCCCAGGGTTTCAATCCGGTGACCTCAGCGATTGAGGTGGATGCTTTATCTACTACGCCACCACAAGTCAGGCACTTTGTTTTATAAAATAAATACAAATAACCTTTCACAACCATAGATTCAACCAACCAGAGATCAAAAACAGTATTTTCCAATTCTCAACCATGGTTTTCCAGTGGTAGATCAAGATTTGCAGTTGGTTGAATCCAAGGATGAGAAAGGCTGACTGTAGATTCAGAGGTCATATTTCAGTTTTTGACTGTGGGGGGGTTGTGTCCCTAACCCTGTATTTTTCAAAGACCAACTATATTTCTTTAGCCTAGAATATGGATAAAGGACTTCTTATTAGAAAGGTGAGACTTTAACCTTTAATGAATTTCTGAATCTTTTTGGTGCTTAATGAAATTTATGAGTTTCCTTCCTAAAGGAATGCCCATATATACATAAATACAAGGATGTAAATACTGGGGTTTAGAGGTTTATGTGTCCTTTAAACTCTACCTCCAGGAATGAAGAGTAAACCAAGGAAGAAATCAATTTCTGGAAGTGGCTAAGTGTGAGTGTAAGGCCAGTAGTAGCGGCCGTTGCTGCCAGGCTCATGCAGGTTCACACCAGATTCGGGCAGACGGTAAAGAAACAGTGGAGCCAAAATATGGCGGGCCATTCCTTTATTAAAGTCTCTCACCAGCTGGTGAGCAACACACAGGGAAACACTTCCCTTTCACTCAGGGCTCACAAAGCCACTGACGCATTCTCCAGTTCAACAACTAGGAGAATCTTCTCTGGTTCCTCCTAGAATCAAAGGCCCCACAAAGCCTCAGTGGAGCTCCCAAAGACCCTCAGCTCTGGTTCCCCATCTGCACTCCTCTCTCTCTGCACAAACATGGCTTCTTCTTCAGCACTCTGCATTCTCTCTCCTCTTTCTGTTCCTCTCTGCAAACATGGCTTCTTTCTGCCTTTTCTCCTTCTTCTCTCTCTTTTCAAAACTTTCTGGCACAAACACCTCTCCTCCAGCAAACATTAACAAAACAATGGCTCTTCCCAAGCAGGAAGGTAATTTGCAATTTCACAGACCACATATACCTGGCACTGCCCAGTCCATTTTCTAACAATAAAAGTGAGCAAACTCAAAATATACAAATTTTATAAACCAATTTGCCCAACAGTAGGCCAGGGCATTTGCCTTTGAGCAAAGAATATGTATACCACCTAAAAACAGAACTTGGGAGATTTCTATAGCACCTATTATTTCCACAGTGTTTTATTTTTCTCAGTTCCCATCTTCTTGCCCATAGTGAATAACAGAATAATCTCAAAAAAGGAGGAATTTGTGGCTTTATATAAAGCAATAAATGTTAGCATTCATGTCCAAGTTTTAAAATTGAGTTTCACTTATATACAAGGGTAGTGCATAAAAACCTGCATGTCATGTCCACATTCTTCCTTCTCTGTCTCAGCGGCTTCTTAGAGAAACAAGAGTTTCTTCATGCTGCCAGAGCCTGATTATTTTAACACCCACCAGAGGAGGACCCGCCTTCCTGTTCCCCACTAGGTATAAAAACTGTTGGGTGGTGAATCCTGCAGATCTAAAGGGAGGAATTGCTGGTGGGTGGGAGGTTGAATGATTCACTTCCTGACTTGAGTACAGTGAGAAAAATCTCATTCATAAATGTTCTCTCACTTATAGCAACTTTAGCTTTAGTGGGTTTGTATTACTGGATCATTCCAGACCCTGACAAGTCTTTGGCACAGTCTGGAGGGATGTGAGGATACTTGTTATTGCACAGTGGCCTGACAACAGAATGAGTAGGAGCTACTCCAGGGACCAAAGATAGTCAGTCATCTTGAAGCAGAGGTCAAGGTGATGATAGACAAAATGAAGTGGTGGTTTTTTTAAAGGTGCCATGAACTCAAAAATAACTTCCACAAAGGTTAAAATAATGTGGCTGGGCCCTGACCGGTTGGCCCAGTAGTAGAGCATTGGCCCAGCATGTAGATGTCCTGGGTTCAGTTCCTGGTAAGGGCACACAGGATAAGTGACCATCTGCTTCTCTAGTCCCCCCCTTCTTTCTCTCTCTTCTCCTCCCACAGCCATGGCTTAATTGGTTTGAGTGCATTGGCCCAGGGTGCTAAGGATGGCTCTGTGGAACTTTTGCCTCAAGTGCTAAAAATAGCTTGGTTGTAAGCATGGCCCCAGATGGTCAGAGCATCTGCTCCAGATGGAGATTGTCAGGTGAATCCTCGTCAGGGCACATGTGGGAGTCTGTTTATCTCCCTTACTTTCACTTGGAAAAGAAGAAAAAATTAGGCTGTCTAGCTCTATTGCTGTCAAGTAAGCCCCCATTTTCTCAAGTATCAGAATTGTGGATTTTGCATAAAGAGCTTTGGAGATCCTCTGCAATTAGCAGGTGAACCTAAAGCCCTGAAAAATAAAGGGACTTTCTCAAAGTCAGTGACTATAGGGGGCTGGCAGTACTTCCGGTTGGCTGGAGCCGGGCGTCCGTGGGGAGGTGTTGTAGGAACAGAGCCAAAGGCTGGCCAGAGAAAAGGATGGGAGTGGGACTGAAATGCCTCAGCGAGAATTTGCACTTAATTCTGTGGGCTATAAACTATTACTCAAAACTCTTGAATATGAGAGTGAGGGAGTGAGTACTGGGATTTTTCCAGAAGACAGACCAGCCACATTGGGTGGGTGTGCTGAAACAAATCGCCTACTAAGTGATTTAGCCTCGGGCCTTCAATGCGTTTGCTGCTCAGAAAACACAGCCGGCGAGCCCTGAGGCAGGGGTGGATCAGAGGAGGACAATGTGCCAGGAATGAGAGAGGGAAAGTGGAGGTCAGGGGCGAGGTTATTAAAAAGTAAGCAAAAAACTGGAACCAGAGAGAATGTCAAAGGTCACAGAATCAGGATCAGTTGGGAGCTCAGGAGCCTGCGGTATTTGGAGAGCTTTACAGTGTAGTTCGCTAAAGCTGGGGCAGAAGGGCAAACCAGCAGTGTCCAGAGAAAGAACCGAATGTGTTGGACCTGTGTGAAGGTGCTGTGCTTCCCCCATTGACTCCCTGCAGGTCTACTCCATGCACCTCCATGAACTGAGACCCAGAGAGAGGTGAATGTTGATATCAAATCCTATGTCTTGACTGTCAGTCCTGGAATGAAGAGTGAGTCCCTGGGTCTATTTAGTGGCCACCTGGGAATGAAGGTAGAATTGGCTAGGAAGAGGATACTTTGGTTTTCATTCTGTAAAAAGAGGAACTGGTGTCGAGTGTTTACCTGAAGTTGCAAACCCTCCTCAGTGCTAAGTGGAGACCCCAGCAGGTCCCAGAGGAACCCATGACTGTGAAAGCAGAGGGTTCTGTCTGCCTTCTCACCCAGCACGACTGATAGAAATCTGATGATCAGACCAGGTGTGGACCTGAGGCTGTGCTGGCTCGAGGCTGGGCACCTGCACCCCACTGAAATCCCCACCACTCCACAGGGCGGATGGTTTCCTTTGTTGCTCAGGAGGAAGGGAGGAGAGAGGAGAACATGGACAGGGCACAGGTCACGAGAGCAGGCTTTTCTGGGGAAACACCTTGTGTGTTTTTCTGTGGATCGTCTAGAAAGACTGCTAAGAAAGTAAGCTCCAGAGTCAGGATGTCTGAGATTTTATCTTGGCTCGGTCACTAGCTGACCTGAGAGTAAGTGATTTACTCTCCTTTAACCTCAGTGTCCTCCTCTCTAATATGGGGATAATTATAGCTTTCCCCTTGTGCATTTGTTTCTAGGACTGGATGAGATGACATAGAAAAGAAATACATTAGTGTCTGACATCACATACGCCCTCAGGAATGTCAGCTACAACCAGGATGGTGACAATAACCTTGTCGCCAAACCAGTAACCCACCACTACCCATTTTCACATTAGCAAAAGTCATATTTCATATTCACCTGGGAGGTGACACTGAATAGGGATATTTTGTGGGTGTTGAGCTAATAAGAGAGAGGATGTTGGCAGGCTGCCTGGAGGAGTGCGGGTGTACCGCTCCTGAAAAATTATTTCTTAGCTGGTGAAACCCATGCTCTTGGATGACTTTAGTGGAGGAAGTGAACTAAGCAGTCGATGATGAGGGAGAATTTCCTCCCCAGCTGTGACTGGTGAAACTGTGCACCCAGTGCCAGTGGGGAAGGTGGTAAGGGGTGGGGTGGAGGGAGAAGGGGGGGTGGTAGGAAAGATCACCATTGGCTGGAAGCCACACCAGAACCTTAGCTCAAGCAGGAGACAGCTCAGCTCATGAATCAGCATTACAAGTCCCTCGTAAAGACCATGTGTGCGGCCCCATGAAAAAGTTTATCTTTCAGATGTGACATTTTAATACGATTAAGACTAGCCTTGACAAAGTTGAGCCAGATGGGAGGGAGGAGGGTGGAGGTGGTCTGTGAACTCTTGCAGATTCTTTGTGAGGTGAAGAAAATGTATAGGAATTTTCTCAACGGTCTCAGCGGACCAGTAATTGCAGATTTTGTGTAGTTCTAATGAGAAAGCATTTTAGTTTGGCAAATGCATCAGTGCTGTGTGTCCCCAAAGCCCTGCGGTATTTGTCTGCTTGGCTTTTGAACCCTGAGAAGTGGCACTGCACTCTATAGTAATCACAGGAGATTTCAGATTGCCAGTGGGTTCGTACCAGGAACATCTTAGCACAGGATTTAAGAAAGCCTCACACACTAATTATGTGCTGTGAAAGATCATTGGGGGAATTTCCTGAAGGACTCTGGTGTCTCATACGGAGAAGCCGGCAGGCTGAGGCCATTTTAACATCCTGCTGGAAAGCCAGGATTTTTGCACAATTTCCATGGAAAAGTGGTGAAAAATTCTGTAACCATGAAGTCTATGTGATTTTGGATCGCTTCCCTTTGTAGCAGGGGAGGGGGTGGTGGTAAAGGGGATTCTAAGAGCATGATGTGTGTGGAAAAAGTGGGCAGATTCTGAAGATTTAAAAATAACCATCACATTCTTGGGGTTCTGTGATTAGAACTCCATGTGTGGTTTTTTTTGACGTGCTGGGTCCTTGAACTGATTTTTAAACCCATCTCCCTGTGGCCTTTGGGAACAGATCACTAAACCTCTGTCATGGACATTTATGCTGGGGCAAAAGAGAACAGAAGATAATTCTGTTCCTCAGCATTCACACTGTGTTTGCATCAGAGAGGGTGTGTGCACATGTGCGTGGTGGTGGCATGTTCCTGTATCTTACACCGGATGCAGTAATCATGCCATAATCATCAGGTTGCATAAGACCACTCAGGCCAGGGGAGGCAGTAGATGACAACTTTAGTTGGACTGGAGGAGACTGAGGTAGCAGCAGGCAGCAAATCTGCATGTGCCTATTTCTGGGGTGAGGTGTAGTTGTTATGAGCACATGGCTGGGTCTGACCTGGCTGGGAAACAGTCCTAGAAGGTTTGAGGTGAGCGGAGTCTGTATCAAAGCCAAGACTCTTTCTGGAGCCAGTTTACCATTTGAAGCTGCCTTCTAAAATAACAGTAAGACTTCCTACTAACTACATATTAAGATCCATTTTATGGTATCTATACCAAACAGGATAGCATTTCTCAGATCCATGGTTTGAGTCCCTGAGAACCCTAGGAACTGACTTCCAGATTTTAGCATGTTGTTCTTCCTCCTGAGCCAACCACATTCCCCCTACACTCTGCTTCACACTCCTCCTCACACTCCCCCACACCCCCACCCTCCTCCCTGCACTCCTTCCCACTCCCTCCCACTCCCCCCACACCCACACTCCCCCACACTCCCCCCACACCCCCACACTCCCCTCATATTCCCCACACTCCCCCATATCCCCCACACCCCCCATACTCCCCCCACACTCCCCTCACACTCCCCCCACACTCCCCCCACATCTCCCATACCCCCACACCCCCCCACACTCACCTCACACTCCCCCACTCCCCAACCCCCCACACTCCCCTCACACTCCCCCCACATCCCCCATACCCCCCACACTCCCCCACATCCCCCACACTTCCCCCACATCCCCCATACCCCCACATACCCCCACACTCCCCTCACACTCCCCCACTCCCCACACTCCCCTCACACTCCCACATCCCCCATACCCCCACACTCCCCTCACACTCCCCCACTCCCCACACCCCCCACACTCCCCTCACACTTCCCCCACATCCCCCATACCCCCATACACCCCACACTCCCCTCACACTCCCCTCACACTCCCCCACTCCCCAACCCCCCACACTCCCCTCACACTCCCCCCACATCCCCCATACCCCCCACACTCCCCCACACTCCCCCACATCCCCCACACTTCCCCCACATCCCCCATACCCCCACATACCCCCACACTCCCCTCACACTCCCCCACTCCCCACACCCCCCACACTCCCCTCACACTCCCACATCCCCATACCCCCACACTCCCCTCACACTCCCCCACTCCCCACACCCCCACATCCCCCACACTTCCCCCACATACCCCATACCCCCACACACCCCCACATTCCCCTCACACTCCCCCACTCCCCACACCCCCCACACTCCCCTCACACTCCCACATCCCCCATACCCCCACACTCCCCTCACACTCCCCCACTCCCCACACCCCCCACACTCCCCTCACACTCCCCCCACATCCCCTATACCCCCACACACCCCCACACTCCCCCTACACTCCCCCCACATCCCCCATACCCCCACACTCCCCTCACACTCCCCCACTCCCCACACCCCCCACACTCCCCTCACACTCCCCCCACATCCCCCATACCCCCACACACCCCCACACTCCCCTCACACTCCCCCACTCCCCACACCCCCCACACTCCCCTCACACTCCCCCACTCCCCACACACTCCCCCTACATCCCCCATACCCCCACCCCCCCACTCCCCCCACACTCCCCCCACATCCCCCATACCCCCACACACACCCACACTCCCCTCACACTCCCCCACTCCCCACACCTCTCACACTCCCCTCACACTCCCCCACTCCCCACACACTCCCCCCACATCCCCTATACCCCCACACCCCCCACACTCCCCCACATCCCCCACACTCTCCCCACATCCCCCATACCCCCACACTCCCCCCATACTCCCCCCACATCCCCCATGCCCCTACACCCCCCCACACTCCCCCCACATCCCCTATACCCCCACACACCCCCACACTTCCCCTACACTCCCCCCACATCCCCCACACTCCCCCCTACCCTCCATACCTCTCCTTGAACATAACAATGAGCGGTCAGCTGTTGGGTATTTCCCTCCTCACCATGTTTTCTGGTTACTTGATTCCTGATAATGTCTCCATTTTTCTAGGATGGAAAATGAAGGCCTGTTTGGTCCTGTGGAAGGTTTTACATTTGCTGGTGAACATGTTGAGTACAAAACTTCATGTAAGTAGAATTTGCCAAATACTTCCAGTTTTTCTCTCTCCTCTGTACACATGTAGCCTGCACATATCCAACCTCCCTTGTAGTTGAGAGAGACCATTTAAGTAGCCAAGGAGCGGAGTGACGTGCGTGACCTCTGAGCTGGAATATATCTGTCAATGTGAGACTTTCCAGAGCTCTCCCCTCTCTCTGGGGAAGGTTCAAGATAGTGACTTGACTATGATAAACAGACACATGATAAGCAACCTGCATTGCTTTTAAGTCACTAAGATTTTGGAGTTTGTTATGGCAGCATAACCTGGCCTGTCCTGACCAATTTAGGCAGTTACCTTTTATCAGAATTCAGGGTCTGCTTTCCCTGGTGTGGAATAGACTGCTATGATTTTAGAGTTCCAGAAAGACTATGCTACCTTAAAATATCACCACCTCCTCATAATCCCCACTCTGCCCCTGAACTTGCCACACCTACCTGGAGCCCTGTGACCTAGGGAAAACTTTTGTCTTTCTGAGCCTTTGCTTTCTGCCTTTAAAATAAGGTTTGGATGAAATGACCTCCAGGGCTACAGCTGGCCCTTGGCTGTATGTCTCCGAGGTAAATTGGTCTCCTAGACACCTGTTCTGGTAAGACTAGCAGCCTGGGATGGCAGAGTTCACGGGTCTTTTGCTAAGACCTCAAATACTTCTGCCCTTTACCCATTCCACTTCCAAGGTCTCTGTGTATTTCATTTCTTCTGCCTTCATCATTTAGCGGTAAGGAGTTCAACAGGCATCTCCCCAGAGAGGTCTCCTTTGAAGCCCAATGTAACACAAGTCACTTCCTTTCATGCCACCTGATTTCATTTTCACCAAGGCCCTGACGGTGCTTGCAATGGTCACATCTATTTACTATTTCATGGTTTATTGGCTGTTTCCCCTTCTCAAAAATAAATTGCCCTGGAGCAAGGGCCTAGCCGTTTGGTTTCGTTCAATGATATATCCCCCGCACCTGAAACCGAGCCTGGCACACGTAGGCCCTCGGTTAACACCGGTGGAATTATTGCCTCCTGTGCTAGGGGCTGTGGAAGCTACAGTGAACAACAGGCCCAGCCACATGCACGCTGTCCTGGGTGTCACAGTAAGCAGGCTGCCAGCCATGGCCTGCCATGCCAGGCAGAGTGTGCGTACAAGAGCTGGTTTGTGGGGAAGCTAATCAAAACACAGGCACTTCCCCTTGTGGTTCCTACCGCTGGGGAAGGAAACACAGACTGCATTCCTGTCAAGGTGAAGTTTGGGGGTTTGCCAGCAACAAATGCAGCCTGCCTGCCCGAGAGGAGCCGGGCAGCAAATGGGGGACAGGAAGAGCTGGACAAGGACCCCAGGAGCACCGGAGGCTTTTGTGGCGCTCTGCCTCCGGCTGCAGACGTGGCCTGGAGGGAGTGCAGCTTTGTTTATTTGCTCAGAATGATTACAGCACTTTGAAGGAAGGACTTTTAAAGCCACGTCTTCATTCCCAAGACTCCCACTGTATACACTTGACAGTGAATGTCCAAGGGCGTGTGTAAACATTTGTTTCATAAAATCTTGATCTTCTTTCTGTGACCTACTATTCCTTAAAATATATTAATATATTTTATATAAATAAATATATATACACATTTTTTTTTCTAAAATAGCCAGAAAGTGAACCCGAACCCTGGCAGCAGAATCGCATTTGGTCCTGTATGGAGGAAGAGACTAGCTCTTCAGATAGGACCCCGCTTGTCTTGCCATGAATGACAAAGGGTCAGTTTGGAAGCAGATAGATTTGCCACCTTCTCTCACTTCAAGGTGATATGAAATAGGAAAGTCAATATTGAAGAACTTGTTTTCGCTGTGCCTGACTTCTTCAGAAAACACTCATTCATCACCAAATATCTGCTCTGTTAAGTATTAATAATATAGTCCCACAACCTATGTGGATGTCGGGCAAAAGCTGGCTAAGCACCTTGGGGGGTCAGTTAAATTGATCAGGTGCTCTTTATGTTGTCTTTAAGCCTCTGGAGAGGCAATGAATTCAAATTTCTAATTCAGAAATTGGGATTAATTTACTTTAAAAATTAATTAGTCATTTTCCCCATTTTTAATTTTAATTTTTCTAATTCTGAACAGAACAGAATCTTTTCTTATTGTGGTAAAATAGACATAAATAAAAGTTACCATCTACCAGTGTCAAGTGTCCAGTTTAGTGGCACTAAGTATATGTACGGTTTTGTGCCACCATCACCACTCTTTATCTCTAGAACATTTTCATCGTCTCAAACTGAAATTATATACCCATTAACTAATAGCATTCCATTCCCCTCTCCCCTCACCCCTGGCAGCCACCACTTTCTGCCTTGGTAAGAATTTGAATACTCTAGGTACCTTACGTAAGTGGACTTATACAATACTTGTCCTTTTATGTCTGACTTATTTAACTCAGCATACTATCTTCAAGTTCCATCCATGTTGTAGCATGTATCAGAATTTTCTCCCTTTTTATGACTAGATGATGTTCTATTATATATCAATATTGCATTTTCATTTATCTATTCATCTGCTTCATTTTCTTCTTCAAGAACATGGGGAGAATGGCCAAGTTACTGACAGCCTCTTTTCTACCTGATCCATCTCGAGCTGCAGGGAGGGCCTCCAGCCACCCCGGGCCCTTGGCCCGCAAGCCATGTGACTGGCGAGCATGCTGGACCCGCTCTCCGCTTGGTGCAGAGACTTGGGTTCAGCATACTCTCAGCAGAGGGCCAGTCTGTTTCAGACCCACTGTTGGCAAAGTGGAAAATTGCTCTTTTGTGGGAAGTGGGGGAAATTCACAATTGGTGTCTGTTCTTTGGTGGACACAATAAAGAGGCAAAGTGGTCTCTTTTCTGCAGCCCAGGACAAGAATTCAGGGCTTTGCTTGCCTCCAGCTCCTCCACTGACAGGCCCTGGCCCTCTGAGCCTGTCAGCCAGCCCTCTGTGACTCAGCTCCTTTCTTTGCCACTGGGGGTGGTCAGATCAATTCAGGAGCTGTGGGGCATGCCTAAAAAGCCCTTTGACAATGTCGGCTCATGCAGAATGATTGGCTATCGTCTAGGTTTTAGGAACTGGCACAAAAGTTGGAGAATTTCCCTTTCTTGGGTGGTAGTCCGTGGCTTTCTGTGCAGAATGTAGGGCTGGCCCACCATAGAGTTCCCTGATCTTGTCCTCTTCCTTCTAAGATCTGGTCCCCCTGCTTAGTACCCTCCTTCTGACAGAGCCCAAATGCCCCACCATGTCCCAAGTTTCTTCTTACTTCTTGTTTCTCATATAAACTCACTTTTTCTATGTGTCAAAGGATTTGAACAGATGGTTTACATCAAAGGAAATAGAGGAAGTAAAACATGTATAATAAATACATAGCTTTGAAATAATTGAGGAAATGAGAATGAAAACTACTGGATCAGCAGAAATGGCTGTAACTGATCAAACCTCGTGGGCTGAAGGGACACACTATTGTTAGCGGGGCTCTATTGTTCCAGCCTCCTGGGCAGTCATCTGGCATGGTGTAATACCAGTTACACACTTCCTTTGAAGAATGTACCCCAAAAGGAAGGAAGGATGATTTATTTAAAAGTGTTCGTAGCGGTAAGGTATGCCCATTACTATACACAAAAGAGAACAATAACCCAAATGATGATCAGTAGAGCAATGTTTATAGTGTTCTATATTAGTGAGTCTCAGGGGGCAGGAATGAGAGGTGTACTTGACCACTATTCTAATAAGAATGGTAGAAGGTTACTGGTAGAAGGTTATTACCTTCACTAGGTATATTTGAACAAAAAGAGGGTTAAAAGTTACTATCACATACAGAAGTGTTAACATTTAGGACATGATATCTGTGATATAACATTTATTTTAAAATGCTTTGCAAAAGATGATTTTAACTGTTTAATAAAGGCATTTATTTGTCCATATAACTCTCCAGAATGCACGCAAAGTGATGGACAATAATATGGATTTGTTTTTATATTTATTTATTATAAAACATAGAGTTTTATAATAAAATGATCACAAAGCAAACAAAACAAGCCTCAACCATTTTTCAGTGTGTCTCTTCAGGGTAGGGAGAGGGACCTTTGGTTCTTTTTTTCCCTGGCAGCTGGCACCACGCCTGGCACATCGTGGGTGCTCAGTGTATGTTGTCTGAAAGTTGTGAACGACCTCCAACTGCATCAAAACTGGGCTTATTTCAATGAACCTGTGCAAGCATATTAATTGGCTTTCATATAACCATTCCCCTCCTGTCTATCCTACTTAATGGTTTTAGATTCACATGTTTCTAGAGGTTCTTAAAAAAAAAAAAGGAATTTAATGTCAGGAATTAAAGACAACCTGTCAGGAAGGGAAGATAGGACTGGATGATTTTGGTGATTTGGTGAGGAAGGCGGTTGTTTGCCATTCAAATGATACAGTGAAGATAGCTGATTAAGTCTCCTAGTAGGTCCACAATTCTGGGGCATGTAACCGGTCAAAACCCTGGGAAACAGGGTTTTGTGAAATATGAAAACCAGGGTTTTTGTGGGTGCAGCCAGCCGGTGCACAGGCCTCTCCTTGTCAGCTGTGGCACGGGGTCCCATCAGTTGTGGTGATGGCAATACCACTGACAGCAGATGCTTGAACTGTGGGGATATTTTAAGCTATTTCTTGGGCTTCCCTGGCTAGGGAGCAAGGAATGGGGCATATGTCTAAAGCCCAAAGGCTCAAGCAGCACAAACTTAGTCCAGTGTAATTGGGCACATGTTTAGATCGCCACAGTTCCTTGAGGCCTTTATTCTGCCTCAAGCTATTAGGATACTCCGTCTCAGTGTGGTGAGGGGCATGCCTAGTTCACTGCAATGTCTCAGCACTTGACAAGGATTAGGCGGAGCTGCTATTTTCAACAACACCATGTAATGGTTCAGACAATGACCACAGCAGAAAAGGTGGCCTTTCCATGTAGGATGCTGAGATTGAATTTGCATTTTTCTTCCATGAGATGATCAACCAGGACTATTCCTTGCTGAGTCAGCATTTTTGGGATCCCAGATTTACCACAGGAAGGAAAGACAAAGTCACTCATTCTTGATTAAGGAGCATCATCTAATTAGAATATTTAAAGATATGCGACCTAATTTTTATATCCCAACTTAGTGAAAAGAGAGCTACCCAAGATCTATAAATAAATGTTCACAAAACTTGACCAAATTCCTACTTATGAACGAATCCCTTTGTCAAGGTAAAAAAGAGGGAACACAGAAGGTGGAAGAATAAAAGAAAGGGGAATTATTATTTAAATGTTCCTTGGTAGAGATTTTGTTTAAGTCAGTGCAAATGTGATGGCACGAATGTTGTCATAAGTTGGGAGGGCTTGGCACATGTACTGAGACGCATGCATTCCAAGTTCTCAGATCTGAACAGCACAGGGATACACCAGAATTCAGAGCCCTGGGATCCACAGCCCTTCCCTCTGGAAGTCTCACTTCACTTGTACCATGCTATTTTGGGGAGTAAATCATAATTGGTTGTGGAAAACCTGAATGTTAAAATATATGATTTGAATGCCATTTGTAGTCTCTCATTCAAGGACCAGTGAATCGTTATTAAGTACTAAATTGAGTTTTAAATGGTCTTTGGTTTAGGTCAAACCATGGGTTTTATCTTGATGTTATGTATTTTTAAACTTTGAGGTTAGATTCAATCAATGAACTTTTCATTTTGAGTGTCTGGCATTTCTCCCACGAGCACCGTCAGTTAAATATAAGATAGCAGGATTAAATTCTCATATGTCAAACATTTCCCAACTTGAAGATTTGATTTGCCTTCTGGGTTTATGATGCCATTAGAACATGTCATTTGTAATCTGTTTAACTGGCCTAGTCATCTTGGTGAATTTATAGCCATGGCTACTTGAGAAGGTAATAGCACTAGGCCACAAAATGAATAATTGATTTGAAATGTGTATTGCTTAGGATCTGCTCAATGAGGAATAAAAACATTTATGTTTTGCATGGGGGTATTAGCAGTTTTATATTATTTGAAGATAGAATAGTAGGTCTCTGGGTTTTGTTTGTTTTCCCATGGTTTTTTTTTTTAATAGCTGGACAAGATTGGCACCTATTTTCTGCACTATTCTGTGGCACTGATCACATCCTGCTTCATAGTGAGGTTATTCATTTCACATCACTCATTTTTTCACCTTGATTTTAAGTATCTGCAGGTCAATGACTGTATCTTAATTTTTGTTGTATCCTTCATAGGGTTTTGAATTTAATAACTCATGCATCTTGCTTGTATAAGAGCTACAAATTCTATGTAGTAAATTACCCAGAATTAACAATGGGTGTGTTTCATTCATTGCCAAATTCTACACTATGCCTTCAATCACACATTAATACATATTCTTACAAGTTATTTTCAAGGTGAACTTTTTTGAATGTCATGTGTGAGGCACTATCTAAAAGTAGTATTGACTTGTGACATCTTAGTGACACCGAAGATACAGTCCATGGGTGCCTGACTATGAGCCTGTTGATTATGTCTGCGAATGTCCTTAACCTTGAAGGAAATCATAGCCATCTGCATGCCTCTTCCTCTGAGCAGATTCCTCTATTTGCTTGGCAAACACTGGTTCATGTGTTATCCTGCAAAGCAGCCTGAGCCCGGGAAACTGACAGATAGGAGTCAGAAGTGCTTTTGCAAAGAAAAGAAGGGTGTCCACATATCCATAGAGAAAGTTTTAGATTGAGAAGTATGGTCCATGGCCGGTTGGCTCAGTGGTAGAGTATTGGCTTGCTCTACCGAATGTCCCAGGTTCAATTCCCAGTCAGGGCACACAGGAGAAGCAACCATTTGCTTCTTCACCGCCTCCCCTTTCTCTCTCTGTCTCTCTCTTTCTTCCCCTCCCACAGCCATGGCTTGATTGTTGGACTCAGGTGCTGAGGATGGCTCCATAGCCTCTGTTTCAGGCGCTAAAAAATGGCTTTGGTTACAATGAGCTACTGTCCCCTATGGGCTTGCTAGATTGATTCGAGTTGGGGCACATGCGGGAGTCTGTCTCTACTTCCCCTCCTCTTGATAAAAATGAAAAAAAAAAAAAAAAAAAAAAGAGAAGTATGCCTATTCATTTGGTCCTGCATATTTGCCATCTGAGTTTTTATTGGAGGATCATGATAAAGGTCCTAGGAGTTGTTAATACCCGTGACCTTCCAAAGTCACATCAAAAGATAAGGCTTAGCAGATAAATGTGCTCTGGACTCACATTGAAGGATTTTTTAGCAGTTTCTATGTATTCTGAGCAGTCATCTTTGTTTAGGTCTATTTTTCCTGATTGGTTTGAGCTGCAAACCCCTAGATAGTCAGTTGGCTTTGAAGGTGGTGGTGTTTGAATGAAGCTCAGACTAAACACTGATAATTACCTTTCATCCCAAAGGGTCTTGAATGTATAAGGGATAGGAGGCTGTATTTTTTCCGACATATGCAACCTTCAGGGCATAGTGGTGTGACCACATGGTATTATTTTTCATTTTTGAATTTTGAACCCCTTCCTCAACCTTTCTGAAGGCTATCCCCAATGAGTTGAAGCTGCTAATCCTATTTCCCTGGAATCCTCTCCAGGGTTTTGAGAAAAGTGTCTCTCAGGAAACGATGCACTTCCAACACGCCCGAATGGAGGAGAGAAAAATGCACCCTCCATGTGGCCCAGGCTTGTTGGCTCAATGGATAGATCACCAGCCTGTCATGTGGACATCTCATGTTCAATCCCCAGTCAGGGCACACATGAGAAGTGGCATCTACTTCTCTTCCCCTCCCTCTCCCCCTCCTTTTCTTCCCTGTCCTCTCTCCCTCTTTCTCCCTCTCTCTCCCTCTTTCTCCCTCCATCTCCCCCTCTATCTCTCCCTTAGCTCTCTCTTTCCTCTTGCAGCCAGTGACCCAATTGGTCCTAGCAGCAGCCCCGAACACCGAGGATAGCTCTGTTGATTCAAGCATCAGCCCTAGACAGGGGTTTCTAGGTGGATCATGGTCATGGTCAGGGTGCACGCGGGAATCTGTCTTTCTATCTTTCCTCTTCTCACTTAAAAAAAATGCACCCTCCAGCCAAGCCAGTGGGTGTCCGTGAACTCTTGGAACAGCAGCCTTTTCAGTGATCCTGTTTAGTTTTCTCATTTATGGGAAACTACCCGAGCAGGTAGGCTCCTAATGTGAGTAGGTCTTCCCCTCCCTACCATGAATATGCATGAATTTTTCTATAATTAGGTCACATAACATATGCTATTAATCATATCATTTCCAAGGGAGATGATCTATGGCACCACATAACCTCAGATACAAGGTTTTATCCACCTTTGGAGTTTCTTGTTTTCATTTATCAAGGGTTTGTAAAGGAAAGCCCAGTATGAAGCCGAAATACCTGCTGTCTGTTTAAAATGGGGCTCTCTCAGGAACAGATGTTATCTGGCATGGGAAGACTTTGTTTCCTATGCCAATGATGCTTAAACAACAGCAACCCGAAAATAGCTCTTGTACTCAGTGCCCAGTGCCTTTTCTCATTATTGTCAGATTGTCTTCAATTGCCCAGGGGTGTAGTTTCCCTTGCTATTATTGGTTTAGTTACGGCAATGCCATCCTATGGGAGAGTACTAATTAACCTTCTGTCAAGAAATCAACGCTGCTATATTGCCTTTGACATTAATGGCTCTGTGAGTTTCAGGGCAAGCTTTTAAAGATACTTTCCGTTTTGTTATTCTTGTTGACACCTTGAGAGAAAACTGGTTTCTAGCAAATACAGATGTATGCAACTCTCTGAGGTTGATATGGATATTGTACTGCTATTAGTAATTATGATAAATAAAGTGGTGATAAACAGAGGGTAATTCAGTGAACTACAAAAAGTTTCTCACAGGAGTGTTGACTACTTGCAGTAAGTGGAAAGGAGATATTAAAGTCAGGAGGGACAGGGAGGGTTAAAAGGGGCAGAAGGCTAACATTCTCACCACATATAGGGCACTTCATAGCTTCACAATCCTGCAAGGTAGGATTTATTCTCTTTGATGTATAGATGGCAAAATTTGAGGTTCTGAGAAATCGTAAATTACAGAGCCAGTGGTGGCACTGAGATTGGCATAATTGTCACTAACAAGTAGCAGTAATATAGTGCTTGATACATTCCTAAGCATTCTTAGTCTACTGTGTCAATTGCTGTCCACAGCCTTTCACTTTGTGGCTTACCTATAGCGGACATTTAGGTCTTTATGTGATGAACTATTTTAACTTTATTCTCAGTTCCATTTTATATCTCAAGTCTTGGTTGTTGTTTTTTTTTTTTCTCATTCCCATTTCTTATGCATCTTATAATCTTTTGTATTCATGACAGCTGTCTTAACTCTTTCCTGAAAGAACATAAAGTATAAATAAATAAAAATAATTTTCACAAGAATCCTATCAGGTAAATGTAATTATTCTTTTTTTAAAAATTTATTTATTAAATTTAATTCAGTGACATTGATAAATCAGGGTACATATGTTGAGAGAAAACATCTCCAGATTATTTTGACATTTGATTGTGCTGTATACCCTCCCCCAAAGTCAAATTGTCTTCTGTCACCTTCTTTTTTTTTTTATTATAATTTTATTTTTTTAATGGGGCGACATCAATAAATCAGGTTACATATATTCAAAGATCAACAAGTCCAGGTTATCTTGTCTTTCAATTATGTTGCATACCCATCACCCAAAGTCAGATTGTCCTCTGTCACCTTCTATCTAGTTTTCTTTGTGCCCCTCCCCCTCTCCCTTTCCCTCTCCCTTTCCCCCCTCCCCCCGTAACCACCACACTCTTATCAATGTCTATTAGTCTCACTTTTATGTCCCACCTACGTATGGAATAATGCAGTTCCTGCTTTTTTCTGATTTACTTATTTCACTTCGTATAATGTTATCAAGATCCCACCATTTTGCTGTAAATGTTCCGATGTCATCATTTCTTATGGCTGCGTAGTATTCCATAGTGTATATGTGCCACATCTTCTTTATCCAGTCGTCTATTGATGGGCTTTTTGGTTGTTTCCATGTCCTGGCCACTGTAAACAATGCTGCAATGAACATGGGGCTGCATGTGTCTTTACATATCAATGTTTCTGAGTTTTTGGGGTATATACCCAGTAGAGGGATTGCTGGGTCATAAGGTAGTTCTATTTTCAATTTTTTGAGGAACCACCATACTTTCTTCCATAATGGTTGTACTACTTTACATTCCCACCAACAGTGTATGAGGGTTCCTTTTTCTCCACAGCCTCTCCAACATTTGCTATTACCTGTCTTGTTAATAATAGCTAATCTAACAGGTGTGAGGTGGTATCTCATTGCAGTTTTGATTTGCATTTCTCTAATAACAAAAGAAGATGAGCATCTTTTCATATATCTGTTGGCCATTTGTACTTCCTCCTGGGAGAAGTGTCTGTTCATGTCCTCTTCCCATTTTTTTATTGGATTGTTTGTTTGTTTGTTGTTGAGTTCTATGAGTTCTTTGTATATTTTGGATATTAGGCCCTTATCTGAGCTGTTGTTTGAAAATATCATTTCCCATTTAGTTGGCTTTCTGTTTATTTTGTTATCAGTTTCTCTTGCTGAGCAAAAACTTCTTAGTCTGATGTAGTCCCATTCATTAATTTTTGCCTTCACTTCTCTTGCCATTGGAGTCAAATTCATAAAATGCTCTTTAAAACCCAGGTCCATGAGTTTAGTACCTATATCTTCTTCTATGTACTTTATTGTATCAGGTCTTATGTTTAGATCTTTGATCCATTTTGAGTTAATTTTAGTATAGGGGGACAAACTGTAGTCCAGTTTCATTCTTTTGCATGTGGCTTTCCAGTTTTCCCAGCACCATTTATTGAAGAGGCTTTCTTTTCTCCATTGTATGTTCTTGGCCCCTTTATCAAAAATTATTTGACTATATATATGTGGTTTTATTTCTGGACTTTCTATTCTGTTCCATTGGTCTGAGTGTCTATTTTTCTGCCAATACCATGCTGTTTTGATTGTCGTGGCCCTATAATAGAGTTTGAAGTCAGGTATTGTTATGCCCCCAGCTTCATTCTTTTTCTTTAGGATTGCTTTGGCTATTCGGGGTTTTTTATAGTTCCATATAAATCTGATGATTTTTTGCTCTATTTCTTTAAAAAGTGTCATTGGAATTTTGATGGGAATTGCATTAAATTTGTATATTGCTTTGGGTAATATAGCCATCTTGATTATATTTATTCTTCCTAACCAAGAACAAGGAATATTCTTTCATCTCATTATATCTTTCTCGATTTCTCTTAACAATGGTTTATAGTTTTCATTATATAAGTCCTTTACATTCTTTGTTATATTTATTCCTAAGTATTTTATTTTTTTGTTGCAATTGTGAAGGGAATTATTCTTTTGAGTTCGTTCTCAGTTGTTTCATTGTTGGCATATAGAAAGGCTATTGACTTCTGTATGTTAATTTTGTATCCTGCGACCTTACTGTATTGGCTTATTGTTTCTAGTAGTCTTTTTGTGGATTCTTTGGGGTTTTCGATGTATAGGATCATATCATCTGCAAAAAGTGATACCTTTACTTCTTCTTTTCCGATATGGATGCCTTTTATTTCTTTGTCTTGTCTGATTGCTCTGGCTAGAACCTCTAGTACCACATTAAATAAGAGTGGAGAGAGTGGACAACCCTGTCTTGTTCCTGATTTAAGGGGGAAAGCCTTCAGTTTAGTGCCATTTAATATGATGTTAGCTGATGGTTTATCATATATGGCCTTTATTATGTTGAGATATTTTCCTTCTATACCCATTTTGTTGAGGGTCTTAAACATAAAATTGTGTTGTATTTTATCGAAAGCCTTTTCTGCATCTATTGATAAGATCATGTGGTTTTTGTTCTTTGTTTTGTTGATATGGTGTATTATGTTAACCGTTTTACGTATGTTGAACCATCCTTGAGATTCTGGGATGAATCCCACTTGATCATGATGTATTATTTTTTTAATATGTTGCTGTATTCGATTTGCTAGTATTTTGTTTAGTATTTTAGCATCTGTATTTATTAGAGATATTGGTTTGTAGTTTTCTTTTTTTGTGCCATCCTTGCCTGGTTTTGGTATGAGGGTTATGTTGGTCTCATAAAATGTGTTTGGAAGTATTGCTTCTTCTTCAATTTTTTGGAAGACTTTGAGTAGAATAGGAACCAAGTCTTCTTTGAATGTTTGATAAAATTCGCTGGTATAGCCGTCAGGGCCAGGACTTTTATTTTGGGGGAGGTTTTTAATGTTTTTTTCTATTTCTTCTCTACTAATAGGTCTGTTTAGGCTTTCTGCTTCTTCATGACTCAGTCTAGGAAGGTTGTATTGTTCTAGGAATTTATCCATTTCTTCTAGATTGTTGAATTTAGTGGCATAAAGTTTTTCATAGTATTCTACAATAATTCTTTGTATATCTATGGTGTCTGTGGTGATTTCTCCTCTTTCATTTTGGATTTTGTTTATATGAGTTCTTTCTCTTTTTTCCTTGGTAAGTCTTGCCAAGGGTTTGTCAATTTTATTGATCTTTTCAAAGAACAAGCTCTTTGTTCTATTAATTTTTTCTATAATTTTACTGTTCTGTATTTCATTTATTTCTGCTCTGATTTTTATTATCTTCTTTCTTCAGCTGGTTTTGGGTTGTCTTTGTTCTTCTTTTTCTAGTTCCTTAAGGTGTGAAGTTAAGTGGTTCACTTGGGCTCTCTCTTGTTTGTTCATATATGCCTGAAGTGATATGAACTTCCCTCTTATCACTGCTTTTGCTGCATCCCATAGATTCTGATATGTCGTATTGTCATTTTCATTAGTCTGTATATATCTTTTGATCTCTGCACTTATTTCTTCTTTGACCCATTCATTTTTTAAAAGTATGTTGTTTAGTTTCCACATTTTTGTGGAATTTTTTTCCTCCTTTTTGCAGTTGAATTCTAGTTTCAAGGCTTTATGACCAGAAAATATGCTTGGTACAACTTCGATTTTTCTGAATTTGCTGATGTTGTTTTTGTGGCCCAACATATGGTCAATTCTTGAGAATAATCCATGTACACTGGAGAAAAATGTATCCTCAGTCACTTTGGGATGAAATGTCCTGTAGATGTCTATCATATCCAGGTGCTCTAGTGTTTTGTTTAAGGCCACTATATCTTTGTTTATTCTCTGTTTGGATGACCGATCTAGAGCCGTCAGCGGTGTATTGAGGTCTCCAAGTATGATTGTATTTTTGTCAGTTTTTGTTTTAAGGTCAATAAGTAGCTGTCTTATATATTTTGGTGCTCCTTGGTTTGGTGCATATATATTAAGAATTGTTATGTCTTCTTGATTCAGTGTCCCCTTAGCCATTATGAAATGGCCATTTTTGTCTCTGAGTACTTTTGTTGTCTTGTAGTCAGCATTATCAGATATGAGTATTGCTACGCCTGCTTTTTTTTGGATGTTATTTGCTTGGAGTATTGTTTTCCACCCTTTCACTTTGAATTTGTTTTTATCCTTGTTACTTAGATGAGTTTCCTGGAGGCAGCATACAGTTGGATTTTCTTTTTTAATCCAATCTGCTACTCTGTGTTTTTTTATTGCTGAGTTTAATCTGTTTACATTTAGTGTAATTATTGACACTTGTGAGTTTTCTATTGCTATTTTATAGATTGCTTTCTGTTAGTTTTGTGTCTTGTTTGATCCTTCTGTTTCGTTTTTCTATCTTTTGTTTTTATTTGGTTGTATTCCATACATCTTTCCTCTATTGCTATCTTTTTTTTATCTCATGTGCTTCTGTGGTGGTTTTTTCAATGGTGGTTACCTTTAAGTAATGAAAAGGGTCCCTACCCTGTTCATTGTAGCGCACTATTTTGTGAGTACTTTTGCACTCCATCGTCCTTTGCTACTGTTAATCTCCATCCTCTCCCCCCTTTCTTTTTGTTGTTGTCACAGTTTAAATTTGGTTTTATTGTGTTCTTCTTAGAGCTTTTACTTGTGGCTTTATTTTTTTTGTTCTTTGTATCTGATTGGAGAACCCCCTTTAGTAATTCCTGGAGTGGGGGTTTTCTGATTATAAATTCCCTCATCTTTTCTGTATCTGTGAATGTTTTTATTTCTCCTTCATATTTGAAGGATAGCTTTGATGGGTATAGTATTTGTGGCTGAAAGTTTCTCTCTTTCAGGACTTTAAATATTGGGGTCCACTCTCTTCTAGCTTGTAGAGTTTCTGCTGAGAAATCTGATGATAATCTAATGGGCCTTCCTTTATATGTTGTATTCTTCTTTTCCCTGGCTGCCTTGAGAATTTTTTCTTTGCCGTTGGTTTGTGCCAATTTCATTATGATGTGCCTTGGAATAGGTTTGTTGGGGTTAAGAAAACTCGGAGTTCTGTTTGCTTCTTGAATTTGAGGCTTTAGTTCTTTCCACAGGCTTGGGAAGTTCTCATCTATTATTTGTTTGAGTATGTTCTCCATTCCATTTTCTCTCTCTTCTCCCTCTGATATACCTATTATTCTTATGTTATTCTTTCTGATGGAGTCAGATAATTCTTGTAGGGCTATCTCATTTTTTAAAATTTTTGAGTCTCTTTCTTCCTCTCTCTGTTGTGCCTCAAGTTGCTTGTCTTCTATTTCACTAATCCTCTCTTCTATCTGACCTTTTCTATCAGCTAAGCTTGTTACTTCGTTTTTCAGCTTGTGAATTGAGTTTTTCATCTCTGTTTGATTTGTTTTTATAGTTTCAATTTCCTTGGACATATATTCTTTGTGTTCACTGAGTTGTTTTCTGACCTCCCTAAATTGCCTTTCTATGTTTTCTTGTATATCTCGGAGGATTTTAGGATTTCTATCTTGAATTCTCTGTCATTTAGCTCCAAGGTTTCCAATATATTAAATTTTTTCTCCATAGATTTTTCCTCATCTATCTGTGTTACCTCTCTTTCTTTTGTATCCATGATATTCAATTTTCTCTTCCTTAATGGCATCTGAGGGTGGCTTTGTTGATAGTATTAATGAGATTTAATAAAAAATAAAAAATTAAAAAAATAAAAAATAAAAAAAGTTGTGTTTTTTTTAAAAAATTAATAATAAAATAAAGAAAAATAAAATAAAATAAAAATTTAAAAAAAGGAAATTATTCCCCCCCTCCTTTTTTTCCTCTCCTCTCCTCTTCCCTCTTTCTTGAGAATATCTTGTGGTGAACTGTGAATTATATTGTATTTAATAGAACAAACAATGCCTGTAATGGAGGGCCTGAATTGAGGAAAAGTAATAAAGGGGCAAGAAAAAAAAAATAATAAAAAAAAAATAAAAAGGGGGGTATGGACCCACAAATGCAAATAATGAAAAAATTTGGATCAAGAATAAAATGATTTGCATTTAGGTGTTGGTTGACTAAGAGTTATGATGAGAGGAGTAAGAGGGAAACAGGAAAATAGGGGGACAAATTAAAAATTTACTATTGTATTTAGTGGAACAAGAGCTTGATAAAATGGAGAGCCAGGGATGGGAGCACTGCTAGTGAGTTAAAAAGGTGAAGTAAAAAACCCCCAAAATGCCACAAACATAAGTTTGAGTCCCAGATAAAATAATTTGTTCGTTATTGAGGTTTGAATGAGAGGAGATGTAAAGGAGAAAGGAAGAAACTAATATAGAGGGAGAAAAGAAAGAGACAGAGAGAGAAAAAAAGAGGGAACCACTAAAAGAAGAAAAAAGAAAAAAGAGGAGAGAGAGACAGAGAGAGAGAGAGATAGAGAGAGTTAAGGGTTTTGGAGTGCAACCCTCATAGAGAGAAAGGAAGAGGAAAGAAAAGATAATGGCAGATTTAACACTTATGGGTAGTGTAGTTCAAGGAGAGGAGAGAGTAAGACCGGTAGAGAGTTAAACGACCAAATTGGAGGAGGAAAAAAAAAATCAAGGATGAAGAGAAACAAACAAACAAATATAATAAAATGGGATAGGTTATAAAGTCTGCAGATTATTCTGATTTTGAGAGGTTATTTTCTTGCTTTTTCTTTTCTTTCCCTCTTCCTGGTCGGTGACTCTGTACCCCAGGTTCTGCCCCTTTGGCACGCTCAAGTAGAGGTTTGCAGTTGATAAGTCTCTATGGCAATGTCATGTATTGTGCTTCAGTCTCGTTGGCAGTCGAGGCTCATCAGCATTTATAGGCACCAACAGGGAGAGAGTCCGTGTTCCTGGAGCCTCTCTCCTAGTCTTTCCTTCCTCAATTAGTAGCCTAAGAATCCAGCTATGGGGTTGCTGCTGCCTCGGCCTGGATAGTAAGAGGCTCAAAGAGCTGGCAACTCCCCACTCTATTTCCACTCAGCACAGGGCTCTGGGTAAGGCTCAGTCAGTCAGAGCCACTAGTATAATCAGCCAGGGCTTCTGCCCACTCAAAGACCTCTGGCTCTGCCACTCTGTCTGGTAACACGAGCGGGCCCCCACTCCCGGGGTGCTTGGAGGAAACTCTCGATCACTATCTGCGCGCGCAGACCAGGATGTTAGACCGGAAGTCTCGCCCTCTGAGTGAAACCCCCCGCCCGCACTGAAAAGTTCCAGTGTTGGAATTAGCTCTCACTCCCTCCCTGTGTGTGGCTCTCCCAGGGTGCTGGGGCGGCCCGGAGGCTTTCGGCCCACACAAAGGCCCCTGACTCTGCCCCTCTGTGGGATAACACGGGCAGGCACTGCCAAGGCACTAGGAGGAATCTCTCGCTCACTATCTGCGCGTTCCGACCAGGAGATCAGGTAAAATGGCTGCCCCGCTTGTCTTTCTTTGTCTGGGTTTGGCGTGAGTGTTCGCTGTATTGCCTGGGTTGTCACAGGAACAGTTTTTCCTCGGCTTGGATCTCCATGCCGCAGCCTGGTTCGGCCGTTTGTGCCGCGGCCTGGATCTATTCACCCCCTTTGCCCGCCTTAGTTTCTATATTCTCAGCTTCCAGGGAAAACCGCCCTGTTTAGGTTAGTGAGGAAGGCGGAGCATTTCTTACTCCCTATTTCCTTTGGGGTTTGGTTATATATTTAGCCAATTTTTTGCTCGATCATACCTTTGGGTGTATTGCGAAACATCTGGAGGCTCCAAGAATAGGTTTTTCTGTTTCTGGTTGAATATCTTGTTGAGGTTTGGGGGAGATTTATCGGTATCGCTTCCTACCCCACCATTACTCTGATGTCATTTCCCCTTCTGTCACTTTCTATCTGGTTTTCTTTGTGCCCCTCCCCTCCCCCAACCCCTCTCTCCTTCCTCACCCCATCCTCCCTCCCCCGTTGCCATCACATACTTGTTCATGTCTCTGAGTCTCATTTTTATGTCTCATCTATGTATGGATTCATATAGTTCTTAGTTTTTTTTTCTGATTTACTTATTTCACTCCATATAATGTTATCAAGGTCCATCCATGTTGTTGTAAAAGATTCAATGTCATCATTTCTTATGGCTGAGTAGTACTCCATAGTATATATGTACCAAAGCTTTTTAATCCACTCATCCTCTGACGGACACTTGGGTTGTTTCCAGATCTTCACTATTGTGAACAATGCTGCCACAAACATGGGGGTGCATTTCTCTTTATTGAGCCATTCTATTGTGTCCTTGGGGTATATTCTTAAGAGTGGGATAGCTGGGTCAAAAGGCAGTTCGATTTTTAATTTCCTGAGGAATCTCCATACTGTTTTCCACAGAGGCTACACCAGTCTGCATTCCCACCAGCAGTGCAGGAGGGTTCCCTTTTCTACACATCCTCACCAGCTTTTATTCTGTGTTGTTTTATTGAGGAGCGCCATTCTGACTGGTGTGAGGTGATATCTCATTGTGGTTTTAATTTGCATTTCTCTAATAATTAGTGATGTTCAGCATTTTTTCATATGCCTGTTGGCCATCTGTATGTCCTCTTTGGAGAAGTGTCTATTCATCTCTTTTGCCCATTTTTGGATTAAATTGTTTGTCTTTCTGGTATTAAGTTTTACAAGTTCTTTATAAATTTTGGTTATTAACCCCTTATCAGACGTATTGTCAAATATGTTCTCCCATTGTGTAGTTTGTCTTTTTATTCTGTTCTTGTTGTCTTTAGCTGTGCAAAAGCTTTTTAGTTTGATATAGACCCATTTGTTTATCCTGTCTTTTATTTCACTTCCCCGTGGAGATAAATCAGCAAATATATTGCTGCGAGAGATGTCAGAGAGCTTACTGCCTATGTTTTCTTCTAATATGCCTATAGTTTTAAGGCTTACATTTAAGTCTTTTATCCATTTTGAGTTTATTTTTGTTAGTGGTGTAAGCTGGTGATCTAGTTTCATATTTTTGCAGGTAGCTGTCCAATTTTCCCAACACCATTTGTTAAAGAGGCTGTCTTTAACAATACTCCATTGTATTTCCTTACCTCCTTTGTCAAATATTAGTTGTCCATAGAACTGTGGGTATTATTTCTGGGTTCTCTGTTCTGTACCATTGATCTATATGCCTGTTCTTATGCCAGTACCAGGCTGTTTTGAGTACAATGGCCTTGTAGTATAACTTGATATCAGGAAGTGTGATACCTCCTACTTTATTCTTCTTTTTTAAGATTGCTGAGGCTATTCGTGTTCTCTTTTGGTTCCATATAAATTTTTGGAATATGTGTTCTATACCTTTAAAGTATGTTATTGGTATTTTAATTGGTATTGCATTGAATTTATAGATTGCTTTGGGTAATATAGACATTTTAATAATATTTATTCTTCCTAACCATGAGCATGGTATATGCTTCCACTTGTTTGTATCTTCCTTGATTTCTTTTATCAATGCTTTGTAATTTTCCAAGTACAAGTCTTTATCTCCTTGGTTAAGTTTAGTTTTAGGTACTTTATTTTTTTGGTTGTAATTGTGAAGGGAATTGTTTCCTCAATTTCTCTTTCTGACTGTTCATTGTTGGCGTATAAAAATGCCTCTGAATTCTGAGTATTGATTTTATATCCTGCCACCTTGCTGAATTCACTTATCAGGTCTAGTAGTTTTTTGACTGAGACTTTAGGCTTATCTATATACAATATCATATCATCCGCAAATAATGATAGCTTTATTTCTTCTTTTCCCACTTGAATGCCTTTTATTTCTTCTTCTTGTCTGATTGCTGTGGCTAGGACTTCCAGGACTATGTTAAATAAGAGTGGTGAAAGCACTGCCTTGTTCCTGATCTTAAGGAGATTGCTTTTAATTTTTGCCCATTGAGTATGATGTTGGCTGTGGGTTTCTCATAGATGGCTTTTATTATGTTGAGGTGTGTTCCCTGTATTCCCACTTTGCTGAGAGTTTTGATCATGAATGGGTGCTGGATTTTATCAAATGCTTTTTCTGCATCTATTGAAATTATCATATGGTTTTTCTCCTTTTGTTTATGTGATGAATCACATTGATTGATTTACGAATATTGTACCAGCCTTGCCTCCCCAGAATAAATCCCACTTGATCATGGTGTATGATTTTTTCCATATATTGTTGGATCCGGTTTGCTAATATTTTGTTGAGGATTTTAGTATCTATATTTATCAGGGATATTGGCTTATAATTTTCTTTCTTTGTGTTGTGTTTGCCTGGTTTTGAAATCAGAATTATGCTTGACTCATAAAAGGAGCTTGGAAGTTTTCCTTCTTGAATTTTTTGAAATAGTTTGAGAAGGATAGGAGTTAGTTCTTCTTTGAATATTTGGTAGAATTCAGTTATGAAGCCATCAGGCCCCGGATTTTTCTTTGTTGGGAGTTTTTTGATAACGGTTTCAATCTCATTTGGTGTAATTGGTCTGTTTAGGTTTTCTGATTCTTCCAGATTGATTTTTGGAAGATTGTATGTTTCAAGGAATTTGTCCATTTCATCTAGGTTGTCTAGTTTTTTGGCGTACAGTTCTTCATAGTATTTTCTTACAATATTTTGTATTTCTGTTGCGTCAGTTGTTATTTCTCCTCTCTCATTTCTAATTTTATTTATTTGAGTTCTCTCTCTCTTTTTCTTGGTGAGTCTAGTTAAAAGTTCATCAATCTTGTTTACCTTTTAAAGAACCAGCTTCTAGTTTCATTGATCCTCTGTATTGTTTCTTTAGCCTCTATGTCATTTATTTCTGCTCTGATCTTTATTATTTCCTTCTTTCTACTACATTTGGGCTTTACTTGCTGTTCTTTTTCTAGTTCTTTTAGATGCAGGGGTAAGTTGTTTATTTGAGCTTTTTCTAGCTTCTTAAAGTGTGCCTATAATGCTATGAATTTCCCTCTCAGTACTAATTTTGCTGTTTCCCATAAATTTTGAGTTGTTGTATGCTCATTGTCATTTGTTTCTAGAAATTTTTTTATTTCTTCTCTGATCTCATTTTTAATCCATTCATTATTTAACAACCTGCTATTTAGTGTCCATGTGTTTGAGAATTTTTGAGCTTTTCTGTTGTGGTTCATTTCTAGTTTCATGCCGTTGTGATCGGAGAAAGTGCTTGATACGATTTCAATCTTCTTAAATTTGTGGAGAGCACTTTTGTGCCCTTACATGTGGTCTATTCTAGAGAATGTACCATGAGCACTTGAAAAGAATGTACAATATATTCTGCTGCTTTAGGTGAAAGGTTCTGAAGATATCTATTAAATCGTGTTGATCTAGTGTGTCCAATAAGTCTGCTGTTTCTTTGTTAATTTTCTTTCTTGAGGATCTATCTAGTGATGTTAGTGGAGTATTTAAACCCCCTACTATTATAGTATTGCTGTTGATCTTTCCCTTCAAATCCACCAAAGTCTACTTTACTTATTTAGGTGCTCCTATATTAGGTACATAGATATTTATAATAGTTATATCTTCCTGTTGGATTACTCCCTTTATCATTATGTAGTGGCCTCCTTTATCTCTTACTATATCCTTTGTTTTAAAGTCCAATTTGTCTGATATAAGTATTGCTACCCCAGCTTTTTTTTCATTTCCGTTTGCATGAAACGTTTTTCTCCATCCTTTTACCTTCAATCTATGTGTGTCTTTTGTTCTAAGGTATGTCTCTTGTAGACAACATATGTATGGGTCCTGTTTTTTTATCCACGCAGCTACCCTATGTCTTTTGATTGGATCATTTAATCCATTTACATTTAAGGTTATTATTGGTTATTATTGATATGTAGTTGTTTATTGCCATTTTCTTCTTTAAAGGTGTATTCCTTTTTTGCTATATTCTTTTCCCACTTTGATCTGTTTACAACAGGCCCCTTAACATTTCCTGCAGCATTGGTTTGGTTGTAATGAATTCCTTGAGTTGTTTTTTGTCTGGGAAGCTTTTTATTTCTCCTTCGATTTTAAACGATAGCCTTGCTGGATAAAGTAGTCTTGGTTGTAGGTTCTTGTTCCGTATTACTTTGAATATTTCTTGCCATTCCCTTCTGGTTTCAAGTGTTTCTGTTGAGAAGTCAGATGTCATCCTTATGGGGGCTCCTTTATAGGTGATAGCTTTTTTTTCTCTTGCAGCTTTTAATATTTTCTCTTTATCGCTTAGCTTTGGTATTTTAATTATTATGTGTCTTGGTGTAGGTTTCTTTCGGTTTCTCTTTAATGGAGTCCTCTGTGCTTCTTGAACTTGTGAGAGTTTGTCCTGCATTAATTTAGGGAAATTTTCAGCTATGATATAATTGAACAAAGTCTCTATCCCTTGTTCTTTTTCTTCTTCTTCAGGAACCCCTATGATGCAGATGTTATTTCTCTTCATGTTGTCACAGAGCTCTCTAAGAGTTTCCTCAGATTTTTTGAGTCTCTTTTCTTTTTTCTTTTCTGCTTTCATGCCTTCATTCCAGTTGTCCTCCAACTCGCTGATTCTATCCTCAGCACTATCTATCCTGTTTTTAATTTCCTCCATTGTGGTCTTTATTTCTGATATTGTATTTGTCATCTCCATCTAATTCTTTTTTATACTTACTATTTCTTTATTTAGGTGTTCATAATGACCATCCATTGTTGTTCTAAGATCCCTAAGCATCCTTACAATCATTATTTTGAACTCCGCATCTGGAAGTTTGATTATTTCCATATCACTCAGTTCATCTCCTGAAGGTATCTCTTGTGGTTTCATTTGGTTTGCACTTTTTTGTCTTCTCATTGTGTTTGGGTGTTTTATTTGTAGAGTTGGTTGAGTCTAGGCTTGGTGTTGTCTGTCTCCAGTTTTCAGTTGTGTTATTTCTAGGTCTTTTTGGGTTGGTATCAGCTATTATTTGTAATCCACTTTCGGATTTGGGCAGCTTTGAAGTCTTGATTTTTTTGTTTTCTTAACAGGTGATAGTCTTGTTTATTGATCACAGCAGGGGGCTTCCTTGAAAGTGTATCCTGGAATGCGAAGGGTGTAACCTGAGACTCTGAAGTCCTCTTTAGCCAACTAATCTCTCTGGGGGAAGGATGTTTTCTCAGCTTCAGTAGGGGGAGGTGTATCTCAGATCTACATGGAGACCTGAGTTACTGCCCCTCCTCCCCACTTCTTGTTTTCAGCTGTGTCTTGTTGCGCTGATTGGAGCTGGAGAGATGTCGGAGATCTCTGATCCAGAAGCAATTCAGTACTGTTTTGTGGAAGGTTCAGTCCCTCCCCCAGCTATGGCCACCTCCATCACAGATGAGTCAGCTTTTTTAGTTTGTTTCCTGCATTCTTTAGCCCCTCACAGTCTGTCCCTCTCCCTGTCCTTTCCACTTGGGAGATAAGCTGGTCTTTTCAACACACCTTGCTCCCTGGTCACCAGGCAAGTGGCTGTGAGTAGTATTTTCTGCTATTTTCCCTTGGGTGAGATCCCCTCTGGGCTCTCAGCCTCTCCGTCCCCTTTGTTCCTGTAAGCAGAGGAGATTCAGGTGCTCCTTACCAGGTTTGTTGTGGCTTCTTCTTTGCTCCTTGGTTTTTGAGAGCTTTGATTTTTGGTTCTTGTAGTCCAGAGTTGGTTTTTCATGCTGATTTTTCCTAAATTGATTTGTATTCCAGTTTGGTGGTGAAAGCTGGGCTTCTGTGCATCTGCCTACTCTGCTGCCATCTTCCCATCTCTAATTATTGTTTTCATGTTATAGAAGTCACTTGTCTATACATATCTCTTACTTAGAATTGGGCCCTGAACCTAGTTTTTTGATCACATGCCTGTTTCACTGCATCACACAACTTATTTTAAAAAATGCTGAGAATAGGAAAACTGGAGGCAGACAACACCAAGCCTAGACTCAACCAAATCTACAAATAAAACAAACAGAAAAAGAGAGGATGAGAAGACAAAGGAGTGCAATCCAAATGAAACCACAAGAGACACCTTCGAGAGATGAACTGAGTGATATGGAAATAATCAAACTTCCAGATGCGGAGTTCAAAATAATGATTGTAAGGATGCTTAGGGATCTTAGAACAACAATGGAGGGGCAGTTTGAAAACCTAAATAAAGAAATAGCAAGTATAAAAAAGAATCAGTTGGAGACGACAAATACAATATCAGAAATAAAGATCACAATGGAAGGAATTAAAAACAGGATAGATAGAGCAGAGGATTGAATCAGTGAGTTAGAGGACAACTGGAATGAAGGCATGAAGGCAGAGAAGAAAAGAGAAAAAAGACTCAAAAAGTCAGAGGAAACCCTTAGAGAGCTCTGTGACAACATGAAGAGAAATAACATCCGCATCATAGGGGTTCCTGAAGAAGAAGAAAAAGAACAAGGGATAGAGACTTTGTTCAATCATATCATAGCTGAAAACTTCCCTAAATTAATGCAAGAGAAACTCTCACAAATCCAAGAAGCACAGAGGACTCCATTAAAGAGAAACCGAAAGAAACCTACACCAAGACACATTATAATTAAAATACCAAAGCTAAGTGATAAAGAGAAAATATTAAAAGCTGCAAGAGAAAAAAAAGTTATCACCTACAAAGGAGCCCCCATAAGGATGACATCTGACTTTTCAACAGAAACACTTGAAGCCAGAAGGGAATGGCAAAAAATATTCAAAGTAATGCAGAACAAGAACCTACAACCAAGACTACTTTATCCAGCAAGGCTATCGTTTAAAATCGAAGGAGAAATAAAAAGCTTCCCAGACAAAAAACAACTCAAGGAATTCATTACAACCAAACCAATGCTGCAGGAAATATTAAGGGGCCTGGTGTAAACCGATCAAAGTGGGAAAAGAATACAGCAACAACAACAAAAAAAAGGAATACACCTTTAAAGAAGAAAATGGCAATAAACAACTACATATCAATAATAACCAATAATAACCTTAAATGTAAATGGATTAAATGATCCAATCAAAAGACATAGGGTAGCTGCGTGGATAAAAAAACAGGACCCATACATATGTTGTCTACAAGAGACATACCTTAGAACAAAAGACACACATAGATTGAAGGTAAAAGGATGGAGAAAAACGTTTCATGCAAACGGAAATGAAAAAAAAGCTGGGGTAGCAATACTTATATCAGACAAATTGGACTTTAAAACAAAGGATATAGTAAGAGATAAAGAAGGCCACTATATAATGATAAAGGGAGTAATCCAACAGGAAGATATAACTATTATAAATATCTATGCACCTAATATATGAGCACCTAAATATATAAAGCAGATTTTGATGGATTTAAAGGGCAATATCAACAGCAATACTATAATAGTAGGGGATTTCAATACCCCACTAACATCACTAGATAGATCCTCAAGAAAGAAAATTAACAAAGAAACAGCAGACTTATTGGACACACTAGATCAACTCGATTTAATAGATATCTTCAGAACCTTTCACCCTAAAGCAGCAGAATATATTGTACATTCTTTTCAAGTGCTCATGGTACATTCTCTAGGATAGACCACATGGTAGGGCATAAAAGTGCTCTCAACAAATTTAAGAAGACTGAAATCATATCAAGCACTTTCTCTGATCACAACGGCATGAAACTAGAAATGAACCACAACAGAAAAGCTCAAAAATTCTCAAACACATGGACACTAAATAGCAGGTTGTTAAATAATGAATGGATTAAGAATGAGATCAAAGAAGAAATAAAAAAATTCCTAGAAACGAATGACAATGAGCATACAACAACTCAAAATTTATGGGACACAGCGAAAGCAGTGCTGAGAGGGAAGTTCATAGCACTACAGGCACACTTTCAGAAGCTAGAAAAAGCTCAAATAAACAACTTAACCCTGCATCTAAAAGAACTAGAAAAAGAACAGCAAGTAAAGCCCAAATGTAGTAGAAAGAAGGAAATAATAAAGATCAGAGAAGAAATAAATGACATAGAGGCTAAAGAAACAATACAGAAGATCAATGAAACTAGGAGCTGGTTCTTTGAAAAGGTAAACAAGATTGATGAACCTTTAACTAGACTCACCAAGAAAAAGAGAGAGAGAACTCAAATAAATAAAATTAGAAATGAGAGAGGAGAAATAACAACTGACATAACAGAAATACAAAATATTATAAGAAAATACTATGAAGAACTGTATGCCAAAAAACTAGACAACCTAGATGAAATGGACAAATTCCTTGAAACATACAATCTTCCAAAAATCAATCTGGAAGAATCAGAAAACCTAAACAGACCGATTACAACAAAGGAGATCGAAACAGTTATCAAAAAATTCCCAACAAAGAAAAGTCCAGGGCCCGATGGCTTCACAACAGAATTCTACCAAATATTCAAAGAAGAACTAACTCCTATCCTTCTCAAACTATTTCAAAAAATTCAAGAAGGAAAACTTCCAAGCTCCTTTTATGAGGCGAGCATAATTCTGATTCCAAAACCAGGCAAAGACAACACAAAGAAAGAAAATTATAGGCCAATATCTCTGATGAATATAGATGCTAAAATCCTCAACAAAATATTAGCAAACCGGATCCAACAATATATGGAAAAAATCATACACCATGATCAAGTGGGATTTATTCTGGGGAGGCAAGGCTGGTACAATATTCGTAAATCAATCAATGTGATTCATCACATAAACAAAAGAAGGAGAAAAACCATATGGTAATTTCAATAGATGCAGAAAAAGCATTTGATAAAATTCAGCACCCATTCATGATCAAAACTCTCAGCAAAGTCGGAATACAGGGGACATACCTCAACATGATAAAAGCCATGTATGAGAAACCCACAGCCAACATCATACTCAATGGGCAAAAATTAAAAGCAATCTCCTTAAGATCAGGAACAAGGCAGGGGTGCCCCCTTTCAGCACTCTTATTTAACATGGTCCTGGAAGTCCTAGCCACAGCTATCAGACAAGAAGAAGAAATAAAAGGAATTCAAGTGGGAAAAGAAGAAGTAAAACTATCATTATTTGCAGATGATATGATATTGTATATAGAAAACCCTAAAGTCTCAGTCAAAAAGCTACTGGACCTGATAAATGAATTCAGCAAAGTGGCAGGATATAAAATCAATACTCAGAAATCAGAGGCATTTTTATACACCAACAATGAACAGTCAGAAATAGAAATTAAGGAAACAATTCCCTTCACAATTACAACCAAAAAAATAAAGTACCTAGGAATAAACTTAACCAAGGAGACTAAAGACTTGTATTCGGAAAATTACAAAGCATTGATAAAAGAAATCAAGGAAGATACAAACAAGTGGAAGCATATACCATGCTCATGGTTAGGAAGAATAAACATCATTAAAATGTTTATATTACCCAAAGCAATCTATAAATTCAATGCAATACCAATTAAAATACCAATGACATACTTCAAAGATATAGAACACATATTGCAAAAATTTATATGGAACCAAAAGATACACAAATAGCCTCAGCAATCTTAAAAAAGAAGAATAAAGTAGGAGGTA
This sequence comes from Saccopteryx bilineata, assembly GCF_036850765.1. Classification (NCBI taxonomy): domain Eukaryota; kingdom Metazoa; phylum Chordata; class Mammalia; order Chiroptera; family Emballonuridae; genus Saccopteryx; species Saccopteryx bilineata. The sequence continues at coordinate 262,148,413 of NC_089490.1, read as the reverse complement.
TCACACTTCCTGATATCAAGTTATACTACAAGGCCATTGTACTCAAAACAGCCTGGTACTGGCATAAGAACAGGCATATAGATCAATGGTACAGAACAGAGAACCCAGAAATAATACCCACAGTTCTATGGACAACTGATATTTGACAAAGGAGGCAAGGAAATACAATGGAGTATTGTTAAAGACAGCCTCTTTAACAAATGGTGTTGGGAAAATTGGACAGCTACCTGCAAAAAAATGAAACTAGATCACCAGCTTACACCACTAACAAAAATAAACTCAAAATGGATAAAAGACTTAAATGTAGGCCGTGAAACCATAAGCATCTTAGAAGAAAACATAGGCAGTAAGCTCTCCAACATCTCTCAGAGCAATATATTTGATGATTTATCTCCATGGGGAAGTGAAATAAAATACAGGATAAACAAATGGGACTATATCAAACTAAAAAGCTTTTGCACAGCTAAAGACAACAAGAATAGAATAAAAAGACAAACTACACAATGGGAGAACATATTTGACAATACGTCTGATAAGGGGTTAATAACCAAAATTTATAAAGAACTCGTAAATCTCAACACCAGGAAGACAAACAATCCAATCCAAAAATGGGCAAAAAAGATGAATAGACACTTCTCCAAAGAGGACATACAGATGGCCAATAGGCATATGAAGAAATGCTCAACATCACTAATCATTAGAGAAATGCAAATTAAAACCACAATGAGATATCACCTCACACCAGTTAGAATGGCGCTCATCAACAAAACAACACAGAATAAGTGCTGGCGAGGATGTGGAGAAAAGGGAAATCTCCTGCACTGCTGGTGGGAATGCAGACTGGTGCAGCCTCTGTGGAAAACAATATGGAGATTCCTCAAAAAACTGAAAATCAAACTGCCTTTTGACCCAGCTATCCCACTTTTAGGAATATACCCCAAGGACACCATAGAATGGCTCGAAAAGGAGAAATGCACCCCCATGTTTGTGGCAGCATTGTTCACAATAGTGAAGATCTGGAAACAACCCAAGTGTCCATCAGAGGACGAGTGGATTAAAAAGCTTTGGTACATATATACTATGGAGTACTACTCAGCCATAAGAAATGATGACATCGGATCCTTTACAATAACATGGATGGATCTTGATAACATTATACGGAGTGAAATAAGTAAATCAGAAAAAAAACTAAGAACTACATGAATCCATACACAGAAGGGACATAAAAATGAGACTCAGAGACATGAACAAGAATGTGATGGCAACAGGGGTGGGGGGTGGGGGGGATGGGATGAAGAAGGAGAGAGGGGTTGGGGGAGGGGAGGGGCACAAAGAAAACCAGATAGAAGGTGACAGAAGACAATTTAACTTTGGGGGAGGGGTATACAGCACAATCAAATGTCAAAATAATCTAGAGATGTTTTCTCCCAACATATGTACCCTGATTTATCAATGTCACTGCATTAAATTTATTAAATAAATTTTAAAAAATGCTGAGAATAAGGAGAAAAGCACTAGAATCAAGGACACCTAGAAGCCTTAGTTTAGCCTTTGCTGACAGGCAGATGGATAACATACTCTTTGAGGGAAGAGAAGATGAGCAAGAAGGAATGTTTTCACCTATGTGGTCAGCCAAAAGCTAAGCTGGACAGAGAACATTACTGAAATATTTCTGTAGATTTAAATACATTTGTTTTCAACCTATTCTTATTTGTCTTATTCAGTCACACAAGTATAAAAATAGTTTACATACCTGGTTGATGACAAGGATCTTATTTCTTTACTGGACCCTTGAGCGAGAGCAATTATCCCCATTAGTACCATTACTAAATATTTACCTGGGATCTTCTGAGTAGAAGGTGCTATGTATCATTTTATGGCTCAGCATCTCCTCTGTTGAGCGTAGGAAAAGAAAAAATAGTGGCCTTAAATATATTGCAAAACAAGGTGGTACACAAACAAGTGTTACTTCTTAATAGGCAATACTCAAATACCCATTTACTTATAAATACCTTTCCTTTGAATATTTGAGACCTCTGAAAACAGCCTCAGTGTTCAGCCAGCACCAGCTTCTACCAATGTGTAAATGTGAAAACTAAAGCAGAGAAAAGAGAAGTGATTTGCTCAGCGTTGCCCAATTGGCAACAGCCTCTCAGTTCTGAATAACATGGGTGTGAAGAGCAGATACATCTTGCAGACATTTTTCAACAAATTTCTGTACTATAAATCCATATGAAATTTGTCAGTTACTTCCCTGTGGAAAAATCAAGTCGAGTTGACTTGCTGCTTACGGGAATGTTTCCCCAGCATGGTGATGCAAAGCAATGTCCGTAGCTAGTCTTTGGGCTAGTTTTCCCTCTCTTAATTATGTCACAAAGCATCATTCATCCCACCTAAGAAGCCAGAAAACTCCTTCTAGGAGGAATAGCTTCTGAGCCATGGAGGCAATGCCTAATAATAATTGTATTTCCCCAAGGGGTAGAATTTTTCTCTTCTTCTCACAGAAACAGTTCAGGATTTGAGAGTTCTCATTACATCCAACTTGGTGGCTGGACGGGAGAGACCCTCTTGATGTTTTAAGTTCACATCAAGGACTCTTGTTGAATTTACCAGGGGACCCTGCTTTGTGGGTAATGTGCATCTGGAAAGTGGTAAAGTAGAGTTCTGTTTTCCAGTCTTCATTGTCTTTTGTATATATGTCCTGTAGGAAACCACAAAGCTTGAGGACGATGGCAGTGGTGCTGATAAGGACGAGGGTTGAGGCTTACTGGGCCAAGGAAGAATTTGTACTTTCTATATTCTGGTCATTCTGCCATCGCACTGTCTCAGGTGAGATTTCTAATGCATTTCTCTTTAGATGAAAATTGGGAAGCTTTCACTCTTGGGAGCTGCATTGGGAGAGGCCACTCAGAATGGAGACAACACTGGGTATGTAACTACAGAAAATACTTGCAGTCATGTGTTTTATTCATGAACATACACAAATGTGTATGCTTATATGTATGAGAACCATGTGTTTTATTATGGTTATTTATTTTTATTGTCTGGATTTTAATTTTTTTAATTAAATTTATTGTGGTGACATTGGTTAATAAAATTATATAGATATCAGGTATATAATTCTATAATAGATCATCTGCATATTGTATTGGGTGTTCATCACCCCAAGTCAAGTCTCTTTCATCACCATTTATCCCCCTTTTATCATCTTCTACCTCCCTCCAATCCCCTTCCCTCTTGTAATCCTGAGTGAATGAAACTCGTGCATGGCCAGATCTAGGTCTTGTGCTACTTTTCCAAATGCTTATCTTAAAAAGAGTTGATCTGTTGAGTTTAATGCAAACTCTTAATGTCCTCTCTTTAAGAGGAGATGCAGGTAGTGGCCCATGTTTACAAATAATTTCATTCTGAGTCAGTTTTGTGGAGAACCTACTGTGTGCTTCCCAAAGGGAGGTTCTACAGCTGAGTGCTCTATCCCAGAGAATCATATGGTCTCTATGGTCTGCTTAATAATTCCGCCTCAGGTTTACTACCAAAGTTTTATATATGTCACTTGTTTCCTACTTTATGCTGTTCCAAATTATAAACATGGCATGAGTAATTTCCCTTTCTCCTCTTCTTCTAAACCTTCTTTAACTTCTTTGGAATGCTTACAGACACATCTTGATGTTCTAAGGATCTGTCAATTGTGTGCCTCTTGGGATCAGACTGATTTTGACTATGAAAATTGGCATATTTGAGATCTCATGAAAAAAGGCTCCAAATCAGCATTCCAGACTTGAGAAATGCCATTCTATTTTTCCACTGAGTGAATGTGGGGCATGATGAGATAGAATTATGTTTAGACTGTGATTCTTTGATGCTGTCCATGAGCATTTTTAAAAATTTTACTTAAATCCTCACTGGCCTTACTCAAGTATGTTTCCCCCTGTGCACACCTGAAGCCTGTACCATTTCTTCATGATCATGCCCTTGGTACCAGGACCCTGGACTTTTCTGCTCAAATGGTCCTGAACCCACTTCCAGGACCTCCATGGTCCTCTCCTCCAGGCCTGTTTTCAGAAGGCAGACTGGGCCACTGGTGTATAAACTTCTAGGCCTGCGAGATGGTCCAATGGCTGTTGTGGATCGACCTGTATATGCAGTCGGGGTGTCCACATACATGTGGAGAAAGTTGCAGAAGAGAGCTGGGCTTGGGCAGGTAAGAGGATAGTCCTTAGGCCAGAGGCTGAAGTTGGTTGTCCCCTGGACATCATCTCATGTCATGTCTTGCTTCAAATTCTGAGAATTCTATTTTTGGGATTCTATTCTGGCCATCTGGGTTGTTGGAAAGTTATATCCATTAAGGTAAGAGAATAGAACAAATTTTAATTATAATCAAGAGTTTGCTTACCTGGGATATAGTTCAGATATATGGCATATGAGCCTCCATTTATACTGTTTCCCGAGGATCTGCAAATATTTAGTCAAAAATAGTTATGTGCAAAGTTAAATGGAGAAAATGTCGGGTCTATTGGTCATAATCTGTTTCTACCTCCAGCAATCTGTCACATCCCCCAGACAATAGCTGTCACTATGGCTCTGGGGCCTTCCCGTGGGAAACAGTTTCCTTCAAACTTCTTGAGAAGCATGAGTGGAGGAGCTTCTCTGCTGTCACAGTACAGGGCTTGTCTTTGCTCTAGTCTACCTAGAATCCCCTTTGTCCCCTAAATGTCATTCTCACTCTTCTCCACCTATCCAACCCTCCATTATTTGAATTCTATTTTTCATTCATGAAACTTTCCTTGATACTACAGATCCCCCTTCAGAAATGTGATGTTGTTACTCTTTGTAGCTGTGTGTTTCAACATGGCACTGCCCTTTTTTTCTGGGTATGGTGAATGCAGTTCTGATATAGGCCATTAGGTAAAAAGTGGCTCCTGGACTAGGGGTCATCATGGTCCATTACTCTAGGCTCTCCTGAAGGAGAGCTAACTGAGAACTTAGCATGGGTTCACATGCATGTGCTAAGTATAGCTACTCGATTTACAAATCTATTTAAAAGAGATATATTTATATATTAGAGCAAGGCTGATAGAAATGCATAAGTAGAGGTACAAAATAGATGCTTATTCACGATCATTATTGATTCCTTAATCAAATCATGATTTTCTTTTAGGCTTATTAGAATATTTTCTCTAATTCATCCACAATCACTTATGTGATGCAAAGGCTCTTTGGGGGAAATATTAGGAACCTGAGGATTTCAAGTAACCCTACAAGAGGCCAGAACCCTGTAGCTGTATCCTAATGAAAGAGACTTGCTTGCTTTAATGGTCATTTTTCTTTTCCAGCCGTGCGCCTGTGCTCTTCTCTCATCACCTCTCCTTTTCATGTTTGGAGATAAGCCAAAATCCACAGAACGCAAAGTAAACAAAGAATGTCCAGTTTGGAAGAAATTTTTTCCCCTTCGTTACCCCTTCTAACAGTGTCTTTTTTTCTAGTAAATTATTAAAGGTATATTGCTATCACTAATTTTTTATAGGTTTGCTTCTCTAATGACAATATATTCCTCTTCTGTGTGCACAAATTATTAAGTGGCTATGACAGAGCACATCTAAAAGAGGGTAAAAGATATCAAAGCTCTAAAACAAAGCTATAAAATTATTTTTTTGTAAAACTTCTATTGAGTAGATTTTCAATTTTATATAGTTTAATATCAATATTTTTACATTCTGTCTTTTACTGTCCTTTCCTAGTTTTACTTTTTCTTTCAACAAATTTATATATGTTAAGCATCTATTATGTTAGTCTGTGCTCTAGGTGCTAAGGATATATGGTGAATATACAGACAAAAATTACTGCTCTCATAAAGTTTCCATTTTAGGGAACACAGACAGTAAAAAAAAATAAGTAAAATACCTGCTTTGTTAGATGTTTATAAGTATTTAGATAAAAACAAAACAGGGAGCACATCTAGGAATTACTGAAGAGAGAGTAGGGTGTTGCAGTTTAAATCGGATGGTCAGGAAGATCCTACAGTAAAGGTATTTGAGCAGAGATTGATGGAGGTGAGGGAGCGAGACATGTGGACCTGGGAGAACAGGCATACAAAATAACAAGCTAAAAGTCCTTGAGGAAGCAGGGAGGAAGCAGGGAGGAAGCTGGTGGTTTACAGCAGCGAGTAATGAGGTGAGGCTGGGGTGCCCAGTGGGGGCAGGTTTGTGTGGAGCTTGGTAGGTCACCTTGGCTGTCACACCACTGAGATGGGAGCCATCAAAAGGGTATGAGAAGAAGAATGATAGACCTGACTTACGTTTTCAGAGGGTCGCTATCGCTGCTCATGGGAAGGTGTCCAGATAGAGCAGGAAAAGAAGCCAGTCCGGTCAGGAGGCTGCTGCTATAATGCAGGTGGGGAGTGATGGCTTAGGCCAGAGTGGCCATGGTGCAGAGAGTGAGAAAAGATTGAAATTATCTATCTAAGTGTGTCTATATGTATATTTTTTATAATAGGTTTATTGAGATATACTCTCCAATTCACCCATTTAAAGTATATCTCAATGACTTTTAATATAGTCATGGATTTGTACAATTATTACAACTAATTTTAGACCATTTTCATCATTCCAAAATGAAACCTAGTACCCCCAAGTGATTGCCCCTGCATCCCCTCATTCCCTTCAGCCCTGGTAGCCACTGATGTTCTGCCTTTATATGTTATGCCTATTCTGGACAATTCATATAACTGGAATCACACAACATGCAGCCCTTTGTGGGTCTTTTTCACTTAACAGAATTTCAGTCAGAATATATTTTGAAAATAGCTCTGAGAGAATTTGTTGACTGGTTGGGTGTTTGGTGTCAGGAAAAAAGAGAATAATGAATGATTCCAATGTTTTTATTTGAGCAACTGAGAAGAAAAACTGTAGGAGGTGTAGATTGAGGGACTGTCAAGAGTTTATATTTAAACATGCTAATTTGAGATGCCTATTTGATATTTACATCAAGGAAGTAAATTGGCATTTGATACATTATTTAGTAGTTCGATGAGGAGGTCTAGCTAAAGAGAAGAATTTAGGAGTCATCAGCATATATTTGTAAATTTTCTCCTAGTGAGGCTCTTCACTCCTGGAGGTCAGAGACCATTTGATAAACAGGTGCCCTCTAAGTTATGGGGATCTCCCTTACAGATATCTCATGTTCACATTAATAAATTGCTGCATAGAAGTTGGTCCAATCTCTCCTTCTTCCAATCTTTCAAATCAGATGTCAGGCTCCACATGAAGAAAAGTTTTGAACAGTCTTTTAAGCTATCATGCCTACTTCCAAAACAGCAGAGGCGCTCAATCTGCAACTGCCTTCCCTGGCCCGTCCTTGGCACCTTTTTCTCTCTACATGGAACTCTCCCAACAGCTGGCTCTTTTTCTGTCTTTGTCTCATTCTTAGTATTTTTTTTTTTTTTGTATTTTTCTTAAGCTGGAAACGGGGAGAGACAGTCAGTCATACTCCCGCATACGCCCGACCGGGATCCACCCGGCACGCCCACCAGGGGGCGATGCTCTGCCCACCAGGGGGCGATGCTCTGCCCCTCCGGGGCATCGCTCTGTTGCAACCAGAGCCACTCTAGCACCTGAGGCAGAGGCCAAGGAGTCATCCCCAGTGCCCGGGCCATCCTTGCTCCCATGGAGCCTCTCTGCGGGAGGGGAAGAGAGAGACAGAGAGGAAGGAGAGGGGGAGGGGTGGAGAAGCAGATGGGTGCCTCTCCTGTGTGCCCTGGCCGGGAATTGAACCCAGGACTTCTGCATGCCAGGCCGACGCTCTACCATCATTCTTAGTATTTGATGTACAGTTCCGTCTTCTCAACTTCATTCAACCTTGGGTTGTCAGATCAGCCATTCCACCTCTCTACCTCATTATCTTCCTGTAGAACAACCTGAGGAATGCTTCTCTCTATTCAACCTGCCCATGACTATCTTGCCCATTGCTCTTTAAAGGAGTTTCTCAATCTTGGCACTATTGACATTTTGGGCCACATGAGTCTTTGTTATTAGGACCTGTCCTGTGCACTGTAGAATGTTTAGCACCAAACCTGGCTCCTACCCACCAGATGTCTGTAGTACTCTGTGGGGCAGCTGTGTTAGGCTTGCTTGTGGGTTTACTGGCTACAAGCACTTTGCTTTGATTAGTGCATGAACACGTGGCAGAGGCACGTGTCCATAGCCTATATAAGGCTATGGGTGCTTGTGCTTGAGAGAGATGAGAGATGGGGGATTGTGGATGGTGGGTTGCCTGCCTGTCAGCCACTGTGAGGGGCCATTTTGCTGCTTGTTTGCTTGAGAGACAGTTTCCCCTGACTGTGTGATTGTCTGCTGTTGTGAGACTTTATTAAACAGAATGGCCCTAATGCTTTCTGGCTTTGTAGTTTTTCTACCATCTGCCTGAATCCAATGTGGACCTGCCTGGCCTCAGCCACTGGCATTACATACTCCTCCACCATCTGTGAAACACAAAAATGTCTCTAGACGGTGCCCCATGTCCCTTAGGGTGCCAAGTTAATTCCCCTACCACCATTTAAAAAACATCGTCTAAGGGAAAATGCAGTAACTGTGACTGGAAGGCCAGGCTAAACTTTGATTATTTTATATCTGCTCATAAGCTGTCCTTCACTCATATATATACCCAACCTTTAATTTCTCCTACACTGGACTCACTAGGCTGTGACCACTTTTATTTTATTTTTTTCTTTCTTTTAACCTTTCCCTTTTTCCCTCCCTCTTCTTTAGTTCACCTAAAAAGTCATCTATCAGCCACTGAATGATAATGCTTATGGAAAATAAGTATAAAAATGAAAGCATATCTACATGTTTTGAAAGAAAAAGGACAATCAAAAGTTTCGATAAAAATAAAGTTGCCCTGAAAAATTAATGCTATTCATCTTCAAAGCTGTTATAAATATACAAAAGTCAGAATCTGGAATATCATCCATTTCCACCTCTTAATAATCTTCTGATTCAAACTATTCCTTAAGCACCAACATCAAATTCAATAAAATTCCATGTGGGATTTGATTAGTAGTATTGTAAGAGTACGGTTTCCTCTTCTTGGGGCCCAGCGTGGCAACAGAGGGAACTGAGGGGATTGTTCTGGGATAATGCACTTGAAGTTCTAATAAGTGACAGTGAAATGGACACAACTTCTAAGCTGGTGACAGCTTAGAGTCAGTGCACAGACGCAAGCGGTGAATCTTGTTGAATCAAAGGGTATTCCAATGTGGCCTTAAAACAATGTTGTTTCTAGCTCACGGGAAGGAGAATTGAGATGAACAGTGTTGAGAATGAATCCTGGCATCACCCAGCAGGATCCATTATATTTCCCAATAAGTGCTGCTTTGCTAGGTATCGTGAGGAGTTAAAACAGCAATCATAGTCTATAGGTAATGTTCTGTCTATAGAGGCAGGCAAGGAACATAGGAAAATGTACAGAAAATGCAAATATGTGTACCCGCATCTACATTGCCATCATCCTGAGAGCTAAATAATTGTTGCTGGTGGAAACAGAATGAATAACGAGAACCAAGTGGGTTCAGTCAATAACCACCCAGAATAAATTGCTAATCAGAAGTGGGATTAGCACAGGCTGATAAATAACAAGGTTACTTGATCTGAAGAAGGAATCTGCTTCCCCTCATGTCGGTAATTATATCAATACAGAGAAAGACAACTTGGCTTTCACTTCTTTACAGCCAGAGGATGTTGTAAATCAATTACACATTCGCAGGCACCCTCTCCTGCAGTCGCCTGCCTGGCGCGGAAGAAGCAGCAGCTGAGCCCAGTTTGCATTGCTCCAGCAGTTTAATGATCGTCTTTGTAGGTCGCATGTCTCTGCACAGAACGCCTGGGCTCGAGTCCAAGTGCAGCAGCGCTTTCAGACTTCACCGTGCACTCTGATTACCTGGGGGTCTTTTAAAATGCAGATTCTGATTCAGTAGGTTGGGGGAAGGGCTTCCAATTGTTTCTAACATGCTCCCAGGTGATGCTGACATTGCTGCTCCGTGGAACACACTTTGAATAGAAGACCAGTGGGGAGAAGGAGAGTCCCTCCATGAGAGTGAGAGCTGGAAATTTGGAAATAAAAGGAAGAAATGTGTGGATTTACTCTTTCTCTTCGGTCCCTTTTGTTTTGAAAATTTCTCTCCCCTCCCCTCAGGCGGTGGACTTCTTGCCTCCCACCCTCACCCCTGTTTGCACACTAGGGCAAGAGATCCGGACTCAGCTGCTGTGACCTGGGGTCCGGGCATTGGGGCCTCTTACTGCTACCAATTCATTGTCACATGCAGGTCGATTTGAGAGACGTTGCTTTATTATCTTTGAAAAACAACTTATCTTTGAACCTGTCTTAATTCAACACATAGAATTGCTATATGCAATTATTTTTATTGATAAGCGACATCTAATGGGTAATAAAGTTTAACGTTGCCCCATTGTGGATATTCCAGGAGAAGCCAAGGGATGTTATTGCTGGTTGCCTGGATGCCTAGGCCTCCTGACGACCGCTTTCCTGTCCATCCTCACACCCCAGCCGGTTCCATAGGGTCTCGGTCACATCACCATGAGCTTGCTCCAGGCGCGCAGTGCTAGGTCCTGTCCCAGGCCTGCTGAACCAGAGTCTGCATTTTAACAAGACCCACGCTCACGGCTGAGCACAGCACTCTGGGAGGCCCACCTCCGCCCTCTGCGCACTGGCTCAGGGCTCCCGGGTCTATTGCGATGGCCGAGCCTGCTTTCCATTCATTGTGTTCCTCTCCTTGCGCACATGGCCGTTTTCAGTTAGATGCTGCTGTCACAGCTTTCACCTGGCATTTGTGTGTAGAAACATTTCTCTTAGGTAATCAAATTCTGGCTGAATGAATTTGCTTTTGAGTCTGCCCTGCTTCTCGAAGACCGGCAGGTGTGTGTGTGTGTGTGTGTGTGTGTGTGTGTGTGCGCGCGCACGCGCGCCAACCTTCGCTCTTGGTGGTTTGAGCATCTCTCTTTCTAGTTGTAAGGCCTCTGCTTGGAGATGGCCTCATAATCACAGTGCTCTCGGCCTGTTGGGCTCCTTTCTGGAACATCCTCTTGACAGCTCAGGCTTCATAAACGTCCCCCCTGATGAATGGAAGTATCTGTACTCAAAAATGAACACGCCAAAGGCAGTCAGACTATTTCCCCCCGCAGCTTCCTGTCATTTGTGGTGTTCTCTTCATAAACCACAGGGTTTGGCCCTGACTAGCGGCTGTTTATAGAGCTCCGGCGGTAATGAAGTCAAATTGGATATACTCTCTTAGTATGGTGAGGAAATATACTGACATCCATTATGTACAAGCTGGTGGTGGCGGGGGTGGGGGTGGGGGAGCCATTCTTGTCAGTTTTGATACATGTTCAAGCTTGGGAACATATGAAGGAAGGAAAATGTCTGTGGAGGAACATGGCGCTACCTCAGAAGTAGAAGTGCCTTTGGAACCACATGGCATTGAGGTTGGGAAGGGAGGGGAGGAGAGGGGAGGGGAGGAGAGGGGAGGGGAAGGGAGGAGAGGGGAGGAGAGGGGAGGAGAGGGGAGGGGAGGGGAGGGCAGGGGAGGGGAGGGGAGGAGAGGGGAGGAGAGGACAGGAGAGGGGAGGAGAGGACAGCTCTCTGTGGCTGAGTGCGAGGAGCTCACTCTCTGGAGAGTCCTGGCTGGATGGGAGAGTTAGTGGGTCGTATGAACATCTATCGGTGTGAACAAGGCAGAGACATCCACTGTACAAGGTGCTATTGCTGCACCTCCCACCATGGTCAGCTCTATCACATACCTCTTTTGTTTTGCTTTTTCATAAAACCTATCCCATCCTGAAGTGATCCTATTTATTTATTTTGTTACTTGCTTATTGTTTGTCTTCTGCCCTAGAATTTCAGCTCTAGGAATGCTAACCCTTTAGTGCTTAGTACTGTGGCTAGAAAATATTAGGAGTTGTATCAGTTTCCTGTGGCTGCTTTTACAAGTGATCACAAACGGAGTGGCTCAAAACAATAGAAATTTACTCTCACCATTCAGGAGTGCAGAAGTCAGAAATCAAGGTGTTGGCAGGTTGGTTCCTTCATCCTCACTTTGCCTTCTTTATCTCTGTGTGTCCTCTCCACTTTGTATAAGGGTGATGGCTGCTGGCTTTAGGGTCTGCCTATGCCATTATGACCTTATCTTAACCAATTGCACCTGCAAAGAATCAATTTCCAAATAAGATCACATTCTGAGGTGCTGGGTGCACGTGCAGTTTGAGGGACACTGTTCAACCCACAACAAGTACTCAACAAACATTGTTGAATAAATGAGCCAAATAAGATTTCATTTGACCTTAAGGTTGAAGCCCTTGAAGAAACAGAAGATAAAAAGAAAGGGAGGGTTACCTTTGGTTCTAAATCATCTAGGGGCAGCTCAATCTGTCAGCTGAGTACACAACCCTGTTGTTCTCAGGAGTACTCCCATAGGAAGACATTTGGGAGGGAACATTTTTTTTTTTTTTTTACCATGAGAAGGTTGGTGGATTCCTAGGCAGAGGCAGCCGTGACGTTAGCAGGGCTCTGAGACTAAGCTCTTCAGGTGTAACTGGGGGCCTCTGACACTCGTCCCAGTGCTGGGCCTCCCTGGATGCAGAGTTGATGCCCCCTCCAGGGGGCACCAGCAAGGAGGGATTTTGAAGAAAATCAGAACATCAAGGGAAAGTATTTGAATTAAAAAAAATTGTTTTAAAAATCATCATCATGAGAAAAATAAAATTTAGTTGGATTTTCTTATATTATGGTTAAGGGTTGTTGTAATTTTGCATTTTATGAGGGCCAGGGGTACTATAATGTGCCTAATACTCTCCAGTGGTTTTAATTGAGGCCTGATTAAACCCCAATGGCTCTGACACCTTTATCAGAGTAAAGTGGGGGCAGGAGAGAGAGCTGCTCTTTCCAGGCTGTTGGCAGTTTCTGTTTAGTTAGTTTCAGGAGACCCCTCGAATCTGTACATTGGTTTGTGTAAAATAGAACCCAAATCGGGATCAGGACACTGAGGCTCTGCCTGATAATATGAAAGTCACTTTCTTGAGGTCAGAATTGAATCTCTGAAGGATGTTTGCCCTGACCAAGGGCAAAGAGAGAACGGTTCCAGTGGACTTACCCAGGGGTCCTGCGTTGCTTGAGGTCTGGTCAGAGTAAAATAGTACCTCCTTCCCTTCTCCCCTACATTTTGGCAGTCTGGGAAGACTGAGAGGCAAGTTGGTCAGGCCACCATTAGGTCTGTGGATCCTTGGGTGGATGAAGTCCAATAGCCTGATTTTCTATAATGTTATTCCCGTGAGCATCTCCTAGCCTGTTTATTGTGAGACATTATATCCTGGCCTCAGACATTTTTTTTTTTTTCTCATTTTTTCATTTTTTTTTCTGAAGCTGGAAACGGGAGAGACAGTCAGACAGATTCCCGCATGCGCCCGACCGGGATCCACCCGGCACGCCCACCAGGGGCGACGCTCTGCCCACCAGGGGGCGATGCTCTGCCCATCCTGGGCGTCGCCATATTGCGACCAGAGCCACTCTAGCGCCTGAGGCAGAGGCCACAGAGCCATCCCCAGCGCCCGGGCCATCTCTGCTCCAATGGAGCCTTGGCTGCGGGAGGGGAAGAGAGAGACAGAGAGGAAAGCGCGGCGGAGGGGTGGAGAAGCAAATGGGCGCTTCTCCTGTGTGCCCCGGCCGGGAATCGAACCCGGGTCCTCCGCACGCTAGGCCGATGGCCTCAGACATTTTTGAGGGTGTCAATGCTCAGAGAGAAATAGTTCAGGAAAAAAAAGACAGCAGCCCCGACAACTATTTCTGAGCTACCAAGTAATGACCCGCAGAAGAGACAAGTTGCTGAGGAAAAGATGGCTGATCGAGGTGGTAGATAACAGCAGGAAGGACTTTTGTATGTGAAAATATCTCTATAAAGATTCAGCAGTAGTTAAGGGAGAAAAATTCCCCAAAGATGGGGCTTTCTGAAGTTCTGCAGAATGGGTTTGCAGACTACTGGTGTTAAAGGCAAGAATGACTTGCCCTGGTCAGAAAGCTCAGATGGTTTGAGCATTGTCCTGATAATCTCAGTTGGCGGATTCAATTCCTGGTCAGGGCACATAAAAAATCAACCAATGGATGCATAAATAAGTGGAACATCAAATCAATGTATTTTTCTCTCTATTTTTGTCTTTCTGTCTTCCTCCCCACCCCCCAAATAAATTAAAAAAAAAAAAGGCAAGAATGACTCAAGGCAAGTAGAGAGTTGGGAAACCTGGATTATGCACACTCTTATTCATATTCTTTCAGAGTTGCTGGCTTTTAACTTTTGATATATTCTGATTCAAATTGTGTGCTGTTGTTGCATCTTTCATCACTTGCCATTATTCATCGACCACGGCTAATTTGCGTCTGCCATTGATCTGCGTGTTGCTTCTGAAGTGCCACATCAACACTCACTGCGCCGGCAGAGTGTGGTCGAGCTGCTGAGGTCTGGCAGCCAGCTTAAGCGACACCGTGTGTGGGACTCGTGTGGGCCTGGGGCTTTGCCAGGTCCTGAAAGGCAGTCAGTAAGTTCACTCACAAAAGGACCGGTTGTGGTTAAGACATTGCATGGAAGATTTTTAAGCATGTGAAAATTTTAAAGTGTCCCTTAATTCCAAGTAACTGTATTTGTTTTTATGTAAATACCTGACAATGTCCTGTTGAGTGGACTCTGGAAATGAATGTTTCAAAACATATGTCCTCTTAGAAAATAACTGGAAATTTGCACACATTTGCACTGCATGATCGTCGTAGTTATGAGCAAAGTGGAACCATGGTCCACTGTAATGACTGATCTGTGCCCTCCTTGTAATGTGAGAAGGTTTGCTGTGTTGCACAGTGAGGGATGCTAGTGTGGGTTGAGGCCCCTGCACATTCAAAGGGGCATCTGTGGGCACCTAGTGCATCTCAAGGACCCCTTCTGCTTCAGAGTCAGTGACATCTTCTGCCCCCCACCCCCTTAGAAGGTTGGGTTTGAACTTTTTATGAGCTCTGATAACAGCTGGGGATTCCTTCCCACTCTGTTTTCCTACCACCCACAGCCTCCCAAGGGGCAGGATAAAAGGGAATGTCATAGCTTTTCCTTTTTTCTCTGGCTTTGATTTCCTCCTCTTCCTCTGTGTTCCTAAAACTTTAAAAAAAAAAAAAGGAAGAAAATAAATAAAACATGCTTCATCCTCATTCTAAGTCTTGCTCTCCTTTCTGTTGATTCTCTGTGACCCCCAACATCTGAATGATCTCCCAAAGGAAAGGAGCAGAAAGCTGTGGAAGTAAAGCTCAACTTGATAGGTCAGTTGCTCTCAGCACTTCCACTGACTTCCTTTCAGCCACATCTAGTTGCAAGACAGGCTGGAAGAGGGAGTCTCTAGCAGACAGCCAGGTGTTCAGTTAAAACTAAGGGGCTCTACTATCAGATGAAGGGGGTGGAGAATGATGTGAGGGCACAGATATTGGCCATACCACTCATGCTGTTGAACTTTTTATAAAAAATGACTGAAGAATGGGTAAAGTAGACTAGAATATAAGTTGCTAATGGGAAAGAGAAAGGTTTTCCCTGATAAGCTGTGTCAGCAGTCTAAATATGTTAGTCACCCAATCATGCTCTATAAATATACAGACCCTAGAACTGCTACTCAGCAGGTTTTATGGAGATCACAAGGAATTAAACTTCATAGGCATTGATGCCAAAAAGACAAGGTTTCCACCCAGCTCTCCCTCTCACTTGCTCTGTTAGAATTTAGCAAGTGACTTAACTTCCCTGGACTCAGATTTCCAAATCTGTTACGTGGGGTTAATAATGATACCTACTTTATTGTGATGGTTATAGATGGTACATAAGAATTGATTCTTATGATGCTTGGCAGAAGGTGAACTCTCAGGAAATCTTGGTTGGTATTGTTTCCCATAGGGTAGAAATTGTTTTGGAAGTTGTATGTGATGTCCCTAAATTAGAACTCCATAAATGGAAATAGCACTCACAATCATGCCCAAGATGGAATGGCGTAGGGATGCAGCAGCTCTGTGATGAGGAGCATCGGGAGCTCCGTGTGGAGCCTGAAGGAAGGACCTTTTGGGGGGTTGGGTGTTTCCAGAAGGAAAGCCTGAAGACAAGGATTTGGGAGGTAGTCCCAGGAAATACTAGCACTAAAGTAGGGAAGAGAGATGGGGAAGGGAAGCAAGCTGATGTTGGCATTATTGAGCAGGTTACTGCCATGCACAGCCCGAGCTCAGTCCTGCTGGTCGTCTGCTCAGTCCTCCTGCTGCTCAGGCCTCTGGGAGAGAGTGCAGAATGTCTTAGGCTATCTCACCCAAGAGCTAGCAATTCACTAACTTCTACCAGTTATGTGTAGAGGTCTCCTGCAGGGAGTACTAACTCCCTAGCATTTCTGCCATCCAGCTCAGTAGGCCAAAGAAAGCCCTCAGGCAAGAAAGCATAGGTACATGCAGGTGGAAGCCATTGAGTTGGTTGGTGTGGAGGAGATATTAGTGAGGTACCCATAGGCTGGCCTCCGCTACACCGGGTGGCCGCATCCAGGACATAGATCTCCACCTGTAGTCTGGGGGCGTGGCACCTATCCAGGAGGTGGAGAATGCCTGTGCTACTGCATTTTCCAGCTGTGCTGTGACCCTGTGAATCTGAGGATAATTGGATCATTTGCAGTGTTTAATCACAACCAGATTTTTTTTTGGTAAGCACTATGAATCAATGCCCAAGGCCTTTTATGTTTTCTGAAATACAGGTTGATGAGGTGAGTGGCCTTGTATCTCATGGATCAAGATAATTTGGTAGTTTATCTTGTAGTCTAAAGGTAACATTCTTACTCTGCTTAATCATAATTATGCTCATAATGAACTGAATGTTCTTGTGGTACCAGGAACTGTGCTAACCACATTACTACATGACCTCATTTAATGCTCATGACTTCCCCATCGTACGTGCATTATTCCCAGTTTTGCAGAGGAGGAGTGAGGCTTAAGGGCTGGAACAGTACATCAGGTGATTGCTGCTTTGCTTTTAGGAAGCAATGAATGCTTATGCTATGAGTGTACTGAGGACTCTGGAAGAGTTTGGGCAATTTTGCTTACACTTCCCAGAAGAAAGATGTCACGCCCACCCACATCAAGACCTCCATCTCGTTGTTGTAGACCACTTTCTTAATTTTGTGTCATTGTCTCTTTCTGTCTTTTTTTTTTTTTTTATGCTTTTCAAATTTCCTAAGCCTGGCAAAAGAGAGAAGATCACTGGAGGTAAGCTTGTCAAAGTCTGACGTACGTGGTGGGAACGAGAGCAGAAAGAAGCGGTATTTCAGACGAATGCTTCAACCAAACGGTGCCCATCTTAATGTGCAGCGGTCATAAGACAAGCTCTATGACTTGTACACTGAGTGCTCTTTGTAGAAGGCCAGCCTTTCAATTTATTTTAAAAATAAATCTAGTACTTTCAAAAGGTCCTCTTCCTGTTGAATACAAGCAGAGAGTGCACATTGATAACGGCTTTCTGGTCCCTGCATTAACTCTGCCAGAGCTGGCCCACTGGGGTTGCAGCTAAGTAGCTGTGATGTGTTTTACAATCTTGGCCCTTTTTCTAGGTTGCCATTATGAGTGCCAGTGGGAGGAGCACATTGTGTTATGTGGACATATTTTCAGTCTGTTACCTCAACATTTCACGCCTTTTATGCAGACTGGTAAATAGCCCTCCCATGGTAATGAACTCTAATTAGTCACCAAGGAGGAGAAAAAATAATGGAGCCAGTTATGTAGACGTGCAGAGCTCCACTCCCTGCAGCCCCTCCGCACGCTCCGGTCCTTCAAAAGAGTCTGCCATCAGGATGCATCATTTCTAAGTGAGAAGTCAGACTGAATTTGCACTGGGCAGCTCCAGTGAGGCAATATCGGTAAGACTCCTGGGATGTCCTGGGAGATGCTTGTTAGCAACTGGATACTCCCTGTGGTTTCTCTCCCATAAATGTGCACAGCATGCTGGCACGAGGAGAGTAACCTTCTTTAGAGGTGTGAAAATGCATTAACCTGTGCTATTATTTTGAAATCATGACTAAGGCTAGAGTGAGCAGTGTGGAGTGAATGCACACAGGCCGGTCTGACTGTTAACTGCTTTTGTAACCTCTTCTTTTCTCCCTGTTTTTGAAAGCGCCCTTGTAACTGCTTCTTTTTAAAGGCTCTATATAGAGTAAAATTTATATAGCAGTTCATATATGAACATATATACATTTAAAATTTTTGAGTGGTGATATAGGTCAGAATAAAGCACCAACTGTTAAAATTTTTTTTAGAATTGTGTTTATTTGTTTATTAACCATTACTTGAGCAGTGACTGTGCTGGTCCTGTTCTTAAATACAAGTACATAAAGACAAAAAAGAAATGATTCTTACCCTCAAGAAACTCAGAACATTACTCATAATATAAATTGTTATCATATTGCATGACTTCTTGGGTGTAAATGTAAATAAGGAATGAAGGGACAGCTTATAATTTATACAACTTATCCAGATTTAATGATAGCTCCTTCAAAAGCAGAAATTGTACATAAGGTCTTTTAATAGCATATGTGCTTGCTTTGCATGATAATGATATTAAAGAGAGACAATGTTTTTATCATAGATGTCAGTATTCAAACTCTAAATCACTCTGCTATCAGCCTGCAGCATAGAATTTGATTGTATATTTTATTGCATCCAGGGAAATTTCAAAAGCCTAAGACGCTAGTGTGTGTTACTGCTAGCAGCCTGCAGACTGGCCTGGACTGCCTTAACTCGTTCCTTTTGACATTCTTCGCAAGGAGAGAGGTGCCTCTCCTGTCTAAGGTTAATTCCTGTGTCTTTCCTCTGAGTCCTGTCCCTTGCTACCTCTCTGAGGTGTCTATCTTGAGTCCTGCTTCTGCGGAAACACCCTTGCTAATGAGGTAAATTCCATCAAGATGTCAAAGGGTTCTAAATTCTCCATATTAAGACATCTCCTTCCTGAACCCATGCTCCCTCCTGTAACTGCCCTACAGATTCCCTTGTCTTTATCAGCAACCTTCTAGAATGAGTCAGCTATACAGATCTTCTCCCATTTCCACACACCATCACCCACTAAAAAGATTTTCATCAACTTGCTAATGACCTTTTTGCTGCAACGCTAATGAATAGTTTTCATTTTGATTTACTTTTTTTCTCTGAACCATTTACTGTTGGTCGCTCTTAACCCTTCATAATTAACTTAAAAATATGCAAATATAATACACAAGGTAAAATATTCCATCAGTACTGGGGGTACACTAAGTGGTAATTAACAGTCCCCTTCTCCTCTCTGATTTGCTAGTCTCACTTTCTTAAGGACCTCTTTTGACAGTTTCTTGAGTCTCCTAGAAATAACTCAGATTCAACATGACAAAAATGTGGTGAGATCATACCACACATACTGTTCTTCAATCTGCTTTTTTTACGTAATGTATTTTCAACATCTTTACATATTGGCACGCACAGTTCAATTTTTGATAACTGCAGCATGGTATTGTAAAGTCCCTCCATCTGAAAAGAACCTGTTCTCCAGACCATAGCCATGCTTACCCCTCTTCCATAATAAGGTGACCAATCGTCCTCCTTTAGGGAGGACAGCCCTTTTTGTAAGTTCTGTCCTCCCTCAAAAGTGTCCTCCTGCATGTCCTCCTTTTGATATTGGAAGACTAATCTGTAAATGTCCATATTTGATAGATGCGGAGTTGATCCATTTTGTGTGATGTAACATATTTGTATCTGACATGATGATTTGTCAAGCATCAGTACAGTGCAGCAAGACACATTATGAGATGCATGCGCTCCACACGGGAGACTTTAGAGAGCATGCAATATACTGAGCGCGCAAATAGCTTTGTGTGCTTCTTACTAAAAAATGACACGGCACATATGACATTGTAGACTCATGATTATTTCTTTCTTAGTGAATATTCAATCATAGACAGGTAAGCACAATTCACGTTTTATTATCTGTTTAATAATTTCCAAATATGTATAATGTTATTTACAACTATTTTCACAAAATTCAAGTTTTAAAGTGGAAATCGAACCTCAAACCATATCTATTAATAATGCATTTTAATTAAATAGTTGCATAAAACAGACATTTTTTAATTAAAAAATGACAAATACACCTGAATACCACTCCAAATTAGTGGTTTTGTTTGATTTAGTTTTGTTAATTTAGCTTCCAAAAAATTCACCTACCACAATGTAATGTTTTCAGTTCCTAATGTGCTTGCATCATTCATGTAACTCTATATTTTATTTTTAATTTTAAAGTTCATTTAAAGGATGGAAAAATAAAAAAAGAGAAAATGCCGTTTCAACGATAAATTGAAAAAGGAATTTCCATTCCTCATCTCAAAGAAAGATACCATTGTTTTCTGCAATATTTGCAGTGGAGACTTTTGTATTGCAGTTGGGGGCAGGGCAGTGATAACAAAACACTTGACCACCAACAAACATAAGTAGTCATTAGATGCATCAGCTTCCAGTTGTAAAGTAACAAGTCTTTTTAAAACTTCAAATTATTGTGAAGATGAAAAACAGTTGGCTGCAATGGAGGGAACATTTGCATTTCATACTATAATTCATAATCAAAGTTTGTGTAGTATGGATTGTACAACTAAATTATTGAAAGAATTTCACAATGCAAAATTTTCATGTGCCCTGGCTAGTGTGAGGCTGTTTTGAAATCAGTATTTAAAAATTACTGTGATAGCCTGACCAGGTGGTGGTGCAGTGGACAGGGCGACGGCCTGGGATGTGGAGGACCCAGGTTCGAGACCCTGAGGTCGCCAGCTTGAGTGTGGGCTCATCTGATTTGAGCAAGGCTCACCAGCTTGAGCCCAAGGTCACTGGCTCGAGCAAGGGGTCACTCAATCTGCTTTAGCAAGGCATATATGAGAAATCAATCAATGAACAACTAAGGAGCCACAACAAAGAATTGATGTTTCTCATCTCTCTCCCTTCCTGTCTGTCTATCCCTATCTGTCCCTCTCTCTGACTCTCTTTGTCTCTACCACAAAAAAAAAAAAAAAAAAAAAAAAAAAATTACTGTGACAAAATACAGAGGACTTGGAAACTGCAGAATTTGTAACAATTTTATCTGATACATCAAATCATCATGAAATTAAATTGTATCCAATAATAGTAAGATATTTTAATGTTACCAAGGGCATCCAAGTAAAAATTTTTAAACTTAGAGTCCATTGAGGACAAAACTTTTGAAATTCTGTCAAACCATTTATACCAGAGGTCCCCAAACTACAGCCTGCAGGCCACATGTGGCCCCTTGAGGCCATTTATCTGGCCCCCGCTGCATTTCCAGAAGGGACACCTCTTTCATTGGTGGTCAGTGAGAGGAGCACAGGATGCAAAGCGTGGCATCGCTCATGTACAGTACTACTTCCGGTGATGTGGGACGCACGTATCACAGCTCCGGAAGCACATCATATCACTTGTTACGGCTAGCAGTGACAAATATGGAACTGGACATTGACCATCTCATTAGCCAAAAGCAGGCCCATAGTTCCCATTGAAATACTGGTCAGTTTGTTGATTTAAATTTACTTGTGCTTTATTTTAAATATTGTATTTGTTCCCATTTTGTTTTTTTACTTTAAAATAAGATTTGTGCAGTGTGCATAGGGATGGTTCATAGTTTTTTTTTATAGTCTGGCCCTCCAACGGTCTGAGGGACAGTGAACTGGTCCCTTGTGTAAAAAGTTTGGGGACCCCTGATTTATACAGAGTAATAAATGAAAACAATTTGAAATCCAAAGTTGTTGCACTAATGGCTGATAATACAAATACAAATTTTGGTGGGAGAAGATGCAAAGGGGTGAATAATGTGTATGTAAAATTATAAGAGTTACTCCAAAAGAAGATACTAGGAATAGGTTGTAATGCACATATTTTGTCAAATGCAATCAATACAGCGTCATGTGCCATGCCAATTGATGTAGAAGTAATAATAACTACAATTTATTTGCATTTTAGTTTTTTTACCATTCATGTTGCTACTTTAAAATGATTTTGTGAAGAAGCAAATGTTGAATACAAAAAACTTTTAGAATATTCAAAAGTTAGATGGCTTGCTCTAACACCTGCTGTAGAGCGTGTTCTACAATTTTTTGAGCCTCTGTTCATAATTTTTAAGTTTAGACAAATGTCCTAAAATCCTGTAATCATTTTTCAACAATAAAATATCTGAGATATTAATGTATATTGTACATAATCAAGCATCTATTTTTCACAAAATGATTCAAAAGATTAAAGGTGAACACATTTCAGCTATGGAAGTTAGTCTTATTTTGAATGACTTTATCCTTCAATATAAATCTTGTTTTGAAGAAAAATTTTTTCTTTAATTATAAAAAGAAAATTGTCAGACTTAGAGGAATCAAATCTGAGCATAACAGAAAAATTTATGAAAGAAATGCAGAGTTTTTACCAGATATGTTTTCAGAATATCGAAGAATGATCTGAAACAAACATCACAGTTTCCAATGGTGTTTTTTTTACTTCATTGCAAGTACATTGGACAGATATTGAATCTTGTCTTGAGTTTTTATCTAAAGAAATCCCAGACATCAAAATAGATGATAATTGTCTCTTTGAAGAACTAGAAGACTGAATGTATATTTAAATTCTAAAAAATTAATACAATGGGAAAATGAACATATCAAAATTGATAAAAGATGGGTGGAAATATTTAGCCATTTCAAAAATGAACATATTTTATGTGAAAATTTATTTATTCTTGTTCAATTTACATTGTGCTGCCCTGGAACTAATGCAGCAGTTGAAAGAGTTTTTTCAATTGCTAATGATTTTTGGACAAATGAGAAATGGAGATTGAATGTTGATACTCTGGCTGCAGCACTTCCCGTAAAATTCAATATGAAGGATATTTCTTGTTCAGATATTTCCAATAAGGACCTCGTGGTGCAACGGTAGCACGTCTGACTCCAGATATTTCCAATATATTGTTACAAGATGATATATTGACAAAAAAATTCATTCAATGGAAAAGTTAAAAGTTAAAGACTATAAATTAAAAATTAATAGTTATGTAAGTATAATTACAGTATAAAATATTACAAATGTTTTTATTATGCATTTATCATATTATAGTGTATTATTGTTGCAATGAATAAAATGTTTATTTTATTTACATATTATTTTCTTCAATTTATTTTTGTCCTCCTTTTCATTGTAAAGAAGTTGGTCACCTTATCCATAAGCATCTTCTCAGCCTCCTCTGCAAGTTCAGTCCCTGGACCCTGTTCTAGCAGCTCACGGTCGCAGCTCCCACCTCGGTAAATGTCACCTACTCCCATTCACAATTACATGCTGGTGACTCTCTAAGCTTTATCTCTTGTCCACATTTCTTCTCTAATTTCCATACTTAATGGCCTTCTGCATACTTCCACTTGAATATATTGTACACATGTAGGATTTGGCACATCAGAAAGTCAGTTTATTGTCCCTCTTTGTTCCCATTCCCTAAACCTGCTTCTTCTCGCTAGTTTTCTATCATAGTGAATGCCCAACAAATTGCTAATGTCAAAAATAACCTGGGTCATCCTTAACTTCTCTTTACCTGCAACCTTCCCATGTAATAATTCTAATAAATGGGCTTTCCTCCAGTCTTCTCCCACTGGAATCCATTCTTCCCACTGCCAAGTAGTATTTCTTTTATTTTTAAAATAAATTTTTTATTAATGTTAATGGAGTGACATCAATAAATCAGGGTACATATATTCAAAGAAAACATGTCCAGGTTATCTTGTCATTCAATTATGTTGCATACCCATCACCCAAAGTCAGATTGTCCTGCATCACCCTCTATCTAGTTTTCTTTGTGTACCTCCCCCTCCCCCTTCTCCTCTCCCTCTTTCCCTCCCCCCCCACCCCCGTAACCACCACACTCTTGTCCATGTCTCTTAGTCTCATTTTTATGTCCCACCAATGTATGGAATCATGTAGTTCTTGTTTTTTTCTGATTTACTTATTTCACTCCATATAATGTTATCAAGATCCCACCATTTTGTTGTAAATGATCCGATGTCATCATTTCTTATGGCTGAGTAGTATTCCATAGTGTATATGTGCCACATCTTCTTTATCCAGTTTTCTATTGAAGGGTTTTTTGGTTGTTTCTATGTCTTGGCCACTGTGAACAATGCTGCAATGAACATGGGGCTGCATGTGTCTTTACATATCAATGTTTCTGAGTTTTGGGGGTATATACCAGTAGAGGGATTGCTGGGTCATAAGGTAGTTCTATTTCAGTTTTTTGAGGAACCACCATACTTTCCTCCATAATGGTTGTACTACTTTACATTCCCACCAACAGTGTATGAGGGTTCCTTTTTCTCCACAGCCTCTCTAGCATTTGCTATTACCCGTCTTGTTGATAATAGCTAATCCAACAGGTGTGAGGTGGTATCTCATTGTAGTTTTGATTTGCATTTCTCTAATAACTAATGAAGATGAGCATCTTTTCATATATCTGTTGGCCATTTGTATTTCTTCCTGGGAGAAGTATCTGTTCATGTCCTCTTCCCATTTTTTTATTGGATTGTTTGTTTGTTTGTTGTTGAGTTTTATGAGTTCTTTATATATTTTGGATATTAGGCCCTTATCTGAGCTGCTGTTTAAAAATATCATTTCCCATTTAGTTGGCCATCTGTTTATTTTGTTGTCAGTTTCTCTTGCTGAGCAAAAACTTCTTAGTCTGATGTAGTCCCATTCATTTATCTTTGCCTTCACTTCTATTGCCTTTGGAGACAAATTCATAAAATGCTCTTTAAAACCCAGGTCCATGATTTTAGTACCTATGTCTTCTTCTATGTACTTTATTGTTTCAGGTCTAATGTTTAGATCTTTGATCCATTTTGAATTAATTTTAGTACATGGGGACAAGCTGTAGTCGAGTTTCATTCTTTTGCATGTGGCTTTCCAGTTTTCCCAGCACCATTTATTGAAGAGGCTTTCTTTTCTCCATTGTATGTTGTTGACCCCTTGATTGAAAATTATTTGACCATATATATGTGGCCTTATTTCTGGACTTTCTATTCTGTTCCATTGGTCTGAGTGTCTATTTTTTTGCCAATACCATGCTGTTTTGATTGTCGTGACCCTATAACATAGTTTGAAGTCAGGTATTGTAATGCCCTCAGCTTCATTCTTTTTCTTTAGGATTGCTTTGGCTATTTGGGGTTTTTTATAGTTCTATATAAATCTGATGATTTTTTGTTCCATTTCTTTAAAAAATGTCATTGGAATTTTGATGGGAATTGCATTAAATTTATAAATTGCTTTGGGTAATATGGCCATTTTGATTATATTTATTCTTCCTATCCAAGAACAAAGAATATTTTTCCATCTCATTGTATCTTTTTTGATTTCCCTTAACAATGCTTTGTAGTTTTCGTTATATAGGTCCTTTACATTCTTTGTTATGTTTATTCCTAGGTATTTTATTTTTTCTGTTGCAATCGTGAAGGTGATTATTTTTTTGAGTTCGTTTTCTAATATTTTATTGTTGGCATATAGAAAGGCTATGGACTTTTGTATATTACTTTGTATTTTGTGACCTTACTGTATTGGTTTATTGTTTCTAGTAATCTTTTTGTGGAGTCTTTGGGGTTTTCGATGTATAGGATCATATCATCTGCAAAAAGTGATACCTTTACTTCTTCTTTTCCTATATGGATGCCTTTTATTTATTTCTCTTGTCTGATTGCTCTGGCCAGAACTTCTAGCACCACGTTTAATAAGAGTGGAGAGAGTGGACAACCCTGTCTTGTTCCTGATTTAAGGGGGAAAGTCCTCAGTTTTATGCTATTTAATATGATGTTGGCTGATGGTTTATCATATATGGCCTTTATCATGTTGAGATATTTTCCTTCTATACCCATTTTGTTGAGAGTCTTAAACATAAAGTTTTGTTGTATTTTATCTAATGCCTTTTCTGCATCTATTGATAAGATCATGTGGATTTTGTTCTTTGTTTTGTTGATATGGTGTATTACATTAACCATTTTATGTATGTTGAACCATCCTTGAGAATCTGGGATGAATCCACTAGATCATGATGTATTATTTTTTTAATATGTTGTTGTATTCAATTTGCTAGTATTTTGTTTAGTATTTTAGCATCTGTATTTATTAGAGATATTGGTCTGTAGTTTTCTTTTTTTGTGCCATCCTTGCCAGGTTTTGGTATGAGGGTTATGTTGGCCTCATAAAATGTGTTTGGAAGTACTGCTTCTTCTTCAATTTTTTGGAAGACTTTGAGTAGAATAGGAACCAAGTCTTCTTTGAATGTTTGATAGAATTCACTAGTATAACCGTCTGGGCCTGGACTTTTATTTTTGGGGAGGTTTTTAATAGTTTTTTCTATTTCCTCCCTGCGAATTGGTCTGTTTAGGCTTTCTGCTTCTTCATGACTCAGTCTAGGAAGCTTGTATTGTTCTAGGAATTTGTCCATTTCTTCTAGATTGTTAAATTTGGTGGCATATAGTTTTTCATAGTATTCTACAATAATTCTTTGTATATCTATGATGTCTGTGGTGATTTCTCCTCTTTCATTTTGGATTTTGTTTATATGAGTCCTTTCTCTTTTTTCCTTGGTGAGTTTTTTTAAAATAAATTTTTACTTTAATGGGATGACATCAATAAATTAGGGTACATATATCAGGGTGCATATATTCAAAGAAAACATGTCCAGGTTATCTTGTCATTCAATTCTGTTGCATACCCATCACCCAAAGTCAGATTGTCCTCCATCACCTTCTATCTAGTTTTCTTTGTGCCCCTCCCCTACACCCTCCCCCTCTCCCTTCTTCCCTCCCCCGCCCCCTCGTAACCACCACACTCTTGTCCATGTCTCTTAGTTTCAATTTTATGTCCCACCAATGTATGGAACCCTGCAGTTCTTACTTTTTTTTTATTTACTTATTTTACTCCGCATAATGTTATCAAGATGCCACCCTTTTGTTGTAAGTGATCCGATGTCATCATTTCTTATGGTTGAATAATATACCATGGTGTATATGTGCCACGTCTTCTTTATCCAGTCTTCTATTTTTTTTTTTACTGTGATTAAAGCCTTTAAGCAAACTCTTGGCCAGTACAGCAAGAATCCATAAAAGAGTAGTGTCCTTAACATGTTCACCAAGTCCAAGTTGGCCCCAACACCATGCCAAATTCCTGAAAAATGCAACCCAACCCCAGTTCAGTCTGTTAGAAGCTATCACAAGGAGCAGGAGTCCAGGAAAAGTCCACATTCAGGAAAAGTCCGCTTGGCACTGGAATTGTTGTCACAATTCTATACTTTGCAGCTCACGTCCAAGTTCCAATGACCACTGCTTCTAGCTGGTAATGATTCAGGTAGACTGGAAAAGCCATCTGCAGCATGTGTGGAGATGGAGCTTCTGTTCTTCTCTGCCTGGAGAGATGAGCCAGGTTGCTTTTCCCTGGAGCTCTGCGCCTGTGGCTTGGTAAAGAGAACCTTGGGATACACTAATCTGGGTGGCAAAGGTAGATTCATAATACAAGTTGGCAAAAGGGGGAAGGAGAGCTCTACATTATGAGTAGGTCCCAGCCTGAAATATGAGTGGGGCATTGAGGTAGGAGGGATAAAGGAAACACTATCTATTAAACAAAGCAGCAGAAAATAGGACTATCAATTCCCACAATAGAGATCTTCAAGGGAAGAATAAAAAACCTGACTATTCGAGAGTGACGTCACGGAAATGGCGCCGTGAGCAGCGCGTCCAAAAGCTCTCCCCTAAATCACAACAAATTTATCAACTAGAAACAGAAAAATTTATCCTCGGAGCATTCCGGAGTTCTACACAAACTGATAGCGAAAGGACTGTTATCACTTGAATCTGAGAGACAAGGGTGTGGAGGAATCTACCACAGGGACGTTCTTTCAAACCGCAAGGAAGTGCGCCTGTGTGCTATCAATAAGACCACCCTCAGATGCCGATAAGAAAGAGGAAATCGAATATTATGGATACAAAAGAAAGAGAGGTAACACAAATAGATGTGGAAAAATATATGGAGAAAAGACTTAACATTTTGGAAGCCTTGGAGCTAAATGACAGAGAATTTAAAATAGAAATCTTAAAAATACTCAGAGATATACAAGAAAACACAGAAAGGCAATATAGGGAGATCAGAAAACAACTCAATGAACACAAAGAATATATTACCAAGGAAATTGAAACTATAAAAACAAATCAAACAGAAATGAAAAACTCAATTCACAAGCTGAAAAACGAGGTAACAAGCTTAGCTAACAGAACAGCCCAGATTAAAGATAGGATTAGTGAAATAGAAGACAAACAACTTGAGGCACAACAGAGAGAAGAAGAAAGAGACTCAAAAATAATAAAAAATGAGAAAGCCCTACAGGAATTGTCTGACTCCATCAGAAAGAATAACATAAGAATAATAGGTATATCAGAGGGAGAAGAGAAAGAAAATGGAATGGAGAATATACTCAAACAAATAATAGACGAGAACTTCCCAAGCCTGTGGAAGGAACTAAAGCCTCAAATTCAAGAAGCAAACAGAACACCAAGTTTTCTTAACCCCAACAAACCCACTCCAAGGCACATCATAATAAAGATGACACAAACCAATGACAAAGAAAAAATTCTCAAGGCAGCCAGGGAAAAGAAGAGTACAACATATAAAGGAAGGCCTATTAGATTATCATCAGATTTCTCAGCAGAAACTCTACAAGCTAGAAGAGAGTGGACCCCAATATTTAAAGCCCTGAAAGAGAGGAACTTTCAGCCAAGAATACTATACCCATCAAAGCTATCCTTCAAGTATGAAGGAGATATAAAAACATTCACAAATACAGAAAAGATGAGAGAATTTATCAACAGAAAGCCCCCACTCCAGGAAATACTAAGGGGGGTTTTCCAACCAGATTCAAAGAACAAAAGAAAACAACACCACAAGTAACAGCTCCACCAAGAACACAATAAAACCAAACTTAAACTGTGACAACAAAGGAAAAAAAGGGGGGAGAGGATGGAGATTAACAGTAGCAAAGGATGATGAAGTGCAGAAATACTTATAAGATAGGGTACTACAATGAATATGGTAGGTACCCTTTTCATTACTTAATGGTAACCACCCTTGAAAAAACCACCACAAAAACACTTGACTTAAAAAAGGTAGCAACAGAGGAAAGAAGTATGGAACACAAACAAACAAAAACAAATGATAGAAAAACAAAAGAGAAGAATCAAACTAGATACAAAACTAACAGAAAGCAATTTATAAAATGGCAGTAGGGAACCCACAAGTGTCAACAATTACACTAAATGTAAATGGATTAAACTTACCAATAAAAAGACACAGAGTAGCAGAATGGATTAAAAAAGAAAATCCAACTATATGCTGCCTACAAGAAACACATCTAAGCAACAAGGATAAAAACAAATTCAAAGTGAAAGGCTGGAAAACAATACTCCAAGCAAACAACACCCAAAAAAAAGCAGGTGTAGCAATACTCATATCTAATAATGCTGACTACAAGACAGAAAAAGGACTCAGAGACAAAAATGGTCATTTCATAATGATTAAGGGGAAGTTGAATCAAGAAGACATAACAATCCTTAATATATATGCACCAAACCAAGGAGCACCAAAATATATAAGACAGCTACTTATTGACCTTAAAACAAAAACTAACAAAAATACAATCATACTTGGAGACCTCAATACACCGCTGACGGCTCTAGATCGGTCATCCAAACAGAGAATCAATAAAGATATAGTGGCCTTAAACGAAATACTAGAACACCTGGATATGATAGACATCTACAGGACACTTCATCCCAAAGCGACAGAGTATACATTTTTCTCTAGTGTACATGGAACATTCTCAAGAATTGACCATATGTTGGGCCACAAAGACAATATCAGCAAATTTAGAAAAATTGAAATTGTACCAAGCATATTTTCTGATCATAAAGCCTTGAAACTAGAATTCAACTGCAAAAAAGAGGGGGAAAAACCCACAAAAATGTGGAAACTAAACAACATACTTCTAAAAAATGAATGGGTCAAAGAAGAAATAAGTGCAGAAATCAAAAGATATATACAGACAAATGAAAATGAAAATACGACATATCAGAATCTCTGGGATGCAGCAAAAGCAGTAATAAGAGGAAAGTTCATATCACTTCAGGCCTATATGAACAAACAAGAGAGAGCCGAAGTAAACCACTTAACTTCACACCTTAAGGAACTAGAAAAAGAAGAACAAAGACAACCCAAAACCAGCCGAAGAAAGGAGATAATAAAAATCAGAGCAGAAATAAATGAAATAGAGAACAGAAAAACTATAGAAAAAATCAATAAAACAAGGAGCTGGTTCTTTGAAAAGATCAACAAAATTGACAAACCCTTGGCAAGACTCACCAAGGAAAAAAGACACAGGACTCAAATAAATAAAATCCAAAATGAAAGAGGAGAGATCACCACAGACATCATAGAAATACAAAGAATTATTGTAGAATACTATGAAAAATTATATGCCACCAAATACAACAACCTAGAAGAAATGGATAAATTCCTAGAACAATACAACCTTCCTAGACTGAGTCATGAAGAAGCAGAAAGCCTAAACAGACCAATCAGCAGGGAGGAAATAGAAAAAACTATTAAAAATCTCCCCAAAAATAAAAGTCCAGGCCCAGACGGTTATACTAGTGAATTCTATCAAACATTCAAAGAAGACTTGGTTCCTATTCTACTCAAAGTCTTCTAAAAAATTGAAGAAGAAGCAATACTTCCAAACACATTTTATGAGGCCAACATAACCCTCATACCAAAACCTGGCAAGGATGGCACAAAGAAAGAAAACTACAGACCAATATCTCTAATGAATACAGATGCTAAAATACTAAACAAAATACTGGCAAACCGAATACAACAACATATTAAAAAAATAATACATCATGATCAAGTGGGATTCATCCCAGAATCTCAAGGATGGTTCAACATACACAAAACGGTTAACGTAATACACCATATCAACAAAACAAAGAACAAAAACCACATGATCTTATCAATAGATGCAGAAAAGGCTTTTGATAAAATACAACACAATTTTATGTTTAAGACTCTCAACAAAATGGGTATAGAAGGAAAATATCTCAACATGATAAAGGCCATATATGATAAACCATCAGCCAACATCCTATTAAACGGCATAAAACTGAGGACTTTCTACCTTAAATCAGGAACAAGACAGGGTTGTCCACTCTCTCCACTCTTATTCAACGTGGTGCTAGAAGTTCTGGCCAGAGCAATCAGACAAGACAAAGAAATAAAAGGCATCCATATCGGAAAAGAAGAAGTAAAGCTATCACTTTTTGCTGATGATATGATCCTATACATCGAAAACCCGAAGGACTCCACAAAAAGATTATTAGAAACAATAAACCAATACAGTAAGGTCGCAGGATACAAAATTAACATACAAAAGTCCATAGCCTTTCTATATGCCAACAATGAAATATTAGAAAACGAACTCAAAAAAATAATCCCCTTCACGATTGCAACAAAAAAAATAAAATACCTAGGAATAAACATAACAAAGAACGTAAAGGACCTATATAATGAAAATTACAAAGCATTGTTAAGGGAAATCGAAAAAGATACAATGAGATGGAAAAATATTCTTTGTTCTTGGATAGGAAGAATAAATATAATCAAAATGGCCATATTACCCAAAGCAATATACAAATTTAATGCAATTCCCATCAAAATCCCTATGAGATTTTTTAAAGAAATGGAACAAAAAATCATCAGATTTATATGGAACTATAAAAAACCCCGAATAGCCAAAACAATCCTAAGGAAAAAGAATGAAGCTGGGGGCATTACAATACCTGACTTTAAACTATATTATAGGGCCACGATAATCAAAACAGCATGGTATTGGCAAAAAAATAGACACTCAGACCAATGGAACAGAATAGAAAGCCCAGAAATAAAACCACATATATATGGTCAAATAATCTTTGATAAAGGGGCCAACAACACACAATGGAGAAAAGAAAGCCTCTTCAACAAATGGTGTTGGGAAAACTGGAAAGCCACATGCAAAAGAATGAAACTCGACTACAGCCTGTCCCCGTGTACTAAAATTAATTCAAAATGGATCAAAGACCTAAATATAAGACCTGAAACAATAAAGTACATAGAAGAAGACATAGGTACTAAAATCATGGACCTGGGTTTTAAAGAACATTTTATGAACTTGACTCCAATGGCAAGAGAAGTGAAGGCAAAGATAAATGAATGGGACTACATCAGAATTAAAAGTTTTTGCTCAGCAAGAGAAACTGATATCAAAATAAACAGACAGCCAACTATATGGGAACTAATATTTTCAAACGACAGCTCAGATAAGGGCCTAATATCCAAAATTTACAAAGAACTCATAAAACTCAACAACAAACAAACAAACAATTCCAACAAAAAAATGGGAAGAGGACATGAACAGACACTTCTCCCAGGAAGAGATACAAATGGCCAACAGATATATGAAAAGATGCTCAGCTTCATTAGTTATTAGAGAAATGCAAATCAAAACTACAATGAGATACCACCTCACTCCTGTTAGATTAGCTATTATCAACAAGACGGGTAATAGCAAATGTTGGAGAGGCTGTGGAGAAAAAGGAACCCTCATTCACTGTTGGTGGGACTGTAAAGTAGTACAACCATTATGGAGGAAAGTATGGTGGTTCCTCAAAAAACTGCAAATAGAACTACCTTATGACCCAGCAATCCCTCTACTGGGTATATACCCCCAAAACTCAGAAACATTGATACGTGAAGACATATGTAGCCCCATGTTCATTGCAGCACTGTTCACAGTGGCCAAGACATGGAAACAACCAAAAAGCCCTTCAATAGAAGACTGGATAAAGAAGATGTGGCACATATACACTATGGAATACTACTCAGCCTTAAGAAATGATGACATCAGATCATTTACAGCAAAATGGTGGGATCTTGATAACATTATAAGGAGTGAAATAAGTAAATCAGAAAAAAACAAGAACTACATGATTCCATACATTGGTGGAACATAAAAATGAGACTAAGAGACATGGACAAGAGTTTGGTGGTTACCAAGGGTGGGGGGGGAGGGAGGACATGGGAGGGAGGGTGGGAGAGAGTTAGGGGGAGGGGGAGGGGCACAGAGAACTAGATAGTGGGTGACGGAGGACAATCTGACTTTGGGCGAGGGGTTTGCAACATAATTTGATGACAAAATAACCTAGACATGTTTTCTTTGAATATATGTACCCTGATTTATTAATGTCATCCCATTACCATTAATAAAAATTTATTAAAAAAAAAATAAATGATTGTTCAGCCCTGAAAAAAAAAAAAAAAAAACCTGACTATTCAGGCAAGCCATAGTTAAGTGGCCCTTGTGCAAATGAGATCAGTTTACCTGCTTCTTGGAAGAAATACCCTAGGCTCGTCCACAGTGTCGTAGATGGAGCCGATGACCTTCAGACTTCAGTGGCAAACCCCAGCATTTTGGGCAATGTTAGGTCATAGGTGGCTGGAGCAGGGCTGGAAGAGACTGAACCCTCCCTTGGAAGAGCGAGTGAGAAGTCTACCTTCCAGTGTTCCTGTTTCCTCACAGCAGAGGCATGTAAGTCTGGCAGGCTTTAGGTCAATGACCTTCTTTTCCACTATTGACGAAGGACCCAGATGGCATCCTATGAGACCCCTTTGGGGCATTGGAGCCTTTAAGAGCATATCCTGAAAGCTGATCCCTGATCCCTATTGGGCTTTTTCTGCCTCTTGGTATCTTAAAGGCCATCTCAGAAGATCTCGCTGAGGGGTTTGAGGATCCCCATCCGCCTATATAAATCTTTTCCATATATCTGGAGCTATTTGGAAAAAGACAAAACAGTGTTACTAGCTGGATCAAATAAAGAAAGTAGTAGTTTGCAGGTAAAAAAGATTTGGCATCTCCTGTTCATCAGCATTCCAAAGAAATTAAAAAATTTTTTTAAGTAAAAAGCATGATATGGTAGACCCATAGGAGTTCCAGGATATGACTCCCCCCTTTTAAATTTTTTTAAATTGATGTTAAAATATTTGCTGGGTACACTTTAATAATACCTTGACTTTAAAGTTTGTAAGAATGATAAAATACAGTAAGTGCTTTTGCTCCATATGCAGGAGCATTGTCAGTTTAAACAGTTTAGGAAATCCAATAATAGAACAGTGCACTTCAGAAAAATACAAAAAATAAAAAAATAAAAAAGGCATTCCCTTGTGCTAAAGCTCCAGGGAGCATGGAGTGAGCTCAAGTATGTCCTATAAAACATGGAACTCTATGTTGACATACAAGCCTTTGAAGAAGGAGGAACTGCTGAAATAGTTTATCAGTATTTGTCCCTAAGACAGCAGTCTTTATAGTAGAAACACCATAAGTAAATATTTGCTGTCTGTATATAGATTAATGGGGGAAAATGGCAAATGCTGAAAAGCCATGATAATGGCATATAATTCTAGACTTTGAGCTGATTTTAAGTTGATGGTTTCAGTATAAAGTTGTCCAATGATTTGCAAGAGTGATTTGCCATTTAGTGGAAGTTTTCCAGAGCCATTGTTGTTGATCCTTTGAAAAAAGGAACAACAATAATTTTGAGGTTCAAAACCTATATGATGTAAGGGTCGCCTATGCCCCTTGATAATCCAGGAGGCAACAAGATCAAAATATGGAAATGTATTCCATGGGCTATTAGATGGTTTAATGTGCCCAAACTGTAGTTGCTCTTGTACCATTTGAGAAGCTGCCCTAAGTTTCTCCTGTGAAAGGGGCCATTGGTCTACCCATACAAGACTATCTGATTTCCAAGTAACTGGGTCTGCACAATGCGTTATTGAGGTAGCAGGAGCTACTGAGGCCCCTATGCTAAATTTTGATATCCTAATCCACACCTTCTGGTATTGGGTGCCATTTCTATGGGGGTGAGAATTCCTCACTGTTCTTTCCCTAGTCACTTGGTGGGCAAAAATCCCCGATCAATCATCTGAGTACTAAACCATTAGGACTGACAAGCAACACTCCCATATTTTTTAAAACATCTCTACCCCACAAAATTAACTGGCCATCCAGGGAACACATAAGGCTTAAAAAATCCAGAGTGACCTTCTTAATCTTGCCAATGTAGAAAACTAGAACTTTGTTGAGGGGATTTACTCTGCTCTATACCTTGTAATTCTGTGGCTGCTGCATGAGTGGGCTAGAAAGGAGGCCAATGTAGCTTAGCAATAACAGATACATCAGCTCCAGTATCTAGAAGTCCTTTAAATTTATGCTCATGTATTGTTAGTTCCATTTCAGGGTGTTCCTGACCTATTTTTTTTTTAAATCCAATTGGCAAAATCAGAGGAGCCAAATCACCAATTTGCTTGGGGCCCCTTTTGCAGGATGTGGCCTGAGAAGCAGAATTAGCATCCTTATACTATTCTTCTAACTGCCTGAATTAGCCATGAGACACATTCTTTTCTTTTCTTTTTTTTTGATTAATTTTGATGGGGTGACATTGATAAAATTGTCTTCCATCACCTAACAGGTTTTCTTTGTGCCCCTCCCCTCCCCCAAACCGCTCCCTCTCCTCTCCCCCACCCTGTAACCCCAACACTGTTGTACATGTCTCTGAGTCTCATTTTTATGACCCACCTAGGTATGGAATCATATAGTTCTTAGTTCTTTCTGATTTACTTATTTCACTCCATATAATGTTATCAAGGTCCATCCATGTTGTTGTAAAAGATCCGATGTCATCATTTCATTTTTTTTTTCTTTGTATTTTTCTGAAGCTGGAAACAGGGAGAGACAGTCAGACAGACTCCCGCATGCGTCCGACCGGGATCCGCCTGGCATGCCCACCAGGGGGCGACGCTCTGCCCACCAGAGGCGATGCTCTGCCTCTCCGGGGCATCACTCTTTTGCGACCAGAGCCACTCCAGCGCCTGGGGCAGAGGCCAAGAAGCCATCCCCAACGCCTGGGCCATCTTTGCTGGAGCCTCACCGCGGGAGGGGAAGAGAGAGAGAGAGGAAGGAGAGGGGGAGGGGCGGAGAAGCAGATGGGCGCCTCTCCTTTGTGCCCTGGCCAGGAATCGAACCTGGGACTTCTGCATGCCAGGCCAACACTCTACCACTGAGCCAACCGGCCAGGGCCCCAATGTCATCATTTCTTATGGCTGAGTAGTACTCCATAGTATATATATATATACCAAAGCTTTTTAATCCACTCGTCCTCTGATGGACACTTGGGCTGTTTCTATTGTGAACAATGTTGCCATAAACATGGGGGTGCATTTCTTCTTTTCAATCAGTGCTATGGTGTTCTTGGGGTATATTTCTAACAGTGGTATAGCTGGGTCAAAAGGCAGTTCGATTTTTAACTTCTTGAGGAATCTCCATACTGTTTTCCACAGTGGCTGCACCAGTCTGCATTCCCACCAGCAGTGCAGGAGGGTTCCCTTTTCTACACATCCTCACCAGCACTTATTCTGTGTTGTTTTATTGATGAGTGCCATTCTGACTGGTGTGAGGTGATATCTCATTGTGGTTTTAATTTGCACTTCTCTAATAATTAGTGATGTTGAGCATTTTTTCATATGCCTATTGGCCATCTGTGTGTCCTCTTTGGAGAAGTGTCTATTCATTTCTTTTGCCCATTTTTTGATTGGATTGTTTGTCTTCCTAGTATTAAGTTTTACAAGTTCTTTATAAATTTTGGTTATTAACCCCTTATCAGACTCATTGTCAAATATATTCTCCCATTGTGTAGTTTGTCTTTTTATTCTGTTCTTATTGTCCTTAGCTGTGCAGAAGCTTTTTAGTTTGATAACGTCCCATTTGTTTATCCTGTCTTTTACTTCACTTGCCTGTGGAGACAAATCAGCAAATATATTGCTGCAAGAGATGTCAGAGAGCTTACTGCCTATGTTTTCTTCTAAGATGCTTATGGTTTTACAGCTTACATTTAAGTTTTTTATCCATTTTGAGTTTATTTTTGTAAATGGTGTAAGTTGGTGGTCTAGTTTCATTTTTTTGCAGGTAGCTGTCCAATTTTTCCAACACCAATTGTTGAAGAGGCTGTCTTTACTCCAATGTATGCTCTTACCTCGTTTGTCAAATATCAGTTGTCCATACAAGCGTGGGTTTATTTCTGGGTTATCAGTTCTGTTCTATTGATCTATATGCCTGTTCTTATGCCAGTACCAGGCTGTTTTGAGTACAATGGCCTTGTAGTATAACTTGATATTTGGAAGTGTGATACCTCCCGCTTTATTCTTCCTTTTCAAGATTGCTGAGGCTATTCGTGTTCTCTTTTGGTTCCATATAAATTTTTGGAATATGTGTTCTATATCTTTGAAGTAAGTTATTGGTAATTTAATCAGTATTGCATTGAATTTATAAATTGCTTTGGGTAATTTAGACATTTTAATGATGTTTATTCTTCTTAATCATGAGCATGAAATATGCCTCCACTTGTTTGTATCTTCCCTGATTTCTTTTATCAATGTTTTATAATTTTCCAAGTACAAGTCTTTAATCTCCCTGGTTAAATTTATTCGTAGGTACTTTATTTTTTTGGTTGCAATGGTAAAGGGGAATGATTTCTTAATTTCTCTTTCTGACAGTTCATTGTTAGTGTATAAAAATGCCTCTGATTTCTGAGTATTGATTTTATATCCTGCCACCTTGCTGAATTCATTTATAAGGTCTAGTAGTTTTTTTACTCCGACTTTAGGGTTTTCTATATACAATATCAT
Organism: Saccopteryx bilineata; assembly: GCF_036850765.1. Classification (NCBI taxonomy): domain Eukaryota; kingdom Metazoa; phylum Chordata; class Mammalia; order Chiroptera; family Emballonuridae; genus Saccopteryx; species Saccopteryx bilineata. Next base: position 262,110,451 of record NC_089490.1, on the reverse strand, counting down.
ATCATCTGCAAATAATGATAGTTTAACTTCTTCTTTTCAAACTTGAATGCCTTTTATTTCTTTTTCTTGTCTGATTGCTGTGGCTAGGACTTCCAAAACTATGTTGAATAAGAGTGGTGAAACGGGGCACCCCTGCCTTGTTCCTGATCTTAAGGAGATTGCTTTTAATTTTTTCCCATTGAGTATGATATTGGCTGTGGATTTGTCATAGATGGCCTTTATCATGTTGAGGTATGTTTCCTGTATTCCCACTTTGCTGAGAGTTTTGATCATGAATGGGTGCTGGATTTTATCAAATGCTTTTTCTGCATCTATTGAAATTACCATGTGGTTTTTCTCCTTTCTTTTGTTTATGTGATGAACCACATTGATTGATTTGCGAATATTGTACCAGACTTGCCTCCCAAGAATGAATCCCACTTGATCATGGTGTATGATTTTTTTCATATATTGCTGGATCTGGTTTGCTAATATTTTGTTGAGGATTTTAGCATCTATATTTATCAGGGATATTGGCCTATAATTTTTTTTTGTGTGTGTGTTGTCTTTGCCTGGTTTTGGAATCAGAATTATGCTCACCTCATAAAAGGAGTTTGGAAGTCTTCCTTCCTCTTGAATTTTTTGAAATAGCTTGAGAAGGATAGGAGTTAGTTCTTTGAATATTTGGTAGAATTCACTTGTGAAGACATCAGGCCCAGCATTTTTCTTTGTTGGGAGTTTTTTGATGATTGTTTCAATCTGTTTAGGTTTAGGTTTTCTGATTCTGGTCTGTTTAGGTTTTCTGATTCTTCCAGATTGATTTTTGGAAGATTGTATGTTTCAAGGAATTTGTCCATTTCATCTAGGTTGTCTAGTTTTTTGGCATACAGTTCTTCATAGTATTTTTTTTTACAATATTTTGTATTTCTGTTGTGTCAGTTGTTATTTCTCCACTCTCGTTTCTAATTTTATTTATTTGAGTCCTCTCTCTTTTTTTCTTGGTGACTCTGGTTAAAGGTTCATCAATCTTGTTTACCTTTTCAAAGAACCAGCTCCTGGTTTCATTGATCCTCTGTACCGTTTCTTTAGCCTCTATGTCATTTATTTCTGCTCTGTCTTTATTATTTCCTTCCTTCTACTAGCTCTGGGCTTTACTTGCTGTTCTTTTTCTAGTTCTTTTAGATGTAGGGTCAAGTTGTTTATCTGAGCTTTCTCTAGCTTCTTGAGGTATGCCTGTAATGCTATAAACTTCCCTCTCAGGACTGCTTTTGCTGTGTCTTATAAATTTTGAGTTGATGTATGCTCATTATTGTTTGTTTCTAGGAATTTTAAAATTTCTTCTTTGATCTCATTGTTTACCCATTTGTTATTTAATAACATGCTATTTAATTTCCAAGTGTTTGAGTATTTTTCAGTTTTTCTGTTGTGGTTGATTTTTAGTTTAATGCCATTGTGATCAGAGAAAGTGCTCAATATGATTTCAATCATCTTTAATTTGTTGAGATCGCTTTTGTGCCCTAACATGTGGTCTATTCTAGAGAATGTACCGTGAGCGCTTGAAAAGAATGTATATTCTGCTGTTTTAGGGTGAAAGGTTCTGAAGATATCTATTAAATCAAGTTGATCTAATATGTCCTTTAAGTCTGCTGTTTCTTTGTTAATTTTCTTTCTTGAGGATCTATCTAATGATTTTAATGGGGTATTGAAATCCCCTACTATTATAGTACTGCTGTTGATCTCGCCCTTTAAATCCATCAAAGTCTGCTTTATATATTTAGGTGCTCCTATATTAGGTGCATAGATATTTAAAACGGTTATATCTTCCTTTTGGATTGCTCCCTTTATCATTATATAGTGACCTTCTTTATCTCTAACTATAGTCTTTGTTTTAAAGTCCATTTTGTCTGATATAAGTATTGCTACCCCAGATTTTTTTTCATTTCCATTTGTGTGAAATATTTTTTTCCATCCCTTTATCTTCAGTCTATGTGGATCTTTTGATTTAAGGTGTGTCTCCTGTAGACAGCATATATATGGGTCCTGTTTTCTTATCCACGCAGCTACCCTATGTCTTTTGATTGGATCATTTAATCCATTTCCATTTAAGATTATTATTGATATGTAATTGTTTATTGCCATTTTATTCTTTAAAATGGTATTCCTCTTTTGCTATATATTTTTTATCCTTTGATCTGTTTACAACAGGTCCCTTAGCATTTCTTGCAGCCTTGGTTTGGTTGTAGTGAATTCCTTGAGTTTTTTTGTCTGTAAAGCTTTTTATTTCTCCTTCAATTTTAAATGATAACTTTTCTGGATAAAGTAATCTTGGTTGTAGGCTCCTGTTCTGCATTACTTTGAATATTTCTTGCCATTCCCTTCTGGCCTCAAGTGTTTCTGTTGAGAAGTCAGAAGTCATCCTTATGGGGGCTCCTTTGTAGGTGATAGTCTTTTTTTCTTTAGCAGCTTTTAATATTTTCTCTTTATCACTTACCTTTGGTATTTTAATTATGATGTGTCTTGGTGTTGATTTCTTTGGGTTTCTCCTTAATGGAGTTTTCTGTGCTTCCTGAACATGTGAGTTGTTTTCCTGTCTTAATTGAGGGAAGTTTTCAGCTATGATATGCTTGAACAAAGTCCCTATCCCTTGTTCTTTCTCTTCTTCAGGAACCCCTATGATGCGGATGTTATTTCTCTTCATGTTGTCACAGAGCTCTCTAAGAGTTTCCTCAGACTTTTTGAGTCTTTTTTCTGCTCTGCTTCCGTGCCTTTATTTATCGTGTCTTCTAACTCACTGATTCAATTCTCTGCTTCATTCATCCTGCTTTTAATTCCCTCCATTGTGTTCTTTATTTCAGATATTGTATTTGTCATTTCTGACTGATTCTTTTTTATTATTTCAATGTCCTTTTTTATATTTGCTATCTCTTTATTTAGGTTTTTGTAATGACCATCTATCATTGTTCTCATATCTTTAAGCATTCTAACAGTCTTTATTTTAAACTCTGCATCTGGTAATTTGGTTATATCTGATTCCTTTAGGTCTTTTTCTGGGGATTTCTCTTGGTTCATTTGTGTTGCATTTCTCTGCTTCCGCATTTTCTTTGTGTAAAGGAAGGTTTTGACCCCTGGAGTCCACTGGGTATGGCCTCTGTTCCCTAGGTATGGTCTGTCTGCAGGCCTGCCACCCCCTCTTCTGTTGCTGCCTAGGGCTTTTGGGTTTGGGCGTTACTGGTGCCTGCCACTGGGGCTGTTGCTGTGGTTTCCACCTTTCTTTCAAGGCAGTGGCTGTGCTCACGTGCTCAGGTGCACAAGCCTTGGTGGCCTTGGCCTTTGCCCTGCCCCCGTGGGTGGCGTTATGCTCATTCCTGAGGGCACTGGCGAGCACCTTTGCTCAGCTGCATGTCTCCGCCTGTTTCCAGGCTTTCACCCCACCCTTGCAGGAGAAGCCCGCTCGTGGATTGGCTGCTAGCTTTGGCACTACTGGCCGGACAGGACTACGTGCCCAGGCTCAGCTCAGTAGCAGAATTTCGCCTGTTCGGGGCTTTTGGCTCCACCCTTGCAGGAGGAGCTGGCTCCCAAGACAGGCCACAAGCCTCGGTTCCATGGGCGGGGCAAGGCTGTGCTCCTGCGCCCTTGCTCGGGGGCTGGTCTCCACCCCTTCCGGGGTTCCTGTTTTTCTCCTGCGGGCTAGATTACGGGCTGCCAGCAGCTGGGCTTGACCACTTTTGCACCCCTACTCCTCCCCAGCCAGGCAAGACTGAGCTCACACGTGATCCCAGTGGCAGCCAGCCTGCTTCTGCCCCTGCCAACAGAACCGCACTTCTGTGTCCCGCCGCCACCCACCCGCCGGCGAGCCCTCAGCTGTGTGGGTGGGGGTGCTGAAGCTCAGACCCTAACACTCACTACTGTAGCCCCGAAAGCTCCCTCCTTCTAAGCAACTCTGCTCTGAGTGCCTTGGGGGAGCTTGTTTGGCTGCTCTCCTGCTTCCCTTTGCTGGTATTGCTATTTCCGGGGGAAATATTCACTTCAGATTTGGGGAATGACTCATCCCAGGGGTTAGGGTGGCTGTCTCCCAAAATGTTTCTCCCTGTGCTTCCTAGATTACACTCTCTTCCTGCTACTCTGGTATTCTCCCTCTCCCCATCCCTCAGAGCCCCAGGTGATTGGTTGTGAGAGAGGTGTTCTGCGCGGTCCCTTTAAGAAGAACCCTGGGTCTGAGAAATCAGACTCTTTCTCACAAAGAGTATCCTGACTTGTTTCCAGCTAAATACTGTCCTTACGCCTCTTCTGGGCTCTGGGGCTGCAGGCTGGGGCTTTGTTCCTGGGACTCAGGACCCTCCCCTCTCTGCTAAACTCACTTCCCACCACACGAGTCTCTCCCGGCTGCTGTTCACTCTGTGGAGCTGGGTAGCCCTCTCCACGTTTCTGCTTTTCCTACCAATCTCAGTGTGGTTTCTTCAGTGTTCCTTAGTTGAAGAGTCCTCTTAGTTTAGTCCAAAGTTCGTTTTTCCAGATGATAGTTCTTAAAATTAGTTTGTAATCCACTTTGGTTCTGGGAGGTGGATGTTGGTATGTCCGCCTACTCCAGCGCCATCTTATCTTTTCTCTCCTTGGTGAGTCTTGCCAAGGGTTTGTCAATTTTGTTGATCTTTTCAAAGAACCAGTTCCTTGTTTTATTAATTTTTTCTATAGTTTTTCTGTTCTCTATTTCATTTATTTCTGCTCTGATTTTTATTATTTCCTTTCTTTGGCTGGTTTTGAGTTGTCTTTGTTCTTCCTTTTCTAGTTCCTTAAGGTGTGAAGTTAAATGGTTTACTTGGGCTCTCTCTTGTTTGTTCATATAGGCCTGAAATGATATGAACTTCCCTCTTATTATTGCTTTTGCTGCATCCCTGAAATTCTGATATGTCATATTTTAATTTTCATTTGTCTGTATATATCTTTTCATCTCTGCGCTTATGTCTTCTTTGACCCATTCATTTTTTAAAAGTATGTTGTTTAGTTTCCACATTTTTGTGGGTTTTTTTCTCATCTTTTTTGCAGTTGAATTCTAGTTTCAAGGCTTTATGTTCCAAAAATATGCTTGGTACAATTTCAATTTTTTTGAATTTGCTGATGTTATTTTTGTGGCCCAACATATGGTCAATTCTTGAGAATGTTTTATGTACACTAAAGAAAAATGTATACTCTGTCACTTTGGGATGAAGTGTCCTGTAGATGTCTATCATATCCAGGTGCTCTAGTGTTTCGTTTAAGGCCAATATAACTTTATTGATTTTCTGTTTGGATGAACGATCTAGAGCCATCAGTGATGTATTGAAATCTCCAAGTATGATTGTATTTTTGTCAGTTTTTGTTTTTAGGTCAATAAGTAGCTGTTTTATATATTTTGGTGCTCCTTGGTTTGGTGCATATATATTAAGGACTGTTATGTCTTCTTGATTCAGTGTCCCCTTAATCATTATGAAATGACCATTTTTGTCTCTGAGTACTTTTTCTGTCTTGTAGTCAACATTATTAGATATGAGTATTGCTACACCTGCTTTTTTTTTGGATGTTATTTGCTTGGAGTATTGTTTTCCAGCCTTTCAGTTTGAATTTCTTTTTATTCTTGTTGCTTAGATGTATTTCTTGTAGGCAGCATACAGTTGGATTTCCTTTTTTAATCCATTCTGCTACTCTGTGTCTTTTTATTGGTAAGTTTAATCCATTTACATTTAGTGTAATTATTGACACTTGTGGGTTCCCTATTGCCATTTTATAAATTGCTTTCTGTTAGTTTTGTATCTTGTCTGATTCTTCTCTTTTGTTTTTCTATCACTTATTTTTGTTTGTTTGTATTCCATACTTCTTTCCTCTGTTGCTACCTTTTTTAAGTCATGTGCTTCTGTGGTGGTTTTTTCAAGGGTGGTTACCATTAAATAGTGAAAAGGGTACCTACCATATTCATTGTATCAATAGTACCCTATCTTATGAGTGTTTCTGCACTCCATCGTCCTTTGCTACTGTTAATCTCTGTCCTCTCCACTTTTTTTGTTTTTGTTGTCACAGTTTAAATTTGGTTTTATTGTGTTCTTTGTGGAGCTTTTACTTGTGGTTTTGTTTTGTTTTGTTTTTTGTATCTGGTTGGAAAACCCCCTTTAGTATTTCCTGGAGTGGGGGTTTTCTTCTGATAAATTCCCTCATCTTTTCTGTATTTGGGCATGTTTTTATTTCTCCTTCATATTTGAAAGGTAGCTTTGATGGGTATAGTATTCTTGGCTGAAAGTTCCTCTCTTTCAGGGCTTTAAATATTGGGGTCTACTCTCTTCTAGCTTGTGTAGTTTTTGCTGAGAAATCTGATGATAATCTAATAGGCCTTACTTTATATGTTGTATTCTTCTTTTTCCTGGCTGCCTTGAGAATTTGTTCTTTGTCGTTGGTTTGTGCCAATTTCATTATGATGTGCCTTGAAGTAGGTTTATTGTGGTTAAGAAAACTTGGTGTTCTGTTTGCTTCTTGAATTTGAGGCTTTAGTTCTTTCCACAGGCTTGGGAATTTCTAGTCTATTATTTGTTTGAATATATTCTCTGTTTCATTTTCTCTCTGTTTTCCCTCTGATATACTTATTATTCTTATGTTATTCTTTTTGATGGTGTCAGACGATTCCTGTAGGGATTTCTCATTTTTTTTTAAATTTTTGAGTCTCTCTCTTCTCTCTGTTGTGCCTGAAGTTGCTTATCTTCTATGTCACTAATTCTACCTTCTATCTGGCCTGTTCTATTAGCTAAGCTTGTTACCTTGTTTTTCAGTTCATGAATTGAGTTTTTTTATCTCTGTGTGATTTGTTTTTATAGTTTCAATTTCCTTGGTAATATATTCTTCATGTTTGTTGAATTGTTTTCTGAGCTCCCTAAATTGCCTTTCTGTGTTTTCTTGTATATCTGTGAGTATTTTTAGGATTTCTATTTTAAATTCTCTGTCATTTAGCTCCAAGGTTTTCAATATGTTAATTTTTTTCTCCATAGATTTTTTCACATCTGTCTGTGCTACTTCTCTATGTTTTGTATCCATGATATTCGATTTCCTTTTTCTCAATGGCATCTGAGGGTGGTCTTGTTGATAGCACTAATGAGAATTAATAAAGAATAAAAGGGAAAAAAAAGGAAAAAATTTAGAAAAAGAATTAATAAAAAAACAATAATAATAATTTATTATTCCCCCCTTTTTTCTTCTCTTCCCCTCCTCTCCCCTCCTCCTTAGGAAAATATTGTAATGAACTGTGAATTATATTATGCTAAATGGAACAAAAACTGCCTATAATGGAGGACCTGAGTTGGGGGAAGTGTTCAAGGGGCAAAAAAGCAGGTAGGGACCCACAAAATTCAAAAAAGGAAAAAATTTGGGTCAAGTATAAAATGATTTGCTTGTAAGTGATGGTCGACTATGATATATAATGACAGGGATAAGAGGGAAACAGGAAAAAAGAAAAAAATTACTATTGTGTTAAGTAGAGCAAAAACTAAATAGAATGGAGAGCCTGGGTTGGGAGGAATGCTAATGAGTTAAAAGGCAAAGGAAAAGCACTCAAAATGCCACACACACAAAAAAATACTTGAGTCCCAAATAAAATAATTTGTTCATGATTTAGGATTGAATGAGAGGAAAAGTAAAAGAAGAAAAGAAGAAACTAATAGAGAGGGAGAAAAAAGAAAAAGGGGAAAAGAAAAAGAAGAAAAAAGAAAAAAACAAAAAGAGAGAGAGAAAGTTAAGGGTTTTGGAGTGTAACCCTCATGGAGAGTAAGGAAGAAGAAAAGAAATAAAATGGGAAATGTAACACTTATGCGTAGTGTAATTCAAGAAGAGGAAAGAATAAGATGGGCAGAGAATTTAAAGGCCAAGGTGGTGGAAAAAGAAATAATAATAATAATGGCATATGATGAAAGAAACAAAAAATATAGTGGAACAAGGTATAAAGCAGGGGTCTCAAACTTGCGGCCAGCCCAACAATTTTGTGTGGCCCGCAGACTAATCCACAGGCTTACTTAATTTTATCCAAAATATTTTGAACTTCGTGGATTAGTCTGCGGGCCGCACAAAATTGTTGGGCGGGTCGCGAGTTTGAGACCCCTGGTATAAAGTCTGTGGATTTTTCTTGATTTTGAGAAGTTAACTTCTTCCTTTTTCTTTCCCTTTCCTGGTTGTTGACTCTGTACCCCAGGCTCTACCCCTTAGGTAGGGATTTGCAGTTGATGAGACTGTACGGCGATGTCATATATTAGGCTTCAGTCTCGTTGGTAGTCAAGGCTTGTTAGCGTTTGCAGGCTCCGACAATGAGAGAGTCCATTTTCCCGGAGTGTCTCTTCTAGTCTCTCCTTCCTGAATTAACAGCCTGATGATCCAGCTCTGAGGCTGCCACTGCCTCTGCCTGGGGAGTAAGAGGCTCAAAGAACTGGCAAATCCCCACTCTATCCCTATTCAATGTAGGGCTCTGGGTAAGGCTCTGTCAGTCAGAGTTGCCAGCGTAATCAGGTGGGGCTGGGAGCCAGTTGCTCTCAAGGTGACTTTCTATGATCCTCCATGCCTGTTCAGCGTGCCTAGCACTCTGTGGGACCACTCTCCCCAGGCTTTTTGCACTTTGTAACCTGTTTTGGCTGGGAAGAAGATGCCCTAGTCGCTGCCTGCAGTACAGGAGGTCTTAACAGCTGCCAAGTCCCTCTTTTCAGCATATGTCCCTGAGTATGAAAGCTCTGCCAATCAGAAGTTGCCCCCACCCCTTTAGCAAGAGGCACTAAAAAATATCACGCCTCTTAGATCACTGAACTGAGAGAGATCTTGTCAGTTAGAGCTGTGTAGGTCAGTTGGGAGGTGAGCAGACCGTAGATTAAGCTAATTTCAGCAATTGGATCCACAGATCTGCTCCAGGAAGGACCGCAAGCTGCCTGCATGCCCCACTCCCAATGCTTGATTGATAGCTTGAATGGCTGGGTGAGGTGCCCCGCCCACCCAGAGAAGCTCGGAGGTAGGGAAGTTCGCTTTGGCGCACTCCCTGCACACTGCTGGCAGCTGCTGCTCGCAGCGGCGGGGGTGTTAGCTCGCGTGGGCTGATTCGCCGCAGGCACACTCTTTCCGTGGCTTGAACGAGCGTCCGTGCCACAGCCTAGCCTCCTCCACACCCTTAACCCCCCCCCCACACACACTCTCAGTTCCAAGTGAAAGCAGCCTTTGCTCAGGTTAGTGAGGAAGGCAGTGTTCCTTTCTCCATCTTATTTCCTTCAGGGTTGATTATATATTTAGTCAATTTTTTGCTCAATCATACCTTTGTTTTCAGTATGTGAGACTCCCAGACACTCCAAGGATAGATTTTTTTCTGTCTCTTGTTGATGAACTTGTTGAAATTTTGGGGAGATTTGTCAGTCGCGCTCCTCATGGCGGCATTTCTCTGACGTCACTACCCGAGTAGTATTTCTATGACATAAAATATTTACATTTCTTCATGTGGCAAGTAAGAGCTTTCAAAGCCCAAACTTTGTCTTTCTGGTCTCCTATCTTATTATTTTGCTCCTGAATTCTACACAAGCCAGACTGGACTTCTCTTGGAAAACTAAATGCAGCAGGCCATTTCTCATGGATGGGTCTTTGCTTATGAGAACCCTTCTCCCCTGTCTGCATTCCTTTGCCGCTGACTAATTCTTATTCACCTTCTGGTCTCAACTTGGATATCATGTCCACAGCAAGATTTTTTTTCCCATTCTCTTAAATCTTGTTCTCTGCCCACTTCATACACCCATGCACCTTACAACTCTCCCCTACCACATTTGTTACAGTTCTAATAACATAGCTCTATAAGGGCTTGTTTCCTTGTGTGCATCTCCCTCTGTACTGTAAACTTGTGGAAGACAACAATCATGGTTATCTTATTGGAAGCTTTATATATATGTCCCTATTACATTTCCAGAGTAGATTGTCATGAAATATCTATAGAATAATTCAATACCAAGTAATAATGTTAACTCCATGAGAAATTTTTTTCACTGATTTTTAAAAATTTTTCTTTTTAATTTATTGTGTTGACATGGTTGCAAGTGTTCCCCTCAATGTAACACCCTCTGCACACCACATTATACCCACATGCAAAGTCTTTCCCTCCTTTACCTTCTTCTCCATTTTCCATCTTTGACCTCCCTCCCCCACTACTGTCCCCCTTCCCCTTCCCTCTGGCTATTGCTACCCTGTTGTCTATATATACTGCTCACAAAAAATTAGGGGAAGTTTCAAAATGAATATGAAACAATAAAATATCCCCTAATTTTTATGAGCAGTATATATAAATATGTTACGTGTATATGTTTTTTGGTTAATCCCTTCACCTTTTTTGATCCCATCCTCTTCTTCCCCTTCCCTCTGACAACTGTCCCCCTGCTCCCTGGGACCCTGCCTCTGTTTCTATTTGTTTCTTAATTTATTGTGTTCATTAGATTCCACATATAAGTGAGAATTCCATGAGAATTTACAGCGCTTTCCTGGTTTTCTTTCTGCTGATTGGGATGGGGATGTACTTAGGTTGTGTCTTTTTTTTTCTCCTGACCCCTGCTTATCCCCCAATTCTACATTTTTTATTTCTTCAAGGAACTCAAATAGGAACTGGATTCCTAGGTTCTTACTAGAATTAGGAAATTGCTTATAACCTTTCTGAGCTTTTGCCCTAGTTTATATGCACATCTCTTCTGTGATGGTGTCCTCCCTGGGCACATGTCTGTTCTTAGTGTTAGACAGCTCTGCATGTGCAACTTGAGGCTGCAGTAGCATTCTGACTCCCAGTGGATCCCTTCATCATAGCTAGCAGACTATTATGGCATTGGTCTAGCAAAGACCTGAATTCTAGAATTCTCAAGAGTTGACTACATGCCAACTGGAGAGTGAGGAGAGTATTAGATGTCAAGGAAAATTAAAAATGCCCAGCACTTTACTACAGGGATGAAAATTAATGGCTTCCAGGAGAAAAATGTATATGGCCAGAAGGGTAATGGGTCTCTTGAGTTCTCCTTGCATGTCACAACCATCCTATGGATCCTTGAATTCATCACTAGGGCTAGCCTGGGGCCAGAACAGGGCAGTTTGTAGAACTCTGTGCTGTTTTCACTTAGTGATGGAGAGGTAGGGGGGGTCCACAAAATATTCAGCATGCAGAATTTATAGGATTTGTGATCGGACTTGGGGAATGAGACTGGGATAAATTGGAAATAGGCTTCTAGCTTGGATAACAAGACAGATGGTGGTCCCCTCAAAAGAAAACAGAATAAGGAGTAGGTTTAAAGTTAGAAGAAGAATAATGTGATTTTAGACATTTTTAGTTTGAGTTCCCTGTGGGATATTCAGATGAGGATAGAAGGTTGTGAAGCACATGCGGAAACTTATGCTAGAGATATAGATGTGGGGATTCCTCAGCATAAAAATGGTAACTGAAGTCAGGGGAACAGAAAAGAACTGGCTCTTAATATTCTCTACAATTGCTAGTTCAGGTAAAGGTTCCCCATTTTGCTCCCCTTTTGCTCCAAATGTGCAAACCAGGTTTTTCCCCTTCCTGGGTCCAGCACCATCTCCTGAAACCCCAGTGCTGATGAGAAACCAGCAGCCTTTTTGTGGCTGGGAGGGGAAATCTGAGAATCAGTGTGAGGAAAACAGAGGCGCCCTCACATTTTAGAACTAAGTGGAGGTAGAGGAACTCACCAGGAGACAGAGAAGGACCTGTCAGAAAAGCGGGGGACTCCAGGAAAACTATGTCACAGAAGCTAAGAGGAAGAACTTCAAGAAAGTAGTGGTCAGGAAACAACTCCTCTGGTTTTCCTTCAGAGCCAGTGAAATCTGGTTTGCTTCAAATACATTCTCCCAGAGGACTGACCATAATTGTCTGGTTGCTCATTGTTTCTTATGATATTTTTTATCTTTAACCAAGTTTCTAGAGGAGACAGAGTGAAGTAGGTAGGATAGAAGGCTTCCCTTGGGGAAGTCTGATGTATGGGGGAACTAGCTCCTTTGGAAAACTATCATACATTTAAAGGGATTTACATACCAAGTCCTATCTGTGGGTGAGAGGCTCAGCCAATTCACTCAGACCCTCATCCCTGAGGCGGCCATTCCACTGGCTTTCTGTCTTGAGCAGGATCGCTTCCTCATGCTTGTCTCAGCATTTGAGAACTCTTTCCTTACACTATGTAGCCTCCCTATTGACCACAAAGAGGGGTACGTGAGACATCAAGCTGTCTTAAAATTTTTTTATGTTTTTCAAATATAATTTAGTTTTGCTTTTAAATAAAAAAAATATTTTGGAGCAGTTTTTAGGTTTACAGCAAAATTAGGAGGAATGTACACAATTTCCATATGTGCCCTGCCCCTACTCATGCACAGCCTCCCCATTATCAACGTTCCTCACCAGAGTGATGCTCTTGTTACAACAGGAGAGCCTGCACTGGTACGTCATTGTTGCTCAGAGTCCACAGTCAGCATTCGGGTTCACTCTTGGTGCAGTGCATTCTATGTGTTTGGATAAATGTACAATGGTATAATGGCATGTATTCACCACAAGATGCCTTTGGACACATATTTTGACTAGGTTACAATAATAAGCACTAAATTTTCCATTCAGAAAAACTCAGATAATGTGGCACAAAGACATTTCTAATCTAGCTCTAGAGGAAGGGCATCAGGGAGGAGGTGAAGGTCATGGATAGAGAAGATCAGTGGTGTTCGCTTTGCAATTACTTGTAATTTTTTTAAAAAGCCATTTTACATTTTGTTCACAGCTGTTTTGATAAGGCTATGTCCTAATATTCTCTACAAATAAACAACCAAGCCCAAAGTGTCCTGTTTGGGCAAAAATGATCCCAAGTACATGTTGTATTGCTTTATATCAGCAACCGGAGAGGGACGACGAGGCAGGGATGGGACAGGACAGACAGTAGCAGCAGTTTTTTCAAATATGAAATGGTCCTTTCAGCTACTCGTGGCCATATGTAAGGGCAATGGGAGGGAGTTGAGTATTAGGCATTGTTTTGGGTGCTTCCTACACACATAATATTGTGTAAGTATTGTTATCTCCATTTTCCCTAGGAAAGAACTAATGATCAAAGAGAAGAACTTGGTCAAGGTCATATTGTGTAGATTACAGACATTCACAACTCATAAAGTCTCCAATGCAGGAAGAGTTCTTAAGAAAAAGATGAGGCATACACTTGATTTGGGGAATAAAATACTTGTACCATAGTGTTATTTTTGTTTTAGTGCCAATAATCACAATATTTTTCCAGAAAGATACTGATGTTTTATCTTTTCCCCCCACTTGCTCAAATGAGTCAGAGACTTTTAAAAGCTTAAAAAGGTAATTGAATAAACTGTCCTTGTAAAAACATTTAGGGCTTAAGGAGGTTTGACTGTTCTAGCTTATGTTAAAGAGGAGAATTATATTTTTAAGATAATTACATGTTCCTTTTGATGAAGCAAAAACATTCACAAACACAGATGTAGATTCAGACTGGTCTGCTGAGCGGTTTTTGCCTGTGATGAACTGTGGTAATGACTTGGGAGAAGTGAGTCCTGTAGGATCTTAGGAAATGAAGGTAGAGCAGACGGACTCAGTGGGTCAGCCTTCACAAGTAACTTGGCACAGCAGCCTTTACCTGTCATGCTGTCAATGTGTGAAGACTATGTTACTCATTGATAATTAAGAAAGGGCATAAAGGAGGCCCTGGAAACATCAGCTAAAGTTGGATAGCTCTTTGTAATATATTATTTCAACTCTCTGAGAGCTTCCAAATTTGTATGGAATCCTTAGTCTAACCTCCAAACTCATTTCTCATGACCTCCTTGATATTTCCTCTTGATGTCTAATAGACTTTTTAAAACTCATGTCCAAGTGCGGTGATTTTCTAATTATTCATTTACCTTTCATCAGCCCATCTTTTCTGTATCTTAAAAAAAAATCTGTCTTTCCAGTTGCTTACCCCTGGTTGGCAAACTGCGGCTGTGAGCCATATGCAGCTCTTTGGCCCCTTGAGTGTGGCTCTTCCACAAAATACCATGTGCAGGCACTACCTCGATAAGGAATGTACCTACCTATATAGTTTAAGTTTTAAAAATTTGGCTCTTGGCCCTGGCCGGTTGGCTCAGTGGTAGAGCGTCGGCCTGGCTTGTGGAAGTCCCGGGTTCGATTCCTGACCAGGGCACACAGGAGAGGTGCCCATCTGCTTCTCCACCCCTCCCCCTCTTCTTCCTCTCTATCTCTCTCTTTCCCTCCTGCAGTTGAGGATCCATTGGAGCAAAAGATGGCCTGGGCACTGGGAATGGCTCCATGGCCTCTGCCCCAGGTGCTAGAGTGGCTCTGGCCTCAACAGAGCAAGGCCCTGGATGGGCAGAGCATCACCCCCTGGTGGGCGTGCCGGGTGGATCCTGGTTGGGCGCATGCAGGAGCCTGTCTGGCTGCCTCCCCGTTTCCAGCTTCAGAAAAATACAAAAAAAAAAAAATTGGCTCTCAAAAGAAATTTCAATTGTACTGTTGATATTTGGCTCTGTTGACTAATGGGTTTGCTGACCACTGGCTTAGGCTAATGAATTTTTGAGTTATCTCTGGCTCCTCTTTCTCTCACTCTCTACATCTAAACTACCCACATCAAATCCTGTTGGCTCTATCTTCAAAATCTGTCTTGAAGCCAACCAACCATTTCTTGTCATATATGTTTCTGTCATCCTGACCCACACCACTGTCTCCTCTCATCATCTTTGCCCTTCTTCTTAACACAGCATTCACACTGATCCTTTTCAATGAGATTCAAAAGACTTATATTCTTCTGCTCAAAACACTTTACTGGTTTTCTTATCACTTAGAATACAAATCAAAATCCTTACAGTGGTCTTTACCTTCCTGTGACCTGCACCCTCCACCCTATCTTCTATATTAACACTCTTTATGGCTTACTTCACTCCAGCCACACTGGTCTCTCTGCTAGGCATTAAACATACCAGATACAACTCTCACTAAGAGGGTTTGTTAAAACATGGCTTTCTGGGGCCCGCCTCCAGAGTTCGTCTTTCTTCAGGGTTCAGGCCTGGGAATATGACCGCTAATTTGCAATACTAGAAGGTTTCAAGTGCTCTGTTTGTTGATGTTTCAGGGATCACACTTTGAGAAGCACTGGTACTTTGCTGATAAACCAGATCTCTGGATGAGTGGGTGGGTGTAAGCCATGATTTATAGTGTCTGTTGATTTCTGTGATGTAAATGCTCCCAACATGGCCAATTTCAAGCACCCAGCATGACATCAACTGGCTCACAAAATTCCTAAACATTTAACAACTGGCTCTAACTAGCATACACTGGAATGGAACCATTGGTCTAGAACAGCTCTCCAGGGACTGCTTGGGGGAGAGAGTTGAGGAGAAAGTGATTGCTACATCTCAGTCATTGTTTTGATCTTTGATATAAAATGTTTCATTTGGTCATCATAACAAATCTATGAGATTATGCCTTGCTATTTCCATTTTTTAGATGAGGAAATAAGGTCAAATCACTTCTCTGAATCATACAACAGATTTGAGTTCAGTTCTTCCTGAACCCAAAGTCGCTCTCCATCCAAAAAAAAAAAAAAAAAAAAAGAATAGTACTGGATTTTTTTGGGTGGTATTACAGCATCAGAACCATCATGGCAGGGCTAGTAGATCAAAGATGTGTGAAGCCAGAAGTAACCTACAGCATAGATTGAGGTTTAGTTTGGCATGAGAGATGACTACATTCTCTTCAACTGGATTTTTGGAAAGGAGGTCTGATGAGAAATCCTATCCATTAAGTAGGCTAACTACATGGGGTTACAGTGCTCAGGGCGGATCATAGCCCATGGACCAAGTGCCGCTAGAGAACATGTCTCTTCCCTTAGCTACTGCCTGATAATCCAGGAACTAGTAAGTGCAGATCAAAGGAAATGGCAAAGCTCATATATTGAGAATTCTGGTGCCAGGTGCTGAAATAGCCTTCCTTTGAGGGCAAGTAAATTCTCTCAATTGATGGAACAGAAGTCGCTCCAGGCAAAGGCCCCGCTTTTTCCCCTGCTTAATTGGCTCACTACCCTCCTTCTGGATAGAACTTCAATCATTTTACTTTCTAAGCTTGGAACCCCCGGGACAGGTTTCCACTGGCCTGCTTTGTAAGCAATGGCGGCGATTATCCAGGCATCAAAATTGCTTTTCTCAGGTCTTTTCTAGCCAAGCTCTGTCTCTGTTCCTCCAAATTGCCTGGAACACTGCCCTCTGCTCTGCCATCCTGTGCCGGTGGAGACCTGGTCTTGGACCGGGAAGTTTAATTGGCCTGCATGAAAAGACTACAAGCCTGAATGTTACAGACTTTATGCTGACCCCAAAGTTCAAGGCAATGCAAAGTCCAGTGTGATGAAAATCAAGTTGCATATTCTGAGCTTCCTTGATCTTCAGTCTTTATTTTAAAACCTTTTATTTTTTTAATTACAGTTGACATACAATATTATATAGTTCAGGTGTACATGTAACCCAGTGATTAGACATTCTATAACTTCCTGAGTGGTCACCAAGTCTAGTACCCATTTGACTCCATAGATAGTTATTGCAATGGATCTTCATACTTTTTTATTAGGCTATTGGATAAAGAGTTTCTGGGCTCCTGCTGTTCCTGAGGCCTTTCAGTGGGTCTTATAGTAGCAGAGGAGACGTGATCCTGAAGAAGATCAGGGAAGGCTCCACTTCTCTTCCACAGATGAGCAAGCAAGGGACATTTAATTTTTAAAAATCATTCATTCATTCATTCATTCATTCATTCATTCATATGCCATTAGAACAAATACAGTGGAAAGCTAGAGGAGGGAGATATCACTCTGGCTGTCAGAGACCAGGGAACTCTGCTTAGAAAGCTTTAGGAAGGCTTTTTGGAGATGTAGTTATGAGGATATGGTAGATGGATGGAAAGGGGAGAGAACCAAGGGCATTCTTTAACCAGAATCAGAATGTTCTTTTTTTAACCAACCCTGAAGGACAAGAATCAAGTTGAAGTCATCAAAAAGTAGAGTTTCCTAGCTTGTTCTGCCCATCTCAGGGCTTTCTTATATCAAAGGTGTGTGAAGTCAGGTGGATTCAGAAGAGTGCCGCCATTTCCCTCTCTCCAAGCGAGACCTACTCTACCTCAAGGTCAAAGAGCGGAATGGAACATTAATTACCACTTCTCATTTGCAGGGTGTCTTTGAGAGGACCTAGTGACAGATAAAGAACCCAAATGTCACCTGTATTATGATAAAACCTTAGTTTGAATGGTGGTTGTATGGCTCTAGGTAAGATGGCCTACTGATGCTGACGGCAGACTCGCCCACCCCAGGACTGGCATAGAGGAGCAGTGATGACTTGGCCCCTAGCATGGCAGAGCAAGGTGCTGGGGGAAGCAGGCTCAGTTTACTTTCCCCATTTCCCCTCCACTTCCCTGGGGTAGAGGGATAACAGGGGGGCGAGATAGACCAGGGTTGTTACCTCAGCGGAGTCCCGTCCCTCTGGGACATTAGCAGTGAGGAAGACACGGTTAGTTAGCTCTGTGCTCATACACTAGGCAGGAAGGGAAAGGGCGGTCAGGGCTTGTGGCTGTGGGGAATGTCCTCAGCAGAGACAAGGTGAACTTCCACAAAAACGGAACCATTATGAAATGTTTCCAGCAGGCATTTCTTCTTCCCCCTTGTGTGAGGTATTGAGATGGGAAAACTTACCTCACACAGAAACTTTGGTCTCTGGCAGGCCACCCCCTGAGGTTTCATTGACAGCCCTTTCTGGCAGTCATGAATAAGAAGAGGTAGAAGAGAAAGTGCCTGGCTCCCAGAAAGTGGGGCCTCTGAGGCATTGGGAATAAAGTAGAATTAGCTTGGTCCCATCTCTCCAGGACCTTATTAAAAGAAGAAAGGATAATGGAGATTTTGTAGGGCAGGAGTAGAAGAAGGCCGAGTTTCTGTGCTCTCTTTTGCATTCAAAAGAGAAAGAAGGAAGGGAGGACCAAATATGGAATTGGGCTTCATTTCCAAGCGTGAACCTTCATCACTTTCATCAGTAGCCATCTGGCGTGCAGTGCTCTGTGGCATTTCTGTAAATGACTGGCAAACTCCAACAGTTTCCTTGGCACTCCACTGAGAAGCGTTCACTCTTAGCTGTGAGCTAGAAATAGTCAAAGCTCAACACAGGCAGGTAATGATACTTATATAATCAGCACCTTATTCAGTCCCAGTACAATGAAGCCCTCATCTCTGGGCGATACCTCCAGATGCATGCTTAGAATGTCTTTGTTTCACCTCTGTCACCTGGGGCTTCTAGAAAGAGGTGCCAGTGATGGGGAAAATAACAGCGCACACACATACACAAAAATCCTCCCCTCCTTTGGGTTCTGCATCACTGTATCCATGTCCCTTATAGCACGTATTATGTGGCACTATAGCTGCTCACATAGCTGGTACTTCCAGTAGATTTTAGCACTTAGAGGAGAGAAAAATATGTCCTTTTCATCTGTCGACCCTCATGGTTGAGCACAGATGCTCAAGATAGATTTGGATGGACAAATGTTTCAGCTTTATGCTTTGTGCCTTTTAGTGCAATTGATTCACAACAGGTAAAGCAATTGCTCTTTTTCAGAATATAAATGACAGTCTTAACTTTTTCAAGAATAGATGGTTCTGAAGAGGATTTTTTTTTTTCCTAGGAAGGATGGACCTTTGTCAAGGTGCTATGCCAGAGACCAAGCCGACATCTAAAATGGGTCTGACCAATAACTCCAGGACACTTTCTACAAGCACAAATGTGTTTGTTCTGGTGCTGTGGCCAATATTCAGAACTGGCAACGTGACAGGACTAACTTAATCCAAGAATTTATTCAGGCTTTCAGGAGACCAAAATGACTCTTTTAGCATTTCAGAAGAGTCATTTGAACATTTGAACAAAATCGCACAGGCACACAAATATGAAAAGCCCATAAAAGTTTGTGATAATAATGTGTAAGATATTTACTTGAGGCTAGAGAGAATTGGAAACGCACAGGACCGAGATTTGGACAGAACAAAGTTCTCTGAGAAAAGGAGCCTGTAGAGTGGCATGCCCCTGCAACATTCTACTTAAAAAAAGTATCTGATTGAGCAGATAGCTTCCATTGACTTCCTTCATATGTTCAAATAGAGCTCTATGTACTTGTTATATGTTTGACCTGCTTTCTAAACTGCCACTCCGTGTATAGACCTGTGGGCGCACATGCATATCATCTACTCACTAATACCCCACGGTGTTAAATGCCATGCCAAACAAAACAAAAGCATCTATGAACCCCAGGTAATGGCTTAAGGATGTGTAACAATGTTTGATACAGCAAAATTTCTGGGCAAGTGAAGAGCTAGGACTACATCTTAGAGATTGTCATCGTGGTTTTTGACTTGTAATAGAGTTTTCCTGTAAGAATGTTCAGAATATTAATGCTCTGATGTGGAGTAGCTTCTCTAGTAGGCAGTGCTTGCTTCCTAAAACTCTGTTGGTTTTGATAATATTTGTTTGTGTTGGCATTTAGATATCCTTCTCCAGGATCTACCTTGCAGAAATTTCACTATTCAAATGCACATGTAAATACCAAGAAAATCTGAATGTAGGTAAGGAGCATGCATTTTCTACTTTATTGCCCCCAACAACAAGGATGTTTGGCTTGTTAAAACAGCTAGATAGCACCTGCACAAAGCAGTGTTGTTTTTTCAAGCTTGGAAACCATATAGGCCCCTTTTAAAAGCAAAAGCAGATTCTTCAAGACCCTCTTGGAGGTCCTAGGAATCCTGTTTGACGTTGACTTAAGTTGTGATTTTAACTAACAAAATATCTCTAATAAAGCAATATAAAAGACTCATGCTTCTTCTGAATGAAGAAAATCTATAGTAATCATCTGGTAGATTTTTTACAATCATAGTTATAAGGGAAGTTGAGAACAAAGAGTATGTCTATAAATGAGTTCTGTTGAACTCTACCCTCCAAAAGTCTGGATATTTTGAATCTCAAGTAAATGTTGAAAAAGAATAATAGTTTCCCCGCCATAAAGATCTAAAGATCAAAGAGAAGTAAGCTTTTGATTTTTGTACAGATAGTTATTTTAAACCTCGCTTTAGAAATTGCAACTCTATCCTGAGTCTCAACCTGCCACACTCTCCCATCAGGTTTTGGACTCACGAAATCGCCACAACCCATGAGCCAATTCTTTTAAATATGGGCTCTACTTGTTGTTGTTGGATGTGAGTATATAACAGATTCAACTTTAAAACATCACAGAAATAACCTAAAGTATAATTATTTTTTGTTGAAGGAAAAAATACTAAGAAAGTATTCAAAACTGCAAAAGAGAGTGAAGGTACCACTGAGGTTTATAGAGAAGAAGCAGGTATTCGTGCAGAGCAGCAGGCAAAGACCAGTGTATCCTGGGGCCTAGGGTAGAATGCTCCTGCAGGAACTGATAGGACTCATAGTGTCTAGCTTCCGGCTGTAGCCAATCCTCAATTTTCTAAAGGAGGATGGAGGGAAGGAGGAAAAAGATGGACCATGTCTTTATTGTGTAGATGCCCATTAGGTAATGCATAACATATGAAACGTGTTTTTCATCAACACTATGCCAAAAAGATTTTGACCCACCTGGTTATAGAGATGAGTGGGTTTGCAGAACAATTAGCATATGGAACAGATTACGAAGAAGGTCATCTTAGCATCTGGCTTACCAAAACTGCATGTTTCCTGTAACTGTACGACATAAGAGGAGCAATTCTCATAACAGATTAAAGCAAATGACATTTGAAGAGCGACTAATTTTCACCCAGAGTGACCATTGTATTTATTAACATGGTATTGATTTCCTGTTTGCTTTTTTTGAGTCAACATGGAAAATGATCTTTCACCTCTAAAAAAGTCATCAGGACAAAATAGACAAGTGAATGCTGATGAAAGAGCCTAATTCTTTATATTCATTTCAAGTCCTCTGTGTGCTCTTTATATGGGTTGATGAATTTTTCAGAGAAAGACTCACTGGTTAAGTTCGAAGTGCTGACAAGTAGTAAAATTTAGCTAAAGAAGCTCAGAAGCCCCATTTTCTCCTCCTTTTATATGCAGAAATTTTTTGAAAGAGGACACCATGCAAAATCCTTGGAGGCTGAGACTACATAAGATTTTTAAATCAAAGGGATAAGACTGACATATTTTATTTACTCTTTATAAAGATATAGTCACAATTATTTAGCTTTTTTAGGCTGAGAGATTTGGTATTTAGAGATCTATAAATTATAAATTTATTTTTTAAAACTTTTGGGAAGAGAAATATGAAAGAAAAATAAAATATTTATAATTGCTATTGAACAAACAAATAACACCACCTTCCCCAAACAAAATAAAAACTTATAATTGACCCTTGAACAATGCAAGTGTTAGGGGTGCCAACCCCCCACACAGTTAAAAGTCAGTGTGTAACTTTTGACTCCCCTGGACCAGTCATCCCTCAGTGTCTGTGAGCGATTGGGTCCAGGAACCCCCTTGGACACCCAGATCCGTGGATGCTTAAGTTCCTTATATGAAATGAAACAGATCAGTGCATACTCCAGCCTTCTGTATGAAAGCTGGAGTATGAAAAATAAAAGGCAAATAATACATCAGTTAAGGTGTTCTAGTCCAGAAGTTGACAAACTATGGCCTGTAGGCCAAACCCAGTCCCGTACCTGTTTTAATACAGCGTGTGAACTAAGATTTTCCCATTCTTAATGGGTTGTAAGACAGATAGTAAGGAAGAATATGCAACAGAAGCCATGTGTGGCCTTCAAAGCCTAAAATGTTTACAATCATCCTCTTTTCAGAAAACGTTTGCTGCCTCCAATATTCTCTAAATGAGAAAGGGCTGAGAGCCAGTCCACTGTGTCTGTGATCCCTAGCGAACTGCGCGTCTGCTCCGAGCCTCTTCCCTTATCTGTGACTTTGGGATCATTAAACCTGACAACCTCACAAATAGAGGAAAATGGGAGAAAATTTAAAAACCACCACCTCCAACTAAGCATTAGCAGATTGTTTTACCCAAACACTTGTAGCTTCTTGTCATTGAAAAGTAAGCACTTTGATGGAACTGCTCTTAAATTGGGAGAGGGGAAAAAAAGATAGACTGTTATTTTGTAGCAACCTTATTTGGGGACAACTCTATTCATTAAATTATTAGCTTTGAGCACATATTGGACATTGCCATCAAATCAGACACTAGTGTTTTGAACTGAGCCTGAGCTAGGACAATCTTGTCGGGCACATGAATCTTCTTTCATAGGTTGTGCCAATATGATCAGAAAAGTGCCTGTGTTTCTGCGTGTGGGACCGGGAGATTATTTAGAATATTTGAAATCAAACTCCTTTTGAGTATCTTGTATGTACATTATCTCATTTAGTCTTCTGAACCACATTATGAGGCAGACACAATTCTACAGGTGAAGAAATGAGCAAGGTGACAGAGCAGTTAAGTAACTGCCCAAGGTCAAGCTGGATGAGAGGAACCAGGCGGGTCTCAGGAAGCTGAAGTCCTGAAACCTCAATCTTGATAATGAAACATCTGGATTTTATCGTGTTAATTACATCTGTCACTCTGGTGATACCCTAACGAAAGTGATTTAAACCAAGAGCCTTGCTAGTGGTTAAGGAGTAAATTTGAGGCAGGAGGAGGCTACATAAGTTTACAGAGTGGTGTTTTTATTTTTATTTTTTTATATTTATTTTTTGCAAATTAGTGAAATAAAAAAACAAAACAGTTTTCTCCTTTGATCAAATAGATTCTTTAGCCTAGTTTCCTTAAAAGTAACAAAGTCTCAAATTTTACAGTCCAACTTATTCTGCCAATAGAATTCTCCACAGAAAATACTAATTTAAGCAATTCACGAATGGTCTCTGTGCGCGGACTCAGAGGTTAGAGGACCACCCCCACCTCTGTTCAGTAAGATCTCAGGTCTTCATAGTGTTTATCGTGTTGGACATGGAAGAAATTTTAGGGAACACTTAGTGCAGCCTCCCTTATTATTTATAAAAGCAGAGAGATCATGTGACCTGCTCAATGTCACACAGTGTGTTTGGCAGTGTAGACGGAGTGAACTGTGCACCACTCAGATGTAGCCCCTCATGCTCTGATGCTCTGTCTCCCACAGAACCAAATCTGAGCCCTGATGTAGATACTCCATGAGGAGTCCAACTGGCCACTTGGTGTAAAGCGGCTACATTGGACCTCTCTTGGAAGTGCCAGTGGTTCATCCTTCCATGCATAGATGGGTGTGTGTTTGCCTTTCCTGTCTGCCAAGTATCAGCCAGTGCCACTATCCAGGGACTCACAGAATGCCTGACCCACAGACATGGATCCAACCATGTATCTGACCTTATAGGAAAGGAAGAGTGGAGTGGGATCATGACCAGAGGATCCACTGATCTTATCACATGCTGTGCTGCCCACTCTCCCTGAAACTATGGGCTTACAGGTTCGAAGAGGCTAACCTGCCAGAGGATACATTTAGGTCCTACTGAAGTCCAAGTTACCCCTGCTGCCAAAGCATTTTGAATAACTTGCACTGAGGGGCTAGTGGGTGTGAAGAAGAGTCACATCCTGGCAGGGGTAACTGATGCTGACCAGCAGGGGCAATGGGCTGTATTTGCACAGTGTGGGCAGGGAAAAATGTATATGCAACTTTTCTGATCTGCTTTAGAATTTGCTGTCACTCCTCTACCCCATTAGAGCTGTGAACAGATATGTGCCAGAAGGGTGTGATTTCCCCAAAACATTGATAGTTTGGCTCACATTACCCAAAAAGCCACCCAAATCTGCTGAGGTGATAGCAGGGGGTGAGGGAATTTAGGATGAATAGTATCAAAACCAGTTAGAGCCCTCTGACCAACTCACTCCCGTTAGTAAGAGAAGCCTCCCAAGAACCATGGGGGAGCTGCTCCTAGGCCTGTGTACAGAATAAACCCATGCAGTACAGGTGGAATGTGGTGGCCATGACCATGATCTCTCAGATCTGCTGCGAGAGCATAACTGACTGATGGCCCCAGCTGCTGTGTTTCAGGATCCACCTCCGTGTTCCCCCTGGAGCCACACTTCACTCAGACTTCTCTGTCAATGACTGGCACAGGGAGGGAATAATTCAGGCCCTTCCCTGTAAGATGAGGGAACCTTCCCCTCTCAGATTGGCAACTTTGGTTTGAGGCCTTTCCATCAGCCTGGCCAAGACTTTCTTGGAACAGCACTATAGTCTGGGACTCTTCCTGCCCCAACCCCTCCCACCCCCCTCTCCTTCACAGGACTCAGGCCCACATCGCAGTCTCCAGGGAAGCCTTGCAGGTCTCCCTACCTTCTCTGGCTCTCATCCCTGAATCCTTCACAGGTCTTTCCCCCACTAAAGCGCCTGTATTGGTTTCTGCTTCTCCAAGCTCCTGAACTTACACAGTTCTGCTCTTTACATTCTTTTTATTTAAAAAAAAAATTTTTTTTTAAATTTATTCATTTTAGAGAGGAGAGGGAGAGACAGAGAGAAAGAGGAGAGACAGAGATAGAGAATGGGGGGAGGAGCTGGAAGCATCAACTCCCATATGTGCCTTGACCAGGCAAGCCCAGGGTTTTGAACTGTCGATCTCAGCACTTCCAGGTCGATGCTTTATCCCACTGCGCCACCACAGGTCAGGAGTCTCCAGTCCCTGGTATTAGATATGAGCTACCCTTTGGATTGTATCTTCTCCCCCCCGCCAAAAAAAAAAAAACCCAGCAGTTCTCAATTCTCCTAATGCAAAATTTCTTTCCCATGGAGTAGATATGCGCCAAAGACTCGTTTGTTCCTCTTTATTTTGTTTGGGGTAAACAAGTTTGTAAAGTGTGTTTAGGTTTGCTTGCTTATATTTTGCATTGCTGCAGGGCAGCGCCATGTGTGTATAGTCTGTTGAAGGCTGTGGGTGCTTGCCCTCAGGGCAGCAGATTGCAAATTGCAGATTGCCTGCTTCCATGGGGAGGGGTGATTGTTTACTATTGTTTGCTAGAGAAGGGGTATTTCCACCTAGTCTGTTTTGCTTGTAGGGGCCTGTGAGTGGGGTGAATGCCAGAGAGGGAGTCAGGCTTTGGGAGTCCTGAGAGAGAGGGAAGCAGTTTCCCCTGCGTGTTTGCTTGTCTGCCATTATGAGATTCTAATAAATGGAATGGCCCACCATTTTCTGGCTCCACCATTCCTTTACTGTCTGCCCAAATCCAATGAGAACCTGCATGGCCATGGCCATGGTCATGGCCACTGGCCTTATATACCACCGCCTGCTCAGATTTTTATGTCCAAAACCTTGAGTTAAAGTCCATAAGCCCTCTTCTGTGGACAAGTCCTGCCAGGGATGAGGACGACGGAGATGCAGAGACCCAACTCCGGGGACCAGGTTCAGTGATGCAGATCCACTTTATTCAGGAAGTAAGCTAGCTGATATACATGGGTTCAGCCAATAGGATGTTACAGCATGTCCTTCATAGCCAATGGCTGAAAAGATCAGGGAGCTGATTGGTTGGCGCTAACTCACTTCTTTATAGCAGGTGAGCTTCCTTCCTGGGTATGCCCAGGAGGCTTCTGGGAGCTGGAGTATTCTTACAGCATTGCATCAGCCACAGCTACTAGAAACATGCTCTGCACTCCACCCACATCTCCCCCTTCTCTTTTAATTAAGGCCAATTGGACTTGATGAATGACAGCTTACTGTTGTAGCTTCTGAACGCTATGCATTATGCAACAGAACCCTAGTAGAACTAAAACAACTATAATACCTATTATACTATATGCTTAAAGATTAGCTGGATTAAACAACGAGGCAAGCTTCTGTAATGTTTGAGTAGTTAGGAAATAGAATGGGGGTCTTAAACAAGGGATTCCTCCTAGGTGTCAGGATGTCATTTCCCTCCCATTGTGTTACAGAGACCTTCTAGGTGCTGTTAAACACAGTTCCATTTTGATTGTAAAAATGGACGTAGGTTCATGCACGCCCCCTTCCCACAAAGGTCCCAGCGTCCAAACACGAAACGGATGGCCTGCCGTGGGCTGCGTACTACATATGGTTGCAAGGTACATTACAAAAATTACAACAACATGACAAATCATACAATTTCAACAATTACAGAGATACACTTCACCAGTCTCTGAGCACTTTGCCAAAAGCACAAAATGTCCTCAGCCTTCTTTCTAGCCATGGGAAAAGCTTCCCGGGGCAGGGGAAGGGCCTCCAGCAAAGCCACCCCCCACCCCCATCAGGGTATTTCACATTGTCCAAAATCCATAAGT
The DNA here is from genome assembly GCF_036850765.1 of Saccopteryx bilineata. Lineage (NCBI taxonomy): Eukaryota > Metazoa > Chordata > Mammalia > Chiroptera > Emballonuridae > Saccopteryx > Saccopteryx bilineata. The sequence continues at coordinate 262,084,130 of NC_089490.1, read as the reverse complement.
CCACCCAACAAAGGAGCCAGTGCTCACTCCGGTCGTAGTCCAGGAATCAGTTCATGCATATAGGGCGTTAGCCACTGCCCTCATTCCTGCCATCCTGGCAGGTCTTACATTGTCTCAAGGAGGAGCACGTGGCAATGGCAGTCAGCATTTCTATCTCTGCTCTGGAGAGCATTATTGCATCCACGCCTATGTCCCAAAATGTCAGCGAACCCACCAGCGGCTTAGCAGGCACTCCCTGCCGTTCCAGCGACCACTCAGTGGGTCAAGCATGGCTTCTGTTCATCCTCCCACCGCAGCTGCCGCCATTTACCTTCTGGAGTCTGCGAAACACAACTCCGGCCCAACTCTCCTCATCCTCCAAAGATGAACTGAAAACACCAGCTTGCGCTGCCAGGCTCGAGCCCCAGGCTGCCGCCTGCCTCTGGGAGTCAGTGGTTACTATAGCACACACAAGCAAGAACAGAGCACCCAGGCCTGGGGGCCCATCAGAGGCAATTCTCTGGGCCCACCCTGCCAAAGCCTCCACATGCCCCCAGGTGATGGGGCGTGCACGCCAGCCATGAGGTCTTCTTCTGGAGCGCTGAGGATCTCCTCCCCTCAGGCATAGTCGGTGTGGAGGAGGCCAGGGCTGTGGCTTTGGATGGATGAAGACTGAACCACTTAGTGGGTGCCCAAGAAACCCTGTCAAGCAGGTTGGGGAGTTCCTGGGATCCAAATTGGCTGAAAAACACAAGCATAACCTCTTCCTTGCATTAGAAGAGGGTATGATCCCCGCCACTGTGCCATGGCTGGATCCCTCCAGCGTCATTTCAGAGAGAGGGGTGGGGGAGAGAGAGTGAGAGATACAGAAAAATAGACAAGACAGACAGAAAGAAAAAGGACACATGGGGGCGTATAGGCTGGCCCATGGATCTGCAGCAGGAACACGTGTTGGAGAAAATGGCGTCTGAGAGGCTGGAGTGGGGCACTGCGCCCCAGCAGGGAATGCGGAAGTAGTGACTTCCACTTTTTCCGGTGTCAGAGCTGATGGCGCAGTTAGCAATTTGGTTAGTTTTGTTTCTGTGCACTCGGCTGCAAGTCCATCAAACTCAGGAGGCTAAACTACTTTCCTTCTCAATAGAGGGGGGTGAATAGGGAGGTAGGGGCTCCTCAGAGAGAGGGGTAGTGGGGTAGCCTGTAGGACCTTAGGGACCGGCAGAGGGTCCGGCAGGAGCACCAGTCAAGCAGGCGTGTATTGCCAATAAGGCAGGAGTGAGGCCAAGAGGGAAGGCCCATCCCTCATGCACCTCAGCCAAACGAATCTGTTGGAGAGCTCAGGCCCAGAGCGGCGCATCCTCGATCCAGGGATTGATACTATAGAGAATCTCCCAGTAAGTACTGAGATCCTTTTCACTAACTTCAACTCGCCTATTCTGCAATAGGGCATGCAGGGCTCGAGCCTGCTGGGCTGGAAAGTGGGGGAGAAGGTTTCCCACTGCAAAGGGTCACTCACCTGTCCCTTGGATGCCGGTTAGGTCCCTGCCTGATGTTGGGTGCCAGTTGTGGACAAGTCCTGCTGGGGATGAAGATGACGGAGACGCAGAGACCAGACTCCAGGGACCAGGTTCAGTGACGCAGATCCACTTTATTCAGGAAGTAAGCTAGCTTATATATGTGGGTTCAGCCTATAGGGTGTTACAGCGTGTCCTTCATAGCCAACGGCTGAAAAGATCAGGGAGCTGCATGGCTGGCGCTAAGTCACTTCCTTATAGCAGGCAAACTTCCTTCCTGGGTGTGCCCAGGAGGCTTCTGGGAGCTGGAGTGTTCTCACAGCATTGCATCAGCCACAGCTGCTAGGAATGTGCTCTGCGCTCCACCCACACTCTTCAGTAGACTACATACTACCTTCAGCCTCTTTACTTGAAGTGCTTTACTCTGGAACTACTTCGTAGTGAATCCCATCACCAAGGGGTATTCTCAAAGTACAGTGGCCAGTCCTGTCCTACAGACACCTGCAGACCCAGACTTGTCATGTTCTTGTGGTGTCCCTCCTAAGTTCAGCACTCTTTCCAGGTATTCAATTAATCCTTACCACAGTTCCCTGAGGTATGGACTCTTAGTATCCTCTTTTTACAGATGAGAAAATAAGGGACAGATCATTAAATTAACTTGCCCATGAACCTACAGCTAGTAAATTCTATGGAAGCAGGAATTGAACCAAGGCAACTTGTAAAAGAGAGAAAGGAGATGAGAATTAGAGGAGGAGGTTGGGGCAAAAAGAGGCCTGTTTTATTTTTGGTTTTTAAATCAAAGAGACTTGAGTTTCTCCTTTCTCTCATTCCAATTGTGAACCTATTTTTTCTTTTCTTTTTTTTTAATCCAGCAAAATGCATGTGTTAGATCCAATGATTTCCTGTTTGTTTGTTTTCTTGCTTGTTTATTTGTGTGATGAGAACAAACTCCCCCATGAGCTGCAGAATTCTCTGCAACCCTCAGTCTTTCTCTCCTTGTCTACTCTGCTCTCAGCTTGTCCTGGGCCACACCTACAGCATCATAGACATTCTCAGCTTACCACTGTACCAGCCCAAGTTATAACCCCTGATGCTTCAAAACTCGAGTCACTTTCTCTCCTGTATTCTTTGTCTTTAAACAAAAATAAAGGGAATACACAAATTGCTGTAAGATGCTACACGATACAAAACTGAAATAAATGGCTTATTTTCACATCTGAGTTTCCAAAGACCATGTGTAAGCCCTCTGGCAATGTGCACCAGTACGGATGGTGCTGGAACTTTCTCTGTCAAGTCTCTCGTGTCACTGGCCCGGGGCCCTCCTGCTGCTCAGCACCTTGCCACAGAGTTAGATGGAGCCATGGTGATTTGTGCAGATGGGAGAGAACAACAGGACAGAAACAGCTGATCAGTTTTTAACGTCTAGGCGGCTAAATCGGGATTAACCTTTTTTTCGGCTTCTGTGCTGATGAGACTTAGAGAGCCTTGCTGGTCTCCTGGCTTAGAAGCAGATTTTTTGCTAAATAAGATTTGCACTGTTTTATAAATATTAGCCTAGATATGCATCTCTAGTTAAAGTATAAGAATGCCTTTGAAATGAAATAGATATGTTTTAATTTCAAAGATTTTGAATTAATTACATTGATATTAGGATAACAATCTTTATTTGTTTTCAGCCATGCATCAACGGGAGAGGCAACACACCACAGACATTTATTTGCTGTGACCTCCTTTTCCGGTGTATCTATGGATGATGTCATCTTTTTTCCAACAAAACAATTAAGTGCTTGATGACACTTGTCTGTTCATTAACATGTAGCAAGAGCTGAAATATACATGTCAAGGATGAGTTTCTACAGTTATTCTAAATGGCTAAGGATCTTCATCTTTGGGGAAAATAAGACTTATAAAGTTATACTACCCTGCAGGCACTTTATTTTCTATGTAAACCTATTTAATTCTTAAAATAGCCCATGTTAAAATGAGGATTCTGCCATTCAAAGATGTTAAATAACTTGCCTGCGGCGGGTGGCAGAACCAGCTTTAGACTCACGTACTGTGACTCCAAATCTAGTGTGTTACCCACCCCCTATATGTTAATATATTTACAAATCCTCCATAGAAAAGTGTGAAAGACCCTAGGCTCTACAGGCAGAAAAATATGCCATCAAAAGACATCTCTGCAGCTAGTGTAGGTGTATGACTCTTGGAAGCCATATAATCTCTCTAAGCCTCTATTTCCTTATCTCTAACATGGTGATACTTTTGAACACACAGTTGTTTCAGTGATGACATGAGATAGTGCAGGTAAAACATTTAGCATGCTATCTTGTATTGATACATAGTTAGCTCTCATTCAAGGATACTGATTCTTAGCTCTCTTTTTCTTTTCTCTTTTAAGTCAGGCCAATTGGATGCTCTTGGTAGTGTAAGTCATAAGGAATGTGTTTTGTTTTTTTTTTAAATATTTTATTTATTGATTTTTTTTAGAGAGAGAGGAGTGAGAGAGAGAGAGACAGAGAGAGAGAGAGAAGGGGGAGGAGCAGGAAGCATCAACTCCCATATGTGCCTTGACCAGGCAAGCCCAAGGTTTAGAACCAGCGACCTCAGTGTTCCAGGTCGACGCTTTATCCCACTGCGCCACCACAGGTCAGGCCAGGAATGTGTTTTTTTAAAATATCTTTTTGAAGTATGTTTCAAATTTCCCCAATATTATGTTTTGCCACGTCTCCTCTTATAATGGAATTGTATTATGCACAAGCAAGGTTTCACAAGAAAGTAGAAATAAAGTTGTTTCTGGTCTGGTTGGACCCTGATCAATATCCACCACGTTAGGGCACTGGCCTTTGGTTAATGGCCTTGTATTATATTACCATCTGGGCTCACCTAGTTATTTTTCATTTATTTAAGGATTCTTTTGATTTCAGTTTTTCTGCAGACCAGACTAGACTAGACCAGAAGGATTGAGTCAACGTTGAAAACCCTGCAGTGTTATCATTTGGACGTTTTGAGAGCTAAGCTGTGGGGTGAGAGCTGAAGGATAGGGTAGAAGGACTGACTCCACTGCTGATGACGCACAGTGCTCGGGGTGGTGCCGTCAGAGAGAACTGCTCCATCAGGGAGGGCTTGGGCCCTTCACTGACTCACCCTCTAGATAGGGGCTCTAGGTAGACCAATCAAATTCCCATCTATAGGAAAAAAGGTACAGTCAGTTTTCAGGCCATGTTTAAACACTGCATGATCTAATTTCAGTGTCTAATGCAAAACTATGCATATTTATAGTTCTAGAATTAAACCTGTTCCCACACTAAGGAAGCCATCTATCAGAGGAGTTGGCCAGTTCATAATTTGATGCATACCCTACCATTTATTATTTTTAACATCATTTCCTTCAGCTTTGTCTTATTTCAATTAGTCCAGCTACCTGTTGTCCCAGAATAAACTATAATTTTTATTTTTTGCAAAATAGGTATTAATTTTTACTTATATACTCTATTCTGTACATGCATAAATAATGTGCATCAACTGTGTAGAGAAAACTTGTGAGTATATAACAGTCATTTCCTGGCTTTGTAATAACTGACATTTGACCTGAAGGGAAAATTGTACTTATAATATCCTTTGTCCTCTGAATCAAGCCATATAATTTTCATCACTGTCAGTGCCGCCCAGTTGTAAATGGAGAAAGAAAATACCACAATGTACTGATTTGATTGCATATAAATTTGGTTCTCTTCATGTTACATGCATACCATCAGAAATATAGAAAGTTTAGGCCTTCATAACCTGTGCATTTATTGTATCCATCCACTTGGTTCATCTTTGTTTTACTGCTTGGAGATTGGCACTTGTGCACAGTGTGTTGTGAAACTGCCCATCAGCACCTAGGAAGTCTGAGAAATGCCTTGGGAAGACTTAGACAGCTGGTGCTGATTTGGGTTAATAGCCTCTTTGTGTCCACATTCTGGAGTTGATAGAAAATAAAGATTATTCCACCATTATAGCTTACCAGCTAGATGTGTATGTATTTTTGTGGAAGTATATATGAACTATATAGAAAGATACAGGCAGATACAATCTTTAACACTGATTCTGACAGGAGGTTAGGATGGGGTATTAACGTTTTACATATATAATTTAATATTCTCTGAATTGTTTTATAAGACATATAGTACTTAAAGAATCCAATCAAATGAAAAAAAAGCGGCCCTGGCTGGTTGGCTCAGCGGTAGAGCGTCGGCCTGGCGTGCGGGGGACCCGGGTTCGATTCCCGGCCAGGGCACATAGGAGAAGCGCCCATTTGCTTCTCCACCCCCACCCCCCCTCCTTCCTCTCTGTCTCTCTCTTCCCCTCCCACAGCCAAGGCTCCATTGGAGCAAAAGATGGCCCGGGCGCTGGGGATGGCTCCTTGGCCTCTGCCCCAGGCGCTAGAGTGGCTCTGGTCGCGGCAGAGCGACGCCCCCGGAGGGGCAGAGCATCGCCCCCTGGTGGGCAGAGAGTCGCCCCTGGTGGGCGTGCCGGGTGGATCCTGGTCGGGCGCATGCGGGAGTCTGTCTGACTGTCTCTCCCCGTTTCCAGCTTCAGAAAAATACAAAAAATAAAAAAATTAAAAAAAAAAGAAAAAAAAGAAAAAATATACAGAAAAAGAGTTGCAAACTAAGGTAGTGCTTAAAATTTAATGTACATAAAATCCAACTGTGAATCTTGTTAAATTGCAGATTCTGATCCATCAGGTCTGGCATTGCACTTCTAACAAGATCCTAGGTGATGCCAAAGCCGTGGATCAGTCCATGGACCACACTGTAAATATAGCAAGGAATTAAGACTCGAATAGGTAGCAGGACTTGGTCCTCATAGTTAAAATTAGGAAGGAGCCCTGGCCAGAGAGCTCAACTCATTAGAGTTTCATCCCGAAGCGCAAATGTTGCCAGTTCAACCCCTGGTCAGGGCACATATATGGACAGATCAATGTTCCCGTCTCTCTTCCTTCCTTCCTCTCGAGATTTCTAAAAATCAATAAAATGAACATTGAAAAAAAAAAAAACCAGGAAGGAAACAGTATTGTGTTGATTTTTATTTCTGCACGCGTTCCTCCTACAGAAACAGAAGAATCTAGTAATTCCTCAAATCAGGATAAAATACACTGCTCACAAAAATTAGGGGGTCAGGGAACGGGCAGATACTCCGGTACTTTCAGCCTTTTCTATAGTACCTTTTCACCAGTGAAATAAAAGTTGGTTTTGCATCTCATTTGCGTAATCAAACAAATCTTTGACTTATTTGCTTTTCTGATGTTCTTGTTTAATAAAAAGAAATCAAATGCTTCTTTCTTTTATCGCTTCATATTCATTTTGAAATGTCCCCTAATTTCTGTGAGCAGGATATAAGACACTTCTTCAAACTGGACTGGGGAAATATATGAACAGGCAGTTGACTCCTGCAGCGCAGAGCTAGCATAGAGTAAGCATGCACTTGCTCTAAAAGCATTTGCTTTAGAAGAATTAGATACAGCCTGTATCCAAAAAGAATTTAGGCTCTTGATAAAATAAGATTTAAAAATCATTTGTGCCCAGTACAAAGTAAGTGTGGTTTATAGGAAAGTGGAAGACAGGGCAACTTGAAGACAAGTATAAAGTAAGTACAAGGTAATGGAAAGAGGGCTGGATGACCAGCTGGGGAGGCTGAACTTGGACTGAACTTACAGGCCCAGAAGAGTTAGATGGTGTGAAGAGCACAGGCTACCTCTTAAATGAAATCATTATTTCCAGTACGTGACTTCTGGGTACCTAAAAGAAGCTTAGAGTTTCCCCTAGCTTCACATTTCATGCAGCCAAAGTGAGATTAGCTACTGATTAGCTAGGAATTGCTGACTAGGATCAGCTCTGTTCAGCAAAATCTCATTCTCCTCACCCCATCCTCGCATTCAATTACTTTGACTACAGTGAGTATTTGGGTTGTGTGTGTGCCAGATGGTCAGCTTTCATTTCTCTAGAAGAGCTGTTCATTAAAGTGGATTAGGGAGAAAAATACTTGGTAGGAAACGTACAAATGAGTGAATAATTTATTGTATCTTTCTGCTGTTATCTGAAGATTCCGTAAGGGAAATAGGAATATACAGAAATACCGCTTAACTCAGATTCCTGCTGCTCTCAAAGCAGATGAGGCAGACGGTGGGCCAGACTGCCTGCCTCTTTGGAGGCAACGTGGCAAGCTGGAACGACTTATTTGGACCATGGACTTGTTAGTAACTTTCTGTCCCTTGTTCTAGTTAGAAAGGCTAGCTTCTAATAATATTATTCTCATGAGATTTTACAACATGCATTTTGTTTGTATGTGACTATTTCATTTAGAAACCCAACTTTTTTCAAATAGAAGACAAAGTGAAATTTGAATGAAGTTCAATGAGAAGAAAAAACTTCGGTGATGAAAACTAAGTTTAAAACATTTTCAGAATTGGGTTCAGAATTGTGTTCAATAGTGTTAAGTTGAGGCTACTCATGTTACTATACTATATGCAGTTAAAATATAATAGCTGACTGTCCAACATAGAAAAGATACATTTTTCACATTTCCCATTAGCATAGATGAATTGGTGGCAATTTCATTCAATGTCCCAGTTAGGTCTGTGACAAAGAGTATGAAGAAAGAAGTGTCAGTATAGCATTAGCAAATTAATGCTCACCTTACAAAATCAGTAAATTCAGAGATACTTAAATTTTCTCTGAGTAAATAATTTTGGTTGACCATATTTACTGATTCTGTTATTCTGACTTAGCCGTGAAGTTTATCCAGGTGCAGGGTTTTGTACCACAGAGTAATGAGATTAAGGGTGGAGGTGCAGAGCCCATGGAAGGCTGGATTGTCCAGAGGCTGAAGGCTCAGTTATAGAGACAATGCATTTCTAGCTTCAGATTCAGATTCTAGTTCAGTCACTTACTATCTCTGTGATTTTGGATCAATTGCTTAGCTAAATTTTCTAATCTTTGAAATGATCATCTAATGAACATCTAACAATTTTAGAGCAATTACTAGTTGTAAGATATGGTTGTAAGTACTTATATGTATTACTTTATTTAAATATTACCAATAGAGTAGGAAGGGGGAGGAAGGTAAATGAGGTAATATATTTATGGATGCCCAGAAATGTTAGTGACTGCCAGTTACGGTTCTGTGTGTCCTCCTCCTCCTCCTCCTCCTCCTCCTCCTCCTCCTCCTCCTCCTCCTCCTCCTCCCCCTCCCCCTCCCCCTCCCCCTCCCCCTCCCCCTCCCCCTCCTCCTCATCACTATCTAAGATACGGTTTACATTTAAAAGTGGGTAACTCCTTGACTGTCACTGAGCAGAGTCCATCACTGGCTGTATTTGCCAAACCTAGCAGTTTTTAAAGTGCTGATCATGAAGCTATTGTGTCTAGAACAGGATTTATTTAAAAGATGTAATTTATTATTTCAATTCTTCTACAGATAACTTAGAATCAAACGCCTCATGAACCTATTTGTATACTCACTTTTTTCAAAACCATGTTCAAATATTTAATTTTATTATATATTTTGAGTTCTGACATAATTGCATAAGTGTTAGTAATTAATTACTTAAGAAAACATGGATTTTTAAACTAATAGTCATTCGTAAAAACAAAGACTATGGTTCTCTTCAGGTTATATAAAATTAGTTTTTGACCAACAACCTAATTATATCATATATATCTAATTATCTAAATTAAGCAAACTGATTACTGGGGGTAGGGGAGTAGAGGGAGGTGGAAGAGGGTTATAGGGGGATAAATGGTGATGAATAGAGACTTGACTTCAGGTGGTGAACACACGATACAGTGTACAGATGATGGCTGTAGAATTGTGCACCTGAAACCTGTATAATTTTGTTAACCAATGTCACCCCAATACATTCAATAAAAAGGGAAGAAAAAAATAAGCAAACTGTTCTGATGGCACTAAGTAATTAGTATAATTTATACATTCACTTTAAAAGCATCTACCAGTACCTCTGTATGGCAGGCAGGCACAGTTGTAAGTTTTGGGAATATAGCAGTGAACACACAAGAAAAAATACCTCTACTCACAGAACTCATATTTTAGTAGAGGAGGCAAATATACAGGTAGTAAATACAGACACATGTATATACATATATGTGTTGTTTGTGTATGTGTGTATGTCTGTGTGAGTGTATATATATATATGTGTGTGTGTATATATGTGTGCATGCATATATTTGTGCATATACATATATAGACATGAGGGAGAGAGAAAGAGAGAGAACAAAATGGAGTTTTAAATAGGGTCCCAAAAAGGACAACTCTGATGGGTGACATTTGCTTAATAAGCGAATTGTTAGTGATAAAGCTTTTGCTGTCTGCCAAGACAAATGACACCCACAGAGTATTTGGGTGCCCTGACACACTTACCATCAACTCTGCTTCCCAATATATTATTAATACCATGTGAATGTGAGTCGGCCAGGATGAGTGACTGACGAGGGGCAGGTGACAGAGTACCTCCTGGGGCTGCAAGTCTGCCAATCAGTGGTGGTGGCAGGCGCCCAGTCCTGGACAGTGCTAGAGAGTGGGTCCGAGTGGGCCACAGCTCTGCCAGCAGATGCTGAAAATTTCAACCACCTAGGAAGAGTTTATTTTCTGTTGTTTTTCTTTACATGCCCTTCTTCCTTCCAAACAGTGTTGGGGTTCTGAACCCAAGGCTATTGGTGCCAGCTCCTTGAACTTGCCTGCTCCAGGTAGGCCCAGGTGCACACACGTTTAGAAAAATGGTAGGAGAGAACCAGCCTGTAAACACTATCTGGCATTGTGAGCATATATCCCACCTGCTTGAAGAAGTGATTTAACTTTGCTGGCTGTGTTTAGCCCCATCTTAGTAAACACTTTATCTTTGTTTTGCTATATTGCATTTTGGGTTTTTGAAATCAGAAGAAATGTTAACAATGGATGAATCTTCTGTCTTCACTTTGCAAAATGAAAAAGAGCTTGTCACTCCTGAAAAATATATTTATTTAAATTTAGTTCTTTTAATTGTACATAAAAGTCCTGAGGATTAAGTAAACCTAACTTAGGACAGGGAAAAGGGCAAGAGGAAGGGCTGTGGCTTCCATTTTTGCTGCTTTTCCCACTGTGAGCCACATGGGAAATTACCCCATGAAAGCCTGTCTTTCCTGTTGCTGACCTAACAGTGTCAAGGGATCAGAACACTTTACACACACACACACACACACACACACACACACACACAAACACCATTTATAAAGCCTTTTAAAATATAAAATTAATTTAATTTTATTCTATTTATTCTATTTTTATTTTAATGTGAACTATTTAATCATTAAAGTTTTTAAAAAATATGCCATAGAAGCCAAAAGTTGTCCTTGGTCAGAAGCTCTATTATAAACATCTGTAAATCTATCTTTACAAATTGCTTGACTTTAAAGAAAAATCATACAAATATCACAAAATGTGTAAACCTGAAGACTCTTTCCTATGTCTGACCAAACAAAACAAGGACTCACATGTTTTGTTAGACATTTCACTGAATTCAGTTCATTCAATCTAAGTATCAAAGAAATATGTGGAATTGTAAACTTAAAAATTGTTAATTTTTAACATTGAGTAATGTTTCTAGGAACTCTGCAAATAATTAAATGTAACCATGCTTTGTGCCAATCTTTTTAAAATTGAATTAGTTGGAATGACACCAGTTAACATCATTATACAGGTTTCAGGTGCCCAGTTCTACAACACATTTTTTTACACCATATTGCGTGTTCACCTCCCAAGTCAAGTCTCGGTCCTCACCATTTATCCCACCATACCCTCCTTCACCCCCCCCCCCGCAATTAATTTTACATTCAATTAAATGTGTTTTTAAATAGGAAAGCTTGTTTGTCTACAGAGGGAAAATGATCAGCATACATAGTGCCATCTTCAGATTCAACAAATTATATTCTAGTTAACAGAAAACAAAAGCCAGTGAGAATTTAAAAAAAAAAAATTCCGTTTTTCTCATCCATTTCAAAAATATTTTAGCTTTTTTTTTAAAAAAAAAATAAAATTACAGGAGTCCCTTATCCATAGTTGCAGTTATCTGCAGCCTACCACAGCCTGAAAGTATTAAATGAAAAATTTCCTAAGTAAACAGTTCATAGGTTTTAAATTGTGCACCATTTTGTGTAGTGTGTTAAGATCTCGCAGTGGCCTGCTCTATCCTGCCTGGGAAGTGACTCGGGTCTGCACACTGCACGTGCTCTGCTCCACCTTTCCCGTAGTCACTCAGCAGCCATCTTGTTTCCAACTACTTAGTAATGGATCCCAAACTACAAGAGTTAGATGCTGACCATTCGAATATGCTAAAGAGAAGTAATTCATCAAAGGCTTCCTTTAAGTGAAAAGGTGAAAGTTCTTGACTTAATGAGAAAAAAAAAATGCATGCTGAGGTTGCTAAGATCTACAGTAAATATGAATCTTTAATCCATGAATTGTGAAGAAGGGTGAATACCGTACAATAGGTATTTTGAGAGAGAGTAACCACACTGACATAGCTTTTATTACAGTATATTGTTATAATTGTTCTATTTTATTACTAGTTATTGTTGTTCATCTCTTTCTGTGCCTAGTGTGTACATTAAACTTCATCATAGATATGTATGTAAAGTTGACTCTTGAACACCTTGGATTTAACTGAGTGGGTCCACCTATACACAGATATTTTTCACTACAGTCAGCCCTTGGTATCTGTGGGTCTTGCATCTGTGGATTCAACCAACCGTAGATCAGAAACAGTATATTCATATTCCTGAATGCAGATTGAAACAGAGCTTTCAATCTGTGGTTGATTGAATTTGTGATTCCAAAGTGTCTACAGTAGTTAAAGTTTGGGGGAGTTAAAAGTTACATGTGGATTTCTAAACCTCTGCATTGTTTAAGGATCAATTATATAGAAAAAAAAAGGACTTCTAGAGTTTGGTACTATCTGTAATTTCTGGCAGCTATTTGTGGTCTTGGAAGGCACAAGGGGGGTCTACTATACCCTGATATTATTTTCAAATTTGATTTCATTTAGTTCCTTTTGTGTCTCATTTTCATTTTGTGTCCTTTATTTTTAAAGTTCTACTAGTAGAATCTGTTTTTGCATCTGCTTTTTAATATAGTTATGATATTTAAGCATTTTTATCTGTACTGAAACAATAATAAAAGAACCTATACTTTCCTTGACATGGGATCCCTATATCCAATTGTCTTTCATTTATTTCCACTAAAGTAATGCGTTTCCTCAGGTACCTCAGAGTAATGCTCTGCTTTCCTCCCTATTTATTCCTGCACACACTGTTCTTCCACTTCTGAGTTGACCATTACGTTTCTGTGTGTAACCGACGATCTACTTCTCTGGGCCCGACGTCTCCCCTCAGCTCCAGTTTTAGTTCTTTCTCTTCTTGATAACTTGATGGTCCCATACTAACATCAATTCAGTCCATCTGAAACTGAGCTCATCTTCTTTCTTGAAGTCTCGCACTCACTTTCTATATTTCTTTCAGTGTGCCACCATTCTCACTGCAACTGGAAGCTTCAATCTGCTTTTATTTTTTCTTTTGCCTCCCAACCCCTATATATAGCAATCATTCAGTGCCCTACCGCATTGACTCTTCCATTCTACACCCTTCCCTTTCTCTCTCTCTCTCTCTCTCTTTTTTTTATTTTGTATTTTTCTGAAATGAGAAGCCAGGAGGCAGTCGGACAGACTCCTGCATGTGCCCGACTGAGATCCACCCAGTATGCCCACCAGGGGGCGATGCTCTGCCCATATGGGCCATGGCTCCATTGCAACCGGAGCCATTCTAGGACCTGAGGTGGAGGCCATGGAGCCGTTCTCAGCGCCAGGGCCAACTTTGCTCCAATGGAACCTTGGCTGTGGGAGGGGAAGAGAGAGACAGAGAGGAAGGAGAGGGGGAAGGGTGGAGAAGCAGATGGGCGCTTCTCCTATATGCCCTGGCTGGGAATTGAATCTGGGACATCCACACACTGGGCTGACACTCTACCACTGAGCTAACTGGCCGGGGCCTCCCTTCTTTTCTGTTATTTCCCACCACCAGCACCCTAGACCTAGACCCTACTCCTCTGCCTAGATTATGACAAAGATTGCTTGACTGATCTCCCCTTTTGCCCCCACTCACTTCTCTTTTCTCATTTCCCACCTGGCTAAAATATGTAGTAAGAATGGGACTACACCTTAAAATCTGTGTATCCCCAGAAAAGAAATACCACAATGCAGCATTCAAATTATGATTTTGCAAAAGGACAAAAGGTCATTTCTGATATTTGCCATATGTCTCGGTAGAAATTTGAAATTCGACATTGTGCAGACTTCTTGAAAAAAGTTATGCAGAGTTGATCATTTCCTGTGATTATTAGTTAACTAAAAGGATCTCTGAGACTTTTCTGAACTTACATGTTTTTCAACTCTAAATTTCCATGATAATATTAATATATGCAGGCTGTACATGTGCAGCACTCTGGGGAAAATGGTATCATTTAGACCAGTGGTCCCCAACCCCTGGGCCATGGACTGTGGGCCATTTGATACTGGTCCGCAGAGAAAGAATAAATAACTTACATTATTTCCATTTTATTTATATTTAAGTCTGAATGATGTTTTATTTTTAAAAAATGACCAGATTCCCTCTGTTACATCTGTCTAAGACTCACTCTTGATGCTTGTCTCAGTCACATGATACATTTATCCATCCCACCCTAAAGGCCAGTCCGTAAAAATATTTTCTGACATTAAACCGGTTCGTGGCCCAAAAAAGGTTGGGGACCACTGATTTAGACTAACACATTTTTTATTTTAAAAATATTTATTTAAATTGAATAAGAACAACTTTTTTCTTATTTTTCTTAGTTACTTAAAAAACTTTAATTTATAGTTGTACATTCAACAGTAAAGGGAATAAATAGACTTATGAAATATCTATTTTAAGCAAATACGTGAATTAAATAAAAATAATTCAGCCTGCCAAATGGTCTTTTAACAAAACCAGAGCAGGAACAACTAAATTAATCAATAGTGGTTCTTAGTCATAATAGAATGCAAACCATTTGCTCTGAGGAAATATTCATAACTTATTTAACCTTTTTCTTTTCAATGTGAAGAATTTGGGAACATAGCACAGGTATCTTTTAAAATGTTTGCCTAGAAATATGACTACTGTGCTTTGGATGGAAAATGGTACATTTTTGCTATGTCCCAGTTATAAATAAACTTAGATTTAAAATGCCATTTTATTTAATACAAAACCAACAGGCAAAAACCCCTCTTCCTTCCTTACACTAATTTAGTTTTAACATTTTCTAGTACTTCTCTACTAGGAAAGAGAAGTCAATGCTGTCTTATTTTTCAGCCAATTTCTTCCATCCAACTCTTTTTTTTAAAGTGTATGTGCGAGAGGACAGACACGGGCAGAGGACAGGAAGGGAGAGAGATGAGAAGTATCAGCTCTTAGTTGCAGCATTTTCAGTTGTTCATTGATTGTTTTCTCATATGTGCCTTGACCAGGGGGCTCCAGCTGAGCCAGTGACCCCTTGCTCAAACCAGTGACCTTGGGCTTCAAGCCAGTGACCTTTGAGCTCAGGCCAGCAATCATGGGGTCATGTCTATGATCCGATGCTCAAACTAGCAACTTTGGGGTTTCAAACCTGGGTCCTCAATGTCCCAGATCAATGCTCTATCCACTGTGCCACTGCCTGGTCAGGGTCCTCCATCCAACTCTTGTATGTATTGTACATAGCACTCAGTGTGAAAAGGAGCCTTGGGAAGGCTACTGGACATGTCTGCAAAGATGATTCATTATTTATTTGTGCACTCTGTGGAAATTTTAACTACTTCTCTGCAGGATGTGTAAATCTCATGAGATTGTAGCTTTCTCCAAGAAGGTAAATTCCTAAGTCTTTATAGTGGATGTCCCACATGGCCTTTTGTGTCATGTAATTGAGCAAATCCTCAGGAAATCCAGCCTGTCTTACTGGCCTGAATTTACATTCAAAAGCTGAGGAATCGTGGAAGAATCATTTTTTGTCCAAACCACTGACGCCTGGATTGTACCCCAATTCCTCCCTTGAAACAATTTTTTGCTAAAGTTACCAATAACTTCCAAATTGCTAAATCCAATGGATATTTTACTCATTTTATGTGACCTCTTGGAGGTTAACTCTTCCCTCTCTTTGAAAAATTTTATCTCTTAGATTTCGTGATAGTTTGATTTTTTGAATATTTTTCGGACAGCTTTTCTCAGGCTCCTTTGAAGGTATCTTCTTCCTTTACCAGTCAAAAATTGTTGGAAGTACAGGGCTTAGGCCTGGACCCTTTTCTGGAGTTATCTGACAATTTTCCTCTAGGCCTTTACACCTATAAAATGGTTTAAATCCTAAGTATAGATAGACCAATTCAAAATTTCAGTCACAAGCTCATGTGAAGACCAGAACCACATATGAAAAGAAGTTCTAAAATTCACTTCGATATACCATTGACATCTCAACCAATCTTCTTACCAAGGTGCTCTTCATTGGTTTTTCTCCTCTCAGTAAAGGGCACCTCAATCAACCCACTTATTTGAGCCAGGAACTAGAAGTGATCTTTGACATCTGCCTCTCCTTCACGTGCCACATCCTGAGGACACTTTATCTAGTCTAGCACATCTTGAACCTCTGTTTCTCTATCTTTGCCTTCCCAACCCTGGATCAGGTCAAACTCATATTTTGAAGTATTTTCACAGCTTCCGATCTTAAAACTTCCTAATTGTCCCTTATTGTCCTGATAGTTCTTCAGCTCTTACATCCCTATCCTCTTAAAACCCTTTTTTCTATGCTGTAGTCAGAATGCCCCTTTGCACTTTGCATTGCATTTTACACCCTTATTTGAAGCTTGCAATGGCTTCTAGTTGCATTTAGGATAAAACAAAAACTTTTCACCATGGCTGGTGCACAAGGCCCTGTGGGATATTACCCCTGCCTGCTTCTCTGGCCTCATGTGCTTCTTTCTACTTTGCTCAGGATAGGTTCTTCATTCCTAGTTATTCTTTTGTTGTTGTTGCTATAAAATTCCATCCCAGCTTTATTGGTATATAATTGACACATAATGTTATATATGTTTGTGGTGTACAATGTGATTATTTGATAAATGTATATGTTGTGAAATGTTTACCATAATAAAGTTAATACAGCCATCACATTCCAACATTACCAATTTTTGTTGTTGTTGTTAGGGTGAGATCATTTAAGATCTACTCTCAAAGCAACTTTTAAGTATATAATACAATATTGTTAACTATAGTCACCATGCTGTAACATGAGAACCCTGGAATTATTCATCTGATAACTGAATGTTTGTACCTTCCCTATCCTGCATCTGTTGATTTACCCTCTGCTGCTATGAGTTTGATGTTTTAGATTCCACATATAGAGAGATCAAACATTTGTCTTTCTCTGACTTATTTCACTTAGCAAAATGCCCTCAAGGTCCATTCATGCTGATGCAAATGGAATGATTTCCATTTGTTGATGCAAATGGTAAGAAATGTATATATATCTTATCAATCACATTTTATTTGTCTACTTTTCTGTCTATGACACTCAGGTCATTTTCATTGTCAATAAGGCTGCAATAAACATGAGAATAGAGATATTATTTTGACATAGTGATTTTTTTATTTTGGATATATACTCAGAAGTGGACGTGCTGGGTCATATGGTAGTCCTATTTTTAACTTTTTGAGGAACCCCATACTGTTTTCCATAATGGTTATACCAATTTACATTCTTACCAACAGTATACCAGGCTTTCTTTTACTCCACATCCTTGCCAACATTTGTTAATGTTAAAAAGATAATTTTATTTAATAGCAAATAATGACAATAGCCATTTGTCTTGTGTTTTTGATGATAGCCATTCTAACAGGTATGAGGAGAAATATTGTTGTGGTTTTGATTTGTATTGCTCTCATGATTAGTGATGTGGAACTTCTTTTCATGTACTTCGCCCATTTTTAAATTGGATTATTTATTTATTTGTTTGATTTTGCTATGAGTTGTACAGGCTCCCTATATATAAGGTCTACCGGAAAGTTCTGTCTGTTTTGGGAATAAAACAAAATACAAATTCTTCTGACTTAAATCATGTGGCACCCATCTTGAATATTTCCACACTAATCCTATCTTCTGAATATGGTCCGAAATGGTTTGCTGAGGTGAATTAAGCCTTTCTGCAATCTCCGATGTTGTCAGAAAAGGATCTTGCTCCAACATGGTCTTAACAACATCGTCATCGATCAAAGATGGTTGCCCAGAACGTGGCTTATCAGAAAGGTCGAAATCACCTGTTTCGAATTTTTTGAACCATCTTCTGCATGTCCTATCAGAAACTGTACCTTCACCAAACACTTTCAATAAATTTCTACATGCTTCTGTAGATTTCTTCCTTGTTGAAATTCGTAAAAATACAGTGGCATAAATGAACTTTATTAGTAGCCATGGGTACACTATCGCTTCACACATAAGACCAACGTGAATCAACTTTGTTTTAGTTAATTTGCTACGTCAGTATGTATACATTAAGTGATAAAAATAGGCACACATGCGCTAAATAAACATGTGCTTACCTGTTGAAACTTGTTGTGATAGAAACGGACAGAACTTTCCGGTAGGATAGACCTTATATTTTGGGTATTAACACCTTACTTGCAAATGTTTTCTCCCATTCCACAGATTGCCTTTCATTTTGTTGTTTCATTTGCTGTGCAGTTTTCCAGTTTGATGTAGTCCACTCAATTTTTGCTCTGTTGCTTATGGTTTTGGTGTCATATTCAAAAAAATCATTGTTAAGATTAATGACAAAGAGTATTTCCCTATGTTTTCTTCTAGGTGTTTTATGATTTTAGGTCTTATGTTTAAGTTCTTAATACATTTCAAGTTAATTTTTCTGAGTGGTATAAAATAGAAGTCCATTTTCTTTTCTTTTTTTTTAAAAAAATAAATTTTTATTAATGGTAATGGGATGACATTAATAAATCAGGGTACATATATTCAAAGAAAACATGTCTAGGTTATTTTGTCATTAAATTATGTTGCATACCCCTCGCCCAAAGTCAGATTGTCCTCCGCCACCCTCTATCTAGTTCTCTGTGCCCCTCCTCCTCCCCCTAACTCTCCCCTCCCTCCCTCCCATGTCCTCCCTCCCCCCACCCCTGGTAACCACCACACTCTTGTCCATGTCTCTTAGTCTCGTTTTTATGTTCTACCAATGTATGGAATCATGTAGTTCTTGTTTTTTCCTGATTTGCTTATTTCACTCCATATAATGTTATCAAGATCCCACCATTTTGCTGTAAATGATCTGATGTCATCATTTCTTATGGCTGAGTAGTATTCCATAGTGTATATGTGCCACATCTTCTTTATCCAGTAGAAGTCCATTTTCATTCTTTTGTATATGAATATCCAGTTTTCCCAGCACCCTTTACTGAAGAGATGATTCTTTCCCCATTGAGTATTCTTGGCCCCCTCACCACATATATGTGAATAGGCGTGTTTGTGGCTCTCATTTCTGTTCCATTGTTGTGTTGTTTTATGCCAGTACCATACTGTAGCATTGTAATAGTTTGAAATCAGGAGCCATCTTCAGTTTTATTATTATTATTATTATTATTTATTTATTTATTTTTTTACAGAGACAGAGAGAGAGTCAGAGTGAGGGATAGACAGGGACAGACAGACAGGAACAGAGATAGATAAAAGGCATCAATCATCAGTTTTTCGTTGTGACACCTTAGTTGTTCATTGATTGCTTTCTCATATGTGCCTTGACCGTGGGCCTTCAGCAGACCAAGTAACCCCTTGCTGGAGCCAGCGACCTTGGGTCCAAGCTGTTGAATTTTTGCTCAAACCAGATGAGCCCACGCTCAAGCTGGCAACCTCGGGGTCTTGAACCTGGGTCTTCCGCATCCCAGTCTGATGCTCTATCCACTGCGCCACCACCTGGTCAGGTGAGTTTATTATTATTATTATTATTATTATTGTAAGATTCCCTTGGCTATTTGGGGTTCTTTGTGGTTCCATAAAAATTTTGGGATTTTTTTTTTAATTCTGCAAACAATGTCATTGGAACTTTGATAGGGATTGTATTGAATCTATAGATGATTTAGGGTACTTGACGATTTTAACACTATTTATTTATTTATGTTTTAAGACTATTCATTAGAGAGGAGAGAGAGAGAGAGAGGAAAGAGAGAGAGAAGGGGGGAGAAGAAGGAAGCATAAAATCCCAGATGTGCCTTGACCAGGCAAGCACGGGGTTTCAAACCGGCGACTTCAGCATTCTAGGTCAACGCTTTTATCCACTGCGCCACCACAGGACAGGCATTTTATTTATTTATTTATTTACTTATTTATTTATTTATTTACATTTTAACACTCTTAACTTTGATCCATTAACAGAGACTAGCTTTCCATTTACTTATGTCTTCTTCAGTTTCTTTTAGCAATGTCTTATAGTTTTCAATGTATCAATAATTTATTTCCTTGGTTAAATTTATTCCTAAGTAGTTTGTTGTTTTTGATGTTATTATAAGTGGTATTTTAACATATTTTTTCAGATTCTTTATTGTTAGTGTGAAGAACCACAACTAATTTTTATATGTTAATTTTTTTATCCTGAAAATTTGCTGAATTTATTTATTTCAGATTTTTGATGACATCTTTAGAATTTTCTGTATACAAGGTCAGGTCATCAGCAAATGAACACAATTTTATTTTTTCCTCTTTGACTTTTTTGCTTGTGTGATTCATTTGGCTAGATCTTCCAATATTATGTTGAAAAGGAAGTGTGAGAGTGAGCGCTCTTCTCTTGTTCATGAATTTAGAGGGAACACAGGTATCTGTGAAGTGGCAGGGGCCTGTTACTCCTGTGCCTGCGGGATCTCACCGGGTGTTTGCACAGCAGTGGAGTCCACAAGATTCAAACCAGCAGGGTGCAGGGTGCAGGGTGCAGGGTGCAGGGCGCAGGGCGCAGGGTGCAGGGCGCAGGGCGCAGGGCGCAGGGTGCAGGGCGCAGGGTGCAGGGTGCAGGGGCTATCTGCTGGGGAGCCCAGCAGTGTAGGTCTGTGTAGAAGCAGGGCCAGATTAGAGCCCCTAAATTGCTGTGAAGACTCTGGCTGTTGGCATATAACCATGTGGCTGCAGGATCTCGACTAGATTCCCACAATAAATATCGAAGAAAAATCCCTTCCTTAGTTTTTGGAACATGCTTTCTGCATCTCATGGGCCTTGGATTCCAGTTTCTGGATTGCCTTACCCCAACTTTACCTGGTAATCTCTACTCATTCTTTGGTAATCAGCCTAAAAGTCACCTCTTCAAAAATTCTCTTTAACCGTGTCCCCTTGTTATCTAAAACTAATCCTGTATGTATTTGAGAGGTTATCTCCCTCATATCACACTCCCCAGAATACTTTAAGCCCTGATATTTCTTTTACTCACACTAGTTTTCTTTTTTTTCCTTTTCTAATGTCTGTATAAATACAATGATTCTCTGATTGTGCACATCTCTTCTAACCTGCCTGGTTAGTGAAGTCATGGTGGAGCTTGAAATCAGCCACGGTGAGAGAATACTTACACTATGGAAATTAGAAAATGTTCCAAATCAGACATCTGCCCTCCTAGCTCATTGTTACACATTTACCTCCAAACCACTGTGTGTGTGTATATATATGATTTACTGACCAATTGGTACATTTTTGCTAACTGGTTTATGCTTTATCTCATTTGATATAATAATTATGTCATAGATATTATTATATCCTCACTTCAAAAGTAAGGAGATAACTTTGGAATTGCCAGATTCTCATCACCTCTAGTATCCATGTAGATAGTTAGACTAAATATTTTTATACAATTAAAAGAAAAAGTTGGTGAAGATAAGCCTGAAAAGAAACATTATTTATCATGCCCCTATTCTCTTTAATAAATAAGACCGTATTGCTGACCCCTTGCAACATTCAGAACATTGATTTTCTGTAGTAAATGTTTTTATATTGTAGGACATATACATGTTTTCTTAGTACCCTAACCCCTAATAGCTTCTCCATAGCAACAATAAGTAATAGATGACAGTTGAATAGTATCTAGAAAGTTTAAGGAAATTAATATTAACTACAAGCTGTGTACCAGGTGAAATTATCTTTCAAGTGTAAAGGCAACAGACTGACATCATCAACATGAAATAAATCAGGGAGGTGGAGTTCCTAAAAATCTACTGTACAGTATGAAATCCAACCAACCAAGATGTAACTATAAATAAAGAACAAGTGGAAAAGCTATTGTAAAATAAACAGATGTTAATTTTCCTTTTAAGTTTAAAACTTGAAACCACTGAGAAAACTTTGTTTATAGAACAAAATCTAAATATTACAAGCATTGAGCATATAAAAATAAAATAACTAACAAAAAATGTAAAGGAAGGTTGAGTAGGAATAAATGTAAGATATATGTTCTATTTCTACTAAGGCATCTCTGGATATTACCTAAATAAGCTTGTTCTTATTTCTTAAAAGTTTTATATATTTTTAACATTGGAAGACTGTCTAAAGCTGAGCTATTTCTTTAATTTTATTTACTTTTGTCTGTTAAATTAAAGAAAAATTAAACTCCAGCTTTTTATTCAAAAGTAAAATATATAATATGGATCTATTTTAATGAAATGATCTCAATCTATTCATAAATTGACCTGCCCATCTTTTAGTTGTTCATACTCATAGAAATGTTTAGAAAGTTCTCTACTAAACATCAACAGTAATTTGGAAAATTAAAGTGATTTTTAAAAAATTCTCTGTTATTACTTAATTTCTTTGTGAACAGGCATCACTGTTATAAAACTGCTTCCTTTATTCTACAAATAGTTACCAAATATTTTTTAAATTGCCTTAAATCTGGTGATTATGAAGAATTTGTACTTAGATAAAATATCACAGAGGCAATGATTTTGTATACTTTAATTAAACATATTGGTGAATACAGAATCAACCTTGAGCTAGTCTTAAAGTATAAGTAATTTGGATATTGGAAGTTAGCTCTCTGCTTTGAGTTCAATTGAGGAACTGGGTTTACAGTCTCTGCTCTTCTCATTAGTGAAAAACCCTGGTGAGGCATCCCAGCGCATGTCCTTGGGAAGCGAATGATATGATTTCCCCTTTTAGCCACCTTTGACTAATTATGCTAATTATAAAAACAAGCTGCAGGGAGCAAAAATGGTGACTTGAATTTTGCTCCAAGAATTAGTTCTGAATTGCTAAACAGAGGCACAGTATTGACCATTAAAACCATTTCTGTATCTGTAATAGGTATCTATGCAAGTAGAAGAAAAAAAATTGGTTGGAAGCTTATGGGACTTGTTCTAAGAGAGATTATTTTGATTAAAAGCCTTTAGAAATAAGATATAAAACCAATGTAAACTTGAGAACTTTTTATATTTTAAATGGTGTATCAATACTTTAAGAAAGTTGTCCTTGTTGATTGACAAATGGTACAGCATTTCTCATTTTGCTCCACCTCCACCCCATGCTATTTTCTCTATTCTCCAGTGCAACTGTCATGGATAGTTTTTCTTGGCAGGAAGTCCAACAACATGAAAATATTAATTTATTTGAACTGGTTAGATAAAAATGGCTAGTGTGCTGGTATAAATTTTCAGCATGTTCTGACACACAAAATCCAGATAAAGAATTTTGGGTACTAGGGGTGATAAAATAGGAGGCATTTTGTGTTCTCTGGTTGTAATGCTTTTAATTGTGGAAGTGCTTATTGCCCTGATGACTACTGCATGCTTTTATTTTTCAAATTAATTTTAATGGGGTGACATTGATAAATCAGGGTACATATGTTCAGAGAAAAAAAATCTCTAGGATATTTTGACATTTGGTTATGCTGCATTTCCATCACCCAAAGTCCAATTGTCTTCTGTCATCAAGGGAATTTTTAAATAACATTCTTTAAAAATTATTGAACTTATTGGGACAATATTGGTTAATAAAATTATATAGGTTTCAGGTGTACAATTCTATAATACGTCATCTGTGTATTGTATTGTGTCTTCACCACCCAAGTCAAGTCTCCTTCCATCATCCCGTATATCCCCTTTACCCTCTGCTACCTCCCAATCCCCCCTTCCCTCTGGTAATCACCACACTGCTGTCTGTGTCTATGAGGTTTATTTTTTTTTGCTTAATCCCTTCACCTTTTCACCCAGCCCCCAAATCTCCCTTTCCTCTGATAGCTGTTAATCTTTTCTCCATTTCTGTGAGTGTGTTTCTGTTCTTTTTCTTAGTTTATTTTGTTCATTAGATTCCCATATAAGTGAAATCATATGGTACTTGTCTTTCTCTGACTGGCTTATTTGACTCAGCAGAACACTCTAAATCATGAACTTGTAAAGTGATCCTTGTGACCTTCTATTAGTGTGGTTTTTCACTGCTTTTTGTTGTAAACGTAAACTATATTAGTCATATTATTTGCTAAAGAATCATTTGTGGACTATTCTAGAGACCAAACTACTGTCTTTAACAATTGTTTTAAGGAAACAATTGAGCCAACTTTCTAGTTCGAGTTTACAGATAAAATTGTGGAACATAATTAATTTTAAAACTGTGGACTGCAGAAAAGGTAGAGTTCTTTCATTTATGCTGAGCACATATTTTGAGCAATTTATCAGCAGGAAACAAAATATTTACCTTGGTGGGGATATATAAATCTGTCAGGGAACTTGTAATTTTGTACTTTTAATAAAACAGTTGTATATTTGAGTGCTAAATGAGTGCTATCAAATATATATGCCATTGAAAGTCAGAACCTATAAAATTATTCAACTGTAAGAATACAGTATACTGCAGTCTGTCCAGACTTGCCCGATAATAAGTATTTTAGGTGTTGTGACCATATGATTTGTGGCATAACCTCTCATCTCTTTTTTTGCAGCACAAAAGCAGCCAGAGAGACATACATTCAAGAATGGCCAAGGCTTTGTTTCAATAAAACTTTATTAACTCCCCCCCCCCAACAAAGCAGGAGGCCAGATCCGGCCTGTGGGTTGTAGTTGCCAAGTCCTGAACTAGCTTGATATGTATTATGATCTGTTTCTACATACAACAGTTCTGACACCAAACATGTGGGAGTTTTTCCTCACAACATCCAAATCCTCCAGCTCTCCAGACACCAACTGCATGTCCCAGTTCAAGTCTGACACTAACTACCCGGAGTTAGCACAGACCCCACAGGTTAGGGACTCAGTCCCACAAGATAGGTTCTATTTTAGATGCCAATTACAAGTCCCAGACTACCAGTAATAATGACTAACTGGCTCTCAATAGGGGGTTTCCACCACCCCCTCCCCAGGTTCCATAATTTGCTAAAATGGCCAACAGGATTCAGGAGAGTGCTTTACTTACTATCACGGGTTTATTATGAAGGGCACAATTCAGGAACGGCAAATGGAACAGACGCATAGGTCGAGGTGTGGGGGAGGGATTCACGGAGCGTCCTTTTCTTTCCAGGTGTGCTATCCTCCCAGCTCCGTGGTGTGTTCACTAACACAGAAGCTCATCAAATCTCATTGTTTGCGAGTTTTTATAGCACTTCTTGTCCGCTCCCCATCCTCTTCCAGAGGTTGGTGGTGGGGTGAAAACTTCCAATCCTCTCGTCACTGACCAGTCCCAGCAGGAGATGATGTAGGGGCCCTACTTTCAGTCATCTCACGAGCATGCACTCAGATGTGATAGAAAGGGGCACCCTATGAATAACAAAAGATGCTCCTTTCAGGAAATTCTAAGGGTTTTAGGAGTTCTGTGCCAGGAACCAGGGACAAAGTTCAAATACATTTCTTATACCACAGTGTGTGTCTAGAGCTCCCCTACGTTTGTACTTTGTTATATTTGAGATCATAAATTTTTCATGGGTTTTGTTACTTGCAGATGAAAGCATTGTCAGAATCATGATCTTGGATAATAGGGTAAAACCCATCTTCTCGGCTCCTAAGAAGAGACCACATTGTAAAAGAAGCCTTCTAGAAACAATATCATTGTCTTCATTGTTTTATCCACTCTTGTTTCTAATAACTCAAATCTTTTTTTTTTTTATAATTTTATTTTTTTAATGGGGTGACATCAATAAATCAGGATACATATATTCAAAGATAACAAGTCCAGGCTATCTTGTCGTTCAATTATGTTGCATACCCACCACCCAAAGTCAGATTGTCCTCTGTCACCTTCTATCTTGTTTTCTTTGTGCCCCTCCCCACCCCCTATCCCTCTCCCATTCCCCCCTCCCCCCCCCGTAACCACCACACTCTTATCAATGTCTCTTAGTTTCACTATTATGTCCCACCTACGTATGGAATAATACAGTTCCTGTTTTTTTCTGATTTACTTATTTCGCTTTGTATCATGTTATCAAGATCCCACCATTTTGCTGTAAATGTTCCGATGTCATCATTTCTTATGGCTGAGTAGTATTCCATAGTGTATATGTGCCACATCTTCTTTATCCAGTCATCTATTGATGGGCTTTTTGGTTGTTTCCATGTCCTGGCCACTGTGAACAATGCTGCAATAAACATGGGGCTGCATGTGTCTTTACGTATCAATGTTTCTGAGTTTTGGGGATATATACCCAGTAGAGGGATTGCTGGGTCATAAGGTAGTTCTATTTGCAGTTTTTTGAGGAACCACCATACTTTCTTCCATAATGGTTGTACTACTTTACATTCCCACCAACAGTGTATGAGGGTTCCTTTTTCTCCACAGCCTCTCCAACATTTGCTATTACCTGACTTGCTAATAACAGCTAATCAAACAGGTGTGAGGTGGTATCTCATTGCCATTTTGATTTGCATTTCTCTAATAGCTAAAGAAGATGAGCATCATAACTCAAATCTTGATCAGAGGCAAGCAGAACTGTAATTTGGTAGGAAGTTAGTTATTTGAAAACAAATAAGGCCTTATGGAGAATTCTAAATGCCTTTGTGTTAAAAGCTGTCCCCTTTGTTCATGTTCCAGACAGAATGTGCTTTGCTAGATGTATATATACTCTGGTTAGTGTGGTGACTGCTGGCCATTCTAGATGTGGATGTTCCTATCACCTTTGCTCACGGAAGATCTGAATATGACATCTTTCCCATTCTCCTCAGTGTCACGTGTGAGCTCTCCAGCTTTTGAAAAAGTTAATGTGAATGCTCTTCAGAAATGGTGAAAAATGCTTCTGGGAGAGAGGAGGCACACAGTTCCCCGAGGGAGAAGTAATTAGATGCTCTGTGATTAGGTCTTTCCCATCTTGGTCACTCTTATTTCTAGCCTTTATATAAATCTTCATAATGTAACTATGAAGTTTGTAATTAAATTCTTCTGGCCACTTTGGAGTAGACCAGGAATGCTCTAATTACTTTTTATGGGTTATTGTCATGTATTTCCTCCAGGGGCTGTCTCTTTTGAGTAATTCCATTCTTTTGGATTATATGTTGTTATTCTTAAAATAGACATATTTCTCTCCCTCTCATATTGTAGTTTAACTAAACTGAGTGCAGAATCTCTTTGAGGACTATTGTGTAGGCGGTCCAAGTACTGTTAATTCTTTTGAAAAGGATGAAATCTAGAAGTAAGGAAAGAGGACACAGAAGAAAGAAAGCTTAATGCTAGAGGCAATAAAAGAGCGCAATAAAGCTTTCAAAACCCAAAAAGGCCTGCTTGAATGAAAGGTCTGATGAACATATTAAGACCTTGACCAATAGGCCTGTGAGAGACTTAAGGTTCACTCACTTAGTCCTCTCTTCTTGGGATTGGATGCTGCATTCCAGCAGTTGCCCTTGTCCTTCTGTTTAGATCTAGCTTTGTCCCCCAGCTATTCAGTTAAACTGTTTTTCTTGAATGCATTGTATCTCAGATGATTAAAACCAAAGTAAATGATGTTGGTATCTGTGTGTGTATCACATCCTTTAATGAGGATGATATTTTTGACTATGCCATCTCTTCGGTCTGTGCCCACAGAATTACAGTCAACAGTTAGTTACTTCACAACAATCATAAGAGGAATTCCTTGAAAACAACTAGTTTATCTTTTTATGGAAAGAAGTCCAGTGGGAGTCCTAAATACACACTTGTGCAGTGAAATTTAGAAGTTTTTTCTGTACCATGTATCTAAAGTTTTGTTGCTGTCTCTGCTTGTACTCACCCTAGAAGCACTGAGCTTTCTGAATTGATCAGGTAAAAGGGATAGTTTGCAGTCCAGGGTGTGACTCACAAATACAAAAACAAAAGCAAGTCTTTAAGTGTTGTTCAAAGCTTGACTCTATCGTTGCAGAGGAGTTTATTTGATGAATTAGAGTTTAGTGAGTTTGAATATGGTCTACATATG
Organism: Saccopteryx bilineata; assembly: GCF_036850765.1. Classification (NCBI taxonomy): domain Eukaryota; kingdom Metazoa; phylum Chordata; class Mammalia; order Chiroptera; family Emballonuridae; genus Saccopteryx; species Saccopteryx bilineata. The sequence goes on along the minus strand of NC_089490.1, from coordinate 262,056,182 downwards.
GAAAGGGGAAAAGAAGGAACAAATTAAATGTCATCAAAAAGTAGCTTTGTCTGACTGCAAACATTCCTCTCCTCCAAAGTCGAAGTACAGTCACAATACTCCTTTGTTCGTTGGAATAAGGATCTTTCTGCTGTTGCTCCGTATTTAGTGTTCTACCAGTTTCTGATACTTCCGGGGCTAAGAGGTTTGCGTTCATTGAACAGAACAAAAAGTAAAGAGGCTTTGGCCCTTCAGAATATTTCTTAGAATCCAAATATAAATTTTGCCATTAAGCACATGGTATCGGGCTGGAACAGGGAAGGCAGTGGTGGTAGCCCAGCGGGGGTACTTCACGAGGAGGGAGATAATCTTGCTCTGCTTGGTGAATAAAGGACAGCTTTAACCTCAACCTCCTTGTTTTTTCTTGGAAAACACAGAAGAATTTGGGGTAAAAATTATTTTTCTATTATCTTATGGAGAAGTATAATACTTTTTCATATATATAAAATATGAAAATATTATTTATTAAAGTATATTTTGGTACACCTGGATGAGAGCTACAGAAATTTCTGCCAGGATAAGGAAACTTGTCTTCTAAGCTTCACTCCAGTCTTCCATCCATTCCTGCATCTCCCAGTTCTCTGCTGTCTCTCTCACCAAACAGCAACATGTGGATACACTGTGTTCCCTGGAAAGAGTTAGGTAGGTATTTTGTACGCCACTTGATAACCTGGTGAAACAGTTCTTGTTTTGATCCAAGACTGAGTTGAAATTGTAAGCACTCATCTTGCCAGTTCCTAGAGAGAAATAAATCTTTGGTTGCTGAAGATGCTTGTTTACTTTCACTGGATCTGATGGGAAAAGTCAGATTAGAGTCTAAAATGATAGAAAGAGGACTGAGCCTCTTAGAGAACAAAGCCTATCACTCGTCCTTTAATGCTGGCATTTTTCAAGTCTCACTTCTTTCTTAATCTAAATACTCTTCCTGGGCATTCTTACCCAATCCCGTAGCCTAAATGGTCTATTATATACACCTATAATCCCCAAAATCTGTATCTTCAACCAAGATCTGTCTCCTGAAATCAAGCACTGTATGTGTAGCGGTTTCTTCAGTTTGTGACTGGAGGCCCCATAGGACATGTTTAGAACTCAAATCATTACCTTTCCCCTTTAATCAAGCTGCTCCTCCTTTGTTTCTAAACACTGTTAATAGTAACACCACACACCCAGTTTCCCAGTTGTCCACTCTGCCTCAAAAGAATGCCTCACATCTGTTTATTCTCTCCATTCCCAAAGTCACCTCTCTGGCCCTGGTCTTTGTCATTTCTTCTCTTGTCTACGGTCATTTTCTGGTAGCTCAGTGCCTGCCTCTCTGCATCTCAACCCTGAACATCATTTTTTTCCCCCCGGATTTATTGACCTATAACTTATGTACAATAAACTGCACACATTTAAAGTATACAATTTGAGGAATTTCAAAACCATCACCGTAATAAAGATAATGAACATAATCTTCATCTTCAAAAGATTCCATCCGCTCCTTTGTAATCTCTCCCTTATTCCCCTCCCCACCAGCCTTCCTGCAGCCTCACACAGTTGTGGGTCTTCTTCATGTTACTACAGATCACTTTGTATTTCCTAGAATTTGGTGTAAATGGAACATTCCCCCCCCCCTATTTTTTTACTTCTTTTATTTAGCACAATTATTTTTTCTTACCCTCTGCCCTAGTTTCTTTTAAGCTTTTCTACCAATCACTAGTTTTGAACTAATTGGATTATGATGAAACAGTGTTATTACATGCAGGCTTCTTATACTTTGGGTTCATTGAACTCCTTGAATCTGTAGGTTTATAGTAGATATTCAGTTTGGAAATTTTTGTCTTCAAAAATTATTTCTTCAAATAATTTTCTGTCCCACGTTTTTATTTTTTTCTTTCAGGGACTCATTGCATACTTTAGGAAGCTTGAAGTTTTCTCACAGTTTATTTATACTCATTTTAATTCTTGTCAGGGAAAGGGAGGCTTTTTTTCTGTGTGTGGGTCATTTCAGATAGTTCAGATATTACTGTGTTTGCAGATTTATTGATACTTTTTTAAGTACTGTCAAGTTTTTTGTTAATCTTATCCAATTTATTTTCCATTGTAGACATTGTATTTTGTGTGTGTGTGTGTGTGTGTGTGTGTGTGTGTGTGACAGAGACAGAGAGAGACAGAGAGAGGGACAGATAGGGACAGATAGATAGGAAGGGAGAGAGATGAGAAGCTTCAATTCTTCATTGTGGCTCCTTAGTTGTTCATTGATTGCTTTCTCATATATGCCTTGACCGGGGGCTATTGCAGAGCTAGTGACCCCTTGCTTAAGCCAGGGACCTTAAGCTCAAGCCAGTGACCTTGGAGTCATGTCTCTGATCCCATGCTCAAGCTAGTGACCCTACGCTCATGCCGGATGAGCCCGTGCTCAAGCCGGATAAGCCCGCACTCAAGCTGATGACTTCGGGGTTTTGAACCTGCATCTTCTGCATCCCTGTCCGATGCTCTCCTGCACCACCACCTGGTCAGGCTTTTCTTTTCTTTCTTTCTTTCTTTCTTTCTTTCTTTCTTTCTTTCTTTCTTTCTTTCTTTCTTTCTTTCTTTCTTTCTTTCGTCTTTAGAAGTTCACTTTAGGTCTTTCAAAAATACCTCTTATATCTTTCCTTAACATGTTCAAACATTACTTTGACATTTGGACACTTAGAATATAGTTATAATTCTTAATGTACTTCTCTACCAATTTTGTAACCTGTCATTTCTTAGTCTGTTTCTGTTGGTGATTTTTCTCCTCATTATGAACTATATTTTATCCCTTTTGCCTAGAACTGAAGCCTAGAACATAGGAATCGGGGCAATTGGGCTCAGTTTCTTTTTTACTCTTTTCTCTGGAGTCATTGCTACTGGCTGTTGTCAATGTCTGAAAACCTTGTTTTATATATTTTGTCTAGTTTCATATATATATATATATATGTATGTTTCAGGCAGGATAGTAAATCAGATTCCTATTATTCTACTTTGGTCCTAAATCTAAGTTCTTTATAATTCATTTTTTGTACTGTTGCCTGAATTATTATTCTAAATCTCTAGTCTAATTTAACACACTCCTACTACTCCTACTTAAAAATCTTAGTGATAACTTTTTTGCCTTGAAATCAAAGTTCTAACCTTTATTAGAGTGTCTAAGGCCTTTCATATTATGGCTATTTCTCATTTTTGGCTATTAACTTCCCCTTTCCCTTTTCCTATCCCACATCCTACACACACATCAATACCCTATAATCAAGCCATACTTGATTAAACCACAATTCCTGGATTAAATCATCCTCATGTTTTGGTCTTTTTTTTTTTTTCTTTGTGTATACCCTTATCCCTTCTCAGGCTGATGAGATTTTTACCTAGTCCCCAAGTCTATACATCCTAATTCAAATATAACTCCTTCTGTAAAGCCTTCTGTGACTCTCTCCCTACTGTTCTGGCAAGATTAGATAGCCCAGTATTCCCTCACTAGACATTTTAGTTCCTTATGGAGATCTTACTGTAGTACTCACTAATTTTTCTTATTAGACTAAGAACTTTCCAGAGCAAGACTTGCCAAACTTATTCTGTAAAGGAACAGATAGTAAATATTTTAGAGTTTGAGAGCTTTACAGGTCTTTGTTGTATATAATTCTTTGTTTTTCTTCGTAACCCTTTGAAAACATATAATTGATTCTTAGCTTTGGGGCCAAGCAAAAACAGACTGCCATAGGCTGCAATTTGCTGACCTTGGCCTTGGAGAAGAGAGGTCATATTTCATTTTTCACTCAATAGATTGCCTGACTCTAGCAAGAAACTCAGTAAAAAATGTGCGGTTCTTTAATAATGACCATAAAATCATCTATAATATTTGAATATTTCATATGTGACAGTAATTCTTCCAAGAACTTAGTGTAGCTTATGTCATTTGGTTTCCACAAAATTAGGTCATATTGTCATCACCGTTTTGTAGATGAAGCTGTCGTGGCATTGAGAAGCTGAGAGCCTTGCCAAAGATCATGAAGCCGCTTATATTTAAGAATACTTAAGAAGCTAGAGGTCCTGGCTGGTTAGCTCAGTCAGTTAAGAGTGTCTTCCCAAAACAACAAAGTTATGGGTTTACTCCTTGGTCAGGGCCCATATGGGAAGCAACCAGTGAGTGCGTGACTAAGTGGAACAACAAATGAATGCCTCCCTTCCCTTTCCCTCTCTCTCCCTTCCTCTTTTTGTCTCTCTGAAAATAAAAGAAATTAAGCCCTGTCGGGTTAGCTCGGTTGGTTGGAGTCTATCCAGGAGCGTGGAGGTTTCTGGTTCAATTTCCCAGTAGGGTACGTACAGGAGCAGCTCACTGTTCCTGTTCTCTACTCCTGCCTCTCTCAAACAAACAACAACAACAACATTAGAAAAGAAGTAGGGCTGGGATGAAGCATTTATTTATGTTCTTCCTCTGTTGGGTTAGGCTCCAAAACAAGATTGTCCCTTTGATGTATTTAGCATCCATGTCTCTGAATGGAAAGCAAAGGTGGATCCACACGGGTCCACAGAATTTATCACCTACAGATTGCATGAGTTTCAAGGGTAAATAACCACATCTGCTCACTTTTATGTTTTATTGTATAGTTTGGAGAAAATGACAAAATTGTGTTTCTAAGATATGTATTAGTTTTTAAAACATGAAACGTCTTGTATGTATTACCCTCATCGTATATATCTTTTAGTCTAGAGAACTTCTGTTCCTTTTTAAATATAATGTCCTTCAAACAAAACACTGCTTAAATTAGTTGTCTTCAAAGCATTTCTGGTTGAGTATGAAGCTGAAGAAACATATTATTTGAAGCCACACACAAATGTTTTGTTTATTTTTTTTAAATTTGTTGGCCAAAAAGTAAAACAGAATTGTCTTTGTGTTTTATAAAAAACATTACCTCATGTCTGACAGTCAGTAACAGAGTGAATTAATATGAGCTGATATTGAGAATTTCGATGATACCTTTTAGAAATCCCAACAGGCTAGCCTCTTTAGCATAGTGTTATTGGAACTCCACTAATCAATCAAATCATCATCAGGAACCAAAATACACTCCAAGTAGCTGCCATATACAATTAAGTGATAATGATCTTTATTGGAAAAATTACAGTGGCGTGAAAAGCACCTGCTGTCAATATCAGCTTTCTAAAAAGCAGAAGGTGTTTTACTGCCACACTTTTAAGCAATACTAATTATTAGGACAATTGACAGCAAATTAGTAGATGATTTGGAATTAAGTATACAATGTATCTACATCAAGAGAAGTGTTGTGAAGACATTAATTTTTCCTGCTGGGAATTAAATGTGTTTTATATATAAAATTCTGGCTGTCGGAAGACAGATGCAGGAGGATGACAGGGACATGGGCACAGAACCTGTGGCTGAGCCAAAGCAAGGACCTGGACTTTGTGATTAGTAACTAGCATTTATTTAAGTTTCTAAATATGAATCTCTGACTCTGTGTGTGTGTGTGTGTGTGTGTGTGTGTGAGAGAGAGAGAAAGAGAGAGAGAGAGAGAGACAGATACAGAGAGGGACAGACAGACAGGAAGGGAGAGAGATGAGAAGCATCAATTCTTTGTTGTGGCTCCTAGTTGTTCATTATTTGCTTTCTCGCATGTGCTTTGACTGGAAGGCTAGAGCAGAACGAGTGACCCCTTGCTCAAGCCAGCAACTTTGGGGTCATGTCTATGATCCCACGCTCAAGCCCGTGACCCCGTGCTCAAGCTGGTGAGCCAGCGCTCAAACTGGCAACCTCAGCGTTTCAAATCTGGGTCCTCTGCATTCCAGTTCGGTGATCTATCCACTGCGCCACCACCCGGTCAAGCTGAATCTCTGACTTTTAATCCCTGACATTTCTCCTTCCAGCATTTTATGGCTTATGTCATTGTATTCCTAGGCATTGTTATTGACAGCCAAACAACCAGGAAAGCAGTAGAGAAAACAAAAGAGGAAATGGTATGGTAGAGGCATAATAAAGATGACAGATAGGTTGTTATGGAGTGGTCACTGATGATTCTTGTAGATGCCAGGGTTACCTCTGAGCAGTGGGGAGAATTGGAATTGTAAGTGTGCTTCTAAATTCATTTATAGTTGACTCCTGCCCTGTGTCTTTCTCTGAGGACACGTGATTCCTAATCACGAGTTCAGTTTAAGTCATGTTGTATGGCTGAAAGCTGAGTGGACTGGGGCCGAGTCTGCTTGACTGGTAAGGGGAGAGTTGGGCAAGGACAACTATTGAGTCTGCATGCTTGATTTACATGGTATAAAGCTACACATCTTCTGTGGTAAAGTCAGCTGTCATACAGTGAGGACAGTGGTGGAAACTCTCTTTCCTTACTAAATTGCAAAGCAAATTTCTCATATATAAATATTTTATCTGGGGAGAAACTGTGTATGAGATAGCCAGTAGGGCTGAGAGGTCATCAGCATACTTTTGCTGCTCAATGAGGTCATGGAGTAGTTAATTAATCATCAGTTGATCATTTAGTATTATATTTCTGAAGAATTGAGCACATAGTATAGGTAAATTGTGTATGTTTATTTTACTTATTATGTATTTTATTTAATGCTTATTATTTTATTTGTGACATAAATAAGCAGAAGTTCCCTGAAAGAATCAGAATCCAGGTAATGATGGGCTCATTTGTCCTTCATTAGCAGGTATTACATTCAACAATGAATCAGACTTTAGCCATGTCCTTGATCATAGGGTAAGTGCCTGTGGAAATGATGTTGCTTCCCCAGGGTTGGTATAGAATACCAAACTCACTGCAAAGGGCTTTCATAGATGGCTTTACATGTGCTCTCTCCTCCCTAATTCCACTGACATCTTAACATTGTCCGTCTTGGAGCCAGTTTTTATTTAGTTTCTACAGAATGTACTCTCCAACCTCATTCCCTTTCTCTGTGGACAATCTTGGCCTTTAACCCCATTTCAGTGTTCCAACAGGATGGAATCTTAGGCTCCTCTTACTGCACTCTGTCTGGGAAATGCCATGACTGCAACTCTCACCATAATGAGTCTATATCACTGGTCCCCAGCTCTCCCTTCGATTTCCTGTCTCTGTTTGTTTGCTATTGCTATTTACCTCCATTCATGGCTGCCTAAACTCAGTCTTTCTTCCAAACCTTCCTTACCTGTTCCCGTCTCCATCTTTGGACAATTGCTTCTCCATCTTCCTGGCAACCAGGCTTGGAATCTCAGCATCAGCTTTGATTCTTTCTTCTTCCTGGATTTTCATCATCAGTCAATGGCCATGTCATGCCAATCTTATTTCTAAATGGTTGAGAAAACAGGGTTCTGGAACCAGAGGTTGCACCCCTTAGTGGGCGACCTTAGGCAATTTTTAACCTTTCTGTACCTCAGTTCCTTCCTCTATAAAATGGAAAAATAGAACTTCCCTCATAGCACCATTGTGAGAATTAAATAAATTATTTACTTCATCTCTGAACAGTGCAGGCTGTGCACTAAACATCCAGTAGATGTGAGTATTATGATTATTATTAGTTTTTGCATGTGCTCCCCCTTTCTCTGTTCTCCCTGTAATTATGCTAATCCCTGTAGGTGATAGTTCTTAGTTGGACATTAAGGTGGTTCCTAATTGACCTCCTCATCCTCAGGATCTTCTTGGTCCAATTTAATATACATTTTGCTGCCAGATTTATTGGACAGTTGGCAAAGATTTTTTTACTCTCCTACTTAAAGAGCTTTAAATCACATAATAAAAGCTTTAAGTCCACTGTTTGGTACTGAAGATTCTGTACTATTTTTCATTGTCATTTCCAACGACCTTTCACCCCAGCCAGGATGAATAGTTTACTTTTTTCCATTTATGTTCTGCACCTGCCCACCTCCTTGTCTGCTCACAGTGCACCACCTGCCAGGATCATCTTCCTTTTCGCACTCTCCTCCATGTGACCAAGACTCCCTTATTTCTGAAAGCCTGCTTTCGAGGCTCTATCCATGGAGACGGTTTTTTTTTACCAGTCCCGCAGCCCCATGGGCAGTACTATGCCTTTCCTCTTACCTCCCATAGCAACTTATCTGTATAACTCTTGTGACTCTTTTTAGTTTCTGCTACATGTTTTAGTTATTGAAGTACCTTTATTATTTATAAGTTTGTAGCAAATGTATACTTCCTACAACTTTAAATCCTTTTAAAATCTATGCAATGTCTTACCTATAGCCAGTGGTCAGTACACGCACGTTGAGGGAATAAATGACCATCCTTGGTCTCTGGGCCCAGCAAGGGGCTTTCAGCTGATAGATACCCAATATATCTTAAAATATCTCAAATGTTTTGAAAAAAAGTAACAAAGAAAGCATTTATTCTTCATTCCCAACCAACATTATTTACTATTCATGGTAAAGCCTCTCTGACCCCTTCTCGTAAGTGTTGCATATGAACTATCAGAAAGCATAACATTTGGGAGCCAGCAAAGACCTGAGAGGGACTGGCAGTCCCCTATCAGGAAAACTAAGGCCCGGAGAGAGAGAGGGACTAATTGAGATGCAGATCAAGTTATCGGTATCTGGGTATCTTGGTAGCAGAGACTGCTGATGAGTTCTGCACTCTCAGACTAGCATGTTTTTTTCTCGATTGCTCTAAAGTAATCTTTTTGTAGTCTAGGAGCAGTAATCAGAGAGTTTGAAGAAAGTTTATTTCAAACTCTAATTTCCAAAGGGAGAAATTATTCACCATTGATAAAGAAGTTATAATTAGCATAATGGTACATCTTGAAGAGTGAAACAATTTAGGCTGATGAATATTTGTGATACTAATTATAAGAAGCATTGGGAACATTGGAAGCAATGAGAAAGGAAGACATTAGTGTACATAGGTTCTTCCTGAATGACAACAGCCAACTCACAAACTTTTCATATTAGGACTGGTAATTTGCACATTGCCTTCCCTCATCTCTATTGCAAAGTCTTTGTTTCTTTCCCTCTTTCTCCAAATTTATCTTGGAGAATGATTTTCCTCATCTGTAAAGTGTAGGTTCTAATGTGAATCTCATTGGATCCTTGAGAAGTTAATAAAAGAACGTGTAGAAAGCACCGGCTACAAAGCAAGTACTATTACTTGCAATGGGCTATTAGTGCCCATTTCTTTTTGTCCTGTAGCTAAAAGATAGCAGATGCATAGCATGTATGTTACCATTCCCTAATTTAATCCCAAATTAGACATGTCAAAATCTTCCTAATACTCTTGCTGAGCCCAAGGAGAGCTTTCGAATCCCTTTCAGGACAACATTCCAGGCAGCTGCTAGCAATCAGAGGGAGTCCACACATGAGATAAAACTTATTTGTCATCTTGTCCTGGATAAATGAGAGACAGTATTTTCCCATTTCTAAATATGACTCAGCTACATCTGTTTACTAGACCCCACCCCATCTCAGTCTAGTACTTTGCCTTCTGATATTGTTTTAGTTCAGGCTCTAGCCATGTTGTCGTGTGACTTTCCTATATTCTAAAATGGTTCCAACACACCAAAGATGATTTACTAGGGCTTGGATGTATAGAGTTATACTGTGCTGAGTTGATTGTAGCAAGTTTGTTACTTTGGTTATTTTTCCATTTTTTCAAAAGAAAAAGTATTTCCCTTTAAGCAAAAAAAAAAGTGAAAAATGTTAGTTTGTAATTTATTTTTTGAAAGTTTGAAGATGACTGAAAAACAAAAAGAATAGAATGTGAATGTGATATTATATAGATATTTTCCCTATTAATCAGAGAAGACTGAACATACTTTCTTTGGGGGAGGGGTGAAAATTTCTTGATTAATTTCTAGTTTGTAACTATATAATCTGTAAAACTAGAATAAACATTTCTGTTTGTTATGAGGAGTTAAAGGAGAAGAATTATTACTGACCCTAGAGCCTGTTCCTGAGTTAGAAATTTAACAATCACAGAAATTATCATTAATATATCCAAGTATACTTTCAATGTAAAAAAAAATGAGAAAAACAATTTTGTAAAATTTCCACTAGAAAATAGCATATCATTTTCTTTTTCTGAAATAATTCATGACCTTTAACAAAAATCTGAAACTCAAGAAAACATTGCTTAATGAACTGGTTTGCCAGGCTTACTGAGAGGTGTACATTTGAATCTTTTTTTCTTTATTTTTAAAATAAAAGATTAAAGTAAAATAATTACTTTTAAATAGTTTACAGAAAGCTGAGTTTTTGAAAAATAACCTCAATCCTAAAAATGGTATAATGAAACTGACAGTAAGAGTTTTGGCTCAGTTAGCATTAGAAGTATACTTTAAATTTAAATGTATCTCAATGGAAGGATATACAGTGAACTATTTAAATAATGTATCTTGACGGTGTTGAGGATAGACTTAGGGGTGGAGATGAAGGTTTTTATTTTATTTACATTTTTTTAATTACTTGAACTATTGCAATAAGCATGTACTATTTTTTTAAAAAAGCCATTACATTTTTAATACCAGTTACTTTTAATTTTGGTTCTCTTAAAATAATAAGATTCAGCAGAAATTTGTGGCCTGTGTCTTCTGCCTACTTACCCTGTAAGATTTGATTCTATTTTCCTCTCTACTTATTACAACATCCATGGTATTTTTTCTATCAAAATTTACTGTCAAAAAGGGTACAAGAAATTCATAACTCTTGAAATATAATGACTAATAATAGCATACATTTTTGCCTTTCTAAAATATATTTATTATTCAACAAAGATCATAGTCATAGGTCAGATATAAATCTTTCCTTGCTTGAATTTCTGTTATCTATCAGCAACAAGGACATTTTAAGTAAGTCTTTCTAGCTCCATAAAGTCATATGATTTAGATGTTAGAAGTGTGTCGCACCCCGTGTGATGAGTATATTTCAGGGTCCTGAGTGGAAATGATACAAAATTCATGAATATAGACAAAAAACTAAAGACATATAAAAGATGGGTTTCAGGAGGAAGCCCCAGCTCCTTGCCAGCAGTGACTCCTGTCCCGGGAGAGCCGCACACCATGGCCACAGCCCTAGCCGCATTCTTCTTTATTCTCTGGGCAAGGTGGAGATTAGCAATTCATTGACATTTTCAAGGCAACCCAAGAACTTCACCATGTGCAGAAAAAACCCCACCAGTACTTAACATACACTACTTTATCCAAAGAAGTAACTTCCTTACAGTCCTTCCGGGGAACATGGGAAGCAGGACGAGCATCACAGCCTTTTGCAACTTAAGCAGGTGAGGTGGGGGGTTGGGCAGACTGTCAGTTCCCAGTCAGCTCCCAGCACCTCTGTCCCCGGAATCCAAACTGCAAAATATCCTGTTTATTTTTTGGTCCCCAACAGAAGTGGTCTGTTCTGCTTCATGCGTAAATATGGACATATACTGAATCCAGTTACTGACTGATGCTAGTATATATGGTGAGGCAAAAGTAAGTTTATAGGTTTTCTATATGAAAAATAATACAATAATCAATAATAATACAAGAATAAACTGTTTTGTGTATTCATAGTTATAAACCTACCTTTGCTCCACTCTGTACGTAGACCATATCCACCATTATAAAAACTTTAGGGTTTTTTGGGGTGTATAACAGAGACAGAGAGAGGGACAGATAGGGACAGACAGAGAGGAAGGGAGAGAGATGAGAATCATCAATTCTTTGTTGTGGCACCTTAGTTGTTCATTGATTGCTTTCTCATATGTGCTTTGACCAGGGACTACAGCAGACCGAGTGACCCCTTGCTCAAGCCAGCCACCTTGGGCTCAAGCTGGTGAGCCTTGCTCAAACTTGATGAGCTCTCACTCAAGCTGGCAAGGTTTTTCAACATGGGTCCTCCACATCCCAGTTGATGCTCTATCCACTGCGCCACCGCGTGGTTGGGCAAAAACTTTAGTTTCTTTTTTCCCCCCAGTGGAATGAGAAGACATTGCAGCATTTTGAGTAGATGAGTGACATTTGCCTTAACTTTAAAACAATCTGACTTTAGGAAATAAGGATTAGAAACAGCAAGATCAGTTAGGGACTGTTTCCGTAATCTAGTTGAGAGGTTATGGTAGCTGGGGAGGAGTGCTGATGACGGTAAGAATTGGCCAGAGTTTGGATATATTTGAAGGTAGAGCCACCAAGATTTCCTGGTGGGTTGGCTGTAAGGAGCAAGAGTGTTTTTGCCCCACACAATTAGAAGGATAAAGTTGGCATCATCTGTGATGCTGATTAGCATTTCATATCAATTCTCCTCAACAGGTACACATGAGAAGTTCATCTAGAAGGGGCTAAGGGAAGGACTGTTCTTCATCTTGATTGTCTCTCTTCTTCCATCTCCTGGTTCCAAACAGTCTTCCCGTTTCTTCCAATTTATATTTGATTTAGGTCAAATGAATAACCTCATTTCGGGATTCATAGACACCAAAGAGTTTTCCTTGTTTTTTTAGTTCTCTTCAATTGCTGAAAGTTCACATTTTAAGTTTAGAATCTTCATAAACTGTCTTAATAATGCAATTATAATTTATGTTCTGATTAGTATTCACACATCATATAGTATCAGAATTTAAGGAAATGCAGCTCTCTTATATCAGCTCTGCCAATAAATGTCTGCTGCAGAACTTGGGAAACGTTGGGCATGCCTGTGCAACGCAGCAGTGTTGCTGTAGGAAATGCTGCCCTGGCCCAGACGGCACCAGTGTTGTCTGTCCGTTTGTTTCAGTTAAGTATCTCCTGCTCATTTATGCATGGCCAACATCAGACCAATCGAGCCACTTTGAGAAATATGCTAGTTATATATCATCATTTACTTATATTTCCCATTCCAAGAATAGTACCTGTTTCTTATTCATCTAGTTAAGAAGAAAAACAAGGGAAGACATTTGTTTATTTCTCCTTTAAAAATGTTTTCTATCTGGCCATGATTATAGGACAAATAAGGTTTTTAGTTTTGTAAGAACATTTTTATGTCCTTTCTGTTAGATACCCCTATGGCAGGGGAACATTTTGTAATCATATTTTCTGAGAACGGTTAAAGAAATCAATGGAAACCAGGCTGAGTGGCTGTAAATGTTCTGGAACAACTAACTATTAAGTAGAATCGAGGGACTAAAGAGAAGAGGACCAAGGACATTGCAAACAGTTTTAAAAAGGATATTGATGGAATATTTTTCAAGGACTAGGATAAAGCTGTTTCCTTTAACGAACTATTTATTTTAGTCCTTGCATGATCTTCCCTTCTTTTCTTCTTTGGCTGATTAGTATTCTCACTAATCACAATGAGGTAGACAATCTTTAATAAAGAAAGGTTTCTACTTTGAGGTCTCACACAATGCCCTTAATGAAGACAATGCAACAAATGATGTAATTGGCCTGCAGAGGACCTGAGTGCAGTTTATCCAACTTTCAACAAAAAAAAACTGAGAGCAATTTGGTGTGCCTACCAGGAAAAAACAGCAAAATGTATTTTCTCTTTCTTTTTTCTCTCCCCTTTCTTTATTCCCTCCCACACATGCACAGCAGACACACAATGGTCATTCCTGCAGTTGGAGCAAAGTGGTCTTTCAAGACATGACAGAAAATACACTAAAAGAAAGGGAAAAGTGAGAACTGGCCACTTGAAACTGGTGATCTTCCTCAGACCTCTGTATCTCCAAAGAGAAGAGTAAGGAACAGACTTTCTCATTTTGTGCTGAATATAAGACTTTTCCATTTTGTGCTTTCAAGTAGAATTAGGACCACCTTCCTTTCTTTTCTCCACAGCTCCAGGCAGAAGACCATTTTCTAACTACTTCCTCAAGAACACAATATAAGCAGGGTGATCATGTGCCCACTCAAGGTGTACGATCCTTGCCTTTGCATATTTATTAAAACGTTCAAAGATTCCCAGTTTGAATAATAAATTAAATGATTATCCTAGTCATAAGATAATTTGATCTCCAAAGAAGTTGCACTGTGACTAAATGAGTGGGCTACATGTCACTTTAAAGATTATCAGAGATTTATGTGCATAGAGCTGAAAATCATGCTTAGGAACAAATTTAAACTGGTTCAGCCATCAGGTGGTCAGACTTCCCATGACACTTGGGAAGTCTCAAGTTTCCAAGGTATGGTTTGGGCCTGACCAGGCAGTGGCGCAGTGGATAGAGCATCGGACTGGGATTGAGGACCCAGGTTCTAGACCAGGGGTCCCCAAACTACAGCCCGCGGGCTGCATGTGGCCCCCTGAGGCCATTTATCCGGCCCCCACCGCACTTCCGGAAGGGGCACCTCTTTCATTGGTGGTCAGTGAAAGGAGCATAGTTCCCATTGAAATACTGGTCAGTTTGTTGATTTAAATTTACTTGTTCTTTATTTTAAATGTTATATTTGTTCCCATTTTGTTTTTTTACTTTAAAATAAGATATGTGCAGTGTGCATAGGGATTTGTTCATAGTTTTTTTTATAGTCCGGCCCTCCAATGGTCTGAGGGACAGTGAACTGGCCCCCTGTGTAAAAAGTTTGGGGACCCCTGTTCTAGACCCTGAGGTCACCAGGTTGAGCACGGGCTCATCTGGCTTGAGCAAAAAGCTCACCAGCTTGGACCCAAGATCACAGGCTCGAGCAAGGGGTTACTTGGTCTGCTGAAGGCCCGCGGTCAAGGCACATATGAGAAAGCAATCAATGAACAACTAAGGTGTCGCAACAAAAAACTGGTGATTGATGCTTCTCATCTCTCTCCATTCCTGTCTGTCTGTCTCTGTCTATCTCTTTCTCTGACTCTCTCTCTGTCTCTGTAAAAAAAAAAGTCAAGGTATAGTTTGGTGTTTTGCTTCTTCTTGTCTTCCAAAAACAAAGCAAGAAGTATTGCCAACAGTAAATGCCTGTTTTTTCGGAGGAAAGGGGTGCAATGTAACCATGATCAGAAGTATGTAGGTCCCAATTTTCAGGTTATTGGAATGTTTTAGATATTTGAATTTTTGTTGAGATGTGGCTATGGAAGTGTATGTGGTGTGTGTGTATAAGTGTTTTCCTTCTGCTTGGCAAAAGGGCGGCTTATAACCTCGAAGAATGGTTTTATAATTCCACCTATGACATAGGAATTATTATCAAATTTATTGATCTTCCATTAACAGATAGAAAACTGATTGGAATATTTGAAGCAACTTGTTTGAGGCATTGGCAGACAGCACCAGCCTGTGATCCTTGAGAGAGGAGATGTAAACAGAGTGAGCTCCACATTCACTCTGGCTTTCTGTATGAGGGGACTTTCCAAGTGACAAACAGAGAAGAGGAGCCCACACAGGAGACAGCTGTCTTGCTGGACGAAGGGAACAGATTTCAAAATTGTAGAGTATTGAAGCTTGCAGGGTAGGGTATGAGAAGTCAGGAAAATGTACAGAGAAGGAATTTCAGAAATCTGAATATAGTTTTCTTTGTGTCTATAGATGCTATGCATGTATAGGTGAGACTGCCAGTCCTGACATAAACAGATACTGAAGGCTCTTAGATGAATGAATATTCTGAAAGTAGCATAAGGGTGAGAGATGTTGGATTTCTCAACATTCAGAGGGGAAAAACCTCAATGAACATATTAAATGTTTGGTTGAGATACCAGAAGGTCATGCCTTAGAAATAGGCTACATTAGCCCTATAATTAGGTTAACTCTAGCCCTGTCCTATCAAAGCCTTTAGCTCTATAATCCTTTACAAAATATACTTAAGAAAAATAAAAGCAGTTGTCCCTAGAAAGATTTCTTTTTCTTTTTCTTTTTTTAAATTGAGAGATGGGGAGGCAGAGATAGATTCCCACATGTGCCCCGACTGAGATCTACCTAGCAAGCCCCTTATAGGGCAATACTCTACCTGTCTGGGCTGCTGCTCTGTTGCTTCACAACTGAGCTATTTTTAGCACCTGAGGTGAGGCCATGGAGCCATCCTCAGCAACCCTGGGGCCAACTTTGCTTGACCCATTCAAGCCATGGCTGCAGAAGGGAAAGAAGGAGAGTGAGATGGGAGGTGGAGAAGCAGATGGTCGCTTCTCCTGTGTGCCCTGACTGGGAATCAAACCCGGGACTTCCACACACTGAGCCGATGCTCTACTGCTGAACCAATTGGCCAGGACCTAGACAGATTTCTTGGAGTATATTTATGGAAGCTTTATTATTAACAGTCTATAACTGAAAACAATGCAAATATCCATCAACAGGATAATTGACAATGTGGTATATTCCTATAGTGTGATACTACTCAGCAATAAACAGAAATAAAGTACCAATACACCCACTAACATGGATGTCTCTCAAAAACATGCTGAGTAAAAGAAACCAGTCACACACACACAAAAGTTTATATTAGATGACTCTTTTTTATGATGTTTTACTATAGGCAAAACTATTCCATGGACATAGAAATCAGTGCTGGTATTACTCTGTTGGGGATGGATAAGAATTGACTGGAAACTGGCATTAGGTAAAGTTTGCAGGTGATGAAAAAATATAGATCTTGACAGAGGGTAGTGGTTATGCAGAATTATACAGTTGTCAAAATTCACAAAGTGTACCATTAAAAATAAAAAATAAATTAATATGCCCTTATAGAAAAAAAGTGATGGCCACAAAAGAAGTGTCCACTTCTTCCCAGAAAGTATATAAAAAGAAAAGGTACTTTCTACATGTTAAGGGCTAAGAAGAGACGGGAGGGGAGTTCTCTGCCTTTCTACCAGAAATTCACTGGTTAAGCATGAAAGACACAAGACCTATAAGATGTCTTGGCCTTTGGTCACTCTAAGTTGGAGGGTGTGGTGGCGCTGAATTGAGGTGTTTTGGATCAGTTACAAGGTAACTCAGAGTTCATTTCCTTTCTAATTTATAGCTCATTTTCAAAAGTGTTGTCCAGAGCCGGTTTAGAAATAGAATGGTAGATTGGACAATGGGCCTTAAATCTAACTCTGTTTTCTCAAGTTAATGTATTTGTGTCAGATTCTTGACCCCTGTAGGCTTCAGCTATGGAATAATAAAAATTCTATCAATGATACTTCTCAAGGATATTTAGATACAGGAATGAAAAAGTGGTAAGGAAAATATTTCATAATTATAAAACACTCTCTCTTTCTCTCTCTTAATCCTCTCCACCACACACACACACACACACACACACACAAAATGAAATTGGGCTCTGAAGATAACCAATTCATAATGTTTACCCTCATATAAATGCCTGTTTTGTAGGCAATTCAGGGTGTGTTTGCTAAAGTAACTGTATAACCGTTAAAGCACTCACAATACTTTTGACTCTTCTTCCACATTTGTCCTTAGGATTTAGAGTTTACCTTTCTTTCTGAAGAAGGTATGCTTTTAATAAGCAATACTTTTGTAAGCCTTGTAGCTCACATTGAAGATGGGACTTCTAGGATTTATTTAGAGAGAAACACTTTAAGCCTTTATTTAATGTGTTTTTAGACTCTTCCAAGACTCTTAGGATAAAAGTCTTGTTAAATTAATATGTAATTTTTTTTTCTTCTGAAGTTGGAAACGGGGAGGCAGCCAGACAGACTCCCGCACGTGCCCAAACCGGGATCCACCGGGCATGCCCACCAGGGGGCGCTGCTCTGCCTATCTGGGGCGCTGCTCTGCCATGACCAGAGCCATTCCAGCACCTGAGGCAGAGGTCACAGAGCCATCCTCAGCGCCCGGGCAAACTTTACTCCAATGGAGCCTCGGCTGTGGGAGGGGAAGAGAAAGACAAAGAGGAAGGAGACGGGGAGGGGTGGAGAAACAGACGGGTGCTTCTCCTGTGTGCCCTGGCCGGGAATCGAACCCGGAACTCCTGCACGCCAGGCCGACGCTCCACCACTGAGCCAACCGGCCAAGGCCAAATTAATATGTAATTAAACCAAATTCTAAACAAGCAAGTTCCTACCGTACTCTCCCATAAATCTCTGGCCTTTTCCCTTCAGCTGTTATCTCTGCCTGGCATGGCCACTTTCTGGCCCATTAATAGCTATTGTTTTCCTCTAAAACCCAACTCTACTGGTGCTAGAATTAGGCTTTGAGTATTGACCACTTCCTCTTCTATGCTTTGATAGCTAGACTGTAGACACCTTGAGTGCAGGGGCTACACTTTACTTGTTTTTACTGCAAGAGCAGTGTATAACATGCCATGCCCAATGTGTGCTAATTACACAAACAAGTGAGGGAATAAATGAAGTAAGCTTGTTAACTTCTCAAAGTTTATTTATGCTCTCAGAAAAAGATAAAAGGTCTTTTTTTTTAATGTACCATAAATTTTTTATAAAGGAACCCCCATTTTATATGAAGCCCTGGTAATTTAAAACATTCTATTGAGTTTGTTTTTATACCAGGAATAAAAGAATAATTAAGAATGAGCCTGACCAGGTGGTGGCGCAGTGGATAGAATGTCGGACTGGCATGCGGAGGACCCAGGTTCGAGACCTCGAGGTCAACAGCTTGAGTGCAGGCTCATCTGGTTTAAGCAAAAAAGCTCACCAGCTTGAGCCCAAGGTCACTGGCTTGAGAAAGGAGTTGCTCGGTCTGCTGTAGCCCCATGGTCAAGGCACATATGAGAAAGCAATCAATGAACAACTAAGGCAGGGGTTGGGAACCTATGGCTCACGAGCCAGATGTGGCTCTTTTGATGGCTGCATGTGGCTCGCAGACAAATCTTAAATAAAAAAAATAATAGCGTTAAAAATGTAAAAAATTTTCATATTTTACAATCCATTAATTTCCTACCACTCATGTTCATGGTTGCAAGTGGCTGGAGCCAATCACAGCTGTCCTCTGGGACAACATCAAATTTTTATTGGATAATGCAAATGAACATGGTGTTGTATAGCTCTCACAGAATTACATTTTAAAATATGTGGTGTTCATGGCTCTCTCAGCCAAAAAGGTTCCCGACCCCTGAACTAAGGTGTCGCAACAAAAAACTGTTTGATGCTTCTCATCTCTCTCTGTTCCTGTCTGTCTGTTCCTATCTATCCCTCTCTCTGTCTCTTTAAAAAAAAAAAAAAAAGAATGAGTATGACTACTCTTGCTTATATGGCATAAAAGGAGTAATTTTCTTTTATTACTGTCAATCATGGGGATGTGTCTCAGCTGAGTTTATCTCAGCTACCCAATAGAAGGCCATTTCACTATCAAGCTATGGGGCTTGGTATAAAACATAATATGCTCATCTAGCTTTTGTGAAGAGGATTATCATGCCTAATTAAGAAACATTACTTAGTAATTAGTCTTAGGCTACATTCATGGTCAGTTGAATGACCAACATATATGTTTGACTGCTCTAATTATTTTTTTTAAATTAGCGATTGGGTTCTTTGGAGATAAAAGACCAATACTGTTTGTGATCCATAAATGAATCTTTTGTTTCCTAGGTAGAAATTTTCAACCTCACAGCCCCTTTCCTGGGCTTCCTGGCTGGGAAAGGGGAAGCACAGGATATCTTGTGGGGAATTGGGAGGAGGAGGTGAGGCTACCTGAAGATTGTCAAGTTTCAAGACTTAGCACATTGTTTTGGTGATTCTGTGTTCTTGCAATTGCTTATGTAACATGTGCTTTCCTGATGAGATTCTGAGCTACATAAAGACTGGATTACCGTGTGTTTGTCACTCTTTTCCCCACATCCATGTACTTCGTGAACAATAAGTAATTGTGTAATGAAGGAATGAACTGGGATATGCAATGCAGATAAAATGCTGCTTAAGAGAAACCTTACTGGTCCTGGCTGGGTGGCTTAATGGACAGAGTGTCCTCCTGGTGCATTGAGGTTGCAGGGTTCCATACCCATTAAAGGCACATTGGAGAAGCAACAAATGAATGCACAGCTAAATGGGACAACTATGTGGAACAAATTGATCTTCTCTCTCTCTCCCTTCTCTCTTTTTCTCTCTAAGTCAATGAAAAAAAATTTTTTTAATTAAAAAAGAAAGAGTAATTTTATTATCCTGATAACAAAGCTAAACATGTAGTGTTTTATCTGGACAGTTCCAACATCACTTACTCTCTACCTATGTTGTAGTTATTGAAGTGCATATTTAATCATACTGCTAGCCTGTTGAATGTTTGCCCAGAGCTACTTCGTTTACCTTTGCATTCCCTACAGTGCCTGTGCGCAGTCAACAGTCAGGTCGCTTGAATGAATGGCTGAATCCTAAGAAGCCCTGTACAACTTCTTTTTTAATGTTTTGCATTTGGCCTTTTAAAAAATTTATTGGGGTGACATTGGTTAACATAATTATACAGGTTTCAGGTGCTCAATTCTACCACACTATATTGTATGTTAACCACCCCAAGTCAAGTCTTCATCCATTATCATTTATCCCTCTATACCATGCTTCACCTCCCCGAAGCCCTGTAAAACTTAAAGAGATGTTTACTGAAACTTACTTGTTAATAGTCAATGAAGATTGTATTGGAAATGCAAAGAATTTTACCTCTATCTGTATCATCAATCAAACATTTAGTCAATGACCACTGCTTTTCTTCCTGGACATGAGACATGTGTAAGCTCTAGGATACCTTGTGTAAGTAGTATATACTGTGGGCAAGCACATCCCCCAGCGAGTTCCTAATTCTATTTTTCAGAACTTCTTTAATTACACTGCCTTTCTATTAGAAAATTGTGCTGATTCTCATGGAGTGCTGACAGGCAAAAGATACTCTCAATTACATATCAGTTTAGCTTATGACTAATCAGCAATCCCATTAAACATGTGATCCTTGAGGTATAGTCCTTGAGTTCTTGGCATTTGGCCTGTAATGATGGAAGTAAAAAGGTTCACTATTTGCCACCACCTTGGAGAAGACTTTGACAGAGAGGTCTTTGAGCTTTCCTTGACTCCTTGTACAACCTCATCATCCTGAGATTATATATGTCTCAACCCAAAGACAATAATACACTGTGTCCCATGCCTTCTTCCGGAGTCTTTCCTGCGCTAAAGTCTAAAAACACCTTATATTTGCAGTGATTTATTCTCAGATTGACTTGGGGGGGATGACATGTAGGTTTTGAATCATTTTTGTTATTGGATGGGAAAAATAGTCAAAAAGAATGAGAAACAGAGATTAGCAGAATGTTCTGTAAGGAGAACCATAGAGGAAAAAAGTAGATGGAGAAACAGGGAAAAACTAAAACCCTCATAAGCCTGTAAGGCCAAAGGCATGGAAAGTTTTAAGAAGGGGAAATTAATAGGATGAAGGGCCACCTAGAAAATGTAGAGAACAAGGACTGGGTAAAGAAGCAATTGACTTGGCAGGAAGGGGCTGTTGGAGACTCTGGAGTGTGCTGTTTAGGAGAGTGGTAAGGAAGGAAGCTAATTACAAAATGGTAATGAATGATTCCATACATAGGTGGGACACAAAATTGAGACTCATGGACATAGATAAAAGTGCAGTGGTTACTAAGGGGAGGGGAAGGGAGGAAAAAGAGGGGGTGGGGGAGAGGGATAGGCTTAAAGAGAAACAAAATATAGGGTGACAGAAGATGATTTGACTTTGGATGATGCTATACAGCATAATCGACTGTCCAAATGATGTGGAGATGTTTTCTCTAAATCTATGTACTCTGGTTGACCAATGTCACCCTGTTAGATTTAACTGTCTAAATAAAAATATAACTAAAAAAGTAAAGACCAAAATAAATAAATAAATAAACAGATTTGGTAAAAAAAAAAAAAGGTAATGAAAAAACAAATGATGAAAAAAATGAAAGCAATGATCGTAACCTGCTTATTCTAGAAATGTGGCCAAGTTCTCTGGAAATCATTTTTCATGTCAGTTACTTTTACATTTCCATCCTGTTGGCTCAGTCTGAGTTATAAAATCTTTTCATTTGAATTAGGAAGGAAAAAGAATTTCCTGTAGCTGGGGAATTTGGGCAGAGATGGTAAGATGACCTCTTTGGCGATCTTCACAGTCAACTTCTTTCTCTATTTTAATAACATTGGATGATGATGAGTGGTTCTGTTTGACATTAGAACCATCATGGTTTCCACTTGCAATAAAATGAGATGTGAGTTCCTAAAAGGGGAAAATTTGTTGAAATACTAGAGTGACAGTGGGGAGGGGATAGAGAGGAGGAAGCTCATGGAAGACTGTTGAGAAAACTAAGGTTTAGGAGATGCGATGGTGGAGGCCAAAGGTAACATATTTCTTTTAGAGGCAGAGTATAGAGGTTGTGTCTGGTGTTGGCCTTGACTGGTGGATGGGGACTTGCTTGTTGATGTTTGCAGAATGAAATTTAAGAGAAAATATTATTATGTTAGTGGTTTTTGCTACTCCTGAATTCCCGTGGCTGTGTGTTGGTCTGATTTAGTCTGGAAGAGGACTTGGGGTGTTTCTGCAGAAATTAGTGTTATGTAGTTGAAGAAAGGCCTATTTCCTATTTGTCTCTTATATTGCTTCAAGGGATGGAATAGAGGAAGGTCACTGGATGATCTAGAAATTCAGGAAGCCTAGGTTCTAGTAACTATTCTTCTATCTGTTATTTAATCTTCATCAAACTACTCAACATCTCTCAACATTAGATTTCTTGTCTTTAAAATTACTTTATTAATACCTGTCTATCTTCTGGGGTAGTTGTAGGCTTAGATGAAATATAATATGTTAAAAAGGTACTTTAAAACCAAAGAGTGCATTATAAATAAAATGCAATATTATCGATCAAGGGAAGGAGGAAGTGGAAGATAATGAGGAAGCAAGGCAGGGATAAACATCCCATCCTTCTCCCATGGCCCTTATCCCTGCGGGGGTTGCTGTGAACCTGTTTCCTCTGTGTACCCCACAATTCACCTGAACTGACTTCACACTGAGCCTGAAAGTGAAGGTAGGTTCCAAAGTGAGAAACTGAATCTCTGAGATTCTGTGGAAGCTTTAGTTTGTACAAAATGCCTCTCATTGGGCCAGCATATATTTAACACTCAGTAAATGTTTATATCATTCCCTTTTCTGAGCTTCTCTCCTTCCAGCTATACACTAGCCTTATTAACACTAACTACTCAGTAAATATTTATATCATTCCCTTTTCTGAGCTTCTCTCCTTCCAGCTATACACTAGCCTTATTAACACTACTCAGCAAATGATCCGGACTTGTGGGGCCAAAAGCATACACAACATTGGGCCATCTCTTTAAGCAGAAAATTAAAATATCTTCTTTCATGACTTTTATCAAAACATGATCAATTGAATAGATCACTAGCAACTAACTATTCAAGGTTTGTGAGGAGTCTACATAAGTAAAGTTTCTCGAAGTTTAAACAGCAGTAGCTTCACACAGAATCTGGCTCAGATGATGGTGTAATGCCCACTGCTTGTTCAGCAACTCCTCTTCATTTCGTGTATGTGTGCATGCATGCTCATGGACAGGTGTGTGAATTCACACATACAAAGCCTCCTAAAAGAATTGCATGCAAAGTAAGTTGAAAATAATTTTGATTTGAGAATTTCATGGCATTTATTAAAATTGATTGAGAACCTTGAACTTCTAAACTAACATGAGTAAAAATCTCTACCCTAAGTCACTTTTTACTTAAAGTTGTCTGTAAACCCCAATTTATAAAATGTGTCATTTAGGTTGCAGAGTATTTTGCTATTTTTGCTACTTATTGTAATAAAGCAGAAAATGAGTCATTTAGTCCAGCCCACTGCCTTCAGCAGACCACTAGAAAGCATCCCTGATGTCGCAGAGAGGAGCACCCTCACCTTGAAAGCTACCCTATTAGGGCTTCTCACTTCTGACTAACCCTAACCCACAATCCCCAGGGTGTACCAACATCACATGAGCAGCCATTCAGAATGCACCTTTTTTTTTTTTAAAGCTAAGATGTCTAGCATTTGCTAAATTTCTCTAGTCTGCTTCCCCATTCTGTTTACTTGTTTTGTGTTTAGTAAAATTGATGGAGCCTTCCAGCTCGTGTCAGACCATCACCAGTTTCTAGTCAGTGAACTCCTCGGGCATCACTTACCGTGCACCACCGTTATGATGAAGAGCCACAGCAGGAAGGCTGTTCTCCTGGGAATTGATGGCAATATCCTGTAGAGCTGAAGAGGAAACTCAGTTTTTGGTTTGGCTTTAAAATATTTTCACTTGTATTATAAATATTCAGAAAACTTAGTGAACGAATGTAAAAAGAAAACAGATATCATTAACATTTTACAACCCAGATACAACAACTATGGATATTTTGATGTTTTTTTTTCTGCTTTCCAGTTTATAGATATATACGAATATTTGCAGCAGAGAGAACATTTTATTCTCCCTTTTTCTCTAGTTAGTAAAATATAATAAACGTTTTCCCATATCACTAAAATTTATTCAAACGCATGAATTTTAATAAGTATCCGATGCTTCACCTTATGGATGTGCTTTTGTTCATTGCTGTTTTTCTTCTACCTACTTCTTATTTGTGTAGGGTTTCTAGAACTTTAATAATAGTTTTTTAATATATATTTAAAATCAAGTACTATACCAATGTATTTTCATTTCAAAAGCCTCGAATGGTTAAGTCCTCCTACCCTGAGCGGTTGCTGTTGTCATCAGTTGTGCACGTATCCTTCCAAACGTTTTTCTAGGCATTCGCTATCATGTGTCTATATTTAGAAAATAGTTTTTCATGGTTTATGCTTTTTTGTAATTTGTTTAACAAATCCTTTACTGTTGATTATTTAGATTGTTTCTAATTTTTATCATAAAAACAAGTAGATTTAAACATAAATGTTAAATGCATCCCTGTTTGTTTCTTTGGAATAAATTTAGAGGATTATTAGGCCAAAGTTTATACTTTTATGGAGCTTATTATAAGAAGATAATATATACTAATATACATCTTTCATTGTTACAAACCTAAAAGATTTTTTGTAATGAGTGAAACTGCTCATCTGTCTAAAAAACAAGAAAATAGAAAAAGAAAAACAATTGAAATATTAGAGAAAGGGTTATAGAAAAAAACCCGAGCAAGCTGAAACAGAATTTTTCTGAGTTATTCACTGTGTGTAAGACATTGGTTGATGAAATTACAAAGCTAAATCTTTACTGGACAGGTAATTCAGAAAGAAGAAGACAGATTGATACTCTGAATAAATGAATAATTTCTCTGAATTTAAAATTGCTATAATCACTACTAGATTTAAAATCTCATATAGCTTTTCCATTTTATGTATTATTTTGCTTTTAACTTAACATTCTATTATTATTCTTTTCTTGAAAACTCATTGTACTAGTAAGCTTGTTTTATGTATGTAAACAATAGGATGAAATATTTGTAGTTAATTTAGAGTTTTTTTTGGACTCCTGTTTTTTATCACCAAGTTGACTAAATTTTACTACTTAAAAATTGAGCCCTGGCCAGTTGGCTCAGTGGTAGAGCATTGGCCTGGCGTGCAGAAGTCCCAGGTTAGATTCCCGGCCAGGGCACACAGGAGAAGTGCCCATCTGCTTCTCCACCCCTCCCCCTCTCCTTCCTCTCTGTCTCTCTCTTCCCCTCCCACAGCCGAGGCTCCATTGGAGCAAAGATGGCCCCGGGCGCTGGGGATGGCTCCTTGGCCTCTGCCCCAGGTGCTAGAGTGGCTCTGATTGCAACAGAGCGATGCCCCAGAGGGGCAGAGCATCGCCCCCTGGTGGGCGTGCTGGGTGGATCCCGGTCGGGGGCATGCGGAAGTCTGTCTGACTGTCTCTCCCCGTTTCCAACTTCAGAAAAAAAAATACAAAAAAAAAATTGAAATAGATGCTTCTTAATAGAAACACATTAACACATTAAAATATACATGGAGACACATAATAATACCAGTTTATAATATTTTACCTAATCTTTTTAATTTGGAAAAACCTCTTGAGAAATAATATTGCTTGCTACAAAGAAATGTTTACCAGATAGTCAGCAAACTCCTGCAATTTATTTATTTATTTTTAATTGAATTTATCAGGGTGATACTGGATACACAATTATACAGGTTCCCAATACTATGACACATCTTTGTATACCATATTGTGTTTATCCCCACTCCTCCAAACAACTGTGATGCATTTATGCAACAGAATATTATGCAGCCATAAAAAGAAGGATATCTTACCTTTTGTGACAGTATAGATGGGCATTGAGAGTATTAGCTTAAGTGAAATAAGCCAGCCAGAGAAAGACAATTATCATATTATTTTATTCATATGTAAAATCTAATGAACAAAAAGAACTAACAAGCAAAATAGAGACAAACTCATACATAGAAAGCAGGCTGACAGCTGTGTGCTTGTGGTGGGTGACTTGGTGAGTGGGGTGGAGGGGTAAAGCAAAAAAGAACAAATAAAACTCATAGATGCAGACAACAGTATGGATGAAGAATTCCTGCAATTTATTTATTTATTTATTTATTTACTCACTTATTATTACTCAGTGAGAGGAGGGGAGGCAGAGATAAACTCCCACGTGCCCAACCAGGATTTACCCAGCAAGTCCACTAGGGGATAATGCTGTGCCCATCTGGGGCATTGCTCCATTGCTCAGCAACCAAATTCTTTTTAGCATCTGAGGCAGAGGCCATGGAGGCATCCTTACTGCCTAGGACCAACTCACTCCAATCGAGCCATGGCTGTAGGAGGGAAAGAGAGAGAGAGAGAGAGAGAGAGAGAGAGAAGTGAGAGAGGACAGGTGGAGAAGCAGAAGGACACTTCTCCTGTGTACCCTAACTAGGAATCGAACCAGGGACATCCACATTCTGGGCTGATGCTCCACCACTGAGCCAACCAGCCAGGGCCAAATTCCTATAATTTAAGACAGTCACAGTCTTTTGCTAGTTTCAAGGAAAATAGAATTAAACACTTTTATTTTAAAATCATGTATAAGTTTATTTATTAAATTATTTTTTTATCTGTCTGACTATATGTATAAAAAATAGTCTGAACTGTTTACCTAATGTTAAGGGCTATATCTAGGTTATAGAATTTTAGACCACTTTTTGCATTCTTCTTTTACTGTTCTTTATTTTCAATTATAAATACCATGCATGTTTCATTTTTACAAAGCTATTAAATGGCTTTTTAAAAATATTGTGTCAGTTTGCACTCCTAGTATCATTGTATGGTAGCATAGGTATTATTATATGTTAACCACACCGTTTTTACTTTAATATTAACTCTTGATGAATGAAAATGATGTTTTACTGTCATTATTTTGTATTTCTATAGTCAGCTAAAACAGTTTTTCATTTTTTATTAATTATTTCTCACTGTTAAATATATTCTTTGTCAGTGTTTCTAGATTTGTCAGTGTCTGCAGCATAAAAAAAGTTTTGAAGACCGAGTGTCCTTTCATTAATCACTTTTTAATTGAATTTTTTATTCAGATACTATTAGATTCATATGAGGTTGTAAGAAATAATACAAGCCATACCTTGTACACTTTGCCCAGTTTCCCCCAATGGTAATATTTTGCAAAACTATAGTAACATATTGCAACCAAGATATTGTCATTCATAGAATTCATAAATCTTAAAATCAGATTTTCTCCGTTTTGCTTGCACCACGTGTGTGTATGTGTGCGTGCGTGCATATAAGTTCGGTACCGTTTATCACCTGTGTGAGTTGGCATATTCACCCCCACAGTAGAGAGTCAACAGTTCCAACCAACACCACCAGGATCCCTCTTATTGTCCTTTTATAATCACAATTACCTTCCTCTTGCACTCCCCTGACATGCCTCTGTAACCACTAATCTGCTGTTCATTTCTAAAATTTATCCTTTCAAAGATGTTATAAAAATAGAATCTTATATATAGTATATAACTTGAACATTTTGTAAAGTTGAAGAAAACTTGAATGTCACGTCTCTGCATGGTTTTTCTTTTTCTTTTTCTCCTCTCATACCCGAGAGCAGTTACCCAGACTTCCTTGGCTTAACTCTTCTCTTCTGTAACTTTTGGCTTCTAGAAACCTAGTGCTTTTCAAAGACTCTTGTTCTCATCTCAAGTGATTTCTGGCTGTTAGAAATAGGTTTTGAAGTGTAGTAAGAGCATGGAATGGCTGTGACCAATGTTGAGAAGGAAATGAAATAAACCCTGACTTAAGTTATGAGAGTGAGAAAACCCCCAGAGCTGTGAGGGCAAAATGAGTATTTCCAGACTGTCATAACTCCTCTCCATAACGTGAGTCCACAGAGAAACTATAGCAGAGGTCTGGAATTCTGCCTGAGGCTTATTATGAACACGACATGGCAGAGTTATCAGAAACTTGAAGGAAAATAAATGACTTTTTCTTTGTTATCTTTCATCAAAGAAAACAACACCAAGGAACTTGTAGATTTCCTAACTACCCTAGTTTGCCACCATGTCCAGATGGTTAGTATCCCTTGGGCTCCTCAAGTTCTGCTTGGACTGCTCCTAGGAAAAGGCTCCCTGCCTGTGGTTACCACCTTTCTTCAGGCTCTAGATAGTTTACTTCAGTATGATTGTCATATGTTGATAAATTAAGCTATTTTACCCTGATGGAGTTGGAGCTTTTGAAATATAACTAAGCTTAAATAAATTTGAAAAATAATATTTTGGGGAAAAAAACCCTGGCCGGTTGGCTTAGTGGTAGAGCATTGGCCCAGCCTGTGGATGTCTCAGGTTCAATTTCTGGTCAGGGCACACTGGAGAAACAGCCAACTGCTTCTCCACCACTCCTCCTCTTGTTTCTCTCTCTCTCTCTCCCCCCTCCCGCAGCCATAGCTTCAGTTGAAACAAGTTGGCCCTGGGCACTGAGGATGGTGGCCTTGCTTCAGGCACCAAAATAGTTCGTTTGCTGAGCAATGGAGCAACTGCCCCAGATGGGCAGAGCATCACCCCATAGGGGGTTTGCCAGGTGGATTCCAGTCAGGGTACATGCTTGAGTCTGTCTCTCTGCCTTACTGCCTCTCACTTTAAAAAAAGAAAAAGAAATATTTGTAAAATGCATCAAATATACATTTATAGGAGAAAAACTGATAGACGAATATTAAGTTACTAGAGTAGGTATTAACATTAAGGTATTATTATTATAGTGGGTCACATATCATATCAAAAAAGTGTTTGGTGGATGAACTACAGCTTATTTTTTCAAGTGACATCATTTAGCATTAGAGTCCTTATTTTTCTGTGAAGTGAAAATAAATCCCAATAAATTCTGGTCCTTTGATGCTCCCACTTTCCCCTAAGTTGAATCCAAGTTTTATCTAGTGTCATGAGAGTGTCAGTGCAGGTGTTTAGGGGAGGAGGAAACTTAGCCATCGATGAGGCTTGATAAACATATTAGAAAGATTTTCCCCTCCTCTGGTAGGGTTATCAAGACTGATCTAAAGTCAGAGTAAAGCATCCCTTGGAAACCATATATTACACTTCTGGCAGGATTCCCTTCTGCCCATCCCCACCCCTTAGGGGCACAGGTGTGACCTGTGGGAGGGAGGGATCCTTCCCCTGAGCAGCTTTTTAAGGGTGTCATCTGGCTTGAAAGAGGCACCCAACTGGCAGGTCCCTGTCCCCAAGGGCATGCTCTGTCTTCTCCCTATCAACTTTGAGTCCTTTCATCCCTCCAAATCTCTCCTTTCCCTAATGTCTTAACTCAAATATCTATTAGGAAGAAAGAAAGGAAAGGAAACTAGTATGCATAGAGCTTCAACTCTGTGGCAACATTAAAGTCTGGTTTTCCTCATTTATTTCCTCCAACCCATCAGCAAATCCCATTCCTCAACCTTGACAGTATCTCCACAGTCCAGCCGCTGCTCTTCATCTCTCTGCTCTTGGCCCTTCCAATGCCACTACCACCTTCCTCCTGGGCTAAGGTTTTGGTCTACTAAGAAGACTCACCTCTTCGGCCCTTGCCTTTACAGTTTAATCACAGCTTGGGAGCCAGAGCGATTCTTTCACAGTAGAAATCAGACCATGTTCTGCCTTTGCTTACAATTTCCAGAGGCTCCTGTTTCATGCAAAGATGCAAGGTAAAATCAAAGTCCCTACACTGGCCTACAAGGCCCTACGTGATCCTTTGCTCTCCTGGTTCTCTGACCTCATCCCCCACCACTCCCTCCCTCCATCACGTTGCTCCAGCCACCCTGGTGTCTTCACTGTTGGGTGAAAAATGCAAACACATTTCTGCATCACAGCCTTTGCACCTGCTCTTCCCTCTTCCCTTCCATCAACTATCTGCATGACTAGCGGGAGGCTGTTGCTAATCACCTGATATAAAAATGGAACACTCTATAGCACTTACTACCAGGTAACTACTGATGGATTGATTGTCTGCTGGAACCCTGCCTACCCTCACTCCCAACTATTGTCTGTTTCAAGAGGGCATGCATTAATATTACATGTTTTGCACTGCTGTGTCCCCAGCTCCTGGAATAGTGCCTATTATAAAGGTCTTAATAAATGCTTTGGAATGTATAAATGAATGAATGAATGAATGAATGAATGAATGAATCTACATGATTATCTGGGCAGGAAAATATTTTCTTGTATATTTGTAAGTGAAGTCAACAGTGCTCAGAAAGACAAAGCAATTTGCAAACACACAGCTATAAAGAAGGGGGAGCAAATACAGACTCAGGGAACTTCACCAGTCAGGACAGGAAAGAGCCAGGGTAATATTTACAAAATGGCCTTGCAAATAAATAACATCTTATTTATATCATTATATTATCCTTCCTAACATTTGGACTGATTTAAAAAAGAGTTTATTTAGGAACAGGCAGTGCCTGAACCTGCGGGAATGTGTTTTTAATGGCATCTCAGACACCCTGGTATTTCTTCTGGGCAGCGTCTTTGGGCCACGGATGAGCTATGCTGCTAGTCCTATGATCAGGCCGTGTGCTGGTGTCTGCCTGGGAGCTCTGAAAGAATAGGTTTTTGGCCAGGCACTTTAATGTAAAACATGTTTTCATGGCATTCAGGCCCAGGCTCAGTGGACCTTCTTAAACTTTCATTCATTGAGATTTGAAAGAATATTTAGTATGAGCATTTAGTACACACCTTCTCTGCTGTGTCTAATCTGCTACTTAATCTATTTCCATATAGAAAAATGAGAGGGGGGTAAACTGGGTTGTTTAATGTTTCCTCTGGGAATGTGAGAATTGAGAGTAATAATTAATTAAGGAATGCATCCTCAGAAATGAGAAAACACTATAAATCAAGAGGAGATCAAAGCTATGAGGAATATTTTGATTTTCTAACACAGGTTTAGTTGTATGTAAGAAAAAGTGTATACTGTTTTCCACATAGTTTTATCTTCTCTTAAAGATATAATATATACCTACTCTTGTTTTCTCCCTTTTAAGCATTATAGTTGACTGATTTTTTTATGTTGTTTCCCAATTATACCTAGGTGGATATATATCAGTAGGACCTGGTGGCAGTGTAATTTGGCTTTCAGTCTGGTGTTTCAAAAGCCCTCACACAGCAAAGTCTTTAGCCTGACATATTTGGCTGTGATTGATCACTCAATTTGATTCTATTCTTTTTATTCATTTTCAAAGAGGACTTTCCACAGTACATGAAAATACAATTGCAGTTCTTTCCTGAGTGGAAAACATATCTATTTATATGCACATGCATACTTAGGATTGTGGCGGCAGCCTTGCAGAGACAGAACACTGATATTTAACTATGTATGTGATTTGTCAGGATAATCCTGGCATAGGTATCGGCATGAGCTATAGGGAATGATGAAACACAAGCCAGAGGGAAGAGTTTTAGTTGTTAGTTAGCTTCAAATTGCACCACAAATGAACCTGTATGAATTTAGAAAAGGAATGAGGTCTGACCCAGGGTAAGAATCCTGCAGAAGACATTGGAGGCTTGTCCTCTTTGGGATGTTATGCTTTTCCAACTAGTTAAGGGTGGTGGGGATAACCCAAGGAGCGCAGTGTACCCAAATGTCAGGGGGAATGAGGAAGCCAATCAGCTTACTTCTGTTCTCATAGTATGTTGGGTGGCTAATTTCTAAATAAAGGCTAGCATATTGGAAATAGTTAGAAATAATCAATAGGCAGTTATTCAATAAAACATATAAATATAAAAGTTCTCATAAATTCATTCTAGAAAACATAACCTCTGGTATCTTTTCTTGCCTACAGAGCTATTTTAAATATACAACTCTAAATTCATTAGGTATATCTACAAACCCCCATTAGAAAGAGAGACAGTTTATTCCATTGAAGGAAAGATATCAAGGACAGCAGTGCAAATTTCAACTGAATAGATTCTTCCACAACCAATCGGTTGAAAATGATAGTTGTTCTGTCCTGATGTCGAAACCTATTTTATGGAAGATGTAAAACTGTCACTGTAAAAACTGAGCAATGTGACATCTCAGAACCTTGTCTCCAACAGATATTTAAACATTATAAACTGTTCTGCCATCGTTTCAGCCACTGGCCCTCTCAAGTTTTTGTTTCACCTGGCAGGAGCAATGGGTAAGAGGAGCTAAGTTATCACAGTTCTCTACCATGTAAGGAGGTGGTGGGCAGAGGTAAAGTCCTAAATAAATACGTGGAGGAACCAAACTGAATATCAGTTGGAGAGAGAATATTTGTTACAAAATTCCCCATCATGCTTTGGGCAGTAACGTTATTATCAGTTTAGGTCATAGAAGAACAGGAAGAAAAGAAGGGAATAGTAGTTTCTCTCTGCTAATCTCATCTTTTTAAATTTCTTTTTATTTCTTAGTTTTTCTCTATTATTCTTCATTCCATTCTCCTCCCTTGGATTTCACCCGCTTGGCCCTGACTTTGCTGGGAGGCTTTCTGTTTGAAATTGATTGTCTGTTTGTGGTCAGAGCCTCATAGTTAACTGTTTCCCCTGCTGTGGGTTGTTCTGTTCCCTCTTTATCCTTCTGGAATCTCCTCTTCCAGCTGAACACAATCCTAAATAAAGAGATTTTAAACCTGGGTGGAACTTGAGCAGGAGGTAAGGGAGAGGTCATGGGGTTGGCCTCCCTTGCTAATGCCTCTTCTCTAGGTTCACTTGATGTATCTTGAGGCTCCAAAGTCAAGCCCTGGAATTTACAGAGTAGAGAAGGTGCCAACACAGGGAAAATGGAAGGGACAGGAAACCGCACTGAATACTGATAGCAAAGATCATATACCAACGGTGTGGTATTATGGATGATTTAAATTCTATTTAAAAATTTAATATTAATTTTAATTGTCAAACTTAATTAAAATGAATTTTATTTTTCTCTTTTCTAGTTTTCTCTCAGAACATGCATTTTAATTTTTTAAATTGATTTTTGAGAGAGAAAATCATCAACTCATAGTTGCTTCACTTTAGTTATTCACTGATTGCTTCTTGTACCTGCTTTGATGGGGGGAGGGGGAGGGGTTGCTCAAGCCGAGCCAGTGACCCTTTCCTCGAGCCAGTGACCTTGGGATCATATCAATGATCTCACGCCCAAGCTGGCAAGCTTGCACTCAAGCTGGTGATCCTGGGGATTCAAACCGGTGATGTTAGCATTCCAGGTCGATGCTCTATCCAGTGTTCCACTATGGGTCAGGCAGAGCATGCATTAAAAATGGAAAAAGGAGCCCTGGCCTGTTGGCTCAGTGGTACAGCATCGGCCCTGCATGTGGAAGTCCCCAGTTTGATTCCCTGCCAGGGCACAAAGGAGAAGTGGTCATCTGCTTCTCCACCCTTCCTGTTCTCCTTTCTCTCTATCTCTCTCTTCCCCTCCTGCAGCCAAAGCTCCACTGGAGCAAAGTTGACCCAGGCTGCTGAGGATGACTCCATGGCCTCTGCCTCAGGTGCTAGAATGGCTCCAATTGCAGTGGAGCAGCGCCCCAGAAGGGCCAAGCATTGCCCCCTGGTGGGCATGCTGGGTGGATCCCAGTCAGGTACATGCAGAAGTCTGTCTGCCTGCCACCTCTGCCTCCCTTCTCACTTCAGAAAAAAAAAGCCAAAAGACCTGACCTGTGGTGGCTCACTGGGTAGAGTGTTGACCTGGAATGCTGAATTCGCTGGTTCAAAAACTCTGGGTTTGCCTGGTCAAGGCACATATGGAAGTTGTTGCTTCCTACCCTCCCCCTTCTCTTCTCTTCTCTTCTCTTCTCTTCTCTTCTCTTCTCTTCTCTTCTCTTCTCTTCTCTTCTCTTCTCTCCTCTCCTCTCCTCTCCTCTCCTCTGCTCTCCTCTCCTCTCCTCTTCTCCCTCTCTCTCTTTCTCTCTGTCTCTCTCTCTCTGTGTCTCCTAAAATGAATAAATAAAAAAATAAAATAAAAATGGAAAAAAATTGCTTGTGTTATACTGTTAAGTGAAAATGAAAATTTAGCATTATGTATATAATCTAATTATAAATAAATAAAAATTATGGCAGAAAAATTAAAATAGAGAGGTATACACCAACCTATTAAGAGTGACTGACTGCTTAGCTCAGATGGTGGATAAAAGGCTTATTTTGATTGTTGTTGTTTATAGTCTTATGTTGTCTAATATTATTCAAATGCACATTTTACTTCTAGAATAGAAAAAAATAAAGCATACTTTACTAAACCAGTGTCTTTTCTTTTTCTTTTCAGTGATAACTTGAACTGCAAAAAAAGCTAATATAAATTATAAAGTAGCTTATAAGCAATGTTTCTTGCTTTTAAGTTACTTTAATTTGAAAAAAATATATATATAGTTAAAATACTATATTTAAAATATAATTTGACCTCTATCTTGTATACATAGCATAATGGAGTACTGTAGAAGCAGCATCAGATGAGAGCTGGGCAACTGGTACCTCTTGTCACTCCGCTTCTCTCCTCGCGAAGGATGTAGTGACAACTGATCAGAGATATGGTAGCCTCAGGGAGTTTAGAAACATGTGAGAAAAAACTTGAACATAAACAACATTACATATGAGAGTTTTTGTGACATTTACGAGTCTGTTCTATGACTGTATTTTTGCCCATGCGTAAGCACCATTTTAGTTCTGTTTTTCCAACTGTAACAGCCAGATTTTAAAGTTCAACAATATGTTTTTTTTTAAGCCACCTACAAAATGATTGGCCACAATTGAAATAGTAGTATTTAGACATTTACTGCTGCTTTCAGGAGGACATTTGATGGGATTATATAGAAAGAGTTGTGGTGCTTGAGATGTGTTCTTAGCTCATAGTCCAAATAAATACTCTTCTAACATGTTGAAAGACAGTCCTGATACATCCTTGATGAGATGCTTTTGGATTTCTGAAGCTGAGCCTCTTGGTTGTACTTGTTCAGTCAGTTCAACCACTACAGGTATGAATGAAGTTCTGTTTGGCAATTATTTTGAAGTCAAAGTATCTGAACACCAACATATTTCTCAAAAGGAACAATGTCATAATGAGTAGTTAAATTTCCAGGCAAATCCATAGTCTGTTTAAGCCATGAGATAGCTAAATACACTCATTGGCAATAAATTAAGAAAAAAAGAGCAGTGCTGTCACAATACTGGTAAAAATAGAGGGTGAAATGTTACTATAGCTTACTCTTGGATGACTATGCTTAAAGGAAAGGAGGATAAGGAAGTAGGTAGAAATTTTCAAAAAGGTTTTTGATTTTTGAGTACTTTTAAGGGCTTTGGAGATAAATGTTTTAATACATCTGATTTAATTTTAAATGTGAAGGTCTCCCTTTAATTGATATAGTTGTGCTGGTAGTAGTTTCTATACTTTAGAACTTCAAAACAGTAAGGACATTTTTGTTGCTGTTTGCATATATAATCAAAATCAAGTGAAAGATTTTGCTAAAGTAATTAGGTAAAGAGTTAGAGTGAAAAGGAGAAGAGGGAAAGAAGTTATAGAGAATATATATGTTTATTTTGTAAATAGATATCATTTTAGTTATAATTACTTTAAGAATGGAAGTAGAGTAAATGGTGTATGTACATTCTTTTCAAGTAGAAAAAATGACTGTGAGGAAAAGAATGTGAATGAGAGATTTTCTTCTGCGAGTCAACAGTAGCACCATTGAGTCAAAACAATGTGGCGCATGGAAGAAGGGAGAGACTGTTTGACCAGCCAGAAGCTAATGTTCCCAAAGGGCATTTGGAATTTAACACATACTTTGCATTTCTTGTATATAAAATATATTTTTTAAGCTTAAACATGGATTAAGCATGCTTTGAGAATATGATGCTAGGATGCTTTCATAAAAAGCAAAAGTGAATGTACCATGTAATTATTAATATTGTCTTTTTCCACATCTGTGTTTTCTCTTTTCTGTATTTTTTCATGGCATTGCCAATGTACCTCTGTAGGGCCTCTTTTTTTTAAGCCTAGTTATGCCTGAAATCTCGTTATGACCGATGTGAGGAGCATTGCAAGAGTGGTTTTAAATAAGCTGTTTATTGAAGCTGGGACAAGCTTGTCCATTTATTAGGCTCTGCCCTATTCCTGTTCCACCTTTCCTATATTTTGTTTCTTTGTTCTGTGACACAGTCACTGGGGTGACCTACATTTTTTAGCCACAATAACAGAAATTTCCTTTAATCCATGGAGCTGGAATTTAAATCAATCCTGGCTGAAGTGAGGGGAAGTCCTGGATTTGATATTGCTAAGGGACGGACTTAGAAACATGGGTGTTTTCAAAACATGTCACCAGGTCATTAATTAAATTCTAAAGCAAGTAACTTGAACTGAATCAGTTCAAGGGATCCTTCCCCTACACCACTCCCACTTTCACTCATAAAATAAAATACATATGATCTACCTTCTTGAAAACTTCTAAGGACTCCATTCTCAATCATTAGAATGACAGAAATTAATATGTTTTTTTCTCCAGTTTATTAAAGGAGAAATAATGGACCTGAAAAAACTTTCATTGCCTAGCTAATGATATTGACATAATTGATTTAACATACCTACTAATTTGAAGCATTAGTGATATAAACCTTTATATGTCCTACTTATGTGATTTCCTTTGAATCACATGATACTTTGTTCTTAGTAGAAGTTGGAAAGAACTCCAAAATGGACATATGTTCCACGCAGGGTATGAAATCTGAGTTGTCTACATTTCTTGGAGAAGGGAGAAATACCATGCCATCCTATTTATTTTTTACTTTCTACTTGGAACTGCAGCTCTGAAATACTTTAATGCAATTGTCTAATTGCATCACCCAACTCAAATCAGTAGATGCAAAGCTTTTTCTCCTAATTTCTGAATTTATAGGTCCCAAGTGAACTGAAACTGATTTCTCTCTGCCAAGTAGCAATCTGAAGAGGGTACTTTTGAAATTTGTTTAAGTATAATATCAGACATGCTCCTTTGGATCTTTTTTTGTGGAATATAGTTAGCGGGGTTGGAGAAACATGGCTAGGGTAACATTCCCTTTGTTGGAAAAATATTAAACCACCCTAATCCCACATCGATGTTTCTGAAAGTTTTGATATAAGAATCTTTATATATGTATGTATATGTATATAAAACTCTCTCCATACACACATTTGATACCCCCTTTGTAGCCTTGAGATAGGATTAAATATGACCAAGTTTTTAATAATAAAAAGTATATTTTACTAGTAAAAATAAAATTAATAAAGGAGAATTTTCTTTGTAATTTATAACCACCCAAATAGCCATAGATGTAGAAATGCAATTTTTTAGTTACTCAAAAGAAAGTTTAAAAAAATTGTTTTAATAACAATTATTTAATCTTACCTTACTAATTTCCACTAAATTTTCCATTAATACTCACTGTAGAAACCACTTAAAGAGTAAGCTGTGCTATGCAGGGACCTTCATCACGGTTCTGATGGTTAATGTATGTCTTGCTTGCACAGGTTATGTCCTCTGTCAGGTAAAATAGGACATATGTTGATGAGTGGCTCAGTGGAAGCACATCTGATCAGAAGTACCACATTAATTTGTTTAGGAAAAAGTAGAAACAACAGAAGTCAAAGGTAAAGGAGCAGAGAGGGAAACATGCAGAGGAGCCTGACCAGGTGGTGGCACAATGGATAGAGTTCTGACTAGGACATGGAGGACCCAGATTCGAAACCCCGAGGTCGCCTGCTTGAGCATGGGTTCATTCGGCTTGAGTGTGGGCTCACTAGTTTGAGTGTGGGATTGCTGACTTGAGTGTGGGATCATAGATATGACCCCGTGTTCGCTGGCTTCAGCCCATAGTCGCTGGCTTGAGCAAGGAGTCATTCGCTCTGCTGTAGCCCCTCCAGTCAAGACACATATGAGAAAGCAATCAATAAACAACTAAAGTGCTCCAACGAAGAATTGATGCTTCTCATCTCTCTCCCTTCCTGTCTATCTGTCCCTATCTGTCCCTCTCTCTGTCTCTGTCACACACACACACACACAAAATGTATAGAGGAAAGAACTGTAACTATACACTCAGATTCAAAATGGTTCCTTAACTGTGTGGCATAGAAATACCAGAATTATCCAACATCTCTGAACCTGTTGTTCCAACTATAAAATGAAGACAATGACGGTTTGCTGTAAAAATTAAATGCGGTACACTCTGTGAAAATGTTTGGCAGACTATAAGATCTTGTATGATTGCAGCATGCCTTGTAACCACATGGATTCTTAAACTTTGGTCAAACTGATACTGATTTCAGAGACTTCATTTGTTTTTTTAAAAATTGACTTTTCAGTGAATAATGATAGGTTTGTAGAATTGAGGCCTAAAATGTAGGCCCATATTTGTAAGGATATCACACAGCAGTCATGTTGACTGGTCCCCCCACTCTGTCTAGATTACAATATTAAAAACAGATCCAGAGAGTCTAGGTCGAAGCTTGACTGCACCATTTATTACCTGTAGGATATGAGGTTAATCCCTGGATTTCTCTCAGGTTTTTTTCCTCCTTCTGAATAGTCCACCTTGGTTGACCATGGATAACTGAAACAGCAGAAAGTGGAAATGTCACATAAGGGGGAAGTACTCTAAATGGTCTTGGCAAACTCACAAGGGCTATCTACATGCAAGGATCATTTTAGTGTCAAGAGAGTTCCAGGATTTTATGTGATTGCTCATTAAAGTGCCTAGAGAACTGGAATGTGAAATCCACATTTCACAATCCTTGACCTTGGCCAGTCATCTGAGATATGACCCCACTGGGAGCACATGGGGCCTTGACCACATTGCTTAACTGAGTGCCGGGGGGGGGGGGGGTTGCTCACCAAGTGAGATATTTCTATGAACCAGATAAGAGCTGGCCTAGCTGACTTCCATGGTCCCGATTCTGAGAATTTAGAATTCCAAAGTTAACATAGGAGATCTGCAATTTAAATGAACCTCAAAATAAAGACTTCAAGATTATTTAGCATTAACATTTCATAATGGAGCTTTTGCAAAGCAAGTCAAACACAATCGCCACCCGTGTTTAGAGCAGGTTCCAATTTTCTACAGAAAATGGGAGAACGCTTTGTCATTCTAACTGTAGGAGTTGGAATTATTTCCTCATCCATATGTTTTGTGTCTGTAAATATCCCAGGCTCCTCCAGCCCAGCAAGTCATCCTGACCCTACCCTGTTATACCCTTGAAGTTTACTCCCATCCCCTTCTACTTTTGACCGTTTTTCAGGCTCCCAAACATGCTCTTCCTCTTGGCATTCTTCCTCACATTCTCTCTGTCTCCATCTCCCAATTCTTCCCCCTTCTTCTCATTTGCTGAGTTTTAATTATGCACATCCAAAAGTATTGAGAATTAACATCAGAAGTACTAGAATTAACATTCTAATTCTTCCATATTTTTCTCCAGCAGCAAACACGTTTTACCTGGGAAGTGTGGGGAAAGAGGAAAGGAAGGGATGAGTCTGATGATACCAGAGAGCAACCCTTTGGATGGAATAAATAACTTAATGTTTCAGACAAGAGCAGGCAGTCTGCTCTTAACCACTTTGGAAGAGCATTTTCCCATCATGCTTTGCAGTTTTCTCAGCATTTCTGGCTTTCCCTTCCCCCACCCTTCGCAGGCTGTCCTCTGGCGGCCCTTCAGCCCTCTGGCCTCCCTTCTCTTTGAGGCATCAGTGCTGGCTGCACAGCTCTCCTTTTGCTTTTCCAAATTCTTCACACTTCTGCTGCCAATTTTGGAATGATTCATGATATCTTCATCCAAAAAATTAGTTCTAGAAAAAGCTCTTCCTGGTTTCCTGGTCTCATTTGGCTGAGGTGTTCACTTTCCTAAGCCGGAGAATCGGAGGGGAGAAAAGTTGAGATCCGTGCTAGCCCTTGCCCGGTTTTGCTCGTGGTTTGCCACGTTTGCTGAGGTTTCCAAATCTGATGTGAAAGTCTTGGTCTAAAATATAAATATTCCCTCTTCGTTGTTCTGTTCATTTCACCTTCAAAATAAAATGAATGTGTGCTATTGTTTATTTTACAATGCTCTTGCAGTCAGCTAAAAATTGCATTAATGATGCTCGAGGAATTAAAATTCTTCATTTGGTCTCATCAAATTTCTTCTGTGTCATTGGTTTCCTTCACTTTCCTTTGGATACTATCATATTAGCTCTTGATGTAGTTAGAAAGTTGTCTTCTGCTCTCAGATTCAAGTCTGTCTTTCCTTTTGCTGTATCAGTCCTAATTATGTACCCTTCACCCTTACTAAGACCACCCAGAATAATGTCTCTCTTTTCATGTTTACAGCCTTCAGAGTTGTGCATGGCATAAATGAAAAATGCCTGAGGATTTGAACTTTGTAAAGACAATCATTAAAGGAGACTCAATACCCTGTATGGCTCTGATGGATAAAACCGCATGATTGACACTACTGTTCTGATGAGTAAGAGATTCTAGCACCACTGGTGCTGCAGCCTGAACCATCAGAAATCCCGGGAATGTTTTGATACTGCCACATGTTGAATTCTATCGCATTCTCTGTAGGACTTCACTAATATCCATGACAGTAACATGCCTGGAATCTTTTATTTAAATTTCTGATCTTTTTTCCCATTCACATTTTCACAAATGGAAAAGTGCCTTTACCGATCATATTTAGATTATTTGTAGGTTTTGAAATTTCTTGTTTAAGCAAAGACCTTGGCAAATATGTTCCACAGAACATTATAATTTGTTCACATGTAGTAAAAGGGCTGTATAATTTTATTTCAATGAAGAAAATTAATAAAAACAAGTTGGCAGAACCAGTGAACTGTGTGACAGGGTGAGAATAATAAAATCCCATGTTAACATAACATGTAAATACATTTGTTTGTGTACTTTGGTTTGTATTACCATTAGTTCTGCCAATAAACATTCTAAATGTATTAGATTTTACAAATACTCTTAGTACTAGGGCTTCATGTGGAAAACAATAGTAAAGTAATAATGATTTTAAAATGTTTACCACAGGCCAGGAACTGTATTAAACACCTACAAATGTTACCTCATTTTATCTCAGGACAGCTCAGTGCAGTAGATTTCTTATTTATTTTTATTTTACATAGTTAGGGCTCTGGTGGGTGAGATTAGGAAACTTGTTTAAGTTACCCAGATGAAGAAGGCAGAAGTTGAATACAATTATTATTATTATTATTATTATTATTTAATTTATTGTGTTAACATGGATTCAAGTGTTCCACTTAATATAACTCCCTCACACCCACCGCCCTTGTTCCCATTATCCCTCCTTTGCCTCTCTCCCCCTAACTCCCTTTCCTTTTCCCTTTGGGATTTGCTGTCCTGTTTGTTATCTGTATCTATGTGTTTCATATATATATATATATATATAATCCCTTCATTAATCCCTTCACCTACTCTGATCCCATCTTCTTATTCCCCTTCTGGCAGCTGTCCCTCTGCTCCCTGTGACCCCGCCTCTGCTTCTATTCCGTTCCTCAGTTCACTTTGTTCATTAGATTTCACATATAAGTGAGATCATGTGATATTTTTCTTTCTCTGTCTGGCTTATTTCACTTAGCATAATAATCTCCAGGTCCATCCATGCCACCACAAAAGGTAAGATTTCCTTCTTTTTCATAGCAATGTAGTATTCCACTGTGTATTTGTACCACAGCTTTTAAATCCAGTCGTCCACTGATGGACAGTTGGGCTGTTTCCCAATCTTGGTTATTGTAAACAATGCTGCAGTAAACATGGGGGTGCATATCTTCTTTTGAATCAGTGATTTGGTATTTTTAGGATATATTCCTAAAAGTGGGATAGCTGGGTCAAAAGGCAATTCCATTTTGAGAAAACTCCATACTGTTTTCCACAGTGGCTGCACCAGTCTGCATTCCCACCAGCAGTGCAGGAGGGTTCCCATTTCTCCACATCCTCGCCAGCACAT
This sequence comes from Saccopteryx bilineata, assembly GCF_036850765.1. Taxonomy (NCBI): domain Eukaryota; kingdom Metazoa; phylum Chordata; class Mammalia; order Chiroptera; family Emballonuridae; genus Saccopteryx; species Saccopteryx bilineata. The sequence goes on along the minus strand of NC_089490.1, from coordinate 262,013,962 downwards.
ATTGTGTGTTGATTTGTTAATGAGCACCATTCTTACAGGTATGAGGTGGTATCTCCTTGTGGTTTTAATTTGCATTTTTCTGATGATTAATGACATTGAACATTTTTTCATATGCCTATTGGCCATCTGTATGTCCTCTTTGGAGAAGTGTCTATTCATTTCTTCTGCCCATTTTTAATTGGATTGTTTACCTTCCTGGTGTTGAGTTTGAGAAGTTCTTTATAAATTTAGGTTATTAACCCCTTATCAGATGTATTGGTGAATATGTTCTCCCGTTGTGTGGGTTGTCTTTTTATTTTGTTCATGGTGTCTTTTGCTATGCAAAAGCTTTTCAGTTTGATATAGTCCCATTTGTTTATTTTGTCCATTATTTTACTTACCTATGGAGATAAATAGGCAAAAATATTGCCACAAGAGATATTAGAGAGTTTACTGCCTATGTTTTCTCCCAAGATGTTTATGGTTTCATGACTTACATTTAAGTCTTTTATCCATTTTGAGTTTATTTTTTGACTGGTGTAAGTTGGTGACCTAGTTTCATTTATTTTTGCATGTACCTGTCCAATTTTCCCAACACTATTTATTAAAGAGACTGTCTTTACTCCACTGTATGCTCTTACCTTATTTGTAAAATATCAATTGACCATAAAGATGTGGGTTTATTTCTGGGTTCTCTGTTCTGTTCCATTGATCTGTATGCCTGTTCTTATGCCAGTATCAAGCTGTGTTGATTACTATGGCCTTGTAGTATAACTTTATATCAGGAAATGTGATACCTCACACTTTATTATTCATTTTCAAGATTGCTGAGGATATTCGTGTTCTCTTTTGGTTCCATATAAATTTTTGGAATATTTGTTCTATATCTTTGAAGTATGCCATTGGTATTTTAATAGGAACTGCATTGAATCTATAGATTGCTTTGGGTAATATGACATTTTAATGATGTTTATTCTTCCTATCCATGAACATGGTATATGCTTCGATTTGTCTGTATCTTCCTTGATTTCTTTTTTTAATATCTTATAATGTTCTGAGTACAAGTCTTTTACCTCCTTGGATAAATTTACTCCTAGGTACTTTATTTTTTTATTGCAATAATGAAGGGGATTGTTTCCTTAATTTCTCTTTCCAACAGTTTATTGTGGTTGTATACAAATGAGACTGATTTCTGAATATTAATTTTATATCCTGCCACCTTGCTGAATTAATTTATCAGATCTAGCAGTTTTTTGACTGAGACTTCAGGGTTTTCTGTGTACAGTATCATGTCATTAGCAAATAATGATTTTTTTACTTCTTCTTTTCCAATTTAAATGGTTTTTATTTCTTCTTCTTGTCTAATGCTGTGGCTAGGACTTCAGAACTGTGTTGAATAATAGTGGTGAAAGGGCACACTCCTTCCTTGTTCCTGATCTCAAGGGGATTGCTTTTAATTTTTGTCCATTGAATATGGTGTTGGCTGTAGGTTTGTCATAGATGGCCTTTATCATATTGAGGTATGTTTCTTGTATCCCCACTTTGTTGAGAGTTTTGATCAAAAATAGGTGCTGGATTTTATCAAAAGCTTTTTCTGCATCTATTGATATAATCATGTGATTTTTACCCTTCCTTTTGTTTATGTGATAAATCACATTGAAATGCGAATATTGTACCAGCCTTGCCTCCTGGAATAAATCCCACTTGATCATGATGTATGGCTTGTTTAATGTATTGCTGGATCTGGTTTGCTATTATTTTGTTGAAAATTTTAGCATCTGTGTTCATCAGGGATATTGGTCTATAGTTTTCTTCTTTGTAGTGTCTTTACCTAGTTTTAGAATAAGGATAATGCTTGCCTCATAAAAGGAGCTTAGAAGTCTTCCCTCCTCTTAAAATTTCTGAAATAGCTTGAGAAGGATAGGTATTAGTTCTTTAAATATTTGGGAAAATTTGCCTGTGAAGCCATCCAGTCCAGGATTTTGTTTGTTGGGAGTTTTTTGATGACTGTTTTAATTTCATTTGTTGTAATCGGTCTGTTTAGGTTTTCTGATTCTTCCAGATTGAGTCTTGGAAAATTGTATCTTTCTAGAAATTTATCCATTTCACCTAGGTTGTCTAATTTTTTGGTATATACATCTTCATAATATTTTCTTACAATCCTTTGTATTTCTATGGTGTTAGTTGTTGCTTCTCCATTTTTATTTCTAATTTTATTTATTTGAGTCTTCTCTCTTTGTTTCTTGATGAATCTGGTTAACTGTTCATCAATCTTGTTTACCTTTTTAAAGAACCAGTTGTTGGTTTCATTGATCCTTTGTATTTTTTTTAGCCTCTATGTAATTTACTTCTGCCTGATCTTTACTATTTCCTTCCTTCTACTTCTTCTGGGCTTTATTTGTTGTTATTTTTTTTTTATTTCTTTTAGATGCAGGGTCAAGTTGCTTATTTGAGCTTTTTCTTGCTTATTAAGTATGCCTGTAATGCTTTGAACTTCCCTCTCAGGACTGCTTTTGCTGTGTCCTATAAATTTTGAGTTGTTATATGTTCATTTTCATTTGTTTCAAGAACATTTTTTATTTGTTCCTTGATCTCGTTGTTAAACCATTTGTTATTTGATAACATGCTATTTAGTTTCCAACTGTTTGAATGTTTTTCAGTTTTTCTATTGTAGTTGATTTCTAGTTTCATGCCATTATGATCAGAGAAGATGCTTGGTATGATTTTAATCTTCTTAAATTTATTGAGATTTGTTTTGTATCCTAACAAGTGGTCTATCCTAGAGAATGTACCATGAGCACTTGAAAAGAATGTATGTTCTGTTGTTTTGGGTGAAAGGTTCTGACGATATCTATTAAATCCAGTTGATCAGTGTGTCATTTAAGGCTGCTGTTTCTTTGTTAATTTTCTGTCTGGAGGATCTATCTATTGATGTTAGTGAGGTATTAAAATCACCTACTATTATAATATTTCTATTGATCTCACCCTTTATGTCCATCAAAATCTGCTTTATATATTTAGTTGCTCCTATATTAGGCACATAAATATTTACAATGGTTATATCCTCCTGTTGTATTGCTCCCTTTATCATTATGTAGTGACCTTCTTTAGCCCTTACTATAGCCTTTATTTTAATTTTTTTAAAACTTTTTTAAACTTTTTTTTATTTACTCATTTTAAAAGAGAGAGAGAGAGAGAGAGAGAGAGAGAAGGGGGAGGAGCAGGAAGTATCAACTCCCATATGTGCCTTGACCAGGCAAGTCCAGGGTTTTGAACCGGCGACCTCAGTGTTCCAGGTTGACACTTTATCCACTGCGCAACCACAGGTCAGGCCTATAGCCTTTATTTTAAAGTCTATTTTATCTAATAAAAATATTTCTACCCCAGCCTTTTTTTCGTTTCCATTTGCATGAAATACTTTTTTCCATTAATTCAGTTTCAGTCTATATGTATCTTTTTTTTTTTTTTTTTTTTTTTTTCATTTTTCTGAAGCTGGAAACAGGGAGAGACAGTCAGACAGACTCCCGCATGCGCCCGACCGGGATCCACCCGGCACGCCCACCATGGGGCGACGCTCTGCCCATTCTGGGTGTCGTCATGTTGCGACCAGAGCCACTCTAGCGCCTGAGGCAGAGGCCACAGAGCCATCCCCAGCGCCCGGGCCATCTTTGCTCCAATGGAGCCTTGGCTGCGGGAGAGGAAGAGAGAGACAGAGAGGAAAGCGCGGCGGAGGGGTGGAGAAGCAAATGGGCGCTTCTCCTGTGTGCCCTGGCCGGGAATCGAACCCGGGTCCTCCGCACGCTAGGCTGACACTCTACCACTGAGCCAACCAGCCAGGGCTTCTATATGTATCTTTTGTTCTAGGTGGGTCTCTTGTAGACAACATATGTACAGGTCCTGCTTTCTTATCCTTGCAGCTACCCTATGTCTTTGGAATGGAGCATTTAATCCATTTACATTTGAGGTTATTATTGATATGTACTTATTTATTGCCATTTTATTCTTTAAATCTACAATCCTCTTTTTCTAGATTTCTTTCCCTTTGCTCTTTTTACAGCAGGCCCCTTTACATTTCTTGCAGTATTGGTTTGGTTGTAATGAATTCTTTGAGGTTTTTTTTGTTTGTTTGTTTGGGAAGCTTTTTATTTCTCCATCAATTTTAAATGATAGCCTTGCTGGATAAAAACAGTCTTGGTTGTGGGTTCTTGTTCTGCATTACTTTGAATATTTCTTGCCAATCTCTTCTGGCCTCAAGTGTTTCTGTTGAGAAGTCAGATGTCATCTTTATGGGGGCTCCTCTGTAGTGAATTGACTGCTTTTCTCTTGCAGCTTTTAGTATTCTTTCTTTGTCTCTTAACTTTGTCACTTTAATTATGAGGTGTCTTGGTGTAGGCCTCCTTGGGTTCCTCTTTAATGGGACTCTGCTTCTTGAACTTATGTGACTTTTTCCTTCATCAATTTAAGGAAATTTTCAACTATGATTTATTCAAACAGGTTCACTATCCCTTGTTTGTTCTCCTTCAGGAACCCATATGATGCATATGTTGTTTCTCTTCATGTTGTCATAAAGTTCTCTCAGAGTTTCCTCAGTCTTTCTGAGACACTTTTCTTTTTGCTGTTCTACTTCCATGCTTTTGTTTATCTTGTCCTTTAAATTGCTGATTCGATCCTCTGCTTCATCCAGCCTGCTATACATTCCTTCTAATGTAGTCTTCATTTCTGATATTGTATTTGTCATTTTTGAGTGGTTAATTTTTATTATTTAAATGTCATTTTTGATGCTTGCTATCTTTTTATTTAGGTGCTCATTATGTTCATCTATTGTTGCTCTAAGATCCTTGAGCATTCTAAAAATCATTATTTTAAACTTTGCATCTGGAATTTTGTTAATTTACATCTCATTCAGTTCTTTTTCTGGGGCTTTCTCTTGTTGATTCATTTGGGTAACATTTCTCTGTCTGCCCATTTTGTCTGTGTATTAGGTAGCACTATATGACTGAATGTTTCATGGTGTCTTTAAAAGGAAGATGGCCCGGTGGTACTGACAGGCCATCTGTTTTCCTTGTTGTAGGAAGCTTCTTGAGGGTACTACCTCTTGTATGTGTGTATTAGATACAGTTGGTACTTTTGTGCATACAGTTATCCCTTCAAACTAGCTGGCTCTAAGGGTCAACCTTGATCATGTGTATTACATACTGTGCAATGTCTGTCCTGTTGGGCGTTTTTATTCCCCACAGTTTCTGGTGCTTGCTAAACTCCAAGTTTGGGCATGCTGCTTGTGTAGGCAGCTGAGTCTAGGGTTGGTGCTGTCTGCCACCCAGTACCAGTTATGTTGGCTCTAATTCTTCTTGGGTTGGTGTCAGCTGTTGTTTGTAACCCATTGTGGACTACCTGTGTGTAGCTATTGCACTTTTCACTGTTTGTGTCTGCATTTTCTGTGACTGAGTAGTGTGGGGGGGCCAACCTTTGTATAAGGATCAGCTTCCTCCTGCTTAGAGATGACAGCTTCTCTGTAAAAGCCCTAAGCTCTTTAATATTTGTCTCCATTTTTTCAGCTGCCTCCTCTTCTGGCAGCTGCTTGGTCTTCCCATAGAGTCTTCTGTAGTAAGACTGTAGTGTGGACTCAGATTGGCCTCATCCAACCAACCCCTCTAGAGGTTGCACGCTTGGTGGGTTAGAGCAGTTGAGGTTATGAATACATTAGTGGGACCTCCTACTTCAAAGGTCTCTTGGTCAGGAGCTCCGTACAGGGAATGTAGCCCCTACTCCAGAGCTTAATCCCTCAGCCACTGCTGGATGCTCAAATTTTATTTCTCCCTCAGCCCCTGCTGGACACTTAAATTTTATTTCTCCCCAACAAGGTGAGCAGCAGGTTGAGACCGAGTGTGGCCGACAGTCGCCTCTACAGAAGTTCTTTCAGTTGGAAAGACCCTGGTCTCAGGGAGGAAGACTGAGAGAGTCCTCTTCTGGGACTGACTTGCCCCCCCCCAAAGTGAATAAGCCCGTCCACCAGATAAAACAGCAGAGTCACAGGGAACCACATGTTAAATGTCCGTGTTCTCAGCCTCTTTCCCTTACCCCTGTGGAATCTAATCCAGCAGGGCTGGATACGCAGTGCCTAGGCTGGCTGACTGAAGCTCCACCCTATCCAATGTACATGAGTTGCTCTGCCAGTGCCGATCACAGAGAACGAAGCTACCTTCAACTGGGCTAGGTATGAGGAGCCCTTCTTTAAGATACCACTGTAGCGAGGGTTGTTAGGTCCTGAACTAATGCTTTCTGCAGCTAGCCCCTGAATGTGCCAGCCTTGGGTCACTCTGGCAGAAATCCAGCACAGACCAGTGGGAAACACTGCCCATGAGTGGCCCTCAGCAACCTTCTTGGATCTATAAGCAATGCAGAGTTTGAGGCTGCCTCTGCTGGGCACAAGTGTACATGGAAGTACCAAGCTGCACACCTAGGCTGGCTTTTACCCACATTGGGCCTGAGGGAAGGTCTGCTTAGAGGACACGTTTCCTGAGTTCTGCCTCCTGCAGCCTCTATCTGCTGGCTGCTTATTGGGCTAAGCTGCTGAAGAAAACTTCTGCTCGAGTCTAGCGCCTGCAGCAATTCAAGGATTAGGAAGGGTGGTGGGTGTGACTCTGCCCCTGGACCCTAGATGTCAGTCTGTCCAGACTTTTTTCACAGACCTCATTAGGGTGTGGCCCCAAGGAGTATGGTGGGTGTGGCCTATGAGACTGAGAGATGTGGTCTTCCTGCAGTCTGAAACTTTACAGTCTCCTCACACAACTCCAGTCCTCTCAGCTCCCTCCCCCACCCCCAGAGCCCTGGGTAAGTGTCTGTGAACAAAATTTTCTGTGTGAGCCCTTTAAGATGGAGCCTGCATCTCTGAGAGCTCTATCTCTTTCTTGCAGAGAGAAACCCTAGTCTTTTCACTGCCAAATGCTGTCTAGGTACCTCTTCTAGGCTCTGGGGCTCCAGGCCTGGGGCTGAAGATCCACACCTCTCAGGGCAGCCCCCCCCCACACACAGTGAGAGTCACTCAGGACACTTAGCCATGCTTGCTCCTGGGAGTGGGATAGTACTTTCCACGTCTCCACCCTTCCTACTAGTTTTGGTGTGGCTTCTTTCGTAATCCTTGCTTATAGACTCCTCTTCATTTAGTCCAAAGTTGGTTTTTCAAAATGATTGTTCTTAAATTAAATTGTAATTCAATTTGGTCCTGGGAGGTGTCAGTTGGAACATCTGCCTACTCCATCGCCATCTTGGAATTCTTCAAATACAATTCTTCCAGGCTACAGACTATACCCTCACACATAGTGCTAACCTGAAGGGAGACTCACCTTTGAAGAAGCTGAGAGCCTCCCCAGTGGGTACCATGGTAACCTGTGGGAGGTTGATTTCTCTTCCTATTTCCTTTCTTGCCAAAGCTATTCACCTTGCTCCTTTTAGGGAAGGATGAAATGATCTTTATGAATGATCTCACATACTTCTTTTTCTTGAACAAGCTGAAATTTACCATTTTCCCCTTTGTATTATAGATCCTTAAATGGTTAAATTGTTTTTACTTTATATCCTGGTGAGACTGGCCAAATGTCCCCCAGCTGAGAGTGAATGTTAAAGATAGGCAGAAATGTCCAGTTTGGGTTGTCGTTAGCCTGGGGTAGAGGAGAGTGACCAGAGCTGTATTATAGGGGCAGAGTGCGGCAGCAACAGAGCTGTTCTAACACATTCTGTTTCTTTCAACACTTAGGCCTTAGGGAAAGCCAAAATTTTGGTGGACCATTCTACTTATATTGTTAGTGGAGCAGTTCTATCTGTAATGTAATAGTTCTAAAAAGCCAGACTTCTGTTCTATAAAACTTTGAAGATTATGTTTGATTCTCAGATGGAGTTTTACAGGATTGTTGGGATAAAGTCACTGGAGAAGAGGAGTAGGCTCTTTAAGGAGGAGAGAATTATTGAGGCCAGATCAACTAATGATTTCAGATTGAGTCAGTTCAGGATAGCAGTCACCCATTTGGATAATTATAGCCAAAAGAGCCACATTAGGAGTGGTTTTCTGGTTAACTGCCTAATGTTATTTTATTTTATCCTCAGTAAATAAATTCTGAGATTACTTACAAGGTTTTACTTGCAAAAATCTGGTAATTTACATATTTTCTAAACAGGCTAGTAAATGATTTGCAAAATAATGGGAAAGTAAACTGGTGCTTTTTATGTTTTGTACTATATATAAAAATCATTGTATTAGTTTGCCTTCTTTTAATGTACAATATTTTTTTAATGTAGAAACATTTGAAATCTATTTTGTTTCTTTGAAAAATACTGCTAGGACGGAGGGCATTAACACACCCACAAACTATCATATAAGCTCAAAGTGTTGAAGAAAATTTATTGCTGGTAAATGTCATGCCAAAACCGTTGGCTTCTTAGAATCAGCTACATCTTGATTAGAACATCCTTGGGAAAATAGAAAAAAGGTGGAAAGATGTTCCTTTAGAGCCTCTGTATCATTAATCTATCTTACACATGCTATAAGATTAAAGTTTTGTTGTGTAGGATGGTTGTGAAAGTTTTAAAACTAATGCACACAGGATGTTTGACAAATTGCTCATATGTAGGAACTGGTACTTTAAGAACAGAACATATAGTACATCTTTTATCATCATTAGCAGCAGCACTAATAAATTCTGTTGCAGGTTAATTTTTATTCTATAAATGTTGACCTAAGATATTTATACTTTTATATGTGTACAGAGGACCAGACCACTCTTTGCGGTCTTTATTCTTATTCTCAACGTGGTGAAGTGGGCCAATCCCTAAACGATACAATCTGAACCTCATGGGAGGTGGTACATGTATGTCCCAACCAAACAGTTCTCAGGTTCAGACGGCATGTCAGAATGAACTGATGTACAAAAAGTTAAGGGTTGGGAGTAGAGCGAGGGCACCGTGAGCACAGCCAGCCTCTCAGGAATCGCTCCAGATCTGGCCCCTGTGCTTTGCCTTGCTGTGGAACTTCTCAATGTCCCTCTCTGCTTCAGCTCAAAACTTAGCAGGGAGTGTTTTCACCCTTGGAGGCCTAACACCTGATTCACCCTCAGAACCTCTTTGGAATCAAATACCCTTCAGCTTTACAAATGTGCAGCTAGATTGAGAGGTCTTCTTCCCCCGTTTACTCTGCATCCCTGAGGGACCTGCCTTAGCAGCACAAGAGATCAGAGTTATGTTCAGAAGCAGCCAAGACATTCACCGAGTCTCTGGAACTATCCTCCCTTTAAGGGTGCATTGCTAAATAATGATCTGGAACATAGGATCTATCAGAGTAGGGAGGTAGGGAGCTTACAGTAACTCAGCCCCCTACTTGCTATTTTTAGATACCTAATTAAAAGGTTCTGATTCAGGGTGGGGCCCTTCATTCAGAGTTGGACAAACCCTGCCATATGGGTGGTCTTGGGGATTCCACTTGAAGTTGGAAAACTTGTCAGTTCATATTTCTATCAGAAATTTTCTTTGTTTCTCACTCATTTGTTTAGAACTGTGACTTGCATTTTCTCTGATATTTCAGGGGTAGTCAGGACTGAGAATCCAGGGCCATCTGATATGATAAATTTGAATTTACTATCATCTAGTGCAGTGGTTCTCAAATTTTTTGAAGTTTTGCATTTTTTCATTTAAAATCCTACAAATTATTGTAGGTGTACTATATACAAATTTCTGAGAAATATGTTATAATAATTAAGTCAAATATTAAAGAAAAATATAAAGTTCAAGCATGCTTTTTTGGTAATTAAATGAAATAAATACAATAAAATTAAATTTATTCTGACATTAAAAAACATATTTATGTTATATTTTTTGAGTTATGCTTTTTAGAATTAATAAAAAAAGAGGGGTTAAAAATGAAAAAATGATAAAAAAGTCATCTTTATATATATATATACATATATATATATGTATATATATATATACATTCTTAGTAAGATTTAATAAATTCGGCAGGTCCCAGCACAAATGTGTTAAGTGTTTCATTCTTCTGTTTATGAAAAACATGAGCCTGATGTATCCTAGCAATTTCTTTAATGTTTGAGCATATATTTGAAAGGCAAACTCTCATTTCCTCGTCAATACATTGAAGAATTCCTCTGTTTTTACTCTTAATTGTGTTGAGTGCAGAAAACCTCCACCATACATATCATCTTAACTTCACACCAAACAAAGGATGGAAGAAACTTGCCTCCAGTATTTCCAGGGAATGTGGGGGGTAGTGTAAACAATCCAGCACCACAGCTTAACAGCCTTTGCAACCTAACCAGGCAAGTGAGGTGGGAGGTTGGGCAGACTGTCAGTTTACAGCCAATTCCCCACACCTCTGTCCCCCAAAAATCTAAACTCCAAATACCCTGTTGGTTTTTTGGTCCCTAACAGACACATATTTCTTTAAAATACCATAGGCCACACCTGGAAATCTTCTAGGGCACACCAGTGTGCTCTGGTGCACACTTTGAGAACCATTGGTCTAGTGTTTTAAAGAAAAAAAAAACCAAAAACAGACAAAGTTCCCTTTAAGAACTTTTTTTTACTGTCTACCTAAATGGCCATAAATATCATTTCTGACAGCTCACATGGAGCCATAATCCAACACAAATGATTTCCATTTATAGTTGGTCCACAGGGTACTGTGCATTTAAAGTGTGTGGAACTTATTTTCATATTGCGTAGGTGTAATAAAGTGAACCAAATTTTAGTGGTTCAGGGAAGGTAACAACCGCTGTCTGAATTCATTTTCTCTCCTCCATTTTCAACCTCTGGGCAGTTTCACCATGAGCCTAATGAGCTAACCAGTTGCTTGATTGACTGGCAAGAGAGTTCCTAGTCATCAAGACAAGTAGCTTTATAATTCTTTATTGAAAGTCAGCAGAGTCCTGTGGACATCCAAATAACTCTGCTATGGAACAAACTCTCACACAAAACCATGTTCCTTTAGAAAATTGCAAAAGTAATATAGCAGAACTGAGGCTTTTCCTTAAAGAATGAGAGGAATTTGAAACTTAAGCTCATATTTTAAAATTGATCAATTTAAAGGGTGATCATATGTCTTAGCATATACTTATTGTCCTGACATAATCATTTGAGGTTCTTCTTATGACTCTCAAAAGTGCCTGGGTTGGACAATTAATTTTAAGTTCACTATAATAATGAGATGCATGGGAACTTGGAGCCTGGGCACTGCCTATGTAATCATAGTATGAATATTAGAACCTAAACACAAGACGTAAACCTGGCAGCATATGTGACTTGCAGAATCGTTAACATTCTTATAAGTTCTGTGTTAATAAATGGTCTTTCTCACATGTCTAGTACCTGAGTATTTAATAATGACCTTTGTACAAGCTTGCATTAATCACAGCTTAATGTTTATTATTTATGCCTAGTCTCACTTTAAACAGAGTGGAGATGTCTAATAAAAATAAGCCTAAAAAGAAAAAAAAAAGTGAGAAAAATTGGTGAAAGAAAGGAATAAGATGAATAAAAGTAAGACGAAACCTGGGACATAAATATTCCTCCAAACATATGCTTTAAAGTCTGTACCCATAATCCAAATTTTTGTTTTTGAGCTTCCTGGCAGCCAGAGTAGAGACACATGATCAGTTGTGTGACTCAGAGAATCCAACAGGGAATAAAGAAGAATGATAGGGATACAAGAAATATTCCTGCCGTTCAATACTGATACTAAGAACAACAGCAACTTAAAGGTGCTTAGGAAACTCTACCCCCCCCCATGTTTTTCTCCTTCCTTTGGCAGCCCTATCATGGCAATTCCCTTCAACTTGTTCCCCAAATACTACTCTCACAATATTGCCCTGCACCGTTTTTCTACCTGACCAACTGTATCCGAATGCAATGGACAACTTCCTTATGTAAGCCTCAGCAATCACTGAAATAACTTATCAGCCATAGGTCCATCTGCAACTAAATTAATCTGACTCAGTGTCTGTCATCCTTGGCCACTTTCCAAAACCCCAGTTTCTCTAGCAATCATCCTGTTATTAATGTTCTTTACTGCCTTGTGTGTTCTCCTCCTCACCCTTTTTTCTACTGCCTTTCATCTCAGTTCCTCCCACCAGTCTTCTCTTCACCTGTCTCCCCAGGTACACTCTTTCCTGAATTTTCCTCCAATGTATTGACATACTAGAAACTTGGCTGGTCGCTGAAAACACCACTTATATTTTATCTTGTGATGCTCTCTCTGCCATATGCCACATGCCATCAGACTAGGACTGGATTGGGTCTCCTTAAATTCCTACTTCTATTTTCAGATTAATACATACTCATTCTTGTATAAAAATGCTTGTCCTTTGAAGTCCATGCCGTTGTGATCACCCTTTTTTTGATCCAACTCCTCCGCATGAGTCACACTCTTGCTCATTACTCCAATGTCCAGATGGACCACACTCCAAAAATGCCTTAGCCTCCAAATTTCATAATCTTTTGCCTCCACTTTGGCAACTTTCTCCCCTGGCCACATTCCAGAAGAATTTATCTTCTGAAGTCCTAGCTGCTGTCTTATATTCTGGGGGGAAAAAAGAAGCCCTATTTGTCTAGCAATCTTACCTCTTTGCCTCCCTCAACCTTCCCTTCCAGCTCACTGGGACCGTCTGTGGTTTGAGTCCTCTGTTGTATACAGGTCTATCATCACATTAGAGTCTGTGTTTCATCCCTATTTCAGTGCCTCCCTGCCTCACAATATCTTCCTTTTTAATTCTCTCACCAGAATTCTCTAATCCCCTGATTTTCTGCTGCATTCTACTCACAATATCCAACTCAGGATCCATTTAAACATCTACATTTTACTTCTACACGTGGACTTCTGGCCACAACTAGAGAAAAGCTCACTCCATTCAAGTGTGCATACTGACGCTATTAGTGATGCCCGCCTGGTTGGGGTGATCCTTCAGTCTGCAACCAGTTGGCTCTCGCTTAAGTCCTTCTGGTGGCTGTTCTAGACCTTCCTCCTGCCAGACATCTATGAGAAACTTGAATTTCTGGCCCTGGCTGGTGCAATATAGTAAGTATTGTTGAACTAAGTATTGAGTAAATGTTGTTGAATGGATGAAAACTTCATATTATTTTCTGTTCTCACTTCCTCCCCATTTACTGGCAACTGATAACAATGCCTCCTTTCTTGTAGAGAAGATAAAAGTCATCCTGGAAAAAAGATGCACTTCACTTCTCCTTTATTTCTAACTCAGTGAATGTCCAGGAATAATCTCTTCGACTATGTTCTGAACCGCTTTGCTGACTATACTCCCCTAACTCACCTCAACACACACTCATTTATGAATTCTAAAGTGGTTTCTCCTCTCTTCTAGATCTTCAGTTATTTTCTTTCTAATGATCTTTGCTCTCAGTACATACATTTGTCCAAGGCTTCTGTAATTAAATTTAACTCTGTCTCTTTTTCCTTTTAAGAAGCTACTCTTCTCAATATCCCCAAATTGTCTAAACTAGTAGATAATCCTCCATATTTTTGTCTCAATCTTTTCTCTTGATTATTCCCTGTTTCTCACCTTGATTTGTATGACACGTTGCTATTTGCAGCTTGTTGCTTTTCCTAAGATGCCTTTAGAAACATCTCCCCACTTAATTCATACTTCTCGTGGACATATTCTCCGGAGTTCAGTCCCCTTTCCCCGCACCATACCCTGTCCTTTCAGCTGCACTTACAGCTTTGATCACAGACTCTGTGATGATCCCAAGACCACACCTCCAGTCTGGGGCTCCTGCTTGGAACCTCTGATTACTCAGAAATCACTCATTTCTGCATGATGATGGATGGATACTTCACAATGAAACATGCCTAAAACCAAATTCAACACCCTCTAAATTCTTCTGGTATTTGTTATTTGTGAGTGATGCTACTGTCTACGCTCATTAAACCTGGAAACACCGAAGTCCCTCTTTTCCCTCTTCCCTGCCGTACCCAGTTCATCTTCAAATCCTGTTGACTCCGCCTCCTTGTTACCTGTCATGTTCACACTATTCCTTGTATTTATGTATTGTCATTATCTTAGTTCAGGCTCTCATGATCTCTTATCCGAACCCCTGCGACAGGTTCCTTACTGGTCTTACTCTCACTGAAATTTAGGCTTCATGTAACTGGCAGTGTGGTTTTTCTGAAAGGAAAATCTGAACAAATTATTCCCTTCCTTAAAATCCATCTGTCTCCCATACCTTTTATGATCAAGTTCAAAATTTCTAATAGGGTGCATAAGGTCTGTATTGACGTGACCACTGCCCACTTTGTAGCATCATCACTTAGATGTAGCGAAATCATGTGCTTGCCATTCCCCTCGGTGCTCTTTCCGTTGTGACTCGGTACAGGCTATGCCTTTGCCCAGCAAACTCTGTTCCTATTCTCCCCCTGACTCAGATTACTCTCTCCAGAAAGCCTTTCCTAAAGTTTCCAGACTATGTCAGGTCCCATAGTGTATATCTTCAGATGCTGCCATTACTCGTCTGCAATAAAACTGTGGGCTCCTCAAATAGGACTTATTTCTCTCTTATTCACTACTGGTAGGCCAAGCATCTTATCAGAGTTTTCACAAGTTGAATTTTATACTCTATAAATAGATTCTAGCGACCAGTTTAAATTTTATCCAATGAAAGCACAATCTGAAGGAAATTGTGCTTTCATTGAATAAAATAAACATTCCCAGTCAAGCCCAGAGGGTGAAAGACCCACACCTGTTTAGCTTTTTCCCCCAGTGCTCTATGAAAATACCTGAGTCATATACAGTGTGTCCGTAAAGTCATGGTGCACTTTTGACTGGTCACAGGAAAGCAACAAAAGATGATAGAAATGTGAAATCTGCACCAAATAAAAGGAAAGGAAAACTTACCCAGTTTCATACCTATTCAGCTCAGTTCCATGTGAGCTCATGCACAGATTTTTTTAGGGCTCCTTAGATAGCTATCCCATATCATATAGCCTCTACAGACTCGTCACTGACTGATGGCCTACCAGAACAGGGTTTCTCCACCAAACTGCCATTTCCTTCAACTGCTTATCCCACCAAGTAATGTTATTCCTATGTGGTGGCGCTTCGTTATAAACGCACCGATATTCACATTGAACTTTGGTCACGGATTCGAATTTAGCGAGCCTCAGAACACACTGAACTTTCCTCTGTACTGTCCACATCTTGACTGGCATGGCCATGGGCTGCTCCGCTGTATACACGGTATTACATCATCATCTGCGCATGCACACATGCTGCCACATCATCCTACAGAAACTGGGAGAGTTTTCCTTTTATTTGGTGCAGATTTCACATTTCTATCGTCTTTTGTTGCTTCCCTGTGACTTTACAGACACACTGTATGATGTCTTACTGTACCCATTTTCAGCAGCAGATTAAAAAATAGAAGTTTGGGAATGCTAAAAGTGTATAAATCAAATTTTCAAATATGTATTACATATAGAAAAGTAAACTATACCATGTATAGAGAGATACAATGTCATAATTAACCAAAAGTTTTAACTTTTTTTTTAGAAAATGGTCTCTGTGGAAGCTTTTCATACCATTACTGTACAACTTCCAACACTTGCACAGTTTAGTGTATCATTGAATTCTGTTCAATTACTCACTTCCTAAATGCATTTTTGCTGTTGTCACATGATACTGCCAGTATTTTCAGGGCTTCCCTATCAGGAGAAGATGTGACCCAGGCAGACTGAAATCTTATTTCTATAGTCTACAACAGGGCACCCCACGCCGTTTAATTTTGGACTTATGAACTTCCCATCTGGGACTCCAAGGCACCTGATTTGCATCAAGTATATACAATCTCAAGCTCTTTGGAAGTCTAAAATCACATAATCTTGGGGGAGGGAAATTTAGCAATATGCAGATTTATCACTGTGTATTGTACCATTGTACCTATAGTGCTCAGTTTGCTCCAGCTTTTCTTTCCTTTTCTTGTTTACTTGGAATTGTTTCCTGTTTATATGAACTGGGGTGATCCAGAGGCCTCAACAGGCAATAAATCCTGCAGAGCAAAGACAGACTAAGATAGGAAAGCATTTTTCTCCTAGTGCAATGAACAAAGCTGCTCTGGAGCCTGCAGTATAGTTTTTCTTTTTCTTTTTTAACTTCTCAGTTTGAGCTATACATAAGGAAGGACCAAATACTGAAGACCATTTTTCTCTACTCTAATTCTCAGAAAAAGCTATAGGAAACAGATCAGAGATTGTGGATATGAATGGAATCACACATGATCTGATGATTACAGTTTATGAAGAGAATCAAGGAGAAAGTTATTTCTGAAATCTCTCCTTGCTCCCTGATTGGAATTTTCCGGGATTAAATACAAGAACATGTTTATGTTTGCTCTATGAAATGAATTGCATTTGGAGAAGTGTTTTTTCTTTCTTTTTTTTGTGGTTATTTGCTTAATTTATTAGAGTGGTCCAAATAACAAAATATTATTGTATTGGGCTCTCTATCTAGTCAAAGCTCTTGTTTTATAGATGAGGAAACTGAGGCCAAGAGAGATGATAGATCTTCACTGGATTCTCTCTTTCTTCACTTATTTCTAATTCTTTTAAACATACATTCATAGCCCTTGCCTGTCACCCAACCTCCATCTCACCAAACACACTCTCTGTAGCTCATTCTGGTTTGTTCAGGTTCATTGGCAATAGCAGGCTGAGTGTAAAGCTGGGGTTCCTGAAATGCCCTCCAATAGTGAGTGAGCAATGAAAACTCCAATCACTTCCTCTGCAATCAGTTCAGAAGAGTAAACTGCACAGGCTCATGCTCCTCAAACTCTCTGTAGCTTAGAAGGAGACATTTATAAGAAAGCACGTCTCAGATATGTGAGACCATCTCTAATGCTCAATGAAAGCTCAATGAAGATCCAATTTCTGAAGAAAAATCCAGAAACTTCCAAGAAGAGTTTAATCATTTTTAGCAAGTAAAGGGGCAAGAGGAGCTATGAAGAGATAGAGAAGAAAAAGCAAGTGTGTACAAAAAAGGGTTAAAAGAGCAGCAAATCCCCGAAGTGACCAGATGGCCAAGATCTGAGCAATAAATCTCTTGACAGTTTTTCAATGTCTGAGAAACCTGTGTTTATAAGTCAGCTAAAACACCTGCTCGAGTTTCACTTTTGAGTTACTGATGTTCTGTAGAATTTAGCTTGAGTTTTAAGGGGTGATGAGTGATTAGTTACGCTGACCCTGATCCCTACTAGATTTTTCAAATTAAATGAATTGTATTTTGCACAGATAATGTGTGTGGGTAAAGCATCTGCCATTAGCTTATTTGAAAAGGAATAAACAATGAGGTGAACTTTTAACCTGTCCATTAACTTTTTATTTTGAACTAGTTATAGATTCACAAAAAGTTGCAGAAAAGAATACATAAAGGTCCCCTGTGCTCTTCACTCAGCTATCTCCTACCGCCCATCATGGTAACATTGTACACAACTAGAGTTCATTTTGAAAACCAGGAAAATTGTCGCTGGCATAATACAAGTAGCTAGACTACGAACCCTACTCAAATTTCACCAGTTTTAACAAATACTCATTTTGTATGTGTGGAGTACTGAGAAATTTTATCCCAAGTATAGATTCCTGTAAACCACCACCACAACCAAGGCACAGAACTGATCCATCATCCCTTCATACTAAGCCTTGGTAGTTGCCTTTCTTTAACTTTTTACAGGACTGAATGTAGCATGTAGGTCTTTTTCTTTATTGCTCTTTGTGAGCCAGGGCACATTTTTTCTTCTAGGGAAAATGATAAAAATTCTATTTTCTTTAAAGAATATTGTAAAAAATTGAGATGAAACTTTCTATAACATATGATTTAGGTGATATAAACCATATGGTTTATGATATAATTCAAACAATTCCAAAGAAACTCTTTGGCAGGTATAAAGCCTCACTGTTTACAAGTGTGAGTGATAGGTTTGTAGGGTAAAAAATATGCTGCGTCACATGTAGTGAAAGCTGCTCTGTCTGATCCTATTGAATGACAATTTTAACCAAACCATGCAATCTTTTTTTCTGTTTATAGGCATGAAATTAATGTTCTAACATACTACCCTTTCTATTATGTCTTGGATAGACTGAAGAGTATCTTAAAGGTTCATGCTTCTTTTTAAAAAAATTAATATTCTCTATTTTATCACTATTTTTAGCTATTGCATATAATTTTGTTTATTTCTTTATTTAGAAATTAAAAGTAATGGGTGACACTGGTCCATAGGAATGCATAAGTTTCAGGTGTACATCTCCATGGCATGTGAGATGGACTGCATTGTGTGCCCACCAGCCAAAGTCAAACCACTTTTGTCACTGTATATTTTGCCTCCTTTACTCCCCACCCCTTATCTTCCTGCCTCTGGTAACCACCTCACTTTTGTCTGCATCTATGAGTCTCAGTTTTATATCTCACATATGAGTGAAATCATATAGTTTGTATCTCTTTTTGATTTACTTATTTCAGTTAGCATAATACTCTCAAGGTCCATTCATGTTGTTGCAAATGGCAGTATTTCATCTTTTCTTATGGCTGAGTAGTATTTCATTCTCTATATGTACCACATCGTCTTTATCTAATTCTCTATCAAAGATTATACTGCTTTCAGTACAAAAGGAAAAGGCATTTTGGAAGTTCTTTACCAAAAGATCAAAAAAGTTTTTAGAGTAAGGCGTTCAATAAAACTTTTTGTTTGAATTGGCATTAGAAATGCTTCCATAAATTCCCATGAAGCAGAGGAACAAGTCATTCTATCCTGATAAGTAATTAGATTAACTTCTAGTTGGTGGGGTTTGAATTTATCTGAGACCACACATTTTCAGTTGTTACTGGGATGGGTTTCCAGGCCCTCCTCTCTTAAAGATCAGGGTTTGGTAAATGTGACTCTACTTCCCATAGCTGATGCCTCCCTGTACTGTGCCATTCTCCACTGCAGAGGAAAGCCCGCCATGGCTCTGCCCAGAATTCTGAGGGAAGGTATTGTATTAATATAAGGCAGAGTTGGACCCATAAGAATGTCTTCCTTAAAGAGATTAGATAAGAAGAATGACTAAGCTTGAATCTCACAAGCCCTTAAAATCAGATGGTCATCAATTACCGATCTTGGAACAGTGGCTGTCAAACTCTATCACAGATAATTATGGCTGGGGTGCCTATAAAAAGTGTCTCAAACTAAATCTCTCTGCTTAGGGAGGTGGTATGCACTGCCTTCTCCCTGATGCAGGTGTCCTTGCCCTGGGTCACATTGGAGCAGTGACCCCGTGGCTTCGCAGCCTGCCATGCTCCTTTAGAAGGTAATGGAAACTGAGCCCAGAAATGTGATTAAATGCCATCTAAAAAGCACAGTGTTTTGGAACTTGTCTCCTGACTTCCAAATTAACTGGTATTGAAATGCCAACCGAGAACCTCACTTTTTTATAGTGGAGTAAAAAGGCCTGATTACGGATATAGGAAAATTTCCTCTGAAACCGAGAATAGAAAAGTTTGTCTGGAAATTGTGAAACCTTGGACCAGCAGTCAGACATCAAACAGGAACATCTACCAATGTGGAAAGAATGCACAGGCAACATGGTGCTGGGAGCCACGTGATTCCAAGGACAAGGTCTTAGAGTTGAAATGATAAACTGCGTTTGCAGTTTCCCAGGAGCTCAAAGCACTTGGTAGACTATTTTTTTTTAATATGAATAATTCTTACAATGAACTTATTATTATTGGTTCTATCTTGCTGTTGTGGAGACTAAAACATGAAGGGAAGTGGCTGGTTTGTGGCAATGAAGACTACAGTGCACGCAGCTAAGTGGCTGGGTAACAACCCCAACCCCTCTTTAGGCGAGTGCCATCCCATAATTAGACAAACTCATTGTGTCTTCTTGGCTCCACTTGGCATCACTAATTACCTTTCAATATGATCTGAGAATACAGCTTGCCAATATAGGCTTGCGATGCAGACATTATTTTAAGATATTGTTTTTAAGAAATGTTGTTTTAAAGACAACTGTGAAACACTCTGAAAACTCAAGCAGATTGGCTCTAGCTTAGAATAACGGCCCAGGGCTGGGAGTAATGAAAGCAGCACGGAGAAGGAGAGGTAAGTTAATTCAGTTATTAACTCTGCCCAATGTGCCTAGTGTGTGAAGTACAGAATGGTGTGTAAAGTAACTACCTCTAGGACCACAGAAAAATGCTCTGGGAACCCTTGATCTCAGTATAAAAATTCTTTTCTTTTTTTGTGGATTTATTTTCAGGTTTAACTTGAGTCCTAAAGTGTAGGCCTTACTTTTCTCTTTTAGTTTTGATAGTTGGGGGCAATAAAGCCCTATATAGTACTATATAGGGCTAAAACAATCATTATGTTAGAATACTTAAAGATAACTTTTTAAATAAATTACATGCTTTGCCAATGTGAGTTGCAAATTTCTTGGGTTTGTTTACTTTTCTACAATCCTATAAGAAATTCCTGCTACTATCTACTTATTCAACCATTATTTATTGAGCATGTATTGTATGCTACTACTGTGCTAGGGGGTCCAAGGATACACTGATGATAATACTCAAAATGAATAACTTGTTTCTCTCTCTCTCTTTTTTTTTTTTTTTTTTTTTTTTTTTACAGAGGCAGAGATAGAGACAGACAGACAGGAACGGAGAGAGATGAGAAGCATCAATCATCAGTTTCTCGTTGCGCGTTGTGACTTCTTAGTTGTTCATTGATTGCTTTCTCACATGTGCCTTGACCGTGGGCCTTCAGCAGACCAAGTGACCCCCTGCTGGAGCCAACGACCTTGGGTCCAAGCTGGTAAGCTCTTTGCACAAGCCAGATGAGCCCCGCGCTCAAGCTGGCGACCTCGGGGTCTCGAACCTGGGTCCTTCCGCATCCCAGTCCGCTCTATCCACTGCGCCACCACCTGGTCAGGCACTTGTTTCTCTTTTTTTAACTAAAGGTTTTGCATAATATGTTTACCTTTTTCTATTTATATAAAATTAATTATTGTTGTACCTTATAACTATTAGGAGAATAATTGCATTAGAAGGATTGGCTTACCCACTATAAAAAATTAAAGTCAAATAGAAATTGTTTGGTGAACTAAAGATGTGAATAATATTTGTCCAAATATTTTTGTGATCTACGGAATAAATCTTCTATCTTGCAATAAGTATATTTCTTTAGTCATGTGCTTTTTTAATTCCAATCCTCAATGTTAGAATCAATTACCTTGCTGAGTGCAGCTTCTCTGAAAAATTTTATTGCTGTCTTATAAGCCACAAGATTTTTACTTTGTTATAAAAAAAGATTAAAGTGATTGATAACTTCTATTTATCTTAAAAATTGCAGGAATTTAATATCATATGTTGCTTCTGTCTTCAGCCTTAATTTTTTATTCTAGCATCCATGGGGGAAATTTGTGCAGCACCAATTCCATATTACATTATAAAACTATTTTTCTTTAAATATACATAGAATATTTGCTTCATCAGGACAACTTTCTGTTCTTCCTTTATTCCACCAAGTTGTTTGGTAATCTATATAATAACTCAATTTAGAAATGAAGAAACTCAGGACTAGAGATAGTAAAATAAATTATATTCTTTTTTTTTTTTTTTTTTGCATTTTTCTGAAGCTGGAAACAGGGAGAGACAGTCAGACAGACTCCCGCATGCGCCCGACCGGGATCCACCCGGCACCCCCACCATGGGGCGATGCTCTGCCCACCAGGGGACGATGCTCTGCCCATCCTGGGCGTCGCCATGTTGCGACCAGAGCCACTCTAGCGCCTGAGGCAGAGGCCACAGAGCCATCCCCAGCGCCCGGGCCATCTTTGCTCCAATGGAGCCTTGGCTGCGGGAGGGGAAGAGAGAGACAGAGAGGAAAGTGCGGCGGAGGGGTGGAGAAGCAAATGGGCGCTTCTCCTGTGTGCCCTGGCCGGGAATCGAACCCGGGTCCTCCGCACGCTAGGCCGACGCTCTACCGCTGAGCCAACCAGCCAGGGCCAAATTATATTCTTAAGTGAATACTTTCAATTTGTTACTCAGATGTGACCAGAAAAAGTCATGAGATTTTTTTCCCACCAAGTCATGTACCATCTGATATGTGAAATACATAATACTTATAATGCTGAAACATTCTCTCAATTATATAATAATGCATGACATGTGTAAGGACTTGGCAAGTGATATCATATGGAGATGCTACTTCCAATGGCTTATAAATATTTGTATGCATCTGTAATTAGTAATAAGATAGTACTTGCTGTGCTTACATTTACATCTCTCCTGAATGTCTTTTTGCAAATTTATTGCCTAAAACATACTTCCTTGTTCATTATAACATCTGTTAAACCTTTCCATGTCTTATTAAAATAACACGTCTAAGTATAAAGTATTATCATTGCATATCACCCTTGGATTGGTCGGGCAAGGTTAACTGGGTAAAGTTTATGTTTGAAACACGTGACACCTTTTTAGGTTGAATTCTGCTCATCTCACTAACAGAGTTGTTTTGATAGTAGTTCACTAACAGAGTTGTTTTGATAGTAGCTATTGAGTGTTTGGGTGGAATGTTACTTGAACTTCACCCCACATATGTGGATTAATAGTGATATTGAGAATTATTTTCATTGGACATTATTATTTTTAAAGAACTTTAATAGATATTGCATAAACTGAATGGAAATATAATGCTAATTAGGGAGGCAATAACTACTGGGCACTGAGACCGAGCTTAACTACTAAGCTTAAGTAAATTCAAGCAGCTTTTTGATTTAAGCCTTAATGTTTGCCCTTTGGAGGCAACTAGAAGACTTGAAAGTTTTCTTCATAAAGCTGTTCTCACTTTTCTCAGCTTATTTCAGTCCTATCACTTTTCAGAGTTCAGTTTGACCCAACATTCTCTAAATAAGTATTCCTGATTTTCCAGTTCATTTATCTCTCTCATTTCTGGTCTCCTAAAGCATTTATAATCAGCATCCCATTATTTTTATACTTTAATGTACACTGCTATTATTATATTATATTATATTATATATATAAAGTCATGATCCACATGGTCATTTCCAGAGGGGTGTCACAGGAAGATGTATGCAGTCTGAGAAAATTCTTTATTTCAAGGGAGCATATACTCAGCAACTCATCTTTAAATTCTCTCTTCCATAGCACCCACTGCCCTCATACACCACAGCTGCTTCATTTGTCAATGACCATCCCATTACATATCCATATGCAGAAATAGTCACCTAGGATAGGTGTGCTTCTGGTCACGGCAGAGTAGTTAATCATTAACTTTCTTTTCCCAGGTAAACAAGTAAAAATCGGGGAAAAATACAAAGCAATTCTGGTTTTAAACCATTGGTAAACAAGATTGTGTCCCATGAGAGAAGAGATCCAAACAAGGTGAATTCTATAACTAACCCATCTTTCTACCTATAGGTGTTCGATGGACCCTGGTCCAGTGAGAGGCTCTAGTAGAAGATTGATGGTTTCATGGAATTGAGATGACAGAGACCAGAGTTCATAAAATGGATGCCACTGAAAGTGGTGGGGCAGAGTCCAGAAGAGAGGAAGCTTCTCAGAGACAGAGCTCTAGAACGCTGTACGAGGTAGGCGGGTCTGAATGAAAACTAAACTGTGTATATACAGGCTGATACTCCAAGAGGACAAAGAATGACCAAAGAGCTGTAAGCCAGACAATTTTAAGAGATCATATTGGGCTGGGGAATATTCTGGAATGGAGAGACTCAGGGCACACACAGGCATTCAGTCAAGAATCTCAAAAGGTCAACCTTGTGAATTATGGCAGAATTAGGCCTGCCTTACCACAACCTAGAAACAAAGCTTAAAAGGAACAAGTTGATCCTTTCAATTTAACTGCTTAAAATAAAAAAGCAACATTCTTTAAAGGAAGCTAATATGATTTTTAGATAATAACAAAGCATTGATAATGCAGCATTCAAATTAAAAGTACTAGCAATCAAAAGAAGCAAAAACAGGGCCCTGGCTGATTGGCTCAGTGGTAGAGCATCGGCCTGGCGTGCAGGAGTCCCGGGTTTGATTCCCGGCCAGGGCACACAGGAGAAGCGCCCATCTGCTTCTCCATCCCCCCCCCCTCCTTCCTCTCTGTCTCTCTCTTCCCCTCCCACAGCCAAGGCTCCATTGGAGCAAAGTTTGCCTCAGGCGCTAGAATGGCTCTGATTGCAACAGAGCAACGCCCCAGATGGGCAGAACATCGCCCCCTGGTGGGCATGCCAGGTGGATCCCGGTCAGGCGCATGCGGGAGTCTGACTGCCTCCCCGTTTCCAACTTCAGAAAAATACAAAAAGAAAAAAAAGAAAAAGAAGCAAACACATGTGACCAACAACCAATAAAAAAGTTAGGCATGAAAAATAGCCCCAGAAATGATAAAGATGATGCAATTAGATAAAAATGTCTCCTACATTAATGTAAGCACCTGACCAGTGCAAAATACAAAGACTTTAATTTTTTTTTAATAATTTTATTTTTTTAATGGGGTGACATCAATAAATCAGGATACATATATTCAAAGATAACAAGTCCAGGTTATCTTGTCGTTCAATTATGTTGCATATCCACCACCCAAAGTCAGATTGTCCTCTGTCACCTTCTATCTTGTTTTCTTTGTGCCTCTCCCCACCCCCTTTCCCTCTCCCATTCCCCCCTCCCCCCGTAACCACCACACTCTTATCAATGTCTCTTAGTTTCACTATTATGTCCCACCTACGTATGGAATAATACAGTTTCTGTTTTTTTCTGATTTACTTATTTCGCTTCGTATCATGTTATCAAGATCCCACCATTTTGCTGTAAATGTTCCGATGTCATCATTTCTTATGGCTGAGTAGTATTCCATAGTGTATATGTGCCACATCTTCTTTATCCAGTCATCTATTGATGGGCTTTTTGGTTGTTTCCATGTCCTGGCCACTGTGAACAATGCTGCAATAAACATGGGGCTGCATGTGTCTTTACATATCAATGTTTCTGAGTTTTGGGGATATATACCCAGTAGAGGGATTGCTGGGTCATAAGGTAGTTCTATTTTCAGTTTTTTGAGGAACCACCATACTTTCTTCCATAATGGTTGTACTACTTTACATTCCCACCAACAGTGTATGAGGGTTCCTTTTTCTCCACAGCCTCTCCAACATTTGCTATTACCTGTCTTGCTAATAACAGCTAATCGAACAGGTGTGAGGTGCCGTTTTGATTTGCATTTCTCTAATAGCTAAAGAAGATGAGCATCTTTTCATATATCTGTTGGCCATTTGTATTTCTTTAAAAGAGCTTTTAAGTATTCTGGAATTTAAAGTAAAACATAAACAAAATGGGGAAAGAAATAGAACCCATTAAAAAAAGAACTGTGTGTGCACCCCCATGTTCATCACATCATTGTTCACAGTGGCCAAGACATGGAAACAATCAACAGCCCTTCAATAGAAGATTAGATAAAGAAGATGTGGTACATATACACTATGGAATACTACTCAGTCATAAGAAATGATGACATCGGATCATTTACAACAACATGGATGGACCTTGATAACACTATACTGAGTGAAATAAGTAAATCAGAGAAAGCTAAGAACTGCATGATTTCATACATAGGTGGGGCACAAAGTTGAGAATCATGGACATAGACAGGGGTGCAGTGGTTACCAGGGGAAAGGGAGGGGTGTAGAGGGAGGGGAATGGGGGAAGGGGGTCTTAAAGAAAAACAAAATATAGGGTGACAGAAGATAATTTGACTTTGGGTGATGGGTATATAACATAATTGACTGTCCAAGTGATGTGGAGATGTTTTCTCTAAATCTATGTACTCTGATTGAGCAATGCCACCCCATTAAATTTAATTGTCTAAACAAAATAAATTTAAAAAAGAACTGTGTCTAACTTCCAGAGCTGAAAAAAATAAATATGTGAGTTGAGAAATTCACAGTATAGGTCTAATGTATTAGACAATGAAAAAAAAAAGATCAGTGAACTTCAAGGAACAGTAATAGCCACTACCCGGAATGAAGGACTTGTATCCAAAATATGGAAATGACTTTTATAATTCAATAATAAGTTAAGCAAACTAATTTAAAATGGGAAAAAATGTGAACAGACATTTCACAAAAGAAGATCTACAATTGGCCAATTTGACATGAAAAGATACTATAATTAGTTATCAGAAAAATGTAAATTAAAACCACAGTGAAATACCACTATATATTATTAGGCTAAAACAAACTGACAGTGTGTCTGAGAATGAGGAGTTGCTAGAATTCTCATTGCTGCTGGTGTTATGAAAGGGAACAACCACTTTGGGAAATAGTCTGGCAGTTTCTGCAAAACTTAAAATATACTTACTAGATGACAGAGATAAATGGATTTTAAACCTTTGAAAAGCTATTGTCCCTGGCCAGGTGGCCCAGTGGTAGAGCATTGGCCTGGTATGTGGATGTCCTGGGCTTGATTCCCCACCAGGGCACACAGGAGAAGTGACCATCTGCTCTCACCCCTCCCCCTCTCCTCTCCTCCCACAGCCGTGGCTTGATTGTTTTGAATGCATCACCCTGGGCCCTGAGGATGGCTCTGTTGAGCCTCTGCCTCAGGTGCTAAAAATAGCTCTGTTGCAAGCATGATCCCATATGGGTAGAGCCTTAGAGGGGGGTTGCCAGGTACATCCCAGTGGGGGTGCATTGCAGGTGTCTGTCTCTCCATCTCCCCCCTCCTTTCACTTAGAAAAGAAGAAAATGAAAAGAAATAAAGCTATTGAACATTAAAAAAGAAAACATTCTTCCAGTCTTTACCATTGTGTGTCTCTTGCTTTATTCAACTCCCATTTTCTCATTCTTTTTGATTCTCCATCACAAAAGTTTGTTAAATAATAAACTAAGGCATACTAAACTTTTTAAGGGTTTATTTGAGCAAAAATGGATTTGAATTAGACAGCATCAAACCAAAAGTGCTTAGAAGCTCTGTGCACACAGCAGCTGGAGGAGAGATTTTATGGAGCAAACACAAAAGCAAAGTAAGGAAGTGATCAATTAGCTAGAACTTAAAGCCACACTGGCTGATTGTGATCGGTCTAACTTGGGTTTTGATTCTGTGATCTTGAGGCTTTTACGGGCTCAGGGTTTGGTTTGCTCAGCAGGCTACTACCACATTAGAGCCACCCCAGTCTAATGGCCTCCTTATATAATTAATTTAACAAGTCCAAGCACTTAAGTGATTAAGCAGAAGCTTATTAAATTCGAGTTGTAAGCAAATCATTGGGTAGGCCAAGCTGGAATCATTTCTAGCTTTGAGAGAAAAGCAGAATGCCAGGAAGCCTCACATATTGTTATCATTGTGCATGGTTGTAATGTTCTTATTGATTACTCAGTTTATAAATTAGACACAGCTTCTCTTTTACAGATTATCCAGTCTTATTAATTATATGGAGAGTGGCTTCATAACAGAAGTACAGTGTGTTATGTGAGTTTGTGTATATTTCTGACAAGTATTGACACTTTGTTGTGCTCAATGTCAGTTTTAAGTCAGAGGGCAAGGATAACCTCTCTAAACATCTACTGTATTCATACAAGCACCCAACCCAATGTTAAGGACACATCAGCATAGATGATAGCTTGCTCAGTTTGTCAGTTAGTATGAGTCTTGACAGAATCCCTTGAACAGAAAATCTGAAGAACTGTGACATGAAATAGATTTAGTTTTCCCTTTCTCTGTCCTGTAGAGCAGTGGTCCCCAACCTTTTTTGGGCCATGAACTGGTTTAATGTCAGAAAATATTTTCACGGACCGGCCTTTAGGGTGGAACGGATAAATGTATCATGGGACCAAGACAAGCATCAAGAGTGAGTCTTAGACGGATGTAACAGAGGAAATCTGGTCATTTTTAAAAAATAAAACATTGTTCAGACCTAAATATAAATAAAATGGAAATAATGTAAATTATTTATTCTTTCTCTGCGAACCGGTACCAAATGGCCCATGGACTGGTACTGGTCCGCGGCCCGGGGGTTGGGGACCACTGCTGTAGAGGGAGGAAGTTCAGAGCTGGCAAATCAGGGCCATAGTCATCAGGGACCACATGGACTAAGCTCCTCTTTCATTCATCTTCAAAATGGACCATAGTGACTCTCGAGTGTTGCTGTCCATCATGTTTGTATTTCAGTCACAAACAAATGGTGGGAGGGCAGCGGATGAACACCTGCCTGGGGAATCAGGTTTCTTCAAAGAGCTTTCCCAGAAGTCCCGTCCAATTACTTCCACTTGAGTCTCAGTAGTCACTACTAGTTGTAAAAAGACTAGGAAATATACTCTTTTATCTGGGCATAACCTTCCTGAATCAAATCAGATTCTGTAAGTGAGGATGAGAGGAAGAATGCAATCTAGGTGGTCAAACAGTCATCAGTGCGATTTCCTCAAATGTGGGAAACTCAACTGCATAGTTTGTAGTATTGGGGTACTGCATTCATGTTCTCCCCTAAAAATAACAACCACCACATATATACACAAAAACAGCCCTCTATGCCACAATCTATTCTTCAGGATCTCAAGCTTGTGAAGGCTAATGTGGCTGCTGTCAGCTAGGTGTTTTTCTTTTTTCTAATTTGTGTGGGGAAAATTATTGATTCATCCCTTTGGCCTAGAAAACTCTTTGACCTCCCAAATTGGCCACATCAAAAAAGGACCCTTTTCCAACAAGACTGCCAAATAAATAATGTTTACCAAGAATATGTCCCTCTGTAAAGTTCTTATGAATGTGATAATCTTATCTGATCAGTCTTTATATCGACTGATTCCCTTCCTATGACAAAATATTCATAGTGGCAAATGCTGGTGTTCTGAGGTTCCACGTGTGTTTGTCTTCTACCATCTTGTGCTGTTTTTCTTGGCACATAGGAGAAAAGGCTTTCATAGAATGTAAAAAAAATATGTGGAGACTCTGGCTGTTTGGTTCAGTGGTAGAGCATCAGCCTGGTGTGTGGAGGTCCCAGGTTCAATTCCCAGTCAAGGCACACAGAAAAAGTGACCATCTGCTTCTCTACCCCTCTCCTCCCCCTCTCTCTTTATCCCTGTCTCTCTCTTCCCCTCCTGCAGCCATGGCTCAAATGGTTTAAGCAAAGTTGGTCCAGGTGCTGAGGATGGCCCCATGACCTTGCCTCAGGTGCTAAAATAGCTCAGTTGCTGAGCAATGAAGCAGCAACCCAGACGGGCAGAGTGTCGCCTGGTAGGGGACTTGCCGGGTGAATCCTGGTCAGGGCACATGCATGAGTCTGTCTGTGCCTCCCCGCCTCTCACTTAATTTTATATATATAAAAGCCTGCCTAATAAAGAGTTGGCATATGGGATATTATGGGTGATGCAAAGGTAACATGATTACAAATTAACCTTCAGGATCCTTATGCCAAGTAGTCACTGTTGAAGGAGAGAGTTAGGGGTGCTTTGAAGTACCTGAGAGAAGTGTCTATGAGTCAAATGAGCCAGACTGGTCCCCTTTCCAAAAGTTAGCATGGGCCAGATCACCTACAAAACAAAGATAGACAAATGCTCTTTATTTTCATTTAGAACTACTAGTTTTACTGATGCTCAATGGCTAGAGATAATAAGTAGTGTTAGCTGCCAAGGTCTCAACAAAACTGAGGAAATTGAATTAATACTTTATTTGTCTCTCAAATGAAATAATTGGATATTTTTCTAAATCCTTCCTCTCTGCAGCAGGAGAAACGTTATCTCATTTGTAAGCGCTGCTATTATCAACCATAATGGAAAGGCGAGTAAATGGCACCCAGACATCAGCTCTGTGGCAGGTGCTATGCTGAATGAAGTTTAAGTATGGTTTCTGCCCTGTGGTCTAGATCAATTTTGCAGCCATTATTCTGTCTCATTTAGTTTCAGAACTAAATGGCCAATTGTGTAGTTAGGTTCTTGCCAGTGCATTTGTCGACAGCAGCAGCATCCGCTTTTGTGATGATTCATAAGTACAAAATTGAACGAGAAGAGGAAAAATAAATGAATCACAAAGCCTGTTAGAGGGCCTTAAAAGTCCAGCCCAAGTGCTAGTCAATGCTGAAGGGGAACATATTTACTGTAGTAGAGATAGATTAAATGGATTAAATTGGTAGATAATTGGGAAAGGCATGTGGGAAAATTGAATGAATGTAATGGGTAAATAGCATAGCACAAATGGACAAGTTTCTGATGTCTAAATTGGGTACAGCTAAGGCCAGTGCTTGCGTCACCCAGAGGAAGATACTGCACTTGGCTTGGGTCAGAATGTTTCTGCATGCCATGTGCATCTGGTTTGTACCAGCTGGAACTTTTTGATGCCTTTCAGAGGAAATGCTTTAGTTAGGCAGAGAAATGAGGTGCACTGCCATATAATGGGTCCATTGTTAGAGACCGCAGACTCAGCATTCAACCCACAGGGAAGGTACATACGTGCTGCCTCTGGTTCATATCTTCACTAGCATAATGAGGTGGAATTGTTTTACTGCTTTCATTCACAGTAATTTGTTCCTGCAGTCATTTCTTCATTCATTCATTCATTCATTCAATAATCATTTAATTGATTTCTATATACAAAATGGTAGAAAATAAATTAGATTTTTAAATAAGTCACTGTCTGAAGGGTCAAGACATTTATATTATATTTGGGAAGGTAAAATATAAGGAACTTTTATTATGTAGGCCCTTCAAGGAAATTGGAGTGATAATGGCAGCTTTATCTGGAGTGAAAATTGGTAGTTTTAGCTATCTGAGTCATTTTCCTAGGAAGTTTTAACATGTTCTTTGAGGAATGGAACGAACTGTAGGATGGTAAGGTTTAGAATTGCAACCATCAGCCTTCCCTCTTTGTAGTTCATAAATAGCCAGTAAAATTTTTCTAATTATGTGGCTGACAATAATGATGACTTCATTGTATGTTCTTTATGGATTAGCACTAGTGGACTTTTCTCATTTTGCAAATGTTGTTTATCTCTAGTGGACTGACTTTTAGGTGAATGAATATTCTGATTAACTGAGCATTTTGATATATGGATTTGAATTTAATACAATATAGTTAGCAAGAACACTGTTCCAGAAATGATTTGATCTTATTTAAATATGTAGATACCTCTGGGATTTCCAAACTAAACCATAAAAAACAAAAGCCACTAGAATCAACCCAGAAATTATTATTCATTACTATATATATGTAAACTATGGTAAGTGGAGCTCAGCCTATACTGATCCTAGGACATCCAATCTTACACGATTCCAACATTTGCATGTAGAAATGAAGTGACTATTTTGGTAACTAAATGACATTTATCAGGAAAGAAAGAGGGGAAGTTATAGAAATGGGGAGAAAGGCATTCACTATTTAGAAAACTGTCCCTCTTGGACTGCTTGGAACAAATTTCCCTCTTGCTTCTTTTCTGGGGACATCTGGGCTGATTTATGAAGTTCCTTAAAGCTCTCTTATGGAGTCTGACCAGGTGGTGGCGCAGTAAATAGAGCGTTGGACTGGGACACGGAGGACCAAGGTTCAAACCCTTGAGGTCGCCAGCTTGAGCACAGGCTCATCCCACTTGAGCACAGGCTTACCAGATTGAACATGGGGTCACTGCCTTAAGCATGGGATCATAGACATGACCCCATGGTCACAGGCTTGAGCCCAAAGGTCACTGGCTCGAAGCCCAAGGTCGCTGGCTTGTGCCCAAAGTTGCTGGCTAGAGCAAGAGGTCACTTGCTCTGCTGTAGCACCCCCCTGCTACCACCCCCATCAAGGCACATATGAGAATGCAATCAATGAACAACTAAGGAGCTGCAATGAAGAATTTGATGCTTCTCATCTCTCTCCCTTCCTGTCTGTCTGTCCCTATCTGTCCCTCTCTCTCTGACTCTCTGTCTCTGTCAACCCCCCCCCCCAAAGAAAAACAAAAAAAAGTGGTAGAATGTTAGCCTGGCATGTGGAAGTCCTGGGTTCAATTCCAGGGTACACAGGAGAAGTGCCCATCTGCTTCTCCACCCTTCCCCCTCTCTTTTCTCACTATTTCTCTCTTCCTCTCCTGCAATCAAGGCTCCCTTGGAGTAAGATTGGCCCGGGCACTGAGGATGGCTCCATGGCCTCTGCCTCAGGTGCTAGAATGGCTCTGGTTGCAGTGGAGCAATGCCCCAGATGGGCAGAGCATCGCCCCCTAGTGGGCATGCCAGTGGATTCTTGGTTAGGCACACGCGGGAGTCTGTCTGCTTCTTCACTTCTCACTTCAGAACCATACAAAAAAAACCCCCACAAAAACAAAACAAAGCTCTCTCATGGACACTACTAATAAGTGATTTAGCAAGGTTTCAGGATATAAAAACAGAAAAAATCAATTGTATTTCTATATGCAAGCAGTAAAAATTTGAAACCAAATTTAAATATATTACCATTTGCAATAGAATCCAAATATGAAATACTTAAGTATAAATCTTAAAAATAAGTACAAAGTCTTTATATTTAAAAACCACAGGATTTGAGAAAAGAAATCATGAAAAGAAAAGAAGACCTAAGTAAATGGAAAGGCATATCATGTTTATGGACTAGAAATCTTAACACAGTAGAAATGTCAATTGTATCCAAAGTTATCTATAGATTTAATGAAAATCCTACCAAAATCCCAGCAGGATTTTATGTACATATGCACAAGCTGATTCTAAAACTGAATTAAAGGGTAAAATATCTAGAATAACTAAAACAATTAGGTGAAAAATCTGAAGTATAAGGAGCTAAATAACTTGTTCTTAGTCATTCAACTAGAAGAGCAGAAATTCAAACCCATGCCATTTGACTTCTGTGTTCATGATCTGACTCTTTAAGCATAAATATTTTAACCAACCTTTTATGGTCTGCAAAAATATAACAGAAATGCTTATTAAAACATCACAAAGTGGATGTAAGAATGTCTGATAAGACATAAGACATTGTGTTTGACCAGGCGGTGGCACAGTGGATAGTGTCGGACTGGATTGCCGAAGATCCAGGTTCGAAATCCCAAGGTCACTGGCTTGAGCAAGGGGTCACTTGCTCTGCTGTAGCTCCCTGGTTGATCAAGGCACATATAAGAAAGCAGTCAATGAGCAACTAAGGTGCCACAACAAAGAATTGATGCTTCTCATCTCTCTCCCTTCCTGTCTGGCTGTCCCTCTCTCTGTCCCTCTCTCTGTCTCTCTCTCTCTCTGTCACACTCACACACACACGGAAAAGAAAAGACATCAGACATTGTGTAGGAGTTCAAGAGTTGCCATTATGCCTGATCTGTGGTGGCGCTGTGGATAAAGCATCAACCTGGAAATGCTGAGGTTGCCGGTTCAAAACCCTGGGCTTGCCTGGTCAAGGCACATATGGGAGTTAATGCTTCCAGCTCCTCCCCCACTTCTCTCTCTCTGTCTCTACTCTCTCTCTCTCTCTGTCTTTCCCTCTCCTCTCTAAAATGAATAAATAATAAAAAAATAAATAAAAAATTAAAAAAATTACAAAAATCCAAAGATGATTAAGAGACTCATAATGGCAACTCTTTTTTAATTTTTTTTATTTATTCATTTTAGAGAGGAGAGGGAAAGACAGAGAGAGAGACAGGGGGGAGGAGCTGGAAGCATCAATTCCCATATGTGCCTTGACCAGGCAAGCCCAGGGTTTTGAACCGGCGACCTCAGCATTTCCAGGTCGACACTTTATCCACTGCGCCACCACAGGTCAGGCCTGTAATTTTTTTTTTTATTAAGCTCTTCCTCATGGCAGCCTTGTCCTTAGAAAGGCTGTCCACTTCAATTGCACTTTTAAGTGTAACAGTTATTGTCATACATTTACCCTTTAATTTCCTCTTTTTCCAAGATGTTATTTAGGAGTGTACTTTGGGTGTTCAAATATATTTATAAATTAACATCTAATTATTTATTTTTATATAAATTGCATCATCTGATATAGTCTTTATTATACAGATTATGTGACACTTTTAGTATTTGCTTTGTGGCCTGGTTTGTGATCAAGTTATAAAATTTCCACATGAACTAGAAAAAAATAATGTTTATTATATAATTTTTCTAAAGATAAATATGAACATGTCTTGTTAATTTTTTATTCAAATCTGTTTACAGTTCAAGTTTTTTCTTTGCCTGATAGAGGACTGTTAAAAATCTACTCTGGGCCTGACCCGTGGTGGCGCAGTGGATAAAGCGTCGACCTGGAAATGCTGAGGTCGCCGGTTCGAAACCCTGGGCTTGCCTGGTCATGGCACATATGGGAGTTGATGCTTCCAGCTCCTCCCTCCTTCTCTCTCTCTGTCTCTCCTCTCTCTCTCTCTCTCTCTCTCTGTCTCTCCCTCTCTTCTCTAAAATGAATAAATTAAAAAAAAAATTTAAAAAAAAAAAATAAATAATTAAAAAAATCTACTCTGGTATTGTGGATTGGTGATATAAATAGAATAAAAATGATCAGTTTTTATTCTATTTATATTGAGACTATAAATAGTCTTACTTGCAGCAAAACTTCATACTTGATAGAACTCCTTGGTGTAGTAATTCTTTTATTATAAGAAATTATTGATCTTTATCTCTAGTAGCAATGAACAATTTTTCCTTAAATTCTACTTTGTGTCCCATTAATTTTGCCACAGCAACTATTTGCCCAAAAAAACTCTCTATGCCTTTTCTCTCACCATTTCTGACTGCTTTTTAAAAGCAGGATTTAGCTGCATTTTATTTTATTTTTATAATTATTTATTTGTTTTTAGATTTTATTTATTCATTTTAGAGAGGGGGGGAGAGAGAGAGAGAAAGAGAGAGAGAGAGAGAGAGGCAGAGAGAGAAGGGAGGAGGAGCAGAAAGCATCAACTCCCATATGTGCTTTGACCAGGCAAGCCTAGGGTTTTGAACCGGTGACCTCAGCATTTCAGGTCGACGCTTACCCACTGTGCCACTGCAGGTCAGGCGTGCATTTTAATCTGCCTATGGCTAACTTTCTGAAGCATCTTGGCTAGAAGCCCTCTGCTGAACTTTTGATGGGAGCTGGAAGCAAAGGTCAGAGTGCTGGTATGCTATGTCACGGATCCCAGGGACACTGGCAACCCGTGGTCTCATGGTGTGGTTGAACAGAAGCTTACCCTCACTCTTCATGGCATGGAGTTAGTAGAGGGCTCTGTAGGCCAAGTCAGGATTCTCTTGAAGATTCAAGGGGCTTGACTTCATTTGTAAAATGTGATTGATAAAATGTAGCCACTAGATTTTCTTCTCTAATAAAGATATGGAAAATGAGGGACCTAGAGGGAAGGGAAAACCCTAGCTGAACATGACACAAAGAGTGATATTTTTTCAATAATCAAGAATAATACAAACTGGAAACAAAGAAATAGCTTATTTGAAGTAAGCAAATGCACCAATAGTGAGAACAAATCAATTATAACCCAGAGTAACTTACCTCAGAAGACAATTTGAAATCATTTTAGGGATCTGTGCCTTCTGTGCTTTTCTCAGTAAGTATTGAAAGCAAATGCTACTGGTCTCTCTAAAAGCTATGCTTAATGGTTTTACCTTTCGGGAATTTACCTCAATACCTACCTAATAGAAGCTGTCTAAAGCTGGTAGTCATTTCTCCTCGACCTAATTTGCCATGGTTACACTTTTAATCCTTAAGAACATCTTCCTTCTAATTATACCCTTCTGGCTTGATTGATGCAAGAGTTGCAGAAGTAAATTAAGTCAGCATGATAACTCAATTCCAGTGTGTGCTTAACTGACACTATCCTGTGAAGAACACAGTGTTCTGACTCATGTGCGAAAGGTATGTGAAATGGGGCAACTATTAACAAGCTGGAAATTTTATTAAATCTAAGTCTTGTTTTAAATATGGAAACCAATCTGAGAGGGGTTTAAGTCTCTAATATTAATATCTGTGTGCATAGTTGTATGAGGGTATTTCTGGGTCAAATTAGTATATTCAGGGTTAAGGCAGATGCTCAGTGTGTGCTCTAAAGACCAGTGTAAATGTCTGTAGATAAAACGGCAGAGAAGAAAAGACATAGCTCTATAATGAGTCTCAGTTGTCCAGACTGGCTGATGTTTGCTTCTCATTCTAACATCTTCATCCAAATCTTCAGGGAAACAAAATCTGCTCATACCAAAGTCTTCCTTTCTCTGTGCTTTTGTATTCTGCTGGGGAGGGAAATCTCACTTCAGTGTAAACCAGTGAGTCTTATCATGCTTTAAATTTACTTACATAACAAATTAAATAAAATTTAAAAAATGTAGTACATTTTTATAAATCAAAATTAAATTTCCTGGTTTATATGTTCACATATTCTTATTATATTTTTTTGTGTTTAAAATATCATTTTGAAAAATTACCAGGTGGAGCTGTTAGAAACATTTTAATGTGCGTACTCAGCAAAATAAATTAATAACTTAGGTAGCTCCCCTGATTAATTTTTTTTAATTTATAATATTGCAAAATTTAAAACCCTGGGAATCATTGACTGAAGTCATTGTGTGGGAGTAAAACTAGTTCTTTCAGAGAGTAAACAGATTAAGTGGTATTTTTAAGATTAGAAAAAAGAGTATTTCCAACATTCTTATAAAATGGCTAGAGAGATCGGATTAAATAAAACATATTTGATTTGAATATGTTGAAAGTGGTTTTTAGCCATTCTCTGATCTACCCACCAGTTGTGATCAAACCCTAAGACAACTGGGTAAATGGTCCTGAAAGGAATTTAGGCCAAAGCAAGTCACCTGAGTCTTGAGAAAAAAATCAGTACTCTCCAATTGCCAAGGCAGTCAAAATGGAAAGCCTGTGACATGGCTGTGTCCTTGGGTATTTCTTGAGCCTGCTTACCCCCTGGGTAGTTTCTGAGGTGATTTAGTTTGCCAGATGAGAGGAATGTGTATGAAAAGTTTGAGACACTTGTCCATGTTGACAGACTTAGTCTCTTTGGAGAAATCCAAAAGTAAAAGGTATTAAGCCATTATATAAGAGCCAGCTACACAAACAGATCCAGTTTATTTTATTTTTATTTATTTATTTTTTTCTGAAGTGAGAAGCGGGGAGGCAGAGAGATAGACTCCTGCATGTGCCTGATTGGGTGTCACCTGGCACGCTCACTAGGGGGCAATGCTCTGCTCATCTGGGGCATGGCTCCATTGCAACCAGAGCCATTCTAGCACCTGAGACGGAGGTCATGAAACCATCCTCAGCACCTGGGCCAACTTTGCTCCAGTGGAGCCTTGGCTGTGGGAGGGGAAGAGAGAGACAGAGATAAAGCAGAGGGGGGAAGGGTGGAGAAGCAAATAGGTGCTTCTCCTGTGTGCCCTGGCCAGGAATTGAACCCAGGACTTCCACATGCAGGGCTGATGCTCTACTGCTGAGCTAGCCAGCCAGGGCTTTGTTTGTTTGTTTTTAATGAATTTAAATTGACTATAAATGAGTAGGCACAGACATAAGGTCATTGTGCTGATTTGTTCTCTTTGAGCTTGCATTTTTCTCCATGGGTTGGCAAAACCCTCAATCCACAGTTGCTGAGAAGCAACATCTCAGCCATGGTGCTCCTGGTGTGAGGCACCTTTCTTCATCCTGCTGGCTCTCACCAGGATGGCTTTCTTGTGACAGCTGTATCTCTTCTATGCATATGTATTGACTGGACCTTCTTAAATCTATGCTTTCAGTCTTTGCTACGGTAGCTGCGGTAGTTGCAATTACTTTTTATGTTACTCCTCTTCCTTTTGCATCTTGTACATTTGCATATTGGATATACTATATACTATATGCAATATGCTGAATATTGTGAGAAAGGTATGATAATTTTTTTGTCAGAGAGATCTATACTTGGTGATCAGTGCTGGGTTTCCCATCCTGTTCTTTGCTTACCAGTACTGTCTTCTTGAGCTATCCTAGGAATTTGTTACCTTAGGCCAGTGGTTCTCAAAGTGTGTGCCAGGGCGCACTGGTGTGCCCTAGATTTCCAGGTGTGCCCTATGGTATTCCAGAGAAATATGTGCCTGTTGGGGACCAAAAAACCAACACAGCTTTTGGAGTTTAGATTTTTGGGGGACAGAGGTGTGGGGAATTGGCTGTAAGCTGACAGTCTGTCCAACCTCCCACCTCACGTGCCTGGTTAGGTTGCAAAAGGCTGTTAAGCTATGGTGCTAGATTGTTTACACTACCCCCATGTTCCCTGGAAAGACTGGAGGCAAGTTTTTTCTATCCTTTGTTTGGTGTAAAGTTAAGGTGGTATGTATGGTGGGGGTTTTCTGCACTCAACACAATTAAGAGTAAAAACAGAGGAATTCTTCAATGTATTGATGAGGAAATGAGAGTTTACCTTTCAAATATATGCCCAAACATTGAAGAAATCGCTAGGACACATCAGGCTCATGTTTCTCATAAACACAAGAATGAAAAAACACATTCATGCCGGGACCTGCCAAATTTACTAAATCTTACTAAGAATGTATCTATATATATAAAAAGATAACTTTTTGTCATTTAGAAAAAATTTTTAACCTCTCTTTTTTATGAATTCTAAAAAGCATAACTCAAAAAATGTAACATAAAAATGTTTTTTAATGTCAGAATAAATTTAATTTTGTCGTATTCATTTCTTTTAATTACCAGAAAAGCATGCTTGGACTTTATATATTTTTTCTTTAATATTTGACTTAATTATTAAAGCATATTTCTCAGAAATTTGTTTATAGTGCACCTATAATTATTTGTAGGATTTTAAATGAGCACAACTTCGAAAAGTTTGAGAACCACTGCCTTAGGCCATCCTTTCTCTGTGGCTTCTTGCGTCTCAGTTCAAGAAATTCTCACGTTTCCTCTAAGTTATGGCATCCTGAATGGCCACATTTGGAAAGGAATTTTCTTGACTACTTTTGTGATTCCTCTGTCTACACCAGCCACATTTGCTAGTAGCGGTATAGACAGTGTTGCATGTTGCGTTGCAGAATGAGTTCCACACACTAAGGTCTTTGTGACCCTTCTGGAACTAATGTTTATCACTGTGATTTGAGAAAGGAAGGACTACAGTATGATGCTTTCTGAAAAGACTGTTTTTAGGAACGTTAATCTTCCTAGCACTGTGTTTGTGCTATTTCTTCTTTAACAGCATTTTCCTTCATCCACACAGCTGCTGGGAAAGTGCTTCATTTTGTATTTTAACTCTGCTATCCCAGGAGAAAAGCCTTTTTAACTCTTTACTGTTCTGCTGAGAATGACAAGATAAGCAGAAGCGATTATGGGGGTGGGGTAAGGAATGGTAGTCCTAGCACCCTACAACTGTTTCCCTACAGATGATAATTAAATATTGGTTAATGTCCATTTGAAAGCACATTAGGGAATCATAGCATACATTTAAGAAACAGGCTCTGTAGTATTAGGATGACCTCAAAGCATGTTTATGCATTAAGTTGTCTGAGCCTGCAATTGTTTTATTCTTTTAATATTTACTAAATAGTTTTGCTATGTACTGTATCACTTTTAGGGATATAAAACTACCATCTTTGCACCCAGGAGAGGCTCATTGCAGAAGCTCCAAATCTTTGTGAAAGAGCCACTGTTTAAATTCAGGAACTAGATATGTTTAGAGACAGGCAGTTGATATCTCATTGATGAGAAATCAATATGGTAATTCAATATAGTCTCATTTGCTTTCTGCCTGTCCACATGACCGCTAGCTATTTTTGACAGGTTTCACTGTTCCACAATTAGAAATTAATGAAGCCAATGAAAATGCTTTAGTTTTTGATTCTTGTATTTCATCTCAAAGTTACCTAAACCTGAACTCTTTGAGCAAGGTTTATTACAGAGCTACACCAAGAAGAACCTCTACTAGGACCTTCCTCACGCTCACTTCCATTGCCTCGTTGCCCCCACACTGCGCTAGGAGTAGCTTCAGTGTCAGGGGAATAGGCTCAGCACTCTAGGCACCCTGTTCTTAACTCCATGTGCTAGCCTGCATCATGGCAGGGAGCGTTTGGCTTTGAATCCACCCAGCACAGAGCACAGGGCCAGCGGAACTCAAGGCCATACCACCCATAACAGGTTTCCCCAACTCCTGCGGTCCAGCCCCCAAAACCTTTTACCCAGTTTACTTTTATAAACTTCCATTTCGGTCACATTGTAAGATGTTCCCAACTTACAATGCTTCATTAATGTTAGTAATGAGGCAGAGGCCAGTTATTGTAAGTGTTCTCTTGAGCTCCAGTCTTTTGCGTTTGAGCAAATAGGCGAGGAAGCCGGGGAGCATCCCACTAATGGCCAGAGACAGCTGCTGCTGTTGGAAGTTCACTTAATATGATGAATGTAGTAGGTGATTAGAAGGGGTCTGACTCACAGGAATGTTGCATCTTTTGTTTAAAAAGCCTTGTTTTTGTGAAAAAGAGAAAGGAGCTCCTTTATGAATGCAAATGATGTATTTGTTTCATCTAACACTGAGAGATGGTGGTAGGTATTATTATCAGATAGCTGTACCTTCACATGTGCACATACAAGTCTACTCAACAGGTCGGTGAGCAAGTCAGAGACATACATCTTATAAACTTGGATGTTTAATGCTTCCAAGTTTATGAAGACTGATGAAAATAAAAGTAATCCCTGAGACACCTTTCATAATTGATGGTTTCAGACTTCAGAGACAAGAATCGACCCTGTGATCTTTTGGGTGTTCAGGGCAGACAGGAAAATCAGGCTCTGCTTTTATCTGTTGTGTGATACGTTCTTTATTTATAGCTTAGCCCAGAGCATTGGGGACGCAGTGTCTTCCCATATGTGCAAAGTATGTGCTCCTTGTAGGTTAAAACCGAAGACCTTGACTTCATTTTAAGAACAGCATATGCTAGGCTACTTGTTTTAATGTTTCAGATTTTCCATATTTAAATGATCATAACCTGTTTGGGGCTTTGTTTTTAATAAATGGTATGAACACTTAAAATATGATGACTGAATTATCAG
Organism: Saccopteryx bilineata; assembly: GCF_036850765.1. Taxonomy (NCBI): domain Eukaryota; kingdom Metazoa; phylum Chordata; class Mammalia; order Chiroptera; family Emballonuridae; genus Saccopteryx; species Saccopteryx bilineata. The sequence continues at coordinate 261,972,965 of NC_089490.1, read as the reverse complement.
AACCCATGTTCCTGTTAGAAAACTCAACAAAATGTTTTGATTAAATTTGGAACATTTCTTCCAAGGCGACAGAGCTAGATAGGCAGCAAAGCTCCTTAATCAACAGAAACTTGGGCAAAGGCTTTCTTCCCATGGCTTCCTTGCATACTGTGATAAAGGAAGTATGCAATTTTGAGCAAGCCAATTAATTTTACAAAGCACTTAGAAGCTGACTTTAAAGTGTCAGTGGAAACCATTGGAAAACTATGTTGAGTGCTTTTAGTGAAACTTCTACTTACTACCCAGTTGTAACTAACAGATGTAGTGTTATAACTGGCAGGGAGTCAGATTGTTAAGAGGAGGACAGCTAACAGAGTGTAACATGATGAATCCAGGGCAAACATAATTCTCATGTCTTGATTCCAGATTGGGACTATCTCTTTGGATGTAAAGTACATTGTCCAGATCCATTCTCTTAGAAATTATTCCAAAAATTTGTCCAGAAATCAGAATCCATTTTACAGACCCATAAGTTATTTTCTGAACACTTTACCTATAAATATAATGACCACATAAATTATTGTTCAAAATTTTGTTTAGGGCCTGACCAGGTGATAGCACAGTGGATGGAATGTCAGACTGGGATGAGGACAACCCAGGTTTGAAAACCCGAGGTCACCAGCTTGAGTACGAGCTCATCCGGCTTGAGTGGGGGGTCATGAACTTAAGTACAGGGTTGCTGGCTTGAGCATGGGATCATAGACATGATCCCATGGTCACTGGCTTGAGCCCAAGGTCACTGGCTTGAAGTACAAGGTCGCTGGCTTGAGTGAGGGGTCACTTACTCTGCTGCAGCCCCTGGTCAAGGCATGTATGAGAAAGCATCAGTGAACAACTAAGGAGACTAAGGAGCCACAACAAAGAATTGATGCTTCTCATCTCTCTCCCTTCCTGCCTGTCTGTCCCTATCTGTCCCTTTCTCTGACTCTCTCTCTCTCTATCACACACACACACACACACACACACACACACACACACACACACCAACAAATATTTGTTTAGGAATGTGGAATCAGATGGAATGCTAAAACTCTCCTGTATACAATGAGAACTATGCCCACTGTACATATAAAGATCTGACTTGCCCCATGGGCTAGATGTCTGATAATGGAGAGAGTGACTGATGATTCATCTACCACCTCTCAGCATGAACAGAAAAAGCTGCTTATTGATAATGTTTCCATTTCCCATTCCTTTTATACATACTCCAGCCAGCAGCAAGCCACGACAGGCTAAATCTTTCTGACAAACAGAAATGGCTGAACTCAGGTTTTTGTGTTCATGTTAGTGCTGCAGTCATTTAAGCTCTTCTAAAGCAACATGTACCCCCAAGAGTTTCTAGGACAGTGGCTTTTAATCTACATCTTGTAACATAGTTGTATGGTGTGTCACAAGCAACAGGTGAGATACCAAAACTTGTAATACTTATTTTTTTTGTCTAAATTCAAGTGAATTCAGGGTTGTCACTATGATATCACTCTCACTACTTATATTTCAAAATGTTTTTTGGAGTAACAGGATGAGTGAGATTTTAAGAACCAGCCTATCTTATTTTAAAACTGTCTCTGATGCCATTGTGTCTCTTACCTGTGTTTAGCCAGGGGAAATAGTTGAGGATCGGTGTTCCACTTATTGATCACTATATAACACATCAATCCAAAATGTAATGCTTAAAACAAAAACCATTTATCTTGCTTGTGAATCTTCAACCTCACTGGGCAGGGCTCAGTGGGGAAAGCTTTCTTTTACTCCACCTGGGAAAGCTGGTGGCTCTAAGGCTGGAGGTGGAAAGCCTCAGAGGTCTTGCTCACTCTTATATCTAGGGAAGGGGTAGAACTGTTGTGGCAACGGGACTGTGACACTCTGTACTTTGCAAAAGTGGTCATAGCTATATTTCTGGTATTACATCCTGTCCTAGAAACTTTGTACTCTCATCAATAGGCGGGGGTCTGTGTTCTCTGCCCTGGATTTTGGGGAAGATGGTGAGTGCTCTGACAAATAGAGTATGGCAGAAGTCTTGCCAGCCTTGACTTTAAGGGCTGGGCTACAAAAAGTATATGGCTTTCCACTTGTTTCTCTCTGAATGTTCACCCTAATAAGCCCGGACCAGAGAAAGAAGACACGGGTGTTTGGCCAACAATCCCAGCTAAACCCTCAATCAATAATGAGGATCAAACATCAGACATGGGAGTAAATGAGATGTCACTCACTCTAGTTCCCAGATTTCAAGCCATCCCAGCTGATGCCATGTAGAGCAGAGACAAGCTGTCCACCACAGAAAGAGTTTTAACCAAATTGCAGATATAAAATTGTAAAATAAACAGTTACTGCAACAGATAAGACACTCTGCTTTAATGGTGAAAAAAAAAGTATGCGTTTGAAATTATCTAAAGATCCCAGAGATTAGTCTAAAACCAAAATGGCTTTATCATCCCTGTTGATACATTTTTATTCTATAGTTAGAAATGAGTCTCTTGTCAAATCATACTCTTCTGGCCCTGGCTGGTGGCCCAGTGAATAGCATGTCAGCCCAGGGTATGGATGTCCTGGGTTCAATTCCCAGTCAGGGCACACAGAAGAAGTAACCATCTGCTTCTCTCTCTCTCCTTCTCCTCCTTTTGTCCCTCTTCCCCTCCTAAGGCTAGTGGCTTGATTGGTTGGGTTGACTGTCAGCCTGAGCACTGAGGATAGGTCAGTTCTCCAGCGTCAGCCCCAGATGAGGTTGCCGGGTGGATCCTGGTCCGGATGCATGTGGGAGTCTGTCTCACTATATCCCCTCCTCTCACTTAAAAAAGAAAGCATACTCTTCTGTCAAAGTGTATATACTGATTCTCTTTTCTCGAAAGTATTCTTGCTGTAAAGTAGACTCAACACAGCTAAATTGTTAATTTGCAGATTTCTGTTATCTTTGGCAATGTGTGCTACAAATTCTTCACTGTATTTCTATGTTGCTAAAAGAGATGATCTTAAACTCTTTATAAAGATATACAGCAGTGATAGGAGAACTTTCTCATTTTATTAATGTTGGTGGATGCTGAGATTTCAGGGCTTTGATGTTAGTTTAAGTCCACCTTAATGAATATACATAGGGAACATAAGGATATTATGTGACAACATGGAATGAGAAATAAGACCAAGGTTGTTTCAGGAGGATTTTACTATCTTTACCATGTTCCATGTTAAATAGGAACACATTAACATATGGATATGCTTTTAAAATGTCACTGTGTTGTTTATTCATTATAAAAATTCTAATGTCAGAATTTTCACCTCTCAGAGATAATAAATGATAGGGCTGTGAAATTTCCAAAAGAATTTATCATGGAAGAAAATTGTTTCTGTGGATGAAGCAATCAAGTCCTTCTCTAAGTAGATCTTTAAGGATCTGCATGAAAGACTGCATCTGTCATTCTCAAACTGCATATTCATTGGATTCACCTGGGTGGCTTGTTAAATAACAGATTTCTGTAACCCAGTCCCTGAATTTCTGATTCAGTAGAAGCGTGGAGCCCGTGAATTACCATTGTAACAGTGCTGTTACTCCAGGGACTTGCAGTAAATACTTGAAAACTACTGATCTAGAGAAACAAGATAAAAGCCTATTGTGTGTGTAAACCTTTTTGTAACCACCGCTCTGAAATATACTTTAAATTTAAACCAGCTTTCAGGTCACCACATGACAGAATAGTTTTCTTTCATTCAGGGGTAAGATAAGCATTTCTCTTAGCCACATTTCATCACATATTGGGGTAACGTTAGAGAAGAAACAAATTGGTTCTTTCCGTCTGAATGTCATCAAGTTCTAAATGGGTTCTAATACTGAGGATGTGTCATAAGAAAGTTATTGTAGACATTTCTCATTAGTGCACAATCAGAAAATTTGGTTAATTTTTCCAATTTGGCTATAAAGTATCCAGAATTCTGTCTCAAATATTTCAGTAATAAAAGATACAGTGGGCAAAATTAAATTGTCCCTGGTGGCTCAAAGGAAAAACTAGTCCTGGTCTAGATGCCTGGACATCCGAGTCTTCAGAAAGCATCAATACCCTCAAATAAGGTAGGAAAGGGTTCCTTCGTTTAACTCCTGAGATTTCTTTTTCTAAATATTTCAATTAACTTGGACCTAATTGTGTTATTCAAAGAAATAACCTAGTCAGCAATGTGCTAGGTCAGCATTGGAATCATTTAAGCCCTTCAAATTCGTAGATTTTCCATAGACTTCTCTTCATTTTTGTCCTTACTTTAGTTGTTTTTTTCCTAATTTAGCTATTGCATATTTGAACAATTTTAGTTACTATTTTCCATGCTGGAATCTCTTGCCTTGCCTAAATGAAATTCATGTTTATCAATACATACTTTCTTTTACTACTTACTAAATTTCTCATTAATTTTAAAAACAGTTTCTTTTATTTAAAAAGACATATATTACAGAAAAAAACCTAAAAACTATTAAAGAGAATTAATATCCCAAAGACTATTATTGCAGTAAATATTGAAATATTGTGATAATTTTCTTCATACTCATTTCTATATATGGGTTTATTTAAATATATATATATATTTTTTAATAAATTTTTATTAATGGTAATGGGATGACATTAATAAATCAGGGTACATATATTCAAAGAAAACATGTCTAGGTTATTTTGTCATCAAATTATGTTGCAAACCCCTCGCCCAAAGTCAGATTGTCCTCCGTCACCCTCCATCTAGTTCTCTGTGCCCCTCCCCCTCCCCCTAACTCTCTCCCTCCCTCCCTCCCATGTCCTCCCTCCGCCCCCACCCTTGGTAACCACCACACTCTTGTCCATGTCTCTTAGTCTCATTTTTATGTTCCACCAATGTATGGAATCATGTAGTTCTTGTTTTTTTCTGATTTACTTATTTCACTCCTTATAATGTTATCAAGATTCCACCATTTTGCTGTAAATGATCTGATGTCATCATTTCTTATGGCTGAGTAGTATTCCATAGTGTATATGTGCCACATCTTCTTTATCCAGTCTTCTATTGAAGGGCTTTTTGGTTGTTTCCATGTCTTGGCCACTGTGAACAGTGCTGCAATGAACATGGGGCTACATGTGTCTTCACGTATCAATGTTTCTGAGGTTTTGGGGTATATACCCAGTAGAGGGATTGCTGGGTCATAAGGTAGTTCTATTTGCAGTTTTTTGAGGAACCACCATACTTTCCTCCATAATGGTTGTACTACTTTACAGTCCCACCAACAGTGAATGAGGGTTCCTTTTTCTCCACAGCCTCTCCAACATTTGCTATTACTCGTCTTGTTGATAATAGCTAATCTAACAGGAGTGAGGTGGTATCTCATTGTAGTTTTGATTTGCATTTCTCTAATAACTAATGAAGCTGAGCATCTTTTCATATATCTGTTGGCCATTTGTATCTCTTCCTGGGAGAAGTGTCTGTTCATGTCCTCTTCCCATTTTTTTATTGGATTGTTTGTTTGTTTGTTGTTGAGTTTTATGAGTTCTTTGTAAATTTTGGATATTAGGCCCTTATCTGAGCTGTCGTTTGAAAATATCAGTTCCCATATAGTTGGCTGTCTGTTTATTTTGTTATCAGTTTCTCTTGCTGAGCAATAACTTTTAATTCTGATGTAGTCCCATTCATTTATCTTTGCCTTCACTTCTCTTGCCATTGGAGTCAAGTTCATAAAATGTTCTTTAAAACCCAGGTCCATGATTTTAGTACCTATGTCTTCTTCTATGTACTTTATTGTTTCAGGACTTATATTTAGGTCTTTGATCCATTTTGAATTAATTTTAGTACACGGGGACAGGCTGTAGTCGAGTTTCATTCTTTTGCATGTGGCTTTCCAGTTTTCCCAACACCATTTGTTGAAGAGGCTTTCTTTTCTCCATTGTGTGTTGTTGGCCCCTTTATCAAAGATTATTTGACCATATATATGTGGTTTTATTTCTGGGCTTTCTATTCTGTTCCATTGGTCTGAGTGTCTATTTTTTTGCCAATACCATGCTGTTTTGATTATCGTGGCCCTATAATATAGTTTAAAGTCAGGTATTGTAATGCCCCCAGCTTCATTCTTTTTCCTTAGGATTGTTTTGGCTATTCGGGGTTTTTTATAGTTCCATATAAATCTGATGATTTTTTGTTCCATTTCTTTAAAAAATCTCATAGGGATTTTGATGGGAATTGCATTAAATTTGTATATTGCTTTGGGTAATATGGCCATTTTGATTATATTTATTCTTCCTATCCAAGAACAAGGAATATTTTTCCATCTCATTGTATCTTTTTCGATTTCCCTTAACAATGCTTTGTAATTTTCATTATATAGGTCCTTTACGTTTTTTGTTATGTTTATTCCTAGGTATTTTATTTTTTTTGTTGCAAACGTGAAGGGGATTATTTTTTTGAGTTCGTTTTCTAATATTTCATTGTTGGCATATAGAAAGGCTATGGACTTTTGTATGTTAATTTTGTATCCTGCGACCTTACTGTATTGGTTTATTGTTTCTAATAATCTTTTTGTGGAGTCCTTCAGGTTTTCGATGTATAGGATCATATCATCAGCAAAAAGTGATAGCTTTACTTCTTCTTTTCTGATATGGATGCCTTTTATTTCTTTGTCTTGTCTGATTGCTCTGGCCAGAACTTCTAGCACCACGTTGAATAAGAGTGGAGAGAGTGGACAACCCTGTCTTGTTCCTGATTTAAGGTAGAAAGTCCTCAGTTTTATGCCGTTTAATAGGATGTTGGCTGATGGTTTATCATATATGGCCTTTATCATGTTGAGATATTTTCCTTCTATACCCATTTTGTTGAGAGTCTTAAACATAAAATTGTGTTGTATTTTATCAAAAGCCTTTTCTGCATCTATTGATAAGATCATGTGGTTTTTGTTCTTTGTTTTGTTGATATGGTGTATTACGTTAACCGTTTTGCGTATGTTGAACCATCCTTGAGATTCTGGGATGAATCCCACTTGATCATGATGTATTATTTTTTTAATATGTTGTTGTATTCGGTTTGCCAGTATTTTGTTTAGTATTTTAGCATCTGTATTCATTAGAGATATTGGTCTGTAGTTTTCTTTCTTTGTGCCATCCTTGCCAGGTTTTGGTATGAGGGTTATGTTGGCCTCATAAAATGTGTTTGGAAGTATTGCTTCTTCTTCAATTTTTTGGAAGACTTTGAGTAGAATAGGAACCAAGTCTTCTTTGAATGTTTGATAGAATTCACTAGTATAACCGTCTGGGCCTGGACTTTTAGTTTTGGGGAGATTTTTAATAGTTTTTTCTATTTCCTCCCTGCTGATTGGTCTGTTTAGGCTTTCTGCTTCTTCATGACTCAGTCTAGGAAGGTTGTATTGTTCTAGGAATTTATCCATTTCTTCTAGATTGTTGTATTTGGTGGCATATAATTTTTCATAGTATTCTACAATAATTCTTTGTATATCTATGATATCTGTGGTGATCTCTCCTCTTTCATTTTGGATTTTATTTATTTGAGTCCTGTGTCTTTTTTCCGTGGTGAGTCTAGCCAAGGGTTTGTCAATTTTGTTGATCTTTTCAAAGAACCAGCTCCTTGTTTTATTGATTTTTTCTATAGTTTTTCTGTTCTCTATTTCATTTATTTCTGCTCTGATTTTTATTATCTCCTTTCTTCAGCTGGTTTTGGGTTGTCTTTGTTCTTCTTTTTCTAGTTCCTTAAGGTGTGAAGTTAAGTGGTTTACTTCGGCTCTCTCTTGTTTGTTCATATAGGCCTGAAGTGATATGAACTTTCCTCTTATTACTGCTTTTGCTGCATCCCAGAGATTCTGATATGTCATATTTTCATTTTCATTTGTCTGTATATATCTTTTGATTTCTGCGCTTATTTCTTCTTTGACCCATTCATTTTTTAGAAGTATGTTGTTTAGTTTCCACATTTTTGTGGGTTTTTCCCCCTCTTTTTTGCAGTTGAATTCTAGTTTCAAGGCTTTATGATCAGAAAATATGCTTGGTACAATTTCAATTTTTCTAAATTTGCTGATATTGTCTTTGTGGCCCAACATATGGTCAATTCTTGAGAATGTTCCATGTACACTAGAGAAAAATGTATACTTTGTCGCTTTGGGATGAAGTGTCCTGTAGATGTCTATCATATCCAGGTGTTCTAGTATTTCGTTTAAGGCCACTATATCTTTATTGATTCTCTGTTTGGATGACTGATCTAGAGCCGTCAGCGGTGTATTGAGGTCTCCAAGTATGATTGTATTTTTGTTAGTTTTTGTTTTAAGGTCAATAAGTAGCTGTCTTATATATTTTGGTGCTCCTTGGTTTGGTGCATATATATTAAGGATTGTTATATCTTCTTGATTCAACTTCCCCTTAATCATTATGAAATGACCATTTTTGTCTCTGAGTACTTTTTCTGTCTTGTAGTCAGCATTATTAGATATGAGTATTGCTACGCCTGCTTTTTTTTGGATGTTGTTTGCTTGGAGTATTGTTTTCCAGCCTTTTACTTTGAATTTGTTTGTATCCTTGTTGCTTAGATGTGTTTCTTGTAGGCAGCATATAGTTGGATTTTCTTTTTTAATCCATTCTGCTACTCTGTGTCTTTTTATTGGTAAGTTTAATCCATTTACATTTAGTGTAATTATTGACACTTGTGGGTTCCCTACTGTCATTTTATAAATTGCTTTCTGTTAGTTTTGTATCTAGTTTGATTCTTCTCTTTTGTTTTTCTATCATTTGTTTTTGTTTGTTTGTGTTCCATACTTCTTTCCTCTGTTGCTACCTTTTTTAAGTCAAGTGTTTTTGTGGTGGTTTTTTCAAGGGTGGTTACCATTAAGTAATGAAAAGGGTACCTACCATATTCATTGTAGTACCCTATCTTATAAGTATTTCTGCACTTCATCATCCTTTGCTACTGTTAATCTCCATCCTCTCCCCCCTTTTTTTCCTTTGTTGTCACAGTTTAAGTTTGGTTTTATTGTGTTCTTGGTGGAGCTGTTACTTGTGGTGTTGTTTTCTTTTGTTCTTTGAATCTGGTTAGAAAACCCCCTTTAGTATTTCCTGGAGTGGGGGCTTTCTGTTGATAAATTCTCTCATCTTTTCTGTATTTGTGAATGTTTTTATATCTCCTTCATACTTGAAGGATAGCTTTGATGGGTATAGTATTCTTGGCTGAAAGTTCCTTTCTTTCAGGGCTTTAAATATTGGGGTCCACTCTCTTCTAGCTTGTAGAGTTTCTGCTGAGAAATCTGATGATAATCTAATAGGCCTTCCTTTATATGTTGTACTCTTCTTTTCCCTGGCTGCCTTGAGAATTTTTTCTTTGTCATTGTTTTGTGTCATCTTTATTATGATGTGCCTTGGAGTGGGTTTGTTGGGGTTAAGAAAACTTGGTGTTCTGTTTGCTTCTTGAATTTGAGGCTTTAGTTCCTTCCACAGGCTTGGGAAGTTCTCGTCTATTATTTGTTTGAGTATATTCTCCATTCCATTTTCTTTCTCTTCTCCCTCTGATATACCTATTATTCTTATGTTATTCTTTCTGATGGAGTCAGACAATTCCTGTAGGGCTTTCTCGTTTTTTATTATTTTTGAGTCTCTTTCTTCTTCTCTCTGTTGTGCCTCAAGTTGTTTGTCTTCTATTTCACTAATCCTATCTTCAATCTGGGCTGTTCTGTTAGCTAAGCTTGTTACCTCGTTTTTTAGCTCGTGAATTGAGTTTTTCATTTCTGTTTGATTTGTTTTTATAGTTTTAATTTCCTTGGTAATATATTCTTTGTGTTCATTGAGTTGTTTTCTGATCTCCCTATATTGCCTTTCTGTGTTTTCTTGTATCTCTCTGAGTATTTTTAAGATTTCTATTTTAAATTCTCTGTCATTTAGCTCCAAGGCTTCCAATATGTGAAGTCTTTTCTCCATAGATTTTTCCACATCTATTTGTGTTACCTCTCTTTCTTTTGTATCCATAATATTCGATTTCCTCTTTCTTATCGGCATCTGAGGGTGGTCTTATTGATAGCACTAATTAGAATTAATAAAGAGTAAAAAGTAAAAAAAAAAAAAAAAAAAAAAAAAAAAAAGGTAAAACACCCCACAAAAAAAAACAGTAATAATTTATTATTTCCCCCTTTTTTTCTCTCTTCTCTTTCCCTCCTCTCCCCTCCTCAGGGAAATATCGTGCCTATAATGGAGGGCTTGATTTGGGGTGAAGAGTTCAAGGAGCAAAAAAAAGGAAGTAGGGGCCTACTAAATGCAAAAAAAAAAAAGGAAGAAAATCTTAGACAAGCATAAGATGATTTGCTTGTAAGTGATAGTCAACTAAGAGATATAATGAGAGGGATAAGAGGGAACCAGAAAAAAGGACCAAAAAAGAATAATAAAGAAGAAAAAATAAAAATAATAAGTAAAAATCTGTTGTATTAAGTGGAGCGAAGACTAAATACAATGGAGACCTTGGGTTGGGAGGACCCAAAATGCCACAAAAATAAACAAACAAGAAAAAAGAAAAAAAAAATAAAAACAAAAGCAAAAAAGAGAAATAAAGCAAAAAAAAAAGCCTTGAGTCCCAAATTAACTTATTTGTTCGTGATTGAGGATTATATGGGATGAAAGTAAAATGAGAAAAGAAAAAACGAATAGAAAGGAAAAAATAAGAAAAAGAGAACAACGAAGGAAGAAATAAAATAGGAAGAGAAAAAAACAAAATAAAGCAAGACAAAAAAAAAAAAACAAAAGAGGAGAGAGTGAGAGTTAAGTGTTTTGGAGTATAACCTTAAAGGAGGGTGAGGATGAAGAAGAAAAATAAAATGCAACACTCATGGGTAGTGTAGTTCAAGAAAGGGGAAGCATGAGATGGGCAGAGAATAGAAGGACCGAGGTGGAGGATATAAAGGCAAAAAGATAGAAGAAACAAACAACAACAACAACAACAAAAAATTAGTGGATCAAGTTTTAAAGTCTGTGGGTTTTTCTTGATTTTGAGAGGTTAACTTCTTCCTTTTTCTTTTCTCTCCCTCTTCCTGGTCGGTGACTCTGTACCCCAGGCTCTGCCCCTGTGTCACTCTTAGGTAGGGATTTGCAGTTGATGGGATTCTATGGCAATGTCATATAATTGGCTTTAGTCTTGCTGGAAGTAAAGGCTTGTTGGCGTTTGCAGGGTCCAACGATGAGAGAGTTTGCTTTCCTGGATTCTCTCTCCTAGTCCCCCCTTTCTGAATTAGCAGCCTGGTGATCCATCTATAAGGCTGCAACTGCTTGTGCCTGGGGAGTAAGAGGCTCAAAGAGCTGGGAAATCCCCACTCTATCCCCACTCAGTGCAAGGCTTTGGGAAAGGCTCTGACAGTCAGGGCCTCCAGTGTAATCAGGCGGGGGTGGGAGTCAATTGTTGTCAAGGTGACTGTTCAGCGCCTATCATTTAGTTGGACCTCTCAACCCAGGCTTTCCACACTTTGTAGCCTGTTTTTGTAGGGAAGAAGAGGCACTAGTCTCTGCTTGCGACTAGTGTAGTATAGACCTTATTATCTGCCAAGTCCTTCTTGTTAGCGTTTATCCCTGAATATGGAGGCTCTATCAATCAGAAGTTGCCCCCACCCCTTTAGCGAGAGGCACTAAAAAATATCACGCCTCTTGTCTTGGATCGCTGAACTGAGAGAGATCTTATCAATTAGAACCGAGGGTGCGCAGATTTCATGGGTTAAGCTAATTTCAGTGATTGGGACGCAGCTGTGCTTCCGAAGGTATTTTTAGGCTGCCTGCGCGCACCCCTCCCCCAACGCTTGATTGTTAGCTTGAATGGCTGGGTGAGGTGCCCCGCCCACGGAGAGAATCTCCCAAGCCTCTCCCGCTCGCCCCGCCGCTGGCGGCTGGACCACACCAGGCGCAGGATAATGGAGCCCCCTGGGTGTGCGGGCCAGCAGGGCGCCCTGGGCGCGCGAATGGGGCGCTCCGGGCACCGGTGGCCGGCGACCCCCACTCGCAGTGTGCGGGCCGCTGGGAACGTCAGCGGTGCTCAACCGGACCGGGCGCGCGGCTGCTCGCGGCTGCTCGCAGCGGCTCGAGGCAGCAGCTCGTGGCGGCCGCTCGCTGTGGCGGCTCGTGGGGGCCGCTTGCGGTGGCAGCTCGCGTTGGCCGCTCGCGGCTCGCGGTTCCCAAGTATATGGGCTGACTCACCACAGGCGCACTTCCTTGCGGTTTGAAAGAACGTCCCTGTGGTAGATTCCTCCACACCCTCGTCTCTCAGATTCAAGTGATAACAGTCCTTTCGCTATCAGTTTGTGTGGAACTCCGGAATGCTCCGAGGATAAATTTTTCTGTTTCTAGTTGATAAATTTGTTGTGATTTAGGGGAGAGCTGTCGGACGCGCTGCTCACGGCGCCATTTCCGTGACGTCACTCATTTAAATATATTTATAATTTTCAAAACTACAAAGAAAGGGTCATATAGAATTAAAAAAAATAAATGGTTTTTTAAAACTAAACATGCAAATAGAAAAGAAATGAAGAAAATTATAACTTGCTCATAATGCCCCATCCCCAAATATTATCTTTATTAACATTTTTATTTCATCTCTTCCCATATTTTTATATGCATATGAATTGATTTTTCTGAAAGTGGAATTTTCTGCATATATTGCTCTGCTACCTTTTCTACTAAATAAATTCACAATAGGAAATATTTGTGCGTATATTTTTTTCTTGGGAAGTTCTTATTAAAATGATTCCTATGTTAAAATGAGCGCACCTTTTTAAAGCTTTGGCAAACAAATCCAGAGTATCCTGAACTTATTTATTCTCTCACCAACAATGTGTGAGAGCACTTTATTCCCTCACTTTTAAATATACTGTTGTCTTTTTAAAATCTTCAGCATTTTGATAAGCTAAAAATGTTGTCTTGTTATGTATTATAATGAATTTCTTTTTTTATAAACATAATTTTCTTAGGCTGTTGGTCATTTGTATTTTTTGGTTTTTAGCCATAGGTGGTATCTATGTCTCTACTATTATGTTCAGCTTAATATTTATTTGTAAGTGAATGTCTTAAGGATATTTGTAACTTTTCTTTTTTTATTATTAAGTGAGAAGCGGGAAGGCAGGGAGACAGACTCCTGTATGCACCCCAACCTGGAGCCGCCCGGCAAGCCCCCTACCGGATAATGCTCAGCCTCTCTGGGGCCCTTGCTCCATTGCTCAAGGGGAAGAGAGAGGGAGAGGGAGAGAGAGAGAGAGAGAGAGAGAGAGAGAGAAAGAAGAAGAAGAAGAAGAAGAAGAAGAAGAAGAAGAAGAAGAAGAAGAAGAGAAGGAAGGAAGGAAGGAAGGAAGGAAGGAAGGAAGGAAGGAAGGAAGGAAGGAAGGAAGGAAGGAAGGAAGGAAGAGGGAGGGAGGGAGGGAGAAGGGGAAGGGGTAGAGAAGAGAATGGTTGCTTCTCCCTTGTGCCCTGACCAGGAATCAAACCTGGGACTTCTATACTCTGGGCCAACACTCTACTGCTGAGCCAACCTGCCAGGGCTAATATTTGTAACTTTTGAAAACCAGTGTTTGGTTTGATTTTTCAGTTGTCCAGAGTATTTTTTTCTCTATAGAAGTTTAAATTTTTATGACATCAAATATAGAAGTTTTTTTATTTTCTTTTTTGTTTATGGTCTCTGAAGAGGGCCAGATGATTTTTATTATTTTTTACCTGGAAATAACACCCATTTATTTGTTATTGTTGATAGTCTTAGTGTAACCATTCTCTTTCTTTCATTTATGCGTTTTTGCCATTTTCACCCTAGGTCAAGTTATTCACATCACAGCCCCTCCCAGAAGCCTTCCTGTGCTTACCCTCAGGCATCTCCTCAATGCCAGCGGTAACCAGACTTTGATTTTCCATCATAAAAACTAGTTTTTTCAATTAAACAGTTTTTATTGAGCTATAATGGGCACAAAACATTATATTAGTTTCAGGGGTACAACATATGATTCAATAATTGTATATATTACAAAATAATAACCATGAGAAGTCACCACACAGTTATAAAATGTCCTTTTCTTTTGATAAGATCTACTCTCTTAGCACCCTTTAAATATGCAATATGACATTATTAGCTACAGTCATTGTATATCATCACTTAGTTATTTTATAACTGAAAGCTTAACATAATTTTTTGAATATTAACTAACTTTGCATTCCTGGAACCAACCCTTCTTGGTCATTAGGTGTTATCCTTTTTAGATATGGTTAGATTCAAATAGCTAAAATTTTGTAAAGAACTTTTGCCACAGCCTGGCCAGGCGGTGGCGTAGTCGATAGAGCATCTGACTGGGATGCAGAGGACCCAGGTTCAAAACCCAGAGGTTGCAGGCTTGAGCGCAGGCTCATCCGGCTTGAGGGTGGGGTTGCTGGCTTGAGCATGGGATCATAGACATGATTCATGGTCACTGGCTTGATCCTAAGTTCACCAGCTTGAGCAAGGGGTCACTCGCTCTGCTGTAGCACCCCCACCTCCCCCCATCAAGGCACATATGAGAAAGCAGTCGATGAACAACTAAGGAGCCGCAAAGAACTGATGCTTCTCATCTCTCTTCCTGTCTGTCCCTCTCTTTGTCTCTCTGTCTCTGTCACACACACATACAAAAAGAACTTTTGCTACTGTAGTCATTAGGGATATTGGTCTGTAGTATTCCTTTCTTGTAATGTTTATCTTATTTTGATTTCAAGGTAATACTGGCTTCATTCATAGAATGAGTTTGAAATTATTTCCTCCTTTTCGGTTTTCTGGAAGAGTTTTTAAAGAATTGATGCTATTTATTCCTTATGTGTTCGCTTGAATTCAGCAGTGATACCATATAAGCCCAGAATTTTCTTTGTGGGAAGGTTCCTAACTAAAACTTTAGTTTCTTTCATTTGATGTTCTCCTTTTTTTTTTCTCTCTTTCTTTTTTGCTGTGACTTGGTAGTTAGTGTCTTTCAGGAAATTTGATCATTTTATATAGTTATTAGATTTGTTGGTATAAAGTTTTTTATAATAGTCCTTTATTATTATTATTATTATTATTATTATTATCATTATTGTGAGAGAGAGAGGGACAAATAGGAACAGACAGACAGGAAGGGAGAGAGATGAGCAGCATCAATTCTTTGTTGTGGCACTTTAGTTGTTCATTGATTTTTTTTCTCATATGTGCCTTGACTGGGGGGCTACAGCAAACCAAGTGACCCATTGTTTAAGCCAGTGACCTTAGGCTCAAGCTGATGAGCCTTGCTCCAACCAGGTGAGCCTCTGTTTAAGCTGGTGATTTCAGGGTTTTGAACCTAGGTCGGACGCATGTGGGAGTCTGTCTGACTGCCTCCCTGTTTCCAGCTTCAGAAAAATGAAAAAAAAAAATTCTATCAGGTTTTGCTTTGTGTATTTTGAACTCTGTTAACAAGAAAGGAAGAACACCAGAACGGATGTATATGAGGTTAAACATAAAAGTTGGTTTTAAAAAAAAATGGTCAAACAACAAAATAATAATGCACTTTGGGTTTGTAACATATGTAGAGTAACATATATGACAACCATAACAAAAGAAGAGGGATTGATAAAAACAACATTTGGGATATCATAAAATATTTTAGGTAACCTGAAATAAATTGTGGGTACATAATTTAATCTCTAGTATAAACATAAAAATCATACAAAAAATATCACTAAAAATCCAATTGTAGAAACAGAATGAATAAGAAAAAATATTTGCTTAATTTGAAAGAAGAAAGAGAAGAATAAAAAAATCAAAGAGCAAATTAGAGAATTAGAAAATAAATAGCAAAATGATAAAGTTAATTCCAACTTTATCAATTATTAGCTTTTATATAAATGGTCTAAACATTCCAATTAAAAGAGATTATCTAAATGCATTAAAACACACTTTTGCCTCCACATGCATGACCCAAATATATAAAACTAAGAGCAGACACACTTCATATATAAAAACATATGCAATTTGAAAGGCAAAGAATGGTAAATGATAGATCATGAAAACACTATCTCTATGGGTCCTTTTAACTACTTTCTTTACAAAGGTGGGATTTTCTAATAGGGTTTCAGGAAGGGGAAGGCATCATAGAAATTAAAGGAGACTAAAACAAAAGAAGTGATAGAAGAAGGAGTTAGAAAATAGTAGGAAGAGAGGGAGAGGAGAGAATGAAAAATGGAAAACAGGAGAAAGAGAGAGTTTAGAAATTTAAAGGAGGAAATAAACGAGACAGAAAAAAATAGTAAAGGCATAATAAGATTAAAAAAAAGTTGCTGCTATAAATTTCTCAAGTAATTTCTCTTTGGGCCTCAAGTTTCTGGAAGACCCAGCTTTCAATTGCTGACAATCCTTCTAGTATGGAACACTGCCTAACCTATACTTTTTAATTTTTCTATACATTACATTTTTAAGTGCCCACCTTTTATTCTTATTTATTTATTTTTTTAGGGCCTCATTAAAAGGTTCTCTGCTGGGTCAGGAGATACTGCAAAATGCTTTCAATGTACAAGTGCTGCTAATTAATTCAATTACCTGCATTTTCCTTAGCCACTCTTTAGGAATGCTAAATACTCCATTCCAGACCACAAGGCCAACACTCAGTCTGCTGAGGGAGTAATTTAATAGGTGACTTCTCCACTAGAGGGATTTTTAAAACCAACTTTATGAGAAGGTTTTACATTTGAATGACTATGAAAGTAGAATCACTAGCAGCACAAAATATAAAAATACCATATTTCCCCATGTATAAGACACACCATTTTTGACAAAAAATTTGGGGTCTAAAAACTGGGTGTGTCTTATACAGTGACTGTAGTTTTTATACTTGCATTTCTTGTTTTTTCATGCTTGTTTTTGCGCTCATTATTGAAGACAGTGATTCATCATCAGACACAGATGAGGACAAGCTAATGGATGGGAGTTTTGACAGTGATGAGGAGTTGTATGAATTTTATGATGAATAGAACTTGAGTTCAATAACTTTATGGAGTACATGGGTGCATCACGTACATGGGGAAATACAGTATGTGACAAGATTGGAAACACTGGTCCAAAAACAAGATGGACTCAATATCCAGCTTTAGGTAGCCTGGTTAAAACTATATTATATTATATACTCTCTATATATTGTATTTTATAGCATTTCTGTGGGAGGAGAGAAATCATTTCAGATTGTTGTTCCAGGCCTGACATCAAAACAAAGAAGCACTTTATAGGGTTTTAATTTACCTTTAAAGGGAATTAGTTGCATAAATTTTGCCTACAGAACATTCAACAATAGTGGACTGAAAAGGAACCAGCTCAGACTGAGTCCTATTGCAGGTCACGATTTTTCCTCCCAAAGTATGTAAATATTATCCAAAGGTGTTAGAGTGAGGAAAGCAAATTCAAGGTGCATACTCCTGTATTTCCTCATCCCCTCCCCCCACAGCCAACAGTGATAACTAAGCACGGCACTTCTTCCTCTAGTCACTTTGACTTCTCCATATATCACCTGGGCCCCACCATCAATCAGGTAGCCTTGGCCTGTGATCTTTAGCTTGGGTGTGTGTTGTGTGTGTGCCTACATATGCCACAGTCTCCCTCAACAGTCTGGCAATGCCTGTGGATTCTTTCTCGGATAATATGAATTTATTTTATTTTTTTGGAAAAACATATAAATGAATAAAGTATATAGGATTATTTTGGCATGCAGTTACCAAAATATTTTTTAAATCTGTATTAATAGTAACAAATTTGCTTTTTTATAAATACACTGAAAATAATATCTACCAGTGAACTTTTATAGAAATTACTGGACTTCAATGCAGTGAGGAGCATAAATAATGCATCATGTATAGCTATTACATGATACAAAACTGTTTGTAATTTATATTGTTAACAAAGTGATAGGTACCACTACTAATTTTTTCCCACCTAAGTGAACCCCAGGTTAAGAATCCCAGGAGAGTAATATGACTGAGGGGTCATGAAAGATTGGAACATACTGATTTTCAGCAAAACTACACTATATAGAAGCAAACAGAATTTAGTGATTGTTTTCTTTATGGCACAAAATTTTTTCATAAGAAATAGGTAAAAAATCTGAAGCTCAATATTAAAAATCAGTATTACGTATTAGTGTCTAGTATTAATAGATACATTTTAGGCCTCTGTTGCCTTTAATCATTCTTTACCACATTTCTCTTTCATTTATGAAAGGAAGCAGGCCTTTCCCTTCCAAAGCTGTGGTCTTCTTAATAGCAGCGAAAATCTTACTCTGAAATGTACTTTGGGATTTGTGGGAATCTGGAACATGACAATAAAAATTACATATATCCTAGTAAACGCTGAATAATTTAGTTCTATATTTTTAAAAAGTCTTTCTCTTTCTGGTCCTAGCAAATGGTTTCTCTATTTTCTATTTGGATTTCTGTATAGACCAACCAGGATCTGGACGCAACCAGCCCTGTGTTGTTAGGCCTTGCTTGTCTGCAGACCATAAACAATCCCGTCTCAGGCAGATGAATCTGTGCCCTTCAGTTATACCTGATCTGGCCCTTTTGAGGATAGTACAGATTGAAATGAAGAGCCTGGGTCAGACCTGCTCTGATATTTTATTCCCTTTTCTTCTCTAGTCAGTTGCTATTCAGACAACACCTTCTGACTATGAAACTGGCCTTTGCCACCCCTCATTCAGATGTGAAAATTAACAAGTGGGGAGAAAGGGGTCTGAGAAGCACATTGAGAATATCTGACTATTAAGAAAGTTGTGCAAAGCAAGAAAATATCTCTTTAAGGAAAAAAAATATTTCAGAAGGAAGAAATTTAGATGAGTATATAATTCAGTAACCAAACAAGTCTTGTCAAGTTTAAAAAGTATAATTTAGAAAATTAATGGTTAGAAATTCAGTGGGGCATGTTCATCAGTGAAATGCTGTAACATTCAAAACAGTATCTGCTGCTGGAGCCAGGCAGTGGCCTGTCATTACTGGTCTAGAAGGGCATATTGTCTTAGCTATATTAATTCTCTTAAAACAAAAATCATTTATTTTTCATTTTTGCTTTTATTGTCCCCATTGAAACTGAAGAGATGGTAAATGGAAAATAGGTGGATTAAATTAACTTTATCGCCTGACCTGTGGTGGCGCAGTGGATAAAGCATCGACCTGGAAATGCTGAGGTCGCTGGTTTGAAACCCTGGGCTTGCCTGGTCAAGGCACATATGGGAGTTGATGCTTCCTGCTCCTCCCCACTTCTCTCTCTCTGTCTCTCCTCTCTCTGTCTCTCCCTCTCCTCTCTAAAATGAATAATAAAAAAATAATAAAAAAATTTTTTTAAAAATTAACTTTATCTGGGAGAAAATATATTAGATATTTGATAGTTATAGTCATAATAAATAGCATATGTGACATGGGGAATTTTCTATGATCATTGGTGTAACTCATATTCTTTCAAGAGAGAGCTGGTTCTTGAAATACAAAATATGTACTGCTAATAAGCCATTTGGGAAATTCTTCTATAAGTATTCGCTGAGTTGACCGGAGTGACACTTATGGATTTGACTCTTATACTGTACAGGGTAGCATTGCCGAGTAAACCGCATTTTACCACACCATGGAAGTTTTCACGAACCTGTTTGCTCTTTGCCAGCTCATTCTATCGCCAAGGAGGCCAATGTGCAGATGGCAGCAGCTCCCTCAGCTCACAGATCCCAGGCTTATAGGCACACAGCATTCTGGAGGCAGTGTAGCACAGTTCTCTGCAGGCAGCACCTGCTGATGATACTGGGCAGACTGGCACAGACAGCTGTCTCTGGCCTGTGACCCTGGAAAGACAGGACATGGAAGGGCCATTACCAGGACATGGGTTCTCTACCACAGTAGCATCTATCACTACCAGAAGATGTCCAACCCACCCATTCTTGCTGAAGCAAGTGCCAACACACTATTTATTCCTACACACACCACTGGTGTCCCCCGGGGATATGTACTTAATTGTCTCATTTCCTACAGAGAATTTGAAGTTTTCCCTATAATAAAAAAGGAGAAATGGGGTTATGAGTTCTGGTTCAACTTTCGCCTCCAGTGGCGTCCACCACGCAGATCTGGAAATCAACCCCGTGTGCTCTCCGCTCGTTGGCTTTGCTCTTGCCGCACTGCCCAAGGTTGTATGCCAGCTCTGAGTTAACTCCATGTGGGTCAGACACCTGGGCCTTGAACCTGACTACCTGACAAGGTAACCTAGGAGTGAAATTCAGTGCCATGACCTGCAGCTTCTGCATGCGATTTGGGAGTGGAAAGGAGCTGTCACTCATGTGTGTAAGAAGTCCAATGAGTCATCCTTTTGTATGGTGCTCGTTGGGCCTCGTCTTGCTAAGCACCACTTAGAGATTTTGTTGATGGACCGCATTGCCTTCAGTTGAACCAGATGATGTGCTTAAGGATTACTTACCCAAGCAACATGGCCTTTCTTCACCGAGGCAACCGAACCTCTTACATTTCAACAACTTTCCCACTGCTGAAAAACAAGCCCTTCTGCGGGGCCAGTGTCTTAGAGCAGAGAGCCTCGCTGCTCTGCGGGCTCTGCCAAGACCATGGCGGGGATGAACAGGATCTGGGTGGCATCATTCCTGGCCTTGGCAGGGTCCCTGAGCCAATGTGATAATCCCAGTGGGCCAGTCCTGGGGTGGAGGCTGCCAGCAGATCGGACTCGGGAATCAACTTCTGACCTCCTGGCTTTTCTCCCCATTTCCCAAAATGATTTTGTTTAAAATGTAGTTGATCTGTCATAAATTATTCTTTAGTTAAGGGGTTTGGCTCCTGTGTGAATTAATGTGGTTTGAAAAGGAAAAGGAAAAAAAAAATCGGAACCTACTGGTTTCACCAAGACCGGATACATAACCAAGGAGGAGTGTAAACAGGCCAAGAGGACAGAGTGACGGGGCTGGGGAAGAATTTCCCTCGTCTGCTCTTTAGGCTGCGCGGCTCAATTATTGATAATATAATTTTTTAGAAGTATCTTTTTCTTTACCTGAATTTCTCTGGGAAGTGGGCTAAAGAGAATACACATTTTTGCAACAGTTAGCATCGTATTGTTCGGGTTTTCAAACCCATTTGGGGGATTCTTTGAGCTCTAGAGACGCATCTCTGACATAAGCGGGGCAACCCGGGCAGCACAGACGCGGGCCAGCGAGCAGAGCTTCCGGGGCTCTGGTTTCCTGCGGCCCACAGGGCTCACACCTGCCGGCTGCACCGGACAAAGTGATGTGACTCCGGGAGTCCCAGAGGAGAGCACTTAACCTGCGCCGCCGCTTGGTTGTGGAGAAAATGAACTGCTATTACATGCGAGCTAGCGGGCATTTCCCTGGGCCGTCACTGGTCGTTTAGTAGGAAAGCAAAAATGAACAAGACTGTCCAGTGCAGTTAAATGTTTTACATTCACCCCAGTCATTTCATCTCTCTCTTCCGGTGGAACAAAGTCTCTTTCACATAGAAATGCTCACTGTTTCAAAAGTCTCTTCCTCTGTAGGAAGAGAGTTTCTCTCCTTTCTGTAGCCCCTGGTGGTATGGCTCACGAGAAGCTAATGGACTTCTGACCTCTGTCTTGCCTGAGAGGCAGCAGCTTGACTTCTGTGTTCCTTCTCATACCTCTGATCCTTAGGGACGAAGCCCAGCACAGTGTGGTCAGGAAGCATGTGTCCAATTACTGCTCTTTCCCAGCTAGGTTTCCCGTTATTTTCCTCAGGAAAAAGAGGAATAAGATTTTCCTTTACTCCCTTCTTCTTTTGAGTCTAGTTCAGCCTTAAACAAGAGTCCCTGGGATATCATCTCTACACTACAGAACTGGATTAACTGCGCCTCCCGAGATCGCTCTCGAGATGCTAAGGGAGGAGACAAAGGACTTGAGCAAAGCTTCCCTTTCCACAAAGCCTGGTTTTTAAAGCCTAAAATCATCCTAAGAAGTAAAGTCTCCCTCTCTAGCCATGGAGTGGTATTTCTCATAGTTTGACCTCCAGGATGAGACACTGACATGAAATATACATTAAAGTAGAAAGTAAAGCCCCTCAATTTAATATTTGCTGAAGTATTCTCAATATTTAAACTCATGTGGCCAGGGCTGCCTCATCGCACACCTGCAGGGGGGTGAGACTGGCGCTCCTGGAGCTGTGCTATGTGTCGCTGTCATCTGTTCTTGCTTTAATACATGTATCCATCTGGGGTAGGGCTGCAGCTAAAAGGGGACAATGCCAGGGGGTACAAAATCTTTATAGAAGCATGTCAATCAAATGGTTAGCTAGGGTTTTCTAATATATTTTGTTCTGATAATGGAGGAATAATAAAAAAAAAAGGAGAATTTCATTCAAGTTAAGCAATAAGAAATAAACTAGTCAAATTATATTTCCCAAGATCTCTCCATGCCTTTCTTTCA
Source organism: Saccopteryx bilineata (assembly GCF_036850765.1). Classification (NCBI taxonomy): domain Eukaryota; kingdom Metazoa; phylum Chordata; class Mammalia; order Chiroptera; family Emballonuridae; genus Saccopteryx; species Saccopteryx bilineata. The sequence continues at coordinate 261,950,546 of NC_089490.1, read as the reverse complement.
CATGGCCGCAATTCGAGGTCTATGTTAAGGCCCTGACCAGACGGCTCGGTACATGAAGCGCTGTCCCAGCATGCCGAGGTCATGATTCTATCCCTGTCAGGGCAGTATGAGAAGAAACCAATGAGTGCATAACTAAATGGAACAGCTAAGTGGAACGAGTTGATGTTTCTCTCCCCCCCCCCCCCACTTCTCTCTCTCTCACACACATACTCAAATCAATAGAAATTTTTAAAAAATTGAAGTTAAGAGTAAAGAAATACATAACTGGCTATTTCTGATCGGAATGGATATATTTTAACTCACTTTCTACAGTATACTGTAGAAAACCCACACTGTAGATTTTCAAAAGCTTCATTATTTATTTATTTTTCTTTTACAGCCTCTCTTTTTTCTATTCCTGAAGCTTCTTCAGTCTTTCTGATTATTTTTCTTGTTCAGTTAATTTAATTATATTCTCTCTATTTTAAAATCATTATGGACATAAGCTTTATACTATTGTCAATGAGTATATAATTAGAAAGTTCACTTAATATATAGATTTTGTGTTCAATAAATGAATGAAAACATTAAACAAAGTCAGTTTAGTGGAGTAATTTGTAGTCATATCATATATAATCTTTAATTGGGGGGTTGGGAGTGACTTGTAGAAATGAGATGATGTAGAAAAATTCAAATGCCTACCTTATCTCTTTTTATTTCATGCATCAATGATTAATATATTTACATAGTGGCATATGTATAGTTCTCCTTGAACAAAAGTTGATATAGACTATATTTCTTTATAATGATTTATTGAATATTTAAATTACAATCATCAGGGAGATTTGAAATATCTGGAGCTCTGGATTGTTAATGTGAAAAAATATTAATGATATATGAGATGAAGGTTTCAAATTATATACATTTAGTTTTTAAGTAGTGCTGCCATTGCCCTCTGAAACTACATCAAAAGATATATTTCAAACCCCTTTGTCCAGCTCTTCTGTGTTATTACACAAAAGACTCTTAAATGGCTGTCAGTGAGTGACACCTACTTATTTTCCATCCATAAGATGTAAGAGAAAAAAGAGAGGCATAAACTAAACAATACAATATTGTTGGAATTTTCTTATAAACACATGCTTTGATTCCACATCTGTAGACTTGATACTAAGGGAGAAGATTCTCCTCCCTTTCCTCTCACCATTTTTCTAAAGCTGGTTTCAATTCAAGATGAAAAGAAAGTTCTAAAATTTTAAATTATTTTAATATCAAAGGGAGGCAATGAAAAATGCATTTTATCAAAATTATAGGCTTGTTTTCTTTTTAAATTAAGCTTAAAAAGCCAACCCCCAAATTTTAGCCAACTCTCAAATTTATCAGAAAGGATAGGAGCAATATTTATTTAGCCAAGGGATTGATAATTAAGTGTTGTGTTCACCTGACATTATTAATATTCTATTAATATGTAATGTTAATATACAAAAGAATATTATAAACTAAAATGGGAAAATGTGTTCCTAAAAAATCTTAAAAATAAACAGCAACCTTTTAAATTTAGTTCAAAATATTTGAAGATGAGTTAAGACATAATAAGGAAGAAAAAGGACTATATAATAGAAACATATTTCTAAAATATTTGTCCAATATTTCTCCAAATATTTTCTATCTTCTTATCTATCTTTCAATTTGGCAATAGGCTAAGCATATTATTTTCTAGATACTTTTTTGGATTGAAAATTTCAAAGACCTAAGACATAAGGGAAACAGGTGGCATGGATATGAAGAGAGTGGAACTCTTTTGGAAAATAGAAAAGATTTCCTTGGGCTAAGGAGGACAGAGGTGCCCTGGACCCTGCTCCTGGATAGTCACATGAAGATAATGAAACACCAGATGGACTTAGGAGACACTTGAGGAGAGCTTGAAATTCATTATGGCAACATCCTGGTTCTGATAAGATCCTAGACTGCTACTTCTGCACAGATGCGCCAGAATGGTCCCCATGTCCTAGGGTAAAGATTCTTTGGAGGAGGTGGAGACTCACCCTTAAAAAGCCAAGCACGGAGCAGAGGACTGTCTAAAGTACTGCAGAGATCAAATGGAGTATCAAACATGATAATGAATAAATCAATACATATTCATGTAGATAGAACCAGAAGACTGTCTCTTCCTACATCATGCCTTCCAACTTGTTTTGCACCTAGAACTTAACACTAAAGAGAGAGGGGAGAGAGCACAGTATACTACAGTATACTGATGGAAATTAGCTTCTGTCATCTGACGTAATGGGAGTTCAAAATAGAAATTCAATTGAGTTATAGACTATAAAGTTATAATATCTTATTTACCTAAGGGTGTGGATTGAAATTTAAAGTGGATTGAAATTTGAATATATTTGAAAAAAAAATAGAGGAGGATGTGTATGATTATCATAATATGAGTTGACTTTTACCACTTTTTTACCTTTCACTGAAGCCAGTGAAGGAAGTTTCCTCTTTCTCTAATGAGAACATAATTTTCTTTGATGGCTGTTTTAAAGATAATATCAGTAGAATGGTAAGAATTAAAAAGAGCTTCTAAGGCTCTGTCTCTCTGTGCTGCTGTGAGATATTTGCTGCAGGAAGTTTTTCTTTAATGAGGCATCCACATTTTTTCTTCTCTTTCACTTCCTTTGTTCTGTTTGCTTATGTATTAAGGCTGTCCTCTGTTTCGCTGCCCAGAAACTAGTAATATTTTATTATACTGTATATCTTTGTTATGGTATAGATTAATACTTTAACATTTTTACTTTAATTTACCTGCTTCTCCAATCTTAATTTTCTTTTTATCTTTTAATTTGTTTCATTCTCATTACCTTAAAACTTCATTGTCATTTAACTTTTTTTACTTGAAAATTTCCTTTTTTAAATTGGTCTTTACTTGTTACTGTTCTTTTGTAACTCTTTACTCCTTTCTGGTTTTGTGTTTTGAATATATTGTTATTCAAATATCAACAAGGAAGTGTGACCTACCGTATTTCCCCATGTATAAGATGCACTTTTTTTTGAAAAATTTGGGGTCTAAAAACTGGGTATGTCTCATAAAGTGGTTGCAGATTTCTTTTTTTACTTTCATTTTCTGCTTTTTTGTGTTTGTGCTCATTGTTGAAGACAGTGATTTGTCATCAGACACAGAAGAGGACAAGCTAATGGATGGGAGTTTTGACAGTGATGAGGAGTTGCCTGAATTTTATGATGAATAAAACTTGAGTTCAATAACTTTATGTAATACCTTTTTTTTTCCTATTTCCGGCCCCCAAATTAAGGTGCATCTTATACATGGTGTTGGGCCAATGAGTTTATAAAATTTGTATTTGTTGAGTTTGCTCACTTTTATTGTTAAAAAATGGCACTGGGCAGCCACATGTGTACTTGTCTTCAGAACAGGGTAGTCGATTGCATTCCTGCTTGGGAGGGGCCATTGTTTTGCTGATGTTTGCTGGGGTAGGGATTTTGATTGCACAGCCTGTTTTGTAGAGAAGGAAGTAAAGAGGCAGAAAGAAGCCATGTTTTGCAGAGAGCAAAGAGAATGCAAAGTGCTGGAGAAGAATCCAATTTTTGCAGAGAGAAAGAAGGTGGGCAGATGGGAAACCAGAGCTGAGGGGCTTTGGGAGCCCTACTGTGGCTTTTGGGGGCCTTGGATTCTAGGAGGAACCAGAGGATATTCTCTGAGTTGTGGAACCAGAGAATGCATCAGGGCTTTGTGAGCCCTGAATGCCCTGTGTGTTTGATCGTTGGCTGGTGAGAGACTTTAATAAATGAAAAGGCCCACCATTTTCTGGCTCCACCGTTTCTCTGCTGTCTGCCTGAATTCAATGGGAACCTGCATGTAAATGGCCATGATGATGCCGGCCTATGGCCATACACATAGGAACGTCTTATACATGGGGAAATACAGTATTTGCTAACAAACAAGAAGCAGGATTGAAAGCATGGTAACAGTGGAGAGAACCTACACTGAACAGAGAAGGCTGGAAGGTTAAAGTAGAAGGGAGATGATATTATTATCTGGCCTACTACATGCTTGCTGATATTGGCATAACATTTTTTCAGGTTCAAATCATTTTAGCTTTGGCTTGTGATTTAGAATTTTGAAAGTAACTGGTTTTGTGTTCAAAAACTGGAGAGACCCTCAAATTGATTTTTGAGAAAAATATTAGACGTGTTTATGAGTTGACCTTCAATTCACTTCCATTCTACCACAGGGAACACTGTATACTTGTTGGGCTCCTCAACAAAAGAGTAGCAGTGCTAGGTGAAGAATATACATCTTTCTTATAACCTCTTTAATGAGCAATTTGAAACTTTATACCAAAATTCAAAATATGCACAGAACAATTCCACATTGAAGAGTGTAAAAATAAATATGGTATGGATGAAAAGAGAGCCATAAGCCAAACTTGACAAGTTCAGGGAAAGCCGGCACAGTGACCTTATAGACTCAGGGACCTAAAGTAAACACACAGAATGGTCTGAAATTAAAACTACCTAACTAAAGACAGTTCATGGTGGGTAGTCACGTCCTAGGGAGTTATTTTTCTCTAACAAAGGTCAATGTTTACCCTAATCAAGACTGTCTATCGTCTTTTGCATCTACAATAATGTACCTAATAACATGTAGGTAATCTTCTTTTCCTGCTCCCCTGGGGACAGGCATCAACCCCTTGGTTCCACAGCAGGAACCAAGAAGACCCTCTTGTTATTATCATGTTAATTAACTATTAACTATCTTATTCCTGTCTAGATAAAAGAAGTTTCAGTATATACATTTTTACTTTTTATCCAATCCCAGAGACTATCCCCATCCCCGTTCTGCTTTTCCTCGCCTCCCTAATCTATCACCAGTTAATCATGTCACCCCTTCCGTCTACCCCTTTGATTCTGATGTATAAAATAAGTGGTGAAACTGCCATTTTCTGAAGCACTTTCTCAATTCATTGACACTTTGCTTCCCAGCAATTGTTGATAGTTTGGCTCAAATTAAACTCATAAAAATTCTTACAGGTTTGGAAGTTTCTTACATTGACAGTAGAAACGCAAAAGTACTCAAGAATGTAATTAAACACTGTAAGGCATATCAATAAATTGAAAAAAGAAAATTAAAATGCTCATTTGATAGGAATTTCATTTTCTTTAAGTATATATTATCTATATATTAAAAAAGAATTGTTGTAAGATACCAAAAAGCTGAAAATTGATATTGATATTCTGGTAGGAAAGGTCAGACTTTTCTATCAGGCTTTCCTGTCCCGTCTCTCCTTTAGGTCATTCGGTTTTAAATCTAAAATAAAGGTTAACAGAGAAACTTTTTCTCTTTCAATAGGAAGCAAAATTTACATACCACCTTGCATTGATTATAGTTCCTCCCCCTCCCTGGAGTCTTGAGGGTAAAATACCTCTAGGCTAGTGAGGGAAGATGAAAGATTTGTAAACATCTTTGATTATGTTACCTTGAAAGTCTTAATGTTTCTGTGTATCCCCTAAACAAATATTGTCAGCCCATGCCATGATGTCATGCTCTCCCCTGCCCGTGTGTAATCAAGGGTATATAAGCAGCCCCTGACCTATTTTTGGGGCTCGCACATTATTTGGGTCTGTTGCCCTGTGTCAGCCATATGCGGCCGGCATATTTAATAAATCTCCTCCTCTAATAAAACTTTTCAAAACTTATTTGGACTACGTGCCTCTACGAAAACCCGCAGAATTGTGAATTGGGTACTTCACAACAGAATAAGTTGGTCATCTCGTTCTAGCAACATAAGAGATCGAGCTTCTGAGGGTCTGTTGGGCAAACAAGTTTGTAACAAGTGTTTTTTAGGTTTGCTCGCTTATATTGGGACAGCTCCATGTGTATATGGCCTGTGAAAGGCTGCATGTGCTTGCCCTCAGAGCAGCAGATTGAAAATTGCAGATTGCCTTCCTGCTTGGGAGAGGCTATTGTTTGCTGGAGAAGGGTTTTCCTCCCCCAGCTTGTTTTGGCTGCAGAGTGTAGAGAGAGCGAGAGAGAAAGAGAGATAGTACTGAGGGGCTTGGAAGCCCTGAGATTTTGCCCTGCCTGTTTGGCTGGGGAGTGCTGAGGCTGGTGAGGGCCTGTGAGTCTGGGTTGTGAGTACAAAGGGGGTTGGGGCTTTGGGGAACCCCGAGTGAGAGGAAAGCAGTCTTCCTTGTCTGTTTGCTCATCTGCCATTATGAGACTTTATTAAGCGAAATGGCCCACCATTTTCTATCTCTATAGTTCCTTTACTATCTGCCCGAATCCAATGGGAACCTGCATGACCACTGGCCTTACAGGGTCCGTGGTCATTACAAATAGAAAAATTCAGGATAAAACGTATATTTTGTGGATGTAAACAGGCCCTATACTAATCCTGGTAAGATCAGAGTAAGCCTGCATGGTCTCTGCCTTACAAACTCAGAGACCTGTAGTCACCTCATAGGAGGTTCTGATCAGGCTCTAGGCTAGTTTCTTCCTTGACAAAGATCAATCCTTACCTTCACTGAAGCTGTCTATTGTCTTGCATGAAAGATTACACACCTTTGGAATGTCATATAATCCCCATTTTCCAGATCCGCGAGGGCACAATCTTCCACTGAACAGAGATGAGAGAACCTCTCATTGTACTCTTGTTCCCAACATACCATCAGTATGTGTTATAAATGTTCATTGTTAACTATCCTGTACCCACCATATAAAAGAAGTATGTGTCTATCTATTTTACTTTTTATCCAATTTTGGAGATTCACCCCCCCCTTTGATTTCTCCCACCTCCATAATCTACTACCCATGAATTTCATGTAACCCTCCTTATAGTGCAAGATATAAGACCAAATAGTTGAGAATAACAATCAAATAACATATTTAGAAACTGGAGCTGTACCCTTGGAACTTATTTCTGTAAAGATTGCCTGAAAGATTAGGTTTCTTTTGTTTTATTTTAAGGAGGAAAAAGAATGTAATAAAGATTTAGCAAGAACTTCTTGGTAAGGAAAGTATAATATCTAACAACTGCAAGTATTGTTATTATGGATAAGCCTTTTAAAGGTAATTTTAAACAGTTAAAGATAGGTAAGGATTTGGGGGAAACAATAAAAATGATATAATTTTTACAGTTTTGGAATCTTTCCACAAAGATAGAAAAGCAACTAGAGTGTCACTTTGGGAAAAAAGAGGACACTACAATAAAATTAGTGTATAAGATATTACTAAAATCACAGATTAGAGTAGCTAAAGACAAATCATAACATTGTGTAGTCTAAGAGTAGACAAGCATAAAGAAGCAAAGTATTTAAAAATAATCAACAGGTACCTTATTGGAAAATATTATTTGCCAATATGAGAATAGCAGCTGGAACTGGAACATGTTTTTACACACACCAATTTGAAGACAAGTGCAAGGGATATGGTAAGGTCTGAAAGAGCCAGAGCAGCTCCATTAACTTTAAAAACTAAACACAAACCTATGAGAAATTGACAAAAATGAAACATTAATTAAGCAAAACAGTGACAATAGGAGCATAAAGAGAAGGTTTATATAAAAGTGGGGGAAGGGAACACAGGAAATTCTCCAAAAGTAAGATGCTATATCTTTTAACCTTCATTAAAGCTACAAGTTAGAGTTCTTGATAAGTGATGCTAAAAAAGTTATTATGACCCATCCATCTCTCCTATAGGTTAAGAAAACCACAAATTGGTTTACATGTAAAGTGGGGTTTATTCTAGTAATGCAAGGATGGTTTAATATTAGAAAAATACATTAAAAACCCATCATACCAATAGTGCTACATTTCAAAATCATATGATTTCCAAGGATGCAGAAAAGGCCTAGGAAAAAATACAACTAATGAAATTCATAATGCTTAATAAAATGGAACTGATGACTTAGTTCACTTAACTTAGTACTCTCAAGATCCATTCATGTGTTCTCAAATGGCAATATTTTATTATTTTTAATGGTTAAGTAGTATTCCATTGCATATATGAACTACATCTCTTTATACACACATCTGTCAAAGGACCAGGTCTTGCTTTTGGAAAGCTTCAGTGAACATAGGTGTACATATATCTTTACTAATAAGTGTTTTCAAATTTTGGGGTAGATACCCAGAAGAGAGATTGCTGGGTCATATAGTAGTAGTTCTATGCTTAATTTTTGAGGAACACCTATACAGTTTTTCATAGAGGCTGCACCAATTTACATTCCTACCAACAGTGTATGAGAGTTCCCTTTTCTCTAACACCTGTTATTTCTTTTTGTATTAATAATAGCCATTCTAACATGAGTGAGGTAATATCTTTTTGTGGTTTTGATTTGCATTTTTCTCATAGCTAGTGAACTTGTGTGTCTTTTCATATACCTGTTGGTCATCTGTATATCTTGTTCAGGTCCTCTGCTCATTTTTAAATTGGATTGTTTGTTTTATTGTTTTTGAGTTGTGTGAGTTCTTTATATCATTTTGGATATCAGCCCCTTATTGGAGGTTTGTTTTCAAATAACTTCTCCCATTCAGTTGGTTGCCTGTTTTGTTGATGGTTTCTTTTGCTGTGCAGAACTTTTTAGTTTGATATAGTCCATTCATTCATTTTTGCTTTTGCAACCATATAATTTCGCTCATATGTGGGATATAAAACAGAAAGCAACAAATGAACAAAACAAACTCAGTCACAGACAGCTGTATGCGGTTATCAGAGGGAAAGAGAAGTGGGGAGAGAATGGAGAAGGGAGACAAATATATGGTGATGGAAGACTAGATTTTGGGTGGTGAGCACAGTATACCTATGTTCAGATGATGTACTGTAGATTTGTGCACCTGAAACTTTTATAATTTTATTAACCCTTGAGTAGTACAAACATTCATGTATGTCCTTGTGCCTCTTGACTATCTAGAGTAAAATTTTTTTATTTTAAAAACGTATAAAGCAATATTAAATAAAGGCAAATGTATGTTCTTCTTGTTTGCATAAGTTGGTTGTCAAACAAACATGATTTTAAGTTAATAAAACTGTAACTGTAACTAATTTCATTTTTTGAAAAAAAACCTCACTCCTTGGGGTCAGCAAGTATAAAAAAAACTCACAAAGGGTTGACCAGTGTTACTCCAATGAATTTAGTTTTCTAAAAACCACTTATACATTCACAGTATAATGTTCCTGGATAAATAAATGACCTGTGGGAGATGTCCATCATTTTTTATGTTAAACTTGATATATTATATACAAAAAACTGTTCAATTATATTGTAACAAATCTCATATGGAATTTATCTTTTTTTATTTTATTTTAATTTTATTTAGACAATTAATTTTAATGGGATGACATTGATCAGTTAAAGTACATAGATTCAGACAAAACATCTCCAGATCATTTTGACATTTGATTATGTTGTATACCCATCACCCAAAGTCAGATTGCCCTCTGTCTCCTTTTATTTGGTTTTCTTTATGTCCCTCCCCTCCCCCTATCCCCTCTCTCTCCTCCCTTCCCCTCTCCCTGGTAACCACTGCACTCTTATCTCTGTCCATGAGTCTCAATTTTGTGTCCCACTTATGTATGGGATCATACAGTTCTTAGTTTTTTTTATTTACTTACTTCACTCAGTATAATGTTATCAAGGTCCATCCATGTTGTCGTAAATGATCCTATGTCATCATTTCTTATGGCTGAGTAGTATTCCATAGTGTATATGTACCACATCTTCTTTATCCAATCATCTATTGAAGGGCTTTTTGGTTGTTTCCATGTCTTGGCCACTCTGAACAATGCTGAGATGAACATGGGGCTGCATGTGTCTTTACATACCAATGTTTTGAGTTTTGGGGGTATATACCCAGTAGAAGGATTGCTGGGTCATATGGTAGTTATATTCTTAATGTTTTGAGGAACCACCATACTTTCTTCCATAATCATTGTACTACTGTACATTCCTCATCAATAAGATGAGGATTTCTTATTCTCCACAGCCTCTCCAACACTTGTTATTACCTGTGTTGTTGATAATAGCCAATCTAACAGGTGTAAGGTGGTATCTATTGTAGTTTTGGTTTGCATTTCTTGAATAGCTAGTGAAGATGAGCATCTTTTCATATATCTATTGGCCATTTGTATTTCTTCCTGGGAAAAGTATCTGTTCATGTCCTCTTCCCATTTTTTTATTGGATTATTTGCTTGTTTATTGTTGAATTTTGTGAGTTCTTAGTATATTTTGGATATTAGGCCCTTATCTGAGCTGTTGTTTGAAAATATTATCTCCCATTTAATTGGCTGTCTGTTTGTTTTGTTGTCAGTTTCTTTTACTGTGCAAAAGCTTCTTGGTCTGATGTAGTCCCATTCATTTATCTTTGCCTTCACTTCCTTTGCCTTTGGAGTCAATTTCATAAAATGTTCTTTATGGCCAAGGTCCATGGGTTTAGTAATTATATTTTCTTCTATGTAATTTATTGTTTCAGATCTTATATTTAGGTCTTTGATCCATTTTAAATTAACTTTGGTACAAGGGTACAAACTGTAGTTGAGTTTCATTCTTTTGCATGTGGCTCTTCAGTTTTCTTGGCACCATTTATTGAAGAGGCTTTCTTTTCTCCATTATGTGTTTTTGGCTCCTTTATCAAAGATGATTTGACCATGTATATGTGTTTTTATTTCTGGGCTCTCTATTCTGTTCCATTGGTCTGAGTGTATTTTTCTGCCAATACTATGCTGTTTTGATTATCGTGGTTCTAAAATATAATTTAAGTCAGGTATTGTAATGCCCCCAACTTTGTTCTTTTTCCTTAGGATTACATTAGCTATTTGGGGTTTTTTATAGTTCCATATAAACCTGATGATTTTTTGTTCCATTTCTTTAAAAAATGACATTGGAATTTTGATGGGAATTGCATTAAATTTGTATATTGCTTTGGGTAATATGGTCATTTTAATTATATTTATTCCTCTTATCCAAGAACAAGAAATATTTTTCCATTTCATTGTGTCTTTTTCAATTTCCCTTAACAACACTTTGTAGTTTTTATTATATAAATTCTTCACATTCTTTGTTATGTTTATTCCTAAGTATTTTTTGTTGTTGTTGCAACTGTGAAAGGGATTATTTTTTTTTAGTTCATTTTCTGAATTTTCATTGTTGGCATATAGAAAGGCAATAGACTTCTGTATATTAATTTTGTATCCTGAGGCCTTACTGTATTGGTTTATTATTTCTAATAGTTTTTTGTGGAGTTTTCGATGTACAGAATTATATCATCAGCAAAAAGTGAAACCTTTATTTCTTCTTTCCCAATATCAATGCCTTTTATTTCTTTCTATTGTCTGATTGCTCTGGCTAGAACTTCCAGCAATACACTGAATAAGAGTGGAGAGAGTAGACAATCTTGTCTTGTTCCTGATTTTAGAAAAAAAGTTTTTAGTTTTTTGCCATTTAATATTATGTTAGCAGATGGTTTGTCATAAATAGCCTTTATTATGTTGAGATATTTTCTTCTATACACATTTGTTGAGTGTTTTAAACATAAAATGATGATGTATTTTATCAAATGCCTTTTCTGAATCTATTGATAGAATCACATGGTTTTTGTTCTTTGTTTTGTTGATATGATGTATTATGTTAACTGTTATATGTATGTTGAACCATCCTTGTGATTCCGGGATGAATCCCACTTGATCATGATGAATTATTTTTTTAATGTGTTGTTGTATTCGATTTGCTAGTATTTTGTTTAGGAATTTAGCATCTGTATTCATTAGAAATATTAGTCTGTAGTTTTCTTTTTATGTGTTGTCCTTGCCAGGTTTTGGTATGAGGGTTATGTTGGCCTCATAAAATGTATTCGGAAGTTTTGCTTCTTCTTCAATTTTTTGGAAGACTTTAAGTAGAATAGGAACCAAATCTTTGAATGTTTGATAGAATTCACTAGTATAACCGTCTGGCCTTGGACTTTCATTTTTTGGAGGTTTTTAAAAGTTGTTTCAATTTCCTCCCTGCTTATGGGTCTGTTTAGGCTATCTACTTCTTCGTGACTCAGTCTAGGAAGATTGTATTGTTCTAGGGATTTATCCATTTCTTCTGTATTGTTAAATTTGGTGGCATATAGTTTTTCATAGTATTCTACAATAATTCTTTGTATATCTTTGTGAGTCTGGCCAAGGTTTTGTCAATATTGTTGATCTAATCAAAGAACCAGCTCCTTGTTTTATCAATTTTTTCTAGTTTTTCTGTTCTCTATTTCATTTATTTCTGCTCTGATTTTTATTATTTCCTTTCTTCTGCTTGTTTTGGATTGCCTTTGTTCTTCATTTTCTAGTTTCTTAAGATGTGATGTTAAGTCATATACTTGGGATCTCTCTTGTTTGTTCATATAAGCCTGTAGAGATATGAACTTCCCTCTTATTACTGCTTTTGCTGCATCCCAGAGATTCTAATATGACATATTGTCATTTTTCTTTGTCTGTATGTATCTTTTGATCTCTGCTTTTATTTCTTCTTTGAGCCACTCATTTTTTAGAAGTATGTTGTTTAATTTCCACATTTTTGTGGATCTGTTTACTTCTTTTGTGCAGTTGAATTCTAGTTTCAAAGCTTTGTGGTCAGAGAATATGCTTGCTATAATTTCAATCTTTCTGAATTTGTTGATGTTAGTTTTGTAGTCCAATATATTGTCAATTCTTGAGAATGTTCCATGTACACTGGAGAAAAATGTATACTCTGGAGTTTTGGGATGAAATGTCCTGTAGATGTCTATTATATCCAATTGTTTAGTGTTTTGTTTAAGGCCAATATATCTTTATTGATTTTCTGTTTGGATGAACTATCTAGAGCCATCAGTGGTATATTGAGGTCTCCAAGTATGATTGTATTTATGTTGGTGTTTATTTTTAGATCTGTTAGTAGATGTCTTATATACTTGGTGCTCCTTGGTTTGGTGCATATATATTAAGAAGTGTTATGTCTTCTTGATTCAATGTCCCCTTTATCATTATGAAATGACCATCTTTGTCTCTGATTACCTTTGCTGTCTTGTAATCAGCATTGTTAGATATGGCTACACCTGCCTTTCTTTGGATATTATTTTCTTGGAGAATTGTTTTCCAATCTTTCACTTTGAATTTGTTTTTATCCTTGTAGCTTAGATGTGTTTCTTGATGTCAGCATACAGTTGGATTTTCTTTTTTGATCCACTCTGCTACTCTGTGTCTTTTTTTATTGGTGAGTTCAATCCATTTACATTTAGTGTAATTATTGACATTTGAGAGTTTCCTACTGCCATTTTATATATTGCTTTCTGGTAGCTCTGTATCTTGTTTGGTTCTTCTTTTTTATTTTTCTGTTATTTGTTTCTGTTTGGTTATATTCCATACTTCTTTCTTCTCTTCTTTTTTGAATCTATGTGTTTCTATAGTGGTTTTTTCAAGGATTGTTACCAATAGGTAATAAAAAGGATATATATCTTATTCATTGTAGTATGTTAGCTCCTGAATGCTTCTGCACTCCATCCTCCTTTGCTACTGTTAATCTTTGTCCTCTCCCCTTCTTTGTTTTTGTTGTCACAGATTAATCTTGTTTTTATTGTGATCTTGTTGGAGCTTTTACTTGTGATTTTGTTTTGTTTTGTTCTTTGTATCTGGTCAGATAACCCCTTTAGTATTTCCTAAAGTGAGGGTTTTCTGGTGATAAATTCCCTCATCTTTTCTATACATGTGAATTTTTTATTTTCCCTTTGTATTTGAAGAATAGCTTTGATAGATATAGTATTCTTGGTTGGAAGCTCCTCTCTTTCAGTACTTTAAATATTGGGGTCTGCTCTCTTCTGGCTTGTAGAGTTTCTGCTGAAATTTCTGATGATAGCCTAATGGGCCTTCCTTTATATGTTGTATTCTTTTTTTTTCTGACTGCCTTGAGGATTTTTTCTTTGTCATTGGTTTGTGATAATTTCATTATGATGTGCCTTGGAGTAGGTCTGTTTGGGTTAAGGCAGGGATCCCCAAACTATGGCCCATGGGCTGCATGAGGCCCCCTGAGGCCATTTATCTGGCCCTGCCGCACTTCCGGAAGGGGCACCTCTTTCATTAGTGGTCAGTGAGAGGAGTACAGAATGCATCCACATCCTGTGCTCCTGGATTACTGTATGTGGTGGCGCCACAAAGTGTGGCATTGCTCACCTGCAGTACTACTTCTGTTTTGTTATTTTACTTTAAAATAAGATATGTGCAGTGTGCATAGGGATTTGTTCATAGTTGTGTTTTTTTTTTTATAGTCTGGCCCTCCAACGATCTGAGGGACAGTGAACTGGCTCCCTGTGTAAAAAGTTTGGGGACCCCTGGGTTAAGGTAACTCAGTGTTCTGTTTGCTTCTTGGATTCAAGGCTCTAATTCTTTCCACAGATTTGGGAAGTTCTCATCAATTATTTGTTTGCATATGTTCTCCATTCCATTTTCTCTCTCTTCTCCTTCTGATCTACCCATTATTCTTATGTTGCTTTTTCTGGTGGAGTCAGACAATTCTTGTAGGGCTTTCTCGTTTTTTTTTAAATTTGTGAGTCTCTCTCCCCTTCTCTTTGTAGTATCTCTAGTTGCTTGTCTTCTATGTCACTAATTCTCCCCGTTCTCTGTCCTGTTCTATTAGGTAACCTTGATACTTTATTTTTCAGTTCATGTATTGAGTTTTTCATCTCTGTTTGCTTCCTTTTTATAGTTTCAATTTCCTTGGTTAAATATTCTTTCTGTTCATTGAATTATTTTTTGAGCTCTTTAAATTGTCTTTCTGTGCTTTCTTGTATTTCCCTGAGTATTTTTAGAAGTTCAAGTTTTAATTCTCTGTCACTTAACTCCAAGGTTTCCAATCCATTTAAATATTTTTCTAGGTATTTTTCATCATCTATCTGAGGTACATCTCTGCCTTTTGTATTCATGATATTTGATTTCTTTTTCCTTAATGGCATTTGAGAGTGGTATTGTTAATAACACTAATAAGAAATAATAAAATAAAATAGAAATTGAAACAATAAGGTGAAAAAATGAAAATTCTATAATGATAAGTGGAACAAGAATACAGAGAACAAGGAGCAGAAACTGAGGAAAGATGACAAAAGAGATAAAAAATGAAGTAAAAAACACACAAGATGCCACAAAGAAAAATATGAATCCAAAATATAATAATTTGTTAAGTGATGATAAAATGAGAGAAAAAGAAAAAAAATAAGGAAAGGTTTTTAAAATGAAACCTTCATAAAAAAAACAAGAATAAAAAATGTAACAACTATGGATAATAAAGTTCAAAAGGAAAAAGAAAAATAGAAAAGAAAGTAAAATGACCAAAATGGAAAGAAAAAGAAAAGAAAAAAAGTTATAAAAATGTAATTTTTCCTAGTTTTGAGAGGTACCTTCTTCCTTTTTTTCGGCAGGTGGTACTGTACTACGGTTTTTGCCCTGTGGGGCTCTTGAGCAGAGGTTTGCTGTTGTATCGCTTGAAGGCTGTGACAATGGGAGACTCAGTATTTCAGGTGCCTATCCCCATGTCTCTCCCACCTGAGCTAGCAGCCTGGGGCTTAGCTGTGAGGTTTGCCCCAGCCACTGTCTGCAGAGCAAGAGGCTTTAAAACAGGGGTTGGGAACCTATGGCTGGTGAGCCAGATGTGGCTCTTTTGATGTCTGCATCTGTCTCGCAGACAAATCTTTAATAAAAAAAATAATGTTAAAAATATAAAACATTCTCATGTATTACAATCCATTCATTTCCTACCACTCATGTTCATGGTTGCGGGTGGCTGGAGCCAATCACAGCTGCCCTCTGATACAACACCAAATTTTTATTGGATAATGCGTAATGTACACGGGTCGTATGGCTCTCACAGAATTACATTTTAAAATATGTGGCATTCATGGCTCTCTCAGCCAAAAAGGTTTCTGACACCTGGTCTAAGAGCAGCCAGGTTCTTCCTCCAGTACCGCTCAAAGCACAGTTCTGAGTAAGGCTGTACCGACCAGAACCGCCAGTGAGAGTAGGTAGGGCTGGGAGCCGATTTCTGACCTAGTACCTTTCTAAGGGTCCATGGACTGGCTTAGCACATCTAAGCGTGCTGTTGGCTGGAAGCCGATTGCAGATCAAACACCCTTCTAAGGGCCCCCGGGGCATGTCTAGTATGCCTCAGTGCCCCGCAGGTCTAATCTTCACAGGTTTCTCCTTTGTGCACTGTTTGGTAGCCCAGAGCAAGCCACATGCTTGCTCAAGCCTAACGCCACGCACAGTGCACAGGAAGTCTTGCACCCGCCCGCCTAGGTGGACAGCGCCTGTGATCTCAGTCAGAGCTGGGAATGCAGGCCTGCAGAGGCGCCCCACACAGACAGTCTCAGGCCCAGGGATCCCGGTGTTTGCTCACGTCTGTGCTGGTGGCAGAGCTGAGACTGCACAAAAATGCTGGCAACAGCCCACACACATGTTTATCTCCAATAATCTCAGGCCAAGCCCTGAGCCTGCAAGCTCGCGCACCTACGCCAATGGTGCCAGGTAGAGCCACTCGCACACCGCCTGGGATCGCGGAGCCGGGAGCGCGCAAAGCTGCTGCCGCTGTAGCAGGTTCCAGCAGGCACCCTGTACTAGAAACCTTTGTCGGAGCCTGCCACCTGCGCTCGCTCAGTGTCCACAATCCTAGGAAGAGCTAATGTGTTCTTCCTTCTACTTGAGCATCCAACCTAACCCAGCTTCCTCCCTCTGCCTCTGACCCTTCGCTTTGCTCAGCTTCAGATGAAAATGCTCCTTCCTCAGATCAATGAGGAAAGTGGAATACTCCGTTCTCAGTCTTATTTCCTTCAGAGTGGATTATATATTCAGCCACCTTTTCGCCCAGTCATACCTTTGTCTGGTGTGTGTATATTTCAGGTGCTCCTGAGATTTTTTTCTCTGTCTTTAGTTGTTGAATTTGTTGAAATTTCAAGGGGAGATATTGGTAACACCCCTCACAGTGCCATTTCTCTGATGTCTCTTATCTTTTATTTTTAACCATATGACATAAAACTATATTGTTAGAAATATTTAACACATATAAATATTTAAAATATAGTAACCTAACAATGCTATTTATAAGTCACTAGGAAAAAATAACTAAGTCTATTAAATAAATAAATAAAATATAATTAATTGATACTCTTTTTTTTTTTGTATTTTTCTGAAGCTGGAAACGGGGAGAGACTGTCAGACAGACTCCCGCATACGCCCGACCGGGATCCACCCGGCACGCCCACCAGGGGCCACGCTCTGCCCACCAGGGGGCAATGCTCTGCCCCTCTGGGGCATCGCTCTGTTGCGACCAGAGCCACTCTAGCGCCTGGGGCAGAGGCCAAGGAGCCATCCCCAGCGCCTGGGCCATCTTTGCTCCAATGGAGCCTCAGCTGCGGGAGGGGAAGAGAGAGACAGAGAGGAAGGAGGGGGGGGTGGAGAAGCAGATGGGCGCCTCTCCTGTGTGCCCTGGCCGGGAATCGAACCCGGGACTTCTGCACGCCAGGCTGACGCTCTACCACTGAGCCAACCGGCCAGGGCCCTGATACTCCTTAATAAGGATAAAATATATCTATAACATAACCCTACTTTATGATCTGGGAATTTTACACTAATGAAACTGTCACACATTGGCTTCAAAATGTTTATAACAGCATTGTTTATAATAGCAAAGAGCTGGAAAGAAGGTAAATAATTATCAAGAGGTACTATGATGTATTCATTCAATAGGCTACTGTACAATAGTTAGTAAGAATTAGTAGTGCTAAATAGATTGGCTGCACACCTCTCTGCTAATCTCTATCTTTGTGACCTTGCCAAATCTGCTTAATATCCCCAGGCTGTTAGTGTTCCTGTCTGTAAAATGGAGATAACAGTAACTGCCCTGCAGTGTTGCAGTCAGGATTAGAGTTAATGTGCATGTAGAGCTCTTTGCACAGTGTGAAACATGGAAGGCACCCAGGTGATGATTATCTCAGAAGTGCACCAGCGCTGCCAAGTTTACTTAACTAGGTTATAGCAAGTGAAATTAATAGAGCCTTAGTAATAAGGTAAGAGTTACCAGATCCTTTTCATTATGTTGCTTTAGCTGAGGCCCATAACTCTTATTGCTTGAATTACCACAATAACCTCCTATCTGATCTTCCTGATTCCAGTCTGTTTCTTTTTATCAAGGGATTTTCAAACCATAGGTCATATCCCATTAGAGGGTTGTGAAATAAATTTAGTGGGCCAAGCTCAGAATTTTAAACAGTGGAACAGAATAGAAAGCTTCAGTGTATCACATTTAGTACAACATTATGTTGCTTTGTGAAACAATTCTTTATTTCTACTTCCATGTTGAAGTGTACCAGGTTGCTATGTGAAACTATTCTGTTGTCCTATTTCTGTGTTTAAGTGCCCTACATTGCTATGTCAGAGCATTTACCGTCAGTGACAAAATTTGATGTATCTCTGCTTATGGTTCATTCTCTGTAAGTTAGCCAGAGCCATCTGCTATGGTGCATTTCTGGTTATGTCACTTTCCAATTTATTCTTTAATGGATTTCAATAGCTTTCATAAAAAAAGCTTCAGTTTCTAACACCCAAGGCCCTCCAAGATTCCATCTTTAGACATTTTTCAACCTGCTTCATCTCCACAGCCTCTAGATGACCTCAGCTGACACCGTAGTGATCTGTTTGTAGCTCCTTGTACAAGTTCTACTCTTGGCCTTTACAGCTTGGAACATGCAGGCCCTTCCCTTCATTGCCCCTCTTCTCCTTCTGTGACTAATAGCTCCTGTTTATGCTTTAAAATTCAGCTTATGCCAGTTCTTTTAGGAAGCCTTTCATGATTTCCTGTCTCCTCTGGGCTCCTCAAGTGCCATGTCATTATCTTTATAATAATACCTGACAATTTTAACTTATTAGTCTGTCTTATCTACTAGCATGTAAGTTTCTTGAAAACAGGACTGTTGTTCATTTAACTAAAAAGCCTCAACTAACAGGAGAGAACCTGGTATCTCCCAGGACCTCAATATGAATTTGTTTATTGATTGATTGACTGATTGATAGTGTGCCTACTTGGGTGGCAAATTAGAGATCCGGAGTACACATGATGAAATGCTTAGAAATAAATTTATCTATTTTTTAAGTTCAAAATTTGACCTTTAAGTGATATCCATTCAGTTTATTTTTTTTTTATTAAGCCAAGAAAAAAGGACCATTTGGAGTCAATAGAAAAGCAGAAATAAATGTGGGTATCCTTTGATATATTATCATCTTTTGTCTATTAATTTTAACTAGAATACTGTCAATTTGAAACCAGTGCCTTTGATATATTTGCGATAAATACATGATATAAAATATGATATACATGTCAGTTTGCTAATGTCCAAAAGTAGCTAAAGTTCATCTGCAGAGTAGCTTTTGTAGCAGGCTGTCCCCAGTAAACACAGTTCTTGCACTATAGGCTGTAAGTCTTTTGAGTCAAAAGATGTGTCAAACCATTAGTTATCCAAGAAGTGACATGTGGGAAATGCAGATTCCTTTAGATAGATTACATGTGGATCTGATGTAAATAAAATATATAGTTATTCTTCAAAGATGGATTTTCTAGGTTTTTATTTTCTGGGTTTTTATTTCACATTTTGCCTGACATTTCCTGTCTTTTTTTTTTTTTAATGGCTAACAGCTTTGTAAAGCAGGGATATACAAAGAATAGGAAGAAATCACAATGGATGTTAAATTTCTAATACTCATAAAAATGACAGTTAAGTGCTGTTCAGCACTTTCTGTCAGGCACTATAATAAGTGTTGTTACATGCACTGTGCATCACCCCATGGAATCCTTACACCAACCCTACAAGTTGGGTAAGTTTAAATTTTGCAAGGTAAAGTAAGCTGTCACAGTTACATAATTGGAGATAGTTTCTCATTCTTTATATTTAAAAATATAAAGTTTGACGGAGGGAAATGATGGAAGTATCGGGAGTGGAGAAGTTTGACAATTACTGTTCTGAAGTAGGTGTCTTCATCATTTTTAGTTTTTCAGATTCTGTTTCTTTTTATTTTGCATGAGGCATGGCCATAGCTGTGCCATTACTTTGAACACTTACAGTTCATTCCTAGATAATATGATAAGGATTTCCATTCTTCTGTCCCTCACCCCTTCCTTAACTTCTTCTGAATTCTTCACTATAGTCATCAGAAGACCCAAGGAATATCAAAATTAGCCCTGGAACTTTTTAGAAGTACTCATTTTAGGGAAAGCCCTAGTGGATCTTTCAGCTCTTGTTTCTGCACACGTAAAATAATGGGAAAGAGTAAAATAAAAAATAGAATGTGTTGCCTGACTAGGCAGTGGCACAGTGGATAGAATGTCAGACTGGGAAGCAGAGGGCCCAGGTTCAAAACCCTGAGGTCGTTGGCTTGAGCAAGGGGTCACTCACTCTGCTATAGGCCCCTGGTCAAGGTACCTATGAGAAAGCAACCAATGAACAACTAAGGAGACTAAGGAGCCACAACAAAGAATGAATGCTTCTCATCTCCCTTCTTGTCTGTCCCTATCTGTCCCTTTTTCTGTTTCTTCTCTTTTTGTCACACACACACGCACACGCACATGCACAAGAATAGAATGTGTTTTGCTTTTCCAGATACAGTTGGTATGAGTGCAGATGACTCTGCAGATGGAAGCTCCCAGATGGAAGCTCACTGATCGTGCAGCTGTTTCTTTGTTGGTTCAAAAACCCTATTGTGGGTGGGAGCAATGGGGGAAGAAACAATATTAGAATTCACTGGAATTTTCATTATACCTACCATAATTCTAATGTTCTGTTCTGTGGTGAATTGCTTGGGGAGTTGTCTTGAAATTAGAATCCAATTTTGCAAACTTGAATCAATTAAAGTAGTACTGTTTGGAAATACACAGTTTGCAAAAGATTTTCCAGTAATCTTGCTTTGTGATGTTCAGAGTTCCTCTAACGACTTTCAGGTTGGAGAGGAGAGGGAAGGGAGAAGACCGAGATTGGAAGTGGAGAACATTCTTAACTCCTTGAACTTTTAAAACTGTGTCTAAATATTTTTACCAGAAGCCAGGCTTGCTGGGTACAAATCCAAGCTGCCCAAAAGAAGTAATGTGAGTCTAAGCACACGCTGCCATCTCTACTTTCCGGGAATGGAAACCTGAGAGCCAAATAAGTATGTTACATACTAAGGGGCATACTGAATTTCATTACCTAGGTTATTATGAGCTTGCTATGTTCCAGGCATAGAGTGAGTGAGGAAGACACTGTTTTTGCCCTCTTGGAGCTTACGGTCTAATAGAGGAAACATAGATTAAACTAATGAATTAAATATATAGTGATACATGGAATGAATGCAAAATAAAGAGATATATGACAGCATATAGAAGTGTTGCCAGGAATAGATTAGAGGGTCAGCAAAGGCTCTTCTGGGCAACCTAAGTTTTGCCTACTGAACAGAGTAATGTAGCTTAAGAAGGAAGGGAAAAGAGCTCCAAGTAAAGGGAACAGCATATGTGAGGTTGTGTCTGAAAGAGGACTTGTTTGAGGAGCTGATAGAAGACCGATGTGACTGGAATACAGAGACTGAGGCTGGCTGAGCAGGGAAGGGAGCAGAAAGTGGATGGAAGAGAACCTTGTTTGCCATACTAATGATATTTCTTTTTATTCTAAGAGCATTGGGAAATTCAAGATTTTATAGAGGGAATTAACATAATCTTATGGGAACATATCTAAAAGATACATTTGGCGACCGTGTGTTGCTTGATTTGGGAGATGCTAAGTCTGGAAGCAAGGTTAGCCAATACGTGTCTGGTGCCAGTGGGAAGAAAGAGAATCTCAGAAACGAGATTTAAAAATCATATCAGCAAAGTTGGGTGACTTATTAAATAATAGTTATGAAAGAGGAAGTGTTATTAGGATAATGCCAAGTTTCTCCATGAACAAATGGGTATTTGGTTGTGTCTTGTGCTGACATTAAGACCCCAAATGAGGACCAGTCTTGGTGAGTGGGTACGAGGAGGAAAACTGTGAGTTTAAATTTGAACAGTTGAATTTGGAGTGCCTTTGAGCGACACACAGGTAAAGTGACAAAAGGAAAGTAGAAGAGTGGAAGCGCTGAAGTGAGAGGAACCTGAGTCTGTAATTCCTATTCTGTTGCCATCCATGAGACCTTGACCTTGGACAAGTTCTTAAATCTTCTTCTGCCTCAGCTTCCCCACCTGTAAAATGGAGTTAACAATAACAGTACCTGCACCGAGTCATTGTGAAAATTAAATGAGCACACACATCAGACTGAGAGTAGGTACTTGGGGCAGTGTGAGATGAGGTGCTATAGAAAGTGGAACAGTAGCCAGCCTGAGATGACTCTTCATCTCGTCTCATTTACATTTTTAAAAGAATGTATATGTTGTTATATGTATACTTAGAAAAAATAAAAGAATTAAATATAAAGACCTATGAAAAACCAAATTAAAAATATACATGTATACATGTATGCCACTTGGTATAGCACTTGCTGAATAGTCAATAAATATTAGTCATCTAGAGACATAGGGACCTGGAGCTTGGAGAGAGCTCTAAGCTAGAGATGTACCTTTAATAGTCCTTGCATTTTGACAGTAACAAAAGCTATAGGAGAAGATGAAATCATTTGGGTAAAAGAGGGCCAAGGCTTGAACTTTGAGGAATCCAACTGTTAAAGATCAAGTAGAGGAAAATGAATCAGCAAAGGAGCCTTAGAAGGGTCAGTCAGCAAGGCAGGAGAAAAACTGCCCATTCGAGCAAGGTGAGTTTACCTTAGAAAGAGAGGGTAAATAATACGACATATTGTTATCGGTTGTAACAATTGAAAAACTACAAAGTATGCCTTCAATAAACTTAACAGGAGATTTGAACAGGCTCTTTCAATATTCAGGCAATAAACTTTTTTGAGAAACTACCTACTTCTTTATTTTAAATCAAATTTGGGCTTTTGTCCTAGAAACTGGGTCATTCAGTTGGTCATCTGGATGTTAAATTCATATTTCTTATGAGATTCTCTGTCTGTAAGGAGGTGTTGCTTAAAACTGAGTCAATTTATGTAAAATAAAGAAATATCACTGCTGTCAGAGAGAAAAACAAAAAGGTACAAAGGAAATTTCATTCTGCTCCCTCATAGTTCTAGCCAACGTATAACCTTTAATTTTTTAACAAAAATATATTTGATTTTTTGAATTACAATTCTATAGACAGCTATCTATCTATCTAATTTTATTTTTTTTTATAAAAGCTGGCAATTTTCCCATATATTTTTTTAAAATGATGATTGTCCTACCTTATAAAAAAAGAGGTGCACCTTTCTTATTCTATATATTCTCAAATAAGTGGAAATTTTTCAAAAGAAGAGATGGTTTTAATTCTATTTTTTTAATGACATAGAATTTTACTTCAAGGCATCAAAAAATTTGCTAGTTTTATTGAGAAATAAAGGAATTAACCCTGATCATGCCATGAAGAGACTGGTAAATGAAAGAAGTAAATGGGTTGCGATGAATTTGTTGTTTCAGGTAGCATTCTGAGGGGCATCTTAGTATTCTCCATAGTCTGCTTGGATTCTGAGCCAAGACTCTTGAGAAGGTAAGAAGAGGATGCTTCAACTAGCTCCTCCTACTTTGCGTCAGCTCTGCACATTCAGGGTGTCCTGTCTAACGTCCTACTAACCCAATTTTGAATCCCAGGCAAGTCATTTACTGCTATGAACACATCCCTTTCCTAATCTGTAAATTGGAGAAAATAGTCCAGTCACCCTCATAATGCTGTTAGGAAGACTGGATAAGTTAGTGCAGGCAAAGCACTTGGTACACAGGAAACTCATATAGCATGGCCAGTATTCTGAAATATTAGAAGTTCCTCATATTCCTTTGTTCTTTTTCACCTTTTCCAAATTTATTTAGGAAATATATCTCTAACCCTAATTGTTTTCTCCCAAATTTCAAATTATCTTTGTAAACATTATAAACCTGATCCTCAATCAGTGAACTCAGTTATGAAACATAAATCTTTTATTCTTTTCAAACTCAACCTGATTTTTATTTTGAGACCTTATTCCACTTGGGAGGGTAGTAACAATGTCCATCAATTTAAGGCTATCTCCCCTCTCCCCCATCCTTTCTCTAGGGTTATATATAAATGTGAGAAGTGTACATGATAGCAGAGTTTGGGAAGGAGGGACATTTGTTCTTAAATGGGCAGAAGTGGCTGCTATGTCCATTCTCTGGCTTGGTCCCGTCATCCATCATCACTAGTCACACTGGGAGGTCATGGCCTCACATGCACGTCTCATCTTGTTTGATGCCTCCACGAATTGCTTGTGTGCCAGGACAAGGGGCTCCTTCCCTAGGGTGAGGAAGCTATGCTTTCTTCTCCGTTTTTCCCAGTTATTTGGTCTGTACCTCAAGACACTAATTTCTCTTGCAGGTTATTTCCACTCTCCCACCTGTCATATCCCTCATTTGTAGCAACGATTATAGTCAGTTGCCTACTTGTTAAGGGAAAAAGGAAGAAAACCACCAGAGAAGGAAGAACCAATGACCAGTCTGCTCTGCTCCTCAAATTTACAAACATACTATGAAAGTTAAAGCTTTCAACCATGCAATACACTGGGGTGATATGTAGAAAATGAGATCTGATGCAGAATTTACTATGTATACTCCACTCAGCAGAAATACATTTCAAAAGTGCAAGTTTTGTTTTTCTTAGAATAGACCGTGACCGTATATACTGACAATGAATCTTAAAATCTCTCAGAAGTAATACAAGAGGGCTTATTACACAATTTAGTGAGGAAAACCTTGAAGTCAAAATTGTCACACTTATATCAAAGAGGCTGATAAAGCCTGAAACCTTTACACACTCTTTGGAAAAATTAACTTGTTTCTCTGGTGTTTGTGTTTTGACTGAAAGCCAATTCCACGCCTTTATGTATTATAAGATACATATATATATATATATTTTTTTTTTTTAATTTATTTTTTTTTTTACTTCTTCTGAACCTAATAATTCTTCAGAATTTAACAAGTGGGGGAAAATGTCTACTGTAACCCCTTGGGGTCCACTAGTAAATGTGGGTTTCCTGTTGATTATTTCCTGCACTAGCAGAAATTGGAAGGAGAAATTTGATTTTCAGAGAAGACAAAGGGATTGGAAAGCATTATTTACCTACTAGACTGAAGCAGACCTTGGTGGCCATCTGGTGCACCATGTTTTTGAGTAATTAACATGTATCCACACTTTTATTTTGTTTCCTTTCTGAAGCGAATCTGAAAATGTATGCTAACAGACTGTCTTTTACACAAAGGAGCCAATGTTAAAAAATGATTACACTCATCCCCTTTGGAAAAACAATGAAAAAAATTTTTGTTTTGCCACCAAAGGCAAAAGCTGCCCTGATAGCTGCCAAAGAGTCTGCGTCCCAGGCGGAACTGCTTGTTCTCTTCAGTCACCACAGTTGGTGAACAGTGTTGTAGGCCCAATATTCCCCCTTTCTTTCCATCAGACTTGTCATTCAGAGCCTTCGGGAAGCATTTACAGACTGAATGTTCATGGCCACAGTGTTATGGCCCCATTTGTGGACTGGATTTTGACTCTGGGATTAGTTCTGACTGGTTAACAGCTTGTGTTTGTTTTGCCGATGACTTTATCATAACTACAAATTCAAGTGAGTCAACTTACTGGATGGCGGCTCAGGGTGTCTGTGTGTTGGCAATATATATTTGATTTAATCTATAGGGAGAAGAAATTATTCTTCCTGGAATAAAGCCTTCCAGGAGAATTCAACAAATAGGTCACATATACAAGTCTCAACAATTTCTTTCTGGAAGATTTTACTTTACAATGTTAGCACAATTGCTTCATCTACAAAATATCTGGATGTATTTTAAGCCAACCTGAACGAATAGCTGAGAAAACTCATGCTATCTTGGTGAACATAAGTGAACACATTTGGAATATAAATAAAAGTTTGCAGCTGAACAGAGTGGTTAAGAGATAAGGATGAGACTTAAATGAAATTTCACTGTAGCACATTAATCTCACAGCATGAACTTTTCAAACTAAGTGGATTGCTTTTAACACAAATTGGTATTTAATATTTACTTTTTAAAATGTAGAAAGGTTAGTTTATTTTGGGTGAACAAAAGTTGTTTCTTAATTTAAGAGCAATTCTAATTATAGATCTTATATAGAATTATATACACTAGACAAATATTCTAAAGACATTATTTTTTGTTCCCCTTTTACTGATCGGCATACTGAGGTTTAGAAACAAATCACTTGTTCATATTTACTTGTCTAAGTAGATCTAAAACTTACATGGGCCCTACATTCACATAGTGCCTCCCTCTCTTCCTTCCTTCTTGAATCGTTTGTGCCTGCCATGATTCTGTCTGAGTACAAACATTCATAAGACATGCAAGACCAAAATAACCAACATAAAAATGATTATAGTTCACATAAGAAGAAAAACAAGAATGAGTCATAGAAGTGTGGGTGTGGGGACATTGAGAGTAGAGAAGAGAATTTGAGTTGTGTATGTGTGTGTGTGCGTGCACATGTGTACATGTGTGGTGTATTGGAGGACTGGGGCCAGTTCCAAAGTGCCACAAGAGTAGACAATTCTGTAAATATTTTCCCCAAGCAAAATAAGATATAATGGCTGTATTGTTTTTCTTCATGAGCTCTCTTTCATCGATTCCAGTGGCACCAGGGAAAAAGCCAATAATGGACTAAATCTGAGTTCAAGACGTCTGCAAGTAGAACTAATAGTAGCCGTGGGTAAGAAGGCCTGAGCATTCAGCCTCTGATGGAGGGTTAGGGGAGCGTCTTCAGATCTCCTGCCCTTTTTATTCCTTCCTTTTGTCTCTAAATCTTATGAAGAAAAAGGAGGGTATGAATGGGGTGGAGTGAAAAGTTGCCCTTCAAAAATTTTCTGGCAAGGACCCATTTGTGGGCATGATGTTTTCCTACATTGCTATGTTAATTTTTCTAGTTCATTTCTTCCTAAACTGCATATATTATAATGTAGTAAAATAACTTCATTTCTGTTACTGCATAGTTTGGTGTCCTTAGGAAAGGAAAGAGCACAAGCTGGAGTGATCAGAGCTTCTGTGTCTGTTGGGTCCTCCAGGGTACCGAGATAGAATTCAAGGTGCCAGAGATTTATTGAGGGTAATGCTCATTCAAAATAAAATGAAAAAGAAGCAATACAACATGTCAAATCATGATATATGTATGCTACTTATAAAACGAGAAGAATAGGGAGGGAGAATTATGTAGCAAGTGCTTCAGACAGTAGTGTAGCTCTACAGAGTCCTAGCCAGGACTTTAGGTGCTAGGGCACAAAAATTAATCGTAGAGACCATTTCATATGGTCAGAAATGGTGCCCTGGTACTTCTGTTGGGCCGAGACATTGGCTAGAAACCAGCCCGAAAGACTGTGACCTTGGCTGACATATTGCTAATCACAGCTAACTCTTAAGCTCTTTCTTAAAGGCAGATATGGACAGCACACCTCCTTGGCTACCACATAAGGCTGGGAATAGGGTGAGGCTGACCCTGGGGCAACACCCTCATGACAGCCTGAAGCCTCTTCAGTGTTTAGTCCTTCCAGGTACTATAACAGTGCCATAGAGATTGATCCTATTTTACCAACTATAAGAGAAAAGAATTTTAGACACTCATTTTAAAGAAGCGATCATGATACTTCCACAGTTAACACTCAGAATGTAAGAAAATTCTTCCACAAGATAATGTTTTGAATCTCTCCTTCTTCTCTATTCAACTCATTTCATCTGGCTTGATTTAGTGGGGACAGAGGATTTTCAACTACCCTGTAATAAATGCTTCCCCTTGCTTGCTTTTCTCACTGATGTTAAAGTAGCCCAACTGGTTTTAACTTTATATAATAGCTTTACTTTGTTAGGAGATGTATACATGAATGTGCATTATTAATATATATGTTTATTAGTACATATACAATATAGGGTATAGGTATATATTTGTTAATACACACATATATTTATCCCCAGATAATTTTTGGCTGTGCTTTGCTTTGTGCTTAGCTAATGCATTGCTAATAGAGCTAGTTGCCATAAGAAAAATTCTGGAAGATATATTAGAAACTACAGATGAGTGATTCCCAATGCCACATTCATTGAAAAACTAAGCTGTGAAAATAAATACACTGCTAAAAATCAATTCTGGGGTTGAAGCCAGCTCTGCCATTAACAAGCTGGATGATCTTGGGCATGTCATAAAGCCTTCTCTGTACAATGAGGAGTTTAAGTCAGATGAAATCCAAGGGTTTTTGTTTTGTTTTGTTTTTTGCCCTAACAACCTCTAACAGTGGTTTCCAAAACATTCATGCCCTGGAGTTCTAGGATTTCATAAAGGTGTTACCAGATTGAGAGAAGGATGTCTGAGAGAAAGATTTGAGCGAATCACGATCCAGGTCTCTTCTCCCCCACTTCAAACCAGCAAGCTAGGTTTGATCTGTTTTCCATGTTGAGTTTCAGCATAAAATTCCCATTACAAAAATTTTAAATTTTGCAAACGTCTATCTGTAGTAAGTGGCAGGATTAGCCAAGTCATAGGTAGATGTAATCTAATCATGAAACAGCAATGTGTTTATTGGCTTAAATATTTTCATTATAAAATGTGATATGCAGAAAATTGCATAATTTAAGTTGTAGATATATTTTAACATTTATCTTTAAAGCAAACACCATATAACTCTCCCAAGTCATGAAGTATGTAGAACACTGTAGGAACCACAGAATTTCTCATATAGCCTTTACCCCTCTGTCTTCACTGTGTAAACTTAAAGTAACTTAGGGTATCTTAAGGCAACTATGAATCGACTTTATTGGCACTCTTTTTTTTCTTAAATATTTTTTTACCTGTGTATGCATCCTTAAAAATTAGATTAGTATTACCTGTTCTTAAACTGTATGTAAATAGAATAATACTGTAATTACTATTTTATAACTTACTTTTCCCTTCACACATATTTGTAAGTTTATTTACATAGCTGTAACTTATTCAAATCTATTTTAATGTAGTACCTGACTGTAAAAACATAAAACATTTTATATATTTATTCTACCAATAGCATGTGGATTCTTTGAAAAATCTATAATTGTGAACAATGTCACTATGAACATTTTAAAATGAAAATCGTTGTATACATTAGCAAGCGTATCTTTAGGATACACGTGTATAAGGAATTGCTGGATTAATGTGTTTGCATATATTCAGTTTTACCAGATAATGACAGTTTTCAAGTGTTGCCATAAAAATTTCCACTCCTACCAGTTGAGGAGTTTCTGATACTTACATAATTACCTACATTAAGTATTTTCAGACTTTTATTCTTTCTCAATTTGATGAGTGAGTAATGGTATCTTATCATGACTTTAGCTTTTATTTTTCTAATGTATAGCACCTTTTCATTGGGTTACTGGCTTTTGATTTTCTTCTTTTGTGAAGTACCTATTTAAGTTACTTAATACTCCATGTTGCATTTTTTAACATTAATTAACAAGCTTATTCTAAAATTCATATGGAATTACAAGGAACCCAGAATAGCCAAACTATCAGAAGAAAATAGGTAGAGGTCTCACACTTCCCAATTTCAAAACTTGCTACAAAGTTATAGTACAAGACAGTGTCATACTGCCACAGGAACAGACATACGGATTGCTGGGATGAAGTTGAGAATGCAGAAATAAATCCATTCGTTCCTGGTCAATTGATTTTCTACAAGGTGCCAAGTCCAACTAATGGGGAACTGGATATCCACATCCAAAAGAATAAATTTGAATTCTTACCTGATACCATAAACAAAAATGACTCAAAATGAATCATATTTCTAAGTATAAGAACTAAAACTATAAAAGCCTCACAAGAAAGCATGAGAGTAAATATTTGTAACCTTAAGTTAGGCAACAGTTTCTTAGATGTAACACCAAAAGCATAAATGACAATAGAAAAAAAATAGATAAATTGGGCTTCATCAAAATTAAAAAGTTTTGTGCTTTAGAGGACACCACAATAAAAGTAGAAAGACTATCCACAGAATGGGAGGAAATCTTTGAAATTATATATTTTACATGACATATATCCAAAATACATAAAAGACTCATACAAGTCAACATTTTTTTAAAAAAATCCAATTAAAAATATCAGCAAAGTATTTGAATAGACAATTGTTTAGAAAAGATATGTAGATAGTCAATAAGCACATGAACGTACTCTCAACATCATTAGTCATTAGAAAAATTCAAATCAAAACCACCTTGAAATACAACTTAATAACTAAGATGGCTAAAATAAAAAATGACAGATAATAACAAGTGTTAAAGGTTAGTAGAGAAAGTGAAAACTTCATATATTTGCTGGTGAAATGTAAAATGATATAGTCACTTTGAAAAACCAGTTTGTCAGTTCTTCCAAATGTTAAACATTGCATAGAAGTAGAAACAGCAGGAAACTTTGTCATATTCCTAATACCAAAAGGAAAATGCCCAACTTTTTACCATTATACGTGATGTTGGTTGTAGAGTTTCTCTAGCTACATTTTGTTAGATCAAGGAAGTTTTCCTCTGGAGCATACTGAATCATTGTTTTTAAGTTTTTACTCCTTATATTAGAATCTTACATTTAGATACTTTGTCAGTTTTGCTTTGTCGTTTTTCTCTGTCAATTTTGCTTCCCAATATTGGTGAAATATATTTCCCAATCCTTTGGTTATTGTACCTTGGCCTTATGACCTTTCTTTGACCAATGGATGAGAAATGAATGTGATGTAAGCAAATATTTTAGGTGTGATTGCATGGTTTGCTAGTCTTTTCAGCCTTCTGCTACCCACTATGAAAAACGTATACCTTGGTTAGCTGCTTGTTCAAGTAAAATGAGAAAATATAGGCATAGCTCAGAGATATTGTGGGTGTGGCACCAGATCACTGCAATAAAGCAAGTGTCACAACGAAGTGAGACACATTAATTTTTTAGTTTCTTGGTGCATATGAAAATTATGTTTGCAGTAGACTATAATCTATAAGCATGAAATAGCATTATGAAAACAATGTTTATACCTTAATTTAAAAACTACCTTATTCCTAAAAAACGCTAACCACCACCTGAGCCTTCAGGGAGATGTAATCTTCTTGCTGGTGGAAGGTCTTACCTTGATGTTGATGGCTGCTAATTGATCAGGGTGGTGGTTGCTGATGGTGGGGGAGGCTGCAGAAATTTCTTAAAATAAGACAATAAAATTTGCCCCGTCAATTAACTCTTTCAAAAATGATTTCTCTGTAACAAACATTACACTATTTGACAGCATTTTATTCACAGTAGAACTTTCAAAATTGAAGTCAGTCCTCTCAAACCCTACTGCTGCTTTGTCAACAAAGTTCAGGTATTCTAAATACTACGTTGTCATTTCAGTAATCTTCACAGTCTTCACCAGGAATAGATTCTATCTCAAGAAACCACTTTCTTTGCTCATCCATAAAATACAACCTCTTATCTATTAAAGTCTTATCATGAGGTTACAACAATTCAGTCACATCTTTCTTCTCCACTTCTCGTTTCCTTGCTGCTGCTACCACAGCACTGAAGTCTTGAACCACTCAAAGTCATCCATGAGTGTTGGAATCAACTTCTTCCACATTTTTTTATTAATCTTGATATTTTGACCTCTTTCCATGAACCACAAATGTTCTTAATGGTTTTTAGAAAGTTTTCAATTTACTTTGTCCAGATCCATCAGAGAAATCACTATCTATGGCAGCTATAACCCTAGGAAATATATTTCTTAAATAATAAGACTTGAGAGTCAAAATTGCTCCTCGATGCATGGGCTACAGAATGGATATAGTGTTAGCAGGCATAAAAACACATTAATATTATGTATCTCCATCAGAGCTCTTGGGTAACCAGGTGCATCATCAATGAGCAGTAATATTTTAAAAGGAATCTTTTTTCAACTACGTAATAGGTCTCAACAATGGGCTTCAAAATATTCATTAAATGATGTACACAGATATGCTTTCATCCAGACTTTGCTCCATTATGAGAGTACAAGCAGAGGAGATTTAGCGAAGTTCTGAGAGTTCTAGAATTTTGAAAATGGTAGATGAGCATTGGCTTCCACTTAAAGTCTCCAGCTGCATTAGTCCCTAAGAAGAGAGTCCACCTGTTTTGTGAAGCTTTAAAGCTGGCATTGACTTCTCTTCCCTAGTTAGGAAAGTCCTCTGGCACCTTCTTCTGATAGAAAGCTGTTTTGTCTATATTGAAAATCCGTCATTTAGTGCAGCACCTTTATTATCTTAGCTAGATCTGAATAAATTCCGTTGGCTTCTACATCAGATGGCTTCTTTCTTTAAAGCTCGTGAACCAACTTCTGCTAGCTTTAAACTTTTCATCTGCAACTTTCTTACCTCTCTTGAGTCTCGTAAAATTAAAGAGAGTTAGGGCCTTGCTCTGTGTAAGACTTGGCTTAAGGCAATGTTGTGGCTGGTTTGAATGTTCTATCTAGATCACCAAAACTTTCTCTATATCAACAGTAAAGCTGTTTTGCTTTCTTATCATTTGTATGTTTTCTGGGGTAGCACTTTTATTTCCTTTAAGAAATTTTTGTTTGCATTCAAAACTTGCCTAACTATCTGGGGCAAGAAGCCTAGCTCTCAGCCTACCTCAGCTTTCAACATGCCTTCTCACTGAGTTTAGTCATTTCTAGTTCTTGATTTAAAGAGAAAGATATAGGACTCTTCCTTTCACTTGAACACTTAGCGGCCATTGCAAGGTAATTAATTGACCTAATTCCAATGCAGTTTTGTCTTATGGAATAGGGAGGCCTGAGGAGAGGGAGGGAGATGAGGGAACAACTGGTCAGTGGAACAGTCAGAACACACACAGGATTTATCTATTATGTTCACACTCTGATGTGTATATGGTGTCCCAACATAGTTACAGTAGTATCGTTGAAGACCACTGATCACAGATCACCATAACAAATATAATAATAATGAAAATATTTGAAATATTATAAGAATTACCAAAATATGACAAAGAGACACAAAGTGAGCAAATGCTGTTGGGAAAATGGTGCCGATAGACTTGCTCAACACAAAGTTGCCACAAAGCTTCAATTTTATATAAAAAAAGGAGTATATGTGAAGTGCAATAAAATGAGGTGTGCTGGTGCATGCAGTCGACCTAAGCATAACATGCAGCCTCCATTGAGTCCACCAGTCATTGCTGAGCTCAGCAGAGCCATAATTTACCCACTGATTTGTAATTATTGTTGTTAGTCACCAAGTTTTGCAATGTGTGTTATGCAGCATTACAACGGAAGAAAAAGAAAAACACAGTTCCCTGATGCGCTTTCTTTTCCTAGTTTTGCTAGAAGATTTTATTATAAATAGACTTTGAACCTTATCAATACTTTATCTGCATTTATTGAGATGATAGTAATTTTCCTCCTTATTCTATGTACATAGTAATTTGTGTTGTTTAATTTTTAAATGTTAAACAAAGTCTTTGCTTCTGGATTTAAAAACAAAAACAGCTTAGTACCAAGGTATTATTCTCTGCATGCTGGATCTCACTTGCTTATTTATTTATTTAGTGCATCTATGTTCAGGAGAGAGACTGGCCTGTCAATTTTCTGTGTATCATGTTGTCCTTACATGGCTTTATTATCAATGTTTTGTCATTCTTTGAAAGAGTTTGAGTAAGACTGGAATTGTTCTTCCTTGAACAGCAGTAATAGCATCCTTTAATACAGTATAGGCTGGGAAATTCTTTGAGGAGATATTTATGACTAATCATTAAAAAAAATATTATTATTAACTAATCAAGATTTCTGGGTTTTTTTCTGAGTGAGTTTATTTAGAGGAAATTTGCTTTTGCTTTTGTCAGATACCCTAGGTTCTATTACACTGAGGAACAAAATTTTTGTTGCATCCACAAAAACACTTGTTCTTAACTAATTTGAGTGTGCTGATCTCAAATCTGACATTACTTTTTCTCTGTAAGCTACAGTTTTTTTGCAATTCAAGATTTTATGTTTCCATCTTATTGTAAAATTTTCAACATTTAGTTTAACATAATGAAGTAGAATGTCTTCTTGGGCATCATCTTTGTGAAAATATAATAATTTATATAATGCAGTAAATACACTAATATACTAAAAGATATGATTGCTTCAGAATTTGTCTACAATTTTGAAATAGAACATATTAAAACACTTATTTTAATCATAAAATTTGCACAAAACTTCTTTAAATTCTATTCAGGCAAAAATTTGGGTTTGTAGCTCTTGCGTTTGTGTACTTGTTGAGGTCAATCTCGTTTGATGCTCCAGCAATAGTCTGCTCATCATTAACACCTCCAAGATTTTTGGGAAACTTATCAAGGCGACTGTTCAGGAAGTGAATCTTAACGCTCATGTTACATCCAATGTCGCAGAAAGCCAACAGCATCCTTTGGACCAGAAGTTCATATTTTTCTGCTTTTTTGTTGCCAAGGAAGTTCTTTGTAACTGCAACAAAAGACTGCCATGCTGCTTTCTCCTCCTTATTCATCTTCCTGGCAAATTCTTTGTCATGTATGAGGGTTCGAATTTGAGGTCCATCGAATACACCTGCTTTTATCTTCTCAAAAGACAAGGCAGGAAAAGCAGAAATAATATGTTGAAAGCATTCACTTTCTCTATTCAAAGCCTGAACAAACTGCTTCATTAAGCCAAGTTTGATGTGAAGTGGGGGAAAAATGATCCTGTCTCGATTAACTACAGGTTTATTCCCAATATTTTGCATCCTTACTTCCAGAGCTTCATGTTTCAGCCACTCCTTCTGTGTCCAGTGTTTCTCCCGAGCTCAGCTGTTTCACAAACACAGAAAGCAAGGATACTTCATGAAACCTCTCTGTTGTTCTAGCAAGAAATTTACCATTTTAAGATCCACATAAATGATCCAGTTATGCTCCTCATACTTCAGAAAGACGAGGACAATTTTTATGTCATTATAATCTTGCAGATGAGTTGAATAACCAATTGGAACTGCTGCATAAACATTACCGTTGTGTAGAAGAACACATTTCAGACTCCATTTAGAGCTTTCAAGAAATAGCCGCTATTCTGTTGGACTGTAAGTGGTAACACCTAGCTGGCTGAGAAGACTACTGATATCATGATAGTAAACAAAGTGTTTGTCTTTGGAAAAAGAGTCCACAAAAATTTGTTCACGCTTCCTGAGATGGGATACTTTAGCTGACCAGTGAAGTATTATACATTCTTTGTTGAAGCCTAGAGGCTAATAACTCAGTTGCTTTCTTTGATAGGCTTAAATCTCTTACTAAGTCATTCAATTCAGGTTGGCTAAACTGCTGAGGGGTTAATGACTGCTTGGCATCAGAAGAAGACCCTTCAGATTCTACAACCATTTCCTCATGCATCTTATCAAAATATACTTGATCACCATGTTCACTTTCTTCATCCTTAGAAGAATAAAACCATTGAAAACGAATCGGGAGTGTCTCAGAGTGTGGGATAGGTCGTATTGCTGAAGAAATATTAGGATATGCGATCATATGCTGTTTTTTCTTGCCGATGCCCTCTGTATTGATCAGACAGAAATAACAGTCACTGCTGTGATCCTTAGGTTCACGCCAAACCATGGGAATACCAAAAGACATTCCTTTGCATTTTCCTTTTGTCCAGTCATGAAGCATTTCCTCACAATTATGACACACAATATGAGGAGCCCAATTCTTGTCTTGATTGTCAATATATGCATGTGTCACAAATGATGAAATATTGCGCCTTTGACATTGAAGTGTGTAACTGCCACATATATAACAGAAGGTGTCAGGACTATTCTTACATTTACGCCTACTCAAAGAAGCCATGATTCAATCTTAAAACAAAATAAAAGGGTGTTTTTATCAGATAATAATTTTTTACAATTATGTAAAAGTGATGTTTGTAAAACATTAATTGCCTTGTGGTTATGTTTAATCCAAGAGTCGTTGCCCTTTAACTCCAATTTAAAAACCAATGCATGCCATTAACTGTAACAAAAAGAAATTAAAATTGCATAAAAACTAGAGCATGCACCAAAAAAATGGATTTCAGATTTGGAATCAGCAATGCAGCAATATATAGAAAAAGTTCTAAAATGTCATGCAACAGATAATGAAGAAAAAAAAAATTGTTCCCCAGTGTTATTTGGGCTTTCTCAAATCAAGTTTAGCATTCATGGAATAGTCTGTGTGGCAGACCCCAATTCATGCTAGGGTTGTTGTGAAACCACAGCTTCTCAGAGACAGCTTCTTTCTCCTTGCCTTCAATCCCCCTGTTCAGCTACACATGGCACCAGGACAGCCTTCTCCGCTGCTCACCAGGTTTGAGAGTAAATGGATCACAACTGGGTCTTTACTGTAAACCCGAGTAAAGAGGTCCTTGGAACCCCATCTCAGTGGGGAGACATTCTGTTACTAGTCTTCCTACTCTGGACAGAGCCTGGGCCTCTGAACTCTCTCTCTGGCCTGGTTAGAAGCAGAACTCAAATGTTTGATTTCTAGACAAAAGCAGTTTTTGAAACTTGAACATTCTTATCCTTCTGATTATAGACTTTCAACCAAAAATTGACCAAGAAATTTACCCAAGTCCTTTTAGATTTATATTGGAAAAAAGTCAAGGTAAAATCAAATTAACACACAGGCCAGCTGAGAAAGCTTAAGGTTATTCTAGCATGAGTTAGGCCTGTGGTTCCTAATGCTCTCTGATCATGATAAATGGCAGATACTTTGGGCTTCTACTCTATTCCTGCCAACGATACGCTCCACTCCAATTTCTGACCCACCATCCGCTAAGTATTGAGAATCCCTCCTTTCCAGGACAGACCCTCCTTTCAACTGGGAATATGGTTCAGGCAGCAAGAGAACCATCCCACCAACCACTGTTCACGGTTAGAGTTCATTAGACTATTCTAAGGAAGTCTAGGTACATGTCTATTTTTTTTTTTTTAGTTAAGGTTGCTAGCAATGACAGCAATCATAGCATTCCAGGAAAAAAATTGCTTAGGGCCACTGTGTAAGACAAAATACTGAGCTGAATACATCTTTAGCCTCTCTGAGTCTTCAATTTCTTATTAGAACCTATCCAGGTAATTACCTCCACAGCTGTCACATTTTTCTTCAAATAAAGACATCTCTTTCTGGGCACTGCTTGTCCTCCGGGCTGCATGGTTTGGCTTCTTAGTCTTGGCTGTGTCTTTGTACTTTGCCTTTTTCACAAAGGGCTCCTCTGTGCTCCCACCCTCTACTTGAGAGAGGTTTTCCTCTTGTCTGTACAGAAGCAACTGTGATATTTGGGCTGCATGGTTTAGCATTAAGGAGGAAGAAACTAAACTAGTTTAATGAGCAGTGCTCTTAATAGCTTTCTATATCTTGGAAATTTCTCCTTTTCCCCTCGACCCCATAGTCATGCCAGGAGGCACTTCAGATAACAAAGATGACTGATGGTATGGCAGTGCCTTACGGGGGCCATCCATCACACAGGCAAGCTCAGCTCAGGGCCACTTCTCTGGCACTGGCTGTGGCCTCTGAGACTGGAGTTTGGCTGTGCTCCAAGTACCCTTTCTGGCTTCTGTCCTGGTGTTTTTATATATGATCTGCAGGTGTTACTGCTATAATTTGTCCAGGAGTCGTATGTGATGTCATGCTTACTAAACTAGATTTTCCTGAGGTCAGTATAGTACAAGAGAAAACTCTAGAAGTGAAATGACTGATTATTACATAATAGAATAACATCCTAGAAATAGCTTTATGTGCCTGCTACTGGGATGAGAGCATATGGTTATCTCTGATTTAGATTTACTTTTGAAGATTAATTTAATTTGGAATGAGAGATCCAGGCCAACGTTAGAATCAAACATATGGTTATAATCTTATTAGCGTCATGAAGAGAGATGACTTGACATCCTCCGTGGGTTTTTGAGATAAGGTGTTTGAAAGCGGGTAGGAAAGGGTCTTTTCTCTTTTTTTAAATTTTATTTTATTTTAACTTATTGAGTCTTGACTTGAGATGATCTGTTTTGAGCAGACGCTGGGGATTAAATAAAAGGATGGGTTTCAGTCACACTGACTGAAAGGATATTTTCTGGGGCTGTCGTGTGGTCTTGTGCAGTTGGTTTCAAGCACTTGAACATCTGTTTTCATCTTTTCTCCTGAAACCCATCTAGATGAATGGAATATAATAAAACACATATCAATCAGTAAAGAAGAGTGATTTCCTCTTTAATCTGACGGGGTTTTAATATATGCATGCTTACAGTAAAAGGCCAAAGAAAAATAACATTACATCAGTGTTGATTTTAAGTCCACATCTTCCTTGATTTGTATATAACCAAACAAAAACAGAAGAAGAAAGGATCTTTGGGGGTCCTCAGAGTTAATAAAAATTTGTAACATCTTTCATCCTGGTTATATAATAATCTTGGTCCTTCCAAAGTGCTATGAGGAGTCTAGTGAAAAATTCAAGAAAGCTAAATTAAATGAAATGTTCTAGAAAATAAGCCAGAACATTAGTCTGATGTGGCTGCTTTCTGTCCCTAAAATATTTCATCTTGTTTTTACCTCTCATTCCTCAGCTAGCTTGCAGACAAAAATATTCCCTGATACAAAGGGTTTTTCTCACTCAAAAAAAAAAAATTAGATATTCTCAGTTATAGCAGTAAAGACATTAATAAGATATAATATGCATTTTGCATCTTCTATACACTACACATTATTAAGTACTTTACATATATGTTATAAATCCTCACAAGTATTAGGTTCTTGAGTATTTTTTGTTTCACAGATTTGAGGACAATGAGGCTCAGGGTGTTAAAGGTTTTTGCTCAGGTTCATGTAGTTGGTAAGTAAGTGTCAAGTAGGGCTTTGAATACAGATCTGATTGGTTCTCACTCTACGAGGGCCATCCTGCTGCTTCTTAAAATATAGAATATTCTTTCATGTATTTCCAGTAATCAAGCATGTCCCACTATCTCAGTGAATTCAATAGCAGTCCTTCCTATGGTAATTCTGTTTTATAGTTGAGAAGTTCAGAAACCAAAGTCCAGATAATTGAGCAGTGCACCCAAGTATACTGGACTAGAATGAGATACAGTTTGGACCTAAATTTAAATTATCTGGATCTTCATTCATCTTGCTTGCAGTAATTAATATGTGAACTTATCTTGGCCACCAGACTGCAGGTTGGCAGGCAATGTTAGGCATAAATGCAGTTTCCAAGTAGCAAATGTTGTTGTGCCTTCAAAAGTGACTGAAACAGTTAAGGGCAGGAACCACTTAGCAAATAAGTACTACTTACCTGTTGCTTTGCAGTCAGGCAAATTTAAGTTTAATTTTCCAGCTTTAGTCAAAGAATCCCATTAATTGTCTGTTTAAGGAAGTCTTCCCCCAAACGCTCAATTCATATAGCGATGAATTAGCAAAGAAGCAAACAGGAACCTAGAAGAGTTCGTGACATAATAAATAAATAAATAAATAAATAGCACCGGGATACAGTACATAAAATCTGGAATAAACACCTCCGAGTTTGGAAAGTTCTCAGAGTCGATGGCACTACTGCCCAGGTCCGTAACTTCAGTGATTGCTATTTTATGGTTGAATAACAGTGGCGTGTGCAGCAAATACTACTCTAGAGGATTACTTCTGAAGATCAGTACAGCCACAGGCGTTTTATTGAGAATGAATGTTTATTGAAGTCCCAGGTTCCTCTTAATGTGACTGTTAGTAATTGTGTATAGGGAATAGATAGGGAAGAGGGAGAGAGGAGGAAAATGGACAGAGTGAAACTATGAAGTGAGAAAGAGGAGAGCAAGACCTCTTTTTTTTTTTTTTTTAACAGAGACAGAGAGAGGGATAGATAGGGACAGAGAGACAGAAATGAGAGAGATGAGAAGCATCAGTCATCAGTTTTTTTGTTGCGACACCTTAGTTGTTCATTGATAGCTTTCTCATATGTGCCTTGACTACGGGCCTTCAGCAGACTGAGTAACCCCTTGCTTGAGCCAGCGACCTTGGGTCCAAGCTGGTGAGCTTTGCTCAAACCAGATGAGCCTGCACTCAAGCTGGTGACCTTGGGGTCTCGAACCTGGGTCCTCCGCATCCCAGTCTGACACTCTATCCACTGCGCCACTGCCTGGTCAGGTGAGCAAGATCTCTTAAAGACGATAATATGCATTATTTGAGTCTACCTCCCATTCTTTTTCAACTTGCTGAAATTCTAAGGCCCTTGTTAACTTCCAAGCTGTCAAATCACTACTTCAGTTGACTTCTGGAGCCTTTTGAGTTTTGTTGGCCATCACTCATTTTCTGACGAAATGCTTTTTTCTTGGTTCCTTCATATCCTATTTCTTCATTTGTAGCTCCCTATTCAGGCCTTTTTAATCCATGTATTTCTTAAATGTTCTAGTTTTTCCAAAATAAATCAGTAATATAAAAATCCCTGCATATTTAATGATATAATATGTCCAAATTCTATTAGCAATAACAAATGTGAATAGAATTACCTCTCCCATTTAAAAACAAATTCTAAAAATAAAATATAAAGAACATTCAAAATAAAAGGAAGAACAGAGCATTAGGCAAATGCTAACAATTAGAATTAGGAATTGCCATGCTAGCATGAGAAAAAGATTTAAGTAGACATCATTACGAAACACTAAGAGGGTTATATTTTTATATTGATTGATGATAAAATTTATGATAAAAATAAATACTACAAACAAATAAATTTTTGTGTATTGCTTGCTTGTTTTATAGAGAAACAGCCTGATTAGAAGGTAAGCTTTACACGGACGGGAGGACGGCTAGAGATTTAGGTGAAGTTGCCAATGAACACGGTGAACGCAGTGGAATACAGCTGTGGTGAAAGATTTTGACTCAGTCTTTGATTAAATAGCCAAAAATCAAACAAGATAAAAATAGTTCGAGGAACTAAATGATATAATTAAAAAGTTGGTTTATCACATGCATCTTAAATAATGTCTCTTGTAGTAGAAAATTAACTCATTTAACAATTAGTAGGCACCTGCTAGTACACTTGATTCTTAATATCATCAAATCTGTAGCTTGTCTAAAATAATGTTATGAAAGCATCTCCTTTCTTATCACTGCCTTGTACCACACACTTGCAGAGACTGCGTGTTGTAGGGAAAGTTTCCTCTGCATCCAACCAGAACCAATCAATCACTGTCAGAAGCGGGTTCTGACCATACGTAATATTAACTAATCATTGGCTTCATATGTAAAAAATGATAAAAATGAGTAAGCTTTGGAGTTTAGTGTCTGCGTGTATAAAATGTAAAAATTAGTCTGAGACTATACAAAAACTTAGAAGGAGGGGGAGAAAAGAAACATTTTTAAATCAAGCATTTAAAGATTGTGGAAAAATGAGAAACCAGCATAAAAATTATAACCCATTCACAGGGAATGGTTTCAGTAATCACCTCTGCACTTAACTTATTTAATAACAACCCACTTTTTATAGAAATTTTAATATTTGACATAATTTACACTTACATATATTCAAAACTATGCCCAGGAAGAAATATTGTACATGATGACTTGCGTATTTTTGCAAAGGCTGTAAGATGACTTAAATAGTTTCTAAATTAATTTGATTCAGTTTTATAAAAACATAGAAATAAGGCAAACATAAAGTAACAGTAAGCATTTGGTATAGACTTCTGTAATTCAAATTAAACCGTACTATACTAATCAAGGAATTTTAGACCACTGAATGTCGTATTCATTGGCAATGTTAAGTACCAACACATTTGTTGGATGCTAAATACCATAAACATAGTTCACAAAAGCATTTCTGAAATTAGAAGATTCATGAATCCAAAGAAATAACTTTATACACAAGAAACAATTCAACAAGAATATTTTTAATAATCAAAAAGTTGATTCAGAAATCTCATCTAATGAAAAGTGAGGGTTTTTTTTTTTTTTTTTTTTTTTTACAGAGAGAGAGAAGAACAGACAGACAGGAAGGAAGAGAGATGAGAAGCATCAGTTCTTCATTGTGGCACCTTAGTTGTTCATTAATTGCTTTCTCATATGTGCCTTGACCCAGGGAGCTACAGCAGAGCAAGTGACCCCTTGCTCAAGCCGTGACCTTGGGCTTAAGCTAGCAACTATGAGGTCATGTCTCTGATCCCATGTTTAAGCCAGCACCCCCCCACCCCCAAGCCAGATGAGCCTGTGCTCAAGCCAGATGAGCCCAAGCTCAAGCCAGTGACTTTGGGGTTTGGAAACTGGGTCCTCCATGTCCCAGTCTGATGTTCTATCCACTGCATGGCCACCTGGTCAGGTGGAAGGTGAGTTCTTAATTTTATGATTTGGTATTCTATTCTCCAATCTTAGATGAAATTCATTCTATTTTTTTTTCAGTTATGCAACAAGTCCCTAAAGCAATGCAGGGGTTAAGTTTAAATACAGTGTGAATTATCAATGACTATTTTGCTGTATGGTGTATTTAAGAATCTTTAAGTATATGCCCTCACATGGTCAGATTATTGTGGGAAATCTAAAATTTTAGCCAAAGCATTAAAATAAAATTATTTTTAAATAGCATATACCAGGGACCTACTCTGTGTGAATATATCTATATCTATATCTATATCTATATATATATATATATATAATATATAATATATAATTAGAGAATGACTTGTTAACATGAGACCTGAAGAATGAGTTGGAACAGTGAGATAAGATTCTTTCACAAATGGGGAACAGTATGTGCAAGGAATCCAATATAGAAAGGAGTTGAGGTATATTCTCATAAAATTTGGGGCAAGATAAGAATGCTTCTATACCAAATTATTACTACCAATTACCTCGAAGAAAGGGGTACTTTCATTCACTATTCTACATAATCGTTTAAGTGGTAGGATGATGGTTAAACATCATTCAAAGCAGAGAAAAACAAGCTCCACTCAATACATGTACAGATGTAAGAGTGAAGACAGGTTGAAATGCCACTTGAAGGTCAAGTAATTGAAAGGTACCTATTTCAGAATCCTAGTCTAGGGTGCTTCTCAAAAGTGAGGATGGGATCAGAGAAGGGAAAGAGATTGCTGAAATTATATATACATAACACAGCATTATAGAGAGCAGAAAAGCAAATCCTGGAGGGAAGGGGGGAGGGCATTTGGGGGAGGGGGGCAAGGGGGATGTTGAGAGGAACACAGGGGTGGGGGGATGTATTCAGTGGGACACTTGAATCTATGTAAACACAATAAATTAAAATTAACTTAAAAAATACTAAAAAAAAGTGGTTCCCTAAATTTAACAGACATGCAGATTATCCAGGAATTATGTTAATAAAGCATAGTCACAATCGAAAGGTCCAGGTTGTGGCTTGAATATCTGCATTTTGAACTACTTCCCAACTGGTGCCAATGCTCAGCAGCCTTGAGGAGCAGAGTCCCACATGATTAAAATGGACTGTCAGAACTGAGGAGCGCTGAGCCAAAAGGGTCCGGTGTTAGGATCTTCCTGCTCTTCTCCTGTTTCTCCTTTCCACTAGACTAAGAATCACTTCTCTAAGTCTCCACCTAGGGAAGCCTTCCTCGTCAGGTGTACAGGTTCCTTCAGTGTGTCCCAACAGCTGAGTTTTTCAAGCTAGTATGCAAAAGCACTTCCTGTTGGTGATTTAGGTGTGTACCTTCCTGAACCCCACTCCAGAGGGTATCACCAAGTATCTCCTGTGTCTAAAGTGGTCTCTGGAAATCCATGGCTTTCTGGAAGACTCTGACACATGCTGTTCTGGGATCTAATTGAGAAATGTGTTGTATCTTCTCTATCATCAAATGTGACATGCTCCAAATGTTCATCATATCAGTGAGTAAATGAGTGTAGGTTTCCTTTCTCCTTTTCATTTTTTTAAGTGAGAGGCAGGGAGGCAGAGAGACAGACTCCCACATGCACCCCAAATGGGATCCACCCGGCAAGCCCCCTACAGGGTGATGCTCTGCCTATCTGGGGCTGCTTCTCAGTTGTTCGGCAACTGAGCCATTTTTTGCATCCGAGGCAAGGCCATGGAGTCATCTTCAGTGCCTGAGGCCAACTTACTCAAACCATTCGAGCCATGGCTGCAGGAGGGGAAGAGAGAGACAGAAAGAGAGAAGGGGGAGGAGGAGGGGTGGAGAAGCAGATGGTCGCTTCTCTTGTATGCTCTGACCTGGAATTGAACCCAGGACTTCCACACACGG
The DNA here is from genome assembly GCF_036850765.1 of Saccopteryx bilineata. Lineage (NCBI taxonomy): Eukaryota > Metazoa > Chordata > Mammalia > Chiroptera > Emballonuridae > Saccopteryx > Saccopteryx bilineata. The sequence goes on along the minus strand of NC_089490.1, from coordinate 261,906,213 downwards.
AGCCAATGCTCTACTGCTGAGCCAACCAGCCAGGGCCTCTCCTTTTCATTTGCGATTATAAAAGTTATAAATGCTCAATCTAGAAAATAAGGAGATAATTAAAAATATAGAAAAGTAAAAGTTGCTGGTTATTTACTAAAAGGCAAACATTTATTACTTTTAGCATATTTTTTTCTGGTGCTTTTTCCCCCATACATTTTGCTTCACTGGGCTCAGAACATATTGTATACATTCTACCCTAAATGATTTTTTAGAACAAGAGAAGGTAAGGATGTGTTCCATAGTATTTATTTTTCAATTAAATGCATTGTTTCAAAAGGTTGAATGCCATAACCTTTCAAATGTTTACATATCTATCATGACTTGTTCTTTGACAGCAGACTAATTTACCTTCCCCCACAAATTATTATTGCCTGAATTTTGGAGTTCTGTATTTCATATTCACAATTATTCATGTTTCCATATATCTTTTAAAAGACCATTCCAAATACAAAAACAATTCTCAAAGATTTGCAACCGAAGTATATCTAGAGGTAGCCATTTTATTCTTGTAGTTCAATCAGTTATTCCTATATGTTAGTTATGTGTCTTCTTTTTGACTTTCTAGCCAAAAAAACTGGTACTTAATTATTAGCTTTTTAGTGACTTGTCATTTATATAAAGATGTTGACATGTGCACAGCAGTATTACAAGAAAGGGGCTTGCATATTTAACACCCTAGTACTACCTCTTTGTCCTTGAAAAACTCAGGCAGAAGCAGCATCTTACTTTTAGCTGTTCAAATCATGTATTTTCTCTCACTAGTCAAGGCAGAGAAGATGAGTGAGATGTGAGTCTTTGTGCCAGCAGTAATTTATTTATTCTTGTTGTTTCCTTTCTAAATAGTACATGAGATAATTTATGTCTTTATACCTCTTTCTCCCCTTATGAATAAACATAATTTATTACTCTCCCCCTATTATATTCAAAGATAGATTTAAAACTTAATTTGTATTTTGAGTCAATGAACAAATGATGTTAATTGATAGACAATACAGATTCGTTTTCTGAGAAACAATTTGACAATAATCTAGCCCTAAGTAACCCAGAAGATTTTTATCTATTTTTCATTGCTCTGGATTTATTTCCAAGAAGTATCCTGGCCTTCAGAAGAAAAATGACTCAATGAGATATCAGTATAACAAACATAAAACACCTCTCCTCATTCCCAGGGAAATTTGTTTAACCTTGTGATCATAGGTATTTTTTATTTTCAAGCTTTTTTAATAGTGAGGCTGTATTCTTCAGCACAGGACATTTTGTAGAAAAAGGAATAATAAAATAAAATATAAGATATACTTAGGTTTTATAATGCTCAGTTAGAACTCTGAGTGTTCTGAAATACTGTAATCAAATTCTACGTGGTTACAATAGCATGGCATAATCATTGAGTACAAACAAGACCTTATGGGTGGTCACTCTGGATGATTCATTCAGGTCTTGGGTGGGAAGAAGTGAGCATCATTAGTGTTTACTGAGCTTTATTCATCTTCAGGTATCACTATGCTGGAGTGCTGGAAATGACTTCTAACACACCCTGAACTCACCTTTTCACATATGTCAGGAATATTCAAAACTTCAATTTTATTAACGTTATATGTTCAAGCAGAAAGGAATGAAACATAATATTGGAAATCAGTTGTGAACTAAGGCACAGAACATTATAACTTGTTTACTATTGATCTGCTCATGCAAATGACCATGTTTGGGATCATTAATTTATAATGTGGTTGCTGGATTAAGCATCACAATAATAATTTTAAAAAGTCATTTTAGATAGGTAGGTAGATAGATAAAGGATAGATAGATAGATAGATAGATAGATAGATATAGCAGTACCTAAATACTTTTAGTAACTACTTTCAAGACAGAAAGAATTTAAAAAGTACCTTTCATAATTGATCTTGGAAGATTTCATTTCATAGACTTAGGACTGACTTTTTCTCTAAGAGTTTAAGGATCATGAATATATTCAATTCCATAGCAGAAACTATATATTTCTCTAGATTATACATTGCATAGGAAAAGTTTTTTTAAAGGCTAAATGGACTCATCAACCTTTGTCATGTTTAGAAAATACTAGTAGAGAAAATGTGTCTTTAATTTCTTTTGGATGTTTCCAAGAAGCAAAGACCCTTTGACTTCTCATACCCAATTCCTTATTAAGAAAAAATGGAGTCAATTCTTTCCAGAAACCAAGGATCTCTATTTTTAGTTTCTACTGATTAAAACCACATTATCTAAATCAGAAGAATGTGAAGTGCATGTACCTTTTACTGCTGCATCATACTTATGGGGTCTCTGTGATACAGACAAGGTATAATCTTTACTAGATGCATGGACAGTAAGTCACCATTATTCGAGTTCACTGGGAGCTTTGTTGAGTCAAACTGGATCAACTTTTCTTTGAATGGTGCTTTTTGTGCTTTTAGAGGGAAATATAGTTAAAGACTTGTGTTATAAAAATTTCTTTTTGCTAACATAGATCTTTGAAATTTGTTCGAGTAGTAAGATTGAGATAGAGAAGGAAGTTAGTTAAGGCAAACCAAACAAACAGGAAATCATGAGCTAAATTGGTAAAGTAGATATCGGCATCATTACCTAAGCAGATGAGATGCAGGGAGTGAGGAACAGTAAACGTGGCAGGTGGATGCTGAAGAGGGTGATGGAAGGAGAGAGATGGTTAGTCTCAAACCAAGAGCTTTGTAGAAATAGGAAGTGGAAGGGATAGAAGCAGAAGAAAATCTTCTTATAGGGAAGGGATCAAAAGCATAAATGTGCCAAACATGAGAAAAAGAAAATTTACCATTAGTAAAATGTTGATGTGTCAGAATTTGGTAAGAGAGACTTGGAAGAATAATAATTACCTGGTTGCAAATTCAGAACTAGGTTTGGCAATTTATGCGTATGACAGTAGGAGAAAAATAAAGGAGAAACAGCTGTTGTGTGGATTTAATGACAAGATAGAATTCTCAGGAATGAGAAGACCCAGGCTTTTCAAAGACAAGATAAAGCAGACCGCCACTTTTTCTGTATCAGGGTAGGGGGTGTTCAGAGGAAAAGAACCACCTTAGGAGAGGGCAGCCAAGTCAGAAGGAGAAATGCAGGGAAGAGCCAAAGCTCTTGGAGGGGACGGTACCTGGATTTTCCACATCTGTGGGCTACCTTCAAACTTATTTCTCCCTTTCTTCCTGAGACCCAAATACTCTCTCCCTATGTAGGTTCTTTAAACAATGACAACTTTAAAAGACTCCAGATGGCTTTGAAAAAATTTGAAAGCCATCCAAGGTGCACTCTGGGCCTTTGTAGACAGTCCATGTGGAGCCAGTCTGAAAACTCTAGAGTTTCTCTGTTCGGATTATGTCTTGGGGATGAGCTGCAGTTGCCAGCACACACACCAAATTTGAAAAGCAAAATGAAGCCCACCTCAGCCCATGTGTGCTGAGAAGCAAAAAGGCAACATGAGTGCTTGCAGCCCCGTTGGCCTTGGTATATGTACATCACTCTATTATTCCCTGCCTGGCCTTGTGAGCAGAGGTCAGAGCACACAGAGATCAGCAGAATAATTCATTCTCTGTTTCTCAGATATCAGTTTATAACCCACTCCTTCAGCGGATTTATTATGTATCCACAGGAAATTTAACCCAGCACAGCTTCATTGGGAATACATTAGAAAGATTTGTAGATGCAACCAATTTTGCCTAGTTTTCCACTAGGACAGTTACATAGAAAGCCAACCTCAGGAGTGAGTTATGTTGAAATGGCTTTAATAACAACCAACAAGTGTAAGCAGCCATGTACCATTAGAGGATAGAAAGATTGCAAAAAGCTGAATTTTAATTTCTGTTTTTCAAGGAACAAAGTGGTTAAGAATTGAAGACTAGTGTGTGTAATATCATTTGTATTCACTGGTTTCTTGGAAATAATCCAAAGCTTTAAAATATCATAATGCAGGAGCTTTGAAGGATAAGATAAATTCACATGTGGATTTATATTGTGGAAAAAGCAAAAGGTGTGTGTGTGTGTGTGTGTGTGTGTGTGTGTGTGTGAGAGAGAGAGAGAGAGAGAGAGAAAGAGAGAGAAGGAATAAAATGTTCTCTTGATATGTTGACTGATTTAAAACAGATTATTTGTGCTAAAAATACATTTTTCAGGCTGTCCAGCCTTCTATCAGCAGACAGGTTGGCAGGGAAGAACATGTGGGCGACTGCGGAGGGACAAAGCCTGAATAGAAGGTCCAGGCGAAACATGAGTGTTATTTTTGACCATGCTTAAACTTATGGAAGATATTTTATTTTTAACACCATTGCCACATCGGTACATTCTGTATCCCATCTGTGGACATGAGCTGTGAGGGTGGATGGGTACTTAGAGAAACTAGTTCAGTTGGCAAAGTTGACCTAGCCAAAATATCCTTCCCTGCGGGTAAATGTTCAACTCTGTCCAGGATACTAATGACAGATGATAGGATTTTTATAATAATCCTAGTCGTTTAGTCAAACATTGCAATATCATCCTCTAGGCACTATGGAGGTTTTTTGCACTCTAATTTCAAGTGTCATTAGAAATCCTTAAAGTGGTCATCGGGTCATCAGGGAGGTATGGCGTGCTCATGATTGCTGCCCAGTTTTCTCCAAATGCACATGCAAAAGATTTCCAAGGGATCAAAATTAGCTTGCAGCCCTGGCCAGTTAGCTCAGTCAGTTAAGAGTGACGTCCTGAAACAACAAGGTTGCAGGTTCAATTCCTGGTCAGGGCAACAACAGGAAGCAACCAAAATATACACGACTGAGTGAAACAACAAATGCTTCCCTTCCCCCTCCCTTTTCTCTCCCTTTCTCTTTCTGTATCTCTAAAAATCAATAAAAATGAAGCCCTGGCTGGATAGCTCAGTTGGTTGGAGCGTTGTCCTGGCGTGTGGAGGTTGCCTGTTAGATTCCTTGGTCAGGGCACATACAGAAACAGCTCAGTGTTCCTGTCTCTCTCTCCCCCTGCCTCATTCAGTAGCTTTCAGATTCAAAGAGGACTGAAATCACATATTGGTTATTGATAAGATACTATTATCATTAGGAAAGTAATTAGACACAGGCAAAACTTTCTATACATAATACAGAGATAAAAACCACCAGTCACTGGCTTTTTGAGCAACCCACTAGCTACTGATTGTGACTCTGAGAGCAAGAGGGAAGTCCGGACATTTGCTGTCATCTTTTGTGAGGCAAGAATGGTGTATTCCTAACTTCAATCACTCATGTTCCAACTTCACAATTTCTGCAACATTTAAAAACACCTCTACTGCTATTTACTAATATTTTATTTAAAGTGACTTACTTTTGCTTAAATAAGTTTGTTTTTATTTCATTGAACTTATTAGGGTGACACTGGTTGACATAATTATACAGGTTTCAGGTGCCCAGCTTTATAACACATCACTGTACAAAAGACGGGTACCATATGATTTCACTGATATGTGGAATCCAACGAACAAAATGAACTAACAAGCAAAATAATGAGAGACTCATAGATAGAGAGCAGGCTGACCACTGTGGGGAGGGGTGGAAAGGGGGTTGGGGGTGTGTGTGGATTGAGCAAAAATGAAAAAAAAGAGAGAAAAACTCGTGGACACAGACAGTGTAGTCATTGCTGGGGGGGGGGGGCGGGAGAGGCAGAGGAGGGTGGCGGGGGGGGGCAAACAGTGATGGTCGGAGATTTGACTTGAGGTGATGAACACACAATACAGTGTATAGATGATGTGTTTTAGAATTGCGCACCTGAAACTGTTTCAGGGAACAAAGGAGGACAAAGATGCTCAGACAAGTGCTGGAGGAAGGGGTTTATTTTAGCCGGCAGAGCAGCGTGACCCAAAAAGGGCAACAAAGCCCAAGCTCCTCGAAGTTAGGTTTTCTGAGTCTTATATGCCTTTACAGCTTAGCTTTCACATGATGAGTGCCTGATTTCTTTGACAAAGTTCTTTGTTTGCAGACCTATGTGACTTTTGTGTCTCTAGGAGGGGAGGGGTATGAGAAGAGGTTCGAACCGTTTGTCCTTGACTGTTCACATATCCCGTTTTTCTTGCCTGTGTTGCAAGTTCTTTCAGGGAGCTGATAAAGGGCTTCACAGCTGGGGATTGTTAGTTTTTAAACTTTCTCAGTCAGCCCTTCCAGTTCTTCCTCCTTCAAAACCTAAATAATTGTGGTAACCAGTGTCACCCCAATAAATTCAATAAAAAGGGAAAAATTCTGGCTAGGTATTGTTATTATCTAAGGCTCTATCTCAGTTCTGTTCTCTTCCTGTTAAAAAAATAAAAAGAAAGCTAATCATGTTAGAAGAGTGTGTTAGGACTATTGCTGAACTGAGACTTTCTCCTGGAAGGAATCAGAAAGATTAAGGGAAAACTAAAAGAAAATAATATGATTTAAGGCAAATTTCTGAAACTTTTTTTGTCTTCTGTTTCCAAGTGAGAGGAGAGGCGATAGAGAGACAGACTCCTGCATGTGCCCTGAATGGGATCTACCTGACAACCCCCATCTAAGGCTGATGATATGTCCATCTGGGGCCATTCTCACAACTGAGCTATTTTTAGTGCCTTAGATGGAGTCTCCACAGAGCCATCCTCAGCTCCTGGGGCTGATGCATTCAAACCAATTGAGCCATGGCTGTGGGATAGGGAAAGAGAGAGAAAGAAGGCGATGGGTGAGGGGTAGAAAAACAGATGGTCACTTCTCCTGTGTGCCCTGACTGGGAATCAAACCTGGGACATCCGCATGCTGGGCCGATGCTCTACCACTGAGCCAATTGGCCAGGACAATTTATGAATCTTATGTAAGCATTTGCAAACCATTCAAATCACCTCCCATACCTCCAAAATAGTCCTCCCACCTCTAGGCAACTCTAGGATGAAAGGGTGTAGGCACATCGGTGTGATTCTCAAGTTACATGCTCAACTCAGTCCCTGCAGAAGGAGACAGGTGACTCTGTGTAGGCTATCCAACCTGGACAAGTGTCCCCACAGTAGAGTGAAAAAAGGTAGCTCCTGGCATAAGGCTGCCACTCGAAGCAGCCATCTTTCTTTACTTTTCCAGCCTTCCTTGTTCCCAGAGGATTTAGAGAATAATACTTAGGATGAGATGATGGTCCGAAGATAAAGAAAACTTCTAGTTCTTTTACAAACATGTAATCAACACCTTCCTTGATCACTAGCCTTTAACGTCATACACATTTTACTACACACTACATATGTACACATAATAATGATAATATTTTATATGTGTTTATTTGTATGCTCATTGATTGTCTCCACTATTAGAATTTAAGCCTAATATATAGGTATCTTAGTCTGTCTTGTTCATAGGCATATAAAGGAATCTGGCATATAGTAGGTGCTAGATAAATATTTGTTTAGTAAATATGAATGAACAAAATAACTTTCCTTCAGAAAGGAGTTAGTAAAAAGGGATTTTAATTCACCTATAATACATTTATATTTGTAAGAGCCAGTTAAATTATGTTTGATATAATATGTGATTCAATGTGAAAAATGTGCATTTGTTACCTAAAAAAGAAATTTTGGCACAGAGTTTGAGAAGTTTTTTTTTTTTTTTTTTTTTTTTTTTAGGGATGGAAATATGGATCTGATGTTTTTATAGTGGCACAGCCTTGTAGAAGAAGCTTTCCAGCAAGTCTTTGAACAAGTATCTTTGACTTTGCCACGTGTCACAGTAACAATATTCTAAATCCTCTATCATGAAGTGATGAAATCAATCCACCCACCAGCAATACAGCTTTTCCTACCCATGTGCCTAAGCAGAGCATGGACCCTTTGGGGATAGCTGAACTGAGGCAATGAGGTGGGCACAAGACATTCCTTAGTGCAGAATTCACCAGGTGCAATCCACAGAATATAACTCTGTGGAATAGTAATGGGCATGTAAGAAGAAAAATAAAGGAGACAGGAAACTGGTCAAACTTGTTGGAGACAACAGTGGGTTCAACAAAGTCAGGCAGCCTTTTTGCTACATTGATAGGTTAATGTGCCCAAGAGTGTTTCATGACAGATCCCACCCCACCCACCCACTTACCCCAGGATCCTAGGCTGATGATCCAACAGGTTCAATCTGGAAGCATTGGCATATCTCTGTAGGACTATTCTTGCAGATATCTTTCCTTGGATGAAACACCAATTCCTGGATCTTTCTGAGCAAAGGTGTGTTACAGTCAAAGAGAGAAATCAAGGGCTGTGTCTCCATTCACTGACAGACTCAGTGAACACCATCTCCCTTCAAGGCAGACATTTTGTGTAATAAGTACAGTCTACTGTTGCCTGATAAAATGACTGATGGGATGAAAAGAACAACCCTGTCTGTCAGTCAAGTAAGTTTGTAAATATGATATATATGTTTGCTTGCTTATAGTTGGCATTGGATGTGGGAGACAGGCTGTAAGCCGACAAAGTCATTATAGCCTAAGGCTTAGTGTTAAGACTAAGCCTTTTCACCCTTTTAATACTAAGATCTTCTCAACACTAAGCTTTTCCCTACACCCTTGACTGTTGCATGATGTGGGGTGTTGCACTCTCATGAGGAATCCCATTTATGGCTCAGATAAGTGACTCTGTATCAGAGACTTCCTTATTTGTATACTGGCTAAAAGGTTTTGATTTCTACACTATAAAATGGGTCAGACCGGGGGCTCACTCTCTCTCAGTTCCCGAAATTAGCATTGCAGAGGAGAAGCAGCCAAGATGGCAGAGTGCTGAAGGAGAAGCCAGTTTGTGCAGAGAGAAGGAGATGAGGAACAGAGGTGAATAAGACTAGTGAGGTAGAAACCTTTGATTCTAGGAAACTTGGATAAGTCAGTGGCTTTGGGAGCCCTGAATGGAAAGGGAAGTGTTTTCCCATTGTGTGTATTTTCTCGCCCGCTGGGTACAAGCTAGGATTAAATGTAATGGTCCACCAGTTCATGGCTCCATTGTTTCATTACCGTTTGTCTGAATCAAATGCTAACCTGCATGGGCCAGGCGGCTGTGATGGTGGCCGTGGCTACTGGCTTTACACTGTCCCATGTCCTCCCTTGCCATGATCTTCAGAGGATATTGGCACTCTCTGTGTCCCATGTTTTCTCTTTGTAAACAGAGGAAGTAAGATTCAGTCATCTTTGAAGTCCGTTCTCACCAACACTCAAAAAAGTTAAACATCCCTTGGATGTCTGTGGCAGCCCTTATGGTTGCTTTACTCTAAAGAACAAACACATAAGACCCAGATAAGAGAAAGATAGCTAATGATTTGAAGCTTGGAAGTCACTGGCTGCATAATGACCTTCATGCCTAGGAAGTAAAATCTTTAATGAGTCTGTAACTAGGTATCTACAGACAAAATTCAAATACCTGTGAATTTTGTGCCCAGCAGTTAAGAGCAGAGCCCCACAGTACTTACTTATGATGTTTTAATTTTTGTAAACATTTTTTTGTTTGGTTCTTTAGCAAGGATGAAAGTTAAGTTTTAATTTCTCATTTTAGTGTTACTTGAAATGGCATCCTTGATTTAGATCCAAGAAGATTCTTGAATTTTAAATTGAAGCTCCTAGTGACTCAGACTTCAATTTGAAATACCTCTTGGCTCAGACTATTTATAATTAGTCCATTAAACATTAAGGAGCTACACACCCTCAAGTCCACAAAATAAATATTACAGCAGTGATAGAAAAGATGTAATTTATTATGATAATTCTTCTAAAGTTACCCAAATACAGGGAAAGCAATTTATGGTGCTTTTCTGTCATCTGCTTCTGGCTTTTTAACCTGAGTTTCCTTATGATTCAAATGACAAATTTCCAAGGAAGTGAGGGTGTCCTGCAAGGCGGGATGGGAAGCAAACTTGAGGTAAAGTCAGGGTTGGTTTTCTGACTCAAAGTAGAATTGTAATTTGGAGTTTGCAATGCTAATTCTTCACTTACCACTCATTAATGAGATATCACTTACCCATGCCCCAGCTATCTGGTGTAAAATAAAGGTGTTAGAATTGAAAATCTGAGACAGCCCTTCCTGTTTAATTCAATTGCATTGAATCTATAATTTGTTTTTCGTAGCATAACATTTTAATGATGTTAATCCTTCCTGTCCCTGAACACCATACTGGTTTCCACTTATTTGTATATTCTTCAATTTTTTTCTTCAGTGAAATTTTGTTAGTTAAACCTGGGCTTAACATTTACAACACTGTGGCAAAGAATATGAATGGCAAGCTTAGTCACCGTTATTATTTGTGGTGACTGAAGAGGATGCAGAAAATTTCTAGAAGTTATGACTTGGGCATTTGGGCTTTAGCTCTCACCCTCTTTTCATGCAGAAAATCTTGTTTGTTGTTACTTTTTATTATATTGAGTCAAGTATAAGATTATTCAGAAAGAATATGTCTAAATCTAGATTTATCAAGATCATTTGTTAACATTTAAAACAGTGTAAGTTTTCAAGTTCAGGGAAAATATTACGCACACAAACCCAAAATACATCTCCTTTTGTTCTTTTTTGTCTTTGTTAAGAGGAACTTATTTCTGTTTTTCTTCCCAAGCTGTGTGAAATGCCTCTCTCTAATTACTTTTTACTGAAGTGCGACTTCTTGTCTTTGCTAGGAGACCCTGTACATCTCTGGCTCTTTAATCTGAATACATTGTGTTTTCTGGATGGCTTCTTTTTGGTTCAACCCTTCTGTGTTCTTGGTTAAATTTTGCTCTGGTTACTCACAGAGTGCAGCCTTCCAGTGGGAGTGTGAGCTGAAAGTAGTATTTGTCATGATGTGTAAACTTGAATACCATAATATTTACCTCTTCTGTGCTCTCTCATGACCCAGGGAACATGTCTATGGTCACAATCTCTTTAGTATCTCCCTCAACCACAGACTGAAGCACAAAGGTTCTGTTTTTCATTTATCCATTTAGCATCGTGCTCAGTGGGCACAAAATGTTATTAAATTATTTGTTGTTAAGCTGTTGTCAAACCATTGAAATATTTACTTAGCTATTTCTGCTCAGCATTTTGCCCTTTAATTACTTCATCTCCCTCTTGTGAATTATTCAAAAACTTTAAGTATTGACTCTGTGCCAAGAATGAATTTTGGTGTGCTTGTATCTTAGCTCATGGAATGCTGTTGCTGATCTACATATAGAAATTGTGTTTTCATAACTCTTATTCAGGAACATCGTGTGATCATACTTTTTTTCAATTAGAAAATTTATTTCTATAAATAGACTTAAAAAAATATAAGGATCAATTCAAGTTTAGATTTCCATTTAACAAAATTTCACAGCTAATTAAATACATATAGTGCCATTGGGATTATACCAATAAAGATGGATGCAGTTATGCAGTGGTGAAAAAACAAAAACAAAAATAAATTAGTGGTATAAAACAACAGGGCTCATTTCTCAGTCATTGTACATGTTTACTTGGGTTTCAAGGCTCTGTTTCATACAGTTTACTTAGGGTTGCAGGCTGGTGAAGCCTCTACCCTCTGGAGCATCACAAATCTATACAAGGAAGCAATGGTGAAGCACTCAAGTTATTAAAGGCTTCAACCAAGAAATGCAACACACTATTTCAGCTTATATTTTATTGTTCAAAGCAAGTCACATGGTTTTCTAAACTCCAAAGGGTTATAGTAGCACAATTTATATGCCCAAAAAGAGAAGAAATATTTGGTATACAGAACTAATGACACCTTTAGTATATTCTCTGATCAAATAGCCAGCTCACTTTCCCTACCTCTGCCTGTGCCTTCCTTCCCCGGGAAAGGAAGACCAGCCATGGAAGTACTCATAATTTCACAAACCAGTGTGGATAAGCCAAGTGCAGAATGACCAGAGGAGGCTGGGAATGTCTGTTGGACCAGCAAACACGAGACTGAGTTCCAAATATGCAACCTGATCTTCAATTGTTGGGCTGCTTCCTCAGGTTTAGATAGGTCAGAGGTTTTACATAGGAATTCAGACAAGTCAAATGACCATTGATTCCTCACAAACATAATCATGAATCAGAGTAGAATAATAGTATCACACACCTACAAGTATCAAAGTAAATTTTGAATCTTAAAACATACTCATGTGCTCTTTTATATCTTCAGCTATTCACCTAAAGATAGAAGAGGCTCATATACATTGGTTAAAGCAAGAACATGAAACAGAGACTCACAGTATGCCTGCTTTGCCTTAATGAAGGCTAGGGATTTCTCGTAGGTTCTTTTATGTAAAGTGCTTAACTTAGTCTTTTTGAGTCACATGTCCCATTTGTAATCTGAGAATGCAATGCGATAGAAGAAGGATTGCTTTTTCAATAAATAAATCTTGACCTAAAGCTATACTTTATACAAAAATTAAGTAAAAAATGCTTTGGTAATTAAAATAAAAAGAAATCTATAAAATGTAGAAAGAAAATCTTTGGGGTATGAGGTTAAGAAAGGAGTTCTTACCTCTGACTGGTTGGCTCAGTGGTAGAGCGTCAGCCTGGTGTGTGGAAGTCTGGGTTCGATTCCCGGCCAGGGCACACAGGAGAAGTGCCCATCTGCTTCTCCTCCCTTCCTCCTCTCCTTCCTCTATGTCTCTCTTTTCCCCTCCTGCAGCTGAAGCTCCATTGGAGCAAAGTTGGCCCAGCTGCTAAGGATGGCTCCATGGCCTCCATCTCAGATGCGAGAATGGTTCCGGCTGCAACGGAACAACGCCCCAGATGGGCAGAGCATCATCCCCTGGTGGGCATGCCGGGTGGATCCAGGTTGGGCGCATTTGGGAGTCTGTCTCTCTGCCTCCCTGCTTCTTACTTGAGAAAAAAAAAAAAAGAGAGGAGTTTTTAAACTTGACACCAAGGCATGAAAACATGGTAAATTAGGAAAAATTTAAAGAAAAAAATTGATCAACTGGAGTTCATAAACTTTTTTTTTAAAAAATCTGTTCTACAAAATACTCTATTAGAGAATGAGAAGATAAGCTACAGACAGGGAGAAAATATTAACAAACCACATATGCAACAAAAGACTAGTATCTAGAATATATAAAGAACTCTCTAGACAGAAATGGCGCCGTGAGCAGCGCGTCCGACAGCTCTCCCCTAAATCACAACAAATTTATCAACTAGAAACAGAAAAATTTATCCTCAGAGCATTCCGGAGTTCCACACAAACTGATAGCGAAAGGACTGTTATCACTTGAATCTGAGAGACGAGGGTGTGGAGGAATCTACAACAGGGACGTTCTTTCAAACCGCAAGGAAGTGCGCCTGTGTGCTATCAATAAGACCACCCTCAGATGCCGATAAGAAAGAGGAAATTGAATATTATGGATACAAAAGAAAGAGAGGTAACACAAATAGATGTGGAAAAATCTATGGAGAAAAGACTTAACATATTGGAAGCCTTGGAGCTAAATGACAGAGAATTTAAACTAGAAATCTTAAAAATACTCAGAGATATACAAGAAAACACAGAAAGGCAATATAGGGAGATCAGAAAACAACTCAATGAACACAAAGAATATATTACCAAGGAAATTGAAACTATAAAAACAAACCAAACAGAAATGAAAAACTCAATTCACGAGCTGAAAAACGAGGTAACAAGCTTAGCTAACAGAACAGCCCAGATTGAAGATAGGATTAGTGAAATAGAAGACAAACAACTTGAGGCACAACAGAGAGAAGAAGAAAGAGACTCAAAAATAATAAAAAACGAGAAAGCCCTACAGGAATTGTCTGACTCCATCAGAAAGAATAACATAAGAATAATAGGTATATCAGAGGGAGAAGAGAAAGAAAATGGAATGGAGAATATACTCAAACAAATAATAGACGAGAACTTCCCAAGCCTGTGGAAGGAACTAAAGCCTCAAATTCAAGAAGCAAACAGAACACCTAGTTTTCTTAACCCCAACAAACCCACTCCAAGGCACATCATAATAAAGATGACACAAACCAATGACAAAGAAAAAATTCTCAAGGCAGCCAGGGAAAAGAAGAGTGCAACATATAAAGGAAGGCCTATTAGATTATCATCAGATTTCTCAGCAGAAACTCTACAAGCTAGAAGAGAGTGGACCCCAACATTTAAAGCCCTGAAAGAGAGGAACTTTCAGCCAAGAATACTATACCCATCAAAGCTATCCTTCAAGTATGAAGGAGATATAAAAACATTCACAAATACAGAAAAGATGAGAGAATTTATCAACAGAAAGCCCCCACTCCAGGAAATACTAAAGGGGGTTTTCCAACCAGATTCAAAGAACAAAAGAAAACAACACCACAAGTAACAGCTCCACCAAGAACACAATAAAACCAAACTTAAACTGTGACAACAAAGGAAAAAAAGGGGGGAGAGGATGGAGATTAACAGTAGCAAAGGATGATGAAGTGCAGAAATACTTATAAGATAGGGTACTACAATGAATATGGTAGGTACCCTTTTCATTACTTAATGGTAACCACCCTTAAAAAAACCACCACAAAAACACTTGACTTAAAAAAGGTAGCAACAGAGGAAAGAAGTATGGAACACAAACAAACAAAAACAAATGATAGAAAAACAAAAAAGAAGAATCAAACAAGATACAAAACTAACAGAAAGCAATTTATAAAATGGCAGTAGGGAACCCACAAGTGTCAATAATTACACTAAATGTAAATGGACTAAACTTACCAATAAAAAGACACAGAGTAGCAGAATGGATTAAAAAAGAAAATCCAACTATATGCTGCCTACAAGAAACACATCTAAGCAACAAGGATAAAAACAAATTCAAAGTGAAAGGCTGGAAAACAATACTCCAAGCAAACAACACCCAAAAAAAAGCAGGCGTAGCAATACTCATATCTAATAATGCTGACTACAAGACAGAAAAAGTACTCAGAGACAAAAATGGTCATTTCATAATGATTAAGGGGAAGTTGAATCAAGAAGATATAACAATCCTTAATATATATGCACCAAACCAAGGAGCACCAAAATATATAAGACAGCTACTTATTGACCTTAAAACAAAAACTAACAAAAATACAATCATACTTGGAGACCTCAATACACCGCTGACGGCTCTAGATCGGTCATCCAAACAGAGAATCAATAAAGATATAGTGGCCTTAAACGAAATACTAGAACACCTGGATATGATAGACAT
Organism: Saccopteryx bilineata; assembly: GCF_036850765.1. NCBI lineage: Eukaryota > Metazoa > Chordata > Mammalia > Chiroptera > Emballonuridae > Saccopteryx > Saccopteryx bilineata. Next base: position 261,891,027 of record NC_089490.1, on the reverse strand, counting down.
CTACAGGACACTTCATCCCAAAGCGACAGAGTATACATTTTTCTCTAGTGTACATGGAACATTCTCAAGAATTGACCATATGTTGGGCCACAAAGACAATATCAGCAAATTTAGAAAAATTGAAATTGTACCAAGCATATTTTCTGATCATAAAGCCTTGAAACTAGAATTCAACTGCAAAAAAGAGGGGGAAAAACCCACAAAAATGTGGAAACTAAACAACATACTTCTAAAAAATGAATGGGTCAAAGAAGAAATAAGCGCAGAAATCAAAAGATATATACAGACAAATGAAAATGAAAATACGACATATCAGAATCTCTGGGATGCAGCAAAAGCAGTAATAAGAGGAAAGTTCATATCACTTCAGGCCTATATGAACAAACAAGAGAGAGCCAAAGTAAACCACTTAACTTCACACCTTAAGGTACTAGAAAAAGAAGAACAAAGACAACCCAAAACCAGCCGAAGAAAGGAGATAATAAAAATCAGAGCAGAAATAAATGAAATAGAGAACAGAAAAACTATAGAAAAAATCAATAAAACAAGGAGCTGGTTCTTTGAAAAGATCAACAAAATTGACAAGCCCTTGGCAAGACTCACCAAGGAAAAAAGACACAGGACTCAAATAAATAAAATCCAAAATGAAAGAGGAGAGATCACCACAGACATCATAGATATACAAAGAATTATTGTAGAATACTATGAAAAATTATATGCCACCAAATACAACAATCTAGAAGAAATGGATAAATTCCTAGAACAATACAACCTTCCTAGACTGAGTCATGAAGAAGCAGAAAGCCTAAACAGACCAATCAGCAGGGAGGAAATAGAAAAAACTATTAAAAATCTCCCCAAAAATAAAAGTCCAGGCCCAGACGGTTATACTAGTGAATTCTATCAAACATTCAAAGAAGACTTGGCTCCTATTCTACTCAAAGTCTTCCAAAAAATTGAAGAAGAAGCAATACTTCCAAACACATTTTATGAGGCCAACATAACCCTCATACCAAAACCTGGCAAGGATGGCACAAAGAAAGAAAACTACAGACCAATATCTCTAATGAATACAGATGCTAAAATACTAAACAAAATACTGGCAAACCGAATACAACAACATATTAAAAAAATAATACATCATGATCAAGTGGGATTCATCCCAGAATCTCAAGGATGGTTCAACATACGCAAAACGGTTAACGTAATACACCATATCAACAAAACAAAGAACAAAAACCACATGATCTTATCAATAGATGCAGAAAAGGCTTTTGATAAAATACAACACAATTTTATGTTTAAGACTCTCAACAAAATGGGTATAGAAGGAAAATATCTCAACATGATAAAGGCCATATATGATAAACCATCAGCCAACATCCTATTAAACGGCATAAAACTGAGGACTTTCTACCTTAAATCAGGAACAAGACAGGGTTGTCCACTCTCTCCACTCTTATTCAACGTGGTGCTAGAAGTTCTGGCCAGAGCAATCAGACAAGACAAAGAAATAAAAGGCATCCATATCGGAAAAGAAGAAGTAAAGCTATCACTTTTTGCTGATGATATGATCCTATACATCAAAAACCCGAAGGACTCCACAAAAAGATTATTAGAAACAATAAACCAATACAGTAAGGTCGCAGGATACAAAATTAACATACAAAAGTCCATAGCCTTTCTATATGCCAACAATGAAATATTAGAAAACGAACTCAAAAAAATAATCCCCTTCACGATTGCAACAAAAAAAAAATAAAATACCTAGGAATAAACATAACAAAGAACGTAAAGGACCTATATAATGAAAATTACAAAGCATTGTTAAGGGAAATCGAAAAAGATACAATGAGATGGAAAAATATTCTTGTTCTTGGATAGGAAGAATAAATATAATCAAAATGGCCATATTACCCAAAGCAATATACAAATTTAATGCAATTCCCATCAAAATCCCTATGAGATTTTTTAAAGAAATGGAACAAAAAATCATCAGATTTATATGGAACTATAAAAAACCCCGAATAGCCAAAACAATCCTAAGGAAAAAGAATGAAACTGGGGGCATTACAATACCTGACTTTAAACTATATTATAGGGCCATGATAATCAAAACAGCATGGTATTGGCAAAAAAATAGACACTCAGACCAATGGAACAGAATAGAAAGCCCAGAAATAAAACCACATATATATGGTCAAATAATCTTTGATAAAGGGGCCAACAACACACAATGGAGAAAAGAAAGCCTCTTCAACAAATGGTGTTGGGAAAACTGGAAAGCCACATGCAAAAGAATGAAACTGGACTACAGCCTGTCCCCGTGTACTAAAATTAATTCAAAATGGATCAAAGACCTAAATATAAGACCTGAAACAATAAAGTACATAGAAGAAGACATAGGTACTAAACTCATGGACCTGGGTTTTAAAGAACATTTTATGAACTTGACTCCAATGGCAAGAGAAGTGAAGGCAAAGATAAATGAATGGGACTACATCAGAATTAAAAGTTTTTGCTCAGCAAGAGAAACTGATATCAAAATAAACAGACAGCCAACTATATGGGAACTGATATTTTCAAACGACAGCTCAGATAAGGGCCTAATATCCAAAATTTACAAAGAACTCATAAAACTCAACAACAAACAAACAAGCAATCCAATAAAAAAATGGGAAGAGGACATGAACAGACACTTCTCCCAGGAAGAGATACAAATGGCCAACAGATATATGAAAAGATGCTCAGCTTCATTAGTTATTAGAGAAATGCAAATCAAAACTACAATGAGATACCACCTCACTCCTGTTAGATTAGCTATTATCAACAAGACGGGTAATAGCAAATGTTGGAGAGGCTGTGGAGAAAAAGGAACCCTCATTCACTCTTGGTGGGACTGTAAAGTAGTACAACCATTATGGAGGAAAGTATGGTGGTTCCTCAAAAAACTGCAAATAGAACTACCTTATGACCCAGCAATCCCTCTACTGGGTATATACCCCCAAAACTCAGAAACATTGATACGTGAAGACATATGTAGCCCCATGTTCATTGCAGCACTGTTCACAGTGGCCAAGACATGGAAACAACCAAAAAGCCCTTCAATAGAAGACTGGATAAAGAAGATGTGGCACATATACACTATGGAATACTACTCAGCCATAAGAAATGATGACATCAGATCATTTACAGCAAAATGGTGGGATCTTGATAACATTATAAGGAGTGAAATAAGTAAATCAGAAAAAAACAAGAACTACATGATTCCATACATTGGTGGAACATAAAAATGAGACTAAGAGACATGGACAAGAGTTTGGTGGTTACCAAGGGTGGGGGGGGAGGGAGGACATGGGAGGGAGGGTGGGAGAGAGTTAGGGGGAGGGGGAGGGGCACAGAGAACTAGATAGTGGGTGACGGAGGACAATCTGACTTTGGGCGAGGGGTTTGCAACATAATTTGATGACAAAATAACCTAGACATGTTTTCTTTGAATATATGTACCCTGATTTATTAATGTCATCCCATTACCATTAATAAAAATTTATTAAAAAAAAAATAAATGATTGTTCAGCCCTGAAAAAAAAAAAAAAAAAAACCTGACTATTCAGGCAAGCCATAGTTAAGTGGCCCTTGTGCAAATGAGATCAGTTTACCTGCTTCTTGGAAGAAATACCCTAGGCTCGTCCACAGTGTCGTAGATGGAGCCGATGACCTTCAGACTTCAGTGGCAAACCCCAGCATTTTGGGCAATGTTAGGTCATAGGTGGCTGGAGCAGGGCTGGAAGAGACTGAACCCTCCCTTGGAAGAGCGAGTGAGAAGTCTACCTTCCAGTGTTCCTGTTTCCTCACAGCAGAGGCATGTAAGTCTGGCAGGCTTTAGCTCAATGACCTTCTTTTCCACTATTGACGAAGGACCCAGATGGCATCCTATGAGACCCCTTTGGGGCATTGGAGCCTTTAAGAGCATATCCTGAAAGCTGATCCCTGATCCCTATTGGGCTTTTTCTGCCTCTTGGTATCTTAAAGGCCATCTCAGAAGATCTCGCTGAGGGGTTTGAGGATCCCCATCCGCCTATATAAATCTTTTCCATATATCTGGAGCTATTTGGAAAAAGACAAAACAGTGTTACTAGCTGGATCAAATAAAGAAAGTAGTAGTTTGCAGGTAAAAAAGATTTGGCATCTCCTGTTCATCAGCATTCCAAAGAAATTAAAAAATTTTTTTAAGTAAAAAGCATGATATGGTAGACCCATAGGAGTTCCAGGATATGACTCCCCCCTTTTAAATTTTTTTAAATTGATGTTAAAATATTTGCTGGGTACACTTTAATAATACCTTGACTTTAAAGTTTGTAAGAATGATAAAATACAGTAAGTGCTTTTGCTCCATATGCAGGAGCATTGTCAGTTTAAACAGTTTAGGAAATCCAATAATAGAACAGTGCACTTCAGAAAAATACAAAAAATAAAAAAATAAAAAAGGCATTCCCTTGTGCTAAAGCTCCAGGGAGCATGGAGTGAGCTCAAGTATGTCCTATAAAACATGGAACTCTATGTTGACATACAAGCCTTTGAAGAAGGAGGAACTGCTGAAATAGTTTATCAGTATTTGTCCCTAAGACAGCAGTCTTTATAGTAGAAACACCATAAGTAAATATTTGCTGTCTGTATATAGATTAATGGGGGAAAATGGCAAATGCTGAAAAGCCATGATAATGGCATATAATTCTAGACTTTGAGCTGATTTTAAGTTGATGGTTTCAGTATAAAGTTGTCCAATGATTTGCAAGAGTGATTTGCCATTTAGTGGAAGTTTTCCAGAGCCATTGTTGTTGATCCTTTGAAAAAAGGAACAACAATAATTTTGAGGTTCAAAACCTATATGATGTAAGGGTCGCCTATGCCCCTTGATAATCCAGGAGGCAACAAGATCAAAATATGGAAATGTATTCCATGGGCTATTAGATGGTTTAATGTGCCCAAACTGTAGTTGCTCTTGTACCATTTGAGAAGCTGCCCTAAGTTTCTCCTGTGAAAGGGGCCATTGGTCTACCCATACAAGACTATCTGATTTCCAAGTAACTGGGTCTGCACAATGCGTTATTGAGGTAGCAGGAGCTACTGAGGCCCCTATGCTAAATTTTGATATCCTAATCCACACCTTCTGGTATTGGGTGCCATTTCTATGGGGGTGAGAATTCCTCACTGTTCTTTCCCTAGTCACTTGGTGGGCAAAAATCCCCGATCAATCATCTGAGTACTAAACCATTAGGACTGACAAGCAACACTCCCATATTTTTTAAAACATCTCTACCCCACAAAATTAACTGGCCATCCAGGGAACACATAAGGCTTAAAAAATCCAGAGTGACCTTCTTAATCTTGCCAATGTAGAAAACTAGAACTTTGTTGAGGGGATTTACTCTGCTCTATACCTTGTAATTCTGTGGCTGCTGCATGAGTGGGCTAGAAAGGAGGCCAATGTAGCTTAGCAATAACAGATACATCAGCTCCAGTATCTAGAAGTCCTTTAAATTTATGCTCATGTATTGTTAGTTCCATTTCAGGGTGTTCCTGACCTATTTTTTTTTTAAATCCAATTGGCAAAATCAGAGGAGCCAAATCACCAATTTGCTTGGGGCCCCTTTTGCAGGATGTGGCCTGAGAAGCAGAATTAGCATCCTTATACTATTCTTCTAACTGCCTGAATTAGCCATGAGACACATTCTTTTCTTTTCTTTTTTTTTGATTAATTTTGATGGGGTGACATTGATAAAATTGTCTTCCATCACCTAACAGGTTTTCTTTGTGCCCCTCCCCTCCCCCAAACCGCTCCCTCTCCTCTCCCCCACCCTGTAACCCCAACACTGTTGTACATGTCTCTGAGTCTCATTTTTATGACCCACCTAGGTATGGAATCATATAGTTCTTAGTTCTTTCTGATTTACTTATTTCACTCCATATAATGTTATCAAGGTCCATCCATGTTGTTGTAAAAGATCCGATGTCATCATTTCATTTTTTTTTTCTTTGTATTTTTCTGAAGCTGGAAACAGGGAGAGACAGTCAGACAGACTCCCGCATGCGTCCGACCGGGATCCGCCTGGCATGCCCACCAGGGGGCGACGCTCTGCCCACCAGAGGCGATGCTCTGCCTCTCCGGGGCATCACTCTTTTGCGACCAGAGCCACTCCAGCGCCTGGGGCAGAGGCCAAGAAGCCATCCCCAACGCCTGGACCATCTTTGCTGGAGCCTCGCCGCGGGAGGGGACGAGAGAGAGAGAGGAAGGAGAGGGGGAGGGGCGGAGAAGCAGATGGGCGCCTCTCCTTTGTGCCCTGGCCAGGAATCGAACCTGGGACTTCTGCATGCCAGGCCAACACTCTACCACTGAGCCAACCGGCCAGGGCCCCAATGTCATCATTTCTTATGGCTGAGTAGTATTCCATAGTATATATATATATACCAAAGCTTTTTAATCCACTCGTCCTCTGATGGACACTTGGGCTGTTTCTATTGTGAACAATGCTGCCATAAACATGGGGGTGCATTTCTTCTTTTCAATCAGTGCTATGGTGTTCTTGGGGTATATTTCTAACAGTGGTATAGCTGGGTCAAAAGGCAGTTCGATTTTTAACTTCTTGAGGAATCTCCATACTGTTTTCCACAGTGGCTGCACCAGTCTGCATTCCCACCAGCAGTGCAGGAGGGTTCCCTTTTCTACACATCCTCACCAGCACTTATTCTGTGTTGTTTTATTGATGAGTGCCATTCTGACTGGTGTGAGGTGATATCTCATTGTGGTTTTAATTTGCACTTCTCTAATAATTAGTGATGTTGAGCATTTTTTCATATGCCTATTGGCCATCTGTGTGTCCTCTTTGGAGAAGTGTCTATTCATTTCTTTTGCCCATTTTTTGATTGGATTGTTTGTCTTCCTAGTATTAAGTTTTACAAGTTCTTTATAAATTTTGGTTATTAACCCCTTATCAGACTCATTGTCAAATATATTCTCCCATTGTGTAGTTTGTCTTTTTATTCTGTTCTTATTGTCCTTAGCTGTGCAGAAGCTTTTTAGTTTGATAACGTCCCATTTGTTTATCCTGTCTTTTACTTCACTTGCCTGTGGAGACAAATCAGCAAATATATTGCTGCAAGAGATGTCAGAGAGCTTACTGCCTATGTTTTCTTCTAAGATGCTTATGGTTTTACAGCTTACATTTAAGTTTTTTATCCATTTTGAGTTTATTTTTGTAAATGGTGTAAGTTGGTGGTCTAGTTTCATTTTTTTGCAGGTAGCTGTCCAATTTTTCCAACACCAATTGTTGAAGAGGCTGTCTTTACTCCAATGTATGCTCTTACCTCGTTTGTCAAATATCAGTTGTCCATACAAGCGTGGGTTTATTTCTGGGTTATCAGTTCTGTTCTATTGATCTATATGCCTGTTCTTATGCCAGTACCAGGCTGTTTTGAGTACAATGGCCTTGTAGTATAACTTGATATTTGGAAGTGTGATACCTCCCGCTTTATTCTTCCTTTTCAAGATTGCTGAGGCTATTCGTGTTCTCTTTTGGTTCCATATAAATTTTTGGAATATGTGTTCTATATCTTTGAAGTAAGTTATTGGTAATTTAATCAGTATTGCATTGAATTTATAAATTGCTTTGGGTAATTTAGACATTTTAATGATGTTTATTCTTCTTAATCATGAGCATGAAATATGCCTCCACTTGTTTGTATCTTCCCTGATTTCTTTTATCAATGTTTTATAATTTTCCAAGTACAAGTCTTTAATCTCCCTGGATAAATTTATTCGTAGGTACTTTATTTTTTTGGTTGCAATGGTAAAGGGGAATGATTTCTTAATTTCTCTTTCTGACAGTTCATTGTTAGTGTATAAAAATGCCTCTGATTTCTGAGTATTGATTTTATATCCTGCCACCTTGCTGAATTCATTTATAAGGTCTAGTAGTTTTTTTACTCCGACTTTAGGGTTTTCTATATACAATATCATATCATCTGCAAATAATGATAGTTTAACTTCTTCTTTTCAAACTTGAATGCCTTTTATTTCTTTTTCTTGTCTGATTGCTGTGGCTAGGACTTCCAAAACTATGTTGAATAAGAGTGGTGAAACGGGGCACCCCTGCCTTGTTCCTGATCTTAAGGAGATTGCTTTTAATTTTTTCCCATTGAGTATGATATTGGCTGTGGATTTGTCATAGATGGCCTTTATCATGTTGAGGTATGTTTCCTGTATTCCCACTTTGCTGAGAGTTTTGATCATGAATGGGTGCTGGATTTTATCAAATGCTTTTTCTGCATCTATTGAAATTACCATGTGGTTTTTCTCCTTTCTTTTGTTTATGTGATGAACCACATTGATTGATTTGCGAATATTGTACCAGACTTGCCTCCCAAGAATGAATCCCACTTGATCATGGTGTATGATTTTTTTCATATATTGCTGGATCTGGTTTGCTAATATTTTGTTGAGGATTTTAGCATCTATATTTATCAGGGATATTGGCCTATAATTTTTTTGTGTGTGTGTGTTGTCTTTGCCTGGTTTTGGAATCAGAATTATGCTCACCTCATAAAAGGAGTTTGGAAGTCTTCCTTCCTCTTGAATTTTTTGAAATAGCTTGAGAAGGATAGGAGTTAGTTCTTTGAATGTTTGGTAGAATTCACTTGTGAAGACATCAGGCCCAGCATTTTTCTTTGTTGGGAGTTTTTTGATGATTGTTTCAATCTGTTTAGGTTTAGGTTTTCTGATTCTGGTCTGTTTAGGTTTTCTGATTCTTCCAGATTGATTTTTGGAAGATTGTATGTTTCAAGGAATTTGTCCATTTCATCTAGGTTGTCTAGTTTTTTGGCATACAGTTCTTCATAGTATTTTTTTTTACAATATTTTGTATTTCTGTTGTGTCAGTTGTTATTTCTCCACTCTCGTTTCTAATTTTATTTATTTGAGTCCTCTCTCTTTTTTTCTTGGTGACTCTGGTTAAAGGTTCATCAATCTTGTTTACCTTTTCAAAGAACCAGCTCCTGGTTTCATTGATCCTCTGTACCGTTTCTTTAGCCTCTATGTCATTTATTTCTGCTCTGTCTTTATTATTTCCTTCCTTCTACTAGCTCTGGGCTTTACTTGCTGTTCTTTTTCTAGTTCTTTTAGATGTAGGGTCAAGTTGTTTATCTGAGCTTTCTCTAGCTTCTTGAGGTATGCCTGTAATGCTATAAACTTCCCTCTCAGGACTGCTTTTGCTGTGTCATAAATTTTGAGTTGATGTATGCTCATTATTGTTTGTTTCTAGGAATTTTAAAATTTCTTCTTTGATCTCATTGTTTACCCATTTGTTATTTAATAACATGCTATTTAATTTCCAAGTGTTTGAGTATTTTTCAGTTTTTCTGTTGTGGTTGATTTTTAGTTTAATGCCATTGTGATCAGAGAAAGTGCTCAATATGATTTTAATCATCTTTAATTTGTTGAGATCGCTTTTGTGCCCTAACATGTGGTCTATTCTAGAGAATGTACTGTGAGCGCTTGAAAAGAATGTATATTCTGCTGTTTTAGGGTGAAAGGTTCTGAAGATATCTATTAAATCAAGTTGATCTAATATGTCCTTTAAGTCTGCTGTTTCTTTGTTAATTTTCTTTCTTGAGGATCTATCTAATGATTTTAATGGGGTATTGAAATCCCCTACTATTATAGTACTGCTGTTGATCTCGCCCTTTAAATCCATCAAAGTCTGCTTTATATATTTAGGTGCTCCTATATTAGGTGCATAGATATTTAAAACGGTTATATCTTCCTTTTGGATTGCTCCCTTTATCATTATATAGTGACCTTCTTTATCTCTAACTATAGTCTTTGTTTTGAAGTCCATTTTGTCTGATATAAGTATTGCTACCCCAGATTTTTTTTCATTTCCATTTGTGTGAAATATTTTTTTCCATCCCTTTATCTTCAGTCTATGTGGATCTTTTGATTTAAGGTGTGTCTCCTGTAGACAGCATATATATGGGTCCTGTTTTCTTATCCACGCAGCTACCCTATGTCTTTTGATTGGATCATTTAATCCATTTCCATTTAAGATTATTATTGATATGTAATTGTTTATTGCCATTTTATTCTTTAAAATGGTATTCCTCTTTTGCTATATATTTTTTATCCTTTGATCTGTTTACAACAGGTCCCTTAGCATTTCTTGCAGCCTTGGTTTGGTTGTAGTGAATTCCTTGAGTTTTTTTGTCTGTAAAGCTTTTTATTTCTCCTTCAATTTTAAATGATAACTTTGCTGGATAAAGTAATCTTGGTTGTAGGCTCCTGTTCTGCATTACTTTGAATATTTCTTGCCATTCCCTTCTGGCCTCAAGTGTTTCTGTTGAGAAGTCAGAAGTCATCCTTATGGGGGCTCCTTTGTAGGTGATAGTCTTTTTTTCTTTAGCAGCTTTTAATATTTTCTCTTTATCACTTACCTTTGGTATTTTAATTATGATGTGTCTTGGTGTTGATTTCTTTGGGTTTCTCCTTAATGGAGTTTTCTGTGCTTCCTGAACATGTGAGATGTTTTCCTGTCTTAATTGAGGGAAGTTTTCAGCTATGATATGCTTGAATAAAGTCCCTATCCCTTGTTCTTTCTCTTCTTCAGGAACCCCTATGATGCGGATGTTATTTCTCTTCATGTTGTCACAGAGCTCTCTAAGAGTTTCCTCAGACTTTTTGAGTCTTTTTTCTGCTCTGCTTCCGTGCCTTTATTTATCGTGTCTTCTAACTCACTGATTCAATTCTCTGCTTCATTCATCCTGCTTTTAATTCCCTCCATTGTGTTCTTTATTTCAGATATTGTATTTGTCATTTCTGACTGATTCTTTTTTATTATTTCAATGTCCTTTTTTATATTTGCTATCTCTTTATTTAGGTTTTTGTAATGACCATCTATCATTGTTCTCATATCTTTAAGCATTCTAACAGTCTTTATTTTAAACTCTGCATCTGGTAATTTGGTTATATCTGATTCCTTTAGGTCTTTTTCTGGGGATTTCTCTTGGTTCATTTGTGTTGCATTTCTCTGCTTCCGCATTTTCTTTGTGTAAAGGAAGGTTTTGACCCCTGGAGTCCACTGGGTATGGCCTCTGTTCCCTAGGTATGGTCTGTCTGCAGGCCTGCCACCCCCTCTTCTGTTGCTGCCTAGGGCTTTTGGGTTTGGGCGTTACTGGTGCCTGCCACTGGGGCTGTTGCTGTGGTTTCCACCTTTCTTTCAAGGCAGTGGCTGTGCTCACGTGCTCAGGTGCACAAGCCTTGGTGGCCTTGGCCTTTGCCCTGCCCCCGTGGGTGGCGTTATGCTCATTCCTGAGGGCACTGGCGAGCACCTTTGCTCAGCTGCATGTCTCCGCCTGTTTCCAGGCTTTCACCCCACCCTTGCAGGAGAAGCCCGCTCGTGGATTGGCTGCTAGCTTTGGCACTACTGGCCGGACAGGACTGCGTGCCCAGGCTCAGCTCAGTAGCAGAATTTCGCCTGTTCGGGGCTTTTGGCTCCACCCTTGCAGGAGGAGCTGGCTCCCAAGACAGGCCACAAGCCTCGGTTCCATGGGCGGGGCAAGGCTGTGCTCCTGCGCCCTTGCTCGGGGGCTGGTCTCCACCCCTTCCGGGGTTCCTGTTTTTCTCCTGCGGGCTAGATTACGGGCTGCCAGCAGCTGGGCTTGACCACTTTTGCACCCCTACTCCTCCCCAGCCAGGCAAGACTGAGCTCACACGTGATCCCAGTGGCAGCCAGCCTGCTTCTGCCCCTGCCAACAGAACCGCACTTCTGTGTCCCGCCGCCACCCACCCGCCGGCGAGCCCTCAGCTGTGTGGGTGGGGGTGCTGAAGCTCAGACCCTAACACTCACTACTGTAGCCCCGAAAGCTCCCTCCTTCTAAGCAACTCTTCTCTGAGTGCCTTGGGGGAGCTTGTTTGGCTGCTCTCCTGCTTCCCTTTGCTGGTATTGCTATTTCTGGGGGAAATATTCACTTCAGATTTGGGGAATGACTCATCCCAGGGGTTAGGGTGGCTGTCTCCCAAAATGTTTCTCCCTGTGCTTCCTAGATTACACTCTCTTCCTGCTACTCTGGTATTCTCCCTCTCCCCATCCCTCAGAGCCCCAGGTGATTGGTTGTGAGAGAGGTGTTCTGCGCGGTCCCTTTAAGAAGAACCCTGGGTCTGAGAAATCAGACTCTTTCTCACAAAGAGTATCCTGACTTGTTTCCAGCTAAATACTGTCCTTACGCCTCTTCTGGGCTCTGGGGCTGCAGGCTGGGGCTTTGTTCCTGGGACTTAGGACCCTCCCCTCTCTGCTAAACTCACTTCCCACCACACGAGTCTCTCCCGGCTGCTGTTCACTCTGTGGAGCTGGGTAGCCCTCTCCACGTTTCTGCTTTTCCTACCAATCTCAGTGTGGTTTCTTCAGTGTTCCTTAGTTGAAGAGTCCTCTTAGTTTAGTCCAAAGTTCGTTTTTCCAGATGATAGTTCTTAAAATTAGTTTGTAATCCACTTTGGTTCTGGGAGGTGGATGTTGGTATGTCCGCCTACTCCAGCGCCATCTTATCTTTTCTCTCCTTGGTGAGTCTTGCCAAGGGTTTGTCAATTTTGTTGATCTTTTCAAAGAACCAGTTCCTTGTTTTATTAATTTTTTCTATAGTTTTTATGTTCTCTGTTTCATTTATTTCTGTTCTGATTTTTATTATTTCCTTACTTTCGCTGGTTTTGAGTTGTCTTTGTTCTTCCTTTTCTAGCTCCTTAAGGTGTGATGTTAAGTGGTTCACTTGGGCTCTCTCTTGTTTGTTCATATAGGCCTGAAATGATATGAACTTCCCTCTTATTATTGCTTTTGCTGCATCCCTGAAATTCTGATATGTCATATTTTAATTTTCATTTGTCTGTATATATCTTTTCATCTCTGCGCTTATGTCTTCTTTGACCCATTCATTTTTTAAAAGTATGTTGTTTAGTTTCCACATTTTTGTGGGTTTTTTTCTCATCTTTTTTGCAGTTGAATTCTAGTTTCAAGGCTTTATGTTCCAAAAATATGCTTGGTACAATTTCAATTTTTTTGAATTTGCTGATGTTATTTTTGTGGCCCAACATATGGTCAATTCTTGAGAATGTTTTATGTACACTAAAGAAAAATGTATACTCTGTCACTTTGGGATGAAGTGTCCTGTAGATGTCTATCATATCCAGGTGCTCTAGTGTTTCGTTTAAGGCCAATATAACTTTATTGATTTTCTGTTTGGATGAACGATCTAGAGCCATCAGTGATGTATTGAAATCTCCAAGTATGATTGTATTTTTGTCAGTTTTTGTTTTTAGGTCAATAAGTAGCTGTTTTATATATTTTGGTGCTCCTTGGTTTGGTGCATATATATTAAGGAGTGTTATGTCTTCTTGATTCAGTGTCCCCTTAATCATTATGAAATGACCATTTTTGTCTCTGAGTACTTTTTCTTTCTTGTAGTCAACATTATTAGATATGAGTATTGCTACACCTGCTTTTTTTTTGGATGTTATTTGCTTGGAGTATTGTTTTCCAGCCTTTTAGTTTGAATTTCTTTTTATTCTTGTTGCTTAGATGTATTTCTTGTTGGCAGCATACAGTTGGATTTCCTTTTTTAATCCATTCTGCTACTCTGTGTCTTTTTATTGGTAAGTTTAATCCATTTACATTTAGTGTAATTATTGACACTTGTGGGTTCCCTATTGCCATTTTATAAATTGCTTTCTGTTAGTTTTGTATCTTGTCTGATTCTTCTCTTTTGTTTTTCTATCACTTATTTTTGTTTGTTTGTATTCCATACTTCTTTCCTCTGTTGCTACCTTTTTTAAGTCATGTGCTTCTGTGGTGGTTTTTTCAAGGGTGGTTACCATTAAATAGTGAAAAGGGTACCTACCATATTCATTGTATCAATAGTACCCTATCTTATGAGTGTTTCTGCACTCCATCGTCCTTTGCTACTGTTAAGCTCTGTCCTCTCCACTTTTTTTGTTTTTGTTGTCACAGTTTAAATTTGGTTTTATTGTGTTCTTTGTGGAGCTTTTACTTGTGGTTTTGTTTTGTTTTGTTTTTTGTATCTGGTTGGAAAACCCCCTTTAGTATTTCCTGGAGTGGGGGTTTTCTTCTGATAAATTCCCTCATCTTTTCTGTATTTGGGCATGTTTTTATTTCTCCTTCATATTTGAAAGGTAGCTTTGATGGGTATAGTATTCTTGGCTGAAAGTTCCTCTCTTTCAGGGCTTTAAATATTGGGGTCTACTCTCTTCTAGCTTGTGTAGTTTTTGCTGAGAAATCTGATGATAATCTAATAGGCCTTACTTTATATGTTGTATTCTTCTTTTTCCTGGCTGCCTTGAGAATTTGTTCTTTGTCGTTGGTTTGTGCCAATTTCATTATGATGTGCCTTGAAGTAGGTTTATTGTGGTTAAGAAAACTTGGTGTTCTGTTTGCTTCTTGAATTTGAGGCTTTAGTTCTTTCCACAGGCTTGGGAATTTCTAGTCTATTATTTGTTTGAATATATTCTCTGTTTCATTTTCTCTCTGTTTTCCCTCTGATATACTTATTATTCTTATGTTATTCTTTTTGATGGTGTCAGACAATTCCTGTAGGGATTTCTCATTTTTTTTAAATTTTTGAGTCTCTCTCTTCTCTCTGTTGTGCCTGAAGTTGCTTATCTTCTATGTCACTAATTCTACCTTCTATCTGGCCTGTTCTATTAGCTAAGCTTGTTACCTTGTTTTTCAGTTCATGAATTGAGTTTTTTTATCTCTGTGTGATTTGTTTTTATAGTTTCAATTTCCTTGGTAATATATTCTTCATGTTTGTTGAATTGTTTTCTGAGCTCCCTAAATTGCCTTTCTGTGTTTTCTTGTATATCTGTGAGTATTTTTAGGATTTCTATTTTAAATTCTCTGTCATTTAGCTCCAAGGTTTTCAATATGTTAATTTTTTTCTCCATAGATTTTTTCACATCTGTCTGTGCTACTTCTCTATCTTTTGTATCCATGATATTCGATTTCCTTTTTCTCAATGGCATCTGAGGGTGGTCTTGTTGATAGCACTAATGAGAATTAATAAAGAGTAAAAAGTAAAAAAAAAAAAAAAGGTAAAACACCCCACAAAAAAAAACAGTAATAATTTATTATTTCCCCCTTTTTTTCTCTCTTCTCTTTCCCTCCTCTCCCCTCCTCAGGGAAATATCATGCCTATAATGGAGGGCCTGATTTGGGGTGAAGAGTTCAAGGGGCAAAAAAAGGGAGTAGGGACCTACTAAATGCAAAAAAAAAAAAAGGAAGAAAATCTTAGACAAGCATAAGATGATTTGCTTGTAAGTGATGGTCAACTAATAGATATAATGAGAGGGATAAGAGGGAACCAGAAAAAAGGACCAAAAAAGAATAATAAAGAAGAAAAAATAAAAATAATAAGTAAAAATCTGTTGTATTAAGTGGAGCAAAGACTAAATACAATGGAGACCTTGCTTTGGGAGGACCCAAAATGCCACAAAAATAAACAAACAAGAAAAAAAAATAAAAACAAAAGCAAAAAAGAGAAATAAAGCCAAAAAAAAGCCTTGAGTTTCAAATTAACTAATTTGTTCGTGATTGAGGATTATATAGGAGGAAAGTAAAATGAGAAAAGAAAAAACGAATAGAAAGGAAAAAATAAGAAAAAGAGAAAAACGAAGGAAGAAATAAAATAGGAAGAGAAAAAAACAAAATAAAGCAAGACAAAAAAAACCCAAAAAACAAAAGAGGAGAGAGTGAGAGTTAAGTGTTTTGGAGTATAACCTTAAAGGAGGGTGAGGATGAAGAAGAAAAATAAAATGCAACACTCATGGGTAGTGTAGTTCAAGAAAGGGGAAGCATAAGATGGGCAGAGAATAGAAGGACCGAGGTGGAGGAAATAAAGGCAAAACGATAGAAGAAACAAACAACAACAACAACAAAAAAAAATTAGTGGATCAAGTTTTAAAGTCTGTGGGTTTTTCTTGATTTTGAGAGGTTAACTTCTTCCTTTTTCTTTTCTCTCCCTCTTCCTGGTCGGTGACTCTGTACCCCAGGCTCTGCCCCTGTGTCACTCTTAGGTAGGGATTTGCAGTTGATGGGATTCTATGGCAATGTCATATAATTGGCTATAGTCTTGCTGGAAGTAAAGGCTTGTTGGCGTTTGCAGGGTCCAACGATGAGAGAGTTTGCTTTCCTGGATTCTCTCTCCTAGTCCCCCCTTTCTAAATTAGCAGCCTGGTGATCCAGCTATAAGGCTGCAACTGCTTCTGCCTGGGGAGTAAGAGGCTCAAAGAGCTGGGAAATCCCCACTCTATCCCCACTCAGTGCAAGGCTTTGGGAAAGGCTCTGAGAGTCAGGGCCTCCAGTGTAATCAGGCGGGGGTGGGAGTCAATTGTTGTCAAGGTGACTGTTCAGCCCCTAGCATTTAGTTGGACCTCTCAACCCAGGCTTTCCACACTTTGTAGCCTGTTTTTGCAGGGAAGAAGAGGCACTAGTCTCTGCTTACGACTAGTGTAGTATAGACCTTATTATCTGCCAAGTCCTTCTTGTTAGCGTTTATCCCTGAATATGGAGGCTCTATCAATCAGAAGTTGCCCCCGCCCCTTTAGCGAGAGGCACTAAAAAATATCACGCCTCTTGTCTTGGATCCCTGAACTGAGAGAGATCTTATCAATTAGAACCGAGGGTGCGCAGATTTTATGGGTTAAGCTAATTTCAGTGATTGGGTCACAGCTGTGCTTCCGAAGGTATTTTAGGCTGCCTGCATGCGCCCCTCCCCCAATGCTTGATTGTTAGCTTGAATGGCTGGGTGAGGTGCCCCGCCCACGGAGAGAATCTCCCAAGCCTCTCCCAGTCGCCCCGCCGCTGGCGGCTGGACCGCACCAGGCGCAGGATAATGGAGCCCCCTGGGTGTGCGGGCCAGCAGGGCGCCCTGGGCGCGTGGAATGCCCAAGGCACGCGCGGGAATGGGGCGCTCCGGGCACCGGTGGCCGGCGAGAATGTCAGCGGTGCTCAACCGGACTGGGCGCGCGCGCGGCTGCTCGCGGTGGCTCGTGGCGGCGGCTCGCCGCTCGCGGCGGCGGTTTCGAAGTATATGGGCTGACTCACCACAGGCGCACTTCCTTGCGGTTTGAAAGAACGTCCCTGTGGTAGCTTCCTCCACACCCTCATCTCTCAGATTCAAGTGATAACAGTCCTTTCGCTATCAGTTTGTGTGGAACTCCGGAATGCTCCGAGGATAAATTTTTCTGTTTCTAGTTGATAAATTTGTTGTGATTTAGGGGAGAGCTGTCGGACGTGCTGCTCACGGCGCCATTTCCGTGACGTCACTCATCCCAATAAAATTTTCATTTAAGAGAAGAAGGACATCTCCATGTTGCAAGATTATGAAAGTACACAAGTATAGGCTGGATGACCATCTATTTGGGTTATTATCGGGGGATGGTAGCCGTATTTGATAGTCTCTAATGCGTTTTTCTGCTTCCAAGTTCTGTGATGAGCACCTTCTAGAATTAGTCTTGAAAGGTTATGTTTGAGGTAATATGGGTATATAAAAAATAATAATAGGCATAAAAATATAAAAATAGTACTATAGACAGTATACTAATATAAGAAGAAAGAGGTTAGATCATTTGAATGTCACCTATGTTGAATTGACCAAGACTTTATTCCTAGAAACAGAAAATACCTCTTTAATTGAATCATAAAATGTTAAGAGCTGACAATAGTCCCAAGTGTCATCTAATCCAGCTCCCTCATTTTACAGATGTGGAAATTGAAGCCCAGAGGGGTTGAATTGCTTAAGGCAGTGATTCTCAAAGTGTAGTTAGAGAATACTTATCTCAATTCCTGGCAAACTTGCTTAATATGCAGATTTCTGGTTCTTAATCTAAACCTACTAACAATAAATTTCTAAAAATGGAATCCATAATCTGCATTTTAACAAACATCACAGTGATCCTGTACATATAGAATATATGGTTTACCTAGGACTCTAAACTCCCAATCCATAATCCATTATTCTCATTATTCTAAATTGCCTACCCTTGAAGTAAAAATCTATTCTTATCCCCTATAACTTCCAAGCTTGGAAACAGGCCTAGAAATTAAATAGTGTTACCATTATAAAATTGTTATTGTTTTCAAAATGCAAAGTCATGGATTGGAAAATGAACTAAAATCAATAAAATCAGGATAAACACCAGGTCATGAACAGTTTCTAGATTACAAATTGTGAAAACCTTGAAGCAGTTCTCTCCACCTTTGCCAATGGAACATAGGAGACTTGCCTCTTTGGTTTGGTTTAGTCAAAGGCCTTAGTCCAAAGTAGAAAAAAAAAATGCTTTGCAAATATTTCTGTGTTAAACATATTGGCATATTTCTCATTATTTTAGAGTGAAACTGATATAATTGAATAAATTTTAAGCCCCAAATCTTTTTATATATGTACAAGTAAAAGTGTTCTTTACTAACTTGTTAGCACCTTGCATGATCCATGGAGATCATATTATGGCAACAAATGACAAGATGAAGAAAAGTTAGATTTTATACTTATTCCATTGGAAGAAATAGGAGATTGAAACACAGAACTAAAACTGGTTAAAGATGAGTTATGTCTGAATGTGTGCTTTGAAACATCAATGTGATTCAGATGAATAGAGCTTGGCTTAGCAGTTAGAGTCCTGAATAGAAGGGAAGGTTATTTGAAGGTTTATTACTAATGTCAAATCTATTGATAACATACCGAGAAACCTTGTTTCTTGAATAACTACACAGAGTTGAGAAAACCAAGTTCTACTTTTACCATCCATGGCTAACAGTCCAATCAAACTCATAATTTATCACAGTGATGGCTTGGGTGCCTGTAGGTGTTATATACACAATACTTAATAATCTTATACCTCTGCTATAGTGGGGTTCTAAAACCTTCTTACTGTGTTAGGTTTTAACTCCTTAAAGTGTACTTTAGGATTCAGATACACAGCAAGTAATGGGAAACCACTTTTAACTGTGATCTGGTGAAAGGAATGCTTTAGCAATATGCTACTGGTCAAGTATGAATATAAATTTACTAGAAGAAGAGGGATTAGAAGGTAGGAGAACTAAAGCCAATAAATCTTTAAAAGTGGAATATGATAAAGATCTAAAATGGAGTGATATTATACAAAATATTCAATCATAATTTATGAATGCCTTTAAATGAAGGGTAGAGAAGAAATAGTTGAAGGTAGATTTAAAATTTCAAGTTGATGACTGGTAGGAAAGTATCACCCTCAATCAGTGTAGCAGAGTAATGAAGGTGCAGGATTAGGACTAAGGATGAGTTTGCTTTTAGAGATGTTGAGTAGACTAATAATTATCTAAAATGCAATTGGACATATGATACTGAGAATTTATCAGAGGTTAGAAGGCTAGATATATATATTTGGAATTTACCTGCATTTGCATAATGGTTACAACCACAAAGGATGCATTTTTTAGAGGAAAGAAGAGCAATCAGAATGCCAGGAATTGAATGTTGGGAAATGGCCACAGCCAGGGAATAGGAGAATGTATGTCCTTGACAGCAATGGAAAGAAATTGCAGACCTGGGAAAGATTCAGGCTAATATAATATTATCAAAGTCAGTATTGAAGAGGTTTTAGATAAAAATCTCAAGGAGCATTCATACAGAAGAAAATATTAAGCATGGCAAGCAAGTATTTGGGGGTTTTATGAGAAATTTGAATAAAGGTACAAAATAGAATGTTGCAGGGTAAGAAACAAGTTAATGAATGAAGATATAGAAGAAGCATTGACCACTAATTTGAGATATTAAAGAGAAAAAGATAAATTCTACCCAATGAGAAGTCAACTGAATTAAGCAAAAAAGAAAGTGATAAAAGCAATGAGAAGGCTCTGGCCAGTTGGCTCAGTGGATAGAGCATCAGCCCAGCATATGGAGGTCTCAGGTTCAATTCCTGGTCAGGGCACACAAGAGAAGTGACCATCTGCTTCTCTGCTTCTCTGCCCCTACCTCTTCCCCTTGTCTTCCTCTTCCCCTTCCACAGCCAGTGGCTCAATTGGTTCAAGTGTCAGCCATGAATAATGAGGATAGCTCGGTTGGTCTGAGCATGTCAGTCTCTGGTGTTAAAAATAGCTTGGTTGATTCAAGCATTGGCCCGACAGGGGTTGCCAGGTGGATACTGATTGAGATGCATCTAGGAGTCTGTCTTTCCATCACCTCTCCTCTCAAAAAACAAACAAACAACCCTCCCCCCCCCCAAACCCAAACAAATAGAGAGAAGAGAGTAGTGAGGAGTTTGGGGGCTGCTAGATGATACACGTTCCTGGAGAAAATAGAGAAGTAAAGAGAGACACAGAGCCCAAATGAAGATCTTTGCATTGGTACCAGAAGGAGGTATTTTTCCTTTAAGATTAGAGACAAAGCTGTATACTAGGGATTGCGATAGAGACAGAGAGTAGTGTAGGTGAGGGAATAAATGCTAAATGAGTTTTATCTTTCTAGTGAAAAAGAAAGCCCAAAGACCAGTCTTTATTTGTCCACAGGTAACAGGAACTTGATGACCAATAGCTTAAAACATAAGTATGTTTTTATTTACTTAAAACATAATCCAGAGTGAAACCACTTTAAGATTGATTTGGCAACTCAAAAATGTATCACACCAGACTCATCTATTTTTCTACTTTGCCATTTTTAGAGTGATTTCTTTGTTGTTGTTTTTCCGCAGCTATTGGCAGTTTGTGTTGCAAACATAATATTCTCATGCTGCCTTAGGTTGGAAAAGAAGGTTTAGGATAAAAGGTTTTTACTTTGTGAGACTCTCTTTTTTTTTATTTTTATTTTATTTATTCATTTTTAGAGAGGAGAGAGAGACAGAGAGGGAGAGAGAGGAGAAAGAGACAGAGAGAGAGAGAGAAGGGGGTAGGAGCTAGAAGCTTCAACTCCCACATGTGCCTTGACCAGGCAAGCCCAGAGTTTCAAACCGGCGACCTCAGCATTTCCAGGTCGACGCTTTATCCACTGCGCCACCACAGGTCAGGTGAGAGACTCTCTTTTTAAAGGCATTGCTCCACTATCTTCTTCTGCTCTGCACTTTTTCTGAAGTGTGCAGCTATTCTTATTTTTGATCTTCTGTAATGTGTCTTATTTTTCTCTGGCTGTTTTTGAGATTTCTTTTTTATTAATTTTTTATCAGTTGATTATGACGTGCCTGAGTGTGCATTCTAAATGTTCCTTCTGCTTGGAATTTGTAGCTCTTCTTGGATCTGTAGATTACATCAAATTTGGAACATTAACAGCCATTATGCTTTCAAATACTTTTCCTACACCGCCACCCTTCTCCTCTCCTTCTGGGAGGTCACTTGACATCATCCACAGCTCATTGATGGTGTTAACTTTTTTCTATTTGGATTACATTTGGGGTAATTTCTACTGTTCACATTTAGTAATCTCGCTTCTATAAAATTTATTCTTATTCTTGTTCAGTGAATTTTTAAAATTTCAGGTAGTATATTTCCCATCTACAAGTTTGACTTGGATCTTTTATGTGTCTCACATTCCTTTTTCTATCATGTTCATGCTCTCTTCTACCTTCCTGAACAAGCGAAGAATATTTATAATCATTTTACATTGTTGGAACGTATATTTTAACTCATTCTTTAAAACATTTTTGTATTTTGCTAAATATTTTGAAGTTTTCTTCTGAGGTGAAGTTATGTGAAGTCAGTTTGATCCTTGGTTTGGGGCTCTGTTAGGGTGGGTCCAGAACAGGCTCATTGTCTCTCACAACTGAGGCAGCACCTTCATGCCCTCCTGTGTGTGGGGAGGTCTTCAGTCTCTGGGCGTTGGAAAACAAACTACTCCTAGCTTTGTGTAAACAGTGGGGATTATTTCTTCTACTTTTTTCCTGGTGATTTCCCCTTAGCCTTTATAGTCTCCTTCCATGCGTTCCCAAGTCAGTGCTCAGACAAAGACTTGAACGTTATCCTCTGGAGATCTCTGCTGCTCTTTCTCCCCCTGTGCAACTCTCCCCTCTCAGGAACTTTGTCTTGAAAATTTTAGCCACATCCTGAACTCCAAACTCTTATCCTCAACACAGGGGGATTACTACTCTGATTGGGCTCCTTGTCCTTATTCTTCAGACTGGAAGCATTCTCAAAGGTCATGATGTGAGGCAATCCTAGAGCTCACGTTCTTCGTTTTCCTCCTCCTGGGCTCATAGTCCTATGTGATCCATTGTCCAAATTTTGTGGTCCAGTTTTTTAGTTATTTAAGGCCGAAAGGTAAGCCTGTTAGTCCACCATGGCTGAAGTCAGAAGAGCTCCCATTCCTATGTTTTGCATGGAATGCACTAACTTCTCTCAAGGACAGTGACCCCCAAAGTCTCATGCAGTTAATGCATCTAGCTGGAAGTTCACTATCTCTGGGTAGAAGGCAGTTGTCTATGTCATGTCTTGATATAGCTTCTCATAGTCTAACAATTAATAAGCTAAAAGAAAAAGCTTTACTTCTGGCCTAGTGAGGATAGAGGCATAGTGATGGAGTTGGACCTTAAAATCTAAAGAAGGTTCAGGCCAGTTGCTATGGGCAGTTTCTTAGGGAACTAATAAAAAATTAATAATAACCCAGTAGTTATATAGCTGCCCTAGTCAACTTTAGAAATTCTTTTGATTACAATACTCTTAGCAACCTGTTTGGATAGCTCATTTGGTTGGAGTATCATCATGCAATGCAGAGTATTGCTGGATCAATCCCCGATCAGGGCATACCCAGGAACAGCTTGATGTTCCTGTCTCTCTGTCCTTCTCTCCCTGCCTCTCTTTAAATAATAATAATAATTACAGAAAATACTCTTAGCTGGGAGGAAAACAAGTATTTATTCAGAGCATATTTTATGTTAGAATAGGTATCATTCCAAATTAGTTCTATATTTACATTTAAATATATTACAAAAATATATTTAACAGAAAAACAGAACATTAATTTTCACATTAGACTTTCAATAGAGTTAAATGGTAGCTCTCCCACCGCGCAGTTTACTGCAAACACCCTTCGAGTGTCCAATGGCAGAACGCCTTTACATTCTGAAGGCTGTAAGCCGGAAATGGTCCACAGTGGGTTTGTAGTAAATAATGTTTACTGATGGCCTGAATCACCTTGATTCTGTGAAACATTGAGAGGATCCAGCGTTTGAACCAAAGTACAAGAACATTGACAGGGCTAACTGATGAATAGAGCAAGTCTTAGTACACAATTACTATGGGTTAGGGATGAGTCATATGGGTGAAATTACTGAGAAAGGCACATGTTTTTTCCTGTTTATTTTACACCTGATCTGGAAAGCATAATGATGCCTTTAATTGCTCCATGGTTTTCAAGCCAACACATTTTCAAATCACACATTCTTGCTCTCAAAGTAAATTTTCATTATATTTTTATATGCCCCAGGCATGAAACAGCTCTGGCCACCAATACAGGCATCAAGCTGGGATGAACTAAGGACTGTACATCTGCTTTGCCCTGACTGATATAGGAGCAGGTGTCTCCTTGCCCAGAGCCAGTGGGTAAATTAAATTATTTTGAATTTTCTTTTTTTTTATTTTTTTATTTTAAATTTTCAAGAGAAAAAAGAAGCCCTTCAAATCCAAACAGACTTAGTACTATGGTTTGGGAGTTAGTTAAGGAGTTATTTCTACAGAATATGCTGTCCATATTAATCTAGCAATGTTAAAAACCGGAAGGAGCTTAAGAAAATCTGAAAACCTGTGAAACTGAATTGGAAATAAAATTAATTGAATTTTAACCTCAATTTCATTTGTTTTCATAATATAGTCATTGCTCATATTTATTTAGTATTAAAATTGAATGAACGTTGTTGGATTGCAGCTGTTTAGGTTTTGATAACTGACAAACAGCATTTTTTCCTTCCAAACACTGAAAGACATTAAATTCATACTTCGGAGGGTGGAGAGGAAGAAAAAGAAAAAACACATGAGATTGAGAGACACTAACAGGAAGTCAGTTGATTCACTTTGGAATTCTATTTATAAACAGACCAAGTCAGATGGACCCTAAGCTAGAGGGTGGCCACATCTTGATCCCATAAACATACACATTTTAATCACCTTTAGACAACATCTTTTTGGCTTTTGTTTGGCTTTATGCATAATAAAGTCCATCATTATTTATATTCCTGACAGTTGAAAATGATGGGCCAGATTTGTGAGGCTTTCTATTTTTAACAAAAACGTTGAAGTCAATTTATCTCGCCCTGATCCTGCTGTCAAAAAGCTATAGCTACTGCAATGGCCGAGTGTGTGAAAGGCACTGTTTTGTATTATTAGCGAGCCAGTGACTGTGCTGCCTAAAAATATAAAAAAGAAAACAAAACATTTAAATTCCTATTCTAAGAGCAGTTTATGAAAACATGGAATTTTTTCATAAAGTAAAGGGACAATACATTTTTCCAAAAGGTACTGACTTTTTATGTTTAAGCTATTTGATTTTTGTTAAGAAAAACATACACAATTTTTTTTCCATTTATTACTGGAGATGAGGGACTCCTGTTTCTAGTCATGTCAGGAATATCATTTCTTTTATAAATGCCTCGTCTTTGGACCAGTGGTTCAGAAGGAGCTTCTATATTTTTTTAAGGCTTATTTTATTGATTTTAAAGAGAGAAAGGGAGAGAGCCAGAGAGGGACAGGAACATTTGTTCGATCTGACCAGAATTGAACCGGGAACCTCCATGCTTTGAGATGATATTCTAACCAACCAAGCTATCTGGCCAGAGCACAACCTCCTAATTTGGACATGGGTCCTCTTTTTTTGCCCTCCGATCCTGAGGCTAGAGAGGTTCAATTACCTGCACTAGTGTACCTATCGGAAACTGATAAACCGAAGACTTCATCAGGGTTGCTTCCACTTGAGAGTAAACATGAATCAATGCCTGTCAAGTGGTAGAGGTTATAAACTGTACAACTAAGGTGCAGTGAATGGCCATGTCAACTGCTTCTAGCTGAAAAGCAGGCTCTGGTAAGAGATATTAAAGCCAACATGTGGTGACAGGCTAAGCCAATACTTAATGTTTGAGACCAACATTGTTTTGAATGGGGCATAGACAAACCACATTATGTCCAAATTTAGGGGCTAATATTTTACAGTTATGGAGTGTCAGATGTTATAAATGTATTTTAAAATCACTTGTACCTACTATTATTGAAAAATGACTGTGAGTAATTTATAGAGTCATAAATACAGAAAATGTATAAAGGAGATTATTATTCTTTTAGCAAACATTTATTGACCTATTATCAGTATTCAAGCTTTGTGTAAACATCAAACAACACATAGGACAGTGTCAAGAAACTTTTACTCTAATAGGGGAGATAAGAGAAAAACTTCATACCATTCAAATATGTGTATGTGATAACCATCAATCTCTAATGGAGAAAAGGCTATTTTATAAAGTTCAAAGCATTAGGACCTTCAAATCTTCAGTCAAGATAGCCTTATGAGTTCAGAGTAAAAAACTCTTTTCCATTTATAAATGCACGCAATGATAACTAGATACTAGAATCAGTAATTGCAATGGAGTGGAAGCAATTGGGAGATGATAAGCAGAATCCTCACCCAAGTCTATCTTACAGTAAGCCATTGAATTCATAGGTCTACTTGGTGGTTATTCCACTTCCCAAATTCATAATCAGGGACTTAACAACTGAAATAGCCTTCACAGTTATTGTATGACCTGTGGAGAAGAATAGAAAAAAACAATGTCTTTCTTGGAAACTGCTGAAAATGTCCCCTTTCCCAATTAAAACTGTAAATTAAAAAAAAAAAAAAAAGATCCTTGGTAGAATAGCAAAAATTATTGCACTCTCAAAAACTATCTTTGTGTGTGTGCGCGTGTGTGCATGTGAGTATGTGTGTGTGGCCATTATATGATATTGTGTCTCCAATTAGTAAAATATATAAAATATGACTCTAGGATAGGGATAGCACTGTCTAATTGTCTAATACAATTTTATGCAATGATGGAAATGTTCTGCGCTTTCTAATATGATAACAATTGGACACATGTAGCTATAGAGGACTTGAAAGATGGCTTGTTAAACTGAATTGAATTTCAATTTAATTAAAAAAATTTTTTTTTACAGAGACAGAAAGAGTCAGAGAGAAGGATAGATAGGGACAGACAGACAGGAACAGAGAGAGATGAGAAGCATCAATCATCAGTTTTTCATTGCGACACCTTAGTTGTTCATTGATTGCTTTCTCATATGTGCCTTGACCGTGGGGGTCCAAGCTGTTGAGTTTTGCTCAAACCAGATGAACCCACGCTCAAGCTAGCGACCTCAGGATCTTGAATCTGGGTCCTCCGCATCCCAGTCCAACGCTCTATCCACTGTGCCACCGCCTGATCAAGCAAATTTCAATTTAATTTTAAATTAAATATCCACATATGGCTAGTGGCTTTTATATTAAAGAGCATTGGTATAGAGGTCTTGTTTCCAAGAGAAGTAATGCCTCTATCATGGACCACAAGAATCTTTCTAATCATAAAGCTATAGATATTGACTATCCAACTCACCTCCCCCATCACAACTTGGGTAATTTGGGGTTTCTCATTTTGTTGGATCATAGGCAAAGAAAGGAGCTATCATGTTGACAGGAGTAATTGATTCGGATCATCAAGAGGAGCTAAACTTTGCAGTTGCATAATAGAACAGGTACTCCAATTTGTAACAAGGAGGAGGAGATCCAGTGGGTCATCTCACGGATTTCCCATGCTCAGTTTTACCCAGAAGTGGGAAAGTACATGAACAATGGACTGACATGCATGGTAGTTAGGGATCCTCAGGGATGAAATTTGGGGTCACTTCACTGGGAAAATGGCTTAGCCTGGCGTATATGCTGGCAAAGAGGGAAGTGAATCTGGACTGGACTATAGGGGCTGGGGATATCTATATCTCATTGTAATCAGTTATATCAGTGGGGCAGTATTTTGTCCCACCAACTCCTCTCTTTAAGATTTTTCCACCCATATATTGTGTTCAACCACCATTGTTTGGAAGCCATAATAGTAGAGAGTGAACTTAAGGGATTGCCAGTGGATTCCTAGTGATGTTCCACTTCCTGATCTGGATAGTGGTTACATAGCAAACGTTTGTAAAGGTTTATTGAGCTATACTTTTAATATCTGGGAACTTTATTGCATGTACTGTAGTTTCACAAAAATTATTTAAAAAGTAAGAGAACTTTCACAAACTTACCACTGTCACATCAAGTAATGCATGTGTCCTCATTTACTCTGATTTCTCAGGCTCATGTGGAGCATTCTTGAAGATAGGCCACACTCTGGGCCACAAAACAGACCCCAGAAAAAAATAATTTTTAAGTTAGAAATCATCCAGAGTAGTGTTTCAGATTATAATAGAATTGAACTAGAAATTAATAACAGCTGGGAAATTCCCAAATACTTGGAAATTAAACAGTATACTTTTAAATAACTCAAAAATAGTCTCAAGGAAAAATTTAAAAATATTTTGATCTAAATGAGAATTGAAATACAATCCTTCAAAATGTGTAGGATTCAGAGAATGGAGTGCTGAGAAAAAAGTTATAGCAATGCATGCATATATTACCAAAGAAAAAGATCTGAAATCAGTAGTCTGAGTTTCCATCAAAGAAAACTAGAAAAACAAGAGCAAATTAAATTCAACACAAGCAAAAAATAATAATAAATAATAAAAAGTAGAGCAGAAATCAGTAACACTGAAATAGAGTAACTCTATAAAACCAAAGTTGATTCTTCAAAAAAATCAATAAAACTACCTGATTAGGCAGTTGTGCAGTGGACAGAGTGTTGAACTGGGATGCAGATGACCTAGGTCAGGGGTCGGGAACCATTCTGGCCGAGAGAGCCATGAACACCACATATTTTAAAATGTAATTCTGTGAGAGCCATACAACAACCCGTGTATGTTACTCATTATCCAATAAAAATTTGGTGTTGTCCCAGAGGAGAGCTGTGATTGGTTCCAGCCATCCGCAACCATGAACATGAGTGGTAGGAAATGAATGGATTTTAAAACATGAGAATGTTTTATATTTTTAATGTTATTATTTATTTTATTAAAGATTTTTCTGCAAGCCAGATGCAGCCATCAAAAGAGCCACATCTGGCTCACAAGCCATAGGTTCCTGACCCCTGACCTAGGTTCAAAGCCTCAAGGTCATCGACTTGAGCATGGGTTCACCAGCTTGAGCATGGGATCATAGACATGACCCCATGATCACTGGTTTGAGCCCAAAGATCACTGGCTGGAGCCCAAGGTCACTGGCTTGAGCAAGGGGTCACTCTCTGCTATAGACCCTTGGTCAAGGCACATATGAGAAAGCAATTGATGAACAGCTAAGGAGCCACAATGAAGAACTGCTGCTTCACACCTCTCTCTCTTCCTGTCTGTCTATCCCTATCTGTCCTTCTCTCTGACTCTGTCTCTGTCAAAAAAATATAAAAGTAAGAAAGAAAGAAAGAAAAATCAATAAAACTGATAAAACTCTACTCGAACTAAGAAAAGAGAGAGAAGGAGATGATATAGTTTACTAATATTATAAATAAAAGAAGAACTATCACTGCTGATTACATAGATATTGAAAGGTAATAAATGACTATTATGAGTAACTCTATGCCCACAAATTTGATAAGCTAAATAAAATGGATAAATTTTTTGAAAGACACAATCTACAAAAACTTAGAAAGGAAGGAAGAAGAACAGAGTTCAAAGATTGATATTACCTAAGTTTAAGACTTACTTTAAAGTTATAGTAATCAAGATAGGGCAGAATTGGTGAAATGACAGCCAAATAGATTAACAGAGAGCCCCAAAATAGACCCATACATTGTCAACTGACCTTTAACAAAGGAACAAAGGCAATTCAATGGAGAAAGGACAGTCTCTTTAACAAATAGTACAGAAAAACTACACACACACACACACACACACACACACATCTAAACACATACCTTATACCTTTCCCCAAAATGAACTAAATATTGATTATAGACCCAAATGTAAACTGCGAAACTATAAAACTCATAGAAGACAACATTATAGGTGACCTTGGGTTTAGTGACAACATTTTAATTACAATACCAAAAGCATGCTCCATGAGAGAAAAATTGAAAATTAAACTTCATTAAAATTTAAAAATTTTTTTCTGAAAAGATACTGTCAATGAGGAAAACGCAAGCCACAGACTTAGAGAAAATCTTTGTAAAACACATACCTGATAAAGGACCAAAACATACAAAGAACACTTAAAGCTCATCAGTGAGAACACAAACAACTCAAAAATGAGGAAAACCTCTGAATTGACATCTCACCAAAGAAGATAAACAGATGGCAAGTGAAGATATGAAAAGATATTAACATCAAACATTATTAGAAAAATTTTAATTAAAATAACAATGAGATACCACTATAAACCTATTAGAGTGACTAAAATCCAAAACATGGCAACACCAAATATTGGCAAGAATTGCAGGCAATGAAAATTCATATTCATTGCTGGTGGGAATGCAAAATGGTACAGCATTTTGAAAGATATTATAGCATTTTCTTATACAATTAATATAATCTGACCATACAATCTAGTATTTATGCTCCTTGGTATTTACCCAAATGAAATAAAACCTTATGTTCATACACAAACCTGCAGAGAAATGTTTATAGAGGGGTTTTTTTTTTTTTTGGTTTGTTTTCTTGTTTTGTTTTATTTTGTTTAGGGAGAGAGAGAGAGACAGGAAAAGACAGACTGGAAGGGAGAGAGATGAGAAGCACCAATTCTTCATTGTGGCATCTTAGTTGTCCATTGATTGCTTTCTCATAAGTGCCTTCTTGATGAGGTAAAAGAGGCTCCAGCAGAGCGAGTGACCCCTTGCTCAAGCCAGCGACTTTAGGCTTCAAGCCAGAGACATTTGGGCTCAAGCCATCAACCATGGGATCATGTTTATGATCCCACGCTCAAGCCAGTGACCCTACACTCAAGCTGGTGAGCCCCATGCTCAAGTCAGATAAGCCTGAGTTCAACCTGGCAACCTTAGGGTTTTGAACTTGGGTTCTCTTCAAACTTTTTATAAAAACCACCCACTTTTGCAGTGCTGGTCAACCTGGTCCCTACCGCGCAACCAAACAACGCTGCGATTGGCCCACTAGTGGGCGGTAGGGACCAGGTTGACCAGCACTGCAAAAGTGGGCGGTTTTTATAAAAAGTTTGACGACCCTGCCACTGCGCCACTTCCTGGTCAGGTGAGTTTTGTGTTGTGTTTTTTTAAATAATTGCCAAACTTAGAAAGCAACCAAGAAGTTCTTTAATAGGTGAATAAATAAATAAAAGTTGTGGTACAGCTATACATGGAATATTGTTTAGCAGTAAAAAGGAATAAGCCATCATGCCATGAAAACACATGAGGGTAATTTAAATGCATACTGCTAAACGAAAGACACCAACCTGAAGTGTCTATATACTATATATTTTCAACTAAATGACACTCTGGATAAAGCAAGAGTATGGCGTCAATAAAAACAAACAAAAAAAATGTATGTGTTTGCCAGGGGTTTGGGGAGAGCGATAAATAGGTGGAACATGGGGATGTTTAGGGCAGGGAACCTACTCTATATGATATTGTATGGCGGATATGTTACTATACATTTGTCAAAACCCAGAGTGTATGGGACAAAAAATGACCTCAGATGTAAACTAAGGACTTTAGTTGATAATAATGTATCAATACGGACTCATCAATTGTAATGACACCATACTAATGCAAGATGTTAATAACAGAGGAAATGAGGATGATGGGGATGATAAGAATATAGAAATTGTACTTTCTACTCAATATTTTTTGTAACATAAACTGCTCTTTTTAAAAATCCTCTTAATTTAAAACCTCCCACAAATTTTTTTTTTTAATGGAAAAGCAAAGGTCAGTATCATTGGACACTGCAAATTAAATACAGAATTTAAAACCACAATGAAATACTATTATAAAGTACCAGAGTGGCTAAATTTAAAGAAGCTAAAAGTGTCTAGTGCTGGCAAGGAGCTATCAAGGCATGAAGTATCTCATGTACTCCCATTTTGCTGGTGGGAGTGCAAAATGATACAGCTACTTTGAAAACCAGCTGGTTTCTTATGAAGATCAACATATACTACCATAGAATGCAATAATCTGACTTTTATTTACCCAAGATAATTAAAAACATATGTATAAGAATGTTTATGGTAGTTTTATTCATAATTACCCCAAACTGGAAACAACCCAAATGCTTATCAGCTAGTGAATGGATAAACAAATTATAGTATACTCAAACAATGGAATACGACTTAACAATAATCAGGAATGCAACAACATGAAGGAATTTTCAAAACCTTATACTATATTAAAGAAGTAAAATAAAAGGCTATCAAAAAGACAACCCAATAGAAATGTAAATAAATAGTGTGGACCTTTGAAAAATAGTGTCAGTTGTTCAAGAAGGTACACATAGTTTCCTTATGAGCCAGAAAGCCCACCTGTAGGTATATACTCGAAATAACTTAAAACATCGGTTCACACAAACACTTTTACATGAATGTTTATAATATCATTATTCATAATAGTCAAAGAGTAGAAACAAATGTTCATCAGCTGATGAATGCATAAACAAAGTTATGGAATATCCATACAACAGAATGTTATTCAGCCATGTAAAGAATGAAGTACTGATACATGTTACCATATGGAGAAACCTTGAAAACAGTATGTTTAATAAATGAAGCCAAGACAAAGGCCACATAGTGTTTGAGTCCATTTAGAAGAAATGTCCAGAATTGGCAAATCTATAGTGATAAAAGTAGATTAGTGGTTTCTAGGCTTTAGCGGTGGTGTGGAATGAGACTGCTAATAGGCATGGATTTTTTATAACAGGTGAAAATATTCTGGAGTTAAGACAGTTGTGATAGTCATACAACTTTCCAAATGTACTAAACAGCACTGAATTGTACACTTAAAAGGAATGAATTTTATGGTATGTGAACTAGGTCTCAGTTTTTAAAAAGGCTGTATACTGTATGATTTTATTATATGACACTTTGTAAAAGAAAAACCTGTAATAGCAGAAATCAAATCCCGGGACCCGAGAGTTGGGGAAGGGGTTAACTAAAAGCGGGCAGAGAGAGACGAGAGTGGTGGCAAGTTCTGTGTTTTCACTGTGGTGTTGGTTGTACAACAGTATGGATTGTCCAAACATATAAAGCAGGATACTTAATAGGATTCAATTTTACTGTATGTCATTTATAGCTCAATAAACTTAACCAAAACAAGAGCGAGAGAGAATGAGGAGACTATCTGAATTATATATCACAGATAAACTACACTTCCACTTATATTTTGGGGAGCAGTTTTATCCGGAGAAAAAACAGGAGCTTAGACTCCCACAAGTCCTAAATGCATCTCCTCGTACCAATTCTTTTTGGACTGTGACTTAGGCAAGATTTTTAATCTCTATGAGCTTCAGTTTCTTCTTATGTAAATTGCTAGAGAAAGACATAAAAAGAAAAGTGATTAATAGTGATGAGGTGCCCACTACACACCAGAGACTAGGCTGAACACATTTTAATATTATTATAATTCTAAATATATATGTGGCAAAAAAAGAAAGAACTTTTATAAAATGTGTAAGTTCAGAAAATGCAAGGTTAAAATAAGTACTACACAAGCATTTGAAAGCATCATACAAAGACAGATGTCTCAAAGGAGCCTGCTTAGGGGTGGAGAATAGTGACAGGTGTGGTTTCTGATGGGAAGATGATGGGGAGTTTTCAGGACAGCTGTGAACAGTTAAGTAGGCTGATACCCGCTTATTCTCTGTTTTGACTGTGAAAGGCAAATAGAACTCAGGCAAGGTAGAACTGATAGCAACTGGACACAGAGTAACTCGTCAATTAGTGAGAGCTGAGCTCAATTAGCAGCCACTCATGGGAGTCCATAGTTACAGCTGACGTCTTGAGTTTGGGAGCTGACAGAACAGCCAGGGTCACCTCCGCAAGCCCCCCCCCCCCCTGCAGTGACCCTGTGCCCAGGCACCACGTGAGAGCAAGGAAAGGTTTCTCCTTTGGGCAGAAATGGGGGAGGACTAGGATTTGATAAAGCAGCAACTGGTTGAAATTTGGTCGGAAAAACCCTTTACTCTTCCTTTTACTGAAATCACAACGGGTTTTATAGGCCCCTCTCAGTTCCTTCTTCGTTCCTGAAATTGAAGCCATTGCTCTGGTCCTCCTGAACTCACTCTGTCTGCCACACGGTTTTTCACTTCATTCGTACACTGTCTTGAACCTGTAGTATCTGATTCTTTCCATCCCAGACTGATCTTGTCTGGTCGATGGAATATTCCTGAGGGCAAGAGGATGTCATCACATGTTCTCTCTCTGTCCCTGTTGGCACCTGGGACGTTGGCATTTAAACTCGCTTCTGATGAATTGACCATATTTACTTGAACACTTGAAATACATGAATTAGACTCACCCCTCAGACATCTGTCCCCAGACCTCTTATCAGGGCCCAACTCATGACCTTTTTACCATCTTTGTAGAAACAAAACCTCTGACAGAGATAGGTGCTCTTTGGCCATGCCCTCTCTCTGAGCTCTGGTTCCCCACTATAAAATGAGCTAAAATATAGGTTGGTTTGTTTTCTGTACCGTGAAAAACTACTGATAATGTGGCGCAGCACTGTATAGTGGATGTTCACTAAGTGGCAGCAACCATCACCGTCTCCTCTCCTAGAGTCGTTGTTTGTTCACACCTGCAATAAAAAGGGTGTGAGGGAAGTAAGGGGATGAGGAGAGACTACTCTTTTGTGAAAATGTTGCCGTGAAAACTTTGCAGGATGACTGTGGGGAATAGATTAGTTGAAGCACACTGCGGTGTCCCATCCAAACAGTACCGAGCAAGAGGAGCCATTGATGAAGTCAGGGGTGGTATCCATACCTGCAGTGAGGAACGTCAATCAAGTGAGACATTAAAGGAGAACAAAGCTCCTATCTGTGCACCTAAGTAGCTCATTCTGTTTTGCATGCCTATGTAAGCAAAGGAAATGTTTCTTCTAAATAAATTATAGCCATGAAGAAGCTACTAACTGAATATTTCTGCTTGTGAAATGACTTAAGTACAATCGGTTTTCAGACTTCTCTTGGCTTCATGAGTTATTTAATTTGCTAGTTTCAGGTTGGCATGGCCATTTGAAGCAGAAACAGGTGCTTTTGAATTCAGAATTAATGGCATGCTGAGATCTGTTCTGTGTCTGAAAAACAGTCTATGGATCTGAAACTTTCCTCTGTGTCTATGCCACTGAGTGCTGGAATCATAAAACGCAGGATGAAGCAGAACAATTGCACCATTGTTTTTAAACTCCTCCAAGAGGGTTTCAGAGGACCATGAGCTGCTAATGAATTTCAGGAGGCAGGTGCAAGACACGCAATTACTTTTCCATTTTCATCCCTTTTTATCATTTGAGAGCACTTAGAGAGTATTCACTGCTTCTTGTGGAAGAGGCTTTTTTTTTGTGAGAAGCACATTATCAGAAAACAGCTATTAAGCATTACTTGAGATTTTAATGGAAGGAAAATAAAGACAATGACAATTTCTCAAATTTAAAGCATTTCAAGTTGTTCTCATTAAAAGTTTTAAATGGTCACTCAACTCATTTTACGAAGATGCTGGATTACTAAGGACTCATGACTCAGACTGCACGTAGTCGTTCTCCAAGGAAATCTAATGTTCTGCTCCTCCCAAATTCATTTGTCTGAACCTTAGTTGCCATTGCTTTGCTGTCATCTGGTCCCTATTTCTTGTCCCTTCCACAGTCTTCCTGGATTCCAGCTCCCTGGTACTGAAAGTTTAGACCTTCATGGACAATCGTTTGAAGCACAATACTGTTTGAAGCACAACACTGAGATAACCTTAGGGCCTTAGAAACAGCCTCCCTGTGTGGTCTTGCTGCAGCACAGGGCACTTTTATAAAGGGATGGCTGCCTCTCCTGCTGTCTCCTAACCCTCTACCCTAACACCTCTTCTCTGCCATCAAGAACTAATTTTACTTTTACATTTTGAAGAATTAAAGGGCTTCACTGTTTAATTATAACAGGCTGTGGAAGTATATTTTGTTGTTGTCCCGGAATTGTGGCTATGGCCAACAGTGGATACCAAAATCGCTAACAATGTGATTTATGAAGTCTAGAGAGCTGCCAGCATTTAGAGCTGTTCTCTCAGCCTAAAGGGCTCATCAAGGGGCCCCGGCATCAGCTCCTTTAATTCAACCAAATTCCTTCTACCCAGCTGATTACCATAGCAAGAGGACTGGTTGAGAGCGCCCGGCCACCTTTAGGAAGCATAGTATTCTCACGGAGAAGCGCTCTTTTACATCGTGCCAGCAACCTGGGAGCTTTAGCTCCCTGAAGCCAATGCAGGAAAGTCTGAAGAGAATCGCCAGTCAGATGGGGGCACTGCCATTGCATTAACCTGTGAGGCAACTGCATAACTAGCAGCAGTGGAGAAAAAGAATTAGAGAGTGACTGTGGGGCCAAGAGACGAGGTAAAGACCAAGCAGCCTGCACTCCTACTTCCCAGTGTGGCAAGCATGTGTGAGCTGTTTTCAGATTGAGTGAATTTTGACACAAGATAGGAGGCTGGGTGGCTGGTGTACCAGCAGAGAGAGCAGCCTCAGTGGCAGGCATAGATCACTGGCGTGGGAGCCAAAGGAGGGGATGATGAGAAAGGTTAGGTGATGGCTGAATCTTCTCACCAGAAACCATGAACTGAAGAGACCCCAACTTTTTCCTCTGAGGCAGCAGGTGATTTACTGCCATATGAAGATGGTGGTGATTGGCCAGTACTGGCCAGAGAGATAGCAGCAACCAACCAGGAGGAGAGGTCAGCCTCACCATAGCAGTACCCTAAGAAAAACTCTGTCCTATTTCTTCTTCCGGCTACAACACCTAAGGGAAAGAGCTGGGACGAGGAAGTGTGTGATCAGCCTACCTCGTTCCCCTTGCCCCAGGCAGCCCTAGCCAGTGCTAGCAGAGAGGAAGAATGCACTTCTGCGGAGAGTTTGGCACTGCAGAATTCAAATGAAGAGGAACAAATAGAAAAGATTTCCTAAAAGGAACGACCAATTGGTGAGGAAACAGGGCTCAACAAAGCAAATTTGGTGGACAGGTGTTTGAAAAAAAATAAAGCTCTCTCATATTGACATTTCAAGGAGTTGAGACTGTTCCAAAAAAAATTGTTTACCTATTTTTTATCAGCACAATCACTGAATGGGCACAAGGCAGATCCCAAAAGGAAGGAGGCTCCCCTAGGAAGAATAGCAACAGCAAGGATAAAATAGGGAATGGGGCAGTCAGGGAAGTAAGAGGCCGCAGGGTCATGTCATAGTTTTCTCCTTCATTAATGTCACCCTCGTTGCTGAGAAAACAAGTCAGCTACTGGGGCTTGTGAAAGAAAATCCCTGCTATTGATCCTTCATTCCACAGTAACCTGATGAGTCCCACCTGCACACAGGATGCTAACTGGGATGGAGGCGACACAGAGCGGCTGTGAAAGCTGCCCTGAGAGTCTGGTGGCAAAGATCTGCACATCAACGACAACGGCATCATCTTACGTTTGCATAATGCTTTATAAGTTACAAGGTGTTTTCATATGTTTGATTTTAGAACATTGCTCTCAGACCATTCTTTTTCAGATGAGGAAATTCAAATTCAGCAAGGCTAAGTAAATTGACCAAGGCTCACAGCTAGCAAATAGGGGCTTGAACATCTTCTGAATTCCAAGTGCTATTTCCGTGACATCGCTTTGCATCCTAGTATTCATAAAAAGCAGTATGTGATATAATACTGTGCTAAAGAGAGGGAGTTGCCCAATTTTTTCTGTAAGGTCCAGATAATAAGTAATTTAGGCTTTGCAGGCCATAGGGTCTCTGTTGCAAGGACTCTACTCTGTCACCATAGCGTGAAAAAATCTGTAGATGACATGTCAACGAATGAGAGTGGCTGTGTGCCAACAATACTTTATATACAGAAACAGGCAGCAGTCCAAATTTGTCCCATATTTTTTCTATCTTTGCTGTTGGTCATATAGAAGGACACAGGCTCATCCCTTCTGGCAGAGGGGGACCAGTAAATATTTAACAACTCGATCTCAGGGGGGATAAAAGCCTGATAGATAATGTTTGCTAATTCCTGCGATGTAAATAACCTCATCATGGCTGATTTCAAACTACCAGCATGAAATCCCTGACTGATGAGTTGGGAAGAGGCGTGTATAAGCCACCCAGGCACATCACTGCCTGAAAGTGTCCCTGAAGCTTTCAGGCTGCGGGTGAGATAACAGCAGGTGAAAAAAGAGTGTGGGTAGAGGACAGAAAACAAGAACACATCATAAGAGTGGGCAAGTGCCAAGCATGTTCTGGAAAAGATGGCCAGCTCACTCGGGCTAGAGCACAGGGTGTGGGTGCTGGGTAAGTGGTTATACCAGCCCTAGAATGCGGAGAGCTTTAACTGCCAGCCAGGGAGCTTGGGGTTTGTTGAGTCGCCCTCTGTGGCCTGTGAACAGTTGTCAGAGCGGTATTTTATTAGCATGTCTCCCCAGCCATCTGAAATTGTCGCCAGGGAAATTGGAGGGACACCTGTTGAAAGAAAGAAACTATATATATTGAGATGCAAAACAGGACAGTTAAAGATAAACAATCAATCCAGTTTGGTCAGCAAACTAGGAGAAAGTAGAATAATTTTCTATCCAGAGTAGTGCTGGTCTACTATGTTCTTTTTCCTATTTTCTTTCCTCTTCTCTAACCCTTTCTTTGTCCTATTTCTCATAGATTTGCTGTCATCCAGTGGGTCTTTACATTGTTAGTGCATCAGAGACACCTGGAAGCCTCGTAAAAGGGGGGCCCTATCACTTGAACCCACATCTTCTGAATTCCAAGTGCTGTTATTTCCTTGACATGTCACTGCATCCCAGTATTCACAAAAATGGCGTGTGGTAAGAAGTGAATTTTAAGTAGAACATTGGGACACAGAGTGCAGACACATCCTCCCCAGGGTCTCTGCTTCAGTAGAATTGGGGTAAGGCCTAAAAATATGCGTTTCTAACAAATTCCTACGTGGCATTAAAACTGCTGTCTCTGTAACCACATTTTGAGACCCCCTGTTCAAACAAATACTATAACTCTTCTATATAGGTAAGTCTGTTATCTCAAACCCAAGGATGGAATACTGAACTCATTCTCCACAACCTGCCAAATTGTCTTGTTTTCCCCCATTGTAGTAAGTGGAAGCACATTTCACCTACTTTTTCTAACAAGAAGCCCCAGGGTCTTTCTTTTCTCTTTCCTCTCCCAGCTAGTTAAACCATCAAACCCTGCCAC
The DNA here is from genome assembly GCF_036850765.1 of Saccopteryx bilineata. Taxonomy (NCBI): domain Eukaryota; kingdom Metazoa; phylum Chordata; class Mammalia; order Chiroptera; family Emballonuridae; genus Saccopteryx; species Saccopteryx bilineata. Next base: position 261,852,503 of record NC_089490.1, on the reverse strand, counting down.
CTCTTTTATTTACAAGTCTCTCTTCAACCCATCCGCCTTCTTCAGCCCCACTCCCACCACCTCAGTTCGGGCACTAGCACCTGACGTTTCACAGGGACCTTCTGTATGGCGTCCTGCATTCCCACCTGTCTTTCTCGAACGTTCTCCACACTGTGTGCCCGCTGATTTTAGAAAACAAGTCTGGTCACATCACTCCTCAGTTTGCAGTACTAGTTTTCCCTTGCCCTGGGCATAAAGCCCCACATCTAATGTGGCCTGCCAGGCTCTGTGGGTCACGTACTGCGTGGGTTTTCACACTCACTAAAGGGCACACCTCGCACTGTCCACACTCCCATCACACTGATATCCTGTCAGCTCTGTGAAGCTATCATTCTTTCTCTGGGAGCAGGATCTTTGGCACGCAGCCTAGAACACTCTTTTTCCTTCACACTTTGTTGTACAAACAACCATCTCTCAAATCTCAGCTTAGGTGTTCCTTCCTCAAGGGAGTGCTAACTCACCCTCTAGATTAAGTTACACGGGCTCACTCTACTACTTGCTTATGGCAACTGTGCTTCTCTTCATATTACCCTCTTCAAAATGAAATTACTCTCAGAGTCAGGAATTCTCAGCTGAAACCCAAACTCTGAGGAGAGAAGCTGTCTATCTTGTACAACACCCTACCCCTAGCACTTAGCTCTATGCCCATGGCATTAGAGGAACTTAATATTTCTCCAATTATAGTCCTTACTTCATTACTTCCTCCATTTTTCCCCATCTCTTGAAGTCTACAGAAAACATTAGTAGTTTCTTACCCAATATTTATTTCCCAGCCTTCTTCTTTGCAGACAGAGCCCTAATTCTGTTCAAGTTTCTGTCTATAATGTGGCCAAAGATGATAGGACCCCTTTGAGGAGATTCAGTGAGGAGGAAGTTATTTTATTCCTCATACTGACATAGAATTAAAAACAAACCAAAAACAGATACTAAAGTTAAAAGCAACAAGACTGTTGACTCTCTAGTATGAAAAACTCATCCATTCACCCATTCAACAAATATTGCTCTTAGTGAGACAATGTACTAGGCCGGTTGGATACCAATGGTAAGCAAAAACAGTTATGATTCCTTCACCTATGAACAAGTAAGAGCTGCCCAGGTTGTGTGTGTGTGTTGAGAGTAGGCAGTGGTGTTCCAGGCAGAGGGAGCATCGTGTATAAAAACCTGAAGCTGAGAGTCTGGATGACTTGTTGGAGGAACTGAAAAAAGTTCAGCTGGGTCAGAGCAGAGAATGAGGCAGAAAGGGGATATGTGGCCTAAAATATACATAGAGGCCTGACCTGTGGTGGCACAGTGGATAAAGCGTCGACCTGGAAATGCTGAGGTTGCCGGTTCGAAATCCTGGGCTTGCCTGGTCAAGGCACATATGGGAGTTGATGCTTCCAGCTCCTCCCCCCTTCTCTCTCTCTGTCTCTCCTCTCTCTCTCTCTCTCTCTCTCTCTCTCTCTCTCTCCCTCTCCTGTCTAAAATGAATAAATAAAAAATAAAGAAAAAATTTTAAATATACATAGAGCAGATCATGAAGGGCTTTGTTAGCCATATTAAGGGATTTATCCTAAAAAATATAGGCAGTTTAGGAAGGATTTGAACCAAGTCAAAGCATTTTATCAGGATCCACCTGGTAATTGTGTGGGGGTTAATCTGGAAGGATGAGAGAAGAAGCAGTAAAAATAAAGGAAGTTGTGAAAGGTCATTAATCCAGTTCCAAATTTTTTTTCCCACTGTAGAATACATGAAAAAAAACAAAAACTGGAGGGAATTTGAAGCCCCTGATTAGGCTTCCAGCTGTTGGAGGGGAGAGGCCTGGGGACCAGTTCTCCCGGGCCAGCAGACTGCTCCGGGGCTGACGAGAATCAATCACTAGGCATTTCAGTGCACCTGTGAACCATTTTCTACTCATCTGTTGGAAAGCTGTAATTTATCCCTATCTCTGGTGCCTACATTCTCTCTTTTAATGTGAAATGCAAATAATCTCAAAAGATAAGGAAGGCTTTGGCTAAATTGCCACCGAGCCTCCCCATTTCCAACTTCCTCCTCCCCCTCTCTCGGCCTTGCTCTCCCGTTGTGGCTTCTAGGTGGACATCATTCTCTGCCTCCTTTCAGCTCCACACAGCCCACCTTCCAGGTACAATCTTTCAACTCTACTCCAGGGTGACTGCAGTGAGCGCAACAGTGAAGTGATAAAGCCAATTAGTTCAGTCACACTAATGTTTAAATCAGCACAGGATTACTGCAGCAGAATAACCCAAGGTGTCAAGAAGGTCATTAATGTGAAATTACACAAGCAGATTCTCTGATGGGAGAACACTTACTGATTGAGGTGACAAAGTAGAGAGGACTTGGGAGGAAGTAGCAAGAACACCTACAGAGCCCCTGACTACAGCTCTGCTGCTGGCTCAGCAATTTTCCAGGTAGATTAAGATGGTGCTTCTTTTGCATGAAAAGTAGCTAGGCCTTGCTGGCACCTGCAGTGCCCCCAGGCTGAGCCTCCATATTAAACAATACTTTGTAGTTACAGAGAGTTTGTTTCATCAAAAGGCTTCACGAAGAGCTTTAACAAGCACAGAGTAATTTCCAAACATCTCTCTGAAGCAAGCAGTGCACTCATTTTCTGCCTTGCTCAGAAGGAAACCTAGGGAGATATAAAGAGAGCAAATGACTCATGACAGTGGACATCTGGGGAAGGCTGGCCTCTTTATTTCTGTTTCTCACAGCATCTGAAGAGAGGTGAAGGTTCAGTAAATGTCTCTATGAAAGTAAAGAACACATCAGAAAAGGTTAAGGATCTCAGTAGGGTGAGCAGACTGAATTCTGTAGGCCAGTAGATCTCTGGCTTTGGTGACACAGATGTATCACAAGTCCTCTTTCAAATGTTTTAATATTTATAGCTGGGGCCCAAATACCTGGACATTCTCATTCAGCTTGGTGAGTTAGGACCAGGGCCTGTGTATCTTTAAATAAGCGTTTCAGAGTGAGTCTTTATATAGACTGTACTACTACATTTTTCCATGTATAAGACACACCCTTTTACAAAAAAATTGGGGTCTAGAAACTGGGTACGACTTATACAGTGGTTGTGGCATTTCAAATGCCATGGCTGGAACTTCAGGCTGAGGCAATATATGAAGACAGTGATTCATCATCAGACACAGATGAGGACAAGCTAATGGATGGGAGTTTTGACAGTGAGGAGGAGTTGTATGAATTTTATGATGAATAAAACTTGAGTTCAATAACTTTATGTAATACATTTTTTTTTCAAATTTCAGGTCCCCCCTGAAAGAAATGAATAGACACCTCTCCAAAGAGGACATACAGATGGCCAATAGGCATATGAAAAAATGCTCAATATCACCAATCATTAGAGAAATGCAAATTAAAACCACAATGAGATATCACCTCACACCAGTCAGAATGGCGCTCATCAACAAAACAATGCAGAATAAGTGCTGGTGAGGATGTGGAGAAAAGGGAACCCTCCTGCACTGCTGGTGGGAATGCAGACTGGTGCAGCCACTGTGGAAAACAGTATGGAGATTCCTCAAGAAATTAAAAATCAAACTGCCTTTTGACCCAGCTATACCACTTTTAGGAATATACTCCAAGAACACCATAGCACTGTTTGAAAAGAAGAAATGCCCCCCCATGTTTGTGGCAGCGTTGTCCACAATAGCGAAGGTCTGGAAACAGCCCAACTGTCTGTCAGAGGATGAGTGGATTAAAAAGCTTTGGTACATATATACTATGGAATACTACTCAGCCATAAGAAATGATGACATCGGATCATTTACAATAACATGGATGGACCTTGATAACATTATACTGAGCAAAATAAGTAAATCAGAAAAAACTAAGAACTATATGATTCCATACATAGGTGGGACATAAAAATGAGACTCAGAGGCATGGACAAGAGTGTGGGGGTTACGGGTTGGGGGGGGGGAGGAAATGGAAGGGGCACAAAGAAAACCAGTTAGAAGGTGACGGAAGACAATTGGACTTTAGGTGATGGGAATGCAGCATAATCAAATGTCAAAATAACATAGAGATGTTTTCTCTGAACATATGTACCCTGATTTATCAATGTCATCCCATTAATTTTAATTAAAAAAGAATTTCAGGCCCCCAAATTAAGGTGCGTCTTATACACAGGAATTTCTTATATGTGGAGAATATGGAAGTTTTCTAGGTTTCCCATAACAGAATACAACAGTGGTTTTAACAATAGTGTCTTATTTTCCTACAGTACTGAAGGTTAGAAGTTGGGGATCAAGGTGTCAGCAGGATTAGTTCTTTTTGAGGCCTCTCTTCTTGGCTTGTTGATGATCTTGTTCTCTCTGCATCTTCATATAGTCTTCTCTTTGCACTTGTCTGTGTCTAAAATCTTTTTATAAGGACATCAATCAGATTAGCTTAGGGTTTGCCCTAATAACCTCATTTTAATTTAATCACTTCTGTAAAGACTCTGTTTTCAAATCTAGTCATGTTCTGACATACTGAGAGTTAGAACCCCAACATGATTGATTGATTGATTTTTTGAGGGGGGGGGGACATAATTCAACTCCTAGCCTAGACCAAGTGTTTTGTTCCACTGCCTAGACTGACTGACCAATGGTGGATATTAGAATACACTGTAAGACTAGATGTTCTTGCCCTTTGTTTTATGGATGAAAGAAGCCTAATGACCAACAACTTTTGGTAGCAGAGTGGTTGTCAGCATCACATTTTCTTATTACAATCCAGGAAGGCAGGAACAGCACAGGTCTTATTTATTATTTATCACAGAATTGAAAACAGTACCACATGCTTAATCAATATAGTCAAATGAATGGATGAATGAATGAGTGAATGAATGAGTGAGTGAATCCAGTATTATTTCCTCTATAGCATTCCTCTTTATATTATCAGAAGAGATTATTTCCAAGTTGTGAGAGGGTGAGTGCAATAAGGATTTAAGAAATATAAATGATGGCCCTGGCCAGTTGACTCAATGGTAGAACGTCAGCCCAGCGTGTGGATTTATCGGGTTTGATTTCTGGTCAGGGCACACAGGAGAGGCCCCCATCTGCTTCTCTACCCCTCCTCCTTTCACTTCTTTCTCCCTATTTCTCTCTCTCTCTCTCTCCTCTTCCTGCAGCCATAGCTTGATTGGAGCTAGTTGGCCCCAGGTGCTGAGATGGCACCATGGCCTCTGCCTCAGGTGCTAAGAAGAGTTAGGTTGCTGAGCAACCGACTAATGCCCCAGATGGGCAGAGCATCACCCACTAGTGGGCTTGCCAGGTGGATCCCAGTCAGGGCACATATGGGAGTCTGTCTCTGCCTCCCTTCCTTTTACTGGATTAAAAAAAAGAAAAAGAAATATAAATGATCTTTCTGAGTGGCAGCTTGGCTAAGCCTAGCAGAGGCAGCTCTCCTCTGGAGCTCTATTTCATTTTCTTGGGGATGTTTTCCTCCATAAAAGTAGATGGGAAAGCTACTCTTGGCCAGAATCACCAGGAGAAGGGAGATTTTGCTCCTCTCCCCGCCTTTCTTAATACAGGTCCCCCATCATGTGCCATGGGCATGCATGGCTCCCCAGGGGAAGCCTAATCCTATTTCATGTTACTGAGGTTGGGGAACTAGTTGTAGCTTCGCTATTGAAGATGCCTAATATGGAAGAAATGAGTGCCCAGTAGTTCCTGCCACCAGTCATTTTGTGGCAGGGGGACTAGCCATTAGGACAGCTTTAAGGGAGATGGCTCCTTGCCATGTAGCAACTTGTACCCCTAAGCTTACACCTGCAAATGGTAAACTTATTATTCAATCTTACCAGTTTGATTCAGAAGCAAGAGTGTCCTAGAATTTCCAGTTTAATTAACTCTGTCCTTCTCTATCCCACAGAACTTCCCTGAGAATGCAGAGATTAAGCACATTTGCCCACTTAGCCTGGCATATTTCAGGTGGCCTTGCGGTTTTGAGGAGGCTGTGAGGACCCCCTCTGTGGCAGGCTGTGCCCTCCTCTAACTCTTTCAGGTGAAGCTTTAACAGTCAGCAGCTGAAATAATACACTATAAGTATCTCACGAGGCTTTTGAAACTAAGCAATAGATAATGTAGATTTTCAAAAGCCTAAGTTTGTCAACTACAAACCTCAGCTACCACCACATATGTGACAGTGACAAAAATTTTGTGAGATTCATGGATATCTTTCCAGAAAGGTAGTAAATAAATTGTTCTAACCAGCTATGTGGCATGCTTTGGGAGGGAGGTGTTTCTAGTGGGAGTTAGCCCCTCCTCTACCTTTGGTAAGCCCCACCTCAGTGTTTATACCAGGGTCCTGTGCACGCACATTTATGTTCTCCCACACGGACTCACCTAGTTGAGGTCTGAGGTGCTCTAGGATATGGAAGCAACTGCCTCAACTTCGTGCCTCCCATGAGTCTCTCTAACCCAGTCCAATGGCAATTTTGCCCGTCTCCCCAGAAGACATTGGTAATGTCTGGAGACCTTTTGGTTGTCACATCTGGAGGCTTATATTGACATCATATGTGTAGAGGTCAGGGATGTGGCTAAACACCCTGCACAGGACAGTCCCCCCCCCCAACAGAGAATTATCTGGCCACATATTAACAGCGCTGAGGTTGAGTAACCATGCTGTAAGCAATGACTGCTTTGTACCTTGTTCACAGTTCATGGTCTAGAATTCCATCGCGCTGTTCTTCACTTCCGCTGTTTTAGGAGAGAGTTCTTCCAGTCTCCTCCCACCCCCCTGAGCCCTTCCTACTTCCTCCAGGGCTTCCCTCCAGCACACATCTTTCTCTTACATCCTTTGTTGCTCCCCCTATAGCCTCTCATTTCTTCTTTATCTATAAATATGGGTCAGGTTTTCTTAACTTGTAGGGATCACCAAAATAGATAATAATGATTAATGGCTCAAAAACTCTTCTTTAAACCCATTAAAATGCCCCTCTTCTTTTTTATACTGCAAAATTTCTCATAGGAGTAGAATTGTTTTCTTCCCTCTGTTCTTCCCCAGTCTCACTCTTTTATTCTGGTTTCTTTTAACTCTTTTCCACACCAGGCCACAGCTTAGACTTCAGTCTTCACTGGACATTGAGCATTGCTGACCACTTGCTTTTTCAGAGGGCCCTCTTCTTCCTTGCCTACTGTGTGTGCAGTCACCTACCTCTCAAACTGCACTGTGGTCTCTCTTTAATAATCACTAATTGACAAGACACTAATAACATTCAGAAGTTTTGTTGTTGTTGTTTTTTTAAACTGAATTTTCTTGCCACATGGTATCGATAACAACTTCTAGCATCTGATGTGTGAATAGTGAATTGGCAACAGGTTTTGGGCAGAAATTTCTTTCAACAACATCTCTATAAATCACAAACTGCTGTCTCAGCCTTTGAGCCTCGCCTTCTACCGCAAAAAGGAGAGGTGGAAATTTACTGTGGTCACCTCTCCATCTTTGACAGCCACACTCCTTCCCTCCATAGGATTGGTTCATATTACACTGCCCCTTAAAGATTTCATGCAGTAGCATGGGTTCAATTTTTACCTTTATATAGAAGAATTCCTTATCTATGTATATATACTCAACAACAATTTCTCTTAGAATTATAGAGCACTTCTTTATTTTTCTCTGAACTTCTTAAAATTATTCGGCCTAACTAAACATTTGATGTGACCTTTGGACTTTTACTGTCTTCTGCAGCAAAAATGGCCAGACTGATCTGCCCATCTGATTGATCTTTGCGGAGGTATAACTGATTTTGTCCGGTATTTTGGAGTGTTCTTCCATCACTCAAAGTCCTGTCCACTTGCTGCCAGGCAGAAGTTCCTGCCCACAAAGGTGTCTTCCATCCTTCCCTGAGCCTTTGCCATTCTACAGGTTCTCCCAGTCTCTGCATCTCCTCATGGACCATATACAGGTGTCTTGTGTTCCTTCACATCCCATGCAAACTGCACATCCCATGAGCTGACATGCTCTTGTGTCCTCTTTCTGCCTCCGTTTTTTCCAATACTATCACTTCCTTATTATCTTAATCTTGGTGCCAAATTATAGGCTGGGGTCCCTCTAAGGAACACTCTTCACTGTGACTAGAAGGCAGGTCAATACCTCTCGATGTCACTCATCAAGTTTCTTTTCCCCTACCTCCGTGTTGCCTCCTCACTCCCTCCAAGATTGGGGCAGAGACTAGAGATCGGATGAGCTCCAGGTGTGGGGTTCCGTTTCTAATCTCATGCTCTCACTCTCTCCCTTTCCCCACTATCCTTCAGATCATAAGAACTGAGCTTTTGGGGATTTCTTTTTTTCTATCTGTTCCCAGCCTGGCATGGAGTAAGCACGATAACCTTCACATTCATTTTGGAGGTTGGGTTGGTCCAGGCAATTCTAGCCCATGATTATTGACTTCTCTTTTCTAAATGCCAGTAACACTTTCAGCCTGTAACCCTCAAAGAGGATGCATCGTTGTATTATTAATTGTATTATTTTCATGATTTACCTCTACAACTTGCTTGCAAGACTTTCAAGTGCTGTAGACCCTGTATGTAATATCCTAGAAAGATATTTGGGCTTTGTCCCCAGTTCCTGACAACTTTAAAACCCTTGGGATGTTCTAAGTGACAAGGGTGATGAGAGCATTTTTTGCTCTAAGGAGGTGACTCTTGGTAGATCTCTAGATAGTTTGAGGATGGGAGCTGGTCATCAGAAAAACCAAGCCTTGAATTTTTAACTGAAATTTATAATTTTCAGCCTCACTCCCCAACCTTCAGGGAGGGGAAAGGAGCTGGAAATCAATTGATTTCCAGTGGTCAATAATGAATCTTGCCTATGTAAGGAAACTTTCTTCAAAGACCCTTCCTGATGGGATTTCGGTGACTTCTGGGTTAGTGAACACATGAATGGGCTGGAGGGCAGAATGCCTCCCATGCTTCACTCTGTAAATCTGTCCTGTTTGGTTGTTCCTGAGTTGTACCATTTACAATAAACTGATAAATTATGTAAAGTGTTTTCCTGAGTTCTGTGAGCCATTCTAGCAAATTATCAAACTCGAGGAGGGGGTCATGGGATATCCCAATTCACAGCCATTTAGAATTATAGAAGTCTGGGACTTACAACTGGCATCTGAAGTGGGGGGGGCAGTCTTGTAGGACTGATTCTTAACCTGTTGGTGCTATTTCTGGGTAGTTAGTGTCAGAATTGAATTAAATTGGGAGACAACCATGTGGTGTCAGTGTTTTTGAATTGCTGGTCCACGGTTGAAAACACTGGTCTAGAGCATCAGAGAATTGGTTGCTGTGAGGGAAAAACAAACAAATAAACAAAACTCTCTTGTTTGGTATCAGAAGTGTTATAAGTAAAAACAGCTCATGGTAATATATAGTTTTGCCTTTCCCAGGCAAGGAGTATACCATGTATTTTAATAGTTTAGATAAGCTCTCTACTATGTCAGAGAAAATGCCCTGTGCCACTGGCACTAGCTGAAGGGGAAACAAGAGACATTGTGGTCATTTTGAGTTGAAACTTGAGTCAGAAACCAGTTGATCTTCTCACATGTTTTTGTTTGTTTGTTTTTATCTTCTGTGAATGGAGAGCGTTGCATTTTGTTTAAGTCCAGGTGCCTAACTATCTCAATTCCTCAGTATTTGGAGGTCATGGAGCCTCAGATCATGGTAGTATTCTCAGGTTCATTAGGCTCAGACAGTAACCATGAGTGAGCCTAGTACCCCGTGACTATGGAGCAGAAATAGTAAACATGAGGAGATAGGAGGTATCCTAATAGAGTGTGAGTAATGATCCCAAACCAAGATATTGAGTAAAACTCTGGTTGGTAAATTAAAATGAAACACATTGTTTGAAGATTATTATTGCCTTACACCAATTTTATATGCCTCTTTTATTAATATTATAAAAGTCTTCTTAATAGTTGTTGGCTGATGATGCATTCAGGAAATTCCCCACGGACACTTCCCCACACACACCAGAGTGAATTTCAGTAACAGTGCAATACCCAAAGTCTGATGTGTGTCTAATGAACAAGCAATAAGCAGAACGGCACTTGACATCCTGCCCAGGGGAAGCACATGAGCCACAGATGGCTTACCTGTGCCATACATCTAACATTCAGATATTTTCCCTTCATTTTCCAAAGAGTGAAGTATGGACATAACTAGTCCTGTTTATTTACTGAGATACAGGAAACTGATATTCACCTTTCCTTTCCCTTGCTTCTGCCATCCAGCTATGTTTCTGTGAGCTCTCCCCAGCGAACTCACCAATAATTCCACGCATAGAGTGAAAATAGATAAAGTTAAGTGGATTTTGTAAAAGTAATTGCATTTCACTTTCTCCTCTGAGTCCCACTCTATCTGTTGGCTCCAAATGGAATATAAACTCTTTGAATTCATTAGAAATGCCACATGGTGGCCATCTGTTGCAGATATAGCTATTGGCTCACTCAACTCTTTCCAACACCCCTGTAGCTTTACATCAGTGGTTCTGTGGTCCCCAGAACAGCAGCTTCAGCTCCACCTAAGAACTTGTTAGAAATTTGAATTCTCACGCTGCACTCCAGACCCACTGAATCAGAAATCTGGAGGTGAGCCTTAGCATTGTGTGTTCTAACAAGGCCTCAGGGTAATTCTGATACACACTCATGCTTGAGAACCACTGTGGTACATCTCTGCTACTTGAAGTGACATCAGCATCAGCATCCCTTGAAAGCTTGTGAGAAATGCAGAATCTTGGAACCCAACTCAGACAAACAGAATGAGATTCCGCCATTCTACAAAGTACCCAGATTATTCGTGTGTACAGTAAAGTTTGAGAAGCTATGCCTTGCATCTCTGATTTAACACTGGCTATACACTGGAATCACCTGTGGTATTAAAAAACAAAACAAAACAAAAAATGAAGCCCCGGAGATTTCAATTGACTAGTTATGAGGTAGAGCCTGGAATTTGAATTCTAAAATCTGAGATAGTTCTAATATGCAGCAACATTTGAGAGTCACTCACTGCCTGATATTATGCTAGAGACTGAAAACTAAACGTTATGTTTTCCTATCTATATCTTCAGATGACCTAACATCCTCCAAGTACAGTAGACCCTTCTTGAACAACATATATTTGTGCTGTGCAGATTCACTGATACCCAGTTTTTTCAGTTGACAACACAGTTCAAACTGGTGTTGTTCAAAGGCCACCTGGTAGTTGGGAGTCTGTGTATGCCAAGGGCTGACTTTAAATGATATGTGGATTTTGAGTTCAGGGCAGTTGGCATCCCTAAGCCTCACGTTGTTCAGGTACAACTGTAAAGTGTATCTGAGGATGATTTGGAAGGCACACGAGAAGCAGACTCTGGGTCCCTGTGGCCGCTCAGTTGTCCGTTTCCTGCAGCACCAGTCCGGGGGCCCTGTGTTTGCCTCTGGCTTCACAGGAGTCAAGAGATGAGGCGTCTGGTTTACTGGGGTGGACCTCAGCAGAGCTGCAGCAGGACCAGAGCCTGCCCTCGGCACAAAAGCTCCTTCACTTCCTGGGTACCTCACGATGACGGAGAGCAGTGGCCCTGGAGGGCAGGTCCTACTGTGTTGTTCTACAATTCATCTGTGAAAAGTCAGCATGGGAGCCTTCAACCCATTTTGTAAGCATATAATTCCTTTTAAATAATTTTCTACTTAAGAAAACCAAAGCGGTTTCATTATCTGCTACTGGGTTCTAAGTCAGGTGTACATTCACATCCATGTCCACCATTGATTGTTTAAGAAGTGAATAAATGAGTCATGTTTTGTGTAATGTGAGGTTCTTTCTATCCATTTAAAAGTTGGATTTTTTTCATCAGAAACAAAATTTAGTCATAAGAAAACTGTGATCCTAGTTAAGAACAGCTCTTTTCCTAACTGTTCCGCCAGCCTTCCCACAGTGCACACTCCTCCAGGCTGCGGGATTAGAGTCAGAGTTGTGATGATTGTAAAATCTTGCGTACTGACACTCACCCCATCCAAGTCTTAAAAACCTTTCTCATTTAGAAAGGCAAGACTGATTTTTCATTGCCTGGCTAAGAAATAGAAATGATTTTTTCCCCCACTTATTTCAGGAGTCAAAACCAAGCGTGAGTTTTATCCTGTAAATTCGCGTATCTGCTTTAGACCCATCTATGAAAGAAACAGAACCAAATTTAGTAAGAAACATGATTTTATTTTCAAATGATGTTTATGATGACTCCATTTTTTTACATTAGGTGTTTCTGATTTTTCAAAAGCATTTTCTGCACATAAAGGGTAACACTGACTTTTGGTGTCTCAGGAATTGATGATCAAGACAATGGATGGATAGAAAGAGAGGAAGCAGGAAAAGGGGAGAGTGATGGGGACACTGAGGAAGAGGAAATGGCCAGCACGACCAAGGTAACCACCAATTCCCTTAGGGTAGGGTACTTGTAAGATAGAAGTCCCCTACCCTGCATTTTAAATACAATTTTCCATGTGTTTTTTGATGTTGCCTTCTATGTTGGTGGTTGGAAGTTATTAAAGTATTCCCCAAAGCTATTTAGATGAAATCTCCTGCATAGAGGGGAGTGACCATTCTGTCTAGGATTTTCACACAGTGGCTATTATTTAAAAAACAAAACAAAACAGAGTAGCCAGAATCAGTGGATTTCCTGAAGACCATCCAGAAGCTTCTTATAGGTTATATCATTGCCTCTCTCAAACTGAGCTTTGTTTACTGCCAAAGGAGGTAGGGCAGGTGGTGGGAAACAATCTCTTCTTTGGGCTCTCTCAAGTAAGGAGGTGCCCTTCCTCATTATCTTTGCTCTTTCTTTGAAATCATCTCAAAGAGGAGCCCCTCTTGTACAGTAATAGTTTTATTCCTGATTGGTGCCGGGATTTGTGTAGTTAGACTTGACCTTACATGGGGAGTGGAAGGAGAGACCTGGCAACCTACATTGGACTGAGACAAACGTGATCTTTCTAAAGTTACATTCTCCAGATATGCTAGCATGACAGTGTCTTCCTCGACAATAAGTGGAAAGAACAGCCTTCCTGCTGACAACTCTGACCTAGAGGTAAATCCCACATGGAAGTTGACATGGACTTGGAGACACAGCTTTACTTACACTCTCCTATTTTGTGTGTGTTTATCATATTTAATTTGTGGTTGGTTTTATGCATTTTTATTACACTGGTTGTGGAGGTTGTAACTTGCCTTTTAACTTTGGTACAAAGGAAATTTTAGAACACCAAAACATTTTCTAGATGATTTTAAAATGAACTGGGTCCCCAACTAATTTGATTTGCAGAAAATAAAGAACAAAGGCTTGTTAACAGAAGGTTTTAAAATCTAATTTCTCACACGTGCAAACATGTTTAAGTGTGGGCTCTCAATGAAGGCATATCATGCAATACTTTCATGCTCTCACTGTTGCCCATTAAAAAAACCAAAAAACCCTGTGCAATATGCAGGTGTGATTATACAGTCAACTGCCAATTCTGACTGGCTCAAAAATCCTTTTAAAAATGTCCAGATGGATATGAATGTCAAATTTGGCAGTTAAATTATAGAGCCCAGTATATCCCTTTTAAGTATGAAGCACTGAAGCAGAATATTGATGTTTTCCCCCACCTCTAAATAGATTTCAAAAGGACAGTTTGGTATTTAAGCTGGGAATTATATTTCCTCATTTCTTTTGAATCTCAGCATAAACTTTGTTCTGACTTTTATCTCTTATCTTCAGTCTAAATGTCTTATGAACCACATCAAAAAATAAAAATAAAATTTTTGGTGGATAAGCAAAAATCAGTCAGAAATTGGCTTTTGAGGTGACCTGGTGTCTTTAAACCAGTGTACAGGGAAGGAGAAAGAAATGGCATCCTAGCCAGCCTGCATCGCATGCCTGAGCCCACCATCTGCCCTCCAGAGACATGGTTTCCACTGGAAGGGCATTACAACAGAACAGAGGGGCAGGAAGGCGTCTCCTTTATTCTTGATGTTATGATCACACACACATTTGCTGCTCCCAAGAGAACAAGGCTCAGAGGCAACTGGCTCTCAGCACTGTTGTGGGAAAATGCCAAAAATATCATCCTTACTATTTCCCACTGCCCAGATGTCAAGTCCTCAGTGGTCATCAGTAAACTCCAGACGACTGGTCACCTTTTTCAAAACCTCGCGAGGCTGCTAGAGCATGAGTTTTGCCTTATCTAATGTGTGATGCAGGGTTTCCTTCTGGCAGACAGAAACATCTGCAGCTCATCCCTCGAGCAATGAATGCCAAGGGTGGGCGTCTCAGTGAGATTGCTGAAGTGGGACCCTGTCCTGTGATAGACCCAACATAGCATTTGTAGGTTTTTCAGGCATGGGGAGGGGTAAAAGAAAGGAAATGGTGTTTTTATATAATGCCTGGCATAGTCCAGGTGGAAGGCGACCATGTGATGGTATTTATAATGAAGATGGGGGATGGGGTGAGCTGCCACGTGGTTCAAGATTCTCATTGTCTCCCAGCCAGATGATAGCTAAACCTCAGTTGTGCACCTTTCATATTAGGAAATAAGGCTGGAATGAACATGTTGATGAAATATAACAGACAAAGGAGAAAGAAAATCTGGGAGTCATGTGACTTTATAGAATATTTTTTTTCTTTCCTTCATATTTTATTTATTGATTTTAGAGAGGAGGGGGAAGAGAGATGGAGATAGGGGAAAGAGAGAGAGAGAAAGAGAGAGAGAGAGAGAGAGAGAGAGAGAGAGAGAGAGAGAGAAGTGGCAGGGGCAGGGAGAGAAGGAGACGACTTCATATAATTTTTAAAGTACTTGTGAGTGTCCACAGTGACAGCAGAGAGAGGAAGCAGGCAACCAGATTGAAGCAGCGGCCTCACATTTTCTGGCTTGGAGCTGATCCTCTGCAGGCGGATTCTCTCTGAACCTTGCTGTTTCTGCTTCTTCCATACCAGGGACTTGTCCAGATAACACACTTTGTTTCAAGTGAGCCCCACAAAAATGAGTAGACTCATTTAATAGACATCTCAAGTGTAACATGCCTCAGATTGAATTTATGATGTGGCCCTAAAGCCTGGGTTCTGTCTCATTGATAAAAAGTCCAGCTTTCTCATTACTCAGGCTGAACACCTCAATGTCATTCTGACTCTTCAATTTCTCTATCTTACACCCAACATCCACTCTCCCAAAACTCCTCGTGGCTCTATCTCCAAAATCCTCTTCACCACTTCCTCCGTTACTGCCCTGGATCTGAGTTAATACCACCCACCCCTGTGTTATTATAACAACCTTCCCGCTGACAACTCTGACCCTAGAGTTTGTTCTCAGCCAGAGGAGCCTTGCAAACATAAACTGGATGCTCCGTTCTGCCAAATTCTCCAATGGCTTCTCATTTCATTCAGAGTAAAAGTCTACGTCCTAATCAGGGCCCACCAGCTCTGATGACCTGGCCCATACCCACCCCTTACAAGTCTTCCACTCCACTGAAATCTTTGTTGTTCTTTAAGCACTCCAGGCGTGTTGTTTCCTCTGCCTAGAATGCTCTTCCTACGTGGGTGACTGCCTTGTTCTCCTACTCTGTCTTTTCTTAAATATTACCTCCTCGATGAGGCCTGCCCTGACCATCCCATTCATTGTGATGACTGAGTCTCTTCAGTACTCCCAACCCCTCCTTAACATCTTATTTGCTCTATTTCTTTTCTCCTGACTACTTATTTTTTTAATTATATTGTAACATTAACTTATTTATTATGTCCACTGTCCCTTATCCCCAATAGGCCATAGGCACCATGAGGGCAGGGACCTGGTTTGTGCACCAATGTAACCTAAGTGCCTGGGACAGTGCTGGCACATAGTAGGTGCTCAATATGTATTTGTTGAATGAATGCAGTCACCTTATCCATAATGTTATCAGATTGTATTTTCATATACCAGGTATATTTATAAGAGGTTTAAACATTTATGTGGCATAATGTAAGCCTCACAAAACCCTGTGTATCAGGCATTACTATCATCCCAATTTAAAAAATGAGAAAGGAGCCTGACCAGACCGTGGCGCGGTAGATAGAGCATCAGACTGGGATGCCGAGGACCCAAGTTCAAGACCCCGAGGTCGCCAGCTTGAGCGCAGGATCATCTGGCTTGAGCAAAAGCTCACCAGCTTGGACCCAAGGTCGCTGGCTCGAGCAAGGGGTTACTCAGTCTGCTTAAGGCCCGCGGTCAAGGCACATGTGAGAAAGCAATCAATGAACAACTAAGGTGTCGCAACAAAAAACTGATGCTTGATGTTTCTCATCTCTCCGTTCCTGTCTGTCTGTCCCTATCTATCCCTCTCTCTGACTCTCTCTCTGTCTCTGTAAAAAGAGAGAGAGAGAGAGAGAGAGAGAGAGAGAGAGAGAGAGAGAGAAAGGGGAGCAAATGTAGTAAGGAACCTAATTTAACACAACAGGGAATGGTAGAGCCAGAATCAAAACCCATGGCTTTCCTGCTACAGAGCTCCGGTCCCTCTCCCCTACTCTGCTTCTCAGATCTTAATTCCATGAATCTTCCAAATATAACCCCTTCTAACACCCATCTTCTTTCTTCTCTCCCTCCTT
Organism: Saccopteryx bilineata; assembly: GCF_036850765.1. Lineage (NCBI taxonomy): Eukaryota > Metazoa > Chordata > Mammalia > Chiroptera > Emballonuridae > Saccopteryx > Saccopteryx bilineata. Next base: position 261,835,889 of record NC_089490.1, on the reverse strand, counting down.
TCTGATTCCAGAGGTTCCACTTTTCTTTCCCTCTACTCAGGTCAGACTCTTTATTTGTTCTATGATTTTAAAAAAATCTTATATGAACCTAGAATCCAAATCTTCTGACTTCTGATCGATTTCTCTCCTGTGGGACCAGGCTTATTCGCCGATATAAGTGCAGACCGATGATGTTTGAGCTTGCACACAAAGAGATGTGTACAACAGAATTCCTGTAATGAGCACAGGACTTGGCCTATGTTTGGAGAACAGATGTGATTTAGTTCTAGGCAGAATTACTTTAACTTCAACTCAACTTGTTTTTCATAGGGTACCATCAGACAAAACACTGGGTAAAATAAATCAGTCCTCAAGCTGTGTTGGGTAAGAAACAAGTCCCTGCCAGATTTGGGGTGTGGCTATGTTTGTTTCTTTAGGGTCAGTGTGAGTGTGTGTGTGTGTGTGTGTGTGTGTGTGTCAGAGAGAGACAGAGAGGGACAGATAGGAAGGGAGAGAGATGAGAAACATCAATTCTTGGTTGCGGCACCTTACTTATTAATTGATTGCTTTCTCATATGTGCCTTGACTGGGGGACTACAGCAGACTGAGTGACCCCTTGCTCAAACCAGCAACCTTGGGCTCAAGCTGATGACCCTTGCTCAAATCAGATGAGCCCGCACTCAAGCCTGTGACCTTGGGGTTTTGAACCTGAGTCCTCCACGTCCCAGTCTGACGCTGTATCCACTGTGCCAACACCTGGTCAAGCTTGAGTCACTTTTTATCCAGGTGTGCTTTTACTACTAAAGTACAAAAGTTTTTCCTACTAAAGTACAAAAGTTAGGTTATGTCCCAGCAACCCAGGGATTGCAACTAAGAATTTGAGGCATGTTTTCAATCTCATTGATAGATAAACTTATGGTTACTGTGAGTGGCAAAATGTAGTCTCTACCGTTAAGATGCAGGAGTGCATTGCAAAGACAAATCCATGATCACTGGAGGAGTCAGATGGTGGTCATCTTTCTCCCAGCTTCTCTCCACTGCTGCCCAGCTATAGAGATTATAAATTCTCTTTACCTGTGCCAAGTGCCCCCCAAGACTGGGATAATGCTTGACCTTTCCATAAAATATATTTAAGCCCTGCTTAATATATAACAAAGCCCATCTCTTTGTTCTTCCTTTGCCCTAGTCTTTTTCCTCTCTTAATACTTTTTAGTCAATTTTATTTTTTAGTTACAATTTACATTCAATATTATTTTGTATTAGTTTCAGGTATACAGAATAGTGGTTGAACCATCATATACAGTGTGTCCGTAAAGTCATGGTGCACTTTTGACCGGTCACAGGAAAGCAACAAAAGACAATAGAAATGTGAAATCTGCACCAAATAAAAGGAAAACTCTCCCAGTTTCTGTAGGATGATGTGGCAGCATGTGCACATGCACAGATGATGACGTAACACTGTGTATACAGCGGAGCAGCCCACGGCCATGCCAGTTGAGATGTGGATGGTACCGAGGAAAGTTCAGTGTGTTCTGTGGCTTGCTAAGTTCGAATCCATGACCAAAGTGCAACGTGAATATCGGTGCGTTTATAACGAAGCGCCAAGACATTAATCACTTAAAACAGAGAATCAGACATTATTCACTGTTACACCAGACATCTTTACCTGTGTGTGGCAAAAACTTCACTATCATTTGGATGTGTGTAGAGCAACAAATGGAGCCCACATCGAACTACACTGAATAGGTATGTAACTGGGAGAGTTTTCCTTTTATTTGGTGCAGATTTCACATTTCTATTGTCTTTTGTTGCTTTCCTGTGGCCGGTCAAAAGTGCACCATAACTATGGACACACTGTACTTTACAAAGTCCCCCAACATTTTAACTACTCACCTGGCACTATACACAGTTATTACAATATTATTGACTATATTCCCTATCTTGTGCTTTACATCCCCGTGCCTATTTTGTAACAATAAATTTGTAACTTTTAAAATTAAATTTATTAATTTATTGTGTTAACATGGATGCAAGTGTCCCACTCAATATAACATCCTCACCCTAACCACGTGCCCCCCTTTATACTGCCTTTATCCCCCTCCTCCTAACTCCCTTCCCACTTTCCCTCTAGGATTTGCTGTCCTGTTATCTGTATCTCTGTGTTATGAACATATAATTCACTAATCCCTTTACCTTCTCTGATCCCATCCCCTGATCCCCCTTCCCTCTGACTGCTGTTCCTCTGGTCCCTATGACCACGCCTCTGCCTCTATTCTGTTCCTCAGTTCACTTTGTTCATTAGATTCCACATATAAGTGAGATCATATGATGTTTGTCTTTCTCTGCCTGGCTTATTTCACTTAGCATAATAATGTCCAGGTCCATCCATGCTGTCACAAAAGCCAAGATTTCCTTCTTTTTCACTATTGCATAGTAGTCCATTGTGTTCATGTACCACAGTTTTTTTATCCACTCGTCCGCTGATGAACACTTAGGCTGTTTCCAGATCTTGGCTATTGTAAACAATGCTGCAGTAAACATGGGGGTGCATATCTTCTTTTGAATCAGTGATCTGGTATCCTTAGGATATATTCCTAAAAGTGGAATAGGTGGGTCAAAAGGCAGTTCCATTTTTAATTTACTGAGGAAACGCCACACTGTTTTCCACAGTGGCTGTACAAGTCTGCATTCCCACCAGCAGTGCAAGGAGGGTTCTCTTTTCTCCACAGCACTTTTTGTGTGTTGATTTGTTAATGAACACCATTCTTACAGGTGTGAGGTGATATCTTATTGTGGTTTTAATTTATATTTTTTGATGATTAGTGATGAACATTTTTTCATATGCCTGTATGTCCTCTTAGGGAAAGTGTCTATTCAGTTCCTTTGACCATATTTTAATTGGATTATTTACCTTCCTACTGTTGAGTTTCAGAAGTTCTTTATAAATTTTGTTTATTATCCCCTTATCAGACATATTGGCATATATGTTTTCCCATTGTGTGGGTTGTTTTTTTATTTTGTTAATGGTTTCTTTTGCTGTGCAAAAGCTTTTTAGTTTGATATAGTCCAATTTGTTTATTCTATCCTTTATTTCACTTGCTTATGCAGATATATTGGCAAAAATAATGCTACGAGAGATATCGAAGAGTTTACTACCCACGTTCTTTTCTAAGATGACTATGGTTTTGCAACTTACATTTATATCTTTTATCCATTTTGAGATTATCATTGTTAATAGTCTAGTTTCATTTACACATGTATCTGTCCAATTTTTCCAATACTATTTATTAAAGAGGCTCTCTTTACTCCATTATACACTCTTACCTCCTTTGTCAAATATCAGTTGTCCATAAAGCTGTGGGTTTATTTCTGGGTTCTCTGTTGTTCTGTTCCATTGATTTGTATGCCTGTTCTTATGCCAGTACCAAGCTGTTTTGATTACAATGGCCTTGTAGTATAACTTGATATCAGAAGTATGATACTACACAGACTGTTTTTCATTTTCAAGAATGCTGAGGCTGTTTGGGTTCTTTGTTGGTTCCATATAAATTTTTGGAATATTTGTTCTATATCTTTGAAGTATACCATTGGTATTTTAATAGGAATTGCATTGAATCTATAGATTTGGGTAGCATAGACATTTTAATGATGTTTATTCTTCCTATCCATGAATACCGTATATGCTTCCACTTGTTTGTATCTTCCTCTTCCTTGATTTCTGTTTTCAATGTCTTATACTTTTCTGAGTACAAGTCTTTTACTTCCTTGGTTACATTTATACTTGGTACTTTTGTTGTTGTTGGTGTAATAGTGAATGGGATTGTTTTCTTAATTTATCTTTCTGACAGTTTGTTGTAGGTGTATAAAAATGCAACTGATTTCTGAATATTAATTTTATATCCTGCCACATTGCCAGATTCATTTATAAGGACTAGCAGTTGTTTGACTGACACTTTGGGTTTATAATCTATATATAGTATCATGTCATCTGCTAATAATGACAGTTTTACTTCTTTTCCAATTTGGATGTCTTTTATTTCTTCTTGTCTAATTGCTGTGGCTAGGACTTCTAGACTATGTTGAATAAGAGTGGTGAAAGGGAGCACCCCTGCCTTCTTTCTAATCTTAAGGGAATTGCTTTTAATTTTTGCCCACTGAGTATGATGTTAACTGTCAATTTGTCATATAGGGCCTTTATTATGTTGAGGTATGTTCCTTGTATTCCCACTTTGCTGAGAGTTTTGTGCATAAATGGGTGCTGGATTTTATCAAATGCTTTTTTTTTTTTTGCATCTATTGATATATTCATGTGATTTTTATCCTTCATTTTGTTTATGTGATGAATCACATTTATTGATTAGCGAATATTGTACCAGCTTAGCCTCCCTGGAATAAATCCCACTTGATCATGATGTATGATCTTTTTAATGTATTGCTGGATCTGATTTGCTAATATTTTGTTGAGAATTTTAGCATCTATGTTTACCAGGAATATTGTTCTATAGTTTTGGTTTTTTCTTTGTAGTGTCTTTATCTGGTTTTGGAATGAGGATAATGCTTGCCTCATAAAATGAGCTTGAAAGTCTCCCTTAACTGGAACTTTTTGGAATAGCTTGAGAAGGATAGGTGTTAGTTCTTCTTTGAATGTTTGGTAAAATTCACCAGTGAAGCCATCTGGTCCAGGACTTTTGTTTGCTGGGAGTTTTTTGATAATTGTTTCAATTTCATTTGTTGTAATTGGTTTGTTTAGGTTTTCTGATTCTTTTAGATTGAGTTTGAGAAGATTGTGTGTTTCCAGGAATTTATCCATTTCACCTAGGTTATCCAATTTTTTGGCATACAGATAGATCTTCATAGTATTTTCTTGGAATACTTTATAGTTCTGTAGTGTCAGTTGCTACTTCTCCATTTTCATTTCTAATTTTTTTTTAAATCTTTTTTATTTTATTTTTTTAAATTTATTTATTCATTTTAGAGATGAGAGAGAGAGAGAGAGAGAGATAGAGAGAGGAGTGAGAGAGAGAGAAGAGTGGGAGGAGCTGGAAGCATCAACTCCCATATGTGCCTTGACCAGGCAAGCCCAGGGTTTTGAACCGGCGACCTCAGCATTTCCAGGTCGACGCTTTATCCACTGCACCACCACAGGTCAGGCTCTAATTTTATTTATTTGGGTCTTCTCTCTTTTTTTCTTGATGAGTCTCATTAAAGGTTTGTCAACTTTGATAACCTTTTCTTAAAACCAACTCTTGTTTTCATTGATCTTTTGTAGTTTTCTTTCTTTTTAGCCTATATGTCATTTATTTTCTCTCGATCTTTATTATTTCCCTCCTACTTCATCTGGACTTTATTTGTTGTTCTTTATCTAGTTCTTTTAGATGCAGGGGTAAATTGTTTATTTGAACTTTTTTTTCTTTCTTCTTAAGGTATGGCTGTAATGCTATGAACTTTTCTCTCAGGACTGCTTTTGCTGTGTCCCATAAATTTTGAGTAGTTGTATGTTCATTTTCATTTGTTTCAAGGGAATTTTTTATTTCTTTCTCAATCTTGATGTTAACCCATTTTTTATTTAATAACATGCTATTTAGCCTCCAGGTGTTTGAATGTTTTTCAGTTTTTCTATTGTAGTTAATTTCTAGTTTCATGGCATTGTGATCTGAGAAGATGCTTGATATGATTTCAATCTTCTTAAATTTATTGAGACTTGTTTTGTGTCCTAACATGTGGTCTACCCTAGAGAATGTACCATGAGTACTTGGAAAAAAATGTATATTCTGCTGCTTAAGTTCTGAAAATATCTATTAAATCCAGTTGTTCTAGTGTGTCATTTAAGGCTGCTGTTTCATTGTTAGTTTTCTGTTTGGAGGATCTATCCATTGATGTTAGTAGGGTATTGAAATTACCTACTATTATACAATTTCATTGATATCACCCTTTATGTCCATCAAAATCTGCTTTACATATTTAGGTGCTCCTATATTAGGTGCATAAATATTTACAATGGTTGTATCTTCCTGTTGTATTGCTCCCTTTATCATTATGTAGTGACCTTCTTTTTCTCTTACTATAGCTTTTGTTTTGAAGTCTATTTTGTCAGATATAAGTATTGCTACCCCAGCTTTTTTTTTTCATTTCCATTTGCATAAAATACTTTTATCCATCCCTTCACTTTCAGTCTATGTGTGTTTTTTGTTCTGAGGTGGGTCACTTGTAGATAGCATATGTATTGATACTGTTTTCTTATCCATGCAGCTACCCTATGTCTTTTGATTGGAGCATTTAATCCATTTACATTGAGGTAATTATTGATATTTACTTATTTATTGCCATTTTATTATTTAAATCTACAGTCCTCTTTTTCTAGATTTTTTTTCTTTGTTCTTTTTACAACAGGCTTCTTAACATTTCTCGCAGTACTGGTTTGGTTGTAATGAATTCCTTGAGTTTCTTCTTGTCTGGGAAGCTTTTTATTTCTCCTTCAATTTTAAAGAATAGCCGTGCTGGATAAAGAAGACTTGGTTGTAGGTTCTTGTGTAGCATCACTTTGACTATTTCTTGACAATCTCTTCTGGTCTCAAGTGTTTCTGTTGAGAAGTGAGATGTCATCCTATGTGGGCTCCTCTGTAGGTAATTAACTGCTTTTCTCTTGCAGCTTTTAGTATTCTTTCTTTGTTTCATAACTTTATCACTTTAATTATGAGGTGTCTTGGTGTAAGCCTCTTTGGGTTCCTCTTTAATGGGACTCTGCTTTTTGAACTTGTGTGACTTTTTTTTTTCATCAATTTAGGGAAATTTTCAGCTATGATTTTTTCAAACAGTTTCTCTATCCCTTGTTTGTTCTCTTCTCCTTTAGGAACCCCTATGATGCAATTGGGGTTTCTCTTTATGTTGTCATAGAGGTCTCTTAGAGTTTCCTCAGTTTCTCTGAGCCTCTTTTCTTTTTTATGCTCTGCTTCTGTGCTTTCATTTGTCTTGTCCTTTAAATCTTTGATTCTGCTTCCTCCAGCCTGCCATTGATTTCTTCTAGTGCAGTCTTCATTTCTGATTTTGTATTTGTCATTTGTGACTGGTTCTTTTTTACAATTTTGATGTCCATTTTGATACTTGCTATCTCTTTATTTAAGTGCTCATTATGTCCATCCATTGTTGCTATAAGATCCTTGAGCATCCTAAAAATCATTGTTTTAAACTCTGCATCTGGTAGTTTGTTTACTTCCATTTTATTTAGTTCTTTTCCTAGTGATTTCTCTTGTTGATTCATTTGCATCTCATTTCTTTGTCTGCCCATTTCATCTGTGTATTAGGCAGCACTGTCTGAATTTGAAATTTTTGTGGTGTCTTTATGAGGAAGATGGGCTTGGTGGTACTGACCTCCAGAGCTTCTATTTCCCTTTTCTAGGAATGCTTCTTGAGGGTACTATTTTTCTTCTTGTTGTATGTAAGTATTAGATGCAGTTGGTCCTTTTATGGGTATGTTTATCCCTTCAGGCTGGCTGGCTCTAAGGATCAACCTTGATCATGTGTATTACACACTGTGCAATGTCTGTCCTGTTGGGCATTTTTATTCTCCACAGTGTCTAGTGCCTGCTAGACTCCACCTTTGGGTATGTTGCTTATGTAGGTAGCTGAGTCTAGGTTTGGTGCTGTCTGCCACCCATTACCAGTTGTATTGGCTCTAGATCTTCTTGGGTTGGCATCAGCTGTTTTTTGTAACCCGCTGTGGTCTAACTTTCTGTAGCTACCACACTTTTTGCTGTTTGTGTCTGTGTTTTCTGTCCCTGGGTAGTGTGGGAGGGGCCATGCTTTGTATAATAATCAGCTTCCTCCTGCTTAGAGATGACAGCAGCTCTGTAAAATTCCCAAGCTCCAAAAGATTTGTCTCCACTTTTTTTGCTCTTCCTTCTCTTGCAGCTGCCTGGTCTTCCCACAGAGTCTTCTACAGAAAGACTGTACTATGGACTCAGACTGGCCTCACTCAACCAACCTTTCTACAGGTTGCAGGCTTGGTGGATTAGGGCAGCTGACATTGTAAGTACAACTGTAATGGGACCTCCTACTTCAGAGGTCTCTTGGTGAGGAGCTCAGTATAGGGAATGTGGCTTCTACTCCAGAGCCTAATCCCTCAGCCACTGCTGGATACTCAAATTTTATTTCTACTCAACAAGGTGAGCAGCAGGTGCAAATAGAGTGTGGCCAACAGTCCTCTCTGCAGAAGTTCTTACAGCTAGTGAGACCCTGGTCTCAGGGAGGATGACTGAGAGAGTCATCTCTTGGTACTGACTGTGTGCCCCCAGAAGTTGGCTAAGCCACTTGACCAGATTGAATAATAGGCTCACAGGGACCCACACATTATATGTCCATGTTCCAAGCCTCTCTCCCTTCACCCTGTGGAATCTAGCCCCACAGGGCTGGATATCCAACACCCAGGTTGGCTGACTGTGAAGCTCCACCTTATCCAATGCACATGAGTTTTTGTGTCTGTGCTGATCACAGAGAATGGAACTTGCCTTAGCAGGCCAGGTGTGAGGAGCCCTTCCTTAGGATACTATTCTAGCAAGGGTTCTTAGTTCCTGAACTGATGCTTTCCACTGCTGGCCACTGGATGTCCCAGCCCTGGGCCTCTTGGCAGGAAGCTGGCACAGACCAGTGGGAGACATTGCCCATGACTGGCTCTCAGCAACCTCTTGGAGCTACAAGCAATCCAGAGTTTGTGGCTGCCTCTGCTGGGCCCAGATGCATATGGAAATGCCTCTTGGCAGGAAGCTGGCACAGACCAGTGGGAGACATTGCCCATGAGTGGCTCTCAGCAACCTCTTGGAGCTACAAGCAATCTGAAGTTTGTGGCTGCCTCTGCTGGGCCCAGATGCATATGGAAATACCAACCTGCACTCCTAGGCTGGCTTTTACCCACTCTGGGCCTGGGGGAAGTTCTGCTTAAAAGGCCGAGGTTCCATGAGGGCCACCTCCTGCAGCCTATGTCTGCTGGCTGAAAAAACATGTGCTAGAGCCTAGAGCCTGTGGCAATTCAGGCATTAGGAAGAGTTTAGGGGTGGCTCTGCCTCTTGGCCCCAGGTGTCAGTCTGTCCAGACTTTTTTCACATACCTCAGTAAGGTATGGCTCCAGGAATGCATTGTATGTGGCCTCTTAGACCCAGAGGTATGGTCTGCCCATAGTCTGGACAGTTTCTACCATCTCCCATGAGGTGGAAGCACCAGTTGTAGAGTTGGGAAGCATGCAGAGGGAAATCTCTGGCCTCAATGACAAAAAACTGAGTAACTGACGGGCCCTCTGCTTCCTGTCTGACTTCTCAGAATGTCCCAGTCTCCATAGAGTGGGCAGGAGGGATTCCTGAGGATAGGTCTGTTGCTTTCCCCCAGACTGATGCTGCACAGAGGAGACTGCTTCACCCAAGAAAGATGGCAACTGCAGTATTGGAAAATGATTCAGCACAGGGGTTCTGGTGGTCATCCCCCACAGTTTCTCTCCCTGGGCCTCCAGCTTTACATTCTCCTCTCACAACTCCAGTCCTCTCAGTTATCCTCCACTGGAGCCCCGGGTAAGTGGCTGTGAAGAGATTTTCTGCACAGGCCCTCTAAGACAGAGCCTGCATATCCAAGAGTTTCATCACTTTCTCGCAGACAGAAACTTTGACTCTTTTCACCTCCAAATGCTGTGTGGGTGCTTCTTCTAGGCTCTGGGGCTCCAGGATGGGGCTCTGGGTTTGGGGCTGAGCTCCACACTTCTCAGGGTGACCTTCCCCGCAGTGAGAGTCCCTCTGGACCCTCAGTTGCTGCTCGCTACTGGGAGCAGGCAGCCCTTTCCACGTCTCCTACTAGTCTCAGTGTGGCTTCCTTGCTGATCCTTGGTTATAGACTTTTCTTCCTTTAGTCCAAAGTTTGTTTTTCAAGACAATTGTTCTTGAATTAAGTTGTAATCTGGTTTGTTCCTGGGCAGTGGCAGTTGGTACATCTGCCTACTCTGTTGCCATCTTGGAATTCCTAAATTTGTAATTTTTAATCATTTTATCATTTTTACCCAGTCCCCAACTCCCCTTACCTCTGGCAACCATCAACCCTCTTAACTCTTTACTGTAATAATATTGACCTGCTTCCTACATTTTTCATCTTTCATTTATTTTTATTTTTGTTCCGAATTTAGAAGTGGGAGGCAGTCAGACAGACTCCTGCATGCACCAAATGGAGATCTACCCAGCATGCCCACCAGGGGGTGATGCTCCGCCCATCTGGGGCATTGCTCCCTTGTGGCCAGAGCCATTCTAGCACCTTAAGCAGAAGTCATGGAACCATCCTCAGCACCCAGGCCAACTATTGCTTCAATGGAGTCTTGGCTGTGGGAGGGGAAGAGAGAGATAGAGAGCAAGGAGAGGGGAAAGGATGGAGAAACAGATAGGCGCTTCTCCTGTGTGTCCTGACAGAATTGAACCCAGGACTCCTGCATGCCAGGCTGACACTCTACCACTGAGCCAACTGGCCAGGGCCTCGTCTTTCTTTTATAAAAGCTTGTATGTTTTTTTTCTTCTTTAAAATCTGATTTTAAAATGCCCCTTTTCTTCATATCCTTGCCAGCACTCATTGTTTGTTGATTTACTAGTGATAGCCATTCTGACAGGTGTGGGGTGATATCCCATTGTAGTTTTAATTTGCATTTCTCTGATAATTATTGACATTGAGCATCTTTTCATAGGTCTATTGGCCATCTGTATTTCTTCCTTGGAGAAGTGACTATTCAGATCCTTTGCCCATTTCTTAATTGTATTGTTTGTTTGTTTTGGTGTTGAGTATTAGAAATTCCTGTATATTTTGGTTATTCAGTCCTTATCAGATGTATCCATGAATATGCTCTCCCATTCAGTGGTTTATCTTTTCATTTTTTGATGATTTCCTCATGCACTGTTGGTAAGAATGAAGACTGGTGCAGCCACCTTGGAAAGCAGTATGGTGTCAAAAAATTGAAGATGGAACTGCCTTATGACCCTGCAATTCTACTTCTGGGAATATATACAAAGAAACCCAAAGCACTAATTCAAAAAACTTTCATATACGATACTAGCTTCCTCTGTGCAATCTCATTTAAGATTTTACAGTCTTCCAATTATTTTACTGTTCTTACTTCTACCACATTGTTTTCATCTTCTTCTTTTCTGTTCCCTAGTAAGGTTATCACTTTATGCTCTCTATATTCATCCTGCTCTTGCTGGCTTTTTCCAGAAGACAGTCGAATTTCCATGTCTTTTTATAAACATTAGAGGACTTGCCTTTTCACAAAGTCATGACATTGTCCTTGGGGAAGTCACAGGAAGAAACAAAATGGACCAGATCCTTCTCACCACTGAGCTTGCCCAGGAAAAATCCTCTCAGTTTTCTCCACAAAACTACTAGACTCAAGACAGTCTGGCACCTGCCCTGCCCTTCTCATAACCAGGCAAAATAGTCTTTACTTTCATTGAAGGTATATTCTATGCTGAGGGTGGGGAAGGTGACCTTCCACAAGCAAATAAACACATATAATGCAATGCCAGTTAATTACATACAGTGCCAGTTAATTAATGCTATGATGCAGCAAAAGCAGGCCCCAGGACAGGAATGAGTAGTAGTATGTTGCAGAAACAGAAAGTAAGTCACTCTGACTGAAATAAACTGAGACAGATGAGAGAAGATAAGAGAGATGTTTGGTCAAGGACAGATCATGAAGGGCCTTTGTAGGCTGTGATAAAAGCATACGCATTCTTTTTTCTTTATTTAAATCATGTTATTTTTCAGTTACAGTGGACATCCATTATTATATTAATTTCAGGTGTACACCCCAGTGATTAGACATTATATAACTTACTAAGTGATCATCCTGATATATCTCACACCCATCTGACATGGTAATTAGAATATTAATGACTATATTATCTACGATGTGCTTGACATCCATGACTATTCTGTAACTACCAATTTTTACTTCTCTTATGAGTCACACTGTCACTCACACTGAGGCAGGCACTGGTTTGGCTGAGGCCTCTCATTCCAAGTGACAATATTTCCATGTATAGCATACCTATTCTTGTTCTGACTGAAGGGAAAAATCCACTTCTGTTTTCTCTGTAGCAAACTTTCACTGTTTACCTCTGTGTTACAGTAAGATTAAACTGGATATGGACTTTAGCAAAATTATTTCAAAGGGAATTTCAGTTGACTGAATCTTTTCTCTCATTTATTAAACTATGAAGCATGTTGGAGCTTCAAACTTTCCTTTGACATTTTCATCCTTAAAGATTCCCTCAGTATTAGTTTATTGAAGCCATGACTTTATAGAGGAAGAGTGAAGGAGATTTAAGTAGGGACTCATATCTAAATATTTTCAGAATTTAGGAGGCCATAATTCTAAGCTCTGCTTAATTTCTTGTGGAAAAGACCAAAGAGAGTTTCAAGGAAAAAAAAATCACTTGCTACCAAAAATTTAAATGAACTTCTTTGAAATATTATTTCTGCTAGTGAAAAGTTTACCCTGGCTTTTTTTCTCTCTCAAAATAGTTTAAGTTATTACTATGGCTGGACAAATGAGAGAAAAAGTGGCATTTGCCTATTGGGTGACCTTAGCAAATTAATCAGCTTCCCTATGCCTTGCTTTTCTCATTTTTAAATCAGAGATAAATGGTTTCTTGAAAAAGTGTTTCATGTTGCAGAAGTTTGTACTCCATATCTAAGTCTTCATTTGGAAAGCAAAACCTCTAAGTGTAAAACTCATTCAAAACAAAATAGATTTAAGTCATCAATTGTTGGTTTGATATTATGTAATATTTGATTCATACAGAAAAACTACATAACATATGTGTAGGTCAGAAGCGTAACAAAAACGAGCATCAATGAACCCAGCACTGTCTGTTGAAGCTACTGATGTGCTTCCCTGTCCTCTCCTCCTGCACGCCCCACTGCCAAGAGGTAACTACTCTCCTGAATTTTGGACTTTCTTTCTCTTGCCTTTTCTTCCAATAATTTCACTACATATATATGTTGAATAACATCTCATTTAGCTTTCCTTTTTAAGGGGTGTAAGAAAAAATTAATCATTCTATACATTTTCTCTGGCAAATCATTCATTTCATTTTTATTGTTTCTAAAGATCCCTCATAATGTTATCTCTAAGTGTAATTAACTCATTTTCACTGCTATATTATATTTCATTATATCAATATTTCATAGTTTGGCTATCCATTTTTCAGTTGATTGAGATCTGTTTTTTTTTTTTTTTTTTTTCTATCACAAACAGTACAGCTGTGAACTCTCTTGTGCTTGACTTGTCCAGGGATTTCTTCTGTGCTACCTGCCCAAGGATTTCTCTTCTAGTAGTGGAATTAAGGTCTTGAATAACATACTAGCTTATATATAGGCATAACTTTAGAAGATGATGACATTATTTTCTAAAGAGATTATACCAAGAGATTCTTCCTAAAGCATGTATTGTGTAGATCCTACAATATCAATGCAATATTTGTACTATTTTCAATTTGTGGCTGGTAATCCACCTATGCAGAGGGTCTACTTGTTATATATGGGTTTTTAGATGCAGGGTGTCAGTGCCACTCACCCCCACATTGTCCAAGGGTCAACTGTACGTTTTATAAGATGGGCATGTGGGAAACATTGATTGTTTGATACAGACTTTTCCACACCTAGCTACTATTTGTCCACCTGCAATAGAATTCATATAGTTCTAACTCTGAACTCAGGGATAATGTCAGCAAGGCAAGTGTCTGTTTCCTCCGCCCTGGTCTCCATGAACTGCCCTTCAGCTCTGACCTGAGGCTCCCAGTGCCTTCCTGCTCTTGGCACCTTTGGACATGAAGTTGGTTATTTATCCTGTTGGTGATAGAGCTCCCTGGTAGCTGAAGGAGTGAGGCTCATGTGTCCCACTTCCTTGGCTCTTTCTAGAGTGAGATGCTACCTGCATACATTCCTGCCCTTTGTCCCTTATTATTATTTTTTGCTTCAACTTTTATTTCTTCTAATAATGTAGATATATATTGTTTTGTGGTTCTTTGAACAATATTTTCACTAATATCAAGTTTTAATTCATTTAATTTAAATTTAATTTTAGTAATTACTTTTAATTTAATATTTAACTTTTACTTTTTTAAAGTAACATAACCACATGTCGTGATTAGTTATAGATAGGACTTCCTGAATGGGTACATTGTGGTGGGCACGGAAGTGGGTGCTGTGGCTACAGAGATGAACAGCGATTGACGGCCGGATAATAACCAGGTCGCCTCCATTACGGTGTGATGAGTTCTACGTGGAGAGGTGAAGAAGCACAGGTAGGCGAGGAGAGATCTCTGGCTGGCACGGTCAAGAAAGGGGCCCCAGAGGTGTGGTAATGATTTCACTGCACTTCACCAGAGGAGTTTGTCACCTGGAGAAGTGGAAGAAAGGCAGACAGGGAGGGCCAACTGACAGTCCCAGGAGTGACGTGGTGCGAATGCACTGAAGCCACAGGTCACCTCGATGTAGGCTGCATCGAGGTAAAATGGGATTAAGCAAAATCTGACTTAACAGCCCCTACTCGTCCACTTGTTTTTGGACAAGCAGGAGTGTTCTGCCTAGGAAGTGCGAAAGCTGACTGGGCAGTTGCCTGGTGCTGTGGGTCGTCCTGACCCTGTGCTTATACAGCGTGACCCAACTGGCTCAGAGTGCGCCCTGCTCGACAGAACCCTTGCACTTGGCTTTCATGTCACCAGTGAGGAATGAGCTGAGGTCAGAGGCTCTTCTCTTAGGGGCCTTCAGAGCATATAATTGGCAACCCCAGCCTTTGTGCTAACAAACTGAAATGTGTAGGAAATGGAAATCCCCAAGCTAGGCTCTAGCCAGTGCTTTCACTGTCATCCCCTTGAAAGAGTTAATGAGCACTGTCACCAAGTTGAGCTGATTGGTTGGAATTTTCCCCCCTTCCCTCTCCTGGATGGAAAAGGGTGGGTAAAATTAGCGAGAAAAGTAACAAGTTCATTGCTTGACTGCCAGAGAGTGCTGTATGCTCCCAAATTAGGGTTGTGGAATGAAGGCTTTTATTTCTGCTTCTCACATGTGCCTGGGATGATTACCACTTTGTTACTGATTTAATTTCTTCCCTGTGGGTCCTGAATCAAAGGCAAGGGGCCTGAAATGCATGGAAGCCTATACTTTCAAAAACCTGAATTCTAACTTATCTCAAAAGCAAGAATAAGTTTTATTTCCCCCTCACCTAGCCTTGCTCAGATGCTTAAAACAGCTGGATTCTGTCCAGAAAAGGCTGGGGTCTTGAGGAGATGCTGCATTTCCTGCATTTGCTGCCTGTGCTGTGAACTGAGCCGGCCAATCACCCTTCTCTGGTCTCTGTTTGTACTGCCCTGTATCTTCATGTCACCGGTGGGTGAGGTAGTGTGACCAGGCGAGAGTTAGCAATTTCTTCCTCAGCAGTTTCTTCCACAAGGCACCTACAGAAAGTCTCTGCAAAGTCCCATGCCTCAGCTAATTGAGTGGTTAAGGAGTTAAGTAAAAGAGGTTTTGAAAGAGGAAATGACAATTAAAATAAAAGCCATATTAAACATGAAGACTAGGTTATACTTTTATTTTAGTGCACTTTTCCCTATCCCTCCCTATTGGGACAGGGAAGCAGCTAATAAGTTCACACAAGTGGTACCCGGTCACACTCAGAAAACATCAAATGGTTAGGATCCGTTTTAATGTGAAAGCAATACAATAAAACGTAATGTTGAGTTTTGCATGTAAAATTTTACTAGTTTTTTTAATATGGTTTTATTTATTTATTTATTTATTTAGCAATAGTGCTAAATTAGAAGGTTGAAGAGAAAATAGCTTAGAGTTTTGTTGTTGTTTTTTTGACAGAGACAGAGAGAGAGTCAGAGAGAGAGACAGATAGGGACAGACAGACAGGAAGGGAGAGAGATGAGAATCATCAATTCTTCGTTGCACCTCCTTAGTTGTTCAATGGTTGCTTTCTCACATGTGCCTTGACTGGTGGGCTACAGCGAAGCCAGTGAGCCCCCTGCTCAAGTCAGCGACCATGGGGTCATGTTTATGATCGCATATTCAAGCCGTCAACCTTTGAGTTTCGAACCTGCGTCTTCTGTGTCCCAGTCCAATGCTCTATTCATGGTGCCACCACCTGGTCAGACTAGAGTGCTTTTTATGTAGCTTATGAAACTATATTATGAGTTATTATGTCTCATATTGTGTCTTAAAATAATAGCAATTTTTTATGTCTCAGCTTGTATGTGCTATGTCACATGTGCGATATGCTTTGGAGGAAGTTGGGGTCTTACTCTTTAAGTTCTGATTTGAAGAACAATAACATGGGCTCTAAAGTAAAATAGACATATGTTTATATCTTGACCCTGCCAGTAAGTAGCTGAGTGACATTGAGCTATTATTGTACACTACTGATCCTCATTGTTCTCGTGGGTTTTATGTAAATCAGGGATTGGCAAACATCTTCTGCACAGGTCCAAATAACAAATATTTTACACTTTGCAAGAAAAATGGTCTCTGCTGCAATGACTCAGTTCCGCAACTATAGAGGGAAAGCAGCCACGGACATAAACAAATGGGCATGGTTATGTACCAATATGATTTCATTTATAAAAACAAGCAATAGGCTGGATTTGGTTCATGGACGGTAGCTTGCTGACTCCTGATATAAATAATGATGTCTTCCTCCCACTGGGGTTGTAAGGACTACCTGCTCTCTGTCCAGCGATTAGGACAGTGCCGGGCAGAGTACCAGTGCCCTTATCTCGTGCCTCTGTGATTCCTTTTGCTGCCACATATGACCGAGTTAGTTAGAATATGCTTGGGTAATGAGATGGGTTTCTCAGCAGGTCATCAGACTGCTTTGGAGAGAGTTCCTCTTTGCATTCTTCTTATTAAGTGTGAAAGTACTTTGAAAGCTTTGAGCACAGTATGAATGCCAATTGTTATTTTTTTTCCCTGGTGTCAGGTCAAGGAGAGGGAAAAGCATTCCCAAAGGAAGTGACCCTCTGTCCCAAGGCTACCTCTTTATTGAATCTTGACATAGAGCTTGGAGAAAAAGCAGAGCTGATTGGACAGTGTCTTTTCCCCCTTCTGGATAAGTTTTCTGATTTTGTGATAAGGAAAGGTCAAGGTGCATGCAAGATTTTAGTTTGAGAAAAATACGGCATGGCTGAACACTTTCCGTTTAAACCTTGGCCCAACATGACAAGATGAAGGAGGCTTATAGAAAAATACCTGTTGCTGTTGAATTGATATCAAGAAATAGAAGCCACTCTATTATTGGTTTAGGGCAGGGGTCGGGAACCTATGGCTCACGAGCCAGATGTGACTCTTTTGATGGCTGCATCTGGCTCGCAGACAAATCTTTAATAAAAAAAAAATACTAACGTTAAAAATATAAAACATTCTCGTGTATTACAATCCATTCATTTCTTACCACTCATGTTCATGGTTGCAGGTGGCTGGAGCCAATCAGCCAATCACAGCTGTCCTCCGGGACAACACCAAATTTTTATTGAATAATGCTTAACGTACACCAGGTCATTGTATGGCTCTCATGGAATTACATTTTAAAATATGTGGCGTTCATGGCTCTCTCAGCCATAAAGGTTCGTTCCTGACCCCTGGTTTAGGGCATGACTAAAATAACATTTATTGGGGGTATTTTATTTTTGGAAAGCAAAACATTTCTACTCTAGAGTGTTTGGAAAATGTAGGAAGGTTTATAGCCTGCCTCAAGACAACAAAAAAACATAAATCTTTAGTCTCCCTACCTAATGCTGATGTTAGGCCTTTTACTCCTTCTTGTCTTTTTTGATAGATGGAGACCCTCTCCATGTTTTTGTTCACAAAATTGGAATTATATTCATAAAGTTACATTTGTAAGCTGCTCTTTTCACAATAACAGAGTGAAGTGACACATTTTCATGTCTTTAGGAACCTTTTGCAGCAACATTTTTTAACGGCTGCAGAGGCTTTTACAGGTGGAGGCGGCACAGTTGGAGGCTGCTCTTCAAGACTGCCTTCAAGCACCTTCCCTCCTCCACAGCACCTTTGTCTTACTTGGAAAAAGAAAGAGAGAGAGAGATCAAGACTCAAACGAATCTGTTTGTCTCCTTTCTGAAGTGGTGAAAGGTCTGGTGCTGGGGAATCACAGGACAGCAGAGTTGCCCTTTCCAGCTGGGTCAGGCTGAAGTTCAGACAACTGAGCGTAAGTCCGATGTGGAAATGGGCAAGCAGATTGCCCAGGTTGGCAGCCACCCTGTGCCAGCCGGGCCAGTGCTTCAGCCACAGGGCTGTATGGTGACAACTCAGGGGTTGACAGCATCTGCTCATATTGCACAGTTACCACATGCATGCCCGATCTTGATTAATTAGGTTGTTTCATCTTAGACATTCTCCTGTCACAGAACATTCCGTGCTTGTTACCCCAGGGATAACCTCCACAGAGCTAATAAATCTGTAACTCTTAGAGAACTGAATACAGCAGTCCCCTTTTTAAGACACAAAGCAATGCATTAATAACATTTAATATTATAATATTTGTGTGTGGGTAGGCATGAAACATTAGAGGTTAGCAATTAACACCTTTGTTTGTGGCATTAATGTATGAGATTAGAGTTGGATTTGAGGATTTGTGAAATGACAATGTCTAGTGACCTTAATTACTGTAATCTTATCTGACCTAGATGAATGAAATGTATTTCTAGCATATAAAATGATAAGTGTTGTTACCTTATAATATGTAAACTGCTAGTCAGATCTTTAATGTTAAAAAAACAAAAACAACAAGGAATAATAAAATATACACTAACAAATCTCCAAAAGAAAAATTAAAAATACCTCAAGCCTGATTCACATGTTTTCCTTCAATCTTTTTGTAATTTTGAAATAAAAATCATTTTCCTGCCTCCAGTTATAAAAGTTTTACCTACCCATTGTGAAAACAACAGATAATGAAACAAAACCTCTGCAGAGAACTATAACCACAATAGATACAACCAGTGTTTGTGTTTCGACTTATCTCCTTCTAAGGAATTTTCTTCTATGCATATAGACATAGAAATAGGTATTTCTTTTCCTAACATATAGAGATGGAATTATGTTATACATAGTATGTAATAGCATTCTTTGATCATGATAAACAATGTGTCCTGGGCTGATATTGTCCTTCTTCCCCCCCTTCAGACTATAGGGACTTAATTGCTTTTGATCCTCTGCAGAGTGGCTGTTACCTCCCCATCTTCCTGAGGTCTCTCCCTGGGACACTGTGGAGGACAACACTGCTTCCCCAGTTCTACTGTCCTCACTGACCAGGAAGCCCCCATACACCATACAGACCATTGTTAAGGACTTCACTGCTAATGGAGAGGGAAATAGATTATTCAGAACCACCATGGCAGAGGCTATAGGTGTGACTTAGACCTTCCTGGTCTCCTGGCCGGGGGTTCCTGTATGGTTTGTCATCTTTAATCATGGGTAGAAGGCTCACCAAACACCTCCTCACTTATGCCTTTTCCTACCTTCAGCATCTGAAGATCAGTGATTCCCAAGCTCTCTGGGGGGAAGATCCGCCGCTGTTTTGTATTTCAGTATTCTTTCTGTGGTAAAATACGCATAACGTACTATTTGCCATTTTGCCACTTGTAAGTGTCCAGTTCAGGGGCATCAGGTACAGTAACATCGTTGTGCAACCATCACCATTGTCCATCTCTAGAATTTCGTTCATCTTTTCAAACTGTAACTCTGTACACATTAAAAAATAACTCCCCATTCTCTTCTCCCCCTAGCCCCTGGCAACCACCATTCTATTCTTTGACTCTTGTCAGTTTGACTCTTCTAGGTGCCACATGTAAGTGAAATCATACAGTATTTGTCCTTTTGTGACTACTGACATTTCAGTTAACATAATATCTTCAAGGTTCATTCTTATTGCAGCACATGTCAGAATTTCCTTTCTTTTTAAGGCTAAATAATATTCCACTGTTTGAAATATGACTTTTTATAAATCCATTCATTTGTCAATAAACACTTGAGTTGCTTCCACCTTTTGGCTAGTGTAAATAATACTATTATGAATATGGGTGGACACATATCTGAGTCACTGCTTCCAATTCTTTTGAGTATATATCCAGCATTGAAGGTGCTGGGCATAAGATATTTTTTGCGGCACCACCATGCTGTTTTCTGTAGAGGCTATACTGTTGTACATTCCCCTTAGTGATGGACAAGGGTTCCATTTTCTCTCCTGCCAGAACTTGTTATTTTCTGAGGATTGTTGTTGTGTATGATAATGATCCTAATGAGTATGAGGGGGTTTCTTTTTTTTTAGGTTTTTTTTAAATTTTAATTTATTGTGTTTACATAGATTCTAGTGTTGCCCCGAATGCATCCCCCTCCCCTGTATTCCCCTCAACATCTCCCTTGCCCCCCTCCCGATAGCACCCTCCCCACCTCCCTTCAGGTTTATCCTATTCTATCATCCCCTTTCCCTCTGTCCTCTTTTCCTCTGGTCCCTTTGATCCCTCCTCTGTCTCAATTCCGTTCCTCAGTTCACATTGTTCATTGGATTCTTCAGATGAGTGAAGTCATTCGATATTTTTCTTTCTCTGCCTGGCTTATTTCACTCAACATAATAGTTTCCAGGTCCATCCATGTTGTCACAAAAGGTAAGGTTTCCTTCTTTTTCATGGCCTCATAGTATTCCATTGTGTATATGTACCACAGTTTTTTAATCCACTCGTCCATTGACGGACAATTGGGCTGTTTCTAGATCTTCACTATTGTGAACAATGCTGCCATAAACATGGGGGTGCATTTCTCCTTTTGAAACAGTGCTATGGTGTTTTTGGGATATATTCCTAAAAGTAGGATAGCTGGGTCAAAAGGCAGTTTAATTTTTAATTTTTTGAGGAATCTCCATACTGTTTTCCACAATGGCTGCACAGTCTGCATTCCACCAGCAGTGCAGAAGGGTTCCCTTTCTTATTGTGGTTTTCATCTCTATTTCTCAAATGATTAGTGATTTTGATCATCTTTTTATGTGCTTATTGTCCATTTTATATTCTCTTCACTGAAATGTCTAAGTCATTGGCTCATTTTTAATTGAGTTGTTTGGGGTTTTATTGTTGTTGTTGTTTTGCTTTTAAAAAAAACTTTTTTTCCATTGTTGATTGATCCTTTAAAAAACTATAGTAAAATTACTGAAAGTGGATTACTTGACGTCAATATAAAGTCCTAGGAAATCTGTTTTAAGCCAAAATAAAATAAAAGAGGTCAATTCACTCTTCCACGGTAAGCAATTTGGAAACCAGAAATATATATGAAACTATAGTTTTCTGCTCTGGACAATGTCCTTGTAGAAGCATGATCCTTGGAGAAGAAAAACAAGCAAGGTAAGACCTCCTACTGCCTCTGCTTACTGCATGAAGGGGACCTAAGCATACACGCACACCCTGGGAGGGTCGAGCTGGTCCCTGGAAGGTAACCGTGGGCCAGAACAAAGCCCCCTACTATGTAAAGACACAGCAAAACCAAGCACCAAGACGGAAAGGTTATGCTGCCCACAATCCAAATAAAAAATGACCAAGTATGAAAAGAAGCAGAAAAAAAGAGTTGGGGAAAAAAAAAGATCAACTATTTTAAAAGAAAAGTTATAATAAAAATAAAACAGAAAAAAAATGTAAGGTTCATTTTAAAAATTGTCAGATTTAATGGACATAGAGATATTACTCTGTCAGATTGCTATAAAATTTCTAAATGCTCGCTTCCAAGTTCTGCACTTAGGGCTGCACGGACTGGTCACAATCCACAGACCACCACCTGGTCTGCAGACCACACTTGGTGCAGCCCCGATGAGACTTTTTTTATTAACCCCCAGCAGATGGATTTAAATATGTGGTTAGGGCTAAATAAATAAATAAAAATCACATTTGAATATATGGTCATACAAGGGCCCTGTGCCCCTAAGTGAATTACATATTTCCAGGAATTACAGACCCGCTGACTCCCACCTCAGTGGGATTTCAGCAACAGGCTAGCACCTACGGGAACACCTGAGGTGAAGACTGGAGCCCTCAGAGGGATGTTTGGCAGGGAAATTTATGAGAAGCCTAATTGGCACAGTCATTTTCAATAAATAGAGAAACAGGTTTTAGGGAGAACCTTCTGAGCCTACTAATTTCCTCTTTTAGCATGGACTTCAGAAGAAACTGCACTAAATCATTCTGTTGAGAACTAATTACTTAATGCCCTGAATTCCATACATATTGTAACTGCAAAGTATAGACAGGATAGAAGAGACAGCACAGAACTTTTCACCAGCCATGTCTCTGAGGCAAATGTCTGTGGACACATGCTTCCAGAAGAGAATGGAGTGTTTCATGTCCTGTTCATTGGCATCAGCTTTTCTTATGGTCCTGAAGATTGCTGTTTAGTCTATTCAGGTTCAAAACTGCTTCGTATGATGACGGTAGTAGGAGAAAGGAAAAAGTATGAAATACTTTTTATATATATATAAATACTTTATATATATATATATATAAGTATGAAATACTTTTTATATATATATAAACTGGGGGTATGAAAATAACATTGACTATTTACATATATTGGCACATGCTAAGTGCTCCATAGATTTTAACTATATCTAGTTATATAATAGATGTTTACTTATTTTATTCACTCAAATCTACTCAAAAATGTATAGGATCTGAGCAATCACTTTGAAATTATATAATTAAGCTTTTCTAAAATTTTATTTTAATTGAATTATTGGGGTGACATTGGTTAATAAAATTATACAGGTTTTAGGTGTACAATTCTATAACACATCATCTGTATTACACTGTGTTCACCACTCCAAGTCAAGTTTTCTTTATATCATTTATCCCCTTTTTATCCTATTCTACCTCCCCCAAACCCCTCTGATAAAATTTTATGAAATGTAGCAATGTTGACCCATGTTAGACAGGTTTCATTATTTTCTGCGGCAAAAGCATATCTCCCCAAGGGCAAGGAATTGAGTCCTTAGGTTTGGGCGGTAGAATCAAACTGCAAGGTCAGGTTGTCTGACCTCTACTTCATCATCCACAAGGTCTCATCATCCCCTTTGGTCTCCTCACAGAATCATTACTGCCCATTTTCTGTGACCAGGTTATTCTGGTTTATTGGTGAGGAAAACAATGATGTGGCAGAGCGCTTGGCAATGCCTGCCTTGGCTGGGTGTTGCCACGTACATCTAGAGTACTCAGGGGGTCGACAGAGGTGGTACCTTATCTAGGCTAGGTCAACAAAATATGGCAAATAGTCTTTTTATATTTCAATTTCAAGTCCACATTCCTTTATTCTGCCATGCAAAATAGAACCTCAGGGTTATTACAATGAAGCTTTGTATGATGCCATGCCAAGTTACATGAAGAAGTGCCTCTGACTTGGGCATTCATATCTGAAACTCTTGGTGAGCACCTGGCCTGGTTATAGACAACTGGAGCCAGTCTGCAAAACAGCACCTTTCCTGTTGTCAGTGGGAGGCTGACCTGTGGGTGCTGAGTGACCTTATCCATTTCACTGGGTATTGCCTGTATAAATGTGGAAACTTTTTATAAGGTGACAAGTAGCCACTAGGGATGAATGCTCTAATTACTTTTGGTGACAGTAAATAAAATTATTTTGCAATGAATCAGAGGTCTTATCCTTAGAGAAAGAACTCTTTTAGTTGTCCTTATATTTGGCTAAATTGGTTTTCTGAAGTGAGAATGTAATATTCCTGAGAGACTGAGTATTCATATTGAATTATTGTCATTTAAAAATAATCATTTAGGCCTAACCAGGAGGTGGCGCAGTGGATAGATCATCGGATTGGGATACTGAGGACCCAGGTTCGAGACTTCAAGGTCACCAGCTTGCGCACGGGCTCATCTGGTTTGAGCAAAGTTCACCAGTGTGGACCCAAGGTCGCTGGCTCGAGCAAGGGGTTACTCGGTCTGCTGAAGGCCTGTGGTCAGGGCACATATGAGAAAGCAATCAATGAACAACTAAGGTGTCGCAATGAAAAACTGATGATTGATGCTTCTTATCTCTCTCCTTTCCTGTCTATCTGTCCCTCTCTCTGACTCTCTCTGTAAAAAAAAAAAAGACTGCAGTTGACTCAGATGATAACCCCCTTCAACTCCTTCACCCAATTTGCCATCAACAAATAACATACTAGAAATTGGCATTAATACACAAAATTCTCAAACTTCAGGTTGCAATGCCAACCCTCACCCCAATGGGAATGATTTTTACTCCAACCAGGTTTCCATCCCAAATGCCATGGAACCCAACATACTTCCTCATGCTATTACCATGGGACTTGATTTGATGTCACACAATCCTGTGATTGATCATGTGTTTCAGTAGCCTTGAATGGTATCCCAAGGACAGATAGGTTTTTCCAGGAGTTCTCTCCAGTATGGGTCTCCTCCACAGCAGGTACCATCCCTGACCATGGCCTCAGTGGAAGCAGAGCAACTTCCCAAGAGACGTGGGTGTCCCAGGAGAAGACATGCTTGGCCAGCTTAACAACCTACCTCAAAAGTCAGCAGATGTAGTGTTTTGTAAGCCTAGAGGTCCAAGCATTCCGGACACCTTCACTGTGCTGGGAAATGGCATGGCTTTTGTGTTTACAGTCCCAAATGTGCAGGAGGTCATATCTGAGTTGGCTCTGTCCTCTATCAGTACACCTGGGAAGCCTAGCCAGATCCTGAAATAGTTCCCATAAAGGGAAGCCACAGACTATAAAAGCCTTGGGGTCCCAGACAAACCTGGGTCCCAGAATGGCGTTAGTATTGCCTGGCACTGAAGTCCGGGGTCAGTGGAAACTCTGGGTTTTCTTCCAGGTACAGGTCCATCCATGCAGAGCCTCAGCCCAGTGGGATCGCTGGCTTCCCTCAAGCAAGAGCAAAGTATTAATGAGATACATCAAAAAGGGAATAAAGATAAAGGGATTAAAGGGACTAAGTTCAGCACAGGTAGGGATATCAAGGAAGAGATCTGTTCCAAAAGAATAGTGAAGTTTAGGACATTTGCTTTTTCAGATGTTTCTCAGCACCATCTGTTTATATATCAGTATGTATAAATGTCTCCCTCACTCTGTGCCTTCTCCTTTGTCCAACGTGTTTCCTTCCCTAATGCCTCCCCCTTCCCTGCACACACACTCCCCTCAGGACGTTCCCGTCCCCTCATTTCCTCTCAGCTTCATTCTGAGGAGATAAATCTAGGAGACCCTCAGCTTTCCTGGCTTGGGAGGGGAGAGGTCTGTCCTTGGAACACTGTGTTTTTTTCTCCCCTGTGCCATTTGCTCCCTGAATATACCCTTCCTTCCCTCCTCCCCATTTTGGTTTTCCGTTCTCCTTTTCTTCAGAGTTCCCAGATGAATTTTATTGATTTGGGAGTAAAACAGATGCTAAAAGTTATCCAGGATTTGGATTTTTGTTTTTTAATTCTGTGGTTACTTCTCTTTTCTCCTTCCACACAGAGTTCTGTGTAACTTCCATTGAATTTGGTACAAAACCACCTACTGGGGCTGTGACATCAAGAAAATGAAACAGAATCTCTTTAAAAACTTTTTTTTAAAGACTACTTTAAAGCTCCACCCCAAAATGACTTCCATCAGACTCTTCCTGACCTCTCAGGAAGACCAAGTGTCATTTTCCTTGGAACTTGCTGCTGACTCCTAACACTATCTGCTTATAATTTTTTTTATGTTGTATGTTTCCTATACATTGAAACTACATGAGAGTTGGGTCCAAGTCTGATTCAGCTTTGGATGCTCCACGGTGTATTGCAAATAGTTGTTCACTGAATGTTAAGCAGATGCATACATTTTTTTTCTCTAACCACTTTTAATGATCCCTAACACAGGGAATAGTGAAGGAGCAATGAAAACAAGCCTCACAAGTTGGGACATGACACTCAATTTATGAAGCTAGGAAAAAAAAAAAGTAGACTCAAAGAGGACATAACTCGAGCTATAAATAGCTTCAGAGAAGCAGCAACAGATGACAGAGGGGTTGTGTGAGCTTACAAGGTGCTAAGGATAAAAAGCTAGGGTTCCGAAAAAGGAAAGGGAAGTAAGTTTATAGAGTTGGCTTCTTAGCAACACAGTCAGGCAATATCAGGGCTTAATCTGTGTCTTAGTTCAGGCTGCTAAAAAAGAAGAAAAACAAAAAAGCAATTATGGACTGGTGGCTTTAACAACAAACATTTAGTCCTCACAGTTCTGGTGGCTGGAAGTCCAAAAATCGAGGCTCCAGGAGATTTGGTGTCTGATGAGGGCCCTTGTCCTGGTTCATAAATGGTTGTTTCCTGGCTGCGTCCTCAATGTGGGGACTCCCAGCGGGGCTCTCTGGGTTCTCTTTCATAGGGTCGTTAATCCCATCGGTGCGAGCTCCACACTCCAGACGTAATCACCCAAAGCCCACCTCCAGATACCGTCACATTGGTGGGAAATGTCCATGTGTGAATTTTGGAGGAACACACTCCATCCAGAACTCTGTGGACCTGCACTGGCTCCGAGAAGCCCCCACATCAGACCAGTGCCAAGTCTTTCAGATGCCAGCCCTGCCCTGCCAGAGCTGCCCCAGAAGCTGTGGAGCCAGGATCTGAACACAACTCATCCTCATAGTATCCTTTAGGAAGGGGCGGAGGTTAAAACGATCAGATCAGTGCCACTGTAAAATAACCTGGACGTGGCACTCTCAAACTAGTTTCTTAATCAAATCAGTATTTCAGGCAGTCCCTGCTTAGTTAGATGAGGACTCAGAAGTACTGAATGTGGAGAAGAGCAAAGGGCCTCTGTCCCTCCAGTTCAAAAACTGTTCTGAACACATGCCTACATCTTAATTTTTTGTAGCCATCCTTTATTTTTTGTTACTATTTTCTACACATTATTTAGATTAAAGAGTGAATCTTCTGAAGACTCTTCACTTTAAAACTGTTTTCTATTAAACTTGCATAGGTATCATGAAATAGCACTCTGAAAGTGTTCTTATGAATGAGTACAATAAATGAGAAATGTCATTTCCAAGATTCTTAGCTTCCAAATGCAATGATAAGGAGGAACCCCTTGGCATTGCCACTATGGGCACCAAGCACAAGCAACAGCCAGTCAACCTGGAATTTTGTCACTCTCCTCCTGAGTTGAAAGTGCTCTCTTTACTCACAGGTGTGCTCACTTTAAATGAACCCAAATTCCCGGATAGAAAAGCTGGCAGAGTGATTATCTGCTAAAAAAAAAAAAAGGATCTTTTGCCATGTCAGTACCTAAAATAACAAGCTGCTTTAGTGCATTTTAAAGTTTGAAAATATTCATTTTCCAGAACTCTGGATTTGCTGGAAATGTGATACACTTGTATTCTCTTCTTTGTCCCAGCATAGACCTCGATAACTTCGAAAGCCAGGTAGAAGCAGGGTGACAGCTAAGGATCAGTGTGATGCATTGCGTGGCTCATGAGTCCAGAATAAGAGACCAGAGAAGAAAATAGCTGTCTAGCATCAATTTGCTGTGAACCTCAAAATTATTTTATTTTGCTCACAGGGCAATTGTATTAAACAGCCTGCTCCATGTAAAGTAGTTTCAGTTTCTGTGAAAAAAGTAATTACAATTGGGTTTGACAGAATAGCATGGTCTGAGGGAAGTCAGACCATGAGAGAATACTGGAGCTGAAATGGTCCTTAGCATTTGGCAGTCCAAATCTTCCTTACTGTAGATACAGTATGGCGGGGCATCTTAGTTTTGTCTGCCCAGCATTTCCTCCTCTTCCCAGTGAGCCTTCAAGATGGGTCCACTCCCAATGAAGAGGTCCAAAGGGGGTGGCTTCATAGTACAGGCTTTCCCAGGTGGCTCCTTGGAAGGTTCTCAGCTTAGGTCACATTAGCTACATGCAAATTTTCCCAGTACGATTGGGTACCAGGGAAAAGCAGTTTATCATTGAATTGAAAGACTGTTCTGCACTTACTATCCTCAAATAAAGCAAGTTTGGGGACTTTTGTTTGTTTTGCTTTTGTTCTTGTTTATTGTCTTTGAGTGGAGGGGTTGGTTTCATTTGTTTTGCTTTGGCCCAGAGTGAGGCAGAACAGAGAATGGCATTAGAAATTATAAAGCATAATCGTGCATTGATAGGCACACAAGTTTAAATGTAGCTCTGAGTTTTATTTTGTCTGCATAATGTCTAAACCACACAGTTCTTCTATCTTAAGAAATGAAGAAGAGGTAAAGCGTCTCTAGGTTGAACTCTAGCTTTCGACCCTGTCTTACACTCTGATAGACGAGGATGCAGAATTTGCTGCAGTGGCATGTTGTTCAGACATGTTTCGTCTTGGAAATAAATAAGACAGTTCAGTTAAAAATAGATACAGAGATTAGTGGTGGATAAATCTCATTAAGTTTGGAATCTAGGTTGCCTTCATATGAGTGTTTCAGGAGTTCCAAGAATTAATCACAGATTACACAACTATGTGGGAATTAAAGAACTCGTCAAATCCAGAAAAAAGGAAACACATGGCCTTGGAGGACTTTCTCCCCAAATATATAACATATACATACAAATATATGTTATCTATAATATTTATATGGTTTATATAAACTTAGGAGAGAAGAATGAATGACCATGGCCTTAAATTTTCAACGATGTATCTTTTCCACTTGTTTGGAAGAAGAGAACGTTTTTCACTTGCCATTCACTCAGCTTATATCTCATAAATTCCTATGCATAGGCACATATTTATAATTATATAACTTTAAAAGAAAGCTATAAACTATGACATTTCAGCTCCTATAAATATAATAAATGGACATTGTTATTAGTCATTCCTTGCCCATTTTAGATGATTATTATTATTATCATCTTTAGACACAGAATAGATTGTAGTTAAGAACCTGTAGTTTGAATTCAAGCAAATAGAAGTTCACATCCTAGTTCAACTGCTAACTAGATTCTGACTTTAAGAATATTGCTTAGGCTTCCAAAACCATAGTGTTTCTTTTAAAATCAAGTATTACGTACTGTATATAACTGTATGTGCTATCCTTTTTATTCTTTTTTAAAACTTTTACTTACTTGCTCTGCCCTCTGGCAACCATCAGCCTGGTTTCTATAGATATGGAACTGTTTCTATTTTGTTTTGTTTATTTATTTTTTTTTAGATTTCCCATATAATTGAAATTATATGGTAGTTGTCTTTCTCTGTCTGACTTATTTCACTTGGCATAATGACCTCTGTTCATGTCGCAAATGGCAGATTTCATTCTTTAATCTTTCTGAGTAACATTCCATGATATAAATGTACCACATCTTACTCAAAACATAAATTTTTTTTATTTGTACAATTGAAATAATATCTAATGAGACTTGTGTGAGAATGAGAATATTGTGGGATTGGACACATGCACACAACAGTTAGTATAATATCTGACATAAAGTAAGTGACCCACAAATGATGGCTTAAAAAATGGAACAGTGGGAAGTGCCCTCTTTTCCCCTATTGCCCTCTGGATGTGGTATTGAGAAATTGCTCACTGATGCTGTCCTTTATACCCTCCCAATGAAATATTCAAAAATATCAAAGTATAAAGCAAGAAACTTGCATTGTAAAAGTCACACTATGCAGTCTCTCCATGAATGGAATGAACAAGAATGGGTATTTACAAGTCTTTACTGCATGAAAAAAAAAAATCTTCCAAAGACATCTATTCACTCTTCAATAATAAGTCTGTAGACTGAACATTATTCAACTTCCCAATTTTTCAGATAAAAAAAAATATGACTCAGACAGGTGGAGTGATTTGGGGCTAAAATCATTCAGCTAACACATGGCAAGGCCAGAAGTCACGTTCAGGTTTCTGATTCCAAGTCTCTGGGGGTAGGTACCAGTGCTACTGAGGCCCAGGAAATCCATGCAAGACTGTAAAAACTTCCAAGTGATTAATCATGTTGGTTGCATTATGGGCCTCTCTTCTACTTGTGGATTTTGCTTTCTCACCGAGGATTATTAAAGAAAGTTACCTAAGCCTCTTCACAAAGCTTAAAAATTTTCTGGTTATGTGACAGCTAATGAAGTTTACAATGCTTTCTTCTGAATGGTTTCCAGAAGGTCTAAAATTCAAACAGCTGTGATGGAGGGCAAGGTCTCTGTATTGTAAAGTTTCATTTGAACACTTGTCTGGGACCATGTCTTACTCATCCCAGGGCTTAGCACAGAGACTGGCACACAGAAAGCACCCACTCAGGGTTTGAGCATGAGTGTTGAGCACAGTTACCATCACCACTTCAGCTGCAGTGAGCAGACTAGATGCCAACTGTCATGAGAAACATATCACATGGCAATTTTTTATTTCTTAATTCCGAATCCACACCACTGACCTGGACAATGAGATGACAGAGCCCTCTAGCCTCTATATCCTCCATCAATTCTTTCTTTCTGAGTCCTTTGCAAGAAGAGCTGCGTTTGTAGATGCCCATGCCTGAGCCCGAGCTATAGGATTTGTTTGCCTCAACAGGAAAAATAATTTTAACATGAGGATTTTAAATTGCCTTCTACTTTGAGTCCCTTGAGTAACTGTTGACTTACACCTTCACCATTTAGAAGAATGTCAATGACTGGAGCAGTGGTGAGGTGGCCTTGGCACCAGCTTGGAAAGGAAATACTCTAGGCTTTCCTAGAATTTCTACACTGTTGCATAACAATGGCTGAATTTATTGACCAGTTATTGCATTGATCACTTCCCACATATGTAATTTTCAGTGGAGGAGGATCCCCATTATTATTCTCATCCTCCAGGTGCCAAACTTAGAGCAGAAAGGTAAAGTGAGTGGCAGATCTGGGTGAGACAAAGCAATTAGATTCTACAACTCGTGTTCTTAAGTGTGGACCTTGGGCAAATGAAGGGCCCTCTCAGGAAAATGAATGGAGGGATAACCCCTTCCTTAGATTGTGAGGAATAGACATTGTGATAATGCAAAAACAAAAAGAATCTGACACTTAATAGGTGTTTGGGATATCAGCTCTCTTCCTCCCTCACATAATCTGAGATTGAAGAGCATCGCCTCTTGAGCAATCCTTTAGAAACACAAAGCTAAAATTACGCCAAACCACACCAGAGCCAATGACAATAAAGTTGATTTGCTCAAACTTATTATTTTGTTTCCATAAAAGACAGGTCTCCAGTTTCCTCAGCAGATCCACAGAGCCAACCCAAACTGAAAACACACGCAGCGATTGCAAACTAATTGTTGAAACACGACACACACTTCAAGAACCAGGAAATACCTTCTCAAAATGACTTGCTTCTTAGCCAAAGCTGACATGGTTAAACAATAGCACAGTGCAGCTGTGGCCTTCAGGGCGCACAGTGGGGCTTCATGGTTCTGGGGCGAATGGAAACGCTGGGCCTCGCTTGCCAGCTGGCGCGGACACGCCAGAGACAAGATATGCGTGGCCTTGCCTTCCAAGTTTGAGTGCAGTTGCTGGCAGTACACTGTGAGCATGTCAAGTTAAGGGAATATTTTTTTTAAAAGGCCCATCACTGTTTTCCTTTCTTTAAATGGTAGCCACCGAAAAGTTATGCAAACACTTCAGCTGTGGAATATTTAATCTGACATTTGGCATGGCTCCCTTGTTGATCCAAGACATGAACTATGCAGTCTATGCCTCACAGTTGTTTCATTGCTTACTCTAAAAAGATAAATCAGATACAACAATTTAATTTTCCTTCTCTTTAATTTTAACTGGGCTCCTACCTGGGCCCATTCTTGATTGCCAAGTAATGGGACGACCATTATGAACCACAGGGCCATAGAAGGCATAGCTCATTTAACCAGGTGGGTGGGCTTCCTCCTTTTGGGGGGGAGGGGCGGGGCTGGTGAAATCTTTGGGAGTCCCTGTGGCTGTGGTTTTCTCAGGCGTTCTGCAGTTCTCTTTGGGTCTGGGTTTCATGTGCTGTCATGGAATGGTTGCTAAAACGGTCTTCTCATCTTCTTTGCCACTAGGCTTTAGCAGTAGAACAAACATCTTGTGGAGTGTTTCACCCAGTCACGTTGGACACGCGACCTGCCTGTGTGCACTAGTCTACTCCATCAGTGGAAGTTTGCTCAGCCCAGTCCTTCTTCCTTAACTATCTCACTGACAGATGTGTTTTCCTGAAAGGGAAATCTTTTGTGGGTTCACTTTGAATCTTGATCATGCGGTTTCTCACCCTCGACAGGTAGAGTACATTGCCACTCCTCAGAAAACACACCTACACTAAAAAACTGAGCACGTGTGAGTTCCCATTTCTTGTGTGTGGAGGAGAGGATGCAGCACTAGCCAACATTCCAAAGAGAAGGAGAACCTTTCCAAATGTTCCCTCATTGAAGAGTTAGACCAGTTGCTTAATGGAAACAGATTTAGTTCCTGAAGTCCCCATCCTTCCTGCAGGTGGGCCAGTGAGGTCCAAAAGCACTGGAAATCATAGTAAAATGCAGATTATTTCTTCATCCTCCTCCTCCAGTGCTTATTGGTGTAACAACACTGATTTAAACATCAGGTTGCTTGGCTTCAGGCAATGGCAAAATCCTCCTTCATAGAAATACTGAAACAGTGCTCATCCTTTAGAAAGTGGTGGGCAGTGGGGAGAAGAGTTTCAAATGGACATGTTAAAAACAGAACCAAGCAAAAACAAACAAACAGAAAACACCCCTGAAACTGCTAAAGTAAACTTGAGACTGACAAAACTAGACATTTCCTTAGCTCGGTTTCAATATACTGGGTCCCATTCCAAATAAAAACATTTCTTTGTTTCTAATGGAGAATTTAAAGGACACAAACTTGAGCATTAAAAGCCATGTCCCAGTTTGTTCTTTTATGGTTTTTTATAACTTGAAGGAGCCAGTTAGTTGAGAAATAAACTTTTCAGCCTCATAAAACTTTAGCCAACAGATGAATATATGTTTCATCTGTTGATATATGGATCAGGGAAATGCTACAAGAATGGGCCTTTCTAGCCAGTTTAAAATGCAGTTATATGATCCTGTTATCAAATTGTATTAAAAATACCTACAAATAGAGACTATTAATGGCAGTTTTTCAGTGTGATAACAGGTAATTTTTACTTTCTTTATAATTCTCTACTTCTCTCTTTAATTGTTTTTGACATTGACTGGTTTATTTGTGTGTGTGTGTGTGTGTGTGTGTGAGAGAGAGAGAGAGAGAGAGAGATACAGAGAGAGAGAGAGACAGAGATGGAGAGAGGGACAGACAGGCACAAACAGACAGGAAGGAAGAGAGATGAGAAGCATCATTCCTTTGTTGTGGCATCTTAGTTGTTCATTGATTGTGTTCTCATATGTGCCTTGTCCAAGGTGCTACAGCAGAGTGAGCGACCCCTTGCTCAAGCCAATGACCTTGGTTCAAGCCAGTGACCTTGGGCTTCAAGCCAGCAACCTTTGAGCTCAAGCCAGTGACCATGGGATCATGTCTATAATCCCATGTTGAAGCCAGTGACCCCATGCTCAAGCCGGTGACCTTGAGGTTTCGAACCTGGGTTCTCTGCATCCCAGTTCGAAGCTCTATCCACTGCGCCACCTCCTGGTCAGGACTGTTTGTTTTTTATGTAAATGAAAAAACAGAAACTAAAGATGCATTCTTTCTCCAAGGAACTAGTAGTATCTTCACTGTCCTAAAATAAGGTCACTCTGACTGCCCCCACTGAAATGAGGCACTCTATCCAGTTCAGGAAGCATCTATGGAAAGTTTCCCATAGCCCTTCCACCAGAGGGCAAAGTTCTCAAGCTCTTCACCCATGTTTTCCAACCTTATCTGTGTAAGAAGGATTTAATACTACATTGTCATAATGGATCAGTTATAACTAAAACTAGAGGTACCATAAATTCCATAAGCCTAGACTATTTAATAGAAATTGCTGGCCCTGGCCAGTTGGCTCAGTGGATAGAGTGGTGACCCAGCATTTAGATTGCCCAGGTTCAATCCCTGGTCAGGGCATACATGAGAAGCGACCATCAGCTTCTCTCCCCCTCCTTCTCTCCCTTCTCTCTCTCTTTCCCTACTACAGCCAGTGGTTTTATGGGTTCAAGTGTTTGCCCCAGGCACCAAGGATAGCTCAGATGGTCTGAGCATTGGCCTCAGGTGCTGAGAATAGCTCAGTTGGCTCAGGCAGCAGCCCCAGACAAGGGTTGCTGGGTGGATCCCAGTCAGGTACATGTGGAAGTCTGTCTATCTCCCCTCCTCTCACTTAAAAGAAAAGAAAAGAAAAGAAAAAAGAAAAAAAGAAGAGATTGCTTCCTAAAGTTTTTTTGAAGTGTGTTCACTTGTGGAAGTGTCTTTAAGGAAAATGGTGGGACGTTTCTCAGTAAATAACTGACAAGCAGTGGAGGGTGTTACAAGTTTCCTTGGGGTTTTTAAAATGCAACTGACTGTGGATATTGAGTAACTCTTTGGGATTTAGGATGGCAGAGTAGTGACATTTTACATGTCAGCCCTAGTTGATAGGGGGAAGTTTCTAGAATGCTCTGTGGAGAAGGGGTGTGAGGAATGGGCTCAGTGGTGATGCTCAGACATAATGAACAATATCTGCCTCATGTATAAGGTGCCAGTATTGATCCCACAATTGGTTTACATTGTCAAACCTATTCTAGTATTTGAATAAATGAGTTTCTAGTGATTAGTGTAGTGATCAAAGTATCTTTCCTACCATATTTAGTTGGACCATATCTAAGCATATCCTAGGGGAGGTGAAACTATTTCTTTTTTATTTATTTATTTTTATTTTTCTGAAGTGAGAAGCAGGGAGGCAGAGAGACAGACTCCCACATTCGCCCGACTGCGATCCACCTGGCATGCCCACTAGAGGGCAATGCTCTGCCTATCAGGGCTGTTGCTCCGTTGCAACCAGAGCCATTCTAGTGCCTGATGTGAAGGCCATGGAGCCATCCTCAGCACCCGGGCCATCTTTGCTCCAATAGAGCCTTGGCTGCAGAAGAGGAAGAAAGAGGCAGAGAGAAAGGAAAGGGGAAAGGGTGGAGAAGCAGATGGGCACTTCTCCTGTGTGCCCTTACTGGGGATCAAATCCAAGTTTCCACATGCCAGATTGACGCTGTTCCACTGAGCCAACCAGCCAGGACCTAGAGGTGAAGTTATTTCTATCTCCCTGCCTACTTGACTGCTTTTGTTCATGGCCAGGAGCTTCAGGGTCATGGCCAAGGCTACGTGAGGATTTCATGATCTGTGCTGGAAGCTGTGATGTCTCAGGTAAGGTCTTGGTGCACACTGTTCCCTTCCTTTAGAAAACCAGAATTGAGAGCCCTTAATTCACATTTGATCTTAAAAGAAAGTGAAAGCTGTGGAAACAAGAGTTTTATAGATCACAAGAATGCGACTTTTAATAACTTTCCTTTATATTTGCATTTTTTTTTAGCCATAACACTCTACCACATCAAAGGAAGTTTTAAAGCAGGATGATTGTATGAGAACAGCATTAAAATATCTACATCCTCTTTTGCCATTAGAGTTCAAAAGCTTTCTTATTTATATATAGATTATGGTATAATATCTGGAGTAGAAACCTTAGAGAAATGAACTAAAATTATATTCCTATGGAAATAAATACTTTTCTTACTACCATATTGCTGCAACAAAAAATGTATTGGCAAAATTAGTCACACTATTACTCCCAGCAGAAGAATTCTGCATATGTGAAAAAAAGTGTAATTGCCTTGTTTAAAATCAAAAGAGGAATGGAAAAAAAAATGAGCAAATTGGGAAGTGTGTTGTTATCACCACAGTTCAGCTCCATATGTATTTAACCTATCTGATGAAAAGTCATATTTACTAAACAGATAAAGTAGTGAATTACCTCAAGCTATTATACCATATAAAGGTTAGGTCCATACAGGATTCACTAAAAGGAAAAAAAAAGGATAAGATCTAGAACTTCTAATATTGAAAATACAAGGATTTAGCAGAAGATGGAAGTGAACGTAATTTTAACAGTCCTTTTCTACTAACCATTAAAACCAACTGGAAGACTACAGATAGGGAAATATATGTAAGGAAATGATAGTAGCACTTAATCTTTTAATATTGTCAATATGGTACTATAAAATTTCTGATATTTCTATCAGAAAAATAATGATCTTCTAATCAAAGCAAAGAAAGGTTCAGTGAGCTACTATACAGCTGAGAGAATAATGGGGCAGTAGGAAGTGTGACAAGTAAGAAGAAAACATTATGGAAAATTCTTCTAAATACCCTTAAGGTGCCAGGACAAGGACTGAAAGAGGTAGGAGGCTGTGGGGAGAACCACTGCAATTAGAACCCATCTCTGTGCTGCATTTAGATGTCATAGATCCCTTGAGGACAGCAAGGGAGAGAGGGTGATTAATAATGGCAATATGGAGAGATAGTGTCTAGAATGTGGATCATTGAAGAGATGGAACTCAACTCACGTGGAGCTATTTCTGCTGCTACATAGCATCATGGTAAGCTCATGGTAATATGGTATTTTGTGAAGGGGAGAAGCCAGTGATGGAGAAAAAAAGAATTCATGCCCCTTTACCAAACTGAAAAGATATAGTGGTGGGAATTACTTGATGCTGAATCTGTACCAGTACAGTTGAATAAAACAGTATTCTCCCAAGTCAGTGGAACTGGAACTTGGTGAAATAATTTCAAAAATATATAGAAAAAGCTTGCAATCATAAGATTCTTTCATTATTATGGTTCATAATCTTCAGCTATTTCCTGCACCAGCGGCTGCTGAATAACCTTAAATGGCTGAGCGGATTACATTAGCTTGTCCAGCCAAGTATTCAGCCCAGATTCAAAGAGGACACAGCAAACTGACGCAAGTCCATGAGGAAATGCAAGAAGAATCCATTTATGCTATTTCTTGTTTATTTATTTAAAAGTGATGGTTGAAGATAGCCTTGTATTCTTTTTAACAGTAAAAAAAGGGAAAATGTGACTTGTGAAAAATATACGTAATAAAAAAAACAAATTAAATATTATGTTTCAAAATAGAGCATAGTTTTTGAAAATACATATTCTGGGAAACTGAAAAATATAGGCAATAAATAAAATAATTTCATTTTAAAGGGATAGTAGAAAAAAGGGAGAAACATGAACTGTGACAAAATGAAATAAAAGATGAAAAGATAAGTAAATTGACTGATAATTAAAAGTATCAGTTTAGCTATAAAAACAAGTTATTTAAAATATTTAAGTGGTATTATAAGTCAAAAGAGACCATATATATGTGTGTATATGAATATATATGTTTTATATAGAGAGAGAGAGAAGCGGAGAAGAGAGAGGAGAGGAGAGGAGGGGAGGGGAGGAGAAGAGAGGAGAGACGAGATGAGACTAGAAGAAAGAGAAGAGAAGAGAGAGAAGAGAAGAGAAGAGAAGAGAAGAGAAGAGAAGAGAAGAGAAGAGAAGAGATCAACAATGTAAGAAGACAAATCGGAAAGATGAGAACAAGCAGTAGGAAGTTCTAAAGTATGCAGAAGAGAAGGCCCAAAGCTGGAAATAATTAAAAGGCAAGACATAAAAAATGCAAAAACTCAGATCCTGTATATGAATAATGAGTGAATGAAGTACTTAAAAAGAGTTAAAAATACAAATAAAAGTGATGTATTTTAATTGAAAGAAGCTTTGACTGTAAAGAGTAAAAAAAAAAAAAATACTCCACTAGGCACAGTAATTGGAAAGGACTCAACAATTTCTTATGATATTCTGATATTCAAAGTTAGAGTTCCAAAAGCATTGAAATAGAAGAAACAGATCACCTCAAACAGGAAAAAAGTCACGCTGGCTTCAGATTTCTATACATGTTCACCAAAAGACAAAGCAGAAATAGCCCAAGACAGAAAACTATTCAAATGCCTATTAACAGTAGAATGTATAAATATATTTTATATACACACAATTAAATAGTATACAGGCAGCCCCAGGTTATGAACGTGATAAGTTCCATAGGTTTGTTCTTAAGTTAAATTTGTATGTAAGTCGGAATAGCTACATTTACCTATTAAATACAACTTAGCTGTTTATTTTAATGTAGTATTTAGTTTTACCTTTCTGTACCTAGAAATACTTAAAGATTTTCAAATACTACCTTACACAATCTTGGATGATGCAGAAGATGATGGACTTGTTGGGAGAGGATGGGACTGGAGTTGAAGAGTCAGGGTTTTATTCTGCGGCTGGAGCAAGTTTTTTAAAGTAGGCAACAGGGGAGGTTTGTACAGAGCTTTTCTTTTTCTCATCATAAATGGCCCTGTGGCATCTCAGACCTTCAATAACTGTATAATAAGCTTTGGTGAACCTCACTGTGGCATTCTAACTTTGACATTCCTGCTTCAATGGGATGAAAAGCATCAGTTTACACTTTCGTAGAAAACCTTTTCAGTTTTGGAGTTTCTAGGTCCTGTGTTCTTCCTAAGTGCTACATCTGTTGCTCTGGCTCCATAAGGTCTTCATTGGTTAGTAAATGCTGATGGATCCATTTATATGAAAGCACAAAATTAGGCAAAACAAATTTACTCATGCAACTCAAGTCACTGTTACTGTTGACAGGAAAGGTGGGTATGATTTTAGCACGGGAGGATTAGTGGAGACTAGTGGATGTTGACAATCTGATTCTTGATCTTCATGCATTTTATACAGTCTGTTTAATAATTTTATGAAAACTGACTAAATTGTACACTTATCAAATGTATGCTCAAAAAACTGTTTTACAAATGTTGATGTAAATTAGAATATCAATCATTGAAGATGGAAAAGAGTCACTGTACAAACACTATGCCTTGTTTAGGAAGGGGTTAGAAATACTGAATAAAATTAGACTTTGCTACAAAAGTTTTAAACTAAATATGTTATTTACATAATTACAATATTACAAAGCCATTAAAAAGAACAAAATCTTACCTCTTGTGGCAGTATGGATGAACTTGAAGATCATTATGCTAAGTAAAATAAGCCAGAGAAAGACAAGTAACATATGATTTCACTTGTATGTGCAGTCTAGTGAACAAAATAACTAACAAGCAGCATATAAACAGACTCATACATAGAAAGCAGGCTGAAAGCTTTTGGGGGGAGTGAAGGAGATAGAGGGATAGATAAAAAAAAAAGGACCAAAAAATCCTCATGGACATGGACAGCAGTGTGGTGATTGCTGGGGAGAGGGGAGGAGGTGGAGGCGGGTATAGGGATAAATGGTGATGGATGAAGACTTGACTTTGGGGGATAAACACACAATATGGTGTTCAGGGATGTATTATAGAATTGGCATCTGAAATGAGTATAATTATGTTAACCCGTGTCACCCCAATGTAATTCAATTAAAAAAGAAATAAAAGCCTGTGGTGGCGCAGTGGATAGAGCATCGAACTGGGATGCGGAGGACCCAGGTTCAAGACCCCGAGGTCGTCAGCTTGAGCGTGGGCTCATCTGGTTTGAGCAAAGCTCACCAGCTTGGACCTGAGGTCGCTGGCTCGAGCAAGGGGTTACTCAGTTTGCTGAAGGCCTGCGGTCAAGGCACATATGAGAAAGCAATCAATGAACAACTAAGGTGTTGCAACGAAAAACTGATGATTGATGCTTTTCATCTCACTCCATTCCTGTCTGTCTGTCCCTCTCTCTGATTCTCTCTCTGTCTCTGTAAAAAAGTAATAAAATAATAAAAGTATAAAGTTTTTAAATAAAAATAAAAAAATAATAATTTAATGGCAATAACAAAATACGTAATACACTCCATAGCTTTGCAGAAGAAAAATTCATAATGAAGGAAATTTCATCAAGTTTGTAGAAGGTAGGAAATATGTGAACAATGAAGAAAAATGAGTAGTAAACAGAAAATTATTCAGAAAAAGTGTTAGAAATTACTCCAAATATGTCAGTCTCCACAATAAAATATAAATGTAAAAAACTCACTTTTTAAAAGACACAGATTTTAAAATAAGATTTAAACATTCACACACCAGATCTTGGTTTCAAAATGCCATTCTCCAATAAAAGTAACCAGGGCTAGTTGGAGCAGTGTTAGATTTCAGAGACTGGGGAGGATAAATAAATATCTTTAAGTTCATGATGATATAAATAATTGAGTGAATAAATAAGGAAGAACAAAGGATTAGTCTTCCTTAAATTAGAGTTCCAATTTAATAAGTATAGAATGAATGAGGAAAATAAAACATAACTGTGGAATACCATAATAATTAGTGCAGGTAAGATCCACCAACAATGACTTAAATTAGCCTGACCTGTGGTGGCGCAGTGAATAAAGCGTCAACCTAGAACGCTGAGGTTGCCAGTTCAAAACTCTAGGCTTACCCGGTCAAGGCACATATGGGAGTTGATGCTTCCTGCTCCTCCCCCTTCTCTCTCTCTCTCTCTCTCTCTCTGTCTCTCTCTCTCTCTCTCTCTTCTCTAAAATGAATAAATAAATTTAAAAAAACCACGACTTAAATTAGTGGATAAAAGCTTAAGAGAAACAGGATATTGTGTAACTTCAAAGTATCATGTGCCCCCAAAATACAGTAGAAAAACCTGAAAGATAACACCTTAACCAAATAGTAATAAGTGAACATTATCAAAAATAAGGCATATTGAAATAATTTAAACTCTGATATGATCCACTGTGAAGAGAAAATCTCTCTGGTGAACTTGTGGATAAGAATAAATAAATTTAATCTAATCCTGAGAAAATATCAGACTAACCCAAAATGAGGCATATTCTATAAAATACATAACCAGTAATCCACAGGAGTGTCAAGTTCATAAGAGACACGGAGAGACCCAGGAACTATCACATATTGAAAGAAACATGAGGCCCTGACTAGTGGCTCAGTGGATAGAGTGTCAGCCTGGCTTATGGATATCCCAGGTTTGATTCTCAGTCAGGGCACGCAGGAGAAGTGACTATCTGCTTCTCCCCCCACTCCTTCTCACCCTCCTTCCTCTCTTCCCCTCCTGCATCCATTGGCTTGATTGCTTCAAGCATGATCCAGGTGTTGAGGATTGCTCCATTGGAGCCTATCAGCCTCAGGTGCTAAAAATAGCTCCATACTCGAGTATTGACCCCAAATGTGGTTGCCGGGTGGATACCAGTCAGGGTACATGTGGAAAACTACCTCACTTTCTCCCCTCCTCTCACCTGAAGAAAAAAAAAGAAAAGAAAGAAAGAAAGAAAGAAAAACATGACAACTAAGCATGATGATCAGACTGCTGAATTGGATCTTGAAACATGATTAACAAAAAAAAACTGGTGAAATACAAATTAAGTTTATACTATTGTATTAATTAATCAGTTAATACTATTGTAAAATATTTATTTCTTGACTTCTATCTTGTTACTATGGCTTTATAAGATGTTAACATTAGGGGAAAATAGATAAGGTAATATGGGAACTCCATGCTATTTCCGCAACTATTCTATATGTCTAAAATGATCTCATATAACAGTCTTCAAAATCTTGGACTATACTTTTCTAGCATTTTCTCTGCCCATGCATTTCTTAGCAAAAGGAAGAGTAAATGATATAAAATAAAATAAACTTATAAATATAATTTGTCTACTTTACTTCTAACCTAACCACTTTGAGAAAAGATATAGAAAAAGAGGCATTTGTCACTTTGGCCAAAAGCTGGCATGGTCATAATGTGATCACCTTCAGCAGTAGGGAAGATTGGGAATTGAGTCTATCCAGTTGATCCTTTGCCAGAGAACACATCAGCACTTTGAGATGATGACTGCACTTCATGGTCTAACTTCACATTTCATTAAATTACAAAATGTAATTCAATATAACTAAGGTAATGAGGCTTAATGTGTTGGCTTTGTACACGTTAATAGACGCAAATCACTGGTGGTTCTGAACTTAACATCCTACCCAGAACCTACCTAACTGTTAAACCTTTTTATTCTCCTTTAAATTCTGATAGTAATTTTATTTCTTTAGACACACCATAAATTTCTAACTCTATTTGCTGTAACAATTTATAATCATAACCAACTGTTCTTCCATATTTAGTCTTTATTTTCTTTTATCTTTATCAAAAAGCTTGGTAGTTAAGAATGTAGTTTTGAGGACCCTTACACCAGGGTTCAAATTTTCTCGTTGCCAATTTTAGCTATATGACCTTGGGCAAGTCAATTACTTTTTGGGTGAGCCTTATTTTCCTCAACTATAAAATTTTCTCATTGGATTAAATGAATTAATTTATGTAATGTACTTAGAACAATATTCGGAATTTGGTATGTGCTTAATAAATGGTAGCTCTTATTAAATATTAATTTCTTTGGTAGTCTCTGGGACAATCTTATTTAGGGGTCTGGTCCCCTCAATAAATACTTTATTTCCTAAATAAATGGAAATAAGTAGGCCTTAAATGTAAATTGGTTGACACAAGTTGATTATAATATGAGCTTAAATGTAGCTTCCAGCATTATTTTTGTTAGAGTGTAGAAATGGAAAATCTTTTAGCATTATTTTTTAATAATTCACAGT
This sequence comes from Saccopteryx bilineata, assembly GCF_036850765.1. Lineage (NCBI taxonomy): Eukaryota > Metazoa > Chordata > Mammalia > Chiroptera > Emballonuridae > Saccopteryx > Saccopteryx bilineata. Next base: position 261,793,335 of record NC_089490.1, on the reverse strand, counting down.
GACTTGCGCATCAACAGCTGAGCCTGTGGATAGCTAAACTGAATGATGCCGCTATGGTTGGGCTTGCTGAGGCCTGCCTGCTCGTGGAGTTGGGGCTCCTTTCTGGACTGGACACAATAGGGCCGAATTGTGTAGGCTGACAAAAGCGCTCCACCCACCTCTTCAGCAAGAGTAACAGCCTCATGCTGGCCTGAGAGGTGAAAAGCTGTGTGGGTGAAGACTTGGCCATGCATAAAAAAGAACTCTGGGAACCAAAAACTAGTGTTTCATTGAACTGTTATATCATATAGGTTCATTCAGATCCATATTAAAAATTTTATTACCAGCTCCTGTGCTAGATTTTAAGTTCAATGGCAGGTAGTGTTCATTTTTCAAGGATACATAAGAGCAAGTGCTGAACTAAAAAGAAGTTTTATGTATTTATTTCCAGCTTTACTTACATATAATTGACCTACAACATTGTGTTGTTTAATATGTACAACTTGCTGATTTTGTACACTCATATTGCAAAATGATTACTAGCTAACACTACTCCATCATGTCACATAATTACCATTTTTTTGTAGTGAGATGTACTCTTTTACATACTTTTAAGTATATAATACAAAGTATTGTTAACTGTAGTCACCATGCTGTACCTTAGATTCCCAGATCTTATTTTAAAAATAACTTTTAATTTGAAAAATGAGATAAGAGCTTTCCATGATCATTTTTCATACAAAAGTCTTTTCTTTCAGCTCGTTTTTGGTGTTATCTATATACTATTGCATATATATGTATAGCTTCTACCATCATAAGATATCCTCATTCCTTTGTTAAGAAAAAATAGGATCTCATTTGTGTTTCAATTTGTATCCTTGGATTACTAGTGAAAGTGAATATTTTATTGTTCATTTATATTTCTTCTTTTGTGTATTTCTTATTTATGTTTTTGCCCATTTGTATTGGCATCTTTTTTTAAGTGAGAAAAGTAACTGTGACCCTGGCTGAGTAGCTCAGTTGGTTAGAGCATTGCCGTGACATGCTGAGGTTGAAAGCTCGATCCATGGTCAGGGCATGTACAAAAATCAACCAATGACAGCATTAATGAGTGAAACAGCAAATCAATGTTTCTCTCTCTCTCTCTGTCTCTTTCCCTTTCTCCTCTTTAAAAGTCAATAATTTTTTAAACCTGCATTTTGTTACAGGTTATTGATATTTCTTTTGTTTCTGTTTTCTCTATTATGGTGACATAGTTATTTCACAAATAAAAATATAATTTTGTATTGACCAATCTATTACTTTTCCTTTTATGGCTCTGCCTTTTATGTGAACCATATTAGGACTTTCTCATCTAGCACATAATAAACAAGTATTTGTTATTTTTTTTAACTGTACATTTAGGATTTTTAAAAACATTATGCTTCTAATCTAAAATATATTTTGAGGTATAGTATGATGGAGAGAAAATTATTATTTTTTAATTATCCAGTTAACTTGATACCATATATTGAATACTATAACAGTACATGATAAAAAATTTTAAGATAAATTATTTTCTTTAAGTGAGAGAGGAAAGATAGAGAAACAGACTCCCACATGTGCTCTGACCAGATCCACCTGGCAACCCCCATCTGAGGCTGATGCTCAAATCAAGCCAGCTATCCTCAGCACCTATGTCAAGTGCTCAAACAAATTGAGCTATTGGCTACAAGAAGTGAAGAGAGAGAGATAAAGGGGTGGGAGAGGGGAAGAGAAGCAGATGGTCACTTCTCCTGTGTGCCCTGGCTGGGGATCAAAACCAGGACATCCACACACCAGGCCGATGCTCTATCCACTGAGCCACCTGCCAGACACTCTAAGATAATTTTGAGGAGCTTGAATTTGTAAATAGCACTTTTATTTTAGTGGTAACACATGGTCATGTCAGAAAAACTTGAAAATGCAGAAAAATATAAAAAAGAAAATTTAATTAATATGCATTACATAAACTAGAAGTAGTTATTTTAACTTTTTAAATAAGAATAATCTGATAGAGTTATATGTAAATTAAACAAACTATAAAATAATTTTAAAAATCATTAAACTTCAACCTAATTTTCTGCAAAACTAGAGCTAAACTAGTGCTATTGGGTTCTAACAAGTCACCCTAAGTTATAAGAATATTATGAGATCATTAAGGTACAGGGGTTGTTTCATTTTATTATTTTTGTGTGTGTGAAACAGAGACAGGGAGTGAGACAGAGAGAGGGACAGATAGGGACAGACAGGCAGGAAGGGAGATAAGAAGCATCAATTCTTCATTGCAGCTCCTTCATTGTTCATTGATTTCTTTCTCATATGTGACCTGACTGGAAGGCTACAGCAGAGAGAGTGATCCCTTGCTCAAGCCAGTGACCTTGGGATCAAGCCAGCGACCTTTGGGCTCAAACCAGCAACCATGAGGTCATATATATAATCCCATGCTCAAGCCAGCAACCCTGTGCTCAAGCTGATGAACCAGTTCTCAAGCCAGAGAACTTGGGGTTCCAAACCTGAGTCCTCTGCATCCCAGTCTGAAACTCTGTCCGCTGTGCCACCACCTGGTCCAGCAGAAGTTATTTTATTTTTTAAGCTACATGTTCCTTACATGAGAATAAGTTTAAATTTTCCAAAGATAAAATTTGATGAATTATCTCTAAAAAAGGGTAGAATAAAATGTCAGAAAATATCCTTTATGTAAACCCTTTTATTTTCATAGAAGAAAAGCAATTTTTAAGATGCAAACACATTTTTTATAAATGATTAAAAGGAAACTCAGTTCTATAAACAAATATGTTATCAAAATGCAAAATCACTGTCAGGAAAAATAAAAACCCATCAAAAGAAAATGATTCCATTTTCCGTTATTGACCCAAAGACATTACTATGTGAGTTTGAATGACTGTTGATCATTTGCTCACTTGAACAGTTAGAGATGTAGCTTTATGTTTCAGGTAGTACTTTTTCTTAGACATTATTTGAGTTTTTGGGTAATGAGTGTTCGTATGTTTTTTTTAAATAACCTTTCTTTGTTCTTATTTCTTAGAAGAGATATATGCCTTCATTTTATCAATATCATACTATACTTCTAGATCAAACGATTTGTGTAATGATTTTTATTTTCTTACTAAAGATATTCTTCCTGTACTCATGTTTGTTCTGATATGTATCAACTTTTGTCAGCCTGCTGCATAATTGTCACAGTAGGACTTCTTATGTCATTTCTTGGTAGCATTGTACATTTTATCTTGTATTTCGAGAGTTTGTCTCTCTTCTGTCATGTTTTATAGTAGTTTCATTGAGACATAATTTAGATACCATACAATTCACCCATTCAGTAGTTTTTGTCTAGTCACAGAGTTGTACAACCATCACTACAATTTTAAAAGAGTTTCTTCACCCCAAAAGAAGCTACATACTCATTAGCAGTCATTCCTCACTCTCTTTTACCCACCACCCAACCTGGCCCTAGGCAGCCACTGATCTACTTTCTATCTCAATCTGGTTGCCTCTTCTGTACATTTCATTTAAATAGAATCATACGCTATGTGGTCTTTTGCATCTGGCAAATTTCACTTTATGTTTCAAGGTTCATCCATGTCACAGCATATATCAGTACTGTACTCATATTCATTGCTGAATAATACAGTAATGCAGTCCCACTTAATGAAGGGGACACCTACTGAGAAAGGCATTATTAGATAATTGCATTGTGCAATCATAGAATGCACTTACACAGAACTGGATGGTATAGTCTAGTACTGTCTTTATCAACTGCTGGTCTGCAGTTTACCAGAAATTTCATGCTGGTCCTCAAAAGAGTTAACTGTCCTGATGTTGTATGAAGATTATAGACCCAAAGATCTAAGTTGAATTTGCTTATGCCCAGGGTGATTGCCACTTATCAGCCTGTATCATCGATGAAAATACTATTGAGGTTTTCTTAGGTATCTTTGGAACTTGTAGATTCATTCAAACAATCTTTTGTATCATGTAGAGCATTTATGAATCATGTGCAACGGACAAAAAGCATTCGGACAAATTTACGTCATAGTCAGTGCATTGTACATGCGGAGTTTGGAAATCAAGCACCAACTTGTAGTGTATTGCACTATTATGCACAGATGTATTGGTGAATATGTTATCCCACTTAATGAATTGTCTTTTCATTTTATTGATGGTTTACTCTGGTGGGCAAAACATTTTAGTTTGATATAGTCCCATTTGTCATCTTTTCTCTCATTTCCCTAGCACAAGAAGATATTATCTGAAAAAAATATCACTACAAGAAATGTCGAGATCTGTAAACAAGACTACCATTGAGATAAGATAACTGTGAAGAAAACAAACAAATCAAGACTTCAAAGCCGCTCTACTAGAAAAGTCAAATTGCACAGTGGATTACAAATAATAGCTGATGCCAACCCAACAAGACCTAGAAATAACACAACTGAAAACTGGATCCAGACAACAACAAGCCTAGACTTAACCAGCTCTACAAACAATGCACCCAAACACACAGACATAATAAGAAGACAGAGAAGTGCAATCCAAAAAAAACTACAAGAGAAACCTCAAGGAAATGAACTGAGTGATATGGAAATAAACAAACTTCTGGATGCAGAGTTTAAAATAATAATTGTTAGGATGCTTAGGGATCTTAGAACAACAATGGATGGTCATTACAAACACTTAAATAAAGAAATAGCAAGTATAGGAGGAGTGACATCAGAGAAATGGCTCCGAGAGGAGTGCGACTGACAAATCACCCAAAAATTTTAACAAGTTCATCAACCAGAAACAGAAAAATCTATCCTTGGAGCGTATAAAAGTTTTATACACTGAAGACGAAGTGCTATCAACAAGACCACCCTCACATGCCATTAAGAAAAAACAAATGGAAAATCATGGATATAAAAGATAGAGAAGAAACACAGATAGATGTGGAAAATCTATGGAGAAAAAATTTAATATATTGGAAATCTTGGAGCTAAATGACAGAGAATTTAAAATAGAAATCTTAAAAATACAAGAGATATACAAGAAAACACAGAAAGGCAATTTAGGGAGCCCAGGAAACAACTCAACGAATACAAAGAATATATTACCAAAAAAATTGAAACTATAAAAACAAATCAAACAGAGATGAAAAACTCAATTTATGAACTAAAAAACGAGGTAACAAGCTTAGTTAATAGAATAGGCCACATAGAAGGTAGAATTAGTAATAAAGAAGACAAGCAACTTCAGGCACAACAGAGAAAAGAGAAGAGAGACTCAAAAATTTAAAAAAATGAGAAAGCCCTACAGGAGTTGTCTGACTTCATCAGAAAGAATAACATAAGAATAATAAGTATATCAGAGGGAGAAGAAAGAGAAAATGGAATGGAGAACATATTCAAACAAATAATAGATGAGAACTTCCCAAGCCTGTGGAAAGAACTAAAGCCTCAAATTCAAGAAGCAAACAAATCACCAAGTTTTCTTAACCCCAACAAACCTACTCCAAGGCACATCATAATGAAAATGGCACAAACCAACGACAAAGAAAAAATTTTCAAGGCAACCAGGGAAAAGAAGAATACAACATATAAAGTAAGGCCTATTAAATTATCATCAAATTTTTCAGCAGAAACTCTACAAGCTAGAAGAGAGTGGACCCCACTATTTAAAGTCCTGAAAGAGAGGAATTTTCAGCCAAGAATACTATACCCATCAAAGCTATCCTTCAAGTATAAAGGAGAAATAAAAACGTTCACAAATACAGAAAAGATGAGGAAATTTATCATCAGAAAACCCCCACTCCAGGAAATATTAAAGGGGGTTTTCCAACCAGATTCAAAGAACAAAACAAAACAAAACCACAGGTAAAAGCTCCATCAAGAACACAATAAAACCAAATTTAAACTGTGACAACAAAGGCAAAAAAAAGAGGGGGGGGGGGGAGAGGACAGAGATTAACAGTAGCAAAGGACAATGAAGTGCAGAAACAATCATAAGATAGGGTACTACAATGAATATGGTAGGTACCCTTTTTATTACTTAATGGTAACCACCCTTGAAGAAACCACCACAGAAGCATATGACTTAAAAAAGGTAGCAACAGAGGAAAGAAGTATGGAATACAAACAAACAAAAACAAATGATAGAAAAACAAAAGAGGAGAATCAAACGAAATACAAAACTAACAGAAAGCAATTTATAAAATGGCAATAGGGAACCCACAAGTGTCAATAATTACACTAAATGTAAATGGATTAAACTCACCAATAAAAAGACACAGAGTAGCAGAATGGATTAAAAAAGAAAATCCAGGCCCTGGCCGGTTGGCTCAGCGGTAGAGCATCGGCCTGGCGTGCGGGGGACCCAGGTTCAATTCCCGGCCAGGGCACATAGGAGAAGCGCCCATTTGCTTCTCCAACCCTCCCCCCTCATCCCTCCTTCCTCTCTGTCTCTCTCTTCCCCTCCCGCAGCCAAGGCTCCATTGGAGCAGAGATGGCCCGGGCGCTGGGGATGGCTCCTTGGCCTCTGCCCCAGGCGCTAGAGTGGCTCTGGTCGCGGCAGAGCGACGCCCCAGAGGGGCAGAGCATCGCCCCCTGGTGGGCAGAGCGTGGTCCCTGGTGGGCGTGCCGGGTAGATCCTGGTCGGGTGCATGCAGGAGTCTCTCTGACTGTTTCTCCCCATTTCCAGCTTCAAAAAATACAAAAAAAAAAAAAAAAAAAAAAAAAAAAAAAAGAAAATCCAACTGTATGCTGCCTGCAAGAAACTCATCTAAGCAACAAGGATAAAAACAAATTCAAAGTGAAAGGCTGGAAAACAATAGTCCAAGCAAATAACATCCCAAAAAAAGCAGGTGTAGCAATACTCATATCTAATAATGCTGACTACAAGACAGAAAAAGTACTCAGAGACAAAAATGGTCATTTCATAATGATTAAGGGACAACTGAATCAAGAAGACATAATAATCCTTAATATATATGCACCAAACCAAGGAGCACCAAAATATATAAGACAGCTACTTATTGACCTTAAAACAAAAACTAACAAAAATACAATCATACTTGGAGACCTCAATACACCGCTGACGGCTCTAGATCGGTCATCCAAACAGAGAATCAATAAAGATATAGTGGCCTTAAACGAAATACTAGAACACCTGGATATGATAGACATCTACAGGACACTTCATCCCAAAGCGACAAAGTATACATTTTTCTCTAGTGTACATGGAACATTCTCAAGAATTGACCATATGTTGGGCCACAAAGACAATATCAGCAAATTTAGAAAAATTGAAATTGTACCAAGCATATTTTCTGATCATAAAGCCTTGAAACTAGAATTCAACTGCAAAAAAGAGGGGGAAAAACCCACAAAAATGTGGAAACTAAACAACATACTTCTAAAAAATGAATGGGTCAAAGAAGAAATAAGCGCAGAGATCAAAAGATATATACAGACAAATGAAAATGACAATACGACATATCAGAATCTCTGGGATTCAGCAAAAGCAGTAATAAAAGGGAAGTTCATATCACTTCAGGCCTATATGAACAAACAAGAGAGAGCCCAAGTGAACCACTTAACTTCACACCTTAAGGAACTAGAAAAAAAAGAACAAAGACAACCCAAAACCAGCCGAAGAAAGGAGATAATAAAAATCAGAGCAGAAATAAAGGAAATAGAGAACAGAAAAACTATAGAAAAAATTAATAAAACAAGGAGCTGGTTCTTTGAAAAGATTAACAAAACTGACAAACCCTGGCAAGACTCACCAAGAAAAAAAGAGAAAGGATTCATATAAACAAAATCCAAAATGAAAGAGGAGAAATCACCACAGACATCATTGATATACAAAGAATTATTGTAGAATACTACGAATAACTATATGCCACCAAATTCAACAATCTAGAAGAAATGGATAAATTTCTAGAACAATACAACCTTCCTAGACTGAGTCATGAAGGAAAAGAAAGCCTAAACAGACCAATTAGCAGGGAGGAAATAGAAAAAACTATTAAAAACCTCCCCAAATATAAAAGTCCAGGCCCAGACGGTTATACTAGTGAATTCTATAAAATATTCAATGAAGACTTGGTTCCTATTCTACTCAAAGTCTTCCAAAATATTGAAGAAGAAGCGATACTTCCAAACACATTTTATGAGGCCAACATAACCCTCATACTGAAACCTACCAAGGATGGCACAAAAAAAGAAAACTACAGACCAATATCTCTAATGAATACAGATGCTAAAATACTAAACAAAATACTGGCAAGTCAAATACAACAACATATTAAAAAAATAATACATCATGATCAAGTGGGATTCATCCCAGAATCTCAAGAATGGTTCAACATACGTAAAACGGTTAATGTAATACACCATATCAACAAAACAAAGAACAAAATCCACATGATCTTATCAATGATGCAGAAAAGGTATTCGATAAAATACACACAACTTTATGTTTAAGATACTCAACAATATGGGTACAGAGGGAAAATAACTCAACACGATAAAGGCCATATATGATAAACCATCAGCCAACATCATATTAAATGGCATAAAACTGAGGACTTTCCACCTTAAATCAGGAACAAGACAAGGTTGTCCACTCTCTCCACTCTTATTTAATGTGGTGCTAGAAGTTCTGGCCAGAGCAAACAGACAAGAGAAAGAAATAAAAGGCATCCATATAGGAAAAGAAGAAGTAAAGGTATCACTTTTGGCAGATGATATGATCCTATACATCAAAAACCCCAAAGACTCCACAAAAAGATTACTAGAAACAATAAACCAATACAGTAAGGTCGCAGGATACAAAATTAACGTACAAAAGCCCTTAGCCTTTCTATATGCTAACAATGAAATATTAGAAAACAAACTAAAAAAAAATAATCCCCTTCACAATTGCAACAAAAAAAATAAAATACCTAGGAATAAACATAACAAAGAATGTAAAGGACTTATATAACAAAAACTAGAAAGCATTGTTAAGGGAAATCAAAAAAAATACAATGAGATGGAAAAATATTCCTTGTTCGCAGATAGGAATAATAAATATAATCAAAATGGCCATATTACCCAAAGCAGTTTATAAATTTAATGCAATTCCCATCAAAATTCCTATGACATTCTTTAAAGAAATGGAACAAAAAATCATCAGATTTATATAGAACTATAAAAAACCCCAAATAGCCAAAGCAATCCTAAGGAAAAATAATGAAGCTGGGGGCATTACCATACCTGACTTCAAACTATATTATAAGGCCATGACAATAAAAACAGCATGGTATTGGCAGAAAAATAGACACTCAGACCAATGGAACAGAATAAAAAGTCCAGAAATAAAACCAGGTATACATGGTCAAATAATTTTTTATAAAGGGGCCAACAACACACAATGGAGAAAAGAAAGCCTCTTCAACAAATGGTGCTGGGAAAACTGGAAAGCCACATGCAAAAGAATGAAACTCAACTACAGCTTGTCCCCTTGTACTAAAATTAATTCAAAATGGATCAAAGACCTAAATATAAGACTTGAAACAATAAAGTACATAGAAGAAGACATAGGTACTAAACTCATGGACCTGAGTTTTAAAGAGCATTTTAGGAATTTAACCCCAAAGGCAAGAGAAGTGAAGGCAAAGATAAATGAATGGGACTACATCAGACTAAAAAGTTTTTGCTCAGCAAGAGAAACTGACAATAAAATAAACAACCAACTATATGGGAAATGATATTTTCAAACAACAGCTCGTATAAGGGTCTAATATCCAAAATTTACAAAGAACTCATAAAACTCAACAACAAACAAACAAACAATCCAATAAAAAAATGGGAAGAGGACATGAACAGACACTTCTCCCAGGAAGAAATACAAATGGCCAACAGATATATGAAAAAATGCTCATCTTCATTAATTATTAGAGAATTGCAAATTAAAACCACAATGAGATATCACCTCATTACCAATCAGAATGGCACTCATCAGCAAAACAACAGAGAATAAGTGCTGGCGAGGATGTGGAGAAAAGGGAACCCTCCTGCACTGCTGGTGGGAATGCAGACTAGTGCAGCCACTGTGGAAAACAGTACAGAGATTCCTCCAAAAATTAAAAATCGAACTGCCTTTTGACCTAGCCATCCCACTTTTAGGATATACCCCAAGAACACCATAGCACTGTTTGAAAAGGAGAAATGCACCCCCATCTTTATGGCAGCATTGTTCACAATAGCGAAGATCTGGAAGCAGCCCAAGTGTCTATCAGTGGATGAGTGAATTAAAAAGCTTTGGTGCAGGACCTGAAGATGGCAGCGGAGTAGGCAGACGCACAGACTCTCAGCTCACACCACCGAACTGGATTTTAAACTAATTTATGAACAATCAGCATGAAAAACAAAATCTGGACTACAAGAACAGCTTTCAAAAATCAAGGAGCAAAGAAGAAGCCACAACAAACCTGGTAGGGAGTGCCTGAATCTCCCCTGCTTACAGGAACGGGGTGAGGGGGTGAAGCTGGGCTCTCAATTCCTAGGAAAAGAGCAATAAATACTGCTCACAGCTACTTACCTGGCGACCAGGGAAAGAGGTGTGTTGAAAGGCCCACTTGTCTTCCAAAAAGAGGAGAAAGAGAGACGGATGGTGAGAGGGAGAGGAATATAGGTGATGACATAAAAAGCTGACTCATTCAGTGCTGGAGGTGGCCATAACTGGAGGAGGGGCTGATTCTTCCACAAAGCAAAATACAAAAGTACTTCCAGGTCACAGAGATACAGACATCTCTCCAGCTCCAATCAGTGCAACAAGACACAGCTGAAAATAAGAAGTGGGGAGGAGGGGCAGTAACTCAGGTCTCCTTGGAGATCTGAGATACACCTCCGCCCTACTGAAGTTGAGAAAGCAACCGGTCCCCAGAGAGATTAAATGTCAGAAGAGGAGTTCAGAGCCTCAGGTCACACCCACCGCATTCCTGGATACAGTTTCAAATAAGCCCCCTGCTGAGATCAGCAAACAAGACAATCACCTGTTAAGAAAACAAACAAATCAAGGCTTCAAAGTGGCCCAAATCCTAAAGTGGATTACAAATAATAGCTGATGCCAACCCAAAAAGACTTAGAAACAACAAAAGTAAAAACTAGAGGCAGACAACACCAAGCCTAGACTCAACCAGCTCTACAAAGAAAACACCCTGGGTAGGCACAATGAGAAGACAAAGAAGTACAATCCAAATGAAACCACAAGAGAGACCTTCAGGAGATGAACTGAGTGATATGGAAATAATCAAACTTCCGGAAGCAGAGTTTAAAATAATGATTGTAAGGATGCTTAGGAATCTTAGAACAACAATGGATGGTCATCACGAACACCTAAATAAAGAAATAGCAAGTATAAAAAAGGATATTGAAATATTAAAAAAGAATCAGTCGGAGATGACAAATATAATATCAGAAATGAAGACCACAATGGAAGGAATTAAAAACAGCATGGATACAGCTGAGGACTGAATCAGCGAGTTGGAGGACAACTGAAATGAAGGCATGAAAGCAGAGAAGAAAAAAGAAAAGAGACTCAAAAAGTCTGAGGAAACTCTTAGAGAGCTCTGTGACAACATAAAGAGAAATAACATCTGCATCATAGGGGTTCCTGAAGAAGAAGAGAAAGTACAAGGGATAGAGGCTTTATTCAATCATATCATAGCTGAAAACTTCCCTAAATTAATGCAGGAGAAACACTCACAAATTCAAGAAGCACAGAGAACTCCACCAAAAAGAAACCCAAAGAAACCTACACCAAGACACATCATAATTAAAATATCAAAGCTAAGTGATAAAGAGAAAATATTAAAAGCTGTGAGAGAAAAAAAAGCTATCACCTATAAGGAGCCCGCATAAGGATAACATCAGACTTCTCAACAGAAACACTTGAAGCCAGAAGGGAATGGCAAGAAATATTCAAAGTAATGCAGAATAAGAACCTACAACCAAGACTACTTTATCCAGCAAGGCTATCATTTAAAATTGAAGGAGAAATAAAAAGCTTTCCAGACCAAAAAAAAAAAAAACTCAAGGAATTCATTACAACCAAACCAATGCTGCAGGAAATGCTAAGGGGCCTGTTGTAAACAGATCAAAGTGGGAAAAGAATATAGCAAAAAAGGAATACAGCTTTAAAAAATAAAATAGCAATAAACAACTACATGTCAATAATAACCCTAAATGTAAATGGATTAAATGATCCAATCAAAAGACATAGGGTAGCTTCATGGATAAGAAAACAGGTCCCGTACATATGCTGTCTACAAGAGACACATCGTAAAACAAAAGATGCACATAGGTTGAAGGTAAAAGGATGGAAAAAAACATTTCATGCAAATGGAAATGAAAAAAAAGCTGGCGTAGCAATACTTATATCAGAGAAAATGGACTTTAAAACAAAGAATATAGTAAGAGATAAAGAAGGCCACTACATAATGATAAAGGGAGCAATCCAACAGGAAGATATAACTATTATAAATATCTCTGCACCTATATAGGAGCACCTAAATATATAAAGCAGACATTGATGGATATAAAGAGTGAGATCAATAGCAACACTATAATAGTAGGGGATTTTAATACCCCTCTAACATCACTAGATAGATCCTCAAGAAAGAAAATTAACAAAGAAATAGCAGACTTAAAGGACACACTAGATCAACTCGATTTAATAGATATCTACAGAATCTTTCACCTTAAAGCAGCAGAATATACATTCTTTTCAAGTGCTCATGGTACATTCTCTAGGATAGACCACATGTTAGGGCACAAAAGTGGTCTCAAAAAATTTAAGAAGATTGAAATTATATCAAACACTTTCTCTGATCAAAATGGTATGAAACTAGAAATCAACCACAACAGAAAAGCTCAAAAAATTCTCAAACACATGGAAACTAAATAGCAGGTTGTTCAATAACGAATGGATTAAGAATGATATAAAAGAAGAAGAAAAAATTCCTAGAAACAAATGATAACGAGCATACAGCAACTCAAAATTTATGGGACACAGTAAAAGCAGTACTGAGAGGGAAGTTCATAGCACTACAGGCACACTTTAAGAAGCTAGAGAAAGCTCAAGTAAACAACTTAACCCTGCATCTAAAAGAACTAGAAAAAGAACAGCAAGTAAAGCCCAGAGGTAGTAGAAGGAAGGAAATAATAAAGATTAGAGCAGAAATAAATGACATAGAGACTGAAGAAAGAATACAGGGGATCTATGAAACTAGGAGCTGGTTTTTTGAAAAGGTAAATAAGATGGATGAACCTTAACTAGACATACCAAGAAAAAGAGAGAGAGGACTCAAATAAATAAAATTAGACATGAGAGGGAAGAAATAACAACTGACACAAAAGAAATACAAAGGATTGTAAGAAAATACTATGAAGAACTGTATGCCAAAAAACTAGACAACCTAGATGAAATGGACAAATTCCTTGAAACATACAATCTTCCAAAAATCAGTCTGGAAGAATAAAAAAACCTAAACAGACTGATTACACCAAACGAGATCAAAACAGTTATCAAAAAACTCCCAACAAAGAAAAGTCCTGGGCCAGATGGCTTCACAACTGAATTCTACCAACTATTCAAAGAAGAAGTAACTCCTATCCTTCTCAAGCTATTTCAAGAAATTCAAGAGGAAGACTTCCAAGCTCCTTTTATGAGGTGAGTATAATTCTGATTCCAAAACCAGGCAAAGACAACACAAAGAAAGAAAATCATAGGCCAACATCCCCGATGAATATAGATGCTAAAATCCTCAACAAAATATTAGCAAACCGGATCCAACAATATATGGAAAAAAATCATACACCACGATCAAGTGGGATTCATTCTGGGGAGGCAAGGCTGGTACAATATTCGCAAATCTATTAATGCTATTCATCACATAAATGAAAGGAAGGAGAAAAACCACATGATAATTTCAATAGATGCAGAAAAAGCATTTGATAAAATCCAGCACCCATTTATGATTAAAACTCTCAGCAAAGTGGAATACAGGGAACATACCTCAACATGATAAAGGCCATCTATGAGAAACCCACAGCCAACATCATACTCAATGGGCAAAAATTAAAAGCAATCCCCTTAAGATCAGGAACAAGGCAGGGGTTCCCCCTTTCACCACTCTTATTCAACATAGTCCTGGAAGTCCTAGCCACAGCAATCAGACAAGAAGAAGAAATAAAAGGCATTCAAGTTGGAAAAGAAGAAGTAAAACTATCATTATTTGCAGATGATATGATATTGTATATAGAAAATCCTAAAGTCTCAGTCAAAAAACTACTGATAAATAAATTCAGCAAGGTGGCAGGATATAAAATTAATACTCAGAAATCAGAGGCATTTTTATATACCAAAAATGAACAATCAGAAAGAGAAATTAAGGAAACAATCCCCTTCACTATTACAACCAAAAAAATAAGGTACCTAGTAGTACATTTAACCAAGAAGACTAAAGACTTGTACTTGGAAAATTGTAAAACATTGATAAAAGAAATCAAGGAAGATACAAACAAGTGGAAGCATATACCATGCTCATGGTTAGGAAGAATAAACATTATTAAAATGTCTATATTACCCAAAGTAATTTATAAATTCAATGCAATACCAATTAAAATACCAGTGACATACTTTAAAGATATAGATTACATATTCCAAAAATTTATATGGAACCAAAAGAGAACAAGAATAGCCTCAGCAATCAGCAATCTTAAAAAAGAAGAATAAAGGGGGAGGTATCACACTTCCTGATATCAAACTATACTACAAGGCCATTGTACTCAAAACAGCCTGGTACTGGCATAAGAACAGGCACATTTTATCAATGGAACAGAACAGAGAACCCAGAAATAAACTCACAGCTCTATGTACAACTGATATTTGACAAAGGAGGTAAGGAAATACAATGGAGTAAAGACAGACTCTTCAACAAATGGTGTTAGGAAAATTGGACAGCAACCTGCAAAAAAATGAAACTAGAACACCAACTTACACCATTCACAGAAATAAACTCAAAATGGATAAAAGACTTAAATGTAAGGCATGAAACCATAAGCATCTTAGAGGAAAACATAGGCAGTAAGCTCTCCGACATCTCTCGCAGCGATATATTTGCTGATTTATCCATGGGCAAGGGAAATAAAAGACAGGATAAACAAATGGGACTATATCAAACTAAAAAGCTTTTGCACGGTCAAAGACAATAAGAACAGAATAAAAAGACAAACTACACAATGGGAGAACATATTTGACAGTATGTCTGATAAGGGGTTAATAACCAAAATTTATAAAGAACTTGTAAATCTCAACACCAGAAAGACAAACAATCCAATCAAAAAATGGGTAAAAGAAATGAATAGACACTTCTCCAAAGAGGGTAAATAGATGGCCAATAGGCATATGAAAAAATGCTCAACATCATTAATCATTAGAGAAATGCAAATTAAAACCACAATGAGATATCACCTCACACCAGTTAGAATGGCGCTCATCAACAAAACAACACAGAATAAGTGCTGGCGAGGATGTGGAGAAAAGGGAACCCTCCTGCACTGTTGGTGGGAATGCAGACTGGTGCAGCCTCTGTGGAAAACAGTATGGAGATTCCTCAAAAAATTGAAAATCGAACTTCCTTTTGACCCAGCCGTCCCACTTTTAGGAATATACCCCAAGGACACCATAGAATGGTTCCAGAAGGAGAAATGCACCCCCATGTTTATAGCAGCGTTGTTCACAATAGCGAAGATCTGGAAACAGCCCAAGTGTCTGTCAGAGGACAAGTGGTAAAAAGCTTTGGTACATATATACTATGGAATACTACTCAGCCATAAGAAATGATGTCATTAGATCATTTACAATAACATGGATGGACCTTGATAAAATTATACAGAGTGAAATAAGTAAATCAGAGAAAAACTAAGAACTTATGAACCAATGCATAGATGGGATATAAAAATGAGACTCAGAGACATGGACAAGAATGTGATGGTAGCAGGGTGTGGGGTGGAGGGGTGGGGAAGGGGCGAGGAAGGAGAGGGAGGTGTGGGGGAGGGTAAGGGCACAAAGAAAATAAGATAGAAGGTGACAGAGGACGATTTGACTTTGAGTGAGGGGTAAGCAGCATAATCAAAGGTCAAAATAATCTGGAGATGTTTTCTCAGAACATATGTACCCTGATTTATCAATGTTCACTGCATTAAAATTAATAAAAATAAGATAAAAAAAGAAATTTATAACACTGCAATATATAAAATCAATATAAAAAAAAAGCTTTGGTACATATATACTATGGAATACTACTCAGCCATAAGAAATCATGACATTGAATCATTTACAACAACACGGATGGACCTTGATAACATTATAATGAGTGAAAGAAGTAAATCAGAAATAACTAAGAGCTATATGATTCCATACATAGATGAGACATAAAAACTAGACTCAGAGACGCAGACAAGAATGTGATGGTTCCGGGGAGGTGGGGAGGAAGGAGAGGGAGGGGGTTGGGGAGGGGAGAGGCACAAAGAAAACCAGATAAAAGGTGACAGAAGACAATTTGACTTTGGATGAGGGGTATGCAACATAATCAAATGTCAAAATAATCTGGAGATGTTTTCTCTGAACATATGTACCCTGATATATCAATGTAACCGCATTAAAACGAATAAAAAATATAATAAAAGAAAAAAACGAAAGAGGTACACAAAACTAGATTATAAGAAACAGTTTGAAAATCTTAGTGAAAAAATATTGACTAATACCTGACGAAAAACAATAAAATTGTTATTTAAAATTAAAAAAAGAAATGTCCAAGATTTTACTGCCTATGTTTTCTTCTAGGGTTTTTATAGTCCATGTCTAATATTTAAGTTTTTAATCCACTTTGGGCTTATTTCTGTGTATGGTCTAAAACAGTGGTTCTCAACCTTTCTAATGCTGTGACCCCGCAATAAAAGTTTCTCATGTTGCGGTGACCCCAAACCAAAAAATAATTTTGGTGGCTACTTTATAACTGTAATTTTGCTACAGTTATAATTCGGAATGTAAATACCTGATATGCATTATGTATTCTCATTGCTACAAATCAAACATAATTTAAACATAGTGATTAATCACAAAACAATATTTAATTATATATTGAGAAATATTTATTACTAATGGACCTCCTTACCTAGTGTATTGGGGCTACCATTCCATAAATAGCTGCTTAACTAATGGATCTGTTTTTTCCAGATTAGTGGCAAGTTTTCTATATAGAACAGTGTGAACTACGTCATAGGATACACTGCAGTTTCTGCACAGCATGGTATCTTTCAGGGCTCTTTCACACTATAAAGCAGTGGTTTCTGCAGTGGAATCCACATCTCATTTACTTCAATGGGAGACCCGTGGATTCCGCAGAAGAGGGATCCCCTGTATGGCAGAAATGCAGTTCTGACACATTTCTTCCTCTCCTATTCAAGTCAATGGGAGGCCGCAGCAGATTCCGCTCAAATATAGAGCATGTTGCTTAATTTTTTCCAAGCTAGAACTTTTCGTAGAGCAGAAAAGTTCCAAAGGTGGAAATCGCCACCCCCAATAGACTGAAAGGGGCCTCACACTGCTGTGCAGATTCTGCAGTGTAAAAGATCTGCCTCCTATAGAAGTCTATTGGGGGTGGCGGATTCCACCTTTGGAATTTTTCTGCTCTAGGAAAAGTTCTAGCGTGGAAAAAATTAAGCAACATGCTCTATATTTGAGCGGAATCTGCTGCAGCCTCCCATTGACTTGAATAGGAGAGGAAGAAATGTGTCGGAAACTGTCATTTCTCCGCCTCTTATTGAAATCAAAAGGAGGCTGCGGCAGATTGTGTGGTAACCCGAGATTCTCGGGAGCTCTCTTCCACAAAATCCACCGCACTCCCAATGACATCAATAGGAGGCGGATTCAATGCCGGAAACCGCTGATTTCAGCAGTTTCCTCATTCAGAATATGGAAAAATAGTGGGAGATATGGGAGATAATTATACATTGGGGAACAGTGTGAACTACATCTTATAGTGGTCTCTTATAGTATAAGACCAATGTAGTTCACACTATGTAAATGTATGGTACTTTGTGTAAGTGTAAGCTGCTTTGTATACTGTGTAATGATTACACACAAAACACCTTACACTTACACAGTATTGTGTGTATGGTGTGTGTACTGTTTTTACATTATTAACCTTTTTTACACCAGCAGACTGTCTCGCAGCCTCTCTTGGCTCTCCGCCTCTTGCCTCTCCGCCTCCTAGGCTTCTGTCCTCTGGTGCTTGCTGCACCCGCCCACTGATGATGTCAGCAAGCACCGGACACACGTAATGTGCTGCTATGGACAAGCAGTCGTGCTGCTATGGACTGTGGAGTGTTCCTCCCGCTCCCCCCCCCCCTTAGGCCCTGGATGGATGATGCAATCACGTCTGCTCATGACCGCAGGCATTCAGTTTGGAATGCACGTCCATAACGGTGTGCATTCAAGCCGAATAGCACTGCTGCAGACGGTAGTGTGGCTTCTCAGTGGCTAAAGCCATCGGAAATATGTATTTTCCGATGGCTTTAGGAGTCCCCTGTGTTTTGGTCGTTTGACCCCTGCTGGGGTCACAACCCACAGGTTGAAAACCACTGGTCTAAAAAGATGGTCTAGTTTTATTTTTTTTTGCACATATCTGTCCTGTTTTCCAACACCATTTATTGAATAGACTGTCTTTACCTTACTGTATATTCTTGCTTCCTTTGTCAAATATTAATTGACCATATAAGTGTGAGTTGATTTCTGGGCTCTTTATTCTGTTCCTTGATTGATTTGTCTGATTTTATGCCAGTACCATGCTGTTTTGGTTATTATAGCCTTGCAGTATAGTTTGATATCAGGTACATGATTCCTCCAAATTTGTTCTTCTTTCTCAAGATTGCTGTAGCTATTTGGAATCTTTTGTGGTTAAATATAAACTTCTGGATTATTCTTGTTCTGTGAAATACAGCATTGGTATCTTGATTGGAATTGCATTGAATCTATAGATTGCTTTGGGTAATATGAACATTTTAATGATGTTAATTCTGCCTATCCATGAACATGGTATATGTTTCTACTTGGTTTTATCATCTTCAATTTCTTTCTTCAGTGGCTTACAATTTTCTGAGTACAGGACAGGGGTCCTTGGATTATGAAAATCTCAACATACGACATTTTGTGTTTATGATGCTCACTCCCATGAAAACTTAGAAAAAATTGGGACATGAGTGCTTTGGATTATCCTGTTTGTGTCATACATATGAACTACATGGGTAAATTAGTTTGGTTGTGCACATTGGAAGAATACACAATAATGTGGCATATGAGTGAGATAGTTGGCATCCTCCAATATATTTACCAACACCATTTTGGACTGTTAAAAGTGCAAGTATTCCATTTGTTTTAAGCTAGGATGTATTTCAACTTATACCAAAATTTGGATTATGTCACTGTTATAGGAATAGAACTGTATCATAATTCAAGAACCCCCTGTACAAGTATTTTACATCCTTGATTAAATTTATTCCTTGGTATTTCATTCTGAAGCAATTATGAATGCTATTCTTTTCTTGGTTTCCATTTCTGATAGTTTATTATTGATATATAAAAATGCAACTGATTTCTGGATATTTTATTTTGTAGTCTGCTACTTTACTGAATTCATTTATCAGTTCTAGTAGTTTTTTGGTAGACATCTCTTCTTAATTATTATATTCTCTACAGCATGTTTTCTAATTCATTTTTTTATTTCTCTATATAGTTGTAGTCATGAAGAAACTATTTGATGTGTTTAAGAGGGATAGCATAAGGTTCATAAAACTTGCAGTACTTTTCAAATTTCTTTTAAAAAATTTTAATTGTAATATTTTAGCCAAAATGAAGATGTGCTTCCCAAAAAGTGACTGTCAATTGAGAATAGAAGTGTAGGTCCTGGAGTGTTCTATAAGCATACAAATAGAGACTGAAAATAAGAACAACAAAAAAGCCCAATGCTTACCTCTTATGTAATGATTTTTATTATAAGAAGCAATATCAGTAAAGATAGAATTTAGGCCTAGCTCAGTGGTAGAGCATTGGTCCAGCATGTGAATGTTTCAGGTTCGATTCCCAGTCAGGGTACACAGAGAAGCGACCAGCTGCTTCTCCACCCCTCCTAGGTCCCTTCTCTTTCTCTCTCTCTCTCTCTCTTCCCCTTCTGCAGCCATGGCTCAATTGATTTGAGTGCATTGGTCCTGGGCACTGAAGATGGCTCCATGGAGCCTCCACATAAGGTGCTAAAAATAGCTCGGTTGTGAGCATGGCCTCAGATGGGCAAAGCATCGGCTCCAGACAGAGGTTGCCAGATGGATCCCAGTCAGGGCACATACAGGAGTCTGTCTCTCTATCTCCACTCCTCTCACTTGGAAAAGAAGAAAGAAAGAAAAGAAAGAAAGAAAGAAAGAAAGAAAGAAAGAAAGAAAGAAAGAAAGAAAGAGAGGAAGGAAGGAAGGAAGGAAGGAAGGAAGGAAGGAAGGAAGGAAGGAAGGAAGGAAGGAAGGGAGAAAGGGATGTAGGAAGGGGGAGGAAGGGAGGGAGGGAAGGAGGGAGGGAGAGAGAGAGAGAGAGAGAAAGAAAGAAAGAAAGAAAGAAAGAAAGAAAGAAAGAAAGAAAGAAAGAAAGAGTTACAATTTATAATTGAACAGGAGCTTAAATACATTATTGACTAATGCTTTTTCTATTTGTAGTGGTTAAGGAGTATATATTTCTAAAATGCTCAGTTTATCAAGGCTGTTGCATAATTATCAAAGTCTGAGTACAGGTGGAGGCTCATTTATGTTTCTGAGATACACATAGGCACATACATGTTGGAGCAGGAAAAATGAAAAGTGTCTCTGATCTAGTCTGACCCTTTACTTTCTAGGTGTGGAAATCGAGGTCTAAAAAGTGTGGAGTTGAAAGCTTGTCAGCAAGAAGGGGCTGAATGCAGGTCTCACAATTCTTCATTCATTAGTACTCTTTGAACTATCCGATGTTTCTTAAGCTAGTGAAACACTGCCCATCTAATACCGCCACGCACAAACAGCCACACAGCTTCACAACATCTCCCTTGAAATGCTGAGGTGCACTTATTGACCCAAACTTAAAACTGCCTCCTCACCTCCTCATCATACTCTACTGATAATTCTGTGATACAGAATAATATAAGGTTTTAGTGTCACTTGATGTTGCTCTATTATCTCATATTTGTTTCTAGTTATACTATTTTAAAAACTATCTCAAATGAGAAAAAAAATTCTGGCGGCATTGCCCCTCTGTATACATATTAAGTAGCTATGCATCTGGCTGGAGACAATCCCAATTATCTGTTATTTCCCAAATAATACATCACTTATTCTCTGCCTAGAACCCTGGCAGCACTATTCTGGGTGGGTGCGCTCTGGGAAGTGTTAACAGGCAAAATAACAGTCCTCACTTCTTGTGCTCTCAGGCCCATCCTCACACTGCTTCCCCAGGCCTCCTGTTCCTTTGTCTTTCAATATTATTTCTTCCAGACCTCCAAACAACCAGTGAAATCATTCACTGCTGTCCCAGCATCCATGTCTACTTTTCCCTCAACTATTTCTCTTTACACACAAAGTGGATGTCCAGATGCATTTTCTCAAAACTCTGCCTATTGGTGGGATTAGTCCTGAGTGCCCTTCCTCTGGGCTTTCCTGGAGTAAGACTGCAGTACAGTAGCAGTCCCCTTTTGAGCTTGTACCCACCCTGGACCTTGGACCTAACTCATCTATGAATAACCTCAGTGTTTTAGTTTCTCCTTCAGCTGATCTGAAGGACTCTCATGCAGTCACAGGCATCACCTGAGGGAAAGAAGCCAGTGAAAAAGTGGTTGACAATGACATGGTAGTCTTGGCCTCTTGACAGTGCAGCTTACTTACATCTCTGGCCTTGGTCCTTTTTTATTCTGGCTGTACCATTTCCATCTTATGATGGGTTGGCTATTGGGGCTGCATGACCTTTGGCCTGGTAGACAGAACCCAGTCTTAATGGACAGCTGTGGCTTCATAGTCACTTCATGGCCCATGTCAGAAGCTCAATCTCTGCCAGGGCTCAGCAGCAAAGCAGGAGCTACATTTTCAATGCTGTATATGATTCAGATGGTCTGGCTTGCTCCAGAACTGTAGCAGCCTATGTTGTGATCTCTCTGTAGGGCTAGCTGTATTCTCCACAGAATATCTCTTTTTGCTACAGGTGCCTTTAGTGCCCTAGCATTGGCTGGATTTATGGCCCAAGGTACAGGGCTGATTCTACTGTGGCCTGCATTAGCTACACTGAGTTCCATGCAGAGTTCTCAACCTCCATGTAACTTAGCAAATGGATCAGAGCAGTATTCCCAAGTGTCAAGTATACTGGCTCTAGAACCCATGCTTGCTTCCTTCCTAGTGGCACGAGGGACAAGATGCAATAATCTGTCCTTTATTTTAAAGGAATGCCTAAGCATGCCCTAGGCCCCTGGATTCTTAAAAGCTTCACCAATGTAGAAGAAACTCAAATCTTTATAGAGTATCTCCCACCCTCAGGAGCAAAAGTGTTTTTACAGTGCCCTTCCAGTCCAATTAAAATGCATGAATACAGTGGCCCACTGTGATACTCTGGAATGTCCAGATGGTTTCGGTCTCTTTACAACACATGATGACACAGGTTTAGAGTATTGACAGAGCCCAGAGGCAAGGTCTTAAATATTATTTTTCCTGTGTGAATAGCAATTGCTTCTGCTCATCCTCCTTGATAGGGATGGAAAAGAAGACATTGCCAGATTATGTTCCTGAGGCCGTGTCCACCTGCTTGAGAACATCTGGTACAGCATCTGCAGTTGAGGCTAGTGCTTGGTTGAGTTGGTGGCAGTCCACTCACATATATCAGAATCCATGTAATTTTTGTAGAAGCGGAATTGATGGATTAAATGGTTATAATAAGGATATTGCCACCCTTAAGGAAACACTAACCCCTGACTTGCCATTCAGGATGTAAATGTCTTTTTGGTCGACTCTCCTGGACAGAGGAAGAGGCAGTTTCATAAACTTCTGCTTTGCCTTGCCCTCTCTAATAGCTGTTTTATCAAGGAACCATTTTAGGGTTTCTTCCAACTCCTAAGCATGACCTTTCAAAATGTACATTTGATGAATGGGGAAATGACCACCCACAGGACCCTCTGTGAGCCAGACATGGGACATGACTTCATGTACCACCTGGCATTCAGATATCACCATTCTAACAAGGACAATAATTGTGTTTAAAGTCCTTGGCTATCAATGCTAACATAAAACCTTTGCCAAAAATTCTCAAAATGTTCGATTATTGCCCTCATATAAAGTTGTCTAGGGAAGTTCCATGCTGATTGGGAAACTCATTCTTGTACAGTCTTGCTGTGCTGCTGCAGGGTTCTTTCTGAACAGGACATGGCCTTTCTGTCAGTGAGTTCAGATCTGAGGCATATCTCATGTTTAGAAATTGATCTTTGTGAATCAGACAAAGACAGAGAACCTGACATTTAATGGAGCAAGAGAATATCCTGCTTGTGCAATATAAGCAAAATTCTTGTTCCAAGAGAGATCGTATTTCTTCTAGTTTATCTAAGAACTAGCCCAGACGTTTGAAGAGGGAAGTATGTTTTTGAAATATGAACTATGTTCAGGCTGGGAGGATACATGCTGCTGGAGAGGGCACTTGGTGTCTGAGGAAATGTCAACTCATTGTTCTCCGGCCAAAGCTCCAGCCGTGTTTGTCAAAGATAGCATGGAGTTTCACATCTTTTTTCCCCCTTCATCTCTGCTTTCCCCTAATTCTCCCTCGTCCATAAGCATTTATCTCCATGTGAGTCTATGAAACTGTTCAGGGTCCCTAACACATTATAATCCACTAGGGCTTGGGGCTAGTCCATAGAGACCATAATTTCTTTTTTTCTAGAGTTGACACAGAAAAAATTAAGAGCATATTAAGAAACTCTAAGAAAATAGATGAGCCACAACATAAAGAATTTAGATTCTAATAACGTTTTAACACTACAAGAGTCAGGGCAATGTGATATGCCAAGCACAGGGAGCAAGTCCTATCAAGTACTCAGGAATAAACCTGTGGTTCTGTCAACAATAATGGTAGTGGGATGCTCCTTTTGCCAAGGTCTTCAAGAGCTAAGGGGAAAATCTGAGTTACATAATCTTCATCACTTTAACTACTATGGGGGAAAGCCTGTGAGACATTAATGAATGTAGGAACAAAGTCCTACAGATACGTACACATTACACTGATAAGAAAATGCCTAGATATAGAACTGAGAAGCCTCATTTATTTTATATATATACACGCACACACACACACAAATTCTCTAGAAGCAATTAAAAAAATTGGCAGATCACCAATAACATGCTAAGAACTTTAAAATATATTTGAAATCGTAAAATAAAAATAATTACTATTCTTAGCATAATGAAATGTAGTCAGCCTCTGACAGTGCAAATCTTAAAGTCAAAGACCTTGGCCCTTATTATGTCAAGTCAGAGGTGGATTTAATGACCGGTGCACCTGGCATGCACCCTGGGCCTCAACTTTTGAAGGACCCGCAAAACCCCAACTTCATACTTTTTTCTAATGACACCAAGTTTGGTTTCATATGTGCAATTTTAACATTAACAGTACATAATATTTTTTGTTTATTTAAAAATATGGTTAACATGTATATTTATTTTCCCTGTCTCTCACTTTTTTTTTTATTTTACAGAGACAGAGAGAAAGTCAGAGAGAGGGATAGGGACAGACAGACAGGAATGGAGAGAGATGAGAAGCATCAATTATCAGTTTTTTGTTGCGACACCTTAGTTGTTCATTGATTGCTTTCTCATATGTGCCTTGACCGTGGGCCTTCAGCAGACCGAGTAACCCCTTGCTCAAGCCAGCGACCTTGGGACCAAGCTGGTGAGCTTTGCTCAAACCAGATGAGCCCGCGCTCAAGCTGGCAATCTCGGGGTCTCAAACCTGGGTCCTCCGCATCCCAGTCCGATGCTCTAATCACTGCACCACCACCTGGTCAAGCTGTCTCTCTCTTTTTTTAAGGGGCCCAATATTTTCTTCTGTGCCTGGGGCTTCAACCAACCTTAATCTGCCTCTGTGTAAAGAATACGCACAGAAACACAAACCCTAAGACAGTAATCAAGGGTCTTCATTGCAGCACCTTAGTTGTTCATTGATTGCTTTCTCATATGTGCCTTGAGTGGGGCCTACAGCAGAGCGAGTGACCCCTTGCTTAAGCCAGCGATCTTGGGGTCATGTCTGATCCCATACTCAAGCCAGCAGCCCTGCACTCAAGCTGGATGAGCCTGTGCTCAAGGCAATGACCTCAGGGTTTCGAACCTGGGTCCTCTGCGTCCCAGTCTGATGCTTTATCTGTGGTGCTACCGCCTATTTTATTTTATCCATAGACTGAAAAATCAGAGAAACACTAGCAGCACTGGGCCTGCCTGTGTGGAGCATGGACTCACTATTTCTGTTGGCCCTCTTCTAGAAGCCATTCCATTACATTTAGGGATTTTATTTGCAACCCTAGGAAAAAACATCAAAATGGCTAACAAGGCAGTTAGTAAATGAAAGTTACAAGTGGTTAAGGATAAACTACGTTGTTGCTCACCTAAGAATGTGACCAAAAAATAGAAATTAGATAAATATGTTAATATAAATCAGATAAGGCCTCTTATGTAAAGCAATTAACTTGACCAGTCACCACCACTTGTGGTTAATAAATTAAATATATCAGCTAAAGAAAGACAACGCCCTCCAGATATCCATGTCGTAGAAGCGGCCACTTAATGACAAATAAGCTATAAAGCCAAAAAATAATAATAATTAGAATTTCGTTCCAAGTAAAGACAATAAGAAATACAAAACACTGATAAACAATTATAGGTCCTTGTCAAGAGGCTGAGTAGAAGAAGCATCATCCTGGTGCGCTGAAGTTACGGGTTTAATCCGCAGTCAGGGCACACATGAGAAGCAGTCAATGAGTGCACAACTAAAGCAAACAACCTAGTGGAATGTTGAGTTGAAGCTCTCTCCCTTCCTTTTACTTTCCTTTTCCCTTTCTCTCTCTCTCTCCCCTTTCACTCTCTCAAATCAATGGGGAAAAAAATTAAATCTCCTTCAAGTTGTAAGATGACTAGCGGGGGCCTATTAACCACAAAGGAACTAAGGGAACAGTCACTTCATAGTTGTATTAAAGGAAGAGTTACTTGGTAATTGTACTAGGAACACTTTTATTAACTTAGAACCAATTCCTAGAACTAGTAGTAAGAACAAGCCAATGAACATAAAACTAGAGAGCAGTACTTAGGAGGATGAACTTGGTAAACCCAAGCTCTGTTGGATTGTGGAAATTTCAGAGAATTCATGGTGTCAGAACATTCCAAGTAGTTGCTTTTGAAGGCCTGAGTGCAGCTAAGCCGCGGTGCTGTAGGCTGCAGACCGAGCATCAGGTTCCTAGCAAGCTGGATTGGAAAGAAGGAAGGGATCACCTTATGACATTAGTCACACCATATGGCAGGTGGAGATTTCTCAGGATGTCATCCAACTTCTCCTCAGCACAGGAACTCTTCTGGTGAGATTCACTTGATACATGAAGCTTGTGAAGGAGTTCAAATTCTTTCAGATTATATATATTATCCAGAGGAAAAAAAC
Organism: Saccopteryx bilineata; assembly: GCF_036850765.1. NCBI lineage: Eukaryota > Metazoa > Chordata > Mammalia > Chiroptera > Emballonuridae > Saccopteryx > Saccopteryx bilineata. The sequence goes on along the minus strand of NC_089490.1, from coordinate 261,766,554 downwards.
AACAACCTGAACACTTTGCAAGAGCTAAGCCAAGAAAATAATGTTCTTTCTCTACAGTGAGAATAAACTAGAAATTTGAGGCCCAACAAGAACCATAGAAACAATCATCAATGTATCCATAGTTACTGAGCTCAAACTGAAATGGCTAAGAATGTAGGACCCAGATTAGAATGGTGTTTAATATTAATTACTTCTGTAGTGTCATTTTCATCATAATAAGAACAATTATTATTTCTGATGTGTTTATACGCCAGATACTGTGCTTCCTGCTTTTCCTGCTTTAGGATGTTTAATGAACATTTGCTGGATGAATGGATGAGTGATTCTCCCAGCCACCCTGCAAGGATTATAGATGAGGAATTAAGCATCTTGCTCAAGGTGCCATTACAAAGAGGCAAAAGAGCTAAGAATCAAATCCAAGACTGCTTTGTTCAAATACAATGAATTTTACACTCCGAAAGTTTGCATATGAAGCTGAAGAGTTAAGTTACAAATCATCAGAGGCCACTCAAAGAATAGCAATGAAGAGAGAGTAGCTGAGACGGGCTCACCAAGGAGAGCTTGAACAGTGGCTAGAGACATGGAAGTGACAGCAGGGGGCATGCAGACAGATGCAAGCTCAGTAAGAAGCACATGCTGAACTTGACTTAGGTGGTCATTCTCTGACCTCGGACATTACGAATCTGCCTGTCATGAGGTATGCATGCTCCCCCCAGTATGGTGGCTTGATATCTCTGGCGGCTGCTCTCCATAGGATATTCTACTTCTAGGATTGCAAAGGTCAGGGAATGAATGAGAGGCTTGTGCAGTGTGGCTGTGGTTCTGGATGCAGGTCTCCCTTGACTCTGAGGGCCTTGTGTGGTGTGGCTCCCAAAGTCTGGGGTTTGTATAAGATTTTCTCTCATTTTACGCACAGAAAGAAGTGGTCTAAGCAGCCAGCACATTTTATCTCCGTGGACCTTCAGCTGTAGCCAACTGTGGGAATTATGAGCTGGGGAAGTGAAGATCCATTTGGCATTATGCCTACAACACACCACCCCCGACCCCTTTGCTTCAAGAATTTTCAAACAGCTCTTCCAGCAGTAATCCAGCAAATATGTTTATTGTCCAGGAGTGGGGGCTCTTTTTGTCCCAGCCAGAAAGCATCTTGCCTCACTCCATGCCGTAGACATCCCTGTAGAGCACATAAGTTATTATATCAAGCAGCTATGCCATTAAGCTATTAAGGTACAAGAATTGATTTGCTACCATTGCCATCTTCCTAATGTCATCCAGTGTAGCTCACATGCAAGAAGATTTTGAAGCTAAGTCAATGGACTTTGTTTTACAAATCCATCTGGTTCTCAATTATCCTAACGAGGCACAGAAACTGCCTGAGAACAATGATAGGTAAGTCTCAACCTATATTCAGTAAAGAATATCACCATATGAGGGTTATAACAACGGCATGTATTTCTGGATATAAGTAGATACCTACACTGAATCTTGAACTTACATTACCAAATCATACTAATTTAAACACATTGTAGCAAAAGCAGATGGACTTAACTCCAGAAACCCAAGTAAGGCTGCCAGAGAGCCCAACCTAACAGATTGCTATAGCCATATAAATAGGTCAAGTAGAACCTCATGCATGCTTCAGGGAAAGCTCTGAGGTTTTATAATATAGTCTCAACAATCCTGAATTCCATACAAGTGTTGCTGGGGAACTACAGAAACACCATGTTTTGACTCTAGAACATTAGCAAAGGAAAAGGCAACATGTTAAAACAATTCTGGGTAAAATTCCCAGCATGAAAGCATTTCACCTACTTCATCATGGAAATCATGTTGCAATTATCACCAACAAAATCAAGTGTCTTCTATTAGTTAAGTCGGTTCCAGAGAAATGTACATTGTTTCCAAATTACCATGGCTTCTTCCACTCTTGTAACCTACTATAATTTTTTCCACAAGGGCTATTAAGTAATTTTGTTTGTCCAAAGCTGCCCAGAAAGTGTCCCTTCCAAATATTATTCTTTTAAAGTTGTATTCAGAGTAGTGTGTTGAATGATGCCTTATTGTTAGGCCAGCTTTCTTAATAGCATTAAATAAGGCAATAATAGGGGGTGGTTGGGGCAGGGGTGAGGAGGGGGTGGCCAGACCTATGAAAACTATTTCCAGATATTTGTAGTGGAAGTAGATAGTTATGGCCTCTCCTAGACAGGTAGGACCTCATGCTGATTTTTGTCTTGGCATTGTCCGGCGTGACCCCTGATGGGCATCTGTGGTGTTTCACAAAGTCTGTGTCTCTAGACTTTAGGCTCACCTCACTCGTGTCACAATCTATACCTTTGTGTCTACTCCAGCTCCTAGGGAAGCTCGGGGTGGTCCAAGCCCCATTTTAGATCCTTAATACTTCACTTCTTAGATGCCATAGAACAAATTTCTTCACTGAGGAAGACCTGCTGGCCCAAAGCAGGTCTCTCGTTCTATGATTCCTACCCTCCTCCTAGGTCTTTTATTTCTCTCATTTTATTCTTTTAAACTTAGACTTGCAACAGAAACGTGAGAGTGCTGGAAATCCAACCAGAAGAGTCTTCTAAAATGTTATGTGCAGTTGAGCAGGATAACCTGTCTAGTTGTTGCTAATCATTTCCTACGCTCTGGCTTTCAAGACGTCAAAGTGATCAAGCACATGAGGAGTCAGCTATTAGGATAAGAATTATATTAGGTTTGACCTAAGTGTTTGGGAGTTGGGGTGAAAGAAAAATGTCTCTTTGTTCTTAATGATGAGTGAGTATTATTTAGTGCATATAAAAAACTGACCTAGTTTAACCTTTTTCTGCATTCCCAATCTATAAGTATTTTTCTTAAACTTTAGTTTACAGATCATTATTGTCTCATGAAATAAAATAAACTTATTGGACCATGACTCGAGTTTATAAATAGTTAAATAGAATAGATCAATAGTAAGGGTTGTTCTTTCATATACATGTATAGGAAATGAGTTTGTACTGGATGCCTGACCAAATGGTGGCATGGTGGATAGAACGATAGACTGGGATGTGGAAGACCCAGGTTTGAAACCCTGAGAGGACTGGATTAAGCATAGGCTCATTCAGCTTGAGTGCAGGCTCATTGAGATTGAGCGCAAGTTCATCCTGCTTGAGCACAGGATCGCTGGCTTGAGTGTAGGATCATAGACATGATGACCCCATGGTCACTGCCTTGAGCCCAAAGGTTACTGACTTTAGCCCAAAGTTATTGGCTTGAGCAAGGGGTCACTCACTCTGCTGTAGCCCCTGGTCAAGGCACATATGAGAAAGCAATCAATGAACAACTAAGGAGTCTAAGTAGCCACAACAAAGAATTGATGCTTCTTATCTTTCTCCCAATCTGTCTGTCTGTCCCTATTTGTCCCTCTCTCTGTCTCTCTGTCTCTGTCTCTGTCACACACACACAAAATCCCTCATCAGGGCACATACAGGAGTCAATTGATGAATGCATAAATAAGTGGAACAATAAATTTATGTTTCTTTCTCTCTCTCTCTCTCTCTCTCTCTCTCTCTCTCTCTCTTCCTTCCTCTATCCTTAAAATAATAAGTTAAAAAAATTAAGACACTATAAAAAGAAGAGCAAACTAAACATAAAACAAGTAGAAGAAGACCCTAGCTGGTTGGCTCAGCAGTAGAGCATCGGCCTGGCGTGTGGATCCTAGGTTCAACTCCCAGCCAGGGCACATAAGAGAAGCACCCATCTGCTTCTCCACTCTTCCCCCTCTCCTTTCTCTCTCTTCCCTTCCCTCAGCCAAGGCTCCTTTGGAGCAAAGTTGGCCCGGGCACTGAAGATGGCTCCATGGCCTCCACCTCAGGCACTGGAATGGCTCTGGTTGCAACAGAGAAATGCCCTAGATTGCCAGAGCATCGTCCCCCTAGTGGGCATGCTGGGTGGATCCTGGTGGGATGCATGCAGGAGTCTATCTCTCTGCCTCCCCGCTTCTCACTGTAGAAAAATACCAAAAAAATAAAAATAAAAATAAAAAAGAACAAATAAAAAGAAAAAATTTCTAAGGAATAGAGTGGAAATTAATGAAATAAAGAATATATGAAAAATAGAGAAAATCAACAATGTTCTAAAATCTATTTTGGTAATGACTACAGAGCTCGGAATATACAAAAACTATTTAACTGTATACTTAAAAAAGGTAAATTTAATCTCAAAGAAGTTTTTACCAACAAATTTTTTTAAAACATGCATTTATCTTTCCCCAAATCTGGACATCTGTCCTACAGAAACACAGATGTCCATCACTGAGTTGAAGAAAAAGATATTCATTTTAAAAAATGTTTCTTAGATTTCACCAATGGGAAGGGTAAATAATTTATGGGAAAGCCATACCATGAAATACCGTCATTGAAGAATGAGATAGAAATTTCTGTATTAATCCAGGTACATGTTCTACATTATTAAGTGAAAAAAAAAAGTTGTCAAAAAATATGTAAAATATGATCCGATTCATGAACTAAACTTTTCATGTACACATATATGTATGCAAACACACAGAGCAAGGACTGAAACATGTATGTCAACTATAAACAATAATTTTTTTCTAAGGTGAGGTAGTCAGTAGGTAAATGGGAAATAGAACAGGGAAGTTGGATGCAAAGGTATACTGGCCACCACAATGAGAAGGTATCTTCAGTTGAAAGACAAAGAAGGCAACTTTATAGACTATAATAGAATTTATTGCCAAGTAATTTAATTATGGGAAGATTGGGTCATAGCAGAACAGAAGACCCAGCAATTCTGCGCAGTTGATTCTCTGCTAATAGACCCCTGTTACAGTCCTTTATTTAGAGTGTAACTCAGGTAACAATGACAAGACAAAGGGACAAAGAATGCATTGGCACCAGGGGCTTTCCTCCTAGTGCTCTTGTGATAGATGATTGCATAAAATCAATACTGTTACCAGTTTGATATTTGTCTCAGTTGTTGTGCCATTCAGGATATTACTAACAAAAATATTTGTGGTGACATTTTAAGGGACATAGATAATCATCAACTAGAAGGCTTAGTTTGATATGCTTGCTTAGGACACTGGGGTTGGTCAAGGATCACAGCATGAGACTTAAAAATGAAATGAAATCTGGGGCTCAGAGATGGAGCTCGTTATGTTACATAGCATGTACTCAATAAATGTTTGTAGAACTAATGGAAGAATGATTCACTAATGGATTTGAATCAACATGCTGGCATAGCTGGGACTGAAAAGGGTTGTTTTTGTTTCTCTGAACTCTCATTATCAAATCTTAACTATGGAGTAAAAGAATTTCATAACTAGACATACGTGGCACCGAGAAGGCTTCCAAGTTTTCTTTACTCAGCCCAAACCATTTACCCCCATCCACCCACTGTTCATCACAGAGACTCACAAAGAGGACAAACAGGAGAGCAGAAATGCCATTTCCTTTTCTCCCTGCTGCTAGTCAAGCCAAACCAATCATGGAACCACAAGGAAAGTACAGTTTCACTGGGAACTTGAGTGTTCAGGAATGTCAAAGCTTAACTTCCAGCTCATTAGAACGCTGTAATGCCCATCTGAATTTGACTTGAGATTAACATGGCTTTATGTCTATATTGTACTAGGCTGGTTTTACCAAGGAACCATTAGTGTTTTCTTCTTAGTAAGCCCTTATTTGAATTCACATTTCTTTTTCCATCACCATTCCCAGGAATATTTGACCATGAAAGTGCTTTCTTCAATTTTTAAGTCCAGCAAACCAAGATAAAGTATAGCAATGGGATGAGTTTTCAAATATTTCTTTTTTTTTTCTTTTTATTTCTTGGTGTGTGTGTGTGTGTGTGTGTGTGTGTGTGTGTGTGTGTGTGTGACAGAGACAGAGAGAGGGACAGATAGGGACAGACAGATAGGAAGGGAGAGAGATGAGAAGCTTCAATTCTTCGTTGCGACACCTTAGTTGTTCATTGACTGCTTTCTCATATGTGCCTTGACCAGGGGGTTGCAGCAGAGCGAGTGACCCCTTGCTCAAGCCAGAGACCTTGGGGTCATGTCTATGATCCCACGCTCAAGCCAGTGACTCTGTGCTCAAGCTTGTGAGCCCGCTCTGAAGCCTGCAACCTCGGGGTTTTGAACCTAGGTTCTCTGCATCCCAGTCCGATGCTCTATCCACTGTGCCACCACCAGGTTAGGCTCAGATCTTTCTTTATATGTGAGCCTACTAAGCTTGCAGGCAGAAAGTGCTAGGCTGTTACTAAAAGCACATTGTAATTTTTTATTTTAATTCTTTGTCCATGAAAGGACTATCTGAATGAATGTATAGAGCCAGTTTTGGAAGACCAGAGAAGAAAGATGATCTTAAAGAGGATTAGCAGCAAGAAAATATCTAAAGGAAGAGCACTTTAGGTAGAATGTGAGGTGTTCATTGATTAAAAATTGGAAAAACAAATTCCTTCATAAATTCATAAGGATTTCATAACAACAGAAAAAAACAGTCTCCTAGTCCTAAAATCATGAGATACCATTTAGTCTTAGCACTTTTATATCTTCCAAGGTGCTATTTTTCAGTACTATAAAATGAGTGAGAGATAAATCTATCTTGTCTTTGTTTAAAACTCCCCACTGGAGACTCTAAATTCTGAAAGACAAAGCGTTCTTATTATTTCAGAGTCTACGCTCCTCTAATCTCATCTACCTCTTTCTTCTTTCTATTTACATCTAATGCCTCTTTTATAGTGCTTGGAATAGAGAGAGAGGCTGCTCCTTGGGAAAACTGAGGGTTCTCACTGGCCCCAGCTCTGCACTGGGTCGTGGCGTGGCTTCACACAGCGAGCTTTACGATGACTTAGGTGCAAAACACAGCGTTCTGTAAACATTTCTAAGAACTAAGGCTGCCCCGCCAATCAGATCCTAGATGAGCTGAACACTCCTCACCCTATCATAACAGAGTACATGTTGCCTGCAGTTCTGGCTATTAAAATGACAGAGCAAACAGGTTAGGTGATTTGCAGGAGACCCATGACTCACCCTTACGTTCTAACAGACAAGTTTGGGAAATGAGGCTGGTTGGCTCTGGCGAGGTGGGTCCCACGCACCTCTCTGTGCTGTCTAAACAGCTCAGAAGCTAGTCCTGAGCGCCGCGTGTCTGAGTGGCGTGGAGGTGGGGTGGATGAAGTATGCAGGAAAGAGCAAGCGCAGTGATTTCTACCTTGGTCAGCTGCGTGGAACCTAGTGTCTCTTTCAGTGCAAGTGTTATGAAGCCAAACTATCACATTAAGTTTGGGGAGGTTACTTGTTCTTTGGGCTAGGTTTTATTCTTTGGGTTTTGCACAAGTTGGAAAGCAACAAACAAGACATGAGTGTTTCTCTTTCATAACCTATCTCATTCTTCCTTTTGCCAATTTCAGTAGGTTCCACTGTGTCAGCTGGAGTAAATATACTGTCTCTATCCCATAGTTCCACAAATACGTGTTTTTAGTTATGTTGCCAGGTAGTAATTATTCCAATGAAACAATAATGAAATATTAACACAGATGAAACTATGAAATTGACACTACCAATGGCAATATAAAGATTATTTTTTTCTATTCCTGAAGTGGTTTGTGTTGTGCTCCTTGTCCAAGGCCTCCGGAGTAATTAAAATTCTTTGACTACACAAGTGTCTCATGAAATGTGTTAATAGGATTATTTTCTGATATACAGAAGTGTCTGGGCATGGTGTTTAAATGCATGATGCACACCCCCAACCAATTATCATACAAAATGTAACACTTTCTCTTGTCTGTCACTAGCTTGGTAATAGATAGCGTTAGACCCAACTGCATAATTCTGGTTTAATTTTCATGTCTGATACTATAGTAATGTTGTGAGGCATTTACTTAGCAATAAGGGTAAATGTTTGTTTTAAATGTGCCCTCCTTTCCATAGCCTCTTTGGAAATAGGCCTAAATCAAGAAGCGCTTCATCAGTTTCTTCAGGAGAAAGAGACACACACACACACACACACACACACACACACACACACCTCAGCTTGTTTTTCCTCCCTCCTTGTAGTGATTTTGATGAGGTGAGGGCTTGTGCTGGCAGAATTCTGAAGTGTGGACAAGTAGTGCTGCACTTTTATTAGCACAACATGGAAAACATTGCTGGAATATTGTAGAGGATATAACTTATGTCTGCTCCAGCTTTGTGTTAGTTTGCTGGGGTTGCCATAACAAAGTACCACAAATTGGATGGCTTAGCAGCAGACGTTTACTGTTTACAGTTCTAGAGGCTGGAAGTCTGAGATCAAGGTGTTGGCAGGGCTGGTCCCTTCTGGGGGCTGTGAGGGAGAACCTGTTCCAGGCCTCTCTCTTCTCTTCGGATGGTTTGCTGGCACTCTTGGGAGTACCTTGGCCTGTAGATCTCTGCTTTGATCTTTACATGGTATTCCTCCCTTTAAGAGACCAGTAATTGCATTGGGAGCCCACCCTACTCCAGTATAACTCATCTTAACTAATTTCATATTCCAGGTAAGGTCCCAGTCTGAGATATTAGGGATTAGGATTTCAACATATAAATACTAGAGGGACAGAGTTCAACCCATACAAGCATCAAATAAATAATAAATTATGTAATTCAGTGGATAGATATTTAATTGTAAGCTCAAAATAATAAAGGGGTGTTTTTTTTAAGATTAGTGTGACTTTTTAAAATTATTGATAACTCCTCCAATATTCTTGTGTCTTCCTTTACCTCAAGCACTAGGAAGAAGAGTTATAACTAGAAGCAAAGGCCTACTTACTGCTCATCAAATTTGAGTCCAATATTTCCTAGTATTAAATATAAAAATGACCTCTGATATCCAAGTTCTCTTCACTGCAGCCTCTGTTTCCTTCACCATTCTGATAATTTTGATAAATATATGAGAGCATGTGCTCTGTAGAGGAGCACCGCCTTCATTGGGGACCTTACCTGGCTCAGTCACAAGGTATATATAAATATTATATTAAAATAAGCCTATAGACCTTTCAAGATTTGAAAATTCTTACAGTGTATCAAGTCAGAGATTTAAAACTCAGTGTTTGTAAGCTATCTCCTAGATGCTAAAGAATTTGTAAAGAATAAAGGAGAGTAAGTTGCAATTGTTATAGTAATGTCATTGAAAGATATGGCTAACTAGAACTTCATTACTTATTGCAAGATGCACAGATTAGAGAAGTCGGGAGTTAGGACTAGAAAGGCATAAAAGATGATAGGAATGGAATATATTTCTATGTGTAGAGAGAGGTTCAGTCTAGCATGCAGAATATAGTATCTGAAAGGTGGGGCAATGGATAGCAGGTGGCATGCCAGGCTGGCACCACACTGGGAGACCCAACCTGAAGTTACAGGGATTGAGCGAAACTTGCACCTAGGGAATCCAGGAGCAGATGGTGAACAGAAACACAGGCAAGCAGTTGAAATTTGAGAAGTCAGACCCAAGCCACGATGTTTCTGGTAGGATTTTGCTTTCAAATATGGTGGAAACCCTCCTTGACATTTGAACTTGTCACCCCTTAATCTTTGTTGTAGTCCTGTCACTGTGGTATTGCACTAATTCTTCTACTTGTTGTTCCTTTGTTAAAACCCACTTGCTTTGTGTTTCAAGGAAGGAATGATGGTCAAAATGGACAAATTCAGTAGAGTGGTGGGCATAGATGTCTGATTATAGTGAGCCAAGGAGAGAATGCGAATAAGGACTGGAGAGTGTTGCCATTATAGGAGACAGATAAATGAGTGGTCTCTAGAAGGGGACCAGGCAGTCCTCTGGGTCCTGACTCTGCCAGTCATCTCACCTAATTCCTTCTCTTTCAGGATTATCCATACACCAATGGCTCCTCAAATGGTACCTTCAAGCCTGACTCATTCCTGAGATTCAGGCTCATATTTGCAACTGCTTTTTGAGTTTTCTACTTGCCTGTCTTCAACAGAATCAATCCTCCATAAATTTTCCCGAGGGATTTTCTTAAAATGTAAATTAGATAACACCATTTTCTTATTTAAAGGCTTCCAACAGCTTTGTAAAATACTTGGAATAAAATCCAAATTTCTTATGGATTTCAAGGTCCTATATAATCTTCCTCCCTAATCTCATGCCTGTCACTTTCCCCTTCCTCCCCTGTGTTCCAGCCACACTGGACTTAAGTCTGTTTGTTGAGCAAGCTCCCAGATTATGAACTTGCCATTCATTCTAACCTGGAGTAATCATACACCAGATTTTCACTTGGTTGCCTCCTTCTTATCCTTTATGTCCAAGCAGAGAGGTCAATTCTTCCTCAGAGTGGCCTTTCCCAGACCCACCATCCACCACCTAGACAATCTCCCACTACACGCATTCACTTGTTTCATGGTATATTTTCCTCTTGGAAATTAATCTCGCTCACTTGTCTATAGCTATACTGCCTGTTACTACCTTTACCCTCCCATCTCCAAATAGACCGTAACTCACGGGAAATAGATAGCAGGGTGGTCTGATTTACTTGTTAAGGGACTTTGGTTTTGGTTCTTTGGGGATGCTCACACGGCATTTTCAGTACTCAAGATAGTACCAGGTATATACATAAGTGTTCAATAAACGTTTATTGAATAAGTGACTGACAATAGTTCAGCATCCAACCATTTCTTAACATCTCCCTTGTTCCACTCTGACATAAGCCATCACTGTCTTATCTCTCAGTTACTGAAATAGCCTTCTAATTGGTTTTCATTCTTTTGTTTTTGCCTTCCTCAGTCTAATCTCAACATAGCCATCAGGCTGAACTCATTAAAAAGGAAATAACTTCTCTGTTCAAAATCCCCTAATGACTTCTCATCTAAGAGTAAAAGACAAAGTCCTTATTGTAGCTTGATCCTTTGCTACCTCTGATTTTCTCACCTTGTACTCTTTCCCTTCCTTTGTACACTCCATTTATAGTGACCTCCTCAGTGTTCCCTGAGGACACTAAGTATCTTTGGCTTCAGAAAACTTACACTTGCTTTCCTTCTGAACGGAAAGTTCTTCCCCAGATAGCCACATGGCTTGCTCTTTCACTTCCTTCAAGTCTTAGCTGAAACGTCACTTTATCATCAAGATATTTATAGGCTGTTGTAATATCAATACTGTATTCAATACCAGCCTCATCTTTTAAAAAATGCTGTATAAGTAGAGAATCAAACAGGTAGCTCAATTTGATCTTTATTAGAAATTCTGATATATTTACTTTGCATTAAAAATTATGCTATTTCAGCCCACAAAAAAATCAGTTCAGTCTACTCAAGATAAGAACTATATTTCTGAGATGTGCCTTTTGAGCATAAATTATTGACACCATTGACTTGATGTTTATTGACCTTTCAGTGTCTGGGAGAAATGATTGTTTTCACTTTCCTTATTTTAAAAACTTCCCTTTGGCAACCCCAAAACTTTAATGGAAAAAAGCAAAGTTTTAATACAAGCTGGTTATTTATTTACTCATTGGATCAAAAAGATATGTGATCATTGGCTAGGGCATAATAATATTTTATTTTCATTATTCCCTTTAATATTAGATTGAGATCAGAAAGTATTTTGCCAACTATTCTCTTGGTGAATAGTAGGGTTCTATCAATCAAGCACTTTAACCTCCTTTAATTTCCATAGCAGCATCTCTATAAATGATGTCCTTTTGGTTCTGATCCCAATACACTTATCTCATGAATCATATTTAACTATTTGTTAACTACTGTAAAATGTTTTCTTCCTATACCATGGCTCTTCAACATTAGCAAAATTAAAATATGTTGAACACTCCTCTTTTATTTATATATGTCTCTTTTTTTTCTTTTTTTATTCAGTGAGAGGAGGGGAGGCAGAGACAGACTCCCGCATGTGCCTCAATTGAGATGCATCCAGCAAGCTCACTAGGGGGCGATGCTCTGCCCATCTGGGGCATTGCTCCATTGCTCAGCAACCAAGCTCTTTCCCACCTTAAGTGAAGGCCATAGAGCCATCCTTAGCACCTGGGGGTCAACTTGCTCCAATCGAGCCATGGCTGCAAGAGGAGGAGAGAAAAAGAGAGAGAGAGAGAGAGAGAGAATGGGAGAGGGAGGGATGGAGAAGCAGATGGTTGCTTCTCCCATGTGCCCTGATCATGAATCGAACCCAGAACACCCACAGGCTGGGCTGAGTCTCTACCAGTGGGCCAACCAGCCAGGGCTATTTATATATATTTCACATATGCTGAGAATGATTCAAATTCTCTACACTAGTGGTTTTAGACAAATATAAAGCACAGTGTATGCTAACAATTATATAAATATAAGTTCTTATACATTCTTTCTGTAATATTATTGGTTCTTTAACACCAGTGTTTTGGCTTCTGAACTATGGAACTTACTGTATAGTCCCTAGAATTACTAGAAGTTTACAGATCACACTTTAAGAAATATTGCTACCTTGATGGGGAGCCAATAAAACCGTTTTTTACATTGTTTTTAAGATGCATTTAAAGAAAAGGTGAGTAGGGAAGATGAGGAAATAGAGAATAATGATGGGGCAAGGGGAAAAAGAGGTTGTTCTTTTATACAAAATAATTTTTCCCATCAAATTTGCCAAGGCAGGAAGTAACATTAAGAGCTACTGGAATCCTATAACCCTGTCCCCCAAAGGGAATATAAGAAATTGAGAATAAAGTACCCCAGATCGATGGCCTCAAAATTTCTTGTTTGGGGTTCCTCTCAGAATGCAGTGCACTATTGTTTTTTTCTAATGCTTCTAGGTCTCCACACACTGAAACTCTTGGGCAGTGGTGTGCACATTGGGCATGCTGTAGACCAGTGGTCCCCAACCCCTGGCCGCGGACCGGTACCGGTCCGTGGGCCATTTGGTACCAGTCCGCAGAGAAAGAATAAATAACTTATATTATTTCTGTTTTATTTATATTTAAGTCTGAATGACGTTTTATTTTTTAAAAATGACCTGATTCCTTCTGTTACATCCGTGTAAGACTCACTCTTGATGCTTGTCTCCTAAGTTCGACAATTATATTTTAAAATACCACAGTTTTTACGCTGGTCACATAATTTTATTTTGTGCATTTATCTGTTTCACCCTAAAGGCCAGTCCATGAAAATATTTTCTGACATTAAACTGGTCTGTGGCCCAAAAATGGTTGGGGACCACTGCTATAGACTGAATGTTTATGTCTGCTTACAATGTATAAATTGAAACATAATCACCAAGGTGATGGTATTTGGAAATGGGGCTTTTGAAAGATGTTTAGATCATGAGGGTGGACTCCTCCTAAATGGTATTAGTGCCTTGTGAAAAAGGCTCAAGAGAGTTCCCTAGGGCCATGTGGGGATACAATGAGAAGATGGACATCTACAAACCAGGAAATGGGCTCTCACCAGACATAGCCTTTGCCAAAGCCTTGATCTTAGACTCCCAGCCTCTAGAACTATGAGAAATTAGTTTCTGTGGTTAAATTTTTAATTTTATTTATTTTTTAAAGAGACAGAGAGTGAGTCAGAGAGAGGGATAGACAAGGACAGACAGACAGGAACAGAGAGAGATGAGAAGTATCAATTATTAGTTTTTCATTGCACGTTGCAACACCTTAGTTGTTCATTGATTGCTTTCTCATATGTGCCTTGACCGCGGGCCTTCAGCAGACCGAGTAACCCCTTGCTGGAGCCAGTGACCTTGGGCTCAAGCTGGTGGGCTTTTTGCTCAAACCAGATGAGCCTGCCCTCAAGCTGGCGACCTCGGGGTCTCAAACCTAGGTCCTCTGCATCCCAGTCTGACACTCTATCCACTGCGCCACCGCCTGGTCAGTTTCTGTTGTTTATAAACTACATAGTGTATGACACTTTGTTATAGCGGCCCAGATGAAGATGGGGGCAGCAGTTTGAGCAGGGTGAGATGAAACCTCTGCAGTAGATTCTGGCTATGCTGTGTTTCTGTCCATGGCTGGCCAACATCATCCCATAATCTCATGCAGAGTGTAATTAATGCAGTAATGATGCAACAGGGTACTTGGACTCTCAAATGCTTTCACAGTATTTATTTTGTTTGGATGTAGCTAAACTGCTCTGCCAAAACCAAGGAAAATTTACTCCTACCCCCCATCCCACACTGAACAGAAGATCATTGGCAGTAAAGCTCAGTCAAAACACCCCCCTCCCTTGAAGAGAAACATTTATACAATTGATGTTCTCTCTAACAGCAAGAAGCAAACAAGAACTTTTACCATTCTATCTTTTCCAAAATTTAGTGTTTGCCAAAAGACAAGACATAAGAATTTATAAGCAATGGGTCAGAATAAAAATGAGGTTTAGGTCATTAAGAGAGGAAGAAACAAATCTCTTAAAACATGGTGCAGCTCAGAAATATTTGACTCATTCAAGTCAAATATTCAGTAAGATTTGCTGACATGGGTGGCATCCTCCTTAATTCCGTGGAAGCTTACAAGTATCATACTCTACCGGGAACACAAACTCCTCCAGTTCAGACATGTAGCTTTAGAGATTCTTATATATTATATAATCTATGCTGTAAGCAGTTATCATCTTTAACTGGATTGAAATCTGCGAGATTTCACTGAACTTAAGAATTTGAAGTAATTTTTAAGGACTCTTGCATTTATGTCCAGAAAACTCAGATTCCTGAACTGGTTTAGGTTTACTCATCCACTATAGGTATCATAATGATGGGCAGAAGCTCCTTCCTTCCTTCCTTCCTTCCTTCCTTCCTTCCTTCCTTCCTTCCTTCCTTCCTTCCTTCCTTCCTTCCTTCCTTCCTATTCTCCCTTCTGTTTGTTTCCCTTCCCTCTCATATCACCATCTCTGTTCTTTCTTCTCTCCACAGTTGATTAGCACCTATTGTGTGGCAGGCTTGTTGCTCTGTTTTAGAGATTGAAATAAACACAGCATTGGCCTTCCTTGAAGATGCTCAGAAAGTAATGAAGAGAAGGACATTTGATCCATGCATTATCAACTTGAGGTGAGTATTCTCTTGCCAGTTTCTTTCTCTGTGTCTCATTAATACACTTCTGCTTCTTTAAAGGGATTTAATCAGTTGTAAAACCCTAGTTTAGCTCCCATTTTCAGGGCAAAAAAAGCAGTGAATCAAATTTGTGTATGATACCATCAGTGAACATAAAATATACTTAATTAATGTACCCCAAATCTCAATTTGAGCCTCATATTGGGGTATGGTTTGTATATATTCATGAAGACTTGAATTTTCAATGAAATGTGAGTGCTTGTGCAGTGATTCAAACTACAAACAGGGTTATCAAATGAAAGAAATCACTTCTTGCCAGATATACACTAGAGAATCATCAAGCCCTGGTCAGGAATCATTATAATGAAGCTTATGTTACTTTTCCTTGTGTGTCATTTAGATGAACTAAATAATAAATTTCAGATCAAGCATATAGTATTCATCAGACTCTTCATAAATAATTTTAATTTATTTACCTTCACTCCTTCCCCTCCCAAAAGTTAAGATATAACATTATTCAAAATGCAAAGTTAACATACCAACCCTTTATAAAAATGTAAGAAAAATTCTCAGGTGGCAGGTAATCTGAACATCAGAGCCTAATCCATGAGACACAGCTGAGGCCCAGGAGACACCTGGAAGGGCTGACTTCAGTAAAATACAGGACTAAAAAGTTGTGCCCAAGGACACAGGAAGGTAGCAAGAAAAATGATCTATCTCTGACTAAGTTTCTGAGTAAAAATCTATACTTTGGTTCTGGTCCGTGTACAAACCTGGCATCTGAATTTATAGTGCTCTCAAAATTCTCAAGATTTAGGAATCCTCACACTGATAAATTAACATAGATGTGCTCCCATATTAATGATAATCCTGGGCATTTGTTAGACACAAGACAACATCACTCCACCACATATGTGCTTCAAGACTACCAGAGATAAAGTGCCTCCCAAGTTGAACTTTCATAAGTAAATGATCCCACATGGGTGAGAAACTAAAAACATATAGATAACAACATTAGAAAATCAATATTTTCACATTACAGCATGTTCTAAGAAATAATTTATAATTATGCTCAGATAATTACAGTAATAAAAAAATCAAGTCTATAAGAAATGCACAAGAAACAAATAAACACCTAGCTCAGTGGTAGTTAACCTGGTCCCTGCCACCCACTAGTGGGTGTCCAGCTTTCATTGTGGGCGGTAGTGGAGCAACCAAAGTATAAATAAAAGATAGCTTTAACTATAGTAAGTTGTTTTATAAAGATTTACTCTGCCAAACTTAGTGAAAATCCGACATAAAGTACTTGGTAAGTAATTATTATTATATGCTTTAACTTGCTGTAACTCTGCTTTATAAATTTTATAAAGTAAAGTTACTTCCCTATTTTATAAATCACCTTTACTGTGGAACTGGTGGGCGGTTAGAAAATTTTACTACTAACAGAGATACAAAAGTGGGCGGTAGGTATAAAAAGGTTGACTACCCCTGAAAAAAAAATCAAATAGAGCTTCTAATATTAAGCAAATAGGTTATGGAACATACTAGAAACCGCTATAGTAAAAACATGGAATTAGAAGATAGATCCGAAGAAATTAAGTAAAATGCAATTGAGGAAGATAAAAATTAAAAAACATGAAAGAGAGTCAGTGACAGGAAGTAGAGAAAGAAAAGGTTTAATATATGTCTACTAAGAGTTCAAGAGAACAAAGGAAAAGAATGATGAGGAGTCAAATATTAATGAGATAATTGGCTGAGAATTTTATAAAATTGATGAAAAATATAAATCCTTAGATCCAAAAATAAAAAGTTTTAAGTAAGATAAATAAAGGAAAAATATTGACAATAGATTTTTCATGGTAACAAGAGGCCAAAATACAATTGAATTAAATCTTCTAATGGCTGGGAAAATATAACTGTCAAACTAGAATTAGAAACTAGACAAATTGTCAATCAAGAGTAAAAGCATAATAAGGACAACTTTAGACAAAAGAGACATTGAGACTTTACCATTCATGTAAATTTGCTAAAACAATTATTAAATGATTTACCCTAGAAAGAAGAAAATTGAATCCAGAAGGAAGAAGAGGGTTTCTAAAATTAACAGCAGGCAAGACAATTGGCAAACATAAGGTAAACTAAACACATGTTAACAATATACAAAATGAAAATAATTATGAACAATTGAGGTTCATAAAAAAAGCTGAAATAAAAATCTGGAAAAATAACATTAAGGAAGAGAGGATAATCAGAATTTCTAAAGTCCTTGAAATACTAAAAATGTGGCAACATTATGGATTCACGTTTGACTTTGTTCAGGTGGGCATGTATATTCAAAATTAAAAGATAAAACATAAAGATTAAATGTGTAATTTTTTTAACCAATAAAGTAAGAATTAAAGAAAATAAATCACTCTAATACTTTTTCTAACAGGAAGAAAGTAAAAATATGTGATATAGAGAGCACAAAATAAAGTGTTAGAAATGAAAACTGTCAGGAATAGAATAAGTTTAAATCAACTGACCTCATCAGTTAAAAGGTAAGGATTGTCAGATAGGTTTAAGAAAACAGAATCCAGCTATTTGATATTTATAAAAGTTATACTTAGTCTTATTTTAGTTGTATTAATCTGCTCTGGCTGCCATAACAAAATACCAGACTTGATGGCTTAAACAACAGAAATGTATCATCTGAAAGTTCTGGAGGCTAGAAGTATAATATTAAGATGCTGTCAGGGTCAGATTCTGGTGAGACCTCACTTCTTGGTTTTTGGTGTTTGCCTGCCTGCTATATGCTCATATGCCTTTCATCAGTGAATACACAGAGAAAAAAGGGGGGTGGAGGAAGAGAGAGGAGGGAAAAAAGAGAGAGGGAAAGGAAAGTTTCTGGTATCTCTTCTTATAAGTACACTAATTCTATTGGATCATGGCCTCACCCTTATGACCTCATTTAAAGTTACTTATATCCTTAGAGGCCTCATTTCCAAATACAGGCACATTGGTAAGGTTAGGGCTTCAACATATAAATTTGGGGTTGGGGAGACATAGACATTCAATCCATAACACCTTGTCTTCCATAAAACACAACACAAGGCAAGGATTTCAGTGCTAATACTATTTTGTATGTCAAGCAGGAGGATGAGAGAGAATAAAGGAAGAAAAATCCTGAAGACAAAGAACATAGTTAGAAAACTCATAATATGTGATTTCAAGGCTTACTATAAAGATACAGTAGTCAAGGCAATGTGATAATGGTGAAACAACAGACAAACAGATTAAGGAAACAAAATAGAAAGTCCAGAAAGAGACACAAGTATAACCATAGATCTTTGATCAAGGAGAAAAGGCAATTCAATGGAGAAAGACCAGTCTTCTCAGTAAATGTGCTGGATGTCAACAACTGGACATCCATATGCACATAATGAACCTAATATTTTCCTGCAACAAAAAATTAATTCAAAATGGTCCATAAAGCTAAATGTAAAATAAAAACTATAAAGCTTCTAGAAGGAAACATGGGAGAAAAATAACTGTGAACCATGGTTTGGATCAAGTTTTTAACTATGATACTAAAAACATTACCCATGAAAGTAAGAAAAGTTGATAAGTAGAACCTACTGTTCTGTAAAACCTATGCCCTGCAAAAGACACTGTTAAGATATGAAAAGAAAAACTACAGACTGGAAGAAAATATTTGCAAAACACATACCTGATGCAGAACTTTTATTACTCTCAGTTCTCCAGAAAAAAATAGAAGCAATAAGATTTATATATACATATTGGTTCTATTTTTATTTTATATTGATTTATATATATATTAGTATATATATGTATGTGTATGTTTATGCACATATAAGTAAATATAGAGTGAGGGAGACAGAGAAGGAGGGAGAGAGAGAGATTAGGAAGGGAAGCAAAGGGGGAAAAAAGAGATATTTATTCTAAGGATTGACTGAGCATTCCCAAGATCTTCAGTCAGCAAGCTGGAGACTCAGAGAGCCAATGTTGTAAATTCCAGTCCAAGTTCCAGTCCCAAGTCAGAAGGCAGAAGACTGATGCCACCAGTGGTAGATAGTCAAACAGTGTTTCTCTGTTGGTGAGAGGGCCTTTTTGTTCTAGTCCTTCAGTTGATCAGATGTGGCCCACCCACATTAGGGAGGGCAATATCTTTGTTAGGTCTACCAATTCAGATGTTAATCTCATCCAAAAACACCATCACAGACACACCCAAATATATATTTGACCAACTATCTGGGCACCTGTGGCCCAATCAAATTGGTACATAAAATTAACTATTACAGACTTGTATTAAAAATATACAAACAACTCTTAAAACTCAATAATAAGGAAATACACAGTCTGGTTTAAAAATGAGCAAAGATCTGCCTGACCAGGTGGTGGTACAGTGGATAGAGCATCAGCCTGGGATGCAGAGGACTCAGGTTCTAAACCCTGAGATCGCCAGCTTGAGTGCAGGCTCATCCAGCTTAAGCATGGGCTCACCAACGTGAGTGCAGGATCACTGGCTTGAGTGTGGGATTATAGACATAACCCCATGGTCGCTGGTTTGAGCCCAAGGTCGCTGGCTTGAGTAAGGGATCATTTGCTCTGCTATAGCAGCCCCCCCACCCCAGTCAAGGCAGATATGAGAAAGCAATCACTAAGGTGCCGCAATGAAGAATTGATGTTTCTCATCTCTCTCCCTTCCTATCTGTCTGTCCCTATCTGTTCCTCTCTCTCTCTCTCTCTCTCTCTCTGTCTCACAAAAAAAAATCTTATAAATAAAATGAGCAAAGATTTGAATAGATACTTCACTAAAGAAGATATGCAGATTTCCATATGTTAAGATTTTCAATTATTAGTAGGGACCTGAAAATTAAAGTAATAATATAAGAGTATCTAAAATAATATATATATATTTTAAACTAATTGCTATAGAATATGAAGAGCAATGAGAAATATCATTTATTGGTGGTAGAAATGGAAAATGGACAGCTCATTTGAAGATGTTCTGACAGATTCTTACAAAGCTAAACACATATATTGTGCTCCTAGGTATTTATGTAACTGACTTGAAACTTATGTCTACAAAAACTACACAAAATGTTTATAATGAACTTATTCATAATCCCCCAATACTAGAAACAACAAAGATGTTCTTCAATTGATGAATGGATAAACAAATTGTGGTACATCAATTCACTGAAATATTATTCAGCAATTAAAATAAACGAGCCATCAAGCCATGAAAGGACATGGAGGAACCTTTGAAGCATATTGCTAAGTGAAAGAAACCAGTGTCAAAAGGCTACACACTGTATGATTTCATTACCTCACATTCTGGAATAGGCAAAACTATAGAAACAATAAAATGATCAATTATGTTGATTCTATAATAGAAAAGGCTCTTAGGCAATACCTAAGAAATGTCAATAAAATATAAGCATTAATTAATAATAATATTTTAGTATTTGTTCAGTTCTCTTCCTGAGGGCATTTTCCAAACTGCAATGCAGGAAAGTAGGGACCTATCAGCAATAGTAGGCCTGAATAGAGACTGCAGATATTAAAACTTGGCGCTGAAGCAACTAGAATTTGTGGGAGCAGTGTACAAGGGAGATGGCTATATAGAGAAAGAACTTCAGCAATCTCTAGAATGATCCTCTGGACCAGTGGTCCCCAACCCCAGGACCGCAGACTGGTACTGGTCTGTGGGTCATTTGGTATCGGTCCACAGAGGAAGAATAAATAACTTACATTATTTCCATTTTATTTATATTTAAGTCTGAGCGATGTTTTATTTTTTTTAAATGGCCAGATTCCCTCTGTTACACCTGTCTAAGACTCGCTCTTGATGCTTATCTCAGTCATGTGATACATTTATTCGTCCCACCCTAAAGGCCAGTCCGTGAAAATATTTTCTGACATTAAACCGGTTCGTGGCCCGGCCCTGGCTGGTTGGTTCAGTGGTAGAGTGTCGGCCTGGTGTGCAGGAATCCGGGTTCAATTCCTGGCCAGGGCACACAGGAGAAGTGCCCATCTGCTTCTCCACCCCTCCCCCTTTCCTTCTTCTCTGTCTTTCTCTTCTCCTCCTGCAGCCAAGGCTCCACTGGAGCAAAAGTTTGCCCGGGAGCTGAGGATGGCTCTGTGGCCTCTGCCTCAGGTGCTAGAATGGCTCTGATTGTGGCAGAGCGATGCCCCAAGATGGGCAGAGCATTGCCCCCTGGTGGGCGTGCTGGGTGGATCCCAGTCAGGTGCATGCAGGAATCTGTCTGACTGCCTCCCCGTTTCCAGCTTCGGAAAAATACAAAAAAAATAAAATAAAATAAACCGGTTCATGGCCCAAAAAGGGTTGGAGACCACTGCTCTGGACAATTTAGTCAAATACTAAGCTGTGCATGCTCAAAGCAAGACTCATAGAATGCCTGAACTATGAACAAAACAAGACTCCAAGAGTAACACAATAATGGGAAACAATTAAGTTCTGACAAGCCAGATTCAAGACACCACATGAACACTCAGGTATTCAGTTGAAACCCAAGAAATGCCATGTTCTAGCCCCAGAGCAAGGGCTATTCTAGACTCTTCCTAAAATTTAGAAAATCAAGCTTCAGTAGGATCAAGTTAATTCACTATAACATTCCACAGTCTTTAAAGGCAGACTATATAAACCAAACTGACAACAATGTAGCATCTGTCAAGTTGAGCATATAATTTTAAAAAATCACTAGACATATAAGGAAGCAGGAAAGTGTGGCCCAACTAAGAGAGAAAACAGTGAATAAAAGCAGGCAGAAGAAAGACAGACAGATATTGAAATTAGCACACAAGGCTTTACAAGAATGATTAGTAGAAGTATGTTCAGGGCTTAATGGAAAAGCTGTCCATAATGAAAGGATGGCTGGGCAATTTCAGCAAAGAAACAGAAACTACAAAAAAAATCCACACAGAAATTCTAAAGCTAAAAATAATGCAATATCTAAAAATAAAAAAATACTAGGTGGACTAAAAGTAGATTAGAAACTACAGAAGAAAATATTAGTGAATCTGAAAATATATCTATAGAAATTATCCAAATTTCCACATAGAAAAAAATAGATAAAAATAGATAAAAATAATAGAGACTTAGTGACTTTGGAAGAATATATATATATATATATATATATATATATATATATATATATATATATATATATCACTAGAAGCCCAGAAAAAAAGAGAGTGAGATTGGGGCAGAAAAAATTTTTTGAAGAAATAATGACTAAAGATTCTCCAAATGCAATGAAAATTGTAAACTCATATTTCCAAAAAGGTTTGAAAAACTCCTAGCAAAATAAACACAAAGAAAACCATACCTGGGCACATCCTAAACAAGTGACTGAAAAGCAAAGATAAAAAAAAAAATCTTAAGAGCAGCCATGGGAGAAAAAAAAGGGGGGAAAAAGGAATGTGTATTGAAAAATCTCCTAATAGCTTATTAGAAACAATGTAGCCAAAAGATAATAGACAAATATTTAAAAGTGCTAAAAACAAAAATAAAAAAATCTATCAACCTAGAATTCTATAGTTAGTGGAAAGATCCTTTAAAAATAGATGCTTACAAATAAAAGCCTAGAAAATGCATCACCAACACATCTTCACTACGTGGAACTTCAAAGGAACTCTTCAAGTTGATGAGAAATAATACGAGATGGAAACTCAGACCTTCAGGCAAGGATAAACAGTGTACATCACAGTGTACAGTCTAAAAAGACATATATGAGCTAGGCATGTAACGGATAGTATTTCAGTTAACTAGCAAAAGGATGGAATCTTCTGATGTGGTGTTATGTATATATATAATATATAATATATGCACCTCACCCCATATGCAAACATGAACTCCAGATGAATTAAATACTTAAACTTGAAAAGCAAAACTTCAAAAGTATTAGAAGAAAAAGTAATGTCATTGGGAACTATTGAGAAATTCTTTCCCAATGAAGATAAAGAAACACACAAACCAAAATGTAAAGAATGACAAATTTGACTACATTATCATTGATAATAAATTTTAAAAATTTAATAATAAAAGCTTCTTTATTACAAAAAGACATCACACATTGAGAAAAGATATTTGTAACTCATTGGAAAAAGAATAAATTTCTACAATACATTTTTAAATTTTCTGAAATCAGTAAGAAAAATGCAGTCAACCCAATAGAAAAATGATCAATTTTTATCATGCAAACCACAAAGGGGGAAAAAATAATGCCCAATGAACATATGGAAAAGTTTTTTAATCTCACCAGCAATCAGGAAAACACTAATTAAAACAACATTGAAGTGCCCTGGCCGGTTAGCTCAGTGGTAGAGTGTCAGCCTGGCGTGCAGGAGTCCCGGGTTTGATTCCAGGCCAAGGCACACAGGAGAAGCACCCATCTGCTTTTCCACCCCTCCTCCTCTCCTTCCTCTCTGTCTCTCTCTTCCCCTCCTGCAGCCAAGGCTCCATTGGAGCAAAGTTTTCCCAGGTGCTGAGGATGGCTCTGTAGCCTCTGCCTCAGGCACTAGAATGGCTCTGATTGCAGCAGAGCAACGCCCCAAGATGGGCAGAGCATCGCCCCCCGGTGGGCATGCCGGGTGGATCCAGGTCGGGCACATGCGGGAGTCTATCTGACTGCCTCCTAGTTTCCAACTTCGGAAAAATACAAAAAACAAACAAACAAACAAACAAAAAAACAAACAAAAAAAACAACATTGAAGTGCCATTTTGAACTCCCCCAAAATATAAAATAAAACCACATTGATAATACCTGGTACTGGCAAAAATATGGAGAAAGAGGAACTTTTTCACATTGTTTATAGGAGTTTTGTCATGACAACCAACTGTAGAGTAAATATGTATAATTTGACAACATATAGTCAAGTTACAGATGTGTTAACCCCACGGCCCGCCTTTTCCTTCCTGGATTTCTATTATAAAGGTGTCTCAAACATGAGAACAAAGGGAGATGTACAATAATGTTCTCTGTAGTAATGCTTTTAATAGCAAAAATGGAGAGACCATCTACCTGCCCTTTAGTAGGGGGATGGGTACTAAATTGACTATTCCCACACTGAAGCTATATGTAGGAACCCAAATAAATAAACTTGATCTATATAATTTCATTTATTTCAAAGATACTTCTTTTTAGATTTTTTTTTTTAATAATTTTATTTTTTTAATGGGGTGACATCAATAAATCAAGATACATATATTCAAAGATAACAAGTCCAGGTTATCTTGTCATTCAATTATGTTGCATACCCACCACCCAAAGTCAGATTGTCCTCTGTCACCTTCTATCTTGTTTTCTTTGTGCCCCTCCCCACCCCCTATCCCTCTCCCATTCCCCCCTCCCCCCCGTAACCACCACACTCTTATCAATGTCTCTTAGTTTCACTATTATGTCCCACCTACGTATGGAATAATACAGTTCCTGTTTTTTTCTGATTTACTTATTTCGCTTCGTATCATGTTATCAAGATCCCACCATTTTGCTGTAAATGTTCCGATGTCATCATTTCTTATGGCTGAGTAGTATTCCATAGTGTATATGTGCCACATCTTCTTTATCCAGTCATCTATTGATGGGCTTTTTGGTTGTTTCCATGTCCTGGCCACTGTGAACAATGCTGCAATAAACATGGGGCTGCATGTGTCTTTACGTATCAATGTTTCTGAGTTTTGGGGATATATACCCAGTAGAGGGATTGCTGGGTCATAAGGTAGTTCTATTTGCAGTTTTTTGAGGAACCACCATACTTTCTTCCATAATGGCTGTACTACTTTACATTCCCACCAACAGTGGATGAGGGTTCCTTTTTCTCCACAGCCTCTCCAACATTTGCTATTACCTGACTTGCTAATAACAGCTAATCGAACAGGTGTGAGGTGGTATCTCATTGCCGTTTTGATTTGCATTTCTCTAATAGCTAAAGAAGATGAGCATCTTTTCATATATCTGTTGGCCATTTGTATTTCTTCCTGTGAGAAGTGTCTATTCATATCCTCTTCCCATTTTTTTATTGGATTGTTTGTTTGTTTGTTGTTGAGTTTTATGAGTTCTTTGTATATTTTGGATATTAGGCCCTTATCTGAGCTGTTGTTTGAAAATATCATTTCCCATTTAGTTGGCTTTCTGTTTATTTTGTTATCAGTTTCTCTTGCTGAGCAAAAACTTCTTAGTCTGATGTAGTCCCATTCATTAATTTTTGCCTTCACTTCTCTTGCCATTGGAGTCAAATTCATAAAATGCTCTTTAAAACCCAGGTCCATGAGTTGAGTACCTATGTCTTCTTCTATGTACTTAATTGTTTCAGGTCTTATGTTTAGATCTTTGATCCATTTTGAGTTAATTTTTGTACAGGGGGAGAGACTGTAGTCCAGTTTCATTCTTTTGCATGTGGCTTTCCAGTTTTCCCAGCACCATTTATTGAAGAGGCTTTCTTTTCTCCATTGTGTGTTCTTGGCCCCTTTATCAAAAATTATTTGACTATATATATGTGGTTTTATTTCTGGACTTTCTATTCTGTTCCATTGGTCTGAGTGTCTATTTTTCTGCCAATACCATGCTGTTTTGATTGTCGTGGCCCTATAATAGAGTTTGAAGTCAGGTATTGTTATGCCCCCAGCTTCATTCTTTTTCTTTAGGATTGCTTTGGCTATTCGGGGTTTTTTATAGTTCCATATAAATCTGATGATTTTTTGCTCTATTTCTTTAAAAAATGTCATTGGAAGTTTGATGGGAATTGCATTAAATTTGTATATTGCTTTGGGTAATATAGCCATCTTGATTATATTTATTCTTCCTAGCCAAGAACAAGGTATATTCTTCCATCTCATTATATCTTTTTCGATTTCCCTTAACAATGGTTTATAGTTTTCATTATATAAGTCCTTTACATTCTTTGTTATGTTTATTCCTAAGTATTTTATTTTTTTTGTTGCAATCGTGAAGGTGATTATTCTTTTGAGTTCCTTCTCAGTTGTTTCATTGTTGGCATATAGAAAGGCTATTGACTTCTGTATGTTAATTTTGTATCCTGCGACCTTACTGTATTGGCTTATTGTTTCTAGTAGTCTTTTTGTGGATTCTTTGGGGTTTTCGATGTATAGGATCATATCATCTGCAAAAAGTGATACCTTTACTTCTTATTTTCCGATATGGATGCCTTTTATTTCTTTGTCTTGTCTGATTGCTGTGGCGAGAACCTCTAGTACCACATTAAATAAGAGTGGAGAGAGTGGACAACCCTGTCTTGTTCCTGATTTAAGGGGGAAAGCCTTCAGTTTAGTGCCATTTAATATGATGTTAGCTGATGGTTTATCATATATGGCCTTTATCATGTTGAGATATTTTCCTTCTATACCCATTTTGTTGAGAGTCTTAAACATAAAATTGTGTTGTATTTTATCGAAAGCCTTTTCTGCGTCTATTGATAAGATCATGTGGTTTTTGTTCTTTGTTTTGTTGATATGGTGTATTACATTAACCCTTTTACGTATGTTGAACCATCCTTGAGATTCTGGGATGAATCCCACTTGATCATGATGTATTATTTTTTAATATGTTGTTGTATTCGATTTGCTAGTATTTTGTTTAGTATTTTAGCATCTGTATTCATTAGAGATATTGGTCTGTAGTTTTCTTTTTTTGTGCCATCCTTGCCTGGTTTTGGGATGAGGGTTATGTTGGCCTCATAAAATGTGTTTGGAAGTATTGCTTCTTCTTCTTCAATTTTTTGGAAGACTTTGAGTAGAATAGGAACCAAGTCTTCTTTGAATGTTTGATAAAATTCGCTGGTATAGCCGTCAGGGCCTGGACTTTTATTTTTGGGGAGGTTTTTAATGGTTTTTTCTATTTCTTCTCTACTGATAGGTCTGTTTAGGCTTTCTGCTTCTTCTTGACTCAGTCTAGGAAGGTTGTATTTTTCTAGGAATTTATCCATTTCTTCTAGGTTGTTGAATTTAGTGGCATAAAGTTTTTCATAGTATTCTACAATAATTCTTTGTATATCTACAGTGTCCGTGGTGATTTCTCCTCTTTCATTTTGGATTTTGTTTATATGAGTTCTTTCTCTTTTTTCCTTAGTAAGTCTTGCCAAGGGTTTGTCAATTTTGTTGATCTTTTCAAAGAACCAGCTCCTTGTTCTATTAATTTTTTCTATAGTTTTTCTGTTCTCTAATTCATTTATTTCTGCTCTGATTTTTATTATCTCCTTTCTTCGGCTGGTTTTGGGTTGTCTTTGTTCTTCTTTTTCTAGTTCCTTAAGGTGGGAAGTTAAGTGGTTCACTTGGGCTCTCTCTTGTTTGTTCATATATGCCTGAAGCGATATGAACTTCCCTCTTATCACTGCTTTTGCTGCATCCCATAGATTCTGATATGTCGTATTGTCATTTTCATTAGTCTGTATATATCTTTTGATCTCTGCACTTATTTCTTCTTTGACCCATTCATTTTTTAAAAGTATGTTGTTTAGTTTCCACATTTTTGTGGGATTTTTTTCCTCTTTTTTGCAGTTGAATTCTAGTTTCAAGGCTTTATGATCAGAAAATATGCTTGGTACAACTTCAATTTTTCTGAATTTGCTGATGTTGTTTTTGTGGCCCAACATATGGTCAATTCTTAAGAATGATCCATGTACACTGGAGAAAAATGTATACTCAGTCACTTTGGGATGAAATGTCCTGTAGATGTCTATCATATCCAGGTGCTCTAGTGTTTTGTTTAAGGCCACTATGTCTTTGTTGATTCTCTGTTTGGATGGCCGATCTAGAACCGTCAGCGGTGTATTGAGGTCTCCAAGTATGATTGTATTTTTGTCAGTTTTTGGTTTAAGATCAATAAGTAGCTGCCTTATATATTTTGGTGCTCCTTGGTTTGGTGCATATATATTAAGAATTGTTATGTCTTCTTGATTCAGTGTCCCCTTAGCCATTATGAAATGGCCATTTTTGTCTCTGAGTACTTTTCCTGTCTTGTAGTCAGCATTATCCGATATGAGTATTGCTACACCTGCTTTTTTTCAGATGTTATTTGCTTGGAGTATTGTTTTCCAGCCTTTCACTTTGAATTTGTTTTTATCCTTGTTACTTACATGAGTTTCCTGTAGGCAGCATACAGTTGGATTTTCTTTTTTAATCCATTCTGCTACTCTGTGCCTTTTTATTGGTGAGTTTAATCCGTTTACATTTAGTGTAATTATTGATACTTGTGAGTTCCCTATTGGCATTTTATATCTTGCTTTCTGTTAGTTTTGTGTCTTGTTTGATCCTTCTCTTTCATTTTTCTATCTTTTGTTTTTATTTGGTTGTATTCCATACATCTTTCCTCTGTTGCTATCTTTTTTATCTCATGTGCTTCTGTGGTGGTTTTTTCAATGGTGGTTACCTTTGAGTAATGAAAAGGGTCCCTACCCTGTTCATTGTAGCGAACTATTTTGTGAGTACTTTTGCACTCCATCGTCCTTTGCTACTGTTAATCTCCATCTTCTCCCCCTCTTTCTTTTTGTTGTTGTCACAGTTTAAATTTGGTTTTATTGTGTTCTTCTTGGAGCTTTTACTTGTGGCTCTGTTTTTTTTGTTCTTTGTATCTGATTGGAGAACCCCCTTTAGTAATTCCTGGAGTGGGGGTTTTCTGATGATAAATTCCCTCATCTTTTCTGTATCTGTGAATGTTTTTATTTCTCCTTCGTATTTGAAGGATAGCTTTGATGGGTATAGTATTTGTGGCTGAAAGTTCCTCTCTTTCAGGACTTTAAATATTGGGGTCCACTCTCTTCTAGCTTGTAGAGTTTCTGCTGAGAAATCTGATGATAATCTAATGGGCCTTCCTTTATATGTTGTATTCTTCTTTTCCCTGGCTGCCTTGAGAATTTTTTCTTTGCTGTTGGTTTGTGTCAATTTCATTATGATATGCCTTGGAGTAGGTTTGTTGGGGTTAAGAAAACTTGGAGTTCTGTTTGCTTCTTGAACTTGAGGCTTTAGTTCTTTTCACAGGCTTGGGAAGTTCTCATCTATTATTTGTTTGAGTATATTTTCCATTCCATTTTCTTTCTCTTCTCCCTCTGATATACCTATTATTCTTATGTTATTCTTTCTGATGGAGTCAGACAATTCCTGTAGGGCTTTCTCATTTTTTATTATTTTTGAGTCTCTTTCTTCTTCTCTCTGTTGTGCCTCAAGTTGTTTGTCTTCTATTTCACTAATCCTATCTTCAATCTGGGCTGTTCTGTTAGCTAAGCTTGTTACCTCGTTTTTCAGCTCGTGAATTGAGTTTTTCATTTCTGTTTGATTTGTTTTAATAGTTTCAATTTCCTTGGTAATATATTCTTTGTGTTCATTGAGTTGTTTTCTGATCTCCCTATATTGCCTTTCTGTGTTTTCTTGTATATCTCTGAGTATTTTTAAGATTTCTATTTTAAATTCTCTGTCATTTAGCTCCAAGGCTTCTAATATGTTAAGTCTTTTCTCCATAGATTTTTCCACATCTATTTGTGTTACCTCTCTTTCTTTTGTATCCATAATATTCGATTTCCTCTTTCTTATTGGCATCTGAGGGTGGTCTTGTTGATAGCACTAATTAGAATTAATAAAGAGTAAAAAGTAAAAAAAAAAAAAAAAAGGTAAAACACCCCACAAAAAAAAACAGTAATAATTTATTATTTCCCCCTTTTTTTCTTTCTTCTCTTTCCCTCCTCTCCCCTCCTCAGGGAAATATCGTGCCTATAATGGAGGGCCTGATTTGGGGTGAAGAGTTCAAGGGGCAAAAAAAGGGAGTAAGGACCTACTAAATGCAAAAAAAAAAAAAAAAAGGAAGAAAATTTTAGACAAGCATAAGATGATTTGCTTGTAAGTGATGGTCAACTAAGAGATATAATGAGAGGGATAAGAGGGAACCAGAAAAAAGGACCAAAAAAAGAATAATAAAGAAGAAAAAAATAAAAATAATAAGTAAAAATCTGTTGTATTAAGTGGAGCAAAGACTAAATACAATGGAGACCTTGGGTTGGGAGGACCCAAAATGCCACAAAAATAAACAAACAAGAAAAAAACAAAAACAAAAGCAAAAAAGAAAAATAAAGCCAAAAAAAGCCTTGAGTCCCAAATTAACTAATTTGTTCGTGATTGAGGATTAAATGGGAGGAAAGTAAAACGAGAAAAGAAAAAACAAATAGAAAGGAAAAAATAAGAAAAAGAGAAAAACGAAGGAAGAAATAAAAAAGGAAGAGAAAAAAACAAAATAAAGCAAAAAACAAAAAACAAAAGAGGAGAGAGTGAGAGTTAAGTGTTTTGGAGTATAACCTTAAAGGAGGGTGAGGATGAAGAAGAGAAATAAAATGTAACACTCATGGGTAGTGTAGTTCAAGAAAAGGGAAGCATAAGATGGGCAGAGAATAGAAGGACCGAGGTGGAGGAAATAAAGGCAATAAGATAGAAGAAACAAACAACAACAACAAAAAATTAGTGGAACAAGTTGTAAATTCTGTGGATTTTTCTTGATTTTGAGAGGTTAACTTCTTCCTTTTTCTTTTCTCTCCCTCTTCCTGGTCAGTGACTCTGTACCCCAGGCTCTGCCCCTGTGTCACACTTAGGTAGGGATTTGCAGTTGATGGGATTCTATGGCAATGTCATATAATTGGCTTTAGTCTTGCTGGTAGTCAAGGCTTGTTGGCGTTTGCAGGGTCCAACGATGAGAGAGTTTGCTTTCCTGGATTCTCTCTCCTAGTCCCCCCTTCCTGAATTAGCAGCCTGGTGATCCAGCTATAAAGCTGCAACAACTGCTTCTGCCTGGGGAGTAAGAGGCTCAAAGAGCTGGGAAATCCCCACTCTATCCCCACTCAGTGCAAGGCTTTGGGAAAGGCTCTGGCAGTCAGGGCCTCCAGTGTAATCAGGCGGGGGTGGGAGTCAATTGTTGTCAAGGTGACTGTTCAGCGCCTAGCATTCAGTTGGACCTCTCAACCCAGGCTTTCCACACTTTGTAGCCTGTTTTGGCTGGGAAGAAGAGGCACTAGTCTCTGCTTGCGACTAGTGTAGTATAGATCTTATTATCTGCCAAGTCCTTCTTGTTAGCGTTTATCCCTGAATATGGGGGCTCTATCAATCAGAAGTTGCCCCCGCCCCTTTAGCGAGAGGCACTAAAAAATATCATGCCTCTTGTCTTGGGTCGCTGAACTGAGAGAGATCTTATCAATTAGAACCGAGGGTGCGCAGATTTCATGGGTTAAGCTAATTTCAGTGATTGGGTCGCAGCTGTGCTCCCAAAGGTATTTTAGGCTGCCTGCGCACGGCCCTCCCCCAACGCTTGATTGTTAGCTTGAATGGCTGGGTGAGGTGCCCCGCCCACGGAGAGAATCTCCCAAGTAGAATACCACCCTGGTGCCTCTCCCGCTGGCCCTGCCGCTGGCGGCTGGATCGCACCAGGCGCAGGATAATGGGGCACCCTGGGTGTGCGGGCCAGTAGGGCGCTCTGGGCATGTGTAATGCCCAGGGCACGTTCTCAAATGGGGTGCTCCAGGCACTGGTGGCTGGCGACTCTCCCTCGCAGTGCACGGGCAGCTGGGAACGTTAGCGGTGCTCGCTCTGCAACCGGACCGGTCACGCCGGTGGGTGGCTTCTCGCCGCTCCGGAGTGTGGGCGGTGCTCGCTCTGCAACCAGACCGGGCGCGCGCCGGCGGCTGCTTGCTGCTCCCGAGTGTGGGCGGTGCTCGCCCTGCAACCGGACCGGGCACGCCGGTGGGTGGCTTCTCGCCGCTCCGGAGTGTGGGCGCTGCTCGCTCTGCAACCAGACCGGGCGCGCGCCGGCGGCTGCTCACGGCTCCCGAGTGTGGGCTGACTCACCACAGGCGCACTCCCTCGCGGCTTGAATGAACGTTCCTGCGGTAGCTTCCTCCACACCCTCGTCTCTCAGATTCAAGTGATAACAGTCCTTTCACTTTCAGTTTGTGTGGAACTCCGGAATGCTCCGAGGATAAATTTTTCTGTTTCTAGTTGATAAATTTGTTGTGATTTAGGGGAGATCTGTCGGACGCGCTGCTCACGGCGCCATTTCCGTGACGTCACTACATCTATCCATCTTTTTTATTATCAGTCCCATTACCCTGACTCTGACCAAGCCTATTTCCACTCCAATAGAAAAAACTTTTATACACACACACACACACACACACACACACACACACACACACACACCCTAATAGCAAATCCAAGGACTTGAGTTTTATGCTAAATGGTGTAATAAGAAAAAATAAAATAAAATTTTAGCTTAATATCAGGGAGGAACTGTCAAGAATGGGCAACTAATACCATTAGTATGAGGTCCTTGTCTTTGGTGATTGATAAACAGGTGGGGAAGCATACTGAATTTTACCAAAGCACATAAAGTAGTGTCTGGACGGAAGTTTTGCCCCTAAAATAATAAGGCCCCTGACTGCCAGGAGAAACACTAAAGGACTACGATCTTTTAGAGAACTGGGCATCAAAAATAAGAGAAGATGCACCAAGTTTTAGCAAGGGCACATAGCTTCCAGTCCAAAGACTACAATTCCTCGCCTTTCCTTCAGCAGGGTGTGGTCAATGTGACCAAGCTCAGGCCAAATGCTTGTGAATCAACATGATGCCTGAAGATTCTGAAACTGCCATTACAGAAAAGGGAATGGCCCCTTTCACATGAAGACTGGAGCTGGAGTAGCTATTTTAGGGCACAAATGAAAGGTAAGGCTTGAGCTTGGCAGAGCAAAAATTGACAGTCTGGGTCCCTGTCACCATCGCCACTATGTTTAGACTATTACATGAAAGAGAAATTCACTTCTGTCCTATTTTTGGATCTTTGTTACAGAATCCTAGCTTATAAGCTAACTGTTACACCATCCAAATTGCCACATTCCTCTGCTATGACACATAATCTGGTAGAAGAAATACTATATATGAAGGTGAATGTCAAACAAAAATAGAGATAAAGGAACAAGACACAATTGACTCTAACAGAGAGTCAGTATTCATCAGCTCTCCTCCTTGGTGGTGTCATTTTACATAGGTGCTCTGAGGATCCTGATCCTGGCCTCTGTGTCTAGTGCTTATTTTCATTGCTGGTATAATTATTTCCATAATAATAAAGACATTGGAAACTGCTCCTATGTGTTTTTTGCCCTAGTCGATAATACAAATACATTGAAGAAACTAGAATCTACCCCCATGTATAAGACTCTCCTGTGTATAAGATGCACCTTAATTTGGGGGCCTGAAATTTGAAAAAAAAATTACATAAAGTTATTGAACTCAAGTTTTATTCATCATAAAATTCATACAACTTCTCATCTGCATGGAAAAGTGGGGAATGCAAGTAAAAATAAATCTACAACCACTGTATAAGATGCACCCAGTTTTTAGACCCCAAATTTTTTGAAAAGAGGTACGTGTTATACATGGGGAAAATATGGTACTTTCCTTCCCCTTAAGATACTGGATATTATGACTTGGGTTTGGATCAGTTTACTTGTATTTTTTCTTTTTCTTTTAATGTATCTTTTAATGTTAATCAGAAAAATCATTACAGTAGTTTTTTTTACTGTACATAAAAACAAGAAATCCTTTCTGCAGAAAGTTATCTGTAACTTTCTGTGCGACTCAGAGTTTGAATAGGGGTTTCTTTAGCTATAATATGCAAAGCCCATGGCTTGTCATTGACTCCTGTTTTTAATTTTTTTCCTTTATCCAGATTGACCAAAAGATAATCATGCTTTTTTTTGCCAATGGTCCTGGATCACTCTGTCAGATGCCAAGTTGAGGATCTGGCTAGACACCCTAATGGGCAAAAATATCAAAAGGTCACTCCCAGTGTAACGAACACTTATTGTCATGAATGATGCTTTCTACCTAGTATTTTCCTTCCCATGTTCCAGCACCTAGAAATTATCTGAACCTTAGGAGAATCAAAATACTTGTAAACTTCATCTGGGTTGAGGTGATATGTTCAACAAATATATGAAGTTTTTCAAGCTAGAACATTCTTATAAAATGATCCTTCCTTCTAATATTTTCAAGCCAAGAACTGTATTATTTTTATAAATAAGTTAAAATAAATGATGAAAAAATTGAGAAAATACTCATGTTTAAAAGCTACTGTCCTTTAAATGTCTGTGATTCCTTTTTTAATCTTTATTGCAGTACATGTCTAAGCATCCTTAATTAGAATAGTGCTTAACAAGTCTTAATGACTTTATAATTGTATGGAAACCATTAAAAAACATATGTGTATTTGCTTAACCAGGCAAGCACACCAGAGTTCAAGAATATAAAATTCTGATTGAGAAATGTGTGGTCAAAGGAAACTGTGCTTGTGTTCTGTACTCTACACACCCTCTTCATTTCATTTCCAACCAGCACCACTGAGTCTTGGGGTAAAGAGTCTAAGCCTCATTTTCTCATCAGAACAGGCTTCTCTGTATAATGATGCCCTCTTATTTTCCTTTCATTAATTTTTGCTTCTTTTTGTTCAATAATTCCATAGTTTACTGGAATTTAGTATGAAATCCCATCCTTGTTTCATTTTTCTGTATTAAAAATTGATGTGTAAGAAAAATTACCACTTCAGACCTGAGTTGTGCTGTCACTGTCATTTGAACGTTTATGTTTTCATTGCTGAAATGAAAACAAATGCTGTTGCAAAAGTATTCTCTCTCTTTCAGTTGCTGGCCAAAAAAAAAAAAAAAAGTAAAAAACAAAAAACAAACAAACAAACAAACAAACAAAAGCCAGAGCAGCTATGCACTGAGACAAAGTTTTGAAAAGAAAAAGAACATTCAAGAGCCCAAGCATTCCACAATTTTAATTTTTCCATTGTCAAAAGTAACATTTCAGAATAAATAAAAATACTCCCCTTAAAATGTAGTTAATCATTTCCTTAGACTTTATTATCATTGATATTCTGACAGACGATGGGAGAGCACATGTGTTTACAGTCATACACATTTTCTTTTATTGTCCACAGAACATTGAAACCACAACATAAGACCAAGAGAGTCTTCCTATGAATTAAGAAGGACACATTTGCCACAGAATTATCCATGTAAAAGAACACTAGAGTCTCTGAAATAACCCTAACATCTTTAAAATCAATCATGTCATCAGTGGGAATTTACTGTGTGCCTTAAGTCACCCTCATCTCAGTAGAGGAAAACACACAATCCTTTGTTCATGAAGGAAGTGAGGAGGAAATAAGGCACATGTTAAAGTAAGAGAATAATGACAAGTTAAAGAGTCAAAGAGCTGTGTAGCCAGAGAGTATTGTTTTGACCCAAATTACTTTTCTTGAATTAGATTTTGCAATGATGCCATCAGTGTGCTTTGAGAGATTTGTAACAACTTGAGTGAAATTC
Organism: Saccopteryx bilineata; assembly: GCF_036850765.1. NCBI lineage: Eukaryota > Metazoa > Chordata > Mammalia > Chiroptera > Emballonuridae > Saccopteryx > Saccopteryx bilineata. The sequence goes on along the minus strand of NC_089490.1, from coordinate 261,731,173 downwards.
ACTAGAGTATTTATTGTAAAGTTGTTGAAAACATCCTATACTTTAAATAAATAAATATGCTAAAATTATTAAAATAATAAACAAGGAGGTATGAGATATAGATAAAAGTATCGAAGGGCTTAGTGAAAAACAGAGATAGGAAAGTCTTCTTGGAGGAGGTAAGACTTGATCTGTGCCTTTAAAATATAGTTAAGTTATGCATAAGAAAAAGGCACTAGGTTAGGAGAGTCAGGTCTGAAAACATAGTCATTCATTCATTAATTCAACAGATATTTATTAACACATGCTATACGGACAAAACACTGAAAATACCACAAGAAAAAACAGGTGAAGTTTCTGTCTTTGGGGAGCTTCTATTCTAGTGAAGAAATGCCAAAATAAAATCACAAAATATTTAACTTTGGCCATTCCTTTTTTTTCTACATTTTCTGATCATAACGTCAGGTAGAACAATAGGATTTCATATTGTATAAAAGGAAAGCTAAGGACTTGAAGATGGCAGCAGAGTAGGCGGATGCACAGATGCCCAGCTCCCACCACCAAACTGAAATACAAATCAACTTAGGAAAAATCAGCGTGAAAAACCAACCCTGGACTACAAGAACAGCTCTCAAAAACCAAGGAGCAAAGAAGAAGCCACAACAAACCTGGTAGGGAGCGCCTAAATCTCCCCTGCTTACAGGAACAGAGGAGGGGGGTGAGGCCGAGAGCCCAGAGGGGATCTCACTCCAGGGAAAAGAGCAGAAAATACTGCTCACAGCCACTTGCCTGGCAATCAGGGAGTGAGGTGTGTTAAAAACACCAGCTTATCTCCCAAGTGCAAAGGAGACAGAGAGGGAAAGACTGTGAGGGGCTAAGGAATGCAGGAGACGACCTAAAAAAAAAAAAAGCTGACTCATCCATGCTGAAGGCGGCCATAGCTGGGGGAGGGACTGATTCTTCCACAAAACAGGACTGAATTGCTTCTGGATCAGAGATCTCCAGACATCTCTCCAGCTCCAATCAGCGCAACAAGACACAGGTGAAAACAAGAAGTGGGGAGGAGGGCCAGTAACTCAGGTCTCCATGGAGATCTGAGATACACCTCCCCCTACTGAAGCTGAGAAAACACCCTGCCTCCTGAGAGATTAGTTGGTGGAAGAGGCCTTCAGAGTCTCAGGTTACACCCATCCCATTCCTGGATATAGTTTCAAGGAAGCCCCCTGCTGAGATCAGTAAACAAGACTATCATCTGTTAAGAAAACAAGCAACTCAAGACTTCAAAGCTGCCCAAATCTGAAAGTGGATTACAAATAATAGCTGATACCAACCCAAGAAGACCTAGAAATAACACAACTGAAAACTGGAGGCAGACAACACCAAACCTAGACTCAACCAACTTTACAAACAAAATACCCCAAAACAATGAGAAGACAAAAAAGTGCAATCCAAATGAAACCACAAGAGAAATCTTCAGGAGATGAAATGAGTGATATGGAAATAATCAAAATTCCAGATGCGGAGTTCAAAATAATGATTGTAAGGATGCTTAGGGATCTTAGAACAACAATGGATGGTCATTATGAACACCTAAATAAATAAATAGCAAGTATAAAAAAGAATCAGTCAGAGATGACAAATACAATATCAGAAATAAAGACCACAATGGAGGGAATTAAAAACAGGATAGATAGAGCTGAGGATCGAATCAGTGAGTTGGAGAACAACTGGAATGAAGGCAAGAAAGCAGAGAAGAAAAAAGAAAAGAGACTCAAAAAGTCTGAGGAAACTCTTAGAGAGCTCTGTGACAACATAAAGAGAAATAACATCCGCATCATAGGGGTTCCTGAAGAAGAAGAGAAAGAACAAGGGATAGAGGCTTTGTTCAATCATATCATAGCTTTAAATTTCCCTATATTAATGCAGGAGAAACTCTCACAAGTTCAAGAAGCACAGAGGACTCCATTAAAGAGAAACTCAAAGAAACCTACACCAAGACACATCATAATTAAAATACCAAAGCTAAGTGATAAAGAGAAAATATTAAAAGCTGCAAGAGAAAAAAAAGCTATCACCTACAAAGGAGCCCCTATAGGATGACATCTGACTTCTCAACAGAAACACTTGAGGCCAGAAGGGAATGGCAAAAAATATTCAAAGTAATGCAGAACAAGAACCTACAACTAAGACTACTTTATCCAGCAAGGCTATCGTTTAAAATTGAAGGAGAAATTAAAAGCTTCCCAGACAAAAAACAACTCAAGGAATTCATTACAACCAAACCAATGCTGCAGGAAATGTTAAGGGGCCTGTTGTAAACAGATCAAAGTGGAAAAAGAATATAACAAAAAATGAATACAGCTTTAAAGAATAAAATGGCAATAAACAACTACATATCAATAATAACCATAAATGTAAATGGATTAAATGATCCAATCAAAAGACACAGGGCAGCTGCGTGGATAAGAAAACAGGACCTGTACATATGCTATCTACAAGAGACACACCTTAGAACAAAAGATACACATAGATTGAAGGTAAAAGGATGGGAAAAAAACATTTTATGCAAATGGAAATGAAAAAAAAGCTGGTGTAGCTATACTTATATAGGACAAATTGGACTTTAAAACAAAGGATATAGTAAGAGATAAAGAAGGCCACTACATAATGATAAAGGGAGTAATCCAACAGGAAGATATAACTATTATAAATATCTATGCACCTAATATAGGAGCACCTAAATATATAAAGCAGACTTTGATGCATTTAAAAGGCGAGATCAATGGCAATTATAATAGTAGGGGATTTCAATACCCCTCTAACATCACTAGATAGATCCTCAAGAAAGAAAATTAACAAAGAAACAGCAGACTTATTGGACACACTAGATCAACTCGATTTAATAGATATCTTCAGAACCTTTCACCCTAAAGCAGCAGAATATACATTCTTTTCAAGTGCTCATGGTCCATTCTCTAGAATAGACCACATGTTAGGGCACAAAAGTGGTCTCAGCAAATTAAAGAAGATTGAAATCATACCAAGCACTTTCTCCAATCACAACAGCATGAAACTAGAAATGAACCAAAACAGAAAAGCTCAAAAATTCTCAAATATATGGAAACTAAATAGCAGGTTGTTAAATAACGAATGGATTAAGAATGAGATCAAAAAAGAAATAAGAAAATTCCTAGAAACGAATGACAATGAGCATACAACAAATCAAAATTTTGGAACACAGCAAAAGCAGTACTGAGAGGGAAGTTCATAGCACTACAGGCACACTTTAAGAAGCTAGAAAAAGCTCAAATAAACAACTTAACCCTGCATCTAAAAGAACTAGAAAAATAACAGCAACTAAAGCCCAAATGTAGTAGAAGGAAGGAAATAATAAAGATCAGAGCAGAAATAAATGACATAGAGGCTTAAAAAACAATACAGAGGATCAATGAAACTAGGAGCTGGTTCTTTGAAAAGGTAAACAAGATTGATGAACCTTTAAGTAGACTCACCAAGAAAAAGAGAGGACTCAAATAAATAAAGTTAGAAATGAGAGTGGAGAAATAACAGCTGACACAACAGAAATACAAAATATTGTAAGAAAATACTATGAAGAACTGTATGCCAAAAAACTAGACAACTTAGATTAAATGGACAAATTTCTTGTAACATACAATCTTCCAAAAATCAGTCTGGAAGAATCAGAAAACCTAAACAGACCGATTACACCAAATGAGATCAAAACAGTTATCAAAAAACTCCCGGCCCTGGCTGGTTGGCTCAGCAGTAGAGTGTCGGCCTGGCATGCAGGAGTCCCGGGTTCGATTCCCGGCCAGGGCACACAGAAGAAGCACCCATCTGCTTCTCCACCCCTCCCCCTCTCCTTCCTCTCTGTCTCTCTCTTCTCCTCCCGCAGCCAAGGCTCCATTGGAGCAAAAGATGGCCCAGGCGCTGGGGATGGCTCTGTGGCCTCTGCCTCAGGCGCTAGAATGGCTCTGGATGCAACAGAGCAACCCCCCAGAGGGGCAGAACATCACCCCCTCGTGGGCATGCCGGGTGGATCCCGGTCGGGCGCATGCGGGAGTCTGTCTGACTGCCTCCCCGTTTCCAGCTTCGGAAAAAAGAAAAAAAAAAAAAAAAGGAAAAAACTCCCAACAAAAAAAATGTCCGGGCCTGATGGCTTCAAAACTGAATTCTACCAAATATTCAAAGAAGAACTAACTCCTATCCTTCTCAAACTATTTCAAAAAATTCAAGAGGAAGGAAGATTTTCAAGCTCTTTTTATGAGACGAGCATAATTCTGATTCCAAGACCAGGCAAAGACAATACAAAGAAAGAAAATTATAGGCCAATATCTCTAATGAATATAGATGCTAAAATCCTCAACAAAATATTAGCAAACCGGATCCAACAATATATGGAAAAAATCATACACCATGATCAAGTGGGATTTATTTTGGGGAGGCAAGGCTGGTACAATATTCCTAAATCAATCAATGTGATTCATCACATAAACAAAAAGAAGGAGAAAAACCATATGATAATTTCAGTAGATGCAGAAAAAGCATTTGATAAAATTCAGCACCCATTCATGATCAAAACTCTCAGCAAAGTGGGAATACAGGGAACATACCTGAACATGATAAAAGCCATCTATGAGAAACCCACAGCCAACATCATACTCAATGGGCAAAAATTAAAAGCAATCCCCTTAAGATCAGGAACAAGGCAGGGGTTCCCCCTTTCACCACTCTTATTCAACATAGTCCTGGAAGTCCTAGCCACAGCAATCAGACAAGAAGAAGAAATAAAAGGCATTCAAGTTGGAAAAGAAGAAGTAAAACTATCATTATTTGCAGATGATATGATATTGTATATAGAAAACCCTAAAGTCTCAGTCAAAAAACTACTGGACCTGATAAATGAATTCAGCAAAGTGGCAGGATATAAAATCAGTACTCAGAAATCAGAGGCATTTTTATACGCCAACAATGAACAGTCAGAAAGAGAAATTAAGGAAACAATCAATCTCTTTCACTATTACAACCAAAAAAATAAAGTACCTAGAAGTAAACTTAACCAAGGAGACTAAAGACTTGCACTTGGAAAATTACAAAGCATTGATAAAAGAAATCAAGGAAGATACAAACAAGTGGAAGCATATATTGTGCTCATGGATAGGAAGTATAAACATCATTAAAATGTCTATATTACCCAAAGCAATCTATAAATTCAATGCAATACCAATTAAAATACCAATGACATACTTCAAAGATATAGATCACATATTCCAAAAATTTATATGGAACCGAAAAAGAACACGAATAGCCTCAGCAATCTTAAAAAAGAAGAATAAAGTGGGAGGTATCATACCTCCTGATATCAAGTTATACTACAAGGCCATTGTACACAAAACAGCCTGGTACTGGCATAAGAACAGGCATATAGATCAATGGAACAGAACAGAGAAATAAACCCACAGCTCTATGGACAACTGACATTTGACAAAGGAGGTAAGGAAATACAATGGAGTAAAGACAGCCTCTTTAACAAATGGTGTTGGGAAAATTGGACAGCTACCTGCAAAAAAAATGAAACTAGATCACCAGCTTACACCACTCACAAAAATAAACTCCAAATGGATAAAAGACTTAAATGTAGGCCGTGAAACCATAAGCATCTTAGAAGAAAACATAGGCAGTAAGCTCTCTGACATCTCTCACATTGATATATTTGCTGATTTATCTCCACGGGAAAGTGAAATAAAAGACAGGGTAAACAAATGGGACTATATCAAACTAAAAAGCTTTTGCACAGCTAAAGACAATAAGAACAGAATAAAAAGACAAACTACACAATGGGAGAACATATTTGACAATACATCTGATAAGGGGTTAATAACCAAAATTTATAAAGAACTTGTAAATCTCAACACCAGGAAGACAAACAATCCAATCCAAAAATGGGCAAAAGAAATGAATAGACACTTCTCCAAAGAGGACATACAGATGGCCAATAGGCATATGAAAAAATGCTCAACATCACTAATCATTAGAGAAATGCAAATTAAAACCACAATGAGATATCACCTCACACCAGCCAGAATGGCGCTCATCAACAAAACAACACAGAATAAGTGCTGGCAAGGATGTGAAGAAAAGGGAACCCTCCTACACTGCTGGTGGGAATGCAGACTGGTGCAGCCACTGTGGAAAACAGTATGGAGATTCCTCAAAAAACTGAAAATCGAACTGCCTTTTGACCCAGCTATCCCACTTTTAGGAATATACCCCAAGAACACCATAGAATGGCTCCAAAAGGAGAAATGCACCTCCATGTTTATAGCAGCATTGTTCACAATAGCGAAGATCTGGAAACAGCCCAAGTGTCCTTCAGAGGACGAGTGGATTAAAAAGCTTTGGTACATATATACTATGGAATACTACTCAGCCATATGAAATGATGACATTGGATCATTTACAATAACATGGATGGAACTTGATAACATTATACAGAGTAAAATAAGTAAATCAGAAAAAACTAAGAACTATATGAATCCATACATAGATGGGACATAAAAATGAGACTCAGAGACATGAACAAGAATGTGATGGCAACGGGGGTGGGGAAGTGGGGGAGGAAGGAGAGTAGGGGGTGAGGGAGGGGAGGGGCACAAAAAAAACCAGATAGAAGGAGACAGAAGACAATTTGACTTTGGAGGAGGGGTATACAGCACAATCAAATGTCAAAATAATCTGGAGATGTTTTCTCTCAACATATGTACCCTGATTTATCAATGTCACTTCATTAAATTTAATAATAAAATTAAATAAAATTAAAAAAAAAGAAAGCTAGTGCTGTTGTGGCATGAAGAGAAAAAAACAAACAGTAACTATTCTCTGTTGTTTTTCTTTTTCATTTCTTCCCAACCAGGAAAGCCCGGAGAGGCTATGAGGGTAGTGTAGTATAGGAGTTTGTGACATGAACAATATACATCACACCACACACACACACACACACACACATACACAAGAAAATAGAGTATTGATGGCCCTGGCTGGTTGGCTCAGTGGTAGAGCGTCGGCCTGGCGTGCAGAAGTCCCGAGTTCCATTCCCGGCCAGGGCACACAGGAGAAGCACCCATCTGCTTCTCCACCCCTCCCCTTCTGGTTCCTCTCTGTCTCTCTCTTCCCCTCCTGCAGCTGAGCGGGGATGGCCCGGGCGCTGGGGATGGCTTCTTGGCCTCTGCCCCAGGCGCTAGAGTGGCTCTGGTCGAGGCAGAGCGACCCCTCGGAGGGGCAGAGCATCGCCCCCTGGTGGGCAGAGCGTCGCCCCTGGTGGGCGTGCCGGGTGGATCCCGGTCGGGCGCATGCGGGAGTCTGTCTGACTGTCTCTCCCTGTTTCCAGCTTCAGAAAAATACAAAAAAAAAAAAAAAAGAGTATTGATGAGGAATATCTGTGCTATAAAGAGAAAGAGAAGTCGTGAGGTGCTATCCTGGAGATCAGTCAGGGAATTGGAGGGAGTCAAAGGACAGAGGAAGCTGTTCAAACAAAGAGAATGCAAATCATGGCCAGTGGTCAGAAGTGGGGAACACGTGGAAGCTGGGCCAGTGCCTGTATACCTCTGGCCTTGAGTCCAGTAGTGCCTGCTGGCCCTGAAGAAGAGGCAGCTGTTTTCATCACAGTGTCTAAAGCAGGGGTCCCGAAACTTTTTACACAGGGGGCCAGTTCACTGTCCCTCAGACCATTGGAGGGCCAGACTATAAAAAAACTATGAACAAATCCCTATGCACACTGCACAGATCTTATTTTAAAGTAAAAAAAACCCAAAACGGGAACAAATACAATATTTAAAATAAAGAACAAGTAAATTTAAATCAACCAACTGACCAGTATTTCAATGGGAACTATGCTCCTCTCACTGACCACCAATGAAAGAGGTACCCCTTCCGGAAGTGCAGCGGGGGCCGGATAAATGGCCTCAGGGGACCGAATGTGGCCCGCGGGCCATAGTTTGGGGGCCCCTGGACTAAAGGCTACTCTGCTGTCGCTGCTCACCTGTGTATTGTCATGATTGTACACGAAAGGATGCCTGCCTCTCATTTGAAAATTAGCTGAGACTCTGTGAGCTTCTACGACACTTTACTTCTTGAGGCACACAGAAGAAGGTGTGCATTCTGGAACCTGGAGGAGGCATGGTGAGATGGAAGGGATGATCCTATCACTAGTTCTTGGATTGGTAGCATAAACCGTTCTGTTTATGTTTATGCATGTTCACACACCTGTACACACATAGGCACACACACACACCCCGCACACACACACATGGCTTCAGAAAGGGTTGTTCCACTCAAACAAAATATAGAGAATTTTTGCATTGACACCATAAAGCCTGGAAGTGTATATAGGATAAAGAATGGTTACTCTCAATGTTTTCCAGAATTACCTAACTGTGGAAATCGCCTAGGGCCAACGTTAAAATGCCAGTTTCCAGGCACCTGCTCCAGCAGGTTCAGTAGCTTTTCCCTAGAGCTGCAAATCTGTGTTTTGACCAGAGTTCCCTGTGATTCTTGAGTAGGGTTAGGAAGCACTGCTTCATCAAGTGTGGCCAAAGATCATACATTCTTCCTGTGCTAGCACCTACCAGGGACCTCACCGGCCGACTTTGGTGTTCCCTCCTGTTGAGCCTTCTTATAACCTCTGGATTCTTAGTATCAGTGTCACTACCAAGCTCTAAGAGTTACCATATAAGAAAGAACAAAGCCAATTTATTGTCCCATTGTAATTAATGGATGATAGACTCATGATGTGAAATTCACATATTTTAGCTTATTTATTTAGTGAGAGTCAGGGAGGCAGAGACAGACCCCCGCATGTGCCCAAATCAGGATCTACCTTGCAAGCCCCCTACAGGATGATGCTCTGCCCATCTGGGGCTGCTGTTCAATTGCTTAGCAGCCAAACTATTTCAGCACCTGAGATGAGGCCATGAAGCCATCCTCAGTACCCAGGGCCAAATTGCTCAAACCATTCAAGCCATGGCTGCAGGAGGGGAGAAGAGAGAAAGAGAGAGAAGAGGAAGAGGTAAAGAAGCAGATGGGTGCTTCTCCTGTGTGCCCTGACTAGGAATTGAACCTGGGACATCCACATGCTGGGCCAATGCTCTACCTCTGAGCCAACTGGCCAGGGTCTAAATTCACATTTCTTAACTGCTTATGGAAAGCACTAAGTAAGTGACCTCACAAGCTATGTTTTGTGCTGTGGTAAAAGACATACTCTTGCTGGTGATGACTCTAGTCGTCAAAAACTAGTGGATCTCGCCTGACCAGGCAGTGGTGCAGTGGATAGAGCTTCAGATTGGGACATGGAGGACCCAGCTTTGAAACTCCGAGGTCACTGACTTAAGTGCGGGCTCATCCAACTTGAGCATGGGCTCACCAGCTTGAATAAGGGGTCGCTGGCTTCAGTGTGGGATCATAAATATGAGCCCATGGTCACTGGCTTGAGCCCAAAGGTCACTGGCTTGAAGCCCAAGATTGCTAGCTTGAACCCAAGGTCACTGGCTGGAACAAGGGGTCACTCGTTCTGCTATAGCCCCCAGCTCAAGGCATGTATGAGAAAGCAATCACTGAAAACTAAGGAGCTGCAACAAAGAATTGATGCTTCTCATCTCTCCCTTCCTGGGTCTATCTGTCCCTATCGGTCCCTCTCTCTGACTTTCTCTTTGTCTCTGTCAAAAGAAAAAAAGATCTAGTGGATCTCTGGAACCGACCTTCAGGCATTGACTCTATACATTCCCTGATGAACATATTGGAAATAATGGGTGAAGATATGTGTTTTGAGGCTACAATATGCTTGCCTACAAGGCCACAGGAAGCACATTGACAGATCCAGGGGTTCCAGCTGACTCCTTAGTGAAACCACATTGTTTGCATTGTTTGGAAAGTGGGCTTATTAGCTAGCTAGCCAGTCTTATGGCTAAGGTGGATGATTAGCTAGAACCCTGCTGGATTTAAGCTGCCACAGTCTGTATTTATCATTCCAGTGAGAATATTCAAATAAGTGGCTACTGCTTTTTAAATTAGCCTAACAAACTGGTTATGGTTCAGCATGGAATTCAGACAGATTACATTCCAATCCCATTCTAACCAGATAATGAATATAGAGCACCTAATCTGGTTCCTACATATTGTCTCACCACGTAGAAATTTCTATCATTATTTCTAGTGAGAAATTTTCCCTTGCTACCAAAACCTGACCATTGGTTGCGCATGTGTGTGTATGACTTTCTTATTTTGGCTGTCGGGTTGCATTGTGATGCTTATATAAAGATTGGACTGTGGAATATTCTCTAGTTTACCCAATATAAATATCCTTTTCTTATCTCCTTTCCACTGATTTACTATTTAAAGGCTTTTCATAGGGTTTATCATGACTTTGGGAATTACTTTAGGACACCTAAAAGTGTGCAAATTGCTTTTACCTAGCAAAAACACTAACAACTACAATGTGGGTTTTCTTCATGCAGCCAGGAAACCAAATCGCTGCATACTGAGTCATTTCCTTGGAAAAACATTTGTTGAACACAAGACTAAGTCAAATCCCTCTAATAAATGTTCTCGTAACTTTTTTTTTCAAAGCATTTACAGTTTGTAGTGTTCTATTCATTTGTGTGAATATTGGCTTAAGAGTCTTTTTTTTTTTCAGCCCCATTTTAAACTTAGCTAGAATGTTCAGTAGATTACTTGCCACCAACTTATCCCCATCATCTAACACTACCAGCACAGAGCAGGTGCTCATTGAATGTTAAGAACTGGCCATGTGCCCAGGATCCTTTTAGTGTTTCTGTCTGTCCCTTCCCTGGCTTCTGTGTGCTTTGGCTTTTAATGGCCTGCACTTTGATTTGCTTTGAGGGACTCCCTTGGGGACATCCCTTACTGATGGGATAATTTAGAGAGCTGAAAGTGTCTAGAGTTTTATATCTCCCAACCCATCCTTAGCCAATGGCCCAGCCCCCTGACCTCAGAGAAATACTTTGAGATGTATACAATACTCCCAAGTTCCTGTACAGCATAAACTTGAAGCCTCCATAACTCTTTGTCTAGAATCACACTCCTTCCCCTACTTTGCTTCCTGAATTCCTTGACAAGTTTCTCTTGCATATCTTCAATAAATCACTTACACACAGATTCCCAGCTCAGAATCTGCTTGTGGAGAAACCAACTTAAGACATTAAGTAAACTTGTTTTAGGAACAAACCGTCCCTGAAAAGTAGGAAATTTTAGTATTCACCTACTATGTTGTTACAAGGCTTATAAAGAATAAAGGTGAAGGAGTAGGTTTGTATTATGTATATTCCATCAGACACCAGACATGAGTCAGAGATTCATCAAAGGGAGTACAGGAGTAGTTCTTTCAATGGGTATCAAATAACTATGGACAAGGGCAGAAGAAAATGGGATGATGATATGAGTTTTTTGAAGTCAAAAAAGTGAATCTCCATCAAGAGCATCTTTGATTTGCTGATACGTAGCACACTTGAGAGCTCTGTATAATTGGTAAATGGAGATTTAAAAATCTTGGCCAATATCCAGGTAATGAAAAGAAATGCGTATTTTTCTTAGGGGTATCTAAGCCATTTTGTAAAACCCTTTGAAAAGCTGATTTATATAAACATGGGAGAAAATAGCCAAAGAAATTTCAGCTTTGTAACTGTGAAGGCTGCGTGAAAAGGCGAGTAGAGATTTTTGCAAGCTGTCAGAAAAGACCTGGGTGTGCAAGAGTGTGATTGTAAGCATGAAAAGCGTGAATTTTTTTGCTTACAGGGGATTATGCTCATGTTAGAGTAGGGGATTATGCTCATGTTAGAATAGTTTATTTTTGACAGCCAAAAGAAAAAAAGAATCTTTACTGTGAAGACATTTCAAATAAAATCATGAAAGATTTCAGAGGGATAATAAGGCATGAGCTAAATTGGAATAGTGCTTATTCCCATTACCAGGATAAAAATAAGCAATGAGATTCCCTATGCGTCAGTTGATGTGTGGATAGGTATATACATGTTCATTTAAGTAGAAATTTCAAATGTAACCCATTCCTTTAAACATAATTAAATTACTCATTTTAACTCTTGCATCAGAAAACAATCCTGGTTTAAAACATTTCTTTACATAGGCCTAAAGAGTTTGGCACCACTCCAAATTTCAGCCAACATGTAAAATATTCTGTGGGTATGGAACTTTCTGGATTGCCAATTATCTTTCAACTACCATGTCAAAATTGGTTCGATGCTAGCGCAACTATGGAATTACAAAAGTTTGACCATAAAGATAAAAGTAGCTTCTGTGATTTTTTTTTATTAATTATTTTATTTTATTTATTCATTTTAGAGAGAGGGGACAGAGAGAGAGGGAGAGACAGAGAGAGAAGGGGGGGAGGAGCAGAAAACATCAACTCCCATATGTGTCTTGACTGGGGAAGCCCAGGGTTTTGAACCAGCAACCTCAGCGTTCTAGGTTGACATTTTACCCACTGTGCCACCACAGGTCAGGTACTTCTGTGATTTTGAGGATTTATATTCTTTTGTAAATTTTGTTTCATACAAATATCATTGTGATTAGATTTATCCTTCTTATGAGATCCTCTAACTTACTTTAGTTTTTTGAACTTTAGTTGTATTTTTTTTCCTGAGTGAGAGAATTAGAAACCTTTTAGAATAAAAATAAATGTTTCTACATCTGGACACAGATGGTGTCCAGATAAGTTAACCCAGTGATTTTCAACCTTTTTTGAACCACGGCACATTTTTTACATTTACAAAATCCTGGGGCAACACCACCTACCAAAATAACACAAAATGACACTCAACTGTTAGAATTTATTTAAAGTTTAAATAAATTACATTTATTAAAAAAAAAGTTAAATAAAAAGGGTAACTCCCTCATATATACAGTCCCATGTAACATCCCTCATATATACAGTCCCACGTAACATCCCCTTATAAATACAGTCCCATGTAACATCCCCTCATATACAGTCCCACGTAACATCCCCTCATATACAGTCCCATGTAACATCCCCTTATAAATACAGTCCCACGTAACATCCCCTTATAAATACAACCCCATGTCACATCCCCTCATATACAGTCCCATGTAACATCCCCTCATATACAGTCCCATGTATCCCCTCATATATACAGTCCCGCTAATAGATACTGGAGCTTTCATCAAGGTTGTGTGTTCAAATCAATTTGGCAAATACTCTCTCTATATAGAGACTGGACAAAATCAATTTTAGAAAATGTTGGGTACTTGTGTACCATCATAAGTCCTCAGAGCATCTCTATTGTCAGATTGAGAAGTTTGCTTTCTAGGTAAGGATTTTGATAAATACTAGAGTTCTCACTGAGGTTGTGGGTTCAAATCCCATGGTCAGCTGGGTGCAGGGACCTTGATTCTGTCTGTTTTGATGGTGTATATAGAGATTTGAGCTCTTTAAGAACATGACCCTTCAGGAGGCCATATACAATATAGATAACATTGTGATGCATTGTATATCACCCTCTGCGGGGGCCTCTTTTAAAAAGAAAAAGGTCAGATATCTATATACACCATCAGGATAGACATAACCAGCTGAGGCTGAGGCTTCATCTAGTGGTGGCAACATTTACTTCCAGTCTTGACCAGGATTAGAAATCGGGACTATGGGGAGGAGTAGCAGCTTCAACTACTCACTGCGGCCACACAGTGACAAGTGTGCAGCAGCCCGAGTGGGGACCTTCCTGGGTGTGGATGAGAGGCAGCCTACTATTGGTTCATCACTAGTGGTTGGGATGAATCCTAGAAGGTGATTGGTCAGTGAGCATTCCCTGTGCCTCCACTCTTCCTGTCGCTGATAGCTGGAGGGATTGTGAGAGGAATGTTTATGTTTGGATGGAGGCGGCTGGTGGCAGGCCGGATAAATAGCCTCCACGAGCCATATCCGGCAAGGGGGCCGTAGTTTGGGGACCCATGTTTAGTTTCCCCACGGCACACCTGACCATGTCTCACGGCACACTAGTGTGCCGTGGCACACTGATTGAAAAACACTGAGTTAACCTATCTTTTTGTGGGGTTTTTTGTTTGTTTTTTTTGTGTGTGACAGACAGAGAGAGAGACAGAGAGAGACAGACAGGAAGGGAGAGAGATATGAAGCATCAATTCTTCGTTGCAATACCTTAGTTGTTCATTGTTTGCTTTCTCATATGTGCCTTGACTATGGGGCTACAGCAAAGCGAGCAACCCCTTGCTCAAACCAGCGACCTCGGGCTCAAGCTGGTGAGCCTTGATCAAACCAGATGAGCCCTCACTCAAGCTGGCGACCTCCGGGTTTTGAACCTGGGTCCTCTGCATCCCATTCGTGGCTCTATCCACTACACCACCGCCTGGTCTGGCAAGTTAACTTGTTTATCTGAGTTCACAGATAGAGTAAGAATCAGGATTACAATTCAAGACCCCTGATTCCCAGTCAAAGCTCCTTTTACTAACTGGCATTGCCTCCTTCCAAGCTTTGATATATTGCTCCATCTGATCATTGGATCACCATTTGTTTTTTTATTACCTGTTGATGAACATTTGATTTGTTTCCAGTTTGGGGTTGTGAACATTTCTATACAAGTCTTTTTAAGACTCATACATTCATTTCTCTTATAACTACCCAAGAGCAAAATAATATATGTTTGGCTTTTTAAGAAATTGCCAAACTGTATTTCCAAGTGGTTGCATCATTTTACATTCCTATCAGCACTATATGAGAGCTGCTAGTTTCTCAAAATTCTCACCAACATTTGGTATGGCCACACATTTTAATTTTAACCATTCTATTAGGTGTATAGTATTATCTCACTGGAGTTTTAATTCTTGTCTTGTGACTAATGTCGTTGAGCATGTTTTCATGTGCTTATTTGCCATCTATATATCTTCCTTGGTGTAGTATCTGTGCAAAATTTTTGCCAGTGTTTTTAAAATGAATAATTTGAATTCTTATTAATTTTGAGAATTCTTTATATAATCTGGATACAAATTCTTAATCAAATATGTGAATTGAAATAATTTCTTCCAATCTATCTCTTACTTTTATTTTCTTAAGAGCATCTATAAAAAGGTTCAAAGTTTTAAATTGCCTAAAGTCTAATTTATCAATTTTTTATATATGAATAATACTTTTTGGTGTTATACCTAAGAAATCATCAACCAACCCAAGGTCACATAGATATTCTCCTCTTTTCTTCTAAATGATACCTTTTTATTATTTACAGTAGTTTTACTTTTAGTCTGTGATTCAGTTAATTTTTCTATGGTATGATTAAAAATTTATTTATTACATATAAATTTGCAGTTTTTCCAGCACCACTTGTTAAAAGGATATCCTTTCTCCATTAAATTACCTTTTTAAAAAATCAGTTTTCCATATGTGTGTGTAGCTATTTCTGAATTCTAGCTGTTGCATTGATACCTTTGTATATCTTTGTCAGTGCCACCCTGTTATAATTAATGAAGTTTATAATAAATTTTAAAATTAGGTAATTATTTTCCAACTTTGTTCTTCTTTTTCAGAATCACTTTGGCTACGATAAGTTATTTATATTTACATATGATTTTAGTATCAGCTTGACAATTTCTATTAAAAAAAGCCTAATATATTTGGGTTTTACTTTTATATCCAACCTGACAATTACTGCCTTGTGTTCCTATTTAATGTGGTTATTGATGTGGTTAGGTATAATTATGTTTTCATGTTATTTGCTTTATATTTACTCCATTTATTTTTTGTTCCTTTGTTCTTTTTCTTTTTTGTTTTGAATCAGCTGAGTATTTTTATGATTCCATTTTTCCTTTGTTGGCTAATTAGCTTTAAATCTTTGTTTTGTTTTGTTTTTTAGTGGTTGTTTAAGGTTAACTTATCAGTCCATCTTTAATTGATATTGTGCCACTTCATGTATATTTTAAATTTACAAAAGTACACTTCAAATTTTCCCTACTCAGTCTTGGAACTATTGGCTTTTATAAACCTCATTCTATATTGTTATTTAAAAAGTTATCTATTAAAATTACTACATCACATGGAAACAATATTTATTACTTATTCATATTTTTCCCATTCTAGTGCTATGCATTCCTTTGTGTAGATCCATATGCCATCTGATAACCATTTTTCTTCTGCTTGGAGAATTTCCTTTCACATTTCTTTATTTTTTTAAAGACATTATTTATTCATTTTAGAGAGAGAGATAAAGGGGGAGGAGCAGGTAGCATCAACTCTCATATGTGCTTTGACCAGACAAGCCCAGGGTTTTGAACAGGTGACCTCAGCATTCCAGGTTGACCATTTATCCACTGTGCCACCACAGGTCAGGCACCTTGCACATTCCTTATATTGTATTTCTGCTGGTGATGAAGTCCTGTATAGCCGAAGAAGTCTCTTTTGCTTTTATGTTTGAAAATATTTAACTGGGACATAGAATTTTAGGTTGACATTTTTTTTCTTTTGAATGTTGATCACTATCTTTTTGCATTGTTCCTTATTTTTAAAAAAATCTGTATTCCTTTTATTTATTCTTCTGTATGCAGCACATCTGTTTTCTCTGTTTTTTAAAAAAACATTTTTCTTTATCACTGTTTTAGAGAGATTTTATGATGTGCCTTAGTACGTATAGTCTTTTTTCACTTGTTTTTGTGGGGATATGTGTGTTCGTGTGTTGGATTTTGTGTAACTTGTAGGTTGTATGGGTATATTGTTTTCATCAAATTTGGGAGAGAGTACCATTATTCAAATATTTTTCTATCACTCTCCTCTCTTTCAGAGACTCTAATTACACATCTATTAGTCCACCTGATATTGTTTTACAACTCACTAATATTCATTTTACTTCTTTGGATTATTTTATCTCTTTGTGTTTAATTTTGAATAGTTTTTATGGCTATATCTTTAAGTTCACTATTCTTTGCTTCTGCCATATTTAATCTGAAATTTATTTTATCCAGTTTATTTTTTCATTTAAAATATTGTAGTTTTTATCTTTAAATTTTTTATCTAGTTTTTTTATGTTTTCTTATCTCAACTTCTTGAATATACGGAATACAGTTATAATAACTTACTGAAATCTTTGTCTGCTAACTGTAACATCTGTATCAGTTGTGGGTCAGTTATGGTTGAGTTTTCTTCTCATTATGGAACATGTTTTCCTTTCTTGTTTTATACCTCATAATTTTTTATTAGATGTTAGGGATTATAAAGGTTTTTTTTCTAAATTTGGCTATTTTTGTATTTCTAGAAATATTATGTTTTATTATGGGACACAGTTATTTGGAAACATTTTAATTTTTTCAAATCTGTCTTTTAAGCTTTGTTTTCTGTATCAGAGCCATACTTAGTTTAGTAGTAATTCTCTCCTACTGAGGTCAGACCCTTCTCAGTGCTTCCTCAAGTTCATATGACTTACAAAGTTTTCCACTCCAGCTGTTGGGAACAGGAACTCTTTCATGCTGTGGGAATGGTGGGTATTGTTCCTTCTAATCCTGTGGATGATTTTCCCCCCCTCTCAATTTTTTTTCATCATATGTATATGCTGTTCAATATACCACTGAACTTGAGGGTGGACCCTGTGCAGTTCTCTGGAGTCCTCTTTCTATGTGACTCTTTCTTCACTGTATCTTATGAACTCCAGCTGCCTTAGTGTTCCTAGATGCTCAGCTCTGTCTCTCAACTCAGGGATTCTGCTGGACTACAACTGATTTTCTCTCTCTGTCCCATGACCAAATAACCTTTCTCCAGGTAGTAAGCTGGATAGTCAGAAGACTCGCCTCATTCATTTTTCATAGCCCAGGAATCATCATCCATTGTCTAATACCCAATATCATAGAAACCAATACTTTCTATATTTTATATTTTTATTCATGTGAGACAAGAGTAACAACTCCATTTTGGCTAGAAGTGGAAGTACTAGCATGGATTTAACCCAGATTTATCTCCATTTTCCAGATGTAAAAAATTTAGGTGTAGTAAGAATGAATAACTTAATCAATACATTTGGTAAGGGCTGTGGCCAGGATGTGAAATCAGGTTGCTACTTCACAGAACCCTAATTACCAAAGATTTAAAATCTAGGTATGATGTAGACATCACAATGGAGACTTAACTGACTTGATTGCAACATTTTTTTTATTCAGTAAGAGGAGGGAACACAGAAAGACAGCTCTTGCATGCACCCTAACCAGGATCCAGTGGACAAGCCCACTAAGGGGCGATTCTCTGACCATCTAGGGTGTTGCTCTGTAAGTAACGGAACTCTTCTTAGAGCCTGAGGCAGAGGCTGTGGACCAATCCTTAGCCGCTGGGATCAACTCGCTCCAATCGAGCCATGGCTGGAGGGGAAGAGAGAGAGAGAGAGAGAGAGAGAGAGAGAGAGAGAGAACCAAGACAAGGAGGGGTAGAGAAGCAAATGGGCCCTTCTCCTGTGTGCTCTGACGAGGAATCAAACCCAGGACATTTACACAACAGGCCAATGCTCCACCACTGAACCAACTGGCCAGGGCCTGCAACATATATTTATCGAGAGGACCTAATTCTCTAACCATTCCATCTAACAGAATATTTACTGTAGGTCTTTGAGTGATTTTTTAAGACTGAGACTCCCTGCTAGAGTTCATGACTTCAACTCATTTTCATATGTCTTACTCTACAATTCATTATACCATTTTCTAACTGACCTTTCAAAAATAAATAATCCACTATTCCTGTATGAAAAAGCATTTTCTATCAAATCATTTCACACTTCCCTTTGCTTTCCAATATACAGTGAGTGAATGTGACCAGAGGAAATTGACCATCTGCAACATAACACATGGCCCCTTTTTCTACAGTGACTAGGAGACCACAGCTCTCTCTGCAGATTTGAGAGAAAACAATGCTTCTATCTAGACATTCAAAATCATGTGCACAAGCATATTTGTTGCAAAATATTCTTGATCCTTCAGCCTCTTCCAGCAAAAGCAGTTTCACCAAGCAGTCTCACTTGTTTCAAACTCTAGGGTTTTATTGTTTTACTAAAATTTATGAAAGTTTATCTTTTTCCTGAAAATCTTAGCATTGTGTTTAACTCATGTTTATTCTAAAGTTTGAATACCTTTAGGAGCAGTGGTGGGATTCAAATAATTTAACAACTGGTTCTCTGCCCTAATGACCATTTTAAGTATAAAAAAAGACTTACTGAAAGGTAGTTTATTATTTCATGAGTTTAATACTTAAATAAGAGCAATAAAAGAGGTACACAAAACTATATTATAAGAAAGAATTTGAAATATTATTGAAAAATATTAAATAATACTTGACAAAAAGCAATTAAACTATTATTTAAGTTATTTCCATATTGCTTCTTGATTGACATTTTTGCTTGCAATTTTTTTCATCTATGGAAAGAATGAACATTACTACAGGCACTTAGAATACACTATTGTGCAGATGAACATTTAAAAAGAGCAAGGAATGTAAATTTGTGATTTCCACATTGGGCGGCTGCCCAGGCACCCACCTTAGAAAGAACCCTGATGACAAGTGCCATTTTAACAACCGGTTCACCAAACTCAACAGAAAATTAGGTTTTGGTTCTGACAAACCCATGCAAACCAGCTGAATCCCTCCATTTGTAGGAGTATTTCTGATAGATACTTTATATAAATTATCTGCTAATTACATAGCTGAACTAAAATGAAGCAGTGAGTGAGCGTGTGGCCTTTATATTGTTGATTATTCCACTTGGCAGACTTTAGTATCTATGAAAAATGAACAAGACTTAGGAGAAGTGCAGCTAGGGAACACAGAGGTAGAGGCTGTACTTGACTAATCGAGTTGTGAGGTGTCAGCATATTTGTGAGGTTACCAGATATGTGGCCTCTTTTAAAAAGGCAGCATTGAAGGCTTTCCATATTCATATGAAAAGAATTGAATATGCATCTCACACTACTTGGAGAAGGAACTAAAATCCTGTTTGGAAAATGATTGAATGAGGCTTCTCTCTTGCTATGTGACCTCTCAAATGTCCTAACTTATATCTGCAAAGGGTTTGGAGGTTTGCCATTCGAGGACTCTGCTTGTGAAGCTGCTTCATCTCATTGACAATCTGAGAAATTTCTATTTAAGGGTGTGTTCTTTTATTTTGTACATTGTCATCATTTTGTAAGACACTAAACTGCTTGTGGATGCGTCGATTGGGGGCATACATTTACATAGTTTTCTAAAAGAGAAAAACATGTAACTGCTAGACTTTCTGGTACAGAGAAGATGAGTAATTTTATTTAAAATTCACTGAAATAGACCCAGTGGTCCCTATCAACACTCAGTATCATCCTTTAGAGGAATGTCATGCTGCACATGACCTGGGATTAATTTCAGGGACTTGAATGCATAGGTCTAGGTTTAGGGACTTGAACACATAGAAATGTGTTTAAAAAATAATCTGGATTATCCTAAAGGAGTTTACAAAAAATATGTAAAAGAGCTAAGTTCTGAACTGAAAGTAGGGGGGAAATCTGTATCATCTAGAGTAGCTGAGGAAAGCTTTATGTAGGAGAAAAAATGACTGGGTAGATGGAGAAGAAGAGAGAAGCATTTACAAATGATGAAAAGCAATATAGGCAGAAGCAAGGAGTTGGAAGTAAGAGCAGAATGCATGAAGGGAAGCAAGCTCTTAAGGAATCTTGCTGGAAATTACTGGGAAATAAAATTGCTATCATATGATGAAAAGCTAAGAAAGCCAAACAAAAAATGTATAACTAAAGCCAAAGAAACAGGAAGCCATTGTAGATTTTTGAGCAAATGACAACTTTAAATACAGTTTTATGAAGATTAGCCTGGCAGTAATAAGATGGTGAACGAGGGAGAAGATGACGTGAGAGAGACCTGCTTGAGCCTAGTGGAATTATTCAAGTTAGAAGGACTATAACAGAGAGTTTACAAAGGACAAAAGAGGTGTGAAGGACCAGTTAATATTCTGAAGAAATAAATAAAAAGGCTTGGTTGTTTCATCTTTCTCTGTTTTCCCTAACCATTATGGGAGATTTCAGAAGCAGAGACAGGTAGTGGATGACAGAAATGTAGATCTGCCCAGTTCTCATATGTCATATTTGTAGATGTTCAGGTACTCAACATCATTGGATGCCATCTCTATGATTAAACTGAACTTTCTCCCAGAAATGATAGTGTGACATGGTCTTTAAATTCATAAGGATTAGAACATTGAAAAATTTTTTCCCCATCTGAGAATAGAATAAAAATTTCAAAAGGTAAAAATGAGGAACTAGAAACAATAATGACAAAATAAAGGAAAAAGAATTTTCCAGGAAGGAAAAGGAAACAATAGAGAGTCATAGGGAAAAAAGAAAAAAGACAAAAAACAGGTTATTTAGTTCCTGGGAGCTGGAATTACATTAGTTGAAATCTAGTCCCAAAGTAACATCTGTGGTCTTCCAGAAGAATGATAGAATTCTAGAGCTTAGAAACTTCTCCTTCTTGATTCTGGAAAAAACAGATGCCCAAAGAAGTCAAGTGGCTTGCTCAAAATTAGACAGCTAAAAAGTATTTCAGACAGAATAAGAATATGGATCTGTAATTCCTCCTCTAGGTCTCTATCATAGCCCACATTTCCTGTCCTAGAAACAATTTGAAGGTTTATTTCACAGAATGTTAGGGTCTGTCTACTTAGCCCATACTTCCTGTCCTAGAAAGGATTTGAAAGTTTATTCCACACAATGTTAGGGTCTGTCTACTTTAGACAACAACTTCTTGCTCACTCAGGCTTAGTCCATTTTCTTCTAGATGTGAAGAATGTAAGACATACAAACTATGTAAGGAAAGATGCAATGATAAGAAAAGAAATTTTTAAGAAGGAAAAGAAAAAGATGAGAAATAAGAACTAAGCAGAAAAGTATTGCTAAAACAGTCTTGAATAAAACAACATCAGAGCTCTCACACTTTCAGATTTTAAAACAAATTACAGTAGCCAAAACCGTGTTGTACTGACAGTAAGACAGACATATAGACCAATGAAATAGAATAGCCCAGAAATAAACCCTCACATATATGATCAAACAATCTTTGACCAAAGTGCTGAGACCTTTAAATGAGGGGAAAGACAATCTCTTCCACAAATGGTGATGGGGAAACTGAATATCCATATGCAAAAGAGTAAGTTTTGGCCCTTGTCCCAATATACAAAAATTAACTCAAAATTGATCAGAGCCCTAAAGGTAAAACTTAAAACTCTAAGCCTTAGAAGAAAACATAGGGAAAAAGCTCCATGGTATTGGATTTGGCAAGGGTTTCATTGATATGACACCAAAAGCTCACACAGAAAAAAAAAAAAAAAGACAAATTGAACTACATCAAAATTTAAAAACTTGTGTGCATGAAAGAATACAAAAGAGCAAAAAGGCAACCTAGGGAATGGAGGAATATTTGCAAATCATGTACTGATAAGGGGTTAATATCTAGAAAATATAAGTAACTCCTACAACTCAACAATGAGAAAATAGCCTAATTAGAAAATGGGCAAAGGACTACAGTAAACACTTCTGAAAAGAGGTTATACAAATGGCCAGTCAGCATATGTTCATGTTTAATCACTGGGAAAATGCAAATGAAAACTATATCATATCCATTAGATGACTATTATAATTTATAACAATTTTGATGAAGATATGGGAAATTAGAATACTTGTGCATTGTAGATGGAAATGTAAAATGGTGCCATTGCCATGGAAAACATTAAGGTGCTTCCTCATAAAATTAATAGTTGAATTACCATATGATCCAGTAATTTCACTTCTAGGTATATTTTCAAAAGAACTGAAAAGAAATATTCTCAAAAACTATCTGTACACCCTCATTAATCACAGCATTATTCACCAAGAGGTTGAAGTAATTCAAGTGTTTTTCAGGAGGTAAATGGGTAAACAAAATGTGGTATATGTTTGCAATGTAATACTATTCAGCATTAAAAAGTAAGATAATTTTGGCACATGATACAACATGGATAAACCTTAAGGATATTATACAAAATGAAGTAAGTCAGTTACAAAAAGACAAATATTATTTAATTCTACTTGCAGGAAGAATATAGATTAGTCAAATTTATAGAAAGAGGACATGGAAAGAATGGTGGTTACCAGGGGCTGGAGGAAAGAGAAAATGGGAAATTGTTATTTAATGGGCAGACTTTCAGTTTTGCAAGATTTTAAAAATGTAGAAATTGATTGTATAACAATAGGAATATACTTACCAGTACTGAACTTAGAAATGGTTAAGATGGGGTCCTGGTCAGGTAGTTCAGTTGGTTAGAGAGTTGTTCCAATATGCAAAGATTGTGGGTTCAATCCCCAGTCAGAGCATATACAAGAATCAACCAATGAATGCATAAGTAAGTAGAATAACAGAAAGATATTTCTTTCTCTCTCTCTTTTCTTTTCTCTCTCTAAAATCAATAATTTTCTAAAAATTAAAAAAAAATGTTAGGATGATAAACTATAAGTTTTATACCTATTAATTTTAAAAAAGAAAAGCATACAGTGTGGATATAGTGGGAAAAGAGATGGTTTAGAGAGGGAAAATGGTGATGGAGTAGGTAGACATTGCAACTCCCACCTCCCAGAACCAAAGTGGATTACAACTTAACTTAGGAACAATCATCTTGAGAAGCCAAGTTTGGCCTAAGCTGGGAGGACTCTATAACCAAGCATCACCAAAGGAACTACACTGAACTGGTAGGAAAGGCAGACGCGGAAAGGCTCACTCCCAGGAGTGAGTGGCGGCCTGGAGAGTCTCTCACAGCAAGAGGGCTGTGGACCCCAGCCCAAGAACTGGAGCCCCAGCCTGGAGCCCCAGAGACTAGAGGAGGCATACAGATAGTATTTAGCTGAAAGAAGAGCCAGGTTTCTATTCGTAAGAGGGAGACAGAACTCTCAGACACAAGCTCCATCTTAAAGGGACTGCACAGAAAACCTCATTTATAGCCACTTACCCAGGGCTCCAGGAGAGGGGATCACCAAGAGAACTGGAGTTGTGAGAGGAGAGTGTAGTCTTGGGAGCACAGGGAGAGACTGTGGGGGACAGCCACCCTGACCTCTGTACTGAGACACTCCCCAAATCTAAAGTGCCCATTATTCCTGGGAGAACCAAGCCAACAAAGGGAAGCAATTACCCCATCCACCAGAGGCTCTCCTGCTCCAATCAGTGCAGAGAGACACTTAGAAGCAGGGGCACATTAGGGACACAGGATTTCAGTGCTGAGGTCTGGGCTACCTGGCTCCCCCAAACTGCTGAGTATCCTCTGAAGGGCAGGAGGGCCTGGCTCCGCCCCAGCCATGATGCTTGATCCGTGCAGCAGTCAGGGGCGGAGCCCAGCAAGGCAGCCCGCATGGCGGCAGTGGGAGGTGGAAACCAAAGGGGCCTGACACGTGCAGGCGAGGGCAGAACCCTGTGGGGCGAGGCAGACCCCAGCGGGGTGAGGCATCCTGTGCATTCATGGAGGGCGGAGCCTGGTGAGACGTGCCGTGCACCCATGGGGGACAGAGCCCAGAGAGGTGTCCGCACACCCCAGGGGAGGTGCAGCCTGGAGATGCAGCCAGCACACCTTGAAGGGCTGAGCCTGGTGTCCTGAGCTGCAAAGGAGAAGAGAGGTGTCCCACAAGTCCATGGGGGACAGAGCTCAGAGAGGTGTCCTGCACACCCCAGGGGAGGTAGAGCCTGGAGATGCAGTCGGCACACCGTGAAGGGCAGAGCCTGGTGTCCTGTGCTGCGAAAAAGAGGAGAGGCATCCCACGTGTCCATGGGGGTAGAGCCCAGAGAGGCAACCTGCACCCGCCGTGGGGTGGTGGGGTGGAACCTAGCAAGGCAAGGAGTTCCCCATGCCTGAAGAGCAGCCCAACCTGCAGTCTGCGAACCCATGCTGGTGCCCAAGTGCTTGAAGAGGCGAAGGCACAGAGAGACCAGCAGAGAGACCTCACTTCAGGAATAGAGAGGCCACACACTGGCCAAGAGTAGATAAAAGCCAGCTAGGAGTGCAGCTGATAGTTACAATGGCATCAGGGCCCAGCAGAGGCAGCCACAAATTTATATGGAACCAAAAAAGAACATGAATAGCCTCAGCAATCTTAAAAAAGAAGAATAAAATGGGAAGTATCACACTTCCTGATATCAAGTTATACTACAAGGTCATTGTACTCAAAACAGCTTGGTACTGGCATAAGAACAGGCATACAGATCAATGGAACAGAACAGAGAACCCAGAAATAAACCCACACTTATATGGACAATTGATATTTGAAAAAGGAAGTAAGAGCATACAATGGAGTAAAGGCAGTCTCTTTAATAAATGGTGTTGGGAAAATTGGCGATCTACCTGCAAAAAAATAAAACTAGATCACCAACTTACACCATTCACAAAAATAAACTCAAAATGGATAAAAGAATTAAACGTAAGTCGTGAAAGCATAAACATTTTAGAAGAAAACATAGGCAGTAAGCTCTTTGACATCTGCTGCAGCAATATACTTACTGATTTATCTCCACAGGCAAGTGAAATAAAAGACAGGATGAACAAATGGGACTATATCAAACTAAAAAGCTTTGCACAGCTAAAGGCAATAAAAGACAAAATATCGATAAAAAGACAAACCACACAATGGGAGAACATATTCGACAATACATCTGATAAGGGGTTAATAACCAAAATTTATAAAGAACTTGTAAAACTCAACACCAGGAAGATAAACAATCCAATCAAAAAATGGGGAAAAGAATTGAATAGACATTTCTCCAAAGAGGACATACAGATGGCCAACAGGCAGATAAAAAATGTTCAACATCACTGATCATTAGAGAAATGTGAATTAAAACCACAATGAGTTATCACCTCACACCAGCCAGAATAGTGCTCATTAATAAAACAACACATAATACTTGCTGGTGAGGATGTGGAGAAAAGGAAACCGTCCTGCACTGCTGGTGGAATGCAGACTGGTGCCGCCATTGTGGAAAACAGTATGGAGATTCCTCAAAAATTAAAAATCAAACTGCCTTTTGACCCAGCCATCTCACTTTTAGGAATATACCCTAAGAACACTATATTATTGATTCAAAAGGAGAAATGCACCCCATGTTTATTGCAGCTATCTTTACAACAGCCAAGATCTTAAAACAGCCCAAGTGTAGGTCAGTGGACGAGTAGATTAAAGAGCAGTGGTACATATACACAGTGGAATACTATGCAGCCTTGAGGAGGAAGGAAATCTTACCTTTTACGACAACATGGATGGACCTGGAAACTATTATGTTAAGTGAAATAAGCCAGGCAGAGAAAGAAATATCATATGACCTCACACATTTGAAGAATCCAATGAGAAATGTGAACTGAAGAACGGAATAGAGACAGAGGTGGGATCAAAGGCACCAGAGGGAAAGCAGTCAGAGGGAAAGGAGAAGAGAAGATGAGAACAGAGAAGGGAAAGAGATTGGTGAAATTATATATACATAACACAGTGTTATAGAGAGCAGGACAGCAAATCTTGGAGGGAATGGGGGAAGGCATTGGGGGGAGGACACAAGGGGGATGTTGAGGGAACACGGGGGCGGGGGAATGTATTTTGTGGGACACATGAATCTATGTAAACACAATAAATTTATATCAATATAAAAAAGGGATGGTTCATGTTCCAGGCAGTACTAAGCAAGATGACATGAGATGTCATCAAACTACTCAGAATGGCACACAATTTAAAAAAGGATTTTTTTTCTTGAATTTTTTATTTAATATTTTCAGACTGTGTTGGCCACAGATAACTGAAACTTCAGAAATCAAAACTGTGGATACAGGGCAAGTAATGCCTGTTTACTCACCCAGTGATGAAACAAATATACCTAAAAAACTTCCCTAGAAGGAGCAACCCATGGACACCCATTTGACCGTAGTGCTCAAAGGAAGAAAATTAAATGTTATTTAAGGCATCATCCATGATATTATGACTGCAAAGTTTGGTTTGTATGTTCAGAATTGTGTAGCACAAGTTGGGAAGCACACACACAAAATCTCTTTGATGTGATAGCTTGTGTCACATTGTGATGAAAAGCCTCCTTACGTAGAACCAGCATGTTGTTTGGAGATATAACTGCCCTAAGCAGGGTGAGATTGTCTTGCTATTCTCTGTTAATCATTCTGCCCTTTGCCTAGTGTGTAGTGGCTAGCTGTCAGTTCTCCCTACTTTCAGCTGAATCTTAGATCGGCCTGAATGTATATCTCAGTGCAGATAATGAGACGAGATCTTCACTCATTCACAGCAAAAACCAAGTGCTCTCTGAATTTTGGAGTAGCAGGCTTTGTTTCCAGCTTGCAGGTAGAAAACTGCGGGAAGAGGCCCCGAAATC
Source organism: Saccopteryx bilineata (assembly GCF_036850765.1). Taxonomy (NCBI): domain Eukaryota; kingdom Metazoa; phylum Chordata; class Mammalia; order Chiroptera; family Emballonuridae; genus Saccopteryx; species Saccopteryx bilineata. The sequence continues at coordinate 261,703,740 of NC_089490.1, read as the reverse complement.
ACAGCATGGCCCAGTCCTGGTAATCAGTGTTAGGTGTCTGTAAGGCAATGACTGGCCTCTCTTTATTTGGAACAAATTTCCTCAAAGAAGTTTCTTGTTTCTGAAAGGACCAGTCTTGTATCCTCCAGCACTATTTGTTCTTTGTAGAATTGAATCACCCACAGCATCGTTTTCACTATAAACCGGTCAAAGACCTGACTTGAGATTTAAATGGGGTGAATGACTGCATCCTGGAGGACTTAATCTGTATGCATCAAGACTGTCTCTCTAATATCTCAGGAATAAGGGAAATAGTCTGATCCCAAATTATATTTATATGACCCTCACAGCCATGTTTACAGTCATGGAAGCTGGCTCAGGCACCAGGTAGAAGTTGGTCAGAGTTTATTTGTTGGTAGTGGTAATATTTTTTTGTGTGTTGTTTTGCTTATGTGATATAAGATTTTTTTCTAGATATAAAAATACAAAAAAAATCATAAATATATATAAATATTCATTTTTAACTTCTAAGTATCAAAAACATAAAGTTAACATGCAAAATATTTTATAAAGTCAAAAATATCCCTAATGGTTAATATCCTTAATATATAAAGTGCTTCTAAATCAGTAAGATAAACAGTAATAACCTGAAAGATAAATGGTCAAAGAACAGGAACAATTCACAAAAGAAAAAACAAATATTACTAATGCTGTATGTAAAAAAATTATAAAAGCTATTAATTAGTTGGCACTCTGGGCCAGGAACTGTTCTGAATACTTCCATTATCTTACTAAATGTTCAAAACAAATGTGTATGATATGCCTGCCCAGATCACAAAGCTAGTTAAGTAATGAAATTGAGAACCTAAGTCTGACCAACTCTGAACTCCTCATTTAACTATAAAACTATATAGTTCCTCTACAGCTCATTCCCACTCACTGGAGTCCACTGAATGTACTTCTTCCCAACTCCATATTCAGTTATATCATGTTGGTAGGTTAAAAGAGGCTATGGTGGGAATATTTACACCACAGAAGTCAGCATATGCTTCAAATGAGCCCCCTCCCCCCTTACCCCCAAAGCTAATTGTTAAATATGTACTAACATATCACTTATAGTATTCTTAAGATAACCTGAAATCAGGTAAGATTCCAGGACATGAACATGGGAACTTTACCAAAGCATAAGTAAAACTGCTGAACTTTTTCCAAATGTCAACTTTATTGCTCAAAGAAATGTGAACTAAAATGAGAGCTAGGTATAATGTTTGCCTACCAATTAGGAAATACTAAAATAAAACAATGATAAATTGAGATGCCAAAAGCATGTAAATTAGTTCAACCATTCTAGAAAAGCATCTGGTTCTATGTATCAAGATACTTTAAAAAGTTGATATATTTCAATTTCATAATTCTACTATTGAAAACCTAGAGGAAATAAACCCACAAGAAATAACCTAAATAGCCAACAGTAAGTTAAATAATATATGCAACAATCAGACAATGTAGTACAACAGAGCTATTAAAAATTGTTCTTGGCCCTGGCCGGTTGGCTCAGTGGTAGAGCATCGGCCTGGTGTGCAGAAGTCCCGGGTTCGATTCCCGGCCAGGGCATACAGGAGAAGCGCCCATCTACTTCTCCACCCCTCCCCCTCTCCTTCCTCTCTGTCTCTCTCTTCCCCTCCTGCAGCTAGGCTCCATTGGAGCAAAGATGGCCCGGGCGCTGAGGATGGCTCCTTGGCCTCTGCCCCAGGCGCTAGAGTGGCTCTGGTTGCAACAGAGCGACGCCCCGGAGGGGCAGAGTATCGCCCCCTGGTGGGCAGAGCGTCGCCCCCTGGTGGGCATGCCGGGTGGTTCCCAGTAGGGCGCATGTGGGAGTCTGTCTGTCTCTCTCTGTTTCCAGCTTCAGAAAAATACAAAAAAAAAAAAAAGATAAAAATTGTTCTTAAGTTCAAAAACATTGTAAAACTATACACAAAATGGTCCATGTATTATTTTTAAATTATATATTTTAAAAGTTTATTTATATATGTATATAATATAGAAATTATTTAGATATATAATCAGGTCTTTGTTATATACCTCAGTAGAATTTTGTACTTTTTTCATGTAAGTCTTACATATATTTGATATGTCTGTGTGAAATACATTATATACCCATATTTACTTATATGTATATCTTATATATGTTTATATATGATATATAAATGTATATATAATGAATGTATTATATATGTATATAAATATATGTATATAATGCTTATATATCCATTTCATAACACTAAGCAAATAGAAGTATATATCATGCTTACAGAATTAAAAACAATATTATAAAAATACCTATTCTTCACAAGTTAATTTGTAAGTTTAATGAAATATAAACATAAAAAGAAAAATTCAATTCCAGAGGAATTTTTTTAACTTAATGATTCTACAGTTCATCTGTAAATTTATGTAGGGTTATGAATGATTTTGTCATTTAGGAGTTTTATTTTCCAAATTTTATATAATGAGCATATATCACATCTGAAAAATACTCAGTAATAATATACATGCTTAATGTGTACTTAATAAGTGAAGAATAAGGTTTTTAGAATATGTGTAATCTTTTATATATGTGGATCTTGTGATGAGGAAGATACATGAGGTATAAAACAAGTGTCACAGATCTCAAAGAGAAAGATTCTTCTAACAGGGGACTTGGGGAGTCGGATTATCCATACACAAAATGACCATTTGAGTAACACACTGCAGTCAGGATTCTAATCTGTTTGCTTGAAATTGAGACAGTGAGCCTTCTGCCCTCTGGGAGTCTTTTAACATTATTCATTATTAGAAGCTAATTGGAAATACCCCAAATTCATTGAGGCTTTATAGATACCACTCTTCCAGAAACTACTGCCTTTGGTGTCTACCTTTGAATTCTCTTAGAGAATCTGTTGCTTTTGGCTTTGGGAAGCTTAAAAATAAAATACCTGATAATAAATCATGAGCGTGGTTCCAAATCATGAGGGTGGCGACAGTAGCCTTAGGATTCCTGTTTAGATTAGTTTATTTTTTCCTAGAATAAACACTGAAGCCAAATGTAAGTTTTGCAATAGAGGCAACCTTGTATACAGAAATAAGATAGAATTTGAAATCCAAAGAGTGAACCAGTTCACTACACATTTTCCTCTTATTATTTATTCATTCAGTCAGTCAACCAATAATTATTGCTTCACTAGCATGTATCAAGCCCTGTCTCAACACTAGAAATCAGCAAAGAAGAGCAAAAAAGCCCATACCTATATAGATCTTACAGTTTTGTTGTAGACACACAGGTAACAATATCAAAATAACCAAATAAGGATTAATATTTTAAGATAGGTAAAATTGCTTGCAGAAAAATAAGACAGAGTAGGTAATAGAATGTGTAGGGAATGAGGGCAGTGGATTAGAGAAGAGGGTTGATGAGATGGTCAGAGAAAGAAAGACTTTCTGAGATTGTAATATTTAGATAGCTCGGAACCCAGGAGGTTAGCCCTGCAAAGACAAGGAGGAGATCTTTGAGGCAGGAAGTAATTGCCAAGGCCCAGGGCTGTGGAGAGAATATTAAGAAGGCCAGTGTAGCTAGCAGGGAAAAGCAAAAGGAGAAGGTGACAGAAGTTGAGATCAAAGTGGTAACACTAGCCTCACCATCAGAAAACTATCCTGGAGATGAAAGGGAGTGTGAGGACAGCCACAGGGTACCTAACAGCTCTCAACAAATGTTTGAGGATGCTTTGAGGTCCTGTTTTGATCAAGTAGCATAGGGTTTGTGTCTACATAAAAGGAAATTTGGCAGCTATTTTTCTTTGGACATTTAGCCAGCACCAGTCCACTTGGGGCTCAGCAGAGGCCACATTGTGTCCTATACAAGGTGTTTATTTCCTGTGTAGAATACTCTGTCAGCAGCTGGCCCACACCAACAGCTGGTTCTTCATGTACTAGGCATTTGGCACACAAGTATGCACTTCTGCCATTCACGCTTGGGATGTCATGTACAAGACAAATATCTGGTAATGCAAGAAATTGTTAGCAACTCTTTTATAATGCATGGCATGGTATACAGAGGATGTCTGCAAGGAAAGTTCCATTTCTAAATATATACAGTTGTACTAGGGCAACACTTACCATTTTACCCTGATCATGCCCTTTCCATCTGGGCTCAACTGCATGTGTAATCTCTCATCTGTTTACCATTTGGAGAGGTATGATCACTAGAGAATGATGTGGGAAACCAAGCTCAGTCATAATCACCCTTTCCCACAGTCTAAAAGGGAGTAAAACTCACTTGGTTTGGCATTTGACAACATAATGCAGGGTTGTCAGACTTGCCTCTCTTCCCAGATCATCACCTCCCTTCTGCTACTCTGCTATTAGTCTTGACCTCATTGCTCTTTCTCTTGTCACTGCTGCTCTGCCTATCTCTTCCTACTGTCCCAGCTCATGCTATACTTTCCTGGGGCCAGATATGTGGGAAAAGGAGAGAGAGAGACTGCTGTGCTCATTTTCCAGGGTGACAGTTGTCTCAGTGACTTGTGTGGAAATACCTGCCTGTCCTCAGGCCTCTCTGCAGACACCACAGTTCAAAAACACAGACTCTCATAAACCTTGGGCTCACAGAGTGCATGTGAAACTTATGCAAGTTCAATTAGACTTGAAAGCTTTTCAAGTATTCTTTTCCGCTGTTAATCTGCACATTCATCTGCACATCTGGCTTGGAAAATCTCAAGCCACAAGATCAGCTCTTCTTAGGGTGACTAGTTTGCCATGTACTAAAGCCAAACGCAATTCCCCTTTCCACTGGCTGCCCTCTAGACAAGGGTTCTTCGTTATGGGGATTTGGTCACTTAGGTAACATTAAAAGTGGTATCTCAATAAAGTGATGGAATAAAATGTTAGTCACAATTTCTAAACACTTTAAGCACACACTGCCTGGTATGTGTAACAGAACTTAAAAAAGCCAACTTCGCCATTAGCCACTCATCTAGGCAAAGCTTTTGGTAGTGAGCCAGAAGTTAAGACCGCCAATTCAATCTTCCAGGTCCCATTGATCTTCCCGTAGAGAAAATGAATAGCTATCACACTGCGGGCCACTAGGTGTTGGTTGCCAATTGGGAATGTTATCAGGAAACTTCCTTAAAACGGTCATTGGGTAAGTCATTTGGATATTGCTTTCAATGACGTCTGTTCTTCATCCTGAGAGTTGATGTGTTGGCTTCCTATGGGCTGGCCCTTAAATCTACCAGATCTTGAACATATGAACATAATCAAATTTGTTTGAACTTCGGAAAATTACACTCCCTAAACCTACAGTTGTTTTTATACAGGTGAAATCTGATAAAGCAACTTTTTAAGGGTAGAATTAAATGTCCAGAGATGGAAAATATTCTAACAAGCCCACATGGTTCCTAAGGGATATGAGTGGAAGAGTGAAGGGCCCAGATCTCACCCTGACAGTGTGGCTTCCCATGTTTTAACTGATTATGTAAGGCCTCCCTTAAGGATTTCTTTCTTTTTTTTATTTCTTTGGTCAACATCTTGTGGCTACTTTCTCCTCTCACTCTCCTCCTGCCACTTTGTTATTTGTTGCTTTCTTAAGTTTCAGTCCCATGGTCAACAGCAAGAGCACCCAGAGTCTAAGCTCTGACTTTATATTTGTAGGGGCCTCTGTCCCCAATTCCTCTGGACACTTCCCTTGATAAATTCATTCCAATAAATATTTACCAAAACTCAGCTGATATTAGCAGTGAAATTACAGAGTTGAGTAAGTTCTGGTTCCTGCTTTAGTAGGTCTTAGAGTCTAGCAAAAGAGGCAGACATTGAGCAGATAATTTTAATAATTTCAATACATATAGCATGCTAAGTACTGAACTAGATAGAAATGTTCCTCTTATGCTATGGGAATAGAGAATAAAGTGCCCATAGTCCAGCATAAAAGTTCAGGGGAGACTTCCTGTGGGAGATTATAACTAAATTTGGTCCTATATGGTTCTACTTTAATGATATTAAGTGAATTTAGTGATAAAGATGATATTAAGAGAAGTAGGAAAGGTGTTCCAGATGGAGGAATGAGTATAAATAAAGGCAAAAAATCATAAAATAGCAGAGGGTCTACGTAAACAGTTGGTATTATTTAATCAAAATGTGAGTCAAGAATTACCAAGTAATGAAGTTGTTGTAGAGGTTGGTAGGTAGGTGTCGGGCACTAAAGGCCTTGTGGGCCAGGCTAAGAATCTGAATTCAATAGGTGATGTGTAGTTTGTGAATATATATATATATATATTTAAATGGGGAAGGATGTAGTATGACTTACTTTTAGCTAGATAGCTTTTAAATTTTTTTTTTTTTAATAAATTTTTATTAATGGTAATGGGATGACATTAATAAATCAGGGTACATATATTCAAAGAAAACATGTCTAGGTTATTTTGTCATCAAATTATGTTGCAAACCCCTCGCCCAAAGTCAGATTGTCCTCCGTCACCCTCCATCTAGTTCTCTGTGCCCCTCCCCCTCCCCCTAACTCTCTCCCTCCCTCCCTCCCATGTCCTCCCTCCCCCCCCACCCTTGGTAACCACCACACTCTTGTCCATGTCTCTTAGTCTCATTTTTATGTTCCACCAATGTATGGAATCATGTAGTTCTTGTTTTTTTCTGATTTGCTTATTTCACTCCTTATAATGTTATCAAGATCCCACCATTTTGCTGTAAATGATCTGATGTCATCATTTCTTATGGTTGAGTAGTATTCCATAGTGTATATGTGCCACATCTTCTTTATCCAGTCTTCTATTGAAGGGCTTTTTGGTAGTTTCCATGTCTTGGCCACTGTGAACAGTGCTGCAATGAACATGGGGCTACATGTGTCTTCACGTATCAATGTTTCTGAGGTTTTGGGGTATATACCCAGTAGAGGGATTGCTGGGTCATAAGGTAGTTCTATTTGCAGTTTTTTGAGGAACCACCATACTTTCCTCCATAATGGTTGTACTACTTTACAGTCCCACCAAGAGTGAATGAGGGTTCCTTTTTCTCCACAGCCTCTCCAACATTTGCTATTACCCGTCTTGTTGATAATAGCTAATCTAACAGGAGTGAGGTGGTATCTCATTGTAGTTTTGATTTGCATTTCTCTAATAACTAATGAAGCTGAGCATCTTTTCATATATCTGTTGGCCATTTGTATCTCTTCCTGGGAGAAGTGTCTGTTCATGTCCTCTTCCCATTTTTTTATTGGATTTCTTGTTTGTTTGTTGTTGAGTTTTATGAGTTCTTTGTAAATTTTGGATATTAGGCCCTTATCTGAGCTGTCGTTTGAAAATATCAGTTCCCATATAGTTGGCTGTCTGTTTATTTTGATATCAGTTTCTCTTGCTGAGCAAAAACTTTTAATTCTGATGTAGTCCCATTCATTTATCTTTGCCTTCACTTCTCTTGCCATTGGAGTCAAGTTCATAAAATGTTCTTTAAAACCCAGGTCCATGATTTTAGTACCTATGTCTTCTTCTATGTACTTTATTGTTTCAGGTCTTATATTTAGGTCTTTGATCCATTTTGAATTAATTTTAGTACACGGGGACAGGCTGTAGTCGAGTTTCATTCTTTTTTGTGGCTTTCCAGTTTTCCCAACACCATTTGTTGAAGAGGCTTTCTTTTCTCCATTGTGTGTTGTTGGCCCCTTTATCAAAGATTATTTGACCATATATATGTGGTTTTATTTCTGGGCTTTCTATTCTGTTCCATTGGTCTGAGTGTCCATTTTTCTGCCAATACCATGCTGTTTTGATTATCGTGGCCCTATAATATAGTTTAAAGTCAGGTATTGTAATGCCCCCAGCTTCATTCTTTTTCCTTAGGATTGTTTTGGCTATTCGGGGTTTTTTATAGTTCCATATAAATCTGATGATTTTTTGTTCCATTTCTTTAAAAAATCTCATAGGGATTTTGATGGGAATTGCATTAAATTTGTATATTGCTTTGGGTAATATGGCCATTTTGATTATATTTATTCTTCCTATCCAAGAACAAGGAATATTTTTCCATCTCATTGTATCTTTTTCGATTTCCCTTAACAATGCTTTGTAATTTTCATTATATAGGTCCTTTACGTTCTTTGTTATGTTTATTCCTAGGTATTTTATTTTTTTTGTTGCAATCGTGAAGGGGATTATTTTTTTGAGTTCGTTTTCTAATATTTCATTGTTGGCATATAGAAAGGCTATGGACTTTTGTATGTTAATTTTGTATCCTGCGACCTTACTGTATTGGTTTATTGTTTCTAATAATCTTTTTGTGGAGTCCTTCGGGTTTTCGATGTATAGGATCATATCATCAGCAAAAAGTGATAGCTTTACTTCTTCTTTTCCGATATGGATGCCTTTTATTTCTTTGTCTTGTCTGATTGCTCTGGCCAGAACTTCTAGCACCACGTTGAATAAGAGTGGAGAGAGTGGACAACCCTGTCTTGTTCCTGATTTAAGGTAGAAAGTCCTCAGTTTTATGCCGTTTAATAGGATGTTGGCTGATGGTTTATCATATATGGCCTTTATCATGTTGAGATATTTTCCTTCTATACCCATTTTGTTGAGAGTCTTAAACATAAAATTGTGTTGTATTTTATCAAAAGCCTTTTCTGCATCTATTGATAAGATCATGTGGTTTTTGTTCTTTGTTTTGTTGATATGGTGTATTACGTTAACCGTTTTGTGTATGTTGAACCATCCTTGAGATTCTGGGATGAATCCCACTTGATCATGATGTATTATTTTTTTAATATGTTGTTGTATTCGGTTTGCCAGTATTTTGTTTAGTATTTTAGCATCTGTATTCATTAGAGATATTGGTCTGTAGTTTTCTTTCTTTGTGCCATCCTTGCCAGGTTTTGGTATGAGGGTTATGTTGGCCTCATAAAATGTGTTTGGAAGTATTGCTTCTTCTTCAATTTTTTAGAAGACTTTGAGTAGAATAGGAACCAAGTCTTCTTTGAATGTTTGATAGAATTCACTAGTATAACCGTCTGGGCCTGGACTTTTATTTTTGGGGAGATTTTTAATAGTTTTTTCTATTTCCTCCCTGCTGATTGGTCTGTTTAGGCTTTCTGCTTCTTCATGACTCAGTCTAGGAAGGTTGTATTGTTCTAGGAATTTATCCATTTCTTCTAGGTTGTTGTATTTGGTGGCATATAATTTTTCATAGTATTCTACAATAATTCTTTGTATTTCTATGATGTCTGTGGTGATCTCTCCTCTTTCATTTTGGATTTTATTTATTTGAGTCCTGTGTCTTTTTTCCTTGGTGAGTCTTGCCAAGGGTTTGTCAATTTTGTTGATCTTTTCAAAGAACCAGCTCCTTGTTTTATTGATTTTTTCTATAGTTTTTCTGTTCTCTATTTCATTTATTTCTGCTCTGATTTTTATTATCTCCTTTCTTCGGCTGGTTTTGGGTTGTCTTTGTTCTTCTTTTTCTAGTTCCTTAAGGTGTGAAGTTAAGTGGTTTACTTCGGCTCTCTCTTGTTTGTTCATATAGGCCTGAAGTGATATGAACTTTCCTCTTATTACTGCTTTTGCTGCATCCCAGAGATTCTGATATGTCGTATTTTCATTTTCATTTGTCTGTATATATCTTTTGATTTCTGCACTTATTTCTTCTTTGACCCATTCATTTTTTAGAAGTATGTTGTTTAGTTTCCACATTTTTGTGGGTTTTTCCCCCTCTTTTTTGCAGTTGAATTCTAGTTTCAAGGCTTTATGATCAGAAAATATGCTTGGTACAATTTCAATTTTTCTAAATTTGCTGATATTGTCTTTGTGGCCCAACATATGGTCAATTCTTGAGAATGTTCCATGTACACTAGAGAAAAATGTATACTCTGTCGCTTTGGGATGAAGTGTCCTGTAGATGTCTATCATATCCAGGTGTTCTAGTATTTCGTTTAAGGCCACTATATCTTTATTGATTCTCTGTTTGGATGACCGATCTAGAGCCGTCAGCGGTGTATTGAGGTCTCCAAGTATGATTGTATTTTTGTTAGTTTTTGTTTTAAGGTCAATAAGTAGCTGTCTTATATATTTTGGTGCTCCTTGGTTTGGTGCATATATATTAAGGATTGTTATGTCTTCTTGATTCAACTTCCCCTTAATCATTATGAAATGACCATTTTTGTCTCTGAGTCCTTTTTCTGTCTTGTAGTCAGCATTATTAGATATGAGTATTGCTACACCTGCTTTTTTTTGGGTGTTGTTTGCTTGGAGTATTGTTTTCCAGCCTTTCACTTTGAATTTGTTTTTATCCTTGTTGCTTAGATGTGTTTCTTGTAGGCAGCATATAGTTGGATTTTCTTTTTTAATCCATTCTGCTACTCTGTGTCTTTTTATTGGTAAGTTTAATCCATTTACATTTAGTGTAATTGTTGACACTTGTGGGTTCCCTACTGCCATTTTATAAATTGCTTTCTGTTAGTTTTGTATCTAGTTTGATTCTTCTCTTTTGTTTTTCTATCATTTGTTTTTGTTTGTTTGTGTTCCATACTTCTTTCCTCTGTTGCTACCTTTTTTAAGTCAAGTGTTTTTGTGGTGGTTTTTTCAAGGGTGGTTACCATTAAGTAATGAAAAGGGTACCTACCATATTCATTGTAGTACCCTATCTTATAAGTATTTCTGCACTTCATCATCCTTTGCTACTGTTAATCTCCATCCTCTCCCCCCTTTTTTTCCTTTGTTGTCACAGTTTAAGTTTGGTTTTATTGTGTTCTTGGTGGAGCTGTTACTTGTGGTGTTGTTTTCTTTTGTTCTTTGAATCTGGTTGGAAAACCCCCCTTAGTATTTCCTGGAGTGGGGGCTTTCTGTTGATAAATTCTCTCATCTTTTCTGTATTTGTGAATGTTTTTATATCTCCTTCATACTTGAAGGATAGCTTTGATGGGTATAGTATTCTTGGCTGAAAGTTCCTCTCTTTCAGGGCTTTAAATATTGGGGTCCACTCTCTTCTAGCTTGTAGAGTTTCTGCTGAGAAATCTGATGATAATCTAATAGGCCTTCCTTTATATGTTGTACTCTTCTTTTCCCTGGCTGCCTTGAGAATTTTTTCTTTGTCATTGGTTTGTGTCATCTTTATTATGATGTGCCTTGGAGTGGGTTTGTTGGGGTTAAGAAAACTTGGTGTTCTGTTTGCTTCTTGAATTTGAGGCTTTAGTTCCTTCCACAGGCTTGGGAAGTTCTCGTCTATTATTTGTTTGAGTATATTCTCCATTCCATTTTCTTTCTCTTCTCCCTCTGATATACCTATTATTCTTATGTTATTCTTTCTGATGGAGTCAGACAATTCCTGTAGGGCTTTCTCGTTTTTTATTATTTTTGAGTCTCTTTCTTCTTCTCTCTGTTGTGCCTCAAGTTGTTTGTCTTCTATTTCACTAATCCTATCTTCAATCTGGGCTGTTCTGTTAGCTAAGCTTGTTACCTCGTTTTTCAGCTCGTGAATTGAGTTTTTCATTTCTGTTTGATTTGTTTTTATAGTTTCAATTTCCTTGGTAATATATTCTTTGTGTTCATTGAGTTGTTTTCTGATCTCCCTATATTGCCTTTCTGTGTTTTCTTGTATATCTCTGAGTATTTTTAAGATTTCTAGTTTAAATTCTCTGTCATTTAGCTCCAAGGCTTCCAATATGTTAAGTCTTTTCTCCATAGATTTTTCCACATCTATTTGTGTTACCTCTCTTTCTTTTGTATCCATAATATTCGATTTCCTCTTTCTTATCGGCATCTGAGGGTGGTCTTATTGATAGCACTAATTAGAATTAATAAAGAGTAAAAAGAAAAAAAAAATGGTAAAACACCCCACAAAAAAAAACAGTAATAATTTATTATTTCCCCCTTTTTTCTCTCTTCTCTTTCCCTCCTCTCCCCTCCTCAGGGAAATATTGTGCCTATAATGGAGGGCCTGATTTGGGGTGAAGAGTTCAAGGGGCAAAAAAAGGGAGTAGGGACCTACTAAATGCAAAAAAAAAAAAAAAAAAAAAAAAAAAAAAGGAAGAAAATCTTAGACAAGCATAAGATGATTTGCTTGTAAGTGATGGTCAACTAAGAGATATAATGAGAGGGATAAGAGGGAATCAGAAAAAAGGACCAAAAAAGAATAATAAAGAAGAAAAAATAAAAATAATAAGTAAAATCTGTTGTATTAAGTGGAGCGAAGACTAAATACAATGGAGACCTTGGGTTGGGAGGACCCAAAATGCCACAAAAATAAACAAACAAGAGAAAAAAAAATAAAAACAAAAGCAAAAAAGAGAAATAAAACCAAAAAAAAGCCTTGAGTCCCAAATTAACTAATTTGTTCGTGATTGAGGATTATATGGGAGGAAAGTAAAATGAGAAAAGAAAAAACGAATAGAAAGGAAAAAATAAGAAAAAGAGAAAAACGAAGGAAGAAATAAAATAGGAGGAGAAAAAAACAAAATAAAGCAAGACAAAAAAAAAAAAACAAAAGAGGAGAGAGTGAGAGTTAAGTGTTTTGGAGTATAACCTTAAAGGAGGGTGAGGATGAAGAAGAAAAATAAAATGCAACACTCATGGGTAGTGTAGTTCAAGAAAGGGGAAGCATAAGATGGGCAGAGAATAGAAGGACCGAGGTGGAGGAAATAAAGGCAAAAAGATAGAAGAAACAAGCAACAACAACAACAACAAAAAAAAAAATTAGTGGATCAAGTTGTAAATTCTGGATTTTTCTTGATTTTCAGAGGTTAACTTCTTCCTTTTTCTTTTCTCTCCCTCTTCCTAGTCAGTGACTCTGTACCCCAGGCTCTGCCCCTGTGTCACTCTTAGGTAGGGATTTGCAGTTGATGGGATTCTATGGCAATGTCATATAATTGACTTTAGTCTTGCTGGAAGTAAAGGCTTGTTGGCGTTTGCAGGGTCCAACGATAAGAGAGTTTGCTTTCCTGGATTCTCTCTCCTAGTCCCCCCTTTCTGAATTAGCAGCCTGGTGATCCAGCTATAAGGCTGCAACTGCTTCTGCCTGGGGAGTAAGAGGCTCAAAGAGCTGGGAAATCCCCACTCTATCCCCACTCAGTGCAAGGCTTTGGGAAAGGCTCTGGCAGTCAGGGCCTCCAGTGTAATCAGGCGGGGGTGGGAGTCAATTGTTGTCAAGGTGACTGTTCAGCGCCTATCATTTAGTTGGACCTCTCAACCCAGGCTTTCCACACTTTGTAGCCTGTTTTTGCAGGGAAGAAGAGGCACTAGTCTCTGCTTGCGACTAGTGTAGTATAGACCTTATTATCTGCCAAGTCCTTCTTGTTAGCGTTTATCCCTGTATATGGAGGCTCTATCAATCAGAAGTTGCCCCCGCCCCTTTAGCGAGAGGCACTAAAAAATATCACGCCTCTTGTCTTGGATCGCTGAACTGAGAGAGATCTTATCAATTAGAACCAAGGGTGCGCAGATTTTATGGGTTAAGCTAATTTCAGTGATTGGGTCGCAGCTGTGTTTCCGAAGGTATTTTAGGCTGCCTGCGCGCACCCCTCCCCCAACGCTTGATTGTTAGCTTGAATGGCTGGGTGAGGTGCCCCGCCCACGGAGAGAATCTCCCAAGCCTCTCCCGCTCGCCCCGCCGCTGGCGGTTGGACCGCACCAGGCACAGGATAATGGAGCCCCCTGGGTGTGCAGGCCAGTAGGGCGCCCTGGGCGCGTGGAATACCCAAGGCACGCGCGCGAATGGGGCGCTCAGGGCACCGGTGGCCGGCGACCCCCACTCGCAGTGTGCGGGCCGCTGGGAACGTCAGCGGTGCTCAACCGGACCGGGCGCGCGCGCGCGGCAGCTCGTGGCGCTCGCGGTGGCGGTTCACGGGGGCTCGCGGCAGCTCGCGGTGGCGGTTCGCGGGGGTTCGCGGCAGCTCGCGGGCTCGCGGCGGCTTGCGGTTCCCAAGTATATGGGCTGACTCACCGCGGGCGCACTCCCTGGTGGCTTGAATGAGCGTCGCTGCGGTAGCTTCCTCCACACCCTCGTCTCTCAGTTTCAAGTGATAACAGTCCTTTTGCTTTCAGTTTGTGTGGAACTCTGGAATGCTCCGAGGATAAATTTTTCTGTTTCTAGTTGATAAATTTGTTGTGATTTAGGGGAGAGCTGTCGGACGCGCTTCTCACGGCGCCATTTCCGTGACGTCACCGCTTTTAAATTTTGAAGCATGGATTCCAAAGGAATAATACTGAAGACTAGGAGAGATGACTTATGTGGCAATTGGGCCCAGTATAGAGATTATGAATGGGAATGGGAAGAAAGGGTACAACTAAGAGATTCTGGACATGGTGATTGATGGATTGGGTGTCGGGAGGTAGGAAGAATAGTAAATTGAACTTAATTCATGTTTCTACATCACGTGGCAGTGGAGAATATAACTATCAATTAGATTAAGCACTATAGATGAATGTGTGTTTGGAAATGCCTTGTGGGAAGCAGTGGAGCACACGGCATTCATGGTGTTAGAATTCAGGGATACTATATCCAGGAATGATTAGCAAGGCTGGTGTTGGAGATATCATGGGTAAGTTTTTTTAAGATGCAAAAGCAGCTCATCCTGGAGCTCTGCTAAGCCTTCTAAAAAATGTGAAAATATCCAAAGACGAATCTCTGACTTGGAAATGTTACGAATGGTGTTCTCTCCCTGACCCTACTCTTCCACCCTCAACCCTTGACATCCTGTAATTACCATATTATTAGAAATGTGTTTCCTGTAAGTCCAGAGTTCCATTTACAATACCATGAAGATTTATTCTTGAAGCATCCCTCTCCCATTTCCAATTTTTCCCATAAGTGTGATGGAAAACTGTCAAAATGAAATTTCCTTCCCACTTTTGTTGTCAACTCCAGATCTTTAAATCTTTTTGTGATTCTAGCAGTGATTATATAATTCATATTTCACTCAAGTATTAGAGCTTACAAATTTTTGAGACTACAGTAAGAAGCAGTTGCATTTGCTTATGCATGGAGGAAATGCATTGGTATACAGCCTTTTGTCTCCTGGCTTCTCCTCTTTCCTGACCTCAATTTCCTTTTGAAGACTTTAGTAATTCTATTTGGAAACAAAAGCATGCTTGACAATGAAGTATTAAGGTTTACTGCCAAAGGTATGATTATGCAGGTAGGTGAGCTACAATAGTTTGATTTAAGTCAACACTGCCCTTTGGACCAGCACTATCAAATGG
The DNA here is from genome assembly GCF_036850765.1 of Saccopteryx bilineata. Classification (NCBI taxonomy): domain Eukaryota; kingdom Metazoa; phylum Chordata; class Mammalia; order Chiroptera; family Emballonuridae; genus Saccopteryx; species Saccopteryx bilineata. The sequence continues at coordinate 261,688,543 of NC_089490.1, read as the reverse complement.
GAATACAATGTAAGCCATAATATTTAATCTTAAATTTTCTAGTAGTCACATTAAAAAAGTAAAAAGAGGCCCTGGCCGGTTGGCTCAGCGGTAGAGCGTCGGCCTGGCGTGCGGGGGACCCTGGTTCGATTCCTGGCCAGGGTACATAGGAGAAGCGCCCATTTGCATCTCCTCCCCCCCCTCCTTCCTCTCTGTCTCTCTCTTCCCCTCCCGCAGCCAAGGCTCCATTGGAGCAAAGATGGCCCGGGCGCTGGGGATGGCTCCTTGGCCTCTGCCCCAGGCGCTAGAGTGGCTCTGGTTGCGGCAGAGCAACGCCCCGGAGGGGCAGAGCATCGCCCCCTGGTAGGCAGAGCTTCGCCCCTGGTGGGCGTGCCGGGTGGATCCCGGTCGGGCGCATGCGGGAGTCTGTCTGACTGTCTCTCCCTGTTTCCAGCTTCAGAAAGAAGAAAAAAAAAAAAAGTAAAAAGAGGTAAAACTAATTTTAACAATATATTTTATTCAACTCAATATATCCATATTATCATTTTTCACATTTAATCAATATAAATATATATTAATGAGGTTGTTTTTTCATGTAAAATGTTAAGAATCTGGTGTGTGTTTTAGTCTTAGAGAATATCTCAATTTAGACACTAAATTTTCATCAGAAATCCTTGATCTGTACTTGGAGTTCATAAAATTAAGGTTGAAATGTATATTCATGTACCCAAGTTGTTCCAAACATACTTAAAATGTCCTTAGTTGTGTTTGCATTTTAAGTGCTCATGGCCACCTGTGGCTATTGTGCTGGCCAGAGCAGCTTAGACCTTTAATCCTTTCCCTCATCCAACTCTTCCAGTGCAGTAAGTGAACTTGAGGCAGCTGAATATCTAGATGATATTTATGAAAGTTTTGCAAATCACCTAAGCCTTTGAGATTTCACCTGTCAGCTCTAGTTATTAGAGCTATCAAACTAGCTCAGTCAGGCTCCTGAGGATCTGTTAAGGAAGAAGTAAATGTCTTGAGATGGTGAAATAACAGAAAACAAAAGCATTTGATCAAGACAGGCAGAAGGTATCTGGTAGGGCTCCTATAAAATAAATTTATATCAATTTTAAAACATTAATTATATTGTGAAATCTTTTTATAACATGAAAGGAGTCTTGAAGATGAGTTTCAAACTCAAGGATAAGCTTTTACTGTTTGTTGGTTTGGTTGGTTGGTTGGTTGATTGTTTCACCTTGTGTTCAAATACATCCTCTTAGAAATGTTACCAATTTCCACTTGTACTAAGAAAAATGCTTCAATGTGAACCTAGTTATGTTAAGAAATTAAGAATTCTTATTAATACGATGACACTGACTTCAGGTTAAAGCTGACCACCTCCCCTTCAACATACATACACACACACAGACACACACAAATATACACACGCACGCGCACGCACACACACACACACACACACACACACGAATGTGCGCACACTGGCTTCAAAGCAAAAAACTTCTCCAAGAAATACCAGAGGAAATGTTTGGACCATAATATATGCTACATAAGTGTATAGTACTTAGAAAGGTTGTTTCTTTGCCATCAAATAATTTTAATTTCTGACAGGGGTGGAGGAGTTAGAGTTGAAGAAGCAAGGAGCCATTCTTTCCTTCTCCTCACTCAATGAGCTCCACTGGGACGAGCCTGGATAAAGTGTAGCCTGTACCCTCCCTGCACTGTGAGCCCACGTTTGGGGTTTGGGATGGGAGTGAAGGCAGAGAGATGAGTGGACAATTCCAGAGTCCCACAGGCACTTCCTGGTCTACCCCTTTTTCTTCTACATCTTTTGTTGGTCAAGGTTCACCTCCTCTTAGTTGATTACTTAACAAACCTCTTGCCATAGCACTCTTATGACACATTCCAGGAAACACTGGCCTTTCATTTTTTTCTCTTTTTGAACTGTTTTGGACTAGCTTTCAAGAGTCTGATGTCTGCTGTGCTAGCTCCCCTCCTCTAACTTATTATTTTCTAATTCTTTTTTTTTTTTTTTTTTTTGAAATTTTGAGCTTACATTGTGTTTCAAGTTACATTTAGACAAAGAAAAACATTTCAACTTTCTGACTGTGGTTTTCCTGGTTCTGAATACCAGTCAGTGAAATTTAGTAATCATTTATGGAACACCTGCTCTGCGCTAGCAGCCTTGTTGGTACTTTGATTTCAAACACACTGTATAACACACAGGTGGGGGCAAGAACATGCGAGAAAATGCTGGGCTTGTTTCCATGCACAAACCAGAGTTATGTGAATACTTAAATTACCAGATAATCCTAAAAGACAAACTGGTTACAAGTGTACATACATTGTTTTTTGTTCTCAAATTCCCATTGGTGATCTGGTTATTTGCACTCTGATCCTAGTACACACCAAGTGGACATTTTATGAGAACAAAGTCAAGAATGAACGGCACTTAGAAAAATATCTTGCCAGTCTTTGCTTTGGATCTCTGGATATCTCTCCTTACAGTGACAACCTGGCTTCATTTAAAGATAATTTATTAAATAAATTTACTTATATATTTTTATTCCATTGAAAATATGAATCCTGAGATTTATATATCTTACTCATAGAAAGTATTTTTCTATTAAATACCTAGGAACATGTCCCAGTAGAGCCTGAGCTGTATGTCAATCAGGTGTCTCTGATTTTACTTCTTCATACAGTGGGACAGTTCTGTTTAACAGCAGGGCTGGCAGCCTCTTTAAGACTACTCTTGAGGTGACTATGAGAAATTCTACTTATTGGTACTGAGACCAATTGCCATCGGAGGAAAGACATGATCAACACACAAGGTAGTTGCAAGAATCACACAGGCAGTTTATTACTCACAAAGCCTTATGGTGTGCCTGGGTACAGCTTAAGGGGGCCCCATCAGCATGCTCCTCTTGGCTGTCCTTGATCAGAGTGGTATGGAGACAGTCCATGTTCAACATTGGAGTCTGAATGACTAGCTGTAGCTGGGGGCTCCTCAGCTTTAGTACCTTTTCTGGCATATGCCTTCTAACAGGTGTTAATCTATGGGATTATCACATCAAGCCACTTTTTGGGAGTTCTGGCAGGGAGATCTTTTTATCTACATTATGTCACACACACACACACACACACACACACACACTAACTGGACCATGTGCAAAAGCCAGAGTCTGCCTATCATATTCCTGCACACTGGATTAGCTCCCACCCAGAAGGTGTAGCCTTATTCACTTGTCTGCCTATCATATTCCTGCACACTGGATTAGCTCCCACCCAGAAGGTGTAGCCTTATTCACTTGTCTGCCTATCATATTCCTGCACACTGGATTAGCTCCCACCCAGAAGGCGTAGCCTTATTCACTTGCCTTAATGGCTTTTAATATTATACCCTAATTTATTTCTATATATCTTCTATATTTTTATATTTTTATATATTTAGTTACTATAACATTATATTACTGTAACAGAACAACCTAAGTAGGGGGAAATGGGACCCATTGAGAATGTCACTATATACGATACCAAGTGGTTACTAGATTATCACTTTGGGGGGATCACTTTGAAGATTTTATAACTGTCTAAATACTATGCTATATACCTGAAAGTAACATAAAATAATATTAAATGTCCACTGTCATTGAAAAAAAGAAAATAAAATGTATCGTGAGTAGGATTTCAAATCGGAGATTGTTTGGGGTGGGTGGGTTGGGAGGTGGCTGAGTGGAGCCTGAGGGAGAAAAGGAGGGGAGGAGGAGGAGGAGGAGGAGAAGGAGGAGGAGGAGGAGGAGGAGGAGGAAGGCCCTTCTGCAGAAGCAATAAATGCCAGAGAGGGAACAGCCTCCAGAGAGAAACACATCCGCTGAACCAGCTTCTGCTCTTGTCTCTACCTCCCTTTTCTCAATTCTCCTCTCCAAAGTATTCACACCTACTTCTGTGTGAGACGTCTGTGAGAAAAAGTTATGTTTACATTCTTATTTTTGCTCTTTGTGAGAACATTATTTTACCTTGAGTGGCTCACACAACAGCTGCTAGTTCTCTCAAAGGGACAGACACCTTCCATGACAATTTGGCTCTGTCTAATCCGTAGTCCTTTTCTGACAAAAAAAAATATATCACTGATAGCTAACAAAACAATCAGAGTAGGATCAAATCCGAGAAAGAGTGGGAGGGGGCTGTAGGGGGTGGGATTGACTTGAGAGACCTACAGACATAAAGAGGGAAAGAACCTTTTGTGATGGAGAATAGACCTAGACTAGATTTTATTAGGACATGACTTGCTACTGAGAGAAACATACAGCTGGTGCAGAATAAATTGTTTACTAAAGATTCTGCTGGTGCGAATCAGCCCTGCATATCAGCGTTGAAAGAATGAAAAGGAATTGTAGCAGCACTATGGGAAATACAGTGGTACCTTGAGATATGAATAGACCAACATATGAATTTTTAAGATATGAGCTGCGACTTGGTCCGTATTTTTGTTTGAGATCCGAGCAAAATTCCGAGATACGAGTTGTGATTCGGGAAGCTGCGGCTAGTTGGTGCGTTGGTGCATGGGTCTAGTATCGGCAGTTTGATATACAAGTTGACTGACTTACAAGCTTGGTTACAGAATGAATTAAATTCGTATCTCAAGGTACCACTGTACTGGATTCCAAAGTAGGAGCACAGGTCATAATGTGGCTCCTTTCCCAGTTGTGTGATCCTGGGGAAATTGTTTAGCTCTCTGAGCTTCAGTATCTTCAGACAAAAAACATTCCTACAGCTAACATGACCTGGTAGGCTTCTTCAACTCTATATGTTTTCTCCCCTTCCTAAAACCTTAAGAAGAGTTGAAAAATTATTTGCTAAAATCTAAAATAAAAGACTTGGATTTTCACCATTTGTATAAAAGGGAGGTGAGTCTGTGTTGAATTAGCTTTGTTGATGCAGCAAACACTAGTGTGGAAAATGACTGAATCAACCAGGGTCTCAAAAATAGTAACATTGGCCTAACCAGGCAGTGGCACAATGGTTGGGGTGTTGGCCTGGGGTGCTGAAAGCCCAGGTTTGAAACCCCGAGGTCACCGTCTTGAGTATGGGCTCATCTGGCTCGAGTGCAGGGTCATCAGCTTGAGCGTGGGATCCATGGTTACTGGCTTGAGCCCAAGGTTGCTGGCTTGAGCAAAGGGTCACTTATTCTGCTGAAGCCTCCCCCCCACCCCCGGTCAAGGCACATTTGAGAAAGCAATCAACGAACAACTAAGGTGCCACAACGAAGAATTGATGCTTTTCATCTCTCTCCCTTTCTGTCTGTCTGTCCCTGTCTGTCCCTCTCTCTTTCTCTCTCTCCCTCTTGTGCTTAAAAAAAGAGTAACATTGCCTCATATTCCATGTTGTTCTTTAGAAAATGATTGTAAATTTATTGCTTTGTTTGATAGTTATAATAGGAGAAATAAGCAGAAAATTTTAGATCTATTAGCTTTTTTGATATTTATAGCAATCAGGAGAAATGGGCAGGAAAGTTATTTGTACCAGCAACATTAAACTCAGTGAGTTTAAATGATTTTCTGAGTCCTGAGGCTGGTTAATGACAGAGCTAGACCTAGATTTTAGTTTCCAGATCCCTTGGGCAATTGCCTGTGTCTTTTGCATGATCTTCCCAGCAATGTCCAGAAACACAGGGAACCTGCCTGAGTTGTCACATCCCCAAATGATGTCAAAAAGAGGATACAGCTTCTTAGGACTTTACTTTTCTATGGTCAACTTAGGAGCCTCCAGAATCGGGTGCAAACACCCTAGAAAGTGTACAGATGATGCATTAGGGTACTGGAGAAAACTAATAAGAAAAATTCCATTTATTTTACATTATTCTTTTAATTTATATTTTTGTGTGTTTTATAAGGTACATAATATGTTAGCACAAAATATCAATGTAAGCAGTATATGAATATAATCAATAAATGGAACCATATGTTGCATTGATTAAATCCATAGTCAAAAATACTTGGAGACAATGTTTTAGAAAAGTGAGGGGAAGCTAGAGGATGAAAGAAGGCATACTGCTGCTCATAGGGGTTCCTCCTTTTCTGACTCCTCGCGATGACTGGGGGAAAGCAGGAAGGGCTGTGGAGAAGACCAGGTTCAATCAGAATCTCGAAGAAAATCCAGAAGAGTAGATTAACAAATGGAACTCCTCCTGCCAACCTGGGGCAGCTGGTCACATGCTTCCCACCAACACAAAGGTCTCTTTGTGTCCCTCTCACACACTGTGTGTCTTTGTCAATCATAATCAACAATTTCATTCAGCTGTTCTTGCCGCCACTTTCCTCCTGTCTTCCTAGTCTGTTAGGCAATAAATATAAGGTGAAACTTCACAAGCCTTTAAAAGACAAGATATAAAGGGAGAAAAATATGTTCTGATCAATGAACCTACAGATCCTTTCTAATGGTGGAAAAAAAGTCAGAGCTACCCAGGAACAATAACTGCACAATTTTTATATTATTCCTAACTCATGAAGTCAACTAATTGTTATTGTTTTTTTAAAGATCTTTATACTTATACTGGAAAGGGTTATAAAATAGGCAAGAAATGTGTTTAGGTCTGGCCTATGGTGGCTCAGTGGATAAAGTGTCAACTTTGAATGCTGAGGTCGTTGGTTTGAAACCCTGGTCAGGACACATATGGGAGTTGATGCTTCCTGCTCCTCCCCCCTTCTCTCCCTCTCTCTCTAAAAATAAATAAATAAAAGAAATTTTAAAAAAAGGAAATGTGCTTAGGAGAAAGAAAATTACTGCCTCTCACCTTTGGGGTTAAGGGAGGTAGCATCCAGGATTATTGAATTATTAACACAAACTAAACACAAAGTAAAGACTCTTATAATGGCAAGTCAAAGTTTATCCCTTAGGTCAGCGGTTCTCAACCTGTGGGTCGCGACCCCGGCGGGGACCGAACGACCAAAACACAGGGGTCGCCTAAAGCCATCAGAAAATGCATATTTATTATACAATACATTTTAAAATAAAATATGTATTTCCGATGGCTTTAGGCGACCCCTGTGTTTTGGTCGTTAGATTCCCGCCGAGGTCGCGACCCACAGGTTGAGAACTGCTGCCTTAGGTCATGTATGGGACTATTTCAAGGACAGAAAGAGCTGTAGAAGGGGTGAAATGTTTCCTTCACATATTAAATAATGTAGTGCCAAGGGAGTCCACTAAAGGATCATATCACAGTATGCCTGTGCCATTAAACTGCTTTCTTTACCTGTAATTGTTGGTAGACATTATCAGCAGAAGTCATAGTCATCATCTCATGCAAGCCTGATTGTTATAACACACACTTGCCAGGAAGGCATCTGAGTATGTCTGTTGTATATTTAGAGGGTGTGGTGCTGTGGAAAGTACACTAACTCTGGGTGGGGGAGGACAATGTCTGTGGTATCTTATTCTGCTTCTGTCACTAAATTTCTTGGGTAGACTTCCTAATTTCATTTTGTAGAGAAAACTCATTCTCATCTGTAGCACTCACTTCTTCAGCAAACATGATTGTATTCACTATGTGCAGCACACTTTAAGCACTAGAGATCTCAGATTAATAAAAAACTATCCTTCAAAGGGCGTATAGTCTGATTAAGGAGACGAGACACATATATACCGCTCACAAAAATTAGGGGATATTTCAAAATGAATATGAAGCTGAGCGATAAAATATCCTCTAATTTTTGTGAGCAGTGTAGTTAAGGTTAATTGTCAGTATTAAGCCACATATGAACTAAGGCAAATAAGTGGTCATTTCAATAATGCTATTGTGTTCCTTGAAAGAAAAGAGAAAGTGCTCTTGTTTTGCAAATAAACAAACAAAATTATTATGGCTTCTCTCTGATATCCTCTTCTACTTTCCTTTGATGTGGCTGCCATCTTTGGTCCATGGCCTGGATCCCATCGGCATGGAGATGAGAAGAGTGGGATAGAGTGCATAGCTTACAAGCACAGAGCTCTGACTTCCATGTGTCCTCCCACTCTGGAGCCTGCAGCAGTGTGCTCATTAGTGCACCTGAGGACTCACAGAGGGAGGGGCTGAGATGCAGAGAACAGTGGTAAACACAAAAATTGGTAAATATAAAATGTGTTGTTGACAAATCAAACCGAATACTGACTGTGACAAATGATAACCGTGTGTGTGTGTGTGTGTGTGTGTGTGTTGTTTAAATAAAAAGAAGGTAGATTAAATAAAACTGATATTTTATACTCATTAAATAACAACTCCCCATTTCCCCCTCCCCCCAGGCCCTGGCAACCACCACTCTACTTTGTGTCTCCATGATTTTGACTATTCTAAATACTTCGTATAAGTGGAATCATACAGTATTTGTCTTTCTGTGACTGGCTTATTTTACTTAATACAATGCTCTCAAGTTTTATTTATGTTGTGGAACGTATCAGAATTATTTTTCCTTTTTAATTGAATTTATTGGGGTGACTTGGCTAACAAAATTATACAGGTTTCAGGTGCACAGTTCTACAACCATCATTTGTACACTGTATTGTGTGCTCACCGCCCAAGTCAAGTCTCCATGCATGACTACTTATCCCCCTGTCCACTCTTTCACTCCCCCCATCTCTCCACCCCCACCTGTCACTACAATGTTATCTGTGTCTATGAGGTTTTTTTCTTTTTTGCTCAATCCCTTCATCGCTTCCCTTGGCACTGTCAGTCTGCTCTCTATCTATGAATCTGTCTCTAATTTGCTTGTTAGTTCATTTTGTTCATTAGATACACATATTAGTGAAATCTTGCCTTTCTTTGACTGGCTTATTTCATTTAGCATAATGCCCCAGAATTTCCTTTTAAAGGATGAAGAGTATTTCATTGTGCGATGTACCAAATTTTATTTTCCCATCAATGGACATCTAAATTACTTCCATGTTTTAGATATTACAAATAATACTGCTACAAGCATTATTTTGAGATCTTCCTTTAATTCTTTTGAGTGCATCCTCAGAAGTGGAACTGCTAGATTATGTGTTAATTCTATCTCTAATTTTTTATGAAACCACTGTTGTATTTTATTTTCTACAGAGGCTGTACCACCAAGAGTAGGAAGGATTTTCCCAGAAATTGCAAGCCTTCCAAAGACTCCAGACTTCCAAATAGTTGAATAGACAAATTCTCAGTGCAATTGTTATGCAAATGGAGAGACAGATTTATAGTGTTTCCTAGTCTATAATCTTCTTAGAAGCCTCCCATCCCATTGCTTTGTAACATTGGTGTTGGTTATAGAAACCTGTTTTCCTTCTAATTGTCATCTTCTCTATCTGGTAGTTTATAATTTTTCATCTTGATGTACAATATAAGATAATATAATTTCTAAGTCTGGATTTATTTATTTATTTAACTCAGTGCTATGTGTACTTTAAATTGAAAAATCTTATGTTTCTTTAGTTCTGCACAATACCTTTCACCATTCTTTTCATGAATATACTTTTCTCTCATTCCCTCTATTCTTTTCCTAGTGCTCCTGTTGGAAATATTTTAGCTTCCATAATTCTTAACTCTTTTTCATTTTTATTTTAATTTTTTGTTGAATTTATGGGGATGACATTGGTTAACAAATCATTATAGGTTATACCCTTTTCCTCAGGGCTGTGAATTCAATAGATTGAATTCTATCCAATAGATGAGGCCTTCAATTGGATATTCGGGCATCTCTGCTAGAAAATATTATACATCTAATCCCTAAGATAGTAAACAGCTTGGCTAAACTGGTGTTGAGGCAGTATTTCTCCCTCCTGTCTTCCAGTGCACATAATTTTATAGAAACTGTAGCCCAAGATAATGGTAGCAAGTAGTTTTATTTCAGTTTCTTTGACTGAGGAGGTCAACCCATCCCAGGTTCTGATTTTAGGGGGTAAGCCAGTCTCCAGTCTTGCATCCTCAGCCTTACATCAGGCACTTTTAGTCCCTATCATCCCATGGGCATCAAAACCTTCAGAGTCTACCTCCTGTTTTCCAGACTGAGAGCCCACAAGGTCCCAGCCCCCAGTTTCTCTCAATTTCAGCCTATCTTTTCACTATGTAGTAATTCATGTTCCTCTTCTGGTTCATGAATAGGTCCATCTTATTTTTTTTTAAATCATATCTGTATTTCTAATTTTTTTTTCTTCTTCAAATCTATCCTTGTTATATGTTTGCAACATTTGGAATGCAACATTGTAAATTGTGAATTTACAATGCTATTCTGATTGGGAATATAAATTTATCTTTAATATTCTGTTTTAACTCATTATGTAACACCAAAGATAATAAAAGTAAATATTAAAGCAAAAGAGAAAAAGAGAGTTATGTAAACAGTTTAAAGCCCAATAGCTCAGTTATTTGTATTCTAGCTATATTCTCTTATAATAGCTGAAGTAGAAAAGAATTGGACAGCATTCTTTAATTAATTAGAGAATTACATAATTCATGTGTCATACTAAATGCCCAGGGGAGTCCGATAGCATAATGAGAGTCCATGTCTAACTGCTTCTCCCTCAGGGAAGGATTCTCTTTAGTACTAAATACTTTCTTACATTGCAAATACTTTTAATCCTTATAATCTATTTAGGGATATTCTGTTTCTAAATCCTTCCTGTTACAAATTATATAAGTGGAATGGTAAAAATTGCAGAGACTGAGTAAATCCTTTAGGTACTGACAGGCTTAGTTTTCTCAATGTAAGAGATGCTGAATACTTATATTTCTTCTATATTTTTTCTAAACTCAGTGGAAAACTATCATTATACATTTTTGCTTAATATAAAAATGAATTTCTGGGTTTTTTTTTCTATTTTTTAAAGCAATGGATAAATGAGATTTACAAAAATTAAACAGCAAAAATGTTTATAGATTGAAAAGCAAGTCTCTCTTTCCCACCTCAGACAGCTATTTTTCTCTTTGAGGGTCACATTTATTTTTTCACATAAATAAATATATGGCATCCACATTTCTACTCCTTATTTTTTTTCATTTAATATATTTGAAAATGTTTTCAGTATTAACATATATAGGTAGGTTTTCTTTTTTAATAGCTGCAGAGCATTCTGTTTTAAGGGTATACTGTAATTTATATAATCTGTCTCTTATTTATAGGTAGTAAGGTTATTTCTAGTCTTTTGCTACTATAAACCATAATGTAGTGCAAATCCTTCTAAATATAAATTTTCTCTATGCAAACTTATTGAAATACTGAGCCAAACTGCTCTCCACTGAGGTTACATTAATATAAATCTTTAAAAACAAATGCACTATTGTCCTAAACTGAAAACACTTAAAATTTACCACATTTGCTTAAATCTATAAGCAATTCTGTATTCACTTTCTTTAAGTTTGTAATCAACCATATTTTTGCATGTGGGCAATTTATAATTGATAGTTGATTATTTTTGCAAACAACTTACTGTATTTAAAAAAGTAAAATATTGTTCAAACATAAATTTTGATTGTAGATTTTTTTGGAAATAACCAGAATTAGAATAATCCTCAAAATATATTTTCCCTTTGATGCCTGGCCAATCCTGTACTTATTCATCCATATTTTTTTATTCTTTTTTTTTTTTTTTTCTGAAGCTGGAAACGGGGAGAGACAGTCAGACTCCCGCATGCGCCCGGCTGGGAACCACCCGGCACGCCCACCAGGGGCGATGCTCTGCCTACCAGGGGGCGATGCTCTGCCCCTCCCGGGCGTCGCTCTGCTGTGACCAGAGCCACTCTAGCGCCTGGGGCAGAGGCCAAGGAGCCATCCCCAGCGCCTGGGCCATCTTTGCTCCAATGGAGCCTTGGCTATGGGAGGGGAAGAGAGAGACAAAGAGGAAGGAGGGGGGATGGAGAAGCAAATGGGCGCCTCTCCTATGTGCCCTGGCCGGGAATCGAACCAGGGTCCCCCGCATGCCAGGCCGACGCTCTACCGCTGAGCCAACCGGCCAGGGCCCATTTTTATGCTTCTATGTTTGAGAACTTCCTATGTATTCTGAAGAATAGGAGAGAGACAATGAGAAAATAAAATATTTCTTTCCCCTTTTGAAAAGGTTCAAATGGCTGTGTTATGCACAACCTTCTTAGAAGAGACCCCTTCTACACAAAACCCTGTCATCCTGGCCTCAGCTATTTCATGGAGGGTGAACGCTGACGTCAAGCCTGGGTGAGGGAAGGTAAGCCAGTGGCATGTGAAAACCCCTGAATCAGCACCTCCACCTCCAACAGTGCCCTAATCAGTCCTTCACTTGGGAAGCCCATCTGCAGGACTCTCAAGAAGGGAACCATCAGGAATAGCCGGATCTCTGGAAACAGAGTGTGGATAAGGCTTCATGCTCTGGAGGAGGGAGAAACAGATGCCTTCTGCTAAGGGAGAGTCCTGGTCATGGGGCCACTGGGACTATGATATCTTCTGAATAACTCCAGCTCCTGTGGTCTGGTTGGGAAGCTCCTAAGGCTGTATCCTTTTCTCATTTAATTCTCTCAATAAATAAATAAACTTAAGTGTAACTTATATTGCTTGCAACCTGAAAGGAGTTGACTCAATATCCTTAGCACCTAGGGAAACAAGAACACATTTGATCATTCAACAAATGGCAATCGAGTGCCTGGGATGTGCAAGATGTCAGAGACCCATCAGTGACCAAGGTAGACAGGTCTCTGTTATCGTGGAACTTATGATAGTTAAAAGGGGCAGAAAATATAAGTGAGAAAGATAGCAGATAGTTTTTATGTTTTTTTCTGACAGACAGACAGAGAGTCAGAGAGAGGAACAGATAGGGACAGACAGACAGGAAGGAAGAGAGATGAGAAGCATCAATTTTTTGTTGTGGCACCTTAGTTGTTCATTGATTGCCCTCCCATATGTACCTTGACCGGGGGGCTACAGTAAAGCAAGTGATCACTTGCACAAGCCAGTGACTTTAGCTATGATCCCACACTCAAGCCAGTGACCTCAGGGTTTTGAACCTGGGTCCTCTGCATCCCAGTCCAATGTTCTATCCACTGTGCCACTGCCTGGTCAGGTAATAGCAGATAGTTTTAAGTGCTATGCACAGTACAGTGTGGTGATGGGGCAGTAACTGGGTGACTATTGAGTATAGGAGATTCAGGTAGATCTTTAAGAAGAAATACTATGTACAGTGAGGTTCAAATGACAATGATTTATTTTAGAATGAAGGGAGGAGAGACAAGCTAGTGGAAAAGCCCTAATGTAATAATATATGTATCAGAGAAACAAAATGACAGTGTGATAAGAGAGAAGCTTCTATGATAGGAAGTTGTAGAGGCAGCTGGAACTAGATCATGTAGAGCTCTGCATGCCCTGGTAAGGATATTCTCACTTGATGAGAAGTTGTGTACATATTATAAACAGGGTCTGATATGGTCTAAGTTATGTATTTAAAAGTTCATTTCTTAATACATTGCTAGTGGGGAGTGGCAATAGTGAAATTAGGTTGGCCAGTTTTGAAGCTATTGCAATGGTACTGTGCAAAATGATGGCATCTCAGGGTCAAGTGGTTGAAGTTTAGGTTAAGAAATATTTAGGATCTGAGATATGCTTTGTCAGGAGAATCCTTAAGACTTGTTGATGAATTAGCTGAGGGGGGAGGGTGAGTAATAAATAAAAAGAATTAAGAGAAAATACACATTAAACTCTAAATTTTCCTGGGCACTTTACACCAAAGAATGTCACTTTTCTTTTCAATGAATCACTAAGTCCCAGAGGAAAACAGGTAGCAAAGGCATTGAAAGCACTGGGAAGCAGTATTCTCCTAGTCTTGGCTTTTGGGATCACCATGGAAAGATTTCATTATGTTGAATGTGTTTTAGTGTAGAAAATACCTTGATAGACATGAAGGGAGAGATCAACAGTAATACAGTCAGACTAAGGGGTTTTAACACTCCACTGACACCAGAAAAAAGATTAACAAGGAAAGAGTGGACTTAAAGGACACTCTAGAAGAGATGGATTTAATTGATGTTTACAGATCATTTCACTCCCAAGCAGCAGAATATACATTCTTTTCAAGTGCACATGGAACATCCTCCAGAATAGACCACATGTTAGGACACAATACAAGTCTTAATAAATTCAAGAAGATTGAAATCATATCAAGCATCTTTTTTTGGCCACAAAGGTATAAAACTAGAAATCAATTACAAGAAAAAAAACTGAAAAACCCACAAACACCTGGAGAATAAATAACATGTTACTGAACAATGACTGTGTTACCCTTACTGGATAATTCAGTTGGTTAGAGGATATCCTGAAGCATAGGATTGCCAGTTTGATTCCTGGTCAGGTGCACACAGAAACATGTCCCTGCTTCTCTCTAAAATCAATGAAATAAACATTTAAAAAAACAAAAACAATGAGTGGGTCAACATAGAAAATATTTTATCATGAGCCAGGTATTTAAATATTTGTATTTCCTGTGTCTTTTATCCCATTGACTCTAATATGACAGAAACAAGAATGGTAAAGACAAAGTTGGTTCCTAAAAGTTTAGGAGAATTTCCATAATTACAATAGCTGAAGTTACTTAACAGCCTCTACTTCCCTACATTGTACTGTACTGACTTAATTGTGTATGTCCTCTTTTCCTGTGTCTTATGAGAAACACATAAAGACAAGACCCAAGTGCATTTTGTTTAGCACGTTTACATGTATTTGGTGATGTTGAATAAGTGAGCGAATCAATGAATAAATGAACAAATAAAACCTGAGTATCTAGCCCTTGGTCAACTCTTCCCTTGAACAATTCAGGTTATCTAACCTTAACCTAACTTTTTGGTTAGTTTAAGAATGGCTTTTCATCCTAAAGAATTTTTTAGGCTATTGGTTTTATATCTGCTTTTCTGCATGTTTGATTCCCTAATCTGAGCTTCACCTTTATTTAAGTGCTCTACTTTTTTCTGCCTACGTTGTGGTGGATGTCTGTGTAGGATAGACATCCGTCCACATTGAGTGTTCATGAAAATCCTAAGTTAAGATGGAAGAGGGTTTGCTCTGAGAAACTTTTAGGGTAGACTTTAAACTCCACTGTCACTTATGTATCAGGATGGGGGAATGTTCCACTCTATTTGTGATGCCATATAAGGCTCTACAGAGTCTTCACTCTGCTTCACAGTTGATCTGAAACCATTATGTTCTATTTATTTGGACACCAGATAGCGTGTTTAAAAATGCCTTCTGCAAAGCAATTCAGAGAAAAGTACTCTGTATCACTGAAGTACTAAATGTTGACTATTTCTATAATGAAAAAGTACAAGGAGTTCCATTTATGTTTATCCTTTTATTGCAAATTGCCACAACCTGGTAAAAAAATTCTCTCTGTGGTGGCAGGATATCTGCCAGCAAATGAGTCTGCTGAAAGGGCCACACCAAATCCAACATCATGGGCCGGGCCTGACCACAGCTGAGTGGTGTGAAGAGGGCTGACAGCCACATGGTCACCACCCAGGCTGGACAGGAAGGCAACGTGAGGTGCTAACGGAAAAACCCAACGTCTTTCATTTCCAAAGATGAAGAGCAAAACCAAAACGAAGCTTTCTCTGGTAGGTTTTAAATAACTTTCATTTGCAGAATGGAAGTATTTACTAGGCTTTTATGTCTTTGTGTCTTTTTGCATATTTCTTTCTGTATAATAAATTCCTTTTAAAAGGCTCATGTTTGCTTAATAATTATTACTTGATTCTAATTATTAATGATTATTACCTGATTCAAATTATTGTTTATGTGGGCAGTTTAGTTAGTACCTTAGTTTTCTGGGGCTGCTTTAACAATGTGTCACACATTTAATGGCTCAAACAACATGTCACACATTTAATGGCAGAGATTTGTTGTCTCGCAGTTCTGGAGGCTGGAAGTCTGAGATCAAGGTGCTGGCAGGGTTGGTGCCTTCTGAGGGAGAAGGCTCCCTCACACCTCTTCTGTGAGGGGGAATCTGATCCATGTTCTTGCACAGTGTCTGGTGGTTTGCTGGTCATCATTGGTGTTTCCTGGATTGTAGAAGCAGAACCCTAATCCCTGCCTTCATCTTCACATGTCATTTTCCCTGTGTGCTTGTTTCTGGGCCCAAATTTTTCCTATTTATATGGACACCAATCCTATTAGATTATGGCCCATCCTACAGACCTCAGCTTAACTAATAACATCAGCAGTGACCCTATTTTCACTAAGGTCACATTCAAAAGTAATGAGAGTTAAGACTTCAACCCAACAATGTGGAGGAGATACAGTCCAAACCCTAACAGTGATCAATACTATATTGAACCATTCTGAAGAAGGGTCTGCGTCATGTAATTCCTGGAGTCATGCATGGAGAATTAAACTTAGTAAGTATTCAATAAATTATGGTTGAATATTTTAGATTTCTATCACAAAATCTCAACAAAGACCCTTGTGGCCTAGAGCCAAAGTATTACAAGGGGCAGTACTATGGGGAGTATTTGTTGCAACTAAATTTCCTTTTGTGAAGCCAAGGCCTTCTATTTGTGCAACTCTTGTTTGATTTTAAAGTTCTTAGATTCCAAATAACTCTTTGTTTTCTAATAGAAATCAAATATGACCAAATAACTCCAAAAAAAAATGTAGGAGAGAAAATGAAAAGGAAAGTCGGTCAGTATCTGCTGAGAAAATTTTTTAGAGATTATGGGGACTTAAGATATATCTACTCCATACCAGCTTTAACTTGTTAAAAGCAGTCACAAGAAATTGATAGAAGAAATTTAAAGGAAAATTAAGACAGGCAAAAAGGAAATGCCAAACAAAGTCAGTTTTTTTAACAGGCAAAAACACTCAAGGACAATTAGGGATGGCTAGTAAGAATCAACTAGAAATTACACATTGAGTTAAAGTCAAGGTGAAGTCTCAATCTCCCTTTGCACATGGGGAGGCTGATACTACCGAGCAGATTCTGTCAAGATTGGGATGGCAGACTCTTCTGCCAGGTCAGCAACAACAAAAAAAGAGTATGAGAGCTTGGCCACTGGGCCACATTGTGACTTTCGTGGGCCTGAGGTATTTTTGTCTTTGTAGGTCCCATCCTCTAAACAACCACAAAAATCAAGAATTATATTGGTTGATAGTATTGATATAAAGATTGATAATCATAATAATATATTAATAGTATATATTAAAACATTATTTTTAACCTAAGTGTTCATTTTTTTCTTCTAATTTAAAGAGCAGTTAAAACATTTTTGTGGGTCCCTTAAAGTATTTTGAGCCATAGACACTGTGCCTAATAAATGAGTCAACCCTTCCTGGCCAAACTAGGACTGCCTCTCGCCTTGGACTTGAACCCAAGTGTATGATTTACATGATGGCAGAAAATAGAAGAATGCCCATGACCTTTCATACCCTCTTCCCTGAGGCAGGCAGAGAAGACATAAGTATAGTTCATTTCCTGCTCATGAAGGAAATTAATCCCTCCCGTTAGTGAGCGAGGCCCAGCGCAAGCCTGTTATTCTACCCAGTTCCATTAGAGCGGGGAAGAGGCTGCATTCCCACCACTTCTGTTGGATAAAGGTTGCATCCTTCTTCCTCCTAATCTGTTCTCTTCACTTCTACCCTCCCCACAGACAAAGAAAAGACACAGCAGAGGTAGCCCTGGTAGGTCAGGTGGATTTCAGAAGGAGGAAGAGAGAATCAGGGAAGTGAGACAGGAAGGTTTAGAGGGAGATTTTCCTAGGGTCCTTCAAAAGAAAGCATCAGTTGGGGGAAAGTGAAACGGAAGAGGAATCACATTCGTGGAGAAAGTTTAATCTGTTCTGAGCATTTTGCTGCCATTTTCCATGTTTTCTCATGTTTCATTAGAAGAATAATACTGTCCAGAAGCATCACCACTGTCTCTCTTACAGAAGAAAGAAAGGGGGCTGGTAAGAGGCAGAGTCTAGGTTACGGTGCAGCTTTTCTAGCACTCACACTGAGATACTGGATTTTACCCGGACTTAGCTGTCAGTTCAGTTCAAAACATTTATAAAGGAGACAAGAGCACAGGAAGAAGGAGAAACTAAAGAAGATTTCCATGCAGAGGAGATTTGCCTTTGCTGATAAACACTTAGAAAATTTAATTATCACTCTATATATCTCTGCAGATTCATTTCACCTATAGTCCACCAACAGCATCTTTTAGACATTTCACTGCTATCTCATAGAAATCTAGAATCTCCTGTTGATCTGGTGATTATCATAACCTTTTCTACACTAAATAGCTGGATTAAGGAGAAGCCCTGTTTTTTCCCCACTGGACCATGATTCTTTTTAATTCTTTTTTAATTTAAATACCTTTGCTTCAAGAAAATCTGCTCTGATACTTAATTTAGCTTTTACAGCAACAAACATTTAAACATGTTGCCTGGCTTTGTGAATTCAATTAGGAATTCCTTAGTGCATCACTGCCTTTGTTAAAACAAAACAAAACCACCCCTTTTCTTCAAGATTCTATTTGTTTATTATTTGTACCTCAGAAAACCCAATGCTAGACTGCCTGGATACTATGATTAACTAGTTACTAAACACAGAGATACTAGATATAATTTGGTCAATTTTTCATCACTTGGGTTTTTGGGGGTTTTTTGAAATTGCTTTACCACTTTTAAAGAATTTCTTCTAAGCTCTTTTGCTGACTGACACATGTCAGAAGGTAAGGAGGTTGGGGGACTGGATGACAGACAGTGAAGGAATTAAACAGAAAATATGATATATACATATATAGGTGTTTATAACACATAGACACAGACAACATTTGGTGATAACCAAAGGAAAAGGGGTAGATTGGGGTGAGGAGAGGGAGGAGGGGAAACAGAGATGAAAGAGACTTTGCCTTTGCCAGGCAATGGGCACACGATGCAGTGTGAGGATGAGGTTTTGTTTTGTTTTGTTTTTGCATTTTTCTGAAGTTGGAAACGGGAAGGCAGTCAGACAGACTCCTGCATGTGCCTGACCGGGATCCACCCGGCATGCCCACCAGGGGGCAATGCTCTGCCCATCTGGGACACAGCTCTGTTGCAACCAGAGCCATTCTAGTGCCTGAGGCAGAGGCCACAGAGCCATCCTCAACGCCCGGGCCAACCTTGCTCCAATGGAGCCTTGGCTGCAGGAGGGGAAGAGAGAGACAGAGAGGAAGGAGAGGGGGAGGGGTGGAGAAGCTGATGGACGCCTCTCCTGTGTGCCCTGGCTGGGAATTGAACATGGGATTCCTGCATGCCAGGCCGATGCTCTACCACTGAGCCAACTGGCCAGGGCCTGGATGAGGTTTTGTTGAGTTGAACACCTGAACCTATATACCCTAATAAAATCAATTAATTAAAAAAAAATAAGAGCAATGATTCACCTTTGTGGAATTTGTGGGTTGCAGATGCCCTTTATCATAAAACAGAATATTCCTATTCTATTTTGGTGGTGAAAGCACCCATAAGAGTTTTATAAGGGTTCTTATTTTCCTTAAACATGAGATATGTCAGGGTGAGCAGATACTTGCAGACATAGATCTCAATGGAAAGAACTTTAAAAGTTAACCTTTGAAACAGTCCCAGCACATGAAAAATACTACACAGAAGAGAGAATTATCCTAATATTATACAAGAGTTGACTTCATTCTGATCTCAGAGAACCAAAATTTGCATCACTGTTTCTCAGTAAGAACTCCCTGCCCAAGTCAGACAGAGCTCATCAAACATCACAAATGCCATAGTTGTTTCTCCCCACCCCCAGACATTATATTTCTCTTTCTCTAACATTTAACTTATCAGCCCCATTCCATTTCTTCAAGTGTGGTTAACTGCCACCCATTGGCTTGTGGTACTTTGTATCATTTTGGATTAAAAGATTATCATTAGCATGGTTAATTGACAGATCTAACCTCTAAAACAGGTAATATAATACTGTGATATTGTAATTTATAAGAAATATATATTTGGTTTTCATCCTATTTTAAAGCCCAATTGGAACAACTTTGTTATAATATTTGGTCTTTTGCCCTCAGTTTCTGAAATCACTTCAGATCATAAAGGTAAAAAGAGTATATAGTCATTCATAACAAGCCACTTCAACCACATCTGAATTTATGTTAAAGAGGTGACTTTTGGAAAGGCCTGAAGGATGTGGACTGGTTTCCAGGGCAACCAGCCATGATTAGAAGGTTGTCACTTAGCTCCACCCCTTAACCTCTAGGGAGGGGAGAGGAATTGAAGGTTGAATCAGTCAAACAAGGTCAATGATTCAGTCAATCATACCTATCTAATGCAGCCCCTATAAACTCAAAAGGGCATGGTTCAAAGAGCTTCTGGGTTGGTGAACACATGGAGGTCCCGGGAGGCAGTTCCTGGAGGGGCCATGGGCACTCCGCGCCCCATCACACATAGCTTGCCTGCACATCTCTTCCAGCTGGCTATTCCTGAGTGACGTTCTTTTATAGTAATTAATATATGACATACTCACTAAATCTATATATACTCTCAATTACTACTTGAATTTAACATTGATTTTTATATTTATTGACTAGCCATAGCTTGGCTGGGGCTTCAGGCCAGGTTGGAACAAAGCTGACCACCTGAGCCGACATGGCCAGATATACCACAGATGGTTTTAGAAACATTAGTAGATATATACCTGGTTATAATAATCCTATTTAAAGTCTCATAACTCAACCTATTTTGGTTTGACTTTTTGACACTGTCCAGACCCTTCCCTTTAACCTCATAGAGTATGAGGTAGAAGCTCTCTTATTTAAATTAAGAATTAAAATTGTGTCTTGAGAATTTTATGAATTCTTACTTAAGGTCATTAATAGTCTATTCCATTTCTCCAAATCTCAGTCATAGTCAATGTCAAAATGGTATTTACCCACAGTGATACCAGTGTCTGAAAACTTACATTAGCTCAGAGGATGAATTAATTATCAACCTTTCTAAATGGTTGGTTGGAAATATTTATCAGCAGAAAGAGCTGCATGTTAGATTTGTGCCACTACTTGCCTTGGGGAGAACACTTGCTTCTTCTTCATGTCACCCTCCTAGCCCCTCCAGGCTTCCTATCACTCATGAAAAGAAGGACTGTTGAGTCAGGGGGAACTTAGTCTTAGCATCCTCATGGATCACCTACTCTAACCAATCTCTTCCTTCTCCTTGTTTTGTTCCTCTTCCTTTTTAGAATGAGTGCCTAATTGGCTAATCATTATTGTACGTATACAGGGTTCTTGAAAGTGTCTTGTGTTTTGAATGTACATGAACATTTATGGAGAAAATATGTTTTTTAAAATCATGCAAACCTGAAAGACCTAAGAGAAACCACCTGTGCTACCTGAATCCCAGCTGAGAACCTTGAAAATAAGAAAAGAATTATATTCCTTCAGCAAAGGAAGGATTGAATTTTCCCAAAGCAATGATTGTTATGAAAAACAGACTTTGCAGAGAATAATGGGATATGTGTACGCTTTTAAGGTGACTCCTGATTTCCATTTAGTCCTAATCTTTTTGTTCTGTTAAACCCGTAGGTTTAGATTATTTCAATGACTAAATTAATAGCTATTTAACACTTTAAGTTGATTCTTTTCAAAGATTATTTACTCTAACTTAGCCTGGTTTACATATCATTATTTCATTGTGTTCTTTTAGGTTTTTGAGGAATATTTTTTTGATGAGTGTTAATTTTTTTTCTTAATGAAGAAACAAAATAAAAGCCTAGAGCTTCTTTAGAAAAGAACAGCATAAATGAGGACTCCCTTCATCAGAATGTATGTGGTGGTGTGAGTTTAAATTTTAAATTCTCCATCAATGTCAAAGTTTGAGAACATTATGCTATCTGGGTATCATGATAAGATGGCACCCCATCTGTGATCCACTCTACCCAGAGAGGATTGAAGTGTAGTTAACAAGAATCGAACTAATGAAAAACAGAATTTTGGCATTGCTGGAATATGTAGAAAAATGTGGAGTCTAAAAAAATATTTCTTTCACCAACATAACACTGAGGAAACTCATTATTTCCCATCTGCCTATTTCTTATTCTCAGTGTGAAGTGAAAGCAAAGTTTTGAAACTTTTTGTCCACTACAAAATAAATATATTTCATAAAATTTCTATCTTGAAAATAAAGCAATTAAGAACTATCTGGCTGTGAGGGTCTGGTCCCACTCAACTTAAAGCAACCAGTTCATTACTTTGCATGAAGATGTGCATGCGAATCAGGCTCTAGTCAGCCAACTTACTGAGTGAATTGACTTTTTATTTAATTAAGTGAGAGGTGGGATGCAGAGAGACAGTCTCTCCCATGCTCCCTAACCAGGATCCACCTGGCAAGTCCCCTATCAGGCAATGCTCTGCTCTGTTGCTCGGCAACCAAGCTATTTTAGCATCTGAGGTAAGACCATGGACGTATCCTTAGTGCCTGGGGCCAACTTGCTCAAACCATTCAAGCCATGGCTGCAGGAGAGGAAGAAAGAGAGAGAGAGAGAAGTAGGAGGGGTGGAGAGGCAGATGGTGGCTTCTTCTATGTGCCCTGACCAGGAATCAAACCCAAGACTTTCACATGCTGGGCTGACACTCTACTGCTGAGGCAATGGACTAGGTCCATAAATTGACATTTTAATAAATAAATATATAAATACTTAAGTTGATGAAAAATATCTTTTGCAATTATAAACATGGGAAACTGTATCAAATGAAAGTGGATGTTAAACGGTTCTGCCAAGCAAAGCTTGAGCAGTTAGTATGCTTTGAAACTGGGAGACTTTAGGAAAATTAAATCTACCAAAACCCATAGCCATTTGTCTCAAAGACTTGGTTTTTCTTAAAATTTCTTCAGCTCCCTAGTTTAGAAATACAAAGAGGCCTAAATTCATTTTTTTTTTCTGAAGTGAGAAGCAGAGAGGCAGAGAGACAAACTTCCTCATGCACCTGATTGGGGTCCACCTGGTATGCCCACTAGAGGGTGACGCTCTGCCCATCTGGGGCATTGCTCTGTTGCAACCGAACCCATTCTAGCACCTGAGGCGTAAGTCATGGAGCCAACCCCAGTGCCTGGGCCAACTTTGCTCCAATGGAGCTTTGGCTGCAGGATGGAAAGAGAGACAGAGAGAAAAGAGAGGGAAAAGGGTGGAGAAGCAGATGGGCACTTCTCCTGTGTGCCCTGGCTAGGAATCAAACCCGAACTTCCCCATGCCGGGCTGACACTCTATCACTGAACCAACTGGCTAGGGCTTTAAATTCATTTTTATACAAACAGAATGTGTAGACTATCATCTAATATTATGGTAACTTTAAAAACCTTTTTGAGCAAAAACAACTGTTTAGAAAGTATAACTTTTACTTTAAAAAGATATGTGAACATTCTTGATGGATATGTTAATGTGACACACAAGAAATTATCACTGCTAGTTAGTTCAACTTACCTAATTAGATATTTACTTGGTGGCTATATGTTCCTAGTCCCAGGCTATGTACTATTCAAAAATTTAACATTATATATGTTGCCTTAGCTACACTCCTTGTGAATCAAGATTTTGAAAATAATTTGATATGGAGACACTTTTTTTTTAGTTAGAAATTAGATCTTATTTTACTTTGAAAATGACAATATCTATATATATAGATTAGATATAGATATAGTTATAGATATAGATATAGACATAGATCACCCTTATTGTATATTTAAATATTAGTTTATGTACTAGGTAGGGAAAAAGTAGGCTTACCATTGTGAGTGGGTAAGGTTATTTATTATTTTTTATTTTCCATGCAAACAACTGTAAACCTATTTTGCTCCACCTTACCATATATGTAAACTTTAGATGCCCTGACCAAGAATCAAACCCAGAACCTTGGTGTATTGGGGAAATGCACTAACCAACTGAGGTACCTGGCCAGGACTGGAAACACTTTTTTGAAAGCATTAGATAACAGATATTAAATGTTCAAGTTGATTTTGATCATGTTCTAAAATGTGATACAGATGAAACGATAGAGATGGTATCAATATATTGAGATGTTTGTGTTGTAAGACAAGATCTATGTAGGTAATATAGATAATTTAAAATTTTTTATAGAACCCCTCCCAAAAAGAATTTGTTAGAATTTTGGTAGGTAAAGTTAGCTAAAGCAGAGATAGTCTACAGCAGAAAAGAACTACAAGTGAATTCATGAGCTCTATCCCTGAACATCTTTTTTGAAAGCATACATGACATGCATCATACATTTGTAAGGTTAATGAATCAGTTACTATCTCTCAATGATTTATAAACAGCAAGCTATTCCTTTTTTGATATGCACATTATCCTTGTGATAGTTCTGTTTAGTAAGCAGCAGTTTTCTCACTGAGGGCTCTTAGGACATGTGGGTGATATTAGATGATATTTCTTTATACTAGTTCTCTCTATACTTATAAAAGGATTAACTACATAATTTGCAAGAGCCAGTGCAAAATGAAAATGAGGTCTTCCTGTTTAAAAATTATGAAAAATTTCAGAAAGATAATAGCAGAGCACTAAACTAAGCATGAGGCCTTCAAAGTAAGGCTCCCACACAACTGTACAAGTTCACACCCAAAAAGCTAGTCCTGCCAATGGTGATACCCAAACTAGTACAAATGAACTGTGCTTAAGGCAAAACTTTAAGTCTAAGCATAATCTACTCATGTGCTGGTCATAAAAGAGCAGCCAGTTAATGGTAATTCAACTAGACCCAGGGGATCAACCTGAAGAATAATGGCCAAGGTCATGCCATACCAGGAGCATCAAAGCCTAAGGTGAAGGGGGTGTGCACTGAAGCCAGAGGACTTTGAGATGTCAGTAGCCAAGGTCATGCAGGAAGATACTAAGAAAAACATGTCGATTAAGAAGCTGTGGGAATGAGGTGAATGTCACTTGTGTGGATCTCTTAAATAAAGCTCTGTAGGACAGCCAAAAAATAAATTTATATACTATATATATAAATATATCTATATATATTTAAAGTCATATATTAATATATATTTAAACATATATATGTTTAAAGTCACAACATATGTATAAATTTGTACAATATTTATTTAATATATGTGCACAGACACATATATGAATAAATATGTGAAACAGAGTTCTGAAAACTTTTGATATGATAGCCTTGGGAAAATTAACTAGAAAAGGATCAGTTGCCACTATTCATAAATTATATTACACAAATATTCTCCAAGCACTAGGCTGTGCCAGATACTTGTTGTGCTGCAGATACAATAGAGAAGATAGAGTCCTTGCTCTCAGAGAGCCTTCATTTAATTGAATTTTTGAAATCTTCACTAATTTGCTTAGCCTTTACTTTGTATTTTTCCTTTCATGTTGAAACCCCTGGCTTGAAAGTAAGAGTATCAAAACTTAGCTATTCTTGACACTGTTTAGAACTGAGTAGAAACAGGACTCTCTGAAGAAAGATGTGCTAGAATCTGTCCCAGAGAGGGTTCCAAGCCAAAGGCACTTCTCAAAGTGCATCCCATGAGGTCAAAAGGCTCATTCACTTACAGCAACTCATGATGAAAGAAGACAGCCCCTTTATCTTTGGTCAGGAGGCAGCCATGATCATGAGTGACACAGATTTGCCCTAAAAGTCAACAGCGTCCATCTTACAGAAATTAACAGCCTTCTTTTTCACCCTCCTGAAGAATTTACTGGTCTGGTTTGAACTTTCTGTGCCACATTTCATTCCAGAACCCCAGTGAAAATGTTCTCAAGGGCTGACCAGAGATTCCTTCTCCCTTCTCCGAACTGGTACAACTTGACCGCTGCTTGACATCAAGGTCAACTGGAGACTGGGAACAGTTATGTAACTGCGTTGTAAATTGAATTAGAGTTGTACGTGAGCCCAGACCAAGTAACCAGGGCAGCTCCAGGCCAGAGCAGCAATGTGTCCCCAAGAGACAGCACTGGAGGAACCGCTTACGGTGAAAGGAAATTATGTATCACAGGCAAAGAAAAACACAACCCATCTCTCCTCATTCCCTCCAAAGTCTGGGCTGATGCTGAAGAAAGAGGCATTCAGTGCAGAGGGAGATGTTGTCGTGTGGCAGGGGAGTGTGGAAGAAACAATAGCATGCATAGTAGACACACAGAGAGAATGAGAAAAAGAAATGTTTAACATCAGAAAGACATCACTCATAGAAGAGAAATAAGGAAGCTCACTCAGGGGAAGGGAATCCTCTGGCTTAGAGGATGGGCGAGAGAGTTTACTGTGGAACCACCCTTCTTCTACCAGTGACCATGACTCTGGGTGAAATATGTGCTGGGGTCTGAAAGGCTGGGACTGGAACATCTCTGGCACCTCTAACGACCCAGGACATACTTCCCCTAGAAAGAGGGAGGAAATAGTATGTGGGTTTTCTTCATAGGCAAATGAATACAGAGGTAACTTTTGAAAAGAAAAATGTCACGCAGGCCATATCATGTTCTTGGTCTATGCTGACATGACCATCTTTTTTTTTTTACTTATTTTTATTTTTTCAATTACAATTTACTTCCAATATTATTTTGTATTAGTTTTAGGTATACAGCCTAATAGTTAGACAACCATATACCTCACAGAGTGTTCCCCGACATTTCCAGTACCCACCTGGCATGATAACATGACCCGAGGCAGACAAGGAGAGGCAGAATAACGTGAAGCTGAAAGCACAGACCGTGTCGTCCGCTGCTGGCCCCGCACCATAGCTCCATCTCTTACTAAGTGCTTGGCATGTGTTGAGGTTCCTAAGCCCCTTCTGAGCTCGAGCTACTTGAAAGGGCATTTGTGAGATTCAATGAAGTCAAAGAAGATGCTGTTTGACAATTAGACACATAAAGACAAAGACTAATCATAACAGCTAATAGTTATTGAATGTTCTATGTGGTTTACATGTATTAATCCATTTAATTTTCTCAATATTCCTGTGGGGGGAAAAGACAGAGAGGTTTAGTAATTTGATCAAGGTTACACATCTAGTACGTGGCAGAGCCAGGGTTAGAACCTAGACAGTGGCTGTAGTATTCATGCTCTAAGATAGGATCGTACTAATAAAGGGGCCGGGGTTCCTGAGGTCACCCATGTGTAATAAATAGTACGTTTTGATATCTGGCAAGGCAAGTGCCACAGAGGTGCTATTGCTCATATGTATTTTTCTACTATAGTCAGTGTCCTCTAGACATTCGCCCTGCTCTGTGTGAGTGCCAAAGTGGCAGCATTCTGATGTGTGAGCAAGGGCAGAGGGGCTGGTCTTTTGCCGTGTCCCTGGAATAAGGAAACCGTTTATGAATATATAACAACTTAGGAGGCCCTGTGGCAGAGTTGGAAAGTTCAGGAACTCTGCAGTCAGATTGCCTAGGTTTGCATCCCAACGCCAGCACCGATTAGCTCTGTGCCCTTGGACAAGTCGCTACACTTAAGTAGCCTCAATTTCCCTCACCACAGAAATGGAATGCATAATAGTTCTTACACCCTGGACCTGTGGTTAAGATCAGATGAGTTAGTACATGTAAAAGTACTTAGCACAGTTCTTCGCAAATCATAAAGCGCTCCATCAGTGTGAACTGTTATTGTTGATTTTTCTGCCATTAACTAGGCTAGGCCCAGGGATACAGCAGTGTCAGGTGAGGCTGCTGTTCTGGGCTGTTATGTAAAACAAGGAAACCAGTAAACAAACCAGAGCAACGCAGATAGTGTAAAGCGCTATGGAGCAAATAATGGGGCAAAGCAACACAGACTAAGTAAGAAAATGGCTCCATGAGGAGGTGGCAGTGGAGCTGAGACTTGACCAATGAGCAGTTAGCAGGGGGAGAGAGCACCCAGAAGAGGAAAGCTAAATGCAAAATCCTGAAGCAAAAAGAAACTCACTGTGTCTCAGGCATGGAACAAAATCTGCAGTGGTTTGAGAATAATTAACAGGCCTTGGCTAGGTTGGCGCCAAGGCGCTCCTGGTTCTGGTGGTGAAGGAAGGCAGCGTCCCATCTCCGACGGTCTGTTCTCAGCCGCTGGTTTACACTGAACCAGAAGAACATCTGGAAGTGAAGCCTGTTCACATGTTGGGATTCAGTATTAGAGTGGGGTCTGTCGGGCCGGCCTTTTCACCGTCAGGCAGGTGGAAGTTTAGAACCACCACACACATTTGTATACAAAGGGCAAAGGCAGTCAGACAAATTTAAATATATTATATCTATACAGTCAGACTGACCCGAGAATCACTCAGTAGGTGGAAACTCTCAGGCCATCCTTTGAAAACAAGTGATTTCTAATCTCACCTTCAGTTTGTTTCCTTATTGGACTGCCTAGAGAGTGATAATGAGAGGAGAAAGGCTGACATTTAGGAAATGGACCAGAAGCTGGGCTCTCCATGTCTTCTCTGAGTTCCACAGGGATGGCCAGAATGGGGGGACTTCGCTTCTGATAGAAGCCTTCCCAACCCTCCACCCGACCGCTACACTTGGTTTGTGGCACCAAATCTAAGATCAATGTAACATGCCTAACATGGCTTGAGGACATATTCTATTGCCTTTGCTTCTAAAATTGCTTCTCTTAACATCATTTACCAGTTATTTTTGATTCCAAGAACTCAAAGGATGTGCTTCCTTTCATAAACAAATACATACATACATGATTGTTAGATGAAGCTATTTGATTTTCGAGAGCTGAAGACTGCCTCATTCATCTTGATCAAGTGCTGTTTGTTGAGTGAAGGGATTTATTTCACATTCTATATTGTACTTATAGATCCCTCTCATGATCTTTTGTGACCTCAATTTCAAATAAGAAGGGAAGACAAGCAAGTATTATTCTTATTTAACAGATGGATAAAACTCATCTTAGAAAGCATAAAGAGGCCCTGGCCAGTTAGCTCAGTGGCAAAGCGTTGGCCTAGCGTACAGGAGTCCCGGGTTTGATTCCCGGACAGGGCACACAGGAGAAGCACCCATCTGTTTCTCCACCCCTCCCCCTCTCCTTCCTCTCTGTCTCTCTCTTCCTCTCCTGCAGCCAAGGCTCCATTGGAGCAAAGTTTGCCCGGGTGCTGAGGATGGCTCTGTGGCCTCTGCCTCAGGTGCTAGAATGGCTATGATTGCGGCAGAGTGATGCCCCAGATGGGTGTGCCGGGTGGATCCCGGTCAGGCGCATGTGGGAGTCTGTCTGACTGCCTCCCTGTTTCCAACTTCAGAAAAATACAAAAAAAAAAAGAAGGAAGGAAGGAAAGAAAGAAAGAAAGAAAGAAAGAAAGAAAGAAAGAAAGAAAGAAAGAAAGAAAGAAAGAATAAAGAGCATGCTCAATATCTCTCTACTAGGACTGAAACTTGAATCCTCATTTCTGCAGCAAAATTCTCTATTTTTTTCCCACAAAGTTCAGACACTTGTCATCTACCTGATGACAAAGACCACCATAACTCACTCAGGAACAGCCTGAACTTCTGGCAAACACAAATTTCAGCTATTTACACTTCCTTCTCAACCTCTCACCTTTCTGTTCCTTTCAAAGAAGAATCCCATGCTGACCCCTGGACGTGATCTAACAAGGACAGCTCAGAGCTGAAAATTAGGAGATTCAGGCTTTTGTCCAGGGCTTCACAAATGCCAAAAATAAAGTACTGGATGCATTATTTCACCTAGAGGAGCTTACGAAGTAATCTTTTCCTGTAGCGGCCTAATGAAGCAAACTCCCTCAGTGATGGGCCTGCCAGAGGTAAACATCAGCCTAGCGGGGCCACATCACTCTCCAAATTTATTTTCTCATCTGTGAATTTATTAGGTCCTAAATTGAACTGAGTCAATGAATTAATAATCATTTCTTACATTAGTGCCTCCCCTTCTGTCTCTGGTTTGGTCTTGTTCCAAGTCTATAGACCTTTCCTAGCTCCAAACCCAAAACATTCTCTAAACCCCAGGATGCCCCCCCCCCCATGTCCTGTCTGAATCCTACAGATTTCAGCTCTCAAGGAGAAAAAGCCACAGAGACATGTTAAATGCTGCTCCTGTCACCCGAGGCCTTTTGTTGTTGTTGTTGTTGTCAAACAGGGATTGAATGTACACTTAGAGCTTTGCTGGACAACAGCTTTTCTTTCTCTCAGTGCTTTGAGCAATAAGAAGGCAGGTCATTGCCAGATTTGTGCAGTGTGTTTGGGGGAAAGTGGGAAAAGGTGAAGAAAGGTCAACTCTTATAAGGTGTGATTTAATTTTAAAAATGCTTATGCTGCTCTTTGTAAGAATATCCATTTAGCCAGATTGCTTTCTTGCTGACCAAAGAAGAAATTGCTGTGTATAAAATAAATCAGGTTAAAGCTCTTTCTCTGCTCCTGTCAAGGTAAAGGATGCAGACCCCAAGAACAGTGCACATTTTGATTCCTCGTTTGTGCAAATGATTGTTTCTGTGCTCTCTGCTGCCAAGACCCACAGAAGGCTCTGCGCTGCCCTGTAAAAGTAGAAAGAATGGAAAGCTTTGCCTTAGGCATAAAAAAGTGTTGTTGTTTTTTTTCTTATTCTCTTTCACAGTGGTAGCTATTACTTTATAATTTTCTTGGCATTTTGTTGGCAGCCAAAAATGACAGAAATAATATCCTTTGCTTACGGTGCGCAGTTCTGATTCATTTTGTTTAGCTCATGTCTCCCTGTATAACAAAGGCAGCAGCTGCTAGACCTTATGCAGAGATATAAACTAGAGCAAGTTCCATTAAGCAAGTTCTTAATCAGAAAGGCAGCACAAGTTCAAACCCTTCCCTCTCCTTTATTCCAGCAGGGTTTTTAGAACACAGCAAATAGCAAGACATGAATGCAGCTTCAGTAATTATCACTGACATCTCTTCTCTTCAGTGTTCAACTGAGGAAACAATCTCTTTCCGGCCAGTTGAGTGCCACTTTGTATAATTCTATCTGTGCAGCCTTATCAGGACAGGAAGAGACCATGAGTCATAAACACAGGTCAATGTGTTGGGCCAGGGATAACCAAGTATCTGAGAATGGGTGGTCTCTCGGGACGTGGGACAGGTGTGAGGAGCTGCCAGGAACCAGGGTCCATTAAGTCAATGGTTTAGTCAAAGCATGAAGTCAGAAATCGAGGCAGGTAGGCACACAGAGGTCTGGGCATGTGCAGAGCCCAGTCTTCAAGAGAAGTGGTGCCCTTGAAACCCCAACAGATAAGGTGGCTCAGGTTGCTAAATTTCCAAAGAGATGGACAGGAATCAGGGAACATGTAGCCAAAAAGAAAGAGCACAAGATAGGTGAGGTGAAAGGGGCTTGACTTCTGGATCAGAAGCCACTTTTCTGTAACCAGAGACTTGTATATGCTGCTTCTGTTAATCAGAGAAACAATGGCGTTGTGTAGCTTGCCTGAAGCCCTCAGATTCAGACAAGCAAATTGGGTTACAGATGCAGGACATGGCATTGGGTGGGACAATACCCTCCTAAAAATGCAAAGCACTAATTCATGCCCTCTTTATGTGAAGTAGTTAATAACTAAATTATAGAAAAGACTTGACACTAAATACCATGAATTTAGCTATTTTTTTAGGTCAGAAAACTGAAACCCAGATGAATGCACTGACTTACCTTAGGAGGCAAAGACAGTAACAGACTCTCAGGCTTTAAACCCACTGAGAGGCCTATTATTTGGCACTAATTCAAATAATGGGCTCGAGCCAGCTGGGTTGATCCTGTTAACCCAGAATACTTCAGGATCGGTGTCTAAAGTAGGATCCACCTATGCTCAGAGAGATTTGAGTTTAACTGTGAGACGTTCGTTCATCAGTTCATCACTTGGTGGAAAGCCGGCAGGGAGGTGCCAGGCATTACCAACACCCTCGCTCCTGTGAACCCCAGCACCTTCTAAGGCACTCAGAAGCCCGTAGGAAGCCTGGCCACAGAGAGCCCTGGAGTTGTGCTTAAGGCAATTGGAGGTGTCATGGGTGCTCCAGGGTTAAAGAAAGTTGGAGAAATTGTCTCAGACACAGCATATGCTGTCTGGAAAGCAGATAAGAATAACAGATACATTCCTTAATTGGGTTCAGTGGTTATGGTTTTTACAAGATAGGCAGTTATAAGCAGCAAAAGAAAGTTAGAGGTAATTTGTGGGTGATATTGAATGATAAAATAATAGTGATGATAATATGATGACGATTACTATTAAGAGTGGTAGCTAGGGGGGAAGGGGGAAATGGGAGAGGGATAGGGGGTGGGAGGGGCACAAAGAAAACAAGATAGAAGGTGACAGAGGATAATCTGACTTTGGGTGGTGGGTATGCAACATAATTGAACGACAAGATAACCTGGACTTGTTATCTTTGAATATATGTATCCTGATTTATTGATGTCACCCCATTAAAAAAATAAAATTATATAAAAAAAATAAAAATAAAAAAAAAATAAAAAAAAAGAGTGGTAGCTATAACTAGGGAAAGGAGGAGAAGGAAGTAGAGGCATGGATCTAATTCAGGGGTCGGGAACCTATGGCTCGCGAGCCAGATATGGCTCTTTTGATGGCTGCATCTGGCTCACAGACAAATCTTTAATAAAAAAAATAATAACGATAAAAATATAAAACATTCTCATGTATTACAATCCATTCATTTCCTACCACTCATGTTCATAGTTGCAGGTGGCTGGAGCCAATCACAGCTGTCCTCCGGGACAACACCAAATTTTTATTGGATAATGCATAATGTACACGGGTCGTTGTATGGCTCTCGTGGAATTACATTTTAAATATGTGGCATTCATGGCTCTCTCAGCCAAAAAGTTTCCCGACCCCTGATCTAATTAATTTGTAATGATCTAAATGAGCTCCAATTCATTTTTTTTTCTTTTCTTTTTTCTTTTTTCTATAAGCTGGAAACGGGGAGAGACAGTCAGACAGACTCCCGCATGCGCCCGACCAGGATCTACCCAGCATGCCCACCAGGGGCGACGCTCTGCCCACCAGGGGGCAATGCTCTGCCCCTCCGGGGTGTCGCTCTGCCGTGACCAGAGCCACTCTAGCGCCTGGGGCAGAGGCCAAGGAGCCATCCCCAGCGCCCGGGCCATCTTTGCTCCAATGGAGCCTTGGCTGCAGAAGGGGAAGAGAGAGACAGAGAGGAAGGAGAGGGGGAGGGGTGGAGAAGCAAATGGGCACTTCTCCTATGTGCCCTGGCTGGGAATCGAACCCGGGTCCCCCGCATGCCAGGCCGACGCTCTACCGCTGAGCCAACCAGCCAGGGCCCCAATTCATTTTTGGTGGAAGAATAGATTAGTTCATGAGGGCAGGGACCAAGTCTTTCTTTTTCCTTACTTTGTGCTCAGTATCTCGCCCTGTACCTGACCTCACCCTGCTTAGACGCGCCGTTAATAGTATAGAATTGAAAGAACTGATGACCATGATCCATGACCATGCCAGGAATGATGTGCAATTGGTGTGAATTGTGTCTCACTGGGTGATGTCTGTAGCACAGGCTTGAGATAAATGGTGGTTTGGCACCCATCCGTTCATACCTCGTTCATTTTTTGAGGCAGCCCATTTTTGCCTCATTGATTTTCACTGCTCATCAAGTTCCATTAGCTGTATTCATTAGTGATGGCTTCATTCCCTTTCCACATAGTCTGCCTTCTTTGTGTCATTAGCTCTGACCATGATTGCTGGTTATCAACAGAATGTGGCATTACCAGCAGGGCCTGCTGGCTGGCAAGTAGCACCCTTCACTGTCACATTAGTATCCACAGTAAGGAAACAGCAATTTCAGTTTAAAAGAACTAAGGGTATTGGATTGTTAGAGACATTATAGTTCTTTTTCCTCTCGTTCTCTCTCTCTCTCTCTCTCTCTCTCTCTCTCCCTCCCTCTCTCTCTCTCTCTCTTTCTCCCTTCCTCCCTCCCTCCCTCCCTCCCTCTCTCTCTCCTTCCCTCCTTCCCTCTCTCTCTCCTTCCCTCTCTCTCTCCTTCCCTCTCTCCTTCTCTCCTTCCCTCACACATATCCATACACACCCTTATTATGGGATGGCACTTCTGTGTTACTTCCAGTATATCAAACTCACTTGTCTAAGTATGAGCAAATTATCATAACCCCAAACCTGTTCTTGCTCCTGAATTCATTTTCCCACTGAAACCACTCTTAACCCATCAGCCAAAGTAGAATTCTCTTTGACCCTTTGTCTTGCCCTTCTTCACATCTGAACCCACAGGGCACCAAGATTTAATGCTGCTTCCAGAGAAACAGCACTGCACTCTCCCCTTGTCTCCTTTGCCCCTGCCGTTCCCTCAGAATTGCTCCCTGCTCCTCCCGTGCTGCACCCCAGCTGTTTCTGGGCTCCCGGTATTTCCTTCCTTCCGACTCCCCTTCTGCCGGCCACAGCAAGCGTGCAGGGTGCTTGTGGAAAGGTTAAGGGAAGATGGATGCCCAGCATGCAAGAGAGTAAAATAGCAAACATTTATTGAGAACACATAATTGAGCACTTCCTATGTTCCAGACACTGACTTATTCATATTTTATTACCTTAGTTAATGATCACAAAAACAGAAAATAGTTACTATAATTATGTTCACTTTACTGGTAGTCGTAGGTCACATACATAGCTTGGAAGTGGCAGAACTGGAACTCCAACCGAGATCTGTTGAATTCTAAAGTCTGTGTAATTATAGCATTCTACCTTTCTAGTTGCTCCAGACCAGAGGTTCAGAATCTCCTGGAGAGCTTGTGAAAACACTGACTGCTGGTGTTCCCTCCCACTTTCTGATTCAGTAGGTCTAGGGCCAGGGGAGAATTTGAGAATTTGCATTTCTAACAAGTTCCCAGGAGATGCTGATGTCCCTGATCCAGGGACCACACTTACAAACCATTGCTCCAGAAGGTGTTGATTCAGTCTTTCTCCTTAACTACAGCATACATGGTTCAAAACTCAGACTGCGATGTCAGAGTGGTTTCCAGGCCTGGGTCTGCCACTCACTGGCTCTGTGTCTGTGGGCCATTTCACTTAACCTCACTAAGTCTCAGTTCCCTCTCTCCCCAAAATGGGGATGTTTGAGGACTGGACATCACGTACATAAAGCTCTGGGCTTTACAACTGGCACAAAGTAGAACTCAGTAAATACCAGCAGTTTACAAGTATCTGCAATGGCCCATTTTAGTTTCTCTGTTTTTTATATGTCTTTCAATATTCTCAGCTCTTTGTGCAACTTAAATCTGGCTTTTTTTTTTTTTCAGTGTTTATCTGTCTCTCACTGTCTTAGATGCTTTGCACTCAGTATTCCTGAGAGTTGAAATGCTGTTCTTCAGATATTTGACAGCTCACTCCTTCTCACCACTCAGCCTTCAGCTGAAATCAGCCACCTCAGAGAGGCTCAGAGCCCCGAGGCAGGAGCCCCCAAGCACGTGCACGTGAAGTGCTGATCTAATCAAGGAATGATTAGCGATCTAATCAGGCTTTCTCTTTTTTTTCCTACAATTCATTTTAAGTTTTGGCTTTTAAGATAATTATCAATTTTCTCTACATTTTCACATTTATTGGCTTAAACAAATTCATTGTGCAATATTAATATATTTTAACCTCCACTGTTAGCGTGTTCCCCTTTCACATCTAATACTTTGTATACTTTCTCTCCTTTTTGTTGATCATTCTTGCTTTTGTGGATCATTCTTTATCTATTTAATTACTCCTTTACAAATCAACTTTCTGACAACATCTTTGCCATTTATTTCTATGGTTTATTTCATTTTTTCCGTCCTTGCTTCTCCCCCCAACCCCTTTAGTTGTATGCTTAGATCTTTATCAGGTGTTGGGTTTTTTTGTTTGTTTGTTTCTTATAAAAACATTTAGAGCTGTAAACGTCCCCTGAATTTTACATACCTCACTCTCATGGTGGTTTGTTTCCTATGTGTCTTCCAATATTTTTGAGCTCTTTGAGCAACTTAAATCTGGTGGAATTCAGGAGGGCCTTATTTCAGACTCAGCAGAGGGTTTTCTTTGGCTTTGGCCGGGTGTCCAGGGCACTGACCACTGTGTGTTCATTACTATGTTTAAGGTTTCCCATGCAGGTAGAATAGATTTAAACCTCAGACCCACACGCTGGCAGGGTTGTGGTGATGAATTCTCAGGAGAGACCCAGCTTTTCCTCCCCGGTTTACAACAGTTTTCTGGTCATCCTCTTCAGAAGGTAGGTGAAATGTTTTCTATCTCATCCTGTCACTGAGTGGGTAGCACTTCAGAGGCCCTGAATTTTGGGAGCTTTTCAGTTCTTGTGCTGTTGCTAGCAAGGGCTCCATGAACTCTGTCTCCTCCCCCTTTGAAGCCATTCAAGTACCATATTGCAGTGGTCCCCAACCTGTTTTGGGCCATGGACTGGTTTAATGTCAGAAAATATTTCCATGGACCAGCCTTTAGGGTGGGATGGATAAATGTATCATGTGACCAAGACAAGCATCAAGAGGAAGTTGCTGGTTCAGAACCCTGGGTTTACCCGGTCAAGGCACATATGGGAGTTGATGCTTCCTGCTCTTCCCCTCTTCTCTCTCTCTCTTCTCTAAAATGAATAAATAAATTAAAATATTTTTAAAAAAGTTAAAAAAAAAAAAAAAGAGTGAGTCTTAGATAGATGTAACAGAGGGAATCTGATCATTTTTAAAAAATAAAACATCGTTCAGACTTAAATATAAATAAAACGGAAATAATGTAAGTTATTTATTCTTTTTCTGCAGACCGATACCAAATGGCCCACGGACCGGTACCGGTAAACGGCCTGGGGGTTGGGGACCACTGCCATATTGGATTACAGCCTTAGGGAGATTTGGTGCTAACAATTATTCTAAAAGATTGCTCTCAAGAGATTTTTCTCACTTTCTTGCTAGTTTGGCTATAACCCCCCCCCCCAAAAAAAATCTGTATTTTTTCCAAAGTCTGTGTGTGTGTGTGTGTGTGTGTGTGTGTGTGTGTGTGTGTGTGTGTGTTGGGTATAGAAAGAGGTTATTTTCAGATTAGTTTACCATATTGCCAGCAATTGAAGTAGACTAGTCCCTCTTGAGCACATTATTGTCTTTTATCTTTGCTAGAGTACCCATCAGTACCTGGATTTACTTTATTTACCCATGTGTTTATTTGATATCCCTACTCTCCCAGTTAAACACAAGTAATTTGATGACAGGGCTTTGTTTTTTCCACTGGCGTGAGTCAGGGTGAGCACAATGGCTGCAGGTGCCAGGGCAGCCACGTGGTCTGAGGCGCCAGACACAAGCTCTGCTTCCTTGTGTGGAACAATTGCCAGCAAAGAGTAACTGTTGCTCAAATAAGTTTGTAAAATATGACTCTTATGTTTGCTCACTTATAGCTTGCATTGGGGGCTGGGCAGCGTCAGGTATATGTGTTCTGTGAAATTGCAAATTACCTTCCTGCTTGTGAAGAGCCATTGTTTTGCTAATGTTTGCTGGAGGAGAGGTTTTCGAACCAGAAAGTTTTGAAAAGAGCAAAGAAGAAAGAAGAAGAGAAAAAGAGAAGCCATATTTGCAGAGTGAGAACAGAGGGAATGCAGAGTGCTGAAGAAGAAGCCAGTTTGTACTGAGAGAGAGAGAGAGAGGAGGTGTGCAGATGGAGAACCAGAGGTGAGGGGCTTTGCAAGCTCCCCTGAGACTGGTGAGGGCTTTGATTCTAGGAGAAACCAGAGAAGATTCTCCTGGTTGTGGAACCGGAGAGTATGTCAGTGGCTTTGGGAGCCCTGTGTGTTTGCTCATCGGCCGGTGTGAGACTTTAATAAAGGAATGGCCCACCTTTTTTTTGCTCCACTGTTTCTTTACCATCTGTCCGAATTCAATGTGAACCATGTGCGTGGCCACAATGGCCGTGATTACTGACTCTACAGTAACTTAATCAAAATTTCTTGATTTATTGACCTACAAGTAAATTATGAATTAAGAATGTGCAAATTTATATAAATTTAAGTATTCATACAGTGGACTGTATCCCATGCAAACTTCTAAAATAACTATTTATATCTCTAGTCATTAATATGAAAAAATATCTATGAGATATTAAGATAGGAAATCAGACTATATGTGTGTTTGTGTGTTTTTAAACTATCTGGAAAAATGTACAAAAAAATTACTGTTCATCACTAGTTCCTAGGATTTTATATAATCTTTGTTTTATCCTAATACATTAACCTGAGCACATGGTTTTATAATAAGAGGAGTGGAAAACACCTTTAAGGACCTAGGGTGCTTGTTTCCCTATTTTGAGGTGCACATTACAGATAAAAGTTTATTTTTTTCTTTCTTCCTAAGGACTCAGCTTTAAATTACATGCATTTATTTCTTCTCTTCTTGAAAGCAAACATAAGCGATTTTCAGGCTTCATTCCTATTATTAGTCTGCTCAGTATGCTTTCTTTAACAACATTAGCATCTTTTAACTTATCACTACACACACAAGATTTATGTAAGGATCTGCTGGAGCTCAGCTCAAGTCTGCTCTAGATTTGATACTTTATCGACTCTAATTCTGTTATGCTTATTTTGTGGAAAGACAGAACACCAAAATATGTTCCTCACTGACCTCATGGGAAGAAAGGGATAGCATAGGTCCTTTTTCTTCTCTACCGCTATAGTTTTTGTCAGTATATATTTTTACTCCATTATGGTTCTATGCTGGGTATCACCTATCTTTAAGAATAGCCAGAAATACCTTTAATAATCCTCTTCCTTCCCAACTGCTTACCATTTACATTGGTGATCAAGTCAAGAGCTGGAGACACAAGGTGAGTAAAAATCAGTTTCTGCCCTTCAAGCCCACAGAGAGGTTAAAAATACACTAACAACATGGTGTTGTATGTGCTGTGTGTGTAATACTTGAGGATATCAGAGAAAGTACTTGTTAGACGAATAAAGATGAAGCAATAATCTGTTCATATTTCACCCTTACCAAGGCTATCTTTTATGCTTTCATCTACACTGCACCCTCTCCCTGGAGTCTTTTTTTGTTTTCTTGTCAAATTCCTTCGTATTCTTTACAATTTGGATCAGGCATCAGCTCCTTCAGAAAACTTCCTAACCACCCATCCCCAGACAGGTTGGTTCTATGTATTTACTCATTTATTCCACAAGCATTGATAGAGCACCTACCATGTGCCAGTCGCTGTGCCAGATCCAGGAAGATAGTGGTGAGAAGAAATGCTGTGTCTTGTCCTTGGAGTTTCTATGTTCTAGTGAGGGAAACAAGTGGTAAACAAAATCAAACAAGCCAGCCAATAAAAGAGACAGTTTGTGATCTTTGGTATGAAGAAAATGAGCATGAGAGAACACCGATACTGACATACAGGAAGGCATAGTGGTGCAAGTGTGTCCCTGGAGCAAGGGAGACATATTCACAAGGGCCTCTTCCTGTTCTTGTGGTTCCCAATATTTCTCTGCAGTTTGCCTTTGTTCTATTGTCAGGATTGGCTTATAGGTCTCTCCTTTCAAATGGGACCCTGTAGTACCTCATGGAGAGAAGATGTCATTCATCTCTGCGTCTCCACTGCTTGGGGCCTGACACATTGTCATGCTCAGTAAATGCTGGCTGAGTGAAGGGCTGGGTAGATAAATGGATGGATGAGAGGGAGACGAAGCAGGAGTGAGAAGATACTTAAGTGACTTTGTAGATGAAGTGACATTTAAATTATTTCTTGAAGGAGAAAATTGATTTTTTTTTTTCTTTCAGAATGGCTAGACGGAGGAAAAGCACCCAGGTGGAGGGCAAATATTTTTTACAGAGGTTAAAAAGAACTTTAATACATATTGAGTTTAAGGAACAATGAATACTTGCCTAATAAAGAGGGAAGTGTAAGTGGTAGAGGGGGGTTAAAAGTAGACAAGATTTGCCCCATCAGGAACAGCTTGTATCGTTTTATGGTAGATAATGCTGAAGCATCTAGGTACTGAAAAACTACATATATTACGTACTCTGATAGTTGTGTATGTTAAGGTGACCCAAACTGCTAAACCCCCAACGTTTTTTTGGCTGATGAATGCAGGTATTTAGAAGACAGCCTTTCAAGAAGTTGTTTAAAGACCCAGTCTCCTTCCATTTTGTGGCTCATCAAATCCAGACAAATTCCATTTAGACAACTGGGAAACAGAGAAACAGAGAGGGGGCCTAGTGGGCCAGTCCTGACTGTGGTCTGCACCACTTCTACCAACGTTCTGTTGGTAAGAATTCAGTCACAAAGTCACACCTAGCTGCAAGGAAGGCTGGGATATGTAGTCTAGCTATGTGCCCAGGAGAAAGAAGAAATGAGTTTGATGAATACTTTGTCTTTGCCACATTCAAAGGCAGATTTAACGGTGGGTGCACTGGGCACATGCCCTGGGCCCCGACTTCTGAAGGGCCTCACAAAAGCCCAACTTTACACTTTTTTCTAATGTAAAGGGCCCAAATTTTTTTTTCTGCACCCAGGACCTCAACTGACCTTAATCTGCCTCTGGTCACATTTGTCAAATACAAAATATGGTTATCCTGAACCCACATGTAAGAAGTAAAGTAAGTCTATGGGCATGTGGGTGGCTTCCTAGCAGCAACTACAAGTGACCAATGACTCAGCTTTCTCCTTTTCAGCCTAACTGCCGAAGGATAGCGATGCCACTTGCAGGAAATCAGCTTCTGTTCGACATATTTCCTTGGGGAGAATGCAAACATTTATTTTGGTATTGTCACTTCGACATTGTGCTTTCTTTTTGTATGTGACCACATGGTTCCATTAATACCAACAAGGAGTTGGGAGTATAAACTGAAGTATTGGCAATCACTATAATCCTTATTATAATAATATATAATTATAACAATGCCAATAATCCTCAAGTGTAAGGGCTCATTTGTAATACATTTCTACATAGGCAGAAATAAACATATAAATCAGTATATAAATAACTCTGGGGGGTTAGATTTATTCTGCTATTATTTTTAAATTATTTTAAATTCAAACTATAATTAAGAAGAACTGTAACTTCTGTTATTAATTAGACAGTTAATATAAGAGAAAACAAATACAAAAATACTAGCTCATGGTAAAATTCCTGGACTCATAATTTCTCAGTTTGAAACCAAGTTTCATTACATCATAATTTAATTATCTGATGTTGTGTGGAGCATACCCATTTGTGTAATGAAATTTTCTAGCAAGGTAGGAATTTTTGTTTGTTTCCTGTTCATCGATCACCGCCACACCCACAACCATATCTGCACAGCCTCCCTCCACCACCTTCCTTCTGCTGTAATCTCCTCTTCCAGCTCCACTGTAAGATGAAAACAATTAGTTGGAAGAGGGGAAAGAATAAATAAAATAACAAAACTAATTTTCTTGTTGCTGTTGTGTTTCAAGTCTACTTTAACCTTCTTGTGAATATTTATCTCTGACTGTACACTCTTCATTGTTCTGAGCATGCTGTGGGTCCTGAGTGTGGTTCTTGACTGAAGCTCACTAACATGGCAGGGCAGGGAAATGGCAAGCAGGAGACATGACAGGCCTTGGTGAGAATGGTGTGTCCAGGTTGCTTCCTAGGTTTCTGTTTGCATAGCTGCGTAGGTCGTGTTGTCATTCACTGAGATGTGAAACTCTGGAAGAAGACTAACTTTAATCAGGAATGTCAGAGGTGAAGTTTGTAAGTCCAGGTTTTTACGTACTCTAGTTGAAGTGTCTCTGGGGATTAGATAGAGGATGTCAAGTAGGCTCAGATGGATATCTGAGCTGAAGTATCTAGCATGGATATACAAATTTGAGCTTAATTTGCAAATGTGGATAACTGGAGTTGTTAGCTTGGATGATATTTGAGAGGAAGAAAGTATTCTAGAGTAGTGGAGGCCCTGGTAACAACCTAGAGAAATTCCAATGTTTAATGGCAGGTTAGTAGGAAATAAGCCCACAAAGGATCCTGAAAAGAAGCACCCCAAGAAGTAGTGGAAAAGCCAGGAGAGCATTAGGTCCCAGGAACCAATATGAGAAACATATTTAAGGAGTAGGTTGTCAGAAGTTCAGAGGTCACTGACAGTTCGGATAAAATATAGAATAAAAATTATTCTTTGTATCTAGAAACAACTAGTCACTGGTCACCAGAGGGGGGAAAAAAAGGAATAAAAGAGAGGAAAAAAAATAATCTGGCTAGTATTTATATTGAGGTGGAATGAAATAAATAGAAGGTGAAAAAAGAAAACCAATGAAACTAGACAACTTTTTCTAGTACTTTGGTTGTGAAAAGGGATGAGAGACACAAGGAAGAGAGGAACAGAGAAGAGGAAGTCAGTAAAAAATAAATAATTTTGGTGGGGTGTTGTTGTGAGAGACTCAAGAGTGTGTTTGAAAAATTATTCAGTGTTTGGAAAAGATATTACTGAGTATACTTTCAGTACATGCAAGCTGCTCTTTTCCCATTGTTTTATGATTTACAGTTCTGTAGCGGCAGAGCTTAACATAGGGATTTTTATCCAGTAAAGATCAAATTGCTACCTGGAGTGAATAGATTAAGAGTGTGA
The DNA here is from genome assembly GCF_036850765.1 of Saccopteryx bilineata. Classification (NCBI taxonomy): domain Eukaryota; kingdom Metazoa; phylum Chordata; class Mammalia; order Chiroptera; family Emballonuridae; genus Saccopteryx; species Saccopteryx bilineata. The sequence continues at coordinate 261,646,129 of NC_089490.1, read as the reverse complement.
AGCAGGTTTATGAACCCATTGGACATTAACCAGTATTGTATCTGACCCAGAAATATTTTCCTAATATTTCTTTGTTAAATTGATTCTATAGGTAGCATTTCAAGTGCTCCTTACCTGATTTTAACATCTTACTTGCTCCTCCATTAATCACTGAGTTAAATAGAATCATTGTGAGGTGTTTGTTTCATGTGCGCCTAAGAATTGTGATTTTTCACCTTTTTGAGAACTATACTCGAACAATTAATTGTTAAGTCAAATGAAAGAGGGAGATTTTCTTTTCCATGAGAAATGAGGAGGCAGAAAGATAGACTCCGGCATGTACCCCGACCAGAATCCACCCGGCATGCCCACTAGGGGGCGATGCTCTCCCCATCTTGGGCCATTGCTCCATTGCAAAGCCATGGAGTCATCCTCAGCGCCCAAGGCCAACTTGCTCCAACCTAGCCATGGCTGTGGGAGGGGAAGAGAGAGATAGAAAAAAGGGATAAGGGGAAGGGTGGAAGCAGATGATCACTTCTCCTGCGTGCCCTGACCAGGAATTGAACCCAGGGCATACACATGCTGGGCCGACACTCTACTTCTGAGCCAACTGGCCAGAGTCAAAAGAGAGAAACTGAGAGAGCAGGTTCAGGTAATCTGAGGAGGCATGGGAACTTCCCAAACACAAACCCATAACTATTTAGTGTTTTTAGTTTGAAATATACAAAAGTTGCATTATGAATCATTAAGAAAGGTTGGGTCTTGCTTATTTTAATTGAATAAAGTAAAAAAAAAAAAAATGAGAGAGCTAAAGCTGAGTAAAGGAAGGGCCATTCCAACACATCTGTGCATGGGAATCCAAATGCAATAGATTGCTTTAACTAATAGTGTCTTTACATTTCCAACTTGATACTTTTATTTCTGGGCAGAGTACAAGCTTCATGTGAGCATCTCTCTAAGTTTAGAGCCTCACCACCTCCTAATGACCCAGCACTAAAGTAGGCTGTGCTCCACACAGCTCAGGAATGGAGTGGTCATTATGAAAATAGAGCAGATGCGGTTAAAGACAGCAGCACAGCATACCCCGAGCTCCAAAAATAAATTTGCTTACATAACACATAAAAACCTCCCAATCCCTCCCTCAGGTTCTCTTGGCAGAACAGCTGATTTCCACCAGGAAGAAATATTCCACTATCCAAGATAATGAGCTCCACTCACCAACATTTCTATCACTCCTACAATAACTCCCTTTATGAATTTCCATCACAAAGGTGCTTTTTGGCCCCTTTTGCTACATGGAGGTGGTAATTGCGGGAATCAAATTAGTCAGCAAACACAAAAGACTGCTCAACAGTGCCTCACTGGCTTACCTTTTCCCCACCCCAGGTCTCATTACCAGGAACAGTTCCTTCTAAGAAGTCATTGTAGCGCTGCTTGTTTGGAGTACGCTTTATTCAGTTGCCTACCTCTTGCTGTGATCTTTCTGTTGTCAATTTATTCCAGGCGGGGATCCGACTGTTCACAAATGTTTTCTACTGCAGTGCTATTTCGAATAGAAAGCAAAACTGTTTTTTTGATAACAAGAAAATAATGATGATAAAGATAAGAAGACACAAAAACATTAGAGGAATATCCTGATGCTGCCCAGGGCAGGAAGGCTGAGGGCAATCATGGCTATTGGCATGGCACAGCTGTGGAAACCACACCAGATACAATAGGTGGGTTTGGGCTCTGCCAACCCTAGAAGACAGGCTCTTCCTGACTTTAAATTTCTGTGCATTGCAAATGACTAGTTAGGCTAGAAATGTGCTTACAGTGTCTGATTCTTTGTTTTTTGTTTGTTTGTTTGTTTGTTTTTTAAGAGTGTACTTTCTTACTGGCCTTTCTCTTTCCCTGTATAAAATTCAGATTTCCTTATCATACTTTATCACTTATTCTTATTATTTGCAATTAAGTGTAAGGAGGTCAAACAGTTGCATGTGTCGCTACATAGTACCAAGGATAAAACCCTGGCGAACACCTAACTGCAGCCGGAACTGGACAATTACCTAGTGCAGAGGAGGAGGAAACACATTAGTGGGAAGCCCAAATATGTTTATTTTCTGCAGAAAAAAAAATGGATCATCCACAGTCCATCACCTTTTGCGAGGTAGAGGAGGAAGAGGAGAGAGTGAGTGCAGGGGAGGGAGGTCTAAGGAGGTTGCTGGAGGGCCCGTGTTCACAGGCCCCACTGATAGCAACCATAACCATTTATACACGTGTGACAAATGCCGGTCCCACAGCTAAATGCGTCTGTACACTAACAGATTTAATCAACCCTTTAAGAGGTAGGTCTTGTTAACTTTTATCATTTATTGATTTACTTTGTATCAGAAACCATTTTCACACGTTTTACTCGCTCCTGCCATAACAATATAGTAATCTGCTTAAAAAAATAGCAACTAAGAACGAGTGTTGTGGTCTCCTCTCACTCACTACATACCTCAGTGGTAGCAGTTTATAAGTCAGGAGGACAGTGGGCCGAAGACTGAGGTCCAGTGGTTCTTTCAGTTAAAAGTGCAAATAATCTGTGGGACCTAAAGAACCTACTATCTCTATGTCTCTCCCCTCTGTCTTAACCTGTGTGAGACTTCTTACAGATTAAGAACTGAAGCTGAGAGAAATTCACTAACTTGCCCCAAAACAGCCAGCCCGCAGGTGTTAGAATCCAACTTCCAAACCCAGATCCGTCTGACTCTGTAGTCTTACCCTTCGTCATTACGAGTCCCATAGAAAACAGGCAGGTAGTCAGCCTCCTCTCGTTCAACCTTGCAGTGCAAGCACAGGTCCCCCTAATAACACTCCCAGCACAGGGTCATCTGTGACTAAAACCTCCAGGACATGAGCTACACTGGGGAGCCTGGTGTTTCTCAAACTGACACCTGGGGCCCAGAGCACATTCATTCTTCACAGCTCTTTGTACCCAGAAGACAGGCAAAGCCATAATCTAAACAGGCCTCCTCATCTGCATCATCATACTGAAAGGGTTAGAAGAGAAATTCTATTTTTGTATTAAAGTAAACAACTATAGAATGAGGTTCATTGCAACACTGTCATTTATTTTTTAAGGTAAAACATGAGACCTTAAAAATTAGTACTTGCATCGCAAGACTATGTGCTGAGACACCACCCCAATCCCAACTGCCATCGCCACCAGGGTTCAAGTTCCCTATTCTGTCCTTACAAGGACTTCAAAACTGTGAGAAGAACGGATTTAGTGGACTAGTATATTCTTTAGAACCTGAATCCAAGGTTTATCTCCTATCACTACTACGAATCTCCAATCAGCCTCATCTCGAGCAAGTTACTTAGCCTCTCTGAACTTCCACTGTCTGATCCACAAAGTAGGAGTGACAATGCCAGCATCTCAAGCTTGTTCGGAAGAGTCAGTGGCAAGTGCAGATTCTAACACAGTTCTTAACATCATAGCCAGTTCATTTTCCTTCCCAACCTCCCCTGAAACCCATCACCCTGAAGCAGAAAGAACTCTCCTGGCATCACAAAGAGGATCACACTCGGGACTGAAGCTTCTTGAAGCTGAACTTCCACCACCCTGAATGCGACTCAGTTAATAAACCTTGCTAGAGAGCAGCCAGGGCGAGTTTCAGCTCTGCCTCTGTGTCCTCTCCTTCCTCCTGTCCCCACTCAGGTTTCCGCCTGGACAGCTGGCACCCCTCCCACCTGTGAGCCCTGCACACTGGCTGTGCGCTACGAAGGGCTATTCTGCTGACCTGTTCCGTTCCCCTCTTCCAGTTACTAGGAATCCCAAAGGAAAAGGCATCTTGGGTACCTCAGTAGTAACAGAAGGAGACCTAAAGCTGCCAGTGGACTGGGGTTTCTCCAGAAAGAGGGCCTTACCATTTTAGCGGTGATTTGTAAATGCATTCAAGTTGGGAGTGAGAGGTAGCTCCTTGATCCCGGACACACCACCCTTACTTCGGTCTATTGCAAATTGATCACTGCCTTTGGGTATGGGGACCCACTAGTCAATGCCAGAAAAATGAAATGGATTTGCAAACAAGGACCCACATCCACACCTCGTCAGCAGGTGCCTCTAACGGAAATTGCATCCATATGCTGTGTGCTCTCCTTACAGAAGTGGCAAAAAAGACAAAGGGTCCAGGTGGACCCCAGGCTGTACCCTTATCACACAGCTGATAGCTCATCTCTTTGAATCCCAGGGGATGGCTAGTTGGAGTGGAATTACAAGGTTGGTGAGTTAAAAATAAAGATTTTACTATGATAATGGAATGTTACAAAAAAAAGGGGGATGGGGAGGTGACTGGCAGGTGCCCCTCGGAAGTCATTTGACAACATTGTTACATGTGATACCTAGAGAAAGCACTTTCTTTTTGCTCAAGAAACTGCCAGCTCCCCAGGTGATACCTGGATAAGGTTTCAGCCGGCACCTTTTTGACCTGATGAGGAAGTTAAGAACAATGTAGGTCTCTTTCTTTTCTTCTAAAAACCACATAGCTCACTCCCCATCGAACTACCTCTCCTTGCGCTTTACTCTGGAGTGCAGGGTCAGTACTCTTTGGACTAGAGGCCTAGCCAGGCTGCCACATAGGCACCCTAGCCTGCTGTGGGTGCAGGCAAGGGGCTTTTCCTCTGTCTCTCTGAGGGTGAGGGTAGAAGGACAGTGAGCTATGTGCCCGGGGGGGGGGGGGTCGGAGGAACAGCTCCTGGGCTTCACTCAATGTCACAGTTCTTGACCAGTCAGTTAAGTAAACTGGATGCCCCTAGGTCTCTTTCAACTGAACCTGATTTTAAGCAGAAAACCATTGCACAATGTCCAGAATCAGGGAGCTAGTACAACCCTCTCTGTCTGTGACAAGGCTGGTGGTTCCTACAGCCAAGTTATGAGTGGTAAGAATCAGAAGTCCTTGACATACACAGCTGGAGTTGACATGCATTTGAAATTCTCTTATAGATGGACTTTTACTCTTCCAGTAGGACAAACTTTTTAAAAGCTATCCACATATCTATGAACCCTGGGAAATAAAGAAAAGGTCTGCCGTCAGCCCGGGTTCTTGTTGTACAGCTGGTGCTTCCAGAGTACTCTTCCCTCTGTTCACTGAGCTGAAGCTTCAGGCCAGCCCAGAGGGAGGGGTGATGCAGCGCTGGTTCTTATCTTCATTTTATCATGAAGTCTCAAGAGATGGAGCAGTATGCTAAAATTCCTGGGGTCTCTTTTTGGACATGGCACTTGAACCTTTAGACTTCCAAGCAAGAGAGTGGACCTATCCTTCTAAACTTTGACCTCTAAGCCAGTCAGTCACCCCTGAAGGGGGTTCTTCTCTTGGCTGTTATGTGCCCACATTCACCATCTGTAATTTACACATCTGTTTATTAAATCCTGCTTTAGAAGAGATGAGAGGCAGAAAGAGAATTTAAGGAGAGAAAATATTCGTATCATCAGTCATTATGTCCTCACCAGATGGAATGAAAATAAAGAAACATTTAGAAGCGCTTTCTTGTTCAGATGAGCTGAAAGAATGTCCCTGTGTGGCTTGACTGGCCAGAGAAGGAAAATACTCCTCTTTCAGTAGGTACTTCCTCTACTTTACCCTGGCACGAAAGGCTTCAATAACAGGTCGTACTGAATGTTACTTCAAAGACCTGGAGTTGGCACACTGGATATTCTTGCCACAAACGGTATCCAAAAATGATTTAACTTCCCCAGTCAGTGATGTGTACAAATGGCACACACACCACTAACCACACACGCACGCAATGTATGAATTCCCACATTCCTGATCTCTTCTTCCAGCCTGAGAAAGTTTTTTCAGAGCTAAAACGAAATGAATCAAGTTTGTAAAAGGATGTGTGTAAAAATGCCAAAGGAAAAATGAAAATCAGATGCTTCTCAAGGCAGGGCCTGGAGTCCTCTGCTGAGATGGTCTGTGTTCCTCCATGCATTCTCTCATTAGAGATGACCAGGAAATGGCCGTCCAATCCTGTGGACTCAGCAGGGCCTGGAGTCCTCTGCTGAGATGGCCTGTGTTCCTCCATGCATTCTCTCGTTAGAGATGACCAGGAAATGGCCGTCCAATCCTGTGGACTCGGCAGGTATGGGATGTGGCCAGAGAAGCATTGCTGGTAGTTCTTGGCAATGATTATGAAATAGCTAAACCTTCTGAAGGAAAGGCATTTCAGGCTAATTCTTAGGGGTATAGCATCTAAGCAGCACAAAATGTTTTTCTGTATCAGTGCTGTTCACTTTGGGCCGGTGAGATTCTTGAAGAAAGAGGCCATTTTCACCAAAATGAATTCTATTAGCATTGACTGAGCCTAAGGGGAAAAAAATTTTTTTTTTCAGCCTAGTACATTTAATAGACTCACAAAAAGATTTACTGGGGACATGGAGTGGTGAGAAGGTAATATTTTTGCATCACGGTTTTTATTATGATAAATCCCTGATGTGAATTTCTGTGTTCTGAGCCAGCTTCTCACCAAAAGAGTTAACACATTCTATGCTGTTTTCGTCACAATATTGATCACAATGCACAGGAAACTCAGCTGCCTTCTCTGGAAATCACTACCATGGGGCAAAGTAGATTCACTGACAAGATAACCCGGCCCTAAGAAGAGTCTATTGATGATGACCTGGCATGTTTTATATGTGCCACAGCTTTTAAGTCTCCATATTGGATGAAATTTAGAAAATCTATTATGAACTAGTGGGATATTATAAACCTGGACCAAGCATTTGTCGGAAGCATGGATTATTAATCCTTTATACACTGTAGGGCCTTTATACTTCTCTCTAAACTTTGATTTGAATGCTGAATTTTTAACTAGGGTCAAGTGTATACCATGTGGGCTGTTGCCATTTTTTAGCTGAATGGGGAATTGTAATTATTCAAGGGGAAAAAGATTTGAATAGTACCATGGAGGAGTAAATGTGATAAGTAGCTAGAGAAATATGTAAGCCATATAGATCCACAGCACTCCCGTCTTTTCCTAGGAATGGCAGCGTTGACAGGTACTAAGCCATGCTCTTTCCATGACGCGCATGGCAATGATCTCTGCTTGACTGAGATTAATTAACGCAGAAAGCATGACTTAGATAAATATGGGAACACTGAATTGAAAACACCTGATTCCACACAAAAGCCTCTACCACTCCTTTCCTGGTTTCCCCAGAATCACAATACCAAATATTGACAAGTCTAGTCCTGGTCAATAAAATACTCTTGTAGTGTGATTTCAGAGAGAAATATTGGGTTTGTAAGAAATCATTTATTTCAATTTGCTTTTGGCACTGCCTTTACCCACCATTATTCCCACCAAAATACTGAGGGATTCCGAAAAGAACTATGATCCTTCCTGCTATTCAAACAATTTGTTTTTCATAACCTTCATCATTAGAAATCAGAATGGAGCGCACTCTGAAGTCTGACATTACAAATGGTGTTAGTAATGAGAATGGTGTAAGAGTCAGTAACAGTGTAGACAAATGAGAAATACCCATCATCAATATTTGGCCAAACACTAAGATTTGTTTTTTGGGGTTTTTGTTTTTGGGTTTTTTTTTGGTTTTTTTTTTATAATTTTATTTTTTTAATGGGGTGACATCAATAAATCAGGATACATATATTCAAAGATAACATGTCCAGGTTATCTTGTCGTTCAATTATGTTGCATACCCATCACCCAAAGTCAGATTGTCCTCTGTCACCTTCTATCTTGTTTTCTTTATGCCCCTCCCCCTCCCCCTTTCCCTTTCCCTTTCCCCCCTCCCCCCGTAACCACCACACTCTTATCAATGTTAACTTTCAAAATTTTTTGAGTACTAGCTAACTTTTTGCCATTGAGTTCAAGCTCGAAGAACTCACAGGAGTTCCCTGCGGTCTTTAGAGAGTTGCTTCAATGTCTTGGTTTTACAGATTAGAGTTCAGCTTCAGAGAAATTCAGTGACTTGCTCAAGGAGTTGTAGAGGTCTCAGATACAGATGTGTTTCTGAATAGTCTTCTCTTTCGGCTTCTAGGGCTAGCCTTTTCTGACATCTGTCCTGAGTTTCCTTTGGCATTATCCCTTTTCCTGTCTAGGGATTTCTGATTGTTTGAGTGAGAGATGGAAGGCAGGATGTCCAACATATATTTTTCTGTAGAATTTAGGTAAATATACATACACAATGTACACAAAATCTACAAACTAAAAATGCTTTACAAGGCTATATGATACAAAGTATTATAATCACCACATGTCTCCATTTGTAAGATGCTATCAAATACAGACTGCATCACTGATTAAATAACTTTTCAGAGGAAAAAAAGAATTTTTATATTAAAGGCACATATCTATTCTAAGATGTATTCCACTGTAAGAAATGTGAGCTTTGAAGCTTATATATGTTAGAATAAAAGGAAAAAGAAATTATCATTCTATTTCCTCTATTAAAAATGTATGCTTTTCAAGATATTTAATTATCTGAGCAAAATATATACTTTTTTTTTAAGTAAGTGAGAGACAGGAGACAGAAAAGCAGAGACAGACTTTCACCTGTGGCCTGACCAGGATCCACCTGGCAAGCCCCATACAGGGCGATGCTCTGCCCATCTAGGGTTACTGCTCCATTGCTTGGCAACTGAGCTATTTCAGCACCTGAGGCAAGGCCATGGAGCCATCCTCAGTGCCCTGGGGCCAAATTGCTCATGTGGGAGGAGAGGAGAGAAAGAGAAGGGGAAGGAGAAGGGTGGAAAAGCAGATGGTCACTTCCCCTTCGTGCTCTGACCAATAATTGAACCTGGGACCTCCACACGCTGGACCAACACTCTACTGCTGAGCTAAACGGCCAGGGCCACAAAATCTATTCTATAGCAGATAATCTACGATCTCCATATCTAGTACTATTGCATTTCTGGAAGAAAGAAAAACCTTTGAAAATAATAGAAATGAAATGGAGTGATGTCTCTAGTATTTACAGCCCCTCAGAAGAGGTTCATTGCCTGCCTCTAAAAGTATAAAAACAAAATTTGCTTTATCGCCTTTTGTTCAGCATTTGGTCAGAGAGAAATTACAATTTCCTCCAACTCAAAATTCTATTTTTTTATTAAAATTAAGAAGAAAGTAAAAATGCCTCAATTGACATAACTAATCAATAAAAGTAACAATAAAGCACTCACTGGTGCCATGACTCTTATGTAAAGAAATAAAGAAATGCACTAAACAATGGTCAAATAAAATGAATCAGTGAGCCTGACCAGGTGGTAGCACAGTGGACAGAGCATCAAACTGGGACTTGGAGGGTCATTGTTAGAAACTCTGAGGTTACTGGCTTGAGCGCAGGCTAATCTGGCTTGAGTGCAAGGTTACTGCCTTGAGTGTGGGATCATAGAAATGACCCCATGGTCACTAGCTTGAGCCCAAAGGTCACTGGCTTGAAGCTCAAGGTCGCTGGCTTGAAGCTCAAGGTCGCTGGCTTGAGCAAGGAGTCACTTGCTCTGCTGTAGCTCCCTGGTCAAGGCACATATGAGAAAGCAATCAATGAACAACAAAGGAGCTGCAATGAAGAATTGATGCTTCTCATCTCTCTCCCTTCCTGTCTGTCTGTTCCTATCTGTCCCTTTCTCTGTCAAAAAAAAAAAATTAATGAGTCTAGGAGAGAGGAGTTAATAGTAACTGAATCACTGTCTCCTGACTCATTATATTTAGCTAAATTATTTCATATAACCAACAGGCTAATTTTTTACTTAGCAATCCCATAAGAATTTTAAGGCCTTGCCTAGAGTTGGCAGAAGTCATATCATTAACCACTAGCGATCAGTTCTGTGAGAGATTCATTTTAATGTTGAAGCTACCAGGATTTTATTAATGTAAATTTATTCTTATAAATTCTCTTTGTAAAATTAGATCCAAGCTTAACAAAGAGATAAAAATAACAATAACATTAATTATTATGATAATAAAAGTAAGCAACAGAAGGCAAACAAGTTGCTGAACTGTTAGAGCAATCTGGAGATGAACTTGCAGAAGAACTCAATGTTCTTGTCACCTGAAAGTCTCCAGGCTGATAATGAGGTAAGCAGGCTGCAAGTGAGAGAATGGAAATGTACAAGTGCTCCCTGCACCCTCTGGGGCTCAGGCCAAATGACAAGTTCTCTACCCACGGTTGAGGTTAACTCTGACCTCACAGTACAAACCTGGAGCTCTGGCTTAATATTCAATATATATTTGCCATGTTTCCTGGAAGAAAATGAAAGTCACTTGCTTCTAGTTTGGAGCTTAATAACATGCTGAAAATATCAGATCGTGTTTGCTACTGAGGAAGAATCCTGGGGAGTAGACAAGGAGAGATGTGAAAAGAGAAAGAAAAGACAGCTTTGCACCATCCACGGCGTATCTGATCTGTAACTCTATGCCAGGGGCCCTCACATTGGAGCGCTGAAAGGACGTTCTCATTACCTAATGCGGAAGACCCTGCCATTGTCCTTGCTCCTGTATCTGAAACTTCCAGGTGCAAGCCAGAGAGCTGTCAGGTAGCAAGGGTGTCTTGTGGACAGCGGAAGGCAGTATGGAAATGAAGGTAATTTAGGCCTAGCAACTCAAATTACAGAGAGCACACACAAAAGTCAACTCACATGCTATTGTCTCCTTGCCACTGCTGAGCGCAACCAAACATATGGAAAGCTTGAATTCTCACTAGCCAGAAAAGAAAACAGAAGAAAAATGTGATCCCATCACAATAAACTCAATCTTTTCATAGTAGGAAATGCCCCACCCCCATCTTCTTTTTTTTTTTTTTTTTTTAGCAAAATCTGTTGAAGAGAACCTGCAACATGCTTGTTAATACCAGCCAGAGAAATCTTGCTCAAGTAAGACTGGTAGCTCTTGGCTTACAATGTCTGGAAAAGTCAAGGTTCTACCAGGGCTTTGGAGCCATTTAATGATCTGACTGACAGAGCAACGTATAAGTTTGTCTTATGCTGATTCTTCTCTTACCCACTGAGATCTTTGGACAAGTTTCTCCATCTTCTCGGGCCTGTGTTTATATTTTTTCTGTTGAATTACTTTCAGTGGCTCATAGAAGAGGAACATAGTAGGTGAATCCAATATGTACAATCAGGCTCATCTTTACTCAGTAAGTGCAGCTTTGGTTCATTTCGAATAAAATAGATTTAGAGGGGAGAAAATGGTATTATACTTAGTATTAGGAGTCCTGAGCTCTTTCCTTCTTCTGTCATGACCGTTATGTACCATCACTAGCTGACACTTTCTGAGCCTCCATTTCATTGTAAGTCAAATGAGGGATCACAACTCACAACATGTAAGCTCCTTTGCTGTTCTAAGTCCCTGATTGTTTGACTAATTAACCCCCACCTTCACTGCCTCCTTTACTGACTTCTTTGCCTTCTGCAGAGACTATTAGGCTGTTTTGCTCTCTTCCTCCAGCAGCGCAGTCCGGATTCTCCTGCCTGTCTTCCCGGGGACTGTTTCTCTGTGCTTCAGTAGCTTTCCCTGCTCTTCCCTGCGCTTTTCCGGAGTTACATCCCAGGGTAGAGGGGACATTGAGAGAGGGCTCCGATGAAAGCCTGACTGGCACTGAGGTAGGAGAAGCACGTAGGACATCTATCACCACGTCTGACAAACCCTACCGTCTGACTCCAGGCGCAGCTATCTTGCCTAGGGGAGGGAACCCGTGGCGGCGGAGAGCAAACCTGGCCGGGCCTGACTCAGACACAGTAGTGGGTCAGCGCCCTTGCGCTGGCAACATCCGTGTTTTCAGCTCGGCGCCTCTCTAGGCTAAAGAAAAGGACGACATCAACCGACTGAATTCCCTGCCAGCACCACGATAAATTCTTCTGAGACTGATAGAGCGCCTGCTTGCGCTAGGCAGTTTTGACTGCATTTCACATTTATGCTGCTTGTTTTTATTTCTTCCTTTCATACAGCACAATGAAGCCTCTTCTTTCTAAGTCCATCCTAGGGGTGTCCTGCTTCATTTAAAAATGTTTACGTTGTTTTTAAATTTTATTCTTCTCTGAAGAGCTACTGATATCTCTTTGGGTTGTCCGGCTCCCTCTTCCATTAGTAGATGGTTCACAAACAAGTTAATAAGTAACATCAGGCTAACACTGTACTTCTTAGAATTCAGTTTGTACAACTAGGCTCATGTTGACTCATTTGGCCAGTACAGATTTGGTTCATTTTGAGTAAAGTAGATTTGAAGGGGAGAGAATTAATATTATTGTGTGGTGAGAATTGGCCAAATGAAATCAGTGAAAAATCTAAATGAAGGATTTTTTCAATATTGATTTTTATTTCATGGAATAATAACTATTGTCAATGTTTTTGTTGTTGTTGAGTCTCCTCTCTGTGTCAGACACTATTCTAAGTGCAGTTTATATATATATATATATAATATATAATATATAATGAATATATAATATATAATATATATATGGTGTGTGTGTGTCATTTAATTGTTAGGGTAGGTGGCTAAGAAAGTGCCAAGTAGGAAGGCTTTCTAACTATACTTTAATAAACAGATGGATTCTCTGAGGCCTCCTGGAATGACTAGTCTTTGGCAAGGATTGAAAACCCACATGCCTCCAGGCTCAGGGCCATTCACACTCATGAGTGAAGAGAGCTGGGTGTGAGGCAATAGGAAATGTAGGACACTGTGCAGAACTGGAGAGTGTGCACCCAGCTGAGTGTTACTTTGCTGAAATTTGGGTGTGCTTTACCTGATCTAATGTTTTCTTCAGAAGTCTCAGTAGGTATGCAGTATCTCCTCTTGTTTCTGAAACACTTGAATGGGCCAAACAAGAAACATCTGAGGGACAGATGTGCCTTTTTCGGCTCTAGTTCGTGACCTTTTACCCTCTACTGTTGATTTGAACACATCATATAGGACTGTCCAGTCACAGATAATCTTCCAGGTTATATTCAGGGAGTCTCCAGCTTTAGTACACTTGACATATGAGCATCCCTTCTTTACAAATGGCCACTCTTACTAGGGACTCCTTTTCCTTCCATGTGACTCATTTCCTTCATGCCACCAGAACTTTCTGTTATCAAGCAATTCAGCTATTCCATCCTCCTTGAGGTGGTTTCCCTCCACTATATTTTTCTCCAATTGCTTCATGACCAATAATGGCAGAGGGTCAACAGACTGTTCTTAAAGCTGGAAATCCTTCATCCCTGGTTGAAAACGAAATAATATAATATGTAGTCTTTAGAGTCTGGCTTATTTTACCTTGCATAATATTTTTAAGGTTCATTGATGGTATAGCATGTATCAGTAGTTTAATTCTTTTTGTTCATGAAAAATATTATATTGTGTCCATATTTTGTTTATTGATTTGGGTTGTTTCCATTTGGGGGCTACTACAATAAAGCTCTGATAAACATTTATGCACAAGTTTTGAGGTGAACATATGATTTTATGTAGATACCTAGAAGTGTAATTGCTGCACTGTATGGTAAATAGATGTTAAACTTGAAGAAATTGACTTTGAAAAAGCAGCTATGTAATTTATGTTTTTACCAGGACTATATAGCATCCCTCAATATCCTGTCCAAGAGGATTGATTCCAGGACTCCCATAGATACCAAAATCCAGGAAGGTTCAAGTCTCATATAAAACAGAATAGTGTTTGCACATAACCTGTATTTGCATATAGGCTACAGCAGGGTATGCCTACACAGCACATCGTTCGCATGGATTCAGCATAGTGCTTGGCATGTGGCAAATTCAAATTTTGCTTTTTGGAAATTTATGGAATTTTTTTTTCTAATATTGTCAAACCACAGTTGGTTCAATCCTGTGGATGAAAACCTGCGGATAAGAAAGGCCAACTGTATAAGGGTTTCTGTTAGTTCATATTCTCTCCTACACTTACGACTGTCTGTTTTTTATTATAGCTATTCCAGTGAGTATGCATTGGTCTGTAGCTGAAGTTTAATTTCCATTTCTTTTCTATTGTTGAAAAGATTGTCCTTTCCCCATCGAGTGGCCTTGAACCCACTTAATGAAAATCAATTTACCATAAAGGAAAGGCTTTTATTTCTACACTTTCAATTGTGTCTCACTGATCTGTATATTTATCCTTACCCCATACTATACTGTTGTGATTGTAATTAGTGGAATTTTATCCTAAGTTTGGAAATTAGTGGATGTCACCCAAATTTGTTTCTTTTTCCAATTCATTTGACTACTCTACATCCTTTACATTTCCATATACATTTTAGGAGCATCTTGTTAATGTTTTAAAAAAGACTGTGGAAATTTTGATAAAGATTTCTTTGAAGGTATAGATTAATTGGGAGAGAATTACCATCTTACTAGCAAGTCTTCCCACTCATTAACTCTAAATGTCCACTTATTTAGGTTTTTAAAATTTTTTCTCACACAGCTAGAATCTTTAGTACGTGATTAATTAGAAGTGGTAAAAAGCAGAAATGCTTGCATTGTTTTTAGTCTTAGGAGAAAAGCATTCATTATTTTACCATTAAGTATGATATTAGCTGTAGGATTTTTTAATAGATGCCTTTTATTAAATAAAAAAAATTATTTTTACTTTGTTGAGAGTTTTTTGGTTTTTTTTTTTATCATGAACAGGTATTTGGGTCAAGTGCTTTTTCTACCTTGCTTAAGTAATAATGTGGTTTCTTCCTTAAGAATGGTATATTACATTATGTGATTTTCAAATGTTAAATTTTTCTTGAGATAAATTCAACTGATCATGATGTAAAATACTTTTTATATGTTTTTAGATTTGGTTTGCTACTATTTGTTAAGGATTTTTACATTTATACTCATCAAGGATATTGATGTATTGTTTCCCTTTCTGAAAAAGTTTGTATAAGATTTGTATTATTTCTTCTTTAAATACTTAAAAACTTTACTAGTGAAGACATTTAGTTCTAGATTTTTTTTATTGTGGGAAGATTTTTTTATTATTATTAATTACATTTCTTTACTTCACATGGATCTGTTGAAATTTTGTTTCTTCTTGAATCTGTATTGGTTATTTAGGTCTTTCTATAAATTAATTAATTAAATAAAAGTTGACTCATTTCTTGAGATAAAGTGTTTTATAATATTTCTTTTTAAACCTTTTAATTTCTTTTGGGCCAGCATTGTAGTCTTTTCTTACATTACTTATTTTGACAATTTGTGTCTTCTCTCATGAATTCTTGGTGAGTCTAGATACTGATTTATCAATTTGTTGATTTTTTTTTCAAAGAACCAACTTTTGGTTTAATTGATTTTCTCTACTACCTTTTATTTTCTATTTCATTGATTTCCATTATGCTCTTTACTATATACTTTTGTTCTGTTTGCTAGAAGCAATTTTTGCTCTCCTTTCACTAGTTTCCAAAGGTAGAAGTTTAGGTTATTGATTTGAGAACTTTCTCTTTTTTTTTTAAATATAGGATTTAAAACTATAAATTTATCTGTAAATATTAATTTAGTTGAATCCCAAAAATTCTGATGTCTTTGATTTCATTCAGTTCAAGCTTGATTTCTTCTTAATCCATGGATTATTTAGAAATGTGTTTAATTTCCAAATATTTGATTTGGCTTTCCAAAATTGCCCTGGCCAGTTGGCTCATGGATAAAGCATCTGGCTGGCATGTGGATGTCCCAGGTTCAATTCCCAGTCAGGGCACAAAAGAGAAGCAACCATCTGCTTCTCTCCTCCTCCCTCTCCCCCTTCCTTCTCTCTTCCCCTCCCACAGCCAGTGGCACGACTGGTTTGAGTGTCAGCTGGGTGCTGAGGATAGCTCAGTTGGTCTGAGCATGTCTGCCTCAGGTACTAATAATAGCTTGGTTGATTCAAGCTTCAGCCCCAGATGGGGGTGGCCCAGTAGATCCTGGTTAGGGCATATGCAGGAGTTAGTCTCACTGTCTTCCCTCCTGTCACTTAAAACAAACAAAATTTCCTTTGTTGTTGATATTTAAATCTATTGTAATTGTAGTATAGACTGAATAATTTCAACCCTCTTAAATTTATTGCAACTTGTTTTATTGTCTACCATATGGTCTATTTTTTTTTTTCATTTTTCCAAAGCTGGAAACAGGGAGGTAGTCAGACAGACTCCCGCATGCGCCCGACCGGAATCCACCCAGCATGCCCACCAGAGGGCGATGCTCTGCCCTTCTGGGGCGTCACTCTGTTGCATCCAGAGCCAGTCTAGTGCCTGAAGCAGAGGCCACAGAGCCATCCCTAGTGCCCAGGCCATCTTTGCTCCAATGGAGCCTCGGCTGTGGGAGGGGAAGAGAGAGACAGAGAGGAAGGAGAGGGGGAGGAGTGGAAAAGCAGATGGGCGCTTCTCCTGTGTGCCCTGGCCGGGAATTGAACACGGGACTCCTGCACGCCAGGCCAACGCTCTACCGCTGAGCCAACTGGCCAGGGCCTGGTCTATTCTTGAATATGGTATATTCAAGCATATTCTGTATATGTTTAAAAAGGACATATAGTGGTATTCTAGCTGTTATTTGGAAGTGTTCTATAAATTTTATTTAATTTCAAACAAATTAGTTAACAGTGTTGCTCAAGTATTCTACATCCTTATTGATTTTGTCTAGTTGCTTTATCACTTATTGAGAAAAAGCATTAATATCTCAAACAATAATATGTAAATGTACATTTTTTTCTTTAAATTTTGTCCATTTTTCATATATGTTAGGGTTGTATTTATAGATGCATGTACATTTATAATTGTTATGCCTTTTTATGTATTGAGTCTTATGAAATTTCTCCTTTATTCTAGTGATATTTCTAATCTTAAACTATTCTGGCTATTTATACAACCACTCCAACTGTCTTATGGACATCATTTACAAAATATATCTTTCCTCATTCTTTTACTTTCAACCTAGCTATTCTTTAAATCCAAAGTGTAGACAGCATATAGTTGGACCTGCTTATTTTTCCTCTGCCTTGACAATCTGCCTTTTGATTGTTTAGTTCATTTACATTTAACATAATTATTAATCATGTTGGATTTATATCAGCTGTTCCACTATATGGTTTTTATATTTTCATATAGTTTTATTCCTCTGTTCCTCTTGTACTGCCTTATTTTGTGTTAAAAATATTTTTCAGAGTACCATTTAAATTCCTCTGTTGGCCCTGGCCTATAGTAGCTCAGTGAATAGAAGGTCACCTGGCTTATGAACATCCTGGGTTTGATTCCTGGTCAAGGCACACAGGAGAAATGACCGTATGCTTTTCTCCCCTTTCCCTCCCCCTTCTTTCACTCTTCCCCTCTCACAGCCAGTAGATTGATTGGTTCAAGTGTGGCCCCAGGCTCTGAGGTCCAAGCATGACAGCCTAAAGCACAAAAATAGTTTGATACTCAAGCATCAGCCCTAGATGGGGTTGCCAGGTAGATCAGTCAGGGCTCATGTGGGAGTCTGCCTCACTGTCTCCCTTCCTCTCACTTAAAAAAAAAAATAGAAAGATAAATTCTTCTGTTGACTTTTAACCATACATGTTATTAAGTTACTTTCTTAATCATTGCTTTAGGGATTTAAATATGCTCTTAATTTATCACAGTTGTTGACCTAAATAGTTTTGAGTTTTCCAGTACATGAATATAATACATCTCTCCATTACACTCAATACCGTTAAGATGAAACTCATCCTAAATTCATCTGTGGATTCTAAAAGTTCCCAACAAAAATTATAAAAGATGGTTGTTTTTTTTTTAATTAAAAGATATTAGCACCCTGCCTGGCTGGGTGAGTGTCATCACAGCATGTGGAAGTCCAGGGTTCAATTCTTAGTCAGTGCACACAGGAGAAGTGACCAACTGCTCTCCCCGCCCTCTTCTCTCTCTCTGTCTCTTTCTCTATATCTCTATCTCTATCTCTCTCCAGTGGCTCAGCTGATTTGAACATGACAGCCCCAGGCACTGAGGATGGCTCCTGTGAGCCTCCACCTCTGGCACTAAAAATAACTTGGTTGTGAGCGTGGCTCCAGATACGCAAAGCGCTGGCCCCAGACAGGGGTTGCTGGGTGGATCCCAGTCAGGGTGCTTGCAAGAATCTGTCTCTCTACCTCTTCTACTCTCACTAAAAAAAGAAAAAAGTAGCAAACTATATCAAGTTTATTGGAAAATTTAAAGGGCCTAGAAAAAAAAACATGTATGACATACATACATATATACAATATATGCACACATGTAAAGATCTTATACTTCTTTCATTTAATTTATTCCTAATAATTTAGATTTAGATTTAATGCAATTCTTAATGGTATTTAATTTTTTTTATTTGTTCATCATTAATATAGAAAGTACAATTTTTTGTGTGTACTGGTATTGTAACAAATATGCTTACTAAATTCACTTCATAGTTCTTAGCTGACGTTTTTGTTTCTTTGTTATATTTCTTAGGATTTCTAACTATGCAACCATATTGCCTATGATAAAATTTTTACTTCTTTACTAGTTATTACCAATGCAGTTTGTCTTTCTTGTGTTATAGACTTTCCACAACCTTCAATACAATGGTGAATAAAAATAATGGGAGATTTTATTATTGTCTTATTCCCAGTCTGAGGGGGAAATTTTTTCTAATATTTTATGATTAAATATGCTAATAGCTTTAAGATTTTTGAATTACTTTATTGGCTTGGAAGGTTTTTTCTATAGCTAGTTTACTGTCTTAAAATTTATAAATGAATACTGAATTTAGATCTATTAACATGATCATATTTTATTATTTTTTCTTTTTAAATATTGAATGGCATTGGTTGACATGTGTATGCTAAAGGAGATTTGCATTCCTCAGTTAAACCTTTCTTGGTTTTCATGCATTCTTATTATATATTGTAAGATTCAGTTTGCTGCTAAATTGTTCTGGATTTTTACACCTGTGATACTTCATTTCTTGTTCTGCCTTTGTCTGGTTTTGATATCTGGATTATGCCAGTCTCATTACATGAGTTGAGAGATATTCCTTCCTCCTCTATTTTCTGAAAAGAGTATATATAAAATTGTATTATTTATTCATAATGTACCTTTATAATTTATGATGGAAGCCCCCTGGGTGTGTAGTTTTCTTTGAGAAAAAAAAAGTTTTAGTACAAATTCAATTTTCATGATGGATATGGGGCTATTTAGATTTCTTATTTCTCTTTGAGGTTTTTTTTTGTCTTTTTAATTTCTCCTTGTGTTTTTTACCTATGTAGTTTTGAAATAGATTTTTGATGTAATTTATACTTTTATGTAAAATTTCAAATTTTATAGCATACATTTTTAATATAAATCCTCTCGTTATTTTTTTAATGTGTGGATTATGCATAATGATGTTCTTTTTCATTTATCTCTCTCTCTTTCCCTATCCCCATACCTAAGATTTATCAATTTTATTATAATCTTTTTTAAAAGTCAGTTGTTTTATTTTTTGTTTATTTACTACATCATTTATTTCTGCTCTTGTTTTTTTACTTACTTTTACTTCTTAAGGTTTAATTTGCTTACTTTTTTTTACTTATTAATATAAAAGCTAACATTGATTTTAAATATTTTTTGTAATATATATATTCATGATATAAATTTCCATGTAATCACTTTGTTGGTTGCACCCTTAGATTTTCAAAGTTGTGTTTTTCATTGTTACTTATTTCAGCATATTTTCTAATTTCTCTTTTAATCTCTTGTTCACCCATGGGTTAGAAGAATGTTATTTAATTTTCATTTCTGTATTTGAAAATTGTTCTGAGTTTTAAATGAATTTCTAATTTAATTATATTGAAGTAAGAACACATACTCTGTATGATTTCAGTCCTTGGCTTTTTACTGAGTATCCTTTTTGTAACCATAAATTGGTCAATCTGTGAGTGTTCCATGAGCATTTCTAAAAAAATACATGTTCATAAAAAGAATACTGTTTATGAAAAGTACATATATTATGTAGTTTTTGAGTGTAGTGTCTTATAAATATCAGTTTGGTCAATTTATTTGATAGTGTAGTTCAACCACTGTTATATGTTTTGTTGTTGTTTGTCTACTTGTTCTATCAATTACTAAGAGAGGAATGTTAAAAATCTCCAATGAATGTTGCGATGTGTCTATTCCTCCTTTTAGTTTTATTATGTTTTATTACATGTATTTTGAAGCTCTCCTTTTAGGTGCCTGTACATTTAGGATAGTTATGTCTTCTTGCTCTCTATATTTGTTTCTAAAGATACTCCTTACATTAAAGTATATGTTGTCTGACATTAATGTAGCCACTCCAGGTTTCTTATAATTAGTGTTTGTGTGGTATATCTTTTCAAATCTTTAACTGACTTTATTTATTCAGTCTGATGATCTCTTTCTCTTAACATAAGAATTTCATTTGTTTATATCCAGTGTGATTATTGATATAATTTTGTTTTAAGTATGCTATTTATTTTTTATTTGCCCACTCTGGTTTGATTTATTCATTATCATCTACTTCCTTTTTTGAATTATCGATTATTTTTTATTTTTCCACTTTATCTCTTACATTGTCATTTTAGGTACATAGTTCTGCATGAGTATATGTATGTTTGCTCTAGGAATTACAATATGCATCTTTACTACAGTCTAACTTGAATTGGACATTTTATCATTTGCAATATAGTATAAGAACTTTATAACACTATACCTTAATTTACAACTTACCTCCTCTTGCCTTTTGTAAAATTGTTGTCATATATTTTAATTCTAATAATTTGTAAGTCCCACAATACGTTGTTATTCTTAAATAACTTTTTGCTTTTGAATAATTTTAAAAGTGCAAGGCAGTCTTCTATATTTACATATATACCATATATGAAATACTTATTTATATATATATACATATACATATATATTATTTTGACTGGCATCTGTTGTTATTAGCCTTAAGAATGTTATCATTTTCTGTAGAGAAATTCTGCTTTTGACAGATTTTCTTAGGGTTTTTTTCCTTTTTTAAAATTTTTAAAAATTTATTGTGTTTACATGGATTCAAGTGTCCCACTGAATATAACTCTCTCAACCCCCACCCCTGTGTCCCTTTTTATACCTCCTTTGTCCCTCTCCCCCTAACTCCCTCCCTCTTTTCCTCTAGGATTTGCTATTGTGTTATCTACATCTCTGTTGTTATGTATGTATAATTTTACTAATCCTTTTACCTTCTCTGATCCCATCCTCTCATTCCTCTTCCCTCTGACTGCTGTCCCTCTGGTCCCTGTGACCCCGCCTCTGCCTCTATTCTGTTCCTCAGTTCATTGTTCCTCACTTTGTTCATTAGATTCCGCATATAAGTGAGATCATAGGATATTTTTCTTTCTCTGCCTGGCTTATTTTACTTAACATAATAATTTCCAGATCCATCCATGCTGTTGCAAAAATTAAGATTTCCTTCTTTTTCATGGCTGCATAGTATTCCATAATATATATGTACCACACCTTTTTATTTCACTCATCCACTGATGGACACTTGGGCTGTTTCCAGATCTTGGTTATTATAAACAATGCTGCAATAAACATGGGGATACATTTCTTCTTTTCAATCAGTGATCTAGTATTCTTAGAATATATTCCTAAAAGTGGTATAGCTGGATCTAAAAGAAGTTCCATTTTTAATTTTTTAAGGAAACCCCATACAGTTCTCCACGGTGGCTGTGCAAGTCTGCATTTCTACCAGCAGTGCAGGACAGTTCTGTTTTCTCCACACCCTCGCCAGCACTTAATGTGTGCTGTTTTGTTAATGAGCGCCATTCTGACAGGTGTGAGGTGGTATCGCTTTGTGGATTTAATTTGCATTCCTCTGATGATTAGTGACATTGAACATTTTTTCATATGCCTATTGACCATTTGTACATCCTCTTTGGAGAAACGTCTATTCAGTTCTTTTGTCCATTTTTTATTAGATTTTTTACCTGCCTGCTGTTGAATTTTAGAAGTTCTTTATAGATTTTGGTTAATAACGCCTTATCAGACATATTGGAGAATATGTTCTCTCATTGTGTGTGTTATCTTTTTATCTTGTTCATGGTGTATTTTGCTTTGCAAAAGCTTTTTAGTTTGATATAGTCCCATTTGCTTGTCCTGTCCTTTATTTCACTTGCCCATGGAGATAAATCAGCAAAAACATTGCTACAAGAAATACCAGATAGTTTACTGCTTATGTTCTCTTCCAAGATGTTTATGCTTTCACAACTTACGTTTAATTCTTTTATCCATTTTGAGTTTATTTTTGTAACTGGTATAAGTTGGTGGTCTAGTTTTATTTTTTCCAAGTACCTGTCTAATTTTCCCAACACCATTTACTAAAGAGACTGTCTTTACTCCATTGTATGCTCTTACCTCCTTTGTCAAATATCAGTTGTCCATAGAGTTGTGGGTTTATTTCTGGTTTCCCTGTTCTGTTCCACTGATCTGTATGCCTGTTCTTATGCCAGTACCAAGCTGTTTTGAGTTCAATGACCTTGCAGTATAACTTGCAGGAAGTGTGATACCTCCCACTTTATTTTTCTTTTTCAAGATTGCTGAGGCTATTTGTGTTCTTTTTTGGTTCCATATACATTTTTTTTTCCATATAAATTTTTGGAATATTTGTTCTATATCTTTGAAGTATGCCATTAGAATTTTAATAGGAATTGCATTGAATTTATAGATTGCTTTCGGTAATATAGACATTTTAATGATGTTTATTCTTCCTATCCATGAACACAGTATATGCTTCCACGTGTTTGTATCTTCCTTGATTTCTTTTATCAATGTTTTATAATTTTCCAAGTACAAGTCTTTTACCACCTTGGTTAAATTTATTCCTAAGTACTTTATTATTTTTGTTGCAATAGTGAAGGAGATTGTTTACTTAATTTCTCTTTCAAAGAATTTATTGTGATTGTATAAAAATGCTACTGATTTCTGAATATTAGTTTTATATCCTGCAACCTTGCCAAATTCATTTATTTAGTCTAGTCATTTTTTAACTGAGACTTTAGGGTTTTCTATGTACAGTACCATGTCATCAGCAAATAATAGTAGTTTTACTTCTTTTTTTCTAATTTGGATGCTTTTTATTTCTTCTTGTCTGATTGCTGTGCCTAGGACTTCCAGAACTATGTTGAATAAGAGTGGCTAAAGGGGGCACGCCCGCCTTGTTCCTGATCTTAAGGGGATTGCTTTTAATTTTTGCCCATTGCATATGATGTTGGTTGTGGGTTTGTCATAGATGGCCTTTATCATGTTGAGGTATGTTCTCTGTGTTCCTACTTTGCTGAGAATTTTGACCATAAATAGGTGATGGATTTTGTCAAATGTTTTTTCTGCATCTATTGATATTATCATGTGATTTTTCTCCTTCCTTTTGTATATGTGATGTATCACACTGATTGATTTGCAAATATTGTACCAGCCTTGCTTCCAGAATAAATCCCACTTGATAATGATGTATGATTTTTTTTCATGTATTGCTGGATCTGGTTTGCTAATATTTTAAAAAATGTTAGCATCTAAGTTTATTAGGGATATTGGCCTACAATTTTCTTTCTTTGTAGTTCCTTTACCTAATTTTGGAATAAGGATTATGCTTGCCTCATAAATGGAGCTTGAAAGTTTTCCCTCCTCTTTAATTTTTTGAAATAGCTTGAGAAGGATAGGTATTAATTAATTTTTCTTTGAATATTTGGTAAAATTTGCCTGTGAAGCCACCTGGTCCAGCTTTTTGTTTATAGGGAGATTCTTGATAACTGTTTCAATTTCATTTGTTGTAATTGGTCTGTTTAGGTTGTCTAATTTTTCCATATTAAGTTTTTTTTTAAATAAATTTTTATTTTAATGGGGTGACATCAATAAATCAGGGTACATATATTCAAAGAAAACATGTTCAGGTTATCTTGTCATTCAATTCTGTTGCGTACCCATCACCCAAAGAGAGATTGTCCTCTGTCACCTTCTATCTAGTTTTCTTTGTGCCCCTCCCCCTCCCTCTCACCCTCTCCCTCCTTCCCTCCCCCTGCCTCCCATAACCACCACACTCTTGTCCATGTCTCTTAGTCTTGTTTTTATGTCCCACCAATGTATGGAATCCTGCAGTTCTTGTTTTTTTCTGATTTACTTATCCCACTCCATATAATGTTATCAAGATCCCACCCTTTTGTTGTAAGTGATCTGATGTCATCATTTCTTATGGCTGAATAGTATACCATGGTGTATGTGTGCCACATATTCTTTATCTAGTCTTCTATTTTTTTTTACAGTGATTAAAGCCTCTAAGCAAACTCTTGGCCAATACAGCAAGAATCCATAAAAGAGTAGTGTCTTTAACATGTACACCAAGTCCAAGTTGGCCCCAACACCATGCCAAATTCCTGAAAAATGCAATCCAACCCCAGTTCAGTCTGTTAGGAGCTGTCACAAGGAGCAGGAGTCCAGGAAAAGTCCACATCCAGGAAAAGTCCGCATGGCACTGGACTTGTTGTCACAATTCTATACTTTGCAGCTCACATCCAAGTCCCAATGACTGTTGCTTCTAGCTGGTAATGATTCAGGTAGACTGGAAAAGCCATCTGCAGCATGTGTGGATATGGAGCTTCTGTTCTCCTCTGCCTGGAGAGATGAGACCAGGTTGCTTTTCCCTGGAGCTCTACGACTGTGGCTTGGTAAAAAGAACCTTGGGATACATACACTAAGCTGGATGGCAAAGGTAGATTCATAATAGAAGTTGGCAAAAGGGGAAAAGAGAGCTCTAAATTAGGAGAAGGTCCCAGCCTGAAATATGAGTGGGGCATTGAGGTAGGAGGAATAAAGGAAACACTATATATTAAACAAAGCAGCAGAAAATAGGACTATCAGCACCCACAACAGAGATCTTCAAGGGAAAAATAAAAAACCTGACTATTCAAGCAAGACATAGTCAAGTGGCCCTTGTGCAAATGAGATAAGTTTACCTGCTTCTTGGAAGAAATACCCTAGGCTCGTCCACAGTGTCGTAGATGGGCACCTTCAGCCTTCTGTGGCAAACCCCAGCATTCTGGGCAAGGTTAGGTCATAGGTGGCTGGAGCAGGGCTGGAAGAGACTGAACCCTCCTTTAGAGGAGCGAGGGGGAAGCCTACCTTCCAGTGTCCCTGTTTCCTCACAGCAGAGGCATGTAAGTCTGGCAGGCTTTAGCTCAATGACCTTCCTTTACACTATTGAAGCAAGACCCAGATGGCATCCTATGAGACCCCTTTGGGGCATTGGAGCCTTTAAGGGTGTATCCTAAAAGCTGGTAGTTCTCCTGATCTCTATTGGGCTTTTTCTGCCTCTAGGTATCTTAAAAGCCATGCTCAGAAGATCTCGCTGAGGGGTTTGAGGATCCCCATCTGCCTATATAAATCTTTTCCATATATCTGGAGCTATTTGGAAAAAGACAAAATAGTCTTATTAGCTGGATCAAATAAAGAAGGTAGTAGTTTGCAGGCGAAAAAAATTTGGCGTCTCCTGTTCATCAGCATTGAAAAGAAATTTAATTTTTTTTTAAGTAAAAAGCATGATATGGTAGACCCATAGGAGTTCCAGGATATGACTACCCCCTTTTAAATTATTTTAAATTGACCTTAAAATATTTGCTGGGTACACTTTAATAATACCTTAACTTTAAAGATTGTAAGCATAACAAAATACAGTAAATGCTTTTGCTCCATATGCAGGAGCATTTTCAGTTTAACCAGTTTAGGAAATCCAATAATAAAACAATGCATACAGACAATGAGCTATAACATGCTTAGCAGCCTTTCCTGTTCTGACAGAGGTTACTATAAATCCAGAATATGTATCCACTGTAAGGTGGACATAGGACTGTTTGCCAAATGAAGGTATATGAGTAACATCCATTTACCAAAGTTGTCCTGGTAGGGGTCCTTGAGGGTTAACTCCAAAAGAAGGGGCCGATTGTAGTGTAGGACCCCTTAGACAGAATTTCCCAATCTGCCATCCTGCTTCCTGAGACAGTTGAAACTGTTTACACAGGGCTGCAGCATTCTGGTGATGAATAGTATGAGACTGAATTGCTCCATCTGTCATGGTTTCTCCAAATAATTTTCTTTTGGGTAGCTTGTTCAACAAGGGCATTCCTAGGCCTTGGCTGGTTTGCTCAGTGGTAGAGCATCGGCCTGGCACGCAGGATTCCTGGGTTCGATTCCTGGCCAGAGCACACAGAAGAAGTGCCCATCTGCCTCTCCACCCCTCCCTCTCTCCTTCCTCTCTGTCTCTCTCTTCCCCTCCCACAGCCAAGACTCCACCAGAGCAAAGCCACCCCGGGCACTAAGGATGGCCCTGTGGCCTCTGCCTTAGGCACTAGAATGGCTCTGGTTGCAACAAAGCAACACCCCAGATGGGCAGAACATCCATCCCTGGTAGGCATGCCGGGTGGATCCCGGTCGGGCGCATGTGGGAGTCTGTCTGACTGCCTCCCCATTTCCAACTTCAGAAAAATACGAAAAATGAATAAATAAATAAAAATTAAAAAAAAGAAAAAAGAGAAAAAAGAAAAAAAAAACAAAAACAACAAAAAAGGCATTCCCTTGTGCTAAAGCTCCAGGGAGCATGGAGTGAGCTTGAGTATGTCCTATGAAACATGGAGCTCTATGTTGACATACAAGTCTTTGAAGAAGGAGGAACTGCTGAAATAGTTCAGTAGCATTTGTCCCTAAGACAGCAGTCTTTATAGTGGAAACACCATAAGTAAATATTTGCTGTCTGTATATAAATTAAAGGGGGAATATGGCAAATGCTGAAATGCCATGATAATGGCATATAATTCTAGACTTTGAGCTCATTTTAAGTTGACAGTTTCAGTATAAAGTTGTCCATTGATTTGCAAGAGCGATTTGCCATTTAGTGGAAGTTTCCCAGAGCCATTGTTGTTGATCCTTTGAAAAAAGGAACAACAATAATTTTGAGGCTCAAAACCTATAAGCTGGCCCTGGCCAGTTTGCTCAGTGGTAGAGCATCGGCCTGGTGTGCAGGGGTCCTGGGTTCGATTCCTGGCCAGGGCACACAGGGGAAGTGCCTATCTGCTTCTCCACCCCTCCCCCTATCCTTCCTCTCTGTCTCTCTCTTCCCCTAGGCTCCATTGGAGCAAAGATGGCCCGGGCGCTGGGGATGGCTCCTTGGCCTCTGCCCCAGGTGCTAGAGTGGCTCTGGTCGCGACAGAGCGATGCCCCAGAGGGGCAGAGCATCGCCCCCTTGTGGGCAGAGCGTCGCCCCCTAGTGGGCGTGCTGGGTGGATCCCGGTTGGGCACATGTGGGAGTCTGTCTGACTGTCTCTCCCCATTTCCAGCTTCAGAAAAATACAAAAACAAAACAAAACAAAACAAAAAAACCTATAAACTGTAAGGGTCGCCTATGCCCCTTGATAATCCAGGAGGCAACAAGATCAAAATATGTATTCCATGGGCTATTAGATATGGTTCAATGTGCCCAAACTGTAGCTGCTCTTATACCAATTGAGCAGCTGCCCTAAGTTTCTCCTGAGAAAGGGGCCATTGGTCTACCCATTCAGGATTATCTGATTTCCAAGTAATTGGGTCTGCACAATGCATTATTGAGGTAGCAGGAGCTACCAAGGCCCCTATGCTAAACTTTGATAACCTAATCCACACCTTCTGGTATTGGGTGCCACTTCTATGGGGGTGAGAATTCCTCGCTGTTCTTTCCCTAGTCCCTTGGTGGGCAAAAATCCCTAATCAAGCATCTGAGTACTGACTAAACCATTAGGACTGACAAGCAATGCTCCCAAATTTTTCAAAACATCTCTACCCCACAAATTAACTGGCCATTCAGGGAGTACATAAGGCTTAAAAAATCCAGAATGACCTTCTCAATCTTCCCAATGTAGAAAACTAGAACTTTGTTGAGAAGATTTACTCTTCCCTATACCTTGTAATTCTGTGGCTGCTACATGAGTGGGCCAGGAAGGAGGCCAATGTAGCTTAGCAATAACAGATACATCAGCTCCAGTATCTAAAAGTCCTTTAAATTTATGCTCATGTATTGTTAGTTCCATATCAGGGCTTCCTGCCCTATTTTTTTTTAAATTCAATTGGCAAAATCAGAGGAGCCAAATCACCAATTTGCTTGGGGCCCCTTTTGCAGGATGTGGCCTGAGAAGCAGAATTAGCATCCTTATACTATTCTTCTGTCTGAATTAGCCATGAGACACATTTTTTTTTTATTAATTTTGATGGGGTGACATTGATAAAATTGTCTTCTGTCACCTTCTAACTGTTTTGTTGTGCCCCTCCCCTCCCCCAACCCGCTCCCTCTCCTCCCCCCTACCCTGTAACTCCAACACTGTTGTCCATGTCTCTGAGTCTCATTTTTATGTCCCACCTATGTATGGAATCATATAGTTCTTAGTTCTTTCTGATTTACTTATTTCGCTCAGTATAATGTTATCAAGGCCCATCCATGTTGTTGTAAAAGATCCTATGTCATCATTTCTTATGGCTGAGTAGTATTCCATAGTATACATATACCAAAATTTTTTAATCCACTTGTCCTCTGATGGACACTTGAGCTGTTTCCAGATCTTTGCTATTGCGAACAATGCTGCCATAAACATGGGGGTGTATTTCTTCTTTTCAAACAGTGCTATGGTGTTCTTGGGGTATATTCCTAAAAGTGGGATAGCTGGGTCAAAAGGCAATTCAATTTTTAATTTCTTGAGAAATCTCCATATTGTTTTACACAGTGGCTGCACCAGTCTGCATTCCCACCAGCAGTGCAGAAGGGTTCCCTTTTCACCACATCCTCGCCAGCACTTATTCTGTGT
Source organism: Saccopteryx bilineata (assembly GCF_036850765.1). Classification (NCBI taxonomy): domain Eukaryota; kingdom Metazoa; phylum Chordata; class Mammalia; order Chiroptera; family Emballonuridae; genus Saccopteryx; species Saccopteryx bilineata. The sequence goes on along the minus strand of NC_089490.1, from coordinate 261,617,369 downwards.
TGTTTTGTTGATGAGCGCCATTCTGACTGGTGTGAGATGATATCTCATTGTGGTTTTAATTTGCATTTCTCTAATCATTAGTGATGTTGAGCATTTTTTCATATGCCTATTGGCCATTTGTGTGTCCTCTTTGGAGAAGTGTCTATTCATTTCTTTTGCCCATTTTTGGATTGGATTGTTTGTCTTCCTGGTATTAAGTTTAACAAGTTCTTTATAAATTTTGGTTATTAACCCCTTATCAGATGCTATGTCAAATATATTCTCCCATTGTGTAGTTTGTCTTTTTATTCTGTTCTTGTTGTCTTTAGCTGTGCAGAAGCTTTTTAGTTTGATATAGTCCCATGTGTTTATTCTGTCTTTTATTTCACTTGCCTGTGGAGACAAATCAGCAAATAGATTGCTGCAAGAGATATCAGAGAGCTTACTGCCTATGTTTTCTTCTAAGATGCTTATGGTTTCACGGCTTACATTTAAGTCGTTTATCCATTTTGAGTTTATTTTTGTGAATGGTGTAAGTTGGTGGTCTAGTTTCATTTTTTTGCAGGTAGCTGTCTAATTTTTCCAACAACATTTGTTGAAAAGGCTGTCTTTACTCCGATGTATGCTCTTATCTCCTTTGTCAAATATCAGTTGTTGATAAAAGTGTGGGTTTATTTCTGGGTTCTCAATTCTGTTCCATTGATCTATATGCCTGTTCTTATGCCAGTACCAAGCTGTTTTGAATACAATGGCCTTATAATATAACTTGATATCCAGAAGTGTGATACCTCCCGCTTTATTCTTCCTTTTCAAGATTGCTGAGGCTATTCGTATTCTCTTTTGGTTCCATATAAATTTCTGGAATATGTGTTCTATATCTTTGAAGTAAGTCATTGGTATTTTAATTGGTATTACATTGAATTTATAAATTGCTTTGGGTAATATAGACATTTTAATGATGTTTATTCTTCCTAACCATGAGCATGGTATATGCCTCCACTTGTTCATATCTTCCTTGATTTCTTTTATCAATGTTTTATAATTTTCCAAGTACAAATCTTTAATCTCCCTGGTTAAATTTATTCCTAGGTACTTTATTTTTTTGGTTGCAATGGTAAAGAAGATTGATTCCTTAATTTCTATTTCTGACAGTTCATTGTTAGTGTATAAAAATGCCTCTGATTTCTGAGTATTGATATTATATACTGCCACCTTGCCGAATTCATTTATCAGGTCTAGTAGTGTTATGACTGAGACTTTAGGGTTTTGTATATACAATATTATATCATCCGCAAATAATGATAGTTTTACTTCTTCTTTTCCAATTTGGATGCCTTTTATTTCTTTTTCTTGTCTGATTGCTGTGGCTAGGACTTCCAGAACTATGTTGAATAAGAGTGGTGAAAGGGGGCACCCCTGCCTTGTTCCTGATCTTAAGGGGATTGCTTTTAATTTTTGCCCATTGAGTATGATATTGGCTATGGGTTTGTCATAGATGGCCTTTATCATGTTGAGGTATGTTCCCTGTATTTCCACTTTGCTGAGAGTTTTGATCATGAATGGGTGCTGGGTTTTATCAAATGCTTTTTCTGCATCTATTGAAATTATCATGTGGTTTTTCTCCTTCCTTTTGTTTATGTGATGAATCACATTGATTGACTTGTGAATATTGTACCAGCCTTGCCTCCCAAGAATAAATCCCACTTGATCATAGTGTATGATTTTTTTCATATATTGCTGGATCCTGTTTGCTAATATTTTGTTCAGGATTTTTTCATCTAAATTCATCAGGGATATTGGCCTATAATTTTCTTTTTTTGTGTTGTCTTTGCCTGGTTTTGGAATCAGAATTATGCTCACCTCATAAAAGGAGCTTGGAAGACTTTTCTTCTCTTGAATTTTTTGAAATAGCTTGAGAAGGAAAGGAGTTAGTTCTTCTTTGAATATTTGGTAGAGTTCACTTGTGAAGCCATCAGGCCCAGGACTTTTCTTTTTTGGGAGTTTTTTGATAGCTGTTTCAATCTCATTTGTTGTAACTGGTCTGTTTAGGTTTTCTGATTCTTCCGGATTGATTTTTGGAAGATTATATGTTTCAAGAAATTTGTCCATTTTATCTAGGTCGTCTAGTTTTTTGGCGTACAATTCTTCATAGTATTTTCTTACAATATTTTGTATTTCTGTTGTGTCAGTTGTTATTTCTCCACTCTCGTTTCTAATTTTATTTGAGTCCTCTCTCTTTTTTTCTTGGTGAGTCTGGTTAAAGGTTCATCGATCTTGTTTACCTTTTCAAAGAACCAGCTCCTGGTTTCATTGATCCTCTGTATTGTTTCTTTAGCCTCTATGTCATTTATTTCTGCTCTGATCTTTATTATTTCCTTCCTTTTTCTAGCTCTGGGCTTTATTTGCTGTTCTTTTTCTAGTTCTTTTAGATGTAGGGTCAAGTTGTTTATTTGAGCTTTTTCTAGCTTCTTGAGGTATGCCTGTAATGCTATAAACTTCCCTCTCAGGACTGCTTTTGCTGTGTCCCATAAATTTTGAGTTGATGTATGCTCATTATCATTTGTTTCTAGGAATTTTTTAATTTCTTCTTTGATCTCATTGTTAACACATTCATTATTTAATAACGTGCTATTTAGTTTCCAAGTGTTTGAATGTTTTTCAGTTTTTCTGTTGTGGTTGATTTCTAGTTTCATGCCATTGTGATCAGAGAAAGTGCTCGATATGATTTCAATCTTCTTAAATTTTTTGAGACCGCTTTGTGCCCTAACATGTGGTCTATTCTAGAGAATGTACCATGAGCGCTTGAAAAGAATGTATATTCTGCTGTTTTAGGGTGAAAGATTCTGAAGATATCTATTAAATCAATTTGATCTAATATGTCCTTTAAGTCTGCTGTTTCTTTGTTAATTTTCTCTCTTGAGGATCTATATAATGATGTTAATGGGGTATTGAAATCCCCTATTATAGTATTGCTGTTGATCTCGCCCTTTAAGTCCATTAAGGTCTGCTTTATATATTTAGGTGCTCCTATATTAGGTGTGTAGATATTTATAATGGTTATATCTTCCTTTTGGATTGCTCCCTTTATCATTATGTAGTGACCTTCTTTATCACTAACTATGGTCTTTGTTTTAAAGTCCATTTTGTCTGATATAAGTATTGCTACCCCCACTTTTTTTTCATTCCATTTGCGTGAAATATTTTTTTCCATCCTTTTACCTTCAGTCTGTGTGCATCTTTTGATTTTAGGTGTGTCTCTTGTAGACAGCATATGTATGGGTCCTGTTTTCTTATCCACGCAGCTACCCTATGTCTTTTGATCGGATCATTTAATCCATTTACATTTAAGGTTATTATTGACATGTAATTGTTTATTGCCATTTTATTCTTTAAAACTGTATTCCTCTTTTGCTGTATTCTTTTTCTCCTTTGATCTGTTTACAACAGGTCTCTTAGCATTTCTTGCAGCCTTGGTTTGGTTGCAGTGAATTCCTTGAGTTTTTTTTTTTTTTTGTCTGTAAAGCCTTTTATTTCTCCTTCAATTTTAAATGATAGCCTTGCTAGATAAAGTAGTCTTGGTTGTAGGTTCTTGTTCTGCATTACTTTGGATATTTCTTGCCATTCCCTTCTGGCCTCAAGTGTTTCTGTTGAGAAGTCAGAAGTCATCCTTATGGGGGCTACTTTGTAGGTGATAGTCTTTTTTTCTCTAGCAGCTTTTAATATTTTCTGTTTATCACTTAGCTTTGGTATTTTAATTATGATGTGTCTTGGTGTTGATTTCTATGGAGTTCTCTGTGCTTCCTGAACATGTGAGATGTTTTCCTGCCTTAATTGAGGGAAGTTTTCAGCTATGATATGTTTGAACAAAGTCTCTATCCCTTGTTCTTTCTCTTCTTCTTCAGGAACCCCTATGATGCAGATGTTATTTCTCTTCATGTTGTCACAGAGCTCTCTTAGAGTTTCCTCAGACTTTTTGAGTCTCTTTTCTTTTTTCTGCTCTGCTTCCATGCCTTTATTTATAGTGTCCTCTAACTCGCTGATTCGATTCTCTGCTTCATCCATCCTGCTTTTAATTCTTTCCATTGTGTTCTTTATTTCAGATATTGTATTTGTCATTTCTGACTGATTCTTTTTTATTATTTCAATGTCCTTTTTTATATTTGCTATCTCTTTATTTAGGTGTTCGTAATGACCATCTATTTTTGTTCTAATATCTTTGAGCATCCTAACAATCGTTATTTTAAACTCTGCATCTGGTAATTTGGTTATATCTGATTCATTTAGGCCCCTTTCTGGGATTTCTCTTGTTTCATTTGTGTTGCATTTCTCTGCCTCCGCATTTTCTCTTCACGGGAGTGGCAATGATCACATGCTCAGGTGCACAAGCCTTGGCCTTTGTCCCGCCCCCATGGGTGACATTATGCTCGGTCCTGAGGGCACTGGCGAGCACCTTTGCTCAGCTGCGGATCTCCGCCTGTTTCCAGGCTTTTGTCCTGCCCTTGCAGGAGGAGTCAACTCGTGGAATGGCTGCTAGCCTTGGGTCTACCTGCCAGGCAGGACTGCGTGCCCATGCTCAGCTCAGTAGCGGAACTCCTCCTGTTCTGGGCTTTTGGCTCCACCCCTGTGGGAGGAGCCGGCTCCCAAGTCAGACCACAAGCCTGGGTTGCACAGTCGGTTGGGGCAAGGCTGTGCTCCTGCGCCCTTGCTCAAGGGCTGGTCTCCACCTCTTACGGGGTTCCTGACCTTCTCCCGCAGGCTGGATTACAGGCTGCCGGCAGCTGGGCTTGACCGCTTTTGCACACCCCCTCTTCCCCAGCCAGGCAAGACTGAGCTCACACCTGAGCCCAGTGGTGGCTAGCCGACTTCCGCCCCTGCCAACAGAACCGCACTTCCGTCTCCCACCGCTGCCTGCCCTCCGGTGAGCCCTCAGCGGCGTGGGTAGGGGTGCTGCAGCTCAGACCCTAACACTCACTACTGTAGCCCCGAAAGCTCCCTCCTTTTAAGCAACTCTGCTCTGAGTGCCGCGAGGGAGCTTGTTTGGCTGCTCTCCTGCTTCCCTTTGCTGGTATTGCTGTTTCTGGGGGAAATATTCACTTCAGATTTGGGGAGTTACTTGTCCCAGGGGTTAGGGTGGCTATCTCCCAAAATGTTTCTCCCTGTGCCTTCTAGATTACACTCTCTTCCTGCTACTCTGGTATTCTACTCTCTCCCCATCACCCAGAGCCCTGGGTGGGTGGTTGTGAGAGAGGTATTCTGCGTGGTCCCTTTAAGAAGAATCCTGGGTCTGAGAAATCAGAGTCTTTCTCACAAACAGTATCCTGACTTGTTTCCAGCTAAATACTGTCCTTACGCCTCTTCTGGGCTCTGGGGCTGCAGGCTAGGGCTTTGTTCCTGGGGCTCAGGACCCTCCCCTCTCTGCTAAACTCACTTCCCGCCACATGAGTCTTTCCCGGCTGCCGAACGCTCCGGGGAGCTGGGCAGCCCTCTCCGCATTTCCACTTTTCCTACCAGTCTCGGTGTGGTTTCTTCAGTGTTCCTTGGTTGAAGAGTCCTCTTAGTTTAGTCCAAAGTTGGTTTTTCCAGATGATAGTTCTTAAAATTAGTTTGTAATCCACTTTGTTTCTGGGAGGTAGATATTGGTACATCTGCCTACTCCAGCGCCATCTTGTCTTTGAGTTTTGGAATATTATATGTTTCTAAAATTTATCCATTTCAACTAGGTTGTCCAATATTTTGGCATACAGATCTTCTTAGTATTTTCTTACAATCCTTTGTCTTTCTTCAGTGTCAGTTGTTACTTCTCCACTTTCTTTCTAATTTTATTTATTTGAGTCCTCTCTTTTTTTTTCTTAATGAGTTTGGTTAAAGGTTTATCAATATTGTTTACCTTTTCAAATAACTGGCTCTTGGTTTCATTGATTTTTGGTATTGCTTTTTAGCCTCTATCTCATTTGTTATGGCTCTGATCTTTATTATTTCCTTTCTTCTACTTTCTCTGGGCTTTATTTGTTGTTCTTTTTCTAGTTTTTTTAGATACACAGTTAAGTTGTTTATTTGAGCTTTTTCTTTCTTCTTAAGGTATGCCTGTAATTTTATGAACTTCCCTGTCAGGACTGCTTTCTCTGTGTCTCATAAATTTTGAGTTGTATGTTCATTTTTATTTGTTTCAAGGAAATTTTTGATTTCTTCTTTGATCTCATTATTAATACATTTGTTATTTAATAACATGCTATTTAGCCTCCAAGTGTTTGCATGTTTTTCAGTTTTTCTATTGTAGTTGATTTCTAGTTTCATGGCATTGTGATCTGAGAAGATATTTGATATGATTTCAATCTTCTTAAATTTATTGAGACTTGTTTTGTGTCCTAACATGTGGCCTATCCTAGAGAATATACCATAAACACTTGAAAAGAATGTATATTCTGCTGTTGTGAGGTGAAAGTTTCTGAAGATATCTATTAAATCCAGTTGATCTAGTATGTCCTTTAAGTCTGCTGTTTCTTTGTTAATTTTCTTTCTTGAGGATCTATCCATTGATGTTAGTGGGGTATTAAAATCCCCTACTATTATAGTGTTGTTGTTGATCTCACCCTTTATATCCATCAAAATCTGCTTTATATATTTAGATGCCCCTATAATTGGTGCATAGATATTTACAATGTTATATCCTCCTGTTGGGTTGTATCCTATATGATTATGTAGTGACCTTCCTTATCCCTTATTATAGCCTTTGTTTTAAAGTCTATTTTTTCAGATACAAGTATTGCTACCCCAGCTATTTTTCATTTTCATTTGCATGAAATACTTTTTTTCATCCTTTCACTTTCTATCTATGTGTATCTTTTGTACTGAGTTGGTTTTCTTGTAGACAGCATTCGTATGGGTCCTGTTTTCTTATCTATGCAGCTATCCTATGTCTTTTTAGTGGAACATTTAATCCATTTACATTTACAGTTATTATTGATATATGGTTGTTTTTTGTCATTTTATTCTTTAAATCTACAATCCTCTTTTTCTAGATGTTTTTTCTTTGTTTTTTTTTTTTTTTTTTTTTTTTACAGCAGGCCCCTTAACATTTCTTGCAGCATTGGTTTGGTTGTAATAAATTACTTGAATTTTTTTTTTCTGGGAAGCTTTTTATTTTTTCTTTAATTTTAAATGATAGCCTAGCTGGATAAAGAAGTCTTGTTTGTAGGTTCTTGCTTTGCATCACTTTGAATATTTTTTGCCAATCCCTTCTGACCTAAAGTGTTTCTGTTGAGAAGTTGAATATCATCCTTATGGGGGCTTCTCTGTAGATATTACTTAAGTTCTTTTCTCTTGCACCTTTTAGCATTTTTTCTTTGTCTCTTAACTTTGGCACTTTAATTATGATGTGTCTTGATGTAGGCCTCCTTGTGTTCCTCCTTAATAGGACTTTCTGTGCTACTTGAACTTGTGTGACTTTTTCCTTCATCAATTTAGGGAAATTTTCAGCTATAATTTCTTCAAACAGGTTTACTATCCTTTGCTTGTTCTCTTCTCCTTCAGGAACCCCTATGAGGTGGATGGTTTTTTTCTTCATGTTGTCAGAGAGTTCTCTCAGAGTTTCCTCAGTCTTTCTGAGCCCTTTTATTTTTTGCTGCTCTGCTTCCATGCTTTTGTTTATCTTGTCTTCTAAATTACTGATTCAATCCTCTGCTTCATCTAACCTCCTATTCATTCCTTCTGGTGCAGTCTTAATTTCTGATATTGTATTTGTCATTTCTGACTGGTTCTTTTTTATGATTTCAATGTCATTTTTGATACTTGCTATCTCTTTATTTAGGTGCTCATTATGTTCATCCATTGTTGCTCTACAATCCTTGAGCATCCTAAAAATTATTGTTTTTAAATTCTTCATCTGATAGTTTTGTAACCTCCATCTCATTCAGTTCTTTTTCTGGGGATTTCTCTTGTTAAATCATTTGGGTTGTATTTCTCTGTCTGCCCATTTTGTCTGTGGGGTTTTTATGAAGAAGATGGGCTAGGTGGTACTATCCTCCAGGCCACTTGTTTTTCTTGTTCTAGGAAAGTGTCTTGATGGTACTATTTTCCCACTTGTTGTATTTAAGTACTAGATGCAGTTGGTCCTTTCGTGGGTATTGTTATCCCTTCAGGCTGGCTGGCTCTAAGTGTCAACCTTGATAATGTATATTACACACTGTGCAATGTTTTTCCTTTTGGGCATATTTATTCTCCACAGTGTCTGGTGCCTGATAGACTCCACCTTTGGGCATGCTGCTTGTGTAGGTAGTTGAGTCTAGGGTTGGTGCTGTCTGCCACCCACTACCAGTAGTGTTGGCTCTAGTTCTTCCTGGGTTGGCATCAGCTGTTGTTTATAACCTGCTGTGGGCTACCTGTCTGTAGCTACAGCACTTTTTGCTGTTTGTGTCTGCATTTTCTATGCCTGGGTAGTGTGGGAAGGGCCATCCTTTGTATAAGTATCAGCTTCCTCCTGCTTAGAGATGACAGCAGCTCTGTAAAAGTCCCAAGCTCTGTAAGATTTATCTCCACTTTTCAGCTGCTCCTCCTCCTCTTGCAGCTGCCTGGTCTTCCCACAGTCTTCTGCTGTAAAACTGTAGTGTGGGCTCTGATTGGCCTCACCCAACCTACCCCTCTGTAGGTTGCATGCTTGGTGGGTTAGAGCACCTAAGGTTTTGAATACAACATTTGTGGGACCCCTTACTTTAGGGTTCTCTTGGTGAGGAGCTCAGTATGGGGAGTGTGGCCCCTACTCCAGCGTTGATCCCTCAGCCACTGCTGGATACTTAAATTTTATATCTTCTCAACAAAGTGAGCAGCAGGTTCAGATCGAGTGTGGCAGACAGTCTCCTCTGCAGAAGTTTTTTCAGCTGGTGAGACCCCAGTCTCAGGGAGAAAGACTGAGAATGTCTCTCCTGGGGCTGACTATGCCCCTCTCAAAGCTGGCTAAGCCCCTTGACCAGATCCAACAATAGACTCAGAGGGACTCACATATTAAATGTCCATGCTCCAAGTATCTCTCCCTTACTCCTATGGAATATAGCCTAGAAGGACAGAATATCCAGCACCTAGGCCAGATAACTGTGAAGCTCTACCCTATCCAATTCACATGAAACTCTGTGCCGGTGCTGATCAGAGAGAGTGTAACTCACCTCAGCTAGGCCAGATGTGAGGAGCTTTACTTTAGGATACTACTCTAGCAAAGGTTGTTAGGTCCTGAACCAATGCTTCCTGCCACTGGCCCCTGGATGTGCCAGCCTTGGGCCTCCCTAGCAGGAACCCAGTGCAGACCAATGGGAGATACTGCCCATGAGTGGCCTTCAGCAATCTTCTTGGAGCTACAAGCAATCCAGTTTGTGGCTGCCTCTGCTAGGCCCAGGTGTACATGGAAATACCAAACTGCACTCCTAGGCTGGCTTTTACCTACACTGGGCCTGGGGAAAGGTCCGCTCATTCGGCCAAGTTTCCCTGAGTCCTGCCTCCTGCAGCCTCTGTCTGCTGACTGCTTCTTGGGCTCAGCCACTGAAAAATCCTCTGATAGAGTCTAGAGCCTGCAGCAATTCAGGGATTAGGAAGGGTGGTGGGTGTGGCTCCAGCCCTTGGCCCCAGGTGTCAGTCTGTCCAGACTTTTTTCATAGACGTCAGTAGGTTGTGGCCCGGGAGTCCAGTGGGTCTGGCTTGTGAGACCCAGAGTGTGGTCTGCCTGCTCTTGGGACAGGTTCAACTGAGTTTCCTGTGAGGCGGAGGCACCAGTCATAGACTTGGGAAAGCATGGCGGGGGGGGGGGAGCTCTGGTCTCAACACCAGAAAACTGAGTCACTGATGTGCCCTCTGCTTCCTGGCTTCTCTGAACAACCCATCACCATGACTGGGGTAGGACAGAGTCCCAAGGGTGGAGCAGCTGCTTTTCCCCAGGCTGATGTCACTCAGAGGGGATTGTTCCACTCAAGAAAGATGGCGACTGTAGTACTGGAGAATGACTCAGCACAGGGGTTCCTGTGGCTGTCCCCTGAGCCTCCAACATTACACTCTCCTCATGCAACTCCAGTCCTCTCAGCTCTCCCCTGCTGGAGCCTCAGGTAAGTGGCTGTGAACGAGGTTTTCTGTGGGGGCCCTTTAAAATGGAGTCTGTGTCCCAGAGCTCTGTCTCTCACAGACAGAAACCTTGCTCTTTTCACACCTAAATGCTGTCTGGGCGCCTCTTCTAGGCTCTGGGGCTCTAGTCTAGAGCTCCAGGCCTGGGGCTGAGCACCCATACCTCTCAGGGTGACCATCCCCACAGCGAGAGTCCTTCTGGACCCTCCACGCCCCTTACTCCTGGGAGCAGGGAAGCCATTTCCGAGTCTCCGCCCTTCCTACCAGTCTCAGTGTGGCTTCTTTGGTGATCCTTGGTTTATAGACTCCTTTTAGTTTAGTCCAAAGTTGGTTTTTCAAGATTATTGTTCTTAAATTAAGTTGCAATCCAATTTGGTTATAGGAAGTGGCAGTTGGAACGTCCACCTACTTCATTGCCATCTTTGTTCTCCTCTTAGGTTTTGTTTATCTGAAGGATTATTAAATGGTTTTTAATTTATTTTTCAATTAAAGTTTATATTCAATATTATTTTGTGTTAGTTTCAAATATACAGCATAGTTGTTAGACAATCATATACCTTATAAAAGCTTGCCCCCAATATTTGTAGTATCCCTCTGGCACCATAAATAGTTATTACACTATTATCGACAATATTTCCTATGATGTACTTTATATCGCTGTAACTATTTCATAACTGCCAATCTGTCATTCTTAATTTTTTCACCTATTTCCCCAGTCCCTCGACCCTCATCTGGCAACCATCAATCTTTTTACTGTATCTGTGAGTCTGTTTCAATTTTCTTAGTTTGTTTACTTTGTTCTTTAGATTTCACAAATAAAATCATATGCTTTTGTCTTTCTCTAACTGATTAATTTCACATACAGTAATAATTTCTAAGTTCATCCACACTGTTGCAAATGGTAAGGTTTTGTTCATTTTTATGACTGAGTAATATTTCACTATATAAATATATGTACCACCCACTTTTTAATCCACTCACTTATTGATGGACATTCCAGTTGCTTTAATACCTTGGCTATTGTAAATAATGCAACAATGGACACTGGGGTGCATGTTTTCTGTCATACTAGTGTTTGGGTTTCTTAAGACGTATAGCCAGAAGTGGTGTCACTGGCTTATAAACCAGTTCCATTTTTAATTTTTGGGAAATTTTCATATTGCTTTCAATAGTGGCTTCACAAATCTGCATTTCCACCAACAGTGTACAAGGGTTCCCTTTTCTTCATATCCTCAACACTCGTTTGTTTATTTATTGATGATAGTCATTCTGACAGGTGTGAGGTGACATCTCATTGTGGGTTTTATTTTTATTTCTCTGACAATTAGTGACAATAAGTGTTTTCTTATATGTCTGTTGGACATCAGTATGTCATCTTTGGAGAAGTATCTCTGCTGGTCCTTTTCCCATTTCTTTCTTTCTTTTTTTTTTGTGACAGAGACAGAGAGTTTTTAGGAGTTTTATGGTTTCAAGTATTGCATTTAAGTCTTTAATCCATTTTAATATTTTTTTGTATATGGTGTAAGAAGGTAGTCTAGTTTCTTTTTCTCATTCTTTTTTTTTCTTATATATGTCCAATTTTTCCAACACCATTTATTATGAGAATATCAAGGTCATGTTCTCCTTGGGGTATCAGTGGTTTCCACTACACTTCAAAACAGCCTCTGAAGGTCTCTGAAATATTTTTTCCCCCTCCATGGTACTTGTTTACAATTTTAATATATTTATTAATGCTCTTAGCTCTCTACCAGACTTCAAGCTTCTAGAGGTCAGGGGCTAAGTCTAAATATCCGTGGACTGGTGGTTGAAAACCACTGGAATAGACTGTTTTTACCTCACTCAATGTTCTTTCTTCCTTTGTCAAATAGTCATTTACCATATAGGCCTGGGTTTAAGTCTGGGCTCTCTGGTCTGTTCTATTTATCTATGTCAGGGGTCCCCAAACATTTTACACAGGGGGCCGGTTCACTGTCCCTCAGACCGTTGGAAGGCCAGACTATAAAAAAAAAAAAACTATGAACAAATCCCTATGCACACTGCACATATCTTATTTTAAAGTAAAAAAACAAAACGGAAGAAGTACTGTACATGAGCGACATCGCGCTTTGTGGCGCCACCACATACAGTACTCCAGGAACACAGGATGCATCCTCTCACTGACCACCAATGAAAGAGGTGCGCCTTCCGGAAGTGCGGCAGGGGCTGGCTGCATAAATGGCCTCAGGGGGCTGCATGCAGCCCACGAGCTGTAGTTTGGGGACCCCTGATCTATGTGTTGGATTTTTGAGGGTTTTTTTAAGCCTTATGTTCTTTTTTTTGTGACAGAGACAGAGAGAGAGACAGATAGGGATGCACAGACAGGAAGGGAGAGAGATGAAAAGCATCAATTCTTCCTGTGGCACGTTAGTTGTTCATTGACTGCTTGCTCATATATGCCTTGACCAGGGGGCTACAGCGGAGTGAGTGACCCCTTGGTAAAGCCAGCGACCTTGAGTTCAAGCTGGTAAGCTTTATTCAAACCAGATGAACCCACACTCAAGCCGGTGACCTCGGAGCCTAGAACCTGGGTCCTCTGAGTCCCAGTCTGACACTCAATCCACTGTGCCACTGCCTGGTCAGGCTATGTGTCTGTTTTTATGCCAGCACCATGCTATTTTCATTTCTGGCAATGTAGTATAGGTTGATATTAGGTGCTATGATTCCTCCAGCTTTGTTTTTCTTTCTCAGAATTGCTGAGGCTATTGGACCTTTTGTGGTTTCATATATATTTTGGGGTTATTTTTCTAGTTCTCTGGGAAATGCCATTAGTATTTTGATAAGAATTAAGCTGAATCTATAGATTACCTTAGGTAGTATAGACATTTTAATGTTAAATCTCCCTATCCATGAGCATGGTACATTCTTCTATTTATTTGTATCATTTTTTTTCTTTAGCATCTTATAATTTTATGAGTATAGATTTTTTATCTTCTTTATTAAATGTATTTCTGTGTGCTTTGATGTGGTCTAAATCATGCTACTGAGTGTGTTGGTTCTGAGGTCTCTTAGGAGGAAATCTTGTGCAAGTCAGTGTCAGATGCTGCCAGACTGGCCCTGGGCTACCTCTTAGATGCTACAAAGTGATACACAGTTTGTTGCTGCCTCAGCTGGGCCTAAATGTACATGGGAGGGGCCAAACTGTGTACCAAGACCTGCTTCCACCTGCAATGAACCTGGGGATATGTCAGCAAAAGGCCCATGGCACCCAGCTATCCACCTTCACCTGTCAGCTGCCCATTAGGTTCAGTCACTGAAAGAGCTTCTGCCAGTATGGGAGTTGCATGAGGTAAGTTCTCGGTGAGTCACTAGGTAGAGCTGAGTGGTGTTCACCAGGTTGATACAGATTAAAACTCAGCACCAGTACTGGATCTGAAGCCACTCAGCAAAAGTCTCATACACCAAGGCCAGCATCCCCCTGCCCAGGGCCTACGTACCTTTGTTGTGAAGTGGGATCTCAGGGAGTCATCAGGGTATGGACAGAATAGTTGATCAGGCTAAAACAGGTTACGATTTGGCCATATGGAAGGAGAGCTATGCACAAGAACAGTGATGCTGGTGGAGGCATGCAGGGGAGGAAGAATGACCCATGCCTTGTAAGTTACACAATTCATTCTACCTCTGCATCTCTGACACCACCTGGGTCTGCCTAGATTTCCTCAAGAAGACTGCCTAGACTTCCTCAAGAAGACTGCACCAGTGGCCCAGGCTGGCCTCAGCTAGCTGATTCTGTCACAGTGCATGAGCATGTGGGGGGGGGGTGGAGCATCAGGAGTCAGGAAGGTGGAGCTAATGCATTCCTTCAGGCTGATGCTATGTGAAGGGGAGTGTTCAACCCAAGAACAGAGGCATCTGTGGGTAGTATTGGAGAAGAACTCAGCACAAGTATATTGGTAGTTGCCCCTCTAGCCCTCTCTCTAAAGCCACACAACTTGGGCTCTTTCTGTATGACTCAGTTCACCTTGAGCCACATTCCCTGTGCAGGAAGCTCAGGGTGAGTGACCACAAATGAGATTCTGTGTGCTGGTCCATTAAGAAAATGCCCAGGTTTCTGGCAGATTCCTGTCTCTCCCTGGCAACAGTCCTTGATGATTTTCACAGCTAGCTGCTATGTGGGTTTTTCTTCCTGGCACTGATACTCCAGGCTGGGTAGCCCATCATGAAGTTGAGATCCCCCTCTCTCCTCAGGGGTACTTTTGCAGCCAAGATCTTCTCCAGTCTTATAAGCAAGGCCAGTTCTTTTTGCATCTTAGCCCTTACTAATAGTCTCAGTCTGGCTTCTTCTGTACATACTGGTTTAGAAAACTTTTATTCAGCTTGTCTTTAGTTGCTTATTCAGACTGGTTGTTCTGTAAGTTAGTTATAGTTTCAATTTTGTCCTGGGAGAAAGTGAGTGTAGCTTCCACCTCTTCCACTGCAATCTTGGATCTTCTATTTCTTAAGTGTTTTAATTTGCCTGAATTCTATGTTAATTTTTTTTTCCTTTTAGTACATTAAATATGGGATTCTTTATTCACCTGGCTTGCCTTGTTTCTGATGAAAAGTTAGTAGTCACAATTATGTTGTGTATCTTTACATGAAATTGTATGTAGTATATGTAATTTTCCCCTTTGAATGTGTTTATTATTTTCTTTTTATTTTATTTTTTTAGAAATTTGACTGTGATGCATCCAGGTGCCATGTTCATTGAGTTCATTCTCCTTGGGTTTTGCTGAGCTTTTAAGGTCTGAGAGTTTCTAGATTTTAACATATTCATGAAGAATTTGACTATGATTTCTTCCAATATTTTTCCTGTCCAAGTTTCTCCCTCTTCTCCTTGAGGGATTCCAACTATATTTTGCAGTTCATTGTACTACAGGTTACTAAAGTTCTGCTCAATTTTTAGTATCTGCTTTCAGTGAGATCACTTGGATCATCTTTGTTGCTCTGCTTTGACAAAATTCACTTATCTTTTCTTCACCAGTGTTTAATCTGCTATACAGCCAGTCAGGGAATTTTTTATTTCAGTTTTCATATGTTTTTTATCATTACAATTTTTATTTAATTGGTTTTTTTATACCTTTCTTTTATTGGCTGAGATTTTTCCATCTGTATGACTCCATATTAATCATAACTTTTAAAATACTCATGTGCCAATTTCAACACCTGTGTTATATCTGACTCTGTTTCTATTCATTGCTTTTTCTCCTGATTATGGTGACATTTTCCTGCTCTTATCCATGCTTAGTAATTTATTGACTGTGTGCTGGACATTGTGGGTACTGCTGTTGAGTCTAGATATTGCTGTTTTTTTCTAAACAATTTTTCTGGCAGGCATCTAGTTATTCAGTGGATCCTACTGAGGCTTATTTTTAAGACTTGATTAGGCTGTGTCTAGAGTAGCCTTACTTCTGAAGCTTGGTTGTTTTGAGATCACAACTGAATGACCATAATATTTAGTGAGGTCACTGCACATTGACTGAAATTCCATTCTTACCCAGTCTAACCATTGAGTCTTTGTTCAATTGATAGTTCCCCAGCAGCTTCTCCTTCAGGACTCATGGATTCTCTCATCCTGTGCATGTCTGCCTTAGTATTCACACCAGATTCCATCATCTCTGTGGGAAGATTGTTTCTCTGTATAGCTCCCTCACATCCAATATCTAGCCCCCAAAATTGTAGGTACTTGTCTGTTACAAAGGTTAATTTCTATGTCTTTCTTTTTCTTTTTTGACTGATAATCTGAAGCTAAATGAGATTTTTGTTCTTCAAGTTCCACTTCCTTATGTTACAGTTTGAAAAGGTCCTTCAGATAAGAAGCCCGGGTAAACATTAAGCTTATTTTGTGTATTTTCCTACCTTCAATATTACAGCTCTATGCTATATGTTAACCAACGCTTGAAAACAGTTGCCATGTACCACTAGTTTTGTAATTCTTTACAATTGGAGAGTAATATTGATACATATTATACCCTATCATGATTGGAACTGAAAGTTTTTGCTTTGTTTTTTAAGCAAGAGAGAGACAGACAGACAGGGACAGAGAAAGGAAGGGAGAGATATGAGAAGCATCAACTCATAGTTGTGGCACTTTAGTTGTTCATGGATTGCTTTCTCATACATGCCTTGACAGGGGGCCCCAGCTGAGCCAGTGACCCCTTGCTCAAGCTCGTGACCTTTGGGCTTAAACGAGTGACCATGAGGTCATGTCTATGATCCCACGCTAAATCTGGCAACCTTGGGGTTTCAAACCTGGGTCCTCAGTGTCCCATGTTGATGCTCTATCTAGTGTACTACCACCCGGTCAAGCTAGAGCTGAAAGTTTTAAAGTTCTGTCTTTGTTATTTTCTTTTTTATCATGAATTTCTTATATGTCCTATAATATTTTTCTCTTAAGGTTTTTATAATTTTTCTACTATGATATCAACCAGTAATAATTCTTTGAAATAATATTTTATACTTTGCTATTGTTCTTTTCATTTTGTTTGACAAAAGACACACTTTTTAAATGTTTATGTAGTCAAATCTATCAATCATTCCTTCTATTGTTTCTACTCAGAATTATGCTTAAAAAGTTATTCATCAGCCCCAAATTATTTAAACTCCATTTCTCACAGTACCTAGATAGCCTTTAAAATCTTGAAATATTTAAATATTTAATTTGGCTGGAATTTATGTAGGTAACAGGTATGAAGTAAGGATTTAACTTGATTTTTGTTCACAGAGAGTTAGGTAACTTTTTCTAATAATTTGTGAACTAATCTATTCTTTCCATCACTAATTTTATATGTCAACTTTCCTACATATTAACTTTCTAATATATAGGTATCTATTTCTAGATTGTCTAGTCTAATCTTTTAATCTATCTCCCTGTTCTTGCACTAGTATCACAATATATGTAGTTGCGTGATGATGTAATTCCTTCTAGTATTTTTTTTGCATTTATATTTAGCACTTTAGTTAGCTATATTTAGCTATCTGTACATATTTTACTAAATTGTAGTTGTACTGTTTATGTAATGTTTTAGCCTTCATTTCTTTTTTATAAGTCATATTTCAAAAAAAAATTATTTACAAACATGAATTTAAGTGACTGAATAATATGCTATTATACATGTTTCATACATTAACCAATTCTTTATTTCCTTGTATATATATCTTTGCATTCATCTCCTTAAAATATTTTAAAGGTTCTTGCAACATACATGCTGATAACTTTCTAG
Source organism: Saccopteryx bilineata (assembly GCF_036850765.1). Taxonomy (NCBI): domain Eukaryota; kingdom Metazoa; phylum Chordata; class Mammalia; order Chiroptera; family Emballonuridae; genus Saccopteryx; species Saccopteryx bilineata. The sequence goes on along the minus strand of NC_089490.1, from coordinate 261,600,054 downwards.
GTCTGCTTTATTTTAAAATATTACCAGATAGGGTGAGAGTGCTTAAAGGATTAGAGTTGGGGAATTGAGTTCATTTTTAAAAATTACTTTAACATCTATTATGTGCCTAGGTTTGGGTCTGTACATGAAATGAACACATGACAGATAGACAGAGTTGTTGCCTTGAAAAGGCTTTTAAGGAAATAAAATATGATTCTAACTAAGCCTTTAGTGTAAGTAAACAAAGCCTTGTGAAGTCTCCCATCCCAACATCTGTACTCTTGAGATAACAGAACTAGAGAACAAAGACTAAAACCAAAGTTTTTAAAAATTGCTCCCAGAAATTACTTTACAAAAGTGCTTGCCAAGAATTTATTTCAGAAAATTTTTACTTTCAAATAAATATTTTATATCTTATGCTATTTCTTAATTTAGTAATAGTATGTTTAAAAATCCATGAGGCAATGTATTATCAGTAATACATTATTAAAATATACAAATACTTATATATTCATAAAATGATATATTTATAGAATGGATATTTTTATATTAAAATACAATCTGTATTTTAATAATATAGTTATTAAATTTAATAAGCTATATTCTAACATGTAAATACTATTTAATATATTAATGTTATAAAACCTGACAAAGAAAACACCTACTAAGAAGGGCTCCTGCTAGCTAACTGGGCTAAAATTTTTTTTAAAAAACAGAGCCTACCAGCTATTTCTATACAGAGGGCTGTCATGCAAAATGTACTTTAGGGACAGACCTGTGCTGAACTGCCTGCCTGCACTGTTTCTGCCATCTGGGCCAGCCCTTATTCCAGGAGTTCCTGGAATCCTATTTCAACCAATAGGGCTGAAGCTTTTCTTATCCAATCAGAGCTGCAAAGTTTTCACAGATCAGTGTGGCTCTATTTTGACCAATCAGGAAAGTAAGTGCCTTTTGGACCAATCTAATGGTGAGGATTTGGAGTCTTCATTTGCATGAGGATGGCCAGGAATGGGAACTTCTGTCTGTATAAGCCAGCTCCTGCCTAGCTCAAAGAGCACACTTTTCCTTTCCACCAAAGACTAAAGAGTATATTTTCCTGGCTAAGCTGAAGCACTAAAGATGTCTTGCCAGAACAGAATGGAGCAGACAAGCACAACACAAAGTACACAGCATGAGGCTGAGCAGAGCAGATCAGATTTAGGAGCAAAACAGTGGTATCTAGCTGGAAAGGGGCCTGGCTCAGGGGTTGTTCTACAGCTGTGCTGTTTTTACAGCCGTGCTCTATCACATTGAACTGTTTTGCTCTAAACAGAGTTTCCTTCTTTACTACACCACAGATTGGAAATTCCTGTTGGCACTGAATTGGCACCAATGACCCCTCATTGACAATATGTGGTAAAATTAAATAGTATTCAATAAAATGTATTAAAATATAGAACTATAATAAGTTAGCAAATAATTTATATTTACCTATATCTTGTTGAGTTTTCAATATGGCTGGTATTTGAAGCATTTATGTTGGATATTATGATTCAGTTAGGTTAAGAAAAATTACATCAAATAATCTTTTAAAAACAAGATCTGCCACCTGACCATGTGGTAGTGCAATGGATAGAGTGTCACCTGGGATGCAGAGGGCCCAGGTTCAAGACCCTAAGGTCGCTGGCTAGAGCACGGCTCATCCGGCTTGAGCACAGGCTCACCAGCTTGAGTGCAGGGTCATTGGCTTAAGTGTGGGATCATAGACATGACCCCATGGTTGCTGGCTTGAGCTGAGGGTCACTGGCTTGAGCAAGGGGACACTTGCTCTGCTGTAGCCCCCTGGTCAAGGCACATATGAGAAAGCAACCAATGAACAACTTAGGTGCTGCAATGAAGAATTGATGCTTCTCATCTCTATCCCTTCCTGTGTTTCTTTCCTATCTTTCCTTCTCTCTGTCTGTATCTCTCACCAAAAATAAAAAAAGTTTTACCAAGAAAGAAATAAAATTTCCTGTTAGACTGATTACAGTAGTACCTTGAGATATGAATTTAATTTGTTCTGTAACTGAGCTCATAAGTCAGTCAACTCATATATCAAACTGCCGATTCTGGATCCATGTGCCAACACCCCAATTAGTGGCAGCTTCCCGAATCACAACTCGTATCCCGGAATTTCGCTCAGATCTCGAACAAAAATACAGACCGAGTCGCAGCTCATATCTTAAAAAAAGAATAATTTGTATGTTGGTCTGTTCGTATCTCAAGGTACCACTGTATTTAGTATTTTAGGGGTTTTTTGTTTGTTTTTTACTATAAATTATCCTGGTGAGTTCAGATTTTTAACTGCTTTATTGAAATATAACTTGCATATCACACATTTGACCCATTTTGACCCACTTGATGTGTACAATTCAGTTGTTTTTAGTATATTTTCACTTTCTTGATGGTGTCCTTTGGAGCACAAAAGTTTTTTTAATGTAGTTCAATTTATCTTTTTTCTTTCATTTCTTGTGCTTTTAGTATCATATCGAAAAAGTCTGTCTAACTCAAGCTCATAAAGAGTTACTTCTTATTTTACCTCCTGTGTTTCTTCTAAGAGAAATCTAGCTTTATTCTTTACATGTGAATATATAGTTGTTCTAGCACCATTTGTTATAAAGATTATTCTTTCACCTTGAATCATCTTGACCTTTCAAACAAAATTTTTAATTCTTCACATTTACTAATGAAAATCACTGGTCTTGCTTTGTTGACATCTTTGCTCTTTAAAAGTAGGGCATAGGCTGTGTGGACCTGAGCTCTGTTACCATGGAAATGCCGAAACTATCTACTCCCTTACCAGGCTTCCTGTGTATTCAGCCCAAAAGTTTTGGCCTTGCCAAATGGCAGCCATTGCATCTATTCTACACTATTCTTCCGACTTTCACATTTGAGATAGATGGTTCTAAGCAAGACACCTCCAATTAACATTCCCCTGCATGCAGCTCTCACTTCACTTTTCAAGAAATTCCATTTGGGGTGATGATACCTTTGCAAAAGTGACAAGTTGCTATTGGATAGTGTGCATGGCCAAGAACCAAAATGAATGAGGTCAACACTGAGCTAGAAAAGGTCAGACAGAAGCTGAAAGCACCTAACTCCTGACAACCCTCAGGGTTCCAACCTAGTCTCTGTATTTTACAAATGCAGCCCCCAGCAGTGAAGTGTTCTAACCATAAATTCTTTACTTTTATTTGTTTTCATAGCTTGAACCCAGTAATCATGTTGATCCTCATTCTTTCACCAGCAGAGTGGGAATTTATGCTGAAAGAAATGTGTTTCCAATGCCAAACCTACCCAAGATACTTACTGGTCAAAAGTGTTCACATCCCCTCTGTTACCAGTCACCCTTTTAGTTCTTTGCATTATTGACAAGTGACTCCTTCTACTGGGTTGAGAAGGTAGCATGGAAAAGGGAACAAATAGATCATTCTACATGGATGGGGCCAGTACTTCTGGCCATTTATTAAACAATCTGAATCTCCATTCAAATACTATTGATTCATTACAAGCTATTGGTTAACACTATGATGTAAAAAAAAGTTTGTCCCCTCACTCTAAACCGTACCATCTCATTGATGAGATGTAATTTACAAGTCCCAAACAATCCAAAACTGGCATAAGGTAGCATGCAGGCAAGGGTCACCTGAACTAGAAAACAAAGATTCAATGAGAACTATTTGACACAAAGCCTAGAATATGCCTGAGGCTAGTAAATGTTTCCATATTAATGTTATGAGGACAAGAATGGCAACAATGTATCAAGTACAGTCAGAGGAAAAGTGGTGTTTGAGATCACTCTGTTCTAAACTGGAGGAAAAAATTTTTCTTTAGTTTCCCGGAAGAGCATTTGAAAGGATTATTTTCCCTCTTGAGGTTACTTACTTGATTCTATAAAACCACAAAAGAAGCAGAACTGCAAAACTCTACCTAGGTTCCTGAAGTATCTAAAAGCTATTGCACATTTCGAAAAGCAGTTGAGAGAGATTAAAAAGAGTAACCACTGTAAGTAACCTATCTCCAGTGAGTCTGAATCCTTGTTCTTCCACAGAGCATCTGTGTGACCAACTGTTTAATCTTGGGGTTTTAGTTCTTTCATCTGTAAAAGAGTGATAAAAGTCCTTTCCCCCAGAATGCTGTGACTGTTTGGTACTCACATAAGAGTGACTGGTTAACATCTATTAAATGCTGACTAAATCATCATTGAATAAGAAGTTAATATTTAGATACAAAATCTTTTATTTTCTTCTTAGCTTTAACTGTCCTTATTTCCTTAAGTACAAATATTGTTACTATATGTTTAAACCAAACAAATCAATAGTATAATCTTTAGCTTCAAATGGTTTATACTTGAACCATGAGGCCAAAGTATTGTCAACTGCATTGCAGTCCAGCTTGAAATAGAAATATAGTTAATCAACAAAATAAATAAATAAACAAATAAGTAAATAAATCAAAAAAACAATGTGTTCTATTTATTATAGGTCCAACAAAATGGTTCATAGAAAAAAATCTGTGGTCTAATGACAATTTTCCAAAAAGTAGTATTACAGTCACTATGTAATAAAAGTTAAAATGCAGTAGACAGTTGACACATTTGAATGTTTCATATTTGGGGTAATTTCTGTACTTTTGTATAGTGTATCCATATGCCTAGAGGTTTATGGCCTTGGACTCACCAGTGTGGCACTTTGAAATTTCTTTTTGGAAGCCAGTTACATGAAGAAACAAGAGCCACAGACAGACATTTGGTGATTGTAGCAGACCCAGTGTATATGCACTCCCTGGATTTTCTCATCTATGCCTTAATATACTGAAAACTATACAGCATTTGGTCTTTGTCCCTGGTAGACGCATACCTACTCCAGACCATTCAGGTCTTCAAAAACCTTTGGAACTTCCCAAGTGATAAAAGGACCTTTATTGTTCATAACAAACCCTTTTGAACCACATCTGAGTTTATACTAGCAAGTAACTCATGCCTAGATCCCTAGATATATTCAGGATGGGGGCTAGTTAGAGGCAGATTTAATGGTGGGCACACCGGACATGCACGCTGGGCCCCGACTTCTGAAGAGCCCCGCAAAACCTCAGCTTTACACTTTTTTCTACTGTAAAGGGCCCAATATTTTCTTCTGTGCCCGGGGTCTCAACTGACCTTAACCCACCTTTGGGGCTAGTACCCAGAAAAATGAATGACATGATTAGAAGGTTGGAATTTCAACCCTGCCCTGGCCCCCAGGGAGGGAAGGATGAGGAGAGACTGAGTTCAGTCATATGGCCAGTGATTGAATCAATGATACCTACATAATGAAACCTGGATTAAAAACTGAACAATGAGAGTTGGAGAGCTTCCTGGTTGGTAAATACGTATCAATATATTAGAGTACTGGGAAGGTGGCATATCTTTATGCCACAGGGACAAAGCTTCCCCCAAACCTTAGGTCCTGTGTTTGTTCTATTTGGCTGTTTTGAGTTGTATCCTTGATAATAAAACTGTAATTGTAAGTATAACACTTTCGGTGAGTTCTGTGAGTCATTCTAGAGAACTGTCAAACCTGAAGGGGAACCATGGAAATACTCAATGTATAGGTGATTGGTCAGAAGTGTTGGGTGAGCCCTGGAACTTTTGTCTGATGTCTCAGATGAGGACAGTCTTATAAGACTGAGCCACCCTGACCTGGGGGCTGTGATGCTAATTCCCTGGTGGCTAGGCATTGACACCTTGCCCTTAACGTGTGGGTTTGCGCTGGTCTGGGTGGTTAACCTTACACTTGAAGTGAACTGTAGCCAAGCAGTTGGTGTTGGAGAAGTGCTGTTGGAAAGCACATGGTTCCTCCAGGAGTTCAGATTCTTGCCTTGTTTTCTGGCTGAAACAGAGCCAGTGCAAACTCATGTTGTTCCTTCTTTATCTACTGACACTGCCCGTTCTATCTGCTTTTCCCAGCACAGTACGCCAGGCTCCTGCATGGTCGCATTGCCCTCTTGGGTGAGTGCTGCAGCAGCTCCAGAACCCAGGTCCAGACCCACCAGACCCATGACAACTTTGATTTCCCCAGTGGTTACCTGGAGCATCCAGGGAGCATACCCCTAGTGTCTCATGGGATGACCTTTCACCAGAGAAGGAACCAGCAGAAAAATCACCCATATTCCACCCCACCCCAACCAAGGAGCTTTGCAAGACGTGGCATTGTTTGCAATCTTTCCAGAGACATCCCATCTGCCTGAATAACCACTGAGTTTTGTTGTTCTTTTTTTGTTGTTTGGTTTAGTTTTTGTTTTGTTTTCGGGGGGGGGGGGGCAGAGGTTGAACTGTAGCCATCTCAGAATGTTCTACTTTCTTGGTTTTCCTCTCTTCTGTCATTGCTCTTGCTTCTCCAGGACTGCACCCACCCCTTCGGGGCTAGCATATAAGCTTTGCCTCTGGCTCCGTGTTTTAGGGCACCTGGAGGAGCACAGAAGTGTAGCTAGCAAGGTCTTGTTGTTAAAGGGAGCCATGGCTGTCGGCCAGCTGGCGGCACCCGTGTGTGGCATCTGCAATGTAACTGCACTCCCTGTGCTGACCTCCGAGGGGTGGGCTCAGCCGAGTCCTCTGGAAATATATCTGGACACTGTCCCTGCTTCTATAACCCATAGATATGTTCTCGGGTCCCTCCTACAGATGGATTTGTAGCTAACAATCCTGTCGGATATAGAAACATTATAAGCATTATTAGTAATCAAAACCTTCCTCCTTCAGAGGTACTGGATGTCTTTCCTTCTACTCTGTAATTATGGGGAGGATTGATGGCCAGTATGTTTGCTTTTAAAAATGTCTTAATTTGGCAAAGTAAAAATTACCCTGGTGTTCTAAAACAAAACCAAATACACAAAAGCAAGAAATAAACATGTTTATGAAACTCAAAAAACTCTTGGAACCACTGGGATTTCCCCACTAGAGGACAGGATCCTAGCTGTTCATTCTGTGGCTTTCACTTGACCCAGATATAAGACCCATTGAGGCTGTTCTTTCCTATGACTATGAAAAGAAGTAATTAATTGGGGGCTTAGGGACCATTGGTGAACCAGGGGAGGTGAATAGGCTCCTCTTGTTAGATGATCATCTGAGCTACGACAGGAACATTACTCACTAGATTGAGACTCTGAAAAAAAAATGATTAAAAAAATCTGTCTCACACAGTCACTGTCTATTTTCCTACATTTTCTGTGTAGAAGTCACTCACATTGCCTAATATCAGATAATCAGGTCACCTGTATCTAGTGTTAATAGGATAGTACATCTACTGAGTCTGTATCTTCCCGGCTCCTCTGCTAAATGAGACTATAATTGTTTTATTTTAAAAAGTGGGGAGAGGTTACTGGGAAATCAAACCAGAGAAGAAAGACTTCTGGCTATAAAGAAATGAAGAGATAAGCTAATAATCTACCCACAAAAAGCATTAATCTGAACAAAAATTTTAAAAAGACTACCATTTCAGATGTCTGAAAACTGACCAAAGTAAAAAAGGAAATGACAAATTTAAAGATTTTTTTTTTTTTATTTTATAATTTTATTTTTTAAATGGGGTGACATCAATAAATCAGGATACATATATTCAAAGATAACAAGTCCAGGTTATCTTTTCTTTCAATTATGTTGCATACCCACCACCCAAAGTCAGATTGTCCTCTGTCACCTTCTATCTTGTTTTCTTTGTGCCCCTCCCACCCCCTATCCCTCTCCCATTCCCCCCTCCCCCCCGTAACCACCACACTCTTATCAATGTCTCTTAGTTTCACTATTATGTCCCACCTACGTATGGAATAATACAGTTCCTGTTTTTTTCTGATTTACTTATTTCGCTTCGTATCATGTTATCAAGATCCCACCATTTTGCTGTAAATGTTCCAATGTCATCATTTCTTATGGCTGAGTAGTATTCCATAGTGTATATGTGCCACATCTTCTTTATCCAGTCATCTATTGATGGGCTTTTTGGTTGTTTCCATGTCCTGGCCACTGTGAACAATGCTGCAATGAACATGGGGCTGCATGTGTCTTTACGTATCAATGTTTCTGAGTTTTGGGGATATATACCCAGTAGAGGGATTGCTGGGTCATAAGGTAGTTCTATTTTCAGTTTTTTGAGGAACCACCATACTTTCTTCCATAATGGTTGTACTACTTTACATTCCCACCAACAGTGTATGAGGGTTCCTTTTTCTCCACAACCTCTCCAACATTTGCTATTACCTGACTTGCTAATAACAGCTAATCGAACAGGTGTGAGGTGGTATCTCATTGCCGTTTTGATTTGCATTTCTCTAATAGCTAAAGAAGATGAGCATCTTTTCATATATCTGTTGGCCATTTGTATTTCTTCCTGGGAGAAGTGTCTATTCATATCCTCTTCCCATTTTTTTATTGGATTGTTTGTTTGTTTGTTGTTGAGTTTTATGAGTTCTTTGTATATTTTGGATATTAGGCCCTTATCTGAGCTGTTGTTTGAAAATATCATTTCCCATTTAGTTGGCTTTCTGTTTATTTTGTTATCAGTTTCTCTTGCTGAGCAAAAACTTCTTAGTCTGATGTAGTCCCATTCATTAATTTTTGCCTTCACTTCTCTTGCCATTGGAGTCAAATTCATAAAATGCTCTTTAAAACCCAGGTCCATGAGTTGAGTACCTATGTCTTCTTCTATGTACTTAATTGTTTCAGGTCTTATGTTTAGATCTTTGATCCATTTTGAGTTAATTTTTGTACAGGGAGAGAGACTGTAGTCCAGTTTCATTCTTTTGCATGTGGCTTTCCAGTTTTCCCAGCACCATTTATTGAAGAGGCTTTCTTTTCTCCATTGTGTGTTGTTGGCCCCTTTATCAAAAATTATTTGACTATATATATGTGGTTTTATTTCTGGGTTTTCTATTCTGTTCCATTGGTCTGAGTGTCTATTTTTCTGCCAATACCATGCTGTTTTGATTGTCGTGGCCCTATAATAGAGTTTGAAGTCAGGTATTGTTATGCCCCCAGCTTCATTCTTTTTCTTTAGGATTGCTTTGGCTATTCGGGGTTTTTTATAGTTCCATATAAATCTGATGATTTTTTTCTCTATTTCTTTAAAAAATGTCATTGGAATTTTGATGGGAATTGCATTAAATTTGTATATTGCTTTGGGTAATATAGCCATCTTGATTATATTTATTCTTCCTAGCCAAGAACAAGGTATATTCTTCCATCTCATTATATCTTTTTCGATTTCCCTTAACAATGGTTTATAGTTTTCATTATATAAGTCCTTTACATTCTTTGTTATGTTTATTCCTAAGTATTTTATTTTTTTTGTTGCAATCGTGAAGGGGATTATTCTTTTGAGTTCCTTCTCAGTTGTTTCATTGTTGGCATATAGAAAGGCTATTGACTTCTGTATGTTAATTTTGTATCCTGCGACCTTACTGTATTGGCTTATTGTTTCTAGTAGTCTTTTTGTGGATTCTTTGGGGTTTTCGATGTATAGGATCATATCATCTGCAAAAAGTGATACCTTTACTTCTTTAAAGATTTTTTTTAATTAAAAATTTCCAGAACTTCAGGTAAAAACAGTGGAAATCTTCAGCCTCCTTGTCTAGAGCTGCAACTCATTTGGTGACAGGTCATTATCCGAGCAGGGCTAGCCATAAAAGTCTGACACGATTTAGAACAGAGAAAGAGAAGCATACTTGGCAATGAGGCCAATAAAAGTAGTAAACTTGGTCGACAACAGAAGAGGAGAATACACAGCTCTGTTAGCCTGAGACTGCAGTCTGCTGGTGAGAATGGTGCACCAGCCATAAGTTTAACAGCGACATCCTAGAGAAAGTCGTAGAAGGGATGCGGAAGCTTTTTCTACATCTCATCTTAATACATTTGTAACCACTGCCATGTGATCTGTGAGATCCTGGCAAGAGGTAGGTGCTGAGGCAGACTTCACAAAAACCTGGACTTTGAACACACTTGCCAACCAGCAAAGAAGATGTGCCTTAGGGATATAACATTTAAAGCATAAAATCTCCCCCATCTCTAACTGATCAATTAGCAAAAGACACACTCTACAGATTCAACAGCAACCCCTAACAAGCCAGGTAAAAAAAATAATAATAATCAGAGAAGAGACATTGGAGGCTGGATGCCATTGGAGAACAAGATTCCACAAAGTAAATCCAGAGGGTTAAAAAATCCCCACAAAGGAAAAATCAGAATTGATTGGCTACAGTGTATTATCTTAAATATCCAGCTTTTAATGACAAAAATATTGAAATGAAAAACTACTCAGCTGTAAAAAAAAAAAAAAAAAAGAGAGAGAAGAAGGAAATCTTACCTTTGCCACAGCATAGATGGACCTGGAGATTATTATACTAAGTGAAATACATCAGTCAGAGAAAGACAAGTACCACATGATTTCACTTATATATGTAGAATCCAATGAACAAAATAAAGTATCAAACAAAATAGGCTCATAGATACAGAGAACAAACTGACAGCTATCAGAGGATGGGGGGTTTGGGGGGCTGGGTGAGAAAGGTGAAAGGATTAAGCAAAATAACTGATAAACACAGACAACAATATGGTGATTACCAGAGGGAAAGGGAAGTGAGGGAGGCAGAAAAGGCTAAAAGGGGGGTAGATGGTGATGGAAGGAGACTTGACTTGGGGTGCTGAACACACAGTACAATATACAGATGATGTGTTATAGAACTGTACACTTGAAACCTGCATGATTTTATTAACCAATGTCACCCCAATAAGTTTAATAAAAATTAATATTATATCTATATATCTATATACAGAGGGACATTTAAAGAAACAGGAAAGTTTGAGTCTTAGGAGAAAAGAAGTCAAATGTCGGCATTAGCAAAAAGTGTCAGAAAACTGTAATAAATACAATATATTCAAAGAATTAAAGAAAAATACAGTGCTCACAAAAATTAGAAGATCCAGAGACATGCAGATACTCCAGTACAGCCAGCCTTTTGTAGAGTGCATTTTCACCAATGAAATAAAAATTGGTTTTGCATCTCATTTGCATAATCAAACAGCTTTTTGACTTATCATTTGCTTTTCTGATGTTCTTGTTTAATAAAAAAAAATCAAATGCTTCTTTTTTTATCGCTTCATATTCATTTTGAAATATCCCCTAATTTTTGTGAGCAGTATATAACAACACTGTAAAAACAACACTCAGCAATCAGATCTCTGTCTCTAATACCATTGTCCATTAAAAGGAAGCAGGAATCTTTGGAGAAATGGCTGGGGCTAGGAATATTCAGGATGAGCCATGGCAGCCTGGAGTGTGAGAGTAAAGAAGTACTCAAAAGCCAGAACAGTCTTAGGGATTCTAAGCCCCATGCTCAGCCCATACTCAGCCTCCAAAATTTTAGTCAGCATGCCAGGAGTCTTCCCTTCCCTCTCCACCTCCACCCCTGCCTTGTGGAAGCTCGGAAACATCATACTGAGAGGGGAGTCAACAAGGAAGATTATATAGGTGCCAGAGAGAAAGCAGAAGAGGGAGCTGTGGCCATCTGAGTGAGGAAACTGAGCAGGGTGGTTATAAGTGTGGACTCTGGGACATCAGAGCTTGCATTTGCAACCTGGCTCCCACAGTTCACCATTTGTAGAATGTGGCTAGCTGCTTCACCTCTCCAAGCCTCAGTTTTCTGATCTGTGAAACATGGATGATAATGCTATTGACCTCTTTGGGATGGTTTAAGTATTGTCAACCTAGTGCATGGCACAAAGTTAAATGCAAAGTAAGCCTTAGCTATGCTTATTTTGAGACAAAAAATAGGCATGCCTCTTGATAGACAGATATCAGTATATATATATAATTCTGTGTGTATGGCTGAGCAATGGTTCATATAAACAAAGAAGGATGCCGGTAGCTAGATGCAAAAAGAGATATAACTAGGAAGTTTGTTGACATCTGACCAAGAAACCAAGGCAAAGTCCCTAGTTCAAAGTTATCACCCTCTGCAACAGGACACAATGATGTGCCATGGATAGCAATGGGCAGAATTACAGCTGGCTCCTCCAGCAAATGCTTGTAAACTGCAACAAGTGGCTATTACTGGTAAGAATGCATTGCAGGGCCCTGGCCATTTAGCTAAGTGGTAGAGTGTGGGCCCAGCGTGTGAATGTCCTGGGTTTGATTCCTGGCCAGGGCACACTGGAGAAGTGCCCATCTGCTTCTTCACCCCTCCCCCTCTCACTTCTCTCTCTCTCCTCCTCCTCCTCCTCTCCCGCAGCCATGGCTCCATTCGAACAAGTTGGCTCCAGGTGCTGAGGATGGCTCCATGGCCTCTGCCTCCATGCATTAAAAAATGGCTCTGGTTGCAATAGAACAAGGGCCCCAGATAGGCAGAGCATCGCCCCCTAGTGGGCTTGCTGTATGGATCCCGGTCAGGATGCATGCAGGAATCTGTCTCTGCCTCCCCTCCTCTCGCTTAAAAAAAAAATGCATTGCAGATGCAGACATTTCCCTTCAGTGGTGTACCGCCAACAGAATGATCTGGACTGCATTTAAAAATGTACAGATTTCTTGACCTTATTCCAGACCAAACTGAATCAGATATTCTGAAAGATTCAGGCATCCCTATTCTAGTGGGCATCCAGGACTGAGAACCACTGCCTCAGAGCACTAGTTTTCAAACTGAGAAGTGCATCATAATCACATGGAGAGCCTATTGAAATACAGGTTACTGGATGTGCCCTCCTTCCCCATCCCCTGAATTTTTGATTCAGTAGATCTGGGATGGTGTCATAGTGTCAATGCCGCTGAGCCAAAGACCACTATGAACACACCTGTAGCTCTAAACAAGTTGGTTTATTATTCCTTACTGTGAAGGAGAACACACCTTGGGGAACCATGAGTGTGTTGACAAGAGCATATTAGGAACATCACTTAGGTTGAGTGATTTGAAGGAAGGGTGAAGCAAGTAGGAGTTTGCTCTAGATTTGATGCTGTCAGAAAATGGAAGCAATTCTCTGATTGGAATCTTAATATATTTTAATGTATCTTTAATATATTTTATCTTTAGGGAGGGGTAACCAGCAAGAAGATAAACTATAGTCGTTAGAGAAGTAGCAGCCACTCATTTTGGCCAAGAGAGGGTGTACTTCAAAATTTGTGGGCTGCACAATGACCTTGTTTTTGTCTGTGTTCAGATAAAATATGAAATGGCCTTGTTTTGTCTCATTTTATCATAGTTTCAGGGTAACCTTGCATGGGGTTGGTGTTCTGTGGGGTTGTTTATGTTCAACAGGAGAATAACACAGCTGACTGTGAGTGCTGTGCCGGCTTTCAAATGGCAGGTGTGGCCCCTACCCTTTCCTTGCTCTCTCACCAATTCCAGGTAATGCCGAGACTGCTGGGCCAGAGACCACCAGACTTTGAGAACCATGTCTAAGGTGGTGAAGAGACCTGAGACCTATATTTGAATGGGCTATAGAAAATATATATAAATACAGCCTTGTAAAGCTAGGGCACAGAGCTTCAAGGGAAAAGTAAAACAAAAGAAGAAGGTGGCCTAGCAGATAATGTAGCTTGAGGAAACCAAGTCCAGCACTGATTCATATAATGCAGCTGCTTTAAAGATGGATAAGGTTAGCACCATCTGGCTATGCTCTTCCTCGCTAGCTGCCTTCTTTAACCAATTTCCAGCTCAGAGCCTTCGTGTCTCCCATTTCCTTTGCCTGGTGATTGGCCCCTTTTCACCTCATTCTTACTCTTTATGTCTCCTCTTAAAACGTCCCTTCTTCAGGGAGGCCTTCCCAGACACCCCCCACACACACACACACACTAAATTAGCTTCTCTCTTCATCACTCTTATATCACCCTCTTCTTTTTCTTCAATATGCCAGTCATGATTTATAATCAGATACTTTTTAGATGTTTTTTTTCTTTAAAATTTTTCAGTCTCCCCCACTAAACTGTGCATTCCTTATGACTAGAGCCTAGTTTGCTGACCATTGTCTCTTTCACATCCAGAGGAGTCCTAGAAGAGAAGGGAAGGACCCCCTTTCTTTCCCAGCATGCACAGAAACACACACGAGTCCCTCTTTCCCTTGATTCAGTCCTATCCATACTGTAGCTTTAAAAAATAGAGTAATTGCTTTGGTTTGTCCATGACACTCTTCTCTGTTCTTCATTGCTTATATAGATCCCATAAAACACTTTATATTTTTATATGATTACTTCAATGAAACATATAAAGTGTTGGACCGAATCTGCATGAGCAAAGAAACTTGAGTTTGACATCCTAACAAATTATGATCTGTTATCAAGCTCACCCTGTCTCAATTCAGTGGGACGGTTACCCTTTCAGTTTCCATTTTATGAGAGCTATCAGGGACTAACTTTAAAATGAAATTTTTTCCTTTGAGCATCTTACTTGTTTGAGACATTTCTTGGGTTTGTTGTTTTAATTAAATGTTCTGACACACTTCCCCTAAACCTTCTGCCGGGGCTGGGCTTGCTACAGCAGCCTTCTTGGCTATAGAACTGGGACGGGAGAAGAGGTTTTGCCAAGAATGAGATCCAGCAGAGCCTCAGGAGTTTTAAATTTCAAGCCACACTGGGTCCTGTTCAGATTTGGTTGAGCTGGCTCCTGGATTCTGAATGCAAACACTTCACAATGCTTATAAAATGGAAACAGAAGACTCGGGACATCACATGGCACTCACCGAACATCACTCTAATGAGTTAAATGTAAATGAAATGGGAACATATGGATTCTATTGTCCTAAAAATACACAGGGGTTTAAAATAAAAGCAAATAAAGAAGTTCCTTGGTGACATATGTTTTGGGGTTTGCTGAACCAAAGATGTTAGAAAGTTCTCCAAGACATTTATCAAGTCTAAAGTACATCTGGCTTCACCCACTCCCTCATGTGTGGTCAAAGACATTGGTATGCCTACTCTTCCCTTATGCTCTGAAAGCCATTTGCTCTTCTTCTTAGATGGATTCAAGCTCATGATCATTAGAATGTACAAATGTGACCAAAGCCCCATGCTCCCTGGACCTCAGGGAACATGTGTTCCCCAAGCAGAATGAGAAGAGGGGCTTCCTTTATATCCCCCCCAATCCATCCCTCCTTCCCTTGTCCCACAGTTTCTTTTAGAGCCTTGCCTCTTCCCTGTTCGGGACCAGCGGAGTCATCACTTGCCATCTAATATGGGCTTTCAAGTCTCAAAAACATAAACTGGGTTGATTGTGCTGATACCTACATGTCAGCAGAATACAGACCCCTAAGCAATTCTTAACTTTAGATCCTTGCAGTCAAGTCCACACACTTTTGCCATGAGAGCCTCTTCCTGTGTGTTTCTACCTCCTCGTACGCACACTTGCAAGTGAGAGAAAGGCTTCCTTCTGTACCTACTCATTAGCTCAGAGGCTTCTTGAGTGGAAGAGGTATGAAAACTGCTATTTTGCCTTTAACTGCTCTTCTTTGACACTTCTTTTGTGTAAGCATGGGCTTTGTTTTCCTGTGATATGTAAGTAATACACTTTTTTTTCTCACAAAGACTCAGAGAGAGAAACAGATAGGGACAGACAGACAGGAAGGGAGAGAGATGAGAAGCATCAATTCTTCATCGTGGCACCTTAGTTGTTCATTGATTGCTTTCTCATATCTGCCTTGAGAAGGGTGGGGGGCTAGAGCAGAGCGAGTGACCTCTTGCTTTAGCTAGAAACCTTGGGCACAAGCCAGCGGACCTTGGGTTTCAAGACAGTGACCTTTGAGCTCAAGCCAGCGACCCTGGGGTCTTGTTATGATCCCAAGCTCAAGCCAACGACCCTGCACTCAACCTCAGGGTTTCGAACCTGGATCCTCTGCATCCCAGTTTAATGCTCTGTTCACTGCACCACCGCCTGGTCAGGCTGTAAGTAATACACTTTACCACAATAGTAAAAAATAGCTCTGCTACCTTTGCCTCAGACACCCATCCTATCAGAGAGAGTCTTGTCCCTCTTCTGTAGGTGGTGAAAATCATTGACCCCCAAGAATCTTCAGGAAAACCATAGCCACCTCTTCTAAAAAAAAAAGTAACATGGACATTTAGGTATCGCTAGAGGCTTCTAAGAATCTGTTTCTTCATAACTCCAGCAAGTATCTGTGAGGATGTGATCCCAGTAGGAGCCTTAGGGAGAGGGTCATCTGCTTTGCTTTCTTCCAGGTGAATGACCCAAACCAGCAGGGGCCTTTCCTTACTTAAATGAAGTGACTATGTAGCGACAATTAATGAACACTGGGATGTCAGGTACAACTTGTCATGCTTCCAGGGATGAGTGGCTCATCAGATGTGAAAGAAGTGGTTTAGAATCCTGTTTTGTTTAGTTCTGGTTTTTCTTGCTCTAATTATTTCTCCTTCTGCTCAACTATTTCTTGTTTCCTAATACTAGGTGGCTTGTTTTAAAAAATGTCAGGATTTTCTTGGGTCAAAGGATTGAGGGTATGGAGGAAAGAATGTCAATGAAAGGGAAAAGCAATAAAATATCAGTTCAGATGGACAAGAAAAGGCCAGTTATCACTCAAGGGAAAGTAAAAAATGAATTCTTGGTCCTAGAGTCCTGATCAGCTAGTGGGTGAGATTCTTGCTTTGTTTGTATCCAAAATGATTATAAAATGGATCAAGAATGCATAAAAAATTAAAATATGTTTGCCTTACTGCATTTCTTGGAGCTTCCTTGTTCCAGCTTCAGTTCTTACTCAATAAATAAGAGAGATTTGAATGCTGGGAGTGAATAGGAAGCCCGTTCCTGTCTATCTAATATATTGGAAGAAAGAGTCAAAGATGTTCTCCTTGACATACATAATCCCTGTCAGGCTCCCAGTCAGTAAGATGGGGTGGATGTCCTGAGTGAAAGCCCACCACACACGAAAATGTGTCCAGGGACTCCTCCACCACCTGCATGCACTGTCAAGCCTCCTGAGATTTCTAAAGATTTTCAGAGGGATAGTCGCATGATCTACACTTTCATGCTATTTTGTCCTTTGCTAATATATACAGCTGCAGCCACACTCTCCCCATCCCTCTCATCCTCCACTTGTGCATTATGCTCATGGCCAATACCAAATTTAATTACTGTGAAAAATGAAAAAAAAAAAGAAATTCAATTGAACAAGGCAAATGGTTGGATTTAGACTACAAAAACAGGCAACTTTGTGTGTATCTCTGTATATACTCTGAGAAAGCCCTAAAAATATCATTCTTATTCCTTTCTCAAAGAATATGAGATTCACCTGGGAATATTTGGGGGAGAGTTCTATCCTGGTTGACAGAGAAAAGGAGGATGACCTCATAAATTTCTTCTACTTTGGATTTTTACAATTTCTTATGAGAACATTGGCTGCATAGGCTTTCCCTCAGGATAAGCTAGTGCTCATTATGGGGAACCGTTCACAAGGCCACACAGCCCAGTGACATAGCTTTCAGCCAGGCTGTGTACGTGGTGAGTCAAAGGCAGACTCATCTTATCACTCAACACAGCTGCCTTCATACTGTTTCCCTTTGCCTTAGTGCTGGTGACATTTTGAGAAATCACTCTGCAATTGCAGAAAGTAGGGTGGAAGGGTAGTCTTCATCCTTTTGTTTCTCACTGCCACTTTCCTCCTTCCCTAGATAAGATGAACAAACCAGGCTTCTCCAGCTAAAATCTATGCAAACTTCAACTCTGCTCTTAGCACCTTGCTATAACATGACTATCTTACTTAGTGTTTTTGGTGCATAACATCAACAAGTGTGTGGCAAGAACATAGAATCTCCAATTCACAGAACAGTGTTATAAAAAAGAAATGTTACTACTTTGCCTCCAGTCACGTGCCATCAAATCTTCTCAAGCCCTTTCTAAAATTTTCTCTGCACAATCTATCCATAGAAGACCATCATTTCTTCTTGTTTTGTCTATTTTGTCTATTTTTTGTAAGTCCTCTTATCTATCTTATTTCTCTTCAGTAAATCGCTAAGTATTGTCCCTCTAATAACTCAGTTACCTGATTAGGAGAACTACTCCGCTTCTCCAATAGCATAGCCACTTTTTTTTATCTTATTTTTATTAATTTTAATGCAGCGACATTGATAAATCAGGATACATATGTTCAGAGAAAACATCTCCAGATTATTTTGACATTTGATTATGTTGCATATCCCTCACCCAAAGTCCAATTGTCTTCTGTCACCTTCTATCTGGTTTTCTTTGTGCCCCTCCCCATCCCCCGTTACCATCACATTCTTGTCCATGTCTCTGAGTCTCATTTTTATGTCCCTTCTATGTATGGATTCATATAGTTCTTAGTTTTTTCTGATTTACTTATTTCACTTCATATAATGTTTTCAAGGTCCATCCATGTTGTTGTAAATGATCCGATGTCATCATTTCTTATGGCTGAGTAGTATTCCATAGTATATATGTACCAAAGCTTTTTAATCCACTCGTCCTCTGATGGACACTTGGGCTGTTTCCAGATCTTTGCTATTATGAACAATGCTGCCATAAACATGGGGGTGCATTTCTCCTTTTGGAACAGTTCTATGGTGTTCTTAGGGTATATTCCTAAAAGTGGGATAGCTGGGTCAAAAGGCAGTTCAATTTTTAATTTTTTGAGGAATCTCCATACTGTTTTCCACAGTGGCTGCACCAGTCTGCATTCCCACCAGCAGTGCAGGAGGGTTCCCTTTTCTCCACATCCTCGCCAGCACTTATTCTGTGTTGTTTTATTGATGAGCACCATTCTGACTGGTGTGAGGTGATATCTCATTGTGGTTTTAATTTGCATTTCTCTAATGATTAGTAAGGTTGAGCATTTTTTCATATTCCTATTGGTTATATGCCTATATGCCCTCTTTGGAGAAGTGTCTATTCATTTCTTTTGCCCATTTTTGATTGGATTGTTTGTCTTCCTGGTGTTGAGATTTACAAGTTCTTTATAAATTTTGGTTATTAACCCCTTATCAGATGTATTGTCAAATATGTTCTCCCATTGTGCAATTTGTCTTTTTACTCTGTTATTGTTGTCTTTGGTTGTGCAAAAGCTTTTTAGTTTGATATAGTCCCATGTGTTTATCCTGTCTTTTATATCACTTGCCCATGGAGATAAATCAGAAAATATATCGCTGCAAGAGATGTCGGAGAGCTTATTGCCTACGTTTTCTTCGAAGATGCTTATGGTTTCACAGCTTACGTTTAAGTCTTTTTATCCATTTTGAGTTTATTTTTGTGAATGGTTAAGTTCGTGTTCTAGGTTCATTTCTTTGCATGTAGCTAAATAAAATTTGTCCAATTTTCCCAACACCATTTATTAAAGAGGCTGTCTTTATTCGACTGTATGCTCTTACCTCCTTTGTCAAATATCAGTTGTCCATAGAGCTGTGGGTTTATTTCTGGGTTCTCTGTTCTGTTCCATTGATCTATATGACTGTTCTTATGCCTGTAAAAGGCTGTTTTGAGTACAATGGCCTTGTAGTATAACTAGATATCAGGAAGTGTGATACCTCCCACTTTATTCTTCTTTTGTAAGATTGCTGAGGCTATTCATGTACTTTTTTGGTTCCATATAAATTTTTGGAATATGTGATCAATATCTTTAAAGTATGTCATTGGTATTTTAATTGGTATTGCATTGAATTTATAAATGGCTTTGGATAATATAGACATTTTAATGATGTTTATTTTTCCTAACCATGAGCACGGTATATGCTTCCATTTGTTTGTATCTTCCTTAATTTCTTTTATCAATGTTTTATAATTTTCCAAGCACAAGTCTTTAGTCTCCTTGATTAAATATACTCCTAGGTACTTTATTTTTTTTGTTGCCATAGTGAACGGGATTGTTTCCTTAATTTCTCTTTCTGACTATTCATTGTTGGTGTATATAATTGCCTCTGATTTCTGAGTATTAATTTTATATCCTGCCACCTTGCTGAATTCATTTATCAGGTCCAGTAGTTTTTTGACTGAGACTTTAGGGTTTTCTATATACAATATCATATCATCTGCAAATAATGATAGTTTTATTTCTTCTTTTCCAACTTGAATGCCTTTTATTTCTTCTTCTAGTCTGGTTGCTATGGCTAGGACTTCCAGGGCTATATTGAATAAGAGTGGCAAAAGGGGGCAACCCTGCCTTGTTCCTGATATTAAGGGGAATGCTTTTAATTTTTGCCCATTGAGTATGATGCTGGCTGTGGGTTTGTCATAGATGGCCTTTATCATGTTAAGGTATGTTCCCTGTATTCCCACTTTATTGAGAGTTTTGATCATGAATGGTGCTGGATTTTATCAAATGCTTTTTCTGCATCTATTGAAATTATCATGTGGTTTTTCTCCTTCCTTTTGTTTATGTGATGAATAACATTGATAGATTTGCGAATATTGTACCAACCTTGCCTCCCCAGAATAAATTCCACTTGATCATGGTGTATGATTTTTTCCATATATTGTTGGATGGGTTTGCTAATATTTTGTTGAGGATTTTAGCATCTATATTAATCAGGGATATTGGCTTATAATTTTCTTTCTTTGTGTTGTCTTTGCCTGGTTTTCGAATCAGAATTATGCTCGCCTCATAAAAGGAGCTTGGAAGTCTTCCTTCCTCTTGAATTTTTTGAAATAGCTTGAGAAGGATAGAAGTTAGTTCTTCTTTGAATATTTGGTAGAATTCACTTGTGAAGCCATCAGGCCCAGGACTTTTCTTTTTTGGGAGTTTTTTGATAACTGTTTCGATCTCATTTGTTGTAACTGGTCTGTTTAGGTTTTCTGATTCTTCCAGATTGATTTTTGGAAGTTGTATGTTTTAAGGAATTTGTACATTTCATCTAGGTCATCTAGTTTTTTGGCGTACAGTTCTTCATAGTATTTTCTTACAATATTTTGTATTTCTGTTGTGTCAGTTGTTATTTCTCCACTCTCATGTCTAATTTTATTTATTTGAGTCCTCTCTCTTTTTTCCTGGTGAGTCTAGTTAAAGATTCATTGATCTTGTTTACCTTTTCAAAGAACAGCTCCTAGTTTCATTGTTCCTCTGTATTGTTTCTTTAGCCTCTATGTCATTTATTTCTGCTCTGATCTTTATTATTTCCTTCCTTCTGCTACCTATGGGCTTTACTTGCTGTTCTTTTTCTAGTTCTGTTAGATGCAGGATTAAGTTGTTTATTTGAGCTTTTTCTAGCTTCTTAAAGTATGCCTGTAGTGCTATGAACTTCCCTCTCAGGACTGCTTTTGCTGTGTCCTATAAATTTTGAGTTGTTGTATGCTCATTATCATTCGTTTCTAGGAATTTTAATTTTTTTCTTTGATCTCATTCTTAATCCATTCATTATTTAACAACCTGATATTTAGTTTCCATGTGTTTGAGAATTTTTGATTTTTTCTGTTGTGGTTCATTTTTCGTTTCATGCCATTGTGATCAGAGAAAGTGCTTGATATGATTTCAATCTTCTTAAATTTGTTGAGACCACTCTTGTGCCCTAACATGTGGTCTATCCTAGAGAATGTACCATGAGCACTTGAAAAGAATGTATATTCTGCTGCTGTGAGGTGAAAGTTTCTGCATATATCTATTAAATCGAGTTGATCTAGTGTGTCCTTTAAGTGTGTTCTTTCTTTGTTAATTTTCTTTCTTGAGGATCTATCTAGTGATGTTAGTGGGGTATTGAAGTCCCCTACTATTATAGTATTGCTGTTGATCTCGCCCTTTATATCCATCAAAGTCTGCTTTATATATTTAGATGTTCCTATATTAGGTGCGTAGATATTTATAATAGTTATATCTTCCTTTTGGATTGCTCCCTTTATCATTATGTAGTGTCCTTCTTTATCTCTTACTATATTCTTTGTTTTAAAGTCAATTTGTTTGATATAGGTATTGCTACCCCAGCTTTTTTTTCATTTGCATTTGCATGAAATGTTTTTTTTCCATCTTTTTAACTTCGGTCTATGTACATCTTTTGTTTTAAGGTGTGTCTCTTGTAGACAGCAAATGTACAGGTCCTGTTTTCTTATCCATGCAGCTACCCTATGTCTTTTGATTGGATCATTTAATCCAGTGGTTCTCAATCTGTGGGTCACGACCCCAGCGGGGGTCGAACGACCAAAACACAGGGGTCACGACCCACAGGTTGATAACTGCTGATTTAATCCATTTACATTTAAGGTTATAATTGATATGCAGTTGTTTATTGCCATTTTATTCTTTAAAGCTATATTCTTCTTTTGCTATATTATTTTCTCACTTTGATCTGTTTACAACAGACCTCTTAACATTTCCTGCAGCATTGGTTTGGTTGTAATGAATTCCTTGAGTTTTTTTCTCTGGGAAGCTTTTTATTTCTCCTTCAATTTTAAATGATAGCCTTGCTGGATAAAGTAGTCTTGGTTGTAGGTTGTTCTGCATTACTTTGAATATTTCTTGCCATTCCCTCTGGCCTCAAGTGTTTCTGTTGAGAAGTCAGATGTCATCCTTATGGGGCTCCTTTGTAGGTGATAGCCTTTTTTTTTTCTAGCAGCTTTTAATATTTTTTCTTTATCACTTAGCTTTGGTATTTTAATTATGATGTGTCTTGGTGTAGGTTTCTTTGGGTTTCTCTTTAATGGAGTTCTCTGTGCTTCTTGAATTTGTGAGAGTTTCTCCTGTATTAATTTAGGGAAGTTTTCAGCTATGATATGATTGAACAAAGTCTATATCCCTTGTTCTTTCTCTTCTTCTTCAGGAACCCCTATTATGTGGATGTTATTTCTCTTCGTGTTGTCACAGAGCTCTCTAAGAGTTTCCTTAGACTTTTTAAGTCTCTTTTCTTTTTTCTTCTCTGCTTTCATGCCTTTATTCCACTTGTCCTCCAACTCGCTGATTCGATCCTCAGCTCTATTCATCTTGTTTTTAACTCCTTCCATTGTGGTCTTTATTTCTGATATTGTATTTGTCATCTCCAACTGATTCTTTTTTAATATTTCAATATTTTTTTATACTTGCTATTTCTTTATTTAGGTGTTTGTAATGACAACCCATTGTTGTTCTAAGATCCCTAAGCATTCTTAAAATCATTATTTTGAACTCCGCATCCAGCAGCTTGGTTATTTCTATATCACTCAGTTCATTTCCTGCATGTTTCTCTTGTGGTTTCATTTGGATTGCACTTCTCTGTCTTCTCATTATGTTTGTGTGTTTGGGTGTTTTGTTTGTAGAGCTGGTTAAGTCTAGGCTTGGTATTGTCTGCCCCCAGTTTTCAACTGTGTTATTTCTAGGTCTTCTTGGGTTGGCATCAGCTATTATTTGTAATCCACTTTCAGATTTTGGCTGCTTTGAAGTCTTGATTTGTTTGTGTTCTTAACAGGTAATAGTCTTGTTTATTGATCTCAGCAGGGGGCTTATTTGAAACTGTATCCAGGAATGTGGTGGCTGTAACCTGAGACTCTGAAGGCCTCTTCTGCTAGTTACTCTCTCTGGGGGCAGGGTGTTTTCTCAGCTTCAGTAGGGGGAGGTGTATCTCAGATCTCCATGGAAACCTGAGTTGCTGCTCCTCCTCCCCACTTCTTGTTTTCAGCTGTGTCTTGTTGAGCTGATTGGAGCTGGAGAGATGTCTGGAGATCTGTGACCCAGAAGCACTTCAGACTTTTGTTTTGTGGAAGGATCAGCCCCTCCACCAGCTATGGCTGCCTTCAGCCCTGGATAAGTCAGCTTCTCAGGTCATCCCCTGCATTCCTCTGCCCCTCACCATCTGTCTCTCTCCCTCCTCTTTCTTTCTGGAAGACAAGCCGGCCCTTTCAACACCTCATTCCCTGGTCACCAGGCAAGTGGCTGTGAGCAGTATTTTCTGCTCTTTTCCTTGGAGTGAGAGCCCTTCTGGGCTCTCAGCCTCACCCCCACTGTGTTCTTGTAAGCAGGTGAGATTCAGGTGCTCCCTACCAAATTTGTTGTGGTTTCTTCTTTGTTCCTTGGTTTTTGAGAGCTGTTCTTGTAGTCCAGAGTTGGTATTTCACACTGATTGTTCATAAATTAGTTTGTAATCCAGTTCGGTGGTTCTGAGCTGGGAGTCTGTGCATCTGCCTACTCTGCTGCCATCTTCAGGTCTCACATAGACACTTTCTTACAATGGGTTCCTACCCTCCCTCCACCTCACCTCATTCCTTACCCCCACTCTTAGACCACTGCTGATTAGTCAACACTGGGCACCTGCTTCAACCTAATCCCTTCAAAAATCCTCTCCTAAGAATTTAGATTCCACCCTCTGTCATGCTGGTCGCCTAGACAAGGGAGGTATAGCATTGCAAACTGTTGACTTTTGTGAGGAGGGAGAGAATGTTCTAGCACATGGGGAAGGATAGAAAGCTGGTCTTCAGGAACAAAATCAAGCAGGGAAACTAGGAGAAATATAAATGAGATGAAACTTGGAGACTTTCAAGGTCTCAGCTTCTGGTTCTAGTCCCTTTTGCAACCTGGCTGCATGAATACTCTTGGATCCAATGAGTTAATTCTGTGTGTTATAATAATAATTTTTCCTTTTGTGATTAAGTGTGCTGAAGTTAGTTTCTGTTATTGACAGCCCAAAGAAGTATAACTAATCTATATTCCAAACAGCCTCTTGCAGCATACATCAAGCTGCTTGACCTAGCCTGCCTTTGCTTTGCCTACCAAGCCCACCAGCTCCTTTCTGACAAACTAGTGCTTATTATCCTTCATGATGCAGATATTATCTGGTGAACTTGGTAGGCCCTTGAGAGTGGTCAATGTGTCTCATCCCTGAGAACTGGACCAGCAGGATTTTGCTATAGTAGCACAATAAAATGTTGATTGACTAGAGTTTTTTGTGGTTAACTCTGCTGCTTTATTTTCAGCACTGTTGACCCAAACCCCTTTTGTGTGATTCTCTTGTATTTCTTTCTGTTCTATCCCAGCCCTTTTCTCAGAGCTAAGAAGAATCTATATTAAAAACCTGTGGCTTTTATCATCCATGGTACTTTCTTAACTCAATTTGAGACTTTTCCTAGACTGCTTCTATAATACCAGTCATTCGTTTTTTGGTACCCTGAGCAATATTATGCTGACCCTTTCACTATATTGAGGTACTCTTGTCCTTGCAGTTACAGCTCAGAAAGAAAGAACACATAAACTACTTGGAGACAGTCTAAGCACACATGGGTGTGCAGGATACAAAGAAATGTCCCTGCACACAAAGCAAATTAATTTTCAGCATTGAGACTCTAAAGTTCACTTGAAATATCTTTCAATGAGTGTAAGTCACAGTTAATCAATCTTTGTGACATAACCTGTCAGTTAGTGAATTCTTATTAGTCCTGAAGTTAAAGCCTTCTTTGTCCTTGCGGTTACTAATGGGTTTGTAAAATTGGACAACAATTGAATTGAAGCCCCTAAACCTTACTTCTCCATGAAAAAAAAAACTGTCCCATATGATGTCTTATGGCTTGATCTATGGTTTTAGGATCTGTACAATTTAAGTTAGCAAGAAACCTACTTTGTAATGGTCTACCTTTTTCATCAGAGGGCCAACCACTTAGAATAAAAAAATGAAATGCCCAGTGATATAAAAAAGACAAAGAAAATGAAGAATATACTCATATTTCTGAGGTCAGACGAGGCTGGGAGAATGTGATTTCTAAACACAGGTTCTAATTTTCTCTGGCTACAAAGTGACATTCAATGTGTGAGAGTTCCATTTTTAGTGGTGAGTTCATCTTTTACTACCTTTTATCTGTGCAAATTATGGTGTACCAGGTGCTTACTTCTCTATAACAGGAGGGGTCAAGTAGATAATTAATGAGAATTAATCTTTAAAAAGAAATAAAATCTTCAATTCGAATCCTGGTTTATGAGTTGGTTTATTATGCAAGTATGAAACTTCAAAGGGAGCTAACTCAATGTAGCACTTTAATTACATTTTATTATATTTAAGAGCCTTATGGAAATTTTACTTGCTGCCAAGAAATAGTCTTGAGAACACTTTACTCCTCAACAGGCTGCTGGGGCCCCTGTTCCCAGAGCACCTACAGAGAGAAGCCGTCGGCACCTTTTTCATATCTGAGAAAGAAGGTGCCAACAGCTGCTCGGTGGAACACTAGCTTAGGGAGTGGCCAAGGATAATTTCTCTTACAGAGGGTTAAAGCACAGAACCCAGCAATCCTTCCTTTAAAGACTGAATTCAAACATTCCCAAGGGCAAACTGGAAAGCTTATGTTTAGGGACAGGCTTTTAGAGGACCAAGACTACAAGGTGTCAATTCTGTAGTGACCTCAAAAATGGTCACTTCCATCACTTGGGGAAAAAGGCAGAAAGATAAAGCACATTCATGTAATTTCCTTTCTTTGTAACTTAATTCAGAACTTTTAAAACTCTGCTGAGTTTAGCAGTAAGGGAAGAGACCATTTGTTTAATAACTATATTGTTTTCCTACACTCTTATCTTCCTTAAAGCATAAAACTAAGGAAAAAGGATTCCTAGGTTAATGTGACCTTGTGTCTGAATCCAGGGCTAAGGGCCAGGGTTCCTCCCATCTGATTTGAGCTCTGGTATCAACTTGTTCTATGACCTTGGGCAAAGCTGTTTAGTCTCTGTGCTGGGTCTGCCCGCTCCCATAATGACAAGGATGATGCCATCCACTCTGACCTCACTGGGACAAGACATTGTGAGGACAAGTTAAAAGCTCTTTTTTTCTTTTTGAAAAAAGGTTTTATGTTTCTGATGAAGGCAGTGTGAAGGAATGCTTAAACAGGAGAAAAGTTAGAGAATTGGTTGACTTATTTGGCATTATGAGGGACAAAACAATACGTCCAAAGGTGTTTCTGCAAAAGTAAATAAAATAGTGATAGTTAAAAGTGACGTTGTTATGACAGGAAATTGCTCTCAGGCTTGAATATTTTGGCTTTTTAATTTATCCTTACCAACGGATATCTGTACCATCTTTTCATAAATGGTAAAATCTAGGGATCATTGGACCAAATGTATATATTTCACTTGGGATGAAGGAAAAAGAAATATGCCATTTCCTCAATGGTCTATAGTCAGTGGTGTGAAAAAAAAAATTAAGATTTAGGTAAGATTGGAAATTGAGGGAATATTAGAACTTTCCA
The DNA here is from genome assembly GCF_036850765.1 of Saccopteryx bilineata. Lineage (NCBI taxonomy): Eukaryota > Metazoa > Chordata > Mammalia > Chiroptera > Emballonuridae > Saccopteryx > Saccopteryx bilineata. The sequence continues at coordinate 261,572,964 of NC_089490.1, read as the reverse complement.
AGTGTTACTAAAATTTTTATTTATAGCCATGAAAGTTGAAAGGGGGGAGAATCAACCTCACATCTAGTGCTGTGAGAGGTTGGTCAGCATTTATTACTCATTCAGTCATTCAGTAAACATGCATTGAACATATTTATTAGGACATAGTTCATGCCCTCGAAGAGCTTAGAGTTTATGAGAAAACATACGTACATTCAAAATTGTTGCAAGGTCAATAGTTTTTGATCCACACACAGAAGAAACATATAATGGTCCCATGTCAGTGGAGATAAGTAAGAGGGACATGTTGAAAACTCTGTGGATAAACCTGAAGGGAAGGGGGGAGGGTACTGTGGGGAGGGGGGCAAGGGAGATGTTGAGGGAAATATGGAGGAGCGAGGGATACATTCGGGGTGACCCTAGAATCTATGTAAACACAATAAATAAAAAAAAGAAAACTATTTGGAAGTCAACATATGCGGTTCCTATTGAGATGATGAGGATGCATCTCTGAGGATAAAGAGATGGGTAAGAGTTTTGTGGGAATCAGAGGAGATTCCGAGAGGAGAAGCAGAGGAACCCACATCTGCAAAGGTGTATAGGCAGGAAACAATGTAATAAATTCAGAAAGTAGTGCCATGGAGATGGAATTTCAGGTGCAACAAAAAGGATATCAGAAGATGAAGCCAGAAACATTAGCAAGGGGCTATCAGGGAGGGAGGAGTATCTGTACTCGGCCAGTGTTTTTATTCTGACTCCACCACTTAATGGCCCCTGAGGGCCAGTTCTTCAGTTTTTCAGTCCTTTCATAAATCAAAGGGAAATGATAACAGTACCTACATCCCAGGGCTGTGGTGAGAACTAAATGGGACAATATATGGTGACGAATAGAACAGTGGCGGACACAAAATAACTTCTCAATGAGTGAAATCTTATTGTTATTCATATATTTGTTAATGAAATTTGGTCTTTATTCTATAGGCAGAGGGAAGCTGTGAAAGTATCTTTAGAAAGCAATGCCTTTCATAAGATCTGCATGGAGAATGAAGAAGCAAATAGATTAAGAAAGGGGGTATGTTAGAGGGAAGGGAGGATTTGAGAATAACTAAGAAGAGGAATGTAGAGATGTAAGTGACGGGATGATGAAGGATTTCAGCTGCTCTGACTAATGCCCTAACCCTCCTTTCCATGTGGCCATTCCTTCTGTAGACAACCTCTCTGTCCTCCCTTTGGCATCTGAACTTATTTATATTCTTTTATGGGACAAAAAATGCTCTCTGGTGCCTCCTTTAATCTTCCAAGATACAAGGTTAGTTTTACACAAGGTTTTCTCTTAAAACACACAATGTATTGTGCAGTACTGATAATAAGGTTCAGGCAAAAGCTAAACATGAAGCAATCTTTTCCCTTAAATTTTACTCATACATATTGGAATTGTGATCAAGTATGTTTATGTAATTTTAAGAGTAATTAAAAAAAGATCACATTCATTATTATTTTTAATTCAACATGAAAGCAAACACCATAATAAGCAAAGTCAAAACTTGGAAAAGTTTTTATACTTCTATCAGTGATGAAAAGCTAATCTCTTTAGTTAAACAAAGAGTATTTAGAAATCAAGGTGAAAAATTCCTGTGATAATAAATGTCCATGGTCAGTTTGTACACACATAAAAATAGATACAGAGTGATCCTAAACAAATGGAAAAATGCTCACTTATTTATAATAACAAATGCAAATTAAAACTGATAGCATTTTACACTCACAAATTTAGGGGAAAATGTCCTCAAAACAGTATGGTGTATCTGTGAGACTGCAGGGAAATCAGCAGTCTAATACATTGCAAGTGGAAGTACAAAGTTAAAATAACCTGATTAACCTTGAAGGAAGGAGACTTAGTGAGATTTATCAAGATTGCAGATGACTTTTCTCTTTGCTCCAGAAAACTCACTGCTGAGAATCTTGCCCCCCTGCACAAGTGTAAAATGATATATAGAGAAAGTTATTCATTGTGACATTGTTTGTAATAGCAAAATGTCGCTATTACAAGCACCAAGTGACAGCATTATGGTATTTGGCTGAGTAAAGTATGGTACATTCTCAGAATGTAGTAACATGCAACCAATAAAAAGAAAAAAGAATGAAAAAGATTAAATTGCTATGTATTAAGATGGAGACATCTCTAAGACATAGTCTGTAAGAGATACAAGTGACAGAACAGTTAGGTAGTTCACTACTGTTTCTGTAAGAAAGTGTGATGATCAAAACATATACATGTATTTGCTTATAATTAACAAAAAAAGTTATTTTAGAATATAACTTTCTGGGTATATAAACAAATACTTAATAAAGAATGATTACCTATAGAGGGGGGGATAAAATGGGGTACAGGGAATATTTTTAGTAGAATATATTCAGTTCACAAAAACCATAAATTTTAAACTACACTCAGTAGTTTTATTTTATAATTTATTTTAAATGTATTTAGTAATAACAGTGATATTGCTATTTTGAAATGATTTTCTTTATATAAAGCAAATAACATATTAATGTTTTTAGAATCAAAATATTTTAGTGGAAAAGAAAATTTCAGTTATAAAATCAGTTAAATAAAAATGATATAATATTTAAAAATAAATCTGCAATATCAATAGGAACCAGTAATTTAAAAAAAAACAAACCATGTTATTTATTACCTCGCACTGAAGTTGCCAAGAAAGGGCACCTTGGGACCATCCACTGCCCTCATGCCCAGAGTTGGTTTTTAATGTCATTGCCCTTTAAAAAGAACCAGAGTTCTTTAAGAAATATCTGACTTCTGCTTTAGGACAGGGAATGCACAAGATAATGAGCCAAAAAGTTTTCACAGATTAATGAGATTCTATCAAATAGTATAGAATCCAGCCTATTGGAGATCCAACTGGCCAAAAATATGACAATTTGAGCTTCAGAAAGAACGCTGTTTGTAACGATATTGAATCTATGAAAATCCATAAGCCTACAAGAATGCTCTAAGGAAAAGGCAGAAAAATAATTGCTCACCAGTTAAGGGGTCTGCGGAATCAAATCCACTTTGGCAAGTGGTCATTTAAAGGGAGAAAATTAAGCATTTATTCTCCAGGAGAATTTGTATTTCACATTTCCCATATAGTTCCAGTTGATAAAGGGGAGCAATTTACGAATATGAAAAGAACAATAAGTTTAGAAAATCATTATTGTGCAACCACAAATGAATTTTTTTTTTCAGACAGATCAATACTTGCTAATCAGTAAGGACAGGTTTTCAGATTTTCTCCATTACCATCATGTCCCAAAGATCTTAAGGTTGAAATCATCAAGTGAATGGTTAGTGAGAACTGGATGTTGGCATGGTGCCCAAAATGCTGCCCACTGCCCTGGGAGGAGAACCTGGCCATGAAGGAGCCGGCCGTCCCTGATGCCCAGTCTACATCACTGAGGCTGGGGCAATGCATGTGGAGTGCGGTATGAAGTAAATCATGTCACATGGAATGCACTGTGTCCTTAAATGTTTAATTTGAATCTATTAAGACTTCCTGTTCTTAAGAAATAAGGGAGATAGAGTGATAAACAAAATGAGGTGTTCAGAAAGTGGTCAGATGAGTCATGGGAAGGAATGACAACTGGGCAAATGGGGACAAAAATAAAGTGCAGACATCACCCTCTCTTTTTTCCCCCAAATAGCCATGTAACTTATTACCTACTAAACATGGAAGAAATAAATGAAATACTTAGTAAAGAGTGATTAGATATTTTATTATGTCTGCCATTTGTGAAAAGCGGTTACTAATCAGTAAGAACATGTTTTTTGGCCCTGGTTGGTTGGCTCAATGGATAGAGCGTCAGCCTGGCCTATGGACGTCCTGGATTGAATCCCTGGTCAGGACACACATGAGAAGGGACCATCTGCTTCTCTTCCTCTCCCTCTTCCCCTTCTCTTTCTCTTCCTCTCTCACAGCCAGTGGCTCAATTGGTTCAAGTGTCGGCCGCAGACAGGAGTTGCCAGGTAGATCATGGTCAGGGCATGAGCGGGTCTGTCTCACTGTCTCTCCTCCTCTCACTTAAAAAAGAAAAAAGAAAAAAAAAGAATGTGTTTTCTCTGCCTTCTGTGGTGTCTCAAAGTCATGTTTACATAATTATGCTGTAGCACTGGACTGCTAAGTAAACAGTGGCCCTTTGCATAAATATAGTAGTCCCCTTCCTCCTCCTGCTACTCATTGCCCCATTGCATAAAAACCTAACACTACCAGATAGTCAGGCAAAAGAGAAAGAAGAATAAGAAATTCCATTCTGGGTGCCTAAGAGAACCTCAGAGTGCACGGAGATTGGATGCTGGTACTTCAGTTTCAGTTTCTCATAGGACTCCATAGCTGTTCTCCACAGCAATTTGGGTTGGCCAGAACTGCTCTTGCAGCAGCAGAGGCCTGCCAGATCTGCTTTCCCTTTGCTGCTTACAGATATTAACAACAGCCATTTAGAAGGCCCTTAGAAAGGTAGATTGTCCAAATATAGAATTTAGGGCAAGTTGCAAAGGGAAGAGATGCGCCTACAGATCAGAAGATTCTACCCCTGCCTTCTCCCGTGGGGCATGGGCCTGACTGGTGATTCTCAGCATTTTTGCTTCTATGAACATGTCGAGGGAATGAGATGGACTCTACCTTCTGGTTTCCTAGTTCTTGCACATGGCACAGATTTTATTATTAAGTCATTAAATAGAAGTGACACTATCTTACTACCTAGCCCTGTAGCCCAAGATTCCAGTGATGGCCTGAAAAGGCTTCTTCTTCTGGGAAAGCTCGTTTTCCATCCCTCCATTTCTTTGTCTGTGTGTGAGCTGCTCCTGTGGTCATTACTATTCTTTATTCAGTTTACAAGAATAATTATAAAGAAGATCCACTGGCCACCTTTTTCCCAGGGACTCCAAGGCTGAGAGGACGGAAATTGCTGGTATTTGCAGGGCTCTGATTTGCAAGAAAACAAAATTCCAAGTCTAATATTTGACCTGGCCAATCTTTATTAGCCCAAAACACCATTTCCTTGAGTAAACAAGACAAAATAGTCAGGAAACCAGAGAACATTTGGGCAAAGAGCTTTGAAGAAGCCCCCAGTGAGAGGTTTATGAAAACAAACAGTTGCAAAGAAGAGAGGTGGAGGCTGAAAGGCAAAATCTAGGTAGATTCTCAAGGGTGTCAAGGCAGCATCAGGATAGATAGGTTTGTACGGAGCCGAGTAAGCCATTCATTCAAGTATTGTAATATCTTCTAAGCGTTAGGCACCATGCTAGGTGCTAGGGAAATATAGTGAGATAAGGCAGACACAGTCAGTCATGGAGTTACTGGAGGAAAAGTGCATGCATGCATCAAATAATAGCCCAAATATCATCAAGATCACAAGTGTGCTAAGTGCTACAGGGGAGAGTTGTTTAGTGCTATTAAAATGTATAGTAGGGATATTTGTCTTAGTCAAAAAGGTCAGGGAAGGTTTCTCCAGTAAGTGACACTCCCACTGAATCCTATAGGGAAGGCAGGAGAGAATTCAAGGCAGGAAGAATCGCATATGCAAAAACCCAGAAGTGAGAAGATTAGGGCTCTTCAAGGGACAGAGAGAAGGTCAGAGGGTGAGAGGGACTGGTGCAAGGTAAGAGTAGTCATTCTCCATTGTTCTTTATTTTCAAACATGTCCTCCCTACATGTGAATTCAAGGACTGCATTATGGTGACCGCATGCCAGGTCAGTACATTCATAGTCCAGAGCTAACAAATCAGCAGCGTGCTAGTCAGTCATTCAACAAAGATTAATTAAACATTATCTTGTGCTAGGCTCCAAGCTAGAAGTTAGTGCTTTAAGCTATTTATATTTCTTCCGGCCCCATACTTTTTGATGGCTCATATTAGTGAAATATATCACCTGCTTGTATACTCTTATCAATCATTTAATGTTTTTTATTTGTGGATTTTTTTTGTTTTGTTGTTGTTGTTGTTGTTTTGACAAAAACAAGAAAGAGTCAGAGAGAGAGACAGATAAGGACAGACAGACAGGAATGGAGAGAGATGAGAAGCATCAATTCTTCATTGTGGCACATTAGTTGTTCATTGATTGCTTTCTCATATGTGCCTTGACCATGGGGCTACAGCAGACTGAGTGACCGTTGCTTAAACCAGCGACCTTGGGCTCAAGCTGGTGAGCCTTGCTCAAACCAGATGAGCCCGTGCTCAAACTGGCAACCTCGGGGTCTTGAACCTAGGTCCTCCTCGTCCCGGTTCAATGCTCTATCCACTGTGCCACCGTCTGATCAGGCCATTTACAATTGAGACAGGAGAAAAAGGAAATGCTCATGAAACCAGAGCTAGCATGTTATCATGAATTGTGGAATACAATTTTAGCAAGATATTTTTCCAGTTTCTTGCAATTCCTCAATGTAGACTTATGGTAAAGTACAACCCTACTAAAAAAGAGAGCCCATCTTTTCCTCCTGTAGTACTTACTCACCCACTAACTGGGGGACAGTCCTTTAACTTTCAAGTCCAGCTTAATTTTTAGCAGATAGTAAAACTGGACTTTTAAATTTAGAATCTGCAGTAGGAATAAACAGGTTTTTATGTGAAAATGTTCCCCTACTGGTGAAAGATGTTTCATCCTTTTGAGAATATTGTTAAGGACAAGATCCTTCAGAGGGTTTGTTGCTTTCTAGTCTGCCAGAGTCTGGGCCCCAAAATGTTCAATCTTAAGGGAAATTCCAACATGATAATGGATTATCAATATCACAAGCAGGACCATAAGGAGTAAAATAGGTTTATGACAGATGTAATTTCAGTTCTAAAGTGGTGAACCGTGATTGTGCCATTTCTATTTCACTTGTAATTGATTAATTTATTTAGATAAATTGGATTGGTACCATTGCCTGCCTTCACAAATCAGAAGACCAACATCTTTTGGGTAGTTCAGCTTTGCTGTTCAGTCATCACACTCCTGTCTGCCAGCCTCCTTATTTGTCTAGCTCCCTGGAATGTTAACATGGAGTTTTTAGAAAATCCTACTGTCTTAAGAACCTCCACAAAAATCATTTAAAGGTGACCTGGTGGCATGGTAAAACCAATTTGCCTTTTCCCTCTACTATATCTTTGGTCATACCTTGTCATATTATTGCCTAGTGTTAGAGTATAGATTGCATATTAATGCTGGTTCCCTCTTAGTTTGTCTGCATTGATCTGGTATGTTAATCTGGTGTATTAATGCCACTAACTCTTGATTTCTAACTATACATGTAATTCAGTGAGTTCTAGAGGGCCACCCTTTTGTTCTAAGTTTCTAATGGGGACAGGATAAGATATAAAAAATGAACTGTTCAAACATCTTCAAGTCAATGAGAAATAAAATTAATGCACTTAAGGCAATTAGAGTGCCACACTTTTATTGTCTGGGACCTTCCTGTTCTTAAAGATTTTCACTGCATTTATCTTGAGACTTCCAAATGAAGATTATTTCTTTCTCCTTCTCTCTGTCTCAGCATTACTACAGCTTTGGTTCTGCCCCTATACCATTGCCAGACTTAGAAGTATGGCCCTTTACAGTCAGAAATTGACTCATATCTCTTGAGTTTAGTAAGTTCACAGAAGATTTTAGGAGTTGTGGAGGTGGAATGGCATCATGAAGTCTTTCATGTTTTGACCTCCCACTGCTAAATCCTCCTTTCTTCCCCCTTCTGGTTTTTTTTTTTTTTTTACCTCAGCTTCTAGAGTAACCAGCATATTTATCCCCATTTTCACACAAAATGGTTCACAGAACATGGTAGGTATTTTCTAGAAGAAAAGCTCAGGGCAGTGATGGATCTACTACTTTAGGAAGGCAGGGTCTGGGCCTTAACTTGTCTTGGATAGCCCCTGAAGCAGACACTGAGGTAAAGAACTGTTTCTTTAGGAGATAACTCCAAGAAATTGGATTACAGAAGGAGAAAGTGAGGTAGGAAAAAGAAGGAAATCAGGGGGAGGTCAGCATGTCGGGAAACTCTGGTTAAGGAGTATTGGGGAACATTTTTCAAAGGCCAAATCATGTGTCTCATGTAAACATAAAATAAGCACGTGTCAAAGATTATTTTCTAACTCATCAATTTGAAGGGAATCAGCAAGGTGTCCCAACAAGGTCAGGTGAACATTTGACATTCTCTGCTGGACAGAATCCATTAACTTTGTCATCAGCTGGAAGCACTTGCTTTGCCATCAGTGATCTATAACTCAGCTTGCTCTCCACAGATTGGTAGATGGTCTAGTCAAAGACAATCAAAGCTGTGCATTTTTATAGAATAGACTGTGCTTTGAGAGTCAGCAGACCACACCTAACATTCTCTTGAAAGAACACCCAACTATCTCTGTTGCCCATTTCAAAATCTTTCACAATTTTTTTTTTTTGGACAGCAATGTAAATCAGAGCCCCAGAGTTGCCCAACCTGAATGGCCAGGAAGCTGGAGAATTTGTGCATTGATTTCAATCTGTCATTGATTGAGGAGGCTTTCCAGCTTACTCTGTGCATGGGCCAAGAACAGTCTCCTGACCATTAAAAAAATAAATAAAATAAATAAAAAAGCCCTCAGGCAGAGTCACACGTTTTGGCAAGAAACTGTTCTCTGTGTAGAGGTAAATGCCAAGGGGAATTGGGGAGAAGGGGGAGAAGAAACAGAGCACCAATAGTGCCAGTTATACTTGTCTTCTTCATTTATTGATTGTTCTGTTGTTGTGTCTGTTTTACATTTTCCACCAGAATATAAGTTTCCTGAAAACCAGAAATTTTCTGTCTTATTTTTAATTGTCTCCCCAACATTTAACCTACTGTTCAGGCATGGTAGGTGGCCAATAAATGTTTAATGACCATTGCTGATACATATGGGCCTCAAACCCGGCTTTGAAAACAGGTTGCAGTTCAGCCGTAAAGTAAGGGAGGATCTCTGAGAGGCCCATAAAGTCAGGGCTTGTGTAGTGTCCTTGGAACAAGTTACTTGCTCCATTGCCAAACTCCACCCCGCCCTGAATCTTGTTCATATTAAGAACAGAGGAACACAAAGTACAAACTCTGCTTTCAACACACTCGAGAATGACCAACAACATGATAGTATACCTTCCACCCACTGTTAATTACTATGCATTTGATATGTTTATGCTTATACACATGAAAGCCCTTATATACACTTTCTAAGACTCAGAGAAAACAAAAAAATAGTAGAGGAAGCTTTTCTGTGAAGCACACAATGTGCATGTCAGGACAGATGCTAGGAAAGTCTATAAAAAAGCTAAATTGCATGTAGGCATCACTGAACAGACCCAAGAGATGTACTCATTTTTATTAAGTAGCCAGATGGCCTTCCAGAGTAGCCAGAAGAGCAGACAGGCCGCAGATGACAAATGCTGAAGAGCCCTCCCTACGGGCATTTTTTTTGAGACAATGTGTTGACATTAGGTATGGAATAAATCCATAACTGTACTGTTCATGCAAATTCTTAAGAAAAGCAGGTGCTATTCACTGACCTTACCCAAATGAAATTTTGCGAGAAAAAAAATAGCCCAACTTTATTTTCAATTCAGTAGTAGGCTCCTTCCCCCGCCCCTCCAAAAAACCACTTCAAAACAAAATTCCAAACAGAACACAAATTGGAGGGGGGGGGGAATTTGAAAATTGCCGCTCATTTGAAATGGTTGACAGATGTCATACAGAAATTTGGATTATTGGCTGGCTGCTTAGAATCTACTTTTTAAAATGTAGTGCTCATGAAAACATCACCATTGTCAGATTATAAAAGAATATTTTTTTAAAAAAATGATAAAATGGATATATTGACCTTAAACAAATAAACAGCCAGATATTTCTCTAGCAAAATGGGGTTATTTGGGAACAATAAAGGAATAAAAGGTTTAATGGCAAACCACATGCAAGTCCAGAGAAACAAAAGAGAGGTATGCTTTTTTTATGGACTTGAGAGGTGTTGTAAATGAAGAGTCCTTTGGAGGAGACAGAAAATTGGAAGTATAGTGATTTTTTATTGGCTGAATTATGGCATTCTCCCATTGGCTGAGCTGTTACTAGGCAAGAAGGAATTATTTCTTCCTCCTGCTGAGATAGTAATGTATAAGGTGACTAATCATCCTCTTTTAGGAAGGACAGTCCTTTTGTAAGTTCCAATCCTCCCTCGAAAAGTGTCCTCCTACATGTCTCCCTTTTTGGTATTGGAAGACTAATCTGTAAATGTCCATATTCAATCGATGCAGAGTCGATCCATTGCGTGTGACGTGACATATTTGTATCTAAATGAGTACTTTTGTCTTACAATTATTATTAAAAATTAATAGGCATGTAAGCATAATTACAATATAAAATATTACAATTGTTTTTATTATGCATTTATCATATTATAGTGTATTATTGTTGCAATGAATAAAATGTTTCCTTTATTTACAATATTGTTTTTTTCTATTTATTTTTGCCCTCCTTTTTATTGTAAAAAAGTTGGTCACCTTAGTAATGTAGCATCTTTTCCTGTAGAAAATGTAAGGTACATCTCTTTCTGCTGGGGTCAATAGACTGTGTTGAGTGACTGAGGCATGAAAGTTCTCTCTTCTATCATCTCCACTCCATTTTAAATAAAGTTTCTGTTTATTAATTTTCACAGATAGACACACACATTTTTGTTAGTGTCAATACTATGTACCAGTGACATTAAGTGGTTTAGAAATTCAGAGAGAACACTGTAGATTACATAGAATTTAGTCCTCAGAAGAAATTCTAGAGTTTATCCCTGATAATGTAAATGTTTGTTGTGTGTATGTGCTCATTGTGTTTTAATAGACATCCCTGGGGTTCCCAGGAAGAAATGGCTCTAAGAACCTAATACTCTTTTTCCATCTGAGTAACCCATAAAAGGCCATCAGATACACACAGCAAAAATGGCAGTGTGTAGGCTGTTCAATCTCCTCTTATAGGTCAAGTTACACTTTGGGATTATTTGGAAATGACCCAATCATTCACTCAGAGGAATTTTTTGAATTACTACTGTGTAACAGGCACTGGTCATTTTGGTCTTTTTTTTTTTATCATAATTTTTTTAATTTAATTAATTAATTGTGTTTACATAGATTCTAGTGTTGCCCTAAATGCATTCACCCACCCCCTTATTCCCATCAACATCTCCCTTGCCCCCCTCTCAATAGCATCCTCCCCCCTTCCCTTCAGGTTTATCCCATCCTATCATCCCCTTTCCCTCTGTCCTCTTTTCCTCTGGTCCCTTTGATCCCTCCTCTGTCTCAATTCTATTCCTCAGTTCTCATTGTTCCTTGGAGTCTTCAAATGAGTGAGGTCATATGATATTTTTCTTTCTCTGCCTGGCTTATTTCACTTAACATAATAGTTTCCAGGTCCATTTATGTTGTTGCAAAAGGTAATATTTCCTTTTTTTTCATGGCCCCATAGTATTCCATTGTATGGATGTACCACAGCTTTTTAATCCACATGTCCACTGATGGACACTTGGGCTGTTTCCAGATCTTCACTATTGTGAACAATGCTACCATAAACATGGGGATGCATTTCTTTTTTTCAGTCAGTAATATAGTGTTCTTGGGATATATTGCTAAAAGTGGGATGGCTGGGTCAAAAGACAGATCCTTTTTAATTTTCTGAGGAATCTCCATCCTATTTTACACAGTGTCTGCACCAGTCTGCATTCCCACCAGCAGTGCAGGAGGGTTCCCCTTTCACTACATCCTCACCAGCACCTATCATGTGTTGTTTTATTAATGAGCACCATTCTGACTGGTGTGAGGTGGTATATCGTTGTGGTTTTAATTTGCATTTCTCTAATGATTAGTGATGTTGAACATTTTTTATCTGCCTGTTGGCCATCTGTATGTCCTCTTTGGAGAAGTGTCTATTCATTTCTTTTGCCCATTTTTTGATTGGATTGTTTGTGTTCCTGGTGTTAAGTTTTATAAGTTCTTTATAAATTTTGGTTATTAACCCCTTATCAGACGTATTGTCAAATATGTTCTCCCATTGTGTGGTTTGTTTTTTTATTCTGTTCATATTGTCTGTAGCTGTACAAAGCTTTTTAGTTTGATATCGTCTCTTTTGTTTATCTTGTCTTTTATTTCACTTGTCTGTGGAGATAAATTAGCAAATATATTGCTGCGAGAGATGTCGGAGAGCTTACTGCCTATGTTTTCTTCTAAAATGCTTATGGTTTCATGGCTTACATTTAAGTCTTTTATCCATTTTGAGTTTATTTTTGTGAATGGTGTAAGTTGGTGGTCTAGTTTCAGTTTTTTGCAGGTAGCTATCCAATTTTCTCAACACCATTTGTTAAAGAGTCTGTCTTTACTCCATTGTATGCGCTTACCTCCCTTGTCAAATATCAGTTGTCCATAGAGCTGTGGGTTTATTTCTGGGTTCTCTGTTATGTTCCATTGATCTATATGCCTGTTCTTATGCCAGTACCAAGCTGTTTTGAGTACAATGGCCTTCTAGTATAACTTGATATTAGGAAGTGTGATACCACCCACTTTATTCTTCATTTTCAAGATTGCTGAGGTATTCGCGGTTGTTTTTTTTGTTTGTTTTGTTTTTTGTGGGTTTTTTTTGGTTCCATATAAATTTTTGGAATATGTGTGCTATATCTTTAAAGTATGTCATTGGTATTTTAATTGGTATTGCACTGAATTTATAAATTGCTTTGGGTAATATAGACATTTTAATGATGTTTATTCTTCCTAACCATGAACATGGTATATGCTTCCACTTGTTTGTATCTTCTTTGATTTCTTTTATTAATGTTTTGTAATTTTTCAAGTACAAGTCTTTAACCTCCTTAGTTAAATTTACTCCTAAATACTTTATTAATTTTGTTGCAATAGTGAAGGAGATTGTTTCCTTAATTTCTCTTTCTGACAGTTCATTGTTGGTATATAAAAATGCCTCTGATTTCTGTGTATTAATTTTATACCCTGCCACTTTGCTGAATTCATTTATCAGGTCGAGTAGTTTTTTTAACTAAGACTTTAGGGTTTCTATATACAGTATTATATCATCTGCAAATAATGATACTTTTACTTCTTCTTTTCCAATTTGGATGCCTTTTATTTCTTCTTCTAGTCTGACTGCTGTAGCTAGGGCTTCCAGTACTATGTTTAATAAGAGTGGTGAAAGGGGGCACACCCACCTTGTTCCTGATCTTAAGGGGATTGCTTTTAATTTTTGCCCATTGATTATGATGTTGGCAGTGGGTCTGTCATAGATGGCCTTTAACATGTTGAGGTATGTTCCTTGTATTCCCACTCTGCCAAGAGTTTTGATCATAAATAGGTGCTGGATTTTATCAAATGCTTTTTTGGCATCTGTTGAAATTATCATGTGGTTTTTCTCCTTCCTTTTGTTTATGTGATGAATCACATTGATTGATTTATGAATATTATACTATCCTTGCCTTCCCAGAATAAATTCCACTTGATCATGGTGTATGATTTTTTTCATGTATTGCTGGATCTGGTTTGCTAATATTTTGTTGAGGATTTTAGCATTCTAAGATCATCAGGTATATTGGCCTATGATTTTCTTTCTTTGTGTTGTCTTTGCCTGGTTTTGGAATCAGAATTATGCTCACTTCATAAAAGGAGCTTGGAATCTTCCTTCCTCTTGAATTTTTTGAAATAGCTTGAGAAGGATAGGAGTTAGTGCTTCTTTGAATATTTGGTAGAATTCCCCTGTGAAGCCATCTGGCCCAGGGCTTTTGTTTGTTGGAGGTTTTTTGATAACTGTTTCAATCTCATTTGTTGTAATTGGTCTGTTTAGGTTTTCTGATTCTTCCAGATTGATTTTTGAAAGATTATATGTTTCAAGGAATTTGTCCATTTCACCTAGGTTGTCCAGTGTTTTGGCATACAGTTCTTTTTTTTTTTTATGGAACTTATCTACATTTTTTCATATAGAATAGTAGCGAGTAGATTAAAGACTTACTTTACAAAACTCAAAGCAATGAATATACAAAATTGCTAAGAAACATTTTTAGTGAATCCTATATGCTAAGAAAATAGAGAAATATATGGAGTAACTATAAAAATAAAATATGTGAACCTGGTGAAGGGGACTGAGAAAAAAGTTTGGGAATTTCAAGGAAGCTGGCAATTCATCACTTGTCAACAAGAGCTTCTGGGGCCTCTGCCATGTGCTCAGGCATGCAGCGAAGTTTGAAGCATATTTTTTGCCCTGTGAGGCCCCAGGTTAAAGTAAGAATGCAACCCTGCATAGATAGCAGAATTGGTGAGCTCATAGATGTAATTAAGAAGAAAAAAAAGCCATCAGGGTAAAGAAGGAAGATTTGCTAGAGAAAGCGGGTTTTCAGGGAATGTTGAATACATATCAAGAAACTAGGTTTTTCTCTGGCCACTTCTACCTAACAGGTTATTCAGGTGCATAACCAGATCAAATTGCTTCAAATCCTTGCCTGTTGTAAAACTCAATCTTCTTTACTATTAAAAGCGTGACCGTGGTAGGAGTAATACAGTAAGGAGCAGTGTCTAGCATTCAGTGTGAAAAAGGACATGGTAAATATGAAATGCTATCAAAATGTTCAGTGCTAATCAATATTTAGGGAGGAGAAGCAGGATATTGAGATTCTGTTACTATGGCCTTTCCTTGAGTTATCACTCCTGTCAGCAGATGTGAGAAATTTCTTCCTTCAAGCCCACTTAGCAGACTGTTTTATTCCCTGCTCTTTGCACTTGACACAATGAAATGTGAACCAACTGCATCTATTCAGGACCCAAATGTCCAAGAAGGGAATGTTTTCTTTTTCTTAAGGTCCAGGTCAGCAAAACCTGATCTGGCAATTTGAGAATAAGGTCTGCTCTACAATTATTCTGATTGCAGGGGCATCTACACTGACAAAAATGATCCTGGACCCATAGTAAATGCGAAGCACATGCAGAATTCCTATGCCACGCACGGGTGGTTGAGACATGGTAGATAGACTGGCAAAGCTTTCCGGTATCCAAAGGAATCAAATACAGAGGAATTAGTTCATGTTAACATGCAGCTTCCAGGACAACAGTGGCAGAATTATGCAGAGCTTATGGAACGGACTAACTCTATGTCATCTAGGAGCAGGGGGACGGCAGCACGAAAACAAGTGGCCAACACCTGGCTTCTATTTCTGATTCTGCCACAGACATCTTGGCAGTTTCTCCAGAAACTTTCAAGCTGTGGGATTTAAATTGTTGGGAAAAGTTAGCCTTGTGGCTTTCTTTGCCCGTGGGAACAGAAAGAAAATTTCACTGCTTTTTTTTTTTTTCTTCTTCCCCTTCTTCTTCTTCTTCTTCTTCTTCTTCTTCTTCTTCTTCTTCTTCTTCTTCTTCTTCTTCTTCTTCTTCTTCTTCTTCCTCCTCCTCCTCCTCCTCCTCCTCCTCCTCTTCTTTCTGAAATTGTCGTCATCATCTTCTCTTCTTGTTCAGAATTTTACCAAGTGCTTTTAGAACCATCAGTAAAGAGGACTACCACTTTGACTTTGTATCAGCAAGCACTTTTTTCTGTGCTCAAAATCAGGTTAGACCAATAACTATAAGTAGTGATAAAGGGTTATAAGGGTCATCTATGGCTACAGGTTTCATGAATTGTTTCTGCTTAGGGTGTGGACACTTGTCTAACAGCTGATGTCCCCTTTGAGAACAAACATCCCCTTCACTGATAATAACTCATGAAGAACTAGGGGAATTTAATTCTTTTTTTTTTTTTCCATTTTTCTGAAGCTGGAAACGGGGAGAGACGTCAGACAGACTCCTGCATGCGCCCGACCGGGATCCACCCGGCACGCCCACCAGGGGCGACGCTCTGCCCACCAGGGGGTGATGCTCTGCCCATCCTGGGCGTCGCCATGTTGCGACCAGAGCCACTCTAGCGCCTGAGGCAGAGGCCACAGAGCCATCCCCAGCGCCCGGGCCATCTTTGCTCCAATGGAGCCTTGGCTGCGGGAGGGGAAGAGAGAGACAGAGAGGAAAGCGCGGCGGAGGGGTGGAGAAGCAAATGGGTGCTTCTCCTATGTGCCCTGGCTGGGAATTGTACCCGGGTCCTCCGCACGCTAGGCCGACGCTCTACCGCTAAGCCAACCGGCCAGGGCGAATTTAATTCTATAGAATATTAATAGGGTTCTAGAAATCTAGATGATTCATAGTTAATGTACCAATTATTAGTCATTAAAGATACATGGATACACAAAAAAAATTTCCAGCGTAAGTAAAAATATTACAGTGTAGGACTCTGTTCAGCACATATATTTTAACTCGGTTGGTTAGAGCATAGTCCCAAAATGCAGAGGTTCCGGTTCAGTCCCCATCAAGGCACGTACAGGAACAGATCAATGTTCCTGTCTCTCTCTCTCCCCCTTCCTCTCTCTCTAAAATCAATAAGTAAAATTTAAAAAACCAATACAGTTAAGAGTAAGTCTTAACAATCTTTTAAAGGCCATTATCAATGTAAGTAACTGGCCAGACTTCTATAAGACTTCACAGAGGATCTCTAGCTCAGGCCCTATCTAAATACACAGCCTGGAGAAAAATAAGGAGAGACAGAGAGGCTACCTTGCAGAAATTAACTCCTTCTGGGTACACTCATGATGTTTTCAAAGGGAGTGATCGGGTGAGGTTTAGTAGGCAGCTTAGTAGAAAGGAAGAAGCAAAAGACTACACATTAGAAGTCCTGGCTCCAATTTACCTAAAACCTCAGAGACTAATTTTCCTCATCTGTAAATAGGGTAGATAATATTCCTGCTTACACTTCTCATAGGGCCACTGTGGGGTAAGAAAACTCAAGAACTTTACTACTTTGAAAGATATACTGTCTAAATATATAATATTGGTAGTGGGACAAAAGAGAAGACTATGGAAGAACTAGTTACTAGAAGTGGGTAAAAGTTTGGAGACCCAGGAAAAGGATTGCAGGCTTACCCCAGGACCAAGTCCAGCACTTCAGGACAAGGTGCCAGGGTCTGCCCCGGAGATTCGCAACCTTGTGGGAACATTCAGTGGCAACTCTTCAGCGTTCTTGGCACAGCCACCATGACAAAGATTAACCAGGTGCTAGTACTCCCTATCTGCCATGTCCAGTGATCCTAATTACTATAAGGGCACCATATACACTGCTTTCACCTCTCCTATCCTCTCCTGCTGCCACACCTGAGCTCAAGACTGCAAATGGGACTAAAACATCCCATGCAGGTAGTTTGGCCAGCAGATCATCCACCTGCCACTGCAGAGTCCACTCCTAACTCTGCTTCAATTATAACTTCTCTGTGGTCCCTGCATGTGTAGAGGCCCCAAGGCAGAGCAGCTCACGGGAGGGAGAACGTGACGGGGATCTCGAGCCAGACCAGGGCTGTGCTGGTCCCACAGCTTCGTCTCGTCTCTCAGCCTCATGAGGCTGCGGCTCCTCCCACCATGGACAGACAGTCCTCTTTCATCACCTGGCTCCACAGGCTCTGCTAGTAGGGGTCTAGCTGTCAGGCTTGGAAAGGGCGAAGGACCTGCTCATGTTCCTTTGCTACTTGTGCTTGCCTGTGTCTTTGCAGCATCTCTTCTTCACCTGGTAGCAGCGGTTAATTGAGCTCCATGGCCACTTTTCAGAAGACTGAGTTCAATTTCCATAGGCTCCTCCTCCGAATCTCTCAACTTAAAAAATACCAAAATATCCCTTTATTCTTTACCCCTGGGTGTTATAGCTGACCCTGAAGTTCCTGTCTGTGTGATATCTCAGTATGCAATTCTTGCCTCTCCTAACACAGGCTGTCCTCGGCTTTGTATAGTTCCAGTCTGCATGAATTTGTTACCTAGCACCAGTTCCTCCACAACAGTCAGATTTTTAGCTACCATGATAGCTTGTCTGTCAGTAATTACATAAAGTACAAACTTTGTTGCTAGCTCTTGAGTCCACAAATTGCTATGTAAGTAACAGATGTGGGTCATGATCGGTGACCACTCACGTCATTTCTTTTTAAATCCATTTGATTGCTTACTATGCATCTGTCATTCAATTCAGACACATAAACAGCAAAGCACGTGGTTGTGTTGTCTCCTTGTCTCCCAGTGATAAAACCACATGACATTTTATAAAAATAGGTCATTGAAAGAGGAAATTGGCCAGTAAAGATGAAAATGCAGCAAAAAAGTGAAAAGTGATACCACTAGAAGTGAAATTGAAAATAAATGGAGTTATAGAAGAAATAGCTGACCATGGGGAACATTGATGTTTTGTTATAATTTGAGAAACTGGATATCCAGAGGAAGTTAGTGGGGGGCAAACTTGTCAGCACAAATGAGGAAAGTGGGTTGTGTTAAAGGATGAAGATGTCCCAGAGGAAGGGACATTGGCAAGAAATTCACATTAAGGAAACTCTAGAAGATGTTTTAAGACATTGAAGCATGAAAGATAAAATGTTCATAACCGATACAGACTTAGAAACAAGTATGACAATATGCCAAGGCACAGAAAAGATGCTTCCTCAGTGTGGTAAATTATAAGACAAGCCCTGTGCAAATTATTCTTGAAAATAATTTTTAAGAAGATATAAAACATTTTAAATCTCTGTATTTCTAATGTTTTACATTACCGTGTATTAAAGTAATGTTAGTTTACTATTTCTTAAAGTAAAAAAAAAAAATTAGCTTTTCATTTCCTTTATACATTCATAACTGACATTAAGAAGACTTTTTAATGTTTGGACAAAGAAATTTTACAGCTTGCAGAAAAATTATAGTTTTTATCATTGACTGTCAAATTATTTTGTGTAGTTACAGTTTGCACAATCATCCTTACAGTTCAATATTATCAAGCAAAGCAAAGAATGCCTGCAGTTGGTTAATAATTCTTTATGGTAAATTCTGTTTAAGGTGTGGATTCTGTTCCTGGTCTGAACCTATTGGAAACCCCTGCCTTTCATGACATTTCCTGCATTTTTGCTGGTAGTAGGAAAGAACAGTGAATGAAGAGGCAGAACCCATAGACTGGAATCCTAGTTCTATTGATTTCCTGAACATAAATCAGTTAACCTCTCTGTGTTCCTATTTCCTCACATAAAAATGAAGTTGGTAATAAAATCAGCTACTGTAAGAGTTACTCAGGGTCCCATACATGTGAAAGTCACTTATATTAGTAAGGGACTTGGGTAAGCTGGATAATGTCTCCCAAAGAGATCCTAATTTTTACCTTATATAACACAGGGGATGTCACAGATGTAATTAAATCAAAGATAACAAGATAGGAAGACTATTCTGGATTATTTGGGTGAGTCCTAAATATATTTTTGGGGTGGGGGAGGTTAGGTCCTAAATATAATCACAAGTATCTTTATAAGAGAGAGGTAGAGGGATAAGTGACTATAGAAGAGGAAAAGATGATGTAATGAATAAACAGATACGGAATGATGAGCTTTGGAGATAGAGGAAGTGCCCATCAGCCAAGGAATATAAGCAGCCACTAGAGACTGAGAAAAGCCAGGAAATGGGTTCTCTCCTGAAAGGCTTCAAAAGGAACCAGCCCTGCAGACACCTTAGCTTAACTTTAGCCCAATAAAACTGATTTTGAAATTACAGTGGTACCTTGAGATGCGAATTTAATTTGTTCTGTAACCAAGCTCGTAAGTCAGTCAACTCGTATATCAAACTGCCGATACTGGACCCATGTGCCAACGTGCCAACTAGCGGCAGCTTTCTGAATCACGACTCATATCTCAGAATTTCACTCGGATCTCAAAAAGACAGACGGAGTCGCAGCTCGTATCTTAAAAATTCATATGTTGTTCTGTTCATATCTCAAGGTACTACTGTATAACCTCCATACCTGTAAGAAAACAAATTTATCTTGTTTTAAGAACTAAATGTATAACTTACAACAGCAGCAATGGGAAACTAATACAACTACAGTGCAGCTATTACTACACCTCAGTGAAACTGTACATGCAGGCAGAGGTGGATTTAAAGATGGGCGCACCTGGTGTCCGTCCTGGGCTTCGACTTCTGAAGGGCCCTGCAAAATGCCAACTTTACACTTTTCTCTAATGATACCAACTTAGGTTTCATATGTGCAGTTTTAACATTAATAGTATGTAATATTTTTTTATTTATTTAAAAATATGGTTAACATGTATTTTTATTTTCCCTCTCTCTGTTTTTAAGAGCCCAATATTTTCTTCTGCACCTGGGGACTCAACCAACCATAATCTGCCTCTACATGCGGCCCTTTCTCACTTAGTCTTTTCCCAGGATCCATCCTACTCAAAATTAAGACCCTTAAGAAGTGCTGGAGCTGCTAAGTTGGAGTAAGACAGACAACTGCCCATGTCCCCCAAGTGTCAAGCAGAACCACGGAGAATAAAGCCCCATCTCTTGTTTCATACATCACATGACCTGAAGATCACTCGTTGTCCAATCTGTTCTAACGAATTCTCTCCAGTGGAGTGAAAGCTCCTGCGCTTGTACATCTTTTGCCAAGAGGATGGGAATAAACCAGTTGAGCCTTTCCTCTTTGCTTCCAATTTGATGTATTGTGCACAGTGGGGAAAACTCTCTAGGCCTATTCTCCTGAGTAGCTTTATGGGAACTGTCTCGGGGGGGGGGGGGGGGAGAGTTTTCTGGCAAAATTTTATGCAGGCAAAATTTGGCACCCAGAAAACAAGTTTCTAGAACTCCCAGCTAAGAAGTTGGAATGACGTGCTTGCGTCACTGACAGTAAGTAGAGTTATACATTTGCCACGATCCATGGAATACCAACTCCTGCCTATGTCTATAGTTTTGATTTCTGCCATTTAGTCATCTGGTTGCTTTAGTTGTTGATTGACATGTAAATGTTTTTAAAGAAATGGAATGCCAGAATGAGTATATCCCTGCTCACCTAGTCATGTCCAGAAGTGGGAAGCAGCCACTCCATGGCCTGCCATCTCTACAGGAAGAATCTAGTACTGGCGGGATGTTTTAACATGCACCATTCTCAGGAGCATGCCAGTTTTCTCCTGCATGGATTGGATCAATCTGTCATAATGCACAAACTGGTGGCTCTGAAGGGAAGTTTCTCCAGTAGCACCCTAATTGGCCCTTCCTTGTGGCCTCTCCTCTTCCCCAATATTGTCAGCTGGGCTATGTCTTAGTGCAGAGCTGTGGAAAGGCAGTGTGCTAAAGGGGATGGACAAAAGTGTTGGTGCTAATGCTCCCTAAAGTACTCTCTAAGATAGCTCGCAAAATCCAATCTTAAAATGATCACAGTTGCAAGGGGAGAGAAAGCCTGACATTTTGTGCCATGCATGTGAAGCAATAAATCATGTGCAATATCACCTTATGTAGTATTTTTTGCCAAAAATGTTTAAAAGTTGGTGTAATTATGAAAAGTCAATCAAATAAATGCAGAGTGTGGGAAACACTGTAAGACAGTTCCTGGACTCTTCAAAAGAGTCAGGATCATGAAAAACAAAAAGGCAGGAGTAGATGGCAATTTTCTAATGTAAAAGGGACCAAAGAAACATAACCAAATACTGTGTGATAACTTGATTGAATCATGAATTTTTTTAAAAAGTACTTTAAAATTTATCTGGGGGAGGGTGACTGGGAAAATGTAAATATGGACAATATGTTAGCTAATAAAAGAAATATAGGTTAAATGTTAATTTCCCCTGGGTGAGATAATATTTAAATAGAAAATTTTCCATATTCTTAGGAGATATTTAATGAAATATTTGGAAGTGAGATATCACTATATCTGCTGTCTACTTTCACATACTTAAAAATATATATATAGTAAAAGAGAAACTGAGAGAGAGATGGCAAAATAGGGTAAAATAATAATTACAAACTCTTGGTAGAGAGTAAATGGGCCTGACCAGGCGGTTACACAATGGATAAAGTGTCGGACTGGGATGCAGAGGACCCAGGTTTGAAACCCCGAGGTCCTTGGCTTGAGCTCAAGGTTACTGGCTTGAGCAAGGGGTCACTCACTCTGCTATAGCCTCCTGGTCAAGGCACATAAGAGAATAAAGTCAATGAACAACTAAGGTGCCACAACAAAGAATTGATGCTTCTCATCTTTCTCCCTTCCTTTCTGTCTGTCCCTTTCTGTCCCTCTCTCTGTCTCTCTCTCACACACACACACACACATACACAGAGTAAATGGGTGTTCATTGTGCTGTTTTCAACTTTTCTATAGATGTGATGTTTTTTCAAAATAATTGGGGGATTTAAAATACTTTTTATCAAAAATATTTAGTGGATTATAGTAATTTATTTCTTCATTCCAAGAGCATATAAACACAACTTTTAAATCATATTGCAAATTCTCTTGTCTACCAGTTTTTAGTAAAATAATATCAACAATTAAAATAGCTTTGATAGCCCCTTATGACATACAGCTTTCTAGTGTTCAAAGTATGTTAATGCATTTATCTCATTTGATGTGATTTGGCCACTGAGCGCAAATTTCTTCATTATTGATGAAAAACAGTTGCTTGGTACATCCAGTTTTCTCCCTATCTCTTCACTTGGCATTGGTGATACAGCCATTCACATGGGAGTCTGGCCCTGGCTCAGTAAATATCTTGATCTCCTGATTTAGCTTTGCTCCTCAGGTCCCAGAATTTTATTGTTGTTTTTTTCCCTCAGGCAAAGAAATAAGTTCTTGCCCAGGATTCAACTTTCAAATCTATTACTTGAGAAAAATATGAATTTCTGAAGACCAAAAGCCATGTTTTCTGAATCTGCCTTAGGACAATGACTCTTTTTTTAAATTATTATTTACCTTTTTTATTATTATTAATTTTAAAGGGGTAACACAGATCAATCAGGGTACATAGGTTCAGAGAAAACATCTCCAGGTTATTTTGACATTTGATTATGTTGCATACCCATCATCCAAAGTCATATAGTCTTCTGTCACATTCTAACTGGTTTTCTTTATGCCCCTCCTCTCCCCTCACCCCCTTTCTTCCCCTCACCCATCGCCCGGTAACAACCACACTCTTATCCATGTCCCTGAGTTTCATTTTTATGTCCCACCTATGTATGGAACCATATAGTTCTTAGTTTTTTCTGATTTGCTTATTTCACTCAATATAATGTTATTGGGGTCCATCCATGTTGTTGTAAATGATCCGATGTCATCATTTCTTATGGCTGAGTAGTATTCCATAGTATATATGTACCACATCTTCTTTAATCATCTATTGAGGTCTTTTTGGTTGTTTCCATGTCTTGGCCACCGTGAACAATGCTGCACTGAACATGGGGCTGCATGTGTCTTTATGTAACAATGTTTTTGAGTTTTGAGGGTATATTCCCAGTAGAGGGATTGCTGGGTCATATGGTAGTTCTATTTTTAATTTTTTGAGGAACCACCATACTTTCTTCCATAATGGTTGTACTATTTTACATTCCCACCAACAGTGGATGAGGATTCCTTTTTCTCCACAGCCTCTCCAACACTTGTTATTACCTGTCTTGTTGATAATAGCTAATCTAACAGATGTAAGGTAGTATCTCATTGTAGTTTTGATTTGCATTTCTCTAATAGCTAATGAAGATGAGCATCTTTTCATATATCTGTTGGCCATTTGTATTTCTTCCTGGGAGAAGTGTCTGTTCATTTCTCTTCCCATTTTTTTTATTGGATTCTTTGCTTGTTTGTTGTTGATTTTATGAGTTTTTTGTATATTTTGGATATTAGGCCCTTATCTGAGCTCTTGTTTGAAAATATCATCTCCCATTTAGTTGGCTGTCTGTTTATTTTGATATCAGTTTCTTTTTCTGTGCAAAAGCTTCTCAGTCTGATGTGGTCCCATTCATTTATCTTTGCCTTCATTTCCCTAGCCTTAGGAGTCAAACTCATAAAGTGCTCTTTGTTACCAAGGTCCATGAGTTTAGTACCTAGGTTTTCTTCTATGTAATTTATTGTTTCAGGTCTTATATTTAGGTATTTGATCCATTTTGAATTAATTGTAGTACAGGGGGACAAACTGTAGTCAAGTTTCATTCTTTTGCATGTGGCTTTCCAGTTTTCCCAGCACCATTTGTTGAAGAGGCTTTCTTTTCTCCATTGTGTGTTGTTGACCCCTTTATCGAAAATTATTTGACCATATACATGTGGTTTTATTTCTGGGCTCTCTATTCTGTTCCATTGGTCCGAGTGTCTATTTTTTCTGCCAATACCATGCTGTTTTGATTATCGTGGCTCTATAATATAATTTGAAGTCAGGTATTGTAATGCCCCCAGCTTTGTTCTTTTTCCTTAGGATTGCTTTGGCTATTCGGAGTTTTTTATACTTCCATATAAACCTGATGATTTTTTGTTCCATCTCTTTAAAAAATGCCATTGGAATTTTGATGGGAATTACATTAAATTTGTATATTGCTTTGGGTAATATAGTCCTTTTGACTATATTTATTCTTCCTATCCAAGAACAAGGAATATTTTTCCATTTCATTATATTGTTTTCGATTTCCCTTAACAATGCTTTGCAGTTTTCATTATATAGGTCCTTTACATTCTTTGTTATGTTTATTCCTAGATATTGTATTTTGTTGTTGTTGCAACCATGAAGGGGATTGTTTTTTTAAGCTCGTTTTCTGATGTTTCATTGTTGGCATATAGGAAAGCAATGGACTTTTGTATATTAATTTTGTATCCTGTGTCCTTACTGTATGGTTTATTGTTTCTAGTAGTCTTTGTGGAGTCTTTATGGTTTTTGATTACAGGATCATATCATCTGCAAAAAGTTAAACCTTTAGTTCTTCTTTTCCAATACGAATGCCTTTCATTTCTTTTTCTTATCTGATTGCTCTGGCTAGAACAGGGGGGTCAGGAAACTTTTGGGCTGAGAAAGCCAGGTACGCCACATATTTTAAAATGAAATTCCGTGAGAGCTGTACAATGGCCTGTGTATGTTACGCATATCCAATAAAAATTTGGTGGTGTCCCAGAGGACAGCTGTGATTGGCTCCAGCCACCTGCAATGATGAACATGAGCAGTAGGAAATGAATGGATGGTAATACATGAGAATATTTTATATATTTAACATTATTATTTTTTTATTAAAGATTTGTCTGTGAGTCTGATGCAGCCATCAAAAAAGCCACATCAGGCTTTTGTGCCATAGGTTCCCAACCCCTGGGCTAGAACTTCCAGCACTACATTGAATAAGAGTGGAGAGAGTGGACAACTTTGTCTTGTTCCTGATTTTAGGGAAAAAGTCCTCAGTTTTATGCCATTTAATATGATGTAAGCTGATGGTTTAATATGATGTAAGCTTTATTATGTTCAGATATTTTCCTTCTATACCCACTTTGTTAAGTGTTTTAAACATAAAATGATGCTGTATTTTATCAAATGCTTTTTCTGCATCTATCGATAAGGTCATGTGATTTTTTGTTCTTTGTTTTGTTGATATGGTGTATTACATTAATCATTTTACATATATTGAACCATCCTTGTGATTCTGGGATGAATCTCACTTGATCATGATAAATTATTTTTTTAATATGTTGTTGTATTCAATTTGCTAGTATTTTGTTTAGTATTTTAGCATCTGTATTCATTAGAGATATTGGTCTGTAGTTTTGTTTTGTTTTTTATTTTGTCCTTGCCAGGTTTTGGTGTGAGGGTTATGTTGGCCTCATAAAATGTGTTTGGCAGTATTGTTTCTTCTTCAATTTTTTGGAAGACTTTGAGTAGAATAGAAACTAAGTCTTCTTTGAATGTTTGATAGAATTCACTAGTATAGCCATCTGGCCCTGGACTTTTATTTTTGGGGAGGTTTTTAATAGTTATGTCTATTTCCTCCCTGCTTATGGGTCTGCTTAGGCTTTCTGCTTCTTCATGACACAGTCTAAGAAGATTGTATTGTTCTAGGAATTTATCCATTTCTTCTAGATTGTTAAATTTGGTGGCATATAGTTTTTCATAGTATTCTACAATAATTCTTTGTATATCTATGATATCTGTGCTGATTTCTCCTCTTTCATTTTGGATTTTGTTTATATGAGTCCTTTCTCTTTTTTCCTTGGTGAGTCTTGCCAAAGGTTTGTCAATTTTGTTGATCTTTTCAAAGAACCAGCTCCTTAGTTTATTAACTTTTTCTATAGTTTTTCTGTTCTCTATTTCATTTATTTCTGCTCTGATTTTTATTATTTCCTTTCTTCTGGTTTTGAGTTGTCTTTGTTCTTCTTTTTCTAGTTCCTTAAGATGTGAAATTAAATGGTTCACTTGGGCTCTCTCTTGTTTGTTCATATAGGCCTGTAGTGATATGAATTTCCCTTTTATTACTGCTTTTACAGCATCCCAGAAATTCTGATATGTCATATTGTTATTTTTGTTTGTCTGTATGTATCTTTTGATCTCTGTGCTTATTTCTTCTTTGATCCACTCATTTTTTTAAAAGTATGTTGTTTAGTTTTCACACTTTTGTATGTTTGTTTACCTCTTTTTTGCAATTGAAATCTAGTTTCAAGTCTTTATTATCAGAAAATATGCTTGGGCCTGACCGGGCGGTGGCACAGTGGATAGAGCATTGGACTGGGATGCGGAAGACCCAGGTTCAAGACCTCGAGGTTGCCAGCTTGAGCATGGGCTCATCTGGTTTGAGCAAAAATTCACCAGTTTGGACCCAAGGTCACTGGCTCAAGCAAGGGCTTACTCAATCTACTGAAGGCCCATGGTCAAGGCACATATGAGAAAGCAATCAATGAAAAACTAAGGTGTCACAATGCACAACGAAAAACTAGTGATTGATGTTTCTCATCTCTCCATTCCTGTCTGTCTGTCCCTGTCTATCCCTCACTCTGACTCTCTCTGTCTTTGTAAAAAATTAAATTAAATTAAATTAAATTTAAAAATATTTTAAAAAAGAAAATATGCTTGGTACAATTTCAATCTTTCTGAATTTGTTGATGTTATTCTTGTGGCCCAACATATGGTCAATTCTTGAGAATGTTCCATGTACACCAGAGAAAAATGTATACTCTGGCACTATGGGATGAAATGTCCTGTAGATGTCTATCATATCCAATTGTTCTAGTGTTTCATTTAAGGCCAATATTTCTATATTGATTTTCTGTTTGGATGAATGATCTAGAGCCATCAGCTGTATATTGAGGTCTTCAGGTATGATTTTATTTCTGTCAGTTTTTGTTTTTAGGTCAATCAGTAGCTGTCTTATATATTTTGGTGCTCCTTGGTTTGGTGCATATATATTAAGAAGTGTTATGTCTTCTTGATTCAATGTCCCCTTAATCATTATGAAATGACCGTTTTGTCTCTGATTACATTTGTTGTCTTATAGTCAGCATTGTTAGATACAAGTATTGATACATCTGCTTTTTTTTTTTGGATGTTATTTGCTTGAAGTATTGTTTTCCAGCCTTTCACTTTAAATTTTTTTTATCCTTGTAGCTTAGATGTGTTTCTTGTAGGCAGCATATCGTTGGATTTTCTTTTTTAATCCATTCTGCTGCTCTGTTTCTTTTTATTGGTGATTTCAATCAATTTACATTTAGTGTAATTATTGACATTTGAGGGTTTCTTACTGTCATTTTATATATTGCTTTCTGATAGTTTTATATCTTGTTTGGTTCTTCTCTTTTATTTTGCTATCATTTATTTTTGTTTGGTTGTAATCCATACTTCTTTCTTCTGTTACTTCCTTTTCTAAGTCATGTGCTTCTCTGGTGGTTTTTTTCAGGGGTGGTTACCATTAAGTAATGGAAAGGATGCATATCATGTTCATTGTAGTACACTATCTCATGAGTGCTTCTGCATTCCATCCTTTTATGCTACTGTTAATCTTCATCCTCTCCCCTTTTTCGTTTTTGTTGTCACAGTTTAAATTTGATTTTATTATGTTCTTGGTGGAGATTTTACTTGTGGTTTTGTTTTGTTTTGTTCTTTGTATCTGGTCAGAAAACTCCCTTTAGTATTTCCTGAAGTGAGGGTTTTCTGGTGATAAATTTCCTCATCTCTTCTGTATCTGTGAATGTTTTTATTGCTCCTTTATATTTGAAGGATAGCTTTGATGAGTATAGTATTCTTAGCTGGAAGTTCCTCTTTTTCAGAACTTATATATTGGGGTCCACTTTCTTCTAGGTTATAGAGTTTCTGCTGAGAAATCTGTTGATAATCTAACGGGCCTTCCTTTATATGTTGTATCCTTCTTTTCCCTGGCTGCCTTGAGAATTTTTTTTTGTCATTGGTTTGTGCCAATTTCATTATGATGTGTCTTGAAGTAGGTTTGTTGGGGTTAAGATAACTCGGTGTTCTGTTTGCTTCTTGAATTCGAGGCTTTAGTTCTTTCTACAGGCTTGGGAAGTTCTCGTCTTTTATTTGTTTGAATATGTTCTTCATTTCATTTTCTCTCTCTTCTCCTTCTGATATACCCATTATTCTTATGTTGCTCGTTCTGGTGGAGTCTGACAATTCTTGTAGGGCTCTCTCATTTTTTTTTTATTTTGTGAGTCTCTCTCCTCTTCTCTCTATAGTGCCTCTAGTTGCCTGTCTTCTATGTCACTAATTCTCTCCTTTATCTCGCCTGTCTATTGGCTAAGCTTTTTACCTCATTTTTTAGTTCATAAATTGAGGTTTTTATCTCTGATTCATTTTCATGGTTTCAATTTCCTTTGTGAAGTATTCTTTTTGTTCATTGAATTGGGGTTTTTTTGCTCCCTAAATTGCCTTTTTGTGCTTTCTTGTATATACCTGAGTATTTTTAGAACTTCAATTTTAAATTCTTTCTCATTTAACTCCAAGGTTTCTAAGCTATTGAAATATTTTTTATAGATTTTTTCTCATCTATCTGAGCTACATCATTGTCTTTTGTATCCATGATATTCTATTTATTTTTTTAATGGCATTTGAGAGTGGTATTCTTAATAACACTAATAACAGTTGAATAAAATTTTTTTTGAGAATGCAGTGAAAAACTGAAATTTCTATTGTGCTAAGTGGAACAAAGATACATAGAATGGAGAGCCTTGGTGTGGGGGAGTTACAAAGAGGCAAAAAAAACGAGGCAAGAAGCCACAAAATGTCACAAGGAAAAAATTTGGATCAAGAATAAAATAATTTGTTTGTAAATGACAGTCAAATTAGAAAAATAGTGTAAGAGAAAAGAAAAAAAAAAGAAAAATGCACAG
Organism: Saccopteryx bilineata; assembly: GCF_036850765.1. Lineage (NCBI taxonomy): Eukaryota > Metazoa > Chordata > Mammalia > Chiroptera > Emballonuridae > Saccopteryx > Saccopteryx bilineata. The sequence continues at coordinate 261,543,789 of NC_089490.1, read as the reverse complement.
TGAAAAATGAAAATTCTATTGTATTAAGTGGCCCAAAAATTATAGAATGGAGAGCTGGAGTTGGGGGAGATGCTAAAGAGATAAAAAGTGAAGTAAAATGCACACAAAATGCCACAAAGAAAAAATTTGAGTCCATAATAAAATAATTTGTTTGTGGGTGAGATTCTAATGAAAGAAAAAGTGAAAGAGAGAAGAAGAAACAAATAGAGAAAGATAGAAAAAAATTGAGATAAATTTTTTGGATTGTAACACTCATAGGAAAATAAAGAATGGAAAATGTAACATCTATGGATAATAAAGTTCAAAATGAAAAGAAAAGAATAAAAGAGAACGAGGATAAAATGACCAAGGTGGAAGGAAAAAAAAGATTAAAAAAATACAAGAAAAAAAATGGAGTAAGTTATAAAGACTAGATTTTTCCTGGTTTTAAGAAGTTATGTTCTTCCTTTTTCTTTTTCTCTCTCTTTTTGGCCGATTTCACTGTACCCCAGGTTCTGCCCCTGTGGCACTCTTAGGTAGAGATGTGCTGTTGTGTCACTATGGTGATGACATAAACTAGGCCTCAGTCCCATTGGTAGACATGGCTTGTTAGCGTTTCCAGGCTCCGACAATGGGAGAGTCTGTTTTCCCGGAGCCTCTCCCAAATCTCTTCTTTCTGAACCACAGCTTGGGGGCCCAGCTGTAAAGTTGCCCCAGCCACTGTCTGGAAAGCAAGAGGCTCTAAGAGCTGCCAAATCTCACCTCTATCTCCAATCAATTCAAGGTTCTGGGTAAGACTTTGCCAGCCAGAGCCACCAGGATAATCAGGCAGGGCTGGTAGCCGATTGCCTTTCAGGTGTCTTTCTATGAACCTCTGGGCATATCTAGTATGCCTCAGCACTCCGCAGGTCTGCTCTCTAGAGGCTGTCTGAAAGCTGCCTGTGCGCCCTTCCCCCCACCACTTCCACAGTTCTTTTTCCCAAGAGTGTGCTTTGTTAGCCTGTATGGCTGGTGAAGGTGCCGCTCCCAGACAGGTTCAGGTGTAGGGAAGCCAGTTTTTGTGCACTTCCCACATGCTGTTGTTTGGGAAGCCGAGATTATTCAGAAACTCTAGTCACAGCCCACACAGAGGGTTACTACTGACAGTCTCAGACCCAGCCCCTCTGTCCGGGAATGTGGGTACCCATGCCCAAAGCGCCAGGTGGATCCACTAGCACTCTGCCCGTGCTCGACACCTGGGATACCAGGAATAAACAAGGCAACTGCTCGCCTACCCTGCCAGGGTCTGCTGCTGGCGTTAGCTCCACATGGGCTGAGTTGTGGGCACACTCTCTCCTAGGCTTGAATGTCTCTGCTCTAGCCCAGCCCTTTCCATGCCCCAGCCCTCCCTTCCTCTTAGTTTCAAGTGAAAGCAGCCCTTCCTCAGATCAGGGAGGAAAGTGGGATACTCTGTTCTCTATCTTATTTCCTTCAGAGTGGGTTATATATTCAGCCACCTTTTCACCCAATCATACCTTTGTTTGATGTATGTGTATTTCACATGCTCCTGAGATTGTTTTTCTGTCTCTAGTTGTTGAATTTGTTGAAGTTTCAGGGAGAAGTATCAGGAGAACTCCTCATGGCGCCATTTCTCTGACATCACTCCCCAGAGTTCTTATTCACAGATAAATAATGGTTTATATCTAATGAAAAGTAGGGAGCTCTTTACCTGCTCAAATGAGACTGCTCTACCAAACTGATTAACAGTAGGTATGTTTGTCATTGGCAAAAATTATACAGAGTAGGTACTACATTAATTTTAAAATTGTTTATTTTTTGCTATTATGTACCATTGAGTCAGCTCTGACCCAATGGATGAATGATGTCCACAATGTCCTGTCCTCAATAGTCATGCTCAGCTCTTATAAACTCATGACTAGAGATTTTGTATGTGTAATTAATCCATCTTACATTTGGACTTTCTCTTTTCCTACTGCCTTCTATTTTTCCCAGCATTATTATCTTTTCCAAAAAGCCTTGCCTTCTTAGGATGTGCCCAAAGTAGGACAGCTTCAGTTTCATCATTTTTGCCTCACGGGTTGTTTCAGGTTTAATTTGCTCTAAGACCCACTTGTTCATCTTTTGGGTAGTCCAGGGTATCTGTAGACCTCACCTCTGACACCATACTTCAAATGAATCAATTTTTTTCCCCTGTCTGCTTTCTTCAGTGTCTAACACTCTCATCCATGCATAGATATTGAGAATTAGGCTGGGGATGATCTTAGCCTTGGTCTCTAATAACACATCTGTGCTCTTGATTATCTTTACTAATTTTCCCACTGCTGGCCTTTGAGTCTCATCCTTCTCTTGATTTCTTGGCTGCATTCTCCATTGAAAACTATGACTTAACCAAGGCAAATATGATCTTTAACAATTTCAATGTCTTCTTTGTCTTTGTTAAAGTTGTGTGTGTCTTCTGTTGATTTTTAAATACCAGAAAAAAATAGAACTTTTTAAAAAGTAATAAGCATTTTTAAGGACCTTTTTATTTTAATACTTGTTGAAATTAAAGATCTAAATTATAGGACTATAAAACCCTACAGTGTACAGAACTCCTTTAACATTAAAGAGAATTTCACCTGATTTTTCCTAATATTTGCACAGCTTGGAGAGACATATGAAGATTAGTAAAAAGGAATGTCATTTATATTGAGTTTAATGGTGACTAAAGTCATGGCTTACTGGCAGGAGACTATGTATAAAACATGCACAATAGGGGGATTGTTTTAACAAAGAACAAAAAATAAATAAATTAGAAGGCACTCCATCCTCAAGCTTGCCATCAAAGGCTTATGTGAAATTGTGTGGAGAAATTCTATACAGTGTACATACTAACTAAAAAAAAAAAAAAGATAATTCACCATACTGCTAATTAGGTAATAATTATTCAAGGCAAGGTGTGGAATCCAGAAACCTTTTGGTCAGTCTAAGAGTCCGGTAAGTCCATAAAAGACTACTAAATGGTAGACTCTAACCCAAGATTTAAAATAATGACATCAAATGCAGTGTGACACTAGAACAATGCCATTAAACACCATAACACTTCTGTAAGAACTCATTACCATCATGAGAATTTCTTAGTCAGTTTCAACACCCCCATTAATGTTGACAGACCCACTTACACACAGAGAAAGACTTGTCTGGGCAGAGGCTTCAACTTGTGGAAAAGCCCAGCAATTTTACTTAAAACAGGAACCTGGTGAGGCTGATCAAATATTAATCAGTCGTATTTATTGAGCACTTAGTTACTATGCACCAGGCTCTGTGCTAAGAGATTTATATTCAGATCTCTCTAACCCTGACAACAAACCCAGTGAGACAGACACTATTATTTTATTTATTTTTCAGGAGAAGGCTGAGTATTTAAAAAATCAGGCCACTTGTTCAAGTTCACACAGAAAGTAAGTAGCAAAACCAGGACTGGAACCTACTTAATCTGCTTCCAAGGCTTGTCCTTGTAAATATCCATGCTTGCTCCTTCAAGCAAGAAATACAGCATGATGATTCTATAACTGATAACAACTCCTTTAATACAGTTCTTCTGAGCTTATAAAAGTCAGTGAAAATAGCATTTTGAATGACTATCACAAGAATACAGTAGAACTGTCTGTGTCTATAAAGAGAGGAAGCTTACCGTGGGCAGGACTGCCTGAGTACTCAAGCAGGCCAGGGCTGTTCAAGGCCAGTGTCCCCCATGACCCCACCCTGAAGTTGGCGCCAGCTCTTGTACAATTCTCATGACTGCTCCATCCTCTCCTTAGCCTTGTTCCTCAGGAATACAGGGAAAAATGCAGGACTGGCTGTCTCTTATGAAGTTGCCTAATTCACCATCTGTCTCCGACTTGACCCGGCCCTGTAGCTCTTCACCACACTTAGTTTTTCTGATCACCTTCCTTCTTTATCTTGATCTTCTTGGAGATTTCAGTTCTTTGGGAGCATTGGCTCTCTGATTTCAGGACATCTCTCTCCACTTTAGCATTTATTATCCCCCCACCCCTTAGTTAGAAGAGTGTAAGCATCAAAGCATCCACAAAGCCTGTAGTGCAATGCAAATTATCTGCAGCTTTCTAATGGTTATTTTACTAGTTATATATCAAATATGGGATTCTTTTGTGTCTTGTGGAAGGTTTTTGAATCCCCTTTTGCAGATGGAATTGCTTGGTAAGGTTGATAGACATCAGCAGATTAGGGAGACTGGCCTTTTCCCATATTGCATGGTCTTTGAAAAGCTATAGTAGAAATCATGCAAAAGGCTGAGGGGAGAGAACCCAATGAGGTCTCAGGTAGTAAAAAAAGAGTGAGATTTTATGACAGTGCTCAGCAGCTATAGACACAGTTGGAAATACAATATAATTTCCCATGGAATTAACTAGCGTGGACAAGGTGATAATTGGATCATGTTTATGGTTTACAGGTGTATAGCAATGACTGAATGGGTGAGTGAACAAATGCAGAGACAAATATTAGTTAAGCATTAACAATTATAAGTGCTTTCATGTGTATGAATTCTACCCATGTTGCTGTGAGGTAAAAACTGTTATTTCAGTTTCATAGACAAGGAAACTAAGGCTCTAAATTGTTCTAATACCTGCTTGAAAAGATCCAGCCAGAAACTGGAGACTTCCGAATACAAATGTCTCTTACTTTGGATTGTTTAAAAATATACCTGGTTAATACAAAAACAAACAAACAAAACCCCATATATACATAATAGACAAAGTCAACAGTATACTGATAGCCAGACATGCATTATAAACACTTGGTCACTAGTCTTACCAATCTACCATTAGGTTACTATGGACCTCAGAGCACCAACACTAAGGCTCAGCCCTGTGTATTGAAGGAGAAGGAAGAAACTTGCGTATGTGCTTTGCAGAGTGAATACTAAAACTTGATTCTATACACATATACACAAATTCTTCAATTAACTCCCTGCTTTGCCTGAATGTTCCTCCATTACAGGCCTTTCCATGAATTAAGACACTATTTTTCTGAAGATTCTAGGTAAAATGTTATACTTACTTGAGTTGGATAAAAGGTTAACCCACTGACCCCCATTTTTATGATCTGTGAATGTTATTGTAAGGATATACAGTGGAGAATTTTGGTTAGCCTACCTGACAGAGATAGTGATCTGAGGATACAATTAAATCACAGTGCAGGTAAAGTATTATTTAAAATACAGCTAAGTAAGGCCCAAGAAGCTGCCACAAGTGGAGATCTCAGTAGCTGAGGAGGGTGGGAGAGGATGTGAGAAAGAAATGACAACCCATAGTGAACCTGTTATGTGCTAGCAATGTTATATACTACATATCTCATTTAACACAAAGATTGCAAAATAGGTATCACAATTCCTTTTGTTAGCTCTGAAGCAATTGAGGTTTAGAGGGTTAAAATAATTGCCCAAGATCCCTCAGCTAATTAATAGTGGAACTAGAGTAGAAATCCAGATCTGCCTAATGCCAACTTTCCTGCTCCTTTCACTGTGCCACAGCACAGGAAATGCCAGAGATAAATCTGTCTTCCTTAATTTTCCCCAGAGTCACCCTAATGATAACCAGAATTGATGCACATCTGCAAAGTGGGTCTTTTAACATATGCCATGTTCACAGGCTCTGACTCTTCAGTCCCAATGGACCAAGAGTATTTGGTAATGTTCCACGGGGCCAACACTCAGGGTCACTATTTTGGAGCGCTAAATGCTTTCCTTCATTTTCAAATGGCTTTTCTGTTTAAGAAGCAACATGAAAAGCTTTTTAAGTCTCAAAAATGACCGCAGGGAGACTTGTACATGGCATTTTAAACTGTGACTGTTGAGAAACAAATGTCTGTTTTATTTTTTAATGTTCTTCAACTCATGAAGACATTTAAGAAACAAGAATGAGGCTTTTAAAACATCTCACTTATCCCTGGAGTAATCTATTCTCTGGAGAGCAAGAGCCAAATGGTTGTCAAAGAGGACTGCTTGGACTGGGTTCCACAGTCCATGGAGTGATCTCAGGATTGTGAGGGACTTCTTAGAGTTATTATTTTACATGAATCTACTGAAATCTTCAAATGCAGAATGCTGGCCTCAATAGTAGCCCAGGTAGTCCACATTATAGTCATGTATTGAGGGCTAACATTATAGTCTCTACTGTTCCACACTCCAATGTACAGGTATCATAAAGCAGACCTGATTGATTAGGTATAGATTTTGAGACAATATTATATTCACTTTTCATCTGTTTTATATGGCAGCCACTGGAGGAAATGATGACAGATAAATGTAGGAGACAGGGAAATCTACAAAATGGGGTTGTAAGGTTGAAGATAACAGCATTGAGTAAGGACTGAATAAGAAAACTGTTCATAATCTGAATGCTGATTCCAAATCAGGAAGAATTCTGCATCATGAAGAATTCCAAATGAGTCTTTTAAGCCGGTTGCTAACAAATATTTGGTAAACCTAATGAGATGGCTGTTTTTGTTTTGTTTCACAGATTAAGTAAACTCCATTGAAACATTTTTGAACCCAAGCTATTGGGTGGATAAGAATTTCTTTGTTTACCATTAGGGCAAATAAGAAATCATGTTTCCTTCCCAGTGTAACTCAAGAAAAATGAAAGTTCAGTCCTGAAGTATTAAAAAAAATAAGTACATTCTTTGATCATGAGATTAAAATTTAAAAGAATAGTTGCCTACTTCAAAAAATGACATAGATGTTAAAATGCAAGAATCCATTTTTTAATAATTTTGATGGGGTGACATTAATAAATTAGGGTACATACATTCAGAGAAAACATCTCCAGGTTATTTTGACATTTAATTATGTTGCATACCCATCATCCAAAGTAAAATTGTCTTCTGTCTCATTCTATCTGGTTTTCTTTGTTCCCTTCCCCTTTTCCAGCCCCCTACCTCTCCTCCCCATCCCTCCTAACCACCACACTCTTGTTGATGTTGATGAGTCTCATTTTTATGTCCCACCTATATATGAAATCATATAGTTCTTAGTTTTTACTGATTTGCTTATTTCCCTCAATATAATGTTATCAAGGTGCATCCATGTTGTTGTAAATGATCCAATGTCATCATTTCTTATGGCTGAGAAGTATTCCATAGTATATATGTACCACATCTTTATCCAATCATCTATTGAATGGCTTTTTGGTTGTTTCCATGTCTTGGCCACTGTAAACAATGCTGCACTGAACATGGGGCTGCATATGTCTTTACATACCAATGTTTTTGAGTTTTGGGGGTATATTCCCAGTAGAGGAATTGCTCAGTCATATGGTAGTTCTATTCATAATTTTTTGAGGAACCACCATACTTTCTTCCATAGCGGTTGTACTACTTTACATTCCCACCAACAATGGATGAGTATTCCTTTTTCTCCACAGCCTCTCCAACACTTGTTATTACCTGTCTTGTTGATAATAGCTCATCTAACAGGCATGAGGTGGTATCTCATTGTAGTTTTGATTTGCATATCTCTAATAGCTAAAGAAGTTGAGCATCTTTTCATATGATATATGTTGGCCATTTGTATTTCTTCCTGGGAAAAGTGTCTGTTCATGTCCTCTTCCCATTTTTTTTTGGATTGTTTGTTTGTTTGTTGTTGAGTTTTATGAGTTCTTTGTATATTTTGGATATTAGGCCCTTATCTGAGCTCTTGTTTGAAAATATCATCTCCCATTTAGTTGGCAGTCTGTTTTGTTGTCAGTTTCTCTTGCTGTGCAAAAACTTCTTAGTCTGATGTAGTCCCATTCATTTATCTTTGCCTTCAATTTCCCTTGCCTTTGGAGTCAAACTCATAAAGTACTCTTTATAAGCAAGGTCCATGAGGTTAGTACCTATGTTTTCTTCTATGCAATTTATTATTTCAGATTTTATATTTAGGTATTTAATCCATTTTGAATTAATTTTAGTACAAGGGGAAAAACTGTAGTCAAGTTTCATTCTTTTGCATGTGGCTTTCCAGTTTTCCCAGCACCATTTGTTGAAGAGGCTTTCTTTTCTCCATTGTGTGTTGTTGGCCCCTTTATCGAAAATTATTTGACCATATACATGTGGTTTTATTTCTGGGCTCTCTATTCTGTTCCATTGGTCTGAGTGTCTATTTTTCTGCCAATACCATGCTGTTTTGATTATTGTGGCACTATAATATAATTTGAGGCCAGGTATTGTAATGCCCCCAGCTTTGTTCTTTTTCCTTAGGATTGCTTTGACTATTCAGGGTTTTTTATAGTTCCATATAAATCTGATGATTTTTTGTTCTATTTCTTTAAAAAAAAATGACATTGGAATTTTGATGAGAATTGCACTGAATTTGTATATTGCTTTGGGTGATATGATCATTTTGACTATATTTAGTCTTCCTATCCAAGAACAAGAAATATTTTTCTGACTCATTGTATCTTTTTTTATTTCCCTTAACAATGCTTTGTAGTTTTCATTATATAGGTCCTTTACATTCTTTATTATGTTTATTCCTAAGTATTTTATTTTTTTCTTGCAACAGTGAAGGGGATTATTTTTTTGAGTTTGTTTTCTGATGTTTCATTGTTGGCATATAGGAAGGCAATGGACTTTTATATATTGGTTTTGTATGTTGCGACCTTACTGTATTGGTTTATTGTTTCTAGTAATCTTTTTGTGGAGTCTTTGGGGTTTTCGATGTATAGGATGATATCATCTACAAAAAAAGTTCTTCTTTTCCAATATGAATGCCTTTTATTTCTTTCTCTTGTCTGATAGTTCATGCTAGAACTTCCAGCACCACGTTAATTAAGAGTGGAGAGAGTGGACATCCCTGTCTTGTTCCTGATTTAAGGGGAGAAGTCCTCAGTTTTATGCCATTTAATATGATGTAAGCTGATGGTTTATTATAAATGGCCTTTATTATGTTGAGATATTTTCCTTCTATACCTATTTTGTTGAGTATTTTAAACATAAAATGATGCTGTATTTTATCAAATGCCTTTTCTGCATCTATTCATAAGATCATGTGGTTTTTGTTCTTTGTTTTGTTGATATGGTGTATTACATTAACTGTTTTATGTATGTTGAACCATCCTTGTGATTCTGGGATGAATCCCACTTGATCATGATGAATTATTTTTTAAATATGTTGTTGTATTCAATTTGCTAATATTTTGTTTAGTATTTTAGCATCTGTATTCATTAGAGATACTGGTCTGTAGTTTTCTTTTTTATTTTGTCCTTGCCAGGTTTTGGTATGAGGGTTATGTTGGCCCCATAAAATGTGTTTGGCAGTATTGCTTCTTCTTCAATTTTTTGGAAGACTCTGAGTAGAATAGGAACTAAGTCTTCTTTGAATGTTTGATAGAATTCACTAGTATAGCCATCTGACCCTGAACTTTTATTTTTGGGGAGGTTTTTAAGAGTTGTTTCTATTTCCTCCCTGCTTATGGTTCTGTTTGGGCTTTCTGCTTCTTCACGACTCAGTCTAGGAAGATTGTATTGTTCTAGGGACTTATCCATTTCTTCTAGATTGTTAAATTTGGTGGCATATAATTTTTCATAGTATTCTACAATAATTCTTTGTATATCTATGATATCTGTGCTGATTTCTCCTCTTACATTTTAGATTTTGTTTATATGAGTCCTTTCTCTTTTTTCCTTGGTGAGTCTTGCCAAGAGTTTGTCAATTTTGTTGATCTTTTCAAAGAACCAGCTCCTTAGTTTATTAACTTTTTCTATAGTTTTTCTGTTCTCTAGTTCATTTATTTCTGCTCTGATTTTTATTATTTCCTTTCTTCTGGTTTTGAGTTGTCTTTGTTCTTTTTCTAGTTCCTTAAGATGTGAAGTTAAGTGGTTTACTTGGGCTCTCTCTTGTTTGTTCATATAGGCCTGTAGTGATATGAATTTCCCTTTTATTACTGCTTTTACAGCATCCCAGAGATTCTGATATGTCATATTGTTATTTTTGTTTGTCTGTATGTATCTTTTGATCTCTGTGTTTATTTCTTCTTTGATCCACTCATTTTTTAAAAGTATATTGTTTAGTTTTCACATTTTTGTGTGTTTGTTTACCTCTTTTTTGCAGTTGAATTCTAGTTTCAAGGCTTTATGATCAGAAAATATGCTTGATATAATTTCAGTATTTCTGAATTTGTTGATGTTATTTTTGTGTCCCAACAATTCTTGAGAATGTTCCATGTACACTAGAGAAAAATGTATACTCTGGCACTTTGGGATGAAATGTCCTGTAGATGTCTATCATATCCAATTGTTATACTGTTTTGTTTAAGGCCAATATTTCTTTATTGATTTTCTGTTTGGATGAACGATCTAGAGTCATCAGCGGTGTATTGAGGTCTCCAAGAATGATTTGTATTTTTGTCAGTTTTTGTTTTTAGATCAGTCAGTAGTTGTCTTATATATTTTGGTGCTCCTTGGTTTGGTACATATATATTAAGAAGTGTTATATCTTCTTGATTCAATATCCCCTTAATCATTATGAAATGATCATTTTTGTCTCTGATTACCTTTGCTGTCTTGTAGTCAGCATTGTTAGATATGAGTATTGCTACACCTGCTTTTTTTTTGGATGTTATTTGCTTGGAGTATTGTTTTCCAGTCTTTTACTTTGAATTTCTTTTTATCCGTGTAGCTTAGATGTGTTTCTTGTAGGCAGCATATTGTTGGATTTTCTTTTTTAATCCATTCTGCTACTCTGTGACTTTTTATGGTGAGTTCATCCATTTACATTTGGTGTAATTATTGACACTTGAGGGTTTCCTATTGCCATTTTATATATTGCTTTCTGTTAGTTTTGTATCTTGTTTAATTCTTTTTTTGTTTTTCTATCATTTATTTTTGTTTGGTTGTAATCCATACTTCTTTCCTCTATTGCTTCTTTTTTCAAGCCATGTGCTTCTGTGGTGGTTTTTTCAGGGGTGGTTACCATTAAGTAATGGAAAGAGTACCTACCATGTTCATTGTAGTACACTATCTCATGAGTGCTTCTGCATTCCATCCTTTTTTGCTACTGTTAATCTTCGTCCTCTCCCCTTTTTTGTTTTTGTTGTCACAGTTTAAATTCGATTTTATTATGTTCTTGGTGGAGATTTTACTTGTGGTTTTGTTTTGTTTTGTTCTTTGTATCTGGTTGGAAAACTCCCCTTAGTATTTCCTGAAGTGAGGGTTTTCTGGTGATAAATTTCCTCATCTCTTCTGTATCTGTGAATGTTTTTATTGCTCCTTCATATTTGAAGGATAGCTTTGATGAGTATAGTTTTCTTAGCTGGAAGTTCCTCTCTTTCAGAACTTATATATTGGGGTCCACTTTCTTCTAGCTTATAGAGTTTCTGCTGAGAAATCTGTTGATAATCTAAAGGGCCTTCCTTTATATGTTGTATCCTTCTTTTCCCTGGCTGCCTTGAGAATTTTTTTTTTTTTTTGTCATTTGTTTGTGTGTCATTTTATTATGATGTGCCTTGGAGTAGGTTTGTTGGGGTTAAGATAACTCGGTGTTCTGTTTGCTTCTTGAATTTGAGGCTTTAGTTCTTTCCATAGGATTGGTAAGTTCTCATTTATTATTTGTTTGAGTATGTTCTCCATTCTATTTTCTCTCTCTTCTGTTTCTGATATACCTATTATTCTTATGTTGCTCTTTTTGATAGTCAGACAATTCTTGTAGGGATTTCTTTTTTTTTTTTAATTCGTGAATCTCTCTTCTCTTCTCTCTGTTATGCCTCTAATTGCCTGTCTTCTATTTCACTAATTCTCTCTTCTATCTGGACTGTTCTATTAGCTAAGCTTGTTACCTCGTTTTTCAGTTCATGAATTGAGTTTTTTATCTGATTCGTTTTCATAGTTTCAATTTCCTTGGTAATATATTTCTGTTTGTTGAGTTGGTTTTTGAGCTCCCTAAATTGCCTTTCTGTGCTTTATTTTATATCTCTGAGTATTTTTAGGATTTCTATTTTAAATTCTCTGTCATTTAACTCCAAGGTTTCCTCATCTATCTGTGCTACATCTCTGTCTTTTGTATCCATGATATTCAATTTCTTTTTCCATAAAGTCATCTGAGTTGGTTTTTTATAACACTAATAAGAATTGATAAAGAATAAAAAAATTTTTTTTAATTTTTTTTTTGAGAAAATACTATGAAAAACTGAACCCTGTATTGGCTAGCAGGAAGATGCCCTAGTAACTGCCTCCCTAACAGAAGGTTTTAAAAGCTGCCAAATCTTTCCTCCAGGTCCTTTTAGAGCACAGCCCTGGGGTGAAAGCTCTGCCTACCAGAACCACCAGCTTCTGATCAGGCTCCTTTCTAAGGTTCCACAGGTATGTCTAGTTAAATTTGCCTTAGCATTCTGTGGGACTTCTCTCTGCAGGTCTCTCCCTTGTTAAGAAGTTTACAGCCTAGCCTGCCCAACTTCTGCAGTGTTCTCTGAGGTCTGTTCCATAGGAATGTGTGTTTTACCCTATATCGGCTGGCAAGCAGTTGCCCCAGCCACTGAGTGCAGGGCAAGAGGCCCTAAAAAATATCACATTTCTCCTTCAGGTTCTCTTAGATTGCAGACCTGAGAAAGAAAACCTTTTCAGCCAGAGCTGCTGCCAGCATTAGCCAGCTGGGCAGTGAGCAGACTTTGGGTTAGGCTCCTTTCAGCAATATCCGATCCACGGGTCTGCTCTCCAAAAGCTGTCTGCAAGCTGCCTGCACACCCTTCCCCCTAGCACTTCCGTATTTTTTCTTCCCGAGTAATGTGCTTTGTTAGCCTGTATGGCTGGCGGGGGTGCCCCACCTGGAGAGGTCCAGGTGTAGGAAAGCTGGCTTTTGCGCACTCCCTGCTCGCTGTTGTTCAGGGAACAGGGATTACACCAAGACTCTGGTCACAGCCCATGCAGAGGGCTACTGCTGACAGTCTCCAACCCAGCCCCTCTGTCCTGGAACGTGGATGACCACACCCAGGGTGCTAGAAGGAACCACTTGTACACTGTCTGTGCTAACTGACCAGGGTATCGGGAGTAAACAAGGCAACTGCTTGCCCACCTTAGCTGGGGTTTGCTGTTGGTGTTAGCTCTGTGCTCCACATGGGTTGAGCCGTGGGCACACTCTATCCTTGGCTTGAACGTCTCTGTCCTAACCCAGCTTTTTCCGCGCCCCCAGCCCTCACTTTCTCTCAGTTCCAAGTGAAAGCAGCCTTTGCTCAGGTCAGTGAGGAAGGTGGAATACTTCGTTCTCTGTCTTATTTCCTTCAGAGTGGATTATATATTTACCTACCGTTTTGCCCAAACATACCTTTGTTTGGTGTATGTGTATTTCAGATGCTCCTGAGATTGTTCTCATGTCTTTAGTTGTTAAATTTGTTGAAATTTCAGAGAGAGGTATCAGGAGCCCTCCTCATGGCACCATTTCTCTGATGTCACCCCCGTCAACTGCCAAGAATCCAATTTTATAACCTCAGATTCACTAAGGGTGTCAAACTCAAGCTGTCCCCCCACACACACACACTTTCCTTTATGTTTTACTGGGTCACTTTGAACACATCAGTGCCTCTATTTTTCTTTCTACAAATACTTATAAAATAGCTGATGAAGGGATTTGACTATTTTACTAAATGCTGTTATTGGACAAAACTACTCAGATAAAAATGTCAATAGAACAGAAGATTAGAAAACAAATAACAATGACCTAAATTAGTCTGGATACTTTTTGTCTATCTCTTTCTTCTCTCCACTTAACTATCTAACTTCTCCTTCTCCTCTGTTTGCCTCTTGCAGACTCAGGGATAGTGTCACAGGCAAATGGATTTAGATTACCTTAGTAGCAATAGAAGGAAAGAAGGAGGAGCAAGTTCTAAGCAAATGGACCCAGCTACAAAATGTCTTGGACTTTCATGTAAACTAATAATGTTCCTGAAAGACAGATGGACAGCAAACACAGGTACTAGTAAATGAAGCTCTGAAGACCAACTGACAAATAAGTCCCACCTCTACTGCCTACCCTGTTTAGTTGGTCTAGTCACTCACAGCTATACCTATAAAAGGATTCTGAGACTGTTCTATGTTCTTTGTGAAAGTGTGCTGTGATTGATTAGTGATATCTGACATAGACATGGGTAAGAGAAATGTATCAAAATAAACTACCCTAATGAAATATTTATTCTCAAAACAATCTTGTGAGATAGATGCTATTAATCCCATTTTATGGAAGATGAAATTGAGATTTAAAGAATTTAAGAAGATTTTCTAAGGAAATAACTAAAAAGTACCAGAGCTGGGATTTAAACTTGACTGTCTTTCTCCAAAACCTGTTTGCCTTCCACTATACCATGCTGCCCATCTGGTGACTAGCTATGTGTTCTAGGGGCAAACACCATCTCTAGGCCTTGGGGTCTGCTTTACACAGATAAAGTTTACAGACTCAGCAATGGTTATTTCACAGGGTTATAATAAAGAGGATTTTGTCAGATACTGTGTAGTAATGTTCACAAAATCTCATGACTGCAAATAGTACTTACGTGGTACCAGCATATGTATGGCTGGTTATCTTCCTACTTCTTGTCTCATAGGAATATTGCTGCCTGCCAATGACTCATTTTAGAACATGGAAGCCAAGTTCCTATAAGTCAATCAATTTTGAGGATTTGATTGCCTTCAAGAAGTGCTGTAAAATCATTTTTATAAAATTCTTTTTTTTTTTAATTCAGTGAGAGGAGGGGAGGCAGAGACAGACTCCCGCATGCACCCAACTGACTGGGATCTACCAGGAAAGCCCTCTAGGGGGTGCTCTGCCCATATGGGATCATTGTTCTATTGCTTCAACCGAGTTTTTCTTAGGGCCTGAAGCCAAGGCCATGGAGCCATCTTCAGCACCCAGGGCCAACTCACTCCAAACAAGCTATGGCTGCAGGAAGGGAAGAGAGAGAGAAAGAGAGAGAAGTAGCGGGGGGTGGGGGGTGGGTGGAGCAGAAGGGTGCCTCCCCTGTGTGCCCTGACTGGAAATCAAACCCCAGACATCCACCCATCAGGCCACTGCTCTACCACTGAGCCAACCAGCCAGGGCCAATAAAAGTCTTCTTATTGAATGCTTCCCTCAATTAAGTCTGTGAGAGAGCAATCTTTCTCTATTGGCAGCTCTATAAAATGCTGGACCTGCCGACTGTAACTAATGTTCCTCTGGGGGCCTTCATAGATTGCTGAAATTCTGCACTTTAATATTGCAATAACATTGGTTTTGCCTTAATATGCTGTAAAAAAGTTTCATAAAAATAAGCAGCATTTCTATGCATATTTTCACATCCACAGATTTGTGTATATATGGTTTTCTGGAAGCTTTCTTCCATCCTTGAAATCATAAAAATGCTCAAACTAATGCAAAAATATGGAACTAATTTCACTGGATACCATTACTAGAATGGTCTGAATTCATACATTTGTCAATTAAATATGTTTCAGAAGTGCCTGTGGAATGCATTGTGAAGGTTATTAACTGAAAGGAAATTGCTGAATGGCAGGTCATGAGAATATTATCATTTTCTCCCTACTTTCTACTTCTATATTATATCAACTTTTTTCAGAACTATACCTATATTGGGGACAGAGCTTTATGAATAACAGTATATGTCTAATTTTCACAGTTGAAGCCTTTCCATTTAATACTCAAGTTTTATTCTCAAAGTTAAAAATAGAAATATAGCAAAAATCTAAATTTTATGCTATGAAAGTATTACTGATTCACACCCATTAGAATGGCTATTATTAAAAATGGAAAGTAGGCCCTGACCAGATAGTTCAGGTATTAGACTGAGCATTGTCTCAACACACCATGGTTGTGGGTTCTATCCCTGGTCAAGGCACATACAAGAATCAGCCAATAAATGCATATTAAGTAGAAGAACAAATAGATGTTTCTTTCTCTCTTCTTTCCTCTCTCCCTCTAAATTCAATAAATACATATTTTTTATTTTTAATGGAAAATAACTAGTGTAGAAATATAGTGGAACCCTTATACATTGCTAGTAGGAATGTAAAACATTGCAGCTGCTATAGAAAAACAGTTTTGCAGTTCCTCAAAAAGCTAACAGATTATGATCCAGCTATTCCACTCCAGGTATATATCCAAAAGAATTTAAAGCAGATACTCAAACAGAGACTTCATAGCAGCATTATTCACAGTAGCCAAAATGTAGAAACAGCCCAAATGTCTATCAAGAGATGAATAAAGAAAATGTGGTATATCCATACAAGGCAGTATTATTCATTCTGAAAAAGGAACAGAGTTCTGATACCTGCTGTAACACGTATGAACCTTGAAAATATGCTAAATGAAATAAGGCAGTCATAAAAAGACAAATACTATGATACCACTTGTTTGAGGTACCTAGAATAGGCACATTCACAGAAACAAAAAGTAAAAGAGAGGTTGCCAGGGGCTGGGGGCAGGAGGGAACGGAGAGTTAGTGTTTAGTGGGCACAGCATTTCTGTTTTGGATGATGAACAGTTCTGGAAATGGGTAATGGTGATGGTTGTGAAGCACTGTAAATGTATTTAATGCCACTGAATTATATACTTAAAATAGCTAAAATGGTTAATTTTATGTTATATATATATTTGGCCATAACAACAACAACGAAAAAAAAATGAAGACTAATGATTTGTGAAGGTAGATAGTATACTAGATAGCACTCAGTAAATGAAACTTACAATGGTCATCAATACAATATTCGAAAATAGCATCAAGATTTACAAGCCAAAATAAACACTTGATCTAAAAAAAAAAAATTAATGCCACTAATTCCACAGTCTCTTTTCATGTTCCTATCCCCAAATATTTATCAAGTGTTGATTTGCTGTGGCTACAATAGTAACTAAGCCACAGTACCTAACCAAGAGGTACTAATAAGGAACACAGTAGTAAAGATAAGTCCACCATCCTGATATATTATAAACTTGTTGATGGGATTATTTATGTAGAATTATATGCCAAAGTGAATAACCCAGATTTGAAGTTAGTCTGAGAAGATTTCCCAGAAGTAGTAACATTCTTTCTCAGTCTTGAAGGACAAATTAGATTTTTCAGAGGAAGTAGATAGGAAGAGAATATCCGGGCAGAAAGGATGCATTAGCTAGGACAACCACAGACCTGGAGCAGAAGGCACAGGTTTTGGCAGATGAATCTGAAGACATAAGCAGATGCTAGATCACAGAGGCCCTTGAATATCTTATTAAAGGGTGAAGGCTTTCTTCTTGACTGTGTGCATCCTTTGAAATGTTTGAAAAGGAAAGTACTGTCATCAAGATTCATGTTTTAGAAAGATTGTCTTCAGAGATGAAAGTATATTGTATACAAGAAAGATAGGAGGCAGAAAGAGTGATAAGATAATATTGTAATCTAATTCATTATTTCACTAAATATGTATTGAATGTTTTATGATGTGTCAGACACTATTTCTAGACTGTGGGAATATGGCACTAAACAGCACAGAAAAAAAATTCTTCCCTTATAGAGGTAGTGAAAAAAGACAAAATAAAATAAATCTAATGAGGCTATGAATTACTATTGCCTAAATCTACATAAGTTCAATTTCATATTAGGAAGGACTGGAGATAATGCAAAAGACTATCTTAAAATGTAAGTTCTCTTCGATTAAAATGAGTCTCTTAAGCTATCTGTGGTTTCACCCTTCCTGGACATCTTTATTAAAATTAAGTTTATTTCTTCTCTTCTCTTTTTGGCACTCCAGATCTGGTTTACTTGGGGGCTAAATAATATTTCATAAATGATGGCCCATGGGTTTTCCTAGTCAGGATTCTGCAAGGGTGGGTCCAGACTAGACCATCTGTTTACCTATTTCTGTGCCTGTGTAGATAGTCCAGGTGGCCTACACAATTCCAGAAGGACAGAAGAGATTCTTTCCTGCAGGTCCACATTGTCTGTGGTCCTGATTTTTTATAGCATTCTTATTTATTATTCAGAATAGACTCACGCTCACTAAAACTCATAGTCCCCCGCCTTAACTCGGTTGATATTATATCCATAGCCTCCTTGTTGTTATTATGATTGCACATCTACTTAGAAACCCTCAGGTCTGTGGCCATGCTCTCGGGGCTTTCATTATCATCCTCTGCAATCTGAGGGGTGAGAGTAAAGGTGGAGCAGGCCTGAGGGACGCTTGGCTTCAGTGCACCCACACCCACTCTGCACTTCTATCTTCCTGCCTTCTGGAAGCCCAGGCTTCCATGACAGCAACCAGCAACTCAACTGGGCCCTGAGGAGGACTGCTGTGGCTGGACCTTCCCAGGGGCTTCTCCCAACCAGGCCTTTTATTTCTTTCCTAACAAACCTTGTGCATACAGTTTCATGTTTCTTAGAACCTTCCTCTTATCCTGCAAAAAACTTCCGGTTAAGGTTTTTAATGGTTGACAATGGACTGTAGAATTACCACTCCCAGGTAAGCTTTGTGCTGTGCGGATGGTTAGCATCATAGTACATAGCTCTCTTGGGAGAGTTAAGTTATAGCCAAAGTGGTTAATTGTTACAGAGGATAGAACTACCAAGCAGAGATTTATTTATTTATTTATTTATTTATTTATTTATTTATTTATTTATTTGACAGGATGGTCCCCTTGCTTCCCACTGTCAAATGCCTGGGGGCCTCTAGAAAAGCCTGCATAGGCCAGGACTCAGAAAATATGTTCAGAGAAAATGCCATTGCCTGTTTTGCTCCATTTATGTTTTCCTGCTAAGGTTCAAAAAAAAGACTTGTATATTGACAATTATATTTATTAAAATGAGAGGTTCAAAATAGGTAGAAAAATGAGAGGTCCCAAACAGAAAAATAATTACAAAGACATCAGGAAGATCATGTGTTGATGGCATAAAATAAAAGTATTAAGGGAATAACAATGTAGAGTCCAGATGAAAAGGTCAAAGATGGTGAACTCACTGGCACTGGCCACGTGTGACTGAGAGTGCAAGAGCTTTGGTGTCAGACGGGTTTGGTTCAATGTCATGTTCTTCCCCTTATTGATTGTGTGGCCTCGGGAAGAGTCCTTAATCTCAAGTCTCTCCTCCATAAAACGGACATCACAATACTCACTTTCCAGTGTAGTTTGAGGATTGTGGACAATGTTTATAGTGTACTTAGCCCAGAACCTAGAATATACAAAGGGCTGAGGAAATGATAACTGTTATGATTATAAGTATTGAACTTTTGGGGGGCAAATACGAAATAGGCTGTAATAAGTTTACACTCTTGGATTTCACTGAAACTGTAAACTTCCTCAACGAGCAACTCTGCGCTGGTACTTACTACATTCCACATGTTTCTGTAGTTATCACCTGGGAGTGGATAGAGAGAGTGAAGTCCAAACTGGTCACATATTTCTGTTGTGGGTGGTGCCACTGTTTTTGCCTCTTTTTCCAAAAAGGAAAACTGATTAAGTTGCCCTCTTTTCCTTCCCTCCTCAAACCTAAGCTTTATAGAATTCTAAAGCTTCCCCCCCATATCAGTCATACATACTGAATTCTGTTCAGTCTCATATTCAATTTCTTCACTTAGTTTTCATCATAGCCAACATAGAACTATGAGCCCTCCTCAGACCATCACTTGTCTACAGGGAGTCTTCAATGCTAACATTTGCCCTGGCTCCTTTGTCCTCTGTCCCCACCTCGCCCTCCTTAACAACAAGAATGTATAGGGTACCCATCAAGTATAGGAACCACCAGGATCATACAACCTTGTCCCTACCCTAGAAGAACTTGAAATTCTATGGAAAATGGGATACATTTTTTTTTAATGGTGAAATAACAACAAAAGCAATGTGAGTTAGGCACTTCAAAAGCATTTCTACCCTCTTGGAAACGCTGCCATGAATTTCAGTACCCTCTAATTTAAGGTTCTAAGTAATAGTGGCAACACAGGTCTTTCTTCCCTCCCCTCCAACTTCCTTCTGCCCAGAAAACTGCTGTGTTGTCTTCATTGACCCCTTACCATGGGACTGCCATTGGGCTACAAACATTGTATGTGTAACCCTCACAGCAACCCCACAAAGGAGATGTCATTATTTCCATTTTACAGAAGAAATGATTGAGGCATATAGGTAGCTTAGGCAAACCTGACTGCCAGTCAGTGGTAGAATAGGGATTTGAACCTACATTCTTTCTGCTTCCCAAGTCCTTGCTTGCTCACAAAGTCCCACCTTCTGCTAGAAGTTGTCCTGACTAAAGAGAACTGAGCAAAGAATCCCTCATTCACATTCCAAGCAAACCCACTGCCCTCCCTTTTCCTCAGAATGTGCTTGCTTAATCATGACATGATGCATATAGAACTCTCATTTCTGTAAATCAACTAGCTAAGCTGATTAATGCCAAAACAATTTCATGGTCTTCAACCTTGCTCATCTCTTTCCCTGCCCTTGGTCAGCTTCTTCTCCAACTCCCCTCTGTGACTTCTCAAAAACAATCTGGGCCTGGATTCTTTCACGTTGGAGATAGAGGGTTTTTTATACTTTTCTACAAAGCTATTTTATGTGATTTCAAGTGCATTAGCATACAGTTATTGACTTTATTTACCATTTTAATTTCTAATCTGTGTTATCATTATACATATTAATATTTTTGTTTCTAGCATACTATTTGTGTGACTCTCTTTATTTCCTGATCAGTTTGCCAGAGGTTTATTTATTTTATTATTATTTCTAGATCTTTAACCAGTTTTTGTTGGCATACTGTTGTTTTATAATTAAGGAAAAATTCACCTATGATAAACTGTACATATTGAATTATACAATTTGATGTTTTTATAGTATGTATATACCCAGGAAATCATTACCACAGTCAACATAATGAAATGATCTATTACCTCCAAATGTTTCACATTGTCAGGAGATGTTTGGAGGTAATACAATTTGTAGATATTTTTGTCATGGTCCCCTCCCACTTCTCTCACCTTCTACTTCTACTCCCAAGAAACCACTTATGTGCTCTCTGTCCCTATGGATTCATTTGCATTTTCTGGAATTTCATATAAATTGACTTATTCAGTATTCAGTCACTTCAATATGGTTTCTTTCACTCATGCAAAACTATTTTGAGATTTATTGATGTTAAAAAATGATAATAATTTCATTTTGTTGCTGAGGGCTATTTCATTGTATGGACACACCAGTGTCACTTGTCCAATTATAAAAAAATATTGCTATGAACATTCATGTACAATTCTTTGTATGGGCATATGCTTTCATTCCTCTTGGGTAAATACCTAGAAATGAAGTGACTGGATCCTATGGTATATTATATGTTTAACTTTATAGTGAACTGCCAAAATGTGTTACAAACTGGCTGTTCAATTTTGCATTCTCTCCAGCACTGTAATAGAGCCCCAGTTCATCCACCATCTTACCAGGTATTATGGTTAGTCCTTTGATTTTTGGCCCTTTCAATAGGTATGTAGTGGTATCTCATTGTGGTTTAATTTGAATTTTCTTAATTGCTAATGATGCTGAGCATTGTTTCATGTGTTGGTTGGCTCTCTGTATACCTTCTTTAGTAAAGTGTACCTTTAAATCTTTGCCCAATGTTTAATTGGGTTGTTTGTTTTCTTATTTTTGAGTTTTAGGAGTTTTTAAAAAATATTCTATATATATCTTTTTTAAAAAATTTAGTTTATTAACCCTTTTATGAAAAATCTGTACAACCACCATCTATAAAGTCATTGAGGAATCTTTATTCCTTCCTTTTTACCAAAACCAACATTAGTCTCTGCAGTCTCCCTATCTTTCTTCATTCTGCTCTTGTGTTCCATGTACTGTTTTCTTGAGGTCTTTCTCTACTCAAACAGGCCATGTCTTGCAAGTCTATGTTTGGGTTCATTTTTTTTGTGTAATCCAAGTAATCATAAATTATGCCAAAATCAGTTGTCTTGCCACCACCAAATTCGGTTCTAAATCCAAATACAAAGATGACATCTATTGTGGTCTTGTACATTTTGGCTAATTTTTCCCAAATTTCTATCTTAGGTGCCATTACCTTCCAAGAGTGAAGGACCTCGATGACCATTTATTTCCACTGAAGTGATCTGCTGGTCATGAACTTCTTGGTCTGGGTAGTTACTGTGTCATTCATAATGCTGGCCAATCCTTAAGCAGCCATGGAGGAAAAGAACTAGATATATATCTTTTATGAATATTTATATTTATAAATATTTTTTCTAAACAGTGGTTTATCTGTTTATTCTCTTAATGATTAGTATTTTGAAAGAGCAAAAGTTTTTAATTTATTGAAGTTCAGTTTAACAGTCTATTATTTTATGGATCATTGTGTTGATGATGTATCTAAGAGATATTTACCTAACCTAAGGTCACAAAATTTTCTCCTACTGGACTCTTCTAGAAGTCTCATAGAAGTTTGATTGATTTTGAGTCAATTTTTGTATGACGTATGAAAAAGAAGTTTTAAAAAATGTTTTAACATATGAATAACCAATTATTTAAGTACCATTTGTTGAAAAGACTGTTTTTTCTCCACTGGATTGTCTTTGTACCTTTGCAGAACATTAGTTTTCTTACATATGTGTGGATTTACTACTGGGATTTTATATTTAATTTTATTAATCTCTTGACTATCATTACTTTAATATCACACTGTCTTATTAGTATAATTTTATAGTAAATATATAATTTTGAAATCAGGTTGTGCTGGACTCCAATTTTGTTCTTTATCAAAGTTGTTTTGTCCACTTTAGGTCCTTAGTACTTTCATATGACTTTTAGCCTTAGCTTGTCAATTTTACCTATCCCCCTAAAAAGAAAAATTATATTAGGATTTTTATTGGAATTGCATTGAATTCATAGATCAACTTGGGGAGCATTGACATTTCAATAAGATGGAGTCTTTCAATCCAAAAACACAGAATATCTTTCTGTATTTAATTAGGTCTTATTTTGTTCTTCTTGAGAGTTCCTGGCCAGGTAGCTCAGTAGGTTAGAGCATCATCCCAATATGTCAAGGTTGTAGATTCAGTCCTGGTCAAGGTACATACAAGAATCAACCAATGAATGCATAAATGGGTGGAAAACAGATCAATGTTTCTCTCTCTCCTTTCACTTCTCTTCCACTCTTTCTAACATCAATAAATAAAAATTAAATTTCTCTTAGGAATCTTTTGTGCTTTTTTTAGTATACAGCTTTTTTACATCTTTGCCACATTTATCCTTAAATGTGTTATATTTTTAATGCTGTTATAAATGGTATTTTTAAAATTTTCTATTTCAGATTGTTGCATAATCCAATTATAAACTGATATTGCATATTTTTTATTAAGTGAGAGGCGGAAGGCAGGGAAGCAGAAGCAGAGACAGACTCCCGCATGTGCCCTGTGATCCACCAGGCAAGCCCCCTACAGGGTGATCGATGCTCTGCCCATTTGGGGCAGCTCCATTGCTCTGCAACCTCAGCTATTTCAGCACCTGAGGAGAGGCCATGGAGCCATTCCTTAGGGCTTGAGGCCAAACCACTAAACCAAGCAGGGCTATGAGAGGGGAAGGGAGAGAAAGAAAGAGAGAGAAGGGGGAATGAGAGGGGTGGAGAAGCATATGGTCACTTCTCCTGTGTGCCCTGCCTGGGAATCAAACCCAAGACTTCCACATGCTGGACCATGACTACCACTGAGCCAACTGGCCAGGGCCTGATCTTGCATTGTCAACCTTGCAAAACTTACTAATATGTTCTAGTAATTTTTTGATAGATTCCATCAGATATTCCATACATATAGTCATGTTTTCTGAGAATAAAGATTGCTTTACTTCTTCCTTTCCAATCAGGTATCTTGTATTCTCTTTCTTGCCTTGTGGTTCTATTGGTTAGGACACCAAGATACTGTTGAATAAAAGTGAAGAGGGTATTTATTTTTTTGGAAAATAAAAGCAGACAAACATTGAAATGGTATTTTTGTCATGTTCCTGATCTTAGGATAGTTTTTAAAGGTGGAGTAGGTGAAGAACCATTTTAGTATCTAAATTCAAAGGGATCTGCATTTTAAATTATTCTAATTGGCTAAAATATTCAAATGTAAGTCTTATTTTCAGCAAAGAGCTACATATTAGGGCTTTAGATTTTTCTACATTTGATTTAGTGGTATGTCTAGGGAACATCCCTGCTCAGGGCTTATAAGTGTGAGATATTTGAAGAGTGGAGGAAACCAGTATAGATTTTGGAGCCATCACATCTGCCATTAAGTGTCACTAAGATAAATGACAGGAGAAAGGGGTCATCAATGGGAACATACATTACCTGCTAGTACCTTCTAACTTCAGTGTCATTTTGCATCAAAGCATTGTAAGGAACTGCGATGAGAAATACAACTTCTGGAGACATTGAGAATCCTCACTCTGGGCACCTAAAAAGGTACCCTCACACACATATGTGCGCACACACACGTGTACATGTGCATGCATGCACAGTACCACATATACACATACCACCAGCCACCCTAGCTTCTGATTAAGAGCACCGTATGAAAGTCACTCTAAATGAGAGTGAGAATTCAGAGTCACAATAATACTGTATTGTGATTACTCAAAGTACCTTTATTAGGGGGCACCCAGCTGTTCTGATAGGCTCCTGTGGTTGAGGATACAGCTCCTATAGGTTTCCATCACCTCAGACTGTAGGATGACACAGCTTTTATACAGATCTTGGATCACAAACAGATCTACACACATGGCTGAGGCCCTGAGGCCCACTCTGGAGGGGAATGCCTGCAACTGGCACAAAATAAGACAGATGGCATGAAGCATGCTCAGCCAGAATTATCACTGCACAGAGGGAAGCTGGCAAGTCTTCAAGGACTGTCACAAGAGTCTTCAGCCAATCTGGGCTAGGATCATCAAGTTATAGAATATTGGAGTTAGAAATGACTTTAGAGAGTCATTGAATATAACTTTCTCATTTTATGATGAAGAGACTGAGGCCTATATAATGTGACTTATCCAAAATCTCTCAGCTGATTCACATTAGAGCCAAAGCAAGAACTCAGGTTTTCTGACAGTCAAATGCTCTTTCTACAGTACCATAGTCTTTCCTATAATTATTTGATATCTGCCACCACCTGCCCAAATACAATCTTGTTGAATATTAAAGTGAGAGAGAAAAAAACAAAACACCATAAGTTGACCTAAATTAGTTGAATAATTATGATTCTGCTTGTCTAGACATGGTCACATATGATATCTGACAGTCCTCAGAGTAACATTTTCAAAATACCTTTGAATCACAAATCTCTGTGAAAATAAGTAAAAAAAAAAAAAAGTATATGCCAAACAAAATAATTTCCCCTCAAGGGCCCCACATGCCTCACCATTTCTTCTAGACATTTGGCACCCTCTCTGTACCTACAATCACTGCAGTACTGGGCCGACCATAATGTGAGTAAGCACATTCACTACTTGTGAAAGAAAAATCAGTGTCTGGGTTAATGAAATCTGGCCCAGGTTCTAGGGTCCACACTGTAAAATAACCAATAGTCAGCTCCCTAAAAACAGAAGCACCAGTCTGAGCTATAGAAGCAGAAAACAGTATGCTCAGAAATGACTTTTTTTTTCTCTGTCACAGCAAGTTACTAACCCTCAATTTTCTTGCTTAAAGAAAGGAAATAATAGCATCTTCCTTGCAGGACTCTTTAAAGAAAGCTATTATGTGTACTGTTTCTGTACTTAAAGACATTTAATTTATGCAAGTTTCTTTTTCTTCCCTGTCTCTTACTTTCCCACCCAAAGAAAGGTTTAATGGTTTCTCGGTGGTATTCTTAAGATAGATTACTATTTACTCTGGCCAGTTAGCAAAGAGCTTGCCTTGATCAGAAATGTTTTCTAACTTCTGTTCAGCTTCCAGCAACTGAAGGTTTGGGTTATTAATATCAAGAGAAGTTCCATACATCTAAGAACATGAGACAAATCTAGGATGTATGGTCAAGATAGAAGACTTTCAAGCAAGAAACAGCCATCTGTTCCCAATTGCTGAAGTGTTTGCTTACTGAAGACAACCAGGCTGACCAAATCATGCCATCTCTGTGGGCGCCCCGGTGGCTCTGGGATTCTTTGATCATTGCCATTACACTGTGAGATATATTCAAGATCCACTGGGTATTAGAAAACCAAAGTTACTCTCTTCTGCCCTGCTGTCAGTAAGGTCACAGCATTTCAAAGCAGGATTAGAGATACAAGTATTTTCTTTTCTTAATTTTTAAAATTCTTTTAAATTCCCACTTCCTCACCCCCTTTCCTTTGGCAACCATTAGCTTGTTCTCTATATCTATGGGCTTGTTTCTGTTTTATTTCGTTTATTCATTTTGTTTTTCAATTCTTCATATAAATAAAGTCATACAGTATCTATCTTTCTCTGTCTTGTTTCACTTAGTATAATGCCCTCTAGGTCCATCCATGTTGTTGCAAATGGTGAGATTTCATTCATCTTTATTGCTGAATGATATTTTTGTGTGTATGTGACAGAGACAAAGAGACACAGAGAGAGTACAGATAGGGACAGACACACAGGAAGGGAGAGAGATGAGAAGCATCAGTTCTTCATTAGGTCACCTTAGTTGTTCATTGATTGCTTTCTCATATGTGCCCTGATTAGGGAGGGGAGCAACAGCAGACCAGGTGACCCCTTGCTCAAGCCAGTGACCTTGGGCTCAAGCTGGTGAGCCTTGCTCAAACCAGATAAGCCCACACTCAAGCTGTTGAACTTGGGGTTTCAAACTTGAGTCCTCTGTGTTCCAGTCCAATGCTCTATCCACTGCACCACCACCTGGTCAGGCCTGAAAAATATTCCATATACAACATATCTTCTTTATCCATTCATCTATTAATGTACATATAGGTTGCTTCCATATCTTGGCAGTACATGTAATTCTGCAGTTAACATAGGGGTGCCTATCTGATTTGAAGGGGGCTGGTTCTTCAGATAAATACCCAGAAGTGGAATTGCTGGACTACATGGCAGCTCTATTTTTTATCTGTTGAGGAATCTCCATATTGTTTTCTATAGTGGCTGCACCTATTTGCAACCCTAACATTGTGCAAGGGTTTCCTTATCTCCACATCCTCACCAACATTTATTTGTTAATTTATTGATGATAGTCATTCTTACAGGAGTGAGGTAAAATCTTATTGTGGTTTTGATTTGCATTTCTCTGATAATTAATAATGTTGGTCATCTGTATGTCCTCTTTGGAGAAATGTCTATTTAAGTCCTCTGGCCATTTTTAAATTGAATTGTTTTGGGGGTGGGGCAGTTGGTACTAAGTTGTATGAGTTTCTTATATATTTTTGGATATTAAGCCTTTATTACAGGGGTAGTCAACCATTTTATACCTACCGCCCACTTTTGTATCTCTGTTAGTAGTAAAATTTTCTAACCGCCCACCGGTTCCATAGTAATGGTGATTTATAAAGTAGGGAAGTAACTTTACTTTATAAAATTTAGAAAGCAGGGTTACAGCAAGTTAAAGCATATAATAATAATTACTTACCAAGTACTTTATGTCAGATTTTCGCTAAGTTTGGCAGAATAAATCTTTATAAAACAATTTACTACAGTTAAATCTATCTTTTTATTTATACTTTGGTTGCTCCACTACTGCCCACCATGAAAGCTGGAATGCTCACTAGTGGGCAGTAGGGACCAGGTTGACTACCACTGCTTTATAAGATATATCATTGGTGAATATCTTCTCCCTTTCAGTAGGTTTTTTAAAATTTTGCTGATGGTTTCCTTCTTTGTGAAACAACTTTCTAGTCTAATAGAGTGCCATTTGTTTATTTTTTCTTTGTTCCCTTTGCCCTTAGCATATCCAAAAAGATATTGCTAAGAACAATGTGAAAGAGTTTATTGCTTATGTTTTCTTCCACCTCTTTGTTTAAATTTATTCCTAGATATTTTATGCTTTTTGATGCAATTGTAAATGGGATTATCTTCTTAATTTCTCCTTCTAATCATTGGTGTATTGTTGAATCCTGATTGCCAATGTTTTGTTGAGAATCTCTGCATCTATATTCATCAGAGATTTTAGCCTATCATTTTCCTTTTTCGGAATGTCTTTGGTTGTACTATTGGGGTAATCCTGGCTTCATAGAATTAGTCTGGATGTATGTATTTCTTCCTCTTCAATATTTAATGTAGTTGAAGAAGGATAGGCATTACTTCTATTTTGAATGTTTAGAAGTAAATATTTTCCTAAGGCAGACCCCTGTGAGGATAAATGAGAAGAGAGCCAAGGGAACTTGTGATGACTGATAGATCATTATGTAGGTCTGCCCCTTGTGAAGGAGAGTAAGAGGGAAAGCAGATTGAGTGGAAAAGTCTTAGGCTGCAGTACAGATCTAAGGAAGTTCAACAAGGCCAATGGGGAATTTTCTGGCCAGAGTTGCTCATCAGAGGAGCCCTCACTTGCCCAGGAATGAGCCTGACTGAGTGTCCCTGATCACTGGCTGAAAGCAGCCTGTGGGAAGTGTGGCTTCAGCACTAATTCCCAGATGAATTTCAGAGGCCAACAGTTAGGGCCATCTCTCAATGACACCCCTGTGGTGGGAGATCTGAAAGGCACATTCTCATGGCTTCCTTACACCCTATATAAGCTAATAACATGAATGTTATAACATGTATAAAGAACATATCAGTAGCAAAAGTATCAAATCAAATAGCCACTTGTCACAACTTAGATAGCAAATCATCATCGTTTTCAAGTTCTCTCATTTGTAAACTAAAAAAATAGCCATGAGTAGAATGGGAATCTATAATGTCTACCTTCATCCTGTGACTTTTCAGTTTATGCCAGAGTAATATGCACAACTTGGTGAGCACTTATTACAGCAAGGCACTGTGAGAATCATTACATATGCAATATCTCACTTTATCATCATCATATCAGACTCTATTAGGGAAATATTATCTCTAGTTTACTGATGAGAAAAATGAGCTTAGCCAGGTGAAGTAACTTGTGTAGGTTATCTGACTAGTGGTTGACAAGCTGAGATTAAAACATAGACTGATTCTGAAATGCACCTACAAACCACTGAATGCTATTTTCCATTCCTTTGTGAAAGTTTGAAAAAAATAGAAAAAAAAAAAACAGCAGTGATCTAAGTAACTGTTGAAAACTCAGTGAGATCAACTTGATTTCTAGCTCAGACACAGTCAATATTAATTGTGATATTAATTCACCAACACAGTTCTCATGTATCTATTTTTCTCTGCTGTGGGTATGAAATTGTGAGCAATCATCTTCTTTTTTTTTCTAAAGTGTAGAAAGCACACCGGTGATCTATTTACAAGCCCTCTCAAAGTTGGAAATTTTTCTAAAGCATTGTAAAAGTGATAGATTCATGCAGCTGTTCACCAAAGCCATGTCTCCAAGTTACACAGCAGAATATGTTGTCTGATAGATTAGAAACCTTACCTTTGTCCACTGTGGCTAAGCCCCAAAGTTTTCCCAAGCCTCCATATATCTTAGATTCCATATGTTGTCAGTCAGTTAGTCCATAAACAACTTACTGAACACTTATTGAAATCCCATTGGGAGTAGGAGATAAGGTTCAAAGAAAATAGTTGTTTCTTCACCCATCCCCAAGAACATTACAATCAATTTTGGGAAACAGACAATGCACTCAAGAAAGAAACGTAAGATCACTTTAAATAATGTACACACATATTCAAATATATTTGGGTCATTATAACCACATAAGAAGAAAAGTCATGTGACTTTTCACCAGAAAACAACATAGTTAAGTGTAGAAGGGATGAGTGGGATTTGATATGGAACAGGAGTTCTAGTCTTGGTTTTGCTCTACTGACAGTGTGAGCTTGAGCTTACCAGTGAATCCTTCCAGAATTGGATTTATTCTCTGCAAAATGGGACAGTTGGTCAAGAACAGTGATTTTCAAACTATGCAAGGCCAAGGTCACTTCTTTTAACTTCTTCCGATAACCTCAATGTAACATTGAGTTGGATTCAAGCTAGAAGTGGAGGGAGGTGAAGACTCCCTCTGCGTACCCTGAGAATTGTCTTAAGCTGATCATAGAAGAGTGTGGTTTCCAAGGACATAATTTGAAAACCTATGGTCTAGATAGTATCTAAGGTACCTTCTTGCATTAATGTATGATGATTCTGTGGGTCCCAGAACATTGAGAATTTAATGTGAAAACAAAACAAAAACCAAAACAGATTTTAGTTCTTTTAACATTTGAGTGCAACTCAATTTATAAGTCAATAGTACCACAGGAGAACTAGAGACCTCCACTGTACAAGATATAGAGTCAGTAATCCATTAGTCAAGAAATCCAGTCATTTTCTTATTCATAAATATTTATTGGCATTTTCTGTGTGTCAAGCTATCAGCACTATATTCTGTGCTTTAAATCCCTTGAAGAGCACTCAGTCTAATAGGTTCTTAGACCAGAAAACCTTCCTCATTTTGAGTAGCCTCACAAAAGGCAAGGTAAAAACAATAAGGTATATTCTCAATTAGAGCCTTAAGGATGAATGATTTATTTTATATAAATGGAACTACTCTGGAGAGATTTAACATGCACAATGTAGTCTAGAGAGCATGGAGTCCTGACTCCCAATCTGGGGTACAATGGACTCAAATATACTTTTTCAGTTAGGGATCAGAAATCAGATGGGAAATGCTCTGTATGAATGACCTTCACTGGTCATTGTATTCTGAGACAGTATTCAAAAAAAGATATGCCTGTCTCCATCAACCTCATTCACTCCCAAAATCTACTCCTTGCTGTATATTTTGTTATACTGGAAGCTTAAAAAGGGGGCCACAAAATATCAGTCTACCAGAGCACAACTTGTTCAGACTTGCTTTATTAGAGTTTTTGCCTATAGAATCCAATTCATCTACAATATTAATATTTTTGTGTGTATTTGGATTATTTTTAAAAATATATATATTTGTTTAAAATGCTAAGACTCTCATCACACCTAAAAATGAGTTAATAATAATTTATATCAAATATCCAAGCTTCTTAAATTTCCCATATTGGTTTTTAATTTTTACATAATTTTTGTTTAAGTGCATTACAATTGACTCATGTGTCTCTTAAATCTCCTTTCACCTATTAGAAGTAGCCAAGGAGAATATAATGTGAGCCACATATGAAACATTAAATTGCCTAATAATGACATTTAAAATGTAAAAAAATATGGTAAAATTAATTTAAATAATATATTTATTAAACCAATATATGTAAAATATTAGTTCAAAACATAATCTATATAAAAATTATTACATTGTTTTTTGTATATTAACTCTCCAAAATTTGGTGTGTATTTTACATTTATTTCACATCTTAATTTGGACTGGCCAAGTTTCACATGTTCAACATTCACATGTACCTAGTACCTACTGATTGAACAGTAGGTAGCTATTTGGATTCCCACTCCAAGGCATAAATTTTTGGTAATCAAAACAAACAAAAAAATAAGGGAACATAGAAAGGATTTTATATAACTCTTCTTTGCCAGAGAATAAATGATCTCCTCTAACAATGTGATAGAAATATGTTTTAGACTGTGTCTCACACAGAAGCTTGTAGCTTCTTTGGGATTATGATTGTTTAGAGCAGAGGTGCATGATATGGGAACGAAACACGAAAGAAGGGAAAACCTGTGCAAAAATACACGGTAGAGTTGGCTTCTGTTATAGACAACTGGTGGTCCAATCTGTTGGGACCTTCTGAAGAATCTTGGAAAATGTGTCACAGAACTGACCGCATGGGGCAAACAGGAATGCACTTAGGCTCCCACCTCCAAACACTAAAGAATGACTTCAGCATTTTCACCCTTATGCTTCTGGTTGTGAATATATTAAGGGAGTTTCCAGCAATTCTGCAGAGTAGAGAAGAAGCAAAAGGTTTCTGACTGGGACAGAGACAAAGTGCTGGGAAGTTCTGATCCCTGAGAGCTGCGCTGATCTGATCAAAGCCCACAGGGAACAGGACATTCACTGCAGTCAGTGGTGGCCAGTATAAAGATCAAGGCCAAGACGATTCTGGGGAAGAATGCTACAGGTATCCGGTAGGATGCTCCTGTAACTTCAAAGTAAACATGTGTTAGATAAAAACCATTTTTCACAGAGATATGATGGCTATGATGGGGATAGGGAACACCATTAAGGGTTATCAGGAGCAAAGAGAGAAAATATTGAAAATATTATTCCAGCTAAACTATATACGCTAATAAATGTTTTAAAGTCTCAGAATTCTTCAAACACAATCAACAATATCTGAAATTCCAGCCATAATATATAATGTTCTGATTTTCATTCGAGTATGTGCTTTAGTTTTATTGCATTATTGCATTGTTCTGGAATTAATTTGATTTTCACAATATGAACAATAGCCCATCATTGCCTAGACATCATCTGTACTTAATAAATAACACATTTCCACCACCTATATTTGACATAATGTTGTAAAGTCATTTATTCAGAGCTGGAAGAGACCTTAGAAAATGATGTGTAAAATTAATGCCACTAAGTCATATAAGAATTTCCTCAAGAGCCTTCCCTAGAAACAGTCACTCAACATGTATTGCCATCAGAGAATAAATGTGAAATACCTGGCTTAGTTCTGAGCATCTCTCTTTGCCAGAGTGCTTACAGTTGTCATAAAGCTAGGCTGCTAATTTACCCTCCACCAGTAAGTGCTATTTAAAACATGACACACTTTAGCCTAAAAATTATTAAGTTCAAGGATGCCAGGTTTGTAAAACACCTTTTACCAATTCTCTACTATAAAAATTGTGTGATCTTACTTAACTGACTTGCTACCCCACTATAGCATAAAAGTCATCTGTCAATGTGAGATTTACTATGACTTGAAATAACTGTGTTGGCTATAACTATAATTGTGTTTATGAATACTGC
Organism: Saccopteryx bilineata; assembly: GCF_036850765.1. Taxonomy (NCBI): domain Eukaryota; kingdom Metazoa; phylum Chordata; class Mammalia; order Chiroptera; family Emballonuridae; genus Saccopteryx; species Saccopteryx bilineata. Next base: position 261,510,869 of record NC_089490.1, on the reverse strand, counting down.
ACACAAGGGTTCTCATTTTCTTTATAGATCAAAAGCTGATGCCTATTAAGCTAAATGAAAAAAAAATACTACTGTGCCAGGTCAAAAATGATTAATCTGAAAATACGTACAGATTTTGATACTCATTTAGTGTGCCAAAGACAATTCTGCATGTTAACCCAATTTCTCTTCCTTACACTCCTACTAAAGTGAATAGATAATTGGTACTTGGAAAGAAGTTAAGTTTATCTACACAACCAAGGGCTGAGAGAATTCTGTGAAGGGCAAGGAGGAAAAAGGCCTTTGGAATTGGGGAGGAAAAACAGTATTGTATTGGGAGTTAGGGGTGAAGAGTGGGAAAATCAATTGGAATAAGTGAAGGAAATGAAGAGATGGAACAGATTTCAACATTGCTGAGGGTGAGAGAGTAAAGTCCTCTTAAATATTCTTTGCAGAAAATTCTAAAGAAAGAAATTCTTTGTAATTCATGTTGCCCACTGAACTGTTTTTGTTAATTGCTATGTGGGTTTTTGTGTCTGTGGGGTTTACACTACTGTCCCCTGAGTAAAACTCAGGTTCAGTAACATCCACATACAGTATTTGTTATGATAAAAATGCTCAGCAAAGTAAGAATAGATGGATCATTCCTCAACATAATAAAGGCAGTGTATGAAAAACTCATAGCCAACATCATACTTAATGGGCAAAAACTAAAAGCATTTCTCTTAAGATCAGGAACAAGGCAGAAATGTCTGCTTTTACCATTCTTATTCAACATAGTACTGGAAGTTCTAGCCACAACAATCAGACAAGAAGAAATAAAAGGCATCCAAACTGGAAAGGAGGAAGTAAAACTGTTTTTATCACAGATGGCATAATATTGTATAGAAAAAACCCTAAAGACTCAACCAAAAAAACTACTAGATCTAATAAATGAATTTGGCAAAGTAGCAGGATACAAAATTAATATTCAAAAATCAGTGGCATTTTTATACACTAATAATGAACTATCAAAAAGAGAAATTAAGGCAAAAATACCATTTACTGTATTTTTTGCTGCATAAGACACATCTGTTTTCCTCCAAAAGTGAAGGGGAAAATGCCCATGCATCTTATGGAGTGAATGTTCTTTTTTTTTTTTTAACTGCTGCGGAGCACTGAACCAGTAAACATGTAGAATGAGAGCCAGCAGGAGTGTAATCATACCCACCACAGCAGTGTGTAGAACCCCAGCATCTGCTGAGTGATCTCCTGGTTCTGGTTTCCACAGTTGCATGCAGTGCAGGAGGGAAGGCGAGCGACGTTGTGTGGGCGCATTCATCTGGCATCATTGAGGCAGACGTGAAAGGCGTGCTACAGCGGGGGAGGGCTGCGCTGCAGCTGCTGGAGCTCTGTGTGAAGTTCTGACATGCTTGCTGCCCTATTAGTGCTTGACCAGTTTAGAGCACATATTAGCAAAAGCACAGAAAAAAACTTTAAAGAAGTGAAGACCCATTTAATTGTAATTCCTGCGGGTCTTAACGGCCAGTTGCAACCTCTCGAAGTTTCCATCAATAAACCATTTAAAGTCTTTATGCGAGAAGAGAGGAACAAATGGATGGCTGCTGGTAATCATGATCTGACATCAACTGGACAAATGAAGAGACCCACGATCACTCAAGTTTGTTAACGGCTGAAAACATCATGGCAGTCAGTGAAGAATGAAGCTGTGATATGGTCATTCAAAAAATGTGGCATTAGCAATGCCTTAAATGGCACTGAAAATGGTATCATATATGAAAATAGTAAAGAAAGTGATACCAGTGATTGTGAGCAACTAAGCTTCTTAAATTCTGATACTAGCAATGATGAGTTCCTGGGGCTCCAGGACAACTAGAAGAGTATTTAAACATTAAAGTCTCTTCTCGTTTGTTAATAACAGTGCTAATGGTTGTTAATACTGCTGTTGAGTTTACATTGTTGAAATATTATTGTGGTATATTTTATTAAATATTTTAACACACCATTTGGTTTAGACTTTTTTTTTATTTTCCCCCTTGAAACACTGGCCGCATCTTATGGTCAGATGCATCTTATGGAGTAAAAAATACAGTACTATTGCAAAAAAAAAGAATGAGGTATCTAAAAATAAATTTAACGAAGGCGGTAAAAGACCTATACTCAGAAAATTATAAAATACTGAAGAAGTAAATTGAGAAAGGTACAAATAAGTGGAAGCATATACCACATTCATGGATAAAAAAAATTAACATTATTTAAATGTCTATACTATTGTAGCAATCTACAAATTCTGCACAATTCCTATTAAAATACCAATGGCATATCTCACAGATCTAGAAAAAAATATTCCAAAAATTTATATGAAACACAAAAGATCCCAAATAGACTCAGCAATCTTGAGAAAAAGAACAAAGTTGAAGATATCACATTTTCTGATATAAAACCATACTACAAGGCTAGTGATCAAAACACCATGATATTGGGACAAGAACAGGCATATAGATCAATGGAACAGAATAGAGAACAGAAAAATAAACTCATGCTTTTGTGGTCAGTTAACATTTGACAAAGGAGGCAAGAATATATTGTAGGAAAAAATGGACAGAAATGTGGGGGGAAAAATAAAACTAGAACATCTTCTTATAGCATAGACAAGAATAAACTGAAAATGGATTTTAAAAACTTAAATATAAGTCACAAACCCATAAAAATCCTAGAAGAAAACATACCAGTATAATTTCAGACATTTCTCATAACAATGATTTTGCCAATATATCTCCTTGGGCAATGGAAGCAAAAGAAAAAAAAAGTAAATGGGACTACATTAAACAAAAAACTTTTGCACAGTAGAAGAAACCATCAACAGCCTGACCAGGCAGTGGTACAGTGGATAGAGCTTTGGACTGGGACACAGAGGACCCAGGTTCAAAACCCCAAGGTTGCTGGCTTGAGCCCAGGCTCACCAGTTTAAGCACAGGGTCGCTGGCTTGAGTGTTAGATCATAGACATGACTCCATGGTCGCTGGCTTGAGCCCAAAGCTCACTGGCTTGAGCCCAAGGTTGCTGGCTTGAGCAAGAGGTCACTCACTCTGCTGTAGCCCCCCCACATCAGGGCACATATAAGAAAGCAATTAGTGAAGAAGTGAGGACCTGCAATGAAAATTGATGCTTCTTATCTCTCTCCCTTTCTGTCTGTCTGTGCCTATCTGTCCCTTTCTCTATCTCTCTCTCTGTACTTGTCACAAAAATAAATGAATAAATAAAGTAAACCATCAACAAAAGGAAAAGGGAAAGCATCGAATGGAAGAACATATTTGCCAATGATACATCTGATATGAGGGTTATTTCCAAAATATATAAAAAACTTACACAACACCAAGAATACAACCCAATTTAAAACTGGGCGAAGGACCTGAATAGATATTTCTCCAAAGAGGCCATTAGACAGATGAGATAATGTTCATTGTCACTAATTATCAGAGAGATTAAAATTAAAACCACAATAAGATAATACCTCAAACCTCTCAGAATGGCCATAGTCAATAAATCAACACTCAAGTGCTGGCGAGGGTATGGAGAAAAGAGAACCCTCCTGCACTGCTGGTGGGAATGCAGACTGGCTCAGTTACTGTGGAAAACAGTATGGAGTTGTCTCAAAAATTAAAAACAGATTTACCTTTTGACCAGTCAGTCAGTCCCACTTCTAGGAGTATATCTGAAGAAACCTGAAACACTTATTTGAAAGATATAAGCACCCCTATGTTCATTATAGTGTTACAATAGCCAAGGTATGGAAATAGTCCAAGTGCTCATCAGTAGAGGAGTAGATAAAAAAAGCTGTAGTACATTTGCACAATAGAATACCAGTTAGCTGTAAAAAAGAAGGAAATCTTGCCTTTTGCAACAGCATTGATGGACCTGAAGACTATTATGCTAAGTAAAATAAGCCAATCAGAGAAAGACAAGTATCATATGATCTCACTTATATGTGGAATCTAATGGGCAAAATAAACTGATGAACAAAATAGAAACAGAGGCATGGACACATGAAACAGACTAGCAGCTGTCAGAGGGAGGGGGTCTGGAGGGCTATATATAACACATAGACAACAAAGGTGGCAATAGACACAAGGAAAGGGAGGGTGGAGAATAGGTGGAGGTGGGCAAAGGGGATGGATTAAAAAAAAGAAGAAGAAAAAAACTACTAACCAAGCATGTGAAAGTAGCCCAGCTATTGATTGACTTGGCTTTATGTCTTGATTTTTATGTTTGTATTAGCTCCTTTATTCAGTATTACATTTTTAAAACTCTTTCTTGGCTTAGCTTTTAAAATACTTCTGAGTATAACAGCCATTGTGGTTAAGTTTCCACTGAATTGTTAGTCATTTCATTTCATTCACCAGACACATACTGAGTGCCAAGCATATGGCAGGGTCGACACTGAGAAACAGTAGTTGAAGATGATCAATGATCAGTCCTTGCACTGAAAGCTCAGAGCTGCTAGTAACGGTCCTGGAGTCTTCTCCAGGGCACCTGAGCAGGAGTGTTTAAAAATCCATATGCATCAGAACTGGTATTCACAGTACTGCCGGCCATAATCTTAGTTAGGAAGTGTATTGTGCCTGTTATTGCCAAATCAGGGCACCCACCAAGATAACTTCAACTTTGGAGAGTTACATACAAAAATGGATGGAAAGTGAAAAATGTAGTCATTCATCTAGATATATTGCCAATATTTGGAAATTTCTGGGCAAGTATCTGATTTTCTTCACTTTCATCTTGACATTTGCCTCATGTAGCCATATGTGCAGTGTAAGCACTTGCAGGAATGAATATCCTTGGTTTCAAGGGCATTTTTATTTGATTGGAGGTGATAACACAACTGGAACTGAGTCATGGTATTAGATGTATCCACTCACTTCCAGTAAAAATGGTTGGAAGATGCTCAACACCTGAGAGTAGCCAGGACTTCAAGTTGGACATCTCAGCAATAAATTTATCACTTCAAAATCTGAATTTTTTTTGACATATAAAGCTTTTTAAAGATAAATTCTTAGAGCTGGGCAGGTGCCCAGCATATTAAGCCTTGAACCATACAAAGAGAATCATTTTGTAAATGGAAATAAGTTCTTTAATATAAACTGGGCAACTATTCAATCACTAAGCCGAGCTTTGCAGTATCCTATTCAATCCACTGAGTGTTCTGTTCTTTTCCATTCATCTAACTTGAGCCATAAATATGTTTGCTTCTCTTTTTGCTCTCTGAGGATATTTTTTTTTCTTTATCATGACTTAGAGGCGGCCAGAAGAATAGTATTCATGCCTGGAAATGAATTATGAATCATTCAGAATCCAAAGGGATAAGGAAAGCAATAATCCTAAATATTTCAGTCATCCTGTTTCACCCTAAATTTTTCAAGAAAAATGCTATAATTTGAAAACTTGCCACAAAATTTTCTTATTAAAGTCAGGAGCAGTTATCCTGGAGAGGATTAAAAAAAAAAATGAGGCAGATGAAGAAGAAAACCTGTTTACATCTTTCTCAGATAAAATTTTGATGATCAGTGTATGGGCCAGGATGTGAAGACAGGAAAGAATAAATATTGTGGCTTTATCTTCAAGGTGTAGCTTGCTGCTTTCCACCAAATGGAATGTAAATAGAAGGGCAAAGTGTGTCCTTTCTGCTATGAATCTGACCTAGCCCGGGTGTCTGCAGGCCCATTGGAGAACAAAGGTTGGTCCATTCAGAGGTTACCTTGTGATCAGAAAAGTGAATCTGTTTTTAAGAAACTCACCCTGCACCAAAAGTAAAACCAGTGGTCCCGGGGAGCACCCTTCATATTCCAACATAAACTAAATGAGTTAAATAGTAAGTTTCAATTAACATTCAAAATCTTCAACAGCTAAAAAAAAAAGATCATTTACAAAGGAATATGATCACACCTTGTGTCAGACTTAAAGAGGAGAATCTGACCCCATATAAACAAGAATGTATCTTTTTACCTACAGAATTGTACAAGTGATGTGTAAAGATCTTTCATTTCATGTTCAGTATCTTCCTACTGTATGCACCAAAAATCAGAAAGTAACCTACAGTCTCATTAACAAATATTAGATTTGAGAGGTTATATACATTTTATGTGGTGGTCCCACTCGTAGAGTTTATTAGTAAAAATTTATTGATATAAATTTAATAGCAAAGGTGTTAAAGATTATCTCAGTAGGTCTGGTTCCCAGTTCTCCTGTCCCCTATCTCAAAGTCTATTTTTTAATCCCATAGCTGGGTGACAGTTCATCGCGTCAGGTCCTTTCAAGTAGCTGTGCCAGAGACCATTATTTATCTAGCTGTTTGTTTCTTCCTTTTAACAGAACTGTGATTTCTCCCTGGGGCTGCCAGGTTTATCAAATAAAAATACACATTGCCAAGATAAATGACTTTAAGAAAAACAATAAATTTGTAATATAAGTATGTCCCAAATATTGTACATTTATACAAAAATACGTTTATCTGAAAATCAAATTTAATTGGCTATTCTTTATTTTACCCTGCAACCCTCCTACCTGCTTGTATTTCTACCCAGTTAAGACTACATTCCAAGACTCAGACTATGAAGTGACCATGTGCCCAAGTTCCAGCTAATGAGGGAACCTTATGTTGAATGATGTTCTTAGTATGTGTCCTTAAAAGAAAGAGTCATACTCTTTTCCTCTCTCCCCCATCCTCCATCTTGCTGTCTGAGAAGCATATGACAGAAGAAGGGGAGAAGGGCAGTCTTTGCCATAAAGAATAGGCCTTGGCCAGTTACCAGTTATCTCAGTCAATTAGAGTGTCATCTGGAAACATCAAGGTTGCAGGTTTAATCCCCAGTCAAGGCAGATACAGGAAGCGACCGATAAATATACAACTAAGTGGAACAACAAAATGAATGCCTCTATCTCTTTCTCTCTCCCTCTTTTTCTCTTTCTGCCTCTCTAAAATCAAAATAAAGAATAGAAGTAAAAAAATAAAAGAACAATGCCATACCATAGCTCCAGTAGAGGTGGAAGGAACTGTGGTCCCCAGCAACATCATGTGAGTGACATACCAGCCCTAAGCTGCCTCTCTGCAAGTGTCCCTTAAGAAAGAGGGGAGGGGAGTGAAGAGAGCAAGGCAAACTTCAGTCTTATTTAAACCATCATTATCTGGGGCTCTGTTATATTCAGTTCAATCCAATCCTACCTGATAATAAGACTTATCTCCTTAGAGATCTGCAGACACACCAAAATCAAAAGCTGTGGACAGTCAAGTATTTGAAAGACTCTGTAAGTGCTTACAGTCACGTCGGTCCTCATCTCTCTCTGACTTCCTCTCACACACAGTAATTCACTTTCTATCCTAAAACCCTGGCACTGCTAACTTCTGCTCTATCCTCCTCTTGAAGGTAAGTACTCAAAGTTCCTAAGATTCTGGGTGTGTGGGGGGGAGGGGGGGAGTCCATGCTTGGAGAATTTGAACTTAAAGCTAAATTGTATTTAGCAATTTCACCTAAGAGGTTGCATGGCCATTTTGACAGAAGAATTTTGCTGATGATTTTTGAGTATGCTTTCAGATAGCAGGGAGAAGAGTAATCAATTAAAAGAATTGAATATTTTGGAGCATCTTTGGCTTTCAGAAATGTAAAAAATGAATATCTAATAACAATGATACCTTGCATAAAGAGGAAAAGACCAGTATATCATTCCTTGAAGTTTTCCCAGGTGAGAATACTTATATGTCCAAATTATAGTCCAAATAGGCAATATAGACTTTTTTTTTATTCAGAGCTTGAAATTTGCCAATTTCAACATTTTTCTTGGTGCCATGAGAAATGTCGCTACTGGCAGGCATTCCACAGTAAGTAGGAAGGCTAAAGCAACATTAAACGATGGAACTAGGAAAACGGGCGTCTACATTTTCACTAATGTATCATTCAGAGTCCTTGATTAAGACACTAGTTTTTCATTCCTTACAAGGAACAGAAATATATAGAGATGGGAAGACTCAAAGAAATATGATCTTCATATGAAACAAATAAAAGTGGAAGCATGACAAGGGTAAAATTATTAAAGAGATTGTATACTGTTCATTTGTTATAATAAAACAAAGCTACCATTAGTAGACTTCTGAAATGCTGAAAGTTTTTAAAAACTAATTAGGAAATTAAAGTTATCTCAGGTGGTGGAGTTGAATAGCATTTCCCCCAAATTCATGCCCACCCAGAACCTCAGAATGTGACCTGTTTGGGTATAGGGTCTTTGCAGAAATAATTAGCCTAGTTGAGTTCATATTGGATTAAGTGGGCTCTAAATTCAGTGGCAGGTATCTTTATAACAAGAGACACATAGAAAAGGCCATGTGGCAATAGTGGCAGATATTGGAGTGATGTAGTTACAAGCCAAGGACTACTGACAGTCACCAGGAGCTGGGAGAAAGATATGAATCAGATTGTCCTTCAGAGACTCCAGAAGGAATTAGTCCTGTTGCCACCTTTGTTTTGAATTTTTGCCTCCAGAATAATGAAAAAATAAATTTCTATTATATTAAGCCACCCAGTTTATGGTGCTTTATTACAGTAGCCCTAGGAAGCGCATACATCATCATCTAGTGTTCTCCTCCCCATCTCTTAAAGCAAAATCCTATACATGTTTTCAAAAGCTAACCCCTGGATCATGGGGTGACCAGAAATTTCCAATGCTTATTTTTCAAGTTCTCTGATGCTGACCAGTGGGTGCTATTGACAACGGATTATTGTAGGATCTTTGTTTATCTGAAGAGCGTCTATTCTGTCTGCCAAGTAGGAAGGACTGTTATGTCTTTTGTGGAAATCCCAGTTGTTTTTATTTGCACTTTGTGGCTCCATTGCCTGTTTTATTTTTAAAAGAAATGAAAGCTAAATCTAAAAAAATGAAGAAAAGCAAAGTTTCATCAAGATTTCATGGTCTCTGTGCCTCTCCAAACATAATAGCTTAATCAGAGTGTCTTATTTTTTTTTTCCTCTTTTCTGAAGCTGGAAACGGGGAGAGACAGTCAAACAGACTCCCGCATGCTCCCGACCGGGATCCACCTGGCACGCCCACCAGGGGGCGACGCTCTGCCCACCAGGGGGAGATGCTCTGCCCCTCCGGGGCGTCCTCTGTTGCGACCAGAGCCACTCTATCGCCTGGGGCAGAGGCCAAAGAGCCATCCCCAGCGCCCGGGCCATCTTTGCTCCAATGGAGCCTTGGCTGCGGGAGGGGAAGTGAGAGACAGAGAGGAAGGAGGGGAAGGGGGGTGGAGAAGCAATGGGAACTTCTCCTATGTGCCCTGGCTGGGAATCGAACCCGGGTCCCCCGCACGCCAGGCCGACGCTCTACCGCTGAGCCAACCGGCCAGGGCCCAGAGTGTCATATAATCTAACTGTATGGGGTCAGATATCTAATATGGAAGGTTTACAGAAAGTCCACCTTTCCACCATTACCTAATGAAGAGTTCATGTATCAATATTATTACATCTTATTTATATTAAAGTTCATTTTTAAAATATGAAATTATTTTCCCTTACTAAACCCAGAGCTATGAACCTATTCTTCCGATAAACACTGGACATCTCTCTAAAAAGTGTAATTTGGCCCTGGCCCGTTGACTCAGAGGCAGAGCATTGGCCAGGCATGTGGAAGTCTCAGGTTTGATTCCCAGTCAGGGCACACAGGAGAAGCGAATATCTGCTTCTCCACATCTCCACCTTCTCTCTCTCTTCCACTCCTGTAGCCATGGCTCAAATGGTTTGAGCAAGTTGGCCCGGGGTGCTGAAGATGGCTCCATGGCCTCGCCTCAGACACTGAACTAGCTTGGTTGCTGAGCAATAGAGCAGTGGCCCCAGATGGGCAGAGCATCACCCTATAGGGGGTTTGCTGGGTGGATTCTGGTCAGGGCACATGCAGGAATCTGTCTCTCTGCCTCCGAGACTCTCACTTTAAAAAAAAAAAAGTGTTATTCAAACATTTTACAAATCAGTACACATTGAGAAAAATCATTATTATACAGCATATTCAGGAAAACTGGAAGGGCAAAGGGATATGAAGAAATGTATTTGGGAGTTGGTGGAAAAAATACAGGCCCTGGCCAGTTGGCTCAGCAGTAGAGTGTCAGTCAGACATGTGAAAAACCTGGTTTCGATTCCCAGTCAGGGCACACAGGAGAAGCTACCATCTGCTTCTCCACACTCCCCCTTCTCTCTCCTTTTCTATCTCTCTCTCCCTCTCCTCCCCTCCTGCAGCCATGGCTTGAATGGTTAAAGCAAGTTGGCCCCGTTGCTGAGGATGGCCCCATGGCCTACCTCAGGCGCTAAAATAGCTCAGTTGCTGAGCAACAGAGAAGGGCCCCAAATGGGCAGAGCATCACCCAGAAGGGTTTTCCAGGTAGATCTTGGTCAGGGTGCATGTGAAAAAGCCTGTCTGTCTGCCTCCCCACTTCTCACTTAATAAAAAATAATACATTAATTTTTATATATTATATAAATACAGGAATGGGGCAAAAGTAGGCTTACAGTTGTTTGTGTGGAAAATAAGACAATAATAAATAATAATACAGGAATAAACTCTGTGTTTCTCATACTTATAACTGTAAACCTACTTTTGCCCCATCCTGTATATTAAAGAACAAAATACAAAATGTTAGAGAAGGTATTTAATATGGATTGCATGAACTCTGTTTAAATTGTTGTATTCAAGGAGTACCCTGAAGGGGAGTCAGATAAATATTATTTTATCATAATTTAGATACTGTATATTTTAAATGGTTTTTTAAATTGGTTTAAAATTTTTTAACATCAAGAAATACTTAAAATTAATATTTTGAGAGGGAATTCAAGGAAAGTGGTAGCAGCAGCAGGCAAGTTTTTAAAGCTTTCTGAATCCCCACTTAAAAGCAGACAGACTAACTAGATTGCAGAACCAATAATGCATGGCTGACCTTTACAACGAAACTATGTGATAAGGTATCACCATAAACTCCAAAATATAAGCAGGTGTTACAATCCCAGCTGCTAGCCAGAAGACCAGCACAATCCCCATACCTGGGCAGGATGAAGCAGAAGGGACAGGGTGTGACTGTGAGACTTGTCAACAAGGGAAGTTTTAAATGTTCTTTTTATCACAGCACCACCTCCAGCAACTGCTGCCATGTTACCAAGCCCATGTTAGGGATTTAACCCATCTACCTTCAGTGTTACCAAAGGGATGAACTTGAGTCTAATCAAACCTCTGGATCAAGCTGCCAATTTGCAGGAAACTTTGAGAATAGAGAAACATGACATATTAAACCAAAAATATATAGTTAATAAAATCTGAGTGTAGAAAACCATACAAATTAAATGTCCTAGTTCCTCCAAAGAAAACTGAAGTATAAAAAGAAAGGGAAAGAGGATGTGTAGACTTAAAGTTTTAAAAAACATACACAATTTTTAAATGGGTAAAAAAAACTTATGTCAATATATTTCAAAAACTTTAATGTAATTGACTTATTTTTCAGAAAAATATAGCTATTAAACAGATTCAAGAGAAACAGAAAACCTTAATAGTCCTATAGCCATTTGACAATTTAAACAATAGTTCAAAATTTTACTAATAAGAAAAAATGAGGTTTGGATAATTTTATCAGAAAGATCTGTCAACATGCAAATAAAAATTTATTCTAATCTTATACAAGCCAGTTTACATAACTCAGCCTCCTGTGATGTACGTGTGCTCACATGACTCACTTTTTTTTTTTTTTTAAGATTTTGTTTATTGATTTAGAGAAAGGAGAGAGCGAGAGAAAGTGGGGAGGGGAGGAGCAGGAAGCATCAACTCGTAGTAGCATGTGTGCCTTGACTGGGCCAGCCTGGGGTATCGAATCAGGAACCTCAGTGTTCCAGGTCGATGCTCTATCCACTACACCACCACAGGTCAGGCCATGACTCACTTTTTGACAATGGAATTGGAATGTGGGTGGCTTTGATGTGCCGTGCCATCACCACACAGGCCTGGACCTTGGAAGCTTCCCATGTTATCCATGGCACTGTCTCTGTTGCCATTTCTGGGAGCTGGATACAGAATAAGTAGCAGAGGACTTCAAGGCCTTAGGGCACATGGAGACATCAAAAGGAGTGTGTCCTTAAATTATCATATGAAATGATGCCAGCGAACAAAGAAAAACTGATTGCCTTGCAAAAGTGAGAAATAAATTTTATGAAATTCAGCCACTAATATTTGATGTTCCTATGTTATAGAAGTTGGTATTACTGACTGCAGCTTGTACACTAGACAAGCAGGAGGTAATAAAAAATTACATGCCAACCTCACTCAGCATCATAAGTACAAAAGACAAACAAAATAAGGCAATCAACTCTCTCAGTCTAGTTAACTCCTTAGTTTGACTATCCTGAGTTTATCCAGACAGACAAATACTGAGTGATCTGTATCTATTAGATGTGTTTCAAATAGAATGAAAACATTTAGAGAGCAAGTTCCCATAAAATACCTATGCAAATTCACAGACAAATGGTTAATTTGAGAAGTCAATAAAACTTAGATATAAAAGTTAATTACACTTTTTTTCAACAGTATAAGTCTAGTGAATGTAATTTAAATATATATATATGTATATAATTTATAATATAATGTGCCTAGAACAAGGAAAATAATAATAACAAAAATGCATGAGTTTGGTCTTATCATTCAGCAAACATTTGCTCTCTTCTACCTGTGCGGGAGAGGAGTAACTTTCTTATATCATTTTATGTTGGGCATAACTATGTGACTTGTGTCCGTTTTTAGTACACAAACATAGAAGTCTGCTGATAGCCTTATGGGTTTCCCTTATAAATGATAAGCTTCTCTTCTGCTGCTGCTTTCAAGATTTTTTTTTTGTCTTTTATTTTGACAGTTTCATTATAATGTGTCTTGGACAACATCTCTTAGTATTGAATTTGTTTGAAGACCTACGAGCTTCATGAACTTGAATCTCTAAATTTCTCCCCAGATTTGGAAGTTCTCAGTAATTAATTCTTTGAATAAGCCCCTTTCTTCCTCTCATCTCCTTCTGTGACTCCCATAATATGTAGGTTGTTTGTTTTAATGGTATCTCTTATGTCCTGTAGGCATTTTTTTTATTCCTTTTACTCCTTGGACTTGATTATTTTAAAGATCCATTTTTGAGTCACTGATTCTATCTACTGCTTGATTGAATGTGCTGTTGAAATTCTCTGTTGAATTTTTTAGTTTAGTCCTTATATTCTTCAGCTCCAAAATTTTTATTTTATTCTTTTTTCATTTTTCTATTTCTTTGTTGAACGTCTCATTTTGTTCTTGTGTTGTTTTTTCTGATTTCATTTAATTGTTTATCTGTGTTCTTTTTTAATTCTCTCTGAGCATTTTTAAAACACTTATTTTGATTCTTCATCAGAAATTCAGGGATCTCAGCTTCCTTACATCAGTTACCAGAAGTTTACTTTGCTCCCTTGGTGGTGTCATGTTTCCCTCATTCTTCATGATTCCGGTAGCCTTGCATAAGTATCTGGGCATATGAAGAAGCAGTCATCTTTTCCAGACATTCTGGGCTGACCTTAGTAAGGAAAGACTTTCAACTGTGGTGAGAGCACACTGGTGTATGTTGTGACTCTGGGTCTAATGGTGCAGGGCACCATGTGCAGGGGCAGGTGGAGACTTTGGGTCTGGCGGTTATAGTATTGTGTCAACTTAAGCAGCTTTGGGTCTGTGACTTCAACAACTGTGTGATCCTTTGTGAGAGCTATGGGTGGGGGCATCTGTAGTAGCTGTAACGTCATGAGCAGGAGCAGAGGCACTGGCCATCTACATGCACTTGCATAAGGGCAGGAGCTGGTGCAGTTGTGTGCACAGCAGGGGAGGTAATGGGAGTTGGGGCTGGTGGCATGCAGATGCAGAGCTGTAGGGGCTAGAGGTAAGCCTGCATGTCACTGAAGGCCAGTGATAGGAGTCATGGCTGGATCCAGGCCCACAAACAGCTCTGAGGTCCTGTCTGTTGCTGTACATTTTTGCAGCTGCAGGGGCTTACCACGCTCATGTGTACAGCAAGGGAGGTTGATGGCAGGATTCAGAGCCAGTGCCGTGCAGGTGCACAGCTGCAGGGGCTAGCTGCGGGGATCCCGTACCAAGCAGGCCACAGAGAATTGCTGTCACTCATGTTCGTTACTGATAATGATATCCCTGCCCTTGTTCCTTGTTCTTCGCCATCTCTACATATTTAAGCTTTGCCAACCTCTGGGTGCGGTGAAACTGAGGTGGGTTCTTCATGCAGTGCCTGAAAGGTTGGGGAAGCTGGCTGCTCACACTAATCTCCTTATCCCAGCAAGAGGAAGTCTGTCAGGCTGGGAGTTCCCCTTGGCACTGGGCAGTGCTGGCCTGGGGAATGGAATGACACAGGGAAACTGAAGCTCTTCCTCCTCCCTTTTCTGTGTGGTTTGTCTCAAGTTTTTTGCTCCACTGTGTTGCAGAATCTTCTTCAGTGAACTTATGAGCTCTCTCAGAACTATTTTCACTTGTGGATAGATGTCCAACGATTGTTCTTTGGGTGGAGAAGAAGGCTGGGGTCTCCTAGCCCACCACCTTGGTGTGGGATAAAAACCGTCACAGAGAGCTCATATTTGGCTGTTTTTGCCCGTACAATTCTGAAAGGCCTAAGCTGAGGTGCATTCCTCCGGGGAGGGTTTGTGTTCTCTTTTCCCAAGCATCCTGAAATATCCCTGACCCGGAAGTATTTTAATTTAATTTATTGAATTAAATTTCCCTGGAACATGCAAGAGATATCAATTCAAATCCTTAATCTGTGTTTGGACAGGCTTGTGGTTACTACCCTTCCAGAGAGGTTTTGGTGTGTTTGTTTGTTTTCCTAAGCCTATGCCTTAAACAGACCAGTTATCTTACCAGCTCCCTTCCCCAGGAACAGGGTTTGTAGCCCACCCCATTCATAAACTTGGGGTTTGGGGAAGTGTCAGCTCCTTCTCCACACTTGAGTGGATGAGACAATGCCTTTGTCTCTTGTTCTTCCACATGGATGCTAAAATACACGTCCTGAGTGCCTCGTGTTGGCGAATGCCCTCAATGTAGCCCTCGTCTGTATCCTCTACTACAGTGGTTCTCGACCTTTCTAATGCCGTGACCCCGCAATACAGTTCCTCATGTTGCGGTGACCCCAAACCAAAAAATAATTTTGGTGGCTACTTCATAACTGTAATTTTGCTACAGTTATGATTCAGAATGTAAATACCTGATATGCATTATGTATTCTCATTGCTACAAACCAAACATAATTTAAACATAGTGATTAATCACAAAAACAATATTTCATTATATATTGAGAAATATTTATTACTAATGGACCTCCTTACCTAGTGTATTGGGGCTACCATTCCATAAATAGCTGCTTAACTAATGGATCTGTTTTTTCCAGATTAGTGGCAACTTTTCTATATAGAACAGTGTGAACTACATCATAGGATACACTGCAGTTTCTGTACAGCATGGCATCTTTCAGGGCTCTTTCACACTATAAAGCAGCGGTTTCTGCGGTGGAATCCACATCTCATTTACTTCAATGGGAGACCCGTGGATTCCACAGAAGAGAGATCCCCTGTAGGGCAGAAATGCAGTTCCGACACATTTCCTCCTCTCCTATTCAAGTCAATGGGAGGCCGCAGCAGATTCCGCTCAAATATAGAGCATGTTGCTTAATTTTTTCCACGCTAGAACTTTTCCTAGAGCAGAACAATTCCAAAGGTGGAATCTGCCACCCCCAATAGACTTCTATAGGAGGCAGATCTTTTACACTGCAGAATCCGCACAGCAGATTCCTCAGTGTGAGGCCTCTTTCAGTCTATTGGGGGTGGCGGATTCCACCTTTGGAATCATTCTGCTCTAGGAAAAGTTCTAGTGTGAAAAAAATTAAGCAACATGCTCTATATTTGAGCGGAATCTGCTGCAGCCTCCCATTGACTTGAATAGGAGAGGAAGAAATGTGTCGGAAACTGTCATTTCTCCGCCTCTTATTGAAATCAAAAGGCGGTTGCGGCAGATTGTGTGGTAACCCGAGATTCTCGGGAGCTCTTTTCCACAAAATCCGCGGCACTCCCAATGAAATTAATAGGAGGCGGATTCAATGCTGGAAACCACTGATTTCAGCAGTTTCCTCATTCAGAATATGGGAAAATAGTGGGAGATATGGGAGATAATTATACATTGGGGAACAGTGTGAACTACATCTTATAGTGGTCTCTTATAGTATAAGACCGATGTAGTTCACACTGTGTAAATGTATGGTGCTTTGTGTAAGTGTAAGCTGTTTGTGTACTGTGTAATGATAACACACAAAGCACCTTACACTTACACAGTATTGTGTGTATGGTGTGTGTACTGTTTTTACATTATTAACCTTTTTTACACCAGCAGGCTGTCTTGCAGGCTCTCTTGGCTCTCCCCCTCTTGCCTCTCCGCCTCCTAGGCTTCTGTCCTCCAGCACTTGCTGCACCCGCCCACTGATGATGTCAGCAAGCACCGGACACAAGTAATGCGCTGCTATGGACAAGCAGCCGTGCTGCTATGGACTGTGGAGCGTTCCCCCACTTCCCCCGCCCCTTAGGACCCAGACGGATGATGCAATCACGTCTGCGCATGACCGCAGGCATTCAGTTTGGAACGCCCGTCCATAACAGCGTGCGTTCAAGCTGAATAGCGCTGCTGCAGATGGTAGCGTGGCTTCTCAGCGGCTAAAGCCGTTGGAAATATGTATTTTCCGATGGCTTTAGGCGACCCCTGTGTTTTGGTCGTTCAACCCCTGCCAGGGTCGCGACCCACAGGTTGAGAACCGCTGTGCTTATCATCACTCTGGTTTTGGTCCCCATAGATTTCTCTCTCTCTGGCTGCCTATATTTATAAGAGGCTATTAGTAACTCTTCAGCATTGCTAGGTGTTTAAAATAAAAAGGCTTTTCAGAATTCTTCCTCGTGATACTGCTGAAGTGGCAATAGAGTTGAGAGCCATGGGACATTTGCAAAACTGTTTGAATATAATACTGCTTATAACAATTATTATGTATCAAAACACACACACTAACTTGAAGTGTGGGTGCAACATTACAGGACATTTTAGGGTAGCACTATTCCAGCTTTATTCGCATCTGGCCTTGTATCAACTTTCCAACCTGCCAATATAGATTAACAAAGTGTT
The DNA here is from genome assembly GCF_036850765.1 of Saccopteryx bilineata. Classification (NCBI taxonomy): domain Eukaryota; kingdom Metazoa; phylum Chordata; class Mammalia; order Chiroptera; family Emballonuridae; genus Saccopteryx; species Saccopteryx bilineata. The sequence goes on along the minus strand of NC_089490.1, from coordinate 261,493,652 downwards.
CATGTTTTGTCAGCAAATATTTAAGTCTCAACTGTAAGGAACTGGAAGCAAAGAAAAGCATGAGAAATTTTCACAGAATTCAATTTGATACTTGGGTTCTTGGTTTTCTAAAGCTGTCCTTGAGGTCACTCACTGTCTTATTTCTGTCACTAGCCATGATTTTCAAACCTGTTGACAATTTTTATCTTTGACAAAGGAAACTTTTCTTGAACCCAAAAGTGTGCATAAAGATATAGATTTTAACTTTTTGTTCAAGGTGTAAAGGGGCTTAGAATTCACACAGTCTTCCCAGACCCTCCCTCTGCCGTGAAGCAGGAAGTCATGTGGATTCTCTCAGGGTCTGAGTTCTACCTGCACAGGCCGGGAGAGCTGAGTACCCACTGTCGAGAACAGCAGAGCCACAGGCTTTCCATGGACCCCACAGCATTGCTGGGTTTGGGTTCTGATTATGCTTTTTCAGCTCCTTCCCGTACCCCACACCTGACTCTTCCTTCTGTGCCAGAATCAGGTGGGAACATCAGACTTGGATGTAAGTAGTGAGCGTGATCTTTCTCCCACTGAGTTTCCAGACCTCAGGCTGCTCTCTTCTTGGGGACAGGTTTTGGGGGAGAGGATGGATTTCCCCTTCAGGCTCTGGCCTCAGCAGGGAGGAATGTGCCTGGTGGGCAGTAACGCTGCCTTAGTCACAAGCTGACTGCACTTGGCGTAGAGAAGACCTGCTGTCCCTTCCTTTGTGCAAGTGGCAAGTACACAGCTACTAAATGACACATTTGCTAAAGCCTCTCAGTTGGCAGCCCTACTTGTCCTCACCCTGCCATGTCCCAGGCCATGAAGCTTTCTAGGCTGGTTACACTTGTTGACAGAAGGGCTACAGCCATAGTCCTCGCTGGCTCAGTGTCCCTCCCACAGGACAGCGTGAATGGTGTTAAACTTCCATATGCCCAAACCATCGAGGGGGGGGGGCAGAAGGAGGCAGAGAAGCTTCTAGAAAAATGTGAATGCCTGCTGTGAGTGAACATCATTCCAGTTAAGGCTTTCCACAAGGGAAGGGAAAGAACTATAAAGACTTCCTTCCTCTCTCAGAACATATAACCCGCTGCCCTAAAACTTGTTTAGCCAGACAGCTGGTCAGGGAAACAGGTGTCAGGCTTATAGCAAAATCTTAAAGTCTGGGTCGTGGTCTTCCCTTCTCTTCCCTTAGGTGTGTCTATTTCATCCAAGCTTGTATTTTGAACTTTTTTTTCAAGAAAAAAAAAAAAGTAGACATTTGTTATCCAAAGGTATATATGATATAGACATATGCCTCCGATAATTTTATTTGTTTTTAATGAGAACTTATTTATTCTTTCTATTTCTTTATTAAATTTAACTTACTGAGTATGGGTTCAGGTGTGCAATTCAGTAAAACATTTGCATACTGCCTCATGCTCCCATTGTCCTAAACAAAGTCCATTTCATCCTCATTATAATTTTAAATCTTAGCTTTTCATAGTGATTTCAGCTTTCAAAAGCTTCTAGGTAGTGCTATACATTAAAATAGCCATGGTTTTTGACTTCCTTAGTGAACAACTAAATTCCACAACAAATAAATTATTTTGGTCATTTAACAAGTACTGTCGTGCACTTACTACTGCCTGGCACTGGGCTGGGTGTGAGGTATGCAAGAGTGGAAACATCAGGCAAGAGTCCTCTCCTGAAATTACAGTTTAATTCAAGAGACCGAGCAAAGTAGTTACACATATAAATTAGCTATGAACTGGGATAGGTGCCATGGAAGAAATCCATACGGGGTGAGCTGAAGACTAACCTATTTCTCATCATATTGTATCGTAACTGTTTGTTCTGTGTTCTCACTGGACTGCAGGAGCCGTCAGGGCCAATCAAGACCCTTTATCTCAACTCTCTTATGCTTAAGAGAGTCCCTGATATGACGGTACTGCCTGCTGAGTGAATGTATGAACGTTTCTGTTGATCAATGAATTAACAAAGGATTGGGGCTTTATTAAGAAATGGCTACACTTTGTACAAAATACAGAAAGTACCAAGTACAGTCTACATTTCACATTCTGTTCTCTTAGTTCCGTTTTATATTTGATATTCAAGTTCTATGATATCATCCCAAATTGATTAAATTCATAAGAAAGAGTAGGTTTCATGGGCAAACAGATAATCCAGTTTCCTGATTCTCTTCTGGTCAAACACAAGTAAAGTACACAGCACCAGAGGTCTAAGTGTTAAGCACATGACCAAGGCTGGAGAAAACAGGAGACACTTTGAGGTGTCTCTGCAAACTTTAGTGATAATTAAGTTCCCTCTTCTCAGGTTTCTTGTCACCTTTCTCATGGCTGCCAGAGCTGAGTGCTTTAGTCTGCTTGCTGCAGGACTAACTGAGTGTAAGGTCAGTGGATAATGGGGGATGGTCACATGGGGAACTCAGACCCGCAAACTTTGGCTAGGACTGCCCACAACCAAGAGGGCCAAAAGAAGCTTTGTAGGAACCCTTTGGAAAAAAGCGACCATCTACCAGCCAGTGAGATTTCACCACGTCATGTTAGCTCAATTTCCCTAGAGGGACCCCTTTAAATATCTCCCACGCGGTTTAATCCTTGCAACTTCCCTGGCCTCCATCTTACCTCGGGGCCAGGGAAACTTGCTGGGCGGGATGCGCGCTCTGTACTCAATAAAGCCATATACTTATTCCACACTTTGCGGCTCCGAGCCCCATTCCTTCCTTCTCGGCGGGGAAAAATACCTTACATTTTGGTGCCGAAAACCCAGGAGGAGTAGAAATCTGCAAGGACCGCTCATCTTCCTCATTCCCTCTGAGAAAGAACCAGGAGAAAGAACCAGGATCTCCGACTTTCCACCCACTTCGGTGCATGGTGCGGTAAGTCCCCTGCCTCCACCTTCCTCTCAGTTCTTTCCTCCGAGACTCCCTGTCTGAAACCTTAGCTACATCAGGGAAGTCTTTTCCATCCGTCTGAGTGCGTGTGCTTGTGGAGACGTCCCCAAGCACATCCACTTTACCTGAGCTGTCCGTGGCCAGACCTTGAGTTTTTAGGATGCTAATACTCAAATCTGACCACTCCGAGGACTGAGGGTGGCTGTGGGGGCACAGGAATCTCCCTTCTTAAAGAAGAAGAAACTGTTCTTCTTCTCCACTGTGGCCAGACCACAGACCCCACTGAACTAGCCTCCTGAAGGGACTTTCGGTTTTAACACCCTCACCAATTTAACTATCGCCAAAAAAGCTGGGAGCTGGTTGGAGATCTCTTACATATATGGCTTCTAATTATTCGTGCACCTGTCCTTAATCTCTGTGCTGCCTGTTCCACCATGCAGGCCTTTTTCTGGCCAGAGAAACCTCACCTAAAACCTCCACTCCTGATCTTTCCTTCTCTGTAGATTCCCAACTCTTTCCCTCCTGTCTGACCCCCAGGGGCACCCCTCTCTTGGGACTTTTCTCTGGTCCCTCTGTGGACCTCTTTTGTGCTCGGGTCTCTTCCCTCTGAGAGCCCCCTCCCCTTCCTTCACAAAACCCTGTTTCTTATTCACCACTACCATCTCTTTCTCCTCCCCTGCTGGCCAGGGGCCCCTCCCTTCACTGTGTTCTTTAACCCCTCCTCCATCAGGCCATTCTCAGCCTGGCATTGGCGCTTACACCGGTTTTCAGGACGTCCAACCCCAATTTTCTTACAGGAAGTTCTGGCCCTGTCCTGCCTTTGGCTCCAGTGTTTCCTGCGGGATCTGGGTGCTGGGCTCCCCATGAGCCCTCCTCCTCTTATTCCCAATCCCCCAGACCCCTATCCGGAACCTGTGAACATGGCATTTAAAGTTTTTAATAGTCCCAACTAGTAGAAACAGGCCAAGGCTGTTCGCCAGGCCTGCATGCAGCAGAAGGTAACGCTCCAAACCCTGGCTCTTGTGGCAACCCTGAGTAGAACAACAGAGGCAAGACACAGGAAGTGCCTGACCCAAGTTCAAGCCACAAAGAGAAACCCCACCAGCAGCTTGCTTTAAGTGTGGCAAGCAGGACCACTGGTCCCGGCAGGGCCCCTGCCCATGGCTGCACACTGAGCCCTGCCCTGACTGCAAGCAGCTCAGTCACTGGTGGAGTGATTGACCCTTTGGGCAACAGGCTTTTCCTTGGCATCTCTATGTGGGGGACAAGCTGCCTGAATGGGAAAGCCAATCCAGTCAGGTGGGCACATCGCTCGAACTCCTAGGACATGGCCTGGACTCGGAGAACCCAGGGTATGCTGCAACAAGTGGGTAAGTCCATCTCATTCCTTGTGGACACAGGGGCTACCTTCTCTGTTTTGCCATCACACTCTGGACCTCTAGTTCCCTCACAGGACTTGGTTATGGGAATGGATGGGACCCCTTCCTTTCCCCTTTTTACGCCACTCCTGACATGCAGTTTTGCCTCAAGCTTGCCTCCTTACAGGACCACTGGCAGTTGGAACCACTGGACTCCATCCATCTCCAGCTCACCAAAAGGCTGGACCCTACAAATCCCCCTATTTCTCTTTTTTTTTACATCCTTACAGGACCGCATCTGCAAAGTTTCTCAACTCATGGCCACACAGATGTTCCTCCTGACACCCCTCCAAGCCACCACCTTCCGATCTCCCCCTCCCCACGATGCCCCTAATCAGCAGGAAGTAGCCAGACGAATAAACGGCGCCCCTCTTTCTACTTAACACAAAAGGTCAGAATGTAAGGTCGGTGGATAATGGGGGATGGTCACGTGAGGAACTCAGACCCGTGAACTTTGGCTAGGACTGCCCACAACCAAGCACACCAAAAGAGGCTTCACAGGAACCGTTTGGAAAAAAGCGACCGTCTACCAGCCAGTGGGATTTCACCACATCATGTTAGCTCGACTTCCCTAGAGGAACCCCTTTAAATATCTCCCACACGCCCTGGCCGGTTGGCTCAGCGGTAGAGCGTCAGCCTAGCGTGCAGAGGACCCGGGTTCGATTCCCGGCCAGGGCACACAGGAGAAGCGCCCATTTGCTTCTCCACCCCTCCGCCGCGCTTTCCTCTCTGTCTCTCTCTTCCCCTCCCGCAGCCAAGGCTCCATTGGAGCAAAGATGGCCCGGGTGCTGGGGATGGTTCTGTGGCCTCTGCCTCAGGCGCTAGAGTGGCTCTGGTCGCAACATGGCGACGCCCAGGATGGGCAGAGCATCGCCCCCTGGTGGGCAGAGAGTCGCCCCATGGTGGGCGTGCTGGGTGGATCCCGGTCGGGCGCATGCGGGAGTCTGTCTGTCTCTCCCTGTTTCCAGCTTCAGAAAAATGAAAAAAATAAAATAAAATAAATAAAAATAAATATCTCCCTCACGGTTTAATCCTTGCGACTTCCCTGGCCTCCATCTTACCTCGGGGCCAGGGAACCTTGCCAGGCGGGATGCGCTGTACTCAATAAAGCCTTTACTATTCCACACTTTGTGGCTCCGAGCCCTTTTCCTTCCTTCTCGGGTGGGGGGGTGGGGGGGGGGAATACCTTACACTGAGCAGCTACACTTTGTTCCTATCCCTTCCTTGAATTTCCTGTCAGTTGCAACTTCCCCAGGGGTACTGGGTTGAAGAGTGCTGGTATCTCCAAGCACAACCCACAGTCTCCACGGTGACATTTGTCCTCCATGACTATGAGGCTCTTGATTTTATGAAGATAGATAAGCTGGACAGGATCTGGGAGAACAAGTTTGCCAGAGACTGGAAGACTGCTGTTTGGGGAGCATGGAAATGAGAGTAATTATTGCCTTCAACTGCCCGGCTTTACAGACAAAGACCCTGAGGCCAGAAAGGTAAAAACCCGAGGAAGATGGGAAATGACAGCCCAGGACTAGAACCAGGCCACCAAGCTATGGCCACAGTGTCCTGTCTCCTCCTCATACATGTTCATAGCACCTACTCTCCAAGCAGTATTGTAGCACTGAATGTACAGAACCTTGAAAGTGAGTATCGGAGGTTCATTTTTGTTGGTTACAATCAAAATTATGCCATTATCTATGGAGTACTTGTCAAATGCATAGATGCTATTTCAAAAATCAGTAAAAGACACGACTCCTGCCCTCACAGTGCAGTTGAGGAAGCTACTGTGAAATTTGAAAACTAGAATGCTATTATTTAACAAATAAAGAAAGAATTATATAGGAAGGAATGATTTACTCCCATTGAATAGCTAACTGTAGGAAGAGTGGAGATTAAAACCCAGGCCTCCTGACTCCCAGGCTGGTGTGCATTCCACAGTATCCAACTGGCACTATGTAATTCCAGTTACAACAAGGAGAGAACGGCTAGAGCGAAACAGGAGCATGGGCTTTGTGGTGCTGCACATCCACTATGCCTAAAAGAAAAAGGGTTGCTCAAATATGAACCATCACTGTAGATCCCAGGAGGAGGTAAGTCCTTAGTAAAGAGACTCACATGCCAGAAATGGAAAAGCCTTGGAAGAGCAGAAAGGTTGCCAAGAACAGTTAGAATCGTCTCAAGAGTTCAATATGTACAACTGACCACCCACTGCATGCCAGGCACTGTGCTAGTCATATTGCAGTGTTCTTCCCACTGTGGCCACTAGAATCTTGATTCTAGAAACCAGGTCGAGTTTGCAAAATCTACCCATAGAAAATAAAACCCAATGGGAAATTTAACTTCGAATTTTATGAAGAAGACAGGAGGGTATGATGAAAATAGCTGAAACCATACTGTTGGGTAAACAAGTGTGTTAGGCTTGTTCACTTGTACTCTGCTTGATTGGTGCATGAGCACAGGCAGCACCACACATGTATAGTCTGTGTAAGGCTGCAGGTGCTTGTCCTCAGGGCAGCAGATTGTAAATTGCAGATTGCCTGTCACTATTGGGAAGGGCCGTTGTTTGCTATTGTGTGTCCCTCCCACACCCCGCTGTTTTCTTTGTGAGTCCTGAGAGAGAGAGGGAAGTGGTTTTCCCTGCCTGCTTGCTTGTCCCATTGCGAGACTCTAATAAATGGAATGGCCCACCATCCTCTGGCTCCACAGTTCTTTTATGTCTGCCCGAATCCAATGTGAACCTGCATGGCCATGGCCATCAGCCCTACATATACAATATTTCTTCACATATAAGATGCACCCTTTTATGAAAATTTTGGAGTCTAAAAACTAGGTACATCTTATACAGTGGTTGTGCATTTCCAATGCCATAGATGGAACTGAGGATGAAGCAATATATATGAAGACAGTGATTTGTCATCAGACACAGATGAGGACAAGCTAATGGATAGGAGTATTGACAGTGATGAGGACTTGTATGAATTTTATGATGAATAAAACATGAGTTCAATAATTTTATGTAATAAATTTTTTTCAAATTTTGAGCCCCCAAATTAAGGTGTATCTTATACATAGGGTCATCTTATGGGGAAATACAATACTTTGTTTTAAAAAATCAGATAGTTCTTGACCCACACTTGGGAACAGTGACCTCTAAAATATATGCACTGATGCTGATGTTAGGTATTGGTCCCTCCTAACCTAAGAGCAGGCAATCATCCTCAGCCCATGGAACTCAGAGAAAATCAGAGCTAGCCATACCCAGCCTCTGTTCTGGGTGCCCTCGCCTCTAATCAGATCTGAGTGGAGATACTTGCTTCTTGTTTCAGAAACCTCATTTTTAAACATTATTTCGACCTTTAAAAATGCATGTAGCCTGATCTGTGGTGGCACAGTGGATAAAGCGTTGACCTCGAAATGCTGAGGTCACAGGTTCAAATCCCTGGGCTTGCTTGGTCAAGGCACATATGGGAGTTGATGCTTCCAGCTCCTCCCCCCTTCTCTCTCTCTGTCTCTCCTCTCTCTCTCTCTCTCTCTCATTCTCTCTCTCTCTCTTTCTCTCCCTCTCCTCTCTAAAAAAAAAAAAGAATAAATTTAAAAAAATGCATGTAAATGCTCATCAATTGAGTCCCTTCTCCCAGATATTCTGCAAACTCTGATTATGAGTATGTGATAGTGTAGTCATCCAATAATGTGTCTGTGTTCCTTCCATTAGCTACATTTTTTGTTCTGGCTGCCAGGTACTTTTTGAAGGATGCTTGTGATTCTCCGTCTACTTGTTGGTTGGAGCAGTTTTGTTTGTTGTTCTTTTTTAAACTCACTTCCTATCAGAGAATGAGATGAAAATGAATGCCACAATAGCATTTTTGCAATACCACTTAGCATTCATTTATATCCAATAATATGGGGTTGACATTAGAAAACACAGCTAAACTTGGTGATTTGTTGATTATGAGTCAGGAAGAAGGGACTGAAGTGATGGAAAAGCACAAAGCATACCTGCCGCTAGGTCCCCTGCTATGGTTGCATGGGTAGCATGATTTCCCTCTCCTCTTGCAAACTCCACTCGCAAATGCTTGTCTGGGGCCACCCTGCACTTCTGTGTAAAGTGAAGAGCATGCCTGCTTTTGAGTTCTTTTAAAAGTGCCATCCTCAGGAAGTCAAGGAAGATGTTTTAGATGATTAATTGAGCTCTCTAATTTCAAGTTAGAAAATTAAGGCTGCACCATAAGACAGTCCATAAAGAATAAAGACATTAAATGCTTATTTTTAATATTTCTCTTCCCATTTCCTTTTTATTTTAGAGAAAATGTAAATATACAAAAAAATAACAGACTGGGTAAAATGAATGCCATGTGTGAAGATATATTTATTTTTTTATTTTCCTATTTTGATTCTTTTTCATGCATTTTTTTGAGACAGAGACAGAGAGAGGGACAGACAGACAGGAAGGGAGAGGGATGACAAGCATCAGTTCTTCGTTGTGGCACTTTAGTTTTTCAGATTGTTTTCTCATATGTACCTTGAGCGGGGGACTACAGCAGACAGTGTGACCCCTTGCTCAAGCCAGTGACCTTGGGCTCAAGCTGGTGAGCCTTGCTCAAACCAGATGAGCCTGTGCTCAAGCTGGCAACCTCGGGGTTTTGAATCTAGGACTTCCGCATCCCAGTCCAATGCTCTATCCACTGCGCCACCACCTGGTCAGGCTTTCATGCATTTTTATAATATAAATAATACATTGAGTAGTCCATTATATAATAGATAATATGTGACTATGAACAGCAACATAAACATAAATTTTGGGGAAGCATGCTTAAAAATGTTTCACAGATAAAGGTAGTATATCAAAAATGTTTGAAGATACTTATGTTAACAATAGTAACAAGCCACTTTTAAGAATAATAAAAAGAATGATAATTAATACGTGTTAATGGGTATCTGTTCCAGGCACAGTACTAACAGCCATCCTATATGAAAGGTTCTTGGGGCCCAGATTATACCTTCTTCCTCTAATGGCCATAACTGGCAGTAGAAAATCTGAACTGATGAACTTCAAATAAGACATTTGATCCTATGTTCAAAAAACAAGATCTTTCTAAAAACAAGTACTAAACCTTTCCAATATATTTTTAAAGTTTATGTTTATATAGCATTCATATTAAATAAGTATATATGACTTTGGGAAAGTCGTTATATTTTTAGAACCTGTTTTATCATTATAAATGAGGAAATTAGAGTGTCTGCAGTCTCTAAAATTCCTCCTAGTCCTAACATTTTACAAGCCACTTCTCCAAGGCTATAAATTCATAAAACCAAAATCCTATCCAATACATTATTTATGTTATACCTGTTTTTATAGCAAGAAGGATACCTGTTCAGCACACAGTTATATAAATCTTTATCACAATCGTCAACATTTACTGAGGACCTCTGCTCTGTGACAAATGTCATCAAGCATTACAAGAAATGAATGTGAAGGAGGGCCCACACTTTGCAGATTCCGTTCATAACAACATGACAATCTCAGATCTTGCACAGACTGCCAGTGCCTGATTGTGTCACTGTCCTTCTGTCACCTTCTTCCTTTGGTAGAAATAGCCTTGGTGTCTGGAAGTTGGCACCCAGCTCAGCTGGCTGCAGGAGTGCTTGTGGCCTTACAGGGATGGGCATGTGGGATTCCTTTCAGGAAACTGATAGGCACATTGCACGTGGTGTTCAGGCTCTGACATGCCACAGATTAGCACGCATGCCTCTGTGACAAAGCTTGTGGCTGGCCTTTCACTCCATGTCCTCAAACCCGCAAATCCTCTCCTATGTTCTGTACAAGTCATATCCACCCTGTTAGAGCCTGTCTAGCTAATCTTTTTTAAGGTTCACGTACAGAAGAATGAAAAGGCATGGCTCACTTAACTTTTGTAGCTCACTGTAGTTCTGTTTTCCCGTCAAATACAGCATGGAGAAGAAAAGCAACAGACTAGCAACCCTAAAGCAAATGAAAGAGTTCGACATACTCAGCTTAGAAGATACGAGAATACAGTGGTTTGTAGAAAAATGGGCTTTGATATCCGACAGACATGGACCTGCTTCTCGTCTCTACCACTCACTGGCTGTATGACCCAGGTCAAGCTTATTAATCATAAAATTAGAATAAATGCTTACGTTAAAGGGGTAATGACAGAATTAATCCATGCAAGTGGCTTAGGAGACTACCTGGTATCTAGTAACACTAAAGAACTATCTATGATCAGTTACTGCTTCACTGATAATGTCTTTATTGAGTTATAAAGCCAAAGAGCCCCCTGAATTTTCTGGTGGCCAATTCATCTTAAAAACTAATTGATATAATCAAGAATTGCAAAGTGAAGTGTTGGGTGCCAGATGTCTGGGGCTTGTCCTGTCCAACTCTGAACATGTCAGCAAAAAAGAACCACATTACCTACTACCGGTTAGAGGGGCATATCTGAGTTTATTTCTGAAGTTCCTAAGCATTCCATTGACCTATATATTCCACAAAATTTTAATTAATTGGCATTATAATTCATTTAATATGTGATCCTTTTGGATTACTTGGAAGTACTGTCATCATAACTTAAAGCTTTGATACAAAGAAAAATCATTGCCCTTTCAATGCCACACCATCGTTTCAATGTTGTGCAGTTCACCATCTTCTCTCCGTGTGTATTTTCCCAGTGGGCACAGTCACTGTTGGCTTCCTTGGAGTTTCTCTTCAGAATAATTCCTGCAGCACGTTTTACTTTGCATGCTTTTATCACTGTAAGACACCCCATTCTTAATCTGATGACTAAAAACTGATTCCCTAATGGGAATAAAATCTAGTTATCACCATCTCATATATATAAATGGATTCAATTTTTATTCTATAAAGGAAGAATCAACAAAAGTAATTATGTGTCACATATGGCCACTGTCTGTTCACAGAACAATGGAAATCACCAGCCTTTGTGTTGGACGATGTTCCCTCCCTCTGACCCTTTCTCCTACCACTGTCCTCTGCTCTCTCATACTGCTTCAGATCCCACCTTAAATGTCACTTATTCACAGAGCTAATAGGTCCCCCTGCAATATATTTTCATTATGTTTAATAGTTTTTAATTTTAGATATAATTATTAGCTTAATGTTGATATCTTTTGCTAGATTCTGAGTTCTATGATGATGGTAACCATATTTGCTTTCTTCATTTTAGTATCCTCAGTTCCTAAATAGGACCTAGCATTTGGGAGGAGCTTCATAAATCTTAGTGGATTAAACAATAGTTATTGTTATCTCCAACAAGGGAGGCTGCATAATACCAAGTTATGAGCTTAGTTTAAAGTCAAAATGCCTGGGTCTAAATCTGTCTATATCATTTATTATCTGTATTGACCTTGGGCACATGAGTGAACTTGTCAGTGTCTCTATTTACTCATCTATAAAATGGGGATAGCAGCATCTATATAGGATAAGGTTTTGTGAGGATTAAGTATACAATGTGGTCACAAGACCTCAGTGAGTATCAGTTGTTATCATCAAGATCATCACTGAAGAGGAAGTTGCCTGAAAGGAAATAAAGATAACGCATGGCAAATGTTAAAATTTTTTTCATTTCACATCAAGTTCTTAGATTCTTTTAAGTGAGAACAAAAAAATTAAAAGAAAATTTTTAAACAAAAAGAAAACTTTAAAGAAATCATGTTTGGCAACAACTCCTAAAAGCATCAGCTCTCCAGGAGGACACACCCCTTCCTCTTAAATGCCTGGGCAAGCTGTTGATTCCTTTGGTGAAAAATATTTTCACTGAGAAAACGTTGCACAGTCACAAATGAACTTCTAACAATGCCAGCAAACTTTCTGACACAGTGGCTCATTTCTGGCAAAGAATCATAGCGAGAATGAATAGGAAAATAATGGGGGGGGGGCTTGACTAGCAGAGCCTTATATTTACATGCGAACCCCTGACCAGCAGTGGCAATCATAGGTTCCCAAATCCACACTACATGCCATGACATGATAAGTCCCATCACCAGCATCTTTACCACGTATATTTAACAGTAATTGAACACCTGCCAATTTAAACCTCAGAATGCATTCATTCCTTGACTTGGGAACTGTTCTCTACCTGAAGGTAAGCTGATTGAGATACCTGTGCTTGATACTGCAGTATTTCTGTGGAACAGAAAAGAATAACCAAAAACACATGCTTCAACTGTTAAAGAGATGAGCACCAGAATAAGCAACGTATATAGCATTTAGTTTTTTTTAAAAAGTAACTACCTCTTCTTTCACTGATCCTTTCATTACATCAAAATTCTTCAAAAAATAAAAAATAAATTAATAAATAAACCTCTTGCTATTGACTGAGAAATCATCTCTCTTCCTTCCTGAAAATTCTCTCAAGATGCTTTCAGAGGCCTGCTCTGATCCTGGAAGGAAATCAGAGTGACTCAAACACAGTGCTCAGAAGACCCAGTGTTCCGATGGCCTTTGTGCCTTAGGTATCTCTTGTTATCACCCTTGTCCGCATACTGAAGTGTACGGCAGCCAGCCTGGAAGCACCATTCTGAGTGAGGAAGAGTGGGTACAGCAGGCACAGATACAATGCACGTGTGAGACCGCAGAAGGGGCAAAGGGTGGGCAGGCAAAATGGAAAGTTTCTTCAGAAGAACAAGAACCCTTCTTTGGTTAAGAATGGAGGGAAAGCAGTTAGAATCCTGCTACAGCGAGGAAATAGGAAACAGGTCCTCACTGCTATTGTAGTGTCCCTTTTGCTTTTGGATTTGTATTTCAGCAGAATTCGGAATGGCTGGTAGCCAGGTTGAGGAAGACTCCAGGTAGAGACAAAGATGGCTTCTGCTTTAGGAAGCCAGGTTGTGTATCCTAATGATGACCTCGTTTCTCTCTGAGAACCACAGACGTGAGGGGTGACTGTCTCTCTATACAAAGCAGCCATCCTGGAGGACCTCAGAGTAAAGGTTCTTGAACTGTCAGCAACCACATCTATATAAATCAAGGTGACCACTGTCACCATCCTCACTTGAATCCTGCCATTCCCGGAGAAACTGATTTGAAGTCTCTATTAAGGCAACAATTGCTGTTGGTGGTGTAATTCCACACATCCACACTTCTTTGATGGGGAAGAAAGGAGAATATAAAGAACTTTGATGGCTGGATTTCTTATTACTGCAAAACTCCTAAGTACACTGCTCACAAAAATTGGGGGATATTTTATAACTTCATATTCATTTTGAAATATCCCCCAATTTTTGTGAACAGTATATTTGTATGACTATCCGGTATCAGTGATTCCAGTGAATCGCTGCATTATGAAAACACAAGTTTGCCTTTCTTGAAGCAAGTTAGAGATTGAATAACATTTTTGCAAACTGATTTCTGCATTTGGAATTAACCATATTTAGGTGTCCGTACAGCTTTAAAGAAGCTGTTGGTTCTGAAGTAGTGACTTTTGAGCTGACTAGTTTTCATTGTGCAGAAATTATAGCAACAGACATGTAACTCTGACAGATTTATTTCCACACTAGTGGATAACAAGCTTACATCCAAAACTTAAAGGAAGGGGAGAAGGAGGAGAAAGAAACAGGTAGAAAAGAGGTATGGCCACCAGAGAGGAAAGGGAGTATATTTAAGAACAAGGTAGCAGAGCATAGGTGAAGAAAGGCACATCATTGAGAAGGACAGAGGCATTTTCCAAGCAAGGCAGTGAGGACCATGAGGCTTCTAGAAAAGGAATGGGCAGATTGATATGAATCTACTCTAAACATTAAAGCGAGCATTCCTTTAGTCGCCTGTGGGCAGAGGAGCTGCCACAGATCAGAGCTTGGCGATGAAGAGAAAGATAAGAAATACCCTTCTCCTGGACCAGACCCAGCTGAAAGTAGTCCTAGTAAAGACAGTGATGTCTTCGGGCGAGAAACTTTGCTCAGTGAGCCCAAACATCACCAGCACTCACTCAATGTTAAAGAACACAAATACTGGAATCATTTTTAAAGCATTTATCTAGCTGTTTCTCTTCAAATTTAGGTTGAGTTTCCTTTCACAATATAAGCTATGTTCCTGCCAGTTTTAAAGTCTACAGCTCCAGCTGTTAGGGAGTTATGTAAGAGCAAAAGTGCTCAAGAGTGGAAAATGCATTTTCCCTTTGTTGCATAAGTCCCTGAATGGAATGGGCGGTGGGGTTGAAATGTCATCTGCCTACTCCTGCCCCTCACTACTGCCTCTATAAGTAAAAAAGCAAAACAAAACAAAACAAACAAACAAACAAAAACCTCACCTTGGAGGAAAAACATTTTTTAAAGGACATGAGAATGTTGTTGGACTCAAATTGAGAATGCCCAAGCATTTTTCAAAAGGAAGTTGCAGGTCTCTAAGATAGATTAAAGTAAAAAACTAATTCCCCTTAACTCTTGGGGGCTTTTCCTAAAACAAATGAACACAGTACATTTAAAATATAGTTCATTATGGCTAGCATGATATTCTAATATCATACTTTTCTGAATATCTCTCTTCTTATTGGTCTTTTAGTCCTTTCACAACAACAACAAAAAAATATCTTTTTGTCTTTCTTACCCCCATCCTGGTAGATAATACAATCCAATAAATATGAAAAGCATGAACAAAGACTATAGAAAATGTGACTTTAGCTATGTATCTGCAGAAGCCTAGACATGATGCAAAGACAACTTTTAGAAGGAAGAGTCAGACACTTGATAAAGACCAAACAGGCATCATTTGCCCAATTCCCTTTTTCCTTGTGGCTTCAATTTCAAAAAGGATAATAATAAAAAAATTGGACAAAAATCACATGATAGAAGTAAGCAAAAGCAGCAGTCTGAGTAAGCCCTTAGCAACAACTCCAGAATGTCTTTGGGGTTTCAGATGCCAGTGGCCTGCCCTGTCCATCTCTGGAAATGTCAACTACTAGGCTCCATTAACCCCTCCCTAAAGACCTAGTGGGCAATGACTGTGATGAACCTGGGCCCAAATGACCCGCGTTTGCCTAAGAATTGCCCAGTCGCCAATGTATATTCCCAGATCTGGGATATACTCAGTGGACTGTATGATATAGCTACTTCAAAAATCTGGAAGATCCACCCTCAGTGAATAGACTCCACTCCAGTGGGAAAAAGGGGAAGCTAGAGAGAATTCCAAAGAGCTAGAGAAGGGTGCTAGAGAGGCAGCAAGATGAGAGTACAGGATAGTCCTGTAACAAGACAGGTGAGACTGACACTCATTGCATTCTTGGTGTTTCCACTCCACCATCCTTATTTGGCCCTTCCATTTTTTTTTTTTTCTGGTCTTCATCATTTATCAAAAACAGTAAAGGAGGATTCATGCAATGAAAAAAATGTTGAATGAGGGGACCACTAAAACATTCAAGCTCTCTAGCTCTCTGGTCTATACATATTTTAAAAATCTTCTTATGGGTCCCTACTCACACTTTATCTCTTAAGAATCTTCCCCACTATATAGAAGCATCGTTTGCTTTGATTGCCTCGCTATCCTGCTCCAAGGCGGAAACTGTCCTGCCCACCTGCTCATAGCTTATTGAATGAAAGTCTGCAGGACTTTGACTTTCATCACCCTTCCAACTGTGGTCTAAAACCTTCCTCTTCTGCCTATCTATTCTCTTGCCTGAAAACACTGTCCTCTTCTGCTTCTGAATTAATCCCATCTTTGACATCCAGTCAAAGTACTTTTTATCTAATTTCCCCAGGCCATAGCAGTGTCTCAATCCTTGGAAGCCCTGAGGAATGTAAGAAGACTCATGTATTCTCAGCTTTCCAGCTTTGTTGGAACAAGGGTTAACTATGTGTATGCCACAGTAGCTCCTTAGTGTTACAAAACTTAAAGGGAGCTCTTGTGGTAAGAACACTGAGATAAAGTCAAAGGCCTATGTACAAGAGCCAGTATGGCTATTTGATGGCTCTGTGGTCTTGCCCAAGTGATTTACAATCTGGTGTGGGATGGGATGAGTATAACACTCAGTGAGACATGCCAGAATCCTGAGATTGCAGTTTGTTTTAACCATATAGTCAATATAACTTTATATTTGGCACACAAGTTATTTTTGTAACAAGAATTATAGAAAGTAAAGTTTAACCAAATATTAGCTGAAGGGTGCCCATAGAAAGTAACTCTATTTTTGTTGTTGTTGTTATTTTCCAAAATTAGAAGCAGGGAGGCAGTCGACAGACTCCCGCATGCACCTAACCAGGATCCACCCAGCATGCCCACCAGGGGACGATGCACTACTCATCTGGGGCTTTGCTCTGTTGCAGTTGGAGCCATTCTAGCACCTGAGGCAGAGGCAATGATGCCATCCTCAGTGCCCAGGCCAACTTTGCTCCAATGGAGCCTTGGCTGCAGGAGGGGAAGAGAGAGATAGAGAGAAAGGAGAAGGGGAAGGGTGGAGAAGCAGATGGGTGCTTCTCTCATGTGCCCTGACTGGGAACCGAACCTGGGACTTTCATAAACCAGGCTGACACTCTACCACAGAGCCAACTGGCCAGGGCCTATTTTTTTAAAGTATTGATGATTCTTAATTGAAGGAGAAAGGTTGACCCCCTACTTATGGAATGTGGTAGGTTAGAATTTCCAGAAGACATGATATTTTTATGGTAATTAAGTGTTGAAAGGTTTAAAAAGCTGGCAACTTATGCTATCTTAAATATTATTTTACATAATATGGAGAAAACAAATTAACAATCAGGTTCTTGTGAAATTAAAATGAGATAAGGTCTGTGAAAGTGTTTACAAACAGTAAGGTGTTGTTCAAATCTAACATGTTTGAGTTTGTATATGATGTTCTCATTATCTGAGGTTTATTAGTATTAAACAAACAAACAGAAAGCTTAAACTGGATCCATTTAAAATAGGGACCAAAGAGGATATAGGAGGAAGGGACATAAAAGATTTGATTTGAACTTGGCTAAGAAAATCAAAACTAAAAATTATGAACATAACTTATTTACCTTATATTTAATGAGCTTTATTCAAATAAGTTTTTTCTCTCTCCTTTTCTCTCTCTCTTCTACTTCTGGGATCCCTATCATATGAATGATATTGTACTTAATGTTGTCCCATAAGCCCCTTAAGCTATTTTCACTTTTTAAAATTCTTTTTTCTTTCTGTTGCTCTGTTTAGGTGAGTGCCACTATCCTTGTCCTGTAGTTTGCTGATCCGTTCTTCTGCTTCATCTGATCTGTGTTGAATCCTGGTATATTTTTCAGTTCATTTGTTATGTTCTTCAGCTCTGCAATGTCTTTTTTATATTTTATTGTATTTTCTCTCTCTTTATTCTCACTGTGTTCATTTATATCTTATCTTGAGTTTGGTGATCTTCTCTTTGACTATTACCTTGAACTCTTTATCAGTTAGCTTATCTTCATTTTATTATAATCTTTTACTAAGGTTTTTATCTTTTTTTCCTCAGAACATATTCCTTTGTTTCATCATTTTGCTTGATTCTCTTTGTTTTTTTTTTTCACTGTGTTACAGGGAAAAGCTACCTTTCCTAGGCTTGAAGGAGTGGCTTATGCAGGAGATGAACCTTATAGTTCAACCTAACCCTAACATTTACTGTCCCTAAAAATTTTGTGATTGTATGAATACAATGATTTATTCTTGATAGGTCCCAGATGTTGAGTGTGTGCCAAGAATTGTCAATATTCCAAAGGGAAGGATCTTAGCGCCTAGTTTTAGGCTAATTGGAAGCTAGGCTTCCGGACAGCAGCTTCTAAGGTATAAAATGATATATTGTCAATATATACAGTCCTGTGGACCACAGCTGTAAACCCTGATGACCTCTAGACCAAAAAATCTGGAGGATTCCCCTTGGTGAAAATTATAAAGTCAAGGCTCCAGATAAGTGTATAAGCTTCCTTCTGGGAGGTAACAATGAGCTGTGGTAAGGCCAATGGAGGGCACAAAGAGGATATCTCCCTGCCTACATTCCTGAGAGCACTTCTGCAGCCTCCAGATGCCATGAGGTCAAAGCTGTCCCCTGCCTGCCTATTGGCTTCAGCAAGGCTATAGGAGAGTAATGAAGGCCAGGCAAATCTATAGCTTTATTAACACAAAGTAAGAGTTCTGGGGGCAGATACTTGCCTGTGTCCCTAGCAAGACCAGGACATAAGGGGAGGACTTCTACAAAAATCATCTCAGTGAAATAGGATCAGTACAACACCAGAGATGAAAGGATTGAGACTTGGACCCAATTTCTCCATCTACAAAACAGAACCTATTTGTCCAACATTCGTGATGAAAGTGTATTTATTCTCATTAGATTTGTCCCTAGGCAGAGGTATAAAAAATAATATTTATAAATTATAATAATAAATGAAATGAAAACTGGCACCTAACCAGTATTGAGGAACAACTTCATACCAAAAGCCTTATGCATATTATGGTCAAGATTCTCATGCCAGGAGTCCCAAAGGATCTATGAAGCTATAAGATAAATATAGCTGATCATCTTATGGCAAAATATAACTAAAATATGTGGAGAGAAAAATAATATTTTTGAATAGAGTAAAAACTAACCATTTGTTTTTTACAATAAAGGTTGAGTGTACTAAGAAACTACTTTTGCAGAAGATCTTGAGGCTATATCTATAGTTAGAACCCCATCATCCATGCTTTATGTGCTCCCCACTTCAGTGGACAATTTTAGAAGGGTCTTCATCATGTCATGTCATCCTCTCAACAACTCTAGGATACATGAGTCATTATCTTTGTTTTGCTAAACTACAGAGAAGTTATGCATGAAAGCTTGCAAACTTGTTATTCATAGACTCCTGCTTTCCTTTAAGTACATTGTCCAGTAGGCAAGATGATCCTTCCCGGGCCCAGGACTTTTTCGTTTTTGTACTTTTCTTTCCCTTTGACTGTTTGTTCTCTCCAGATCCCCATTGGTACAAGGACTCATTACCTAGATTCCTAGGAGAAAACTTTCCAAAGATTTGTCTTGACATTTTAGGGTTCTAAAGGGGTCTGGTAATTTAGAGCAGTTGCATTTTAAAAGAGGACTGCTGGGGTAGATAGAGCAATGCTTACAAAGAACTAAGTTGCTCCTGGAGGATTTCTTCTCTGTCTCAAACCAATTAAAGCATTACATTGGGTGTCATGCCTTTCCCTGTGTTCCTCAAATGATACTAAGTGAATGATTTCAGACATGCCAGGCTAGTTCTTTGCTAGAAGAAGTGGCCAAAAAGATCTCCATGGAGTACTGTAACAGCACATCTTCCCAGCTTTCCAGGTAGGCACAGTGGGCAGGGAGGGGAGAGAGGTGAGGGATCTTCTAGCAGCTGAGAGTGGGATTTTGCCTCCTGCTTCATTCAATTAACAAATCTTGAGGCCTATTTGACAATAAACACTCCTTTAACTACAGAGTGGGAAAAGCTGACTATGCAAAAAGATAAAGGATATCCTTAAATAGCTGGAGGGAAGATGTTTGCCCTGAGGGGGAACTGAGATCCATTTCAGGAACTGGGGGGTGATCAGTTGCCACAGTGTCCTATGAAACTAAACACATGCTTTGGCCCCAGTGTCTCCGCAGCACAGAAAATGGAGCCATCACCTTAGGAAGCTGGTCTGTCTGTGAACATTTTAGAAGTGTCTCCTGGCTCTTCAAAAACACAAGAATTTATGGGTTGAAAACAGTCTTAGAATCTCCAGGATTGGCCCAGCACTCCAACTTGTGGGTAAACCACAACAGGACACAATATTCTTTCCTGCTAAGCTCCTATATAATTCTGGTTTGAATATGTTCTTACTTGTGGTTTCTATTTCTGCCCTAGTTTTGGTTCCTAAACTTCAAGAAATCTGGTTCTCAATCTCTCTCTCTCTCATTGTATTTTTTTAATTGGGATTTCTTTTAAAATGTCAATTAGAGGATTGCAGAAACTAGAGGCTAGTGGCCTTATCTGATCAGCTAACCAGAACCTGCTAAGAAAAATGTGAAATTTTGTTATCTGGGTGAAGATTTGTCAAGATAATGGGACATGCAGGATCTAAACTGAGGCTATTCGATGAAGAACAAATTATAGTTTGTAAGAAGAATGTGAGGAGAGGGCAAATTGATAAACAGCAAGCATTTATGAGGTTCTGAGTACACGACAGGTACTCTCATGTGTTTAGATAATCCTCCAAACAAGCTCATTATATGTGGAAATTTATTTTCCCCATTGTAAAAATGAGAAAGTTGAGGTACAGAGAAGTAATTTGCTTAACACACAGCTAATTAATGGTAGAGGCAGAATTTAAACCCAGACATTTAGGCTGCCAAGTTTATGCTACTTACTGCTCCGCAGGACTGCCTGTCTAGTAAATAGTGAGACTTTATTTATTCAATCATTACAGCCTAAACCTCCCTATACTATTTTATTTTTCTTTTCCCTTCATTCCTTTTTTTTCTTTCTCTCTGTGCCCCTACATGAAACCAGTCCTGTTTAAACTTGCTATGCTTAAGATAGCATTGCAAGTTGTTCCTCATACATTCAGCAGATAAGAGGACACTTCCGTTGAAAATGCTTGAAAATAGAAATAGGAATTGCTTACTTAAAGCATGCACAGAAAATAAACATTTCCTTTTCTTCGTAGATCTCAGAAGAATTTTTCTTCTGACCGTTAGTTACAACCTCCCTATTTTGCTTTTACTGTCTGGGGTTGCAACAACACCCTTAAGATTTGGTCATTATCCGCCTTCTTTAACATTTTAAGTGCTTACCTCCAGTTCATAGAGGTTGGTTTATGCCTGGACTCAATTCAGAGGAATTCTGTAACCCACATATCATTCACTGAACTAACGTCATTGCTGGTTCTTTATTTTATCCACTGAACTGTAGTCATTTCTATGTTAATTTTTTTTACTGTCATATAGTTTGTTTGTTTGTTTTTTGACAGAGACAGAGAAAGAGAGTCAGAGAGAGGGACAGATAGGGACAGACAGACAGGACCGAAGAGAAATGAGAAGCATCAATTCTTCGTTGGGCACTTTAGTTGTTCATTGACTGCTTTCTCTTATGTGCCTTGATGAGGGGCAAGGGGCTCCAGCAAAGCAACTGACCCCTTGCTCAAGTCAACTACCTTGGTCTCAAGCCAGCAACCTTGGACTTCAAGCCAGTGACCTTTGGGCTCAAGCCTGCGACCATAGGGTCATGTCAATAATCCCACGCTCAAGCCAGCGACCCTGAGCTTCAGCTGGTGAGCACACGCTCAAGCCGGATGAGCCCATGCTCAAGCACAGCAACCTCAGGGTTTCGAACCTGGGTCTTCTATATCCTAGTTCGATGATCTACCCACTGCGCCACCGCCTGGTCAGGCTGTGGTATGGTTGTTTTGAGATTGTTTTGGGGTTTCCTATCAAACCAAAAACAGACTTATCTTTTCCATTTTAGCACAGTCTATTCTTCAAGGTGAAAGTCAGCTGAGATGGGGCTATTTTCCAACCCCTTGTAAACTGTGTCTGTGGGAAGGCTGGAACCAATGATAATATCTTTGCCTCCTGGTGCTGGCAGGTAATAAATACTTAGTAATCACCAGTTAAATAAATCAAACAATGAATGCAGTAATCCTTTCCCCTATGTTGGCCATCTTTCTTTTTCAAACTTACTAAATTTCACTCCAATTTTGTCAAGAATTCTTTTTCAAAGAATATGCTACCATTAAATTAGCAAAATCCTGAACTAGGTAGCTGATATGAGCCACATAATTTTCTTATACTTTAAGATATCCCTTAACAAACCATTGAATCAAAGCCTTGTCCCAAAATGTTACTAACTGCTGACATTGGTGATGAGTACTGCAAGGTGTATTATATTATTTTCTCTACTTTGTATATGTTTGTAATTTTCCATAACTTTTAAAAATATGCCTACATAAAATAGTATGGTTAAGTTAGGATAATAGTGATTTTTTAAAGAAGTGGTTAGTTTGAGGGATTCTACTCAAATTTTCTAGGTATAATTGCAAAGGAAGCTACTTACATTTCTTTCACCAATACTGGAATACCGATTTAAGGATAATAGTGATTTTTTAAAGAAGTGGTTAGTCTGAGGGATACTACTCAAATTTTCTAGGTATAATTTCAAAGGAAGCTACTTACATTTCTTTCACCAATATTGGAATATCGATTTAAGAGCAATTTACTTAAACAGAGCTTGGAAAAGCATTTTAATTTAAAACTGGATGACTTCTTTAGAAACTATATTTATTCTTTATCTTTCTTATGGATTGCTGTGTCTGGGAGACTGTCTTACCACAAAGTGATCTATCAGTTTTTAGATGCTAAAAGAATCTAGGTCGTAATTCCGAAACTGTCTAAGGACATAAATATCAAGTAGTACCTATGAGAAAATAAACTGGAAATTTTAAATGTATATGACAATTTCATGTGCTCATGTGCATGTGCATGGATATATGTTAGACAAATATTTAGAGCAAGGGATCATTCCACTTAAGGGAAATAAAAAAATGTTGGCAATAGCCACTAAAATTCTAAACATTGATGGTTCAGAAATGTTGAAACAGCAGGTTCCTGTTTCTAAACCTGCAATTAGACTTTTCTACCATACAATTGTGTTAATTGAATAAAAATATTAAGATAATCTTATCTGTGTTAATAAGTCCACTTTAAACAAACTAGACAATGACTTTCATGGTAGTGTCCATCTTCAATTTTTTGGAATTTAAAAATAATTTTAAATAACTTATGTAAAGAAAGAAAGAAAGCTTAAGCTAGAATTACTTAGTGATTGTGGTTTTTAGAAGAAAGTGGCTGACCTATGGTGGTGCAATGGGATAAAGCTGTTGACCTGGAAAACTGAGGTTGTCGGTTCGAAACCTTGGGCTTGCCTGGTCAAGGCACATATGGGAGTTGATGCTTCCTACTCCTCCCCCTTCTCTCTCTCTCCCCTCTCTCTAAAAAAAAAAAAAAATTAATAAATAAAATATTAAAAAAATATTTAAAAAAAAGAAGAAAGTGGGACCTATGGTACACAAACTAGGTTAGAACCTGTGACTAAAATATACACTGCTTGCTCCCACAGTACGTGATTTTGAAATTCTCTGGTGTCTCAGTTTCCCACTTTTGTTTAATGTATAGAGATCATTAAATTTCTAATTGAAAACCCATCAATTTAGAAATACAAAGATTGTTCTTACATTTTCCTTCAGGTTTTTCCCCCAAATACACAGTATCTAAAGAGATTGGTCCAAACACCTCGAGGAAAATAACAACACTTATTCCTACTCGAAACTTAATTTCTTCTCTTTTGTTAAGAAGGCTGGTGTATGCTTGAAAGCTTTCTGTTACCATATGAATTTCTTTAGTATTGTGAAAGTTTAAGAAGCAACATGGAGAGTAGACCATTCCTTCTACAGGGAAAACTCCTTGAAGATTCTGTCAAGACATCAGCACCTCTCCCTCCTCTGGCCACCCACAAAGACTCTAACTCAAGCTCTGACATAGAGATTGACAGGAAGACGTATCAGATTGTCATCCTTGCTACTCAGACACCCCTCATAGGTGAATGACTGCTTGCCTCAAGGAACCCTCTTAAAGGCGCCCAGAGACAGATATTGCTCACGTAAGTCAATTACTTAAGGGAATCATTTAAGTGTTCTGGAAGTATTCAAGAAAACCTTACAAACCAAAGTTATTATTTTTTTATCTTACATACTTTAAAAGAAATTGTTTATGGTCTGAAAATGTTTAAAATAACTGTTTTCTTTGTAACTACTCTCAAGTATGTAGTTTTCGTCCAAAATGAGACAGCTCTTATGTTTTTAGTCCAAAACTGTTTGAATCAGGTTTTTGTTCTTAAATTTCTGTAGGTACAAAGTACAGTGAAATTCAAAATGGCAAGATCACTAGTCATTCTCTTCCATTTAAAATATTGCTAGAATTACATTTAACATGAACAAAAATAGCTCATTTTCTCTAATTTCTTTTTTGCCATTAAAAAGTTAATAGGCTTAAAAATAAAAGGTAAGAAGAAGCTTCTGGAATTTAGTATTAGCAGGGTATATGTATACCTACATATATTTGCACACGGTAGCATCAGAGGAGGTATAAATACATCTACAGGCTCAATGGCAGAGTCTCAGGAGGGCGTGGGCTGGCAGCAATGCTGGTAAGATTAACGACCACTGCATGGAGCATCCAGAGCCCCAACAGAGAGTGCCTATGAAGAGGCAACACCTATCTTTCAGGACAAAGAACTTTAATTCTCTCCAAAATGGGAAATTTGCAGGGTTTTGGACCAGGCATCTGCAATATGAATAGCTCATTTTCAGACACTGTACACATCTTATCTGATTTGAATCAATTCAGCATGGTTTCTCCAGAAGAGTTTAAAACCAAGTAAATATTAAGCTTATCTCACTGCATGAGCCAAACCAAATTAATTTTGGTCAGTATAACCCTAACAAACTAAGATTCTGCAGACAGAACATTCTGAGGTCCACTGCCACACTTTAAATGACAGTATATGCAACTGAAGCCAACGCATGACTAGTTGGGCACAGTCAGAATTATTTGTTGTAACGTTACTTTACTACTTGTCTCTATGTAAGCATATGCCCAACTGTCTTCAGTCAACGAGGCTAAAACTATAATCCACTCAAGTATAGCATTCAACTGTTAGTCCTTGGGGAAGTACAACCTTTGATCACAAATCCCTTTGGCCATCCACTCTATGTTACCAGATCAAAAATAGGAATATTTATTTCATTTGGCATGGATCAGAAAATTAAATCAACACATCATCCAACACAAGCTCCAGAAGATGTGGCTCCGACAAGATCCCAGTGCAGTCCCAGAGAAACAGTTTTTATGGCACATGAAGTTTTTATTATGCATAAACTCTAAATTTATTATTAATTTTTTTTTCAGGGCTGTCAGTGGGAGGATTGCTGGCCTATAGCAAATTGCAGATTGTAAAAATCTTTCCACAATGAGGCAACATCTTTTTCCATAGTGACTGCAGTCCAGGTTCTCACAGCAAAATTCTTACCACACTGGGTCATGGCCAGGTACTTGGAGGTTAGACAGATACGGCTAGCAAAGGCAATCCTAAATGATAAGTGTGTCACAATGTCCTTACCCGTCTCCTTCCTGGGTCCCAAACCATTGGCTTCCTTGCCACTGGGCCAGTGAGCTTCCTTCCCTTCTGCCCCACTTTTGCACACAATGGCTAGCATTCTGCACTGCTCTTGGCCCATGGTTTGGCCCATGTTCCCAGGGCCTTGGAATTCATCTAGCAGTGAGGCTCTCATAACTCAAACTTCCTGTGCAGACTTCAAACACACACACCATCCCCAAGACCAGCTCTCATGGAGCAAGAAAACAACACAAAATACACAAGCCCTGTCCTCAACTCTGCCAGCAACCTCCTCATAAATCCTCCCTGTTGCCCTGGGTGGAAGAAACACTTCTGGGATCACTTCTTCTGTCCTTATGGGAGGAAGCATCTCCAAACCCCAAAAATGTAGTCTAGATTCTTTGTAAGCAGTCTCTTTCTTGAGCTCCAGATAGTTTCTGAAATAAAAGGTCACTTTCTGAAGATATTAACAAGATTCTTTTTTTTTTTTTTAAGCACTCCATTTTAGTTCTCTCCAGATCTGTTTGCTTTCTGCAAAAGCTTACACTTTGGTAGAGGAGATACACGTAATACAAATAATCATAATGCGGGCATGCACGGTTGTAATGTACTTCACTTGACTACACTGCAAGGGTGTTGCCTTTTTTACAAACTGAAGGCAAGACCCTCCAGCAGCAAAAAGATTCCAATTCACTCGGTTGCAATACTTGTTTTATTATAATGGTCTGGAACTCAACCCTCAATATCTTTGGGGTGTGTCTGTATAAGCTTCTATGCATTAGAAAATGAATAGACAGGAGTCAGGTCTCTTCCAGCAAAGACTTTAAGCAATTGCAATTGGATTTTCATCTTGAGGGATGGAAAGGCTTCCTAGAAGAAGTGAGATTTAAATTCAACCCTAAAAGGCTAGAGTCAGCCATGATATCTTCAAAAAAAGCTCTTTCTTTCCCCTATCAAACCTTTCAAGGAGAAAGTATGAACTTTGAAAAAATTTTAGGAATCTGTAACTAAAAGTCAGCCACTTGGAGCAAGTAGAGAAACTTAAATTCAGCTAGTTCAAGCTCTGTTCAGTTAGTGCTTGGATGATTAAAACTTGACTATACTCACTTATCTCTTCTTCCTCACATACCTTCCAGCACCAGCTCTGAGTTCCTTAAGCTGATCTGTTGAGTAGACCTAGACCAGGCTTAGGCAAGGGAGTCTAAACAGAAATTTTCATTTTTTTAATTGATTTAAATTTATTGCATTTACATAGATTCAAGTGTCCCACCAAATACATCCCTCCACCCCTGTGTTTCCCTCAATATCCCCTTTGCCCCCCTCCCCCAATACCTCCCCCCTTCCCTCTATGATTTGCTTTTCTGCTTTCTATAATGCTGTGTTATGTATATATAATTTTACCAATGTCTTTCCCTTCTCTGATCCCATTCTCTCATCCCATTTCCCTCTGTCCACTTTCCCTCTGGCCCCTTTGATCCCTTTATTCTGTTCTTCAGTTCACATTGTTCATTGTATTCCTCAAGTGAGTGAGGTCATATGATATTATTCTTTCTCTGTGTGGCTTGTTTCACTTAACATAATAGTTTCCAGGTCCATCTATGGTAAGATTTCCTTCTTTTTCATGGCCCCATAATATTCCATTGTGTATATGTACCTATGTACCACAGCTTACACACACAGGAGAGAGAGAGGGGGGGGGGAAGGGAGAGAGATGAGAAGCATCAATTCTTTGTTGTGGCACCTTAGTTGTTCATTGATTTTTTTCTCATATGTGCCTTGACTGGGGGACTACAGCAGACTAAGTGACCCCTTGCTCAAGCCAGCAACCTTAGGATCAAGTTGGTGAGCCTTGCTCAAACCAGATGAGCCCACACTCAAGGTTTCGAACCTGGGTCCTCTGCATCCCAGCCTGATGCTCTGTCCATTGCGCCACCACTTGGTCAGGTTGTACCACAGCTTTTTAATCTGCTCATTCACTGATGGACACTTGGGCTGTTTCCAGATCTTTGCTACTGTAAACAGTGCTGCCATAAACATGGGAGTGCGTTTCTTCTTTTGAATCAGTGAATTGGTGTTCTTAGAATATATTGCTAAGAGTGGGATGGCTGGGTCAAAAGGCAATTCCATTTTTAACTTTTTGAGGAATCTCCATACTGTTTTCCACAGTGGCTGCACCAGTCTGCATTCCCACCAGCAGTGCAAGGGGTTCCCTTTTCTCTACATCAGGGGTACCCAAAGTTTTTACACAGGGGGCCAGTTCACTGTCCCTCAGACCATTGGAGGGCCAGACTATAAAAAAAAAAAAACTATGAACAAATCCCTATGCACACTGCACATATCTTATTTTAAAGTAAAAAAACAAAATGGGAACAAATACAATATTTTAAATAAAGAATAAGTAAATTTAAATCAACAAACTGACCAGGGCCTGACCTGTGGTGGTGCAGTGGGATAAAGCGTCGACCTGGAACACTGAGGTCGCCAGTTCGAAACCTTGGGCTTGCCTGGTCAAGGCACATATGGGAGTTGATGCTTCCTGCTCCTCCCCCTTCTCTCTCTCTCTGTCTCTCTCTCTCACTCCTCTCTCTCTAAAAAAAAAAAAAAAATCAATAAATAAAATATTAAAAAAAAAAAAAAAAAAAAAAAAACTGACCAGTATTTCAATGGGAACTATGCTCCTCTCACTGACCACCAATGAAAGAGGTGCCCCTTCCGGAAGTGCAGCGGGTCCAGATAAATGGCCTCAGGAAGCTGCATGTGGCCTGCGGCCCCATAGTTTGAGGACCCCTGCTCTACATCCTCATCAGCACTTATTATGTGTTGTTTTGTTAATGAGTACCATTCTGACTGGTGTGAGGTTTTATTTGTCCTACTGATGGCTCTGTTCATGGTGATTGGTATGTCAAGTCAAGGGTAATGTTATATAATTTTTTCTTAGCCACCTTGAGTCAAAAGATTCCTCCACTTGTCCTAAAGAATGAAGTAGTGGATGGGACTCTAACCAAAACACTCAAAGATTCATTCAATTCTGGACCTATCTTTTGGCTATCATGAAATTCTCTTTCTCTAAAATTAAAACTCATGTTAAAACTCATGATAGTTGGTTAGTTTGGATTTATCACCATTTTATTGTTCATATTTTTTATCTTTTTTTTTCCTTCTTCTTCTTAAAGAAGACCCTTTAACATTTTATGTAATACTGGTTTAATGGTGATGAACACCTTTAGGTTTTTCTTGTCTGGGAACTTCTTTATCTGTCCTTTAATTCTAAATGGTAATTTTACTGGGTAGAGCAGTGGTTCCCAACCTTTTTTGGGCCACGGATCAGTTTAATGTCAGAAAATATTTTCATGGACCAGCCTTTAGGGTGGGACAGATAAAAATGCACAAAATAAAATTTTAAATTTTAAATTTAAAAACTGTGGTATTTTTAAATATAATTGTCGAACTTACGAGACAAGTGTCAAGAGTGAGTCTTAGACAGATGTAACAGAGGGAATCTGGTCATTTTTTAAAAATAAAACATCGTTCAGACTTAAATATAAATAAAACGGAAATAATGTAAGTTATTTATTCTTTCTCTGCGGACCAGTACCAAATGGCCCATGGACTGGTACTGGTCCGCGGCCTGGGGTTTGAGGACCATTGGGATAGAGTAATATTGGTTGTAGGTTCCTGCTTTTTATCACTTTAAATATTTCTTCGCATTGCCTTCTGGCTTACAGAGTTTCTGCTGAGAAATCAGCTGACAGTTTTATCAGATCTCCCTTGTAGGAAACTGCTTTTCTCTTGCTGCTTCTAAGATTCTCTCTTTGTATTTAAATTTTTGCATTTTAATTATGATGTGTCTGGGTGTGGGCCTCTTTGGATTCATCGTGTTTGGGACACTGTGCTTCTTGGACTTGTATTTCTATTTTCTTCACCATGTTAGGAAAGTTTTTTGTCATTATTTTTTCAAATAAGTTTTCAATTTGTTGCTTTCTCTTTTCTCCTTCCAGCACCCCCATGATGTGAATGTTGCTATGCTTAAAGTTGTCCCAGAGTCTCCTTACACTATCTTTATAATTTTGGATTCTTTTTTTTTTTTTTCCTGTTCTGATTGGCTGTTTTTTGATTCCTTATACTCCAAATCTCTGATTTGGCTCATGACTTCATCTAATGTAGTGTTGATTTTCTATAAATAATTCTTTATTTTAGTTAGTATATTACTCATGGTCCCTTTTATGGTTTCTATGTCATTTTCCATGCTGTTGAGTTCTCATTAAGTTCTTTGAGCACCCTTATAACTATCGTTTTAAACTCTGTATCTGGTAGTTTGCTTGCCTCAATTTCATTTAGTTCTGCCTGACCGGGTGGTGGTGCAGTGAATAGAGTATGAAACTGGGACATGGAGGACCCAGGTTTGAAACCCCAAGACCAACAGCTTGAGCACAGGCTCATCCAGCTTGAGTGCAGACTCACCAGCTTGAGCATGGGGGTCACTGGCTTGAGTGTGGGATCATAGACATGACCCCATGGTCGCTGGCTTGAGACCAAAAGTCATTGGCTTGAAGCCCAGTGTCACTGGCTTGAGCCCAGGGTCACTGGATTAAGCAAGGGGTCACTCACTCTGCTGGAGCAGCACCCCCCCACCACCAGTCAAGGCACATATGAGAAAGCAATCAATGAACAATTAAGGTGCCTCAATGAAGAATTGATGCTTCTCATCTCTCTCTCTTCCTGTCTGTCTGTCCCTATCTGTCCCTCTCTCTGTCTCTCTCTCTGTCTCTGTCACATACACACACAAAAAAAATTCATTTTGTTATTTTTCTGGAGATTTCTCCTGTTCTTTTACTTGAGATATACTTCTTTGTTGCCACATTTTGGCTGCTCCTCTATTTGTTTCTATGTATTAGATAGAGTTCTATGTCCTCCAGGCTTGGTAGAATGGCCTTGTATAGTAGGTGTCCAATAAGACCCAGTAGCACAGCCTCCCTAGTCATCCAAGCTGGGCACTCCAGATAAACCCCTGTGTGGGCTGTGTGCATTGTCCTATTGCAGTTAAGCCTTGATTGTTATTGGCATCACTGAGTGGGAATGACCCTTAGACCAATCAGTGGCAAGGACTGGCTATGACTATAGTGAAGGAAATAACTGTTTTGCAGGGGCTGACCCTACAGAGCAGGACTTGCTTCAGTGTGGCTTTGGTGCTCACTGAGTCTGCTCCTTGAGTGTGTCACTCACGGAGGTAGTAGCGTTTTAATCTCTGTGATCTGAAGCTGTTCACCAGGTGTACTGGCTCTTGAGCATCCCAGGAGGTGCAAGGTCAGTCACCACTTGTGCCCTGCCTGGGGCTGAGTAGCACAAGCTACGAAGTGATCTAAAGATGGCTGCTACTTGTGCTGGGCTTGGAGGTGCCCAGAAAAGGCCACTGCTGCCAAGCCTGGGTCACTTAGCAAGAGGTACATGGTATGCAAAGGCCAGATGCTGCTTATGTGAGATATTTTGGGAAAGTCCAAAACATGAAGCAAGAGAGGCCATTTGTATGGAAAAGCCACTGAAAATGGCTTAGGTGGGCCCACAAGTTGAGTGGGTGGGATCTCGGGGAATCACTTGGGTGGGGTGAACAGTGAGAGCTAGGTCTATGGAAACTCAGACATGACACCTGCCTGCTGTCTCTGGGGTAGAAGTTGGGGGAGGGGTCTCAGTACTTTTATCTGGCAGAAAGCTACCCCCCCCCCTCTCCAGACAATCCAGTTCCTCTGCATATGTCCCTGGTTTCTTTCAAGCTGCTTCTCCTGTGCTGGAGTTCAGAGGGTGTGATTCTGAGTAAACCTGTGGGCAGGCTTTTTAGCAGGAGCTGCCTGAGGCTCCTACAGCTCTCTGTCTCACTCACCACAATGCCTATTGTTTTTTACAGCTAAAAGTTATGGGGACTTTTCTTCTTGGCTCTGGGTGCCTGGACTGGGAGGCCTATAGGCCTGGTGTGGGGCTGGGACCCGGCACTCTTCAGAGGGCACCTCCTCAAAATATGCCTCCCGATATTAAACCACCGCGGATGGGTGTGAGACCCTCCCGGGTCACAACTGCTCCTCCTACTAGTCTCCATGTAGCTTCTTCTTTAAATCCTGACTTGTAGGATTTACATTCAGCTAGATCTCAGGCAGTTCTGAATGAAGATTGTGCTGTAGTTTAGTTGTAATTTTGATGTGTTTGTGAGTGAATTCAAGTACCCCATTTATCTATGCCGCCATCTTGAGCAGAAGTCAAAACTCGTAATATTTAAAAAAGAATTCTCTCTGACCAAAGTTAACACACTTTGTCTTTATGGACTGATAGCAGAAAAAGCATTTAGAACCCAAGTACCCCTCAGAAAAGTAAGATCATTGGGTCGCAGGACCTCAAAACAAGACAGTATGCTACAAGCCATCATGAGTCATATTTTCCATCAATAAAAAGTTTTTAAAATCTTGTCTGTACAGTAATTGGACAAAGATCATACAGCTCCAGACAATTAGAAGATCACTGGCTCCCAGACACTGAGTATAACTGTAATAAGATGAATGCGTTTGAGCAAGTTTTTTAGAAGTATGCTGACCTAAGCACAGTCAGCATCTGGGTGCTGCCTTTAAGACAATACAGAGAATGTGTGTGTCTTGCTCAGGCCCAGAGGCCTTTCAGGAGTCTTCTTAGGTAGTAGTACAATTTGGGAAGACCTAATTTAAAAAAAAAAAAAAAAGCCTTTATTGCTTCTATCAGGATGGATAAAATTCATGACATTAAAGATTATTTGGGGTTAGGATTTTGTTTATCCATTCTTTTTTTTTTTTTAAGTGCAAATAGCCCCAGATGTAAGTATGACATTAACATTAACAACCACTGAAGTGGCAAATCAGGAACTTCCCTAGAGAGTAAAAGAATGAGTCAGAGGATATAAATTTGGATGGAAGATTCTTTTATTTTGCACTGTGTTAGAAAGAGGCTTGGGTGAGTTAAAACCAAGAGCTTATAGATCAGATGATGAAGAAGAATTCTGATAGCTCTAATTTTAACACAAAGTACTAAATCTCTCATGTCATGATTTCTTCTTTCCCTGAAATTATAAGACCTAGGACTCTAGTGTACTCCAGCAAATACTTTAGGTAATTGCAATTAGATTTTTAAAATTACATATGTAAAGCCCTTGGCCAGTTTTCTCAGTGGATAGAACGTCAGCCTGGCATATGGATGTCCCTGGTTCAATTCCCAGTCAGGGCACACAAGAGAAGTGATCATCTGCTTCTCTCCCTCTTTCTCTTGCCCTTCTCTCTCTCTTCCTTCTCGCAGCCAGTGTCTCAGTTGGTTTCAGCATTGGCCCCGAGTCTAAAAATAGCTTGGTTGATTCCAGCATCATCCCCAGATGGAGGTTGCCAGGTGGATCCCAGTCAAGGCACATGTGGGAGTCTGTCTCACTATCTCCCCTCTTCTCACTCAAAATAAATTATATATATATATATAATATATATATAATATACATATATACATATACATAGCATATTATGTATAGTGTAATGTTTTCATGACATGCAAACCTTTAGTCCTCCCTCTTAAAGAGGCTGTTTCCATCCTACACCATTCTAGCCATCTTAGCTAAAGGATAAGATAAACAACCAACCAACTGTGCTGGAGGCACATCAGACATTACAGTCCTGTTTGTAACAACTGCTCTAAACCTCTTTGTTTTACTGCTAGTCATGCTCTTGTTTCTGCTTTCTTCTGGTTTCTATTGAGCCTTTACCCTCCGGCTATGTAATACTTTGCCTTCTGGATTTTTTAAGTGAATTTTGTTTTTCTGCCTATGTTTCAAACCTGGCTTAACTCTCCTTTCAATACTTTGCTTCCTAAGCAGTGGGTGAAATCGCCAGCAAATGTAATCTGCCTCCAGTTTGCCCTGTGGAGGATGTGGGGAGGGATAGAGTTGTATAATCCTTAGATGCCTGCATTGTATGCTTATCACAGCTTCTCCCCATAGAGAAGGAATGATAGAAATCTTGGCTCCCAGCTCATGTGAGCCCTAAGAAGTTTAGAGAATTTTATACCATAGAAGACTATGGTAACACTTTAATGACATTTGTTTTTCTTCATCCTACTTACAAAATTAACATTTTATTGTAGAAAATTGGGGGGGGGGATAGTCTTAAAAAGATAATTTTAAATTATCTCTAATCTAATCACTCAACCATAATCTCTGTTATTGTTTTGGTTTATAATCTTCTAATAGTATCTCTTCTACAGTAAATACATGATTGCAGAGCAAAATCAGAGACATTAGTAATTTTGTTTTCACTTAATTTCTGTTAATATATACAAGGTGGAGCCAAATAGGTTTACAGTTGTGAGTACTGTAATTTTATTCTTGTATTATTATTTATTAATGATTGTATTATTTTCTAAACAAATAAATGTAAACCTACTTTTGCCTCCCCTGAATAATGAACATATTCTGTCTTTAACTGGTTATATTAAAATTGAAAAGGTTTTGATTTAAAAATATCCATAAATTCAATATATCAGGAAGATGGCTATGACTTAATATGACAGACATAAATAAATAAGAAGGTCTGCTATAGGTAAT
Organism: Saccopteryx bilineata; assembly: GCF_036850765.1. NCBI lineage: Eukaryota > Metazoa > Chordata > Mammalia > Chiroptera > Emballonuridae > Saccopteryx > Saccopteryx bilineata. Next base: position 261,459,628 of record NC_089490.1, on the reverse strand, counting down.
TATAAAGTACAACCTAAGAATGATGTGGTGGTCCAGAATTACTCTTTCTGAGACAACATTACTTAAGGGTAGAGATCCTCTGCAGGCAAACTTAGACCATAAGACAGAGACAGAAATTTAAAGCATTAGACTTAAGGTCAAAAACAGTCAAGATGAAATCAGAATATATTCTTCAACATATCCCCAGGCCTTTCTTAGCCTTTCCCAAACTGTAAAACAAAATTCAGAATCCTTACTATCTAGGGTTATTGTGAGAATAAATGAGACAAAGCTTTGTGAACTAGGAAGCACTAAGCAAATGAAATGGTTCATTGTTGTTGGAATGCAAGGCTGGTTATGAGCACTGCCACTTGGTTTCCATTACGTTCACCTCATCATTTCATGGCATTTTAGAGAAAGTTTTACAAGAAAAGCTTCAGGACTCTGAATTTTCTATTTCCTAATATCAGCATGGTGGACACTTCTATTCTTGCTTTCCTTCTTCAAAGTCATCTTTCTAAGAAGAACAAAGATAAAAACAATACAAACAAACTCCATAATTTAAAAAATTGTATATGCATGTTAAATATAAAACTCACTATCTAAAAGCCTAAAATAAATTTTTATTACAAGGCAGATTTTAGAAAATGACTTAAAAGTCAGTGGCCCCACACAATTAATGCCTCTTAATTGCCAATTTATGCGTGTTGGGGGAGCATGCAGAAATTTATGCAATATTCAAAAACAAAAGACTTATGATACTCCACTCTACCTAAAAGATTTATAAAACAAATCTTTTCTTTTTTTTTAAGATTTTATTTTTTGATTTTAGAGAGAGAGGAGAGAGAGCGGTGGTGGAGCAAGAAGTATCAACTCATAACTGCTTTACTTTAGTTGTTCATTGGTTACTTGTGACATGTGCCTTGACCTGGCTTCAAACTGGTGACCTCAGCATTCCAGGTCAGTACTTTATCTACTGCACCACCACAGGCTAGGCTGTAAAACAGATCTAAGTGGGATTTTATATTGTACCTCACAAACTAAAATCAATGAATTTATAGCAACCAATCACCTATGATACGATGCTCTTCTCAGTTTCATGTGTTAATTTTAGTCAGGTTCTCAACTAGATGGTAAGTCTAGTGAGGGCAGGATACAATTGGTACATTCTGTGGCCCCAAGACTTGTCACAGCAGAAGAAGCTCGTTAAAACCTACAGATACAAAATATACAAAGAACTTTTTTTAAGTTAACAGTGAGAAAACAGTCCATTTTTAAAAATGGGCAAGTGTCTGCAGGGGAAGATGGCCAAGCAAATGCCTAGGTTGGTGCTGTTCATGTGTTTTGGTAACATTTGTCAATCACCCATTGCAGAGGCTGTTTAAAGAAAAGTTGTGACTGATTCAAATGTTTCAGATAAGCATGTCATTGACAGCAGCCTGACTAAATGTGGACCGGTCACCAGTTTCAAGAGCTGTGAGCTGCCTATGTAATCATGGCATTGACAGCCTACAAAGCAAGACAGGTTATTAAAGAACACTTTGCCAAGCTTGCAGGTTTGATCCCCAGTCAGGGCACCTACAAGGATGAACCAATGAATGTATGAATAAGTGGAACAACAAATTGATGTCTCTCTCTGTCTTTCAGTCTCTAAAATCAATAAATAAGCAATTTAATTATAATTAAAAATAAAATAAAAGTAAAGAAGACTTTGTCACATTTAATTATATACTATGCATGGATGAAAGCAATCTGAAAGATTTGACTAGAAAAAGTAATCAAGTTAAAAACAGCAAAGCTAAAACTGAACAACTTGGAAGTTATGGTTCACAGAAACAGCTTCTTATTGAAGATCCCTATCACGGGAATGAGACTGACTTTGGAACCGGTTCCAGCAGTGCATGCGGTGCTGCCGGGCCTTCCCGGAGAGGGCCTGCTAGCTGTGTCCAGGCTGCGGCAGCCCAGCTGGTGCCTGGCTCCGTGTGTCCCACCGTGTCACATCCATAGCACAAGGCCAGGGCTGGTACTTCTATTCACACACTGTTTCTTCTCTTAAAAAATTATTGTAGATGGAAATCAGAGGTCGTGTTTGGCAAAAGAATAAATAAATATTTTTGACTTGGGGAGGGGCGGAGGGAGAGACCTGAACATACACCTCACCAGAAAAATGTGCAGATGTCCAGTAAGCACATATAGAGATGCTCAGTATCATACTTCATTAAGGCATTACAAATTAAGACAACAATGAGATACTGCTGCATACCTACTAGAATGACTTCAGTTTAGACCCCTGACAACAGTAAGTGCTGTTGAGGGTATTGAATAACAGGAACTCTTATTCATTGCTGACGGGTATGTAAAATGGTGCAACCACTTTGGAAAATAGCTTGGCAGGTTAAACATAACCTTACCATATGATCTAGCAATTGTACTCCCGGATATTTATTCAAATAAGTGAAAACTTAGGTCCACACAAAAACCAGCACACAAATGTAAATAGCAGCTCTATTCATAATTGCCCAAACTTGGAAGCAAACAAGATGTTCTTCAGTAGGTGAATGGATGAATGGATTATTTGGGCATAAAAAGCAGTGAGCTAGCTAGCCACAAAAGACCTATAGATGAACACTTTCAGTGCATACAACTAAGTGAAAGAAGCCAGTTTTAAAAGGTTATATTCTGTATACTTTCAACTATATATATAACATTCTGGAAAAGGCAAATCTATAGAGATAGTAGAAAGATCAGTGGCTGCAGGGGACTCGGGGGTGGGGGAGAGAGTCAGGGTGAGCAGAGGAGCACAGGGGATATAGAGGGCAGTGACGCTATGCTGTGTGATACTATACTATAATAGTTGATATACCTCATGGTACATTTGTCCAAACCATAGAACTGTACAACACAAAGGGTGAACCCTAATCTAAATTATGGACTTCAGTAAATATAATGTATCACTATTTATTCATCAGTTATAAAAAGTACACCACACTAATGCAAGATGCTAATAATAGGGAAAATGGGGGGGGGGCAAGAGGGAGGGGACGTGCGGAACTCTGTACTCTCTGCTTAATCTTCCTGTAAACTAAACTGCTCTAAAAATTAGTCTACTGATTAATATTTTTTTAAAGTCCTATTGATTGATTGGTGTCCGTTGATGGTGAGAAATGAATCCTCTGAATCCAGCTACTTTCTTCTAACAGGAAATGCTCTGGCAGAACTGTGAAGAGTCTTCCCACTGCATACTAAGTGCAAAGACAATATGGAATATGAAATTACAGGGCTGCCTGCCAATCGAGCCTCTTTCTTCTTCAGATCCTTGATCTTTTCTGAAATAAAATCTGCCAGAAATTTCACACGCTGTGAAAGCAAAATGGCTCCTCCCCACAGTCTCATGAGGGAGGTGCCCTTGTGGCCTTAAGCATAAACACAGACAGGGAAAGGCAGATTAAATGGGTCCCTTTCTCTTCTCTTGGGAGTCTGAGTTGCACAGAATCCTGAGTAACTTCCCCACTAGCTAAAAAGGGCTTTTTCCTAGTCTCGGGGCATTTGAATGTATTTGCCTTATTAATCTTTGACTCCTCATTAAATGGGACATGCATTAAATGGTCCAGAGATGTAGGAGCTAAGAGAATATTCTGGGGAAAAAATAAATAAGATAGAAAGAGAAAGATTGAGGGATGGGGGTGACAGAGAAAGAGAGAGAGAGAAAGAAGGAGAATTTAGAATACTTTTTTTTTTTAAATGTAAATGTTTAAATACATCCAGGGACTTGAACTCTGAGTTTACATGTGGGTGCGGTGGGTCATCTGCTTATGTGGGAAAGACGGTTTATGGGAATGGGCTGATGCATTATCCTGCTGTTTCATACTCACTATGCTAAATGGGCTCTCTTTCTCACTCATATCCTCCAAGCTAGTATATTTTCTAATATTCTTCCCTGTGATTACCATAAAAGTCTAATTAATTAAGAATCACCTTCTCTCCCCTGAACCCTTTCTAAGAGCTCACATAGACCATAAAAACTATCCAAAGAAGGACAGATTTCTATTTGATTAATTGTAATATTCAAGGTGTCCTGATAGCGTAGCTAATTGGCACTGGGCATCAAAAGAAGACTTAGACAATCAAAAATAAATAAGGACTTTAAAGCTGGGAAGAAATTTAAAGCTTCTCCAGTGTCACATGGTGGCAGATTTAGGACGAGAACCCAAGTTTCTCAGAATCTGTGTTCTATTATGCTTATGGGAGTGCCTCTAAACTGAATAAAAATTTGTTTCAACCTTTTTTTAGCTTAAAAAACAAAAACATTATTTTATTACAAAGCAGCATTTATTTATTTGTTCAGTTATTCACTTCATAAATATGTTTGAAAGCACGCTCAACTTCCAGTATTATCAGCACCAGCTACATAGAAATCCGTAGGACAGACGGGAACTCTGCACTGTCAGACAGACAACACCTTCATTATAAAAAATAAATAAGGGGAGGGGTAGTGAACAATAGCAAAAATTGCACTCAGATCTTGCCCTACCAGAATTTGGGATCAATCAGAGAGAACATGAAGAATGAAGACGCCCAGAAAATAAAATGAAAGCTGGAAAAGGGGGTTAGAACTCGATACTGAGAGCCATGATTGCACATATACAAAGGGTGGGTTTTATTCTGTCCATAGCTAGGAATCATTGGAGCGTTTTAAGTCATAGATTAATACAGGATATGTTTTAGAGAAGTCCTTCTAGAACAGTAGAGGTTTAATTGAGTAGAAAAGACACATCAGTTTGAAAAGCACCCTGGGAATCAGGGCAGGAAGTGATAACGACCTGGACAAAGGTAGCAGCCACTCCTTGGACATATTTTTCACCAAGGCTGGCCCTCTGGCAGAGTAGCATGTAGCTGGCCGTCACTTCAAGATACACAAGGCTGTGCTCTCAACCTCTTTAATCTAAGAGTCCACCATATCATTCCAGAAAAGAGGTGTTGGTTGGGCGGAGGTATTCAGAACTCCAAATGCCCCTGAGAAACCAGCTGGAGTCTGAACTGCTGGCCCAGGGGCCACACCCATGAAAAGGTGGGTCAAGACCCAGGACTTGCTGAGTTCTCACGTAAGAGAGAGAGTACAAACTGTTCCCTAAGCACAACACTTATGGAGAACAGAGCTTCATGAATACTAATTATAGAATTTACTTTGATTTCCTATAGCAGGGGAGGGCAAACTTTTTTATAAAGGGCCCCAAAATAAATGTTTTAGGCTTCATGGGCCACTCAAGTCTCTATGGCAACTGGCCACTTCTGCTACTGCAGACAAAACCTAAACGAATAAGCTTGGCTATGTTCCAATAAAATTTCAGTGACCAGCCTGACCTGTGGTGGCGCAGTGGATAAAGTGTCGACCTGGAAATGCTGAGGTCGCCGGTTCAAAACCCTGGGCTTGCCTGGCCAAGGCACATATGGGAGTTGATGCTTCCAGCTCCTCCCCTTTCTCTCTCTCTGTCTCTCCTCTCTCTCTCCCTCTCTGTCTCTTCCTCTCCTCTCTAAAATGAATAAATAAAAAAAAATTAAAAAAAAAAAAGCCTGACCTGTGGTGGCGCAGTGGATAAAGTGTCGACCTGGGAACGCTGAGGTCACCGGTTCAAAACCCTGGACTTACCTGGCCAAGGCACATATGAGAGTTGATGCTTCCTGCTCCTCTCCCTTCTCTCTCTCTCTCTCTCTCTCTCTCTGTCTCTCTGTCTCTCTATAAAAAAACAACTGAATAAAGTTAAAAATAAAATATTTAAAAAAAAAAAAAAAAAGACAATTCTCAAAAAAAAAAAAAAAAAATTTCAGTGACCAAACAGGCAGCAGGCCAGATTTAACCTACAGGCATAGGTTTGCCCTCACCCCAACCCATCCCTTCATCCCTGACCTATAAGAATCATTGTCTCTGTAATTTTCCCCGTAAACATATAACACAGGTCCTCAAGTAACGTTTTGTTCAATGTCATTTCATTATAACATTGATGAGAAAAGACTTGATTCCTGGCCGGAGCCTTTGTCTGTGTGGAGTGTCATGTTCTCCCCATGTCTGCATGTTTTCTCCGCATCCCTAAGCTGTGAATGTTAGGTTAGTTGGCATGTCTACATTGCGTGCGTGCGTGCGTGTGTGTGTGTGTGTGTGTGTGTGTGAGAGAGAGAGAGAGAGAGAGAGAGAGAGAGAGAGAGAGAGAGTGCACTGTGATCAAAAGGCATCCCAGGCAGCCAGGCAGGATGGGTTCCCATGATGAACTTGAGCTGCCAAGACAGGCATAGCCACATGCGACCTTGAATTGAAATAATCAGGTTGGAAAATAATGATCTTATTTGTTTTTATTAATCTTTCTGAAATGCATGTATAGCTCACACTTATTTCAATGTTTAATATTACAAATGTTTTGGGTCTTTATTTAGAAGTCCGGTGATATTTTTGTGACCAGAAATATGTCATAGGAACTTAATTCTAGTTTGCATCAAGTTAGCCTATGATAAAATTGGTTTCATTTCAAGTCACAGTTTCCAAGAACCTGTCACCAACATTCAGTGAGGACTTGCTGTATTTGCTTTACATTATCCCATTCACCCTTAACAAGTAAAATTATATTTCAGTAGAGTTGCTATCCTTGTTTTCTCATTCTTTGATACCTTTTATGAAGCTGATAAATACTACATTTCTCAGAAAATAAATTCTATTTGATTTTAAGTGTCTGTAAGCAGTGTTAAATAATAGAAAGTCACAGCATTTTAAACTGGAAGGAGAATTAATGATTTACTGACCCAACCTCCTTTCTTGGCTTTAGAATCTGAAGCCAAAGAGGCAAAGGGACTTGCCCAAGGTCATAGACCTTGCCCAGTTATTCACGAGTTATGCACGAGCTGCCAAGTTTATGGGCACCCTGTTCAGAGTTTGTCCCTCTATGCAACCATGCTCATATACATATGTTCTGACTTCCTCTTCTAGATTTATTTGACTTTATTTTGGGGAAAAAAAATAAAACAAAATTAGTCTTCAGTGAAGTACCAAAGAAACACACCGTGATAGCAGCCCAAACCAGTTAGTAAGACGTCCTGTCTGAGAGCTATGGTCAAAGAAGCTCCAGTTACCAGGCAGACACACAGGGGTCAGCAGGTGGCTGAGAGCATCCCTGACACTCCATTCTGACAGGAGGTTGACCAGCTGTGAAGTGCAGAAATAAAGATTTATACTAATATTTTCAGAAGTACCCATTCTTCATTCCTAGAACTATCAGAATTGATGTGTCTATTAAATTAAATCTTAATTCTTCAGACAGGATTTCTAGTGCCATCCAAGCTTACTGAGCTCTTATGTTTGTAGTAGAAAACCTATAAATTGTCTAAGCAACTCTAAACCATGTTCTATCTGTTGGAATGAGAATACCAGGAACAGGAGTGTTCCCAATGACACCATTTCCTTTCTTTCACTTCCATCTTTTCTCAAAGATCCCCATGTTGCAACAAGGTCCAGGTGGGTAAGAGTAGAAATGCCATAGGCTAGTCTTGAATTTGTATATTCAAGATGAAATATTTAGCCTTGGATTGAACATTTCCTTTGAATGCAAGTCATAAAAAATAAATTACTCACCATCCATAATGACTCATTAGGCAACGGTTCCCCGGTTCCCCGGAGAGAGAGGTCAGGTTAACCTTATTCATTCTCTTAATGTTCTTCCACTTAGCATTATGTCTGTTTTGCATATCTGCATTGTAAATATTCTCAAATCTTTTATCTCATGTTCATTGTATTACATCACACAAAAAGACCTTAGCTTTTTTTTAGTCATTTCTGTCTTTGTTTTGATTGTACTCCGTATCTTCCGTGCCCATTCTTTACCAGAATTAATTCATCCACACAGACAAACTAATTAGCAGCAGCTCTGTCCCAGAGGCCTGGGGCAATTCCAAAGGGTAAACTCTCTTCTGAACAAGAGTTAGATGGTTTCAAAGGCTAACAGACTAGGGAAGTTCCCTGGGGTTCTACTAAATTTGCTTCTAGATCCCAGGCACTACACTCAGTTCTTTGTGTGAATTATCTCATTTATTCCTCCAAAACTCTGTGAGATAAACATATAGTTAACTCTATTTTACAGAGAGGGGTATTAAGACTTATGTTGGGCAGATAAAATGTATTATGCTCACTTTGTTAAAGATGATGCTGCCCATGTGGAGGCTATAAAAAACCCTAGACTGTAGGCGCTCGGTGTGACTCTGGTGACTGCCACCTGAGCTCACCCCTGCGCAGGTTTTTTTTTTTTTTTTTCTTTTTCTCTTGGCCATAAAACTTTGTCTGAAACTCTCCAAACGTCTCCAAGGTTTGTTTTACCCGGCGAGTGCAACACCCAGGTGATATTAATGTGTGTCTCTGTGGGCTGTGGGCAGGCAGGATCCTTGTAGCCTGGAGCTTGGTTTTAGGATTAAGTCTTTCCCACCCATTTTGATGTGGGGTGGTATAATCCTATCATGCCCCAGATAAGTGACTTTGTATTAGAGACTTCCCTATTTTGTATATTGGATTAAAGGTTATGAATCCACACTATTAAATGGGGGCAGAACAGGAGCTTGCTCTCTTGGTTCCTGAGATTAGCATTAGAGAGGAGAGCAGAGAAAGGCCACGTGGAAGAGGCCAGGGGAAAGCAGCCAAGATGGTGGAGTGTTGAGTGAGAAGCCAGTTTGTGCAGAGTTTGTTCAGGGAGAAGGAAGGAGATGGGGAACAGAGGTGAATAAGTCTGGTGAGCTAGAAACCTTTGATTCTAGGAAACTCGGATAAGTCAGTAGCTTTGTGAGCACTGAATGTGAGTGGGTTTTGGAGCCCAGTGTGTATTTTTACTTGCCTGCTGGGTGCAAGCTAGGATTAAAGAAAATGGCCCACCAGTTTTTGGCTCCGTTGTTTCTTTACTGACTGTCCGAATCCAATGCGAACCTGCATGGGCCAGGCTGCTGTGATGGTGGCCCTGGCTACTGGCTTTACAACTTAGAAAGGTTAAATAAACTGCCCAAGTTGTCAAAACTAATAAGTGGAGGCACCAAGGATTCCAATCCATTTTGTCAGCTAACAGATCTCACACTCTTAAACGACACACAAACCTCCAATCTGCCAAATGGTTTCAGTACAATTTTTCCCAAAATGCAATTTAGATTATGTTACTCTTCTGCTCTGAACCCTTCAATGATGTATCATGTCTACAGGACTTTATTCAAAATGTACTTTTCATGTGATAGCACTTAAAAGCCTCTGCCCTCCCCCACTCCCTTACCTTACATTTTCCCACCCGTTCTTCTCCTGGTTTGTGTCTTATACTCCAAGGTGCTTGCTCGCAAATGATAGCTTATTTCATTGATTGTTTTGCCTATACCATGCTCTCTGCTCAGAGGACCCTCTCCCCTAGTCTGCCCAGGAGACACCTGTTCAGTAGCATTAGGCTCACAGTCTTCTTCTCTTCAAGATTTTTAATAAACTCCCTCCCAGTTTCCTTCCTTCAGCCCCAGTTTTACCTTGTGCAGTCATTTGTAATGGTGACTAGAACGCATCATTGTAGTTCTTGGTTTATGAAGAGTCTAAATTCTTCTCTAAAGCAGGTCCTCTGCCTTATTTATCTCGTATTTATCTAGTATTTTTGGTGTCTATTGCTTAATCATAGCAACAACAAAGAGTTACCATTTGTTCAGCATCTGCCATGTGCCCTGTAAAGCCAGAAGCCACAGCCAGGGCCACTATCACAGCAGCCTGGCCCATGCAGGTTCGCATTGGATTCGGACAGTCGGTAAAGAAACAGCGGAGCCAAGAACTGATGGGCCATAGTCTTTAATTCTAGCTTGCACCCGGCGGGCAAGTAAAAATACACACTGGGCTCCAAAACCCAGTCACATTCAGTGCTCACAAAGCCACTGACTTATCCGAGTTTCCTAGAATCAAAGGTTTCTAGCTCACCAGACTTATTCACCTCTGTTCCCCATCTCCTTCCTTATCCCAAATACAAACTCTACACAAACTGGCATCTCACTCAGCACTCCACCATCTTGGCTGCTTCTCCTGGCCTCCTCCACGTGGCCTTTCTCTGCTTTCTCATGCTAATCATCCCAGGAACCAAGAGAGCAAACTCTCGTTCCACCCCCATTTTATATTGTAGCTTCACAACCTCTAATCCAATATACAAAGTAGGGAAGTCCCTAATACAAAGTCACTTCTCTGAGGCATGATTGGATTGTACCACCCCACATCAAAAAGGGTGGGAAAGGCTTAATCCCAAAACCAAGCCCCAGGCTACAAGGATTCTCAACACACATTAATATCACCTGGGTGACGGCCTCCATGTGGGCAACGTTATCTTTTACAAAGTGAGCATAATACATTTTATCTGCCCAACATGCCCCATGTACATTTGTCTGCTAATCATATGTCTGTTTGTCTGTCTCTGCATACGTATGTATGTGGATTTGTATGTATGGACACGGTATGAATTATTGCTCCCTTATAAATCTGGAAGCTGTAGGAGCTTGATTGTAACGTGGAGAGGTAGTGAAAATGAAAGAGCTAGCACTTGAACCCAAGTTTGACTGACTTCAAAGAGGCAAGGAAAGAAGGAAGGGAGATAGAAGAAAGAGATATATAATTTCAAATGAGTAAAAATACTCTCTATGAGATAGAGTGGTTAAATTGTCCCCATCACAAGAAAAACAGCATATTTTGCATATGAAGATAACAGGATTATGGGAATCTTTCTGGGAGGCTTAACTGGTAGTACCCTTCCTCAGGGGAAGGTCAGATCAAACAAGCCCCAGAACCATTTGCACAATCCTGCTTCCTGGAATAAAGTGGGAAGGAAAAGGAAGGAGGCCTTTAAAATCACGGTCCTTGCTCTGGAACTAACTGTCACTCTCTCTCAGAAAATAAACAACAAAACCTTTATAACAAACTAGATCTACTAAAGAAGTTTCTTAACCATTAAAAAAAACCAACTTGATCTCAATTTGGTAAATCATTCCTCTAAATTGTAATAATTTCAGTGTGCCATCTGTTTCCTGCCAGGACTCTGATTGATAAAGATAGGAACATAAAATTCCCATGAGAAAAAATCTGCATGGACAAAAAATATATATATGAATATGCAAATGTACGTTCAAACTACAGTGGGCTAACATGACATAACTATCAGATTGAGAGCAGTTTCCAAGTCTGATAGTACAGACTTTAACAAGAATTTGGGAAAGGAGAAGTTGGCAACTCTTATTAGGAGTATTATTTGGTATACCTGCTTTGAAGAACAATTTGACAATACATAGTACTGTTGGAATCGTTCCTCCGCTACACCCTAGAAATTTCACCTCTACATATATGCTTTAGGAAAATTCTTGCTCAGGTGCACAAGGAAAGATGCCCAAAATGTTTTATTATTGCAGTATTATTTGGTATAATTTTTAAGTGAAAATAGATGTCTATCAAACAGGTAAATAAATAAATTATAGGATATCTATATCAGTATTTTTCTTTTATTATTTTTATTTTTCTGAAGTTGGAAATGGGGAGGCAGGCAGACAGACTCCCGCATGCACCCAACCGGGATCCTCCTGGCACGCCCACCATAGGGTGATGCTCTGCCCATCTGGGGCGTCGCTCTGTTGCAACCAGAGCCATTCTAGCGCCTGAGGCAGAGGCCACAGAGCCATCCTCAGCGCCCGGGCCAACTTTGCTCCAATGGAGCCTCAGCTGCAGGAGGGGAAGAGAGAGACAGAGAGGAAGGAGAGGGGGAGGGTTGGAGAAGCAGATGGGTGCTTCTCCTGTGTGCCCTGGCCAGGAATAAACTGGGGACTCCTGCACACCAGGTTGACGCTCTACCACTAAGCCAACTGGCCAGGGCCTATATCAGTATTTTTCAACCACTGGTCCACAGACTGGTGCCAGTCCACCAGAAATTTTGTGCCAGTCCACGAAAGAATTAACCATCTACAAGATCAGGGTCTATACCAGGGGTCTCAAACTCAACTCAGCATGTGGGCCGCAGAGCAAGATCACAGCCGTTCGGCGGGCCTCACTAGGTCTACAAAAGGCAACTGTTATGCAACACTTTTCTCACTGCAGTTGAAAACAAAAAAAAATCAGTACAACAAGCACAATCGTACATGCAGTTTACTCAGTGTCACAAAACGACCAGAAACTGTAGTTCGCATCACAACTGCTGTTAACTAAGCTAATATCTAGCTAGGATGCTAGAGAAATGAAAAATACAAGTAGGCCCCTAGGCTTACTTAATTTTATCCAAAATATTTTGAACTTCGTGGATTAGTCTACGGACCACACAAAATTGTTTGGCAGGCTGCATGCGGCCCGCGGGCTGAGAGTTTGAGACCCCTGGTCTATACTATGAAATTTTATATGACGGTTGAAATAAATAAGAGTTACCACATGGATACTAGAATAACAGTCTGAATAAGTCTCAAAATTACAAATTTAAGATTAAGAAGCAAGTTGTAGACTGATATAAACAGTTTGATCTATTTGTATAATTTTTTTTTTTTTTTTTTTTTTACAGAGACAGAGTCAGAGAGAGGGATAGACAGGGACAGACAGATAGGAACAGAGAGAGATGAGGAGCATCAATTATCAGTTTTTCATTTTGACACCTTAGTTCATTGATTGCTTTCTCATATGTGCCTTGACCGGGGGCCTTCAGCAGACCAAGTAACCCCTTGCTCAAGCCAGAGACCTTGCGTCCAAGCTGGTGAGCTTTGCTCAAACCAGATGAGCCCGCGCTCAAGCTGGCGACCTCAGGGTCTCGAACCTGGGTCCTCCACATCCCAGTCCGACGCTCTATCCACACCACTGCCTGGTCAGACGTGTGTAAATTTTTTAAATGCAGGAAGCAACATTATTTTGCTGATGAATATATCTGCAAGTAGTTAGTGCATTATAAAATGGACAGGTATTAGTTATTCTAAGAAGGGAGTAAAAACAATAATTTTTATTTTTTAAAAATCTGAAACAGATATTGCAAAATGTTTTATTTATTTATTTGGGGTAGTTAGTACCTGGAGTCTGCTATATTCAAATATTTTAAGTTCAATACACTTGAAATTTTTCAAAATTAAAATTTCTTTCAGTCTAATACATGAACCTAGCCCTCTAGGAAATCACGTCTAGATGTGTGTATTATAGCTGCGAAATAGTGTCGGGTGCATTATAAACACAGGGTAGAGGAGTTCTAGGCTGCACTAGGCCTCCCACACTCACTAAATAGGAACAGTAGGCTCAGCCCTCTGGATTATCTGTCTAACCACACATTCTGTTAATGAGCAAATCGAGGCCACCAAAGGTTGGCTACTAGTTAATGACTGAGTGGGGACCTGAGTCATGTTAAATTAATTAAACAAAGAGGCCATTAGACTGAGGAGCGTGTGATGCCTCAAGGATACAAAATTGAAAGCTTAGAAAAACCAATCACAAACAGCCAGCTAGCTGTTAAGCTATATAGCTAATCAGTAATTTCCTTGCTTTGCTTCTGCCTTTTCTTTATAAGTCTCTCCTCAGCTGCTGCTAGTGGAAAATTCCTAACCACTTCCGGTTTGGCTCTGCCCAATTCAAATCTACTTTTGCTCAAATATACTTAAAATTTTTCACTCTCTCTTTCTTTTTTTTTTTTCTTTTTTTTTTTCTTTTTTTTCTTTTTTTTTTTTTTTTTTTTTTTGCGAGAGAGAGACAGAGAGAGGGACAGATAGGGACAGAAAGACAGGAAGGTAGAGAGATGAGAGCATCAGTTCTTCATTGCGGCACCTAAGCTGTTCATTAATTGCTTTCTCGTGTGTGCTTTGATGGTGGGGGGGGCGGCTATAGCAGAGCAAGTGACCCCTTGCTCAAGCCAGCAACTTTGGGCTTCAAGCCAGATGAGCCCAGGTTCCAGCCAGTGACCTCAGCTTTCAAACCTGGGTCCTCTGCATCCCAGTCTGATGCTCTATCTACTGTGCCACCACATGGCCAGCCAATGCTTAAAATTTTTAATATGACTCAGTTTATCTTTTAACAGTCATCTGACTGATTTTCCATGATTTTTCACCCCTTCTCATAATCAAAGTCAGGAAAAGAAAAATACTTAGTGCTTTCTCAGTGAAAATTCCTAGTGTGTTCTTCTTTTCCCCTTATAAATATTCTGTTATTGTTTATTTATTACTTTGTAATATTTATAGCAAAAACAATAGGAAGGAATAAATTGAAATAAAACATCATTCCTGTTATTTGAAAGGGAAAATAAGAAACTGTTATTTTTCAGAAAAGCATTTCTGAACTGGACAACAAATCCCAATTTCAAAATCACCTTACCTTGGTATTGTTTTCTAGCTGGCTATAGAAGGAAAAATAGTTGGTAAAGCAACTGGGTCACTAAATGGCTTTTTCCACATTTTGTTGTTGTTGTTGTTTTACTGGGTTTTACATACAGAAGTGTAAGGTTTGCTGATGCAGGCCAACATTTACAGTTTCTCCTTATCACACACACAGCCAGGTCAAACCTGAGATGACCAGGTGGTCCCAAGAACTGGGACCACATCCCTTCCTCCTCCAGCATCTAATCTGGAGTCTCCTCTCCCTGCATTGCTTCTTACCGGCTGGTATTAGTTTCCTTCCACCTCCAGGTCCACATCTTAGTTACCATCAGCAAATGGGATTCTTTCCCAACATGTAAGTGGAATAGGGGCAGCCAAAATCAATTGTTGATGACCCAGCATCTGACAGTGACCCAGAAGGCCACATAGAAAGGTTTCACATCTCTGTCATGGGAGGAAACCCTTGTTATGAGTCATGCTGTGTCTTGGGAGAAAAACAAGAAGTATGGCCCCCTGGGTGAGAAGGTCAGTGTTCAAAGGAGATTGTGAAAGATCGATGTGATCAGGCTGGTGATGCTCGGGAAGTTGGCTATAGATGGAGAAGTTAGTGCCATGAGTCTATGTATGGTCCACCCCTTTTGAAGCAGAACACTAGCCAGCGGCTGGAATATTGGTGACAAGTCTAGTCGTTCAGCAGATGAAAGAGTGAAAAGCTTATTGGGTGCCAAGCTGGCTTGGATTCACAACACTACCAACTTTCAAAAAGGAAAAAAGTGGGTACAGCTCAGGAAATCAAGATAGCTGTGTATGCTGGGATGGCGTGCCTTGAGGAGACGGGTTACAGAGGGGTGGTTATGGGGACCCAGAGCTTATCCCTGCCACATGGACTCTGGGCTCAGGGAAGCCAGACTATGTCCGACCATGGTAAGACTGAGGCAGCTGATAATCTGCCTGCCTGGGTCAGGAATTGCTCAGCTACTGGCAGGGCTGTACCGCCAGAGTCAAGGTTCCCAGAGCTTCAGCCTAAGAAGCTGGGGAAGGCAAATACTGACTACTTCCCAGCATGGGAGGCTGTTCTTCCATCTAGAATTGAAAAATAATCTCTTCTACCATGGAGGTAAAACCAGGTATGACCAGTCTATAGTGTAAAGTCATGGTGCGCTATTGACGGGTCTCAGGAAAGCAACAAAAGATGATAGAAATGTGAAATCTGCACCAAATAAAAAGGAAAATTCTCCCAGTTTCATACCTATTCAGTGCAGTTCGATGTGGGCTCATGCACAGATTTTTTAGGGCTCCTTAGGTAGCTATCCCGTATAGCCTCTACAGACTCATCACTGACTGATGGCCTACCAGAATGGGTTTTCTCCACCAAACTGCCGGTTTCCTTCAACTGCTTATCCCACCGAGTAATGTTATTCCTATGTGGTGGTGCTTCGTTATAAACGCGCCGATATTCACGTTGCACTTTGGTCACGGATTCAAATTTAGCGAGCCACAGAACACACTGAACTTTCCTCTGTACCGTCCACATCTCGACTGGCATGGCCATGGGCTGCTCCACTGTATACACGGTGTTATGTCATCATCTGTGCATGTGCACATGCTGCCACATCATCCTACAGAAACTGGGAGGGTTTTCCTTTTATTTGGTGCAGACTTCACATTTCTATTGTCTTTTGTTGCTTTCCTGTGACCGGTCAAAAGTGAACCATGACTTTACGGACACACTGTATATAAATATTTAAATGACCCCCAAGCACCTTACGCTGTAAAAGCTGGAAAGGATAGTCCACTTCACCAATAGTTTTGAGTTGGATCTGTAAAACTACCATTTTTGTGTGTAAAAAAAATTGCCATGTATCTGCAAATTCATATGATTCAACCTCAGTCAACATATTACTGGTCTTGCACAATGTGAACTCATTTAGTGGGAAACATGGTGACCTTTTCAGTTGTCATTAAGTGAACTTTCCTAGCTGACTCATTTCCTCCATTGTAAAAATGGAGACAGTGACCCACACAGCTCTGCCTGAAGCGGAATTGCTTTAAAACATAATCATGAACATTATCATCACCAATCACAGAAAGAGAACATGAGATCAAGTTATTCTCATGTTATTATTGTATATTGAATATTATAGCATGTATAGGTGTCATCATAATTATTAGTGTTAATGAAGGCAAGCCATTAAAATCACGTCTCTCCACCCCCTTCCCCAAATGGTCACACCTGAGTAGCCAGGTGCCTTCCCTACCAGGTACAGGCCAACCATTTTGGGACAGAGGTTATTCAGAACCAGACTCTTTCCCTAGGGCCCTCCTTGGTGTCTTCTGTCTAGCCATCTGGGCACTTGGCAGCCTTATGTTAACTTTCTGTATCACAAAGGGAGGGGGGAATGAGGTTTGCAAAGAACCCCTCAAGCTTACCAGGATGGGAAAGAATCTGCCTTTCATGAAAGATGGGATTCTTGTCCTTGTCTGCTCCTTTCCCTACCTAAGGATTCCCTAGGATCCAGGAAGACTTTATAGTCTGTGGCCCCATGGAGATTATTACTGCCAATTACATTATCCATCATCTTTCAGAGGAGGAGAAGCAAACAGGACAGCACATTAGACAATCCCTTCCCTGCCCCTGGCCTATTTCACTTTCCACAGGGAGACCAGCAACTGTGTTAGGACTTCTATAAACTCTCAGTTAAGTGGCAGGTCAGCTATAATAACAACAAAACTACATGCTCAAATGCAGATTCATCGTGTGAACATCTCCTCAGGAACAGTGAGGGGTTCATGCTCAGACCCTATCGAGTCCCAGCAGGCAGTAACCAAATACATACATACTGGGCCTCCCTTCTCCCAGCTGTCTCCCTGAGTCACTGCCACATGCAGGAGCAGGTTATCTCAGCCCAGGCTGGGTAGAAAAGGTAGAGGTTCAGGCTAGAGGAACAGGGAGACATTTAGATAAAGAACAGAACCAGGCAATGCAACACTCCACTCACTCCATATATGTACAGACTTACACTCACATGTACACTTGTCATCTGCCCTCACTGCAGGGCAATTAAAGACATCACCAAATTTGAACAAGCAAATTATGAAAGGAATTAGGATTAATCTGGAACAAACTGAATCCCTATACTGTATTCCCAATATCTATGGAGCAAATCCAAATCCCCAGACTAGCACCAACCTCCTTTTCCCTATACACCTGCTCCATTATTCTCTTTTTTTTTTTTTGTATTTTTCTGAAGCTGGAAACGGGAAGAGACAGTCAGACAGACTCCCGCATGCGCCCGACCGGGATCCACCCTCCGGGGCGTCGCTCTGCTACGACCAGAGCCACTCTAGCGCCTGGGGCAGAGGCCAAGGAGCCATCCCCAGCGCCCAGGCCATCTTTGCTCCAATGGAGCCTCGGCTGCAGGAGGGGAAGAGAGAGACAGAGAGGAAGGAGGGGGGGGTGGAGAAGCAGATGGGTGCTTCTCCTGTGTGCCCTGGCCGGGAATCGAACCCGGGACTTCTGCACGCCAGGCCGACGCTCTACCACTGAGCCAACTGGCCAGGGCCCATTATTCTCTTTTAACGCCCTCCTTTGGCAAGCTATATAGGGCTTGAAATACATCAGTACCATTCCTTCCTCCCAGTCTTCTAGAGAACATTCAGCCTTCTTCTCCAAATTTATTCAACAGAGTTTTGGAAGTCCTAGCCACAACAGTTAGGCAGGAAAAAGAGTAAGAGACTTCTAAATTAAAAATAAAGAAGTAAAAGTACCACTATTTTCCAATGACATTATACTATATATATAGAAAATCCTAAAGACTCTACCCCCCCAAAAAAAAAACAAAAAAACTATTGGAACTAATAAATGAATTCAGTAAAGTCACAGGGTTCAAAATTAACATAGAGATATAAATTGCATTTTTATACACTAATAACAAGCTATCATAAAGAGAAATTAAGAAAATAATTTTATTTACAATTGCTTCAGAAAGAATAAAATACCTAGGAATAAATTTAGCTAAGGAGGTAAAAGACCTGTATTCTGAAAAATATGAAAGAGTGATGAAAGAAATTGAAGATGACAAATAAATGGAAAGATAAACTGTGCTATAGACTGGAAGAATTCTTATTGTTAAAATGTCTGTATTACCCAAAGCAACCTACACATTCAGTGTAATCGCTATGAAAATACAAAACTAGAAGAAAGAATCCTAAAATTTTTGTGGAACTAAAAAAGATCCCAAATAGCCAAACTAATCCTGAGAAAGAAGAACAAATCTGTAGTTTCACACTCTCCGATATCAAAGTATACTACACAGTTGTTGTAATCAAAACAGTATGGTACCAGCACAAAAATAGACACAAATATCTGTGGGATAGAATTGAGTGCCCAGAGTTAAATACCATATTTCCCCATGTATACAATGCACCTTAATTTTGGGGCCCAAAATTTGAAAAAAAAATGTATTACATAAAGTTATTGAACTCAAGTTTTTTGTTGTTGCTGTTGTTTTGTGTGTGTGTGTGTGTGTGTGTCACAGAGACAGAGAGAGACATAGAGAGGGACAGATAGGGACAGACAGACAGGAAGGGAGAGAGATGAGAAGCATCAATTCTTCATTGCGGCACCTTAATTGTTCATTGATTGATTTCTCATATGTGCCTTGACCCAGAGGGCTACAGCAGACTGAGTAACCCCTTGCTCGAGCCAGCAACCTTGGGCTCAAGCTGGTGAGCCTTGCTCAAACTAGATGAGCCTGCACTCAAGTCTGCGACCTCGGGGTCTCAAACCTGGGTCCTCCATATCCCAGTCTGACACTCTATCCACTGCACCACCCCCTGGTCAGGCTCAAGTTCTAATCATCATAAAATTTATACAACTCCTCAACAAGCATGAAAAAACAGGAAATGCCAGTAAAAAAAAAATAAAAGCTACAACCATTGTATAAGACGCACCCAGTTTTTAGACCCCAAATTTTTCAAAAAAGGGTGTGTCTTATATATGGGGGGAATACGGTACATAAAATATATGGGCAATTAATTTATGAGAAAATTAGACAAAAAGAGCAGAAGAAAAGACAGTCTCTTCAAAAAATGGTATAGGGAAAACTGGACAGCTCCATACAGAAGAATAAAATTGGGCCACTGTCTTACACCATATACAAAAATACATTTGAAATGGATTAAAGATTTAAATGTAAGACCTAAAATTATAAAAATCCTAGAAAAAATATAGGCAATAAGCTCTTTGGCATCAGTCTTGGCAATATCTCTTTGGAACCATCTATCTTTTCTGGACCATCCATAAGGGCAACAATAGCAAAAACAAACAAATGGGATTACATCAAATTAAAAGCAAATCATAAACAAAGCAAAAAAGCAACCTACTAGGTGGGAGAAGATATTTGCAAACTATACAGATAACAAGAAGTTAATATCTAAAATATATAGAGAACTTATACAAGTTAATATCAAAAATAACAACCCAATTAAAAAATGGGCATAGAATTTGAATAGACATTTTCCCAAGAAGACATAAAACATACATTTGGCCAACAGAAGGTGAAAAATACTTGATAGCACTAATAAGCAGAGAACTAACTATAAATCAATACCACAATGAAATTATCACCTCATACCTGTCAGAATGCTTATTATTAAAAGACAACAAAGAACGACTATTGGTATGTAAAAAAAGGGAACCCTTCTACACTGTTGGTGGGAATGTTGAATGGTACTCAGAAAGAAAACAGTACGGAGGTTCCTCAAAAAATTAAAAATAGAACTACCAAACAATCCAACAATTCTACTTCTGGGTACAGGCGTACGTCAGAGATATGGCAGACTGGGTTCCAGACCACCAAAAGAAAGCAGATGTCATAATAAAGGGAGTCACATAATTTTCTTTTGCTTTTTAGTGCATGTAAAAGTTCTGTTTATACTAGACTGTGGTCTATTAAGAGTGAGATAGCATTATATGTAAACAAACAATGTGCATACCTTAATTTAAAAATGCTTTATTACTAAAAAATGCTAACCATCATCTGAGCCTTCAGTGAGTCATAATCTTTTTGCTGATGAGGGTCCTGTGTCAATGCTGATAAAACACAGTATCTGTGAAGTGCAATAAAGAGAGGCACAGTAAAAAGAGGTATTTATCCAAAACAAATAAACAAAATACACTAACTCAATTAGATATACGCACCCTTATTTATACTCATTGCAGCATCATTTACAATAGTCAAGATACAGAAGCAAACTAAGTGTCCATCAATAGATAGCTGGTAAAGAAGAAGCAGTGTGTGTGTGTGTGTGTGTGTGTGTGTGTGTGTGTGTGTGTGTGTGTATTCACAATGGAATATTATTCAGACATAAAAGGAATAAAATCTTACCATTTGAGACAAACTGTATGGACCTTGAGGGTATTATTCTAAGTAAAATAATTCAGACAAAGAAAGACAAATACTGTATGATCTCACTTATATGTGGAATCTAAAAAATAAAACAGAAACAGACTCATAGATACAGGAAACAAACTGGTGGTTATTAGAGCAAGGGGGAGTTGAGGAGCAGGCAAAATAGGTGAAGGGGATAAAGAAATACAAATGTGCCTGACCTGTGGTGGCGCAGTGGATAAAGCATTGACCTGGAATGCTGAGGTCACTGGTTCAAAACCCTGGGCTTGCCTAGTCAAGGCACATATGGGAGTTGATGCTTCCTGCTCCTCCCTTCTCTCTCTTTCTCTCTCTCTCTCTCTCTCTCTCTCTCTCCCTCTCTCTCTCCTCTCTAAAATGAATAAATAAATAAAGTCTTAAAAAAAAAAGAAATACAAATGTCCAGCTATAAAGTAAATAAATCATGTGGGTATAAAGCACAAGATAGGGAGCAGAGACTCTAATAATAACTTCATACTGTAATCAATGATGGTAACTAGACTTATGAATATAAAGATCAACTCACTATGGGGAACACTTGAAACTAACAATATTATATGTCAATTACATATATTTTTTTAAAAAAACACACACAACTATTTGCCATCTCTGTTGGAATGAGCCAGCTTACCCTATCTTGAGTATTTGTTTTTGTGTTTAACTTCTATTTAATTTTGTAGTTTGGCATTTCTATTAGTGATATTGATTTTTTAAATGTTTTAAAATTATGCTGGTTTTATTATTTTCCACTGAGTAAAGCTTAGGGATGTATCAAAAATTAAATTAAATTTAAAAATTGGGGGAGCAGGGTGAAAATGGAAATATGTAATAAGATAACTAGTATAAAGGTCTCATTTCTTATTTTATTATCTAAGGCCTAACCCAGTTTCTCAACCTTCATACTATTAATATTTGGGGCCTAACGATTTTTTATTGAGGGGGGCTTTCTTATGTATTTTTTTTCCTTTATTTTTTTTATTTATTCATCTTTTTAGAGAGGAGAGAGAGAGGGAGAGAGACACACACAGAGAGAGAGAGAGAGAGAGAGAGAGAGAGAGACAGGGGAGAGGAGCGGGAAGCATCAACTCCCATATGTGCCTTGACCAGGCAAGCCCAGGGTTTCGAACCGGCGACCTCAGCATTTCCAGGTTGACACTTTATCCACTGTGCCAACACAGGTCAGGCTCTTATGTATTATTATAGAATGTTTAATTGTATTCCTGGACTCTACCTATTAGATCTTAGAAGCACTCCTACCCCAGTTGTGACAACCAACAGTATCTCCAAACATTGCCAAATGTCCCCTGTGAGTTGAGTAGAAACAAAATTGAAGCACTGGCTAACCAAATCTCATGACATGTCTTGAACTTGTTTCCTTTTTGCTCTGTCATTAGATTCATACATACACATGATATTGACATTAAAACAGATACAAATCTAGTATCATGTGGGATGTATTTTCCCAAGGCACTAAAAAGTGATTGAGTGAAAGCTCAGTGCACTAGAAGCCGTCCCCAGGGCCTGAGAGTGAGGAAGTAAGCCCCCAGGGCAGAATTCACTCTCAGGGCCTCTTTTGTCTGGAGAATTTCTTCAGTATTCAACAGCTGTAAATCAGAAAAGCCCTCAAGACAACCTCCTGGGATAATTGGTGCCTACTTATCTAACTAGAATTCATGGTCAAATTCTCAATGTCCTCATCCTCCTTGCAGTTCATAGTTCCAGATTTCCACCCCCAAGGGACTGCAGACTGTAACCTCCTCCCCACATAGCCTTTAGGTAGACTGGGGCCAAGAAGTCAAAGGAATTTCACTTTTTCCTTTCTTGTGGAAGTGCTGGAGAGGCGAGGTCACGCTCAGGATGAGATTGAATAGTCAGTCTCTGAACGATGGCATGTGGAATGTGCCTGGGGAATCGCTCTGAAATAATCTAAAAGTACGAAGAATATCTGTCCATGGCATTCATTTAATAGATAGAATAACTGAATTCTGAATTTAAAAAAAAAGTAAAAATGAAGTAGCCATTAACTTGGATCTAGAAACATATATTCACCATTCTACTTGGAAGCTCCTTGGTTCATGAGGAAGCAGAGATGGAGGACTTGGTTCCTGTGAAGCCCTTTTAATTGTAAGCTCCCTGAGGGCAAGAATCCACCAAATCCTGCCCTTTAAAGTTTCGCCAGGACTTGGCTAGCATGTAGATGTAATGTCCAATAAGCAACGGCTGATTAGTAGCTTCAATAAAGTATTTTTTTCTTCAGTTTTGGTTCAACTTTGGTCATTCTATCTATGAAATGGATGCCATGGACAGATATGCTTCGTACTTTTCTATCTTAGTTCAGAACGATTCCCAGGCACATTCCACATGCCATAATTCATAGGCTGATTATTCTAGTCTTCAAAATGGCATCTTCACTCTGACTAGCCACAGGTGCCTGCTGATGGGTAGTGGTTAAGACTCTGCCAATCACAGAAATTTTATTTTAGTCTTGCCAAAGTAAATAATAAAACAAAGCCTAATCACTGAGGTTACAATTAGTGAACTGGATAATGACCATTGCTCTTGGCCTCATTTCTTCTGTCTTTATAATGGGCATGTCTGATTTCATCAGAGAAAAAGTTCTGGGCACATATTCCACTAATATCACCTGCACTGTCAGACCCAAATTAGAAACATTACTTGCTCTTTGTTCTTGTGGTCTTTCCTACAGACACCCCATCTATAGGGAGAAATGGTCGTCTGTGTAATTTTGAATTATTTTAGTGAGTTCTTAGTCAGCTAATAGAGTCACTTGTTGACCATATCCATTAGCTCTACCTTTGTGGTGTTCTTCATCATGGATACAGACAAGGACAGTGAGCCATATCAAAAGGCCTTTTGGGAATAAATACTAGGGTATAACTTTTAGCTAATCTGGCAAGAAAAATCTAATGAATCTGATTTCTGCTCTAAGAAGAGAACACATATTTTTCTTTCTACCATGAATGTTTTCTATGCCCACTTATACTAATGAATGCCAAGCTGTGATAATACACCCAGATCAACAAACACACAGCTGTATAGAATCAGTTTATTCTAATGAAGATAGCCCACCCACTCTTGACAAAGCACTCTGCTCATTGAGTCATTACATTCCTCTGCATGATTCCCGGAGAGAGGGAGACTCAAAGGCAAGCAGTGCTCCAATCAAACATGTCCAGGAACAAAAGGATACATGGTAGGTCCTTTTTATCTGTTTTTAGTAAGAAATATATACACCACAGGCAAGTGTATTTATATGGAAATCAGGGGCTATAAAATAGAGCCTAAAGGGTTTTCGCTCACTCTTCCCTATGTATTCTCCTGTAGACTGTTGTACGTCACAGGAAGGAAATATGAGCCGGCACCCTGAGCCAAGGGACACAGTTTGTTATTGCTGCCACATCATGTTGCATGACCTCTGTCTGGCAGGGGGGTAGGATGGGGATGGAAAAAACCTGTTTAGAAAGTAACTTTATAACCTTCATTATACCCGCTATCTGCGTATGTTGTCCTCAGTCTTACCCTAAATGTTTGCTCGGGTAATTCCATACTTGGCTTTCCCTATTGACATCATCTGCAAAATAACGGGAGATGACCGTGTCCAACCTGACGTTTTCCACACAAGATAACAAATGTCTCACGAATCCTGAGCGTCTTATAAATCCCCAGTGCAGAGAGAGAGAGAGAGATTTTGTGGGCAATTCCAACTTTTTGGAGGGTCATCTTTAATTTCTCACAACATATGTAATGACTCCACCTCCAGGTTCAGAGTATTATGAAATATATTTTAGTATAGTTATTATATGTAGTTATTGTTAGAAAGTAAGAAAATTGTTGTAGTACTGAGAATGTGTGTGTGTGCATACAGCATAAACTCCTCTGTGTAAAATGACTAAGAGAACAGAGTAAAGCATTGACTAATATTAACATAAATTGAAGGCGAAGAGGGTACTTGATGGATATACACATACAGCAAACACACACACAAACATATACATACATACATACATACATAATCAGTGTGTAATATTAATTGTATCCTCTAGGCATCCTCTCATCTCCCAACTCATGTTTATATTAATATTAAAAACATAATATAAGTATTATTATATAAATATTAAAATATATTATAAATAATATATATGTAGTAACATTTATTGTATGTTTATATTAATATATATTATATATAGTCATATAATAGCATAGACATACATATATGTATACATATATATGCCTATATACATGTGTATGTATGTATATATGTGTATATATATACTTCAATGCATACATACTATCTCTTTTAGAAGTTGTACTATTGCAGTTCACCAAAATGTCTCACTGACTTTACCCCTGAGCTGATCCAAAGAAAAAAACCTTGATTCTCTTTTTCCCTGTGCTTAAGGGTTTTGTGAAGAGCACACTGAATTAACTTTTCAGGAAGTAATGAGCTAAATGTGACCCTAGTGACCTAAGGAGGCACAGATTCCCAAGTGTCACATTCACTCTCTGCATTGCGCACATGCAAGACAGGAAAGTAAACGCCTGTACCCAGGTGCCCCAAAGGTACAACACAACTCCTTTGTAATCTGTGGTCATCGGGCTGCACCAGAGTTTACCCTCGCATGTTCTAGCAAAGCAAGGACATGTTTAACCAATTAATAATATAATTTATTATAGCACTATATATTATGTTATATATTATTATTATACATTTATATAAATCAAAGTTTAAGGGTGTTTCAATAGAGACAGGATTTATAGTCACCACACCTTGTCTGAGTCCCAGCTCTCTTGCTTGTTGTGGGTATGGAGGACCTTCTAACTCACTTCTGAGAGTGATTTTGACAAGGGAGATCAACTGATGAAAAAATGGCTACTGTAAGAGCTGAATTGTGCCCCCCCACCACCAATATTTGTATGTTAAAATCCAAACCCTCAGAACCTCAGAATGTGACTTTATTTGGAGATAGGGCCTTGAATGGAGTAACTCAAGTAAAACGAGCTCGGATATGTGCGCCCTCATCTAACAAGACTGGAGATCTTATGAGAAGAGGAGACTGGAAATCAGACCCGCTGGAAAAAGCACATAAAGACACAGCAAGAGGAAGGTGATCTACAAGCCGAGGAGAAGGGCCTCAGAAGAAACCAAATCTTCTAACACCTTGATCTCAGGCTTCCAGCCTCCAGAGCTCTGAAAAGTAATTTTTGTTGTTTAAGCCACCCAGTCCGTGGTACTTTGTTATGGCAGCCTGGGCAAACTAATACACCTACTAACCTGTAAAGGCTGTAAAAGCTGCATCACTAGTAAGCTCTCTGACAACAAATAGTTGTTGAGTGCTTTGCTTCAGTATAAATATATACATCTCAACTTCCCATTATAAGTAATTCACATCTTTTCATTTTAAAAAGCAGCTCTGATCAGTCTTTCCAGCTTAAAATTATTTTCTTTAAGCTCCAACATAATAACATTTAATTTAATTTAAACTTTTCAGTGACTATCTCCAGCATTTTATCTAATTTATATAAATTATTTTTGTTTTATGTGTCTTGTATATTAGAGACAATAGGAATTGTGAACTTATATAAATTCTATATAAATATCCAAAATTGTGGTTAGTATAAATGCTTAAGTTTTTGTTTGTTTGTTTATTGCATTTATCTCTGTATATTTGGAACCCTTTATATTTTAGATTTGAATCACAGAGTTGATTTCGCTGTATGTCAATTAAAAATATTTTCAAGGTTCTCAGTACTGGCAATATATGATAATTTAAGAATGAGTCACAAGGAAAAAAAATTTTAGACACACAGTTAGTTGCTTATATTTGGGAGTAATCAAAGAAATTTTGACCCCCAAAAAGGACCATATAAAATGTGGTTTGGGAAGAAAGGTCAGTTTCAGGAATAGAGGGTAACAGTGAACAAAAGGAGGAGAGAAAAGTAAAAAATGGATCATTATTAGTCAGCTAGGGCTGCCGTAATACAAGTACCACAGTAGCTTAAACAACAGAAATTCATTTTCTCACAATTCTGGAAGCTGAAAGTCTAAGCTCAAAGTATTGTCAGGGTTGGTTTCTACTGAGGCCTATCTTCCTGGCTTGAAGACGACCACCTTCTTGCTAGGTCCTCACAAGGCCTTTCCTCTGTGTGCACGTGCAGAGAGAGCTCTCTGGTGTCCCTTTTTCTTATAAAGACGCCAGTCCTCTTGCATTCAGGG
The DNA here is from genome assembly GCF_036850765.1 of Saccopteryx bilineata. Lineage (NCBI taxonomy): Eukaryota > Metazoa > Chordata > Mammalia > Chiroptera > Emballonuridae > Saccopteryx > Saccopteryx bilineata. The sequence continues at coordinate 261,432,643 of NC_089490.1, read as the reverse complement.
CACCCCCCCCCCATAGCCTCAATTAACCTTTATAACCTCCTTGTAGGCCCTGTCTCCAAATACATTCACACTGCAGGTTAGGGCTCCTACATATGAACTGGAGGGCACAATTCAATCTATAAATTTATTCCTCTAGCCTTCCTCAAATTCATGTCTTTCTCACATACAAAATGTATTTACCCCATCCCAACAGCCTCCAAAATCTTAACCTATTCCAGTGTAAGTTCCAAGTCAGAAGTCTCAGTAAATATTATCTAAATCAGGTGTGAGTGAAACTCATGGTACCATTCATCCTCGAACAGAATTTTTCTCTAGCTGTGAACCTTTGAAATCAGATGAGTTATGTGTTTCCAAAATACAATGAACAGGTGTGTTAAGATAAACATTTCAGTTCCAAAAGGGAGAAAGCGAAAGAACAAAGAAAAAACTCACGGACCCGCACAAGTGTGGTGACTGCCGGAATGAGGGCGTGAGGGAGAAAGGTATAGGAAGAATAAATGGTGACAAAGACTTGAATTGGGGTGTGCGGCAGTTAACTCACAATATGGTGTACAGAGATGTGTTGTAGAATTGGTCATCTGAAACCTCTATAATTATGTTATCCAGTTTCACTCCAATAAATTCAATTGAGAGAGAGAGAGAGAGAGAGAGAGATGATGATGATGATGATGATGATGATGTATGCCAAGTAAATCCAAAACCTAGCAAGGCAAATTCCATTTTAAGGCTCAGAAATAACTCTCTTTGGCAGGATGTTCTGCGTTCTGGGCTCACCAGGACAGAAGCATCAACTCTACAACCTTAAACAGATGCTCCTGCCCCCACAGGCCTGCAGCACCCCACCCCAGCAGCACTGGGAGAGGGCAGCCTGGCCCACTGCAATAGAGAAGGTGGCCCCACCCTCTGTGTAAGAAACAGCTTTGCCCTACCCCACCCCCTGCAACTGTACCCTCTAGCAGCTCTGATGATCTCTGAATCGCCTTCAGGGTCACTCTTCCCTTGTCTTGAAGAGGAACGCATGTGTGCAGCTGGATAATTCTATTGTCCTATAGAATCCACAAGTCTAACAGCTTTCCTTTTATTTCATCCTGTCTCTGTCTCCTTTTGTTCAAACTGGCAGTGTCTCTGCTGGTGTAATCCCATCTCTAGTCCTGGCTGCTGCTGCTGCTGCTAAAATAGCTGATTAAGGTCATGGCTAATTTCTCTTGAGGGTGATTGTCCAGCCACTCTTTTGGTTTTCTCTATAGAACACATTTTTCATTTTTTGCAATATGGATAGGCTGAGAATTTCCCAAATCTTCAAGTTCTGGTTCTGTTTTGCTTAACGGTTTCTTCAATTTAACTCTCTCCTCTCATTTTACCATAAGCAGTAGAAGGGAAACCAGGCCACAACTTCAAAACTTTGCTCAGAAACCTCCTCGGCTAAATCTCCAGTGGTATCATTTAGACGTGCTCCCTTCCACAAAGCAGTGGAACGAACTTCAGCCAAGTTCTTCACCACTTCATCACAAGGATCAGCTTTCCTCCAGTGACCAATACTATATTCCTCATTTCCCCTGAGACCTCAGCAGAAGCACCTTTAATGTTCACATGTCTACCATGTTCTGCTCATGCTGTATGTATTCTCTAAGGTGACAGGAGCAGTTTCCTGTGCAGCTCGCCTCTTTTCTTCCTGAGCCCACACCAGAATTACCTTTAACTTCGATGTTTCTACCAACAGTCTCTATAGGGGCAACCTAGTCATTTTCTAGCTTGAACTTCAAAACTCTCTCAGCCTCAACCCATTACCCAGTTCCAATGCCACTTTCACATTTTTAGGTATTTGTTACAGTAGGAGCCCATTTCACTTTACCAAAATCTGGATTGCTTGCTTGGAATGCTAAGAAAATACCAGAGACAAGGTGGTTTAAACAACAGAAGTTTGTTTTTTCACAGTTCCATAGGCTCTAGGCGCAAGATCAGGGTGTCACCAGGCATGGTTTCTGATGAGACTTGACTTCCTGAGTCCCAGACGGCTGCCTTTTCACTGCACCTTCCCCTGTCTCCTGTCTGCACACATGCAGAGAGTTCTGTGTTTCCTCTTCTGCAAAGACACCGATATTGTCCTCTTCTATCAAGACATATATGATTAAGGCCTCCTCCTTATAAACTTATTTCACCTTAATTACCTCTTAAGTGCCCTATCTCCAAACATAGTCACACTGGAGGTTAGGGCTTCACCATATAAATTCGGGGGGAGACATAATTCAGTCCATAACGGGACCTAAGGAGTCCATTTAAGATCTTTGCATAGGTATAAAGGGAGAGAGGAAGGATTGACCAGAAGTAGGACCGGAACCACAACCTCCTGGATCTACAGAGAATCTCAAAAAGTCCTGTCTTAGTATTTGGCCTCAGGAAGTAAAGTTAACCCCAAAGAGATGATTTTCTACTCTATTTTCAATATTTCTGAGTGTAGAGACTCTACAGCCATATTAAATAGTCTTTCTAAGTGAAGAATTTCTTGATACGGAACAAATCTTTTTTTCCCTCCACAATTATCTTTAATGATCTGCACATCACACACTCAATAGAAATTCATCTCGCTTGGTTCACATAGTGGAGGATGACCTAGAAAAGAAAGTCAAGTTTCCTACTCTGAAGGAACCAGGTCAGTGGTTGAGGGAATGGCAATAGTCACATAGATCTATTCATGCAAAGCCCTTGATCATGAAATCACTTTTGCCATAGTGGAAACCACATTAGAATGGTAGTCAGGAGACCAGGGCCCTCGTCCCAGCTCAACCACTACTTAGTCATGTGCACATGCTGGATCCAACCTCTCTGTACCCCCATTTTCTTGTAACTAAAAGGGTGTTGTTAGGAATAAGTGTGGCTGTTGAACTCAAAAATCTCTAAATACCCTTCAGCTCTTTCTTTCTAATATTTCACAATTGTTTATTTAATGTATTTTTTAAAACTTCCCTGACATAGTCTTATAGGCTTAATGTCCTCAATTATTTTTGTGTTTCATGTTACCGTAAAGCACAGTGGCCAAAACTGGACAGTGTATTTTAATAAAGCTTGGACTAATACTGAATATGGTAAAAAACAAATTAGTCCTGGCCTTGAACATCATTCTTCTTTTGTGGTTGATCAATATCATGTCTCTCTTTTCCCACAATGGAAGTTTGGCTGAAAATTTTGTAACCCAAAACCAGGTTGAATACGATATGCCACCAAAGCTTGAGAAAACCTGTAGAGGTCTCAGTAATCTCTGCAACCAGTTCATTTATTTCTACATAATACAAATGAACCAAATAATTAACAATACCCCTTTCTACAAAGACAAAGACAATGTTTTATTTACAAAGAATTAGATAGCTTTGCTATATTTGGGGAGAAATGAGACACAGTGTAAATCAGTGGTCCCCAACCTTTTTTGGGCCACCGACCAGTTTAATGTCAGAAAATATTTTCATGGACCGGCCTTTAGGGTGGGACGGATAAATGTATCACGTGACTGAGACAAGCGTCAAGAGTGAGTCTTAGATGGATGTAACAGAGGGAATCTGGTCATTTTTTAAAAATAAAACATCGAAGAAGAAAAAAGCAGAAAAAAAAAACATCGTTCAGACTTAAATATAAATAAAACGGAAATAATGTAAGTTATTTACTCTTTCTCTGTGGACTGGTACCAATCCGCAGCCAGGGGGTTGGGGACCACTGGTGTAAATTATGACCATGACAGTGATCTTAATCATTTCTTCTAGTGGGCTCTGGGTGCCAGTCCCAGCTCAGGTGGGAAGGCCTGTCATTTAGCTATGATCTTTCAGAGTGATTTGTGCATTCCTGCAGGTCTAAGAGTAAACCTGTTTGACACGGTACCTGGACCTATAATGCCTTGAAATTTAATTCTAAAGTTTGCATACTAAATGATACTATATATTTTTTTTAATTTTATTTATTTTTTACAGTAGAGATTGTCATTGTGTAAAAATAGTAGCTCCCTATTAGGATCTTCAGATGATGTCATTGCCATATATTGCACTGCAATTTGAGAGGATCAGGTTCAAGTCTCAAATTCTCAGACGCTGGGTAAGGAGAGGCTAAGAATGTGACAGAAAGGATAAGCTTGGTCTGCCCATCTTACTTTTCAGCACCTTTTGTTGGTGGATTTTTCCCCCCTTAACATAAGAATCAAAAAAGCTACATACCTCTCAAAGACTGAGGGTGGTACAAAAAAAGGAAGTCCTAAGTATTTGAAAGTAGTAATTGGATGATCCGTAAACACTACTGCACAGTCCAGTTTAAGGGGTAAATGTGAATCTAGTCTCTGATCCATGTAGGGGAGCACTGAACGGAATGGTAAGAGGACTCAGTGGTTGAGTACTTAAAGTCTAGGTAAGATGGATATTGGTCGGAAGCACAATATTTCAGAGCACAGATTAGACAGTAAGAAAATAAAGTGTGACAGAGAGGGCAAGAGATGCAAGAACACTTTAGAAAGCTTGACAGGAGAAGCTCCCAATTTCTTATTTTTATCTCTATAAAGCAGGATGCCTCACAGGGGCTCCACATTCCTCAGGCTCAGACATGATTAAACACCATACCTTTTAAAATGTTTTACTATTCCAAGCCGAGGAACGTATAAATAACCCCTTTCCAGCTACCACTCCTCAGCCTGGAATTTAAGGCGAGTGCCTTCTGGGCTTCAGTCTGCTCTGACCAGACTCCCCATGGGAACAACAGAAAAAGCTGCCTCATGAGCAGGCTGGGAGTCTGGATTTAGGAGAAACGAAGTGGGCATCAAACAGGCTATAGAGGTGGTGGGAAGAAGCAGCCAGCAAAATGGAGTCCATGTTTGCTCTCACCTTGACTGTTTTGAGAAGCAATGATGAAGTTGTAGCCATGTGGTGAACTAAAGGAAGTTTGAACCTACTCAGATCTAGGTCAAGAGTTCTAAAAGCCCTCCAACTGGCTGGTGTTAATAAGGACATAGGGCTCTCCTGAGCAACAGATGCCTAAATGGAAAAAAGAAAATGAAAAGGTGTTCATCTTCATGAGTCACCATAAAATATAGATATAAACCACAATGAGATAATATGACAGGATGGCTTAAAAGCAACTAAGATGCACATTTTTCAAGTATTCCTGAAGATGTGGAGAAACTAGAACTTTTATACACTCCTGGATAAAATATCAACAGGGAGAACAAATTTAGAAACTACTAGGAATTGTTGGAATATCTGCATACTAGTATTCTGCTCTCAAAACCCCCAAAATTGCATACATATATTCATCAGGTGACATACTAGAATGTCCATAATTCTATTTGCAATAGTCCCAAATGCAGTGATGGGAATTACCCAAATGCCCATCATTAATAGAATGGATCTATGTACTCTGGTTGACCAATGTCACCCTGTTAAGTTTAATTGTCTTTTAAAAAAGGCAAAAATATAATAATAATAGAATGGATAAATATATTGTGTATAGCCACACAATGGAACACTGTACACCAATGATAATGAATTATCTACCACTGAACTGAACAAATATCTATTTATTTTTATTTTATGTCCTTTAGCGTTGTTTGAATTTTGTTTTTTTTTAATTTGCCATATATATTACTTTTTCATACACAAAATTAAATTTTATATATTTTTGCAAGAGAGAGACAGACAGGGAGAGAGAGAGAGGGAGAGATGAGAAGCATCAACTCATAGTTGCATCACTTTAGTCATTCATTGATTGCTCCTTATACATGCCTTGACCGGGGGGAGAACCAGTGACCTGTTGCTCAAACCAGAGACCCTGGGCTGAAGCTAGTGACCTCGGGGTTTCGAATGTGGGACCTCAGCGTCCCAGGTCGATGCTCTATCCCAGGAGTCGGGAAACTTTTTGGCTGAGAGAGCCATGAACGCAACAGATTTTAAAATATAATTCCATGAGAGCCATACAATGACCCTTGTACCTTACGCATTATCCAATAAAAATTTGGTGTTGTCCCGGAGGACAGCTGTAATTGGCTCCAGCCACTCACAACCATGAACATGAACAGTAGGCAGTGAATGGATTGTAATACATGAGAATGTTTTATATTTTTAATGTTATTATTATTTTTATTACAGATTTGTCTGCGAGCCAAATGCAGCCATCAAAAGAGCCACATCTGGCTCGCGAGCCAGAGGTTCCTGACCCCTGCTCTATCCACTATGCCACCACTGCTCAGGCACAAAATTAAATTTTAAAACTGTCTTAGATTTTGATTGTTCTCAGAAACTTGAAAGAAGCCAGACATAAAAGACTATATACTGTGTGATTCAATTTATATAAAAGGTAAAATAAGAGCCAAATCTATATGTTGTCAAAACACTAGATAGTTGTTACCCTAAAGGGGAGAGAATAGCTTGAGGGAAAATAAGGAAGATTCCAGGGAGATGGTAATGACTTGTTCCTCTGTGTCGGGATACTGATTACAGAGTTGTGTTCAGTATGTGAAAATTCAAGCTGTATACTTATATGTGTAATTCTCTGTATATGTTATATTAAAAGTTTTTGAAATATATACATACATGTCAGATAAAAGACAAGGTACATGCATGTAAGAATGTGTGTTCCTTCATACTAAACACGCACAGAACACTACTCTTGTGAAGGGCTTCATACACTTAGCAAAAAACATTTTAAAGTTGAGCACTGAAATTCCTGTGTCCCTTGTGCTGACTTGCCCTTTCTCATCATTTTATTTGAAATAACTCTGAGTTTGGTATTTAGGCGTTTCAGCAGATTTTTCTTCTCCCAGTGAAGGAAAAAAAGGAAATGTCACATGAAGACTTATATACCTTAGATGCAGTTCTGCAAAATGTTCTTAATCATCCCGTTTCCATCTCTAAGCCAGTCTTTTGGACTTAGAGGACTTATTTTTAGATAGCTGTGCAATTGATAGTTTAGAATCCAGCCACTCCACCCACGTCCTCCCCTTTCTCTGCCAAACCCTGTTCCGTTGGGAATTTACATTTGCAGTGGTCCCAGGAGATTATAAAGATGTTGGGAATGAGCCAAGGGGAAAAGCACAACCATAGAATTGAACAGAAACTGGTGTTTGCAATGGAACATTTAAAAACTGAAGGCCCTGGCTTGTTGGCTCAGTGGTAGAGCATTGGCCCAATGTGCAGACGTCCTGGGTTCGATTCCCAGTAGGGTACCCAGGAGAAGTGACCATCTGCTCTTCTACCTCTCCTCCTTTTATTTCTCTCTTTCTCTCTCTCTCTCTTCCCCTCCCATAGCCATGGCTCCATTGGTTCAAGCGCATCAACCAAGGTGCTCAGGGGTGCTCAGAATAGCTCATTTGCAAGCATGGCCCACAATGGGCATAGCATCAGCCCCAGACAGGGGTTGCCTGGCAAATCCTGGTTGGAGCGCATGCGAGAGTCTGTCTCTCTATCTCCCCCCCTCACTTGAAAAGAAGAAGGAAATAAAAACCCTTAAATAATGACCATTTAATTTAAAATTGAGGCTTCAAGAATTAGAAATGAGCTATGAAACTTTTATGTCCAGATCACTGGGTCAAATTATAATTCTAACCATAAGAAATATTAACCCTCAAAATAAAGAAATAGAGCAAGAATGGAACATGCAGAGCAAAAGTCTAGAACCAGTGACTCATACACCATCTGGATACTGTCTGTCTATCTCTTATCTCTGCTTCTGTTTTTGTTAGCAGCACAACCCCACCCCTCAACTGCTTTATTGAGATATTCACATACCATACAAGTGACCCATGTGAAGTGTACATTCAATGACTTTTAGTATGTTCACAGAGTTGTGCTTCCCTAACCATAATCAATTTTAAAATATTTTCACTTGCACCCTTTGCACCCCTGAGCCATCACCCGCCTCACAACCTCCCTCTGCCCCTAGCACTGAGCAACCACTAATCTACTCTCCGGAGTAATAGACTTTTACTTTCTCTAGACTTTTCATGTAAATGGAACCACACAATGTGGTCATTTATTTTTCATTTCTTTCACTTAGCAAATAGTTACCAAGGTTTATTCATGTTGTAGCATGTATCAGTACCTCATTCCTTTTTATGGCTCACCATTGCCACCTTTGTGCTGACTCCTTGTCAGAGAGAGGAGTACAATCTTCCTACAGATTTCAGATTTAAAAAGAGAAGTAGAGGGGAAGAACAATCGTTCTGATCAGTGCAACTCTCAATCAACCTAAAAGGCCAGAGAAAAGGTGTCATCTAAGAAGATGGCCACTCCTATTCAGGTTCCTTGTGTAGAGCAGGTGAATGAAATGTTTCCTTGTAAGAGTGGAGTGGCGTAGACATGCATGCTCTGGGAACTTCCGTGGGCAGCCTCTCCCATTTTTGCCTATATCAACTCTTTTCTATGACTTCACTGGACCTCAGGCTTATAAAGATAAGAAATTTAATTTCTTTAGTTGTGAAACCATGAAGCTATCAGCTCTCTGGTTTTTCCAGAAGGTCCCAGAGATCCTCAAGCTAACATAGGGTGGGTCCAGATTCCAAAGCAAAAAGACTAGTCAATATGAGGAAAATGTATTCAGTTCATCAACTGTCAGATATTTATGTATCTCCCATGAGTTAGACACCATGCCCTGGATAGCAAAACTAAAAAAGACATTCAAAATAATTTGAAGACTGCAGTATTTTTATCTGAGCCTTTCTTTTCTTTCTTTTACTCTTTAGTCTGCTTCTTTTTTTTAAACTCATAGTGGCCTTTCAGTATACAGGCTCATCACAGTATGCCCTAGGGGACTCTATAATCTTCATACAACATCAGGGCCATTAACTCTTTCTGGAACTAGCACTAAATTTCTGATGACCCGCACTGGTTCCACAGACCAGCGGTTGAAAACCACTGCGCTAGGGTATTAAATATGTCAATCACCCAAGCTCATTCTATTTTATAACACCAAAATATAATAAGCTCTTTAATACTAACCTTTGACCAAGAAGAGAATACAAAGAACTGAGAAACCCAAAGCAAATCCCTGCTGAACACCATGCAAAGTTTACCAGGGACCAGGATTTTTGGTTTTATTTCATTTTGTTTTGTTTTTAGTCAAGACTGGTGATTGAACCCAGTGAAGAGGACTTGCGAAAAGGATGAAACTCTTGAGTTACACGGTCCTATCTCCTTTCTGTTGCATTTTTTCCCCTTGGGGATCTATCACCGCCACTGTCATTGTCCTGAGAAGTTCCTGGTCCCCTTTAAAAGCCCAGTTAAGCTCAGACAGAAACTTTAACAAAGATGAGATGAGCTAGAGGTGCCAAACACTATTAGAGACAACATAAAAAATAGCAGAAATAACATTGGTTTTGAAGCTCATCAAAAGCATTCTCTTACTTCCTATCTGTGGGACCCTAGAAAAGCCACTTATGCATGCTATTTTGGCCTCTTTTTTCCATTTAATAATATCTATCTCATAGGCTTATACTGAGGTTTAAGTATGATTTATATACTGCATGCCTATTTGGTGTCAGATACTGCTTTAAAGAAGCAATGACACACAAAATCACACCCTCACGGAACTTACATTTCAGTAGAAAAGACAAATACTAAGCAAATCAGTAAGCAGAAGATACGGACTATGTACATTTTATAAAATGAGATAATATATGTATAGCCAAATCTAAAAATATATATAAACATATATAATTTTTATATTTAAAAAATATAAAAATACACAAAATTACCACCTGAAAGCTACCTGCAGTTTATACCTGTTGCTCAAGAATGTACTTTATGAAAAAATGGGTTCTTTTGTCTAAGACAGTATTTCCAGGGGACAATTAGCTATCCAAAGGAAAGGCCAAATCTCATTGTAAAGTCAATTGTGGAGACCAAACAGTTCTCAAGAATGAGGAGCTAGACTTCTATGCATGACCATGGAAAAGGCTACCCTGGGATAATGAGACCGGTTGAGAAACTTGACCTAAGGTGAGGGAGTACAATCCAAGATGAAGAAGAGGGCTGGCCCTTGCCAGGGTAGCAGCCTGGGGCCTCAGAAGGAAACACATAGCTGGTTTCTGTGAAAAGCTTAGTTCATGGTTTCCAAGAGTAAAAATATCTGGTATATGGTCTGAATTTTCCATTTTGGTATTGTAATTGCCTTCTATTATTCTCAAGCCATTTGTAAAGTTTTGTCCTACACTAAAACTAGGTGGTAGTTGTGCTTTCTGGGAAAATGAGAAGAGCCTTTGTTCCCATGTAGAATGCCCCAGGGTAGAGAGAAGACAGCAGAGGTTGACAAAGGGCAAGAAATGCATAGAGAAATGCCCTGAGGAGAGGGGCAGGGGCAGGGGTGACGAAGGTCAGGTTAGAGAGGATGGTGGGTGCTTCAGAATTATCAAGAAAGAAGAAACTCAAGAAGATAAAAGATCCTGAGGGATGAAGCTTTGGGTTACATTCGGTGAGCATTCAAGGGAAGCCTCAAAGCCAAGAGAACATGGAAGCTTTTGAGCACATCTGTAACATCCTAGACACATGGTAGACACTCTAAATGTCCATTTCCTTCTCTTAGTTTTATAATAAAATGATAGGAAAAAGTTTTTAAAGTGAAAAGCCATTCACTCAAGAAAGAATATTTTGTGGAGCTGCCAGAATTAATTTGCCTACAAGACAATATTGATTGATAATTGCTTATACAACTTTCCAAGCCTCCTTCCTTCCCAATTTCTCACCTGTTGCCCATATTGGCACCTGTAAAGCCAGGAGCCACGGCCAGGGCCACTATCACAGCAGCCCAGCCTATGCAGGTTTGCATTGGATTCAGACAGTCGGTAAAGAAACAACAGAGCCACAAACTGGTGGGCCATAGTCTTTAATTCTAGCTTGCACCCGGCGGGCAAGTAAAAACACACACTGGGATCCAAAACCCACTCACATTCAGTGCTCACAAAGCCACTGACTTATCCGAGTTTCCTAGAATCAAAGGTTTCTAGCTCACCAGACTTATTCTCCTCAGTTCCCCATCTCCTTCCTTCTCCAGCGTCAAACTGCACAAACTGGCATCTCACTCAGCACTCCGCCATCTTGGCTGCTTCTCCTGGCCTCCTCCACGTGGCCTCCTTCCGCTGCTGGCTCTACTCTCTCTGCTTTCTCATGCTAATCTCAGGAACCAAGCGCGCAAGCTCCTGTTCTGCCCCTATTTTATAGTGTAGAAATCCAAACCTTTAATCCAATATACAAAACAGGGAAGTCTCTAATACAAAGTCACTTCTCTGAGGCATGATTGGATTGTACCGCCCCACATCAAAAAGGGTAGGAAAGGCTTATTCCCAAAACCAAGCCCCAGGCTACAAGGATTCTGCCTGCCTTTAGCCCACCCCAACACACATTAATATCACCTGGGCGAAGGCCTCCCCGTGGGCAGCGTAATCTTTAACAAAGTGAGCATAATACATTTTATCTGCCCACCAGCGCCCAAATGGCCTTGTTTACATTTCTATGAGGGCATAAGAGAATTTCCTCCAACCACTTCAAGACCCCAGCTCAGTCCTGGTTCCTGCTTAAAAATGTCTTCCCCTCATATAATTGAGAGAAATTATATTTGATGACATGCGTGGTCTCGTCTCTAAGAAAATAGTCTTATTCCCTAAATATGGGGTGGCCTGACCATGTGGCCTCCATCCAAAGCATACGTCAGTAGACACAACTATAGAGCAAAGATTCCAGAAACACCTTGATCAGGATGGTTGTTCTGATTTGGTATAGTGATAATTATATTTTCTTTCCTGGTACCACTCTTTGCTCTTTGTTCTTTGTTTCAGTGTCCCTCACTGAAGCAGCTTGTAGTTTGTTTTTCTCCCTTCTCCAGTATTTCTTTTTCTGATCACTTTGCTTGAGAGTTCCTATTTACAGGTAAGCTTGACGAGAGAGTTTGCTTGTAGCTAGAGAGTTTCATATGTTTCGCCTCCTTGTGAGTCATGCTGGAAAGATCTTGAGGCTGGTGAACCTTTTGTAGGCTAGTAAATATCTTTTGGGCACTTCAATTTACTTTATAGCTTTTTTCCAAGGTTGGTCTGCAGTGGAAGAGTCAGTGCTTCCCTTAGGTGACAGAAGGGAGCCATTTGCAAGTAGAAGAAACACATATTTAAATTTATGATAGCTGAGCTTGGCTGCAACAGCCACATTCTTGTTCTACTTTGAGCTTGGCAGGCCACTCTAATATTTCGCTTGGTCTGCCTGTAGATGAGAGATCTCTTTTATTTTCATTTGTTGGAATCTTAAAAAGCTCAAGAATATATTTTTCATTCGAGACGTTCATAAAATATACAATGATTATATAAACAGTCATCTTTGCCCAGACTGACAAACCAGTAGCCAGTGTGTTTCCAACATGTGGGCATTTCATTGCCCTGTTCAATTTAGCAACATCTCTAAAGTGTCAATTTTCATATCTATAAAGTGGGAAAATAGTAAGACCTACCCCACCGGTTATTGTGACAATTAATGGTCAAAAGTAAAGTGCCTGCATATATATATATCCTAGCACAAAGGAGGACAATAACAAAAGATGGTTCTTATTTTTAGTATTCATAAACAATGAATAGATCCCAGGTTATTAGACATCTTAGGAAATGGGACCTTTATTTAATTTGTTGGGGTGACATTGGTTAATAAAATTATATAGGTTTCAGGTGCACAATTCTGTAATAAATCATCTGTATATTTGTATTTCTCATCCCAAGTCAAGTTTCCTTCTATCACCATTTATCCCCCTTTACACTCTTCTACCTCCCCCCACCCTCCTTCCCCTGTCCAAGGAAATCACCATACTATTGTCTGAATCCCCCTTAATCACCATATTGTCTGTCAATGCGGGTGTGGGGGGGGTGCTTTGTTTGTTTGATTGCTTTGCCTAATCCCTTCACTTTTCTCACCCGATATGATCTCCCTACTCCCTCCCCCCCCCAACAGCTGTCAGTCTGTTCTCTGAATCTATAAGTCTGTTTCTATTCTGTTTGATAAAATATTTTGTACATTAGATTTCACATATTAGTGAAATCCTATAGTATTTGTCTTTCTCTGACTGGCTTATTTCACTTAACATAATACTCTCCAGGGAAAATGGAACCTTTTGAATATCTGGTTTAAAACTCTTGATATTCTCCCAGAACCCCCAGTAGCATGTATCTCAGCCTCCAAAAAGAATATGTGATTTCTTGAGGGCTGAAATCATGTCTGCCAAATTTTCTACACCCCATTGCACCAATCGCGATGCCTGTTACTAGGAAGAACTCCATACATATTTGAAAGATTTGTTGATGCCAAATTTTAATTCTCTATTAAATGTTGGAATTAAGTTCTAAAAATTTGGACTTAATTCTCTTTATTAATGGAGGAAAAAATGAATTTTGCTTTCATGCTCTTCCGAGGACTTGATGTAAGTACTGGTTTTGCCCAGAGCATGAGTTATCGATTCCAAATGGGACTCTCAGTTTCCAAGTTCTGTGGCCAGTTCCAAGGAAGGACATTCAAGCTCCATATGCCAAGTCATACTAGCTGGGAAGAGAGTGTGTTCTCAGCCAGTGCCTGCACCAAAACTTCCTCATGTCTGTGCTGACAACCAAATGTTACAGTGGCCTGTTGCAGAGGCTTGCATTAGGTCAAGTTTGCAAAATGTCAATTTAGAGCAAGCCCAGCTTTTGCTAAATGGACTAGACACTGAGCCAAAAATTCAGTAATAACTCTGACAATAATTAACTCATATTACTGAGTACCTTTGTTAATGTCGGCACATTATAAACACATGCTCCTTTATCTAAAAGAATTGATAAAAGTGATGCTTGTCAAGGTGCAAATGTAGTCATGTGACATGATCTACACTTTAAGGTCCTCTCTCCCTCTTGCCCACCTTTTCATAATTTAGTTGTTTCTCTTGTCCTCCACTCACCTCCTCTTACTACTTGCAGCGTATCTAGAGGGAAGCAAGTACTAACTACAGATAGCATATCACTTTTCATTCTGTGATTGAAATTGGTTTCTACCTTTCTTGAAGTCATCTATTAATTGTGTACTCTAATACTTAGTAATAATTCTAAATGAAAATGCAATAATAATAGCTGAAGAAAATAGAAGAAAAAGTGTGTTTCTAAATATCCTGTCAGAATAAAAAGGATCTATTCTTTTCCCAACACAAGCATGACAGATTCTAAGTATCTCTGTTTTCTGGACCTTTGTGTTTTTCAAACTAAATGACGCTGGCACCCTGCGCACAAGAAATCAAAGCAGGCTGGGGTGCAGGCGTTGACTTGTTTAAAACACTGCTGAGAGCATCAGTAGGGTAGAGACGAGGGGTTAGGAGCAGAGTTCCCACATTCTGACATTCTGTTCTGCACCATCTTCTAGTTCAGGGGAAAAGAAATACTAAGTCATGTTTTATGGGCTTGTATAGCAAGGGGGGGAATAACTAACCAGTAGACTTTCAGCAGGGGCTCCTTAAAATGACCACACAACACAGAAATTCATCCAAGGCAAACCTCTAGTCTTCCACAGAGCATAGTGTATACATGTAGTGTCACATGAACACATGTGTAAAGCCATGTAGCTGCGGCCACCATCACAGACGCCTGGCCCATGCAGGTTCACATTGGGTTCAGCCAGATGGTAATGAAACAATGAAGACAAGAACCAGTGGGCCTTTAATCCTAGCTTGCACCCGGCAGGCAAGAAATACACACAGTAGGAAAACACTTGTCTTTCCATTCAGGGCTCCCAAAGCCACTGACTTATCCGAGTTTCCTAGAATCAAAGGTTTCTACCTCACCAGCCTTATTCACCTCTGTTCCCCATCTCCTTCCCTCTGCATGAACTCTGCACAAACTGGCTTCTCCTTCAGCCCTCCACCATCTTGGCTGCTTCTCCTCTCTTCCACGTGACCTTTCTCTGCTCTCCTCCCACATGGGTTCCTCTGCCCCATTTTACAGTGTAGAAATCAAAACCTTTAATCCAATATACAAACAAGGAAGTCTCTGATACAAAGTCATTTATCTGAGGCATAATGGGATTCTTCAGGAGAGTGCACCACCCCACATCTTGCAACAGCCAAGGGTGTGGGGGAAAGCTTAGTTTTAAAACCAAGCCTTAGGCTATAAGGATCCTGCCTGCTTACAGCCTGTCCCCCACACCGAATGCAAACTATAAGTGAGCAAACATATCTATCATATTTACAAACTTATTTGACCAACAGTCCACACACACACACACACACACAGAGACTTCAGTACATGAAATAAAGCTTCTACATATGCACTGTATATGAAAGCAGACTTTAATTTTAAAAATTCTCGAGCCCCTATGCTTAGTCTCTGCACTCCCACCAATAAGCTAAGTCCATTGTAGCTCTTTAGTGCTCTAGTATGTGAGCGGAAATCAAGTAGCCCCTCAGGACCCGGCATCCTCTGTGAGTAAAGTCAGATGCCCTGACTCTTCCCAGGCCCCTAGCACTGCCCTTCCTTCTCAATGCCAGCAAGGGCACCAGTGCTTTCTCTAACTTGTTCCTCTCCTCCTGACTTCAAGTGACCTCTGGAGGCCTGCTTTAGTCACCAGTAAGTTAAACTTTGTGCCTTCTTATCCAGCCCCACCCCTTAATAATCTTGCTAATTTGTCATTTATCTTTAGAGAGAGAGATAAGAAGACCCAATCAGTAAAAGCTTGTGTTTAGAACAAAGCTTTGATTTAATAACTAGAACCAGGAGCAAGTCAGATAAAATGGGGATTTGGCTTCAACCAAACTCTGGAGCTCCTACTGGGGCAAAGTGGGTGGACTTATGTGGTGGGTTTGGTATAGGTGAGTGGAGGAAATGAACCTTGCTCTGACCCCCATTAGGACACCTGGACTCCCCACTTTGTGTTCCTTGAATAGCTCTAACAAGCAACTCAAAGCTTGGCCCGTAGACAACAAGACCTGGAACACTCAGCAAACCAAGATACCATATTTACCTGGTTCACAGTATCTCCAAGTTTCTAAATATAAACCTCCCTTCTTCAAAACTGTTGGTCAAATAAGTTTGTAAATATGACATATATGTTTGCTCGCTTGTGACTTATATTGGGTGTGGGGGACAGGCTATAAGCAGGCCAGGTCGTTGTAGCCTAAGGTTTGGTTTTGGGACTAAGCTTTTCCCCACACCCTTGACTGATTGTATGATGTGGGTGGTGCACTCTCATGAGGAATCCAATTATGCCTTGGATAAGTGACTTTGTATCAGAGACTTCCTTGTTTGTATATTGGATTAAGGGATTTTGGTTTTCTACACTATAAAGTGGGACAGACCAGGAGCTTGGACACACAGTTCCTGCTATCACAATTGCAGAGGCTTCCCTGATCCCTTGCCCTTCATGGGAAGAGCTGGTTTTCTGCTTTTCCCTTGTCTTCTTTTGTGGTTTGCCTGTCTTGGTGAGACACCAATAAATAGGATGACCCCCCATCCTCTGACTCCACCATTTCTTTATCGTCTGCCCGAATCCAATGGGAACCTGCATGTGAATGGCCACGATGGCGGCTCCTGGCCTTACATTTGGCGTAGTCTGTGGCAGGATTCGATACAGATCGGCAAGGAGCCTTTGAGTGGTGGAGTAGAGGACTGGCTAGTGTTAGGGTTCCCCATGGCTGTCCTTTTGGGGATTGTAGGCTGGCTGACTTTTACAGCCATGCATGAGGAAACTGAGAGCTCTGTGGAAGAAGCTGCCCGGGACCTGCAAACCGAGCAGCAGAAGGAGCTGGAGCAAATGCAGGAGAAACTGATGCTGACCCTGGAGCTGGAGAAAGGCCACGTGGAGGAGCCTAGGAGAAGCAGCCAAGATGATGGAGTGCTGAGTGAGATGCCAGTTTGTGTAGAGTTTGTATTTGGGATAAGGAAGGAGATGGGGAACAGAGGTGAATAAGTCTGGTGAGCTAGAAACCTTTGATTCTAGGAAACTCGGATAAGTCAGTGGCTTTGTGAGCACTGAATGTGACTGGGTTTTGGAGCCCAGTGTGTATTTTTACTTGCCCGCCAGGTGCAAGCTAGAATTAAAGACTATGGCCCATCAGCTTTTGGCTCTGCTGTTTCTTTACCGACTGTCCGAATCCAATGCGAACCTGCATGGGCCGGGCTGCTCTGATGATGGCCCTGGCCGTGGCTCCTGGCTTTACAAAAACCATAAGAATCAAATTATTCAATTGGTCAAACATTTATTACTTTAAGAGGCCATGATTTTATGGTCAGTGGATAATGGGGGGTCAGTCACATGGGGAACTCAGACCCGCGAACTTTGGCTAGGACCGCCCACAACCAAGCGGGCCAAAGGAGGCTTCACAGGAACCGTTTGGAAAAAAAGTGACCGTCTACCAGCCAGTGGGAGTTCACCACGTCATATTAGCTCGACTTCCCTAGAGGGACCCCTTTAAATATCTCCCGGGAGGTTTAATCCTTGCAACTTCCCTGGCCTCCATCTTACCTCGGGGCCAGAGAACCTTGCCGGGTGGGATGAGTGCTCTGTACTCAATAAAGCCTTTTTGTTATTCCACATTTGGTGGCTCCAAGCCCTGTTCCTTCCTTCTCTGCGGGGAAAAATACCTTACAATGATAGTTTGTTTTTTGATATCCTCAATGGTACATTTTTACCCTTTGAGGGTGAATTTGGTTCTGAATGCAACCAAAAGTCATTTATATTTAAATCTGAAGACTACATTCGGTTATCAAGTTGGTTATCTACAGGCAGCCAAAATGGCCACTGGTAATCTCTGCCTCCTAGTAGTCACATAACTAATCTCTAACCCTTGCCTTCCATGAGTTTACTTTTTCTTTTTTTTTTCCAGAAGTTGGAAACAGGATGGCAGTCAGATAAGACTCCTGCATGCACCCGACTGGGATCCACCCAGCACGCCCACCAGGGGGCGATGCTCTGCCCATCTGGGGCATCGCTCTGCCGCAACCAGAGCCATGCTAGCGCCTGAGGCAGAGGCCACAGAGCCATCCTCAGCGCCAGGGCCAACTTTGCTCCAATGGAGCCTTGGCTGCGGGAAGGAAAGAGAGAGACAGAGAGGAAGGAGAGGGGGAGGGGTGGAGAAGCAGATGGGTGGTTCTCCTGTGTGCTCTTGCCGGGAATCAAACCCGGGACTCCTGCACACCAGGCCGACGCTCTACCACTGAGCCAACCAGCCAGGGCCATGAGTTTACTTTTAAGGACTAGAATATAGTGCACTTCCAAGATTAGGTTACAAAAGTCTTTAACTTCCATCTTGTTCACATCTCTTTCCTATCTATTACCTTTCATTTGTTTACTCTCTGAGGGAAGCCTCTGTCATGTTGAGAGCTGCCCTAGGAAAGGCAAGAAACTAACATGTTCAGCCAACAGCCAGAAAGGACCCAAAAGTCTGCTAACAGCAACTGAGCCAGCCTGGCACATCTCCCCCCATTCAAGTCTTGAGACATCTACAGGCCCAGCACCAGGACTGCAGTTTTGTGTGAGATCCTAGGCCAGAGAACTCATACAAACAACCACAGAAATTGTGAGATAAGAAGTGTTTATCAGTTTTAGCTGCTATGTTTTAGGGGCAACCTGTTATTCAGCAATAGATAACTAATACAGACTAGTTAGAATTAAGCAAGGAGCACAGTTTGTTTTATCACCTCAAAACTGACCACTCCAAATTAATTCTCATGCTCTCTTATCTAACAAGCATAGTATCTCTTGGATTGCTTGCCCTGGGGCGGGGAGGTGGGGGTTGGGGGGGGGTTGTATGGCCAGTAGCCGCGGCCACTATCACAGCTGCCTGGCCATGCAGGTTCGCATTTGATTCAGACAGACAGTAATGAAACAATGAAGCCAAGAACTGGTGGGCCATTAGCTTTAATCCTAGCTCACACTCGGCAGGCGAGAAATACACACAGTGGGAAAACACTTCCCTTTTCATTCAGGGCTCCCAAAGCCACTGACTTATCCAAGTTTCCTAGAATCAAAGAGTTCTACCTCACCAGCCTTATTCACCTCTGTTCCCCATCTCCTTCTCTCTGCTCAAACTCTGCACAAACTGACTTCTCCTTCAGCACTCTGCCATCTTGGCTGCTTCTCCTCTCCTCCACGTGGCCTTTCTCTGCTCTGCTCCAGCATGGGCTCCTCTGCCCCATTTTATAGTGTAGAAATCAAAACCTTTAATTTAATATACAAACAAGGAAGTCTCTGATACAAAGTCATTTATCTGAGGCATAATGGGATTCCTCATGAGAGTGTACCACCCACATCATGCAACAGTCAAGGGTGTGGGGAAAAGCTTAGTTTTGAAAAGATCTTAGTATTAAAAGGGTGGGAAAGGCTTAGTCTTAAAACTAAGCCTTAGGCTATAACCACCTTGCCTGCTTACAGCCTGTCCCCCACACCCCATGCAAACTATAAGCGAGCAAACATATATATCATATTTACAAACTTACTTGACCAACAGGAGGACAGGTCTGACGCTACCCTTCCCCTGCCTGCCTCAGGACTCCCAGATGGTTTCACGGCCTTTTCACTGTTCGTGTCTCTGTTTGACCTTGCGTTTAGGGTCTGGACCAATGTAACACAGCTGTCTCCAAGACGGAGCTGAGTAGGTTACCTAGTAGAGTACCTAGGGGAAGCCTGTTAGGTCCTTCTATTATTCTCTCTCCTATCCTCCTCAAATTTCCACCCTGTCCTCCTGTCCTGGTGAGGATGGGGAAGCAATGTTTAAGCACACTTTCAGGTACCAGAGTTTTAGTTCTATTAAACTAATAAGCAGATAATTTCTGGGTGATAGAGAACCGAGTTTTGGTGATCGTGAGGCTATAGGGCAGCCGCTGCCCCCACCTCCAGTATTTAATTGAATACTGCCACCCCACCCCACTCCACTTCTATCATCTCCACTCCTTACAGACAAACCGTTCTGCACTCAGCCTTCTCCGGAACTAAATTTGGAGAAAACAGGTCACCCTAAAGGATCACCAGGAACTTGACTCATTTAGCCTTCTTTTCTTCCTGCCTCTTGGGAAGATGCCATGAGGTATGTGGCACTCTTTGGTGGCTAGAGGGAGAGGCAAAACGAAACACAAGATAGAGGGAGAAATGGAAAGCAATAAAGAGAAAGGGGTGAGAAGGAGGAGAAGAAAGAGACAGGTGAGCAGGAAATAGCCAACATGCCTGCACTGCCCTCAGGGTACCATGTTTTCTCAGTAGTCCTGATATTAGATTGGCAGACTGCTGCCTGATTTGCTTTTCCTTCCATTTGATATTACACACTGCATCACTTAGTTCAGAGTTGAAACTACTCAGAAACATGGTCAGAATCTATCTCTAGTTCTAATTTTGTCATCTAGCTCCTCCACAGAACTGAGTGGCCTACTTTTAAGTGTCTTTGCTTTTCTTTGAATGGGAAAAATAAATACTTCTTTAAAATTTGGAATCACTGTTCTATTAATCAACAAAACACTGTTTTTGAAAAAAACAGACTGTAAAATAAAAAAGCACTGTAATTTCCTTTTATCTCTCATTTTTTGTCCTTTTTTGCTCAATCTGGCTACCCTCTTCAGACTTTCACTCCCGACAGCTGTCAGTCTGCTCCCTATCTATGGGTCTGTCTCTATTTTGCTTGTTAGTTCATTTTGTAAATTAGCTTCCACATATAAGTAGAATCATATGGTACTTGTCTTTCTCTAACTGGCTTATTTCACTTAGTATAATATTCTCTAGGTCCATCCATGCTGTCACAAAAGTTAAGATTTCCTTCTTTTTTATAGCCAAGTAGTATTCCATTGTATAAATGGACCACAGCCTTTTTATCCACTCATCTACTGATGGGCACTAGGGCTGTTTCTAAATCTTGTCTATTGTAAACAATGCTGCAGTGAACATAGGGATGCCTATATTTTTTCAAATTAGTGTTTTGGGTTTTTTCAGATAAATTCTCAGGAGTGGAATCACTGATAAGGCAGTTTCATTTTTAATTTTTTTTTAAATTTTTTTTTTAATTTTATTTATTTATTTTAGAGAGGAGAGAGAAAGGGAGAGAGAGAGACAGAGAGGGAGAAAGAGAGGAGAGAAGGTGGGGAGGAGCTGGAAGCATCAACTCCCATATGTGCCTTGACCAGGCAAGCCCAGGGTTTCAAACCAGCGACCTCAGCATTTCCAGGTCGACGCTTTATCCACTGCGCCACCACAGGTCAGGCTCATTTTTAATTTTTTTGAGATAATTCCACACTGCTTTCTGGTACCAAGCTGCATTCCCACCAACAGTGCAGGAAGGTTCCCTTTTCTCCACACTCTCTGTAATTTCCATGGTAATTCCCCTGGCCAGGGGGTTAATTCTAACTTTCTATCTTAGATGTTAAGATTATATTGTTGATTTTCTATTATGGTAAAGGGCTTCTGGGTTCAGATTTTAGAGCAATAAATTGGGATGTATGTCCTTTTAATAATAGTTGAAGAGCTACAGAAAAGAAGTATTGTACATAACAAATCTTTCAGTGTGAATTTTTTTTACCTAATTTTAAGACCACTTGTCCAACTTTCTCTTCCTCTTGATATCACCACATACCTCTCCTCCAGACCCCTCTCATGCACACTGGCATCAGGGGCCTGAAAAGGGTTTGCTCAGCTGACACAGAGCTTGAAGGACAGTTGGGAGGACCAACATGCGGTTCTCCCTGGGCTGAGGGAGGCGTTTCTCTGAGAAGTAAAAATATATATATCTGAAGGTATCCCTAAGGCAGAGGGTTTTCCTTCTTCTGGGCCCCAGAGAATTTGTGGTTATTTCCTGTGGAAATTAGGGAAGTGGTGTCTGCCTGTTTCTCTCGCTATGGCAATGACTAAATTCTAAGTGGAAAAGAAGCTTTTCCAACTTTATGCCACTAAATTCAACAACCTAGAAGAAATGGATAAATTCCTAGAACAATACAACCTTCCTAGACTGAGTCAAGAAGAAGCAGAAAGCCTAAACAGACCTATCAGTAGAGAAGAAATAGAAAAAACCATTAAAAACCTCCCCAAAAATAAAAGTCCAGGCCCTGACGGCTATACCAGCGAATTTTATCAAACATTCAAAGAAGACTTGGTTCCTATTCTACTCAAAGTCTTCCAAAAAATTGAAGAAGAAACAATACTTCCAAACACATTTTATGAGGCCAACATAACCCTCATACCAAAACCAGGCAAGGATGGCACAAAAAAAGAAAACTACAGACCAATATCTCTAATGAATACAGATGCTAAAATACTAAACAAAATACTAGCAAATCGAATACAACAACATATTAAAAAAATAATACATCATGATCAAGTGGGATTCATCCCAGAATCTCAAGGATGGTTCAACATACGTAAAACGGTTAATGTAATACACCATATCAACAAAACAAAGAACAAAAACCACATGATCTTATCAATAGACGCAGAAAAGGCTTTCGATAAAATACAACACAATTTTATGTTTAAGACTCTCAACAAAATGGGTATAGAAGGAAAATATCTCAACATGATAAAGGCCATATATGATAAACCATCAGCTAACATCATATTAAATGGCACTAAACTGAAGGCTTTCCCCCTTAAATCAGGAACAAGACAGGGTTGTCCACTCTCTCCACTCTTATTTAATGTGGTACTAGAGGTTCTCGCCACAGCAATCAGACAAGACAAAGAAATAAAAGGCATCCATATCGGAAAAGAAGAAGTAAAGGTATCACTTTTTGCAGATGATATGATCCTATACATCGAAAACCCCAAAGAATCCACAAAAAGACTACTAGAAACAATAAGCCAATACAGTAAGGTCGCAGGATACAAAATTAACATACAGAAGTCAATAGCCTTTCTATATGCCAACAATGAAACAACTGAGAAGGAACTCAAAAGAATAATCCCCTTCACGATTGCCACAAAAAAAATAAAATACTTAGGAATAAACATAACAAAGAATGTAAAGGACTTATATAATGAAAACTATAAACCATTGTTAAGGGAAATCGAAAAAGATATAATGAGATGGAAGAATATACCTTGTTCTTGGCTAGGAAGAATAAATATAATCAAGATGGCTATATTACCCAAAGCAATATACAAATTTAATGCAATTCCCATCAAACTTCCAATGACATTTTTTAAAGAAATAGAGCAAAAAATCATCAGATTTATATGGAACTATAAAAAACCCCGAATAGCCAAAGCAATCCTAAAGAAAAAGAATGAAGCTGGGGGCATAACAATACCTGACTTCAAACTCTATTATAGGGCCACGACAATCAAAACAGCATGGTATTGGCAGAAAAATAGACACTCAGACCAATGGAACAGAATAGAAAGTCCAGAAATAAAACCACATATATATAGTCAAATAATTTTTGATAAAGGGGCCAACAACACACAATGGAGAAAAGAAAGCCTCTTCAATAAATGGTGCTGGGAAAACTGGAAAGCCACATGCAAAAGAATGAAACTGGACTACAGTCTCTCCCCCTGTACAAAAATTAACTCAAAATGGATCAAAGATCTAAACATAAGACCTGAAACAATTAAGTACATAGAAGAAGACATAGGTACTCAACTCATGGACCTGGGTTTTAAAGAGCATTTTATGAATTTGACTCCACAGGCAAGAGAAGTGAAGGCAAAAATTAATGAATGGGACTACATCAGACTAAGAAGTTTTTGCTCAGCAAGGGAAACTGATAACAAAATAAACAGAAAGCCAACTAAATGGGAAATGATATTTTCAAACAACAGCTCAGATAAGGGCCTAATATCCAAAATATACAAAGAACTCATAAAACTCAACAACAAACAAACAAACAATCCAATAAAAAAATGGGAAGAGGATATGAATAGACACTTCTCCCAGGAAGAAATACAAATGGCCAACAGATATATGAAAAGATGCTTATCTTCTTTAGCTATTAGAGAAATGCAAATCAAAACGGCAATGAGATACCACCTCACACCTGTTCGATTAGCTGTTATTAGCAAGTCAGGTAATAGCAAATGTTGGAGAGGCTGTGGAGAAAAAGGAACCCTCATACACTGTTGGTGGGAATGTAAAGTAGTACAACCATTATGGAAGAAAGTATGGTGGTTCCTCAAAAAACTGCAAATAGAACTACCTTATGACCCAGCAATCCCTCTACTGGGTATATATCCCCAAAACTCAGAAACATTGATACGTAAAGACACATGCAGCCCCATGTTTATTGCAGCATTGTTCACAGTGGCCAGGACATGGAAACAACCAAAAAGCCCATCAATAGATGACTGGATAAAGAAGATGTGGCACATATACACTATGGAATACTACTCAGCCATTAGAAATGATGACATCGGAACATTTACAGCAAAATGGTGGGATCTTGATAACATGATACGAAGCGAAATAAGTAAATCAGAAAAAAACAGAAACTGTATTATTCCATACGTAGGTGGGACATAATAGTGAAACTAAGAGACATTGATAAGAGTGTGGTGGTTACGGGGGGGAGGGGGGAATGGGAGAGGGATAGGGGGTGGGAGGGGCACAAAGAAAACAAGATAGAAGGTGACAGAGGACAATCTGACTTTGGGTGGTGGGTATGCAACATAATTGAACGACAAGATAACCTGGACTTGTTATCTTTGAATATATGTATCCTGATTTATTGATGTCACCCCATTAAAAAAATAAAATTATAATCTGCTAAACAGGAAAAAAAAAAAAAAAATGTCTGGAAAGACTGACACCTGGGGATAAGAGGCAGGAGTCACACCCACCACCCTTCCTAATCCCTGAATTGCCTCAGGCTCTACCAGAGGTTTTATTTCAGTGTCCAAACCCAACAAGTAGCCAGCAGACAGAGGTGGCAGGATGCAGGGTCTCAGGAAACCTTGGCCTTTTGCTGATCTTCCCCCACCTCTAGTGTGGGTAAAAGCCAGCCCATTTGTTTGACTTGGTATTTCCAGGTGCACCTGTACCCAGCAGAGGCAGCCACAAACTCTAAATTGCTTATAGTTCGAAGGAGGTTGCTGAAGGCCAGTCATGGGCAGTGTACCCCACTGGTCTGGACCAATGTTGGGCAGATAAAATATATTATGCTCACTTTGTTAAAGATGGCACTGCCCACGTGGAAGCCTGTTGCCCAGGTGACAATATTAGTTGCCCTTTTTGCTTGGGATGGGTGTGATTATGTTAATATGTATTGGGGAAGGGCTTTTGTGATGAAAGGTTTTATAAAGGAAGAGAGATCACATTGTTCCAGGGGAAGAGTGATTATGTTCTAGGAAGAGCCCATGCTGGAAGAGAGCAAAGAAAGGCCACGTGGAGGAGAGGAGAAGCAGCCAAGATGGTGGAACGCTGAAGGAGAATCCAGTTAGTGCAGTTTGTACAGAGAGAAGGAGATGGGGAACAGAGGTGAATAAGGCTGTTGAGCTAGAAACCTTTGATTCTAGGAAACTTGGATAAGTCAGTGGCTTTGGGAGCCCTGAATGGAAAAGGAAGCGTTTTCCCTCTGTGTGTATTTCTTGCCTGCTGGGTGCAAGCTAGGATTAAAGGTAATGGCCCACCAAAAAAAAAAAAAAAAAAGAAGCTTTTCCAACGTCATCCTTGTCTTTCTTCATCATTTTTCCGAATCAGCAATCCCATGCCTATAACAAGAAATTATGTATTTAAGGTATGTTTTGAACATGTGAACTTGCGAAGAAGAGGTAGATTTTGAGAACTCGTTGTACATATTGGAGGGTTGCTGGGGTGTCTGCTTATGGGGTACCTATCAGCCTACCAGAAAGGACAGGCCCACAGGGAGACTTAATGGCAAAGATCCTTCAAATCCTATCACCTTTCTACTCCTGACACCTTTGCCTGTAGCACAGGCTGGATGACACTTGCACCACCCCTGCCATGGGTACACAGAGGGCACACACAAGTAAGGGCTACCAGCTTTAATTCCCTCATCAAGAAAGCATCATGTTGATGAGTTAGGATGATGTTATTAGGAGGTTGACATTAAAGCTGTTATTCGTATTTTTTTAATTATTTAAATATTTTATTTACTTAAAAAGTAAAATATATAAACCATTTACACATGTTAGTATTGCCAAATGCTAGTAGCCAATTGCCCGCCACACATCCCTCAGATGATGGAATTGGTACCACAGTGAGCGTGTGGGCTTTGGGACTCCATCCTTTACTGTGTGACTGGGTCAAGCTGCTCATCCTCTGGACCTTGGTTTCTTTTGCAAAATGGGAATGATAGTAATTCATAGTTCACGAGGCTCTTGGGACTGTAAAATGCTCTACGGCATTTAAAGTTTTTGGCATATTATTAACTATTAGGAAAGTAGTGGTATGAAGAGTTCAACTGTGGCAAAAGTTGTGAAAGTGCCCCATGCATGACTAAAGGCTGTAGCACACTGCCCACTACACTCATCTGTGTCTTAGAGCGGTGGTCCCCAACCCCCGGGCCACGGACCGGTACCAGTTCATGGGCCATTTGGTACCGGTCCACAGAGAAAGAATAAATAACTTACATTATTTCCGTTTTATTTATATTTAAGTCTGAACGATGTTTTATTTTTTAAAAAATGACCAGATTCCCTCTGTTACATCTGTCTAAGACTCACTCTTGACACTTGTCTCATTCACATGATACATTTATCCATCCCTCCCTAAGGCCGGTCCGTGAAAATATTTTCTGACATTAAACCAGTCCGTGGCCCAAAAAAGGTTGGGGACCACTGTCTTAGACAATCTCTTGGTAACCTAAGATCAAGCACATGTGTCTAGCCCAGGGGTTCACATACCATAGTTCATGGGCTAAATAAACCCACCTGGTTTTGCAAATAAAGTTAACCAAACTCACTACCTTAGGTATTAACTATAGCTGCTTTCAAGCAACAACAGCACAATTAAATACTTATGGCAAGAGACACCATGGCCTGCAAAACCTAAAATGCTAACTCTTTAGTCCTTTACCAGAGAAGTTTGCCAACTATTGGCTTAGCCTGCTGCGAGACACTAATGATATTCCAGCAGAGCCTGTACTAATAAGCTTTTTATCAACTACATAATCTGTGGGCCCATTGCAAAATGAAAATGCAGCCCACCTTGTTTCAACATTACTAAGAATTTCAAGAGAGCTACAGCACATCATTAAAGCAAGCCCAGAGCCCTGTTGGTATGGAGCCCTATACAACTGCAGAGGCGACAGACCATGAAGCCTTCCCTGCCTTGATGTTCTCTAGACTTCACTCTCTAGTAGAAACTCTATTCTCATTCCCAACCCCAAAAAACTTTAGAAGAAAACTCTAGAACAAAAAAAGTAAATGTTATCAAATTTATGTCGTAAAAGAATTCCAGGTAAATGGGGTTTAGAGTTATCTGTTAAAGGCAAAACTCTATTTGAAACAAACTTCCGTCCCATGGCACAATGTTTTCCTTCTCTGTCCTTTGTATTAAATTATTGTTCTGGATTTGTCTAGTGTTTTTAAATATAATTTAAGTAACTAACCATAATACTATAATTCTGTCAATCTTGGTTAGCTGACCCAAGGAGAATTGTCATATTAGTATTCGGACTCTGACAACAATGAAGGCATTGTTCCTTGAACAAAAAAGAAGGTGTTTGTTATTTTTAACCTTATGAAACTAGAAAATGTGTCCTAAAGGCCAGAATAGCAATTCTGAGCTTGTTAGATACGAAAATCTCGAAACAGAGTAAAAATATGTAAGTTGTCTTTTTCTCATCTTTTCTATAAAATAGTACCCCCATCCAGGTTCCTAATTTACAAGGTTTTTTAAAATAAAAATAAAAAATTTATAGATTTGTTTAAAAATCTTTGAAGTTTTAAAGCATCTAAATATTTCTGTTCCATCAAAGTCAAGAGTTAAGAAGGTTTAGTGATTCAGGGTCCGCTAGGAAGTAACTCTGCTTCCTTTCCTTGTTGGTCGTACTGATGCACAAGAAGCAAATCAGTCTCCCTACTCTTTGTGTCATTTATGCTACAATAACACGCAACATAACACGCAGGAGGCTTGAAAAGAAAATAAAGCTGAGCAGATGCTCATTAGATCAGCATTCTTCCCAGGCCCCTGTTTTGTCTCTGGACTAAGCAGAGATTATAAAGACAATGATGGAACAGAGAGTAGATTTCTTTTTTGGGACAATCCCTCTCATTCCCATTTTCCCCATAAGCTTTCCAAGGCCAAGAACAGAAAAAAGCTTATCTGTATATCGACTAAGAGACAAGACCTCTCCTCTCGGTCCCTCCTCTGTTTTGTACCTCTCTAGAGCCCCATTCGCAAATGTTAGGTTATTTGTTTTCAACCCTTTGAGGTCAGGGAATTTGATGTGCAGTTATCAAAAGTCAGTCAAGCTTTTATATTCTTATCTCCACAACTGAAGATGACCCTCCAGCTTCCACAGACAAATGGCCTAC
Source organism: Saccopteryx bilineata (assembly GCF_036850765.1). Classification (NCBI taxonomy): domain Eukaryota; kingdom Metazoa; phylum Chordata; class Mammalia; order Chiroptera; family Emballonuridae; genus Saccopteryx; species Saccopteryx bilineata. The sequence goes on along the minus strand of NC_089490.1, from coordinate 261,404,231 downwards.
TCTCAGCCAATCAGACCATCAGACCTTGTAAAGACAGTGACCTTAAGATGTAGAGAGAGCTAGCGATTATTCAGGAGAGCAATGCACTTGAGACCAGCAGCCTCCTGGCCACGCCTGGCCAGGATAACATCCTTGAGACATTCCCCCTGCAGTCCGGTCTTGAATGCAGATTCGCTTCTGGCCTTGTGGAGTCCAGCTCCTTTCTCCTCCTTTTTCTCTGCCTTCCTATTCATTTTGAGAGATCCTTGGTCTCCTTCTAGTCAACAATTTTGCAGCTTTAATTAGCCAGAATTGGCTTCTGACAGTAAAGCATTAACATTTGACTGATTAATATCTGACTGATACACAGATGCTCTTTGAGAAGCTGGGTGGTAGAGGAAAGGAAAACGATTGCCCAATAATTTAAAATGGGGTCTGACCCCCTATTTAAGTTGAGAGGTATCTGTGCCTGCTTGGCATCCCCTCAGTTACCTGCTCCTCTGACCGGGAGAGAGTCCTAGGCTCAGTGTTCCATAGCAAACAGGCCAGTCCCATCCTTCTGCCAGGCTCTCAGGCCTGTAGTCAGGACTCAGCTGCCTTAACCTAGAGCCCAGCGAGAAGGAGGGTGTAAGATGGAAGAGAATTGTCCCATCACACCCTGAGCCTTCACCCAGCTTCTTCCTCCCCTTCCCACAATAGTCACAGGCAAAATGAATTCAGAATCAGGAAGAAAATGTTATCAAGGATAATACATAATCATTCATTTTTATCTTTCCTTCTCCAAGGTAGGAATGTGTAGTAGTTAAGAGCAAGGGTTTTAAAGATAGAAGGCCTGGGTTCAAATTCCAGCTCCGCTGTTCCCTATCCTATCATTTCCCTCAGGCTCCGTTTCTTTACCAGTAAAGTAAAAGTAAAAATGGTATCTACTTCCTCAGTGTTGTGAGAATTCGGAAAGCCCCGTGAAAGCATTCAGAACAGTGACTGGTACATAATGAGGACTCATCCACTGCTAGTTGTTAGTATCATATTATTACTATTATTACATCGTTTCAGTCTCTGCACAATGCTTGATACTTAGCATTTTCCTGTTGGGGTGGGTTATATGAGTGGGAAAAGTATCAGGTGATTCTTTTTATGTGCAGAGGAAACATACTTTTAATGCCATAATAGGATTTTACTTTACTCAGAAGCCCCAACGAGAACATAACCAACTGTTTGGGAAAGCGGTGTGGGTAATTATAACTCAGACTCACTGGCAACATGAAGTGAGGCCTCTGTGTCAATGGGCTCACTCAGCATTTCATACAGCTGCTGTGGCCTCTTTTTCCAAGTGCAGTTTAATTTGCCATTTTGGAGTCAAACAGAGATCACTGACATATCCAACTAGACATTATCTTTGTTTTTCACAGATTTTAGTGCATTTTGGTAAAAGCAAGGGAAGGAAGAAAGTGGACAATTTCTAGAACGGCTGGTTTTCAAGCCTGAAATCTGCTGAGTAATCACATGATCTCAGTCAGGGGAACTTTATGATCACTGCAGGGAGTAGTGACTTAGGAGTCACTAGAAAAAAATGTAGACTACCTGGCTCCTTTTGCTCTATGAACAATTACATATCACATGATAACCCTCCCACCATTCTAGAAGTGACGTCTTCCTTTTTGGAAACTACAGACTTGGGGTCATAGTCCTGTGGTCAGAGAAGCATGTGGCCTTGTGTGCCTTGGGAAATGTACATGGGTTTCCTGGCCAATTTCCCCTGTAAACAAAAGCAGAAGTCCACCAAGAGGACAGGAGCTTAGATTCATGGCCCTCAAAGGCTGAACCTGAGATGTGTGTGTGTAAAAAGGGTGACGCCCCACAAGTGGAAAGAAAGGTCAGGTGCAGGGGAGGCCAGGGTCAAGGGCAAGTGTGATGGCGGTGTTAGCCTGCCAGGGTTTGAAACCTGGTTTCAATGTTTATCAACTATGTGACCTCAAGCAAATTAGTTGAAGTATCTGTGCTTTACCTCAACTACAAAATGAAAATGAAAATAATAGTATCTATCTCGTAAGCCTGATGTGTAGATTAAATTAGTTAATATATGTAAAGTGCTTAGAAAAAAGTGTCTAGGACATAGGAACTCTACAGGTGTTACCTATGCTTATCAGGACTTGCTATTATTGCCATGCTGAAATGCTTTGCCATGTATAGAGCAATATACAAATGTAAGGCATTGTGCTGCATTGATCTGTAAATTTATTTTTTGGGCTACCATGACAAAGTACCACAGGCTGGTTATCTTAAATAATACAAATTTATTTTCTCACAGTTCTGAAAGCTAGGAGTTTGAGATCAAAGTGTTGGCAGGGTTGATTTCTTCTAAGATCACTCTCCTTGGCTGTGGATGGCCATCTTCTCCCTGGGTCTTCACATGGTCTTTCCTCTGTGCCTGTGTCCTACTGTCCTCTTCTTGTAAAAATACCAGGTATATTGGATTGAGGCCATCCTAATGACTTCATTTAACCTTAATTACTTCTTTGAAGACCCTGTCTCCAAAGACAGACACATTCTGAGGTACTGTGGGTTAGGACTTCAACATACAAATTTGGGTGACAGACATAATCCAGTCAGAATAATCAGTTGTCAATTTGGTTAAGCTGGAATTCTGTTCTCCTTATCTAAATGGTTCCTGGTTAGAGTTGTCCAAAGGGGGACAGAAGAAAAGCAGTAGCCATACTCTTTGGAGGACATGATTGTTAGTAGAAGTGACAGATACAGAGATGCCAGTGAGACCCAGTTTACCCTGGCTCTTCCCTGGTCCCAGCGCTCTTTCCAGATTGCTTGTCTTACAGCTCAACAGTGACTCCACACCACGCAAGATATAAGGCTGAAGACCCACAGACTTTCCCATGCCCTCATGATCTTACTTCAGTGGCTAGGCAAGCTTAGCTTGATAATGACTATCTGGTAAATTCTCTGATCTCCCACAATTGTGTATAGTCTAATAACAAAGTAAATCTTTTTTCCTATTACACTCATAGTGACCCTGCTCGCATGGCTGAACCCTCATACAATAATAATAGTAACATTATTATTATTATTTCTTCTAAACATAATACGACTAAACCTGAAAAGAGCCTATGTCTCACTGCTAAATATGCATTTGAAGTTCTTCTAATTTATCTTAAGCCTGACCTTATTCAAAAGTCCTCAGAGTTATTCTTCCCCTTTCCATCTCTCTGGCTCCAATATGTCCCACAAAAGGCTTCCAGATAAAATTTCTTGACCCACATTTATGTCATCAAGTGACAGTCAAAGGAAGTCCCCTGATGACAGCTGAGTAGCAGGTTCAGATTAGAGCCAAAGGATGGAAGTTTCCCAGAGGGAGGTCTTCAGGGGGGTGGGGATGGAAGGGATGCAAAGTATGGGAAATATTAAGAGGGCAGTTTACAATGCCATTGGGTCATTGGGATAGAAATAGTAATGGGGCATGGAAAATAAAGCGAATTTTAAAAAAGAATTATTAATTCCAGGACATACAGAAAACCTTGCAAGAAAAAATATATACTCAAATTATACTACTATACTCAAGAGTGGAGATGTTTTAGGCATAAAAATGTAATAAAATAAGTATATGTAATATGCAATATCATGCCTATTGCTGTGACATTAGGTTGTGAAGTAAGCATATGGAAAGAATAAGAAAGGAATGACATGGCAGATCAGGAGCCTCATGGGAACATGTTGAAGAGTTTGCCAAGACAACTCCTTCAAGAGGTCAGCCTGTGGTGGGGAGCTGAGAAATGGAGCAGTAACTAGAGGGGGATATGGGGCAAGGGAAGAATTTGGAAAGATACAAGAACATACTCTATTTGTATACTTTGGGGCTGATCCAAGAGCAAAGAGAAATGATAGCAGAAGGGGAGATAACAGAAGAATATTTGAGATGTGAAAGGGGATGGATTCAGAGCCCAGATGCTGGATCTGGGCTTTGCTAAGAACAGGGACATTCCCTTCATTGTATCAGATGGGGAAAAGGCACATTTTGACAGAAGAGGGTTTGTATATGTGGGTCAAAAAGAGGAGGATGTCTTCCTTCTTTTCCCCTCATCTGAACCTTCTCTTCCTTAGGTGTGACATCTCAGAGCACTTTCCTAGGGCTGCCTTCTGTCCCTACATAGCGGGGAGGTCAATGTAGAACAGAGAAAGCTGCTCAGGGAGGAAGAGGTTACAACCCAAGAAGGAAATGAGCAAACTTGTTGGAGTCACACAGCTAATTAGTGAGAAAGCCAGGACTAGAATCAACCTGGCTCCTAGCCTAGTACTCTTTCACTACCAAATTACCATGTAATATTGAACATATGGAAACGATTAAGGTTTAGGACCATTGTAAAGACTAACAACCCAAGTTACATGAAACAAGGAACCAAGTAGGCACACAGTGAAGGGATTTAAGCCTCACTTCACAGGAAGGGGTAATTTTACCCACTGTGAGGCCATGATTAGATGAGGGTGGATTGAACTAAATTGTAAACTTTTCAAAAGTACTGCCTTCAGCATTCTCTAACCCAGCTGGGAGGCGGCACTCAGGGACAGGACTGAGATAAATATCCATCAAAGATATTTGTCAGCTTGAACCCAAATTAACTCTTTCAATCACATTGCTCCTCTAGCAATCTTTGCTCTATTCCATTCAGAAGCAATTAAAAAGTATTTATTCAATATGCTGAAAAGTAGAACGTGCTCAAAAATAACAGGTATTGTTTACCTTCATCCCCATAAAAGCCTAACTTCCGTTAGAACTTCTTCCTCAAAATATTCTTTCCTTAGACCTTTCTGTCATGCCAGTCATATTGCTCTTGTTTCATTTGCAACAAATGCCTTTTGTTGTTCTGTATTTAAATTTCCAACTTATCTTGGATCCTGGTGTTTATTTTGATTGGCATTTGATTATCCATCATGCCGGTATTATCAATATTTTCCCCTCAACATCACTTAATGTGATGGATGTTGAATTATGAATGCTGGCATTGGTCAGGCAAGTTGATCTTGCTACTATATAATTCTGTGTGTAGGAGGGGACAAATTTGTTAATGCTCACTTTGACAACTCACCATCAGGTTATGCTAACTCATAGTCCCCTTTGTAATTAAAGCCCTTCAGATTTGATATTTAATGTTTATAATCAGTAGCAATTTCTAAGTATTCAGCCAATATTCCCTGTTCCATAACCCCCGCCTTAACCCCTGCCCAGTGCTCTTTTATTCCCCATGCCCAGGGTGGAACTCCTGGACCAGGGAGACCTGGAAGAATTTCATGAGTTTCCAGATTGCAGTAGGCAGCAGTTATTTAGTGATTTTATGGGGGGTGGGGGAATGAGAAGTATCAAGTCATAGTTACTTCACTTTAGTTGATCATTGATTGCTTGTCATTTGTTCCTTGACTGGGTATTCCCAGGGTTTTGAACTGGCAACCTCAGCATTCCAAGTTGATGCTCTATCTTTTGTGCCATGACAGGCCAGGGAATATATTTATTATTTTTAAGTTGATAAGATTATATCATCCTTTTTCCAACTGCAGTATCCATTCCCTATTGAATCTCCAAGTGCCAGAAATAATGCCTACCTCAGAGTAGGTCCTAGATAAATATTAATTGGATGAATGGATGGATGAGAAGCAACATGCTCTCTTCTCTTACAGGGAAAATAGGCTGGTGCCCAGTGAGCCCCCTGTTCAGGAGGCATCCCAGCTCTAGATAACTAGATGGGTCTCAGGTGAGAAAGAGCAGTGAAGATGATAAGGTGCTAACTGTTTAAGTCCCATTGAGACTCCACTTGAAAGAGAAGTAATAGAAGTAGATAGGGAGTTGAGGGAAAAACCACACTAACAGGAATAAAGGGAACTTTATAACTAGAAAACCTCCTTCTGTCATGTATCTTGGGAAGCAAAGACACAAAGGTGAATTGGACAGCAGGGGAAATCAGATTGAGATTAGGAGATTGTATTGAATACATAATGATTGGCTGGCTGGCTAACTAAAAAAAAAAAAAAGATGGAAATACAAATTAGATATAAGTAAGACATGTTGGAGTTTCACCTTATTTCTGTGCTCCTGAGGAGACTCTCACACTAGTAGAAAGCGGGGAGAGTTGTCTTCAGGGTCCACTCTCCCACTTCCTGCCACACCCAATCTTGTCCACACCAATAGGTTCACACTGACATCCTGCTAACCCAGCTACCAAAGGGCTGCTTTCTCTATCAGAGACAACTAATTCATAGAATATTCTAAAAATTAGACTTGTCTTCATTCCATCAAAAATATTTTCCTGGGTGTTATCCACTCAGGATCCTGAGAATAAATAATTAAACTGAAACTCTCTCACTACTGGGTCATTTGCATCAAGGGAAAAAGGATGATATAATCTTATCAACTTAAAAATAATAAATATATTCCCTGGCCTGTCATGGCACAGAAGATAGAGCATCAACTTGGAATGCTGAGGTTGCCAGTTCAAAACCCTGGGCATACCCAGTCAAGGAACAAATGACAAGCAATCAATGATCAACTAAAGTGAAGTAACTATGATATGATACTTCTCATTCCCCCACCCCCCCATAAAATCATTAAATAAAATATTTTAAAATAATGATAATAATAAATATATTGACCTCACCTCCCCCTCTAGTTACAGTTCTGCTTCCCCAACTTTTTTTTATAGTAAAACTTATTAAATTTTTGTCTATACTTGCCATTTCCAATTACTCTCTTCCTGTTCTCTCTTGAATTTACTCCAGGCTTTTGTTTCAACCATTTCACTGCAACTGCTCTTATCAAGGTTAACCAGTAACCTCCAAGTTGTTAAATCCACTGGTTATTTTCAGTCCTCAGTAAATCATTATCATCTGACACCATAGATTGCTCCCTTCCCCTGGATAAATTTTCTTTACTAGATTTCCAGGGCCACTGTGTCATGACTTTCTCTCTATTCCCTGGCCACTCCTTTTGGACACTTTTTGCTGATTATTCATTGAATGAACCTGAACTTCTCACTGTATTGCTCTAGGACTCAGTCCCTTGTCCTTTTCTTGGGATCTCATCCAGCCTCAGGTCTTTACTGACCATTCATATGTTAAGGAAGTTATATGTCCAGACTGGATTGCTCTCCTGAATGGCAGATGAATACATCCAACTGCCTAATTGATACTTCCCTCTACTCAAATGTCTAAAATTTCAGATTTTCTCTTCCATATCTGCTGCTCCCAGTCTTCCCCACAGCAATAACAGCAACCCCACTCTTTCAGATACTCAGACCCAAAATCTCAATGCCGTACCCCACATCAAAACATTTGAAAATTCACTAGATTTTATTTTTCAAAATATATACAGATTTTGACCATTTCACTACCTCGTTTATTACCATTTTAGCCCAGGCCACCAACATCTCTCATATGAATTAGATTAACAATCTTCTAATAAATTGTCCTGCTACTGTCCTTACTCACCTGTGGTCTATTCTCAGCACAACAGTTAGAGAATAACATTCTCAGAATGTTACAATAGCCTGCATAGCCTACACAATCTGGCCCTAATATCCCTCTACACTTTTCCTAATATTTTTCTCATGATTTACTTCTCTAGACACTCTGGACTTCCTGCTCCTCAATTATGCCAACATGCTTCCACAACCTTAGCACCTGCTGTTCCACTGCCTTGATCCTTTTCCTTGTGACCTCCACATGGCTTCTTCCCTCATCTCCTTTATGGCTTTACTGAGATTTCCACTTTATTTTAAATCACAACCATCTTCTCTTCTACTGCTTCCCATTCCTCTCCTCTGCTCTATTTCTTTCTCCACAGCACTTGTTACCATCTATTTTTATGTTTTGTTATATTGACTGTCTTCCCACATTATTGTGCAAACTCCATTAGGACAGGAAGTTTCATCTTTTTTGTTTATTCCCAGCATCTAAAACAATGCCTACCACATGGCAGGCAATCAATGAATATTCATGGAATCATAGAAAAAGCCATCCTGCACCAATGTTTTAATGATTTCTAGTATTCTAATAGGAGCAACCTTTACTCACCTCATTCTTCCAACTACAGTTGCCTAACCCAAAGTAATAACTCTAATGGAGACTTATCAGACCACTTAGATTGAGACTACAGAGCCTTGTGGTACCCCTCAAATTACACTGTATCATAGACTGCTGTATTAAATAACTTGGACGTGATATAAGGCCATATGTGCTATATGAGTCTCGCAAAAAAAAAAATTGTTGACTTCATTGATGAATATATTTTGATAGATATTGTAGTACCATTGTTTTCTGATCTAGTCAGATCACATTGGGAGTATCGTGTTCACCTTTGGGAGTTGTTTTTCGATAGGAATGTTATTCAGAGAAAAACAAGACAGTGAAGTATCTAGCCATGGCTTATAATAAACTATTGAAGGAACCAAGAATGCTCAGTAATTAGATTACATTTAAAAACAAAGTCTAAAAACATCACCACCTATGCCAACACTCTCCTCCTTGGTGCATGGCAGATATTATTAATCAATTGTGATGTCTTTCCTATAGCATGTGCCCACCTTATAGCCCTCCAGGCAGCCACAATCTAATCTATAGTAGTTATTCTGACTGTGGGAAGTATGGCTTTTTTTTCCTGAGAAATATCTGGTTTGTGATATGAAAAGAATTAATTACACTATTCTCATCTAGTTCCACAGGATAAAATTAGAACCTATGAATAATAAAAATATGGGATATAAAAGAACATTCTAGTAGTAGTTGTCCAAATGTGAGGTCTTGGAAGGTCAGAAGTCTGGAGGACCACCTGCCAAGGATTATTGGAGGCAGTCTCCTTGTTGGCTGGGAGATTGGACTGGATAACCTCTAAATTCATCATGCCTAAAGTTCAGTCTTCTTCTACTTGGCTCTGTTAGGCAGGGCCATTGAAGTGGGCTGTTAAAAAAAATTTGCAAAGCAAAGCAATTCACCTTTAAATTGAAGTTATTTTATAGAAAAATAACAGAAAATCATAACAAAAAAAAAAGACAATGTGTTAAGCACAAAGAGATAAAGTGATTATTTTTAAGCTTAAAAACAATAGCAGCCTGACCAGGCGGTGGCACAGTGGATAGAGCGTCAGACTGGGATGCAGAGGACCCAGGTTCGAGACCCCGAAGTCGCCAGCTTGAGTGCAGGCTCATCTGGTTTGAGCAAAAAGCTCACCAGCTTCAACTCAAGGTCTCTGACTCAAGCAAGGGGTTACTCAGTCTGCTGAAGACCCGCGGTCAAGGCACATATGAGAAAGCAATCAATGAACAACTAAGGTGTTGCAACGCACAGTGAAAAACTAATGATTGATGCTTCTCATCTCTCCTTTCCTGTCTGTCTGTCCCTGTCTATCCCTCTCTCTGACTCTCACTCTGTCTCTGTAAATAAATAAATAAATAAAAACATTTTTAAAAAATAGCAAAAAAACTTTTTTTTAACTTTCGGACACTCTTCAACTTCCATTTATCTTAGTTGTTTTTGATTCCCACCTACTGTAACCCCATCTTTTTTGTTAGAAGCCAATTAACTTTGTTAAAAACAGTCAATGCCAGAAGCGACCCTTACTGGGTTCTGAGACTTGGAAATTCCTTCCCTAATGACATAGTAGAAACTCTGTCGCCACAGTAAGAGCAGGCTAGAGACAATTACTATATTTAAGTCATGCTTTGCAGGTTATCATACCCACATCTGCAAACTATTCTCTTTTGTAAAGCATTTGGAGTGATTTGCCACAGAAAACTCACTGGAAAGTGCCAGCAACTGCATGAGGACCTATGACTGAGACAATTCCATGTGGCTCCAGCAGACAGACACATAACTTTCCAGCAAGTCCACACCCACCCCTGCTTCATGGAGCCAGACCCTTCTTATCGAGACAGGAAATCTATACTTTGGGTGGAATGAAGGGGTGGTAAGGAGCAAATCCTCCAGCAGCTACCCACCCACTGGCCTGTGAAAAGAGAGAGGCCAATCCAGAGAGTTGGTCAGCTTGAGTGCTACCTTCTGAATAATGTTCCTGGCATTTATAAAAGAAAGAGAACGAAAGGAGAAGACTTCTGCACAGGATGGTATTTTCTAACAAATATCAGAGAGCATTCTGAGTCCCACTCAATACTGGACTGTTGGCATCGGTGGCCTTGAGCAGGTGACAACTGCTCTGGCCTTGGCTCCTTCATCTATAAAATGGGGATGACAGTGCCTAATCATCATGCCCTAGGGGACTGGAAAGATTAAAGTAAATAATAAATGAGAAAGCACTTTGAAAATAGTTTTGAGCATTATTCTACTGTCAGAATTATTATTCAGAGCATTCTTTAGAGCCTGTGATATTAATTACCTATAAGATTTCATACAGTGATGATTATCATCAAACTGAGATAAAATCAAGACCAGTGTGGCTCTAATGTCCTTCCACTGAGTCCATCCTTTATGGGTTCATCCCTTTCTGAGTTTATCCAGAATGTTCAGCCCTTGACTCGAGCCCTTGAGCTCTTTCAATTGCCATCTAAAAAGCAAGGGTCAGCTATTACTTGGAGGGATGTGCCAGTCACGTGGGATATATGCTCATGCGCCATCCTCTTAGAAAAATTACACTTGTATCGGCAGCCCGTGGGACACCCACTTTGAATTCTAGCTCACCCTGCTTCTTGGCTCATCCTACCCACCCCATCCTGCCTCCCCAGTAAGTTAGACTTAATTACGTCTATCCCTGTCTGTCACTGCTACCAATCACATGCATTTGCAATATATACAGTTATGTATGCACTGGTAGTTCTTCTTTTCTTTTAATCCATGTCCTTTCCATCTCCATTTGCTTCTATCTGCCTGAACTTTAATTTTACTCCAAAGACAGAACCAAACAGAAAAGAAATCAGACTTCTTAAAAACTACTAATAACTACTTAGAAAAAAAATGGGCAGCTGGTAGGTAGGCAGGGGAAAAGGACTGAGTAGGTAGGATTGCAGCACTGGTTAAAATGAGGTTTGTAGATACCATTTAGTGTGGTATTGGAGTCACCAGTTACCATGTATGTACTGCCCGACTCTGTGGCAAGGCACCGAGATTTTCCAAGGCTTCCCAGTAAGATTATTTAACTATTTTAGAGCATGACTGGTGTTATACCCATAAGATAGAGGCCTGCAATGTTTGTTAAACATCAGGCCTTGTAATGTTATGTTCCCTATACTCATGGAATTCTAAGAAACACCAAATAAAGCTAATCACCCACACATTTTCTAAATTAGTTTAACAACTAACAAATGACAAAATGCAGTATTGTCATCAGTCACTTCAGCTAACTCTACCTCCACTCTATAGAACCAAATCTAATATATAATTCTAATCTGTGTTGTATTAAATATATCCTAAGAACATATATATGCTAATATATTTTATTACAGTTAGTCAGAAAAGGAAAACTTGAATGAGGCCCAGCCAGCAGACAAATACATTCCCCACATCTAATCTAAATGTCACCTTAAACCTACTTGTTTTGCTTCCTTTTGTAAATATGGTTGGCATGCATTTTGCTTTGACAGTGTAAGGTTATGACAAATGTATCTTTGTGCTCTTGCATTGATTACTCTGGGTAGCAAATAAATTACACAGCCTTAACCTAGAAAGGACAAAATCTTAGAAGATCTAGAATGAGATGCATATATCTTAAAGGGTTATGACTCTAGCAACCACTCAATAAATATCCATGGGTTTTTTTATGTTCTTTGCTTACCCTTCTGATCCATCATTCAAGATCTTAAAACTTAAGGGAATTCTATAAACAGCTAGTCCTCAGGTCCACAGAAGTCCATACATGTGGTAATAGAGACACATAAACTATTTCTAATACTCCAAAAATCCAAATAGATGTTATTCATTTGTTGTGATAACTAAAATGCCAGTTTTTTCTGTTTTGGTTATGATTAGTTTAATTTAGTTAACCTATGCCAATGAGGTCTGAGTGGCAGTAGTACATGTCTTTTGTGAATAAAATATGTGAAACAATTATTTCTCAGTAAATTCACTTAAATATATGAAAAGATAGGGTCTGTTTACATGGGAATGCAATAGTGAGGGGAATATTTCTAAAACAATCTTGGCTTAGTGGTGAAAATTTTGGACATCTGCAAGTAGTAACTTCTTGGGAGTAAGTTATGGAACAGAAAAGAAGCAAGAATTATTTCAGGCTGACATGACCCCTTAGTACAAGGAGTTTTTATTTTTCTGATAAGGTTATTAATGTACTTCCTTAATTCTTTCTTATTCTCATCGAGGAGCAAACTTAATGGCAATAACTTTATAATAAAATGAGAGTCTCCACACAAAGAAAACCACATTGAGACACACATGCAGGCTGTACATTTCAGAGAAAATTAAAAAAAATATGGAAATGAAAATGATTGTATCTTGCTTGATATGAAACATGAATCTTTGGTGTGTTATGTATAGAACAGACAGAAAATTTAGAAATAAACCATGACTAAAGTGATGGTTCCTAAGAGCTGGTCCTTTAAGAGATCTCTTCAAAGTTATGTAGCCCTTACAATGCAAAGTGTACCAAACACAACTGCAGTTTCTTACGATTTGGACACTAAATCATGAGCTGGTCCACCCGTGATCAGGAACATTTCACCCCAGGTTCCCCCCAAATAGCTTCTTTAACGTTATAATAATTACATAGTTTTATGTTATTTGTATAATTTTAAAACATATAATACACATTTGAAGGGAATTATCTCTGTAAAAATAATATTGGTAGTAGTTAATTTATTTACCCAGACTTCTACATTTTGTTTTAATTATCTAATGGTCTCCGTATGTTCAACTTAGAAAAATGTACCATCTATGACCACTTACCCAGAGATTTACCTAATGAGAAAATGCAGCAACATTACTAAGAGCTTTGGGAGCTCTGAGTTTTGTTAGAGGTAGCAAAGGTGGGAGAGTAGAGGTTATTGATGGGGTTTCTTTCTCACCCACTCAATTGCGCTCTGCATTTTCTCATTTGAATAGTAACATGCAAAGAGTGTCAAAAATACTTTTAAAATTAAAATTGCAGAGCTATAGGAAATTTCATAGATAATTTGGTTTTTGTCTCTAAGGAAAGTGAGGCCTCAAAGGGTTAAGTGACTTATGCATCAATGTCATGTACAAGCTACAGAGACCTAACTACATGGAAATTCAGAAGCTACACATTGACCTCTGAAGCAACTTCATTGGTTGTCTTTCTGGAGTTGACCCTCAGTTAACAAAGATATGAATTTGGACTAATTCACATGCTCCCCATTTCGTCGAGTTCATTCAGGCAAAGACATTTTTTTTAATGTCTTAAGATCAGCTAGGGGGCCCTAAGGGCTATTTTCTGATGTCCTCCTTAGTGTCACTTATTCTTCATCTCTAGTCAACCAAACATTATTTTCCTGAGCCCTCGGGGGATCTTTGGGTTGATACTGAATAGTTTGCCACGGTTGCATCCTGCCGATGGTTGCAAGAGGGAAGATCAGGATATATCTCTTCCCAAAATGGAATTTCTTTTAATACCTAGTGAAAACATTTAAAAGCTGAAGACGGCTACAAAAAGTAACATATTCAGTTAGACCATGCTCCAAGAGGTAATTTATACTGAGAGCTTGTTTGTAGCATCCATAATGCAGTGAGTACTAGTCATGGGCAAAAGCTAAAACTTACTATCCAAAGCTTTATCTACTTAAAAATGAACAGAGTCTAAACATAAGGAATTCATTTACAGTACAATTGTCACAATTATGCATTTATTTTTCTACTTTATTCTCTCTCTCTTCAACAATTTTATAAATCTATATAAATGGTAAGCTCTCCAAATTTCAGGTTAAGATATATTTAAGTGTACAATATCTTTTCTGCTGTATACTATTGTGTTCACAATAAATGCTGTAAAAATAGCGTACGCTGCTTCTAGTTGCATTAAATTTACCTAGAAGTTTAAAGCTAACAAGGATGCAAAATTAATTTGGACCAGAAGGGGTTGTTACCTTTATTAAACCAGAGCTTTAGTAGAACAAGCTAAATCTGGAAGCCTGATCCAGCCATATTTTTGACCAAGATGTTTGTGTCCATGTAGCCGGCATATTTACATTCTGGTTACTGTTTGGAAAACTGGGAACTGTTGCATGCCCATTCTAGAACTTAGGAATGCCCTTGAAATTATTAAAATTTCAGTGCACCTGTCACATGCACAGAAATAAATATATCTTCCAAAAGGGTGAAAATCTAATCTGCCTTGCAAAATGTCCCTCCCCCAGGATATGGGAATAAATGAAATGGTGAGCCGCCAATACAGCCTTTGGGTTCTCCCCGGTAACACCGACCTTCTCTACGGTGCTCATTCAGCTTAGTCTCCCCATCCTAGTGTTATTTTTCACTTTACTTTTCAACTTTCCACAGTGCTAATTATTTTCAATTTATGATCCTGGTAAAGCTGCCAATCAAGTTCCATTTTCTGTTTCTCCTTTTCAACATTTTGTAAGAAGCAGATTAAAATGGAAAAGTTTTGAAGTTCTAACATTCTGGTTTTTATTCTATCCAATAGTGTCTCAGGCACATGCCTTTGAAAACTTAATATGGCACTAATAAATGCCCCTTGAGGTTCTCCGGGGTAATTGTCTCTGAGCTTGGCTTTAACTGGCTCCCATGGTTGGTTCGGAGGTTGTATAAAGCTGTGCTGCACCATAGCAGCAGAAGAGGAGAGGGCGTGAGTATGCACGTGTTCATCCACACACATTCCTCCCTGGAGATCTTCTCTTCAAAAGACAGTTGAACCAAGAAGTTTCCAGATATGGTGTAACAGTACCAAATATTGGGATTTTTTTAAAAATGAATTCCAAAATTGTGACTCAGGATGGTATCACAAGCCAAGATGACAGAAGGTGACTAGTGTGACTACAACTCATGATACAAATAAGTGAATGCAATTTTGTTTCACCAAAGAATATTCGAAATATGGTTCAAGTATACTACCGGTATTTGGAAAAATCCTCATTAACTAAGGAGGGAAACTATACATTCTTTAATATCCTTACAGACCTGTGCCATCGTTTATCCTCCAAAAATTTCAGTTAACTATGCAGATGAATTTATAACAACCGTTAATGGGTGTAACTTAAAATGGAACAGATGACTCTACCAGACGATTAATCAACCTCTTCCAAACTGCAAATAAAAAAGAAACGAATCAAACACTGCATTTTCCTTGCAGATGTTAAGCAAACCATATTCAGTCTTACTCCTATAATTACAGCATTAGGAAAGATTTACCAACATCAAAGTAAATAAAAACATACCAGCTGAAACCTGATGAAAAACTAACAAGAGACTGAATAATAATTTTTAAAAATCTCACAGCCGTGGACTCTGTTATTGGTTTCAATTATATATTTATTACTTTCAAATAGAGAGGTCTGAAGTTAGAATTAAAACAGCTCTTGGGGACCTCAGCTATGTTCTAACCACACAGTATCCTACCAAGTTTATCTCCAGCATCTGTAGTTGATTTTTTAAATCAAATATGTTGTTTGTTTGTTTTATTTTTTTGGTCAAACTTCATTTGAGCTTTTTTAGCACCAGAAAAGAATTGCATCGGCAGGGATACCCTGAATCCGGAATTTTCAAAGCAAATGTTATAAATTGGCCTTCACCATAAGGGTTGTATTGAGTAGAAACAGCAAATTTTCACAAGTAATTTCTTATCAGTGACACTCCTACAGGACTTCCTGGAGACAAATGAGGGTCAGAGAGGACTAATCTCTCAACAGATTTATTAGCAAGGGTCCCATTCCTTCATCTCCTAGTGGCCATGTGACTTTACCACACTAAGTCATGGCAGTATTGCCTACACACTGACCAAGATTAGACATCACTTGTGCTTCCTCAATCTCTGAACAGCAGCCAATCAGCATGCCTTGATATCACTGCTCAAAACGCTCAGTAGGATGGAATGATAGAGCAGCGGTAAATCAAAGCTCTAACTACTGCAGCTCCCGCCAGTCTGTCTCCACTCAAAGCATCCATTTAGCTGGGAAGCAAGCAAAATTTATAGCCTGGACTTTTATTGTGAGGTGCTCTAACACGGCAAGGAACCCTATACTCTTGCCTGAAATCCTTTAAGAAGGGCATACCCTCAATTTGTTTTAACCTATAGTCAAGTTCAGTAGCCTAGGCTGCAGTAGGCTTGAAATTAATCATTTTGACATTCACAAATCTCTCCAACTATTACTTTGCATTTTACTTCTGAAAATGCCACAGGTGAAGAAAATGATTGTAGCAACAATTCCATTATTTATTCATTTTCTTCTTGTACAACATATTTGTCAAGAATTGCAGATAATTTATGCTGTCTGGAAAACACTTTTGGAATGTCAATGTGTAATGTTCCCCTTTTCCTTTCTCTGTCTCTCTCTTTTAATTTTCTGAGTGTTTTTTTGATCAGGCTGATGACAAGACCCATGAAAACACTCTAACTTCTCTTTACTCAGACTCTCAGGAATCCTGCCCTGGCACACCATATAAAATGTCAATTTACCCCACACCCCTAGTCCCAGAACACACAAATACATCATATATTCCACTTTTCTGCTTTGTGTTTTCTCTTCAGCAAGTATCACTATCCCATACACACATGCACATTTCACTTATAGTGGTACCTTCAGATACGAACAGACCAACATATGATTTTTTTAAAATAAGAGCTGCAACTCGGTCTGTGTTTTTTTTTTTCGGTCTGTATTTTTGTTCAAGATCCAAGCAAAATTCCGAGATACGAGTCGAGATTCGGGAAGCTGCCACTAGTTGGCGCATTGGCGCACGGGTCCAGTATTGGCAGTTTGATATAGGAGATGACTGACTTACGAGCTCAGTTACAGAATGAATTAAATTCATATCTCAAGGTACTACTGTATTTATTTTGCTTATGATCTGTTTTACTCAATGGGACATAAGCTGCATGAGGACAGGAATTCGTGTCTGCTTTGTTCACTGCTGTATCTCCAGCACCTAGAGCAGAACCTGGAACATAGTATTTATAGGTGCTCAATAAATACATTTGAATGATTGTATTGCCATCATCACAAGTTATTGATGTCAGGCAACGATTACTGCAGTTTATCTCTTCATCCTTAATGGGTTTCCATCTCAGACTCCCAGGGCCCTCTCCAAAAACATCAAACCCAGCTTAGAACTTTGTCATTATGCCTGCCCCCATCCCAGCCATCAAATCTCACCTAAACTAGTCCCAGTAGCTAATTTGATAAATAAACCTGCAGGAAAATAGTAGTTCAATGTGTTATTCAATACAATAAACCATCATGTTGTGACTTAAATTTGGCCTCAAGTAATGACTGTTGTGTCAGATCAGGTTCCAAGGGTCCTACCATTATTCAGTCTCCACCATTTAAACCAGTGGTAGTCAACCTGGTCCTACCGCCCACTAGTGGGTGTTCTAGCTTTCATGGTGGGCGGTAGCAGAGCAACCAAAGTATAAATAAAAAGATAGATTTAACTATAGTAAGTTGTTTTATAAAGATTTATTCTGCCAAATTTAGTGAAAATCTGACATAAAGTACTTGGTAAGTAATTATTATTATATGCTTTAACTTGCTGTAACTCTGCTTTATAAATTTTATAAAGTAAAGTTACTTCCCTACTTTATAAATCACCATTACTGTGGAACCGGTGGGCGGTTAGAAAATTTTACTACTAACAGATACAAAAGTGGGCGGTAGGTATAAAAAGGTTGACTACTCTTGATAAACAATGGTGGTGGGGGGGATCAGTTAGGATAGAAGGGATTATCACAGGCTTCTAATTCAATATAAAAAGGTTGTCAGGCCTGGAGTAGGGTTAGTCACACATGGGGGATAGTCAGAAGATGGTACATCCCTTGTCCAGGGCTCATCAAACTCTTAGTTTTGCCTGCCCAACCTTGTTGATGAAAAGTACCAGAAAGCAAGTATTTTAGGCTTTGCAGGCCATGCTCAACTCTGTTGTTGTGTGAATGTAGCCATACACAATAGAATTTTGGCTGTGTTCTGATCAGACTATGGTCAGATTTTGTCCATGGGCCATAGTTTGCTGATGCCTGCTCTAGACCCAGGGGAAATGTAAAATAATCCCAAACCCTACACTCTAGGCCCTTAAAACCTAATGTGCTTTGGTTGCTTGATTAATGCTTTTAAATGTATCCAATAATCTCACGGTTCTGCATACCTAAGGATGAGTTTTATAAAAGAAAAAAAATGATGTTACTCATTTCTTGATAAAAAGTAAATTGCCTCTGTCACCATTTCTTTTTTTACCCTCAGCCACCTATTTCCCGGCCCTACCCCACCCAACCCAACCCCATGGCAGCCATGGAGGTGATCTGCTCAGACCTCCCTTCAGAAGCTCAGCTTCCAAGGGTGCTCTTAGGTGACAGCCTCCAGGGCCAGCACCTCCAGGATCTGCAGCCTTGCTGTGAGGTCACATTCTTCCCAGGCAGCCCTCAGCCAATGACTGAGCACAGTGGGGACTAGGACCTGGCCATTTCCACTCAGTGAAGGACTCCTCTCACAGGCCACCTTTGCTCTAAAAACACCCGTGAGACCAGCCCACCTTGGTCAGGTCTGAATTGCCGCCTCCCTGCCCAATCCTGCTTTCTCTTGCCTTTTCTTTTCTAGGCATCAGATCTGCATTACCATATAAAGCTTTTGCCTGCCCACCCTCGTTTCCTATTTTCTTATCTTTCACTGACCTAACCACCTCCCCCAAAATCCACCGTACTCCTAATACCTAACATTGTCTGCTTCCCATCCCTACCCCCACCCTATCCTATCGAATTTGAGATCCTGACACATCCAGATTACAGAGAAAACCCCTAAGTGGATCTAAAATCATTCCGATAAAAACAAGAAAAAGAAATGTTTTCTGCTTCTCAGGGATGCCTTTGTATAGTATTGAACATTTAAACTTACCCTTCCCAAATTTTCCTCAAGTTATTGTTAGGAAATCAGGGGAGGGAAGGCAGCCACTGCTCAGGTCATCTAAAGCGTACAGGAGGGTCAGGGCCATTTTGAGCGGCAGAACTCCTGAATCCAGGACACATGTGGGCATCAGCTTGAGCCAGAGAACCTGAGTTTCGGTGCGAGGCTGCAACCCACGCAACTAGGCCATTCCAGGGACTGGGAGAGGTGGGACACATAGGTCTCAAACCTATATTTAGGTTAGAGACACCAGTTGTAGGAAAATTCAGCTACAATCACTTTGGGGACCAACTGGAAGCCAGGTGTCAAAAGCAACTAGCTTCATTGAATCCCCAAGTAGGAGTAGCCAGCTAAGAACCCTGAGGGCATTCAGTCCCCCAGGAAAACCCAACACTCCCTTCGCTGTACCCAGCAGGCAGAGTACCTTCCATTAGCGAGGAGGGCTTGAAGCCTGCTTTTAAGGGCTCAGATCAGGTTCCAAAAAGCCCCAGGAAAGCCCAGTACCTGAAGTGACACTGACATCAGGTTCCAGGGGAGGATTTTTAGTATAGATGTCATTGTGATTTATAATTTTCCTTCTCGCAGTATAGTTAACAATATGGGACCATGAGGAAATAGGGCTAGGGGAAGCACAAGCAGGAGGAGACAGTTTAAAGTACAATACAAAACCAATTAAAAGGTAAGATTGTTATTCAGGCACTTGTAATTAATTAATCATTGCAATTGATTATTACCTTCTGAGCTTGCTGACCATCTGCAGTTTAGAGGAAAGCCAACAATTCTTCTGATGAAGCAAACTGTAGGCCCACAGCTCTGGGCATCCATTCAAAAGAAGTAAAGCCAAGTCATTTAATCAACCTGGAACTGAGTCTCTTATCTCAATAAAAATGGGGTTTGTATTCCTTGAATACTATGATCCCTGTCACAGCTACCATTCTGTGATTAAGTAAGGGCCCAGAAAAGCTAGCCAGTCCCCAGGATTTATCAACTCATTCCACCTCCTCCCATTCTTATAACCTATGGGAGGTTTTAGAGGCCAGGCCTGGAAGTGGAATGTCTACTTCCTCCCACATAATACTGCCCAGAATTCAGTAATATCCTCCCCTCATCTGCAAGGAAGGCTGGAAGACAGAGTTCAGCTGTGCACCCAAGAAGAGCTAAACAATCTGGTGAGCTTCCAGCCAGCCTCTACCATGTTATTGTTTAAGCCTCTGCTTCAATATCCACCAGGGGAACTCAACGCTCTCTCCTGTGAGCCTCTGCTCTGCTTCACTCATGTTCTATCAGAATGCCTCGAACAAGAGACTGCACTTCATTGTCTCCCCATCTGTCTCCTCTTCTTGACCATAAGAACCTTGAAGATTCAGTTCATATCTTTTTTTTTTTTTTTTGTATTTTTCTGAAGCTGGAAACGGGGAGAGACAGTCTGTCTGACAGACTCCCGCATGCGCCCGACCAGGATCCACCCGGCACGCCCACCAGGGGGCGTCGCTCTGCCCACCAGGGGGCGACGCTCTGCCCACCAGGGGGCGACGCTCTGCCCCTTCAGGGTGTAGCTCTGTTGCAACCAGAGCCACTCTAGCGCCTGGGGCAGAGGCCAAGGAGCCATCCCCAGCGCCCGGGCCATCTTTGCTCCAATGGAGCCTCGGCTGCGGGAGGGGAAGAGAGAGACAGAGAGGAAGGAGAGGGGGAGGGGTGGAGAAGCAGATGAGCGCTTCTCCTGTGTGCCCTGGCCGGGAATCGAACCCGGGACTTCTGCACGCTAGGCCGACACTCTACCACTGAGCCAACTGGCCAGGGCCAGTTCATATCTTACTATATGTGAACTCCCAGAATCTAGCACAGAACCTAGTACATAGTAATTATTCAATAAATATTAGTTTTTAAAATAAGTGAATATGGAGAATTTTTTAAGTAACAGCAAAGTGTACCTCTTTATTTAAAAATTGGCAATAGCTCCCATTGCTCAGATGAGTGAATACAAATTCCTCATTATGACATTTAAGATAATCCTTTCTTACCTCCCCAAACTGAAATCCCTTTACCTAACTTCACCCAAGTGCTCACCAGTCATTTTTTCTTCCCCTCTCTCCCTCCTTCCCCTTCTCTTTCTCTCCCTCCCTCTCTCCCTTTCCCTTCTTGTTCTTGCTCTTGTTGTTTTTTTCTTACTTGTATCATTGAACTAAAACTGAGTGCCTACTATGTGTCAGCAACCATGCCAGGCACAGGACAGACAGATGAACTGCCCTCCCAGTCCACTGTGGAAGGAAGACAGACTGGTGAACGGGCATTCGCCCCGGAGGAATGGAGGTGCAAAGTGGTTTGGCAGCTCAGAGGGGCACTCTACACAGATGAAGATGAAGGGGTCAGTGGGGTGGAGAGCAGAGCAGGTTCAGGAGAGATGGTAATTCCTGAATCTTAGAGACTAAATGGGGTTGCTCAGGCACAGAAAGGTAGGAAAGAAATTTCCGGCTGAGAGATGTATGTGTCCAAGTCAGGAGACGTGAAACAGCAGAGCACATGTGAAAACATCAAGTATTTCCCTTCTCTGCAGAATGAAAGTGGATTTTGAGAGATGGCACTGCTCAGGAACCAGATATGAAAGTAGTAGTGTGATCCTAAGAATTTTGGAGTTTAACCCGAAGGTACAAGCAGATTTCTGCTTTAGAAGCATCAGTGATGGCAGTGAGAAGGCCAGGCTGATTAAAGGCATGGAGACCAGCCCAGAAAGGTAGAATCAACAGAGGCAGAATGTAGGCCTGCTCGGAGGTGGGGCTCTGGGAAGGAAACGGCAGCGAAGGGAACAGAGTCAAAAGATCTTTAGCCAGATTTTGTGACAAACTGAAGGAGAGAGAGACAGATGATGGAAGGAAGAAAGGAAAGGAGGCAAGGAGAGTATGTTAGCTCCAGCGGCTTTGTTCTTGGATGACCAGGTGGACAATGGTTTCCTCCCTGTGACAGAGGCTACAGGAAGAAGGGTCAATTGGTAGAAGCCAAGATGGTTAGGTCAATACTGGATCAGAGACTGAGCTTACATGGAGGACATCTAGGTGGAGATGTCAGGTAGATTTTCAGAGGCATTCTTTTTGCAAACATGGAAATTTATGTCCTGAAAGGTTACATAAACTAGTCAAGGAGGAGTCAAGCCCCAGGGGTACTAATTCCTAGTCCAAAGCTCTTCCCATTGCACTTTCTGCCTTCACACTATGTAGCAACAACAAAATAAGGTCTTTCCCACTAGTAAGTCACTCAGTAGTTTCTATGGTATTTCATTTAAACATACAGGAAGAGTAAGCCTCCAGAAACCTCATCAGAAAGTCAAAAATTATTTCAGATAGTGAGCACTTAAGTCAATTTTTAATTTAGATTAGCATTCAATAATTGAATAGACAGATTTCTTTCCTTTTTAATTCAAAGTATGCAGACCTGATTTACTCAGAAACTGCTTGTTTCTAACTTCTCAAAGTCTGAGTTTATTGAAAATATACCCTGTGTGACTCAAAATACCAATTTTAAGAAGACCTGGTAATAAAAAAAATGTTGTTAGAGCTTTTCTTGAATATCCTCCTTTTCTCAATTTCTAGTTCAAGTATAAAACACAGGCAGATGGAAAACCTTCTCCAGAGAGAAGTCCTCACTTACTCTGCTTTGGAAAGTTGACGTTTGGGGTGTTGTCAAGTTTCACTTTATCGGAATTTATTGATCCTCAGATTTTCCTCATGGTAAAGGCAGAGACAGCAGATGTCATAAGAGAAGTCACATTTTCCAGTGTTTTTCAATGTGTCTCACACAGTAACCATCCTTGTAAAACAACTTTCTCTCTGACCTCCTCAGAGGACTGTGCCCCATGTATGAACTTGTAGTCGTCTAAAAACTGAAAGCTTCATCAAAGTGATTTTCCTTTCCCGTCTGTATTTTCCAAGGCTAGCTGTGAGATCGTCACTCATTAAATGGTTAAATAACAACTAAAACTGTAAAAAGTATACTTGCAAAAATTTTTCAACCTACCTTGCAAAAGGCCAAATTTTCATTACATTTGCCTCATCTTTTTTTTCCTCTTTTTTTTAAGTGCTCTGTTTTAAAGAGCTCTCTAGTGAAACAAGCATTTTGACCTTTACCAAGGATTAAAAACTTGAGAGGAAAAAAAAAAAAACCCTTTGCTAAGAAAAGCCTGAAAAAGCTAACAGAGGAGTTTATACTCAGAGTAGAAAGTATTAGCAAATACTGAAAATAATTTGCTGTGTGTGAACCTTAATAAAAAAGACAGCCTAATATTTACACAGCTCCTTCCACTCAGAGAACTCCAAACATGACCTCCCCTTTTTAGCAGGCACCTTGGATTCATTGACTCATCCCCTTCCTGCCGAGGGCAGGGAAGGGTGGAGTTCCAGTCCTGACACTGCTGTGGGGCTTCAGTCACCTCTCATCTCCTGACCCCTTCCTCTCAGAGGGACACAGCAATGTGCCACCAGGTTGAGAGTTCATTCTGGCAGAACTGGACCTCAGTAAACTGCTTCACAGTCTCTCCCAGTGACAATCTTTATACCATCTGTCAAGAATCCAGTGAGTTCTCCACAAACTCCCTTTAAGGTCTTTTCTCTTAAATGTGTCCAGTATAAATCCCTATAGTTTGAATTGTTTCCTACTTTGACTTTTTTTTTCTATTACATGAGCTGGAGAACTACCAGTCACCAATTTCCCATAATCTCCTTTTGCAGAGTAGTCGATAGAAATAAGTTCTGATTCTTTTATTTTACCTTTCCAAGCAAAATAATTTGGTGTTTTTTTTTAAAATCCCTTTTCATATTCTTATTTGATGCCAATTTCCTTCCATTTTGGTCAAGCTTTGCATTCCCTGCTTATCCGAATTGTGTTGTTCACTGAACGTACTCCTCTCCTCTCTGAAGGGTCTGACCATCACAAATATGTCAGAAGACATCCTCCCGGCAGCTTCTTTTATTTCTGCTCCAGCCTGGAGTTGACCTTTTGGAAACCACTTTTGGTTTTCTGACTCATGTTTAACTTTTGGTACCCAATTCCTTGAACACGTCCAAAGCCAATACTGCATTCGTTCAGTCCCTTTTCCTTTTTTGCTCTGCCGCCACGCTGACCTGCCCCCATTTGTCTGGTTTCCTTCAGAGTTTGGCCAGTTGGATGTAAGATATAATGCTGCCTTTCCCTGTGGTTTTTTCCTAGTTTGAGGAGAGAAATCTGGTAGGGAGAAACGCTGCCATGAAGTCCCCATAATTGTCAAGTTTTTCCCTGTGTCATCAGCATCCTTTCAATACCAAAGGTGTCTACTTCCCACACTT
The DNA here is from genome assembly GCF_036850765.1 of Saccopteryx bilineata. Lineage (NCBI taxonomy): Eukaryota > Metazoa > Chordata > Mammalia > Chiroptera > Emballonuridae > Saccopteryx > Saccopteryx bilineata. The sequence continues at coordinate 261,379,909 of NC_089490.1, read as the reverse complement.
TGTTCAGGGAATTTAGAGAAACCTATAGAGCTAATTAATAATCAAGACCAGGTTCTCCAACCTTAGGTATGGACACTGATTAAGGGCAAGAATTATTATAATAAGGTAAATATAGTAATGTAAATTATTTAATTGAAATGTTACTTAATAAATCTCGGTATAAATTCTTTATATCTATAGTTCTTCTATAACTATCAAATCAAAATAAAATTTTAAGTTGGGTATAAATCAAAACTCACAGTATAATTTAAAATAAGGTAATCTAGGGGCCCTGGCCAGTTGGCTCAATGGTAGAGCATCGGCCTGGCGTGCGGAAGTCCCGGGTTCGATTCCCGGCCAGGGCACACAGGAGAGGCGCCCATCTGCTTCTCCACCCCTCCCCCTCTCCTTCCTCTCTGTCTCTCTCTTCCCCTCCCGCAGCCAAGGCTCCATTGGAGCAAAGATGGCCCGGGCGCTGGGGATGGCTCCTTGGCCTCTGCCCCAGGCGCTGGAGTGGCTCTGGTCGCAACAGAGTGACGCCCCAGAGGGGCAGAGCATTGCCCCCTGGTGGGCAGAGCGTCGCCCCCTGGTGGGCGTGCCGGGTGGATCCTGGTCGGGCGCATGCGGGAGTCTGTCTGACTGTCTATCCCCATTTCCAGCTTCAGAAAAAAATACAAAAAAAAAAAAGATAAAATAAGGTAATCTTAATGTAGACAATGAGGTAATTTGTTGGAATTAAATTCGATCACTCAATGTGAAAAGGGTACTAACTTCAATGGCAATGTTTCTTTTAAGTTCTACACACCTGTAATATTGTTTGTGATGTGATGATTCTACTACATTGTGTCTGTAAAGTCATGGTGCAATTTTGACCGGTCACAGGAAAGCAACAAAAGACGATAGAAATGTGAAATCTGCACCAAATAAAAGGAAAACCCTCCCAGTTTCTATAGGATTATGTGGCAGCATGTGCACATGCGCAGATGATGATGTAACACTGTGTATACAGCGGAGCAGCCCACGCCATGCCAGGCGAGATGTGGATGGTACACAGAAAAGTTCAGTGTGTTCTGTGGCTCGCTAAATTTGAATCTGTGACCAAAGTGCAATGTGAATATTGGCACGTTTATAACGAAGCACCACAACATAGGAATAACATTACTCGGTGGGATAAGCAGTTGAAGGAAACCGGCAATTTGGTGGAGAAACCCCATTCTGATAGGCCATCAGTCAGTGACGAGTCTGTAGAGGCTATATGGGATAGCTACCTAAGGAGCCCTAAAAAATCTGTGCATGAGCCCACATTGAACTGCACTGAATAGGTATGAAACTGGGAGAGTTTTCCTTTTATTTGGTGCAGATTTCACATTTCTATTGTCTTTTGTTGCTTTCCTGTGACCGGTCAAAAGTGCACCATGACTTTACGGACACACTGTATTTCTCTAACATCTTTCCATCCACATTTCTGCAAAGCCTTTGACCATGTCATGTCTTTTGGCCTCCACTTGGCTGGAACACATTATGTAGGGGTTAAACTTACCTCGAGGTTATTCAGCAGAAATAATGTCATTTCCATCACGTCCCATCAAATTATTAACGCATTAGTTCACTTACAAAATTAAAATCTTTTAGTTGAAAATTACTGATATGAAAGTGAAGTTTTTGTCATTAATTCAGATGAAATAATTAAACATGAATTCAGTGGTAGACACAAGATACTGGTTATCAATTTGAAAACAGAACAAATCATCATATGTAGCTAGAGAAGCTTCCTAACATTTTTAAAGTTTCTTGATATTTTTTAGGGATCAAAAACCAACATAGATGTACATTTGCAAATATAATAATAAACATAGGTGTTAAAATCTACAAACATGGTTTTATCATCCAAACAGTAAAACTTTGCTTGTTTTTTTTCTTATCATCAAAAGGGAAATATAAGAGTTTTTTATTGGGAGCTCACACATACAGAGACCATGTCCACAGACCCTTGGAATCAGAGTAACTGAGCTTGAAAAATACCAAGATTTTGGAATAGAAAGGAGACCTTAACAATGTCGACGGGAACTAGGTCATCCATCCCCCCAACTCGAAATGAAGTAATAGAAACCAAAAGAGGTTAAACTGTTGGTTAGTAAAGGATTCAGGTCTCCATAGTTCAAAACCCACATTTACCAAGTTGTTTTACATTTTGTGATGCTACCTCTCAATGCTAATTTGCACACACAAAGCCTCCTGACCCTCAAAAAATAATCTTATAAACCAACACACATATTCTTGGCAACAAAGTCTATTAAATGTTAGCATTTCAGATCACTTAAATAATTATTTCTAAATATCTTCTTTATGGAGATCAGACTTACACTAACACTTCATTTTGTTTGTCATAAGGTTGCCAGTTTTAAAAGTTGCCTGGAACTTTTCAAGAGTATTCACATTTCCATCATCCTAAAAGGATCTTCTTGTACCTTCTAAATTATTCTTTTCTCTCATTTCAAGTCCAATTTCTTGAAAATTAATTATAAATTTGATATCTCCATTTTTTATTTTAGTAACTTAAGTGAGCTTCTGTTTCATCATTACCCCATTGAAACTGTCTCCTCAGAGGCCACACTGGACACTTACCACATCTAATGGACTCTGTATCAGCCTATGTGACCTTCCTTTAGGACACAGGCTACTTTCCTCTTAAAACTCTTCCATGGCTTTCTAATGTTTCTCTCTCTTTTGTCTTCCTGCTCCTCTGATTGCACTTCTTTCTCTTTCCTGATTGTTCTTCCTAACTTAAAAAATATTAACATTCCAGGCCCTGGCCGGTTGGCTCAGTGGTAGAGCGTCAGCCTGGTGTGCGGGGGACCCGGGTTCGATTCCCGGCCAGGGCACATAGGAGAAGCGCCCATCTGCTTCTCCACCCCTCCCCCCCTCCTTCCTCTCTGTCTCTCTCTTTCCCTCCCGCAGCCAAGGCTCCATTGGAGCAAAGATGGCCCAGGCTCTGGGGATGGCTCCTTGGCCTCTGCCCCAGGCGCTAGAGTGGCTCTGGTCGCGGCAGAGTGACGCCCCGGAGGGGCAGAGCATCGCCCCCTGGTGGGCAGAGCGTAGCCCCTGGTGGGCGTGCCAGGTGGATCCCAGTCGGGTGCATGCGGGAGTCTGTCTGACTGTCTCTCTCCGTTTCCAGCTTCAGAAAAATACAAGAAAAAAAAAATTAACATTCCTTAGAATTATACCATTGTTCTTGTTCTTTCCTTCCTACATGTAATCTTTATGATGATTTTATGTGGGTTTGTGTTCTTTTTTTTTTTTTTTTTTAAGAGACAGAGAGAGAGAGAGAGTCATAGAGATGGATAGATAGGGACAGACAGGAACAGAGAGAGAGATGAGAAGCATCAATCATTAGTTTTTCATTGTGACACCTTAGTTGTTCATTGATTGCTTTCTCATATGTGCCTTGACCTCAGGCCTTCAGCAGGCCGAGTAACTCCTTGCTCAAGCCATGACCTTGGGTCCAAGCTGGTGAGCTTTTGCTCAAACCAGATGAGCCCACGCTCAAGCTGGCAACCTCGGGGTCCCGAACCTGGGTCCTCGGCATCCCAGTCTGACGCTCTATCCACTGCGCCACCACCTGGTCAGGCATGGGTTCGTGTTCTAATGATGCCCAAATATGTCCCTGTAACCCATCTCTTTCCTGGGGTCTATATAAGTATTTCTGGGAAACTTGAACATTTGAGAGATAAGCATGTGATAATAATAATATAATAATATTTTCTATATGGAAGGAAAAAGAAAGAGGAAATGAAGAAAAGGAGAGTTCAAGAAGGGAATGGCCAGCTATTCAAATATCAAATGCCATAGTGATATCAAAAAGAACAGGAATGGAAGTACTCTTTGTAGTTAGCTAGTTGGAAGTCACTGGAACCTGAGCAAGAGCAGTTTGGTATCATGTGCAGATTGGAATGGGCTGATGAGTGAGGTAAAAGAAGAAATACAGCTTGTGAATGTAAAACAAAGCTCCAACCACTTAACTATAGAAAAAAAGGAGGAAAAGGTGATTAGAGAGGAGTCTAGGGTCTGAAAAAAGGCAAGATTTATTAGCAAAGGAGAAGGAGTCAGGGAAGATAAGCGGCAAAAGATACAAGGTAGAGGAAGCCATGTGCCTGGCCAAATATTGTAGACTAATGCGCCTCGGGCAGGAGAAGAGCAACCTCTTGCATTGACGAGGAGCGATGAAGGTGATGGTGGTTGTGGTATAGTTCTTGTTGAACTATATGTTGACAAGTTACCTAAAAAGAAAGGGCTGTGATCATTGTGCAGAACTTTTTTAAGTTGAAAAGAAAAGAAAAAGAAGTCCTGCTTTCTCCTTTCTAGGTGGTCCTTGCACATCAGTGTTTGGTGTTCAATCTAGCATGACCTGCTTTACATATTTGGGTGGCTAAAGGCAAGTCACTCTTATCTGTTTAGTTTGAAAACATGATTTTCCTGTGAACTCATCTAATCTCAGCTTTACCAGCAGATGGGCTTGCACCTAAAATAAGACTAACTGCACACCTATGAGTTTTCCATTTAAACTCTTTTTTTACAGGAAGATGAAAGGCTAGGGGTTGAATTTTTCACATTTTTGTGATTACTTGTTGCAGAAATGTCCAGACTGGAAATATGCAGCTTTAAAATGCACAATTGCAAAGAATGCAACACCCGGACCCACTGCTGTCCATGCCTTACCAAGCCCTGGCCATATTTGCATCTGGCATGGTGGTCTCAGGCACCCGATAGGTCTCCTCTCACACCTGCTCCTGGTGGTTCTAAACACCTTTGTTTTCCCTTACCGTGAGGGGAGCATACTCCTGTAATACAGCCCTCTTCTTCTGACTGTCCCTGCCTTTCAGGTTCTGTATATATTCTCCTTTCCTCCTAAGACTACTTTGTAGCAACCAGGCAACTGTTCTTGCATTAAAATTCCCTTCTTACCAAGTAGGAATACGTGGAATCCCAGTATCTCTTGCAGTTAGAGTCCTAGCAGTCACCAGGGAGAGTGGGTCCAGTCAGCTGCGGAGTTGCTGTTTTATTTCCCTGAAGTAGATATGCAACTTTGGGGTTGAACTGAATTTCTCAGGACAATAAGGAAGGAGTTAAGAGCTCTTTCTTTCGGCTTTCTTCATTTTTTTCCCATTTATTTAAATAAGTTTTCATTTTCCAAATAAACAGAACTGACTATAAAGCAGATGTTCCTACTTTTTTTTTTTTTTTGCAATAAAAAGCAAACACTGAAGTAGAGTAGGGAGCAGTGTATAGTTAAACATCTACTCACAAAGAAACCCCATAAACGAACTTGTTGCAGGTTTTGTGAGAGAAAGAGAGTGTTATGTCAGCCCTTCCTGGTATGCCTTTTCATCCTAGGTATTAGGCCTTTCTTCTAAACAAATGTTGATCAAATATTTTCACAGCACTGTTGGAAGAGATGCTGAATTAGTAGCCTGTCCGAGAGCCCAGTGTCTTGGTCCCCTTGCTTGGTGGTGACAGATAGCTAAGAACTCATCACCTCCTAAAACTAGCTTGTCTTGCTTTTTCTCTAATGTCTTCCCTTATCATTGCCAGCATTCAAACTCATCAGTCACTTCTCTGATGACAAGTATCCTCCCAAGGTCTTCCTGAGTTTTCTCTTCTTTGACTTGGCATTCTACTTGTGAGAAATATTTCATTGTAAATGCTGTCTTCTGAAATACACTAAATAAAACAGCTGTGCACCTTTTGGGGGTCTCTCTAAGTCACTTCCCCATTCAGAGAAGGGCCCATTTTCTTAGGGCGGAAGGTTGTAAACATATGGAATTCGTTACCAGAAGAGTTGGTTCAGGCTGTTTCCGATCCCAAAGCCAGTTCCCCAACCATGACAAAACATTCCTCACAATCTCATCATGACTCATTTTTATTTTAAAATAACCCCTGGTGTAGAACTTTGTCAAGGCTTTTTGAAAGGTTAAAGAAATTATATTCACATGCTTATTGACCCCCTCAATAAATGAGGTTCTAAAGAGAATCTTAATAGATTAAGCACATTTTCTCCTGACAGAAATCTCTGGCTATGTTTGCTGAATAGCCCATGACTGCCCTGTAATTCATGAATATGAATTTAGTTAAATCTTTTTTTTTTTAGTAATAGAGACAGAGAGAGACAGAAAGAGATAGAAAGAGGGACAGATAGGGTCAGACAGACAGGAAGGGAAAGAGATAAGAAGCATCAATTCTTTGTTGTAACACCTTGGCTATTCATTGATTGCTTTCTCATATGTGCCTTGACCTGGGGGCTCCAGCTGAGCCAATGACCCCTTGCTTAAGCCAGTGACACTGAGCTCAAGCCAATGACCTTGGGCTTCAAGCCAGCAACCTGGGGTTCAAGCCAGTGACCATGGAGTCATGTCTATGATCCCACACTCAAGCCAGTGACCCCATGCTAAAGCTGGTGAGCCCGTGCTCAAGCCAGCAAACTTGGGGTTTCAAACCTGGGTACTCTGCCTCCCAGTCCAATGCTCTATCCACTGCACCACCACCTGATCAGGTGAGTTTTCTAAATCTTAATGTGTACTCATCATGATACTGAGTTCTATGATGAGATAGAAAGAAATACAAAGGCATAGCCTTTTGTATTAAACAATTTAAAATCAAGTTAGAGAAGCTGAATAGTCACACAAAATCACTGTCAACAAGATGCATAAGTGTTGTGGTGACTTAAATTATAAAAGAAGACCAGAAAATAAGGAAACAAGTATGTTTGAAGGACAATGAAAAAAATTAAAAGAAAAGTCCACGACTGCATTCTTGAAAGCTGAGTAAGCTTGGTAGTGATGGGGAGAGGGGGCCCCAACAGACTAGGACACAGCGTGAGAAAGACTTCAAGGTGGGATCGTCTGGTTAGAGTGGGGGGAACACGTGAAGGAGTCTCATAAGTTGAGAGAAACCAAATTAAGAAAGGCCTGGTACAACCAGCTACAAGAGATAGGTGACAGCTATTAAGGACTTTGGATTGTATTTGAGAATTTAATATCACCAAGAAAGGAAATTGTTTAGTGACAGGAAGCAGAAACTGTTTATTAAAGGGCTACCAGGGCAAGCCAAAATTGTGAATTCTTTTTTAAAAGTGTATTTTCAAATAGGGAAAATATGAATTAAGATAGAAATGAAAGAGCTCAGAAGGAGAAGGGAAAATGCAAGGGATGGTAATAAAAGATGTGGAGTTCTAACGGAATTACTCCTACTACCAAAATCTATGTTATCTAGGGCTGTCATAGGGAAGTACCCAAAATTAGGTGGCTTGAAATAACAGAAATTTATTTTCTCATAGTTCTGAAAGCTAGAAGTCCAAAATCAAGGTGTTGGCAAGCCCATTCACCCTCCCAAGGCTCTGGAAGACCCTTTCCTTCCTCTTCCAGGTTTTGGTGTTTACTGACCAATGTCCATTCCTTAGTTTATAGCAATGTAACTCCAATCTCCGCCTCTTTCTTTACGTGGGCTTCTTCCCTGTGTGCCTGTGTTCTCTCTTCTTACAAGGACAACAGTCATTGGGTTTAGGGCTCACTCTAATCTAGTATGACCTCATCTTAACTAATTACATCTGCAAAAACCCCATTTCCAAATAAAATCACATTCTAAGGTTTTAAGTGAACATGAATTTGGGGCAACACTATTCAACCCAGTGCACAGAGTGAAATCCAGAAAGCACACAGAGGGGTTGATCTTATCTCAAGGAGAGGACTGTGTAAGAGAAGAAACACTCCTTTCTACCTTTTTAGATTTGTGGCTGGGCCTAGGAATTAAACTGATATTAGACAGATTGACAGGAGAAAAACACCCAGATTTTATTTAATATTTCTGTATGTACACAGGAATCTTTAAAAGGAAAATTAAGACCTAAAGAAGCCATTAGGCCCAGAAGATTAACTACTGACTCTATTTTATTTAAATTACTCTTGCGTCTTCCAGAGGTTCTGATATGTTCACGTAGAGGGAGAGATATAAGGAGGAAATTCCTCATTCTTTGAAATCACCAGTCCTGTCCAACTCCTTAACTCTGAGACTAAGGAGATGGAAACAGGGAAATAAAGTACATGCACAAAGTCATTTACCTCCCAGGCAGTGGGCAGGGACCTTCCCTCTTTTTATGCAATCACAGGGCTCGGGGCTCAGGTTGGCATTCCCAAGTACCCCTTGTAAATTATAGCCACTTTCCACAGCTCTTTTCATAGTGAACATTCAGGCAGCTGTCATGGGTACTGTAAAGCCTCCCACAGAAGTGGGGACATCAAGTCTCCTGGTAGAATTGCATAGATTCACTAGAACAGCTGGTTCACCTAAGTTTTCTTTGTGAGACTTTTGAATATGAACTGGCTAGCACAGGTTGGCCTTGCTGTTGATTCCTGTTCCTGGGACACAAGTGTAAAGCCACACCAAACAACAAGGTCACTACTGGGTCCCTCTGTCATCACTCTCTGTCAAACACCTTTCCCAGAACCCAAATTTAGTGGCCCTGAAAATTGTCAAGTTAAACTTTTAAAACTTGTGTGCTCTTTGTTGCAGGTATGTTACATAGTTCAATAAAACACTTTTTTGTTTTTGTTTTATCTATGGACTAACTGCCTGTCAAGTGTAAGCACTGAGAACAAATGGAAACCCACATGTCATTCGAGAATCTAGATTTCTTGCACCAAATTAAGAATACACATTTGTTCAGCTTTAAAAAGAACCATCTTCCCCTGCCTTTGACCCCAAGTTCTTACATTTGACTTTCCAGATGTCTCTAGGGGGTTATCCATGTAGTTATTTTTTTCATTAACAGGATTGGGTAAAAAAAAAAATCTTTTCCTGTTAATTCAGCTGATCCTGGACTAAAAGAAAAACCAACAACAAAAGAGAAATGCACAGCTAATGCTGAGGTAAATCCTAAAGATAAAGTTGTATGTGTGTATATTTTTAATTTTTTATTAATTTTAATTTATTGTGTTAACACGGATTCAAGTGTCCCACTCTATATAACTCCCTCACCCCCATGCCCTTGCTGTATGTGTGTATTTGGAGGGGCCTCAATAATGCTGCCTCAAAGGTAATTACTATTGTTTTGTTTTGTTTTTTTGTTCTGTTCTCAAAAACTTGCTAGTCCAATGTTTTCTTCCCGTTTGTTAGAAATGGACCTCATGCTTAGAGGTTAGAGCAAAAACTTTTGTCATACTTTTTGAAATCTGGGCCATGCCGTTTATACTATGACCTTTGGCAAGTGAACTAACCTTTAAGCACCTCAGTTTCCTCATCTGTAGACATAGTGATAACACCTTTGTGAGACTTTTGGAATGTTGGCAAGAATTATTTTTGATAATGTTAAAAATATATATTTTTAAATTTTTTTAGTTATAGTTGGAATTCAATATTATATTACAGTATTTCCCAATGTATAAAACACTCCCATGTATAAGATGCACCTTAATTTTGGGGCCCGAAATAAAAAAAAATGTATTACATAAAGTTATTAAACTCAAGTTTTATTCATAAAATTCATACAACTCCTCATCACTGTCAAAACTCCCATGTCTGATGACGAATCACTGTCTTCAACAATAAGCACAAAAACAACCGCGAAAAAGCGGAAAATGCAAGTAAAAGAATCTACAACCATTGTATAAGACACACCCAGTTTTTATACCCCAAAATTTTGGGGAAAAGGTGCATCTTATACATGAGGAAATATGGTAGTTTCAAGTATACAACATAGTGGTTAGACCTTTATATAGCTCACAAAGCTATCCCCCTAATATTTCTAGTACCCATCTGGCACCATTCATGGTTATTACAACATTGTTGACTACATTCCTTATGCTGTGCTCTATACTCCCGTGACTGTTCTGTAAACACCAATGTACATCTCAAACCCCTTACATTTTTTACACAGCCCCTCAACACCCCGCCCTTCTGGCAACCTTCAGTTCACTCTCTGTTTCCATTTTCTTTGTTCATTGATTTTTGTTTTCAGATTCCACCTGCAAGTGAAATTGTATGGTATTTGTCTTTCTCTGTCTGACTTATTTTACATAGCATAATATGCTCTAGGTCTATATATGTTGTTACAAATGGTAAGATTTCATTTTTTTATTTGAATTTATTGGGATGACATCAGTTCCCAAAACCATACATGTTTTAAGTGTATAACTCACTATTACACCATCTACATACACACCACAATATGTACTCTCCATCCCAAGCAAAGTCTCTTTCTGTCACCATACCCCGCCCCTCCTTTGCCTACCTCCACCTGCCCCCAATTCCCTTTCCCTCTGGCTATTGCTGCCCTGCCGTCTGTGTCTGTGTGTTATGTATATATTTTTTTGGCTAATCCCTTCACATTCTTTCAAACAGTCCCCTTGCACCCCGTCTCTCTGACTGTGGTCAGTCTCTTCCATGTATTCATGCCTCTGTCCCTATTTTGTTCCTCGGTTTATTGTGTTCATTAGATTGCACATATAAGTGAGATCATGTGGAATTTGTCTTTCTTTTACTGGCTTATTTTACTTAGTATCCAAGTAAATCTCCAAGTTCATCCATGCTGTTGCAAAAGGTAAGATCTCCTTCTTTTTTACAGCCACATAGTATTCCACTGTGTAAATGTACCACACTTGTTAACCTTTTTTTCCATTGTATATATGCATCACATCGTCTTTATGGCAAGGATTAAATTAAAAATAGACAGTTTAGGTAAATTATTTAGCACAGCCATACCTTGTACATCATAATGACTAAAATTCATTTATTATTATCATCAGTAATATATTTTTCATTTTCCCCTACCTTTTACAAAACTGTAGTTCCCCCAAAAGAAATTTTTACAGCAATTCTAGAAGTAAATAACAGGGTACTAGTCATAAAGGCAGTCTCTATATATACTTTTGTTTCATAAATAGAACATTCTATACCACTCATTTATTCAACAGCTATTTTTTCTTATGTGCAAGGCAATAAATATAAATATATATATATATATATATATATATATATATATATATATATATATATATATCCCAACCAGTTTAGCTCACTTTTTTAAAGGATATCATATGTCTCAAGACCCACTTCCCAAGGAACAGTTAATATCATTTCAGTTAACATATGACTGTCACACATGTTTGTCCTTAAGGCTCAGTAATAGTCCTGGTTGTTTAAAGTGTGCAGTAGGAGTCTAGGAATCTAATCTCTGTTGTGCAACAAAAAAATTAGTTCCGTGATTTCAGGCATCATTTGGCACCTGTGGATATTAATCTCCTTGATTATGATAAGATGGTCTTCAAATAGCTTGGTAGTTTGTAATCATTTTGGTGAACTGAACTCATGAATGGATCTAATGATATTATGCCCTGTCCAGAAACATGAATCTAATTTCAAAAGGTTCCTGACCCTACTTGAAGCCTGCCTGTGAATTGTGGATGTGTCCATGGACCACAGGTGAAGAGTCCCTGGGCTAGAATATAGCTCTGTTTTACTATTTTGAAAATCTGAACCACACCATCAACACACACTCTGCTCGCTACTCAGAAAATAACAGAATTAAAGTCTCTTCCTAGATAATGTTAGCCACACCTCCAGATAATTCATCTTCCAACACTTTCTCTCATGGAAATTTTTGCCCCAAATATGCTTATAGGAATACAGTATCTCAGGGAAAACCTTCACAATCATAACCCTTGTGCAGATCTTGTGTAACCACTTAACTTTAGTTCCATGGGAGCTAATTAAGAAAATTCCCTGAGTCACACAGCTTCCCAAAGATTACCACAAGGAGAAATTATGCTTATATTCTTGGGCCTCCAATCTTTAGACCCAACTACTTTCACCGCATACTTCTTCTGATATAGATACCTAATATGAAGATAGCATACAAAGAAACACTGTAAGGCTTGCTGACCAAATATTTTAAAGTAGAAAAGAAAGGAACAGGAGCTGTTCCCTGGGGGGAATTACCTCATGAGTTATATTAAGTGTCTAACCACTACACCTGAAACTAATATAATATTGAATTTCAACTATAACTACAAAATTAAAACCTTTAAAAATATTTTTTTAAATTTAATCCTTGCCAACATTCTACAATTTAGTTGTTACCACTATGTCTACAGATGAGGAAACTTAGGTGCATAAAGGTTAGTTCACTTGTCAAAGGTCAGAGCTAGTAAATGGTTTGACTGGATTTCAAACCCAGAGAATAAAGAAGGAACACAAGAGATAGACAACAAAATATATTCATATTGTATGCTACTACAGATGGTTCCTGTTTCATGGATCTATCCAACTGACCTCAAAGGTCAGAATAATCCAAATACACACACACACACACACACACACACACACATACACGATTAACATAGTGCCTGAGCTCAAGTCAAAGCCCTGGAGTAAGGAAATATCATAGGCAGAACCCTAAAATGATCCCAATGACTCTTGCCCTTGTATAATCTCATATTCTTGAGCATGGGCAGAATCTGGATATAATGAGATCTCACTCCCATGATTATGTTATATTAGTATGACAAAAGGGATTTGGCACATGTAAATTCCCTAATCAGTTGACCTAACAAGATTATGCAGGTGGACCTGACCTTATCACATAAATTGGGTCCAGAGATCAGAATGAAGTCAGAAGAACACTGTGGTACCAGAAGGACTCCATGTGCCATTGTTGGCTTGAGGATGAAAGGGAGCACGTGGCAAGGAATGTGGATGGCTTCTAGCATCTGAGAGGAGCCCCCTCCCCCCAGCTGACAGCAAGCAATTCTGTGAATTTTTCCCTAGTCTCTAGATGAGAACTCAATCTGGGCAATACCTTGATCTCAGTTTCATGGTACCCTGAGCGGGGAATCTAGTTGTGCTCTAAGGACTGCTGACCTACTAGGAGTTAATGAATGAGTATTATTCTAAGCTGCTAAACTAGTTGCTATTCATAACACAACAACAGAAAACAAATGCAGAAAAGAAAGAAGAATGATGTTTGTATTTTGATTCTTTCTAGCCAGGCACATGGAAAAGATTATTTCTTCCACCCCTCTAAACGCCAAATTCATACACCCTCAGGCTGTCCTTGCTTTGCCTAACCAGTCAAAGAGGCTATTTTATACTTTCAACAAATAGTTATTGAGCTTCAGATAATATTGTAGGAACTGTGTATACAGGAATAGATGAAATTATTAAGATTTGAGTTTTTAATATTTTAAGCCAGTCTAGACCATTTAAGAAATAGAGTGAAGCATTTCAAGTGACTTGGTTTAACACCAGTAGCATTATCACAGTGTACGTTTGCCTACATTTTACTATACACACACACAGATGTAATTTATTTTTATAGCAATTTTAATAATTTATTGGCAGTATTGGAGAACTTACATCTGTTAACATATAGCATCCCACAAAATATTATCATTTTTAAAGTGGTCTTGTCTACATCAATACATTGATTTTTTTTAATACAGGGACAGAGATAGAGTCAGAGAGAGGGATAGATAGGGACAGACAGACAGGAATGGAGAGAGATGAGAAGCATCAATCATCAGTTTTTTTGTTTTGACACCTTAGTTGTTCATTGATTGCTTTCTCATATGTGCCTTGACTGCAGGCCCTCAGCAGACAGTAATTCCTTGCTCGAGCCAGCGACCTTGGGTCCAAGCTGGTGAGCTTTTGCTCAAGCCAGATGAGCCTGTGCTGATGACCTCGAGGTCTCGAACCTGGGTCCTCCGCATCCCATTCCGATGCTCTATCCACTGCACCACTGCCTGCCTGGTCAGGCCAATACATTGAATTTTGTACTAAATCTTGAGGTTGTTTGGAGTGAATATGTTCATTTTTTTCACTAAAGAATTATTGAACATCTACTCTCTTAAGTTTTAAGTATATAAAGATTAAAAAGAAAAATATAAGGTCTACCAGAAAGTTCTATACGTTTCTTTTTTTTTATTTTTATTTTTTATTTATTTATTCATTTTTAGAGAGGAGAGAGAGAGGTAGAGAGAAGGGGGGAGGAGCTGGAAGCATCAACTCCCATATGTGCCTTGACCAGGCAAGCCCAGGGTTTCGAACCGGCGACCTCAGCATTTCCAGGTCGATGCTTTATCCACTGCACCACCACAGGTCAGGCTCTATACGTTTCTATCACAAGTTTCGACAGGTAAGCACATGTTTATTTGGCGCATGTGTGCCTCTCTATTTTTATCACTTAATGTATACATACTGACATAGCAAATTAACTAAAACAAAGTTGATTCACGTTAGTCTTATGTGTAAAGCGATAGTGTACTCATGGCTACTGATAAAGTTCATTTATGTCACTATAATTTTTATGAATTTCAACAAGGAAGAAATGCTACAGAAGCATGTCTGTCGCATCCACTATATTCCCCAGACTTAGCACCATCCGACTATCACTTGTTTTTGTCCTTACAAAATTTATTAAAGGGCAAAAAATTCAAAAATGAAGAAGATATCAAACAAGCACTGGTTCAATTTTTCGCATCAAAAGATAAAACATTTTTCAAAAATGGGATATACAAATTGCCCTCACGCTGGCAAGAAATCATTAATAATAATGGCAATTATATTATTTAATAAAGTTTATTGATGGTAAGAAAAATTTGTATTTTGTTTTATTTCAAAAACGGACAGAACTTTCCGGTAGACCTTATAGATGTGAGTTTAGGAGCTTACAGTCTATGGAGAGATCAACATACAACAAACAATTCTACATGTATCATTATTATATAATTCTACATATAAATATGTAATTATACATATGTGCATGTATATTGTCATATATATGTATGTCTATAACTAAATTCCTTCATCTATATGAATGTCTTTTTCTCTGTTAAGTACAAACTCCATGCCCTCTACATTAATACTGTTACATCACAAATAACATTTAAGGACAATTACCAGTGTTTAGGGTGACTATAATATCTATTGCTTGAGCCTCAGTGCTCTCCTCACAACCTAACCCTGCTGGGGGCCCATCAGAAGAGCACTGGCAACAGCAAATCCCAGGGTCTGCTGCCTGCTCTCCGCCAATAGTTGACTTCCCAACCAGCTCCTGCACCTGGCCATGGGAGGGACACTTGTATCACATGGTTGGAAACTAAGATCAACTGTGAGGAGAGGCAGGAAGCTCTGGGGTTAGGGAGGTAAGCACCGGGGGTGGCAGCTGCATCAGAGCCCCTGCCTCAGGGGGCCTTTCTGAGCGACTCTGGAAGCCGAACCCCAACCTACCTGGGAAGACTCGGCAGCCCTGGTAGACAGGGCCTTGGGGCACCTAGACAGCCAGTTTAAGACTACCTGGAGCTGGGATGCCCTGGTTCTCGACAAGTATGATATTCCTGTTTAGTGGATGTATTTTTAGTTAAAAGAAATTATTATTTTCTTGCTTAAACTCAGTTGATTGTGATTATTACATTCGTCCCCAGCCCTCCCCCCCCAAGGAAAAGTGAAGGCTCTTGGCCTGGAGGGTAAGAAATGTGTGACATTGCAGGTGTGCAGTGGGGAGGGTCAAGGGACAGGAGTGGTTTGCAGACTTGAGTGAAAAGACCATCATATGTGGAGGTCGGAGGTTGGGAGGTTAGCACCACTGTGGCGAATAGATGGGACTAACTTGTGGGATTTGCCAAAGCCTCAGCCTCAGCCTCAGCCTTAGCCTTAACAATTAACTGAATGAACAATTTGCCAATTTTTTAGTTCATCAAAAACATATTTTAATTAACTTTCTCCAAATATTATAGCAAGTCATTTCCCATAAATGATTACGATAGCCTTTAAGGATGTTTCTAACCAGTTAGCATTTTTGTTTGTTTGTTTGTTTGTGGCAGTTTGAAATTCACAAGAATTATTCATTCCTCAGCTCAGAAATACAAAGTATCTCTAGTAGAGAAACTGGTGGTCATTGAAAATACTGTAAAGTTAAACTGGTGAGATTGAACTAATTGGAAACTAAAGGAAAGCTGTGTTGATGGATGGTTTTAAATTGTTTTAAGCAAAACAAATTGTTTTAAAACAATTTATTGCTTTGTTTAACATATTTGTTTCCAGTATTTTTCTCGAGTGCTGCCAAAGATATTTATCATTCTTTTAAACAAGTCACATGTGAATCCCCTTTCAATGGGGATGGTTCCTAATGAGGCCAACTAAGAAACCTAAAAATACCAGTTGCTGAATTCCCTAGCCACCCTGGCAGTTTGGGCAGGGCAACATGATCTGGTGTGAAACTTATAAAATAATATAAACATTCCTTTTAAAGAAGCTTTAAATTTTGTTATTGGAGAATTTAGAATGCTCTTCCCCTAGATCTTTTCGTGGCTGGTCCCCTCCTGTTATTCACATTGTGAAACTGAATTTCAATTGCTTAAAATGCTTTTATGAAAACAATAAAATGAAAACCCCAGTCAACTAAAACATTGCAGAAATAATTAGAAGCTTTTTAAAAATCTCATTCAATATAAACTGCCATAAATTTTTGTTTTAGGGGGTGTTTTGTTTTGGGTTGTTGTTTTTTTTAGTTAGTATTTTGGGTAGCATTGGAACATCTTTTCTGGTTAAGTTTGTTTCCAATGAATCCATTTTCAGTGACTTTACCTAGAACTAAAGAAGAGCAACAAGTGGCAGGTTAAGACAGTGCAAGAAGGATCAGGTCATGAGCCCACTCTTCGCTGGGCTAAGAAGTCTGGGACTTGATACTAAGAGCCTCTGGGAATCTTTGAAGGAAGTTGACTGGGTTATATTGTATTTAAGAAGATCTGGGCACAGCCAGATAACCTTAGTAGTTATATGAAGTGGAGGATGGAGAAGGTGTTGGCCAATAAATATTATTCTAAATTCTTTTATCTTTTTATTTGTTTGACTTCTGTAGTTTTTCAACAGTGGTCTTGAAGGGGGAAGGAGGGAGAAAAGTAAAACATACATAGAAGTGACACTTGCTAGAAGGTAATTTGGATGTTTATATACTTATTTCTTCATTCTCTTGATCTGTCTTCAGCAATAAAAGCTAAAACTAATATACCACTATTAGAAAGAGCTTTTCTGCATACTTCTTCCAGTAATTATAAATATTACACTCAGCTACTGAAATACTCCCTTCTAATAACCAGCATTAATCAGATGGCCACTCAGTTATTAGCTCTCTGTGGCTAGATTCTGGTTAGCTGCTCTACCAATGATCCTCAAAGTTTGTTTTCTTTGGCTCCCTAGAAGCAGTTTCACCTAAAATGCTGGTTTAAAATGCAAATTCCTGGACCCCAAGCCAGCCAGTCTGAATTTCTGGGGTTGGAGCTTCCCGGTCTGCATTTTAATACTCCCTCTGTAACTCTTAAAGACACTCAGGTTAGGGAGCCAATGTGCTGGTATTGCTTCCCCACGAATCACGTTGGATTCACCTGTGGAGTTCACTGTAATTACAGCTCTGGATGACTCCTCCAGATTCTGTTCATGAGGTCTGACCTGACCTCAGTTGTCATAGTTTAAATACCCAGGTGAATCCAATGCGAATCATTGGCTTTCCCCCGTGCTCATGCAGGCGATCCAGAAGAAATGACAGCACTTTCCACTGAGTCTCTCTTTTCTCTCTGAGCACGAATGAGTGAATCTGAGGTTATCTTCCCCTTTAATTATTCACCAGTACAGGGAGGTTTGCTGTGAATCTGCCAACAGCTTTTGCTTGAATTTTAATTGAATATTCTAAATGTATGTGATAAACATTGACTGTAGTAATAGAGAAGCTAGAATCGTTTCTAGCAACTAGAGCTTACCAAGATCCTGGTGAGATTACTCCTTTTTCATAGATAATCTGAAATGCATTTGATATCCTTGAAGGATTCTTCACTTAATATATATATATACACACACACACACACACACACACACACACACACACACATACATATATTTTCCCCAAAAATGGTAGCAAAAGTCAGTTATAGCTAATATAGGATGAAAACACAGTTTTTCCAATATGTCATGTTCACTATGACCTAATGGTATTTCAGAGGGAGAGGCAGAAGCAGTCATCTTCATAGCACTAAAACGAAATTTCAGGAAAATGACTATTTATTGGCATGAAAAAAATTGATGAAATCCTGGATGGCCTGTTAACTCAAAAGCTTGAGAGAGCCTGTAAATGATGGAGAGCTTGGTATCAGCTGAAGATAATTAATTCTCTTAGAGACTAATAAATAAAGATAACAATATGCTGTATTATACTTAGCCCGTCTGGTACCTCAAAACCGAGAATCAAAGAAAAATGAAATTTGAATCAGCTGTCCTAACTGAAAAAAGTCACCTCCAAGGTGACTCTGAACAGCTTTCTCATGGAACCAGGCACTGTGCTAGACAGGCTTCTGACCTTCAGCTCAGGACAATGCCGTGAGCGCATGTGGTGGAAGGGGGTTATCACAGTTAGGTGGCAGCAACATTGTAAAGCAGGTCAGTATTTGGACAACCAATTTTCTCTCTTCTCTCTTAGCATTCGAATGTTAAATGACCAGGGAAAAGGGCAGACAATGGATTGAATATTAAGAGCAGCAAAAAAGAAGAAGAGCACAAGTGTGAGTCATGAAGTTGTTGTCATGAAGCAGCATATTTTAGTTGTTAAAATCCCAATTTGAGAATTGAATGGGAAAACTAAAATTTACTTAGTCCCGGTTGCTGACATAGTAGACCTAGAAACAAATGATCAGCTCAAGTGGAAGTATCATTTGAATGAATATTGTACTTATTTCTTAATGTAGGTTCATCTGAGCGATCCCACTGTTTTCAGGGTTTCACTGATGGACAGTCTATCTTTATATAAAAATTCATTGAGGCCCTGGCCTGTTGGTTTAGTGGTAGAGCGTAGGCCTGGTGTGCAGGAGTCTCAGGTTCGATTCCCGGCCAGGGCACACAGGAGAAGCACCCATCTGCTTCTCCACCCCCCCCCTCCTTCCTCTCTGTCTCTCTCTTCCCCTCCCACAGCCAAGGCTCCATTGGAGCAAAGTTGGCCCGGGCACTGAGGATGGCTCTGTGGCCTCTGCCTCAGGTGCTAGAATGGCTCTGGTTGCAACAGAGTGACGCCCCAGATGGGCAGAGCATCGCCCCCTGGTGGGCGTGCCAGATGGATCCCGGTCAGGCGCATGCGGGAGTCTGTCTGCCTCCCCGTTTCCAACTTCAGAAAAATACACACACAAAAAAAATTCATTGAATGTCTTCCCTCAAAAATATGCCATATACTTAAAATTAGGGTTGTGGTGGTTTTTCTGGGTTTTGTTGTTGTTGGGGGTTTTTTTTTGTTTTTTTTTTAATGAAAAGATTCAGGAATAAGCATACAAGTTAAAATTATTTGAAAAGCTCCTAAACTGTGTGAAATTCCCATGAACACCTTCTCTGTCTGGGTAATGGATCCACTGTCTGGCCTGAAAGAACTGCCAGCCCAGTGAAGAAAAACAGACACCTGAACTAATGTCTAATAAATAATTGTAATAAAATGTGGTGTTATGATATAGGTCTATAAATATTGAGAAAAGAATTGGAAGTCAAACATCTTGATAGAACAGAAATCAATATAATTTGTAAGATTTAGTGGCTACATTTCTAAAGAATGATATTAATAAATCACCTTCATGGCATTTATTATCCAAGTCAAGAAAACAGACTAGGTACTTTAAATAGTGAAAAATGCAGGAGAGAGGATAAATTGGAAAGTTTTCACTTCGCAAATGGTAATTTCTCGGTTGAATTATTAAAAAGAAAATACCTCGTGGTAGAAAGAATATATGAACAGCACAGCACCTAATATGGGTCAGCAGGAATGATGCCAGCTGCTGGAAACAGAAAGCTAATAAGCTCTGTCTTTGAGTAGCTCAGCCTTCAGGGAGACAGGCACTGGTAAGTAGCAAACTATAATATTATATGTGCTACAATACCTGCAGTATGGAGCTCTGTTTTTTCTTAAATCTGTATTGGCTTGCAGAGAGAAATCTTGGAGAATGCAAAAAAAAAAAAGAAAAGAAAAGAAAAGAAAAAAAAGTATAGCCATAATTAGGAGCAGAAACCCAAACCTTGGAAATAGGAAGAATAGAATACACATTCTTTTGCCTCATCTGAGTTGGTCCAGGTGTGGATTTGCATACAAGTACCCACTTCAGGTAGGCAAAGGTCAGCACCTGCAGCCACAAACACAGGTGGTTGTACAGCATTTTTGAAAATTTAGCTACTAAATTACAATGTCCTGTGCCTACACTATGCTAATCTAGCCTTATTTTCTAGACTCTTTAATGAGAATCAGGACTTTAAAACCATTTGAGGGCCAATGAAACCCAAATAAAGTTAATTCCCTAATCATGCTTTTTAAAAATGAATCCCTGGGATCATCCTACAACTATTGACTTAAACCTCCATCTGAAAAAATTAAAAATAAAACTGCCTTATGACCCAGAGATTGCACTTCTGGGAATTTAGCCAAAAAAAACCCAAAAAACTAATTCGAAAAATATATATGCACCCCTATGTTCATTGCAGTGTTATTTACAATGGCCAGGATTTGGAAGCAGCCTACGTGTCCACCAGTAGGTGAGTAGATAAGAAAAGCTATGGTACATTTACACAATGGAATACTACTTGGCTGTAAAAAACAACAACAAGAAGAAAACCTTAACTTTTGTGACATTAGGGGTGGACATGGAAAGCATTAAGCTAAGTGAAATTAGCCAGTCAGCAAAAGACAAGAACCATATTTCACTCATATGTGGAATCTAATGAACAAAATGAACTAACAAGCAACATAGAGACAGACTCATAGATAGAGAGCAGACTGACAACTATGTGGAGTGGGTTGAACACAAAAAGAAAAAAAAAAACCTCATGAACACCAATGATGGTGTGGTAATTGCTGGGGGGAGGGCCCGGGAGGTGGAAGAGGGTGTGCGGGGATAGATGGTGATGGAATACTTGAGTTGGGGGGTGGGTGAATACACCATATGGTGTATAGAGGTGTGCTGTAGAATTGTACACCTGAAACCTGCATAATTTTGTTAACCAGTGTCACCCCAACAAATTCAGTAACGGGAAAAATGCAAATTCCTGGGACCATCCCACACCTATGGATTTAAACCCACTGGGAGTGGGGCCTGGGGGAATCTGGTTTTGTTTTGTTTTTTTCCAGGTTCTGACAAAGGTAGTTTTTAAACCTCCCTTGCAGAGCACCACCTTAGATTATGGAAACATGTGCATGCTAGTCAAATAAAATCAGGTATTTGGTTTAAGAGTAAGATGATAAAAGTCTCAGCTATGTTTTTATTTAAATACATAATTAAAGTCATTATAGTTTTAACTTACACAATTATATGGCCATTTATTCTTGTTATATAATTCAAATAGAAAGTTATATAGAATAAAAAGGGCCTTTCTCCTCTACTTTCCCCTCCCACCATGACTATCTCCAACCAACATATTTAATCATGGGGCACAGATCATTCCAGACCTGTCTCTGACAATTACATATCAATAAGTAGAATACAATGAAGTTTTACTTTGTTTTAGTTTTACAGAAACTACAGGTTTTTTAAGTTAACAATGTGTAGAGATTTTCCAAGTTAGAATGTATAAATACATTTCATTCTTTTGATCTGTTTCTTTATTTTCTTGTATAACTATACCATATTTGGCTTAATTATTTCCAACAAAGGTACCTTTAGTTTATCTCTCCCCCTCTTTTGCTACCACAGAAAGTGTTTCCATGCA
This sequence comes from Saccopteryx bilineata, assembly GCF_036850765.1. Classification (NCBI taxonomy): domain Eukaryota; kingdom Metazoa; phylum Chordata; class Mammalia; order Chiroptera; family Emballonuridae; genus Saccopteryx; species Saccopteryx bilineata. The sequence continues at coordinate 261,358,168 of NC_089490.1, read as the reverse complement.
TCATCCTTATGCATGACTCTTGGGCACATGTGCAACGATTTTTTAAGGATAGTCATCTACAAGTAGAATTTTTTAGTCAAAAGATATAAGCATTCTAAGTATCACTTGCCTTCAGACAAAACTCTTTCCTTTTGCCTCCACCTGATAAAAATGTAAATATTACCATTTGTTCCTTTTTTATTAAAGCATAGTTGATAGACAATACTGTATTCATTTCGAGTGTATAACATAGTGATTCAACATTTATATATCTCATGAACTGATCACCACAAAAAGTGTGGTAACCATCTGTCACCATACAAAGCTATTACACTATTGTTGACTGTACTCCTGCGATATACATTACATCCCCATGACTTATTTTATAACTAGAAGTTTGTACTTTTTAATCCCCTTTACCTTTTCCACCCATATTCCCATCCCCACCCCTTTGTTCCGTTTCTTTCTTTCTTTTTTTTTTTTTTTTAACCAATCTGATGGGTGAAACTTGCTCCTATGTCATTACAGAAAACCAAGGTCATCCAGCACAAACTCTGCCAGTTTCCCTGCCTTCACCTTCACTTGTTCATCTGCACCCATCCTTTCTTCTCTACAAGGCTGACTCCTCCAACTGCATGTCCACCATTCTTTCTTTTATATGTGGCCTCAGACTGCACAATGCTACTAAGTTCTCTTGAATTATAAATTCCTGTCTTCAGGCACAACCATTTTATGATTTCTCTCATTATAAAATGTTTGTCTCTGACCTTCATCTCCTTCAAACTGCTCCCCTTCCTATCATGACCAAAATGCTACTATGAAGAGTCTACACACGCCAGCTTCACTTCTTGACCTCCTCAGGGTACTTGAGCTGCATCTGACCTATGGCAGCATCACTTGCCGCTTTTTGACCCCTCAAAAGACAAAGGTCTCCTTTTGGTTTTCAGTCACTTGGACCCATTTATAGCTGGTGACGCTGCAGATCCACCCTTCTCCCTTAAGGCTCCTCCATCATTCTCTATCACATCCATCCCCTCTAGTTTTCTTCCTACTTTTTCATTGTGATTTCATAGCCCTCCTCATAGACAAGCCTACCTCTGCCAGTGCTTCTAGGTTGAGTGTGCCTGGACTTTGTCCCTTGCCTTTGTGTTGGTCTTAGTGTACTCACATCCCATGAGTAATCTCATTTACCCAGGCCTGCTATATAATTTGTAGGGCCTAGTGCAAAATGAAAATGTGGGTCCTACCTGACCAGGTGGTGGCACAGTGGATAGAGTGTCAGACTGGGATACAGAGGACCCCGGTTTGAAACCCTGAGGTCTCTGGCTTGAGTGCAGGCTCATCTAGCTTGAGTGTGGGCTCACCAGCTTGAGTGCAGGGTCGCTGGCTTGAGCGTGAGCTCATAGACATGACCCCATGGTCACTGGCTTAAGCCCAAAAGGTCACTGGCTTGAGTCCAAGGTCACTGGCTTGAGCAAGGGGTCGCTGATTCAGTTGCTTCTCACTTTCAAGGTATGTATGAGAAAGCAATTAATGAAAAACTAAGGTGCCACAACGAAGACTTGATGCTTCTCATTTCTCTCCCTTCCTGTCCGTCTGTCCCTGTCTGTCCCTCTCTCTGTCTCTCTCTCACACACACACAAAAAAATAAAAATAAAAAAATGTGGTCCTTTCTTTTCTTGACAAGTATTATAAATTTTAAGATGATACCAGCAGAGCATGAAACCAAGCATGGCCCCTTTGTGACTGCACATGTTGCATATCCATGAAGCTGGCTCTGTTGTCAGTACCAGAGCTCCAAGTCCAGAGATTTTCCCAGGTCCAGTTTCCAACCCAGATTCCTCTCCTGAGCTCTAGGCTTAAATGCTATTTTGTATGAACATCACTCCTTCTTGCTCCAGGCAGATTGTTTTTAAATCCTGGTGTTCCCACCTACTAGCTATGATATGATATTGGGAAAGATAACTTCTCCCAGCATCAGTATCTCAGTGTACTACCTGCAAAATTATGGGAAAGTCTGTCAAGTATCAAGCTGGTAGGTCAATAACAGATGTTGATAATATATGCTATAAACAGCTATAAACTTCCCACGTTCATAAAACGGAAAAAGTCTCTAAGCAGGAAGACTTGGTAGCTGCTGCTCCGTCACTGCCGACTGTCTATCCAGTTGCTTGGAAATTGTGCAAACTGGAACAAATAGGTAGTAAACCTTGCAAAATATCTTGGGACTAATTTTTGCCCCAAAGTGGTTATTTTAAAAATATGTGCAATTTCATTTCAGTCAAAGAATAGGGACTCTGAGAACAAGTTCATCCCAGAAGGATCTGGTCAGTCTGGTTCTAGGAACTTGGCATCATGTGCTTTGAGCTGATGGCCAGGTTCCAAACTCATATAAGCAAAGAACGTGAACCTGCATAGCAAAACTGAATGTAAGTGCCAGGCTTGGGCTGCAAAACACCCATCATGAGATTGCTTGTTTGTTAAATGATGAGTGTATTTACAACTCTCTACTGGATATCACAACCAAGATGTTCTGTTGGAATCTAAAACTCAATATGCCCCACACAGAACTCAATAATTTCCTTCCTTCTCAAAGCTGATTCATTTCCTCAATACTGTATGTCAGTTTCTGGTGCCACTGATCACCAGCCACTGAATCTAAAAACTGATCAATTTTTAGTATGCTTTCCCTCCTTTATTCCAGCAATTACCCCCCAATGCACATCCAGAAGCAATAGAGGCAGTTTATCTAGAATCCATAGAGATGATGATGGTCAGATTTGACTAGATAAAGACAGAAAACAGCTCTGTATGACAATAAGCATCATAAATAAATGACAATAGTAGACCAAGTTAAATACTGTACTGTTTATAATGTTGTGTTCATATTTCTAGTCCAAATCATGTTAATATTGTGATTATTGGCTGTCTTCTTTTCTTGTTATTCTCATTATCCATACACTTCTCAAAAGAATGGCAATCTAATAATGAGATCATCTGCATTATTGCTGTGACTTGCCTGCCCAAATTTTTTTACCCTCTTTTCCATTTATATTTGCATTTTTTCATGTTAATTTATATGTATTTTAAATAGCCTGGGTGGTGATTCTATCTGTAAAGTAATGAGAAAACTCACATTCTGATTTTGCTATGCAAGTTCATTTTCTTTGCTTATATAATATTGGAACCCGGCCATCAGCTCAATCACATGATGTCGAGTTCCTAGAACCAGACTGACCAGATCCTTGTGGGATGAATTCACTCTCAGAGTCCTTGTTCTTTGACTGAAATAAAATATTGCGCATATTTTTTTAAATATTTTATTTATTAATTTTATTTATTAATTTTAGAAAGCAGAGAGAGAGAGAGAGAGAGAAAAGTAGGAAGGCAGGGGATAGGGGAGTGGGAAGCATCAATTTATAGTTGCTTCTTGTATGTGCCTTGCCCAGGCAAGCCCAAGGTTCAAACAGGTGACCTCAGAATTCCAGGTTGACACTATATTTACTGTGCCACAACAGGTCAGGTACATTGCACTTATTATTATTATTTTATTACATGGGAGGAAACGAGGCAGAGAGACAGACTCCTGCTAGTGTCCCGACTGGGATCCACCTGGCAAACCCTCTATGGGGCAATGCTCTGCCCATCTGGGGATGCTCTGTTGCTTGGCAGTTGAGCTATTTAGTGCCTGAGGCAAGACCATGGAGCCATCCTCAGCACTTGGGGCCAACTTGCTTGAGCCATTTGAGCCATGGCTATGGGAGAAGAAGAGAGAGAGAGATGAAGGGGGGGGGAGGAGGGTAGAAGCATATGGGTATTTCTTCTGTGTGCCATGACTGGGAATTGAATCTGGGACATCCACATGCTGGGCCAACACTCTACTGCTGAGCCAACCAGTCAGAGCCTGAACTTATTTTTAAAATTACCCCTCTGGGGCAAAAATTATTCCACATTCTTTGCTAGGGTTACTACCTATTTGTCCTAATTTGCACAATTTCTAAGTAACTAGATAAACAGCAGTGATGTTGTAGCAACTACCAAGTCTTCCTGCTTAGGGACATTCTCCCAGGTCCAAATTCCAGACCAGACCCCTCTCCTGAGCTTTAGGCTTTAACATTATTCTGTATGAACATCACTCCTTGCTCCAGGTAGGAAGAAAATCCAATGGGATGGATGTGATAAAGTGTGAAAGAGGAGCTGATAAAGCCAGTAGCCACAGCCACCATCACAGCCACCTGGCCCATGCAGATTCGCATTTGATTTGAACAGACGGTAATGAAAGAACGGAGCCAAGAACTGGTGGGCCATCATCTTTATCCTAGCTTGCACCCAACAGGCAAGAAATACACACAGTGGGAAAACACTTCCCTTTCCATTCAGGGCTCTCAAAGCCACTGACTTATTAGAGTTTCCTAGAATCAAAGTTTTCTACCTCATCAGCCTTATTCACCTCTGCTCCCCATCTCCTTCTCCCTGCACAAACTCTGCACAAACTGGCTTCTCCTTCAGCACTCTGCCATCTTGGCTGATTCTCCTCTCCTCTACGTGGCCTTTCTCTGTTCTCTTTTCTCTGCTGTCTTCCAGCATGGGCTCCACCTAGAATGTAATCACTCTTCCCCAGAACAATGTGATCTTTCTTCCTTTTAAAACCTTTGACACCAAAGCCCTCCCCCAACACACATTAATATAATCACGCCCATCCCAAGCAAGGAGGGCAACTAATATTATCACCTGGGTGATGGGCTTCCACATGGGCAGCACTATCTTTAACAAAGTGAGCATAATATATCTTATCTGCCCAACAGAGCCTTAAAGGAGAAGGGTGGGCCTGCAGTGTCACCAACTGTAAATGGATCCAAGTGACTAAAAAACAAAAGGAGACCTTTGTTTTAAAGGGTCAAACATGGCAAGTGTTGTAGTCATAGGTCAGGTGCAGCTCAAGTACCCCAAGGAGGTCAAGAAGTAGAGCTGATTGTGTGTAGACTGACTCTTCATAGTAGCATTTTGGTCATGGGGGAGAGCAGTTTGAAGGAGATGAAGGTCAAGGGACAACCATTTTATAATGAGAGAAATCATAAAATGGTTGTGTCTGAGGGAAGAAGAGAGAGCTAGGGCCAGTAAGTAGAAAGACAGGAATTTATGATTCAGGAGAACTTAGTAGCATCTTGTGGTCTGAGGTCACATATAAATGAATGGTGGGAAAGCAGTTGGAGGAGTTGGCCCTGTAGAGAAGAAAGGATGGGTGCAGATGAACAAGTTAAGATGGAAGATAAGAAAACAGGCAGAGTTTGTGCTGGATGACCTCTCTTTTTTTCCAATGACTTAGAAGCACGTTTCCAAATGTGGCAGTAGGAGGAGAGTGGATGAAAGTCCTCTCCGATTGGAAAGGAAGCCACCCAGGCATGAGTAACAAAAAAGTCAGGCTTTGGGACCACTGGCTTTCTAAAGTTCTTACCAAACCGCATCTAGCATTTTCTTCCATGGCTGTTATGTATTTGAAGATGAGTAACTCACCTTCACATTCCTATCCAATTTTTTCTAATTGTTCAGAATTGGGTAGAAAGTAACAAGTCTACTGATTGCTTTTCCTGTATTCTAGACCTGAATAGAAAGGTAAGAAAGGAAGAACTAGATTTTTTTTGCTTTTGGAAGAATGGGAATTCCAGGAAGTCTTGATATTTTAAAATGTCTGATTATATTGTTTTCCTCTATGTCATTTCTATGCAGGTCTACTAGGCTCAAATGCATATGAAAATGCCCAATCTCATTTAAAACTTATAAGACTTCTGTATCATTACCTATCACTATATTGAAACTCCAAGAATTAAGTTGTCAGGGGTACACTAGTACCAGAGTCAGGATTCAAACCAAGCCTAATACTTTTGTGGTCACTGCCCTTGCCTGACTATATACTTCTAAATAAATTCAGTAGTTTCGCACACAGCATCCCACCAATCTTCACAAACAACCCTAAAAGCTAGTAACTATCTCCATTTTGCAGATAGGGAAACTGAGGTTCAGTATAATCTGCCCCAAATACCAAGTTGGTAAATTAATTCAGCCTTTTTAACTTAAGAGTCCTTTCCAGCATTCTTCCTAATGAATTTATCAGATTTGTGTATAGCCACCAAGCTCATGATAATGCTATCGGAGGAGACATAGCCCGGAGCTATTTTTTTGAAAGGAGAGAAGTATGTAGGTTGATTGGAATTGGGAGCTTCTCCGCAAAGAGGGTAGGGTGTGAAATTAAAGAATGAGGGGTGAGGTGGTATCTCATTGCAGTTTTGATTTGCATTTCTCTAATAACTGATGAAGCTGAGCATCTTTTCATATATCTGTTGGCCATTTGTATCTCTTCCTGGGAGAAGTGTCTGTTCATGTCCTCTTCCCATTTTTTTATTGGATTGTTTGTTTGTTTGTTGTTGAGTTTTATGAGTTCTTTGTAAATTTTGGATATTAGGCCCTTATCTGAGCTATTGTTTGAAAATATCAGTTCCCATTTAGTTGGCTGTCTGTTTATTTTGGTATCGGTTTCTCTTGCTGAGCAAAAACTTTTTATTCTGATGTAGTCCCATTTATTTATCTTTGCCTTCACTTCTCTTGCCATTGGAGTCAAGTTCATAAAATGTTCTTTAAAACCCAGGTCCATGAGTTTAGTACCTATGTCTTCTTCTATGTACTTTATTGTTAGATTAGCTATTATCAACAAGACGGGTAATAGCAAGTGTTGGAGAGGCTGCGGAGAAAAAGGAACCCTCATACACTGTTGGTGGGAATGTAAAGTAGTACAACCATTATGGAGGAAAGTATGGTGGTTCCTCAAAAAACTGCAAATAGAACTACCTTATGACCCAGCAATCCCTCTACTGGGTATATACCCCAAAACCTCAGAATCATTGATACGTAAAGACACATGTAGCCCTATGTTCATTGCAGCACTGTTCACAGTGGCCAAGACATGGAAACAACCAAAAAACCCTTCAATAGAAGACTGGATAAAGAAGATGTGGCACATATACACTATGGAATACTACTCAGCCATAAGAAATGATGACATCAGATCATTTACAGCAAAATGGTGGGATCTTGATAACATCATACGGAGTGAAATAAGTAAATCAGAAAAAAACAAGAACTACATGATTCCATACATTGGTGGAATATAAAAACGAGACTAAGAGACATGGACAAGAGTGTGGTGGTTACCAGGGGTGGGGGGAGGGAGGACACAGGAGGGAGGGAGGGAGAGAGTTAGGGGGAGGGGGAGGGGCACAGAGAAAACTAGACAGAGGGTGACGGAGGACAATCTGACTCTGGGTGAGGGGTATGCAACATAATTTAATGACAAGATAACCTAGACATGTTTTCTTTGAATATATGTACCCTGAAATATTAATGTCATCCCATTAACATTAATAAAAATTTATTAAAAAAAAAAAAAAAAAAAAAGAATGAGGGGACTGGGGAACGTGGTAGTTGTTACCTGTGAAGAGTTGCCTGAGATTGAAGCATGCCCTTGGGTACTCAGAAAGGAGAAGAGAGAAATACAAAGCATCCTCTTTGTTTAAGAAATCTGGTTGAAGTCAGTGCAAGCAGACCCTCTCACCCTGAAACTACAGGGAACCCAAAAGCCAGAGTGTAAAAGACCATGATCCTCTAAGGACCCCTGCCTTGGTTTGGGTTAAGAGTTGAGTAAGCCTCAGAAGTCAAGTTCAGAGGAAGAACCAGACCTTGGAGAGCAAAGCAGGGAGGGCCTGGCCAGAAAACAAAAGTTACTAATTGAAGCCTGTGCTAAGCTCTGACTTAACAAGTCTCTATGTAGCACGGATACCCTGAAGTGTCTTAGTACCAGAGTTTGATTTAATATGCTCTAATTTATTACATATATGGGGCATAGAAATGCAGCAGAATTAAATGGAGAAAGTAACTCCCCAAAGTGCCATGTTTACAGGAGAGTTTCTTCTTGGTTTGGATGAGTAATGAGAGCAGCAGAAAGTTATTGGAATAATTCACAGCAGTGCCTAGGAAAGCACTTTTTATGTGCAGGTACCTTTTGTACTTCATCATGATCTGTCCCCTACCCCCCACCTCTAGTGGTTACAACATGAGCTCTTATCTTTCCTGCAGTTTCTGGCCAGAGTTCACCTGACTGCTCCCACCAATCCACACTGATCTCCTGCTCGTCCTAGTTCTGGCTCTAGAAGCTTGCTCATTCAATGCCACAGATTTCTCACTAAGTTTAGTAACTCACAAGTGAGAGGTTGTTCAGATTGTCATAATACAGATTGAATCATAACTATGACCTTTATTCCTTTTTTTTTTTTTTTTTTTTTTTAAGCAAGAGAGACAGAGAGAGGGACAGACAAGGACAGACAGGCAGGAAGGGAGAGAGATGAAAAACATCCATTCTTCGTTGCGGCACCTTAGTTGTTCATTGATTGCTTTCTCATATGTGCCTTGACCTGGGAGCTATAGCAGAGTAAGTGGCCCCTTGCTCAAGCCAGTGACCTTTGGGCTCAAGCCAGTGACCATGGGGTCATGTCTGTGAGCCCATGCTCGGGATTTTGAAACTCGTCCTCTGCATCCCAGTCCAACGCTCTATCCACTGTGCCACCACCTGGTCAGGCCATCACTATGACCTTTATTCTTAGTGGAGCAAGAAAAGATGTCCAGATTTATATATGTAACACTATTGTGAATATTTGTATATATGTAGATATATACATAGATACAAATGGATATAAAGCCATCAGTGCCTTATTTGAAATTGATTTCCCAAAGGGATAATGGAAACTGGAAGTATCATTATAAGACAACAGGAGTAGTGCATGTTGCCAAAACCATTAAAATAAATAAGATAGTTATGCTCCTGGCACTGGGCCACCCTGCTTAGGTGGCAGTGCTGTCACAGCCCTGTTGGTTAATCAGCAGCCCTCCAAGGACAGCTGTGAGGTGATCAGTGAACACATTTCTGCCTGGCACGTGTCCTCATGCTGTTGAATACTCAGAGCCTGTTGTTTCGCAAAGCAGATGCAGAGGATTATATTCCAAAGACTTGACCTAAGACAACTGACTAGACATCATTTTTCTTTAGAAACCATATCTTGTGTACTATTCATAGTATTTAGCCCAGCATAATTTCTACTCACAGAATTTGCCCCCCAAAAAAGGATATTTGAAATGTTTAAAATGTTCAGAGTACTATGCCACTTTGGATAAACAGTTTGTTCCCTAAAGAGTTAAATGCACACCTGCTATGCTAATTTGGCCATTTCTTCCCTACATGTTCTAGAGAAATGAAAGCATATGTCCATATAAAGACTCATACAAGAATGTCCATAACAGCTTTATTTATGATAGCAAACATCCAAAAAGCAATTCAAATGTCCCACAACAGGTGCATGGATAAGCAAATATGGTATATCCATTCAATGGAATAGTACTAGCCAATAAAAAGGAAAGAGCTATGACATAGTGAAACAACATGGATAAATCTCAAAATAATTATGATGAACGATAGAAACCAAACAGAAGTAGACTTTATTTTACTTACATAAAATTACAGAAAATTTGATCTAAAGTAAAAGAAAAACAATCTGTAGCTATCTGGGGGCATGAGGAAACAAGTTCATTACCTTGATTACACTGATAGTTTCACAAGTAAGTATATCCATATGTTAAAATGTATCAAATTATATGCTGTTAAATAGGTGCTGTTTACTGCATTTTAATTATAGCTCAATAAATTTGTAAAATGTTTGGAGAGTGTATGGGAGAATGTGGAGAAAGTGAACAAAATTGGTATAGGTATTTCCACTGTAGCAGTTAATTGATTAATAAGATACTACATGACTCACATTGTAAAGCCAGTAGCCACGGCCACCATCACAGCCGCCTGGCCCGTGCAGGTTCACACTTGATTCAGACAGTCGGTAATGAAACAATAGAACCAAGTGGCCTTGACATCCACCATGAGCGTAAATTTGTTGTTGCTGCCTATTTTTGTGGCTGACTTGGCTCTCAGGAAGAACTTGATCATAGTGGTCAGCTTTGTTTTTCCTGGGAGCGTTCTTTTGAGGATGTCTGGGCTGCCTTCAGCACAGCAGAGTCAATGATATGGATTGTTCTTTTGTGGCTAGGGACACCTTGCAGAACTTCCTTCGTAGCTTCCAGAGTCTTTGCTTTTAGCTTCAGCTTTGGGGGTAGCGGAGTGGAGGGGCAGAGGCACCTCACAGTCAACCTTCTGTCTTTACTTTTAGTGCCCTCTTTGTGAAAGAGTTCAGCCTTCATTTTTAAGGGGGGAAATGTGTTCTCATCTGTTCTCAGACAGGTAAACCAGTTCATTGAAAGTAATTGAGTTGTACTTTTTTAAACTGTTTACAAATTTTCAAATACCTTTATTAATTGTATTGTGTCTTTCAACATGCACTTTGCTATATGTTGTAACCTAGTGTTTTTATAACCAACTTATAAATAAATCTATCGTAGGCCTTGGCCAGGTGGCTCAGTGGATAAAGTGTCAGTCTAGTACACTGGGGTCACAGGTTCAATCCCCCATCAGGACATGTAGGAGAAGCAATCAATGAGTACATAACTAAGTGGAAAAACAACAAGTTAATCGATCTCTCTCTCTCTTCCTCCCTTCCCTCTCCTTCCCCCTCTCCCTCTCTCTCCCTCCCTCTCCCTCCATTGCCCTCCCTCTCTCCCTTCTCCCCACTACTTTGCCCTCTTTTCCTCCCTATCTTCCTCTCTTCCTCTCCTCTTCTCTCTCTCTCTCTATATATATTAATATATATATAGCTATATCTATATAGATATCAATGGAAAAAATTTTTAAATAACATAAATCTATGGTAATCACGTTCACTAACATTTACTGCTTACTTACGGTAAATGTTATGCATTTACTACATGACAGGCACTTTACATATATTAACCTATGAGCACAATTTAATGCTCATAAACACACAGTAACATGCTTTACAAAGGAGAACGCTGAAGCACAGAAAACTTAGATGCCCAGTATCTAACCTCTCCAATATAGTCTCTCATATCAGGTCATGTCACGATTATACCAAACAAGCATTTCTCATGGGTTATAATCAGAAAGCAACTTTCTTTTTGTTTCCTTTCATATTTATTTAGTAGGTCTAGCTCCTTCCTTATCCTTGAATGAAATTTAGGGCACTCGCATGACTTTAATAATCATTCTTAAAAACATAAGGTCCTACAGGCAATAATAAGCACCTCTTGTCCAATGCAACAACTAAAATTGAAACTTCATTACACACTATTTATTTTTCCCAAAGTAGTCGTGATACAGATTGGCAACCTATACAGGTGGTAGTGAAAGGGGAGTTTAACCTTTCTCCCCCTTCCCAGCCTTGCATTTCCTAACCCACTTCTTCCCCCTGTCTTGCTAGCTGTGATTTCTGACCCCCACTCTCCAGGGTCCAGAAGAGGAAGAAGAGCTATAGAGGCAGGAAATGTCTCACCCAATCAGCAACAATGTGACATGCATTTTCTCTAGGGGTTTAAAGCTATCTCTCAAAGGCACTTTTTGTGGGGGGGGGTTTGTTTGTTTGTTTGTTTGTTTTTTTATTGTTTTGGGGTTTTTTTTGTATTTTTCTGAAGCTGGAAACGGGGAGAGACAGTCAGACAGACTCCCGCATGCGCCCGACCGGGATCCACCCCGCACGCCCACCAGGGGCGATGCTCTGCCCCTCCGGGGCGTCGCTCTGCCATAACCAGAGCCACTCTAGCGCCTGGAGCAGAGGCCAAGGAGCCATCCCCAGCGCCCGGGCCATCTTTGCTCCAATGGAGCCTTGGCTGCGGGAGGGGAAGAGAGACACAGAGAGGAAGGAGGGGGGGGGTTGGAGAAGCAAATGGGTGCCTCTCCTATGTGCCCTGGCCAGGAATAGAACCCGGGTCCCCCGCACGCCAGGCCGACGCTCCGACGCTCTACCGCTGAGCCAACCGGCCAGGGCCACTTTTTGTGGTTTTTTGCAACCCTCCCCCATTACCAGAGATTTCTCACCTGTAATTCTCATGAGAGGCCAGCTAATCATTAGCTTCTTCCTCCACTCTCTGGATGTTTGACAATTGGCTCCAGCTGGAGTCTTTCACCCATTGAGGCAGTTCACTCCAAGTCTTGTGATGACGCTGCATGGGTGCTCTCTCCCACTGAACCGTACCTGATCCATAAGAATCACCCCAGCATCATTTGCCCTGATCAACTCCAATGATTCGGGCCAACAATGCAGCTACCTCTCCTTTGCCCAGCCATCCCCTAGAAATTTCTCACAGGAAGTCCGGATCACCAGTCCACCTAGAAATGCAAATTGTAGCTCTTTAAATCTCTTCTATTTTGACTTGAGATAAAAGAGAAAGTAGTTTCCACCCACCCCTTTATATTTGATAGAAGGGACTCATAGCACATTCCTGGTTGTCTCCAAAAAAATCTTTATGTGATCTTCAATCCCAGCACTTTCATTTCTTTTATTTTCCACTGAAGGTTATAAGTTGAGAATCAAGATTTCTAATAAGAAATTTCAGTAAAATTTCTGAGTATATGATAGCTGTACAAAATTTAATAGTGTCCCTACACGGTGTTAATAACCAAGTAGAAAAAAACCAGAAAACACTCATTAACCAAAGCAATAAAAATGATAAGATATTTAGAAATAAATCTCACTTAATCTATACAAGATAATTATGGAAAAAGTTAAAATATTGTTGAAGAATGTAGAAGCATCCCCTCAATAGAGGGAGAATTATTCCATATTTATAAATAGGAAAGTACAATGTGTTTAAGTCAGTTCCTCCACAATTATTTATAAATGCAGTAAGAGTCCAATGAAAAACTACAATAAAATGTTAGATAACTAATGCAAAATACTGTATATACAAAGATTAGAGTTAGGAATACCAAGAAATTCTAAAGAGGATAAAAAAGAATGGAGGGACTGACTGATGAATTGTAAGACATAGGTTATGGTTAAGTGAAAGTAAGGTATTGGTACAGGAATAGACTGCTACACTAAAGAATAGTACAGTGTATCAGAAATAGATCCAAGCATATATGAGAACTTTTATAAAATGTGGCATTAAAAATGAGGTGGAAAAGGATAAATCATTAAGGAAGCTGGAACACAGGGATAAATAAACATAGATCCCAGCCTCAAAGCAGCCACAAACATAAATTCCTTAGGGAGTAAAATGTGTTAAAAACAAAACTTCTGAAACAAAATATCAGAATATTAGAAACTATCTTATGATATTGGAGAAAATGGTGATTTCTCATAATAAATACCAAAGTGTGCAGAATAAATAAAAAGGTAGAAAACTGTGACTGTGTTAAATTGCAAAATATCTGTCAAAAGACACTATAACCACAATAAAGTATGCTACAAAGTGAGAAAAGATTTGCATGCATATTATAAAGGCTAATATCCAGGTTACACAAAAAGCTGCTACTACATTAGCAAAAAAAATCAAAAAAGAATATATAAACAATATGTAGAACAAAAAGCCTGGATGATCAATAAATCTATAAAGGGGTGTTCAAGTTCCCTAGTTTTGCGGTGATGAACAGTGAAACAAATTCCATTCTTTTCAGCACACTGGGAATAACTAAAAAGTCTAACAGTACTAAGCATTGATGAGAAAGAAGAAAAATGGGCACTTTGACTCACCATTTGTGGGAGTACAAACTGATACAGAACAGACTTAATTGTCTCTTTAATGTTTTGCCCTAAAAATAAGTAAGGCAAATAAGGCAAAATATTGACATTTATGAAATCTGGGAAATAAAATCATGGGTTTTCATTATATTTTATCTAAATTTTAAGTTACTCAATATTTTTAATGTTTTATTCTGAAATAGTTTTAATTTTTTTAATTGATTGATGTTAGAGAAGAAGGAAGAGAGAAAAAGAGAAGCAAGCATTTATTTGTTGTTTCATTTCATTCATTGGTCACTTCCTGTATGTACCCTGACTGGGAATGGAACCAGCAACCTTGATGTTTCAGAATGATGCTCTCACCAACTGAATAACTGGCCAGGGCTTGAAATAGTTTTAGACATGCAAAAGTTGTAAAAATAGCACAGAGAATTTCTGTATACCCTTTCCCCACGTTCCACAATGTTTGTGTCTTACATAACTACAGTACAATGATCAGAATTGGGCAATTATCATTGATAATTATCTAAGCTACAGACCTTATGCAAATGTGTGTAAGATTTTAGATTTAAAAAGATCCTATGGTTCATGTGATTTTAAATGCATACTGAGAGTTAACTTCCGGAATGGCTCAGCCAAGCTGCTATCAGCAGGGAGAAAATGTGTTCCTGGGCAGGGAGGCTACCTGTGTAGATATGCTGCATGGCGATCCTGAAGATATGCAGAAGAAATGAGGGTCAGGTAATTGATGAGAAGCCTCAAAAGAACATTTTTATTCGGCAGATCATATCTCTAAATGCACCAGACAGAAAAATTTTATGAGGAAAGTGGTTTTTAGATAATATATTTTGCATTTCTTTTCTTATGAAAATTTTAAAACATATACAGGAATAACACACTTTTTTCTTAAAGTAACAATAAAATTTTAAAAATAGATGCTTAGTTTATGAATATTTGGAAATGAGGCCTGAGCAAACAGTAATTTTCAAAAAATAACTACAGCATTTATTCATTCTCTCTCTCTGTTCCTCAACAACCTGACTATCCCTCCCTTTCCTCTCAGCCAGTTTTTAGGAAGTTTTCACTATAGATACAAAATTGTCTAGATGCTTCCCTAAGAGAGCAACTGGGCTTTGGAATTTTTCTTCTTTATAGACTTTTAGGTAAGGATTAAAGACATTTCTTCTCAGATGGTTTAAATACCTGGAGAGAAGGTAGGGGATTAAGCTCTTGGTCAATAACACTTAACGGCCTCTGACACTGTGGTCAGAGCTGTGGTTCGACATCACGGAAGTACATACACTCACCCACACCCACACCTCCCAATTGCGAGAACCCAATATCAGGATACAATGGATGCTCCCAGGAAGACTTACACAGTGTTTTTTAAATTTTCCAGATCATAATACCACCTGGGATGTGTGAGAAAGCCAGATCTTTGGACTCGACCACAGAATCTCCAGGAAAGGAGCCCCAGGATCTATACTTTTACAAGTGTCCCAGTTGTCCAATAAGCAGGAAAATTGGGGGAACAGGAAAGGAAGCCAAATCTGGCAGCTTTGCTGGCACCTGACTTGAGCTGATGAGGCAACCTCAGCCGACGTGAGTTGTAATTTTGGCAGAATCTTGTCGAGAGCCCTCAGATCATCTGTGTCTGGTGGGGGTGAGGCCAGGATGCCTGTGCAGGGGACTGAAGCAGTTCAGGGAGGTGGGGAGGAGGTCTGGGAACTACTCCTATGTTCTTCCATTTCGTTCTCTTTTCACTGCTTCTGGGCTCCAAGAAGCCTCTCCGCCCCTTCCTGGGCCCCAAACTACTCACCTGGCTGGAAATTTCCTGCCCAGGTAGAAGCGGAGAGACCAGAGAAGGAAGTGCCTACCTGGGCATGCTGTCTGTGTCAAAGTCAGCACTGCCCTGTGTTCTGTCACTTTAGCTAAGTGTTATTGTTAAAAGATTCTTCATGTAACAACTGAGGCCAGTTACTAGCCTCTGGGGACAATGATTTGTGCCAGAAAGATACCATAAGTTTGGAAAATTGCTCACATCATGGGCCTTCGAATCTCAGGGAAAAGAGACAGCAAAGAGACAGAGAGAGGGGAAAAAAGTAAAATCACACAGATGGGCTGAGAGGCTGTTAATTTATCAATCTGCCAATCTGGGGCCAGGCCAACCTCAGTAACTGTCAAATCAAATATGCACCCAAATTTTAATTTTTTCATCTAGTAATGATTCATAAGAGGGCCCTTCTAGGAGTTAAACCTATAAACATTCATAGGAACAGAAACAAAAAAGGGTCCAAGCAGGCATTTATATGCTAGAATTGAGGTAGGGGGTAAACGTGTCTAATTATATTTCATATGACATTTTTTATTATATGCATTGCAAAGTAAATTTAATTATTTCAGAAATTGAAGACATTTTGGAACTATTGTTAAAACTGGGGAAAATATAATTAGGTCAATAATAATAATTGCCAGGTGGCACTGACTCCAGGCTAATCATGCTAATCATGATATGTTTGCTGTTTCATTCAGTCCTCAGAACAACCCAAGATATAGTGACTATTTTATGCCCATTTTACATAGGAGGAAAGTGTTGATGGGAGATGTTCAATTACTTCCCCAGATGAACTGCTTTTCAGAGTTCATGTAGTTGGCCATTATGCTCTTCATCAAATCGAGCTCTTTCACTGCTACATTTTTGATGACCTGCTCCCATTTCCTTGAGATGCTTTCTGCTGTTCTGTTTGTTATATTTACATTTCACACTCCCACCCACCCCAGATCATCTTGACAGTCACCATTTGTGACCCTCCTTTTTATCTCTAATCTCTCTACTATTGCTAGTTAAATGCTTCCCAGTTGGTGCATTTCACCACCTTACCTAGATCCCAAGTTGCCGGGGGGGGGGGGGGGGGGGGGGGGGGGCAGAGATCATGTCATATTATTGTAGTTGCTCCTCTTCTTGCCTGAGCTCTCCACAGTAGCAAGTATTTATTAGACAATGACTAAAGACATTTTATGTCAATGGAGGTCATAGTACTTAAATTATTTTAGCTTAAAGACAAAAAAAAATGACTACTGAAGACATTTAAAAATCAACTGACTTATTTTGAGATTAAATTCTGTGAAGGCAGTTTTTAAACACAAGAGTTTATGAATTAAGACTATTTTGTTATCAGGAGAAATGAATGAAAAATTAACTACAAGCTTTATGGTCCGTATGTAATGAGAAATACATTTTATAAATCATTTCATCGTCAGTCTCCACTTACTCAACCTTGCCTTGCCAGCAGTTAATGGCCATGTCTATTTTCTCTAAAAAGAAGCAACAATTTGAAAAATGAAGATTAATTGAGGTGCAGTATCCTCTGATACAGCTATTTATCATCACTAATTACCCATGTGACCATAACTATTTCAAAGTAATTTATAGGAACGAAATTCATTACTCACAAAAACCAGTGACAGATGTCAAAGATGGAGGGTTACAGCCAGCAGGTCTCACTAATCAGCATTTCCCTTCTTCAGCCTGCCTGCTGCACATTTACGCCATGTTTCCATAATCTTCCTTAAGCATTATCCCCAGTAAGTCTTAGAGATCTAGGGGCAGTCTTCAGAGAATCAGTGACAACCCTTTGTCATTTCTTTCAAATTTCAAATAAAATATCAAAAGTAAGTTTGTCTTCAAACAGAATAACTTCTTCCAAAGTGTATTCAATGACATGGGTAGATTGCTCGGTTGAACTACCTAAGTGGGCAGCTGAGTTCCTTGTTGTAACATTAATGAAGTATACAGTGAGATGTCCCTTTTAAGAGATGCTGTTTAATCATTCTTAAAGCAATGATCTCTTTCTGTATCTTAAATACTAAAAAGAAATCATCCTCATTGGCATAGGAAAGCAGGTGTCTTTTTAATAAATCATATGTTGCCATTCACATTTCTGTTTTCTGAGGAATCTCCTTTGATTGAGGTTTTAAAAAGTGTATAACCTGAGTTTTCAATTTGCCACTTAATAAGTCATTTCACTTAGATTGTCTCTGATAAATTAAGTCAGTTTGGTATTCACTGTTAATGAAGATGAATGCCACATTTTTTACCTACTAGGAAGTCTGTGTGTGTGTATGAATCTTTTTTTTTAAATTTTGAATTTACAGTATTGGAATGTATTTAACCCTTTGAGTAGTACAATCATTCATGTACGTCCTCATACCTCTTGACTATCCAGAGTACGATCAATTTATTTTTAAAATGTGTAAGGAAACATTAAAAAAAAAAGGCAAATGTATGTTCTTCTTGTTTCCATAAATTGGTTAGCAAACAAACATGATTTTAAGTTAATAAAACTGGAACTGGAACTGATTTCATTTTTTGATATAACACTCACTCCCGGGGGTCAACAAGCATAAAAAAAACTCACTACTCAAAGGATTAAGGAAGCACAAAATATATGAAAGAATTTTGATTTTGTTCATGAGAATAGTACACATGAAAATATATCTCCCTGTTACAGACAGAGATCACACCATTTTTGACATTTAGAATGGCATGGGGAAATTTGTGCAAGAACAGTTAATCCAAGAGAAAATACCTCTTAGCAACACTAGCGAGGTCAGTGTTTCCTTAATTATTCACTGCCAACTGTCAGTCTCATTGCAAATAATAAATGAGTCTTGCATGGTGAAGGTCTCTGTGTTTTAAAACTATTTCTAACTCTGTATGATCTGGACTCAGGAGTAGAAGCAAAAGCAGTAGATAATCTGTTAAGACCACTCCTGCCGAAAAGAGAATTTTCTTCTAACTTTTATCCCCCGTGTGTCCTTAGAAAAACGTTCTAGGTAATGAAACACTAAGAGATTTAGCTCAGTTAAGCTCTATGGGTATAAGCTCAACAAACACATCTGACCAGGAGCTGGAAAATATCCACCATATTGTAAACAGAGAAATAATTTGATCCACAAAGCAATAAGCGAGTCTTCTAGAGTTAAGTTGGTCCTGCAAAACTCCAGATTACAAATCACGTTTACACAGACTGGACTGGAAAGAAGTTAAGACTGGTCAAATGTAGGATCTATCTCATAGTAACAGGGCTGTAGATCTTGGAATTATGAGTCTTGACTGCTAATGGCTACATCAGGCAAATCGAAAATGGCTCACTATCCTTGTCTACACAAACTCTTTGAGTTTAGCTCCATGATTAGAGTGATTCAGGGTCATTGCTTGAATTTCTGCCTGAGTGGTTAGCTGCCCTTAACAACATGCCTGTGGACTAGAGATTGCCAGCTCAGAAACTCAGGAGCCAAGCAATTAATTGTAACAAGCAGGGCTGCAGTAAACAACAGGGAGTGGTGAAGACTGTGGCGGTGACAGTTCTGACCCCATCCAAAGGAGAGATATGGGCCCAGTGTTGTTATAGCTGAATTCACAAGAAAAACCAGAAACCTTGGACTTTTATATAAAAATATTCCAATGTTTCATGTATTCGACTCATTCAAACATGTTAAAGCATAGTGGAGCACAGTCAGAACACATTGTTTGGCTAGAGAGGTCATTTTGTCCACCACTTTCACCTCTAATTTAGGCTCATTGGAGTGCACATTATTAACTTTACATTCAGGATGGAGGAGGCGGGACCTGCAGGTGCACCGGTATAAATTCATCACTCCTGGTAGAGCTCCTCTGCTACCTTCCTGACCAGGGGCCACGTAGAGGGTTAAAGGTGGTCCTTCCAAAGGATGTGTCCACAGTCTATTCCCCAGAACATGTGAATGTGATCTTATTTCAAAAATAGGATGGGGTCTTTGCAGATATAATTAATTAAGGGACCTTAAAGTGAAATCCCTCTGGATTATCCAAGCAGACCCTAAATCCAATGACAAGTGTCCTTATAAGAGACAGAGGCTAGACATGAAAGAACAAGGTAAAGATGGAGGCAGGCACAAGCCGTAGAACAACTAAAGCCACCAGAAACTGGAAGAGGCAGTGAATGGAGGCCCCTGCAGTTCTTGGAGAGAGCGTGGCCCTGCTGGCACCTCGGTTTGCATTTCTAACCTCCAGAACTCTGAGAACTTTCTGCTGCTTTAAGCCACCAAGTTGGTGGTGATTTGATATGGCAGCCCTAGGGAACTAACACAGGTTAAAAGCATCATCTTTCTATAGGCGTCACCCGCACCGTCTGACATCCACAGGTCTCTCTGATGAGCTGCTTTATCAAGAATTTGTGCCAAAAATGAAAAATCAACTCCTCCACTTAAACTCTAGGTTTTATGACATCAAACCTAAAATAAAATACTCACTGAGAAAATTACACTTCATAGAAAAATATAATTCAGGAGAGAGGTACATTGATAACGAAACATACTGGGGCCATTCACTGCACGTACCTAAAGAGACGGTACAGAGATGAGTATAATCATATCTTAGTTCTGACTAAAAATAATTGTTCTTAATCCTTTAAGTTAAATATGAGAGCTATAACCAAGACATTCTGGTGGGTCTGAAAGCTACTGAAGCAACAGTCATTTTGTAAATTTTAGATACTTAACTAAATGTGAGTTTAAAAGCCAAAGCTGACAAATTACACAAAGAGAAAAAAGAGAGATATTTATTAGAGGCCACTGAGCATTAGGATTATTCAAGCCATTCATTACCTTTCTTAAGTAAGCGTGTTGAATCCCCTGTGCTGTCCCCAGTATGGTCTCCCCTAAAGCCCACTAGAACAATTGGTATATTTTATGTTTTCCCAGAGTTCCTTTATACCTAGGGGAAAAAAGGGCAAAGCTATCAGTCAGACAGGTACGTGTGTTATATTTCTGGAGACCATATCTTTCCAAGTGCCTGATTTATTATGTACTTTCTTATAAACCATGTGGAACCAAAACCTGCATCTCCTTTAAAGGCCTGAGGTTCTTGCACCTTCCTTTTTAAGGCTTGGTTTTGTTTGTTCATTCAGCATCTGTTGTGCACTTCTGTCAGTCAGGGGGGTAGACCTTCTCTCAGTGGAGGAAACTGAACTAAAGATCGTGTCGTAGTGGAATCGCCCGGTGAAGTTGGCCTTAAAGCATCATTAAATGAGAGGTAGTTCCAGGTATTCTATACAAAGAGATAGAGACATGACTGTGGGGCACATGGTATGTTCCAGAACTGGTGAGAATTAGAGATGGCTTTAGAGGCAAGTGCAGGGGCTGGGGAGGGAAGTGGGTAGCGTTCTCCTTCCTGGTGATTTCTTCATCCATCTCCTCCACCCCATTCCTGATTGGACTGAGACCTTCCTTATCCCCTGGATGGCCCTCCACATGAAGCCCACCAAGCCTCAGTTCTGCTCTGCACCCTGCCACCAGAGCAGGCTTTAGGAAATGATAGGTGGATCATAGGATTCTGCCTTTGAAAGCCCATTGGTCCATTTCTAGTTTCTCTAGGATCGAGGCCCAATTTGATCTGGCCCTACCCATCTCTGTGAGCTTGTGTTAGTTTTCGGGACTGTCATAACAAAGTACCACAGCCTCAGCAGCTTAAACAACGGGAGTTTATAGTCCCACAATCTGGAAGCTAGAAGTCCAAGATCAGTGTATCCCCAGGGTTGGTTTATTCCGAAGGCCTGGAGGGAAGGATCTGCTCTAGGCCTCTCGCCTTACCTTGTAGCTGGCCATCTTCTCTCTATGTCTTTATTTCTTCTTCTTACAAAGGTATCATTTGTATTGGAATAGAGCCTCCCCTGATGACCTCATTTTGACTTAATTACTTCTTTAAAGACCCTAACTGCAAATGCATTTATGTTCTTAGGCACTGAGGAGTAGGGCGTCAATATGTGAGTTTCTAAGGGGGACACAGTTTGGACCATAACAGGACTCATCTCCTGTCATTGCCCACACGCCCCCATACCAAGTGTCTTGCCTTTGTATGGACTATTTTCTTTTCCTTTTTCTCTATTTTTAATTTAGACAATTAAATTTAACAGGGGGACATTGGTCAACCAGAGCACATAGATTTAGAGAAAACATCTCCACATCCTTTGGACAGTCGATTATGTTGTATACCTACCACCCAAAGTCAAATCGTCCTCCGTCACCCTATATTTTGTTTCTCTTTAAGCCCGTCCCTCTCCCCCCACCCCCTCCTTCTCCATTCCTCTCCTCCCCCTGGTAACCACTGCACCCCTCTCTATGTCCATGAGTCTCAATTTTGTATGTTTGGATTATTTTTTCTACCTGGAATTCCCTTATCACTCTTTTTTGAGAGGCAATAGAGCATAATGGTTAGTAGTACTGACTCTAGAACAAAAATTTGGTTTTAAATCCTGGCTTTGACATTCCATTATTGTGTGATTTGAATTTATCACTTAATCTCCCTAATCTCAGTTTTCTCATGTGCAGAATGAGGACCATACCTCCTTCTACCAAAAATTCTAAAGATGAAATTAGTAAATATGTGCGAAGCACTTAGAACAGCGCCTAGTATGCAGTAAATGCTGTTTAAGAGTTAACTATTATAATTGTGGTAAACTCTATTTATCAGTGGAATAGTCAAGCATCACTTCTTATGAAAAGGGTTCTCTGACCTCACACCCTGCTTCAGTTCCCACAGGATCATTGTACCAATTCATATTTATATGGTTAATTAGTGGTTGCCTTTTCCACTAATCTGTGACCCCCTAAGCCAGAGACCTCTCTCGTTAGAGAGTGAAAGCTCAGACTCTGGAGTTGGGCAGCCCAGGTCCATAGTCCATGCCCCAGCACCAACAACTACAAGCTGTGTCTTTCAGCAGTTTAATCTAATCTCTGTAATCCTTGGTTTACTCCTCTCTTGAATGGACATAATAGTAATACTTATAGCATTGGGATATTGTAAAGATTAAATTGTATTAGACATGTAAAGGATATGTCCACTACAGAGTAAGAACTGATGGTTATTAGTTATTATCTATTTTTATAAGTGTTGTATATCCAGTTTCTCGCACTCTGCTGAGTGCTTAATAGGTGTTCAATAATGTTTATTTTGAATGTGATTGGAAAGACCTGTACAGAATTGAAGCAAACTGAAGCCAGATTGGTTAGGCCTAGAAAAGTTTCAGGGGGAAAAAAAAATGAGGAGGGCCCTCACGAAGGCAGTGGAAGCACAGATGGAGAGAGAGGAGAAAATAATTGTAAAATTTGCAAGCTTGAGTGTACTGTTGGACATAAAGAATAAAAGAAGGAGGAGTAAAAAATGACCAGGGATTCTCATGACTGTCTGGCTGGTAATGGCATTGCCTAGAACAGGACACACAGGAGGGAAAGCAGGTCTGGATGGACAGATAAAGAATTTGAGATGCCAGTAAGATAGCGAAATGTGGACGTGCACTGGAGCTGAATGTGTGGCTGTGGAAAGCCAAGGCTGTGCTTTTAAAGGGAGAAGTGTGCTGCAGTCCTAGGAAGGCTGCCTGCAGATGCAGTCCCAAGGAGAGGAAGCACAGTGAAACCCACGCTCCCTGTTCTCTCCATCGTGTTTGCTGGTCCCCCCCTCCATTGTGAGCCTAGATACCTTTCATTCTTAGAGTCTGGGTTCCGGCACCGCCCTTCAACCACACAGACATGGAAATCCTCTTTCTCTCCATATCTGCACCTAGTCCTCTTCTTCCCATAAGAGATCTCCCCTGCCTTCTGGATTTAAACCCCTACCAAAATATTAACCTGGGAAACTCAAGAGACACGTGGCCTCAAATGTACTACCAGAAACAATAGTGACTTTACATGTGTGAATAGGTTGTCAAAAAAGTGAAAATACATTTCTTTCTTAGATCCCCTGTAGCTAGTCTCTTTTTAAGGGATATGATTTAAAATCTACTATCCCTAATCATTCAGGTTCCAGGAAACCATGTGAACACAGGACGGTATAATGGGAAGAGTAGAGAGAACACAGAGATCAAAGCAAAACACTCTGGGTTTTACTTTAGTAAAAAAAAATAAATAAATAAAAAATTAAAGACTGTATAGAATATAAACTTGAAATGAAATTCCATGGCCAAACACTGAATAGGGAATCCATGAGCAGTTTCAAGTGATTTTCCTTAACCCTCCTGTCCACAGCCCCTCCAGTCTAAACCTTGAGGGTGTGGTTTCCCAGTGCTCCTTCTCAGTAAAGCCCAGGGGAAGTGAAAAAGGCTGAGGTCACCCTATTTTTTCTTTCTCTCTAATGTCTCTTTAAAAATTAATATTCTGTTATTGTCTTGTTAAAAATACAAATGTCATTGCCTAAAACAGGACACACAGGAGGGTAAGCAGGTCTGTATGGACAGATAAAGAGTTTGAGGTGCCAGTAAGATAGCGAAATGTAGATGTCCATCGAAATATAGATGTACATGTTCATCAAAAAAAGACAGCAAAAATAAAAATAAAAATTGGTTAACATCCATAACCCCACATACCCAGAAATAACCAGTGTGAACTCTTTGGCGTACAGGTCTCATATTCTTAATAGATACAGAACACACCAAGATACAGGCTATAGGTCTAAATCTAGATGATAGGTTATAGTTATAGATGTGTCTATAGATATGGTGAGGTTTACAAGTACAGAAATAGCTATGTTTATCAACACAGATATCTGTCCATTGGCAGGGCTACCACATATGTCTGAGTTTGTTCAGGATGATGGTAATTACTAGGTGAAGGGCATATTTTGATTCACAGTCTGCCTTTTTCAAATTAAAACACACCTTGTTTAATCAAAAATCTTTTCCTTCCTAAGGGTTTAGATTGGGTTGTTCTCACTAGTCCATGTCTAGGTCCATCCTCCCCAGTTACAGTCCGTCTTCAGCTATGGCCTGTCCTGTGAGCCCAGCTCCTCTGTGGGTAGCTGGGTCCGGGGAGTCCTCAGATTTTCCTACCACAAGGAACTGGCTGCTTATGTTAGGTCTTGGCTAAAATGATGAGGCCTATTAATTTCAAGTCACTATATTCAACCAGCAGCTACAGTTGCAGTTGCCTTTTATGCTCTCAGACTTGGGCAAGATCTTTGATTGTGTTTCCCAATGGCAAAGAATCTTTCTAAAATTGGGGCTGGGTGGGATCTTCAATGTAATAGCAAAAATAATAATTATTATAGATAACACACTATTTATAAAACTTAGGCTTGATAACTAACTCTTGAACTACCCTTTTGGTTTACTGATGAAAAAACCCAGATTTAATTATGTTATCTAAAGTTTGATTCAAGCCCAAGATTGCCTGACTCCTTAGCCTGAATCTTACTACACTGCTTCTGTCTGTGAGAGTTTCTTGCAGGGGGTTTGGCAAACACCCAAGACTAGGTATTTCTCTTTCCCAGGGTTTCAGTTCTTTCTGACTAAGAAAGAGCTATCAGCAGATATCCAGGGGGAGTTTAGTCAAGAGAAGTTGGTCCACTGCTGAGCAGTTATGAACCTATCACAAAACCTAGTGGCATGGGTTTAGTGAGTTTAGTGTTATATCCATCTCCTGGGGATGCTCGGGGTTTAGAAGTTTGACTTAGGTTGATAATATTTTGAACTGTATAGATTCTATGTATCTGACGGCTGGGGTAATCATCTTTAGATTGCTGAATGGCAGGCTGGGCCGTGAGCTGTCTGGACTTTATATAAAGATGAGTTTGACTTGGAGCACTGTTTCCCCAAAGACCACTCCTCTCGGGAAGATTTAGCAAGTACACTGAACAACTTCTGACCAGACCTAACTTACTTGTTAGAATTGTTGATTTGAAGTGAACAGTTTCATATTTCTAGAAATAATTTTCTTTAGTTGAGGACCTTCTGAAGTTCCATTTTTATTAACTTTCATGAATGCCTTCTCTCCCCCTTCGCTATCATCTTACTGTTGACAGACTTGACATTGGTACTGATTGTCCCAGGTGTGAGTAAATATGGACCTTGTTCTGTTAAACTCAGGTTTGATAATGACTAACAGGAAACAAAACAAAATACATAGCAAGTATAAATCATGGATAGGTTAGTAATGCCGTATCCAAAAAAGAATATGGAATTGAGTACTCAAGAACTTAGCAGGTTTGTATCTTATCATAGACTTCTGTATCGCTTTCCCCTAAATTTGAAAATACTGAGTCCATGAAGAAGATCTTGAATGTAGTTGTGAGATCCAATTTTAAGAACAGATATTGGGACATAGTTCCCCAAGCAGTGGTTTAAGAAAGAGAAGTTGTGGAGCACAGGCTCCAGCTGATGTGTGGAAGCATTACTTCTCCCCACATTATAGTCTTATAAAAGCTGCTTCAGGAGCACAGAGAGAGAAACATTGTTTAGGGAAGGACACCTTTTTCAGTGGAGCTAGACCAGGGGTCCCCAAACTTTTACACAGGGGGCCAGTTCACTGTCCCTCAGACCGTTGGAGGGCCAGACTATAAAAAAAAAACTATGAACAAATCCCTATGCACATGGCACATATCTTATTTTAAAGTAAAAAAACAAAACGGGAACAAATACAATATTTAAAATAAAGAACAAGTAAATTTAAATCAACAAACTGACCAGTATTTCAATGGGAACTATGCTCCTCTCACTGACCACCAATGAAAGAGGTGCCCCTTCCAGAAGTGCGGCGGGGGCCGGATAAATGGCCTCAGGGGGCCGCATGCAGCCCGCGGGCCGTAGTTTGGGGACCCCTGAGCTAGACAATATGTAAAAGTCATCACAGGATATAAGTGATTCACATCACATGGCTCAGGTAGTTTAGGGAACATAAGGAAGGATGGGTTAAGGAGGTATCTAGTTCAATAAAGGGAGTCCTTGGGTTTGAGGGCTGTCATACATGGTGGCCTTCATTTTCCCTATGAAATCAGGGGACAGAAGAAATGGGGAAGGGAGCCTGGACAGAGTAATGAAAGTCAGAAGGGGGTCTGAGGAGGGAGATTTTTTTTGTGTGTGTATTTTTCTGAAGCTGGAAACGGGGAGGCAGTCAGACAGACTCCCGCATGTGCCCGACCGGGATCCACCCGGCATGCCCACCAGGGGGCGATGCTCTGCCCATCTGGGGCGTCACTCTGTTGCGACCAGAGCCAGTCTAGTACCTGAGGCAGAGGCCATGGAGCCATCCCCAGCGCCCGGGCCATCTTTGCTTCAATGGATGTGGGAGGGGAAGAGAGAGACAGAGAGGAAGGAGAGGGGGAGGGGTGGAGAAGCAGATGGGCACTTCTCCTGTGTGCCCTGGCCGGGAATCGAACCCGGGACTCCTGCACGCCAGGCTGACGCTCTACCACTGAGCCAACCGGCCAGGGCCAGGGAGATTTTTTTTTTAAAGGACACAGAGGACCGTAAGGACCAGGTAAATTGAAGACCCTAAATGTACAGGGACAGCAATGGGCACTCAACTGATAAAAATAGGAGACAGCGGGTAAGTCAGTTATTCTAATCTTGGGGATTGAGGAGTCAGGTGCAGAAGGAAGATAGTGGAGAAAGTGATGCATTTTGTGTCTAGTGTGGATAAGGAGAAAAATGGAATCATGAGTGACAATAGCAGGGAGAGAAGGGAACATTGAAGAGTTGGTGTGTTGAAAGATAGGGATGAGGTTGAATAATAAGCATAATGGGAGTACAGGAGGAAGAGAGCAGAAAGGATAGAATGTGGGTCAATGATTGACAAATTAGAGCTTAAAATGTTAGAGGAGGTAGAGTTTCAGGTGGTAAGTCCCAAGGTTTGTTTGTCAATGGAAATCAGGGACTGAGATGAAAAGAACATGAAGTGTGAAAGATGCAAGATCTTGGGAATATTTTGTTGAAAGAGTGGCCCAGTAGATGTGAAGATATCTATGATGATGAAATTGCTTTTTTTTTCTTAGTAATATTGTGTCATTATTTTCTTGTATGCCTTCTTGTTATCAACCATTTCTAATACTTGTAGAACCTGGAGATAACAAACTAGAGAGTGCACCAGTGAGAAAGGACAATGTATCAAAGTCATCATGGGATTTAAGAAGTGGTCAAAATTACATGGATCAGGTAGCTTGGGGATCTTACTTTCTTCCTCATATTATGGGCCTGACTACACTTCTTATCTGTCCTCCTGCACTATAGATTCCTTGAAAAAAGGTCTGTGGCTTATCATCTGTGCATCCTATAATATTATGGTTCTGAGCACACAAAGCAGTTATTCATTAAGTTTGATGAATTAATAGTTTGCACATGGTTCTAATAAATCTTTAGATATTTGTATACTAGTTGTACAGATAGTTATGTGAATGCTCAGATGTTCACATATGCTTTCTATATGTGCAGCTTTGGCCCACTAGCATAAATTTGAGGGTTCCAGATGGCCGAGAGAGTAGGTCTGGATGCCTCTGAGGAAGTGGGGAGTTCCCCAGGACAGGGACAGGATCTCCTACAGCTCCTAGACTTCCTGCCTCCAGTACAGAGTCCTGTACTTAATAAATGCCAGTGAGTCCCAGATTAGAAAGATGACTGCCCACCTTATAAAGACACTGAGTGGCAGCATGTGTCAATACTACCAGGAACACAGGCCCATCTACGCATCTTAAGTGCTTACAGCAGCTCAGGTTTGTCTGGTGCTTTTTGGCCTTAAGATTAACGTACCAGGCCCTGGCCGGTTGGCTAAGCGGTAGAGTGTCGGCCTAGCGTGCGGAGGACCCGGGTTCGATTCCCGGCCAGGGCACACAGGAGAAGCGCCCATTTGCTTCTCCACCCCTCCGCGGCGCCTTCCTCTCCCGCAGCCAAGGCTCCATTGAAGCAAAGATGGCCCGGGCGCTGGGGATGGCTCTGTGGCCTCTGCCTCAGGCGCTAGAGTGGCTCTGGTCACAACATGGCGACGCCCAGGATGGGCAGAGCATCGCCCCCTGTGGGCAGAGCGCCCCCCCTGGTGGGCGTGCCGGGTGGATCCCGGTCGGGCGCATGCGGGAGTCTATCTGACTGTCTCTCCCTGTTTTCAGCCTCAGAAAAATGCAAAAAAAAAAAAAAAAAAAGATTAACGTACCATGTATTTTTTTTTCACAATGGTAGGTACTTGTATTTTTTTTTTTTAAAGATAAATATAATCCCAGTTGGTATTTACTAGATTGTAAGATAATGTGTTCTGAGTGCTGGTGATTTCAAGTCCAGAAATGAGGAGTTATTGTGGTTTTGATCCCATTCCATTGACTATTCTTAGCCAATCCCTGGAATTGTTGAAGGTTGGGAAAGCTTCAACTCAATGAAGGGACATCGTGACAAAAAGATAAACTTGTAAACACTGGAGGAGCAGACCTGGTTGGGTCATGTTCCCCTTGGGGAGCTCTGTGTTTAGAACCAGGGAACTCAGAGGAACGGGACAGGGGTGAGCCCTGAAGCAGTGTGTCAGGATCTATGGTTTGACAATGCATATTTTTTTGGTGACCATCTGGGGATTAAATTAACATATTTAAAGTTCAAAAGGGAATAAAAATTCATTACTAGAATGGGAGAGGTCATTTTTTTCCTGGATCATTCCCAAACAGAAAATTGAGAACAGGATTTGTTACAGGAAAAACCCAAAGGAATTGGTTTGTTTTGTTTTTTTATTTTTTTTCCTTCAAAGAAGCCAGCAGATGTTTTCGTTCTTTTTAGAGCCAACTCTCAGTTAATCAGCACTTGGATATTCAGGTTTTCAGTTGTTCAATGTTGCTTTTCTTTTTCATGTCAACAGAACTGAAAAGAGACTCATTCTTGTCAGTATTTGAGAGAGTCTAGTATTTGTTAGAATACCTACTACTAGTTGGATAGAACAAAAGACAAGTAAAGATTGTAAAGTTTGTTTCTGATTTATCAGCAATCTGCCTTCCTTTTTTCTTACCTTCTTTTTTTTTTTTAACAGAGACAGAGAAAGAGTTAGAGAGAGGGATAGACAGGGCCAGACAGACAGACAGACAGAAACGGAGAGAGATGAGAAACATCAATCATCAGTTTTTCGTTACAACACCTTAGTTGTTCATTGATTGCTTTTTCATATGTGCCTTGACCGTGGGTCTTCAGCAGACCGAGTGATACCCTTGATCAAGCCAGCAACCTTGGGTCCAAGCTGGTGAGCTTTTGTTCAAACCAGATGAGCCCGTGCTCAAGCTGACGACCTTGGGGTCTTGAAACTGGGTCCTCCGCATCTCAGTCCAACACTCTATCCACTGCGCCACCGCCTGGTCAGGCTTTTCTTACCTTCTTATTTTTCCTATTTACATTATACATGCCCCCATCTCCTTCATGCCACCATGTGGACAGGTCCTTAAGGTTTTGTCCCTCTCCCAGGTCTCTCCCTAAGACGCAAACCCTTCCCACGTGACATCACAGCTACTTCCCCTTCACATTGTGTAACCTAGGACAGTTAGGAATTTAGGGGAGGGCACCGAATTTTAAAATGCTGAATAACAGTGCACGGAATAACCTCTGGAGGCCTCATTCACTGAAATACATTATTTTTCCTGATACAAGGACTTTTAAATATAGCATCAAAGATGGCATACTATTCAGCTGTATTACTAGACCAAAAATGCAGAGTTCCAACCGCATGGTTCACTGGAATGGATGCACCTTGTCATCTATGCCTCCATAGAAGAGAGAAGGAAGGAATGTATGCTGTGCCAGGCCTTTTACACTATTATTTTACTTAATAATTTCAACTGTATGCTGGGCTATCAGTAGCCTCATAATACAAAGGAAGAAATTAAAGCTTCAAAAGATTAAGTAACTTGCCCAAGGTAAGTACAGTCAGCTCGCCATTAAACTTGGGTTGTTTGACATCAAAGTTTTGTTTGTACTGTACCTTTACTTCCTAGTTCAAGAGAGGATATATAACAGTTTTTAAATACAATTCACCCTTACTTATTTGCAAGTGCATTATCTTTTTTTTTTTTTTTTTAAGAGTGTGGATTTTAAGGGTTATCCAGGAGGCTATTTGGGCACAAAACTGACATCTCTAGTATCAAGTCAAAAGGAAATTTGGAATCAATACAGAGAGTGAAACATGTGCGAGTCTGTTTATGTTTGACTCTCTGGGGAATGTAGATATCACCCACATCCAAGAATGGAAAAGCAACAGTATTCTTGATGACCTGGAGCGTGGATCAGTAGGAGAAAAATATACACAACTCAGCCCAGGATCACAGATGGTGAGGGTACTCACTGTAATGATCTCATGGAAAATTAGAGATGGAAGAAAGGTTAAAAATGAGCTAGTTGACCTATTATAGTACCTGTGGGGACATTGAGGACCAGAGGTGTAATGACTTGTGATGTTTATTGAAACAACTTCTGAATAATTAAGAGTTGAATTGAATGAGAAAGCGGAAGATGAGAGCAATTAAGTGAACTTCCCACAACTACAGACCTCGGCCTGGACTAGAACTTCTTGTAGTCCTGCTCACCTATTTCACCACTTGCCTATTTACTTGTTTAAGACACCAGTTGTTAGGTGCTTACTCTGCATCAGGCACTCTGATAAACAGCATTTTTTATTATCCCATTTAATCATCACTACGACTCTGAAGCAGGCAACATTTTATTATAATTTTACACTAGATGATTTCAATTCTTAAGTGGATTAGGTAATTTGTCCAAGGTCAAAATAAATGACAGGAGTCAGAGGCAACTCCAGGTGCATAAACCCTTTCTGAAGCTCTTAACTGTAGCCATAAGTCCCTCCAAAAGATGCAACCTCACAGCACAACAGCGGAAAGTAGGTTTTACTAAAGGCTTTGAGCGGAACCAGGCATTGCCACTCAACCATCAGTAAGCATCTTGGTTCTTCACTAGGGTTTCTTTTGCTTCTAACTGCTACATCTGTTTCCTATTATCCCCTCACGTATCTCTACAACACCTTCGAGTGGAGCAATTCAGCTCTAGCCCTCTGCCTGCAGCATGAAAGCCTAGTAATTAGCTAAATGGTACCATGCCTATCTCTTGGAAGGCTTGGTTCCGGCCACACAAAACCCTTACCTGATTGACACCAAAACCTACATTAACTGCAACACCTTCCATACGCCACCCCCCTTTCTACTTACCCTTGCTTTTCCTTAGAGGGTAGAGAAGGGGGTTCAAGAAAGTGATTCTGGACAAGGAAATCATATAACCTGCTTTACCTGTCCTGCACACAAACACACGCAAACACACACACCTTTCTTTTTCTCCAAGGGTATCAACCTTCAGAGAAATGTAAAGGAATTTCTCCACCTAAACATTTTTTTAAGTTACCTGATCACGAATTAATAAAGCTAACTTTTAATGTTTAAAAACTAGGGAACAACAACAGCAGTAAGAAAAAACTATACATCCCAAAATCAAAAATTCTTTCTGAAACAGCTCTTGGAACTAGAAGAAATAATCAAACTGGAAGAATGCCTAAAGAATGTTGATATAAAACATTACATAACAGAATCTATGGAATATAGCTAAAGCAAAGCTGAAAGGAAATTTTATATTAATAAATAAGGAATCAAGTACTTAATTCAAAAATTTAGAAAATAAGCTACAAAAGAAACCCAAGAAAAAGGTAAAAATAACAGCAAAAACTAATCAATTATAAAACAAAAAATATGATAATAACCAACAAATTAATCTAAAAACAGGGACCTAATTAAAGAGATTAGCTAATCTTATCAAGATCAAAATAAAGCAAAAAAGCATTCAGAGGAAGAAAGAACTAGGAAATAATCACATCTACAAAACAAATACAGTGATAATCTGAACTCCAGACAAGTGAAATTGAAAATCTGCATGAACATTGTGATTTTCCAGAACTGACTCCAGAAGAAAGAGAAAAATACAAATCAAACAGATCAATTTTGAAAGAAGAAATAGAGAAACATGTCAAAGAGCTACTCCCTAAAAACATTCATTTATTTGTATGAAACTATTTTTTTCTGTTCAGATGAGTTTAAATAGCATTAGAATGATCTGTTTCAAAATGGTTTGGTAAAATTAACCTATAAAACCTAATCTAGGCCTGATGATTTTTACGGAGTAATTTCGTGATAAAAAATGACATCAAAAATTAGCAGGAGGAAATGGACACTATTTGAATAATGCCATTGGAACAATTTGAAAAAAATTCAATCAATGCTTTGTTATATTAAAATATGTAAGAGATCAAAGATTTAAATGTAAAAAACATTAAAATATTAAAGTAAAATATGAAAAAATGTTTCTATAATTGCAGAGGATGAAATATTTTTCTAAGTATGACTCAAAACCAGAAACCATTTTAAAAAAATTTTAAATTAGAACATATAGGTCAAATTTTCCATATAAAAATATACTATATACAAGATAAATACAAAAATTAAGTGAGTAAAAATATTTTTAAAAGACAAATGTCTAATTCTCCTAATGTATAAATACTTTCTAAAAACTTTTAGAAATTCAAATACCAATTAGAAAAATAAGCAAAGCTAGTTCTAAAAGAGAAAAACAGGGCCTGACCTGTGGTGGCGCAGTGGATAAAGCGTCAACCTGGAAATGCTGAGGATGCCAGTTCAAAACCCTGGGCTTGCCTGGTCAAGGCACATATGGGAGTTGATGCTTCCTGCTCCTCCCCCCTTCTCTCTCTCTCTCTTTCTCTCTCTCTCTCCCTCCCCTCTCTATAATGAATAAATAAAATCTTTTTTTTAAAAAAAAAAGAAAAACAAGTGGCTCTTAAACAAATAAAGTGATTCTGTCTCACTTATAATAAGAGAAATGCAAATTTAAATTACATGTTATTTATTATTCACCTGTTAGATTGGCTTGATAACACACATTGGTGAGTATGAAAAAAAATAAGCATTGTATCATAAATTTTTGAGTGGAATGTAAGTTACTGCAACCTCGTTGGGTGGCAACTCTTTAGTAACCAGTAAAAATTTAAATAACTATCTTTTTTTTATGTGCCTTGACCACAGGCCTTCAGCAAACCAAGTAACCCCTTGCTTGAGCCAACGAGGTTGGGCTCAAGCTGGTGAGCTTTTGCTCAAACCAGATGAGCCCTTGCTCAAGCTGGCGAGCTCGGGGTCTCGAACCTGGGTCTTCCAGCATCTCAGTCCGACTCTCTATCCACTGTGCCACTGCCTGGTCAGGCTTAAATAACTATCTTTTAACTAGTCATTTCTCTTCTGTCCATAGATTGTATTCAGATATGTGGGAAATTGATATTAACAGTTGATTATAATAGGAAGATACTGGGAACCACCGAGATAGCCATCATTAGGTAACTAGTTAAATAAAGCAAGGATCATCCACCTTTGGAATACCTTGTAACATTATAAAAGAATGAGGCAGCTCTATCCAAAGTATAATGGAGGAGCTCGAAAGTGTACTGTTACATGAAAAAAGTAAATCAGAGTAGGATGTGTAATATACTGTACTTCTTTAGCAGGTTTTTTTTTTACCCACAAATAGAAAGCTAGCATACTGAAAGAGCATGACTCATGAGTGAAATAACAATGCAATTGTATTGTGTGTCCTACTGACCCACTAAAATGTATTCAGTGACGAAAGTCTGCTGCTCTGGATGAAAATTCACTTCCAGGACTTTTCTGATCCCTCATAAATTATATCACTTTAGATTAGCAATTCAGTCTCTAGTAAGAAATTAAAATGCCCAGTCCCTTGTCATAGTCAAAGCTGCCAACTCAAAGTTACTGTCGTACCTTCCTCCCAGGTAAGGCTTGCTTTTCTTTAGTTCAACTTTACTGCCACTTACTACCATTCCAGGGAGTGATGGTGAGAGGTAAAGGAAGTATGAAAGTAAGAATTGGACTCTTTTTTTGAATTTAGAAATTAAATTTAATGGAGTGACAATGACCAATAAGACTACATAGGTTCCAGGTGAACATCTCCAGGACATTTGAACTGTTGATTGTGTTGTGTGTTCATCACCCAAAGTCAACTCATTTTCCATCACCATATGTTTGTCCCCCCTTATTCCCTTCCCTGCTCCCCCTCCCCCTGGTAACCACTTCAGTTTAAGAATTGGACTCTTATGATGGCTTTACGTTCTCTAAGACTGGCATGTGTTTGAAACTGACATTTTTACCAAGGGGTAGAGTGGTAAACTTGTACCAGGTTATCAGGACTTTTCTTGTTTCAAAATGAAAGTCCATGCCTTTGAAATTCCTTCAGTCTAGATCATAGGGGATAGTTGGTCACCCTACTCGGGGGACAATGTTGTGGCTTTTTAGACACACACACACACACACACTCACACACTTCCTCCCCCCCCCACCCCCGTCCCCACTCCGTCTCTGTCTCCTGTGTGGTCCACATCTGGTGTATGAGAATCCTTTGTCCTGACAAACTCTGAGCTTACAGACCCAATCAATGTGGTCCACACTCCCACAACTCCATCCTCAGTAGCAACCCATCCCCTGCCTCTGGCCCTCAGCTGAGAGTGAAACTCTCACTGTTCACAGTGCCTGTCACTGGGCAGAACCATCTATCAAACTCTGGAAGGAGTCTCTTGGAAGGGTCTCTCTAGGCCTGGGGTAGGTGGGAAATGGGGTACAGTGCACTATTCTCTCTAAAGAAATGATCTTCACAGTCACACATTTGTCAGTTTCCTTTTGTCTCCAACAACAGATCATTTTATATCCTCAGTGTGGGTATGAAGTTTAAGGGTCATGAGCCTGGTTTCTGTCTGTTTCCATTGAAGATTTATATTTTGGTATGGCACCTACATGGGTGTCTGGCAATATAGTATCTGTCATTTTAGAGTCTTGACCAAAAGTGCCATGTTAACGTCCCATTTCTATGCTTATAGACACACAGAATAGTACTGGAAGGAGACATAAGCAATAGCAATTGGCTCCAGGATGGGGAAGTAGCTGGCAGAGAGGGAAAGGGAAGGATACTTAAAATAAATGTAGCTTGACCAGTGGTGGTGCAGTGCACAGAGCATCGACCTGAGACACTTGAGGTCCCACGTTCAAAAACTTGAGATTGCCAGCTTGAGTGTGGGCTCATCTGGCTTGAGCGAGGGATCATTGACATGAAGCCCAAGGTTGCTAGCTTGAGCAAAGAGGTCATTGACTCAATTTGAGCTCCCAGTAAGGTATGTATGAGAAGCAATCAATGAACAACTAAAAGTGATGCAACTACGAGTTGATGCTTCTCATCTCTCTCCCTTCCTGTCTCTTTCTATAAATAAATAAATAAATAAATAAATAAATAAATAATAAATGCAGGCCTTGTATAATGCCAGATATTGCTGATAATACAAAATTAGTAATAATTAATAAATGTGTTTCTATGCAGAAGTAGATGGAATTTCCACAAAAAAATTAAAAATGGAACTGCCTATGACCCAGCAATTCTACTGAGAATATATCCAAAGAATCCCAAAATACTAATTCTAAAGAATATATGCAGTGTTATTTATAAGAGCCAAGATTTGAAGCATCCCTAGAGCCCATCAGTAGGTGAGTGGATAAAAAGCTGTGATACTTTTACACAATGGAATACTACTTGGCTATAAGAAGAAAAGGATATCTTACTTTTTGTGACAGCTTGGATGGATCTAGAGAGCATTATGCTGAGTCAAATAAGCCAGTCAGGGAAACAAATACCATATGATTTCACTTATATGTAGAATCTAGTGAACAAAATAAACAAACATAATAGAAATAAACTCAGATACAGAGAACAGACTGATAGCTGTTCGAGGGGAGGGGGTTGGGAGACTGGGTGGAAAAGGTGAAAGATTAAGTAAAAGAAATCCTCATAGACACAGACAGCAGTGTGGTGGTTACCGAGGGAAAGGGGGGTGGGGGCAGTAGAAGAGGGAATAGAGGGAATAAATGATGATGGCAGGAGACTTGACTTTCAGTGGTGAACACACAGTAGAATATACTGATGATGTATTTATTATGCAATTGTATACTTGAAACCTATATAATTTTATTAGTGTCACCTTAATTCAATAAAATATTTTTAAGCCACATATAAGTGGATTTACAATTCAAAACCATGTGTTCAAGCATCAACTGTATATGATAAAGGTGCACCTCAAATCAACAAGAGGGAATGGATTATTTAATAAGTTATGTCTTATCAACAGGCCAGCCATTTGAAGTGACACAAAGTTTGGTGTTTCACACACTCCTATACCATACCAATTTCAAATAGATTAAAAATTTAATTGAAAAATGAAATGATAAGAGTAATAGGTGAAAATACAACTAGCAGTGTCATAATCTTAAAACAAGAAGGGACCTCAAGTATGTAGGGACATCAAGTATGAAGGTATGAAGTAGAAGTTAGATAACTAACTACATAAAATTTTAAACTTTAAAATTTCCTCCAATGTAAATACCAGGAAAAATTACACACACACATGGAAAAAATAATCTACACAGCTGTGTACCCTAATGTTAACAGTATTTTGTTTTTGTGTATTATACAGGTGATAATAATTTTCCTTTTTTTTTTTTAACTTTTTTGGGGGGGTTGGAAATTAACACATATTACTTAGTAATAAACTTATTTTATTTTTTATTTTAATATTTTTTAGTGAGGGAGGGGAGGCAGAGAGAGACTCCCACATGCACCCTGACCAGAATCCACCTGGCAAGCCCACTTGAGGGCGATGCTCTGCCCATCTGGGGCCATTGCTCTGTTGCAACTGGAGTCATTTTTTAGCGCCTGATGTGGAGGTCATAGAGCCATCCTCAGCACCTGTGGCCAACTAGCTCAAGCCAATCAAGCCATGGCTGCAGGAGGGAAAGAGAGAGAGAGAGAGAGAGAGAGAGAGAGAGAAAGGGAAGGGGTGGAGAAGCAGATGGTCACTTCTCCTATGTGCCCTGACTGGGAATCGAACCCAGGACATCCATACACTGGATGGACACTCTACCACTGAGCCAACTGGCCAGGTTCATAATAAACATTTTTTAGATTACCTTAAAAATAATGTGTACTATGTCATGACAGTGAAGACTCTCCATTGAAACACCATTTTCTAACAGAACAGAGACTAAATATGTTTGTTCAGGCAAAGAAAATGTTTTCCTAGTGGGTAGTTTATCCCAGTGGTCCTATTCCTAGACTTGCTTTTCCTCACTATTAAAAGTGCTAAAACTTGAATCCTTGGTTGCACTTACTTACTTTGAGCTGATGTTAAACTAACACTGTGCATGATGACATTTAAGACAGATTCCATTGACAGACACGAAATTGGAAGTCTAGCAGCTCTCAACAGAATGCTATTGTAAAGTATGTACGTGTTCTAATTGATTTATTCTTTCACACTCAGGTTAAATTTTTCTAATTCCTTCTTTTCTTTTTTTTTTTTTTTTTTTTTTTTGTATTTTTCTGAATTTGGAAACAAGGAGGCAGTCAGACAGTCAGACAGACTCCTGCATGCACCCGACCGGGATCCACCCGGCATGCCCACCAGGGGATGATGCTCTGTTGCAACCAGAGACATTCTAGCACCTGAGGCAGAGGCCACAGAGCCCTCCTCAGCACCCAGGCCAACTTTGCTCCAATGGAGCCTTGGCTGCAGGAGGGGAAGAGAGAGACAGAGAGGAAGGAGAGGGGGAGGGGTGGAGAAGCAGATGGGCGCCTCTCCTGTGTGCCCTGGCCGGGAATCGAACCTGGGACTCCTGCACACCAGGCCGATGCTCTACCACTGAGCAAACCGGCCAGGACCTCTAATTCCTTCTTTAGAGAAGAGAGCAAGGTAGATATTTTTAGCCAGAAAGTTCAGATAAGATTTTTAGCTAGAAAGTTCAGAGAAGTAATTATGGTTCCTGTACTTTAAAAAGTCAATATTTTTAGTGTTTGTAAGTTGCAGGATATTCAGTCTACAACAGAAAAGTGCACTGTGTGATAAAGTACTAATAAGAACTGCAAGACAGCCGTGAAGATATAAAATAGTAGTGATCATGACTTTTACTGACTATCTACCATGTAGCAGGCACTGTGCTGAATGCTTTATCATATTATCTCTAGCCAGAAACAACATGTTTAAAAACAAACTTCTTAAGCCCTGGCCTGGTAGCTTACTTTGTTAGCTACCTAACAAATGAGTTCAATTGTCATCCTAAAATGAGTTCAATTCCTGGTCAGGGCACATGAAAGAATCAACCAATGAGTGCATAAATAGGCAGTACAGCAAATCAGTGTTTATCATATTCTTTCTCTCTAAGAATTAATAAATAAAAACAAGCTTCTTTATTCATTACTTTTCAAAAAGATAATGGCATAAAAATTATTTTTGAAACTTCTTTAGCTCATCACATTATCTTGAAAAATTATGCTGTTGAGTACAGACATAAATAAAAATTAATGAAAATCCTAATACCTACTAGAGTTTTCCTAAGGATGGTTTGGGATATAAATCAAGATCTTTGAACTATTTCATTTTCTATAGTGAAAAGCAAGAGTTAATAGTAGAGTCAGACACCTAGATTCCCACAAGAGGCTGGGAAATGACAATGACAATGATAATAGCTAATACTTAATTAGCCTTATATGTCAAACACTATTCCATGAACTTTATATGTAGGTATTAATTTAAATCTACCCAGTGACTCTTTGAAGAATTATAAGTATTCTCTGTTTTAAGAGAATAAAAATGAAAAATACTTAAAAGAAACTTAAAAACTCTCACACAGTTAGTGAGTAATGGTGCTGATAATTAAACCCAGACAGCCTCATTCTTGAGCTCTGACACAATACACTGTGCCTTGGGGTCTGGCCTTTCTAACCTAGATCCCACTGCGGTGAGATGGGTTGTGGGATCAAGTTATCAGACTATGGAAATAGGTCTGCAACCTTTAGCACCGTGAAGTGAAAAACAAATTATTTGGACAAAATTAGCCCCACACTCTAATATGAAATTAAACCAAAATGGGAGGGGCGGTGTCTAAGTTACTGAGCTAACTGCTTTGGGTTAGTATCCTTTGCTACAGGACACCTATCTAGAAGGCCACAGTCTCTCAGATACCAGCTTCCTCTGCGACTATAAAGGGCCAGATTTTTGCTTTGTGTCATTGCTTTTCCTCTGAGAAAGCTAGTTTGCCTTTTATCTAAATCAATGAGTCATTGATTGGGATGATGGCATTATAAAATGTAGAATATGCATACTGTTATATACAGTAGAAACATGAATTTCTACTCCATACCCCATGTGGTATCTCCAGATACCATGTAACATAGTGACTTTGCAAGTTAGAATTGGTTTCAAATGCTGGCCCCTCCAACTCATTAGCTCTGAGACCTTGGGAAAGTAATGCAGCCTCCCTAAGCCTCAGTTTTCTCATGTTCAAGATGGAGATATAGCGTGTTTTACATAGTTGTTGTGAGGGCTAAATGAGATACCATGTCTGGTACAGTCACTGGTGCATAGTAAGCCGTGCCATGATTGTTTGTTGTGATTGTGATCATCATTGCCTTTAACATGATCACAGTTAGCCAGTACTTGTTCTTGTTCTTATTATTCTTTAGCATTAGAAGTGACTTTTAATATGGCTGCCATCTTTGTTTTTAATTTTTAACTACAGACAATGGGATGTTGAGATGCAAAGGAAAATATCCAGTTAGGCCACTGAGTTTTCTATCTAAATCATCTTGTAAATTTGAACCAACAAGAAGGAAGGACAAGACAAGATGATAATGAGGAAAGCCCACCCCACAGAGCACCCGTGTGGCTAAAGCTCTTGCAATAAATGCAAAGCACATGAGATGGAATGTCCCCTTATGTCACAGCTGAAAACTGTAACATAAATATTTTTGTCAGTTGGCTTTACTCTACAGATGTTTTTGAGGATTTGTTATTGAAACAGCCAATCTACTCCTGAATAAAAAAAACTTTTGGCAGTATTCAAAGTGTCAACTAATTAGATCCAAATTGCAGCTGAACATTTTGAAATATATGCATTGCCCATTGAATACTGAGTGAATTTATTATAAATAGAATTTGAATTGCTGTGAAAGAAGGACACTCAATGGCATGGAAGTAAACTAATTTGTGAGCATTTATTAAACACCTTATTAAGATATCCCCTTACAGGGGACCGTACACAATGGATTAAATTATGGGTATTCCAACTATGTGCTCAGGCACTCCGTATGAGAGTCAGAAGAAAAACACAAAAGAGATTTGTGCATAATGAATTGGATTCTAATCCCATTTCTGCCACTATGGAGGACTGAAAAGTCACTTAATCCTTTTTGTGTAAATTAAGGCCCTACCCTGTGGGTCTAATTTCCTCTGCAAACCTTTTAAAAACTGAATTGGAATGAGTTAGCATGATGCCACCCATTCTCATTTGCAGGACCCACAGATCCCTGAGAGCTCAGTGGGCTACTTCACACATTTGCACTGCTGCCTGCTCTGAAGATAGTGAGTTGACAAGACCTTGGTTTGGCATTTTGCAATCTCAATTTCTGCCTTGGATAAGATGTACTCTCAGTGACCCATTTGCCAAATTATATCATGATATGTACTATAGAATAGATGACAGAATTCTAGACTGGTGGTTGATAAAAATAAAATAATTCAGGCAACCAAGCAGAAAAGTCTGTCTGCTCGCTATATAAAAAAGAACTTTCTAGCTTTTATAACCATCCAGCACTGACTTGCCTGTTCTGTTAGGTAGTGAGTGCTCCATCACTGGCCCTTCCCAGGCCAGTGCCAATGAACAATCTACAAGAACTCTGAAGGAAGAGACTTTGGTATAGATCGGTAGGTGTATTAGTTTCCTTAGGCTGCTGTAACACAACTGGGTGGCTTAAAACAACGGAACCATATTGTCTCATATGTCTAGAAGTTGGAAATCAAGATGTCAGTGGGCCGTGCTCCCTTTGAAAGCTCTAGGGAAAAATCATTCCTTGTCTCTTCCTAGTTTCTAGTGGTTGCCAGAAATTTGTAGTGCTCTTTGGCGTATAGCTGCATCGGTCCAATCTCTGCTTCTGTCTTCATTTGGACTTCTCTCTTCCTGTGTCTCTCCAAACCTCTCTTCTCTTATAAGGATATCAGTCATGTTTGGGGCCCACACTAATTTAGTATGATTTTATCTTAACTTGATCACATCTGCAAAGACCCTATTTCCAAGTATGGTCACATTCACAAGTACAGAGGATTAGGACTTCAATCCAGGCTTAGGGAGCACACATTTAAACCCACAACAGTAGGTATAACTAGTTGACTGACAGGCTGATTCTTCCTACTGTGAGATTCTAGGAGTTTATAATTACTTTCTACCAAAATTATGTCATTAATTGGCCCAACTATTATTAACTAGCTCCCTTAGTACTAAACAGAATATTAAGTATTATTCTTGTATGTGTGTGTTTTTTTTAATGAGATGTCTAGATAATTCTTTAAGTCTTTAATTTTATGAATAATTGGGGAACCTTAGGATGTTGCCTTGAGTTAAAGCACAATATGTTAATTATTGTGTCTTTTTAATTCACTTTCAGGCTATGGGACCCATATTTGCTATATATTCATAAATGCAGATATAGATATACATTACCAGATTTGAGTTACATATTGAATGTGAGATAACACGAATTCAGTGGTGGGATTCAGCTGGTTTGCCCCAGTTTGGCAGAGCTGATGCCTAATTTTGTTGTTTGGAGAACCAATTGTTAAAATGGCACTTGTAATCAGGGTTCTAAGGTGGGCAACTGGGCAGCTGCCCAATGTGGAAATAACAACTTTACACTCCTCACTCTTTTTTAACATTCATCTGTGTGTCAACATATTCTAAGCGCCTATAGTAATGTTCATTCCATCCATAGGTGAAAAAATTTGATGGAACTATGCTTATAATATTTATTTATTCTTTTCATAAAATGATGGTTAAGGATAAATCACACAGCCAATGATGCTTGGATGAAAGCAAAGAAAATTGCAAGTGAGGACAGCAATCAAAAAGCAATATAAGCCCTGGCTGGTTGGCTCAGTGGTAGAGCGTCAGCCTGGCGTGCAGGAGTCCCAGGTTCGATTCCCGGCCAGGGCACACAGGAGAAGCACCCATCTGCTTCTCCACCCCTCCCCCTCTCCTTCCTCTCTGTCTCTCTCTTCCCCTCCTGTAGCCAAGGCTCCATTGGAGCAAAGTTGGCCCGGGCTCTGAGGATGGCTCTGTGGCCTCTGCCTCAGGCGCTAGAATGTCTCTGGTTGCAACAGAGCAATGCCCCAGATGAGCAGAGTATTGCCCCTGATGGGCATGCCGGTGGATCTGGTCGGGCGCATACGGGAGTCTGTCTGACTGCCTCCCCGTTTCCAACTTCAGAAAAATACAAAAAAAAAAAAAGCAATATAACAGTTTTATTGTTTTTTGTCAGGTATTATTTAATATTTTTTATTAATATTTTAAAACTCTTTTTTTTTTAAACTCTTTCTTATAACAATCTAGTTTTATGTACCTTTTTTATTGTTCTTATTTAAGTATTAAATGCATGAAATAATAAACTACCTTTTAGTATATCGGTATTTTATACTTAAAACAGTCATTAGGGCAGAGAACTGGTTGTTAAATTATTTGAATCCCACCACTGCATGAATTTCTAAAAAATTGTTAGAGTTTTAATGATAGACCCAAACACAAACATTAGCCCTTTGTTTACCATTAGAAAATGACAAGCTGGTCTCACTGGTAAATCAAAGAACAGTTTTATGGCTTAAATAAACCTACTATCTTATGCTGATCTGTATGTATATTGATAGAAAAATGTGGTGTTTTGGATTTTTACACTTAAGCAGTTTAACTTCACTGTTTTGTTTTGATAGCCAGTTTTTATATTATCTACTATACTCTAGGGTTTCTCAACCTCAGTACTACTGACACTTTATGCTGACTAATTGCTTTCCTAGGGATTGTCCTGTGCATTGTAAGATGTTGAGCATACTTCTTGGGCTCTGCCCACTGAATGCCACTAGCACTCTGCCCACTCAGTGTGACAACCAATATGTTTG
Source organism: Saccopteryx bilineata (assembly GCF_036850765.1). NCBI lineage: Eukaryota > Metazoa > Chordata > Mammalia > Chiroptera > Emballonuridae > Saccopteryx > Saccopteryx bilineata. Next base: position 261,314,633 of record NC_089490.1, on the reverse strand, counting down.
TTTTTTAAGTGAGAGGACGGCAGATAGTGAGACAGACTCTCATATGCACCCTGACTGGGATTCACCCGGCCATCCTGTCTGGGGCTGATGTTTGAATCAACCAAGCTCTATCCTCAGTGCCTGGGGCCAATGCTCAAACCAACTGAACCACTGGCTGAGGGAGGGGAGAAGGAGAGAAGCAGATGGCCACTTCTCCTGTGCCCTGACCAGGAATCGAACCCAGCACATCCGTATGCTGGACCGACACTCTATTCATTGAGCCACCATTCATGAAGTATATAAAGAAAATTCTACAGGCCCTGGCTGGTGGACTCAACGGTAGAGCGTCAGCTGGCATGTAGAAGTCCCGGGTTCGATTTCCGGCCAGGGAGGGCACACAGGAGAAGCACCCATCTGCTTCTCCACCCTTCCCCCCTCCTTCCTCTCTGTCTTACTCCTCCCCTCTCACAGCCAAAACTCCATTGGAGCAAAGCTGGCCCTGTCACTGAGGATGGCTCCATAGCCTCCACCTCAGGCGCTAGAATGGCTCCAGTTGCATGGCTTCGGTTGCAATGAAGCAACGACCCAGCCCAGATGGGCAGAGAATCACCTGCTGGGGAGAACATCACCGCCTGGTGGGCATGCCAGGTGGATCCCAGTCGGGAGCATTCGAAAGTCTGTCTCTCTATCTCCCTGCTTCTCACTTCAGAAAAATACAAAAAAAAAAAAAAGAAAGAAAAGAAAGAAAGAAAGAAAAAATTCTACAATGGTGTATAGTTGGAAAATGGAAGAGAATTTTAATAGCCTTTACAACTAGTTATGGATATTTTTCTTTAATACTTCACCCAAATCACCAAATAGTAGTTTCTTAAAGATTATTTTGTCACATTAAAATTATTTTGTCTACCTTTTACATTGAATGGATCTTTTACTTATGCAATATGTATGTAAAGTATTAGTTTACTGAATTATGTGGTTCTTTTAAAATTTGACACATTTATTATCAATTTTATTGTTGTTTTGTTTTGTTTTGTTTAATTGAGGCCCTGGCCTGTTGGCTAGTGGTAGAGCATCACCCCAGCATGTGGATATCCTGAGTTCAATACTCAATCAGGGTGCACAGAAGGAGCACTCATCTGTTTCTCTACCCCTCCCCCTCTCACTCCCCCCACCCTCGCAGCTGTGGCTCAATTGGAGTGAGTTGGCCCCGGGTGCTGAGGGTAGCTCCATAGCCTCTGCCTCAGGCACTAAAAAACGGTTCTGGCTACAACAGAGTAGCAGCCCCAGATGGGCAGAGCATCACCCCCTACTGGGCTTGCTGGGTGGATCCCGGTCGGGGCATGTGGGAGTCTGTCTCACTGCCTCACCTCCTCTCACTGAATTAAAAAAAATAATTGCATTGATTTGAGGGTGAGTGAGGGAGGGAGAGAAGCATCAACTCATTGTTCCACGTAATTATTCCATTTAGTTGTGTACTCATTGATTGCTTCTTGTATGTGCCCTGACTGGTATTGAACCTGCAACCAATCTCAGCATGCCAAGACAATGCTTGATCCACTGAGCTACTTGGCCAGAGCCTCAATTTTACTGTTTTAACATAAAAAAATACAATCATTAATATCACCACCAATTTCAAAGGCAATTTTTTTTTAAGTATCAGGATGTTGTCAAGTTCACAGTGGTAGATATGAGTTTCCAAAGTTCTAATTTCTCTTGAAAGCTTGTATTTTTTTATTGGTAACAAATACTGCCAGTTGTTTTTCTTGAAATGACAGACTTTATTAATTCTTGAAAAACTGTCAAATGCTCAAGTATGAATAACCATAATGTGTCAGTTGTTCATTCAAATAAAAATTGCATTCTGTGAAAAATGGCTATTAGCTTGCAAACCATACAAGTCAATGTGCATGTCTTGGCCCTGGCCAGTTGACTCAGTGGTAGAGCATCGGCCCAGCATGTGGAAGTCCCAGGTTTGATTCCCGTCCAGGGCACACAGGAGATGCGCCCATCTACTTCTCCACCCTTCCCCCTCTCCTTTCTACTCTCTTTTCCCCTAGAGCAGCGGTTCTCAACCTGACCAAAAGTCATTTGACCCCCCGCCGGGGGCCGCGACCCACAGGTTGAGAACCGCTGTCCTAGAGCAACCAAGGCTCCATTGGAGTAAAGTTGGCCCGGGTGCTGAGGATGGCTACATGGCCTCCCCCTCAGGCGCTAGAATGGCTCCTTTTGCAGCAGAGCAATGCCCCAGATGGGCCAAGCATCGCCCCCCGGTGGGCATGCCAGGTAGATCCCCGTCAGGCAAATGCGGGAGTCTGTCTGTCTGCTCTCCCCCCTACTTCTCACTTCAGAAAAATACAAAAAAATAAAATAATGTAACAAGTCAATGTGCATGTCTCAAGATAACCTAAAAACAGAAGTTAAAACTAGAAGAAAGAGCCTAAAAAATGTTGAAAGTAGTTTCTCAAGGTAGTGGACCTCACGAATGGACAGAGTTAAGAGAAAATAACTATTGTTTTTCATTATAAACCTTATAGAGTTATAAACTTAAAACTGTATATATATATATATATATATATATATATATATATATATATATATATATATATAATCTCAAATTATATTGAAAAAAATGAAAAATAATAAGTCAAAGATGTCTGAGCACATAACCAGACTTTAGCCTAAGAGTCTGATTAAACCATACTGCAATTTTTTTTCCCATGTAGAGACAGCTAACCCCCATATCTTTGACTTTCCCTGACCTTCTCCCATCAAAATGTTTCTGAACTGTGTCCTAGTAGCTCAAAATTCTGACTTTGTGTACTTAATTGAATTAAGAATTTGTTATAACTTCCCTTCCAACCTGCTGTGCCTGCTATACCCCACGGGAACAATTCTCTCTGTCCAGATTGAGTGACTTCTAATCACTTGATTATGTGATTCTGTCAAGGTTAAAACATCTCCCACTCCTCCAAGTCTGTCTGTCAAACTTTCAGTAATCATGCAAATTCTAATTCCGTGTGGAATCCACTTTTCACTGCTTCAGTTGAAACTGATTTGCTCCTCTCATATACTATTTAACTTTGTAACTTTTTATTGCAAAATCTACCTTAGTTACAAAAAGCATACATCCTGTATCTGTACAACTTAGAATAAAATAAGCATCCAAAAACTCACCTGTCAGTTCAAGGGATAGAACAGTAATTTCTATGATTATATCTCCTTACACATACACACACACACACACACACACACAGAGAGAAAACTGCTATCTTTATGACCAGGTTATTCATTTTCTTGCTTTTTTTTATGGTTTGATCATTACTAGGCGTATTCCTACACAATGTCTCAATTTGTTTTGCCTTGGACTTTATATAAATGAAATCCTACTTTATATATTTTCCTTATATTTTCTTCTTTTGCTCAGTGGTTTTAAGACTTAGATATGTTAATGCATGTTGCTGTAGTTTATTTTTGGTCATCACTGTATAGTGTTCAATTGTCTGAATATACTATCAGTTATCTAAGTTTCTGTTGTTGGTTGACATAACATGTTGTTGTCAATACTTTTCAATAATGTCCATGATGCTCTTAACTCTAGTATACATATCTCTTGGTGCACATGTGCAAGACTTCTCTAGGGTTGTAGTTCTTACAGTGTGGTTCCAGGACCAGTAGTACCAGCAACACGTGGAATCTTACTAGAGGTGCAAATTCTTGGATCTACTAAATCAAACTGTAAGGATGGGCCCAGGAATATGTGTTTTTAAAAGTCCTCCAGGTGCTTCTGATGCACTCTCAAGCTCAAGAACCACAGATGGAGTTTAATAATCGTTTGGCAGTTTCTTCTTGTAGTTCTGTTTATATATTTTGAGGCTCATTATTGGAATATATGAATTAGAGTTGCCATATCTTCCTGATGAGTTGAAACTTTTGTAAAAGTAGAGTGGTTCACTTTATTTCTGGTAATCCTTTCAGCCTTAGTCTATTTTAATGTCTAGTTTTCCATTCTTTGACTTTTTATCTTAAGTTTTAGTTGAATATGACCCATGTAAAACAGCATACTACATTTTAAAAATCCTATCTGATAGTTTTATAATTGAATTTAGTCCACCTACATTGAGTACTGGTCTATTTTAATTTTTTTTTAATTTTTTTTATTTTATATATTCATTTTAGAGAGGAGAGAGAGAGGGAGAGAGAGACAGAGACTGGGGGAGGAGCTGGAAGCTTCAACTCCCGTATGTGCCTTGACCAGGCAAGCCCAGGGTTTCGAACTGGCGACCTTAGCATTTCCAGGTCGACGCTTTATCCACTGCGCCACCACAGGTCAGGCTATTTTAATTTATTTCTACCATTTTATTTTCACATTCTATAAATATTTGCTATGATTTTTCTATGTGCTTTTTGCTTTTGCTCTTTTTTTGCTTTTTTGGATTATTTAAAATTTACTTTTTTGTCATTCCATTTTTTTCCTTTGCTAGTTTTATACTTTAAGTGTTTTTCCTAAACATAATTTTAATATGCATGTTTAATTTTTAAAAATCTCAGTTTAATTATCATTTCTACTCTGAGCAGTATAAGAAGTATATGATGTTTCAGTGTTAAATGGCATTCCTTATATATCTTAATCAAGGATTATTTTTTAGAAATTAAAATTAATGGGATGACATTGATCAATAAGAGTATATAGGCTTCAAGTAAACATTTCTATAGCATTTGAACTGTTGATTGTGTGGCGTGCCCATCACTCAAAGTCAAATCATTTTCCATCATCGTATATTTGTCCCTCTTTATACCCCTCCCCCTGGTAACCACTTCACTTTTACCTATGTCCACGAGCCTCGGTTTTACATTCCACCTATGTGTGAAATCATATAGTTCTTAGCTTTTTCTAATTTACATATTTCACTTAGTATAGTGTTCTCAAGGCCCATCCATGTTGTCAGAAATGGCAATATATCATCATTTTTTATAGCTGAGTAGTATTCCATTGTATATATACCACATCTTCTTTATCCAATCATCTAGAACACTTTGGTCGTTTCCATGTCTTGCCTACCATGAATAATGCTGCGATAAACATGAGGGTACATGTGTCTTTGCATGCCAATGTTCTCAAGTTTTTCAAGTAGATACCCAGTGGAGGGATTGCTGGGTCATATGGAAGCTCTATTCTTAATTTGGTCTGTATGTTTGTTTTTCTGCCAATACTATGCTGTTTTGATTATCATGGCTCTGGAGTATAATTTGAAATCAGGTAGTGTGATACTCTGGTTTCATTCTTTTTTTCTCAGGACTGCTTTGGCTATTCAGAGTTTTTTATGGCTCCATACAAATCTGATAATTTTTTTTGTTCTATTTATTTTTAAAAATAACATTGGGATTAAATAGGGATTGCATTAAATTTGTATATAGCTTTTAGTAATATGACCATTTTAACTATGTTGAGTCTTCCAATCCATGAAGATGGAATATTTTTCCATTTTGTATCTTTTTCAATTTCTTTTAATAATGCTTTGTAGTTTTCAGCATATACTTCTTTCGCATCCTTTGTTTTTCATAGTGTTTTCTTTTTTTATTGCAATTGTAAATTAATTGAGGATGTTAATTTATCTCTTAACTTCATAAATTAAACACTATTGTTTTATTCTATTTTTCATGTTTAGACTTCAACACATTGCTATTTTTGATGGTTATTAATTTCCCTTGTAATTCAAGTCTGAGACTCTTCATGAAAGCCATCAGGTAGAAGTTTTCTTTGTGAAGATCTGCTTGTAGCAAACTTTCTGTTTTTGTATGAAAAGATCTCCATTTCATCCTATTTTTAACTGATAGTTTCACTGGATAAGCAATTCTATCATGACAGTTATTTCATCTTCAATGGTTTACAAACAGTATTCATAATCTCCTCATTTCATGTTGCTGTTGAGATGTCAGCTGTCTAATTGATTTTCTTTTGTAGTAAACCTGTCTTTCTCTCCAACTGATATTCTTTATTTTACTTTGGCAGTTTCTCTATCGTGTATCTAAATGAAGGTTTCTATTCAACTGCCTGGGATTTGTGGAAATGCCTGGATCTAAGAATTGGTCTTTTTTTTTTTATTAAAAATTTTTTTTATTTAGAAATTAAATTTAATGGGGTGACATTGATCAATAAGAGTACATAGGTTTCAGGTAAACATTTCTAGAGCATTTGAATTGTTGATTGCATTGTGTCTTTTCTGAAAGACACCAATACAATTTCCATGTAATTTAAAATCTGTTAAATTTTTCTATATCTGTTCTAGCAGTCTGATTATATTGGATCATCTCACCCCATGCTAAATATTTTTGGACCTCTCTTATATTTTCATTATTTTTTAAATCCTTCTAGTTTTCTTTAACTTTACATCTGATAATTACAATATCTGACATGTTTGTGATTCTGTTCCTATAGTTTGTTGTTATGCTGACTCTTACTCATGGCGGCCTGTTTCTCCGTGTTACTATTTTTGGAGGATTGGGGGAGGATTTTAGAATATGATGATGGCTGATGTTCCCTGGAACTTGACACATAAGAATTCATTTGAAACCTGGGTTAAAGAGGATTTGTGTTTGTTCCTGCCAGTCATCTGGAGGCAATACCAATTTGGGATGTCTTAAACACTGTGTAGATATTGACAATTGTGGCCTCAAACTCATGTGGTTAGAAAATCTGGAAGGATACATTTGAATATATCACCTCCATTTTTTATTTATATTTCACTACATTAGTTTGTAGTGTCTGTTACTGCAGGCCATTTTATATCCTCTTTGAAAACATTTTAAAATTGTAATGACAAAATGGAAAGAAGAAATAGAAGAACATCTAAAAGCTGTTTAATTATAACATTGGATTATTTTTAAGTGAAATTTTTGCCTGGATCTCAGGCAACATATATCAATATGTTTTACTTTTAAAGTAGGTTTCAGGGCATTGCCCTAAGGCAATGATAGCAGAATGAATTGATTTTAAAGAGTGCTCAGGCAGGCTCAAAAAATGAATGAGGAAAACATGAAAGAAGTTTCAAGTCAACATTAAATATTTACACAGAAGTTAAATTCAGAGACTTAGAAAACAGACATGGAATATGAATGGGAAGAATGGAGTAACATGGGCTCTATGTAAAAGAGAACAATAAAGCTCCAAAATCTGTTGAGTGGAAATCTGTACATGCAGAATAGTATGTATAATATGCTGCCTTTTGTGTAAAAATAGGAGTGGAAATGTATTTGCTTGCATGTGTATATAATACCTACGGAAGGATACCCCGGAAACCAAAAATATTGGTTGCCCATGGAGATGGGGACTAGATGGTAGGGAACGGAGGTGACAAATTTTTTTCATGTGTATCATTTTGAGCCTCTTGAGTTTTGATCTGTGAAAATATATTCAAATAAATGGATATATAGATATAGAGATTGATAGATATAAAAACAGGTCTAAAGAAAAGTCAATGAGTAAACAAATGAGAGATTGAGTGAATGTATCTCCTAACTAGATGCATCACTTACTAGGTGTTGTCTAACTTCTGTGTTGCCTTCACTTTCGCATCGGTAAAATGGAGATAGTGACACCAATCTCATTAGGTTGTTAGGAAAATTCAGTGAGATAAGAAGTATTTAGAGCAAGTTTGGCACATAGTATGTATACAAAACACAGTAGCTATCATTGTTTTTATTACTATAAGCCTTATGACCTTGAGAAGGTTACTTACTAAACTGAACCTGGACTTTGTGTTGTCTCTACCTGAACCTATAAGTTGATTCTTCTGTGGGTCTTCTGGGAGATGTTGGGCAAGATGTTAAACTTCTCTTGCCCTTAGTTCCTATGGCTGTAACATGTGAAGAATAATAATATAACAATAACTCAGAAAGCTATCTCACTGATGTGGTATTTGTTTATTTTAGAAAATTGTTACTATTTTAGGTGTTATAATGATATTGTGTTCATTTTTAATGGGTTATGTTTTATAAATGCATACTAAAATATTTATGGATAAAAGTATCTGAGATTTGCTTCAAAACAGTAGAGGAAGCAATGGGTGGGGACATGGATAAAAGAAGAGTGGCCATGCATTGGTAGTTGCCGTGACTGAGTGGCAGGTACATGGGGCTCATCAGACTATTCTCTCCTCTCTTGTGTATGTCTAAATTTTTTTCCTAATGAAAAGATTGTTTTAAGAGGATTGTCATTAAGTGAGAACATACATCATACAGTAGCAAGTATGCCATAATGACTCAGTAAGGAGCTGCTGGTATTCAGAACTAGTGGTTAGAGTAATAGTTATTACCATCTCCTATTTATTTTTATTAGTTCAGTTAAGTGGTCAGGAACAAAAGCATACAGCAAGGGAATGGATTAATTGATACATGTGAGGGGAAACGGCACTTTTTTTTTAAGTTTTCTTAACCAAGATCTCAGCTTTCTGATATTTGGGGAACCACCAACTAACACTCCCACTCTCATTACAGAAGAAGCCTGCACATTCTAACACATAACATTTACAAACTTTAGCCAAATAAAACAGATCCTGGCAAATAGTAGGTAGGATTCTCTCTCCATTATTAAATATCAGTAGCCATTTTACATTTATTTTGAGCTTCGGTTGAACAGTACCAATATGGCAGGTATTTTCTATTTACGCAAATGTACCTTTACAATCAAATACCTTATTATCAGTCATTTAACCTTGAAGAACTGAAAGTGAATTTCAATTACTGATGTGTGGCCAGTCGTAATTAGGACAGTCCTTAGTATTCGAGGAATGGGGATTTGGAAATGCTGCCTAAAAAATAAAAGTTTCCCCCTCAACTTATTTTTACTCTTTCCCACCTCTGTCTCCATGGAAATGGGGTCAGAGGCCATGGGGAACTCACAGAGAGCAAGCAGCTGAGAAGGAGAATTCTTACTTAGCAATTTCAGCTGAAAGCCATAAACTCCTTTACAAAGACCAGCTGAGCCTTTTGGCCACTAGTCTCTGGTTTTTCATACTGATAATAAGTAACATGGCTTTTTTTCCTATGTGAAGGAGAAAGGGATGTTACTAAGTAAAAAGCATTTTTGCATTTATACTTGAACTTCTACAGTGCAATAAATCAGTATAGAGACATTCCTTAAGAAATTATTTTCAATTTAAAATTATTTTTTATGCACACATGCAAGAGAGAGAGAGACAAGAAGGGAGAGAGATGAGAAGTATCAGCTCATAGTTGCAGCACCTTAGTTCTTCATTGATTGCTTTCTTATATGTGCCTTGACTGGGAACTCCAGCTGAGCCAGTGACCCCTTGCTCAAGCCAGCAACCCTACGCTCAAGCCAGATGAGTCCATGCTCAAGCTGGATGAGCCCATGCTCAAGCCAGCGACCTTGGGGTTTCAAACCTGGGTCCTCAGCATCCAAGGCTGATGCTTCATCCATTGCACTACTATCTGGTAGGCCCAACTTAAATTTTTTAAGTAATAATATACATTTGGAATTAAGAAATTATCACTAGTTTGATCTCTGTCCTTTCATGTTTATGATATTACTGGCTATTTGAAGAAAAACAGATGCATTTATTTTTGCATGATATCAGTTATAAATGATTTTTGGTAATGAGATATCACCATAGCACAATTCCAAATAATTTGAATAAAAATTCTTTTTAATCTCAAGAGTAGGACCTGGCCAGAGGCTCAGTAGATAGAGCAACAGCCAGGCGTATGGACATCCCAGGTTCAATTTCTGGTCAGGGCACAAAGGAGAAGCAACCATTTACTTCTCTTCCTCTCCCTCTCCCCTTGTCTCTCTCTCTCTTCCCCTTCCGGAGCCAGTGGCTTGATTGGTTCGAGCATTGACCCCAGGTGCTAAGGATAGCTCTGTTGATTCAAGCATCAGCCCCAGACAGGGTTGCCAGGTGGATCCCAGTCGGGGTGCATGTGAGAGTCTGTCTCACTATCTCTCTCCTCTCACTTAAAAAAATATAATTAGGCCCTGGCCAGTTGGCTCAGTGGTAGAGCGTCAGCCTGGAGTGTGGAAGTCCTGGGTTCAATTCCCAGCCAGGGCACATAGGAGAAGCGCCCATCTGCTTCTCCATCTATCCCCCTCTCTTTCCTCTCTGTCTCTCTCTTCCCCTCCCGCAGCCAAGGCTCCATTGGAGCAAAAGATGGCCCGGGTGCTGGGGATGGCTCCTTGGTCTCTGCCCCAGGCGCTAGAGTGGCTCTGGTCACAACAGAGCGACGCCCCGGATGGGCAAAGCATCGCTCCCTGGTGGGCGTGCCAGGTGAATCTGGGTTGGGCGCATGCGGGAGTCTGTCTGACTGCCTCCCCGTTTCCAGCTTCAGAAAAATACAAAAACAAACAAAAAAACAAACAAACAAAAAACAATTAAATAACATTAAAAAAGAAAACCAAAAAGAAGTCTCAAGAGTGTAGGTAGTCAATACCATTTCACAAAATGTTTTATGAATTAAAGTATAACTTACTTTACTCCTAATTTTCTTAAATTATATACACTATTTCACTTTTTTTGCACTTTAAGTATTCAGTTTACTTTCTTACAAACCATTTGAAAACATCTGAGAAGGCTAGATACTCAAATAGGCCAAGTTATTTATATGTATTATATATGACTACTTCACCTGTTAGCATCTGAGTAATAATTAAAACAATCTGAAATATAAATTTAGGCTCAAAAAGGCCCTAGCAAGTTCTTATCAAATTTGAGCTAAAAAATTCTGTTTTAAGTGATTTCTTTTCTTGTTCTTTTTCTCTTCATGCCATACATCTTTATGATTCAAAGTTTATAATCTCAGTATTAGTTCCAATAACTTTTGCAAAATTTCATCAGTCCTTTTACATAAAACATTATTATTACTTTTAATCATCAATCTGGTCTGAATTTTCCAGAATTTAGTTTCAGTAAAATTCAGAACTATAGTACCTCTCTCAGGGGCTTTAATAGTTTGTTTTGGGTTGCGCGTGCACACACACACACACACACACACACACACACAGCCCCCCACCCTTAATTTTGTGGTCAGCAGCCTAACCACGTTGTCTCTTATCCTCAGTGTTTCCGTGCCTCTTGGCCCTCTTACAAATCTGTGCTGAGCGCTTTCTCTGGCCCGGGTTGAGCCCTTCTTCCACTTTCCTTTGCTCTCAGAGTGAACCAGAACATCGTGTTCTGAAGCAGCCCCAGCACACATGCTTCACAATGCTGCCAAGTTTGCAGCTGACCAATTGGCCTAATTTAGAGGGCTTGCATTTATAAAATTTACAACCCTTTATTTCCACCACCCCTTCACACCCTCCCCTGAAAACGAGTATGCCAAATGTACTGATAAATCAAGAGTTCTTTGGTTTTGTTGCAACAAAATGGGCAGTCCTTTCTTTTCCCTTCATTGGCTCTCCGCCTGGTTGTTCCCTCCTGAATAGATGGAAAGTAGCCGTTGATGTGTTCAAGACATGTGAGAGTGGCCACCTCTGGAGTAATAACCAATTTTAAAAGAAATGCACTAATGGAATGATATGCTCTTCAATTTCTGGAACTCTGTTCTTCCAAAGTAATTTCTTTTCCTTTCCAAAAACCAATCCAGGCAAATTTATCTTCTACCAAATTAGGAAGACAGAGTTGGATTCTTGCTTTTTCACTGAGACCCGATCAGGCAGGTCTTTTGTATTTAGATACTTCAAACACTTCTTATTGACATTTGATTCTTCTCAGCTTTTTAAATAGAGTTAAGACCAAGTGTGAGAGGGTTAGGATTTAATAGTGTAAAGAAAAACTGTGGGAATCAGTTTCTCATGATTTTAGTGATCTGCTATGTTCTTACTTCTGCCCACTCCTTCAGGAAAAGGTGCTCTGTCAGGGTAGAACCAGATTTTCACAAGGCCTAAAGCTTATCAAATTTGGAGCTCTCTTTATGAAAGAGACTATGAAATTAGGTTCAAGAGTGTATCTCTATTTTAAATTATAAAAAGAAACCATAAGTTACAAGTCTTAAAAAACATCCAGAAAAATAGCACTATTATAATTAGTATTAACAATTGTTATTACTGTTACAACATAACTGCTTGAATAATACATCTTTTCCCTACTTTTTTGACTTTCTACTCTTTGACCCTTCTTCATATGATAAAAATTTAGAGTACCATTTTGTGTAGAGAGAATAGAAAGATAATTTTATTTTCTGATATAATAGATAGAAATATGTTTTTGTTATTAATAGTTTAGGAAAGGCCCTGGCCGGTTGGCTCAGTGGTAGAGTGTTGGCCCAGCGTGTGGAAGTCCCAGGTTCAATTCCTGGCCAGGGCACACAGGAGAAGCGCCCATCTGCTTCTCCACCCTTCTCCTTCTCCTTCCTCTCTATCTTTCACTTCCCCTTCTGCAGCCAAGGTTTCATTGGAGCAAAGTTGGCCTGGGCACTGAGGATGGCTCCATGGCCTCCGCTTCAGGCACTAGAATAGCTCCAATTGTGTGCTACAATGGCTACAATTGCAGTGGAGCAATGCCTCAGAGGGGCCAAGCATTGCCCCCTGGTGGGCATCCTGGGTGGATCCTGATTGGGCACATGCAGGAGTCTGTCTGTCTGCTTCCTCCCCCACCACTTCTCACTTCAGAAAAATACAGAAAAAGAAAAAGAAAAAAAAATAGTTTAGGAAAGATTCTTTCAGCTTCAGAATTTGTTGGTCATGCCATAGCTGAAACAATTTCTTGTTCTGGAAGTGCCTTTTATTGGCTCCAGACCTTTGATGGCACTGGAAAGGATTCCAGCTGGCTCTTTGGCCATTGCCTTAGCACCTGGCTCAGCTTAGCCAAGTCCAGCAGCCTCTTAGAGGTCTTGAGCAGGAGGATAGCAGGGCACCAGGTGCTCATGGTAGAGCCTTAGTCCAATGGACTCTGAGCAGAGAGCAGAGTGAAATCTCAGTCAACTTTCTACTTGGTGCCCAACTTGGGTTCTGAATACTCAGGGAGACCCCACATGCTACAGGGTATCAAGGGTTTCAGCAAAAATGTAAGGAGTACTGGCAGCCCACCAACATCACCCACAGATTCAGGATGGAGGGCTACAACCTGGGGGGCCAGCATTGCATAAATCCAGATGAACTCCAAATCCCTGAGAAGGACACCCAGAACTGCAGCAGGGGCCCATGAAAGTAAGCAGCCATGAAGCATAAAGTTCATTAGCTTTCCTGAGAAACTACCTCTGCACTCACTGCTCAGCACAGATTGGACATTCATGGAAATGAATGGAGCTGGATTCCTTGGCCAATATATCTAAAATAGTAAGTTTCACATCAAGTTCATGGCTACAGTCTTATCATTTAGAACATTACCTAGCACGTGGTTGGAGCTCAATAATTATTTGCTAAATGAGTGAGAAGTCTCTGTCTCTGAATATTTTTGTTTATTTATAAAGAAGACCAAAATTAGTTACCACTGTCTTTTACTTTCCCGGGTTAAAAAATGCCGGCCAACTGGAAGCTGCTGGATATTGCTCACTTTTAATTTATTTATCCACCCTTGAAAAATTCATTCTTACTTCATCCAAGCTCCTCCCTGCCCACCCACCCCCCAAAAAACTTGAGGGGGGGCTTTAAAGCATAGTTTAAGCCTCATGTCATTTTCTTTTCATTTTGAGTTTATGCTTTATTGCTGCCCAGATAGTCAAATGTCAGACCTTTTAGGCTGGGATTCTTCCAGTTATGTTATAATGCCTGAACTTTTTCAGAGGGAAAAATCTGTTTACCATTTTTTTATTTTAACATTTAAGCCAAGATATTGGGAGATTATTTTGAAAGTCTGAACATGTTTTCTTCTCCGTCGTCATCTTCTTCTTGAGGTTTCTGAGATGTGCCTTTGGAACTATGGGGAGAAAAGAATGCAGTCAGTGTGTTCCATGTGTGGGCTCTTGTGGCCTTTTCATTTCCTGAGCTCAAAAGCCACAATGTGGCCGTCTTGTTATACAGATAATGAGCAGGGATGGAAAGAACACAGGAAACTCATAGGTTACATAGAATCTTATGGCTAGGAGTGACATAATGTATTCTACCTTTTTACTGGTGAATAAACTGGTGCTGAGATTAAATGTATTGCCCAAAGTTAGCATCATGAGTGACATTAATCAGAAGTTCTATAAGGGCAACAGAATAAAGCTATTCCCTCACAAAAAGTTTTGGAACTTTTTCTACCTCTAATTTTCATTTCCCTATCCGCTCATATCTCTAAAACCATGATAACCATGATTAACTATATATGCGTCAGTAATGTTTGAAAACTCAATAGTTTACAATAAAGCACTGGGAGACCAAAAGAATCGGAGATGCTACGTTGGAGGAACTTGACATTGACACAGCAGTGAACACTTCGTGGGCATTTGAAGAACACTTACAAAAATAAATTGAGTTACATTGACTCTTTGTCTCTAATTTACTACACAACACTACAGACTGTAGCACTTCCTATTCCTGTATTAATTTATTCAACAAATACTTATTGGACTACTGCTCCAAGTCAGGCATTTTGCTTAGAGGGGCCTATATTGATAATTGAAACATAACTCTGCCTTCTAGGAGATCACAATATAGTGGAGCAGACCGATGCATAATGTATTAGTTTCTGTGGTTGTGCAACAAATCACAAATTTAGCAGCATAAAACAGCACCCAATTATTAGCTCACAATTCTATAGATGAGAAGTCTAGGCACAGCACAAATGAGTTCTCTACTCAGGGTCTCACAGGCCTAAACTCAAGTTGTCAGGTGGGCTACACTCTTGTCTGGAGGTGGGATCCTACTCCAAGCTCATGTGCTTGTGACAGAATTTAATTCCTTGAGGATATAGGTCTGATCCTTACTGGTGGTCTGCCAGGGGTGTTCTCAAATCCTAGAGGCTGCCTGCATTTCTTGCCACGTGGCCTCTCCATCTCCAGGTAGGCAACGGATTATCTCCTTTGCATCAAATCACTCTCACTCTTCAAGTCTTTTTTAAAAAGCCTCATCTCTTTTCAAAGGTAACCTGATCAGGCTGGTTAGTCCTGTCCAGGGTAATCTTACTATTTTAAGGTCAACTGATTTGACATGTTAAAACTCATCTGTAAAATCCCTTTTTCTGTATATACTGTTACATAGTCATGGAAGTGATATATTCTCACATTTGTAAGTCCTGCTCACACACAATGAGAGGGAATTTTATACAAGGGAATCATTGGAGGTCACCTTAGAATTCTGCCTACCACATATAACAAAAAGCTACACCCAGCAGAGTAAATGATATATTGAAGATAGCTGCAGAGAGCTGTGAAAACCCAGGAAAGAGAACAAATAGTTCTGCTTAGTGGAATGGATAGAGTTAGAGTAAGAGAAGAGGTCAAGTCTGAGCTGATTGGAAAGAACGAGTGAGAGTACAATAGGTAGAGAAAGGGCAGGCTCTTAAACAAGTTCTGTTTTATTTCTTAGTTGAGTTCATAGAGTTTGGTGCCTCTGGGGACTCCCTTCCCTAACTACCAACATAGCAAGACTCATCATTAATTTATAGGTAATGTTTCTATGCTGATTGAATATCTAACTAATTTATGAGCATCATATTGTGTAATCTTGAACCTCTTACCTATCTTATTCTTACTCATCAAAGATTTTAGAAATTTAAATGTGAAGTCATTTATTACACAAGGAAATCTGAATACTGATCTAATATTAAAGGATATTCAGGAATTACTAATTTTTAAGTGTGATAATGGTATTGTGGATTTTTAAAGTGTTTATATCTTAGAAATACATACAGACATATCTATAAGTACCATGATATGATGTATTGAAAAATAGTAAAATTTAATGTTGTAAAAAGTTGGAGATCTTTGGCCTGATCACGTGGTGGCACAGTGGATAGAGCACCAACCTGGAACACTGAGGTCCCATGTTCAAAACCTTGAGATTGCCAGGTTTAACATGGGCTCATCTGCCTTGAGCCCAGAGTTGCCAGCTTGAGCAAGGGCTCACCGGTTTGAGCACGAGATCATAGACATGACCCCATGGTCACTGGCTTGAAGCCCAAGGTCACTGGCTTGAGTCCAAGGTCGCTGGCTTGAGCCTAAAGGTCACTGGCTTGAAGCCCAAGGTCACTGGCTTCAGCAAGGGATCACGGGCTCAGTTGGAGCACCCTGGTCAAAGCACATATCAGAAACCAATCAATGAATTACTAAAGTTCTGCAACTATGAGTTGATGCTTCTCATTCCTTCCCTTCCTATCTGTCTCTGTCTCTCTGTCTCTTTCTTTCTTTCTTTCTTTTGATAAGAAAAATAGGGAGTGACGTCACGGAAATGGCGCCGTGAGAAGCGCGTCCGACAGCTCTCCCCTAAATCACAACAAATTTATCACCTAGAAATAGAAAAATTTATCCTCGGAGCATTCCGGAGTTCCACACAAACTGAAAGCAAAAGGACTGTTATCACTTGAATCTGAGAGACGAGGGTGTGGAGGAAGCTACCGCAGCGACGCATATTCAAGCCGCGAGGGAGTGTGCCTGCGGTGAGTCAGCCCATATACTTGGGAACCGCGAGCCGCCTCGAGCGGCCGACGCAAGCCGCCACCGCAAGCCGCCGCGAGCCGCCGCGCTGCGAACCGCCACCACGAGCGGCCGCCACGAGCCGCTGCGAGCAGCCGAGCGCGCGCCCGGTCCGGTTGAGCACTGCTGACGTTCCCAGCAGCCCGCACACTGCGAGTGGGGGTCGCCGGCCACCGGTGCCCGGAGCGGAGCGCCCCATTCGCGCGCGTGCCTTGGGCATTCCACGCGCCCAGGGCACCCTGCTGGCCCGCACACCCAGGGGGCTCCATTATCCTGCGCCTGGTGCGGTCCAGCCGCCAGCGGCGGGGCGAGCGGGAGAGGCTTGGGAGATTCTCTCCGTGGGCGGGGCACCTCACCCAGCCATTCAAGCTAACAATCAAGCGTTGGGGGAGGGGCGCGCGCAGGCAGCCTAAAATACCTTCGGAAGCACAGCTGCGACCCAATCACTGAAATTAGCTTAACCCATGAAATCTGCGCACCCTCGGTTCTAACTGATAAGATCTCTCGCACTTCAGCGATCCAAGACAAGAGGCGTGATATTTTTTAATGCCTCTCGCTAAAGGGGCGGGGGCAACTTCTGATTGATAGAGCCTCCATATTCAGGGATAAACGCTAACAAGAAGGACTTGGCAGATAATAAGGTCTATACTACACTAGTCGTAAGCAGAGACTAGTGCCTCTTCTTCCCTGCAAAAACAGGCTACAAAGTGTGGAAAGCCTGGGTTGAGAGGTCCAACTAAATGATAGGCGCTGAACAGTCACCTTGACAACAATTGACTCCCACCCCCGCCTGATTACACTGGAGGCCCTGACTCTCAGAGCCTTTCCCAAAGCCTTGCACTGAGTGGGGATAGAGTGGGGATTTCCCAGCTCTTTGAGCCTCTTACTCCCCAGGCAGAAGCAGTTGCAGCCTTATAGCTGGATCACCAGGCTGCTAATTCAGAAAGGGGGGATTAGGAGAGAGAATCGAGGAAAGCAAACTCTCTCATCGTTGGACCCTGCAAACGCCAACAAGCCTTTACTTCCAGCAAGACTAAAGCCAATTATATGACATTGCCATAGAATCCCATCAACTGCAAATCCCTACCTAAGAGTGACACAGGGGCAGAGCCTGGGGTACAGAGTCACCGACTAGGAAGAGGGAGAGAAAAGAAAAAGGAAGAAGTTAACCTCTCAAAATCAAGAAAAACCCACAGACTTTACAACTTGATCCACTAATTTTTTGTTGTTGTTGTTGTTGTTTGTTTCTTCTATCTTTTTGCCTTTATTTCCTCCACCTCGGTCCTTCTATTCACTGCCCATCTTATGCTTCCCCTTTCTTGAACTACACTACCCATGAGTGTTGCATTTTATTTTTCTTCTTCATCCTCACCCTCCTTTAAGGTTATACTCCAAAACACTTAACTCTCACTCTCTCCTCTTTTGTTTTTTTTTTGTCTTGCTTTATTTTGTTTTTTTCTCCTCCTATTTTATTTCTTCCTTCGTTTTTCTCTTTTTCTTATTTTTTCCTTTCTATTCATTTTTTCTTTTCTCATTTTACTTTCCTCCCATATAATCCTCAATCACGAACAAATTAGTTAATTTGGGACTCAAGGCTTTTTTTTGGCTTTATTTCTCTTTTTTGCTTTTGTTTTTTTTTTTTTTCTCTTGTTTGTTTATTTTTGTGGCATTTTGGGTCCTCCCAACCCAAGGTCTCCATTGTATTTAGTCTTCGCTCCACTTAATACAACAGATTTTTACTTATTATTTTTATTTTTTCTTCTTTATTATTCTTTTTGGGTCCTTTTTTCTGATTCCCTCTTATCCCTCTCATTATATCTCTTAGTTGACCATCACTTACAAGCAAATCATCTTATGCTTGTCTAAGATTTTCTTCCTTTTTTTTTTTTTTTTTTTTTTGCATTTAGTAGGTCCCTACACCCTTTTTTTTTCCCCTTGAACTCTTCACCCCAAATCAGGCCCTCCATTATAAGCACGATATTTCCCTGAGGAGGGGAGAGGAGGGAAAGAGAAGAGAGAAAAAAAGGGGGAAATAATAAATTATTACTGTTTTTTTTTTGTGGGGTGTTTTACCCTTTTTTTTTTTCTTTTTACTCTTTATTAATTCTAATTAGTGCTATCAATAAGACCACCCTCAGATGCCGATAAGAAAGAGGAAATAGAATATTATGGATACAAAAGAAAGAGAGGTAACACAAATAGATGTGGAAAAATCTATGGAGAAAAGACTTAACATATTGGAAGCCTTGGAGCTAAATGACAGAGAATTTAAAATAGAAATCTTAAAAATACTCAGAGATATACAAGAAAACACAGAAAGGCAATATAGGGAGATCAGAAAACAACTCAATGAACACAAAGAATATATTACCAAGGAAATTGAAACTATAAAAACAAATCAAACAGAAATGAAAAACTCAATTCACGAGCTGAAAAATGAGGTAACAAGCTTAGCTAACAGAACAGCCCAGATTGAAGATAGGATTAGTGAAATAGAAGACAAACAACTTGAGGCACAACAGAGAGAAGAAGAAAGAGACTCAAAAATAATAAAAAATGAGAAAGCCCTACAGGAATTGTCTGACTCCATCAGAAAGAATAACATAAGAATAATAGGTATATCAGAGGGAGAAGAGAAAGAAAATGGAATGGAGAATATACTCAAACAAATAATAGACGAGAACTTCCCAAGCCTGTGGAAGGAACTAAAGCCTCAAATTCAAGAAGCAAACAGAACACCAAGTTTTCTTAACCCCAACAAACCCACTCCAAGGCACATCATAATAAAGATGACACAAACCAATGACAAAGAAAAAATTCTCAAGGCAGCCAGGGAAAAGAAGAGTACAACATATAAAGGAAGGCCTATTAGATTATCATCAGATTTCTCAGCAGAAACTCTACAAGCTAGAAGAGAGTGGACCCCAATATTTAAAGCCCTGAAAGAGAGGAACTTTCAGCCAAGAATACTATACCCATCAAAGCTATCCTTCAAGTATGAAGGAGATATAAAAACATTCACAAATACAGAAAAGATGAGAGAATTTATCAGCAGAAAGCCCCCACTCCAGGAAATACTAAGGGGGGTTTTCCAACCAGATTCAAAGAACAAAAGAAAACAACACCACAAGTAACAGCTCCACCAAGAACACAATAAAACCAAACTTAAACTGTGACAACAAAGGAAAAAAAGGGGGGAGAGGATGGAGATTAACAGTAGCAAAGGATGATGAAGTGCAGAAATACTTATAAGATAGGGTACTACAATGAATATGGTAGGTACCCTTTTCATTACTTAATGGTAACCACCCTTGAAAAAACCACCACAAAAACACTTGACTTAAAAAAGGTAGCAACAGAGGAAAGAAGTATGGAACACAAACAAACAAAAACAAATGATAGAAAAACAAAAGAGAAGAATCAAACTAGATACAAAACTAACAGAAAGCAATTTATAAAATGGCAGTAGGGAACCCACAAGTGTCAATAATTACACTAAATGTAAATGGATTAAACTTACCAATAAAAAGACACAGAGTAGCAGAATGGATTAAAAAAGAAAATCCAACTATATGCTGCCTACAAGAAACACATCTAAGCAACAAGGATAAAAACAAATTCAAAGTGAAAGGCTGGAAAACAATACTCCAAGCAAACAACACCCAAAAAAAAGCAGGCGTAGCAATACTCATATCTAATAATGCTGACTACAAGACAGAAAAAGTACTCAGAGACAAAAATGGTCATTTCATAATGATTAAGGGGAAGTTGAATCAAGAAGACATAACAATCCTTAATATATATGCACCAAACCAAGGAGCACCAAAATATATAAGACAGCTACTTATTGACCTTAAAACAAAAACTAACAAAAATACAATCATACTTGGAGACCTCAATACACCGCTGACGGCTCTAGATCGGTCATCCAAACAGAGAATCAATAAAGATATAGTGGCCTTAAATGAAATACTAGAACACCTGGATATGATAGACATCTACAGGACACTTCATCCCAAAGCGACAGAGTATACATTTTTCTCTAGTGTACATGGAACATTCTCAAGAATTGACCATATGTTGGGCCACAAAGACAATATCAGCAAATTTAGAAAAATTGAAATTGTACCAAGCATATTTTCTGATCATAAAGCCTTGAAACTAGAATTCAACTGCAAAAAAGAGGGGGAAAAACCCACAAAAATGTGGAAACTAAACAACATACTTCTAAAAAATGAATGGGTCAAAGAAGAAATAAGCGCAGAGATAAAAAGATATATACAGACAAATGAAAATGAAAATATGACATATCAGAATCTCTGGGATGCAGCAAAAGCAGTAATAAGAGGAAAGTTCATATCACTTCAGGCGTATATGAACAAACAAGAGAGAGCCGAAGTAAACCACTTAACTTCCCACCTTAAGGAACTAGAAAAAGAAGAACAAAGACAACCCAAAACCAGCCGAAGAAAGGAGATAATAAAAATCAGAGCAGAAATAAATGAAATAGAGAACAGAAAAACTATAGAAAAAATCAATAAAACAAGGAGCTGGTTCTTTGAAAAGATCAACAAAATTGACAAACCCTTGGCAAGACTCACCAAGGAAAAAAGACACAGGACTCAAATAAATAAAATCCAAAATGAAAGAGGAGAGATCACCACAGACATCATAGATATACAAAGAATTATTGTAGAATACTATGAAAAATTATATGCCACCAAATACAACAATCTAGAAGAAATGGATAAATTCCTAGAACAATACAACCTTCCTAGACTGAGTCATGAAGAAGCAGAAAGCCTAAACAGACCAATCAGCAGGGAGGAAATAGAAAAAACTATTAAAAATCTCCCCAAAAATAAAAGTCCAGGCCCAGACGGTTATACTAGTGAATTCTATCAAACATTCAAAGAAGACTTGGTTCCTATTCTACTCAAAGTCTTCCAAAAAATTGAAGAAGAAGCAATACTTCCAAACACATTTTATGAGGCCAACATAACCCTCATACCAAAACCAGGCAAGGATGGCACAAAGAAAGAAAACTACAGACCAATATCTCTAATGAATACAGATGCTAAAATACTAAACAAAATACTGGCAAACCGAATACAACAACATATTAAAAAAATAATACATCATGATCAAGTGGGATTCATCCCAGAATCTCAAGGATGGTTCAACATACGCAAAACGGTTAACGTAATACACCATATCAACAAAACAAAGAACAAAAACCACATGATCTTATCAATAGATGCAGAAAAGGCTTTTGATAAAATACAACACAATTTTATGTTTAAGACTCTCAACAAAATGGGTATAGAAGGAAAATATCTCAACATGATAAAGGCCATATATGATAAACCATCAGCCAACATCCTATTAAACGGCATAAAACTGAGGACTTTCTACCTTAAATCAGGAACAAGACAGGGTTGTCCACTCTCTCCACTCTTATTCAACGTGGTGCTAGAAGTTCTGGCCAGAGCAATCAGACAAGACAAAGAAATAAAAGGCATCCATATCGGAAAAGAAGAAGTAAAGCTATCACTTTTTGCTGATGATATGATCCTATACATCGAAAACCCGAAGGACTCCACAAAAAGATTATTAGAAACAATAAACCAATACAGTAAGGTCGCAGGATATAAAATTAACATACAAAAGTCCATAGCCTTTCTATATGCCAACAATGAAATATTAGAAAACGAACTCAAAAAAATAATCACCTTCACGATTGCAACAAAAAAAATAAAATACCTAGGAATAAACATAACAAAGAACGTAAAGGACCTATAGAATGAAAATTACAAAGCATTGTTAAGGGAAATCGAAAAAGATACAATGAGATGGAAAAATATTCCTTGTTCTTGGATAGGAAGAATAAATATAATCAACATGGCCATATTACTCAAAGCAATATACAAATTTAATGCAATTCCCATCAAAATCCCTATGAGATTTTTTAAAGAAATGGAACAAAAAATCATCAGATTTATATGGAACTATAAAAAACCCCGAATAGCCAAAACAATCCTAAGGAAAAAGAATGAAGCTGGGAGCATTACAATACCTGACTTTAAACTATATTATAGGGCCACGATAATCAAAACAGCATGGTATTGGCAAAAAAATAGACACTCAGACCAATGGAACAGAATAGAAAGCCCAGAAATAAAACCACATATATATGGTCAAATAATCTTTGATAAAGGGGCCAACAACACACAATGGAGAAAAGAAAGCCTCTTCAACAAATGGTGTTGGGAAAACTGGAAAGCCACATGCAAAAGAATGAAACTCGACTACAGCCTGTCCCCGTGTACTAAAATTAATTCAAAATGGATCAAAGACCTAAATATAAGACCTGAAACAATAAAGTACATAGAAGAAGACATAGGTACTAAACTCATGGACCTGGGTTTTAAAGAACATTTTATGAACTTGACTCCAATGGCAAGAGAAGTGAAGGCAAAGATAAATGAATGGGACTACATCAGAATTAAAAGTTTTTGCTCAGCAAGAGAAACTGATATCAAAATAAACAGACAGCCAACTATATGGGAACTGATATTTTCAAACGACAGCTCAGATAAGGGCCTAATATCCAAAATTTACAAAGAACTCATAAAACTCAACAACAAACAAACAAACAATCCAATAAAAAAATGGGAAGAGGACATGAACAGACACTTCTCCCAGGAAGAGATACAAATGGCCAACAGATATATGAAAAGATGCTCAGCTTCATTAGTTATTAGAGAAATGCAAATCAAAACTACAATGAGATACCACCTCACTCCTGTTAGATTAGCTATTATCAACAAGACGGGTAATAGCAAATGTTGGAGAGGCTGTGGAGAAAAAGGAACTCTCATTCACTGTTGGTGGGACTGTAAAGTAGTACAACCATTATGGAGGAAAGTATGGTGGTTCCTCAAAAAACTGCAAATAGAACTACCTTATGACCCAGCAATCCCTCTACTGGGTATATACCCCAAAACCTCAGAAACATTGATACGTGAAGACACATGTAGCCCCATGTTCATTGCAGCACTGTTCACAGTGGCCAAGACATGGAAACAACCAAAAAGCCCTTCAATAGAAGATTGGATAAAGAAGATGTGGCACATATACACTATGGAATACTACTCAGCCATAAGAAATGATGACATCAGATCATTTACAGCAAAATGGTGGGATCTTGATAACATTATAAGGAGTGAAATAAGTAAATCAGAAAAAAACAAGAACTACATGATTCCATACATTGGTGGAACATAAAAATGAGACTAAGAGACATGGACAAAAGTGTGGTGGTTACCAAGGGTGGGGGGGGGAGGGAGGACATGGGAGGGAGGGAGGGAGAGAGTTAGGGGGAGGGGGAGGGGCACAGAGAACTAGATAGAGGGTGACGGAGGACAATCTGACTTTGGGCGAGGGGTTTGCAACATAATTTGATGACAAAATAACCTAGACATGTTTTCTTTGAATATATGTACCCTGATTTATTAATGTCATCCCATTACCATTAATAAAAATTTATTAAAAAAAAAAAAAAGATAAGAAAAATAGAGATCTTTGGAGATAAGCATGTGCACCACCCATCACTACCACCACCACACACAAACAACAGAGATATACAATTGACTTTTGGTTACAGACTGACATGAACTTCTCCCATTTTTTTCTCTT
Organism: Saccopteryx bilineata; assembly: GCF_036850765.1. Lineage (NCBI taxonomy): Eukaryota > Metazoa > Chordata > Mammalia > Chiroptera > Emballonuridae > Saccopteryx > Saccopteryx bilineata. The sequence goes on along the minus strand of NC_089490.1, from coordinate 261,290,390 downwards.
TTGCTTATTCTACTCTTCAATTTTAGAGATGTTCAGAAACATAGTAATTAAAAAGATTTTGGTTTTATGCAACAAATCTGACTCTGTTTAATTCAAGAGACTGAAAAGAGATATTAATAGAAAGATTCTGGTTTAGTTGCAGTAGATAATCTCCAAAGATGATCTACAATGAACCACATCTATGATCTTATGTAAGTCCACATTAAATCTGGACTAGTCCTGTGACTTATTTTTGTTGTTTGTTTTTCCCAGTTTTATGGAGATATAATTGACATATAGCATTGTATAAGTTTAAAGTGTACAACGTAATTATTTGATATATGTATAATATTACAAAATCATTACCACAGTATGTTTAGCCAACGTCAGTCACCTCACATAGTTACAACTTTTTTGCCTCGTGATATAAACTTTTAAGATTTACTCTCCTAGAAACTTTCAAATATGCAACACAGTATTGTTAAAGGTAGTCACCATGCTGTATGTTACACCCCCTAGAATTCATTTATCGTATAACTGGAAGTTTGTATGTTTTGACCACCTTCACCTAATGTAACTCCCCTGACTCATTCTCTTCTGGGAAGCAACAATCTGTTCTTTGTATGAGTTAAGTGTTTGTTAGATTCCACATATAGGTGAGATCATACAGTATTTATCTTTTTATATCTGACTTAACTCACTTAGCATAATGCCCTCAAGCTCCATTCATGTCAAATGACAGAATATTCTTCTTATTAGGGCTGACTAGTATTTTAATTGTGTGGGGGGGTGTGCGTGCACCCACACATGCGCGTGTGTGTGTATCACAATTTTTTTCTTTTTTAATTTGAGATATCCTTGACATATAACATTATATTAGTTTAAGGTGTATAACATGATGGTTTAATATTTGTATATATTGCAATATGATCACCACAATAAATCTAGTTAACACATTACCACACGTATTTATAATTTTTTCCCTGGTGTTTAGAACTTTTAGGATCCCCTCTTTTAGCAACTTTTTATTATACAATACAATATGATTGACTATAGTCATCATGCTATCCACAGGACTTATTTTATAACTAGAAGTTTATGGCATTTAACTCCCTTCATCTAGTTTTCCCACTCCCCATAGCTCAATTCTGGCAACTACCAAACTGTTCTTTGTATCCATGAGTTTACTATTCTTTTAGATTCCACATATAAGTGGGATATTTATATTTCTTTGACTTATTTTACTTGGCATGATGCCCTTAGGCTCATCTATGTTGTCACAAATAGTTGTATTTCCTTCTTTCTTATGGCCGAATAATACAAATATTTCATTTTATCCATATACCTCATATTCTTTGGCATTGATGAACACTTAGGTTGTTTCCATGTCTTGGCTATTATAAATAATGCTGCAATGAACATAAGGATGCAGATATTTTTTTGAGTTAGTGTTTTCATTTTTTTTTAAAATAAATACCCAGAAGTAGAATTGCTGGATCATGTTAGGCTTGTTTTTAATTTTTTGAGGAATTTCCATACTGTTTTCCACAGTGGCTACACTAGTCTGCATTCCCATTAATAGTGCATGAGGGTTCCCTTTTCTCCACATCCTTGCCAACACTTGTTACTTTCTGTCTTTTTGATGCTAGCCATCTAACATGTGTCAAGTAAATTTCATTGTGGTTTTCATTTGCATTTCCCTGATGATTAGTGATGTTGAGCATCTTCTCTTGTCCCTGCTCGCTATCTGTATGTCTTCTGTGGAAAAAAATGTGACTCAGATCCTCTGTCCATGTTTTAATTGGATTGTTTATTTTTTTACTATTGAGTTGTATGAATTCATTATATATTTTGGATATTAACCCCTTATCAGATATGTGATCTGCAAATATTTCCTCCATTCCATTTTTATTTTATTGATGGTTTATTTTGCTGTACAGAATCTTTTTAGTTTGATGTAGTCATACTTGTTTATTTTTGGTTTTGCTTTTGGTTTCAAATGAAAAAATTCACCAAGACCTATGTCAAGGCGTTTACACCACGGTTTTCTTCTAGGAGTTTTATGCTTTCAGGTCTTATGGTCAAGTATTTAATCCATTTTGAGTTGATTTTTGTATATGGTGTAAGACAGTGGTCCAGTTTTCCCAACACTATTTATTAAAGAGACTGTCCTTTCCCCATTATACATTCTTAGCTCCTTTGTTATAAATTAATTGACCTATATATGGGTTTATTTCTGGCCTCTCTATTCTGTTCTAGTTATCTGTGTGTCTGTTTTTATGTTAATACCATACTGTTCTTACTACTATAGGTGTGTTAAATAATTTGAATTTGAACTCAGAAAGCTTGATACCTTTGTTTAATTCTTCTTTCTCAAGACAGTATTGGCTATTCAGGATCTTTTATGGTTCCATACAAATTTTAGGGTTGTTTGTTTTAATTCTGTAAAAACTGCTTTTGGAATTTTGATAGGGATTACATGAATCTGTAAATTGATTTTGGGTAATATAGACATTTTAACAATATTAATGCTTCCAAACCATGACCACACAGTATCTTTCCATTTATTTGTGTTGTGTTCAATTTCTTTTATTAATGTCTTATAGTTTTCATTACATAGGTCTTTCACCTCCTTACTTATTTATTCCTAGCTATTTTATTCTTTTTGATGCAATTGTAAATGGAATTATTTCCTTAGTTTCTTTTTCTGATAGTTTATTCTTAGTATATGGAAATGGAACTGATATTTGTATATCGGTTTTATATCTTGCAACTCTGTTGAATTTCTTTTTAGAGTTTTTTAAAATTGATTTGAGAAGGAGAGGAAGGTAGAGAGAGAGAGAAACATTGGAACATTGATTGGTTGTTCCACTTATTCATGCATTCATTGGTTAATTCTTTTTTTTTTTTTTTTTTTTTTTGTATTTTTTTGAAGTGAGAAGTGGAGAGGCAGACACACAGACTCCCACATGCGCCCGGCCGGGATCCACTGGCATGCCCACCAGGGAGTGATGCTCTGCCCAACAGGCATTGCTCCATTGAAACTGGAGCCTTTCTAGTGCCGATAGAGCTATCCTCAGTGCCTGGGCCAACTTTGCTCCAGTAGAACCTGGCTGTGGGAGGGGGAGAGAGAGATAGAGAGAAGGAAGAGGTGGAAGTGTGGAAAAGCATATGAGTGTTTCTCCTGTGTGCTCTGACTGGGCATTGAACCCAGGACATCCACACGCCAGGCTGATGTTCTACCACTGAGCCAACTGGCCAGGGCCATTGGTTGATTCTTGTATGTGCCCTGACTGGGAATCAAACCAGCAATCTTGGTGAATCAGAATGATTCTCTAACCAACGGAGCTACCCAGCTAGGGCCTATTGCATTTGTTTTTAAGTTCTAATAGCTTTTGATGGCATCTTTAGGATATTCTATGCATAATTTTATGTCATATGCAAATAATGATACTTTGGGGGTTTTTTTTCTTTTTCAATTTAGTTTCCTTTTGTTTCTTTTTCTTGCCTAATTATCTGGCTAGGACTTCCAGGATTATATTGGAAAAGTAGTGAGATTGAGCACCTTTGTCTTGTTTTCTAATTTTAGAGAAAAAGCTTTTAGCTTTCCATTTTGACTGTGTTAGTTGTTGATTTGTCATGGATGGTCATTATTATGTTGAGGTATGTTTTTCTATACCCAGTCTGTTGAAGGTCTTAGTCAAACATGGATGTTGAATTTTGTCATTATTTTTATCTATTGAAATAATCATATAATTTTTAACTTTCAATTTATTAATGTGGTGTATCACATTGAGTTGCAGATGTTGAACCATCCTTGCATCACTGGAATAAATCCCACTTCATCATAATGTATGAATCTTTTACTGTCTTGCTGAATTTAGTTTGCTAATATTTTGTTAAGGGTTTTTACATGTATGTTTATCAGGAATATTGGCCTATAATTTTTTTTCTTCTGATGTCCTTGTCTGGTTTGGGTATGAAGGATAATGCTATACTTGTAAAAAGAGTTTGGAAGTGTTTCCTTCTTGTCTACCTTTTTGAAGAGTTGAGAAGTATTGATGTTAGTTTTTTAAATGTTTGATAGAATTCACCAGTGAAGTCATCTGGTCCAGAACTTGTGTTTGTTGAGACATTTTTGATTACTGATTCAATCTCCTTACTACTTATTGGTCTTTTTAGATTTTTCTATTTATTCATGTATGTTTCTAAGAATTCATCCATTTCTTCTAAGTCATCCAATTTTTTTGGTGTATAATTGTTGTCTCTTATAATCTTCTATATTTCTGTGGTATCAGTTGTAATGTTTTCTCTTTCATTTCTGATTTTAAGTCTTCTCTCTTTTTTTCTTGATAAATATATCTAAATGTTTATTTTATCTTATCAAAAATAACAACTCTTAGTTTAATTGATTTTTATCTGTTGTGTTTTTTGTCTCTATTTCTTTTATTTCCACTCTGATCTGTTATTTCCTTCCTTTCAGTAACTTTGGGCTTAGTTTATTGTTCTTTTTCTAGTTCCTTGATGTGTGAAGTTAGACTGTTTGAGTTCTTATTTATTAATGTAGGTGTTTATCATTATAAACTTACCTCTTAGTACTGCTTTGGCTGCACTTCATAAGTTTTGGTATGTTTTATTTTTATTTTCATTTTTCTCAAGATAGTTTTTTATTTCTCTTCTGGTTTCTTTTTTGACTCATTGATTGTTCAGTTTTGTGTTGTGGATTTTTTAGTTTCTCTCTTGCTCTTGATTTTAAGTTTCACACTATTGCCAAAAAAGATACTAGATATGATTTCAGTATTTTTATGCTTATTAAGACTTATTTTGTGGACTAATATGATACATCCTGGAATATGTTTCATATGCACTTTAGAAGAATATATATTCTGTTGTTTTTGAATAGAACATCCAATAGCTGTCTATTAAGTTCATCTAGTGTAACGTGTTATATGAGGCCAATATTTCCTTATTGATTTGCCATCTGGATTATCTATTTATTTGACAAAAGTAAGGTGTTAAAACTCCCTACTGTTGTTGTATTGCTGTCATTTCTCCCTTTCGGTCTGTTAATATACATTTGCTTTACATATTATGGTGTTTCTATATTGGGTGCATAAATATTTACAAATATTATCTTCTCTGGTTGGATTCACCACTTTATCATTATATAATGACCTTCTTTTTCACTTGTTCTAGTCTTTTCTGCTCTAAGTATTACTACTCCAACTTTATTTTTGTTTGTTTGTGTCCCATTTGCATGGAATATTTTTTCATCACTTCTCCTTTAGTCTCAGTGTGTTCTTACATCTAAAGTGGGTCTCTTGTAGGCAATGTATAGATGGGTCTCTGTTTTGTCTATTTTCAATTTATTCAGCCACTCTGTCTTTTTTTAATTTAATTTTTTTCTAGCAAGAGAGTCAGACAGACAGACATATAGGAAAGAAGAGAGATGAAAAGCATCAACTCATAGATGTGGCACTTTTAGTTGTTGCTCATTGATTGCTTCTCATAGGTGCCCTGATGGGGGAGAGGGGAGGGCTCCAGCCAATTCAGTGACCCCCTTGCTCAAGCAAGCAACCAAGTCAGTGACTTTTGGACCCAAGCCAATGACCATGGGATCATGTTGACGATATCACACTCAAGCTGGGAACCCTGTGCTCAAGCTGGCGAGAGTGCACTCAAGCCGGTGATGTCAAGGTTTCAAATTCAGAACCTTAGTGTCCCAGATCGATGCTCTCTCCACTGTACCACCACCAGTCAGGCATACTCTGTGTCTTTTGATTAAAGAATTTATTTTACATTTAAAGTAATTACTGATAGGTATAGACTCAATGCCATTTTGGTAATTGTTTTCTAGCTGTTTTGTAATGCCTTTGTTTCTTCTTTTATTCTCTTCCTTTGTGACTTGATATTTTTGCAGCAGAAATGATATTGTAACAGTCTGAGTCCTAAACTTTAAGGAAATACTTTCAATGAGGAGCCCTAAGACACCATATATTCAGTACTAACACTCAACTACTAGAGCAAGCTCACCTAAAGCTTACACTTTGTTGGACCACACTGACTTAACAGACGTATATAGACAATATATTTCCTTTATTGCTTAAATCTTTATAAGTTGTGTTTTATGTTAGTATCATCTGAAATTATCTATGTATCAAGGCCATTCCCAAAGAAGAGAATTGTCATGAGCCAGGTAAATACCTCAAGAGGTGTCTGGAAAAGGGGAAGTAACCTCCACCTGGATCAAGAGCTGTCTTAGAAGCACAGAAGCCTGGGACAATAGAAGGGATATGTCACATGGCATTCCTAGTGGCATTACAACTCTAGATTCTGCATGTCACCTGTTAAGAAGAGAGAATTATTTAAAAGCAACTGGATCTAAACCTTACTGAATACTTATTATGTGTCAGGTGCTGGCCCTGGTTACTTAATATCTTTCTGAATCTCCACAGAAAGCCCGTTGAGTAGTTACTCTTACCATTGCAGATGCAGAAGGGGAGGCTCAGAGAAGATAATAATTTGGCCAATGTCATCAAACATCAAGCAAGTTTTCCATCTGGCTTCAATGCTCTTCCTTCCTTCTCCTCTCCTTTAACAGATCCCAAAGCACCTCTTATATCAGTTCTGTTATCACCATCAAGCATAATTAACAGTGAGGGTAAGAAAAGGAAGGCAAAAAAATCTACTCTGGGCATTTAAATATCTGGGAATGTGGTGAGTGGAGGAGACAAGATTTATTCATTGCACAGGCTGTCAAGTCTCATGACCATATGTGTTCAATGCACAACCACTGAATGTTGGAGCAGTGAGAGAACCTTGTGTCATTTACTCTGATCTTTACCTTTTACATTTGATGGAAATGAGGCTAGAGAGCTGAAATGACCTGCCCTAAAGTCACACAGCAAGAAGCAGTGCTCAAACTAGAACCAGAATGTGCTTTTAGCTAACCTCTCTGGTCCAGGCACAGTGCTGCTTTAAAGATCTGATTTTGGAACCACCCTGCCTGGGTTCAGTCTTGGCCCTGTCACTTACTGGGTCCGTTGGGCAAGTCATTTAATATTTTTTGGCCTTGATTTAATCACCTGTTAAATGGGGCATAATTACAGCACCTATCAATATATTGTATATAAATCACATAAAACAGTATCAGAAACATAGTGAGCGTTTTGTGTTTCCTGCATTGACCAGATTACAACTCACTGCCTCAGGTGCACTGATTTTTTTCCCCTATCCTGGATCCCCCTTAAGTACTCTCAGAAATCTTGTTAAACCCTGGTTACCTCCAGTGTGAACTAAATTACACTCTGTCCGTCGTCTGCCTATATCTGCTCTAGAAAGAAAAACGTTTGATTACTGTACTGTGAAGTAAGAAAAGCAATAAGATAAGAACCTAATTTTACTCTTCATCTGTCTAACATTTAGTTGTTCATTTTTTCTTTTCCTGACTGTTGGTAGAAGTAAGAAAGAGGAAGGTTCAGTGTTCTTCTCTTTCCATGTTTCATGATTGAAATCTGCCATCAGGAAAAGATCTGATAAGCTCATTTAGTGGTAACTTACTGATAAGGCTTAACTTCTGACCTCTGCTTTTAATGGCATTTAGCAGTTTTATCAAAGGTTAAAACCTAAATCAAAGGACCTCTAAGTGTTAGGGTTTTGGTATCAGACAAGAGTGGTGCAGGTTTGCATTTTGGTTTTGTTTTGCTAGTGGTGGAGAAGGAAAAGGAGGAAGAAAACCCTATTTCACCTTCTAGGCTAGCAGTGAGCTACCCAGGTGGGAAGAAGGGTTGGATTTCCCCCAGAATTTTCTGAGGCAGCCAGCTATGGTAGAAAATCAGAACTGTGTCAGGAAGCCAAGGGGTGGGGGTGGAAGGCAGATCTACCAAGAAGCAAGACCTTTATTGAGGACAGAAAAGCATACATCATATCTAGAAGCCAAAATAGGACAGTGACTCATGAGTGACCTCAGCAGTGAATCTCAACCCAGATCTCACACCCTTTTTTGATTTGAGAGGAGGAACAAATTTAAGGCACCAGACACAGACAGTCCTTATGCCCTCTCTTGCTGATCTCAGGGTTGATATACCTTCCAAATTGTTGGGGGTTGTGAGGTGGCATTGGTCAATACGACCAAGAGTTGCTTGGACTCTAGTAGAACACCAGAATTCCAGCCAGGTCAACCTACCAGCCCACGTGGAGTTGCCTGTGCATTTCCTTTTCACAGAGTTCTCTGGAGATGTGGGGAGGGAGTGGATCCATAGAAATTGAAGTCCAGGTAGAAAAGCTCCTCTACTAGAACAGAAGACCTATATCAAGAGCCTGGGGATAAGCATGGGAAGGAAGTGAACAGAGGGAGCAAAAGTGCATGCCTTCCAATTAGGGGTCCCAAGGGTTATTAAAGGCTTTATGCAACAAGCACTATCTACAGACATAAGAGGTACATGTTTTCATACACACATGCCACTGGTTTTTCAAATGTATATGGAAGCTGTAGTGTGGTTGTGTGGTTTTTAGTATTATCCCTAATTTATAACTCATTATTTTTCTCAATGAATAATAGTAAAATACAACTACTGTCATATGAGGATTCATGAAATTATTTCGACTTTCCAAAGAGATTCTCCTTCTTGAAAAGGTTGTAAACATTTGTTCCATCATTGCCTTTTCATCACCACTGCCGCGTGCCTCATAATTTTATGAATATGATCCTTTTGCCCACCATGGCCTTCACCACCAGAAAGCATCTATTTAGTGTCCACTTCTGAACATTGGCTAAAACAAATCAAGCAAATATGTCTGTTTAAAAAGTCCTTTAAAATATCCTTTAGTGTATTTCCCTTGACTAGTACCATTGGGACAAATTCACCTAATCCATCTTGACTACCAGCTCCTTTTATAGACTTGGGGACAGATTCTTCTGGGGGAAATTGAACTCTGATTTCTGATTCTTCCCACTCACAAAAAAAAAAAAAATTCGACAATTGTAACTTACATTCAAGATATACCTAAGTAATCTTGGACCTTGATAAAATGTTTAAAAGGGTACTACTCAGATTGCTAGTCAAATAACATTTCAAGGTCAAAGGCACACTGCTAACTTTGTTCAGTTTTCTTTCCACTAGATTAAGTTGACTATCAGACAGTTTGTATATTCCTAATATAATTTTTAATTGTTTCAAGTTTTTAAAATTTATCAAAATATATTTTAAAACATTGAAAGAGAATAGAAGTCTATAAAGAAAAAGTTCCCCTGTTAGTCCGTAGAAAGAGGTGTTAAAATTTGAAATGCTTAGAAAGTGACAGTTGTGCTTATATCTGACATTATTTTAGGGTTATTTTTTCTTTGTTCTTATACTGTAGACATTCAAACAAATGCTTGTGTACAGAATGCTGAAGAAATGGTACTACCTCCATCTCAAACTTCCGTCCTCCTCTATCATCTTTGTTTTCCTCTTCATCATCATCAAAGGATCTGCCTTTGTGGTTTGTTGGAAAATCTGTGTTTATGGAAAATCTGTGTTTATGGCAGATGTCTGTTCCTGTTGCAATCAGACTTTGTTTCCTTGAGTTGAGACACTACATTTGTAAACTGGACCAACTCAATTCATCTCTCCAATTCTTCTGTAAAAAGATGAGGAGCATTTGGGATTTTGATACTGAAAATGCTATGCCACCCTATAATATTATTCAAAATTAAAATAATACTGGTTCCTAAAATAAATGTTAGGATACCTCACAAATTTCTAAATATCCCATAATGACTACTTCCTTGCTTTTGGGAAATATAAAATTTGTTCAAAACATGTGTATTTCTGCTTCATCTGGCTATCAGATAATCCAGTCCTACAAGGGCCAAGTGCACTTGACCTTCTGTCCAAACTCTGAAAGCCTGTGATGGCAGTAGTTACAATTTGTAGAGTGGAAGTAGAGGTGAAGAGATTAATAAATATAAACAAGGCACACAAGGAGAAATCAGTTTAAGAGAAGAGGAGAAATGAATAAGACTATTTTAAAAGTTGACGAGCACCCCACTTAGGTGTGAGCTGTGCATAGTGACTTCCAAAGAGAAACTATGGGAAGTTGGAAAGGAGGTGTGGATAACTTTCTGGTGGAGAAAACTGACCAACATACCTCAGTAGGTGATCAAGGTCACCGTTATAAATCATGTTGGTAATATAATACCCTTGATATTATGTGATTAAAATGGCACTTCTATCCAACGTCCTATATTCCAAAACCCATTACTCTAGTCTAATCATGAGTGAAATTTCAGACAGATTTCAAAAAAGGGACATCCTCTTACCTTCTACAAAATCATTAGTACATCTCAAAACTGTCAAGATCATCAAAATTAAGAAACTATGAGAAACTATCACAGCCAGGAGATGCCTAAGGAGACGTGACAACTAAATGTAACATGGTTTCCTGGATGGGATCCTGGAACAGGGAAAGGACATTAGTAAAAAAACAAAAAGAAAAAAGAAGAAAACAAAACAAGTAAATCTGAATAAACTATGGATTTCAGTTAATAATGTATCAATATTAGTTCAATAATTATAACAAGTTTACATTATTAGATAATGATAAGAGGAGAAACAAGATGCATGGTATGTGGGAACTCTACTGTCTTCTCAATTTCTTCTGTAAACCCCGTAACTGTTCTAAACAATGAAGTCCATTTTTTAAATAAAAAAATAATGAGCAATTATTTAAAATAAAAACAATGGGTGGCATTAAAATTTTTTCTTTATATGCTCACCTAGAGGGTTTTCTTAAAAGTACTGAGAAGGAATCTAGCAGTTCTGCCTAATGCTTCTACCTCATCTGAATTTTCTTGGAATTCCCTGTGATAAAGAATAGATATTGTTGTATATGTAAACCATTGACTTACTCTGTATTCTTTTATTCTGCCAACTCTCTTGTTATAGGAAACAGCCACCTGGTACCTTGAATTTAAACTTACTGGGTACAAGCTATGTGTTTGCCTAAGAAAGAGTAAAAATTATAGTCATACCAAGGCTGAATTTCTGGCTATACTATTTATAAACTGCATAATAATTTTGAACAAATTACTTAACCTTTCAGGAACTCAGTTTTCTCCTTTATTAAGAGAGAGAGAGAGAGAGACAAACAACAAAACCTTGCAAATTTGAGGTGAGGGAGAAAATTTAGTACCTGACACAGAAAAGATCCCCATAAATGATAGTTAATAATAAACAGGCTCATTAGTCCAAATCAAGAGAAGATAATGTCCTTTGGTAGGACTAAAATATAACTTAGAGCTCTTTCCTTACATCCTTACTCCCCCTTCCCACTCTGGTAGGTCAAGTATCTAGAGGGTTGTTCTCTGTCAACAACCATGCTGATTTGTTATCTGAGTCTTGGTTATTAAGAAAAATCAGGGTCTTTGTTATTCTCATCACCACTGGCCCAGCAGAGAAAGACCAAGCCACAGGGTACATCTCTGCCTGCCAACATCCCATATTCCTGAAACAAAACCGCAATCAAGGGCAGTCCCTGTCTGACTGACACCGAGCCCGGTCTTGGGAGCGCATGGGGAGGGGCTCCTCCTGCTCCTTGTTTCTCAGCACCTGTCACTGAGCTGGGGGATGGCCCAGGCTGGGGCAGTCCTGCTTCCTCCTCCTCCCCCAGCTCCTGGGCAGCTCCAGGCCTTCAGCTCCCAGCAACACAGCGCAACCCACTCTGGGACTAGAAAGCGCCCATTGAGGGCTTGCAGCTGCCGGTGCTGCTTGCCCAAATACTAAATAAAGCCTCAACTTCAGTTCCAGTGAAGAAGTCACTGCAGTGTTCTTCCTAAGCCCAGTCATGGCTATCAAACATTCAAAGCAAACTGGCTATGGTTAAACACTGCATGTGTTTACGCCCCGAATCTTGAATCACAATGGGGCGGCTTGAGCTGCCAAGGCCCAGCCTGGCCTGGCTTTATTCTAGACACTGGAGTCTGTTCTCTGACCCACCGGACAGGAGTCAAGTTGAGTAAATACCATATCGCTTTGCTTTTGATAGATGTTTGCTCTCAGGGGCTTCAATAGGATTCATCTGGGGGTGGGGTTGAAAGGCACACACTTGCAGAATCAAGATGCTGTCTCATATTAGTGGGCGTTCAGAAGCTTTGAGGCTTTGTAAACTATCCAAGAACAGAAAAGCCAAACTGTAAAATAACATATATCCAAACAACTTAAAGGATAACTGGGATACTTTAAAAAAAAAAGAAACTGCTTTGAAGAGGGGAGGGAAAACTAGATGAAAGAGTAACGGTGGTTAATGGGTTGAGTGATGGATCCCTGAGACTTTATTATACTGTTCTCTACTCTGGAGAACATACAAATTGTATTCATTTAAAAAAAATACTACCATAAAAAACCCCACTTTGTCTCCTTCTTTCTCAGGCTACAATACAAAACATAGATTTTCTTATCAATATCCTAGTCTATTCTCTTTTTAGCTTTCTCAGTTCCCCCCTTTTAAGTAACATGCCAGGATTCTGTTTCTCTAGTTATATGTGTGTGTGTGTGTGTGTGTGTGTGTGTGTGTGTGTATATATATATATAAAGTACATTATCGTCATGGTAAATTGAGAAGTGCAAAAGTATAATGGAGAAAATATAAGTCCTGTGGCTTTCAATGAGCACTTGTTAATATTGTATATATTTTCTTTCAATCTTTATGCACACATATACACAGAGAGAGAAAGAATAAAAAGAAAACTTTAAGCTACCTAAATGGTATGCAATTCTGTTTAGCCTTATAGCATGCTTTTCCCACAACTCTGGGGAATGCCCCAGGCCACTGCATATTCTTAAAACAATGACTTTTAATGACCTTGAATTTTTTCACCCTCTGTGAAAGAGTTTTATTTACACCATGTCATACTTAAAAAAAATTAGAATGGGACTTTTACAGCTCGAGATTACAGGGAAATTTATTTTGCACTAGATAAATACCACTTTCTTCAGAGCATAGATTCAGCAGAGTATTTGGCGCATACAAATATAGTAGTAAGATGACATCTTCTCACTTTCAGATGTGCTCCAAAAGAGAAATGAGAAGAAGGAATGAAAACAGGGTGGTGAGGACGTGAGGAGAAAAGCCAGGAATGGGTGAAGATGACTCAGCTCGCACGCACACACTACTGCAGGCCTGGCATTCGCTGACGTGATCTCTGTCTTGTCATTAAGAACTTTGGAACCAAAACTCAAAAGGATGCAGTGGCAATCACAGAGTAAAAGACATATTGCGTATTAGAAGCACAGAGGAAACACAGTGATGGCTGACAGATCCCAAGATAGGCCATCCGGCATGGACTGAGCACCGGCTACACCAGGGGTCGGGAACCTATGGCTCGCGAGCCAGATGTGGCTCTTTTGATGGCTGCATCTGGCTCACAGACAAATCTTTAATAAAAAAAAAATAAAGTTAAAAACATAGAACATTCTCATGTATTACAATCCATTCATTTCCTACTGCTCATGTTCATGGTTGTGGGTGGCTGGAGCCAATCACAGCTGTCCTCCGGGACAACACCAAATTTTTATTGGATAATACGTAATGTACACGGGTCATTGTATGGCTCTCAGGGAATTACATTTTAAAATATGTGGCGTTCATGGCTCTCTCAGCCAAAAAGATTCCTGACCCCTGTGCTATACAAAGAGCTATTTACTAGATTATGAAGAGGACTGAATAAGCCACAGTCCTATGGACCTCACAGTCTAATAGAGGAGATGTGATATAAACAACTTATTTCAGCTCCACATTGGAATTGCATATATAGAGAAATGAATTAAGTCTAGTGAGAGCCCAGCACAAGAGAAACCGGGATTCTCAGATCAGAAGATATCAGAGAAGAAGCACCCTTAGAGCCCAGGTTTAGAATAATGAGACCTCACCTGACCTGTGGTGGTGCAGTGGATAGAGCGTCGACCTGGAATGCTGAAGTTGCTGGTTCAAAACCCTGGGCTTGTGTACTAGAAGCAGCTATGAGTTGGCGCTTCCCACTCCTCCCCCACACCTTTTGCTCTCTCCTCCCTCTAAGAAAAAATCAATAAATAAAATCTTTTAAAAATAAATAAATTTTAAAAAAATAGAATAATGAGACCTCACAAACATAGGGGGATGGAGAAATAATGGGAGAACATTTCACAGTTGAGGTAGCAAAGGAAAACAACAATATTTTACAATGTCTTTTCTCTTGGCCTGGGGACCGAATGTTATTTGATAGATACTTGCCCTTTTATTTTTCTATAATAGAAGTATTCCTGAAAAGTTTGGCACAGGACAAACTTTGATATTTTTTAAGCCTACTCTAAATAAATAAAGGAACTTACCATTTAAAGGAACCCTATTGTGAATTTATCTAGATAAGCCCTTATTCATCTGCTTTTTTTTTTTTTCATATGGAACTTGATGTATCACCTTAGTTAGTGCAATCAGGAAAATAGAGATATTTTCACTTGTTCCATTTATTAGCTTCGAGCCCAGAAGGACCCGGAGTGAGTTTTAGGTTTATTTGCTGAGCCCCTCCCCCACCACACCCATTCTCTACTCTACCTCCATCGTGACTATTAACACTGAGATGACAAAAGTCAGGCAGCAGCACAGGCAGATTTGGCCAAGGTGAATGCAAATTTTAAAGATTGAACATTAAAAAAAAATTAGTTATTTTGAAAACTATCATATTTGCCAAGGTGACTTAGTATTTTCTTACACTTATTTTTTTTAAACCTGTTTGCAGTTTCCACCAACAGACACCATGACTATTAAGGTAGGTCAGGACTGTAATTACAACTTTGCAAACAGAGAAATCAAAACGAAGAGGCAAGGTTAGCTGCTTGCCCCGGTAGACCCTTAAATTGTCACCTGTTAATGAAGTGGAGATGTTTTCTGCAGTGACTGGAGGCTGCATCCTCACACCAGCTCCTGGTCCCTCATTCTTAGCCATCATTCTTAGGAGATGCATCATGATACATTCTCCAACTGAATTAGAACACATGAATCTCAATGATGCTGAAAATATCTACAGATTTCCAAAGGAGAGGATCGTGTTCCAGACAGTGCAGCGGAAGGCATGGGAGGGAGGCCCTTATTCCTACCTTCCTGTAGTTTTCTTCTGATCATCAGGCCGGGGTGGGGTTCACTGTGGTTACAGTAAATAAAGGCTCAGGCTCACTTTTTTTTTTTACAAACAGAAACAAAAAAATTCCGTTGTAATGATACGAAGCGAAATAAGTAAATCAGAAAAAAACAGGAACTGTATTATTCCATACGTAGGTGGGACATAATAGTGAAGCTAAGAGACATTGATAAGAGTGTGGTGGTTACGGGGGGGAGGGGGGAATGGGAGAGGGATAGGGGGTGGGAGGGGCACAAAGAAAACAAGATAGAGGGTGACAGAGGACAATCTGACTTTGGGTGGTGGGTATGCAACATAATTGAACGACAAGATAACCTGGACTTGTCATCTTTGAATATATGTATCCTGATTTATTGATGTCACCCCATTAAAATAAAATTATAAAGGGAAAAAAAAAAAATTCCGTTGTCCTGAAGGACATTGATAAGGTAGAATAGGACAAATGTAGTGGTTATTTATTTAAAGGATCATCTTGGTTTCATTTCTCTTAAATCGAATTTTTGCTTTTCAGAATACAGCGTTCCATGGGTATGTTTCTAATTTCAGGAAACTTAAACTCCTTGTCAAGACTATACTTTAAAAATGTAAGACGTTTAAGAAAATTGCATGATGCTTTTAGGTCATTTATACCATGGTTATCTTACTCTCCTTTAACATGGACTGTGTGCCCATTGGAAAAAATTTATTGTAATGTAAATGTGTTCATAGTTTTGATTCTGGAATAGTTTGAGAATAATTTTAAGGTGTTCTACTGGGAACACAACTCAGCAGGGGCAGTTAATGGAGGAGGTCTCGGGGTAGTCGAACTACATGGAGGATGGCCTCCCCTACAATGAGTGTCCCAAGTGAGCCAGGCAGAAAGAAGCCTTTGCCAACCTGACATCAGACATCACCTGACATCACTATCAAAAGACTCAGCTGGTTGCAAGTGAGTTACTAAGATGGGTTCCCTCTTGTTGGGAGGTATATCAAAGACACATTTTAAAACTGCCATTAAAGTGTTTTTTCTTTAAAAAGAACAACTTAGTGCCTGACCAGACTGTGGTACAGTGGATAGGGAGTTGGCCTAGGACACTGAGGACCCAGGTTTGAAACCCAGAGGTGGCCGGCTTGAGCGTGGGCTCAGCCAGCTTGAGCAGTTTCACCAGCATGAGTGTGGGGTCGCCAGCTTGAGCTTGGAATCATAGACATCACCCCAAGGTCGCTAGTTTGAGCCTAGGGTTGCTAGCTTGAGCCCAAAGTCACTGGCTTGAGAAAGGGGTCACTGGTTTGGCTGGAACCCCCGGTCAAGGCACATATGAGAAAGCAATCAATAGAAAACTGAAGAGCTCAACTATGATTTGATGCTTCTCATTTCTTCTCCCCTCCCCCAGCCGTCTGTCTGTCCCTATCTGTCTCTCTCTCTCTCTCTCTCTAAAAAGAATAACTTAGTGTATAATTCTTAAGTATTTCTTTACATTTTGGAGTGTATTCTCTTAAACTAGCAACCAGGATCCTCCTCAAGACCCCACAAGTTTGTGAGTTTACTCTGTACTTCGAGCTCCTAGCACAGGGTCCAGGTTATAGCAAATGCTCCGGAATGTGTTTAGCTAAACAGGGCTGACAGGCTGAGTACTGCCGTCCAAATGCAGGAGAAGAGACTTGGTAGCTGCCGAATTTTTACCTCTGATAAGTTGAAAGGCTTATCATGCTGATGAAACCACTTTGTATTGAGATAACAAGAAAAGCTTGGGGTTTAGAAGGTAAAGGTGTCTCAGAAGTCCTAAGGTCCCACCCTCCTTCTTCTCCTCCTCTTCACCCCAACTCAGTTTTGCAGCTGAGGCCCAGACAAGTTGAGTGACAGAACTAAGTGACAGAGGCAGTTTCTAGTCATAAATTATTTTCCATTTCATTGCTGTGTCAGTCACTGAGGTTCTTACTTGATCAAAAAATTGCAGGGTCACCAGGAATTGAGAGCGAGACTCCTGCCAACCTGCTGATCCCAGCTGGAGTCCTCTTCCTTCTGCGCATTCCATCTGGCAGGTCAGGGAAAGTCCCAGGAAGATCTCACAGTCCAGGAGGCTGCAGGACTCCAAGTTGCTCTCTTTACATACAGGTCAGAAAAACTAACTTCCTTACTTTTCCCCCACTTCTTGCAATAAAACCTTAAGTTTCAATATCTGGGGCAGTATGGAGTCTGGAAGTCTTCCTGTGATCTACAAAATGCCAGTGAGGAAATGGAGATGTCCCTGAACCTGCCTAAACCTACGACAGTGACCTATGTGACCATGCTTCTAGTGTGAGACGTCACCCTAGCTGTTTTGGGGTCAGGAAGGCAGAATGTCAAACCGCCTATTTTGCATCACAGTGATGCAGTTTTGTCAGGAAGAACAGTATGTTTAAAGTGACCACCCGGTTAATTAACCCAAGGAAAGGCATCACCCCTTCTCCTTTGCAGTTTCTAGTTTCCCTTAGTCAGGGGAGGCCCTTTCCTCAGCCTGTGTCGTGGCTAACTTGGAGATTTTTTCAATCTAGTAAATTCAGTATTGATTGGGAAAACCAAATGACAAAATTAGTGTCTGGGACTAGTTCTTAAACTAATTCCTTAGCTCAGTCAATATTCCTTTACCTCATTCCATTGATGTTCAGGAAAACGGCTGGTTTAAAGTGAGCACTCAGTGTCCGTTAACTCCCCTTTGGTTCCCCACAGCACCATGCAGTGAGTGAGTCATGTTCACTCAAGTTCAGTTTTTCTCTAAAATCCTCTGAATCTTTGTTAGCAAGGAAAAAGTCAATAATCTTTGGCCTCCTGGATTTACTAAGGCAGATAAATCTCTTAAGATCCCTGTCTTAGTCAGAATTCTCCAGAGAAACAATAGAATATATACATGGAAAGAGATTTATTACAAGAAATTGGCTCACGTGATTATGGAGCCTGACTAGTCCCAAGATTGGCTGTCGACAAGCTGGGTTCTCAGCAGAGCGATGGTTTAGTTTTAGCCTGAGTCCAAAAGCTCGAGAACCAGGAGAATTAGTGGTGTTGCTTTAGCCTGAATGCCGATAGGCTTGTGATTCAGAAAGAGTCAGTGTTCAGTTGGAGTCAAAACACAGGAAAAAAATCCAATGTCCCAGTTCAAGGCAGTCATACAGGAGGGTCATGTGGAGGGATGGGAGTCAGCCTTTGTGTTCTATTTAGGTCCTGAATTGCTTGGATAGGGCCCACCCATATTGGGAAAGATAAAGTACTTTATTCATTCTACCAAATGCAAAAAATGTTTATGTCATCCAGAAGCACCCTTACAGACATACCCAGAATAATACTTGACCAAATGTCTGGGCATCACATGGCCCAGTTCAGTTAATACATGAAATTAACCATCACACTCTTCTAATGAGCAATAGTCAAATTGCAATTTCAGATGAAATTTGCATGGTTGTAACAGAAAGGACTTGCTGGTTAAAAAGGATGTTTTACCAAGGATGTGACATGTGCCCACTTCTTCAAGCCTTCGGGTGTTCCTGTGTGCTCAGAACACTTCATGTCAGGGCATGTGAGTACATGGGATGCCCCCTGAGCCTCATTCCTGGGAATGCATTTCAGTGGTAATGCAGGCTGGAAGGAGGAGGATGTTTCTTGTCTTGTGGTCACTTCTGTGACCATCCCAGCAAGGGAAGCTGGTGCAAGCGCTCCATCGCTCCATCATCACTCCAGAAAGTGACAGCCTTACCCGTTAAAGGTATGACAGGGCATGGAGATTGCGGCATAGCTTCACAGACGTTCTCAGACAGTGAAGATATTTTAGTGTACGCAGTTAGAAGGCACATCATCTGCACATTTATGATCTCTCTGAAATTCAGAAATCATAAATGGGCTGCACTTTGGTTTCATTCAGAGCCAGGAACCTGTTTTTATTCTATGGCAGAAGTGTGGCTTGCACAATGGAGGCCACCTGCTGCAGTGGTTAAGAGCATGCAACCACCGGGCTCCAGCTGCAGGTCTGCCAACACAGAAGCAAAACTGAGAACCTTGAGGAGTTCTTAGGATAGGAATAAAATTACTAAAACAATGGCTAAGGAAGGCTTGTGTTAGCTAGAATGCATTATATTTTTAATTACCATGCTAATTACAAGCTTATCCACCTGCTGTGAGGTAGGTGCTGTTATCATTTCCATTCTACAGTCAGGAAACAGAAGCATAGAGAACATACATAAGTAACTTATCGTAAGGTCACAGAGCAGGTGAGTAGCGAGCTACCCACGGAGATCTGAAGCTAGGGAGTCTAGCTCCTAGTCTAACTACCAAACTAGATCATCTCTTAGTTGGGCGAGTTCACTCTGCCACCCAAACAAAGGCCCAGCCTGCTCCAGTGACTCACATGGCTGCTGTCCCACACTGTCAGGTCCCATGGGGATTACTGGGCAAAGTTCTCTTTTTCTGCTTTCAGGCGATGCCACTTCAGCCACAGGTGGAGCTGTGTGGGGATGGAGTGGAGACGAGCCACGCTGGGGCCAGAGATCTCTCCTCCAGACCCTCCGCCTGTCCTCGGCTCTTTTATACCCAGCTCCCTCCATCCTACAACCCACCATCAACCAGCCATCACATTCAAGTTTTATGCTGTCCATTCCAATACAGACTTGGGTTCCCTTAAAGATTTTGTTTCTTTTATAATAAGAATCTTGGTCCTAAATTAAAAAAAAATTTTTTTTCCATTGATGTGAGAGAGAGAGAAGCATTAACTCACCATTCCACTTAGTTGTTCCATTTAGTTGTGTGTGCATTGATTTCTTCTCTTATGTGCCCTGACTGGTGGTCAAACCTGTGACCTCCATGTGCTGGGATGATGCTCCATCCACTACGCAACCTGGCCAAGGCTGGTCCAAACTTTTAATTTGCATAGACAGTAGTGCTGCCCTCAGTAAATATTGCCCATCTTCTCACTTGGTCCTCATCACATATAAGGAGGGCCTCCCTTTCTTGAGGTCGGCTGGGGACTGGAGATGCACTGGTGAGCTAAGCAGAGGGTCCCTGCCCACACAGAGTTTGTAGTTGAGGGGAGGGGAGGCAAACCTATTCGAAGAATTACATGTAAAAGTGAGGCTACCCTGTGGTAGTGCTATAAAGGAAGGATGAGGACTTTGATGAGCCCAGTGTGGACACTTTACCTACTGAGGGAGGTCAAGGAAGCCCTCCCTAAGGAGGTGGCACGAAGTGCAGGTCTGGAGACAAAGGAAAGTGTCACAGGGAGAACCTGCTCAGAGCCCTGCACCAGGCAGAAAGGAGCATGGTGGCTTTGAGAAAGTGAGAGAAGGCCAGTGTGGCTGGAGGACAGAAGGTGGGGATGTGGTCTGTAATGAGGGAAGGGACAGAAGCTGGGCAGGACTGCGGACAGCCTGCGTTAAAGATCTTGGCCTGTCTACCTGCAGCCGTTCTTTCTATCTGGGCTGCTTATCAGAGTCACCCAGGGTGCATTTGAATAAATGCTGACAAGAGGATCTCATTGCAGAACGATTAAATCCACATTTCTGGAAATGAGACTCAGGCATAGTTTATGTTGTTGTTTGTTTTTAAAGTTTTCAGGTGTATTTATTGTGAAACTAGGGATGAGGATCATTGCCCTACCAATTAGAAACCACAAATGTTTAAAAGAGAATATGTATACCCTGTGTTTAGAGGGAAATGGGTGCCATATGCAGATTTACATTTTAGAAAGCATCCTTTGGAATTAAGAATTAAAAGCCTTCAGAAAGGAGAACAATTAATTGGCTACTGAATAATGCAAAGATGGATGAGGTAGTAGCCATGGAGATGAGAAAAAGGTTAAGTACAAGAGATTTCTTATTGGCTAAATGATTGGGACTGGTGGGCTGATGAATATGACAGACTCCGTATAGGGAAAAGAGAGAGCACAAGCACCAGTGCTCTGCTTACACAAGAGCTGGATAATTTTTACTATTTGTTGAGATAGAGACAGACATGGTTAGAGTGGGGGTGAGTCTTTAATGTTGACACGTGGAGGATGCTTTTATTTCATCATTTGCTTCACTTCTCTTTTCTCTAGATCATCTGTCACTCACCAAACCTTACTGTTTATTTATTAAAGCAAACAACAATAGTAACCACAAACTCTTGAGCACTAAGTTCAAGACATTGGCCTAATTAATATGTCTTTGACTGTAACTTGTAGAAGCTTATTGATGAGTAAACTTTTCTAGTACATATACATGTTTTCCTAGGAAAATTGTTTCTGTTTCATCTTTTCCATAACATTTTTTATGTTGTATATTTCTTAAGATGTTTAGTACCAAGGGACAGAAATCCCACTCCAATAAACTTAAACAAAAAGAACGTTTTATTGTAACAATGTAAAGGTATCTCATAGAATGCAAAGGGAGTCTGAGTCTAGGTTTCAGGAAAAACAAAAATCATGAACTCATGACTTCATGGTATCTCTCCTTAGTTCTTCCCCTTCACACATCTGGTTTGTTCTTTTCTCTCTCCTTACAAACCAGCTTCCATCACTTTTCTTGTCAAGATAAAAGAAAACATGGCAATTCATGCTTCCAACATTTAAGTCTTACAGCTGTAACATCAGGGAGGCTTTCCTGCCACAATACACAATCCAAACCCTGAGGAAGGAGCTCATTGGCTCACTTGAGCCAAATTGTCCTTTTCTGGACCAATCAACTCTGGCCAGGAAGTAAGACATGAGAAAAAGGTTCTGATCAGTCCATGTTGATAATATACCCCATGAACTGTGGCTGAAATAGATGCTTCTGTGATAGTCCATCAGGATTGTGTTGGGACTGGTGTTACAAGTCCTGAAAAAGCAAGGATGGGGGAAATTGGGCAGGTTTTCATTACATCTCAATTGAGTAACTACCATAAGATCTAATGGAAACTAATTACAAGAAGGTTGAGAACTTTACAAAATATTTCATTTCTCTAGACTAGTGTTATTATGACATCTGAAGTTTTCAAAATTTCTAAAATTTTATTTTATATTGTGATGAATGCAAATATATTTGCATTTGTATGTGATTTGGACTTTGGGGTTTTGAATTGATTCAACAAAGCACTGTGCTAGTTCTGAAATGATACTGATTCTAAATATCATTTGCATTTGTGTAGATGGAAAATTGTAGAACAGAGTCTAGCTCTTTTGACTCTAATTAGTGTTTCATTAACACCAAGACTCCCCAAAGCACTAAAAGAAATAGCAGGAGTTGAGATTTCAGTTGCATTTGGGGAAATATATATTTTGTTCCCTTAGAAATAAAGGACAAAGTGTTAGATGACAAATTATGAAGAAGTTGCTTTTGACAGTGTATACTTTTGAAACTCAAAGATAAAATGAGGGCTTTGCAAATTACTGGTGATAAAAACAATCATAAATTAAGGTCTCTTATGAACTTTCTTATGAAAATACTAAGAAATAATCAGGCCAATATTTCCAGTCTGGCTTCCAGGGTGTGGCCCTCTTCGTAGACTATATATACTGCCTATGTTCCTGACCTTTGGAATTTCCCTCAAGGAATTTACAATCCAGTTAGGATTAAACAAATGCATGGTAAACAGTGTATAAAATAATCTATTCTTGAGTGTCCAGTAGACAGTCTCTAGTAGGTTAAAGAGAAGTGAAGGGCTGGGAGTTCAGTCAGGCCTGGGTGGCCCAGCTAGGACTGGCCCTTGACAAAGCTGGAAAGCGGGAGCAGTTTGTCTTGGTTGGCCTTGAACACTTGTCAGCGCAGACTGTTTTCTCCCGTGGGGCCTCTCTGTATCTACCTTTACCTCTTTTTTCCATGTGCCGGATGGTATCTATAGCTTGTTCCAGTCTTGCTCTCAACTCATTTCAACTATTTAAGTCTTACAGCTCCGACATCAGGGAGGCTGTCCTGTGTCATTACAAAATCCTTGCTAAGGTGCTAATTGAAAATTAAGGTATTATTTCACATCCAGCTGAACTGAGTTTGGGGATTTGAATTCTAGATCTGGCTTTGCCGTTATCACTCAGTATAATCTAGGGGTAATTTTTCATGTCCCCAGACCTCACTTTTCTCATCTTTAAAATTATAGGGAAGGAGTTAGATAGTATTTTAGGCTTTGAGGGCCATATAGTCCCTGTCACAGCCAGCAGCTCTGCCATGGTAAGATGGAAACAGTCACAGATGACAAGAGTTACTGACAAAAAATAGTCGGTAGGCCGGGTGGGCTAGCAGGGTATAGTTCGCAGGCTCCTGGTTTAGAATATGCTGTGTAGAACCAAGTTGCTCAGAATCAGAGCTGAGCTCTACCAGCTACCTGACTCCTTGTGCCACAATTTTCTTATCTGCAAAATGGGAGAAACTGTCTTCTGCCTCCTTTATGGGGTGGCTGTGTGGACCAAATGAATTCATGTGTGTAAGCACGTGGACAAGTGCTTGAATCATAAGTGCTATTAATCACTGCTATCATTCTCCCTCTTTTCAGCTTCCTTTTGAGTTTCTGCACACTATTTTCTGTTAATGAGCTTGGCCCAACAACCTCTTCTTCAGGGAGGGGAGTACTAGGGCAAGAGCCTGCCAAGTGAAGAGACACCCATCCCTGTAAGGTGAACTTTGTTCTTGTGAACAGTCCTACATGCATCCAAGGCTTCATTCTAGAACCAAAGCACCTTGACTTGCACTGGCTCAGACTGATGGCTGTGGCATTCATTTGTATGGCATTACTTTGAAACTAAAGGTAAAATGTAGCCTTCTGCAAGGTAGCCTGTTTATAAGCCACAAGGTTTCTGAACCCCTTTCCTAGAAAGAATAAATAAGAAAAAAGCTTAGAAAAGGCACCTCACATTAGAAAGAATACTGGGCTTTTAGTATTGTACAGATTGGTGAGGGAAGGCTCCCTGGACGAGGGGAATATTAGGTACAGTTTAGTGAGGTCCAACGTAGACTGTGGAAGGACATAGAGGGTAGTGGATCCGAGGTGTGGGCCAATATTCATGGTCAGGTAAATGGCAGAGTACAATTTCTTCCATTTTGCAGATAAGAAAATTGTGGCACGAAGAAGTCAGAAACCTTCTTCTTCAGATTTAGGTACCAAAAATAAAGAATAAGAATTTCCGGCTCCTTTGCGATGAAATTGTATGGTAGAATATTTTATAGCATTTCAAGTTTAAAAAAGTTTTGCCTTAGATTGCATCATCAGCCTGCATGCTTTCTCCTGCTTTTCATGTGGCACTGCGCCTAAATTATGTACAAGATTATTAATTTTTTACAAGGGTATTGTTGACAGACCTGTAATCATGTATAAGAGTCATAAATCTTTTCTTCAGTAAGTCAATGGTGCCTGTTAGATTTGGCA
This sequence comes from Saccopteryx bilineata, assembly GCF_036850765.1. Taxonomy (NCBI): domain Eukaryota; kingdom Metazoa; phylum Chordata; class Mammalia; order Chiroptera; family Emballonuridae; genus Saccopteryx; species Saccopteryx bilineata. Next base: position 261,265,941 of record NC_089490.1, on the reverse strand, counting down.
AGTGTTTACCAGGCACCAGCTAAACCGGAATGATAGCAGTGAGGCCACAGGCTAGAACAGGGAGTCCTGGGCCTGGATTTAGGAAACCTAAGTTCTTGTTATGATTCTGTTGCTAATTAGCTGTATGACTTGGAGCATCAACTAACTTTGTAACATGGAGACAGTTACCTAACTTCTTTGAGACTCAGTTTCCTTCTTTGAAAAACTAGAGATTTAAACTAGATGCCTGAGGTACTTGCCAACTCTGTAATTCACGATTACCCAAAGAGAGAGAAGAGGTGATCCCAGAGGTCTCAAAATGTGTTGATCAGCCCACATCATTTTGGGCCCTTTGAAAGTTTCTCCTCAATTTGTGGTGGTGATAGATCAATTAACAGTCATAGTGGTCAGACTGAAAGTTGCTCAGAAGTGGTATATCACAGGCGCAAAATGAAGAGCACATTTCCCTGAAGGCAGGGATCGCTGGACCGTGAGGTTGTATGTATTGCAATCCTAGCGTCAGAAGGCCCAGTGAAGATTTGGTTCTGTTGCTTACCATACATGGGACCTGGGCCAAATCACATAGCTTTCTGGAGTCTGTGACTTCGTCTCTAAAATGAAAATCACAGTACTGTACATGTTCTGCTTACAATCAAGGACTGGTACATTAAATAAGACAATTCATGTAAAAGCTCTCTTTAAACATTAAAACTCAATACAGCCCTGGTCTGACAGCTCAGTTGGTTAGAGTATTGTGACAATACGCAATGTGCGGGTTCAATCCCTGGTCAGGGTGCATACAGGAACAGATTGATGTTTCTGTCTCTCCCTCTGCCTTCTCTCTCTTAAATCAGCCAGTCAATAATAATAATAATAGAAAACCTCTCAATACAAAAGCCATCATAAGCATGGCTCCCTTCTTAAAACAGAAAACTTAAGATATGTTTTTAAACAAATTAGTAAAGAAACTAATAACCTACCAAATATCCAAAATTATCAGTAGTCATTCTTTCAAAATGCATTTTACTCAGAACTAGAGAAGGGATATCCTTGTTAACATTGTGATATAGCCACCCAGCAAGGGTTTTGAGTGTTAAAATGAGTGTCTAACCAATTTTAGAAAAACTGGTACTGTCACAATACAGCCTCACCTGATCTAAAGTGTTTTCTTTGCACACACACAGCTTGGCAAGACCTAGAGAAAAGGCTGTGTGATAGAATCTCAATTGGGGAGGCTGATGGTAATGTGCTCCTTTATTCTGCAAAGCTGGTTGAATACTTGGGGCTTGGTTCCGTCAGCAGCGCTGACAGTTCTGGATTCCCTCCAATGGCAGGAACAAAGGCTGGTGTTTCTTTTGAAAAATTTTTTGAGCAGTGAGATTGTCCAACACAGTTTCCTTGATAAAGGGCTCATTATCTATCGGTGTGACTTTGCCCTTAATTTTTATGCTGGCAGTGCCAACATAGGCATATTTAAGCAAATCCTTTTACTCAGACAGCTGTAACAGCACCCTAACAATTGTGCCGGTGCTCAAAGCTGGGGTGGGGTTTATAATTAACTACAGGCTAAATTTCCAATTAGTTGAATCACTAACAGATACAGTTTATTGGTTTGCTTTTCATTGTACTTACAGTTTTTGTCATGTTTCAAATGCAAGTTCATTTCAAATTAAAAAAAAAAAAGATAGAATGTTTAAGAATTGCTTCTTTAGTTCAAATGATACATCTTCATGGACCTAAGATCCCCGGTTGCTTTTGTTGGGGTAAAATGGCTTCAGAACTTTGGGAAAAGGTGACCCTCTGAGAAGGAAATCAATGTAACAATTAATAAATGACAAATCAGTCTAAGAGAAACAAATCTGTAAGTGGTGATAGGAAAGAGTCTTGTATTACCCAGTCTAACAAGGTGATTATGTTTTAGTCTCTAAGGCAGGATGGGAATGTGATGTTAGCACAGGAAGCTGAATACTGTAAGCTTTACAAAAATAGTTTTATTCAAAGCGAGGTAGCGTTATGGAATCCACAAAACAAGATGTCATAGATTCAGAGTGATTCCATGTTTGTCAGACAGTACCAGGGGGAAAGTTCATCTGATGGATCAACATTCTGCTCACTAAGGAGATGCACTTTTTTGGTGCCTAGGACACTTGACTAAGGTCTCCAAAACCAGAATGAAATATCTCTTTCTGGTTTTGGAAAAACATTCATCTACTCAGAATGTTTTCAGGGTTCATCCATGTTGTAGTATGTATCATAACTCCATTCCTTTTCAAGGCCAAATAATATTCCATTGTATGTATATACCATATTTTGTTTATTCATCTATGTTGAACACTTGGGTTTTTTTCCAGCTTTGGTTATTGTGAACAATGCTGCTATGAACATTGACATATAAGTATCTATTTAAGTCTCTTCTCATTGTGATTTTTTTTTTTTTTTTGTATTTTTCTGAAGTTGGAAACGGGAGGCAGTCAGACAAACTCCCGCATGCGCCTGACCAGGATCCACCCGGCATGCCCACCAGGGGGCGATGCTCTGCCCATCTGGGGCATTGCTCTGTTGTGACCAGAGCCATTCTAGCACCTGAGGCAGAGGCCATGGAGCCATCCTCAGCACCCGGGCCAACTTTGCTCCAATGGAGCCTTGGCTATGGGAGGGGAAGAGAGAGACAGAGAGGAAGGAGAGAGGGAGGGGTGGAGAAGCAGATGGGCACTTCTCCTGTGTGCCCTGGCCGGGAATTGAACCCAGGACTCCTGCACGCCAGGCCGATGCTCTACCACTGAGCCAACCAGCCAGGTCTCATTGTGATTTTTAAATTATATTTCCCTAATAACTAAAGATGTTGAGTTTTTATACATAAGCTTCTTTGCCGTCCATACATCTTCTTTGGTAAAGTGTGGAAATCTTTTGTATATTTTTAAAAACCGTTGTTTGCTTTTTTAATTACTTGTGTTGTGAGAATTCCGAATGTATTCTAAATGGAAGTCCTTTGTTAGGTATATATTGTGCAGATATTTTCTGTAGCCTTTTATTTTCATAAGTGTTTTTCAAGGAACAAAACTTTTCAATTTTGATGGTCTAATTTATTGATTTTTTTTTAGTTCATGCATTTTGTGTGCTAATATTTAAGAAATATTTTCTAAACCTATGTTTTCTTTTAGAAGTTTTATAGCTTCAGCTCTTAAATGTACATCTCTAATCCATTTCCAGTTCATCTTTTAGGTGGGGTATCAGCATCAATTTGCATTTTTGCTTGCTCATGGCTTTTCAATTACCCCATACCTGGTGATATTTTAGCACCACTGTAGATTGGCAGTGTAGGTATCCCTGTCTTCCTGTCTGCTAATTTAGCTGTGACTCAGACCCTCAGAGGTACTATCAGAACAACACCTGCATGCTCTTGAATTCTGTGTTGTGTTTCCTTTAACTCTCCAGACCTTTCTCCCTTACCCAGTACCTACTATGTATCAGGAAGTCTATTAGCTGCTGGAGTTACTCAAAAATAAAAAGTAGCTCTTGCACTAAAGAAAATAACTACACAAATATTTGTTTCTATGTTTCATATTTTATCAATCCAACGGACATTACTACATAATTTTTTTTGAAGTCCAGCTTCTTTACTATAGCTGCTTTCTGAGTAAAATTTAACTGAAACTGTCACTAAGGTGGCTCATTTACTTTCATCTCACACTGGTTGATTTATCTAGTCTGATTCCCCAAGCATGAGGACTGAAGAGCTCAAGGAGATAGTGCTGCCCAGAGCATAGATTATGATCAGGGAACTTTGAGTAAAGGTGATTGTGGTCTGACACGTTTTCCAGAATACAGCCAGGAAATTGCCTCTCCTAATATTTCAACATGTTGAACAGTTAGTACAAGTCCAGAACAACAAAATGAGAATTATAGTAGTGTTGGCCTTCTGAATGCTCACTCTACTAAGAAACATTCCAGCCAATAATTTTTTCATGTTTCTTTTAATGTATGTTTAACCTGGTTAGCTCACAAAAATAGATTTTAAGCTAATACAAAGATTTATTTCTTCCCCCTCCCAAACACTTCAGCTATGGGAGCACAGAGGGAAAATAAAAATCTTGGGCAAAATTCTGTAGTGTTTTGCCCTGGGGTTGCTAGCACTGGTATTTTACCCATGACCAATTCCCAGTCACTGAATAGGCCTGCAATGTTTGGTGCCGTAGTAAACAGAAAATGTGTGGGCCTTTGGATTAACAGTTTAATACTCTAACATGTCAATTCTCTTCTTGGATATATATATTATTTTAGGTCCACTTAATTATATGATATACAGCATAAAACCTTAAACTGATGGTCATCACACTTATGTGACCTAAGCCAGGTTTCAAAACATGTTGAATAAATTGCCAGCATTTAGAATTAGGAAATTGCCCATAAAAATATGGATTTCCAGCTTCTCTTTGAAAACTGAAAGGTGTGACAAATCTAGGCTAAAATCCTGTGGCAACAGTCAGCTCAACTCTAGCACCAGTGGCTTCCTGTAAGACCAGCCTTTTGGTAGTCTCCTCCAGCTGACTTTCCTGGTGGCATCATTCCTACCTGCTTCCTCCAAGGCATTGGTTCTTTTAAACCTGGTTTTGCATTGGAATCACCTGAGAAACCTCAAAGCTATTGATGCCTGTGTCCCACCCCCAGAGATTTTGATATAATCTACCTGGGGTGCAGGGCTGACAGTGGGATTTTTATAAACTCCCCGGGCAATTCTAAATGGGTAGCCACAATTGAGGACTCCTGTAAGACAGCATGGCAGAGTTTAACTTCCATATCAATCACCTGGGGAGTTTGTGAAAATGCAGATTGTGATTCAGTAGGACTGGGATGGAGCCTGGGATTTTGCATATCTAACAAGCTTCTAGGTGTTGCCAGTGCTGCTGGTTTATGGTCCTCTCTTTGAGAAGTAAGGCTCTAAGGCATTTGTATGTGTTTTATTTTGTTTTTTGAACCCTAAACTACACAGCTACGTTTCAAGAGCAGTGGAAGCATATCCTAGCACTGCCATTATTGGGGTAGCTGGAGTGATGGTGGCAAATGAGAATAGTCTAATGGCCCTTTTTGGGCTGGTTGCTTCTCCACCAGCCATAGCCACTGAAAGCCTTTCAAGGTGTGCAGGGGAGGGTGGGGGGAGGCCTGGACTCTCTTAAATCTGATTTCCAAAACACTTTCACTGTCACTTGTATGTAACAACCTCCCTTTGGTAAATTGTACTTTCTCTGACATTCTGAGCTCTTTGGTGGTGGCACCACCTGTCAGCCAACAGTTTGGCTTGTTACTGATTGAACTGTGGTGTTTGCGCACTTATCTGAGCGTTGTATTACAGTCATTTTAGAGCAACGGTTCTCAAACCCTAGCGTGCAGCAGGCCTTTTGGAAGGCTTATTTAAACAGATTGCTAGGCTCTACCCCCAGTATTTCTGATTCAGTGAGGACAGAGAATTTATATTTCCAACAAATTTCCGGAGATAATGATGTGGCTGGTCCAGAGACCTGGTGGTGCTCTTGGCCTCACCACATGGCTTCTTTTAACAGTTCCATTTTGGGAGTCCATATAAGATTTTATTAAAGTTTTTTTTATTTTATTTTAAGATTGAATACTGCTGTTTTGTTGCCTTTATTATTTCATATAAATCAATGAAAAATAAAAATGCTAATATTAGTAATATGCGAGCAGGTACCAATTTAATACAGATGACACAAAGACCAAAATTATTGTTTGTGGAAAAATTGGTCTATTGTCCTTCCATGGACACTCTTTGGACTTATGCTGTGCATTCCAATATGATGGCAAAAATATATATTTTAAAGTACAGCATCTACTGGAAATAAATTACTGAAGACTATCTGAAATAGGAAGCTCAATTGAGGCTCTCATGCTATTTTTAGGTTTGAGGGGAAGAGAACCCCAATTGTAGAAGTACCTAAGTCCCTTTCCAGGAACTCAGCACATACAAAAGGAGGAGATGGCTGGTAAGGCTTCTTCAGACCCAAGCCTAAAGGAAATACTGTCAACATCACAGCAGTTACATCTCAGCTTATTGCACTGGATCAAAGTAATTCTAAAATGAGGCAGCTCATTTTATTTATAAAGCTTAGACAAACAATATATGAGGCTCATCATTTTGGGTGGGAATGATGTAACTTGGTAAATTTCATATCTACTTTTAGATAGAATAGATTCCTAAATAGGTAGGTAGTTGTCTGCTTCTGTATCTCCACTTCAAGTGACATATTGGAATAATAGAAACGCTAGTGCCTTGAGTAACCCAAAATAGAACTTTTCCGTTAAAATGTGAGTCACCTTTAAAAATCATTATTTTCTAAGGACAAATTTCAGAATGTCCTTTTCTCTTCTTCCAACGCCTACTGGAATAAACCACCAAATTCAAAGTTTGACAAAAGTCTTAGTGCTTGGTTAAAAAAAAATTCTTGCAAGAAAATTGGGAAAGAGCTGTAAAACGGCTTTGGTGCAGGCAAACTGGGCAGGTGCAGGTCTCAGAACTGAAGGAGGAATCTGGGAAGAGCTTTTTAAAAAGCGACTCTTCCATGTTTTAAGGGAAAAGAGCGGAACACAGGGTGCTGGCCTTCCATCTTACCCCTAGTGGAAGGTCTGAATCAACATTTTTTTTTTTTTTTTGGTTATTTTTGTAAACTTAAGTAATGATTATAGTGGAAGAGTCTGTCTTTGAATGTTAACATTCTTATGGGACAATGTAATTCACGTGAGCTTTCTCCACCGACCCCCCTGAACGAACAACGAGAGGGCCGCAATCTGCCTGAGCTACCTACATTTGCTCCGTCATCTCAGGGCTGGAAGGGATCAGCCAGCGTGCGCGCTCAAAAAACTCTTCCTTTCTCGTGGACCCGCCTGGCTCCCGGTGGCGGCGGTACCAGGCTCTTGGATTTCGCAGCGGGCTGCCCGCGCTCGTCCCTCCGGTTCACCCTTTCACCCCTCCTTCACCCCCGGGCGCCACGCGGGGTGGCGTGGTTTTTCCGCCCACTCCCGGGGCTGCGCTGGCGAGGCCGGGAATTGCAGGGCCTCCCGGCTTTGGCGAGCCCTGGATCTGAATCCTCCCAGCCCAGCCCCTCTGCCAAGGGGCTGGAGGCTCGAAAGAGGCTGGGGTTTGTTTCAAGACGCTCGGATTAGAGACGCAGCCTCTAAATAAGTCTCAACTTGTCCTCGACCTCCCCCAGCCCCGCTGCCTCTGGTCCGGGAGACGCCCAGTAGCCGGCTCCGCCGCGGGCGGGCAGCAGCCTGGCAGTCCGAGGGACTCAGACCCAGGAGCGCTCCACGGCGGAGGTAGCGCGCGTCCCGGCCGCCCAGAGCAACCCCGCGGCTGGGGCGGAAGGCGAGTGGGGCGACCTGCGAGCTGGAAGACAGGAAGGGTCCGCAGGGCCGGAGCTCCGCCCCCTGGCCGCCCGGCTTGGAGGCGGGCATAGAGAGTGGCCGTGGCGGGGGGCGCGGCGCCAGAGGAGAGGGGCGGAGACGTGGGCGCTGGTTGGTGCGGGCTCGGGGGCGGGGCGCGCGGGGCTGGCCCGAAGGCGGGGCCGGCACCGGGAGCTGGAGCTGCGGGCGCTGGGAGAAAAGTCGCGAGCAGCTGGAGCGGAGTTGGAGGAAACCGTGGCTGCAACGAGGCTGGCGGGCGAGTGGGTTGGAGACGGTGAGCTCAGATCGGGAACTCGGGTGGGTCGAAACCGGGTCAGAGGCGCGTCGGAGTCGTGCGTGCAGGAGGCCGCCGCTACAGCCCGGCCCCGGAGAGGAAGGAAGCCGGCCAGCGGGGGAGGTAGGCGGTGGCAGCGGGTCCGGGTGTGTGTGCTCGGAAGGGGGAGGCGGTGAGTGCCGCGCGGCTGTCGCCGCGCTCTTCCTGTCACCAGCAGCAGCTTCTCCTTCAGCAGAGACACGCCGAGGGAAAGCGATCGGTTGTCTGTCTTCCTCGCTGCCGGCATCTGCCGCCCGCCCAGTGCCCGGCTCACAGCCAGAGTGCTGGCCCCGGTTTCCCGGTTCTTTTACACGCTGGTTCTGCATGCCGCCGGGGGCATACGTCCCCGTCGTTGTAGGCGACCTCCGGCTTTCCTCCCACCCTTTCGTCACCGCACACTTCTGAGGGTTCCCACTGTCGCCTTGCTGCAGTTTTCCGGGGCCCTTCCACAGAGAAGAGCGCCCTGATCGCTGCCTTTGCGTTAGCGGGAAGGAGCTATGCTTTCCTCCGCGCCCTCCGTTTGCAACTAGGGTCGCTGCTCGGGCCCTTCTCCGGGCGGGCGGGGCGGTGGTGGTCCCCGGAGCTCACTGCCAGCCCCCCTCCGAAGTTTGCCTCCCTCCTCTTCCGGGGTGGGGGAAGTGCGCCTCGGGGCGGCTTGTGGCTGGGGCCCCAACGCGGCGTCTAGTGCCGGCCCGGTCTTGGGCAGGTTATTGAAGACATGTTTAATGGGGTCTTGGAACAGCCCGGAAATCCAGCTTTTCTGTAACGTTGGGTGAAACTGGAGAGACTTGCCCAGCAATATGGGGCGGGTTAAGGAGAGCAAGAGAGCGTACTACGAGCCCAAGTTAAACTATCCCGGGGAATTGTCAGGAAACCACAGCTCTAACGCTCACTTTCCAATGGCAGAAACTGCCCCTCGATCTCTAGACAAAGAGAACAGAAAAGCTCAGGCCAACCACTCCAGTCCAGAAATGTACTACTTTGGTAGCAAGAATTCGAGCATGAAATGCAAGAATGTGAGCGGAATGGCTGTTACATGTTGAAGGCAGCATGTCTGTGAACTGTATTGGGGGAAATTCTTAGGTTCCTCTGGGCGCTGTTACTTTCGGAGCTGCAGCGCTGTTGGCATGTGAGTGGGAGTTTACTCTTATTTGGGTGTTTCAGGACTTTAGAAACGACAGTTTTTTAAAAAATTTCTGCCCTTTTTCCTCTTTGTTAGTGTGAAGTACAAATGGATAAAGCAGTGCTGGGGTTTTGAGTGCAGCATGAGATTGTCACTTCAGTGTCATGAGGTTCAAGTTTTAGTGTTTAGGCGGGACATTCACAAAGCTTAATTGACCCAGGCTTAATGTGGAATTGTATTTTAATATTTCATTAGCTGATATTGGCACCTTGAACGATGGTGAAGTATTAACTGGGAAAGGTTGAAGTAAGTACAATACATAGGTTCATTTCTGAGATAGGCTTTCAGAGTAATGCATTTTCAAGGTGTAAATTATTGGGAGTTTGGTGACTTCTGCACAGAAGGTCCCACTTGTCCTTTATCATTGAAAAATAAAATGAAAAGCACCCCTCTAGCTATATTTTTGACAGATCACATTGTTCTTGAAAACAAACAGCTTAAAAGCAATAGATGATGGTTTTCTTAGGAACAAAGGTTGCTTAAGCTTTAGGAAGCAATTGTTTGCATCACAACAAAGAAAATACCCTAAGAGCAATTTTGAGAGTTTGAGAGGGATCCCTCTAAATTTGGGGAAGGCGTGCTTGGTTCAGAATCAAGGTTTAAAATGGAAAGGCCAGTGGAGGAAGCTGCCTGCCTTGCAGAAGTGTTGGCTTATGCCACTGCTGGCCTCCTCAGCTTTTATATGCCAGTTGCAGGTGGGTAGTAGAGTCATACTTTTTGTGTAAAAGAGTATAGATATTTATGATCGGAAGAAAGTTTTATGTATCTGATGTTGGCTTTGTATGTGTTACCTGCATTTGCTTTTTTTAACTTTTATCTCGACTTGGGGCCTGTTCTTGCCAGTTGCATAACAGAACTCTGCAATGTACACATTATTATCTCCTGTTTTATCTGCTTTTGTAAAATGATGATATCACTGTGTCTTTTCTCATCTGTGATACTGATAGCCAATGTGAAAAACCATTTCACTTCCCATTGGTTAATTATATTATCTTCCTTTAGCTATTTCTTGAAATTGAAATTTATTAAGATCAGGAAATCCTGGCAGCATAAGATTGGTTTTGGGAAACAAGTTATACAGTGAGTTACAGGCAATACATATATCACTTCTTGACAGCGGTGATGGTAGTATCCATTTAACTGCTGGGACTGTCGGTTGAACAGCTGATTTTAGAAGTTTTGTATCTTAAATGCAAATCTACTGCACTTACCCAAATTTTGTGTTAAAAGTATTGGCCAAATCTTTAATTTTTCCATGAATGCCATGTAACTTTTAAGTTAGCATGTTGGTTGAAACATTTTTTTCTTAGGTAGGTTAGGGGAATATTCTAAAGGCATACTCTGAAAGATCGTTCATTAAAACAGGAACAATTCTATTTCAACTTTTATTATGCTTGCATTTTGTAATTTGCAAAATATGTTTTATTGAATAAAGAGATGGTGCATGAATAGATTGAAAAATAATTTATGAGCTGGTAGATTATAGAAAGCTTAGATCATGTTGGCAATTGGGGTTTTGCTTTTAATTCTCACATCTGAGGCATATGCAATGCAGAGAACATGGGAAGTGTATTTTTTTGTATATTATACATTTTAGACAAGCTCCCCATAGATCTACCCCTTTTGGAAGGCACAGAGATTTGCCAGTGAAGCCCTCAGAAGGTAAGAAAGTTATTTATCAATGGAAGGAAGGGCTTACCAATTAGTTTTTACCTTAGAAGGCATTTTACAAATTATGTAACTTTTTTTAACCAAAAAATTATGTTGTGATTAATTTCTTGAATATTCATATTATTTATTGCTACCCCTCCTTCACCCATACATAGCCCCTTAAGTGATTACTTTGTCACGATCTGCCAACACTCTTATTGTAATTACTTGCCAAAAAGAGTGGCGATTAAAAGCCATTTCATGTACATTATGCCAAATGAGCTGAAAAATAGACTGTGTAAGCACCCATAAACTTGTCTGTTTGGCTTATGTTAGGTTTCTCTTTTTTTGAAAGGGTAGTACAGATTTTGCTTTAAAAAACTCTCTATAAAAACATCTTTGGAGGTTTTATCCTACTAGCATTGTTTTTCTTAAAGCAAATCAAATACATACCCACAGAATACCTGTCATCGATATGGTTTTCAGGTTAATGAACAACCCCCCCCCCCCCCCCCCGATAATTCAAGTCACAGGAGTCTGATGGGAGTGTAAGGGGACTCCACCAATATGTGGAGTACTTTAATAAAGCAAGATACCTGGGCTATTGTGCCATACCCCTTGTCCTCCTTACAGGACCCTCAGTGTCCAGACTTGGGACTCAGCCCCAGGAACTGGGGTTGTAACCTGAGGATCCGGCTGCTTTCAGTCGCTGGAGGATTGCATTAGTGCTGTCATCTCTCTCTGAGAGCAGCGACTGAACCCGGTTGGAGCAGAGTGTTGTGCCCTGACTCCTCCTCCTATCTGACACACATGTCACAGACCCTTGCTGCCTCCTGAGTCTCCTTTGCCCTGACCTCTTTAGAGCCACTCTACCTCAGGTAGGGAGAGGAGTAGATGGGTAAAGTCCACATGCAGCCTTTGTCTGTCTGTCTGTCTGTTTACTCTGAAAACCAGTTAAAGGACAGCAGAGAATTTTACTTTGGCTACTTTGGGATTCATTTAGAACAGTTTGCTGTATTTAGAGGCAATACAAAAGAAAATTCCTGGTGAATGAATTGTGTAAATGGCAGTGACATTCAATACTGCTAATAATAGTAGTAATGGTAGTAATAATACCATTGCAGTACTTCACCAGTTATGTAACTTAAGGCAAATTAACTTCTCTGCTTGTTTTCTCACCTGTGAAATGGGGATAATAATTGTACCTAGGGTGGTTGGTTGTAAGGATTAAGTTGGTTGATACAGACAGAACTCTTAAGAACTGAGCCTGGCCCATAGTACACACTATGTCGATGTTAATTATTAAGCTCTAATTATCAAGCGTGGAGCTCAGTGCTTTATATAAGCAATTTAAGCCTCATAATAATCCTATGAGCTGTAGGTTTGCTTTTTTGGTATCTCTCACAGATGCTAAAATTGTGCCACAGGGGTTTGAGTAACTTGCTCAAGTTTAAAAATCTAGGTACTGATGGGGACAGCTGCTGAGTCTGAAGCTGAGTGCTTCTACTAACCTTCTTGTTAAGAATTTTACAAAGTAGCATTGTTTCTTAACAAAAGGAGGGATTTTAGGTTATCTGCTTCAATCCCCTCATTCCATGGTGCCTCCTCAGGGCCTTTTATTCTGCCATGATGTAGGGAACCAGCATGATCAGGCCAGGGGGATAGGGTGTTTCTCAGGCCTAGGAAGCCCCGTGCTTTCTCCTTACCCTCAGGTGCTGACCTCTGAGCCTGAGAGCTGCCTCCAGCTGGGCCTGGGTCTCTCTCCTCTGCCCCTCCTGCAGTGCTCTGGCGCCAGGCCAGCATTTTGCTCGCTGGAGAGCCCAGCCTCCTGTCCTTCCTTGTTGTTTCACCTGGGCTTCTTCTGAGCCCCCACCCCCATCCCCAAAAGGGCTTGCAGGCAGGAGTCCTGACCTAGACACCCTGCTTCCTTCCCCACTGTAAGAACAGCCCCGAGCAGGCAGCTGGCAGCATGTTCTGGGGGCTTGAAAATGAATGGAGATATTTAATGACTGTGACTTCAGGATTCACCTGATCCCATCTTTTTAATTGCATTTTAGTTGCCATAAAATTTATCCTGAGCGCATTATTTTAATTTGAAATTTATTTTGTTTACTAGGAAACTTTAACTTTTGTTCAGTTCAATTTTCATGATTTCCAGAACTTACTTGGAAAGCGAAAGATTTTTTAATAATGAGTTTGGTTTTTTTGTTTTTGTTTTTTTTTTTAGATTTTATTTATTCATTTTAGAAAGAGAAAACAGAGAGAGAGAGAGAGAGAGAGAGAAGGGGGGAGGAGCAGGAATCATCAACTCCCACATGTGCCTTGACCAGGCAAGCCCAGGGTTTCGAACCGGCAACCTCAGCATTCCGGGTCACTTTACCCACTGCGCCACCACAGGTCAGGCAATGAGTTTGGTTTTTTAAAGACTGAATGTAGGTGTGGCACTTGCCCTGGACTCAGAGCTAGCGCACCGAGGGTGGAGAAACAGGGTGTCAGGAGGTAAGGGCTGGGGCCCACCAACCCCTCCAGAGCCTTTGCATCTGGGTTGCAGACCCATTTTGTGCTGGGACCCAACGCCAAATTATTAATTTTATAACCGGATAGATCATATGGTCAGGATATAGTCTTGATTTATTTAAAGCGATTTAAAGATGCCCTTTATTTCTTCTCACCTAATCTGCTAAATCCTTGTCCTTTGTAAAAGGGGAATGAGTAAGTCAACAAAGTCAGAGGACTTTTTCAGAGTTTTGTTTGGTTCTTTGCCAAAATGCCTGCAGGTTAGAGGGTTAAATTGAAATTTTACTTTCAAACAGTTGTGTTGAATACATTAAGTCTTGGTTGCTTTTTGTGAGGCATTAGAAACAACATTTATTTTGAGGAACAGAATGATAATTGCTCAGTATCGTAGCGGAGAGAGGAAGTCACGTCCAATCAACGGTATTGCGGATGGTCTTTAAAAAGATTGGAAGACTGAAGCAAAATCATCCCCTTTAAGGAAATTGTGAATGGTTTGTATGATGTTACCTAAGAGTAAGATAATTTGTTGTTATTTTCATAGAATTTCTTTATACCTTTTGTACAACAACATACGTATGTGCTAGCTAGAAGATTAGATACCCAAACATCAGCTTGGTTATTTGAAAATATTAACTTAGGGCTGGGGATGTTATCTTCATATAAAAACCTTTACTTTGTGAATAATTGTGTTAGTAGTGGGTGGAAGTAGTTCAATGAACAGGTGTATGTAGCCAAAGAGACTGGAGGCGAAGTCCTGTGGATCTGAGCAACAAGTAGCCTGCAGATCCAAATAGTTCGGCTCATTGATGGCAGAAGGATTACACAGGCACTGCGGGCCTCAGGCTGCTGAGTCTTCTGCATTCCTGTAGAGAATTTGAGGGAGGGTGAGAGAAAGGAGAACTTGTCAGTCTTCTAGATGTGATAGCCCTGTGATTGTGGGTACTTCACGTATCCCCCTAAGGATGAGTTGAATTTTTAGAAATTGTGCAGTGAAGAACCTGGATTAGCCACAGGGGGCATAGATGCCAAGAGGGATATAGGTGGCAGAAGCTTTTAAGCTCATAAGCAGAAATGGGCAAGATTCTAGAAGTGGGCAGCCTTCTAGAAGTGATGTTCCCAGTATTCTTTTCTTCACTAGTTTATGGATGTCTTTGGCAAGGATGCATTTTAATGAAGTCTCTTTGGAAGGAAATTTGAATGGTCCTAGATGCTGGCTCTTGGGCTTGACAGAACTGCTGCTGAGTTATAATAGCTTCTTTTTGTGCAGGTGTGTTTGTGAAAGAGCCACCAACACTATCAAGAAGGCTGCTGTCACAAAGAGTAAAGAGCAGAGGTCAGAGTGTACGGGCAAGGAATCAGCGTCGTTGACCCCATAGACATATCTGGGCGGTCCTTGTGCATTGAAGCAAGTTGAGTTTAGGCAATAGGTTCGAGTGGTGTTAAAAATGGTGGCTTGTAGCGTGCGGAGGACCCGGGTTCGATTCCCGGCCAGGGCACACAGGAGAAGCGCCCATTTGCTTCTCCACCCCTCCGCCGCGCTTTCCTCTCTGTCTCTCTCTTCCCCTCCCGCAGCCAAGGCTCCATTGGAGCAGAGATGGCCCAGGCGCTGGGCATGGCTCTGTGGCCTCTGCCTCAGGCGCTAGAGTGGCTCTGGTCGCAATATGGCGACGCCCAGGATGGGCAGAGCATCGCCCCCTGGGGGGCAGAGCACCGCCCCTGGTGGGCGTGCCGGGTGGATCCCGGTCGGGCGCATGCGGGAGTCTGTCTGACTGTCTCTCCCTGTTTCCAGCTTCAGAAAAATGAAAAAAAAAAAAAAAAAAAATGGTGGCTTGGAGCCCTGGCCGGTTGGCTCAGCGGTAGAGCATCAGCCTGGCGTGTGGGCACCTGGGTTCGATTCCTGGCCAGGGCACATAGGAGAAGCACCCATTTGCTTCTCCACCCCCCCCTCCTTCCTCTCTGTCTGTCTCTTCCCCTCCCACAGCGGAGGCTCCATTGGAGCAAAAGATGGCCCGGGCGCTGGGGATGGCTTCTTGGCCTCTGTCCCAGGCGCTAGAGTGGCTCTGGTCGCAGCAGAGCGATGCCCCGGAGGGGCAGAGCATCGCCCCCTGGTGGGCAGAGCGTCGCCCCTGGTGGGCGTTCCGGGTGGATCCCGGTCGGGCGCATGCGGGAGTCTGCCTGACTGTCTCTCCCCGTTTCCAGCTTCAGAAAAATACAAAAAAAAAAAAAAAATGGTGGCTTGGAGGCCCTGGGTGGTTGGCTCAGTGGTAGAGCGTTGGCCTGGCATGCAGGAGTCCTGGGTTCGATTCCCGGCCAGGGCACACAGGAGAAGCGCCCATCTGCTTCTCCACCCCTCCCCCTCTCCTTCCTCTCTCTCTCTTTCCCTCCCGCAGCGGAGGCTTCATTAGAGCAAGGTTGGCCTGGGTGCTGGGGATGGCTCTGTGGCCTCTGCCTCAGGCGCTAGAATGGCTCTGGTTGCAACAGAGCAACGCCCCAGATGGGCAGAGCGTAGCCCCCTGGTGGGCTTGCCAAGTGGATCCCGGTCAGGCGCATGCGGGAGTCTGTCTGACTGCCTCCCTGTTTCCAACTTAAGAAAAATACAAAAAAAAAAAAAAAAAAATGGTGGCTTGGAGCCAGACTGCCTGGATCTGAATTCAAGTTCCGTCTCTCAGTTGGTCAGTGTTATCATGACCAAGATACTAAATCTGCACCTCACTTTCCTTTCATGTAAAGTGAGGATTGTTGATAGTATCTGCCTCATGATTGTCTTGCTGTTGAGTGTGTTTATCATATAGCTCCCACAAATATTACGGGGTGACTGTGAACAACTAACTCCCTGTAAGTATTAGATGAGGAGGAGAAGGAGGAAGAGGATTAAAATGGTCAGAACACATAAAGCTTTCAGTAAGTGTCAGGTGATGACCATGATGACAATGACAATCATTAAAATGGACCTGGCAGTCAGGAGAAAGCGTGTAGGTAGGGTAACGGCCACTGCCCCTTCTTAACCAAGGACACTGTGTACCTCACCGTAGGACATGATCCAGTTGTAGCCCAAATGGCTAGGCAGCTGTCTCTCTTCTCTTACAACATTGCTCACCAACCACTTACTGTATTTTTCGCTTCATAAGACACCCCTAGGGTTTTAAGGAGGAAAATAAGAAAAAAAAATCTGAACCAAATGGTGTGTTAAAATATTTAATAAAATACCATATTTTTTGCTCCATAAGATGCACAGGCATTTTCCCCTCCACTTGGGGGGGGGGGGGTGCGTCTTATGGAGCGAAAAATACGATTATTAGTGCTGACCTGTGGCCAATCTTGAATTGTTTTGATTGATCTTTCTGGCCTTGATGGTGTAGTCCTAGAAGATAGGAGTGGTGTGTTCTGCCTCCAGTCCTAGAGTCATAGTAGCCTGGGGTGGTTTTATCAGACCAGGGCGCAGAGTTCTGTACAGGATTTGTCTTTCATGGCTAGTAAGCTTTTTCTTGCAAAAATGGTGAGAGGTGGGAAATTGTAGAAACATACAGGTCTCTGGCATAGGTGGTGGGCGGAGAGTGCTGCTCCTGAGTTTGGCCTCCTTAAAGCCAGAGGGTTTCTCAGGGTTATTACTGTCTTTGCACAGACTTAGCCTCAGGCTGAAATAAGCACAGTTTTCAGGTTTGTAAAACCTTGACCAGACATGGAGGAGTCTTTCTTACTACTGTGTCCTGTGGTGAGGATCAGGCATAGCTACATAGGTATGTGGTGAGCAGCCACTTGGTGGTTGCTGAGGGCTATGGAAGAAGAGATATCATTATATTCCCCATTCTGTTAAGAATCTCACCAAACTGGCCCACTGGGGTTGTTGAAATAGAGGAAGCCATAGACAGCAGTTGGAGGAAAGATATACCAGCTTACTGGTTGAGGATTTTTCCTCTCAAAAAAGACATACATTTCCTGAAAGAGCTAATGAAAATTTCAATGCAGATTTGGAGGAGTCATGTTATTCTTAGGCATATTGCCTGGTTTCCAGGCACTTAGGGATATGTAAATTTTCATGTTCTTTATAGTTCTGTGTCTCATTTGTACAGGGTACATTGATACTAAAAATGATATTTGCTAGTTCTACATTTTTGTGTGAATTTATGCAGTGAATATTTAATTTGATTTTGGATCTAGCAAAAGGAGACGCTGTCTTCAAACATAATACAGTTTATTTTTCTCATCTGCTCTGCTGGTTGCTTTAATTTTTTTTCTCTGACAACTGAAATACAAAGTAGAATAATAATAACCCAAATTAATATTCTTGCTACACAAAGATTTCTAGTGTTTGTTTTTGCTTCTTTTAATATGTAACTCGCCTACGAGTGTTATTATATTACATCTAAGAGGCTTTAGCCATGTAAAGTTGAATACTTTACACTTCTGAATGCCAGCATAACAATTACTCTGTGATTAGATTTTGCTTCTTAAGATGCCTACAACTGAAGAGTGCCTATAATATTGAACTTCTAAAGTGATCCACACTGTAAAACTTATACAAGCTCTCTTTGATGTAGCACATTGAAATTGTGTGGCTATTGTTTTTATTGCTTTATTGTTCAACCAGCTTAACTGAAACCTTTAGGTTGCTTTGACTCTTTATGATAAAGATAACGAGAAATGGAGTGCAGTGTGCCCCCTGTGCTGCCGGCAGTCCAGCACTAACGTACTCACTAATTAGAGAATCATTGACTCTCTCGTTCCTCTGCCCTCCACTTTGTTAAAAAAATGTTGTTTTTTTTTCATTTCCCATTTCTCCCTCCTCTAAGCTATCGTCATAGAGTAATCTGCAGCAGCCATCTCTACTTCCTCTTCAGTTCCTTTAATTAACTCCTTAAATTCTGGTTACTGTCCTCACTGCTGCTAGACTGGAGTCCGCTCTCGCCCAAGTCAGTGATGCTCCCTCTGTGCCTCCAGACGGATTGGGCCCCTTGCTCTAGTGCTTTCCAGAATATGATACTTGCTTAGTCACATCTGTACCTATGGTCATGCCACACATTCCATGCTGTCTTCAGATTTCTACAGTCAGATGTTGTCTCTCCCCAGATGGTGGTTTCTGCTGTCTTGTGGCATTTACCTAAGGTTATTGTGTACCAGTTCCTTGTGTACCAGTCTTATCTCTGACACACTGCCACACGTCAGCACCCCTCCCACCCTTACCTTCGGCTCTTCGAAGGGCAGGGACTGTCTCACTAATCTTTGTTGTGGGTATTGTGTCCAACAGTATTTTGCCCGCCCATGTACACCTGCCAGATTGATTAAGTACTCGTTGAATGGAAGTAGAAATCCAAATTCACATAGATGGCAAAGTGTGATGTTCATTCATAAGTCTTGTTTTTCCTTTGCTAGGTGAAGCTCGCTTGTGGAGTGCAGCAGTAAAATCATACGACAGATGGGCAGTGTGACGAGAGTGTCAGAAAGAATTGGGCCTCGCTGTGAGAGTCAGCCTGGAGTCAAAGTGTTGACAAGTTGCTGAAAAGGAAGCCAGTGGAAGAACTGTGGCCTGCAGAGGAAGTGGAGTCCTCCTTCAGTCACACCATTGATGGAGGACAGATGGACAGCCAATGGCCAATCACTTCTCCTCTTAAACCTTTGGAGAATTGTCCTTTGTCTTCTGCCGGACACATATTAGGAACCTTAACACATACTCTTGAGTTCAAGTTCCATAGAAACATAAGATTAGACTGCAGTGTGTAACCTGACTCATCTGCTGCATGGTCACAGATTTGCAAACATGAGTGCCGAGGGGTACCAGTACAGAGCACTATATGATTATAAAAAGGAACGAGAAGAAGATATTGACTTGCACTTGGGTGACATATTGACTGTGAATAAAGGGTCCTTAGTAGCTCTTGGATTCAGTGACGGACAGGAAGCCAGACCTGAGGAAATTGGCTGGTTAAATGGCTATAATGAAACCACAGGGGAGAGAGGGGACTTCCCAGGAACTTATGTAGAATATATTGGAAGGAAAAAAATCTCGCCTCCCACTCCAAAGCCCCGGCCACCGCGACCCCTTCCTGTTGCACCAGGGTCTTCAAAAACTGAAGCAGAAAGTGAGCAGCAAGGTCAGTATTGATGAGTGATTGCTTAACGACTCCTTTTAAAATAAAAAAAAGAAAAAGTTTTACATTTGGGTAGTGCTGAAATGCTCTGGGCAGAAGCCATTTTGCAATTTTACATGAATTTTTACAGGGTGTGTAAGCTTGGTCAGTCATTGCACGACTAGAAATTTGTGTTTGTGGGGTGGAAGGTTGTTATAAAAAATAGGGAAGTGGTATCTGAGAACCTGCATAGTGAGTGTTTTTAAACACTACTTTTGTAGTTGCAATTGAATTAAGTACTTATTGCCTTCTTATTTTTGCAATTGGTGTTATATATCTAAAGAATCATTTTAGGAAAGTAGAGGGTAAGTCTAATATAAGTATATTTAACATTAATATGATTTGTATGGAAAAATGTAGAGAGTAATAAAATGACCACAGAACTCAGCGGGTAAGAAACCATTGTTTTTATAACCCGGTGACTTACCTCTTGGTTTCCTCTCCAGGAACCCTGCGCCTGCAGCTGAAACCCAATCCTGTAGTTAGTGTAGATGTAGACGGAGTTCTCTTCCTTCATGGGCAGTGTCATACATATGTAGCATTAGTGCCTATAGTGTGCTTGGCTTTCATGAGAAAAAAAGATCACTGAATACTCTTCATAAATGGAAACCACCTTGATTGAAAAACCACTCTTCGTTTATTGGAGGTGGTCCACATTGGCGCTTTGTGTGCAACTGTTCATTTGAGGGTTTTTTTCCCCTCTCTCTGTTAATGTCACACAGAGACAAGCCTCAGCTTTACTGTTATCTGCTTTGTCAATTCATTTCTGCACAGGTTAATTTCAGGAGTTCGCCCCCCCCCCCCCCCAGTCTTTTTGTTGTTGCTCCCTCTGAGAAGTACTCAGTGGCAGTGGATACATGTTTAGTGGAACTGGGGCATCACAATGCACTTCTGGAAGAGATTCTGATACTATCGCACCTTCTTTCATGTTGGTTTATAGTAGCAAAAATGAATGAGGTAAGGAGAAGAAAGAAGCAGAATGTAAGGGTAAATAGCTGCTCTTTTGCATAGAGTAATAATGGGATTGGGGATATTTTGTCAAAGCCAGAGAACTGACTAAGGATACCTGAAGGGAAGTGCTTTTCCCTTTCCTACTGGACTCAAGAGAGATACTTTTGTTTCATGAACATTATACAATCCTTTATAATAATGTCTAAATATGTCTAGCTATACAGTTCAAAAGCAAAATTTAATTTTTTTTTCCAGGTGAATCAAGATGTTGACACACAAATTTTGTCAGCAATTGTGTTTCTTGCATAGTTTCATAGCAGATCAATGGTATATATATAGAGAGTTGGTTTTTTATACCAAATTACATATTTTAACTTGACTTTTTTTTCTAAGTTAGAAACACATCCTTATAAGTAGGCTAATTCAAAAGGAAAAATGATTTCATTTATTCCAGAATACAAAAGATTACATAATCATAAAAATATCTGAGTTGGATTGGAGAAGATTATTTAAAAGGTGGAAAAGGGTATCTTGTCAATGTTAGTGACCAAAAGATTTTGTAAGAATAATTTCTAAGCCACATTGTATTTGATAACTGCTGTCAGGTGTAACTTCATTTGGATATAGTATATGGAAAAGCAAGTCTTTAAAGAAAAATTCTTTTTTAGGTCTTGAATTCTTTTATAATGCTTTCTTTTTTGTATAATTTAAAATAATAGAAATGTTGAGTGAAATAAAAATCTTTAGCAGAATTTAAGAAAGAGACCCATGATGATGATGTGCATTAAAGTATTAGAAAGAATGGGCCTGAATATAAAAGAGAAATTAGGAATAATTGAGAGGTTAAAAAGGCAGTGTTGGTGGGTTGAGAGTGGGGAATGTGGTACTAAAAATTAGATTTTCTAGAAATGTTAATCTTTATTCTCATTTAATACTATTTCTATGAAACAAATTGCTTCTACAAATTGATATGGAAAGTAGTTGTGAGGACAAAGTTAGGTGTTGAAACCTATGGGGCTCTGATTCCTTTTGCCTAAGTGTGTATCTGAGAAGTTTTTGTAGTAAAAGTGTGTGAAGGTGAGAAAGGATAGTTCTTTTCTCTTCCTACTGTAACTGAATTCTTCAGCCTTTTCTTTACCCTTCTACTCCCTCGGGGGACTCAGCCTGTTTTTCGTGTTTGTCTTTATTTTATTAGAGGGTGGCCCCTGAGGTCTGAGGACTACAGCAGGTCTCTCTGGTGGAGACCGTGCCCGGTGACAGTTGGCACACTCCCACAGTGGGCATGCCCACTCGTCATGTGCACCTCACACCCTGAGCTTGCTACCTCCTCTGTTTCTAAAAGAAGGTTGGGATTAGACTCTGGCCAAAAGCTGATTCTGTGTGAAGGATTCCTCCTTATATACTAGGATCCACTGTGCCACTTCCTTTGTGTGTTCTTGGAAATAAAGCTGCGACATGTAACTTTGGGGAAGGAAAAAGAGTAAAAAATCCCATTTGAAAATCTGGTATACAACTCCTCTCAGGAACACTTGTGTTCCACCAGTGCATTTGTGTACAGTTTTCTTTCAGAGCCCTAGCCTATAGTTTGGGTTAAATTTGTATCCTGGGTAATCTTGTATTTATCAAAATTTAAGGAATTCTGTAAACATGAACTGCATCCCTATTTTTTGCTGTGAAGCGGGGATGAAAGATGAAATCAGGACTCAGGAGAGTCAGCTTGCCCTCTGAGGCCGCCTCCTGCCCCTCCCACCTCAGGGCTGTGCTTTGTCCTCTCTGCTTGGGCAGCGCTTCCTCAGACATCTCTTTGCCGGACACACTCTTCCCACCTTGCTCAGATCCTTCTTCTGTGGAGGTTGGCTCTGCGCACCTTCCTTCATGTGGTAACCTGCCCCTCTGCTTTTGCAAAGCATTTATTATCCAAATTGTCAATTTACTTACCACGGTGACTGTTTATGGTCCGCTCCCTGTGGCAGACTGTAGGCTCCATGAGGGCAGGAGTCTCAGTTCTTTCTCCGTTATCCCAAGTATCCAGTATAGCACAGTAGGTCTCTGCAAGTGGATAAAGCCTTGTTATTGGAGCTCACTATGTAGCTATTTTACATCCAATGACTTGAAATTAGCCACATGCATTGTACATTGCATGCAGGCATGTGAGCCTATGACAGCCCATTCCTGTTTTTTTTTTTTTTTAAATAATAATTTTTTATTCATTTTAGAGGAGAGAGAGAGAGAGAGAGAGAGAGAGAGAGAAGGGGGGGAGGAGCAGGAAGCTTCAACTCCCATATGTGCCTTGACCAGGCAAGCCCAGAGTTTTGAACCGGCGACCTCAGCATTTCCAGGTCCACGCTTTATCCACTGCGCCACCACAGGTCAGGCCCATTCCTGTTTTTGAAATTAGTTTATTATTTGCATCATTCACATCAGAGGTATCTTGCTGCTTTGGCCTCGACTGTTGCCTGCTATGTCTCCAGAAGGGGAACTGTTATTTTCTACCCCATGATTAGGATAGGCAGTTTGGTTGGTGGGAAAGTGCCTCTCTGTCCACCACTTAAGCAAAATGAGTAGATCATTTGTCAAGGTCAGCACTGTCTTCTTTGGGCATAGGTTTTTTGCCCTCTCTCTACTCCCTCTGCACGAGAGCTAAAATTTTGATATGAGGGTCCCATTTCATTTTCCCACAACCCAGTAAAGCCCCATTCTACCTTCTTTGGAGAGAACTTTTCCATGTTTTATATAGGTGAAGGGTGTTAATGACTGTGCAAAATGAGTGTATTTTCTGCCCTTTAAGAGGAACATCTATTGAAAGACGAAACTGATGCATATCAGTTCTTTCTGCATTAAGCTGATCAGACACTGGCATTTTATTCCCATACGCACAACCCCACTCAACCCTGTTTTCGTTATTTCTGTCACACAAAAGGTAATGAGGCAAAGGAGGTGGGAATTTAGAAACGGGAATGAAAATGTATTTCTTGCTTTCATAAGTAAGCTGACCAAGAGGTAGAGCATAGGCCTGGCATGAGGATGTCCTAGGTTCGATTCCTAGTCAGGGCACACAGGAGAAGTGCCCTTCTCTTCTTTCCACCCCTTTCCCTCTTGCTTCTCTTTCTCTCTATCCCTCCCTCTCTCCCTCTCTCCTCTCTCTTCTCTCCTCTCTCCTCTCCTCTCTCTCCCCTTTCTTCTCCCCTCTCCCTTTCTCCTCCCCCCACCCCCCCTCTCCCTCCTGCAGCCATGGCTTGATTGGAGTGAGTTGGCCCCAGGCTCTGAGGATGGCTCCATGGCCTCTGCCTCAGGCACTAAGAAGAGCTTGGTTGCTGAGCAATGGAGCAGCACCTCAGATGGGCAGAGCATCATCCCTAGTGGGCTTGCTGGGTGGATCCCGGTTGGGGTACATGCGAGAGTCTGTCTCTCTGCCTCCCCTCCTCTCACTGAATTAAAAAAAAAAAAGATAAGCTTTCCAGGGGAGCTATTTCTCAAGACAGTATTTTGAGATCCTTTAACTAGTGTCATACTAATGTAGAATATTTGGACTACTGAGATTCTGTGACCATGTTAGTTTGTACAGAACATTGAACTCTGCTAACATGAGGGGTCATGTATGAATCTGAGTTCATAACCCATTTCCACCCCCATCCACAAACTCCTACCAGCTCGTACTTCTGACTCTGACAGTGGGTCCCAGGTCCCAGCTGGTTGCACATATAAAAGAAAGAAAGTATGCATATGTGGTGGCTTAGTTCTGATTTGGATCGAAATTGTTTCTAAACAGAAAAAGAAAAAAAACCCGTAAGTTGTGTTTGGTTTTCATGGTTTCCCAAGCCGTGTTCCTTTTACATTTTTCACACTCAGCACTTGAGTGGCTTTCCATGGTTGTCACTCCCTGTCTAAAACGCAGGGCTGTCATAAATCACATTAATAGACAGCACTGTACAGAGGTCACAGAAGATAGCGCGTTGATCCCAAACTGCACACCTTTGCTGGGCCTCATGGTCATAACATGTCACAGTGCTTCACAGAAGTGGTAACTGTGAGAGGAATTTGCTCTGCTTCACAAACTCCTGCCTGTAGGAGTTCTATTTAGTTCAGAGCATGCCTTGTCATAACTTTCCTCCCCTTGTCTCCTACTTGAGTGAGACTCTGCTGTGAAGTTGGAGGATTGTATTGTTTTTTCTCTTTAATTTTTACATCTCTTTATTTTTCGTGTAATTTATTGGAGGGACACTAGTTAACAGAACTGCACAGGTCTCAGGGGTGCAATTCTACAACACATCATCTGAACATCGCACGGGGCGTCCATCCCCCCCTCACCCCCTTTCTCCAAGGCAAGTCTCCATTGTGAACGCCCCCTGAACGATGGGATAAGGCTGCTGACTCTTGGGGCTGGCCGTCCATGTGGCACTGACCATTCTGCTGTGTGAGGAAGCACGGCTGTTTGCAGAATATTTGAAGAAAAGGGCCTTTGAGCCCTGTCTCTTCTAGCCAACCAGAAAAATTAATCAACTCATGATTTTTTTTTTACCCAGATGTAAACATTTGTTTGCCCTCTCTGTTTTAGCACAGAATGAAATACCTTTCTAAAAGATGTAGCAATATGATTAAAGAGTAAGTAAATCCGGCGAAAACAACTGTAATAATGAGTCGTGATAAAAACAGATGAGCCTAACCCCCTCTTCTGACCACAGAATATAGTCTTCATATGTTAAGTTATAGGTTATGACACAGTTCTCATGAGAAACAGCAAATTTTTTTTATGATACTAAATTCCTGATTTTTAAAGAGATTATCCTTTTAGTTTTAAATTTATTTTGTTTTCCCAGAACTGTGAAAGAGACAGTAAAGTAACCCTGATGCACAGCTTACACAGGTTATTTGAAGATTGACAAGAAGAGAAAGGGTACCTCTGCTGCTTTTTAGCAGGAAGGCTCTGCCCTGAGCTGGCCCAGCCACGTAGGTATTGACGACCTGGCACGGGTAGGGAGCTCCCCTTGGTACTGGCAGAGGGGAGAGGAAGACAGCCCTCCCTCCTTCCTCCGCGGAAGGACTGGAGTTGTGGTGACAGTTAAGTTCAGGTTTACAGATAAGACATTTGATGGGAAACTTTCCACCAGGCCACTAAGACCCATATCATTTAGAATCACAGAGCTCGTGGTACGAATACTGTGTTTTCCTTAAGTGAGACCTATCTTCAGGCACTTTCATTAAGGCTTCTGGCATTGGAGATTTCATTCTGTGTTCTCTTTCCAAAACAGTAGAGGGCCCAATACCGTATATGCAGTCTAAACAAGGCCCCCACACCTCTGATCTGAACGGGCGCTGTGTAAGTGGATTGAGCCTATTTCATTTGCCTGCCGCCAGGCTAATATTGATTAATAAAATTGTCTTTGTCATAAAAGTAGAACTCTGTATGCTAAAAGTGTTTCCTTTTTAGCTTAGTTTTAATAGAGTTATTGATAACTTTGATGTCAGTCTTTTTTGGTGTCTAGGTGAATGCATCTTTGTCTAAAACAGGAGAAATTCTGATTAAGAAGCACTTTTTCAGTAAGTCAGAGTTTAAGAAAATAAACATTCGAAATTCTGAAATTCAGCAACAAATGGTGCCTTACATCTGCTAAGTACCATCCAGAAAGGGGAAAATCTTATACCTCTGGCAAGTAAGGATACCAAGGATATAATGCCATTTACATATCCATGTTTTTGGGGGGGTTTTTTTAGTAAAAGAAAACAGATGTCAGCAGTGCAGCTGGCTATCCCATATATGTGTCTTTGTTGCTAATGCATTTCCGTGAGGAAAGACTTAAAATTGGTTTGAAGGCTGAAATGGGAGAAAATAGCTTGGTATGATAGCTAGAAATGAGCAGCATTATTGCATGATGGGTTATATCTTAATGTTTTGAGGTCTTGATTAAGTTTATAACATTCAGTATCAAAACAGTTCTTAGGCTTTCAATGAGCCTAATCTAAATAGAGGTGGGCAAAGGGAACCTAGACATTGGCTTTGTTCGAATTACTTGACTTTCCTAAAATGTCAAATTTAACAAAATAGTCAGAATACTTTATAAATGTGTTTTTCCTACTTACTAATTTATGTAAAGGACCATGGTATTTCTGTTTCTACTCTGATAATTTAATACAATATACATTGTTAAAATGTTCTGATAAAGTGTAACTTTGCAGTTACAACAATCAAGCAGCAGACGGTTCTGTGTAATTGTGCATGCACAGCTTTCCCCCAGTGTGTTTGAGGCGCCTGAGGCATGGCTGTCTGTCGGTTTCAGGAGTACCTTCTCCTGACTGTTTCCTTGCTTGGAGGTGTGTACTCCTATTTAGCAATTCTTGGTTGGTAGCATGTATTATACAATGCCTATAGAGTCTTCTGTCCTCTCAGTTTGATGTATATTGAAGTTCCAACTCTGAATTTATTACACTGTATTGTAGGGAGAATCTTTGTAATTTGATGATCAAATCTTGCATTCAAGATAGTAAAGATGTAGGCATTAGTGAAGTATAAATCTCTGTGATATATTATTTGAGTCAGAAATTTCACTCTGCTTGGCTTCCTCTAAATTCCTTAACCCTTCAAATCCCAGTTTCCTCTAATTATAAAATAAGTAGATACTGCCTCTGACTTTTTGGTGTGTGTGTGTGTATTTATATGATACTAAGTGAGAGGTGGCGAGGCAAAGGCAGACTCCCACATACGCCCCTACCTGGATCCACCCAGCAAGCCCCCTACCAGGTGATGCTCTGCCATCTGGGGCTGCTGCTCCATTCCTTGGAAACCAAGCTATTTTAGCATGTGAGGCTAGACCATGGAGCCATCCTCAGCACCCTGGGCCAACTTTGCTCAAACCATTTGAACTATGGCTGCTAGAGGGGGAAGAGAGAGTACGAGAGATAGAGAGGGTGGGGTGGAGAAGCAGATGGTCGTTATCCTGTGTGCCCTGACTAGGAATTGAATCTGGGACTTCCACATGCCAGGGAGATGCTCTACCACTGAGCCAACTGGCCAGGACCTATATTTTTGTTTTAACCTTTGGTACTTGATCAGTAAAAGGTTCTCTAGTCCTACACATAAGAATTGTTGGAGAAACAAGACTCAGAAAATTTAATTTCTCTCTACTAGTGTCTCCCCACTAATGCAACCATGAAGCCAGAAGAAGGGGTCTTATATAGAGAAACCAGCAAGGATGATTGGGCCTTTGCACTCATATGACCTCATTGCAAGAGCTGATTGGAGACTGGTCCATGGGATTATTGCTAATGAAAGTGCCAAAGTGATACGAAGGTTTTGCAAACCCACATACTGGATGATTTTAAGATCTATTTCACCAGTGTGGGAATGAATGCTCTGCCTCTACTGGTGGCGCTCAGCAGTTTTTGGTGTCTAAATTAATTTGAGGCTATTCCATTTTCACCTTCTGCAGTCCCTGAGCTACTGAAAAGATATTCATGGATGCCTTCTTTGTGCTGTCCCTGTGGGGTGAAACTAAATCCATTGGCATGATATGCTCTCAGAGTTCATAATGATTTGTCTAGTGGGTTTTTTGTTAAAAATTTTACGGCAGGTAGAGGGTGATGGTTATAACATTTGTCTACTCAGGTTATAAAATTTGTTTATTTACACTTGTTCAAATTAGACAGGGCTGCATTGCAAAGCCAGTTGGACGGTGGGGTGGTCGTCAGCATCTTCCAGGCTTGACCCTGAGGAGGCAGACTGCCACAGTGCCTTCAGTCTCGGCACATGGTACCACTGTGGTCGCGAGGAAGGTCAGGATTGCTTCCGACTAGCAACTGGGTTTTGGAAAATACAGTTTTCAGAATGACTTAAGATTGTTAATAAGATTATTGGGAATCTGCATTAAACACTTTATTCTATTTTTTAAAATAATTTTTAATGTTTAGGAATGTTCTTTATTAGTAAACAGTTCACTTGAAATATATCTTTATATCTCTTGTGTCCTAACTATGGAAACACAGTTGAATATTGTGTCTTTATTAATTTATAATTTTCAGGTATTTTACAACATTGCTAACTTAAGTCTTACCATGTTTTTTCCAGGTAGCAAAAAGGAATTTTTCCATTTGAAGGAGAGAGATTCAAAGGGGGTTGCTAAATATAGTAATACTGAATATATACTGAGTACCAAAGGATGAGGTTTAATGAATTTGGTTAGAATATAACAAAATATATGTTATTGTCATTGCCCCACACTTCCCCATGAATCTATGTAAATGTTAAAAATGCCTTTTTCAAATTGTACCTTAACAGTTTGCAGACTTGTTTGCCAAGCATTTTGTTAAACATTGTAGGTATTTTTCATTTGATCCTCAGCCACAGTGCAAAGGTGCCACTATCCTAACCATTTTCCAGATTAAGAAAGAAAAGCTCAAATGATTATGTAAATATTTAAAAAGAAGGGGGTTCATTCACAGGGTTCAAGAACCCTCCAGCAGGCAGTTGTGTGGGTCTTGTTCAGTAGTCCTTTGTGAAATTATCAGTAACTGAAGAAACCAGATATTTTCAGCTTTTTGGGTGGTCTTTAATTCTGTCTGTTGTTCCCGAGTTTCATTGGCTGTAACATTCATACAGCCACACAACACATTACTTTTGCTTTATATATGACTGACAACATTTTCTTCTGTCTGCTAAATATATTAAAGGGTTAAGTTATAAAGAGACTGATAGGTTCATGAAATTAAGACAAAGTTTGGGTAAATGTATGTATATGCAGCTTTTCTTGGGAAGAAATATTCCTTGATTATTACATATTCCAAAGTTATGTACCATTGATAAATTTTTTTTTGATAAATGATTTTTCTTCCATTTCTTTTATCTTTGAAGAAGTTAAATATCTGTTTCACATGTTTCCCTGAGTTTCTCTTTTTCTTATTTCTGACTCATAATTATATCATTTTGATTAAAATGGAACACAGGATGGTTATTACCTGCTTAAAAGCCGAAAAGCTGAAGGTATTCAGCATAAGAATTATGGGTTTGGCATATGGACAGTGGCTGCTTGAAGTCCGTACATAGGAAATCTCAAGTTGGCTCAAACAACTGTGAAGTCTTATGCCTGAGTTCTGTCAAAGTTAGCAGTAAGAGCCGTTTTAAAAGACTAGCTAAATGACTAAATTCCTTTGAATGTCAAACTTCATTTCTCAGAAAAGTCAGTCACTGCCAAGTTTATAACATAAACATTGTGTTTCTGTTACCTGAATTCCAAGGACAGGAGGGTGAATGAGGGCAAGTGAAAGACACAGGTGAATTTTATTTCTAGGTGTTTAAAGGGACAGTGTGACATTGCACAGAGAGTCTTTCAAAGGCTTGGATGCTTTTCTCTGGCTTACGCTTTTTTTTTTCAGTTGTAAAAGAAACTTATTTAAACATTTCTTAATTTTTAAAGGTCTGTCTGCCTGGTAGTCCTGACACACAGCCTCTTGAGGCTTCTCCTTAGGGTCCCAAGAAAGTAGAGAAAAGCACAGTCTAAATAGTTATAAAAGCTAGAACTCCTGGAGGAGATGTCTACCATGAACTCAAGAGAACCGGATTTAAACACATCAGGAGAGTCAGTTTTGACCACTTAAAAACAGGTAGCAGAGCTGTCTCCTTCCCAACTCAGCTCATAATGCAGAAAACCTGGGTGGCTTTGCCCAGAACGCTCTTCCCTTCCTCATTGTCTTCTCCCCCAGCAGTGTCTTTTTACTCAGAAAAAGGTTGTAACTCAGAATAGCCAAGCCAAGCTGGGAAGGTGGAAAAGCGGTCATTAGTGTTACATCCTGAAAATCTTACTCCACAAAAGTGAAGTGTGGTAAGTGGGTTGAAGTTAGAAAGACCTGTATTTACTGGGGGTTTGAACATTGTTTGTGTGAGTTCTCCATCATGCAGAGCTCAGAAAGCCAGGCATGAAGGCAGAAGGTTTTCTTTCAGGCTAGCAACTCGTTGAGTCACTTTATTTGTTTATTGATTGCATTTCATAAGTGCCTTAATGGGGGTGTGGGCAGAGAGGGGAGGCTCCAGCTGAGCCAGCGACCGAGCCAGCGACCTTTGGGTTCAAGCCAGTGACCATAGGATCATGTCAGTGATCCAACAGATGAGCCTGCACTTGAGCCGGTGACCTCAGTGTTTTGAACCTGGGACCTCAGAGTCCCAGGTTGATGCTCTATCCCCTGTGCCACCACCAGTCAGGCTAAACATGAAATTTTTAAGTGTTGATAAACAGAAAATCATATCAAGTGAAAAAGAAAAACATAAGCTTGCATGCATACGGGTAGATTTGAGGGTGTTTGCCACATTGTTTGTCTGAAATCAATGAAAGGGGACCTCTAATATGTTTTGGCAATTTTTAAAAAAATTATAAGAATACTGTTAAAGTGTCCAGTCAAAATATCTGATTAACTACCAAGGAATAAAATTCAGGTTCCCTTCTGCTTTGTAGTGGTAAATGCAAAAGATAGTTGATTGCTTTCAGTAGAGTTTTCAGGAGAAAGATGGTGACTCAAACTTAATGTGCTGCTTCCTTATATTTCATGTGGAAATGCCGTTGAGAAACATTTCCTGATAAGCAAGATCCCAGAAAGGTGTATTAAACTCCTCGTGTCAGATGGGAAGAATTAAAAGTTGCCTTTCCATTCTTAGAGTTTCTAATTAGAAAGGCATAGGTTAAAACAATTTATTTTGAATAAGTTAAAGGGTAATTAGCAAAAGAATAAAATGGTATATATTTTTTCAAATACTTAGAAATACAATGCATGTTCAAAAAAGGCAATAAAGAAGTGTAAAAATATTGAACTGGGTAAGATGCTTACTATGTATGAAAATTGTAAAGACATACACTTGAATGCATATATGTGCATATATACCCGAACCTTTGTAATATATGTGCATATACACACGAACACATATGTACGCATATGTATACACACATAAATACAGAACTGGATTTTTACCTACCTATAGTTTTGAGTTCCACAAATGTTAGTTCTGTGTCAGGTACTGTGGGAACATTTTACTACATTAACTTGCTACTTTTTATAGAATTCTGTGACATTGGCCTCATTATTACACCTGTTGTAAAGATAAAGAAATTAAAGATTAATTAAAGGATGGCCCATGCTCATTCAGCTGGTGGAGGAGTTGAGATTTGCCCCCAGACCATCTGACTGTTGACCCAGTGTTCTTAAGCAACAGTGCCGTACTGCAAAAGGGCTAACACCACCAAAGTGGTGTTAGTGTTCATGCTTTGTGACACAGCTTTATTCCTGGACAGCGATCACCAGGAGGGCCCCTCCCTCCAAGCCAGAGGCAGATGATCTCCTAGCTTGTCAGTGACCTATGATGTGGCTCGATATTTGGAAATGAGTTAAACAAAAAGATTTTTCCACTTTCAGGAAATAGACCCAAGAGAAAATAAAGAGTATTAAGCAGATGCATGAATTACTCTTCCTTCAAGCTAAAGAACCTCAGCAGAACAACAGGATGAGAAGAGATGATTAGCTTATATATATATATATATATATATATATATATATATATATATATTGATTTAAGGGGGGAGGGAGAGAGAGGGAAGAAAGAGATGAGAAGCATCAACTTGTAGTTAGTTGCTTCACTTTAGTTGTTGATTGCAGAGCCAGTGACCCCTTGCTCAAGCCAGCGATCTTGGGATCACTTCGATGATCATACACCCAAGCCAGCAACCTCAGGATTTTGAACTGGGGACCTCAGTGTTCCAGGTCAGTGCTCTAGCCACTGTTTTGGGAGAGATGACTAGTTTAAAGGCATATTGGAACCTGTGGGACTTAAATGGTTAAAATATTAACCTTCAAGTTTGCTCTGAGTTTTCTGGTGATTATCTCTCTCTCTCTCTGTATATATATATATAATATATATATATTATATATATATATATAATATATATATATGACAGCATAACATTTTATAGAAATGTTTATATAAAGCATGTATAGTTCACTTGGTTAGCTCAGTTGGTTGGAGAGCAGTCCTGAAACACCAAGGTTGCAAGTTCAGTAAGTATATAATGACATTTATATATAATGTTATACATAAACATATATCTGATAGTCCAGCATATAAGGCAATATAGAGAAGTCATTGTTGAGTTAATTATACAGCTGAACCTTTGTAATTGAATCTGATATTTCATTAACACTGAGGTCCCCAGTTCAAAATCCCAAGGTTGCTGGCTTGAGTGTATGATCATCGAAGTGATCCCAAGATCGCTGGCTTGAGCAAGGGGTCACTGGCTCTGCAATCAACAACTAAAGGAAGCAACTAACTACAAGTTGATGCTTCTCATCTCTTTCTTCCCTCTTTCTCCCTCTCCCCCTTAAATCAGCTTTAAAGGATTGAAAGTTAGTTCTAACTTGCTACTTTACTAGCCATCGTTGTTCGTAGTTACACGTACAGTTGTAACTGTCATTTGTGGTCTGCTCTTCCCTAAGGGGACCTTGAGAAACCTGGTCAGCTTTAACATTTAGAGGAAGTTTAAACATTGGAGCCTAATATTCACAGCTGTGTAGGTGGAAACTCCAGTTTCTTGTCAGACCACATCTCCAGGTCTTCTGCAACTGGAAGCATCTAGCTTTGGTCCACATGGAGGAAGAGGTTCACAAGATGCACAGAATATTGACTCTTGTCTTCTTTGCCAGGTTCTGGAGTCTACACAGCAGATGCCGAGGCCTCTGCCTGTCTCATGGCAATGTGATCACATAAGTGAATTGTCATCAGTTCACCATTTTTAGTCCCTTAACTGCTTTTGATGAATTCCAACCGAGTTGTTACACCCCTTTAATATTTTGAGTAATTTATATTCTTCATCTATAAAAGCTAAACTATTTCTTTTGTTCTGTTTGTGAGGGGAGGTTAGTTTTAGTCTAGCTGTGAGACTAGTGACCTTTCATACACTCTAGAGGGAAAGCATGGGGTCAGTTTCACAATGATATTTCTCCAAAATATAAAACCACTGTCCTCCCACCTCTTAGGCAACTCCCACTCAATCCATTTTCTTCTAGAACACATTTAAAATATAGCTGAGGCTTTGGCTTAACAGTCTCTTGATTCAATGTGTCCCTAAGGGATCATATTTTATCAGTGTCAAGATGCTGTTTAGTTCACATTTTGAAAGTTTTATATCCTAGCAAATGTAGTTAGCAGACTTCAGATTATATCGTCTTGCATTAATGTATAATTTCCAAAAGAAGGAAATGGAGAGGGTTGGGTTAATGTTTATAGTCATTAAAGCTTCTTAAAATGTTTATTAAGAGTTGAAAAGAAGAAACCATTACTGATGGCTTCTGCCACTTCCCAGCAGTCCGTCTCACAGAGTTGATACTTGATGTTTTCAGCCAAGGTAGTGTAGGTTTTGTTTAATTTTGTATCTTACTCTGGTGCTCTCAGTTATGGACATGTAGCTAAATGATAACATGAGTTTTTGAGTTGCTAAAAGGGTTGTGTTTGCAGTTTATATTACTGTTTTTAGTTCATTGCTTCTGGATGCTACCTTTTTCCTTTCTTAAATACAGGTGAGATGAAATGATTTATCTCTGGGATGAAACGTGTGAAATTTCTTCAACAGGATACTTTATTAATAATTGCTTGCATGCAGCCAGCATTTGTTTTGTGCCGGGCAGTCAGCTGCCGGCTCTACCTGCATCCTCTCCCTTCATCTAATTAGAGAGTGAGGCTTAGAGAGAAAAAGAAAGTGTTGCTCAGAGGCAAACACTAATAGAAGGTGGACAGCTGGGACTTGAATGCAGACATCACACTGTACCACCCTCAAAGTGAAACAGAGGTACAGAGGAGACTCTAGCAGGATTAACTTTTCTAGGGGTCGTGTTGTGTTAAAGTAATCACAGATCTGAAAGCAAGTATTAAATATTAGGAAGGAGTGGCCTATAGATTGTAGACTTTTATTTATTTTTTGTTTTGTTTTTGTTTTTTTTTTCTTTTTCTGAAGCTGGAAATGGGGAGAGACAGTCAGACAGACTCCCGCATGCGCCCGACCAGGATCCACCCGGCACACCCACCAGGGGGCGATGCTCTGCTCCTCCGGGGCATTGCTCTGCTGCGACCAGAGCCACTCTAGTGCCTGGGGCAGAGGCCAAGGAGCCATCCCCAGCACCCGGGCCTTGGCTGCAGGAGGGGAAGAGAGTGACAGAGAGGAAGGGGGGGTGG
Organism: Saccopteryx bilineata; assembly: GCF_036850765.1. Taxonomy (NCBI): domain Eukaryota; kingdom Metazoa; phylum Chordata; class Mammalia; order Chiroptera; family Emballonuridae; genus Saccopteryx; species Saccopteryx bilineata. Next base: position 261,231,616 of record NC_089490.1, on the reverse strand, counting down.
AGGTGGAGAAGTAAATGGGCGCTTCTCCTATGTGCCCTGGCCAGGAATTGAACCCGGGTCCCCCACACGCCAGGCCAACGCTCTACCGCTGAGCCAACCGGCCAGGGCCAGATTGTAGACTTTTAAATACAGTCTCACATATCTGTAATCTTTGCCTGTATTTCAGTTACCCTCAAATTAATTTAAAAGTCATAAAGATAGAGATATTAAAAATGCTTGATTGACCAACATTTGATGTTTGTCAGAGATCATGAACTTGAACCGTACATCAAACCAGAGACTTATGTGAGACAATTTATATAGACATTTGTATAAAATTATCAGCTTCTTTAAACATTTTCTTGTGATAAAGAGGGAAGAATATGCAATATTGTAAGATAAAGCAAGGCCCTCATTTCATTCAGGCAGAAGTGTTACGCTGTTAGAACGTTATCAGTGTTTGAACCTAGAATAATGGACTTCTTTATAGCAGTTGAGAAGAATGTTTTAAATGATTAAATAAAAGTTTAATCTTTACTTAAAGAAGAGAGCAGCCCTGACTGAGAACACTTGAAACTAGAACATGGACCAGGGGTCTGAACTTTTCCATGAGGACTCTCCTGGAAGCTTGCTCAGGGGCACACAGCAGTCAAACTTTGGTTCATGCCACGGTCATGATGGTTGAAGCCAAAAGCCAAAGGAAAAGTCCTAGATACTAGGTGGTTGCCTTAAATCAAGACAGATTTAATGATTTTAGTGAGCTCTGGTGAGGAGAGGCAGAAAGAGGTATTGCATGGGTAGATTGACCCTCACATGCTTTTCTACTGTCAACTGCTATGGTCTGGGTTAATCCTAAAATATAATTCTTCCTTTCTCAAGAGTTAGGGTCTCTTCTGTAGCTGAGAGTGGGAAAAATGGCTCCTGTTATGCTGGGTACACCAGATGGCTCAAGGATAGCCCTAGGCTGAGCTGTAGCCAATGATTTCTCCATTTGGGAAGACTCCTTCTTGAGCTTCTTTTCTTTCAAACTTAAACCTCAGTTTCTGCAGGGAAAGCCCCTGGTTTGGGTATAGTCAAATTTGCCAGAGAAAACTGGATCTAAGCGGGAATAAAATTTGCTGACCCCAGCCTCAGAGGTTACATTTTCATTTATATTTTACATGACTCATTTTAAATTATAGTGCTCTACAGATACAGAAAGAAGCCTTCCTCTTCACATCCTCCCAGACACCACATAATGGAAAAAGCAAGAATTTTCTGCATAAGCAAGGCTCTTTCTTCCTTTCTTTCTTTCCTTTCTTTCTTTTCTTTCTTTTTTTTTTTATTAACAAAAAGCCAGTCTCTGATGGGACTTTTTTCCTGCCAGAATTCCCACTGGTTGACTGTTGCAATTTTTACAAAAGGCCACGATGAAAGAGGAAGGCCCATTCTTCGAGGCCTTTTCCACTGTGTTATGTGAAACATAACTTGTGTTTCTGTTCTTGGTATCAGAAGGTTTTTTTTTTTTAACTTCTCTGATAGGCATGTCAAACCTACTAAGCTCTGTAACTGTTAAAGTAATGGTTTTAATTAAAAGATTTGTTCTGCTGCTGTGACTAGACGAATAAAACTTTGGAAGGTTTTGATGTTCTGTTTCCTGTTTTTTGTTACTGTATTTTAATATGCCCTCCCTATGAGCTTCTACTAGATAAGAGGATTTTCCTCAGATATGTAAGCTCTGGGAAGAACCATCCATGGTCATAACCTAGAATATTGTTGAAAGTTTCAGTGAATTAATAGAGGGTACAGTTCTAAAGCTTATAAAACCCTGTTCTGTCATAGCTGTAGCTGAATAAACCATCTCACTCTAGGCAGTTCCAGAATTTGTAGCAAATATATCTACAGAAGTCACTGATGTCAGTTCATAGTGGACTAGCCAGGTAGCCTGCCACGCTGTGAGGAATTTGCACTAACAGTTGTACCTTTCTTTCCTCCAGAGAACATGTAAACCAGCTGTGGTGAGCACATGGGCCCCTCTGCTGCAGCCTTTCATTTGCTTTAGAGTCAGTTTAGTTTGTTAACCAAAAGGAAACACCCTCAAGACCAGCCACCAGCCCAGGGCATTAGCGTAAAGCAAGTGCTCAATTAACTTTGGTGTCTCAGGCAGAAACAAGTCTCCTTTGGGATCCAGATTCTGAACAGTCCGCCCTTAAACAATCACATGGTCCAGAGTGACGGGACTTATTTAACTGAAACTACATAAAATGGTTCCTTAAGCTTCATGGACAATTGAGTAACTTCAGTTTCCTCTCTTTACCCTTGTTTACTTCCTGCTTTTCTAGCATCGAGCATTAGGTATTCTGGTCCCTTACAACGCGAAGATTAAACAGCTGTAGTTGAAATTGTAGCATTAATTTAGAGTGTCCTGCGGCTGCATTAATTATATCTTTACTAAGATTACATTCCTGTGGGTTTGACAGATGCAATAAGCTACAGTATGGCTTATCCAGGGCAAACCAAAATTCTGTTAACCACTGATCCTTGTTGATCTTTTATTTATACGTAAAAAGCTTTTAAAATTGAAATGATTTGACCTGACTTTTTTTTTCCCCCCTGCTGGTGAGGTAGAAGATAAAAGAGTCAACATGAAGCACAGTTGTGAGGAGTGTGTTTGGGATTCTTTCATTCAGTGGCACTTAGCAGAAAGCATGTGTTAAAGTTTCGTACCTAAATGGTCATAATTAAATAGAATTTATTTCTTCTAATTAGAACATTAAGCTCACTCAGTAGTCCTTATGAAAACTTTTCTTCTAACTGTATATTTTATGTCTAATAAGAAGCTCAATTTCTGTGGTCCAGTGAAGAGTTTTTCCTGTAACCATAATTGCAGCTCAAGCTGAATGTATTAATGTTGCTGTTCACTAAAGAGTTGACTGGTACAAATCCACTGTTAAAGTTTTCCTTCTTTGTATTCTAATAATAGTTTTAAGACTGTATGTTTTAGAAAAGTGCTCTTGCTTAAACTTCTCAGATTTAATGTGGCAATCAATGGGATTAGGGTAAAAAATAATAGCTTTAACTGAATATCATCTAAAATTCTGAAATATTTTACTGTGTAAAACATCCTTTGGGTTTTATAGACCATTTCTAAGAAATCCAAAATAGAGTGCCGTTTTATCAACCTCTTTGCATCCCTGTGGCACAAGGAATTGTTTGTGTTATTGAGGGGACAAGAACAGGGGTGAAGTGACTCACAGTTAATTGCCAGATTAAATCAGGCATCCAAGTCACTCTGCTTCGGCTTGATGCTCTGAGACTCAGCTGCTGTCCTCAAAAGGAAGAACTTACATTTCAGATCCAAAAAGAACATAGCGTGGAATGTGTGATGGGTCTTATTAACTATCACCTGTTTTCTAATAAAAATGACTTCTGGTTGGAGGAAATTTTGAACTACTCTAGTACATCAGGAAATCCTTACTATAGTCTATAATTATTTATTGCGTTGTGAATGAATATAATTAACAGTGATATTGCAACTCTTAGAAAGTTTGGGATTCTGGTAAATGTGCTTTCTTTCTTTCCTTTTAAATGTTAAGTGAGTTGAGTTTTGAATATGCTAAATTTGGGTCTTTGCAGGCATGTGGAAGATTATAAGGTGGATGGATGAGTTTGTGACTGATGTTATAGAAGCACCAGAGCAACCATTGCATGTCTGGTCAATGGCTTTTTTCGTTGTTCTGGTTTATGTGGAGCTCTTGTGCACGGGTTGGGCATCTCGGGGCTTTTGAACAATGCCCTTGGCCAACCGTTAGTCCTAATTGCTGAGACTAATTTGCTCTGTGACCTAAAGACGGTAATATAATAAATACTTAACTTCGATTTTCCCATCTGTAAAGTAGAATTAATGACACTTTACCAAGCCAAGGATTTTAGTGAGGCATCATGATCACAGCCTACTCCCTGAAAGACTAGTATTAAAAACCAGATGGTTGGCTAAAACCAAGTATTTGTTGATACTGTTCAAAGATTTTAAAAACACGATTGGCACGCACATGCACACACAAATTGTTTCTTAGACTTAAGTGATATGTTTAGATCAGAAGGAAATGAAAGGAATTGAAATTGTTTAGCCACAGGAAATAAAGATGTAGGGCTGATTTGAAACAGTTAAAAATGATAGGAAGCAGCGTTTTATAGAGAGTAGTAATGAACTCTTTTTCAGCATCTGTGAGGCTGTCCCTAGAAATGAGGTTAAATTGTAACAGAATTGCATAAATCAGACAGTTATGGTGGTGATACTGACCTCTTCTTTCTAAGACACATACTTGAATATTCTCTTTGGTTTCAATGAAATGAGTAGTGAATTTGCCAAACAACTATTTGTTTTCTCAAAAATACCTCTGGAATAGGTGCTGTTTCTTAAGACAGTGCTATTTCTTAAGACTGCTCTCATTTGTGTTTGTAAGCTTTGTCAACTTACAAACTGGAATGAGTCAACTCCAGTATTCTTTTTACATTGTTACGTCTTCTTCTATAGTGTTTGGATGAGAGCCATTCCAGAGTCTTTATTAAGCCATATATATAGTCTACACTTAATCTAGACCTTCCTTGGGGCCAATAATACTGTCAAAACCACATTGGGGGAAAAAAAGGGGAGGGGGTCATTTTGTTTTTGTTTATTTGTGTGCTTCTTTTTAAGGAGATTTTCAGGTCTTCTTTTCCTCTTACAAGGCCAGAATTACAGTAACTTTATAAAGTACAAGTATTTCACTTTTATGACAAGAAACATTATCTTTCTAAACCAAATCTTTGCCAGTAGTCTCAGCAATAAAGATTGCCACCTACTGGTTAAAAGAAAGAACTAACACTAAAAGATACTTGCCAATCTGACAGGTAGTGGGTGTGATCAAAACAATTATTTTTGATGGTGCTCTTGGTTGAGGTGTTTGAAAGTGTATTATTTAATGAGGAGTCTTTGTTCTGTGCTTTGAATTTCTCAGCCAGTCTCATGAAATCATAGCAGGTATTTTAGGGAGAGGTAGTGTGCAGCTCTCATAGTCCCTTTTTAAAAAGCATAATTTAAAATAATTTCATTTTAATGGAATATTAGGTAGATAAATGCATTTTTAAGTGGACAAATATTGGAGGCTTGATAATGGAAAGCACTTTCTTTAAAAAAAAATTTTGTTAGTTTTGGCTTTCCTTCATTTCAAGCTTTGAAATCCAGAATTTCCTGTCCAACTGAAATGGGACGGGCTTGGTGACATTAGCCTTCATGACACTTGCTACCAGGATTTGTTTTTCCAGATCATGAGCACTATGCAGAGAACGCTGCCCAGAGCCACCAAATCTCCCCAGACTCATTGAGATAGTCATCCTTCAGGAGCATTTGATGATTTAAAAAAATTCATTTTTTTTTTTTTTGTTGAAAAGCCTGAGTGGTTATAAACTAGGAACATATTCTTTTTAATAATTCTTTCCACAATATTTGGATAGATACATAAATTCAATTTTTAAGAATATTTTTACTTAAATATAAAATGCCACCGTAACAGTGTTTTATTGGGAATACTGTAGCCTCTTAAAATCCACCTCCCATCTGTGTTCCTTATGTCTAAACATCCTTCAGACCTTGAGAAAATTAAAATTTATCTATGATTATGTGTGTGTGTTAGTAACAAACTTAGGAATAAAGCCACCACTATTCTTATATTTAAAATTTTAAGCTTTTTTATGTTATGTACTTCCCAAATGACCATTTGATACCCTTTGTTGGCATTACATATTTGGTTAATTAATTTGGCAAAGTTTATTTAACATTCTTCTCCCCCATTTGGGAACTAAGTACTCTTAATAGCTCAAGAGAGAGATGTGGCCCTAGCCGGTTGGCTCAGCGGTAGAGCGTCGGCCTGGCGTGTGGGGGCCCCGGGTTTGATTCCCGGCCAGGGCACATAGGAGAAGCACCCATTTGCTTCTCCACACCCCCCCCCCTCTTTCCTCTCTGTCTCTCTCTTCCCCTCCCGCAGCCAAGGCTCCATTGGAGCAAGGATGGCCCGGGCGCTGGGGATGGTTCCTTGGCCTCTGCCCCAGGCGCTAGAGTGGCTCTGGTCGCGGCAGAGCGACGCCCCCTGGTGGGCAGAGCGTCGCCCCTGGTGGGCCTGCCGGGTGGATCCCGGTCGGGCGCATGCGGGAGTCTGTCTGACTGTCTCTCCCCGTTTCCAGCTTCAGGAAAAAAAAAAAAAAAAAGAAAGAAAGAAAGAGATGTGCTACAAGGGAAACTAGGAGAACCGTATGTTATTTGCTTTAATTTTTACATAATACACCTATATATGTGTGAAAAATATACATAAACTGTTATAAAGCAACATATTGATAAATATAAATGAGTAGGCACAATAAAAGCAAAAAACAGAAGAGTTGTTGCAGTGGAGGTCATAATAAATCCAGGAATGTTTCCTTAGGGAGGTAAAACATTTTTATATGCCAGCATATAGTCTGTAGACTTTAGCAGGGGGCTTGTACCTGATGTTGCTGTACAATTTGAAATTTTGAAATAGAGAAGAGATACCTTTGAAGATTGTCAAGGAACTTAAGAAATGAGCATTGTATGTAGGAAAGTTGAAATGCATTGTTATAATCAGTCTGTGTAATTTCCTTCTGTAAAGACCTGCCCATTTACCAGTAATGATACCTTCTTTGCCTTCTATTTTTGTCTCTTCCTTTAGGAAGAGGAATATATGCTTACTCATTATTTAAAATTCAGAGTCATTTTCCTGTTCCAGTTGATTAAAAGAAGACTAGAATTACTTACACGTGAAACTTTTATCCCTCTTACATTTCTTTTTCCAACTGTCCTTTTTAAATTCTGCTCTTTCAGCCATCAAGTCTGAATAGTAGTAACCCTCCTTGGTTTTTTAGTATAATATTTCTATAAAAGCCAATGTACAAGCTTTTTCACTCCTGCCTGGAATGGATCTACCTTGATGGTACTAGTACAACATCCAGGCCTTATACACATATGACTGAGCCATTTAAATTCAAATTCATTTTTTAAGAAGATTGTTTTGGCCATTTGGACTTTGTAACTAGGTAATTTCTTCCAGTGGTGGAGGTTAAATGTAACAAGCCATTCTAGGAATTTTGTTACCCTAGGAGCTCCTGTTACTATAATAATGATTTAACCTCCCATAAAGCTGCATTTTAATAGGTGTTTATAGGCATCACTTACCAAGCATTTCAAGTGCTCTTTGATGAAATTGCTTGTAGAGAATGTTAACACAGGTACTTTCTCAGTCAGGCTACCATTTGCACATTTTACATGGAAGGCAGTCGATAGGCTATTTGGTGAGTCAATGAATGAGTGAATCTCTTGCCAGTATGAATTGGTTAATTAATTTGGTAAAGTTTATTTAACATTCCTCTCCCTCATTTAGGAACTAATGGGGATCCAGAAATGAATGCCTGTCTCCCACCAGTGACCTTCAGTTGTTCCCCTGGGCACCGCTGTTCACAGTATCATTTATTAGGTGCTCATCCTGTACCAAGTACTGGGCTAGGGGTTGGGGTCCCCATAATGAATAAGGCATCTTCACTGTGTTCACTGAAGCTCAGCCCTAGTGGAGTGGAGCAGAGAGCATCCATGCCACCCCCGCCGTGTGTACTCTGTGTACCCTGGAGACAGGAGGAGGCACCAGCCTTGATCCTCACTACCCGCCTCTCATGTCACTGGCCTTGCTTCTCCCTGACGTCTAGGTGGCTGGGCTGCAGCGCCCTCCTGCAGTGCCTCCCACAGGCTCTGGGGCCTCAGTGACAGCCCCAGCATGCAAGGGAAGGCAAGGCAGTGTGGCATTGCCAGACCTCTGTCCCCCTGTACCCCACCTTTTATAGTTTCTCCCTGCTCTGTCACCACCCTTGCCTCTCATATCATTTGCAAAGGGCAGAGGAGGGGAAATTGGATTGTTCCCATCGGTCTTGACGTACTTAGATATAGAAATGACCATACGTGAGTTAGGTTTCCATATTTTACGAATATTTATATTGCCCATAATGTCATTCAGATATATGCCCATTTACAGTCATCACCAATGAAGCTATTTTAAATAACTTGAGTGAAATAGACTTTGGTGGTCTAATCTGGGGACTACCTCTAACACTGTAACATTTCTGGGAGGCAATGTCTTCCTAGTTTCATGCAACCGACTTCTAAATTGATCTTTGGAAACACAATCTATCTGTAAATTGGAGTCTTCCTGTACAGCCCTGCCCTGGGTTTATAGGGCCCCAGCCTTTTATTCCTAAAAGCAGTGCTGCTGGGGAGTTTTGAATTGACTTTTGGAGGTCTTAGGGTTAGTCGGATGATATTAGAACCTACTTATCAGGCCACTGAGCTAGACAAAACCTAATTCATGTCCTAAAAGGTCCTTTTAAGTCAGGAGTGTGTGTGTGTTTACATTTTGTGTATATACTAAAAGTACCCTGGTGCTCCAATAACTGGTTGCCTGGAGACTCACCCCCCCAAGGGAGAAGGGCTGTCAGCATACAGTGGGTTACTGCTCTTGCTTTCACATAAGGATCTCACCTAAACTGTCCTAGGAGATTTTTTTTTTTTGGCCACATTGATTTTTTAAGGTATGTGAAACAGTGATTCTGTTTACCAACGTTGCCTTTGTCATTATGGAAGTTAAAATTCCTGAATTCTAGATTTGATTTTTAAAATACTCTAGAATTCTAGATTTAATAATGTGTGCTGGAAATGTGCTTTTTTTTTTTTATTTTGTATTTTTCCGAAGTTAGAAGAGAGGAGGCAGACAGACTCCCACATGTGCCTGACCAGAATCCACCCAGCATGCCCACCAGGGGGTGATGCTCTGCCCATCTGGGATGTTGCTCCTTGTGGCCGGAACCATTCTAGCGCCTGTGGCAGAGGCCATGAAGCCATCCCCAGCGCCCGGGCCATCTTTGCTCCAATGGAGCCTTGGCTGCGGGAGGGGAAGAGAGAGACAGAGAGGAAGGAGAGGGGGAGGGGTGGAGAAGCAGATGAGCGCCTCTCCTGTGTGCCCTGGCGGGGAATCGAACCCGGGACTTCCATACATCGGGCCGATGCTCTACCTCTGAACCAACCGGCCAGGGCCCTGGAAATGTGCTTTTGGTAAAACCTTTGCAACACGTCTCTGGTAGTCTTGCTATGCATGAGTTAAGTCAGATGCTCTTGGTTCAGAAGAAGAAAGGTGTAAACAGTGTTTCCTCAGTTTTTCAATGTACTTATGTAAAAAGGAAAGTAGTTTTTAAAATGAGTATAACTTTATGAGCTCTGACGGTCTTCAAGGTTTTCATTCGTTTGGCAGAATTAAGAGGGACAGACATTTGTGACCCATTGACTAATACTCACAGGAAATGCATAAAAGGCTGCTTAGGTTGCTTCCAGGTTGGGGTGTGTGGAAAGCTTGGCTCCTGTAGACCTGGATTAATCAGCCACCGATTTCTGATGGTTGACCCAGCTGCAAATATAGTAGCAGACTTTTCCTGTGGGCTAGAATTACAAATCCTATTGTTTCTGTTAATTCTCCGAGCCTTTTCATTACTCCAGTTTTCAGACTTTGCAAGTTTTTAGATAGTCGTTCTATACCACAGAGGAAAGCACGCAGTCGGCAGCACTGGAGAGCGCAAAAGAACGCTGTGTGCCATCCAGGGAGGGACTCGGGTCAGGAGTTGTGCAGGGTCCTGCCCCGGGGTGGGGGGGCCTTGGCTGTGTGCACAGGAATGGCTCATGTCGGAGATGTTCTGGTGGGATCCTGAGTTTGGGCTTTGGAAGCACTGCCTCCAGGACCAGCAGGAATGAGGCGGGATTCATGATTTGGTGTTTTAAGACTTTAACATTTGCCAAATGTTTGAGCAATCCCTCACCTCTTCCCATTGAAACCGAAGAGCTAGGATTTGTTTCACAGTACGTCCAGCAGAGATTAAAAATAAAAAAACAAAAGAAAAAAGTCAGCCGCTTGCATCTCTCCCTCATTCGCTGTTCAAATGAAGACCCAGACCACCCTAGACCCCTCTGGCATATGGTTCCAAACCCATGGATCAGTAGAATTACAGGCCCAATTTCAAGCTGACTTGAGAAGTTTGTGTCTAATGATGGGCAAGTACCTACATGTGTCTTTCATTACTTGGTTGCCTTAGGAGATGCTGTTTAAATTGGCAGATAGACTTTTTGAAAGCAAACTTGTCACTGGTGAGATTACTGATTTCACCAAAGGAAAAAAAAAGCTCTCTAATGCCAAGGGCGAGAGGGAAGGGATTTTGTAGCATTTAAAAGTGTTGTGAAGCCATCAAGTTAACAAGAAAAAGTAGAATAAAATATAGTTTTAATTTGTTGTACTAGGTTTGGAATGATAACATTTCAACTGTGAGCTGTAGGGTGTGTGTATGTGTGTATATGGGTGCTGAATTTCAAAATCCTAGAAGTTTTCATTTGTTTCAGTCCCCGATTCATATTCTTCTTCTAATGGTGAATTAGTATATTTCAAGGGACTTGGCTGGTGAACAGAGCAAAGGTTTACAACTCCTAGCCCAGAGGTCTCCGGACCCTTTTTGTTAGGAGGAGCGATTGGGGCAGAGTAGGTAGGGAGTGTTCAGTGACCCAGCCCAGCCTTCTCTCTGAGCAGCTTACCTGTGTGGCAGCTGCCTCTGCAGCATAGTGGCTCTAAAATCTCTCTTGTTCTGCCTTTCTCCCCAGACTCCCTTCTCTGGATATTCCTATTTTTGTTGGCTTTTTGTTTGTTTTGTTTTTGTTTTCCACATAATAACTGATACAGTATTTGATGGGAAAAATTGACTATACGTCTGGCTAGAGTAATTCAGGAAGAATGTCAACTTGTTTTTACCTTGTCTTTTCTTAGCAATGCTAATTTTATCTGCAGTGCTGTTTTTCTCTGCAAATTAGTAATAATATGCATACATTTTCCTTGACTGTTTTTGTTTCCCTGGCTTTTTTGTTTCCATTAAAGAATTAATGGTTGGTGGTACTTCTTATTGCTACAGTTTCCATTTAAAGTGGGTCTTCACTTTTGTCTTTGTGTTTATGCATTGAGTTGTGTTTTCCCAGTTTCTAAGTCTGTTTCATGACACTTACCCTACATTTCAGATGAGGATTTATGTGTCCCATAGGATTGGAACTGGGCTTGGAGAAAAAGCCAACTAGCAAATGGAATAACTCTTCCTTGCAAAAGGTTCCAGCCCTTTTAAACTAGACCCGGAGAAATAGAAAACAAATATTCTTGGGAAGAAACTGGGTTTGTTAGGACTTGGCTAGAAATTTTAGGAAAGGAAAGAACATTTCCTCTGGCCTCAGGAGCACATTCAATGTGAAATATCACTGTTTTCAAAAGAGCTAAACTTAAATTTATCTTTGGGTCATTTATTTGACTGGAAAATAAATGGATCCTAGTCCTTGTAAAAGAAAGGGTTCAAAATCCTATTTTAAATAAAATGATAGTCCAGTAAGGTAGGCAAGATGCTCCCAGCATGAGCCATTAACTAAAAACAGCTGGGACTTACCGAGGTGTTTGCAAATACCTACCCTGAACCGGGGGATTGGTGAAATGTGGTACAAGTTAGTTCCAGCTGCACACATTTGCCTTATTAGAGTTCTTTATGGTGACTGAAATGCATGCTTCATACATATTTTGGTGTAGTCATATTCTCTCAGCACTTGACTAAGCAGGTGGAAAGTTTATTTAGTCAGAGGAATGACTGCAAACAATGAACTATAAACGCATCTGTGTCAATTCCAAGAAAGAGCTATTAAATGTCTTCCTTTTATTTTCCCATGAATCTCATTTTTTGGTGTGTGTTTGTATTTTTTATAACCTCTCCAGAATCTTGAATGATTTTAAAGGCTTGCCATTTGGTCATAAATGTGACACATAAATATTTTATAAGTCGGCTAACCAAACTTTTTTGTTTGAGCAAATTTCTAATGATGGCTCTGTGAACTTCCTCTTTTGGGACTGTTAGCAAGTACAAAGCCAGGCCAGGAGAGACCTGTTCCTGACAGAAGAATCCTTTTGCATTCTGGTTTAGATATTTTGTTGTTTTCTATGGTCAGTTTCCATTTCTTATCCTCTCTCCTCTTCAGTTAGGATGAGGAAATTAAAAGTTTGCTGAAAAGCATTCTGAGTGGAATTTTAGACTGGAAAAGGACCAGAGGAATCATTCGGTCCTACTCTCCCCCCCCCCCCCCCCCAATGCAAAGAGGATGACTGAGGTAAAATTGGGACACTGGGTTCTCTTATAACGCAAAAGTCATCTTAAGGCATTTTCATCTAAGACCTCTATCCAAAAAGGTATCTTTATTTACAAAGACTTTGTTTTAGTGAACTCTTCAATTAAATAAAAATGACCCTGTGTCAGGAATGATAAGAATAGGGTTACAGTATGTTTCTAGAACATTGGCTTAATATTTAGGTCAGTTTTACCTTGGAGCTGGCTGGAGTGGACTGATAAGTGTTGAGTTGGTCAGCATTTGAAACTTACTTTTTATGACTTTAATGTGATTTAAGGGAAGATACCCTTGGAAGTACTGTACTTAGCTGATTCATACCCATAATCATGTTTCTTTAAGGTCTTAAAACTTTATATAATCCAGGGGAGTAGACTGCATAAGGACAGTCTTTCCATTTTTTTTTTTTTTTTTTAATGAGGCAAATGAAGCAGTATCTTAAATTAAATCAGGGTTTCCTGAGGTTCTGGGATCTTATTCCTAAATTTTCCACTAGGTAACCTCCAAATCCTTTTCTTCTGTTTGTCCCTGGTTGATACAAGTCTGGCCACGATTTGTGCTGTGAATGGACGCAGTGCTGCTCTGAGGCTGTACTTGCTGGGGAGGGAAATCCTTCAAGGGAAATCAATCTGAATGGCCTGGAACGTTAGTCACTGGGTTTCTCCAGAAGCTTTTCAAAGCTTAACTTCTGAGATTTCTAAATGGATAATGAAATTTAACAGCATCTAATTTTCTAAAAATTACCAAGGGAGAATTGTTCAGCCCCTGATTTGCAAAGTACTCACTTCTTAGTCCTCTAGAAATTTTTGTCAGATAAAGGTTTTTCCATGCCACGGATGTGGAAGGACTAACCCACTCTCACTGATAAAGGGAGGTTAGTGTTGTACAGGAACAAATGGTGAATTCAGGGCTTTACCGAAGTCTTTGGAGGTATTCATTCTCAACCGAGCTGTCTGCGAATAGCATCTTTATCTGGGACAGCCTCTGATTCAGCCTCATCTCCTTCAGCAGTGAGTTAAACAAATGTCACTTGTCAGCTACTTCTTCATGACCCTTATGGACCAAGCATTAATTTGGAGCCATGCTCCGTGAAAAAGTCCTTGGGGGGAAATGGGTAGCAATTTTATAAAGATGAAGGAGGGGCGTGAGGAAAACGCTTACACTTGCTTATCTTGAGCTGTATCTTCACTTTGAGGCTCAGCCTTACTACTGTGATGGTGCTGGATTCTTTCACGACCCTCCCCTGACTTACTCCCACTGCTCTTATAACTTGGGAGGGACCCAGAGGGCAAATGTGAAGCATACTGTCCCTGTGTGGCAGCTGCTTCTTCTCTAGCATTGCTAACTATTGTCATTAATTGCTCCTTTAATGGAGATATTACAATATGCACATTCATGAATGTTCTTAGGAACATTATATATGCTTTGCAAAATTCCCAAGAAGTGATGATTACTAAGGACTTTGGTCTGTAAGACATTTCACATTAAAATGCCAGTAATATCTTCAAGGAACCACAAAGACAGACGTGGGCTCTGCAGGCTTGGTAAATGCGTGCCTTTGTGGAGTGGTGTTCTTTCCTTTTCTGAGGCACCCAGTGGCAAGTAGGGGGCACTGAATTCTTAGGGGCATATTCACAGAAATCTTTAAAACCAGGTATGTGTTTATTTAAAATAGTACATTGTTCAAAGCAACTTTGATTACCCCAACTAGATGTTTTTCTGGCCTTTAAAGAAAGCAGGCTGAACTTATTAATAACCTATTGCCTTTCTCTCCTTTGACCCCCCGCCCCCTTTTCTCTTTAACCAGTTCTCTCTCTGTTTTGAGCATTAAAAAGTATAAAAGCATTTCGTAGATTTTTAAGTGCTACAGAAATTTAAGGTGTTATTGTTATACTTCTTAATGTCACTGTTGTGGTCTGAAGCTGACTGGCGTTGAAGCACTAACGGTGAGTGTGACTGGGTGGCCTGCATGGCCATCTAGTCTCAGCTTTGCAAAGTCCATCATTGACGGGAGGGTTTTAATGCTCTTAATTGGACACATTTTAATGATTCATTCAGGCCTGACCTGTGGTGGCGCAGTGGATAAAACGTCAACCTAGCATGCTGAGGTTGCTGGTTCTAAACCCTGGGCTTGTCTGGTCAAGGCACATATGGTTGATGCTTCCTGCTCCTCCGCCCTTCTCTCTCTCTCTCTCTCTCTCTCTCTCTCTCTCTCTCTCTCTCTCTCCCCTTTCCTCCCTCTCTCCCTCTACTCCCCTCTCTAAAATAAATAAATAAAATCTTTTTAAAAAGTTTTAAAAAATGATTCATTCATAGCCAGTAGTACTAAGGAGTCATACATGTGCATATGTGTTTTTAGAAAAGATGATGCCTGGAATTCTACAACTAGAAAAATTTGGCTGGAGACCCGATTAAAATGACCACATCCGCGATACGATAACACCAGAGGCTTTGTGGATCGTTTCTGTGTCAGTGTGGATGTGGATCAGACCCTGCCGTAGGAGGCTGGATTTTGAGCAGGGGAGACCAGGGGACCCTCAGGAAGCTGAGCAGTCTCATGGATTGGGAAGGAGGATTAGCAAGAGAATGAGATAGTGGAGGAAGAAAAATATTGCCAAGTTGGGGAAAAGATTTGGAAAAGAAAGAGATGCTCAGGACCAGCCTTCTATTTTTCAGTTCTGGCAGGCTTTTGCTGTTGAAGAAGGTCAGCATATCCACCCAGGCTGTTAGAGCTTGGTGACCCGCCAACGGGGTGCAGTGACGCGTTAGTGCTTGTCCTGTGGCAGAGAGTGTCTTCCTCAGGATGTGGCCACACCAGGGAAAGGCAGACATGCTGTGTGGGGACTCCTGGCTACCACCAGGGTGTAGGGTGCTGCATGGCCCACAGTGTGGGGTGGGGGTCCCAGAAGAGGTAGGTGCGAACCACGTGGCCCAGCCAGACCCAGCTTTTGCCTCCACATCCTAGTATGCTCCCACTTTAAGGAAGGGGGTTCATAACTCAATGAAACGGGCAGATGGATAGTAGAAGCCACCGCTTTGTTAGAAGGAGCTATAAAGTTTCCTCTACCCACCAATTTCACTCTCTCCTGTTGGCCACAGAGCCTGCTGAAGTGCAAACTTAATCATGGAGGGAAACCCTCAGTGAACACAGGGCTGACCTTTAGTTATTTAACGTTGATCCGTTGTGTGCCTATGACTTGCTGTCTGTTGAAAGACCCTGAAAGGGAGTAATATAGTCACAATCAGGTAGGGTTGGGAAATGGGCGTACTGCACTGTGAGGTTTATGTTCTGCTCATACTTTTTCTTGTGTCCTGCAATATGGTCTGCTCCTTCCTTTGTTCAGAATTTTTCAGAACAGATTGGTAAACATTTCAAACAGTCACTGACTATGGCATCTGTTATGGGTTTTGTTTTGTTTTTTGTTTGGTTGGTTGGTTTTTGTTTTTCCTAACACCACATAATTTTTTTTATTGTACCAATAATCTGAATTATTTATATACTATCTTCAAGTACTGGGTAAGGAAAGGGTTTTTACTTAGGGGTGTTAAAATCTTAATGAGACATTATTTCAGGGTTGATGTTCAGTATTGTTAGCAGAAATACACAACACAATTGTTCAGTTATTTCCCAGCAGCAACTTCAATGCATAACATTCATAGGGCACTTGAAAGGATCTTAGAAATGATAACCCAATCCATTTAACTTACGTCTAAGAAAACTGAGGTCCAGAGAGATTCAACTGAAAGACACCCAACCAGTGTTTGTTAAGAAAACTTCATGTGTCAGACACTTGACACAGTGCAGGGCGCAGTGATCAACGTCCTTGCTCAAGGTCCTTGCTCAGGTCAGACAAGTTCTAAAGTGATTGTTCTTTCATTTACATTAAGTTAATTATCTAAGGCAGGCATCCCCAAACTACAGCCCTTGGGCCGCATGTGGCCCCCTGAGGCCATTTATCTGCCCCCCTGCCACACTTCCAGAAGGGGCACCTCTTTCATTGGTGGTCAGTGAGAGGAGCACTGTATATGGCGGCCCTCCAACAGTCTGAGGGACAGTGAACTGGCCCCTGTGTAAAAAGTTTGGGGATCCCTGATAAGGTCTCTTAATTAGGAATCTCAAATGGGTCTATCATAAGTTTCATCTTCAAATTGTCCTCTTTGACTGAGTTTTTGAACATTTTGGGAGAAATGGATGTCTTTATTTTTTATTTTTTTGTTCAGTGACAGGAGGGGAGGCAGAGACAGACTCCCGCATGTGCCCTGACCAGGATTCCACCCGCTTCCCACCCACAAGCCCACTAGGGGGCGATGCTCTGCCCATCTGAGGCATTGCTCCATTGCTTAACAACCAAGCTCTTTTTAATACCTGA
This sequence comes from Saccopteryx bilineata, assembly GCF_036850765.1. Classification (NCBI taxonomy): domain Eukaryota; kingdom Metazoa; phylum Chordata; class Mammalia; order Chiroptera; family Emballonuridae; genus Saccopteryx; species Saccopteryx bilineata. The sequence goes on along the minus strand of NC_089490.1, from coordinate 261,215,011 downwards.
GGCGGAGCCCATGGAGACATCCTCAGTGCCTGGGGCCACCTCGTTCCAATTGAGCTGTGGCTGCAGAAGGGGAAGAGAGAGAGAGAGAGAGAGAGAGAGAGAGAGAGAGAGAAATGAGAGGGGGAGGGGTAGAGAAGCAGATTGGTACTTCTCCTGTGTGCCCTGACCGGGAATCAAACCTGAGACATCCACATGTTTGGCTGATGCTCTACCACTGAGCCAACCGGCCAAGGCCAATGGATTTCTTCATAAATGAGTATTCAACACATACTTATTGATCACATCCTCTGCCTTGGTACATTGAATTTGGGACAGAGTCCATGAGTGACCTCCCAAAGTTTACATTCTCTTGGTGATGTTGAGCCTCCTTGAATGTTGGTTTACACCTGAAATTAAGCTTTTCTAGCTGTTTAATGTAGGCAATATGGACACAATATTACAGACCACATATTCCTTCCTGAGAGTCAGTTTACTGAGTGTCACCATAAAGTAGCAAATGATACTAGTAGCAGCATAGCCAAACCCCCAAATCATTAAAATGGATATTTTGAAAGCCTGTTGATTTGATAAATTCTATGTCAACTTCTCTCAAGGTAGGCTCTTTCAAACTTCTCCTTAGAAATTCAGGCACATGACCCCCCTCCCAGCTCCCCCACCTCCATCACTCAGAGCCCTCCCCCAGAAAGAACCCAGAAGTCTGAGGAGCACACTCACTGCAACTCTCTGTTCTTTTCTTGTTGCCTTTCCTGAATAATATTTTTTGATTCAGGACCTTTTAACAGTTTATAATGTTATCATATAATTGAATTGGGAATTACTTGCCACTTCCAGTTTCTGACACCCATCAAACACTTTACATTTGGAGAAAACAATAGCTGCTTGATTTTTTTAAAGGAAGAGTTTTCCTTCTGGCTCCAAACTGGAAGCAGATATTTGAGCTGTGAAACTTGTTTTTTTTTTCCTTAGAAGTGTCAGGAGCTGGGCTTAAGCTTCATGTTCCATGTGCTTGGGAGAGTCAAGTGTAAAGACAGAGAGCAAGCAGCCTGGGCACCTGCTCCCAGGGAGAGGGCATTCGACAGCACAAACTGTCAGGTTGCGCCACCCTCATCCGCAGCCCCAGGTCATGCTGCCTTTTTAGCAGGAGTTTGAAGCCCAGTGTGCATCTGATATTGTTACCAAAACAGTTGAGAAATACAGTGTGTCCGTAAAGTCATGGTGCATTTTTGACCGGTCACAGGAAAGCAACGAAAGACAATAGAAATGTGAAACCTGCACCAAATAAAAGGAAAACTCTCCCAGTTTCATACCTATTCAGTGCAGTTTGATGTGGGCTCATGCACCGATTTTTTAGGGCTCCTTAGGTAGCTATCTTGTATAGCCTCTACAGACTCGTCACTGACTGATGGCCTACCAGAACGGGGTTTCTCCACCAAACTGCTGGTTTCCTTCAACTGCTTATCCCACCGAGTAATGTTATTCCTATGTGAGGTGCTTCGTTATAAACACACCAATATTCATGTTGCACTTTGGTCACGGATTCAAATTTAGCGAGCCACAGAACACACTGAACTTTCCTCTGTACCGTCCACATCTCGACTGGCATGGCCGTGGGCTGCTCCACTGTATACACGGTGTTACGTCATCATCTGCGCATGCGCACATGCTGCCACATCATCCTACAGAAACTGGGAGGGTTTTCCTTTTATTTGGTGCAGATTTCACATTTCTATCATCTTTTGTTGCTTTCCTGTGACCCGTCAAAAACGCACCATGACTTTACGGACACACTGTAGTTTCCAAGTTTTTATAAGAATGGACTCATTAAGCTGCTTCTTCTGGAAAGAGGGATGTGTTAGAGACTTTGAATTCAGAGATACTGAGCTATAAAAATAGAGGCCATTAGACCACCTTCTCAGGAAGAAAGTGCCCCTTAAGGCACCTGCCTCTGCCTCCAGGACTCGGTGCACTTTTCTACCTCCACCCCTTTTAGTTTAACTTCTGTTCACTTATCTTGTAGCCAGTATCTGATGTGGTAAGGATCGCTAATTTTATAAATGAAATTATTGCAGCTCAAGCTGTCAAGATGTGAACCTCATCAGATTTTAGAATCCCTGACTTAATAGCTTGACTGTGGCAGGCTTTCCCTGACCATGGGACCTTATGTCAGCTGCAGTCAGCAGACTGTCTCTGGCAGGAGGGACACAGACACATTTAATACTCACTTTAAAGACAGCTAATAGCAGACAGAGAGCCATCAGATGAAACAGTTTTACTAATCCCAGCATTTCTGAAGACTGAACTTGCAAGTCTGCATGTTGTTCTCGCCCCACACTGGCACTGTGACGGGCACCAGGATACCGCTTCCTGGTGTCTGTGCTTAGGGTCTAAGGAGCACTGCAGGCGGCCCAGCTCCCTCCCAGTCCCGCGGACTCAGCGTCTCTACAGTATTATTAAGCTGTTTTTACTCTTCACAGGCTGAGAGTCAAGAACACAGAACTCTTATTGGACCCTCTTTGGATATAAGGAATATTGTTCTTTGTATATCTTTTTTAGTTTGATTTCAAAGGGAACACGTTCTCCAGAGAACCAGATTCACACTGAGAAAAACCGAAGACTGTGTCTTCTACAGCTATACGGCCCAGTACAGGATCCACCAGCCCAGGTCCCAGACACATTGGCCATTGAAATGTGGCTAGTTCAAGCTGAGATGAGCTGTGAGTGTAGAAGAACAAGAGAAGAATGTAAAGTAGCTCATTAATAACTTGTATATTGATTATACAGGTCTGGGCAAAGGTGAGTTTACATTGGTAAGTACTTGAAAGAGTTTATACTTGTATTATTTATTTGTATTACAACTGAAAGCCTACTTTTGCCCAGCCCTGTATGCTGAAATGATAATACTTTGGGTATACAGTATAGGGTTAAAAAAAGTTTTAACATGTTTATTTTTATTGGTCATGTGGTTACAAAAAGTTTTAAATTACATATAATTGGACCCCATCATTATAGAGAAATAATATCCAAGTTTTTATAAAAATGAATTCATTCCATTCTTCTAAAAGCCATTCTTTCTCTAAATATCTGGTATAAATTCTATTTTGCTGATTTGTATATTCTGTTGGATTTCTTTATTTAATCTAATTTAGTTTCTAGCTTTAGTTTATTGGAGTGACAATGGTTAATATAATCAATTATATAGGTTCCAAGTGTATAATTCCATAATACATCATCTGGATTTCTTTTCATGTATAATACCTGTGTCTTTTCTTTCAAAAATGATCATTTAGTAGAAGACAGGACCATGGAAGTGGCTCACCTCATTCTGTGATTTTTAAGGATGAAGAGGTTGTGCTCATGACTGGGAAGTTCTTCTCTCATTTAGTGGGCATAGAATAGAGCTGTTCAACCTCCTGCAGAATATCATAGATTTTTTTTTGAGAGAGAGAGAGAGAGAGAGAGAAGCATTAGCTTTTAGTTGCAGCACTTTAGTTGTTCATTGATTGCTTCTCAAATGTGCTGTGTGACCCTGTGCTTCAAGCCAGAGACCATGGAATCATGTTGATGATCCCATGTTCAAGCCAGCAGCCCCGTACGGGTTCAACCTGTTGAGCCTGCACTCAAGCCGGTGATCTCAGAGTTTCAATCCTGAGACCTCAGCATCCCACTTCAACACTCTATCCACTGTGCCACCACCAGTCAGGCGGCAGAATACCATAGAAATGAAAAAACACAGGATGTAGGGAAATGGGCCAATTGAGGATTGGAGGTTCTTGAGTTCTCTACTTTCCAGGTCTATTCTTTGACTAGAGAACTTTTATTTTTCTATTTTTTTTCTTGTCTGGCTCTTGACAGTCCCAGCTTCCAGAGTAGTGCACTGGGCTGTACTAAGAATAGGTGCAGTCTCTACAGAAACTGTCTTCGCTGAAGGAACTCAATGGGATAACGATCAATTAGTATGTAAGGGTCCCTTGGAAGGAAAATGCCTTTCCTCTGACCGGTATAGCTGTGAGCCTAGTCACTTCATCTCTGAGCCTCAGTGTTCCCCTCTGTAAAATGGGGATGCCAATAGAACCTCCCTCATGATGAGATTATTTGAGACAGACGTGAGCTGTAGTATCTGTTCTGCCAGACACTAATCAGGTGACCTTGGTATAGTCATCTAAGCTCTCAGTCTTCCCACATAGTGAGACTGATGTTCTTCACTAGGCTGTTGTCATGATGCAAGGAAAATGACCTAAGTGACTAGAGCAGTATCTAGGCCAGTGTGTTTTCCTCCCTCTCTCCCTCCCTCCTTCAGCCTCACTTTCATGTTGCTGTGTCATGGTTTCCACCCCCCCCCCCCCAAATCATGATATATAGAAATTGAGTTAAAGTCACAGTCTCTGATTTATAGTTTTGACTTTGGAATATATTTCATTTAGGAACGTGTAGTTAGTTAATTATCTCCTATTAGGTCATATACAGAAATCAGAGAAATGTTTTAGTCCTTTTGAATTTGTTTATTCTGACAGACTAAAATTTATATCTTACTTGAAAACAACACTACTTCAAAAAAGCTTTCCCTCCTTCTGTTAGATATTATAGGTGTTAAAATAGCCTATGAAATAGAAATTTTTGCTATTTTCTTTTTATTTAATGTAATTTATTTAATTTATCCCCCCTGCCCCCATATTTGAAGTTGTTTTTTGTTTGGTGCCAACTACAGTCACCTCCCAGATGCCTTCCTGTGTGTTTTGCCAGATTTGCAGCAAAACAGTACCTAACGAGAAGATAGAGTTATTTTGAGAGTAATTCATGATTAAATGTACCATATTCCCCCATGTATAAGACACACTCATATGTAAGACGCACTTTAATTTTGGGGCCCAAAACTTGAAAAAAAATGTATTACATAAAGTTATTGAACTCAAGTTTTATTCATCATAAAATTTATACAACTCCTCATCTGCACATAAAAGCTAGAAATGCAAAAAAACGCACAAAACTCCAAAACTACAACCACTGTATAAGACGCACCCAGTTTTTAGATGCCAAATTTTTCCAGAAAAGGTGCATCTTATACATGGGGAAATATGACAACTTAGTAATTTTATATCGGCCATGTGATCTCCTTGACTTTTAGCTCTCAATCATAGATTTAAGAACTAGAAATTATTTTACAACTTCTTAGCTATAAACCTTATCACTTCACTGATAGGGCAGTGAAGACCCAGGATAATAAATATTTTCCCCAGAGTTCCCCAGCCTGTTACTGGTGGATCTAGAACTCAGTTCCTCACCTATTGTCTAATTGTTTTTCTACCACTGCACAGTGTATTTTCAACTGTTTTTTTTTTCATAGGCTATAGTAACAATTGAGATAGGCATGTAGAATGTTTTTTTTTTATATAGAAGTCACCGAAAGAATGCAATGTGATATAAAACCCCTTTATACTTTCTCCAGTAGGGTTACCATAAATGACCCCCAAAAGTATTTTATGTACTAAAATGAATCTGTGCCTTCAAAAGGATAATGCAAAAAGTGACCAATAGGGGGAAACCTAAGACAGCCTTTTGATTTAATTCGCTTAACTTCTAGCCTCTTTTAAAAAAATTACCCAAGCTCCTATTTAAGCCAGCAAAAAACATCTGTTGTTTTATTTATAGCCACGATTTCTAAGAAGCATATTCTATAGCAGATGAAAAAGAAGTTGACAGCTCATAATTCATAAAGTTACTGAGGCCTAATAAGATAGAACAAAATGTACAAAACTCCCTCTCGTGGTTCAGGCCCTATCACTTCCCTTTAAACTGGAGTGGTGCACTGGAGAAGTGGAGCGGAGGTGGTTACGGTCGTTAAGAAAGAGGCGACCCTGAGATGAGCGCGCAGAAAGGAGCACCGCGCAGTGATCGGATTACTTTCACTTCTAGCCCCCGCCCCCCCCCAGCCCCCCAGCCCCCGCCCGCCCCAGCCCCCCAGCCCCGAGTGACCGGGTACTTAGTCATTAACAACATCACAGGTATTTTCATTATAGAAAACCCTTATGTTCCTTCCCGTTCCCATTTTTTATTGGGAAGTGTTAGTTGCAGGCTACCTACGAATTGTTACGTTCTTTCTAGCAAGAAACTCGAGGGTTGGTTAAAATTACTGATGGACTAGTTCCATATCTGGGTTCAGTTCAATTTTTGACTTCACTCCTTTTCTTCTACCAGTCAGCTCTAGTTTATTTGACAAAGCCTAAGCATTGATAAAAATAAACCCAGTTCTGAGACTTTTTTGGCAGTCTTCTTTCTTGTAAGCTATATATTTTATATTTTGCTTCTGTTCTGTATGTAGGGCTTTCTGTATTGTGTATCAGTTTTGGTTTTTTTTAAAACTAGATTGGTGTGGCACAAATAAGTCTCTAGCATATATGCTTTATTATCCTAATCTTTGGAGAATTTAACTATATGATCCAACTGCTGCTCAGATTGATCCATCTAAATCTGTATCCTTAAAAAGAAAATCATAACCAGAATAAGTCCAGGAATTTCTTCGCTGAGAGGGAAAGAGTTTTTCACTCATTTCCCCGAGGTTGTGGTACACTGTTCGACAGGAGAGCTTCTCTAGCCACCAGAGTCCATCAGTTTGTAGGAGGTTGTGAAAGGATATTGCTTCATTAAAATAAAGTTAAAAAAAATAATTCCTCACTCAATTGTTTAGATTTGTGTTTACTTTTACCTCAAAACTGTACTCTTTATTATGTATGAATAGCTTAATTTTATATCAGTGATTTATTAAAAACCTTTTGATTGAAAATAATCTGACTACTGTACTTTATTTTCTTACGTAATTTTTATGTCTTCACTGGTAGAGTTGCCTATTAAATATGATATTTTCTGGTCTCTTGTCTTTTTTGCCATATTGTGTTTTTTTTCTTTTTAATCCTACAGACAGTTTTTTTTATCTTCTCCCCCTCTGTAATCATGAGTGCTCTAACTCCCTTCATATACTTATTCAGCATATGTTAGTAAGATCTGATTTTGGAATCCTTTGAAATATGTTACAATATGTATATGGATTTGTAAGTAATTTGCTAGGCCCTTTCTCCACTCAATGATTAACCAGAATAGTCCATTTGTACCTTGGTGAAAGTGATAAGTTAGCCAGCTATATTTAGCTGAATAAAACCCATTACATCCTTGGGGAAGAATGTGCTTAGTTTAGCCTTATGAGAACATATTTAATAAATGCTGTCCTGAAAATATTTAGCCTGGCCGGCTGGGCTGGCCAAGGTTCAATCTTGATAAAGCAGAGGTGATGGCGAGAAAGTGGTCCACCAGTCCAAGCTCAAGTTGAACAAACACACCTCTTGTCACTGAAGGTTGTAATGGTGTCTCCTGTTGCAAGTGATTTTCCATCCGTATCCTGCAAATATTGTCTCCCTTCCCCCAGCTTTGTAACCACCAGAACGTAATCTTGCGGGGTGTCTGCTGAATGAGGCAGCTGAGATTCAGAGAGGTTATGACTGACTTTGAAGTTGACCAGTCCTTTAAAATCCTACCTTTACCATTTACTGCTGGCAGGACGTTGGCCAGCTTGCTTAACTTTTCTTAGTCTCAGTTTCCTCATCTGTACAATGGGGATGATTACAATACCTTCAAGGCTGTAAAGGTTAAATGAGACAAAGCACACAAAGCCCCGAGCACAGTTGTCAATACCAAGTGTTCAGTGCATGAGAAGTGCTGGCAGTAGTACTAGTACTGGTAGTAATAATTTGATCAGCCTTTCTAATATTTCCTATTACTCTCCTCCTCACCCTACTAAAATTTAAACAACTGAGTCCTCTTAAATGTGGCGGGAGGTAGGAAAAGCTCTGGTGTGGTCTCGGGAAAACTGGGTGATAGTCTTTGGCCTAAACTTACTGTGGGAATTTGGCAAGTTGTGGCCATGTGCTCCCTTTCCACTTGGGTACACAGATGCACAGAGCAGCAGAGCCTCTACTACTGACCTCTCTCCTTTGGTATCTAGTTGGGTATCATATCAGATCTTACTAGATTTCATAGCTAGATTCTCCGAGAGCATCAGTCACACAACCTCCCCAACACACATTCAAATGTTGGGCTATTGGGATGTGATATAAAACCGGCCCTCGAAGCCCAGGGCATTTAGGCAAAAGTATGAAGGTTAATTGTTACAATTCTGTCTCCTACCCTGATCTGGAGATTCTTTTGGTGATTGATGAACTCATCCTAAATCCTTGCTCCTCAGAAGTGTGGTCTGTGGTCTGAGGACCAGCAGCAGGGGCATCACCTGGGAAGCTTGTTGGAAATGTAAACCCCTGACCCCACCCTGATCAGCCGAAGCAGGTTATTACTATGCACATCAAGTTTGGGAAGCACTGCTCTTGGGAATGTTCTAGCAAACAGAACACGTCTACTAAATACCTTACAGAATTGGTATTTAACATTGATTTTTTTTCTAGACTAAGGCTTCTTTCCTCTTTTGGGTATAGTTTATTGATGCATTGGGCAGCTTGAGCTGCCGTGATGAAATCCCAAAGACTTGGGGCGGGGCTTAAACAACAGAAATGTGTTTGTCACAGTTCAAGGGGCTGAAAGTCTAGACAGCAGCAGCGTTGGGTTCTAGTGAGGCTCTTTGCTGGCTTGCACAGTTGTCTTCTCTCTGTGTTCTCACATAGCAAAGAGGAAAAAAAGCTCTCTGGCATCTTTAATTATAAAGGGGCTAATCCCATAATGATGGCCCCACCCTCATGAATTCATTTCAACTTAATTACTTCCAAAAGGTTTTATGTCCAAATACTATCACATTAGGAGTTGAAGTTTCAACATAGGGACTTGGTGGTAGGGCGTAATTCAGTCCATAACTGATTTCTGTAATTTACTTTGAAATGGATTAAAAAAAAAAGTAAGGGATTAATGGATAGACATGTGATAAAACAGACTAAAATGTTACCTTTGGAGTTTAGGGTGAGGATATATGGGAATTCACCGTACAGTTCTTTCAACGTTTTGGTAGTGTATGTAAAATGTCAGAGAGAGAACCCTGTTCTCTCGGTAGTTATTAGAGTGGAATCTAGTGGTTCTTTTCTCTGATTTCTATCCAGGCTTTCTTCAGACTGCCTGTTCCGCTTAGCTGGACAGATTTCCCCCTTTGGCGGTCACTCCCTCCCTCCCTCTGCACTCTCCTTGGTTGGCCAACGTCCTGCTTCCTTGCAGTGAGTAAGGTTCCAACCTAGCTGAAAACACTCCTTTCTGGTCTCCAGTTTCCCCAGTAATATCTTTATGTCCAGTGCCTCTCTGCCCTCTTCTGATTGGAGGATCCTTTAATTCTTACGATATTTGGCTTCTCAAGTTACATTGGAAGACTCTGCTTAATTAGTTGTAGGCATTTCTAACATTCTATTTTATACATTTGCCTGAAATCGAGTATCAAATATAAATGTGAGAGAAGAGAGTGCCTCCACAGGTTCACCCTGAGCCGTGAGGGGGGTAGCAAAGCTCACCCGGAGCCCCTGCCTTCCTCTGGTTACTAAGGGGGCTTCCACTGCGTTCTCTTTATGGTGGTAATTATCTGCATTTCTGAATGTTTTTATTGTGAGAGAGAATGGTACCAACTGCACCAAATCGTACCGACTTGCTTATTTGGTAGGAATAAAACTGGGTAGCTTTACTTAACACACCAGAAAGTACTATGGCTACTGGTGGGGGTCAAGCATCAAATACCTGCATGTCACGTAACACCCTTATCACGGTTACTTTTTAAATTGGCAAGAAATTTTGGAAAACTTATTACAGGTGTCTTTCCTTGAATGGGACTTGTAGATTCCTGGAGAGAAGGAGGTGCAAGCTGAACTCAGAGTCACTAAAGAACTTTGTTACATTGACCGAACGACTTAATTTCTCCAAGTCTCAGTTTCCTCACCTTGACCTTGGGGATAATAAAGACTAATATGCCTTTGAACTGCTATGGGTAATAAATGAATGCATATCTATAAAATACTATCGGGGTATGGCTCCTAATTGATGTTCAGTAATAACTTATGTATTCAACACATGATCCTGCATACTGTGTGTATGTCTTGTGATTTTTCCTTCTTTCCCTTTGGGGGCCTCTTAGTCACCTTTCCTGTGGGATCTTTCTAAGCCAACAGACCAAAAGACTAACTTCCCTTACAAATCTTTAGCCTCTTAAATTCCACAGACTCAACTATAAATTACTTTCCTGGTGTGGAGGGGGGGGGGGGTCCTTTCTTTCTCATTCTTCTGCCCAGCATTTTAATTTGCTATCCACTATAAATGGTAATCTTTAAATCAGACTCCAATTTAGGTGATAAGAATCACACTTAATTAGGCTGTCCTGTCAAAGATTCAGTGTAATCTTGCATTGCAGTTGTCTCTTAATTCTGAGGCTTTAGCTGAGGCTGTCAGAAGCAAAGCTTGGAATGTCTGCTTATGTTTAGTAAGATCTTTGCCTGCTATTTGTTTCCTGTACTAGTCTGTTGTCTAGAAAGAAAACTAAATGGGCAGAGGAGCTCAGATTCCCTTCATTTGTTTTTAAACTGTGGAGTAGAAGAGATAAGTGGGAGAAGATGAACTTACTTTTGGAGTTTAGGGTGAGGATATGTGGGAATTCACCGCACACAGTTCTTTCGGTACAGTTCTTAAAGGTACTGAAGATTAATTAGTTTAGGGTATCTGAAAGTATTTGCAAACTTCTTTAAATCTGTTTACAACCCCTAATTCCTTTTTAATAACTATCTCTGGAAATAACGTATGTGACTGAAGATATAGATATTTTCACCTCTATTCTTCTTACCTCTACTTTTAGTTGCCCATTTTTTTCCCTCCTCCTTACAAAAAAGCTCATTTTCACCAAGTTCAGTATCATTCTAACTTCATTTTTCTTTTATATTTGGACAACTGCAGTACAGTAACGCAAATAGATTAGTGTAATAGTCCTTATGGGGAAAAAGTGCAATCGGTTAAAAATAATGTGATATTTTAAATAGGACTTCTGAAAACATATTGAGTATGTTTATGTAGAGAAAGAAAATCAAAATGCAAGTGTCTGCCCTCTCAAATAATCTTTCAGTTTGCCACCTTTAAAAAGTATTGAGAATTATTTGTGTTAATAATAATAGTTGTTGCTCTTAAATGTACCATCGTAATAGGGTATTTTAAATATCTGTTAATAATAATGAAAAAGATCACATGAGTAGTTTTAAGTTAATCTTAGGTACCCATTAGTTGTGCTTCCTACATACTGGGTGCTATGCCTACCATGTTGATTTATATTATTCAATCATTATTACACTAATAATTATTCCCATTTTACAGATGAAGAAACTGGGGTTCAAGTTAATTAACCTGCCCAAGATTACATTCAGTAAGTGACATAAACAGGACTAAAATCCAAGTCTCTTTGGCTTTAAACCTGTGCTCTTAATAATTTCTCTACTTCTGATTAAACAGGTGTGCTCCAAAATTAAGGAACTCATAATTGTTTGTTTGTTTTTTGGAGGGGGGTTGCTGTAGTAGCTTAGCCAGCATTTGTTATGGCTTTGCCCATAGAGGTTAAGAAGTTTAAACTTTCAGGGTATTAAATCATTATAGGCATAAAGTATGAACATTGTTATAAAGTTATTTTATTTAAGGAAAGTATTCGGATTTGTTAGATTTATGCCCACCATAATGCACATATTTCATTTGAAATAGATGGTTTCAGGCAGACAGAAATCAAATTTTGATTTACCAACAGTTATTAGACAACCATCTTGATTTAATATTGACCTGCACTTTGCATATACACTTTCTTTTCTGTGTATTTGTATTAGATTTTAAAAGGTAAGTGGCATTCTTTCATACAGTTCCAAGCTGCTTCCATCAATAATGAAATACTTGGCTTGGGCCGTCTCTGGAGTCCCAGAACTTCAGCTTAAACTTTCCATTTGTCCCTGCCAGGCACTGAGTCTAAAATATCTTTTTTTATGGAGAACGCCTCCAAAAGGTGCGGCCGTGTGCCGGTTTCATCTTGCACTTTGTAGCGGTGTTGGCATCGTTTAATGCAAGGAATGCCGCTGTCTCTCCCACACACTGCTGGTGCCCAAGGACTGTTCAGACCTGTCCATGTTAGTGGTTTTGGAAGGGCCTGAGTTTGGAGAGAAGGCTCTCTTCTGTTCTGAGTGAGTGGTTGTCACCAGGACCGGGGGGGGGGGGGGGGGGGGGGGGGGGCGGCGGCATAGAACTAGTGGAAAATGTAAAATTTGATGTGTCATCAAAAAATCTTTCCACAACCTAGGGCACCTAAGTTCACTGTTGAAGACTGATTCCTCTTTCTTATGAAACAGTACATCTTGGCTTCACTTTTAGACCATTCTTTTGTTCTCTTTTGTCTGCCTTTTCCTTAAGTAATACTGGTTTCTTCTGGTGAAAAAATGATTCAGCTAAGTGAAAAATTGGTATTGGGTTGAAGTAGAAGAATCTGCATTCACCAAATTCTTTAAGAGTAGGCTTAGCTCTCTGGACTTACACACCGACTACGTACCACAGGATTCACCACTAAAGAGCATTCCTCATTCGGGTATGAAAATCTGCCTGGAAGATGAAGTCTAATGAGGCCTGATGTGTAAACTTGATAAGGATCATGCTGATTTCTTTTTTGAGAGCATGATCCATCCATGTGCATGTATTTCTTAGTTCCATTATGTTTCAGTGTATTGAACTGAATGATGTGGGTCTTTCTCGTGGACTTGTCAAAGAATAACTTACCCAATTTGGCAATTCCTGGCAATTGTCATTTCCTTTTGGAATTTCGTAAAGTGAGATCTCATGGAAAAATAAATATTGACCTTGCTTGAGCATTTAATATCATTAAAGGAATAACTGCTTTTAGGATTGTTGCAATAATTAATATTTTGCTTTAAAATACTTTTTACACTTTTGATGTTAATTGATCCTGTTGCCCAAAGTAAAAGATGTGAACTTTAAAGGTTTCTGGGTAAGGCTTCACACTCCCTATATTTAAATATTTTAAAGGGGAAAAGGGTTGAATCACATATTATACTAGAAGAGAATAGGAAATCCTTGCATTGTTATTTTAAAATACTGTCTCTCCTTGTAAAACTTACCTTTTAAAATTTGCATTGCAAAACTTTGATCAGCTGTGATTATTCATATACTTAAGTAATAAAGTGTTATAAAGCTTTCTTCAATATTAAAAATTCAGTGGGAAACTCAGTCTGTTGCAAAGGAGTACTTGTAGTTCCTGCTGTGTACATCTAATTTCCTTCTTTCTGATGTATTCTGGTGTGCTGAGAAAAGTTCTTCATACCCGACAGCTGTCCCCGTGCTTCTCAGAAATGGCATATGAGTGAGACAAGTGATATTTTGTAATTTAGGGTACTGAAAGTCAACTACCTTTTTATTTTCTTTTTTCTTTTTTTTTTTTTCTTATTGCCAAAGAAACATTGAAAAAACTAAGGAAAGAAAGTTTTGGGTTTTGCTCCCCCCCTTCAAGCTTTTATATGTAGTATTTGCCAACCCAGTAATGTAACAGCTGTTGGGTGTGCAGTCCAATCCCAGTTAGGTGAAATCTTTATCACTTAATTTAACTTTCATATTTGCCTGCAGAAATGATTGTTTTGATAAGATTCTGGAAGGAGATAAGCCTTTATTAAGTAATTCCATGTTCAGTTGCCAACTTTAAAGATTTGGTTTTTGATTTGAAAAATATAATGCTTGTGTAATTTCTGAGGGAAGAGAAAGTAGACCTGGCATGTTCCTTGGAGGAGTGTTGGATGGAGATGTATGTCCATGTATTTATGACTTAATCTTTAGCTTTCTGCATCTTGGCGTACAAATTTCGGCCTGTGAGTTTGGGAGGGCTAAGGAGAGACACTACAGTGAATCCTAATTAATAACATTTCTGCCCTGTCATTTCTCTGTCTTTGTGTTTTCCTTCTGTTATATATGCTGATAGGATGGTATTTCATTTTGTTCAGTGGTGAAGGCATTTGTGGGGGAGCATGTTTTTGTGAGCTGGAGACTCTTTGAAGGCGAAGGGAAGTAGTTTATAGTTAATCAGAGGAAATGAAATGGTGTGTTTTTATTTTATAGTATTTTTTTTAATTTTGCAATGTTTTAAATTAAAAAGACTATATGAAACTTTCAAGACACTTGTATTTTAAGTGTTTCTCAAGTATAATATATTCATTCTAAGGTTTAGATTTTTGGGGATGTGATGACTGGATTTTTTTCAGGGAGTCACCCACATGAACTTGCTTATCGTAATAGCACATCTTAAGATTTATTACTAACCCGAACCAGATTACTAACTAACTCTGTTTCTGGATAGTCCAATTCTGGAGGTTTGTGGTAACACTCTGGTTTCCTAGCAAATTCTCCTTTGATCTATAGATTCAGGCAGGTAAAGGAAATATGGGAGCTCTCTCTCAACTTTCTGCATAGTGACTGTCTGGAAATACCTGTCTGGCCTTTATGAAATTGAAAGTGTGTTCCAGTGCTGTTATAGTAGCACAGAGTCATCCAGGAAACAGTGGTAAACTTTGCATGCCCCGAGTTCAGATGTCGACCCTGGTTGTGCCCAGACAGGTGGCTTTGTGGGAGGGGTCTCTGTAGCACAAAGCCAACTCAGGAATCTCTCATTAACTCTTGACAAAGTTTGCCCTCACACAGGCTCTAGGACTGTGCTTTCTAATACTGTGGTCCCTAGTTGCATACAGCTATTTCAATTTAAATGAATAAAAATTAAAAATTCAGGTTCTCAGTCTTAACAGCTACATTTTCAGTGCTCAGTAGCCACATATTTTCTATGGAAAGCACAGCTATTAGAACATTTCTATCATCACAGAAAATTCTACTGGCTGGTGCTGCTCTAGGATGTCCCCATGATTTAGTTCTTCTTTGATCCTAGGTAGTTGCATGGCTAATAGAGCCAGGTGGCAAGACCACAGGTGTTGTCTATCATATTGCAACCTAAAAGGGTCTTAGACCATAGTTTGCAAAATGATATAAAGTTATTAATTTTCTGAGGTCAAAATTTATTAATTTTATTTTACTTTTGCATCATAAATTTGTTGTCCTATGCAGACTTGCAGTATTAAAACAGTGGTCCTCATTAAAAATTTGCTTAACACGATATATGGCTAATAATAAACTTACCACTAAAATCTCATAGAAACAGAATTGTGCATATTTAGTCTTTCTTAGATAATATAAACTATTCCTACATAGGAGTACACAGTGATGAACGTTAATGTCTAAAAAGTAATTGATGGCTAATAAGCAGGTCGCACATGTAGGTATTTTCAGAAAGACTATCATTTTACCTCTGTTTTGCAGTTCGAGAAATCTGAGGTAAATATATTTAGCTCCCTCTTCTGGTTTATTATGAGAAAAAAACTTTATTCAAGATGGCTTCATATGTTTTTGGAGAATACAGTTACCAATGTAATGTTGAAGAACATTTGTATCATCCAATTAAGATTTTTTCTTTTGTATCATTATAATTATTAAAACATGTAAATAGAGCATGTAAAAATAGGTTTATGAAAGCATCACATTTCTTAAGATAGTAACTGACCAAAATAATGGAAATAAAGAAGGACTTTGACAGTGGTACATGGGACGTCACTTGGGTGTCAGGAGGCCCTGATCGTATGTGCTGGCTTCCGGGTCTGATACTGGCCCAGCCATGACATCTGTGGGGCTTGAGACAAAAGTACTGAAGGAGACCCATGTACCCCGTGTCTGAATATTTTTAAGTTATCAATCACGTTAACCAACCGTTCTCCTACCCAGACAGTTACTTCTTCATAATGACCAGGAGGCCAGATTTGAATTTAAATTTCTTGGGCTCCAAGTTCTACCCTAGAGCGTGGCTTTTCAGGGGCCTGTGCATCCAAAGTGCATACCATCCTGAGCCCCAGGCCCAAGGGCACCCACCAGGCAGAGAGGTGTGCCCTGGGGAGGATGGACCTGGGGGAGAGGTCATGAGAAGCCATCAGGGCAGGGAATTCTGGCATTCTGGCTTGCGTGTTCTGAGTGTGTCCTGGGAGAGAAGGCCATGTCTCCTTGGCCCCCAAACCACAGCCACTGCAGGAGAGGCCCAGCTGGAGGCAGTCTAGCGAGGAGCCCTCTGACGTGCAGGGTCCAGCACGCGCTCTCTCTCGCTCGGGCCTGCATTTGCTACTGTCAGAACTAAATAATTATGTTTTTATATTATTACCTTCGTTGTTGTTTGATGCATTTGATTGCCCCAAATTAAATAATCATTGGATTTTGTTTGCAGCTTTGACCCTTCCGGATCTTGCAGAGCAGTTTGCCCCTCCCGACGTTGCTCCACCTCTTCTTACCAAGCTAATAGAAGCCATCGAAAAGAAAGGTAATCTGATGGGAAGAGAAAATCAGAGAACTTGTTAGATCCTTGTTTCATGGGTGCTAGCATAAATGTTTGTCTGCACATTCGTTGAATACCTGTGTTAGACACAGTATGGGGAACACAGTCTTGGTCCGATTTCTAACTCCATATTCACATGTAGTTCTGGGTAGAAACTATTACGTTCTCCATAATTTAATAAATATAATTTACATGCTCTTTAGTGGCCAGAAGATTTTGCCAAAGTTATTGACATGCCAGATAAGATTAATGGTAGGAGTTGACTTCCAAGAATATTTGGTACACATCTAGAATAGATACTGGATGGAAACTGGAATGTCTTTCTGGCAGCAGGCTCACAGGTTCTCCAGAGAGCTGTGTTTTGCATACTCACTCTGTTTTGTCCTAGGTCTGGAATGTTCAACTCTATACAGAACACAGAGCTCCAGCAACCCAGCAGAATTACGACAGCTTCTTGATTGTGGTGAGTGTCAGGGAACTACAGATATGAATCGGAAAGACAGTTCTTACCTTTCTGTTTCAGATAAAGCGCAGAACGCTTGAACTTAACTATGCAATGTTCTAAGTCTGAAGGGAGCCCAGAAATCAAGCACAGTTCCCTCTGCCCTGTTACGGTAACAGTGCAGACCTTTGATGTTTGTCTCCTGTGCTGGGGTATGTGTGCATGCCTGCCTCTAGACATATTGGCTGTCATCAAAGCCAAGAGCCTTTGGTCCTGCTGAAGTTGCAGAGGAGAGAAACAGTCTCTTGGGGTTTCTCTGACTCTACATATCTACCATCTTTCTCTGACCTGTAGTTGGCTACGTCTAATTCATATGGATCAGTTTTTAAATATATTTATAAGTCTGTGTCATTTAACAAATGTCTCTTCTGACCTTTTCCCCTTTTCCCTTTCCCTCTATTTTTGTTCCTTTTCTTTCTGTTTCACTTTCTTCCTTTCTTGTTTGCTTGCTTTCTATTTTATTTTTTCTATTAAGGGAGAGGCAGGAGGCAGAGACAGACTCCTTGCATGCACCCTGACCGGGATCCACCCGGCAAGCCCCCTATCAGGTGATGTTCTTCCAGGTTGGGCCGCTGCTCCGTTGCTCGGCACCCGAGATATTTTAGTGCCTGAGCTGAGGCCATGGATCCATTCTCAGTGCTTGGGGCTAACTTTGCTTGAACCATTGGAGCCAGGGCTGGAGGAAGGGAAGAGAGAAGAGGGGGAGGGGGGAAGAAGCAGATAGTTACTTCTCCCATGTGCCCTGATCAGGACTCAAACGCCAGACTTCCATACATGCTGGGCTGACACTGTACCACTGAGCCAACTGGCCAGGGTCTTACTTGCTTTTTCATGCCATTTGTAACATCATGATATTGTTTTATTCCATGGTGTACTGGCAGACCAACTGGGGGGGGGGGGGGGCACTGGTTTTGTTGCGTTTGTCCATTTCTGTGATGTAAATGTTCTCACCACGATCTCATGTTATCATGAACTCCTACTTGGGCAGAATTGAACATAGTTACAGTGGCCCTTGGAAGTGGTACAACCCATCTCCTGCACGCCATTGGTTAAATGCCATTAATTAATCCAACCAAGGGGTGATTTTCTTACTTGTCCTCCCTCCTTTACAATACAGAATAAGACTGTACAAGTGTGAACGCATTTACTTGCCATCATTCCAGCAAGTCATCTTTTATATCAGCTTCTGGGATCGCTCAGATTCCCTTCAAACACTTTTTTTAAGAAAAATAATTTTCTGCCCTACATATTTTAACTGATGGGTGTTTGAACAAAAAAGAGTAAAACCCAGTTTTGGAAGAACCTCTTTCAGACATGAGTGCAAAGACTGCCCACATGATAGTGAGCAGGTGAAAATTTGAAGTGTAAGGCAGCTTCAAAATGAGGCAGCTTATGAAAATTTTTAGAAAAGATGTTTCTGGGGAAAAAAGAGATTAGATCTTTATCAGTAAATAGTTTCACTTCGAAATGCACCACCCAAATGTTTGAAGCTTAAAAAATTTTTTTTAAACTTTTTTTTCCTTTGTACATGGAAATCAGTCTTACACTTACACAGGGTAGGTCCTCTTTTCCCCTGTCTCCTGTCTCACCCACAGAGTAGACCATTAGAAGTTGAGTGCCGTGAAATTCTATGTGATACACCTATTTTTATTTATTTTTAACAGCTTTACTATGGTGTTAAGGAAACCCTGAAGTTTTGTCCTTAGCCAATAGAACTAGTGATACATGTTTTGGTCAGAAAATCGGTCAAGTAGAACATATTAAAAGTCACAGGAAATGTTTAGACATCAGAGACTGAAGAAATGGGAGTTATTTGAGACATAGTGGTTGAATTTTTAAATGTGACCAAACACAGAATGATGCAGTTTAGCTTTTTTTAAAAAAACTCTTCACACCACCTGTGAGATGGAATAAATAACCAAAATGCACGTCAACAATATATTTTGACAGACAGATTTCCTTCCCCATTTGAGATCAAAACACAACGTAGAACACTGAGTTCATTTGGATTCTGTACTATAAAAGTGAATTTTGTGGCCAAAAAAGGAGTAAACATTATTTAAATTTAGGAGTTGATTCTCCACAACTGTTTGCAGCTTGAGGATTTTTCAGTTCATAAAAATATTATAGTATCCTGGAAGAAGCTCAGAGATAAGTCACTTACACTAAACAAAACAATAAAGGAAAACAAATGTATCTTTTTAACCAACCCAGTGAATTACCAGAGTCTGAAAAGGAGAGACAGGAAGACAACAGCCCACTTGTATTACCACCTACTGAGTTTTTATTTCATCCACACTTTGACCTTGAGATGTATTTGTTACTGCCGGTGGCAAAGCTCTGACTTGCACCCAAATTATTCTGACTTCAGAAGTCCTTATGCCCCCCCCCACTATATTGTCCTAAAATGAATTCTTTCTTTCTTGTCTCATTTGAATTTTAATGATGTGAATTTTTTCCTGATGATTATGGCTTTCATTAACCTGAATTAGGCTTTTTCTTTCAAAGTTCTCATCAAAAACTTTTTTTGTTGCCCTGGCCGGTTGGCTCAGTGGTAGAGCGTCGGCCTGGTGTGCAGAAGTCCTGGGTTCGATTCCCGGCCAGGGCACACAGGAGAAGCGCCCATCTGCTTCTCCACCCCCCCCCCTTCCTTCCTCTCTGTCTCTCTCTTCCCCTCCCGCAGCCAAGGCTCCATTGGAGCAAAGATGGCCCGGGCACTGGGGATGGCTCCTTCGCCTCTGCCCCAGGCGCTAGAGTGGCTCTGGTCGCGACAGAGCGACGCCCCGGAGGGGCAGAGCATCGCCCCCTGGTGGGCAGAGCATCGCCTCTGGGGGACGTGCCGGGTGGATCCCGGTTGGGCGCATGCGGGAGTCTGTCTGACTATCTCTCCCCGTTTCCAGCTTCAGAAAAATACAAAAAACAAACAAACAAAAAAAAAACAACTTTTTTTGTTAACTAGGCTTACCGTGATGATGTCACAATATGGACAAATAGATTTTGTGGTATACCTGAATCTACTATAATGTTATGTCAGTTATATCGCAGTTTTGTTTTTTGAAAAATCAGGCCTTTTCAGCCTCAACACTATTGGCATTTTAGTGGGGATGATCTTCTTTGCAGGGGGCTGTGCTGTGCATGATAGGATGGTTAGCAGCATCCGTGGCCTTTACCCAGTGGATGTCATCATCCCCCAGTTGTGACAAAAGTGTCTCCAGACATTGCCAGGTGTCTGGTGGGGAGAAGTGGGACAGCTCAGCCACAGAGAGAGATCAGTTGAGGATAAGGTGCCATTCCAGTGGGAGGAGGGGTGACGCACTGGTGCGTTTACTGGTTACTCATCATGAGTAGACTCAGTGAGAAGTGGGGTGAAGAGGATGTGACAGCCCCCAACTTGTATCTACAGAGTGTATAGCTCTCCCCTGGCTAGCTTCAGAAGTTATAGATCACTCTTGAAAGAGCTTTAATGCAAAAAAAGAGACATAGGACAGAAGTCAGAAACTCCAAGAAACTTTAGAAGTCACGTTAAAGAGAGGTAGAACGCTAGTGGAATTTGACATAAGGCGGTGACCTCCTTTAAGGACTTAGTCAAAGACTGGAAGTAAGGCTCTTTCATTCAAAGACTGGGAAGGCTCTTTGGGTTACACCTCCAGTGTTAATGTTAACTCACCAGAGCCCTGCTCTAAGGACTTTTCTTAGTTCAATCCAAACATTGTACAGATACATTCTCTGTGCTGGGCTTGCCACTTGGGGAATCAGGAGGAGCAGTTTAGAGCCATAGTCTGTGCCCTTGTACTCTCAGTCTGGTAGGGAGACAGCCACCAGATACTGCCCGGGGAGTGTGACGTAGAGAGACGGCTGGCTGCACAGAGAAGGCAGCGGAGACCCTGCCCGATGGCGGCGGGGCCTGTGGAATATTCAGTGTCTTCATGTGTACACCACAGCACCCAATGGTTCGTCACATTTTCTTAGGATAAACAAATTAGGTAATATTAATTTGCTAGCAAAGAGACTATTAGTAAATGAAGCATCTGGAGGGATGGGAGGAGGGCAACAGCTTGCCCAGTCAGTGGCTACAGAATGTTCCTAGAGTGACACTCACGCACAGTTTTGCTTGACAGTTCGTCCACCAGTAAGTTGCATTACTTTCGGGGTAGATTCTTTATGCAAAGTCCTAGTATCACCTTTCCTGCGCTTGTTAGAGATGTGATGTCTCATGTTAGTTCTTTGTAGAGCATGTAAATGATTTGACTCTCTACCATTTTAAGTTTAATAATTCTTTTAGTCAAACTAACCTATCAACATTTTTCTGAGACAAACTTTTCTGAGCTTTATGGTCTTTCGTAAAATCTACCTTAATTAATTGGGCAAGTTTCAACTATGATCAGAATGTGTCCCAGGAACTTTGATAGCTTCAGGCCCAACCTGGAATGATTTCTCTTGGCTCACGGTACCCAAAATGACCTCCTCCTCCTCATGTTCAAACAACTGGGAATAAACGTTGACTCTCCTTCTGTCTCAGTCCCCAGCCTCATCCAGTCAGTCACTACGTTATGTTAGTTCTTGATAATGTCTCACACATATCTAGCTGAATTTGCATTCAGATTACCAAAAGTGTTATCTTCACTTTGAGCAGCTCTGCTTTCCAACTTACTTTTAACACCACAATTAATAAAGCTGCTTAAAAATGTAACATTTTGTGCATGTGCTCACCCCTTCTCCACTGAGTCTCCACGTAACTTCCCTCATGTCACTAATGTGCGTCCTGCAGCAGCGGCCAGATGCCTCTTGTTTCCAAATGGCCATTGCTGTCCCCAGTGTCCCCTCTTCCTGCCCAGCACTGTGCCTTCTTGTGTCTCAAGCACTCTGACGGCGACTTGGATGTGTTATCACTCCATGGCTGAATTGCCGGACCTCTTTTCCCGCTGACAGGTTTGCTGGGCAGATTTGCTCATCTTACCTGACTGTTCAGAGCCCATGTTAGATTAGTTATGCCCTAATCATGATAGCCAGCCAGAATTCGGGGGAAATGTTCTAAAGATACTCAAGTTATTTTTATGGGTATTCTTCAGTTTGCTAGTATTCTGTAATATCTTACTGTCTAATTGGTTACTCTGTTGGGTTAAATTTATATTAATTCTGAGATGTAGTATTTAGCAACTCAGATTTTAGGAAACCTGTGGGTTTGCACATTTCACATTTTCCTGCTGAAGTTTTAGGAAACATTTACTACATGATTAGCCCCTCAAGGCAGCACCCCTACTATCAGGATAAAACTCCTTTCCAGAAGGTATTTGGAAATGTTTTGGGGACTACTTAGTGTGCTTGAGCTGCCATAAACAAAATTTCACAGACTGGGTGGCTTAAAGAAGCCTATTTTTTCACACTTCTTGAGGCTGAAAATCCCATATCAAGGGACTTCTGTTTTTTTCTGAGACCCCTCCCTGGCTTACAGATGGCTGCCTATCGCTGTGTCCCCAACATGGCATTTACTCTGTGTGTGTGCCCCTGGTATCTGTGTGTGTGTGTCTAAATTACCTCTGCTTATAAGGATACCAGTTAGATGTAATTAGGGCCCATCCTACTGGCCTCATTTTAACGGAAAACCTCTTTAAAGGCCCTGGCTCCAAATATAGTCCCATTTTAAGGTCCCGGGAGTTAGGGCTTCAACGTGTAAATTGTGGGGTACAATAAATTTTTGTTACCCCAAAGTCCGGTCACATGCTTCTGGCATCATGGGCAAAGGCCATCATGCTTAAATGCCTACTGTGTTGGGGGCAGACCTAAACAAAGCAAAATTGTTCTATTTGAAATGCCAGGAGCAAGCCCTGGGAGAGACGTGTATTCATCCGCATTTCACATGTCACATCTAAGCCAGACATTCAGAAAATTGGCCCAACCAATGTATAAAATGTCTGAAGTGTTTTTTTTAAATGTTTCTATCATAGATGCTGCCTCCTTGGACTTGGAAACAGTTGATGTTCAAGTGTTAGCAGACGCTTTCAAACGCTATCTCTTGGACCTGCCAAATCCTGTCATTCCAGTAGCTGTTTACAATGAAATGACTTCTTTAGCCCAAGGTTTGTTTTCTCTTCTGAACCTCATTGAACACATATTGAGATGTGGATGTGCTTGTAAAGTCTTCATATGAAGAAATAATTTTTAGAAATATTGGTAGGAATCGTTCCTCCTACCCTGACCCTACCTCACCCACCACACCCTGATGCATCCCACACCCTCAGCCTCCATCAGTGTAATTTCCCTTCATCAATAGGGCATCGAATAGAAGCCCCAGATTCTCCTTTATTGAGGAAAATTGTCCACCTGTAGAAATGGCAAAGTGTTCACCTTAATTAACAAAGTTCATTGCATCAGCAAAGGCCACAGTGTTCAAAGTAACATCACTGGGTTCGGGGAACCGGGTCTGGGACCCAGTGACTGGAGATGTTCTTATCTTCTTCAAGTGGCCATTACAGAAGTGTTGAGGAAAGAGGGCTCACAGTTTTAGGAGCTAAGGCTCAGTTAAAGTGCTTTGGGGACAGGAAATTGTGGTTTGTAACCTTCAAAGTTAAAACCTGTGATACTTATCTGATGTTCCTCCAAATTAGCCAATCACACTTGCAGCTGCTCAATAGAGGGCAGATTTCTGCCAGCACACCCTGAACCTCTTGTGGTTTATACACCAAGAGTTTCTTCTTGTGTTTCCATTTGACTTGAGATTTCTACTTTCTCACAATGCCTTTTCTAATCAGAAGAACAAATGAACTGTCTGCTTCTTCTGATGACTTGGTTTTAAATGACTCCTCCTTCTACAGCTAGAATAGATATTTTGTAGGTGTTTATTCACGGATACCTAGAAACAGTCTCATTTTTCTTTTCTTTTCTTTTTTCTTTTTTTAACTTGCAGAAGTACAAAGCTCCGAAGACTATATCCAGCTGTTGAAGAAGCTCATTAGGTCACCCAGCATACCTCATCAGTATTGGCTTACACTTCAGTATTTGCTCAAACATTTCTTCAAGCTCTCCCAAAGCTCCAGCAAAAATCTTTTGACTGCAAGAGTGCTCGCGGAACTTTTCAGCCCTCTTCTCTTCAGATTCCCAGCAGCCAGGTAGGTGAGAGAAGAGAAACACGTGTCTTTGGGTGAGGAGGGTAGTCCTAGGTTGATTGGCTAGTGCACTTACTCTGAAGACAGTAGTTCCCAGGGGCCCTGTATATGTTTACACTGGAGTGTGTGTGAATGAAAGCAAGTTTGTTGTTTAGGGAAAAGGTTTCTGATAGAACTCTCTTGTTTTTGTAGCTCTGAGAATTCTGAACACCTCATAAAAGTTATAGAAATTTTAATCTCAACGGAATGGAACGAACGACAGCCTGCACCAGGTAATGACCTTTGAAGGTTCAAAATTCTCTTGTTTGGTTTTTAGAGCCTGAAAAATGGTGGCTTTAGACTTCATCTGAAATAACATAAGTTTCTTGTAGAATCAAGAACCATAATAACACGTGTTCTTGTGATTAAAGAAAAAATAACTGAGTGGTAGCGTGTATGGTAAATGTTATCCATATTTCAGTATTTGTGGATTTTAAATGATCTTGGTTTTAGATGAGGCTTGCTGGGAGAGCTCTCTGTTCCCTTCAACTTTTATGCTTCTAGTTTTGCATAAATTATGGAGCTCATTTTAGTTGTTGACATTTTTGTTTGTCTTTCTAATATTTAGAAAGCAGGGGATTTATAATTACTATATAATTTTAAAGTATTTGGGAATGTGTTTTTTGGAAGCAAGTATGCTGAGAAATGTCTGTCAAAATAAACATTTTCAATAATGCAAGCAGTATGAAAGCAGGGTGTTCACTGCAGCAAGTTAGAGCAAGCCAGACACTTCTTTGAAAGCAGGCTTGCATTCAATTAGCTATTTAACAAAGCAGGAAATGTAGACTGTGTTAGCAGTGGATTTAATTTAAACTGATGTATTTTTCTTCTACTGTGGAAAGTCTAAACAACCTTTCTTTGCTATATATACTGGTTAAAAGCTGGTCATTTAGAATAGTGATTAAGGTCCTGGAAGTGAAGTTTCAGGACCAGTAAAAGGTGTTGCTTGTCATCTTAATTTATGCCTAGATTTTAACGAAACATCACAGGTAGCTCGTGTAGATCACCAAATTCATCTCTGAATGGGCAGACGGGGAGCCCGGCTGTCAGTGTCATGCAGGGCGGGTCAAGGGTGTGCTCTTTGAGGTGTCCCGTTGCCGGGGGTAGTTGTTTGCATTTGGATGGAGCAGATTGAGAGAGGCAGGGGCCTATGCTTAAAAGCTACCTGTAGGATTGGGCTGAAACGAGGCAGGTACTGGACAGGGCTTCTGTGGACAGGCCCAAAATCTGGTCTGCAGAGGTGAGAGAGACAGCAGGAGTGGTACGCAAGGCACGTGGTGTGCTCCCGTCACAGCAGGAAGGGTGTTCCACAGGCAGACCCCGAATTAGAGGCACACTGCGTCAGGGATGTCCGTCAACAAGGACAGCCTGGGAATAAAGCCCAGGGGCTGGCCCGGAGATTGCATCTCCTGTGACTGCTTGGGTCATTTGTTAATAGGTTTTAGAGCTCTGTGTTAGTGCTCAGAAAAGCTGCCTTTGCGCTCAGTGGGAAAGAGTTCAGTGATGTGTTAGAAGTACCCTGTGATAAGGGGTTGGGGCAGGAACAAGGCACGTGGGCCAGTCATTGATGGCCTTCCCTAAACTATCGCATGAGTGGGGAAGGAAGAGGATGAGCAAGAACTAAGCTGATCCCTGGGCCAAAGGCTGAGCTAGTCTTTCAGTTCCTCCTGCAGACCCCTGGGAGAGCGGGCCCTGATGGCAGGAAAGGGCTTGGCGGTGGCCCTGGTCTTCCCAAGGGTCCCCCTCTGGAGAGGTGGGGCACAGAAGCTAAATGCCAGCCAGGGTGTGACAGATACCCTCAAATGAATTTATCACATGGAGCGTTTGAGAATTTGCACTACATGGAGTCTGGTAGGATCAGTGGTGGAGTTCAGTGAGTCTGACTGATGTAAACTGGTTAAACATCGTCAGTTCCTGCCTAATTCTACCAAAGGAGATTCACCTGCAGCTGTTTTCATAACGGAGACTTAGAGCTAATACGTCATAGACCCTACCCACATTCTGCTATTGTATAAGAACTTCATGTGTCCTTTTCAAAGGCACATTCATCCCATCAGCTCTGCTGAGGAATGATAAATAAAGCCTTGAATATTTGCTAGACTATCCCAGAATACATACAGCCTCTTCCAAAAAAAGTGAATCCAAGTCATTTTAAACCCTGGTTTGAGCCATTTTCCCCTTTGTGTGATTGCTCTTAGTTGTTCTGGAAGTTGCCTAGACCCTTTGGGGTTAAACAGACGCTTCAGTGTCTCTCACTTGTGAAAAGACACTATGCATCTCAGGAAACGCCTCATCCGGAACACTCTGTTCCAGAGTGGCTCCCGTGCCAGTGATTGGCAGGAGGCCCTGGGATGAAGAAGTGATTTCTTGGGCCAGGTAGGAATGTGGCGTTTGCGTAGAGTCCTCCTTCGTTGGCCCAGCACGTGCTAGCACCGGAGAGCTTAGGAAGTACAACACCCATGCATCTCCATAAACGGTCATCCATCATTCATTTGCAGTAACTTTTATTGAGAATAAAAATAAACTCACATGAACGCTATTTGTAGGGAGGGGTAGCAGGACTATTTTGGAGCAGAGAGACACCTTTGCTAGCTTTTACCAGGCAGAACCTGAATGAATGGGCAACACCGATGATGTCTGAGGCAGAGTGTCAGTCTGAATGGGACCCCTCGGCACATGGTGTCTTAATTAAACACTAGGTCGAAGGGCATGTGCTGTAAGTACAAAAAGAATTTTAGGGACGTGATTGGTACCTTTTTAGGGTAACTGAATAGATAAAAAAAAAAAAGCTCAGGAAAAATAAGACTCTAAATGGGCTTTGCCTAGTAGGTGGTACAGTTTGTAAAGGGGAAGGAGAAATAGGATTTCAGTTCAAGAAGTTTCAAAGATTTATTCAAGATAAATTGCCAAGTACAAAAATAATGGCTTGATATTTTTATCATATTTTAAAGAGCAAGAAACACTTTCAGCGACAGCATTATGAAAAGCATCACTTTAGAGAGTTGAAAGCACTGCCTGGCTCTTCATGTGCCCACAGAAAAAGTAAGGCCAGCAGAGGTTAGGGGTTTCACCCGGTGTCCCCCAGCCCACGTGTGCGGGAGCACGGTCTGCAGGAGGACTCCGGTTCGCTGCTCCACCGGCCGCCCCTGGGCTAGGTTTGCGGAACCTTCCTGAGCACTGGTGCTGCTTTTAGTGTCCAGTCAGAAGTCCTCCGGAGTCTCCAGCAAGTGAGAAAGGAAAACTAGGTGAAGTGTGCTCCTCTGGGTGGTAGATGGTAAAGAGCCACACGCAGTTTCTGTCACCTTTGGGATAAGACGGGGCCCCCGTAACACTCCCTCTGTTGGTCGTGCAGTGGGAGGAGCCATGTGAGTCCAGTAGAACTGGGTTTGAATTTCAGCTCTTGCTACTTGCTTGCCAAGTTTGTTATCAAGTAACTAAGCCTTTCCAAACCATTTCCCGGTCTTTGAAACTGGAATCACGCTTCTGTCCTGGGGTGGTTGCGAGAACTAAATGAGGTGCCAGATACTGAAGCTCATGACCTGTTTACAGTGTGACTCTTCTGTCTGTTGCATCAACTCCCATTGGTAGGGCCTGGCCAGAGCGGGCCGCAGGCTGCGGCACTCACCAACTCCGTCCTTCCTGGTGAGCTCCGTCTGAACCCTGGCAGGCTGTTCTCCCAGCAGCCCCGGTTCCCAGCCAGCAGAGACAGGCCCTGAGAGCCTGTAAGGAGGGGGTTTAATGCAAATGTGAGAGAGACACTCACTGGGCAGTTGCTACCTTGTGGTACGTGCTTGGAGAGAGGAAGGTGCCCTTCTGGGATGCCCTTTCTCTGTGTGGCATGGTGAGTGTAGGGGCCGGGATTTTAGTTCCAGCTCCTCTGCCATTTTGCCCAGGTGCCTTTGCACAGTGTACAGAGCAGCTGGACGGTTGGATGGCACTTCGTCAGTGCCCAGGTGGCCCCCTCCTCATGTGCAGGCTGCTGACCCAGTCTGTGTGTTTCTGTCCGAAGCCCCTTGTCCTCTTACACGTAGCATTATCTGCTCAGCCACATTTCTTAGGGACAAAGCCAGTTCGCCTTCTGAGCTCTTCCTAGCATGAAACAGGGCACAGGATGATAATCGGCCAAATGAATTGCTTTTTCATCTTTGATAAACGTCCCAACCTTCAAAAAGCTTTCAGATACCAACTCATAAAGTGCTTCCAGCAAAGCTTCTCCCCTTATGGAGGGAAACTAGGGTTTGAGGGGTTCAGCACAGAGTAAGTGCTGTTCTCTTTGTTACTAAAAGTCTTCACCATATTTCAAACTGAACAGCAGGTTTTCTTAAAGCATTGTAGTGTGTTTACTCTGCTAATACTTAGGTAGCTAAAGTAGATTGCTATAGGGCAACTAAGGTGAAAACAGGACTGTTTTAACATGGGGTACCTTCGAATGAAACCCATTATAAGTGTATTTACATATTTCAGGTTTCATGGATACATTCAGAAATATTAATGTAGCATAAATGAAGTCTGATAGTGCACCTTCAAGTCCAGAGGGGAAAATAAACGACTCTTTCTCCCCCCTGCCTTTCTACACCTGTCAGAGTTAATTTTTAACCACTGGCGCATTGCAAAACATTCATCCTAAAGAGCCTGATTCATAAATCTTGTTTTAAATGTTATGGGATTGCTTTTCAAGCAAGACTAAAGCAAGCGCTAAGGTAGAGGGAAATGACTTTCAAAGAGTTTTACTTTTCTATGATTTATTTTTTTTTGAGTTTAAAATGTGGTCTGACATTAGAGGGTTGTTTTAAAGGTGAGAAAATCTTGAAAAAAAGTGCACACGTACATTTTAGATGGGTTGGGATAAACAGAGGGAAGCCATACAGGGTTATGTATCGAAATATAGGAAGTTTTGTTTGTGCTCTGAAAAAGAGACATGTTCCAGGGTACATATATTGTTGGAGTATCACTTGGCTTTACCTCTGTGGTGAAAGGGACAGAGTCTGAAAGGGAAGTGAGGGGCAGGAGTTCTTTACACCATTAAGCAGTGGGCACACCTTTTCACATATTTTGTAGATCATGTCAGTTTTGTGCACATGTAAACCTGAGCTTATTTAGAAATTCAGATGGACACTTTTCTTAGTGTGCAGGGTCATGAAGAGAGCTGGATGTGGAGTAATGAATTTGCATCATCCTGAAGAGCCCGTCTGTCCTATGTTGTCTTAAGTTAAAATTATAAAGGGAGGCGTTCACTTTAACCCTTAAACGATGATTTAGGTTCATTTTTTTCTCACTTTTTTTTTTTTTTGAAGTGGCCCTTTGTTTGGAAGTGATAGTCCACCCAAACATGTAAGAAGTTGTGCAAGATGAAAAGTGGTTGTGAACGTTCACTGTTCGGTGGCGATTTGTGCATGTGAACTCAGTGTTCAGTCTATGCCTTTAAAACATTTTAGTGATTTAAGGCAGTGGTCCCCAACCCCCGGGCCGCAGACTGGTGCCGGTGTGTGGGCCATTTGGTACCGGTCCTCAGAGAAAGAATAAATAACTTACATTATTTCCGTTTTATTTATATTTAAGTCTGAACGATGTTTTATTTTTAAAAAAATGACCCTCTGTTACATCCGTCTAAGACTCACTCTTGATGCTTGTCTCGGTCACATGATACATTTATCCGTCCCACCCTAAAGGCCAGTCCATGAAAATATTTTCTGACATTAAACCGGTCCTTGGCCCAAAAAAATTGGGGACCTTTTTTAAGGGACTGGCTTGTGGAGCGAAATAGGGCCTATTTTTGCCTCTGAAACTTTAGGGAAAGGAAAAATATTAAGATATACCATCTTGACTACTTTGGAAAGCTAAACTTAGTTTTCAGTTATGTAAGTTTTCCAGTGTGGCTGAGTCTTTGGGTCTCAGATAAATGCTGAACCCTAACATAGAAGTTTTCTCCACGAGCTTAGTAATCACATGAAAAATATTTCCTAATTTGTAATGACATCTGTGCATTTGATTTATTAGTTGTTAGTGAATCATATGCATTAAGTGACAGTTGAGCAATTATGTTTATTTAGTGTGAAATTTTGGACATAGTGTGAAATGAATGAAAGTACAGAAACTTGCCCCTTTTTTTTCCCAAGCAGCAGTCACTGACTCTGTTCTACCAGTAGAGGGCTCCCTTTTTAAGCTAATAAAGAGCATGTGTCCGGCAGAGCGCTTTTCCAAGGCTAAAATTGAATGGGAAAAGACTCAGCTCACACTTTCAGTAATATAATAGAACCTCTATGGTAGATGATTGTACACATTGTGAGAAATTGGAAGCAAAGTTTACAAATCTATTTTAAGACTTTTTCTGTAAGTAGAGGGTGTACTGCTTTCCAGTGGATAATTTTCTTCTGAAACAGAAAATACACTGTTGGACTAGAGAGCATTTTAACCTGAGGAGGTTTTGACATGAATCATCGTGAGCATCCAGGCAGGTAGGCTTAAGAGACTGATATTTCCAAGGTTTCTAGCTTTAGAAAGAACTATTTTAAAAATAGAACAAGATTATGTTGTTCAGGATGTAAGGGCATTTTCTGAACTAACCATATGTCCCTGTAATCAATCAGCTGGCAAGTACTGGAAGAGTCACTTATACACTACCCACACCCCATTGGAAAAGGAAGGTTTTTGTATTACATCAGTTACACCAAAGGAAAGTTTGTAAAGCCACTTTCACTGTGAGTTTAGCAACACTTCCCAGATGTTGCAAATAATCCGGAAGATATTTTTGCCTGGGTAGACTTTTTATCAGCACCTCGATCTTTATCGTTGCATGTGACCATCGGATCATCTTTCCATACAGAATCTGAGGGTATAAAGATGACAGATCCCATATCTCTTCAAAAAGAATGAGATGGTAGCTTTTTTAAAATTTAAATAATCTAAAAATAGAAAGCAAAAAGTCAGTTTTGCTGTAGCTGTGAAATTTTTGGCATGTAGCATACAAGAAATTAGCTTCAGTTTCACTTGTTAATTTTTACTTTCTCTGGCAGAGGGAAGTGAAGTGCCGGGCCAGTGGGTGGAGCAAAAGGAGTTTAGGACTAAACGTCAGAAGGCTGGGTTCTGGTCCTAGTGCTGCGGTTTTGTGCAAACCAGTTTACTGCTCAGGGTCAGACTTGTGTGCGTGTGTATAGCACGAGAGAATCGCTTGACGTCATCTCTGAATTACTTTCTGGTTTTAACAGCAGTGATCCTGTGATTTTACACTGTGTTTTGGTTCCTGGGATAATAGTGAAGGTAATAAATACAAGTGAAAATTTTCCTAGGTCAAATTTTAATTCTTTAAATAGTAGCCAAGTAAGTGTAGCATATTGCACTTTTCTCAAATATAGGACAAAAATCCTCCAGAAAGGCGTTCCATTCTGCTTGCCCTGCCATCCTTTGCTCCATGTGGCCTTCACGTGAACCTAATGCAGACACCCCTTTTAATTATTACAGAGTCCTGTGGCTACTAAAGCCTGAGTTGAAATTGACTATAAAAATAGCTGCAGAGTGGATTTGTTCTTTCTCAGCCTTCAATTGGTTGTGGACTACAGTATCCATGCAGAATTAGAATAATCTTCCCTGGGACTGTTAAATGTTTTTTAAACCTGCTCCCTGCCTAATTGCTGCATAGGGCTTTCCTGTTACACCTGCGGGCTGCCTGTGCCAGTGTGTGGGTGGAGGTGGACTCTTGCAAGGCATAGTGTTCTGGGCCATTCCGAGAGGTTCAGGCCTTTACAAGCAAGGCTTTGATTCTATTTTTTGCTGAACTAGCTCAGCCACTTCCTGTGTTTGGCTGCTCCGAGTGCCTCGCTTCACTGTGGCCACTTGAGCCCTGTGAGCCAGCGAGCGCGCCGCTGCAGCCAGTTAGAGAGACTATTTTAGGTCCCCGCACAATGGCCTTCTCATTTCCTCGGCGAAAATGAGTGAGTTGGGCTGGCATTGGCCACTTGTTAGCAGATGACAACTTTGACTTTGACTCGGGCTCCCCTCCCCTCCCTGAAATCCCTAGCTCAGCAAATATTTGAACCTGCCCAAGTTAATCATGAAGCCGCGATCTTTATCTAAGGGAGCCGTGCAAGCGCCCAGGCCCTTTCCCTCCCCAGTGCTAGACCCACCTCCAGCAGCGCTCTCCGTGGGGAGCCGGCGGTGAGCGCGCAGCTGCTGCTGTGCGCGCGTGCCGGCTGCCTGGGTCCTCCCTTCTCCTCCGCTTGAGCACCGCCTGCCGGAGCCCTGCGGGGCGACGCGGGGCTGGGCCCGGTTACTGGAAGAATAGCTTTTTGGATTTTTTTTTCATTCTCGGATACAGGCATTCACAGAGAGACCGTTGAAATGCATAACCTGCAAAGTAAGTTGCTTTTAATTTGTGCACTTCTCTGCCCCTTCGGTGTTGCACTAGGGCTTTTTTTTTGTACTTATGTGAAAGGTGTGTGTGTGTGTGTATGTGTGTGTGTGTGTATGTGTGTATCTATGTGTGTGTCTGTGTGTGTGAGAGAGAGAGGGAGAGAGGGGGATGTTAAGCACTCCCTGGGGAAGGCAGATGGCAGATTAGGGGATATATCCCCCATTACCTCACAGGGCACTGGGCGAGGAAAAGATGGGGTTAGGTTGGAAGTGAGGAAGGAGGTAATTACAAAGTGTTTGGCTGGAAGTTGGTGCCTGGCCAGGCCTGGGAGAAAGGTGGACAGTCACCTGCCCCCTGCCCTCCTCCCTGGGTGGCTGTGCCACACGGGCTCCAGCAGCAGGGCTGATTTGCACCAAGAGCTCTCCCAAAGGCATGGGTGGCCCTCTGTTGCACGCTCCACAGCTGCCCAGAGAACTTGTCTCCTTTCCTTAAGGCGCAGGGGGGAATCAATCTTTTTATTAAACTGAGAGATTTTTTTCTGAATCTTATCTCAGAGCACCCCACTACCACCACCACTTTTACCATTTTTATTTAAATTTCAGTTTAGTTTTCTTAAACCCTTGGGAAAATAGAAAAGTGAGTGGGAGAGGGTGGGTGGGTATAGGCTGAGTCTGCCTTCCCAGTTAATGGGGAAATGAATTAAACCCAAGAAGGGGATTCAGGTGAACGGTGCTCAGAGAGTGGACTGCCTTTTCTGCTATTGTCTATATTTTATGATTCCAAATTTGATAGAGGTCTACGAGTAAATTTTTAGAGCTTCTATGCTCTTTAAATTATCACACAAATATGTATGCAGATCACAAAGCCCACTATAGTTTTTAAATACGCTGCATTTACATGGGAGGGGGGAGCTTTTCCCCCACTCTCATATTAGAAAGAGAAACCTTTTCTCAAGGGATGCACAATATAAGAGCGGCAGGATTGTATGCAGAACAACTTTAAAGAACAAAGCTTAATAATTAGGTTTATAGGGAAATTGTTTTTTTATATTAAATACTGATAAGAAGGAATAGTAATATTTGTCCCCAGTGTGAGACATTTGAGACAGAGGGGATAAAAGCTAAAACTCCCCCCTCCAAGCAGTATTAGATGGGTTCATCGGTGAGAAATACTTTGCCAAGATAACTCTACCCCTCCTCAGCACTCTGATTTGCACGGCCTCTTTCTTTTTGGAAGATACAGCTTACCTTGACCAGTATTGTTAAGACAGTAACATTCAAATTCTCATTAATAATGTTGACAGTTATGTTATTTCTGCTAATAGACCTCTTCACTCCTGTTAAGAATTTTCAGTGTTAGTCCCCAAAGTCTAAATTAGTCTCTGCAATGTTTGGTAGAGAATGAGATTTTCCCTATATGTTCCCTTTCAGTTGTGCTTTCTAATGTGGTACATTTGTGACAGTATTTTAAGTTCTGAGTTTTCAGTGAATTATATAGGACTGAAATTAAATATCCAGAGTGCTTTCTGCTTTTAATCTGTATGGGAAGTACTTAAGGACTGCAAAATATATCTTAAATATACCATTTAGATGCATTTGTAAGATTTTTAAGCCAAGGAATGATCGGACTATCTAAAAAACCAGATGCACTGGGGAGGAAAAAAAAAAGCTACGTGCTGCAGCGTATCAGCTTTTGTCAACCTGCCAACAGCGGAGCGTACCATGCTGCAAGGAGTAATAAAAAGGGAATTAGGAAACTCACTGCTGGAGGAGAACAGTCAGATTAAACACCTTTTTGAAATGATGAGCATGTATACATTGCAGTTCTATTAAATGTAGATTCTGAGTGAGCTTGGGATTGTGCTGAGGCTGGTGTAGAGGAGAAATGATGAAGCAGGAGTGGTCTGGTGACATTTTTCTGACTTGATTGGCTGCCGGGTGTGATGTAATAGGTTACAGTGCAGCCCCTTATAGGTTTTAAAATGAATTCTAAGGCACCATTACAAAGAAAGCCGGACTCTTTTCTTATAACTGAGCTCAGCCAAGGAAACTCTCGCACAAATGTACAACACTCTTTGGAATATGGAAGACCTGGATTTAGAATATTCTAAGACAGATATAAATTGTGGCACAGACTTGATGTTTTATATAGAAATGGATCCACCAGGTAATACTGCAGTATTCTTGTAGAAAACTACTTTAATGTTATGGCATTTTATTTTTTATTTTTTGGCAACTACTATAACAGCCTTTGTAGATTTCTATTTGTTAATTTGTTCTAACTTAGTAAGAATTTGTTTGATCATAGCTTGAAAATGAAACAGATTGCCTGCCTGTGGAAGCAGGCAGGTTAGGCTGTATGTGGTCAACGCTTATTCTTACTTGAATGGGGATGAATAGCATGCCAGTTTTTCACCGGTGTCTTTTGTTAAGATTTTTTTTTTGCAGTTTGGGTTGTATTGGTGTATATTGTTCCTTTAATTAAAATGATGCTTCCTTTGTGCTGCTTCTCTCTGCTGACAGTGGATGAGAACAGTGTAGTACTTTGCAGTGCTGACACTTTGGTACTTTAGGAAGCATGGAAAATGTAGCAGCGGCTGCAACTCAGTTCTAGGTGACCTGAAACTGTTCTAAATCAAATGCTGAGACTTTGCTTGCTCTCTCTTGTATTAAGATAGTCTGATGAGAAAAGAAGTTGGCTCTCCATTCCTTAGTCCTTGTCTTTATAAACCATTCTTGGTAGACTCCTAAAATCATTTTTTGCATAAATTAAAATAATGACCGTGTTTGAAAACTTCCGACTTGGAATTTAGCTAAAAAATCCTAGTCCGACTTTGCTTTCTGAATTATTTGATCCTGGTGTTAGCCCTCCTCCCAGTTAAGACATTTCAGAAACCTGCAGCCTTTCATTTGTCTCCAGTTGGTATAGGGAGACTGATCTGACATTGAGGAAGAGAAGAATATGGTTTTTAATCAGTCAGCAAGTAGAGCACGATTTATCCAATAGAATTTTAAAACAGACACTAAAGAGATTTAGGTCGCAGATGAGTTTCTTAAAGTGGCTTTTGGCAGAACAGTGCCTGAAGTACTAAGATTGGAGAAAACTAATTCTCCTCTTAAAACATACTGCTGTAGATGAGCGTCTTGACCACAACAGCATTTGTGGAGGACAGAAACTGTATTTGTCTCTCATAATTAAATAAGAAGAGGAAATTAAAGCCAGCCCACATGATTCCTCCTGCTTATATGTTCATGGTTTCTTACTTGAGGTGGATGAAACTTGAATATAACTAGAACCTAGAAGCAAAAAATGGCATGGCTCTGGATTGACTCTGAAATTCATTCAAGTGGCCAGCCCAGTTTATTTGTTAGTCTCTAAGCTGTTCTCTCTTTCAGTTTCTTTTCTCTTTGAACCATACTTGGACGCTGACAGCTTTCTGATTTTTTTTTTTTTTTAAGAAAACTACCTTCCATGTTTCATGGAATTCTGAATTAGTGTTATATTTCACACTCTGCTTTTATTTAAAGAAATTAGTTCTAATTTAACATGTTTATTTGTACTTGGGGTTGCAAACAACTTTTTCTCTCTCCTTAATCTACAGCATTGCCTCCTAAACCACCAAAGCCCACGACTGTACCCAACAACAGTATGAATAAC
Organism: Saccopteryx bilineata; assembly: GCF_036850765.1. NCBI lineage: Eukaryota > Metazoa > Chordata > Mammalia > Chiroptera > Emballonuridae > Saccopteryx > Saccopteryx bilineata. The sequence continues at coordinate 261,178,964 of NC_089490.1, read as the reverse complement.
AATATGTCCTTACAAGATGCAGAATGGTACTGGGGAGATATCTCGAGGTAAGCCTATAGAAACACTTACGTTTTCACTAGAGCTAGAGAGTTTTCGATTAAGAAAAAGGAAAGCACCAGCTTGCTAAGTTCCATTTTTAGGCTCTCATCCAACATAAGCATGAAGTGTACTTGGTTCTCTTCCAAAGATGACCAGAGAAGTTACTGCACCCTGGAGAACTGTGGGTGCTGGATGCCACAGGAAGTGAAATATCCGAGAAGTTCAGCTGCTGACAGAGATGGAAGAGAAGCACCAGCATGAAGTGACACTGCCCCAAGGCAGTCTGAACAGTGACTCCCTGTCAGGCAGAACTCTTAAGAGTTAATGTTATTATCTCTCACATAATAAAATAAAATGGCATTTTTAGTCTTAGCTTTTTTAAGGGGGGTGGGGAGTTGGGATGAAACCTATAGGGATCATGTCTTGATTTGAAGATTTGTTACAGAGTTTGGTTAAACGACAAATTAAAACCTTGTACCACAGCTATACCAATAGTGAAAGTAGGTGTTGTTGTTTTTTAAACTCCCATGTACCTGTTTGTAATGAGATGGAATTTATGACATTTTTTATGTAAACAAAGAATAAATTGTTAAGCTCTGAAAATGTAACTAAGAAATGTAAATCTGTAGGGGCAGGGAGTGAGAGGCTTTCTCTGTACTTTCTGCTTAATTTTGTTATGAGCCTAAAATTGCTCTAAAAATTAAGTCTGTGAAAAATATACCTAGAATCGCTAAATCCTCAAGGTAAGCATGGCTTTGTGTTTTCACTTCAGGGAAGAAGTGAATGAAAAACTTCGAGATACAGCTGATGGGACCTTTTTGGTACGAGACGCATCTACTAAAATGCATGGTGATTATACTCTTACGCTAAGGTGAGTCAGAATGGAGGTAAATTGGGTTGGTTCAAGTTGACATTAAACCAGCTTTCTTTAAAGATTGTAATGTCGTTATATTTATATTGCATTTACAGGAAAGGAGGAAATAACAAATTAATCAAAATATTTCACCGAGATGGGAAATATGGCTTCTCTGACCCATTAACCTTCAACTCTGTGGTTGAGTTAATAAACCACTACCGGAATGAATCTTTAGCTCAGTACAATCCCAAGCTGGATGTGAAATTACTTTATCCAGTATCCAAATACCAACAGGTAATCAAATACTCATATTGTCATGTTATTTAAGTAAGATACTTTCAATGATTGGAAACATTTTGAAGCAGAGGAATTACTATAATGCAATTGGAAAAGCTTTGTACTTGTAATCACAAAATTACAATTTTGGAGGAACTAAATAAAATACTTGAAGGATTTTTCCATGTTAGATATTCTGTTAAACAGTTCTTCATTAGTGAAATAACTTATCAACAGAATTTCTTCTGTTATACAATCCTTCTAGGATCAAGTTGTCAAAGAAGATAATATCGAAGCTGTAGGGAAAAAGTTACATGAATATAACACTCAATTTCAAGAAAAAAGTCGGGAATATGATAGATTATATGAAGATTATACCCGTACTTCCCAGGTGAGTTTTCTGTGAATATCAGATTAAAATTTTGGAAGTCTTAGTTATCAAAACCTAACATGGATTATAGTCACCTTTAGTTTTTACAAATAAAATTGGGGGAGAGATCATTTGTTTGTAAACCATTATTGATTTTTCTAGTAGTTTATTTTTTGTATCGCTAGGCCTTTTGAATGAAGCCTGTAAGTTTCAGAATAATAAATTAAGTTCACAAGATAAATGAAAAGGTTGTTGTGAGTTTTAAGTTAATTTGACATAATTCTTGATCAAATAATTCTCTTTAGATTGGAAACTAGTAATCATTGGAAGTTCCACAGACTTGTCTAATCTCAGGAATAGAGCATTATATACTCTGCCATGAGAAAATGGAGGCAACACTTACTGTCATATTTTTCCTAGAGAACCTCTAAGACCCTTAGCCTTCTGTAAGCCATCCTGTATCTGAGGCTGGCAGCGGGAATAGAGGCAACATGATGTCCTAAGCTGCTGATAAAGTGGGGTGACTTCCAAAGACAGAAATTTAGGAAACTGTTAAGCAGTCACCTTCCATAAACAAATAATTCCCAAAGGCACTGAGTGCTTTCATGATAGTGTTTTAGTAGGTTTTATGAAGTAGAGTCCCACCTTGCTAACAGAGTACTTACGTTCTGGATAATCATATAGTTCAGATATCTGGGAATGTCTTGCAATAAGAAATTACCTGTTCTATGAAAGGTGTGACATGGTCTTACTAAAATTGTGTTGCAGGAAATTCAAATGAAAAGAACAGCTATCGAAGCATTTAATGAAACCATAAAAATATTTGAAGAACAGTGCCAAACCCAGGAGCGCTATAGCAAAGAGTACATAGAAAAGTTTAAACGTGAAGGCAATGAGAAAGAAATACAGAGGTTGGTCAACCATAAGTGTTTCCTTTGTCCTTGTGCTAGAGATATCCAGAATTTTTTAAAACTGCTTAAAAATATCTTGCTTTCTGTACTTAGCATAATTTAAAAAAAGAAAAAAAATAGGAAGAGGAAAATGGCTGGGAATCCACAGTGAACCTTCCCATAAACTGGGGGGAAACCTTCATGATGAACTCTGGTAATTACAGAGGGGTCTCTCTTGTCTTTAGGATTATGCATAACTATGAAAAGTTAAAGTCTCGAATCAGTGAAATTGTGGACAGCAGAAGAAGACTGGAGGAAGACTTGAAGAAGCAGGCAGCTGAGTATCGGGAGATTGACAAACGCATGAACAGCATTAAGCCTGACCTCATCCAGCTGAGAAAGACGAGAGACCAATATTTGCTGTAAGTGTTGGAAACGAGACCCTCTCAGGGAGTGATGAGTAATGGCTACAATTAAGGATAAGTTATAAAGTAAGTTCTAAATGCATTTTTTTTCTGGAACTCTTTTTCAGGTGGTTGACTCAGAAGGGTGTTCGGCAGAAGAAGTTGAACGAGTGGTTGGGCAATGAAAACACCGAAGAGTAAGTCGTTACCGCAGATGGGAGGCAGCAAGAGACTTTTTCCTTTTAGGAAAATGCATGACTTGCTTTATTTAGAGAACAAGTGAGGAATTTTACTGAGTTTGGAACATCTTGTAGGAGAAAATGTGTAAACTCAGTCTCATTACCCAGAATTTTTAAACGGGAAACTTTAGAGAGGCGAGATACAGATTTATTTTCCCATAATGCTGTAGAGTGACACTGTGTCCAGGATGATGTCCCTGCATATCTGGCCCATGCTAGAGAAAAAAAAGGATACAATTAGGCTTAGAATATTCTTGAAGCTTAGGCACATGTTTTGTTTGAATTATCTGAAAACTGGCAACCCTCCTAGTTCATCAATTTCCTGATCTAAACTGGACAGACAGGATCGTTTAATACCTTCCTCCCTGCCCAGGAACCTGAGCTCAGTGGCTGACTTGAGAATAAGAGGAGTGTAACTTCCTGCTGCTCTTTGTCCCAGGAGGTGACATGGAGGCCTCCCCCGGAGGAGAGGACTCAGGCCAGAGAGGCTGGTTGAGTCAGACCCGTGATGGTTGGTCTGACTCGCTTGTAGGAGGGGCAGAAACGAGGGAGAAGTGAGGAGGGACAGGAGGGACAGTGAGGCAGGCTGGTGGCTCCCACGCACTTCTCTTAAAAACTCTCTCCCCTGCCTCCTCAGCCAATATTCACTGGTGGAAGACGATGAGGACTTGCCGCACCACGACGAGAAGACGTGGAATGTCGGAAGCAGCAACCGAAACAAGGCTGAGAGCCTCCTGCGAGGGAAGCGAGACGGCACTTTTCTGGTCCGGGAAAGCAGCAAGCAGGGCTGCTACGCCTGCTCTGTGGTGTATGTATCCCCAGCAGACTCTGTCCGGGCCGCACCTCCTGAGGAGGGCTTTCGTGCAGCCAGCCACGGGGCGGGGTTTCGCAAACATTCTCCTCTGGAAGACTCACAGGACCACAGTAGAGAAGGTCAACAGTATAGAAATCAAACAGGCATTAGATTTTAAAGTCTCTGTTCAGAGAGTTTAGTAGAAAGAAATCTGCTTTTGAATTGGAATATTGGGGTTTGGGTCCCCATTCAGCAACTACTATTTATTTTTCCTCCTTTAAAATGGAAATAGCAGTGCTTGCTTTTTATTTTTGCCTCCCAGTGCTAGTATAGTTAGAATCTGACGTAAGCACACAAGAACACCACTCACAGGGAACACGTCCCCATCAGGAACCGGTTGCTGTCCTTGAGATAATTACAGCCAAGGGAAGACATTTTTGTCATGTGGCATATGTTCTTTTTAGTTTATTTCTTACTTGTCCGGGGAGTGCTTTGGGCGTGAGTTCTGGCTCACTAACGTTAGCCAGAGTCGTGCGCGCCCTCCGGGGGCGAGGTTCTAGGAGCACGTCCTCCTCTGCGCTGCCTCCGCGGAATCAGAGGAGCCGTCCTGTAGGCAGGGAGGAAGACACGAGTGGAGAGCGCATGCCAGGGTGGAGAGGCACGTGGGCGTTTCCATGCCAGCCCGAGAGACGGAGTCTATTAATAGCGGTAACACCGTGACTCCCGTGGCCCAGCGTGGCGGCTGGCAGCTCCCGCGCGGTGCGTGCGCTGCATTCCCGGCGTTCCCTCAGGCGTGTCGTGCACAGGATCTCATTTCCCAGAGCCTCCCTGGGCCACGTATATGACTATCAGGTTCCTTTTGAACCGTTTTAAATTTCAAAACTACAGCGGCTCGGTGAAGCCGGGCGACCTACCAGCCTCACTGGGCCAGTGAGTCCAACAGTTAACCTGGGACTGTTACCCTCCTGGTGACTGGCCTGCGTCAAGCACACTTCTTTAACAAGGATGATTTTGTTAAAAACATCTGACAGTGTCACCATTTGTCCTGGTCGGGGTCAAACCGTGTGTGTTCTCTCTCCTCTCCAGGGTGGACGGCGAGGTAAAGCATTGTGTCATAAACAAAACGGCGACGGGCTATGGCTTTGCCGAGCCCTATAACCTGTACAGCTCCCTGAAAGAACTGGTGCTACATTACCAACACACCTCGCTCGTGCAGCACAACGACTCCCTCAACGTCACGCTAGCCTACCCGGTATATGCTCAGCAGAGGCGATGAAGTGCGGCCTCGGAGCCTCCTCCTGAAGTTCAGCCACCCTGAGGCCTCTGGAAAGCACAGGGCTCCTCTCCAGCCTGACCTGTGAATTGAGCTGCGGAGACCAAGGCGCCTGTCTGCAGATGGGACTCGAGCTTTGACAAAAAAGTCGTTGGGGAAGACGTGCAGCCTAGCACTGGGCGGTGACCAGACGTTTCTAACCCGGAGTGCTTATCCTTCCTTCCTTTCCTTTTTCCTTTGGTTTAATTTAAAGCCACCACAACACAAAGAGAAAAAGAAATGCAAAAATCTCTGCGTGCAGGGACAAAGAGGCCTTTAACCATGGTGCTTGTTAATGCTTTCTGAAGCTCTACCAGCTCAAGTTGGAACCTTGTAGACCAGAGGATGGATGGGGCTGCGGAGCCCTGGCCTGGGAATGCTTGGTCCAGCCTGGTTTAGCCTGGGTGTTGCTGTGCACAGTGGGCCTGGACACTTCGCTCTGTGGATTATTTCATTTTGTAACAAATGAATGACATGTAGCAGAAAGGCACTTGGCCCTCACAAAGGACACTTTGGGAGAAAGTCAGTTCACAGACATTCAGAGGAAATTCTGTTGTAGCAAAGTGCCAGAAAGCATTTTGTTTTAAACTTTTCAACAAAAATACAAAACCCACCAATGGGAAAATGGAACTCGGAAAACAGGACTTAAATTGACATTCAGTATATAAAATATGTACATAATATCGGATGACTAACTATCAAATAGATGGATTTGTATCAATACCAAATAGCTTCTGTTTCGTTTTGCTGAAGGCTAAATTCACAGCGCTATGCAATTCTTAATTTTCCTTAAGTTGTTATCTCAGTTTTAAATACACCTTCACAATAAGCTTCCCCTGCCCCAATTTTTGTTGGCTTGAAAATACTGTTCTCCCCAATTTCTGTGTTAATATTCATTTTGTTATTCTTTTACTTTTTTTTTTTTAAAGAAATGTACAGGATGCCAGTTTTAAAAAAAGGCTTCAGAATTAAAACTATGAAATATTTTACAGTTTTTCTTGTACAGAGTACTTGGCTATTAGCCCAAGGTTAAAAAGTTCATAACAGATTTTTTGGACTAAATGTTTTGTTGGGCAGTGCCTGATAAGCTTCAAAGCTGCTTTATTCAATAAAAAAAGAGAAAGATATATGAATACAACAAAGTATCGCTGAGTTCAACAATGTTGTTTCAAGACTCTTAAAATACGGTACCTGGCAATGTTTGTTTCATAAAGAATTGTGAACTTCTTGAATCTGGGGGTGGGGGGTAGCAAAGGGATGTACAGGTGGGGGGGTCGCGTGGTGGAATGCACTTTCTCATGATTAGAGAAAAAGTAACTGCAAAGTGAAGTTGCTTATATTTCAGTCTTTCCCATTTTGATCTGCTAGTTATGATCAATTATGACAATTATAAATCTACTAGGACTTGAACACAGTGCAGCTGGTGAGATATTTCAGTTCTGAGAAAAATAGGCTCTCGGAGCTACGTTCTGCCTTTGTTTGGAGCACTGATTCCAAGGCATAGATTGCTACATTTAGAAAATATGTCTCTTTTTAGCATAACTCTACCATTACAACCAACACACATTCATTTTAGGAAAAGCATGATCTGAAAAAAAAAGATTTTTACCTGGCTATTTTTTATTTTCCTAGCTTCCCATTCAGGTTAGGTCATCAAGCAAGTAGGCATGGTTGTAACTGTTACTGCTCTGGGCTGTGTGGAGCTGGTTCAAGTCATGGCCGTTTCGAGAATCATAATAGTCCTCATTCATCCAAATTTGTATGTTATACTTCACTGTGGGGAAAAGGAAGGGATTGTTAGAGTCATCTTTGCAATTTAGGGCATGAGTGAGAGGTTTCCTGATTCACATATGCAAAAACCATTTTCTGTTTGGTGGTAATTGTGCCTATATTGGGAGGAATTAAGGATAATTATAATGGTCACTACATGGTAGATTAGAATGGAATCTCACATTTTCAGTTTTTCTTTCTCAACATTAGATTCACCCACACCTTTCTCTTTCCTTCAAATATTGGGGTGAGGGTTTTTTTTTAATGTTGTTTTAAAATTCTTTTGAAAGACTCCTAGCAGCTGACTTAACCAACTGTAGAATGTATTTTTTTTCCTCTTTACATGAAGCTACTCATATCAAGAGCAATAGTCAGTCTTATACAGCCAGACTGTCAGACGTCAAACTTGACTGTACTGATCTGACCGTCTCCCTCTCATTGCCAGACAATTGATGATTTTCCTGGTTTGATTCTGTGTCTGCTTTAAAACTATCCACGTCACACAGAAGTCTGACGATTAGTTCATTGTAGTTTATAAACTAGGATGGTTTTCTTTTTTCTTTTCTTTTTTTTTTGTAGCCCATCTGTGAATTATGCTATTAAGTATAATTTTCATGTAATTTCTAAAATACAAGATCTGTAATGGAATGTTTTATTAACAGCTACATTTCATAAAGAGTTTTGTTAGTGTTTTTTGCTTCAACACTTTGCCAGAGGACACGGTATTCAGCATCTGCCTTATTTTTCATCTCAAGAGCACCAACAATAGATTTTCTCTGAACTGGGAAGGCAGGATTCCTCCCTCCTATCACAGTGAGTTACTACACCATACCTATGCTGTTCCACCTCTGCTAGAGGCCTGTTTGATTGTAGCATGCCCACCACCTGTGTCTTTCTGGGTGTTTGCCCAGCAGGGCTTTTTGGGTTCCTTTAGACAGTCATCTCCCAACAACCTGGTCTCTGGGGCTCATAGGTATGAATGGATACAGCCAAGGCACTCTGATACATGCTCTTATCCATGCATTGATTTCCCCACCCAAGATAGCATCCTAAAAATAAAAGCCAGAAGCTAAGCTGCAGAGAGGCTGTGACAGGGCTGCAGAGGTGGGTGCACTGGGACCTGTTATTAGACAGAGAAAAATTATAACCATGCGAAAAGGCAAGAAGCATGTGTTTACAACATCTGACAACTTCACAGCCCTTTTTATATGTATATATGTATATGTGCATGGACTGTGTTTCCAGTACACCTTTCAACCAAACATCCACAGTTGTTCAGTTCAAGTGCATAACAAGCAAATGTCTAGTACAGTTCTTATGTATCTGTATGGGTTGTTCTTTTCCTGTGAACTTGCTTTGTTTTGTCTTATAAAGGTGAAAATTGTTTGCAAGTGAAGTGAGAAGTTCATAATTCTTTGGATTTTTTTTTTCCTGTTAAAAGTTACAACTTTTGGGAAGCTGGTCTTAGATGACTCGCTTAACTTGGAAATCCTTGTTTTCAATGTGTCAAGTCAAAATGTGTTTATGTGAGCTGTCACTGTAGAGAACCAATTGCTTTGTCGTGTAGCTGGTTATGAAGAAGTAACGTGTTTGGGAAGTCCTACTGATGTTCCTTATTGGGAGAAAAATTCTGCTGGTTTTAACAACTGTGCTTTTGCTATGCATGGTATTCAAGTCAGCTGGAAAGCAGACCCTGAAATTTGAGTTCAGAGTCACTTAACAAAGGGGCAGTTTAAAGCACAATGCCTCACATGGGACAAAGTTCCAAAATGCCAAATTCTTATTTTTTTAAAATCTAGTTATATAAAATGCTAGTGTGAGTAGGGAGGGAGCAGAATTGGGTTCATTGGAAACACTATCCAACTTAACATTAAACTTGTCACCATGAGATAGCATTAGCTACCCAGGATGCTGCTATTAAAAAAAAAAAAAAGGAAAAACAAACTCATTTATATGTGTGTATTTTTTAAAGCTACAATCTGTTCAATGTTTTTACAAACCTGTTTATATGACATTGTTAAAATAAAGTTGGTCTTTTGACGAGAGGGAGGATGTGATGGTCAGTTGTAATTTTGCCTTTACAAGGCAGCTGGGTGGGGGGTGGGGGAGCGTGCCTCCTTGACATTTGGTTCAAGCTATAGATTTAATGGAGCTATGTCTTGTTTTAAGTTGCTTTAATGCCTTGTATTAGGTCTTCAAACAGAATAAAGGTTGTTTCAAAACTTAATGGTGGTTTGAAATTTCAATGATCACTGAAGAAATATTTCTGAAACCATTCTCCTGCTCTTTTGGTTAATGAAGGTTTTCTGTTTCTCTCGTCTCCCACCTACCCCACTTCGATCTATTATCTCATTTTTGTAAAGTGAGAAGGTCATTAAGAGTGGTCATGTGAATGATCACTCAGTGTTGTTGACATAATCACCTATATCCTAAAAGATGAAAAATACTTCTAGGTGATGTCATTCCAAGGCATGTTCTTGCTATAAGAAAACATAGCGGCCACTGTCCCTCAATCACTCTCTTCCACCATCCATCTCCAAACCTTCAGAATTGTTCCCTAAGGAGTGAATGTGTCTCTGTCCTGCAGTTCACATATTTTGAACACACTCAGTGCAGGGAGAGCTTAAGGCCATGAGCAGCATATGGAGTGTGACATGGTGTTGTCGATGGAGCACACTCCAGACTCAGATTTCACAGTGTAGCATCCAGTCAATGGATACCTAAACTATGCTTAATCTGGAATAACTCCCATTCTGTTAGCCTTGCGGAGTGAGTTTATGACAATGCCACTCTGCACGTACATGGTGCTCACTTTACATGGAGGCACAGGGAGAGCCCTGGGCATGAAGCCATGGTCTGGTGATGGAGATGAGAGGCACATAAATAATTACAGCCCTGGGAACAATGACGAACATTCTCAGTGTCGGGCAGTGACTGAGATTTGTTTCCTGCTTTTCTCCCGCTCTGTTTGGTACCACAGAGAACTGGATCCCCAGGGTCTTTGCCTGCGGGTCTCTCTCTAGGTAGTGAATCTCTTGCGTGGCTCCCACTCATCAGACAGACTTCTCTCTTTGTGGTCTGAGCAGCCTCACTCTGCTCTCTCTCCAATAGAAGCCTCTGGATTCTGAGCTCTGGCAACATGGCCTCCTCCCATTTTCACGCCAGCCCAGAATGTGGTAGGTAGTAGCTGCTTTCTGCTGTTGCTAAGACTTTATTCTCAATTCCCCGTTTGGTTGCTGAGACCTTCCATCATCTGCGTAACTACTTCTCTTTATTCAACTCTGTATAAGAGCTAGAATCATTTTTTTTCTGACTGGTCTCTGATAGATGTACCAAGTGATTTATATCCATTAAACACTTCATATGCATTATCTGATTGAATCCTTCCACAATCGAGTTAGAAGATCATATCCCCACATTCTACAGATGAGTAAACAAACTGAGGTGTTAAGTGACTGAAGATGATGCAGCAAGCAGAGCACAGTAGACAGTGCATTGCAAGGCCGCGCTGTAACAGCCTTGACGTGGAAGGTGCACTAGGAAGTTCAAGGAGGAGTTCACCAGTCACTCTTCCTGTTGGGAATCTATCCATGGGGCCCTCGGTTGGTGGACAGTGCACAAGTGGCCAATGATGGCAGAAAACGGCACAGGATTGCTTTCTACCAGGGGTTCCCCAGACTGACAGCATTAGCGGCATCACCACTTGGAAACCTGTTAGGAGTGCAAATTCCAGGGCCCCACCCCTGGCCTACCAACTCTCAAGCCAGGACCCAGCAAGTCTGTTTCAACAAGCTCTCCAGGTGATTTTAATGCACACTAAAGTTTGAGACTGGCTACTTAAGGCCACCTGATTATTGAAATTGTCTTTTAATGAATGATATAAACATTTTACTTTATATAATTTATGCTTGGAGTACAGGCTCTATACAGAAAAGAAATAGGCTGATTTACAGCTTAGGAGGCTCAGGCTGGTCTTAGCTCTGTCTTCAACCATGTGTGGAAACGTGACAAAGTCAGTTTACCTGCCTAGGCCTTCAATTCCATCTCTGTGAAATAAGGACAACTTCTAGAGGCTATAGTGTGATGGGGTGTACTAAAGGAGAGTACCCAGCCCCCCAGTTTTTCACCTACAAGTTGACCACATTTATAACCCATAGCATGACTGGTGACTATAAACCACTGCCATGATTGAGTATTGGCCCTTTGTGTTGTCAGTGACAATGGCCAAGAAAACAAAAGAATCATGGTCCACTTATCTTGCTGATGTCTTAAAGCTACACTTTAGGTGAATCAAAATGGGCAGTCAAGTACTGGATAGTGTGGAGGGAGATATACTTGCAAATGACACTTTGCCCATTTATCTAAAGCATAGGGGACTGACTCAGAGAGCTTGGCCTACTAAATCCTCTGGCAACATGGTGGATGGCAGGTAAGAATATTTGATCTATTAAAAAAAAATTTTCTGAGCTTGTCTTTTAAAAAGTCTGTCTAAAAGTAAAACTCCTATAAAGACTTAAATATAATACCTGAAACCATAAAACTTCTAGAAGAAAACAGGAGAAAGCTATTTGATATGGGTCTGGACAATGATTTTTTTTTTAATATACCTAAAGCACAAAATAAAAAATAAATAAATGAGACTACATCAAACTGAAAAGCTCCCTCTTAGCAAAAGAAATATTCAGTGAAATGTAAAGGCAATCTAGGGAGCAAGAAAAGAATATTTGCAAACCATATATCTGATAAGGAATTAATATCTAAAGTATATGAAGAACTCATATATCTCAATAGAAAAAAAACCCCCATGCAATCCCATTTAAAAATGGGCAAAGGACTTAAACAGACATTTTTTAGAGAAGATACACAGATGGCCAACAGGTACATGAAAAGGTGTTCAGTGTCACTAATCATCAGGGAAATGCAAATCAAAACCACAACGAGATATCACTTTACACCTGCTAGAATGGCTGTCATTGGCAAGAGACATCACCAAGATGGTGCCCTAGGTCATTCCTGACTTTGCTCTCTTACAAGAGAAACAACTACCAAGTATTTTTGGACAAGGCATCACTGAGAGAATTCTAGAACAAGGGAGTGAGGCTGAAGCGCCTCCTGCACCATAGAAACCCAGGGAGACTGCATTATGAGGGAAAGGGAAACAGCTACACGCAGACTGCTCTGCCCCTTCTCCAGGCTGGTTCCAAGAAGTCTCCCCTGAGCCCATGAATCCTCCAGTTGGAAAGCAGAGCTCAGAGGTGACATCTAGCCCCCACCCCAGCATTATGGATCACTTTTTGGAAGCCCCTACTTTGGTGTAGCCCCACAGGGGAATCTGTAGAAGTCAACCACTGAAAATCTGATTGTGACAGAGAAGGGGTGAGGGGCTTCCAACAACCAGCACTCAGATCTCGGCAGACCATGCTCCTACTTGCAGAGCCCAAATAGTAATCCCAACCAGCAGCTTTGCTCATCTGCAAAACTAAGGCAGTGGTGCAGTCTGATCAGGGTACTTGGCGGGGTGTAGGTCTGCTTGAGTTAGGACCTCAAATGAGAAGTTTTTCTTGCCCTAGAGGTAGGTCTGCCATACCCAGTCAGAAGAGCTGAGTCACAGCTCCACCCAAGGTAGAGTGTGGCCCCCAGCCCCAACTGATGGGAAGGGCTGGTGAGAACACCTGGAAGCTTTGCAACCAAGCAGTGCTCTAGCCAAGAGACAGGTGGGCAGAGCGGATTGCCCTCAGAGCAAAACCAGAGGCCTGTACAGCCAGGGGATTAGAGGCACAGGTCAGCTTGAGTCAGGACCACAAAGAACCTGGTCATTGTTGCTGAATACAGCCTTCACCCTGCCTGACCAGGGAACCAGAACACATGAGAAGCTTGTAGCCCACCCAACAGCCCTGTTTACAGTGGAACTTGGACGGAAAGCACAGCCCATGGCTTTTCATGTCTTCAGAGCAAAACTGGTGGCCTCACCTGTTTGAATACTCAGTGCACACACTTGCCTGATTCAGTTCCGCAGACAATAAACCATGCAGTCCCTGGATCCCATCCTGCTGCTCTGGCAGGGAAGCTAATTCGCAGCCCCACCTATTGCTAACCAGTCCTGACTGTCTAGTAAGCGCGTTGAAAGAATCCAGGTAACCATGAAGCCCATTCTACAGCCTTACTGGAGCAGGAAACCAAGCCAGCAGTCCTATCCAGCTGTTTTCAGACAGTTCCCCAAACTGTTGCTTTAAACCAAAATAGGCCCTAATAGCCCCACTTGCCCAATGACATTACCAACAGATACATCCAGAAACCCAAACTAAGCCAACTAGTAAAAGACTTTCTCTGCCAAAGTGAATCTGCAAAGTCTGGAAGAGGAGACCACTTACTTAAATACACAGATATCAGCATAAGGAATCGAACGAAGATCATGAAAAATCAGATAAATATGACATCACCAAAGCAAACTAATAAAGCTCTAAGGACTGACCCTAAAGAAATGGAGGTCTATGAACTCTCAGACAAAGAATTCAGAATAATTTTCTTAAAGAAATTTAGTAAACAACAGAAACACAGACAACTGAATTAGAATAGGAAACAATGCATGAACAAAATGAGAAGCTCAACAAAGAAATAGAAACCACTAAAAACAAAAAACCCAAAAAGCCCAGAGCTGAAAAATACAATTGAAATGAAGTATTTAAATAGAGACCTTTAAAAATAGACTTAACCATGCAGAAAAAAGAATAAGCTATTTGCTAGATAAGACATTTGAAAATGACCAGTCAGAGTACCAAAAAATAAAAAAGAGTGAAGAAAGCCTATGGGCCTTAAAGACACAATGAAACAAACAAACAAACAAACAAACAAAAAGGAACAGAACATTCATATTATGGTAACTCCATAAAAAGAAGAGGGAAAAGAATAGAAAGTACATTTGAAGCAATAATAGTTAAAAATTTTCCAAACTTGGGAGAGAAGTAAACATTCAGATCCAAAAAGCCCAAAGAACACCAAATAGAGTGAACCCAAATAGGATTACACCAGAACACATTATAATTAAATTGTCAAAAGACAGAGAAAGAAATTTAAAAACAGCAAGAGAAAAGAGATAACTTAAGTTGTTATCTCTTTAAACTGCTATAGATATAAGTTGTCATATGTAACCATCATGGTAACTACAAAGCAAAAACCAATCATAAATACACAAAAGAGAAGGAGAAAGAAATATAAGCATACAACCAAAGAAAGTCATCAAAGCACAAAGAAAGAGCAAGAGCAAAGGAAGTGTAAAAACAGCCAGAAAACAATGAACAAAATAACAATAAGCACATACCTATCAATAATAAATAGACTAAAATTTCCAGTCAAACAACACAGTGACTGAATGGATTAAAAAAAGACATACCTATATGTTGCTCACAAGAGACACACTTTAGATATAAGGATACACACAGATTGAAAGCGAAGGGATGGAAAAGATATTCCATACAATTGGGAAACAAAAGAAAGCCTGAGCAACGATACTTACCTCAAACAAAGACTTTAAAACAAAGACTGCAGTAAGACACAAAGAAGAGCAATACATGATGACAAAGGAGTCAATCCAACAAGAGTGATATAACATTTGTAAATGTACACTCAAATATAAGCATATAAATATATGAAGCAATATTAACAGACCTAAAAAAAAATGGCCCTGGCCTAATAGCTTGGTTGGTTAGAGCAGTGGTCTGCAACCTTTTTTGGGCCACGGACAGGTTTAATGTCAGAAAATATTTTCAGGGACCAGCCTTTAGGGTGGGATGGATAAATGTATCACGTGACCGAGACAAGCGTCAAGAGTGAGTCTTAGATGGATGTAACAGAGGGAATCTGGTCATTTTTAAAAAATAAAACAACGTTCAGACTTAAACATAAATAAAATGGAAATAATGTAAGTTATTTATTCTTTCTCTGTGGACCGGTACCAAATGGCACACAGACCAGTACCGGTCCACAGCCCGGGGGTTGGGGACCACTGGGTTAGAGCATCATCCCGAAGCACAGAGGTTGCAGGTTCCATCCCTGGTCAGGGCACATACAGGAACAGATGTTTCTGTGTCTTTCATGCTCTCTCCCTTCTTTTCTCTAAAGTCAATAAAGTAAACATTTTAAAAAAAACAGCAAAACAATAATAATAGTAGAAAACTTTAATATCCCACATACATTAATAGATAGATCATCCAGAAATAAAAATTAATGCAGAACATCAGTTATACTAGATCAACTTAAGAAACCTACAGAATTTTCCATCAAATAGCAAAAGAATACACAATCTTCCCAAGTACACATGGGACATTTTCCAAGATAGATCATGTTAGCCACAAAAAAGTCTTAATAAATTTAAGAGTATTGAAATGATATCAAGCATATTTTCTAACCACAATGGAATGAAACTAGAAATTAATACATAAAAATTTGAAATTTTGCTTATATGAGATTAAACAACATGCTACTGAACAATCAATGGTTTAAGAGAGAAATAAAAAACGTACATTGAGACAAAATGAAAATGTATTATGCCAAAATGTATGGAAGGCAGTTAAAAGAGGGAAGTTCATAACAAGTGATTATCTCCAGGAACAAGAAGAATCTCAAACAACTTTTGTACCTCAAGGAACTAGGAAAAGAACAAATAAAGCCCCAAATTTGTAGAAGGGAAGAATTAACAAAGCTTAAAGCAGAAATACATAAAATATAAACTAAAAAAAAGTAGAAAAATATTCAATGAAACTAAGAGTTAATTCTTTAAAAGTTACACAAAATTGACAAACCTTTAGCTACTCACTGTAAAAATAGAGAATTTAAGTAAATAACATCAGAAACGAAAGAGATATTACAACTGATACCACAGAAATACAGTGACAAGAGACTATTAAAAATTACATGCTAGCAAATTGGACAACCTAGAATAAATGGATAAATTCCTAGAAACATACAATTTACTAAGACTGAGTCATGATGAGATAGAAAAATCTGAATAAGCTGATAACTAGTAAAAAGATTTAATCAGTAATAGAAAACCAACAAACCAAAGTCCAGATCAGAGAACATCATTGGTGATTTCTATCAAACATTCAAAGAAAAGTTAATATCAATCCTTTCTAAAACTTTTCAAAAAATGAAAGAGGGAACTCTTTCAAACTCATTTCATAGGGGCTAGCAAAACACTAATACCCAAACCAGACAAGAGTACCACAAGAAAATTACGGGCCAGTATCCCTGATAACCAAGGACGCAAAAATTCCTCAACAAAATATCAATACAGTGAATTCAATAATATATTAAAATAATTATACATCACACACAATTAAGTGGGATTTATTCCAGGGAGGCAAAGATGATTCAACACCCACAAAACAGTGTCATATACCACAATAACAAAATAATGTTAAAAAATCATAAAATCATTTCAATAGATGCAGAAAATCATTTGAAAAAATTCAACACCCATTTATAATAAAGCTATCAACAAAGAGGGTACAGAGGGAATACACTTAACATAATAAAGGCTATATATGACAATCCCACAGCTAACATTATATTCAGTGATAAAAAGTAGAAAGCTTTTCCTCTAAGGTCAGGAACAAAGCAAAAAAGGTATACCCTATCAGTAGATTTATTCAATGTAGTATTGGAGCCAGAGCAATTAGGCAAAGAAAAGAAATAAAAGGTATTCAAACTGGAGAGGAAGAAGTAAAACTGTCACTATTTGTAGATAATGTGATATAATAAATAGAAAACTCTAAAGACTCCATGAAAAAAAGTTGTTAGAACTAATAAACAAATTTTGCAGTCTACAAAATCAATACACAAAAATCTCATTTTATACAATAATAATGAACATTCATAAAATTAAGAAAACAATCCTATTTTCAATTGCATCAAAAAACAAATAAGGTGCCTAGGAATAAATTTAACCAAGAAGATAAAAGACCTGTATGTTGAACACTACAAGACATTAATGAAAGAAATTGAAGAAGACAAAAATAAATGAAAAGCTCACGAACTGGAAAAATTAAGATGGTTAAAATGTCCATACTACCTAATGCATATGTGGTATATTACCTATACAGATTCAGTGAAATCTCCATCAAGATTACAATGGCATTTCTCAAAGAAATAGAACAATTCTTAATTTGTATGGAACCATAAAAGAACCCAAATAGCCAAAGAAATGTTGAGAAAGTATAATAAAGCTAGAGGCATCATACTTCCAGTTTTCAAATTATATTAGCAAGTTGTAGTAATTAAAATAGTATGGTATTGGCATAAAAATAGAAATATAGACCAGTGAAACAGAATAGAGAACCCAGAAATAATGCATGCATATATGGTCAATTTATTTATAACAAAGGAGCCAAGAATATACAATGGGAAAAAGATAGTCTCTTCAATAAATGGTGTTAAGAAAATTGGATATCCACATGCAAGAGAATGAAACTGAATCATTTTCTTATACCATACACAAAATATTACTAAAAATGAATTAAAGACTTGACTGTAAGACCTAAAACCATAAAACTTCCAGTAGAAGCATAGCCAGTAAGCCCCTTGACGTAGGTCTTAGCAATGATATTTTGAACTGACACCAAAAGCAAAACAACAAAAGCAAAAATAAACAACTAGAGGCACCTCAAACTAAAAAGCCTCTGTACAGATAGCAAAGAAAGCCATTAAAAAAATGGAAAAGCACCCTATTCAATTGGAGGAAAATATTTGCAAACTATGTAACTAACAAGAAGCTAACACCCAAAATATATAAAGAACGCATGTAACTCAATAGCCAAAAAAAAAAAGATTAAAAATGAACAGAAGATTTGAACAGATATTATTCCGAAGAAGACAAACACATGGCCAACAAGTACATGAAAAGATGCTCTTTATCATTCATCATCAGGAAATGCAAATTAAAACACCTGTTAGAATGATTATTCTCAAAAAGACAAAAACAAAAAACAAATGTTGGTCAAAATGTAGAGAAAAGGGACCCCTTATACATGGTTAGTGGGAATGTAAAATTAGTGCAGCAACTATGAAAAACAGTATGGAAGTTTTTTTAAAAGAAATTAACAATAGCTTGACCAGGCAATGGCAAGGTGGATCGGACTGGGAGGCAGTGGATACAGGTTTAAAACTCTGAGGTCACTGGCTTGAGTGTGGGATCATCTGGTTTGAGCAAGGCTCACCAGCTTGAGCCCAAGGTTGCTGACTCAAGCAAGGGGTTACTTGGTCTATTGTAGTCCCTCCCCCCTCCTGACCCCGTCAAGACACATATGAGAAAGCAATCAATGAATAACAGGTGCCACAACGAAGAGTTGATGTTTCTCATTTCTCTCCCTCCCTGTCTGTCTGTCCCTATCCGTCCCTCTCTCTGTCTCTGTCACACACAAAAAAATAAATAAATAAACAAACAAAATTAACAGTAGAACTACCATATCATCCAGCAATTCCACTTATGGGCATTTATCTAAAAAAATAAAATAAAAACACTAAGTTCCGCTAAAGACGGCAGCGTAGGTAAATGTGGAACTCAAACTCTCCCACAACCACATCAAAATTTCAACTAAATTACAGAAAAATGATCATTTAGAGTGCCTAAAATCTAGCTAAACAGAAGTCCTATAAATAAGGATATAAAGAAGAAGCCACATCAGACTGGTAGGAAGGGCACGAACCCAGAACAAGCTGGTCCCACACCCACTGTGGCAATTCAAAAGGAAGTTTCGGCTTCAGTCCACCTAAGAATTGAGGAATCTCAACCCCACATCAGAAAGCCCAGCCCAGGCTTCCAGTGCTGAAAAGATAAGTCCTCATAACTTCTGGCTGTAAAAAACAGCGGAAATTGTGACAGAGTGAGCTGGAGGACTACTGGAGTCCCAGGAATTCCTCGTAAAGGGCCTGTGCACTGACTTACTCAGACTCAATCACTCTGAGCTCCAGCCCTGAGGCAGCAGCTGGAAAGGCATCAGAGACATGGGGGCAAGAACTGAATTGTCTGGCTTCAAGAAGAGAGCTGTAGGGGCAGCTTTCTCTCAGTCAGAAGTGCTGGCAGAGGCCATTGTTTCTTTGCTGAACCCTCTCTCTCACAGAGCCAGCAGATGGTCACCATATCTCAGTCTCCATCAACTTGGCTAACACTCTTCACCCTGCCCTGGTAATTCTATTAGACCTTGACCAACCCAACTTTTCCAGTGGCTTTTCCATACAAATGGCCTCTCTTGGTGAATGTTCCTGGATTTCCTAACGTCTCTCAAACAAGCATCATCTGGCTTAGGCATGCCCCATACCTCTTGCTAAATTGACACCAGCCTCGGTTCTCAGCTTAGCCACTCCCAGGTATCTCTAAGCCCAGCACACTTAGTAGCCATCTGTATATGCTCTGTATCTCATGCCAGGCTGGACCTTGTACCTCCAAGAAAACCCCAGAGCCAGTGCATCCAGTGGGTAGCTTTAGACCACACTGAATTAAACCCAAGTGCCTCCACAAGCAGCACACTCACAGGGCGGACTTAGTGAGCACCAGAACCCCACTGAAGCAAGTCCTGCTCTGTGGCGTCAGCCCTTACACAGCAACTCTTCCGCAGTAGTTGCAGCTGGTCCTCGTGGCCAATCAAACTGGGAGGTCAATCCTTCCCAGCGATGTGCCCTCAGAAATGAAATCAAGGCTCAACTACAACAGGACAGTGCACACAACTCACACAGGTGGTGTACCAGGAGTGCCCAACTTGGGTGATCAGAGAGGCTGTGCTATTGGGCCTTACATCGAGCCACTCTACCAGGTCCAAGAGACACAGAAGCTCAAACTAATACATAAGATGAGCACAGGGAAGCAGCCAAAATGAAGAGACAAAGAAACAGTTTCCAAATAAAAGAATGGGAGAACTCTCCAGAAAACAAAGTAAAAGATATGTGGACGCAGACAAACTACCAGAAACCTAATTCAAGACAACAGTTATGAGACTGCTCAAGAAACTTAGTGAGAATTTCAACAGTGTAAAGAGACATGAAAACCATATAAAAGAGCCAGTTAGTAATAAAGGATACACTAACTAAAACGAAACATAAATTACTGGGAATCAACAGTAGAATAGATGAAGCAGATAGTCAAATCAGTGATTTGAAATCTAAGGAAGCAGAAAACACTCAGAACAGCAAAAAGAAAAAGGAATACCATAAAAACGAGGATAGCGTAAGGAGATCCTGGGACAATTTTAAGCATTCACATCACGGGTTGCTGGAAGGTGAAAAGAGAGAGCAAAGGGTTGAAAACTTATTAAAAAAATAATGACAGAATACTTTCCTATCCTAAAACATAGACATACAAGTCCAAAAACCACAGATTCCCAAACAAGATGGACCTAAAAAGCCCACACCAAGACACATCATAATTAAAATGGCAAAGGTTCAAAAAAGAATCTTAAAAGTAGCAAGAGAAAGACTGTCAGCTGATTTCTCAATAGGAACTTTGTAGGCCAGAAGGGGTTGGCAAGATATATTCAAAGTGATGAAAAATAAGGACCTATAAGCAAGATTACTCTACCTAGCAAGGCTACCATTTAGAATCAAAGGACAAAGAAAGAGATTTCCAGACAAGAAAAAGCTAAATAAGTTCATCACCACTAAACTAGTATTACAAGAAATGTTAGTGTCTTCTCTAAGAAAAAAAGGAAAAAATATGAGTAATAAAATGGCAATAGCCTAACCAAGCGGTGGCTCAGTGGGTAGAGTGTTGGACTGGGACATGAAGGACCCAGGTTCGAAACCCTGAGGTCACCAGGTTAAATGCAGGCTCATCTGGTTTGAGCAAGGCTCACTAGCTTGAGCCCAAGGTCACTGGCTTGAGCAAGGGGTCACTCTGTCTGCTGTAGCCCCCCAGTCAAGGCACGTATGAGAAAACAATCAATGAACAACTAAGGTGCCGCAACAAAGAATTAATGCCTCTCATTTCTCTCCCCTCTGGTCTGTCTTTCCCTATCTGTTCCTCTCTCTGTCTCTCTCTGTTTCTGTCACACACATACACACACACACTCACAAAAAAAAAAAAAGAAAAAGAAAGAAGATGACAATAAATGCACATCTATCAACAGTTAGTTTAAATGTAAATGGATTAAATGTTCCAATCAAAAGACATACAGTAACTGAATGGATGACAAAACAAGACCCTTACGTATGCTATCTACAAGAGGCTCACTTCAGATTAAAACACAAGCAGACTAAAAGTAAAGGGATGGAAGAAGATATTTTACAAAAATGAAAACAAAGCAAAAGAAAAAACTGGAATATCAATACTTCTACCAGACAAAATAGACTTTAAAACAAAACTATAACAAAAGACAAAGAAGCACCTAGCAATTCCACTTCTGAGTATTTATCTGAAGAAACCCAAAACACTAAATCAAAAAGACATATACAGCCACATGTTTACTGCAGCATTATTTACAATAGGAAGATATGGAAGCAATCTAAGTGTCCAGTAGATCAGTTGCTAAAGTCATCATGCATATATGCAATGGAATATGATTCAGCCATAAAAAAAGAATGAAATCTTGCCATCTGTAACAACATAGACTTAAGAGGGTATCGTGATGAGTGAAATAAGTATATAGAAAAAGACAAATGTCAGATAATTTCACTTATATGTGGAATCTTAAAAAAAACAAACAACAAAACCCAAAATAAACTAACAAGCAGAACAGAAACAGACTCATAGATACAGAGAACATTTTGATGGTTGCCAGATGAGAGAGGGGTTGGGGGGTGGGTAAAAAAAGGTGAAGGAATTTAGAAGTACAAAATGGTATTACAGGATAGTCACGGGGATGTAAAAAGTACAGCATAGGGAATATAGTCAATAATATTGCAATAACTATATATGGTGTTAGGTGGGTACGAGATTTATTGGAGTGATCACTTTGTAAGTTATATAAATGTCCAATCACACTTGAAAAATATTATGTTAACTGTAATTCAAAAAGAAAAAAGAAAAACAAAAAATCACTAAAGATATATACACCCTATGCTCACCACAGCATTATTACAATACCCAAGATATGAAAACAACCTAAGTAAGTGTCTATTGATAGATGAATGGATAAAGAAATTATGTTGTATATATACACAGTGAAATATTATTCAACTGTAAAAAAGAATGAAATTTTGCAATCTGCAACAACGTAGATAGATAAAAAATTCTAAAGACTCCATCAAAAACTGTTAGATCTAATCAACAACTTCAGTAAGGTTGCAGGATTAACATACAAAAATCAGTTTTTCTATACCCTAAAAGACAAATTACCTGAAAAAGAAATAAAGAAAACAGTACAGTTTATAATACATAAAAACAATACTTAGGAATAAACCAAAGAGGTAAACTATCTCTACTCTGAAAACTACAAGACATTGTTGAAGGAAATTGAAAGACACAAATAAATGGAAAGGTATCTCGTGTTCATGGATCAGAAGAATCAATAATACCAAAAGCCATTTATAAATTAAGTGAAATCCTTACCAAGATTCCAATGGCATTTTTTTATGAGTAGAAAAAAAAAATCCTATAATTTGCACGGAACCACAACAGACCCCAAACAGTTAAAGCAATTCTGAGAAAGAACAAAGTAAGCCTGACCAGGCAGTGGCGCAGTGGATAGAGTGTCGGACTGGGACACAAAGGACTCAGTTTCGAAACCCCAAGGTCACCAGCTTGAGCACCGCTCATCCAGCTTGAGTGCAGGCTCACCATCTTGAGCATAGGATCGCTGGCGTGTGTGTAGGATCATAGGCATGACCTCATGGTCACTGGCTTGAGCCCAAAGGTCAATGGCTTAAAGCCCAAGGTCGCTGGCTTGGGCCCAAGGTCGCTGGCTTGAGCAAGGTGTCACTTGCTTTGCTGGAACTCCCTGGTCAAGGCACATAAGAGAAAGCAATCAATAAATAACTAAGATGCCGCAACAAAGACTTGATGCTTCTCATCTCTCTCCTTTCCTGTCTGTCTGTCCCTATCTGTCCCTCTCTGTCTCTGTAAGGAAAAAAAGAAAAAAAAAAGAAAGAACAAATTAGGAGGCATCACACTTTCTGATTTCAAGCTATACTATGAAGCTCTAGTAACCAGAGCAGTATGGTACTAGTATAAAAACAGACAAATAGACCAATAATACAGAATTGAGAGTTCAAAAATAAACCCAAGCATTACAGTTAACTAATATTTGACAAGAGAACCATGAATACTCAATGGGGAAAAAACAATTTTTTTTCTTTTTTAAAAATTTTATTTTTCAATTTCAGTTTACATTCAATATTATTTTATATTAGTTTCAGGTATTCAGCCTAATGGTTAGATGATCACATACTTTATAAAGTGGTCCCCCCAATATTTCAAATACCCATCTGACATCATATATAATTATTACAGTATATTGACTACATTCCCTCTACTGTACTTAACATTCCCAGGATTGTTATGTGACTACCAATTTGCATTTTTTCATCCCTTTATCTTTTTTTTTTTTTTTGTATTTTTTTGAAGTTAGAAGTGGGAAGGCAATCAGACAGACTACTGCATGCACCCAACTGGGATCTATCCGGCATGCTTACCAGGGGGCGTTGCTCTGATGCAGCCAGAGCCATTCTAGTGCCTGAGGCAGAGACCATGGAGCCATCCTCAACGCCCAGGCCAACTTTGCTCCAATGGAGCCTTGGCTGCAGGGGGGGGGGAAGGGAGAGATAGAGAGGAAGGAGAAGGGGAAGGGTAGAGAAGCAGATGGGCGCTTCTCTTGTGTGCCCTGAAGGGGAATTAAACCCAGGAATTCCACATGCCAGGCCAATGCTCTACCACTGAGCCAACGGGCCAGGGCCTCCCTTTATCTTTTCACCCAGCGCCCCAACCCAATCCTCTGCCAACCATCAGTGTTTTCTCTGTGTCTATGACTCTTTTTCTATATCGTTTGTTTTGCTCTTTACATTCTACTTAGATGTAAAATCATATGCTATTGTTGAAATAAGTCCTTCTAATAAATGGTGCTGGGAAAATTGGGTATTCACATTGTAAAATAATAAAGCTGTGCACCTATGTTATACCACTAAAAAACAACACTAAAATGATTAAAAGACATAATTGTAAGACTTGAAATTCATAGAAACTTGTAGAAGAAAACATAGGGAAAAAGCTCTTTGACATGGGTCTTCACCATTATTTTTTTTTTACTATGACACTTAAAGAACAAGCAAAATAATAAAAATAAAGTGGAACTACATTAAGCTAAAAAGATTCTGCACAGTAAAAGAAACAATCAACAAACTGAAAAGACAACCTTCAAAAGTGGGCAAAAAATATTTGCTAGCCAAATTATCTAATAGGGACTAATATCCAAAATATATAGGAACTCATATCACTCAATGGCAAAAGTAAGAATAAAAAACAAATAATCTAATTTAAAAATGGGCAAAAGACCTGAATAATTATTTTTTCCAAAGAAGATATACAAATGGCCAACAGAGACATGAAAAGATACTCAACATCACTAATCATCAGGGAAATACAAATGAAAACCACAATGATATCACCTCACACCTGTTAGAATGGCCATCAAAACAAACAAACAAAAAAGACTAGTGATAACAAATGCTGGTGAGGATGTGGACTAAAGCAAACCATTGTGCACTGTTGGTTGGATTGCAAACAGGTGTGGCCACTATAGAAATCACTATGGAGATACCTCAAAATATTAAAAATAGGACTAACATATGATTTAGCAATTCTACTTGGAAATAAATTCAAAGGAAATAAAAACATTAACTTGGAAGATACCTTCACCCCCATGTTCATAGCAGCATTATTTACAATAGCCAAGACATAGAAACAACATAAGGGCCCACTGACAAGTGAATGGACAAAGAAGTTGTGGCATATATACACAGTGAAATATTATTCACCATAAAGAAGGAAATCCTGACATTTGCAACATGAATAAAACTGGAGGGCATTATGTTAAGTGAAGTAAACCAGAAAGAGTCAGAAAAATATTGTATAATCTCACTTATATGTGAAATTTAAAAAACCCACAAACATACAAAAAGAGGACCAGATGTGGAGAGTCGGGAGAGGGGGAATTGGAGAAAAGTGTCAAAAGCTACAAATTTCCAGTTATAAGAAAAATAAGCATTAAGGATATAATGTTGTACATGATGACTACCGTAAACACTGCTGTATGCATATATATGAGAGTTGTTAAGAGAGTAAATCCTAAGAGTTTCTGCCATGCACAAAACAACTTATTTTGCATTTTCTTTTTATTGTATCTATATGCAATGATGAATGCTAACTAAACTTACTGTGGTAATCATTTCATGATATATGCAAGTCATACCATTAT
The DNA here is from genome assembly GCF_036850765.1 of Saccopteryx bilineata. NCBI lineage: Eukaryota > Metazoa > Chordata > Mammalia > Chiroptera > Emballonuridae > Saccopteryx > Saccopteryx bilineata. The sequence goes on along the minus strand of NC_089490.1, from coordinate 261,153,620 downwards.
GTTCTACATCTTAAACTTATATAATGATATATGTTAATTATTTCTCAATAAAACTGTGGCAGGGGGAGAATGGCTATTATGAAAAAATAATAAATAACAAAGGCTGGGGAAGATGTGGAGAAAAGAGATCTCTGAGGTATTGTTTGTGGGAATATATATAAATTAGTACAACCACTATGGAAAACAGTGTTGAGGGCTCTTCAAAAAATTAGACATAGAACTACATATAATCCAACAAGTCTACTTCTGGAGATACAACCAAAGGAAACAAAAAGAGGTATTTGCACTCCCATGTTCATTATCTACAATAATCAAAATATGGAAACAACCTAAATGTCCATTGATGCGTGAATGGATAAAGAAGATATTACCTACCTACCTACCTACCTACCTACCTACCTACCTACCTACCTACCTTTACAGTATGGGGCAAACATAGGTTTACAGTTGTGAGTATGCAAAACAGTTTATTCTCTAATTATTATTATTGTACTATTTTTCATATAAACAACTGAAAACCTACCTTTGCTCTACCATATATACATATATATATATATATATATTATACACACACATCTCTCTCTCTCTACACACACACACACAAACTCTATACAGGAAATCCTGTAATTTGCAACAACATGAATGAAACTTAACGATATTGTGCTAAGTGATATAAGCCAAACAGAGAAAGACAAATTCTGTATGATCTTATATGAGGAATCAAAAAAAAAATCATAGGAAACGGTATCAGATTTGTGGTTACCAGAGTTGGGAGGGGCGTTATGGGCTAAATTTTTGTCTCCCTCTTTGCCCTCATGCCAGTTCACAAGCTGAAGCCCAGCTTCCCGGTGTGGTGGTATTTGGTGATAGGGCTTTTGAGAGGTAATTAGGGTTCAAAAAACAAGGATGGGAGTCTTGGTGGGATTAGTGTCCTTACAGGAAGAGACACCTAAGTGCTGTGCCCCTTCATGCGTGCATACATGCGCACAGAAAGAGGGCACAGAGCCCCCAGCAGAAAACCAACAGAAGGAGCCACAGGAGATGCCCACCTGCCAGCACCATGACCTTGGACTTCGCACCCTACAGTATGGTGAGAAACAAAGCTGTCAGGTCTCTAATATTTTTTGATGGCTGCCTGAGCTGACTAAGAAGGAGCAACCAGACATAGGGCCAGTTCCTAAACTAAGTAATATTTTAAGATAGCTTCTTTCTGAAGATTTGCCTAACTTCTTCTCCTTCTGTCCTTTTGAGGCTTACTGTTCATTCCTCTCTACTGGATCTCTTACGATGGATGGCAGTTGTTTCAGAGCTTGCCTTTACTAGCAGGCTGGGATCTTTGAAGGCAGCGACCTGTCTTCTTTACCATCAGACAATGTGGCACAGGGCCTTTCTTTTTTTTTTAAACATATATGTCTTATTTATTTATTTATTTATTTATTTATTTATTTATTTATTTATTTAAATTCATTTTAGAGAGGAGAGAGAAAGGGAGAGAGAGAGACAGAGAGAGAGAAGGTGGGGAGGAGCTGGAAGCATCAACTCCCATATGTGCCTTGACCAGGCAAGCCCAAGGTTTCGAACCGGCTACCTCAGCATTTCCAGGTTGACACTTTATCCACTGAGCCACCACAGGTCAGGCCAGGGCCTCTCTTAAGATGACAGTAAGTATGAAATCAAGTAACCAGCACATTTTCTCCATTGTGATGAAGTTATCCATATTCTTTGGTTTTTTAAAGTGTGGGCCATAAATCGTTGAGCTCTGAAATGAGAGCCCCATGAATAAATTGATTCCAGTAGGTTAGTCATAGAACCTTTGGCGTATTCTCCCGTCAGAACCATAATTCTAATGAGCAGTCTTGGTGATGAATGGTGCTATCCTGGAAGTTTGCTGTTATTGTGATGAGTGGTGATAGTTGGAAGTTGACTGTCCTGTTCTTGTATTATAGGCCAAAACTTTACATGTGTGAAGAGAAGTATAAATTTAGAATTTTTTATTTAACAACAAGTTAAGCCTGAGGTCATGCTTCAGACAGTTGTGATTGAATGCTACAGAGAGCAGGGAATTTCTAAATTTCCTTCTGGAAAGCAAAAGCAGATAAGCATATTTGTGAGTATTCATTTATCTTTTTTTTTTTTCAAAGGCATCTTAGCAGTTTTCTGTTGATCTGATTTATGACATCAATATCAAGCTGAAGATAACCAAGTGCTATCTTCTGAAAACATTATCTGAAATTTGTATAGCCCAATAATCATTATATCTCTGTACACAAGATATGACTATAGGATTCTTTTACATTTTTAAGTTGTATTAAGATATAATTACCATGCCACACTGTCAGTTTAAGGTGTATGGCATAATGACTTGATTTGCGTATATTGTGGAATGATTACCACAATAAACTTAGTTAACATTCATCATCTCATACAACTACAGTTAGAAAAAAACTTTTTTTCCTGGTGATGAGTACTCTTAAGATTTACTTTAACTTTTAAATATACTATACAGTGCTAACTATACCCATCATGTTATACATTACTGACATTCCTAATATTTATCTTATAAGTGGATTAGAAACTCTGAACCTTGGCTGAACATTAGAATTGCCTGGGTAGCAATTTAATAGCAAACCTGACCTATTGGGTGGGAGTGGGGGATGTATAAAATTCCCTAGACCATGGCTGACTAATAATAAATGGAATCCAATGATTTTGACTGTTGGTAAGGCTTTTCTACCCAATAAAATTAGCATCTCAAGAAACTACAACTTTTCATTTATTGTAGTCCTTAGCAAAGGGCTGGATGTATGTAGACAGATTTTAAATGTATCTACTTCTAAAATCTTTATTTATACTTTTACCATCATCCAGAAAATATTTTATTATTTTATTTTTATTGGGTTTAGGTATACAACATTGGATCGCTCATAATCTAACACACTTAAATTACCGATTCCTGAATGTTTGGCTGTTCTACTTATATAGTTATTCTGAAAGAAATACTCTATAACATTTTGTTAAACACAAATACAACAAGATTTTTTTTAAAGAAAAGATCAACATAAGTACAAAACATGTAATGGAGGAGGGGAAGGGAGAAGTTATTGAAAATAAAACCAAATCATGCCTAAGGAAAGTTCCAATAATTGAAGGAAAACAGAGCTTCCTATCAGCCAGGCAAAATAACTGACCACACAATGGTTTCATAGTCCTAATGCTCCAATAGGAGGAACTTGGTTATTTGCTGTGAGATAAACATCCCCCTTACCCTGATACTTGATAGAAGCTGTCGGAGGGGTCTTTGTAAATGATAGTGCCTCTCACACAATGTTCTTGATTTTAAAAAATTGCTTTAGAAATATTCCTCATATTGTGCTTTCTTGTTCAACCTATGTCAGAAACTGAATATTGTTCTAGAAAGGAGATCCTGTGGTTTGGCTCTAAAACCCTGTTCATGTGCAACTTGTCCATTTCCATGCACTCTTGGGGCTGCACTTCAACACGCTGGATAAAACTGATCTGAGCATTCTTCCGAAGGACTATGGCAGACCACAGGTCACATGCTGGATGGTTCCAGGTTCGCGGTAAATTTCTTGCCACTTAATGTTAGTTTGGTGTGTGGATAGTAAAAGTTAATGCAACTTTTCAAGAAGTCTGTGTGACATCACTGGCAGTGCCAAATCTACAGCTACCGGAATTGGACCCTGCACTCTCACATCTAGACATCAGCTTGGTCTGGGCTAGAGCCAAGCTTCACAGGATGCTACATTCTGTTCACCATACTTCCACAGGACATACTAGCCCCAGTTCATTTTTACTGGTTGCATTTTTGTTTTTTTGTCTTTAGTTCATCTCTCAAAATTACATTTCAGCTAAAATAGCAACTCTGAACCTTTGAAAGTGCAAGTTTTCTGGTCTTTTCCTGAGGGGAGACTTGTCATCAGTACCTAGAACTTTACAGGAATTTTTGCAAAAATATGTGAGTACAGGATAAGATAGAGGAAAGTTCTGACCAGTCTAGGATTAAGGGCATTATAAGGGAAGGGGTCTCTGAGAAGTAAGTGGCTATAACTACTCAGTTGGAGTTATAACCCTCTCTTCCTCCAATTCAGAGAAATTGAGATGGGAATTAAGGATGGGCCAGCAGAGATGCGCTGGAAAGTGTTTACCCTTAGCTCTCTCTCGTGTCCCTGATACAGAGAGAATAGATGAAAAGCACATATAATAATATATTAGAAAGTGATGAGGTGTTTTTTGTTTGTTTGTTTGTTTGTTTTTACAGAGACAGAGAGTCAGAGAGAGGGATAGATAGGGACAGACAGACAGGAACGGAGAGAGATGAGAAGCATCAATCATCAGTTGTTTCTTGGGACACCTTTGTTGTTCATTGATTGCTTTCTCATATGTGCCTTGACTATGGGGCTACAGCAGACCAAGTAACCACTTGCTTAAGCCAGTGACCTTGGGTCCAAGCTGGTGAGCTTTGCTCAAACCAGATGAGCCCACACTCAAGCTGGGTGACCTCAGGGTCTCAAACCTGGGTCCTCCGCATCCCAGTCCGATGCTCTATCCACTGTGCCACCACCTGGTCAAGCAGAAAGTGATGAGTTTTAAAATTTATTTTTTATAGTTATATGACTTATAATTTTGTAAAATTATATAATTATAAGTTTATGACTTAATTCTTAATGAGATTTGTGATAATTTATTTGATTTTAAGCTGTATCATTTAATTTTTAAGAATAGCTGTATTCAACAACCATCTTACAAAATACATGAAAACTTCACAACCTGATTTTTTAGTTAGCTCCAGCACACCCCTGGCAGTTGGACAGGGCTGAGTCTTAAATTTAAGGACTTTGGATAGTGCATGGGTCTTGACATGCACCAATTTGCTGTGCACCTCACGTCCAACTTCTGCATGGAAGGATTATTGCTAAGAAATGCAAAAGCAGCCCAAACCAGGTTCCTAACAACATCAGTTAGAAAAAACAGATGGTCTCCTGCCTAATTTAAGGCTATGACAATACATGAAAAGCCACTTGGAGCAATTACTGTTTTTGACAGTTCTACTTTATTTCATGATAGAACAATGATCCTCTAGTCTAGGGAAATATAACTCTTTAGATTAAAATTTTAATAATTGTTTTTAATTAAAGTTTTAAGCTGTCAAACATCTTGACTTACCCCACCCCTATCGCTGATAATTTCAGGTGGAATCTCTATGAGCTCTCAGTACTGAGCCACATGGTCTTCACACCACAGAAATTCCACAGCCAAGCACTAGGCCCGTGGAAAGCTTTAGTAATTAAACTGAAGGAGACACGTCTGGTAGATTAGAGAAAATGTCTCCTACCTAAAACCAGTTGACTCCAGGAAACAGGAAAAAAAATTGTTTTTCACAATGGAATTTGAGAGAAACTTGCAATATAATGAAAAGGAAACAATTTGAGCTCAGGTCTAATTGTTATCAGATGAAAAAATACTATTAGTAAAGTGTAAAATGGAATTTTGTCAGTAAAAAACACGTTGAGTGCTACAGGAACTTGAACTAATGAATTAGAAGAACAATTCAAAGTATCCTCTTAGAATACATAGAGAAGAGATGACCATAATAAGTGCAAAGAGAGACAAGCTCACCAGTGAATTGAGGAGATCTAATCCATGTATATCAGAGATTCCAGAAGGAGAGCAGGGAAGGTAGAAGAGTACTAGTGAAACAACTGAGAGAAAAAAAATGTCCTTGAGTTGAATAAGGATTGAGCATACATATATAAAAACCCACTGAGTAGCTTAAAATAATAACTAAAAGCCTAAAATTGCTGGTAAATCTTCTTAGAACATGAGGGAAAAAATATTTTTTTTAAAAAAGGCCAAACAAAAACAGCATTATACCAATAAAATATTTTTTGAAAATAAAGATTTTATTGGCCCTGGCTAGTTGGCTCAGTGGTAGAGTGTTAGCCTGGCCTGTAGAAGTCCCAGGTTCAATTCCTGGTCAGGGCACACAGGAGAAGTGACCATCTGCTTCTCCACCCCTCCCCCTCTCCCCTCTTTCTCTATTGCTCTCTTCTCCTCCCACAGCCATGGCTTGGTTGGAGCATGCTGGTCCTGGATGCTGAGGATGGCTCCATGACCTTGCCTCAGGCACTAAAATAGCTCAGTTGTCAATCAAAAGAGTAATGGCCCCAGATGGGCAGAGCATCACCCAGTAGGGAGATTGCCAGGTGGATCTCAGTCAGGGCACATGCAGAGTCTGTCTCTGTGCCTCCCTGCTTCTCACTTAGAGAAGAAAAGAAAAGAAGAGAAGATAAAAGAAAAGAAAATTGATGATGATTTTCCTTCACAGTACTTAATGGAAGAAGATGGTAGAAGGACATCTACAGTGTTTGAGGAGAAAGGATTGTGACAAAACAGCAATATGACTGCCAAATAATTATTCACATTCAAAGGCAAGAGAAATTTAAGACATAAAATGTCTAAGAATGACTACTATTTACCCTTTTAAAAATTTTTTTATTTTTCTGAAGTGAGAAGAGAGGAGGCAGAGAGACAGACTCCTGCATGCACCCAACTAGGATCCACCTGGCAAGCCCACTATGGGATGATGCTCTGCCCATGTGGGGCATTGCTCCATTGTAACCAGAGCCATTCTAGTGCCTGAGGTGGAAGCCATGGAGCCATCCTCAGCACCTGGGCCAACTTTGCTCCACTGGAGCCCTGGTTGTAGAAGGGGAAGAGAGAAATAGAAAGAAAGGAGAGTGGGAAGGGTGGAGAAGCAGATGGGTGCTTCTCCTGTGTGCCCTGACTGGGAATCAAACCCAGGACTTTCACACGCTGGGCCAATGCTCTACCACTGAGCAAACTGGACAGGGCGACTACTGTTTATCTTTTATGAAAAAAAAGCTTACTCAAAAAATCCTCCAGCCAAATGAAAAGTAAATCGGAGACTTCAAACTAAAATGTTTTTGCACAGCAAAGAAACCATCAACAAAATGAAAAGATAATCCTCTGAATGGGAAAAAATATTCACTGATATATCTGACAAGGCTTAATATCCAAAATTTTCAAGGAACTTATAAAACTTGACACCAAAAAACCTTTCAAATAATCTAATTAAGGAATGGGTAAAGGCTCTGGATGGTTGGCTCAGTGGTAGAGCATCAGGCTGGCATGTGGATGTCCTCGGTTTGATTTCCAGTCAGGGCACACAACAGAGGTAACCATCTGCTTCTCCACCCCCCCCCTCCCTTCACTCTTTCTATCTCTCTCTTCCTCTCCTGCAGCCATGGCTCGGTTGGAGCAAGTTGGCCCCAGGTGTTGAGGATGGCTCCATGGCCTAGCCTCAGGCACTAAAATAGCTCAGTTGCTGAGCAACAGCCCTAGATGGGCAGAGCATCACCTGGTAGGGGACTGGCTGGGTGGATCCTAGTCCAGGCATATGCAGGAGTCTGTCCTTCTGCCTCCCTGCTTCTCACTTAAGAGAAGAAAACAAAGAAATGGGCAAAGGAACTGAATAGATACTTCTCCAAGGAAGACATACAGATGGCCAGCAGACACATGAAAAGATGCTCAACATCACTAATCATCAGAGAAATGCAAGTTAAAACCACAAGGAGATATCACCTCACACTTATCAAAATGTCTGTCATTAACAAAATAACCATCAAGAAGTATTTGTGCGGATGTGGAGAAAAGGGAACCCTTGTGCATTGTTAGTGGAAATGCAGATTGGTGTAGGCACTGTAGAAAGCAGTATGGAGTTACCTCAAAAAATTAAAAATGGAACTGCCTTTGGACTCACTGATCCCACTTCCGGAAATATATCCAAGGAAATACAAAACACTAATTTGAAAAAAATATATGAATTTCTATGTTCATTGCAGAGATATTTACAATTGCCAAATTTGGAAGTAGCCCAAGTTCCCACCAATAACTGAGTGGCTAAAAAAGCTGTGCTACAATTTACACAATGAAATACTACTCAGTTTCAAAAAAAGAAGGAACTCTTACCTTTTGCAACAACATACATGGGCCTGGAGATTATTATGCTGAGTGAAATTAAGCCAGTCAGAGAAAGACAAGTATCATATGATTTCACTTATAGGTGGAATCAAATGAACAAAATAAAGTAAATAGAGATAGACTCATAGATATTGAGAATAGATTGACATCTGTCGGAGGGAATGGGGCTGCGGTGCTGGGTGGAAAAGGTGAAGGAATTAAGCAAAGAAAAAAGACCTTATAGACACAGACAATTCTGAGGGCCTGAAGAAGGGAAAGGATAGCTGGGGAAGGTAGAAGAGGGGAGAGGGGGGATAAACGGAGACTTGATTTGGGATGGTAAACACACAATGCAATCAGTGTATTATAGAACTGTGCCCCTGAAACCTGTATGATTTTATTAACCAGTCACCCCAATAAATTCAAGTAATTTTTAAAAATGAAAGTAAATCACAAGAAAGAATATAAATAAGGAAAATTTTTTAAAAATGGCAGAGAACAGTGACAGCAGCAAAATCATTTAATATTCAAACAGTTAAAATACATATGAAAAAGAATGCAAATGATAAAATAGTTATTAAATAAGAATATATGTAATGTAAAATAAATTGAAATAAAAAGGAATAATACGGAGCTAAAAGTTGAAGTTGTGCCAATAATCCTGAGGATTGGAAGAGATAATGGATAATTGGATAACTGTATGTGTTTGTGAGAAAAGATGCATGTTGATACATTCCCTTTAATAATAAATATTTGTATTTAAATGAAGAATGTGTTGCATAACTAACTGTAACCATTCTGTGTTCCACCTATTTAGTCCTCCCTTCCTGCTAACCCCTGGCCACCACTGATCTTAGTACTGTCTCTACAGTTTTGCCCTTTTTATTTTTTATATTTTTTTAATAATTTTATTTTTTTTAATGGGGTGACATCAATAAATCAGGATACATATATTCAAAGATAACAAGTCCAGGTTATCTTGTCGTTCAATTATGTTGCATACCCACCACCCAAAGTCAGATTGTTCTCTGTCACCTTCTATCTTGTTTTCTTTGTGCCCCTCCCACCCCCTATCCCTCTCCCATTCCCCCCTCCCCCCTGTAACCACCACACTCTTATCAATGTCTCTTAGTTTCACTATTATGTCCCACCTACGTATGGAATAATACAGTTCCTGTTTTTTCTGATTTACTTATTTCGCTTCGTATCATGTTATCAAGATCCCACCATTTTGCTGTAAATGTTCCGATGTCATCATTTCTTATGGCTGAGTAGTATTCCATAGTGTATATGTGCCACATCTTCTTTATCCAGTCATCTATTGATGGGCTTTTTGGTTGTTTCCATGTCCTGGCCACTGTGAACAATGCTGCAATAAACATGGGGCTGCATGTGTCTTTACGTATCAATGTTTCTGAGTTTTGGGGATATATACCCAGTAGAGGGATTGCTGGGTCATAAGGTAGTTCTATTTTCAGTTTTTTGAGGAACCACCATACTTTCTTCCATAATGGTTGTACTACTTTACATTCCCACCAACAGTGTATGAGGGTTCCTTTTTCTCCACAGCCTCTCCAACATTTGCTATTACCTGACTTGCTAATAACAGCTAATCGAACAGGTGTGAGGTGGTATCTCATTGCCGTTTTGATTTGCATTTCTCTAATAGCTAAAGAAGATGAGCATCTTTTCATATATCTGTTGGCCATTTGTATTTCTTCCTGGGAGAAGTGTCTATTCATATCCTCTTCCCATTTTTTTATTGGATTGTTTGTTTGTTTGTTGTTGAGTTTTATGAGTTCTTTGTATATTTTGGATATTAGGCCCTTATCTGAGCTGTTGTTTGAAAAAATCATTTCCCATTTAGTTGGCTTTCTGTTTATTTTGTTATCAGTTTCTCTTGCTGAGCAAAAACTTCTTAGTCTGATGTAGTCCCATTCATTAATTTTTGCCTTCACTTCTCTTGCCATTGGAGTCAAATTCATAAAATGCTCTTTAAAACCCAGGCAGGTCCATGAGTTTAGTACCTATGTCTTCTTCTATGTACTTAATTGTTTCAGGTCTTATGTTTAGATCTTTGATCCATTTTGAGTTAATTTTTGTACAGGGGGAGAGACTGTAGTCCAGTTTCATTATTTTGCATGTGGCTTTCCAGTTTTCCCAGCACCATTTATTGAAGAGGCTTTCTTTTCTCCATTGTGTGTTCTTGGCCCCTTTATCAAAAATTATTTGACTATATATATGTGGTTTTATTTCTGGACTTTCTATTCTGTTCCATTGGTCTGAGTGTCTATTTTTCTGCCAATACCATGCTGTTTTGATTGTCGTGGCCCTATAGTAGAGTTTGAAGTCAGGTATTGTAATGCCCCCAGCTTCATTCTTTTTCCTTAGGATTGCTTTGGCTATTCGGGGTTTTTTATAGTTCCATATAAATCTGATGATTTTTTGCTCTATTTCTTTAAAAAATGTCATTGGAAGTTTGATGGGAATTGCATTAAATTTGTATATTGCTTTGGGTAATATAGCCATCTTGATTATATTTATTCTTCCTAGCCAAGAATAAGGTATATTCTTCCATCTCATTATATCTTTTTCGATTTCCCTTAACAATGGTTTATAGTTTTCATTATATAAGTCCTTTACATTCTTTGTTATGTTTATTCCTAAGTATTTTATTTTTTTTGTTGCAATCGTGAAGGGGATTATTCTTTTGAGTTCCTTCTCAGTTGTTTCATTGTTGGCATATAGAAAGGCTATTGACTTCTGTATGTTAATTTTGTATCCTGCGACCTTACTGTATTGGCTTATTGTTTCTAGTAGTCTTTTTGTGGATTCTTTGGGGTTTTCGATGTATAGGATCATATCATCTGCAAAAAGTGATACCTTTACTTCTTCTTTTCCGATATGGATGCCTTTTATTTCTTTGTCTTGTCTGATTGCTCTGGCTAGAACCTCTAGCACCACATTAAATAAGAGTGGAGAGAGTGGACAACCCTGTCTTGTTCCTGATTTAAGGGGGAAAGCCTTCAGTTTAGTGCCATTTAATATGATGTTAGCTGATGGTTTATCATATATGGCCTTTATCATGTTGAGATATTTTCCTTCTATACCCATTTTGTTGAGAGTCTTAAACATAAAATTGTGTTGTATTTTATCGAAAGCCTTTTGGCGTCTATTGATAAGATCATGTGGTTTTTGTTCTTTGTTTTGTTGATATGGTGTATTACATTAACCGTTTTACGTATGTTGAAACATCCTTGAGATTCTGGGATGAATCCCACTTGATCATGATGTATTATTTTTTAATATGTTGTTGTATTCGATTTGCTAGTATTTTGTTTAGTATTTTAGCATCTGTATTCATTAGAGATATTGGTCTGTAGTTTTCTTTTTTTGTGCCATCCTTGCCTGGTTTTGGTATGAGGGTTATGTTGGCCTCATAAAATGTGTTTGGAAGTATTGCTTCTTCTTCAATTTTTTGGAAGACGTTGAGTAGAATAGGAACCAAGTCTTCTTTGAATGTTTGATAAAATTCGCTGGTATAGCCGTCAGGGCCTGGACTTTTATTTTTGGGGAGGTTTTTAATGGTTTTTTCTATTTCTTCTCTACTGATAGGTCTGTTTAGGCTTTCTGCTTCTTCTTGACTCAGTCTAGGAAGGTTGTATTGTTCTAGGAATTTATCCATTTCTTCCAGGTTGTTGAATTTAGTGGCATAAAGTTTTTCATAGTATTCTACAATAATTCTTTGTATATCTACGATGTCCGTGGTGATTTCTCCTCTTTCATTTTGGATTTTGTTTATATGAGTTCTTTCTCTTTTTTCCTTGGTAAGTCTTGCCAAGGGTTTGTCAATTTTGTTGATCTTTTCAAAGAACCAGCTCCTTGTCCTATTAATTTTTTCTATAGTTTTTCTGTTCTCTAATTCATTTATTTCTGCTCTGATTTTTATTATCTCCTTTCTTCGGCTGTTTTTGGGTTGTCTTTGTTCTTCTTTTTCTAGTTCCTTAAGGTGGGAAGTTAAGTGGTTCACTTGGGCTCTCTCTTGTTTGTTCATATATGCCTGAAGTGATATGAACTTCCCTCTTATCACTGCTTTTGCTGCATCCCATAGATTCTGATATGTCGTATTGTCATTTTCATTAGTCTGTATATATCTTTTGATCTCTGCACTTATTTCTTCTTTGACCCATTCATTTTTTAGAAGTATGTTGTTTAGTTTCCACATTTTTGTGGGATTTTTTTCCTCTTTTTTGCAGTTGAATTCTAGTTTCAAGGCTTTATGATCAGAAAATATGCTTGGTACAACTTCACTTTTTCTGAATTTGCTGATGTTGTTTTTGTGGCCCAACATATGGTCAATTCTTGAGAATGATCCATGTACACTGGAGAAAAATGTATACTCAGTCACTTTGGGATGAAATGTCCTGTAGATGTCTATCATATCCAGGTGCTCTAGTGTTTTGTTTAAGGCCACTATGTCTTTGTTTATTCTCTGTTTGGATGACCGATCTAGAGCCGTCAGCGGTGTATTGAGGTCTCCAAGTATGATTGTATTTTTGTCAGTTTTTGTTTTAAGATCGATAAGTAGCTGTCTTATATATTTTGGTGCTCCTTGGTTTGGTGCATATATATTAAGAATTGTTATGTCTTCTTGATTCAGTGTCCCCTTAGCCATTATGAAATGGCCATTTTTGTCTCTGAGTACTTTTCCTGTCTTGTAGTCAGCATTATCCGATATGAGTATTGCTACACCTGCTTTTTTTTGGATGTTATTTGCTTGGAGTATTGTTTTCCAGCCTTTCACTTTGAATTTGTTTTTATCCTTGTTACTTAGATGAGTTTCCTGTAGGCAGCATACAGTTGGATTTTCTTTTTTAATCCATTCTGCTACTCTGTGCCTTTTTATTGGTGAGTTTAATCCGATTACATTTAGTGTAATTATTGATACTTGTGAGTTCCCTATTGCCATTTTATATCTTGCTTTCTGTTAGTTTTGTGTCTTGTTTGATCCTTCTCTTTCGTTTTTCTATCTTTTGTTTTTATTTGGTTGTATTCCATACATCTTTCCTCTGTTGCTATCTTTTTTATCTCATGTGCTTCTGTGGTGGTTTTTTCAATGGTGGTTACCTTTGAGTAATAAAAAGGGTCCCTACCCTGTTCATTGTAGCGAACTATTTTGTGAGTACTTTTGCACTCCATCGTCCTTTGCTACTGTTAATCTCCATCTTCTCCCCCTCTTTCTTTTTGTTGTTGTCACAGTTTAAATTTGATTTTATTGTGTTCTTCTTGGAGCTTTTACTTGTGGCTCTGTTTTTTTTTTTTGTTCTTTGTATCTGATTGGAGAACCCCCTTTAGTAATTCCTGGAGTGTGGGATTTCTGATGATAAATTCCCTCATCTTTTCTGTATCTGTGAATGTTTTTATTTCTCCTTCATATTTGAAGGATAGCTTTGATGGGTATAGTATTCGTGGCTGAAAGTTTCTCTCTTTCAGGACTTTAAATATTGGGGTCCACTCTCTTCTAGCTTGTAGAGTTTCTGCTGAGAAATCTGATGATAATCTAATGGGCCTTCCTTTATATGTTGTATTCTTCTTTTCTCTGGCTGCCTTGAGAATTTTTTCTTTGCTGTTGGTTTGTGTCAATTTCATTATGATATGCCTTGGAGTAGGTTTGTTGGGGTTAAGAAAACTTGGAGTTCTGTTTGCTTCTTGAACTTGAGGCTTTAGTTCTTTCCACAGGCTTGGGAAGTTCTCATCTATTATTTGTTTGAGTATGTTCTCCATTCCATTTTCTCTCTCTTCTCCCTCTGATATACCTATTATTCTTATGTTATTCTTTTTGATGGAGTCAGATAATTCTTGTAGGGCTATCTCATTTTTTTAAATTTTTGAGTCTCTTTCTTCTTCTCTCTGTTGTGCCTCAAGTTGCTTGTCTTCTATTTCACTAATCCTCTCTTCTATCTGACCTGTTCTATTAGCTAAGCTTGTTACTTCGTTTTTCAGCTCGTGAATTGAGTTTTTCATCTCTGTTTGATTTGTTTTTATAGTTTCAATTTCCTTGGACATATATTCTTTGTGTTCATTGAGTTGTTTTCTGAGCTCCCTAAATTGCCTTTCTGTGTTTTCTTGTATATCTCGGAGGATTTTTAGGATTTCTATCTTGAATTCTCTGTCATTTAGCTCCAAGGTTTCCAATATATTAAATTTTTTCTCCATAGATTTTTCCTCATCTAGCTGTGTTACCTCTCTTTCTTTTGTATCCATGATATTCGATTTTCTCTTCCTTAATGGCATCTGAGGGTGGTTTTGTTGATAGTATTAATGAGATTTAATAAAGAATAAAAAGTTAAAAAAATAATAAAAAAAATAAAAAATCAAAAAGAGTTGTTTTTTTTAAAAAAAATTAATAATGAAATAAAGAAAAATAAAATAAAATAAAAAATTTTAAAAAAAGGAAATTATTCCCCCCTCCTTTTTTCCTCTCCTCTCCTCTCCCCTCTTTCTTGAGAAAATCTTGTGGTGGACTGTGAATTATAACAAACAATGCCTGTGATGGAGAGCCTGAATTGGGGAAAAGTAATAAAGGGGCAAAAAGAAAAAAAAAAAAAAAAAAAAAAGGGGAAAAAAAAAAAAGGAAAAAAAAAAAGAGCGTATGGACCCACAAAAAGCAAATAAGGAAAAAATTTGGGTCAAGAATAAAATGATTTGCTTTTAGGTGTTAGTTGTCTAAGAGTTATGATGAGAGGAATAAGAGGAAAACGGAAAAATGGGGGGACAAATTAAAAAATTACTATTGTATTTAGTGGAACAAGAACTAGATAATATGGTGAGCCAGGGATGGGAGCACTGCTAGTGAGTTAAAAAGGTGAAGTAAAAACCCCCCAAAATGCCACAAACATAAGTTTGAGTCCCAGATAAGATAATTTGTTTGTTATTGAGGTTTGAATGAGAGGAGATGTAAAGGAGAAAGGAAGAAACTAATATAGAGGGAGAAAAGAAAGAGAGAGAGAGAAAAAAGAGGGAACCACTAAAAGAAGAAAAATTAAGGGGAGAGAGAGAGTTAAGGGTTTTGGAGTGTAACCCTCATAGAGAGAAAGGAAGAGAAGAGAAAAGATAATGGGAGATGTAACACTTATGGGTAGTGTAGTTCAAGGAGAGGAGAGAGTAAGACCGGTAGAGAGTTAATCGGCCAAATTGGAGGAGGAAAAAAAAGTATCAAGAATGAAGATAAGAGAAACAAACGAACAAATATAATAAAATGGGATAGGTTATAAAGTCTGCAGATTATTCTTGATTTTGAGAGGTTATCTTCTTGCTTTTTCTTTTCTCTCCCTCTTCCTGGTCGGTGACTCTGTACCCTGGGTTCTGCCCCTTTGGCACACTCAGGTAGAGGTTTGCAGTTGATAAGTTTCTATGGCAATGTCATGTATTGTGCTTTAGTCTCGTTGGCAGTCGAAGCTCATTAGCATTTATAGGCTCCGACAGTGAGAGAGTCCGTGTTCCTGGAGCCTTTCTCCTAGTCTTTCCTTCCTCAATTAGTAGCCTGATAATCCAGCTATGGGGTTGCTGCTGCCTCTGCCTGGATAGTAAGAGGCTCAAAGAGCTGGCAACTCCCTACTCTATTTCCATTCAGCACAGGGCTCTGGGTAAGGCTCAGTCAGTCAGAGCTGCTAGCATAATCAGGCGGGCTTTCTGCCCACTCAAAGACCTCTGGCTCTGCCACTCTGTCCGGTAACACAAGCGGGCGCCCACTTCCGGGGCGCTTGGAGGAAACTCTCACTGTCTGCGACCAGGATATCCAGCCAGCAGTCTCACGCTCTGAGTGAAACCCCCAACCGCAGGGAAAAGTTGCAGCGTTGGAATTGAGTCTCGCTCCGTTCCCGTGTGCGGCTTTTGCAAGGCGCTGGGGCGGCCCGAGATTCTGCTTTTGCCCACACAAAGGCCCCTGACTCTGCCCCTCTGTGTGATAACATGGGCGCGCACTGCCGAGGCACTCGGAGGAATCGCTCACTCCTTATCTGCGCGCGCAAACCAGGATATGAGGCCGGCCGCGTTTCCCTCTGAGTAAAACACCCTCCAGCATGGAAAATCTCCACCGTTGGAATTAGTTCTCACTCCCTCCCGTGCGTGGCTTTCCCAGGGCGCTGGGGCTGCCCAGAGACTCTGCCCTCAGCCCACAGAAAGGCCTCTGACCCTGCCTCTCTGTGGGGCAACACGGGCACCCACTCCTGGGGCTTAGGAAGAAATCTCTCGCCCACTAACTGCGCACCGACCAGGAGACCGGGTAAAATGGCCGCTCCGCTTGTCTTTCTTTGTTTGGGTTTGGCGCGAGTGTTAGCTTGTATTGCCTGGGTTGCCACAGGATCAGATTTTCCTCAGCTTGGATCCCCGTGCCACAGCCTGGTTCAGCCGTTTGTGTCGCGGCCTGGATCTATTCACCCCCTTTGCCCGCCTCAGTTTCTATATTCACAGTTACCAGAGAAAGCCGCCCTGTTTAGGTTAGTGAGGAAGGCGGAGCATTTCTTACTCCCTATTTCCTTCGGGGTTTGGTTATATATTTAGCCAATTTTTCACTCAATCATACCTTTGGGTGTATTGCGAAGCATCTGGAAGCTCCAAGTATAGGTTTTTCTGTTTCTGGTTGAAGATCTTGTTGAGTTTTGGGGGAGATTTATCGGTATCGCTTCCTACCCCGCCATTACTCTGACGTCATCTCCCAGTTTTGCCCTTTTTAGAATATCATATAGTTGGAATCATACACAATGCAAAAGCCTTTGCACATTGGCTTCTTTCACTAAGTAATATACATGTAAGAATCCTCCATGTTTTTTCATGGCTTGATCACTCATTTCCTTTTACCATTAAATAAATTCCATTGTCAGGATGTGTCATGGTGTATTTAGCTATTCACCTACTCAAGAACATTTTGGTTGCTTCCAGTTTTGGCAATTAAGAATAAAGCTGCTATAAACATCTATGTTAAGTTTTTTGTGTGGACATAAGCTTTCAGCAACTTTGTGTAAATACCAGAGAGTGCAACTGTTTTCCACAGTGCCTGCACCAGTCTGCATTCCCACCAACAGTGCACAAGGGTTCCCTTTTCTCCACATCCTCACAAATACTTCTTGATTGTTATTTTATTAAATTAATGGTATGGTAAGAGTGTGTTTAATTTTGTAAGAAACCACAAATTGTCTTCCAAGTGGCTGTGCCATTTTGCACTCCCACCAGCAGTGAATGAGAGCTCCTGCTGCTGCACATCTTCACCACCATTTGGCGTTGTCAGTGTTCTAGATTTTGGCTGTTCTAATAGGTGTGTAGTGTATCTCACTGTTGTTTTAATTTGCATTTCCCTGGTGACATATGATGTAGAACATCTTTTCATTTGCTAATTTGCCATCTGCATATCTTCTTGGTGAGATATCTGTTAAGGTTTGTGACCTAATTTTTAATTAGTTTTTTTTTAACTGTTGAGTTTTAAGACTTCTTTGTATATTTTGGATAGCAGTCATCTATCACATGTGTCTACTGCAAATATTTTCTCCCAGTCTGTGGTCTATTTATTCTCTTGATACTGTCTTCTGCAGTGCAGAAATCTACCCTATCAGTTATTTCCTTCATGGATCATGCCTTTAATGTTCTCTCTCTCTCTCTCTCTCTCTCCTTTTTCCAAAGAAAAAATTTTAAAGTTAAAAGTAAATATCTAAGAGAACACAGGAGTGATAAATTTTGATTGGGAGTGTCAGAAAGGCTTTTAAGAGATATTCTGAACAAGGAGGGCAAAGTTTTGAATGGCATCCAAATTAAAGCAAGAATAAATGCCTGGAAGTGAGTGTGCATGTGTGCATGTGTGCGTTTGTTCATGCACATGCATAGAGGGTCCACTTTAGAAGAACCACCACCTGGACAAGTAGGGGAATTTTCAAGAATTCAAAAGCACATTCAGATGGCAGCTTCCATGTTTCTTTTTGACATTTTATCTTTTCCTATCCTCAACCTTCCCATCTATCGCCCATCCTTTGTTGACAGTGAAGACTGTGTATATTACAAGAAAATCTTACTAAAAGAAACAGGTTCGTGCCCTTGAATTTCCCAGGGCATGTCTTGAAGGCCAAACTTAAAGAATTGTCAAAGTCTAAGCCACTTTACTCCGTATTATGGCAACCCTGAAACCTTCACTGTGTCTAAAGGTCACTGTTTAAAGTTTTGATATTCTTGCCTTACATAACTCTTGTATCTTCTTCTGGGAAAATAAGCCACATAGTGATTTATAGCTCAAACGTATATTTAAAGGGCTTAAAAACAACAAAATGTTATGTGTAATCAACACATTCCAGGCAAATTGGCTTCAAAGAAAATTTCACAAGGATCCTCATTAACATTTAATACACGTTTGAGAGATGACATTCCTATTTGATAGAAGAACAATTGGGTTCTAGAAGGTTAAGAAACATCCCTATGGTGGTATGTAAAGGTGGACAAAATAATTAATACCTGATCACAATAATAATGATAATATACAATAACTACTTATGTTATTGAATGCTATGTATTGAGAAATTTTTGTGCTTTACACATTATCGTATTTATTTACTTATTTATTTATTGCCCTGAGTTTACAGAAGAGAAAGCTGGAGCTTTAACGAGACTATGCAAAGTGCTCAAACTTATGCAGCTAATCTGTGGTAGAACTGGGACCCTAGTCCAGGTCCATCTAATGCCAGAGCCCTTGCTCACACTCATAACCTTGTACCGCCTCCAATTACTCAAGATGTCTTTAGCCATGTGTTACATTTTAGAGAATAGGGACCCACAACCACGCCTTTAGAAATACAGATTCTGTGACAACAACCAACAGAGATTCTTGGTGCAGCTTCTCTGTAATAACATTCTTCATCTCATCTGCCGCATTTCCATTTAGCCATGGTCCCTAATGTCTCTAACCAGCCCCCCCTTACCTCTCCACTCTCACTGAATCCATCTCTCACTGATCTTACAGGCCATTTACCTTCTAACACTCTCAATTGGACTTAAGTTGTTTCTTCCATATCAGTTAGGACTAACCTGCAGATAAAAGAAAAGCCACCTGAACATCGCATAATGGACATTATTGAAAGTCTGGAGGCAGACAGTGGCTGGAATTGGTTTGGTAGTTCAACTATACCAGCTACGACCGAGGTTCCTTTCATGCTTTGCTCTGCAGATGGGGGTTTTGGCCTCATGCTTGTTGCTTCTTGCTCATAAGGTAACTGCCCTTCTCCAGCCATCACATTTACATTCAAGACAGGAAGGAGAGGAGGGGGCAGAGCCCATGGGCTCTCTTCTTACATCTGTTCCTTTGATAAGGAAAAGGAAAATTTCCCACATGCCTTCAGCAGACTTGTAACCTCGTTGGCCAGACCTAGGTTATGTGGCCACACCAGCTTCCAGAGTGCAAGAAAGTGAGGACATCACTTCTGCATCTATAGTAGAAGGTGGGTGAGGATGGGACTGAAATGGCTGCTGGCTCCACCCGTCAACAGCATCTGCCACTTTGGCATTGTGGTCTCTCTCGGTGCTTTTTTCTTAAATCCTTTGTCACCTCACATAAACCATAAGCTACTTGAGGCTAGAGTCTTTTTAATTCTCTCTTCACTGGGCCCCCTCCCCACTCTTACCATAATCTTGCAAAACTCTGAGTCACATTGTTGGAAATGTTGAAATACCTGTAAAATTGAATTTATTAGGTATAAACCACCTAGAAATATAAGGAATGTTCTTTTTTGACATTTCATTTCATAAAATCTTACATTTCCTTGATGACATTTCCCTGAGACACAAAAAGCTGAAGAAAACCTTTGAGAAATTCTGTCAAAATTGGATTGTATTTCACTAGTGTGGGGGTGGGGTGGGGTGGGGTGGGATGCAACGCTCGGAGCAGAAGGGAGGCTGCTGCCTAAATCACTTTCTGTTGGAGCCGCCTTCTCTGACCGTTTCCGTGATGCCGGCATTCCAACACAGCCTGGGCAGGAAACGGCACAGGAAGGCCAGCTTACATTTGTTTTTTGTTGGCAAGACTAATGAAAGCTCTGCTGGGGTGGAAATAGAAACTATAGGTTCAAGTTGACTCTGTTGCTGCTTCTGTCTTGTAACAGGCACAGTGAGGCTGACCGAGATACTACTGGCTTAGCGTGCCTGACGCTCTCCTGAGCTGCTTAACCAATCCCTAGGCAGGGCTTGTTTTAAGAATCCATGACACCTGCCTTCTCTTTCCTCTCATCTGCACTACCTCCCTACCCACGCCTGCTCTCTCAAATGCTCTTTGGGAAAAAAAAATGCCTTTCAGAGTCATATCCTCAGAGAATAGAAAGAGCTGCTGGTCTGAGAAACTCAGTTTTAGCCTAAGTCATCCCTTAAGCTAGAAGTAGTTCCAACTTACAGCCATGTCCTCAGATATAGCAACAATTTGATGGCACCTGTGTAGCCAACTTACAAAATGGCCTCCAAGATGATTCCTTCTTGGTCCTTTCTCTCTCTCCAGAGAGGGTGGGGTTTTGAGGTAATGATGGGAAGCTGATGACTTTAGATGCTTGGTTTTTGCTCACAATTATATTAGTGCTATGGCTTTCTCACCTGGTCCAAGAACTTCCTACCTATTTGGAGTACAGTTTTGGGTAGAGAAGAAATCCCTATGTTTCCCATGACTTTTTTTTTTTTTTTTTTGTATTTCTCTGAAGCTGGAAACGGGGAGAGACAGACAGACTCCCGCATGTGCCCGACCAGGATCCACCCGCACGCCCACCAGGGGGCGACGCTCTGCCCACCAGGGGGCGATGCTCTGCCCCTCTGGGGCGTCACTCTGTTGCGACCAGAGCCACTCTAGCACCTGGGGCAGAGGCCAAGAAGCCATCCCCAACCCCCCGGGCCATCTTTGCTCCAATAGAGCCTTGGCTGTGGGAGGGGAAAAGAGAGACAGAGAGGAAGAGGGGGGGGGGTGGAGAAGCAAATGGGCGCTTCTCCTATGTGCCCTAGCCGGGAATCGAACCCTGGTCCCCCGCACGCCAGGCCGACGCTCTACCGCTGAGCCAACCGGCCAGGGCCTCCCATGACTTCTTTTCCCATATTCTGCTCATCATAATTTCTTTCTAATACCACCTCCATTTCTAGAAGTTCCTTGGTTTCAGAAGACAGGAAGTGCATTGGCTACTGGGTCAGTACATACTTTGTAAACCCCTGTTTTGAGGGCCGCTTTCAAGGCTTTGGATAAAGAACTGTTTTCCCAGAACAGACCACAGCAAATAGAGGAGAAGCAGAGATAAGACCTTTAAGCAACCTTGAGAAGCAGGACAATAAAACAGGAATTTAGTTGAAATACGGGGTTAGCAAACCACTTCAGTCAAAACTTTTCTTCCTGCAGTTGAGTTCTCCTATCATGTCAGGAACTGTCCAAAGCCTCTGGACTACCTCTCATCATATCTCCCATTGGTCCATTTGTCCAACCTACTCTTGGAACCCCCTTCATGGGAATCAGTTAGAGCATTCTGGAATATAAAACATTTATTACAAACTCTCATGTAACCCCCCTATGACTCACTTTCTTCATCTATATGATGGGTACAATAATAATGTCTGTTTCATAGGGTGTAAGGATTAAATGAGAAGCAAAAACTGTATAAAGAATTTAGCTCAGTGCCTGACATGCAGAAAACTCCTAGTAAATAGCCATTGATAAGAAACAATCACAAAGCAAAAGCGTCTCTGCAGAGTACTAATAACTCCTGGTGGAGAAAGGCTTATACAGCGTCCATTACTCAGAAGGGGGGCATTTATCAAAAGTGTGTCTGGCTATGCAATATTACCAGAACTCTAGGTCAGACCAAGGGGAGAACAGGGCTACTACAGGGTTCTAAGGAAGCTGGCAGGTGGGAGAAGGGACACAGGGAAAAAAAACAAGAGGGGAAAAGAAAAGGAGAACCAGGCCAATACGTTACATTGCATTCATGCAGCTGAAAAATGTCTTTATCCTCCTAGCTATCCTGAGAAGATGGCCCTAGGGCAGCTCTTTGAAGAGGAAGAAAGGAATGAAGAAAACACACAAGACTGATGGCAGTGGAATCTCTGGGCTACCCACCAATACCAGGCTTTCTATAAAGTGAGCACAGGGCTGGACACACCCTTAGGGCCTCAGGGCCTGGGATTTCCCGACTCACTTTCTCTGCATCTCAGCATTCCCTGCACCCTCTTCCACAGGACTGCTGGCTGGCATCCAGGGGCAACTGTGGGCTCTGGCTGGGAAGGATGCAGAGACCCATTCTTCCTTGTCCACTCTGTGAGTCACATGCCAGGCCTGTCCACTTCTACCCACCTCGGCAGCATTTTCTCCCAGGAGGACAGCAGGAACAAGCAAGCCTCAAGGGATGGCTTATGTTGAAAAGCCCTAGGGGTATTTGTAGGTAGTGACCAGGTCTTAACACCAACTTGCTAAGCACTTGAATTTAGCCTTAGATGCCACATCCATTATATAAAGTTAATAAGACTCATTCCTGCCATTAATCCAGAGAAGGGATACGGATCAGTGAATTGTTAAAAGAAATTTCCTGGAGACAATGGGAGTCAGTTGATTGCAAGCCATCCTGATTCATCTAGGATTCTGATAGGCAAAAGGAAAGAAAGGGAAAGAGAGAGAGGAAGGAAGGAAGGAAGGGAGGGAGGAAGGAAGGAAGGAAGGAAGGAAGGAAGGAAGGAAGGAAGGAAGGAAGGAAGAGAGAGAAAGGAAGGAAGAGAGGAAAGGTAAGGAAATATATGTGGGCTTCCTTCTTGCTCTCCAGCCTCAAGAGAAAGTAGTAATTGGCTTTTCTCCAAAGAAAGCCTGCCAAAGAGTGAGGGATCATGGGGAACACTAGAAGGGATGGTGAGCTGATTCTGTCCACCACGCATTCTGCATACTCTTGCTCTCAAGACAATCTCCCTGCCTGACTTTGTGACTCTTTTCAGGGTCAACCTGAAGAGTTTTGAGTACATGAGTCTATTTGTTTGCCAAGAGGACCAACCAGCTCAATGGAATAGATGAGTCAGTAGTATGGTGTGGTTTGCCCGAAGAAGCAAATGCTTCCCGAGGATTTTCTCATGCTCTCTAATGTTCTACACAAGTGGTTCTCAACATAACCCTGGGAATGTGAAAGAAAGTTAAATTCCTGGATTCTACTGAGACCTACCAAATGGAAATTTCTAGGGGTGGGACCTCGCAATCTGTATATGTTAAAACAAGCCAAGTAGGTGATTTCGAGGCTTGGTCAAAGTTTGGCCAAACCACTGCTCCACATCAGTGCCCATTGAATTTGAACATGCATACCAAACACCTAAGATTATATTCATCTTCAGGATTTGATTCAGAAAGTCCAGATGGGGCCTGAGATTCTACATATCTATGGAGCTCCCAGGTGTTAATAACCCAGGTGTTGCTCACGCTTTCCGATTTGGACCATACTTTGCAGCCTAGCTCTGCACCAGGGTTTACATAAGAATCCACATGAGACTCTCCGGGGAGATATTTAGACTGTTAATGCTTGGACCCCATCCCTATAGTACACGATAATTTGATTGGTTTAGGGTTGAATCCCCACACTGGCATTTTAAAAAATACTCCCTACTTAGTTGTAATGAGGGTGAAAACTGCTGCCTACACTTTCAACTTTACTGCGTTCTGTTTACAAAGCGTAGGTTCCTGGTGGTTTTATACTTCCGAAGCAGTGTGTGCATTTTAAGCACTTGATCATTGTAAACGCATGCTGATGATGAGGAGGTAGTTATCCTAGTGATTAAAGGGTGGGGACAACTTGAGGCATTTAAGAAGGACTACAGAGTCAGGAGGGGAGGCGCTGTGCCAGGCTGTTTCTTTAGTCTTAGGTCAGTCTTGCCTAGTATTTGAGGACCAAAAGGAATTTTTCAGTTGTTAGGTGTGAGGAAACATTGTGGAAGATTCAAGTGGGCAAAAAAGATTAATGGATGTGTGGGATAGCACACTGGGGTTCTTTTTGTCCTTCAATGAAATGACAACTTTATAAATTGTAGAACACTGGTAATAATGCAAATCATTTTTTCATAGAAATGTAAATTATGTGAAGATGTTTTTAATTATTGTCCTGTTGATATTGACCAATTTTATTACCATCATTTCAGCATTCCTGATGGGCTATGCATGTGTGTAGGTTTTTAATGCACCTCTAAAACACTTATGCCATTTTATAAGTTCCTTAATTAATTTGTGAGTTAAATAAAATCTTTGACATGTTTATTTTACATTTGTGAACAGCCATAGTTTTGCCACACCAAAAAAAATTAGCCTTTGAGAAAAAGAATGGACATCCTTATGTAGCTGTGGTCAGCTGATGCAGGCCAGGGGCCGCTGTCACCATCGTGACCATGCACATGCAGGTTCTCATTGAATTCGGGTAGACGGTAAAGAAACAGCGGAGCCGAAAACTGGTGGGCCATTCCTTTATTCCAGCCTCGCACTGGCAGGCGAGTAAATACACAGCAGGAAAACACTTCCCTTTTCATTCAGGGCTCCCAAAGCCTCTGACTTTCTCCCAGTTTTCCTAGAATTGAAGACTCCCATCAGCCTAAATCACCTCTGGTTCCCCATCTGCCAACATGGCTTCTTAATCTCTGTATAAACTGGCTTCTCCTTCAGCACCCTGCCATCTTGGCTGCTTCTTCTCCTCAGCACACTTCCTCTCTGTTCTCACTCTGCAAAAACATGGCCTTCTTCCTCCTCCTTCTCCTTCTTCTTAAAACGTTTTGGTGCGAAAACCCCTCCTCCAGCACCATTAGCATGCAATGGCCCTTCTCAAGCAGGAAGGTAATCAGCAGTTTTATCTGGACAGCATCATTCACGTGGACAGCACCATTTCTTACAAAGTGAGCAAAAAATCACATTTTACAAACTTATTTGCCCAACAGCTGAATAATGGCCCCCAGAGATGTCTACTCCCCAATCCCAGAACCTCTAAAAATGTTACCTTCCTTGGTAAAAGGGGCTATATAGATGTGATTAAATTATAAAATGGTAAGATTATCTTGGATTATTTGGGGTCAGGGGAGCAATGTAATCACAAGAATCCTTATAAGAGGGAGACAGAAGGATCACAGTCAAAGATGTGAAGGCAGAAGCAGGGTTAGAGAGATGAGGGGAAGGGGCTCCGAGTCACATAAGCAGGGGATCTCTGGAGACAGGAAAAGGCAAGGAAGAGTTTCCCTCAGAGCTTCCTGAAGGCAGGCAGCTCTCCTTTGATTATAGCCCTTACGACTGTTTCAGACTTGTGAACTTTAAACTGTGAGATGGTAAATTTGTACTGTAATTTGTTACGGCAGCAATGGGAAGCTAATACAGTATGGTCAGAAGCTACTTCCCGTGTCCCATAAGGGGATGAGTTACATGGGAGCATTTGCTGTTGGACTTGACACGTGCTGCTGCCCCAGCCCCAGCCGTGCTCCTGCCTCTGGCTCTCTAGGGCTGCAGGGAGAAGCCTTGACCTACCAATCCTCCTCTCACCTTCCCTCCAGCTCAGAGTTACAGCTTCCCTAGCTGAACCAGTCATGCCACCTCACTTCTCATGACCGTTGTGTTAATCACCTCTTTTTTCCCCTCGCAATCATACTAACCAAGAAAAGATACTGCTGAGGATTAAACCCTGTTCTTGGAGGCTCTCAGAAACATTCCTCAGCCTTGTCTTATCCCTTCACAACTTACTATTATTTTTGTAATTTTTCATGGAGTATATCAAAGGCCCATGGCACATGTGAGTCACTAAAGGTCACCAAATGAGCGCTGAGCCTCATTCATCCTCCCCAGGAGATCAGCAGCTCTGCCAGACTCCTCGTTTCATGGGACATTCTCACCGCAAACTCCACACCGCAGAGATGAGCGCAAAACGCTGTCTAGTCCCTGAACTTGGTCTCTTTGTTCCCTTATCCACAACTCAGGTATTTCACTTACTCTTCTGAACACTGTATGAGCTTTAATATTCTTCACTTCTCTCTCATTGCAAAAGCAGCTACAGGAGCCCCGACCTGCTGTACGAATTGCTGAAGCCAGAGAATTGCAAAGAAACACGGTCCTTGACTCTTGGGCATTCACAATTGAAGACATGGACAAGGCTGTTGGCCACTTAACCTAAATATTAATCAGTGAATAGACCAGAAAGGATTTACCCATTTAGGTCAAGGGTAGCTGACTGAGTAGCTGGGGCGGGGAGTGTGGGAGGGGGACACCCACAAGTTCCCAGCCAGGCAGGAAGAAGTGAGAAGTCATCTATGTGTCAGGGCGCAGTGCTGGGAAAAGCTTTGGGAAGGGGCATGGCTGTCAGTGAGCCTCTTGGCAGTGGATAGTGAGTATGAGGAGCTGCACTGCAGACACCTGCCATTCATGGGGTCCCCAGGCATCCAACTTTCAGGGGGCACTGGCCTGAAAAGCCTCAGAGCAAAGTGAGTCCACAGACACTGTTTGCTCCTACTAAGAGCCCTGTGGACAAAACTCTCCAGGAGAGACAAAATCAAGCTCTAGCTGTATCAGCCATTAGGGTTGATTTCCAACCAGTTGTACCTAAAGTGTGGACTGGAAAAGATACCAATTAGCTGTTTCGATTTAGCAGCGGTAGGAGAAAGCACCCCAGCTCAGCCGATCTCCAATCTTAACTTGTCCTTTCCCCCAGCTAGACAAGTGGAGAGACAGGGCTTCATGAAACCACCCCCCCCCCCCCGACCCTGGCCTGAGACTTAGGCATCCTGACCACAAGGCAATAATAGTAAGGCTATGCCAGCCCCTGAGCTAACACATCAGGAGAAATACCCACACTGTTCTACTTACTTTAAAAAAAAAAAAACCCCCAAAAACCATGCCTAAGAAGGGAACTATTTCTATACATGCAAAGACTTAAAGAGGAAGGCTAACGACAAAATATTAGTGAAAGAAACTTGTTTTTCAATAGATTATATTAATCCAGAAGCTCTATCCTCTCACTTTCCTTTTCGGGACTTGCTAAACCAGGATGAGGTCTGGCTGGTGTGGACAGAAAGCCTCTCCAAAGTTCCCTCGACAGGAACTTCTGTTTGTCCTACCTGCTTTAAAAAGAAAAACAACAACAAAAAAAACACATTATTTTGTTTTTATCGAGGTCATTCACAAACATAAGTGTAAAAGTGAAATGATCATGGACAGGATTTATTGAAGGCTTCTTATATGCCAGACACCATATTAGGTGTTTTGCAGGAATTATCTCATTTAATTCTCAACACAACCCGTGCGTCATGTCATCCCCATTGTACTGATGTTAAAACAAGGTCCACAGATAGATCGTCAGTCAATTTCCCAAAGTCACAGGGCTACTAAGTAGTGACAGAATTTGAACCCTGACAATTTTTCTTCAGAATCAACATATTTAATAATACATTATCCTGCTACGAGAAAGTTTATAATAAAAGTTGAGTTTAGAATCCTTAAAATGAAAAGTAGCAGATTCCTAAGCACACACATATTCTCTCTCTCTCCTCACGTCCCACTCCTGCGTCTTTGGGTACTAATTACTCTACTGCTAAATAATATTCATATACTTGGATCTCTTGGTTTGTGATTTTGGCAAAAATCTACCTCATTTTTTTATACTGGATGAGCATTTTAGCTTTTGTATGCCTTCAATGTAATTATAATCATAATTTTTCATTGAATTTATATGCAGTGTTTTCATTATTTTTACTATTTACTTCTTTTTTTTTTACTTCTAAGTCAAGTAGTGTATACACTGTTTACATTCCTATATTGTATAACTCTTTGATATTCTTGAAATTATTTCCTAACTTCTTTACTTACTTGGAGTTTTCTAAATAAATGGCAAAACCTTCCCATGTCTTCCTATAGTGTGTCCTATGGCTTTCCATACAATGTTTCTTATCTTCCAGCCCATCAAACAACTGGACATGTCCAGTTCTCCCTGGAGACATTCCTCCCAGGGCTCCCCCCCTCTGCTTAGAGGTGGCTGTCTTCTATTCTTGCCGCACAGCTGTCGTTCGGGGCATTTCCTTTGTCATCATCCAGGGAATTCCCTTCACCTCCTTCTGGTGTGGACCTCCTCTTTCCTAAAATCCCTGGCTTCCTCTTTCTTCGTTTATAGCCTGTTTTGGTCAGT
Organism: Saccopteryx bilineata; assembly: GCF_036850765.1. NCBI lineage: Eukaryota > Metazoa > Chordata > Mammalia > Chiroptera > Emballonuridae > Saccopteryx > Saccopteryx bilineata. The sequence goes on along the minus strand of NC_089490.1, from coordinate 261,125,457 downwards.
ACATCCTTCAATGGTTTCCTTAAAAAGTGGTAGGGTATTTATTTGGAATTCAGTGGTCCAAATCACTTTAGCTTTTAATCACCTCACTCACCTTTTTCAGCCTCCCCAACCCAATCTCTTTCCATATTTTACAATACTTAGTGTCTCCAATTCTGCTGCCTTTCCAGAGATTTGTAGGCAAATTGACATAATTTATTTCTTCCCCTGTAGACCTTCAGTTTTGACTTTGTTCTGTTTTGCTAAGTCATTTACCAATCTTCTATCTGCTTTTTTGTCTCATGTCTTATGTTTTAGAGCTTCATTTGGCTTCTAGTATCATGGAAGGCAGTGTTGCTGATTCCTGTAATCTTGTATCAAGGGGATGAGTACTGAGAGGGGAGTGAGGGACATTGTTACTCTGCTGTTGTTAAGCCTGATATGTTCCATGATCACTGGGTGTCCTACCAAGCTGGCATCAGGCAAGATTGTGACCAATGCTCTTTACTCAATAAATGCCCCACACAGCCAGTTTGTAATTATCTCTCTGGTTCATTAATATGCCAAAGGCCTAGGAATTGGAATCATTTTGTTACGTCTCAAGGCTGAGGCTTGCTTTTGTCAAACTGCAAGTCCACTTTGATCCTGGCAGGATACTCTCAAATCCTTGGATGAATGGTAACCAAATGTTCAAATGTTGAACAGTCACCTAGGATACTTGTTGTTGTTTTTTTAAAAGAGAAAGAAGAACAGGAAAAAAAAAATAAAAGAATTTCCCAGGGCTTTTGAATCAGTAGGATCCATGAGTTAACTTGGGCAAGAGCTCCTCCGACTTCGCTTTGATCAGCACGTAGGACAACTTTGGCCACACGCCACTCAAGGGTGCCGGGCTCCTTTGGGCAATGCTGTATCTCTCCCTTTGCTCTACTTCCTAATTGATAAAGAAAGTTAAGTTGCAGCCCAAAGTGATTTGCTTGTAAAACAATTACTTGTCAGTCTTATTCTGTAACCATGCTACAACTTGTTCTCACATATAATTATCTATAATTCCTAAGTTGTGATTTAATACTACTGCCTGAACCTACCCAATGTCTCCAATATTGAGAGGTTCTGGCAATAATAGTAAACAAGCACTGATTGGGCTCTTACTATGTGCCAAGTATTATTATAAGTGTTTCAGTTATTCATTTAAACACCAATCCTAAGAAGTAAGCACTATAATTATCCTGATGTTATAGGTAAGGAAACGGATGGTTATAGAATTGAACAACTTACCCAGATCACACAGCTACTAAGTTGAAGAGCTAGAAATTACTGAAATATAATGAGCTACCAGCCTTTTCAACAATGATCAAGGGAGAAAGGAAGGAAGAAGACCCAAACAGACCCCAAGTGCCTCATCAACTTCCACCCCTCAGCTTACTAACCACCATCCAGGTGCCCCAGGAGAGCAGCTGGCCCAACCGGAAGAAATGCAGGGAGGTGCTAGCAACAGTGGCTGTTAGAAGTGCCAACAGATGTAGACTTGAATCTGGGGCAGGTGTTATGGGGTCACACTGCCAATATTGAATCCACAAATCTGCCTCAGCTAGAGCTTAAGGGTCCCTGAAGTGAAAGCTACCTAAACATAAGATTGTCAGTCTCAAAAGAGTAGTAGAAATGGTGGCAAAAAAAAAAAAAAAAAAAAAAAAACAACCCCCACAAGAAATGACAGGCCAGAGTTTACTAATAGAGTATTTATACTTATGGCCAAGCAAAGCTTTGGGGGGAATGAAATAGACTCTTTCCAAGCCTCCCTTTCCCCATTTGTAAAATGAGCATAATAATAGTATACCTATTTAATAAAGTTTATGAGGATAAAATGAGCTGATATGTAAATGGTATAACATTGTACCTGACAAAAAGCAAGTGTTCAATAATTGTTAGCTATTATTATTAAATGTCTTTGCTAGTTTAAGTCTCCAACCCAGATGGAATTTTACATAAAATCAAAATAAATAAATAAATAAATAAACAACATTGTCCAATTTCACTTTATTTTTCTAATTTAGTCTCTATTTTAACCAACACAAGATTTTTTTTCTCTCTAAAATTAGATATATCTTGATTCATAATAAAATAAGTCATTGAATCAGCCTCTTATCACTACTGTGGCCTGCAGGAATATCTTTTGACTTTCAGTAGCTCGCTTTATCCACATTACTCACAAAACTTATCAGACAGCCAGAGGCCATGTATTTGGCTTCTTCTGAATAAATGGCTCTTCCCAAACACCTCCTCTCCCTTTCCCTATCCTGGCGGTGACATCCTTAGAAATCTCAGAGGACCAGTTTTCTATTTCTTCTTAATCTCTCCAGCACAAGTAGGTACCCAACATTGTTTTATGATTAATAAGAACTGTTTCTTCTTATTGGGCATTCTTGCCCAACACACAAAGGAGAAAATTTGGGCACAAGTTATTTTATTAAAGCCTTGCCTTTTTAGGAATCCAGGCTGGACCTTGGCCTTGGCCCTGTCCTGAACCCCAGAAGGCCCTTGGGGCCAGTCAGCACAGGTGAAGCCGCGCGGTCTTTCACGTCTGGCTGAATCCACGGGAGAATTGCTCTTCCAGCTTTCATGCCCTGGTCCAGGCCCTTACACTTAGCCCCTGTCGTACTGCAAAAGCCTTGGGATAGTTGATCCTTGTGCCATTGGCCCTCTTTCCTCCACGCTGGCCAGCCAGTTCTCCCCTTGATGCTACCAACGATACCCCTTGCACCAAGGCACGAGCTTGTCCAAAAAATCAAAGTTTTTCTCAAACTAAGACTGAACCACCTCTACCATGTTTCTTCCCACTTCTCCTCTGCACGAACCCTTTGCTTCAGCTAGAAAGGCTTGTTTGCTTTATCCCCTCCTCACCTGCACATGATATACCTGTGTTTTGGCCTTGCTGAGATGTGCCCTATGACTTCCTCCGCACCCCCACTTACCTGTCACGACTCTGTTAGAACCCCACTTACTCCAAGAAGAATTTCTCTACTCTAGTTCATAGAGCTTGTCCCTCTCTTAATTTGCCACAGCCACCCTTCCATATTTATTACATGCTGCCTTTTTGGGGGCAGTTGTATTTTTATCTGCAGATATATTTCCCCTAACTGTAATGTTTCAGTGCTTGTTCTATGCCATTTACTTTATAAATACCTAATTAATTTACACCTTATAAATGCCTAAAATCAATTGTTAATTTTTATAACAAATCTATGAGGTGGGTCTTGTTATTAGCCCCACATTAGAGAACTGGGACAGAGGAGAGTAAAGTAAGTCATCTGTGGTTAGGAAGTGGTGGAGCAGGTAGATCTAATGTCTATGTACTTACCCACGGTGTTATGCCCTGCACACAATAGTCACTCAATAAATATTTGCTCATCAATTAACTGTTGATTTTCCCACCCCTCCTCTGCCCTAGCCCTGCCTTCTCAAAGGGAGCCTGGCTTGGGAAAATGATCAAATGTCTTCATTGTGTTGACTTCCTTGGGAGAGAAGAGTTCTAAAAATAGTTGAAACTGTGTTATTTTGATTCTGTATTTCATCACTATGGTTTTTTGGTTCCACTCTGAAATTCTTTGTTGCCAGAACCCCCAGATATGTAGCCTGTTGCAAAGTTGTTATTTTTGATATCAGAGGTTGGAGATGTTTCTATTAGAAACATTGTCTATTTACATTCCTTAGCCCAAAATAGTCTGAAGTGTCAGTATTATGTCTTCATGTTTCTAATAGAACTTTATGATGTTACATCAATAGTCACAAGTTACCATGAGGTGTTTTTGTCCTCTCCAGTTTTCGGGAAAGTGTATTATGATAATAAGTAAGGTCATATTTATGAAGCGATGCCAGTATATCCTTCCCTAATACGAGAAGGAAGATAAAGTGTGTACGGAATTAAGTTGTTGGCAATGCACAGGAATAAGCTGCCCTCATTAGCAATAGTTCTCACAACTCCCTTTTTTTAGTGACATGGAACAGCCACTGCTGCTGGTTATATCTCCAAAGAAAGCCATGTCTCCAAGGGCATTCCTGCGGACTGCGGACTCAGGACACAGCCTACTAACATGAGCTCCTTTATTTTCTCCTAACATCATTACTGAGATACAGTCTCGTTACAGTAATAATATCAAGGATACCCTGTAGGCAGAGAAGTTATATAAATTCACCTTGATGATATGTGAAAGGGGAACAGGGAGGTTTGCTGCAATTGCTGTCACACCACAACAATTTGCCTGCTATCTGCATGCTCATGATTTTATGAAAACAAACAAACAAAAAAAAGCCAAGAAAAATGTAGAGGGTGGCTTGTTTGTGTGTTTGCTTTTCAAGCAAATATATCAGAACTTAAACATTTATATCAATAAGCCCTTAAAAGTAGTCATACAGGGGAGTCAGGAATCAACCCCCAGATCCTGCCATTACTCACATATTTGTTACTTCCTTTTTAGAACCGCATTCAGGATAGGATGTCATAATTTATCACACATGCTTGGAGCGACAGTGGGGACTATTTATAATTAAGTTAGGATAATTGGCAAAAACCCAGTCTTGAATAACTAGGATGGCTAATCACTTTGCTCTAGAGCCATATCAGAAAATCAATTTTGGTCATTGTTTGACCAAAAATGTTCTTAGTCAGCTGAGAGCTTTCTTTTTTTTAAAAGACTTGATTTGTGATGATCTTCGGTTATCTACGGAAGTTAGCTTTTTCCGAAAAGAGTGACGACTTCCTTCTGTAATAACAGTCAAAAGAATGTGCTTTTCATTTTAATGAAATGCTAAAAGTACACTGATCAACAGCAGCATCTTGGTAATATGCAGATTCCAAAGGGGCAAGCCCCGTGGATGCACACGCTTATTATACACCATCTATTCTTACACTTGGTGCTGAGGAAGCCCAGTCTCATTTTGGGCCAGATGCCAGGACTCTCTCCTTGCCTTGTCTTCTGCCAATTCTTCCTCCTGGTCCTCATTTCCCTCATCCCAGAGACAATTTTTTTTTTTTTTTTTTTTTTTTTTTTTTTTTTTTTTTTTTTTTTTTTTTTTTTTTTAGCACATGCCACAGATAAGTCAAGTACAAAATCCTCTATGGACTTTTGTGGTACTTGTTGGCTTCCCTCAGTTATCACCACGACCTTTAAAGCTTCCAAAGTAGGGCCTTCTAAGGGAGTAAATACAAGGTCAAGTCTGAAAGGTGAAGGTCAAAGCCTCTATTCATGTGCAACCTGAGTAAAGCTGGGCCTCCTTGGGGTCCTTCTCAGCAAAGATTGTATCCAAAATAAAGACAAATCTGATTCCAGAATAGTCTTAAAGAAGGACAAGAAAATTATACTGTAGATGTACTACTGTCTAGAGAACACGCACAAGTGAGCACCAACAGACATATATATGGATGTCAGCTGCAACATTGTTTGTTTTAGTATTTGTCACAAGTAAATGATGCCCTCCCCAAAGATATCCACAGCCTAATCTGCTAGGAATATTCTGTCAAAGGAGAAATATGCTTACAGATAGAATTAAGGTTACTAGTCAACTGATTTAAACAAAGGGAGATGACCCTGCACTCGCTGGGTGGGCCCAATGTAATCACAAGGGTGCTTAAAAGAGAAAAAAGGAGGTAAAAGAGGAGAGTCAGAAAAAAAGACATGACCGTGAAAGCAGAGTCCGAGAGGCGCTACATTTTTGGCTTCGAAGATGGAGCAAAGGACCACCAGGAAAGGAGTAAAAACAACCTCTAGATGCTGGAAAGACAAGGAAAAGGGGTTTTTCCTGGAGCCTCTGGAAGGGAACGCAGCCCCATACACATCTGGATTTCAGCTTAGAGGGACCCGTGTCAGACGTCAAAACTGTAGGACTGCAAGGTAATAAATTTGTGTTGTTTTAAGCCACTAAAGTTGTGGTAACTGTGTTAGGGCAGTAATTGAAAACTAATACAGTAATTTAGCCCAAAGAGGAACACATAATACCATATTTCCCCATGTATAAGGCGCATCTTAATTTTGGGGCCTGAAATTTGAAAAAAAAATGTATTACATAAAGTTATTGAACTCAAGTTTTATTCATCATAAAATTCATACAACTCCTCATCACTCTCAAGACTCCCATCAATTAGCTTGTCCTCATCTCTGTCTAATGATGAACCACTGTCTTCTTATATTGCTTTGGCCTCAGTTCCATCTATGGCATTTGAAATGCCACAATCACTATATAAGATGCACCCAGTTGTTAGACCTCAAACTTTTTGAAAAAGGGTGTGTCTTATACATGGGGAAATACGGGATATATGTATTGTGAAAATGTGATGTAGCTATTAAAAGCAAATAAGTAACGTTAAAAAAAAAAAGCAAATAGTCTAGGACAAAAAGTAAAATGGGGGTTACCGGGGCTAGAGAAAGGGGGTAGTGGAGACTTATTGTTTAATGGGCACAGAATTTCGGTCTGGGATGATGAAAAAGTTTGGGAAGTAGGTAATGATGATGATCACACAATTTGTGAATATACTTAATGCTACTAATGTACCTTTAAAAATGGTAAATTGTATTACGTATCTGTAAAGCCAGAAGCCAGGGCCACTATCACAGCAGCCCGGCTCATGCAGGTTCGCATTGGATTCGGACAGTCAGTAAAGAAACAACGGAGCCACAAACTGGTGGGCCATCATTTTTAATTCTAGCTTGCACCCGGCGGGCAAGTACAAACATACACTGAGCTCCAAAACCCACTCACATTCAGTGCTCACAAAGCCACTGACTTATCCGAGTTTCCTAGAATCAAAGGTTTCTAGCTCACCAGTCTTATTCTCCTCAGTTCCCCATCTCCTTCCTTATCCCAGACACAAACTCTGCACAAACTGGCATCTCACTCAGCACTCCGCCATCCTGGCTGCTTCTCCTGGCCACATGGCCTCTTTCTGCTCTCTGCTCTGCTCCCTCTGCTCTCTCATGCTAATCATCCCAGGAACCAAGAGAGCAAGCTCCCGTTCTGCCCCCATTTTATAGTGTAGATTCAAAATCTTTAATCCAATATACAAAATAGGGAAGTCTCTAATACAAAGTCACTTCTCTGAGGCATGATTGGATTGTACCGCCCCACAGCAAAAAGGGTGGGAAAGGCTTAATCCCAAAACCAAGCCCCAGGCTACGATGATTCTGCCTGCCCCCAACACTCATTAATATCACCTGGGCACCTCCAGGTGGGCAGCGGTATCTTTTACAAAGTGAGCATAATACATTTTATCTGCCCAACAGTATCCTTTACTACAATAAAAAATAAAATTAAAAGAATGAGCTAGATCAATATATTTTGATAGAAATAGAATTTCAAAATTATAACTTTTAGAATGTTATTTGTATTTTGTATACTAAAACAATTATGTAAATTTAAAAACCACAAAACAATATTTATATTGTTTAGAGATGTGCATGTGATAAAAGTATATAAGTCATGACAGTGGTTTCCTGTAGAGAGAGGGGGGATGGGACCAGGGAGGACATAAGGGACTTCAATTTTCTCAACAACCCTTTATTTTAAAAGGAAAATCTAGGATAAACATGCAAGATTATTAACCTTTATGAATTGTAGGTGTTGAGTACATAAATATTAACAACATTATTCTTTACAGCTTTCCTTTCTTTTTCTTTCTAGGTAAAAAATATGGAGGTTTCATTGAAGGTCTCTTTATGAAGCTGAGAGGTAGGAATGAAACAGAAATCACAGCCACGACTTCCTAAGATTCTCCTTAGAGAGGTGTCTCTCTCTAAGCCCCATTGCTCACTGGCTTCTCCCTCCCTGCCTCTCAGCCCTGACGCCCTGCACTATGCCAGTCTGTCCCTGCTTCCCACGTGGATCAGTGTCCGTCTTCTGTCATCCTAGTGAGCAAATATCAGAATAAACTGGGACCGGGTAACTGGCTAAGCAGGCAAATGACCCTCCTTCCTGAGACAGCTTCTCAAGCTTTAGTGCACATTGGAGGCACTTAGGTATCTTGCTTAAATGCAGATTTTGGTTCAGGAGGTCAGGCTGGGGCCTGAGGGTCCGTGGGTCTACTGAGCTCCCTGGTGGTATTGATGCTGCAGGTGCAAAGAACACATTTTGAAGAAAGAGGCCATGGAAACAAAGTGGCTATGTTTGCAAAGGAGTGGGAGTGCACAGGGCTAATTGGAGCCTGCTGTTACAGTCCGTAGTTTTCCCTTGTATTCCTGGTCACACACACAGTCTGCCACTCGAAGACCCATTGTGGTCTCACAATCTCTGATTTTTATCACTTCCTTGAAACTTACTTTTTGTATTTGCAAATGAAATCCAAACATAGTGTTAGGCTCTGTATTGAAGGGGGGCAGGTGTTATGAACAGAAGAACATTTACAGTAATAAACTCAGGCTGTCAGGAGGCTAGATATTGTATTTTACTATTTATAACCCTGCTTCTAAAAAGAAAAAAGGTGAAAATTATGGCTTACTCATGTTTTTATTAGTATTTTTATAACAATAAACTGCTACTCATTTACAGATCTATTACAATAATCTATTTGTCTTATCACTATAGAATTTTTTGTTTTTAAAGGCCTTAGTGCCTAGGACAAAGCCTGGCCCAGAGAAAGGACATACCAAGTGATTTAGAAATCCCCAATAAACTTCACTCACTTCCCAGCCTCCTCATTTGTAACCAACTGAGCTACTGTGACATGAAAGTTTTGGTCATTTTTGTCTAAAGAATGAAGTTTATAGGGTGACAGATTCCACTCACTGTAGGGAAAAGCGCTTAAACAATGAATGGTTTTCATTATATGTGCAGACCTCTGTGCAGAAACAATGCTTATATAGATAGCACTTACAATGGGCCGGGCACCTTTTTAAGAGCTTTCAAAATACTTGATCCTGATAACAATTAGGATGTAGATAATATTATCATTCCCATTTTACAGATGAAGAAAATTAAGTCATAGAGGTTGAGATACCTGCTCAGGGTCACATAGGTAGTATCAGGCAGTATATTTCTAAAGTTCATACTCTTACCCACTACAGTAGAATAGGCTGTATTTGTTAGTTTTCCTCAAAAAGAGAGCCTGAGACAAGAGCTTGAATGCAAGCCATTTATTTGGGAGATAATCCCAGGTAACAGGAAAGTAAGTGAGCGTTATCTAGAACCTCTGACAGTCTTGCAGAAGGACTTCCGGGATCATTCACCTGAAGGAGGGTAGGCTGCCACACTGTCCCAGGGTCCATCCCCATTGATTGTCTGTTTCCCCCAAGGCATATGCACCACCCTAATTTTGGGCTGCATTTGCACAATAATGGCCTGGGATAAGGTCATGAACAGATGTTGAAATATGTGGGGCACCCACTGGAGGTTGAGACACCATCAGCTCAAGGTGAGTCTGTTCTGGGCTGTGGCTAAAATCAGAGGTGGTGAGGGGATGAGACAGGGCTGCAGCAACATTTACGACACTCTGCCTCTAGATGCAGTGGCACTCAAGGTGAAAGACTGGGGAACATTGCCAAGAAGATTTGAACATGTAAGTAAGATAATACTTCACATGAAATTCTACAACTCTCTAAGTAAAACTTCGTAGGACCATCACATTTGCACGACTAATATGTATGCTACATTGTTAACGCTATTAACTCTCCAGAGTAATGAGGAAGTATAACTTAAGGACATTTACTATTTACAGTTAGCAAATAGCATCCAGTTTCTTTTCATGCAGGTCAGGAACTATTTAGAATTGGCCACCAAACAGTAATACTTACAATGGAGAAATAAGCCTTTTGAAATATGTGTTAATATATTCTGGATTTGGTGAGTTGGACGGGGAAAAGTTCCTGAATACTCACCACCAGAAGCCATCAGGATGAAGAAACGAGATTCCTAATCTTCTAACAATCATTTCCAGTCAATAACACTAAGGTGAACAACTTTTTTACAATGAAAAGGAGGACAAAAATGGAAGAAAACAATATCATAAATAAAAGAAACATTTTATTCATTGCAACAATAATACACTATAATATAAGTGATTAAAATATTCTTAATATTTTATATTGTAATTATGCTTACATGTCTATTAATTTTTAATAATAATTATAAGAAAAAAGTACTCATTTAGATACAAATATGTCACATCACACGCAATGGATCAACTCTGCATCGATCGAATACGGACATTTATAGATTAATCTTCCAATATCAAAAAGGCGGACATGTAAGAGGACAGTTTTTGAGAGAGGACAGAACTTACAAAAGAAGGACTGTCCTCCCTAAAGGAGGACAATCGGTCACCTTAGTAACATATATTTGCCCAGAAATGTGCATATATGTTTTCTTGCTAAATAAAAGCTATAAGTTAACAATGAGCTTTGGGGAAATTTGCACCTGACCTTTTGCACACAATGAAATACCATTTCTCCTGCAGATCTTGCTGAATTCCTGAGTTTGTATCAGAAGGGCACTTGGTAAAGACTCCGTTTTATCTACTGACTCAGTGTGGTGAAGGTTGAAGAAATTCTGAGCCTGCTGCCTCCAGGCCACTGGCCATTTCTAAGTTTGGAGGTTTCATTTGGTCTATTCAGGGAGCTTCCTGAAGAATCACATGTTAGGATTGTGGGGAATGAGGGCCAGCTCAGGTCACATCAAAATGTGATTCAGCCCAGCCTCATCACTGGTCACAATTTGGCACCATTGGTTAAAGCATGAAGCAGAGGTCAGCTTTGTTGGTCTGACCCCTCAGGGGACCTGTTATATTGGTACAATCCCACAGCCACAGAGTGTAACCTCATTCCAAGCCGAGGTCCTCTTCATGCCTCCTGCTGGCTCAGACAGGGAACAAAAGAGACTGTGGATGAAGCTATGCACACATTTCCGCTGGGGATGGGAACCTCAAAACCTTTGGTCATTCTCCCAAATGCCCAAACTAACGAATAGGAAGCATGTGAAGGCAAATCAATGCGGAGAGAGTATTATAGCGACTTCAGGGCAGCGCTATTTTCTTTGCAAGTGGAGATCATCAATACTCACTTTCCCTTTGTTGTACTTTCAACCACTGGGCGAATTCTTCCCTTTACTGATTTGCTGATTATACTGTCTCCCTGCTCCTGTCAATGTACCCTCCCTTCTCAGGAAATAGAAAAGGGGAATGTATTTAGACTTCAACAGGGGCTATGCAGATAGTATATAGAACAATTCTAGTCTCTAGGGCCAGCACATTGTGTTGGGGGACCCACCCTGACATGCAGGAATCCTGCTTTCTATGGGAAGGGTCCCCGAGAAGAAAGAAGGAAAAAGAGTGGTGATTGGGAGGACACTTGCCTTTACAAAGGACAGAAATGCCATTTGAATCAGCTGGAGTGAAAATGGGAGTGTCTGTCTCACATCACTGAGAGAGTCAAAGGTCAAGCAGCCTTTTTACCCAAACTTCTCAAGGATCCAAATGTCAGCAGGGCTCCTTTCCTTGCCCTCTTGGCTCTGCTTGCTTCAGAGTAGCTTCATTTTCAGAGAAGCCCTATCTTCTCTGTGCCCACGCGGCTGTTGGTAGTTCCAAGCACAAAATACACTTGCAATGCCAGAGAAGGAGAGAGGCAGAGTGTTTTCTGAGAGCACTGGGAAGGGTTGTGAAGTCCTCATTGGGCTGCTCTGCTGGTCAGCACAGGATGCTTATGCACGGTAACAACTGACGTCTACAGTAACAACTGGAGCTCCACAGGCCAGTGTGTGCTTTGCTTGCCTTACGCCTCCAATGTGTGCTGCTGGTCTTCAGGCACTCAGGATGATGGCGGACACTACCATAGTGTAGCTGTGCCATTTGCCACCTAAAATTTCCTCGATTGCTACAGCATGACTAGAAAATCAGGCATGGACCCAGAAGTGACCAATATCATTTCCTTTCCCTTCCTGTGGCCAGAACTAGCCCGATAGCCCTGCCTAACTGTAAGGTGACCAGGAATGTGAGAAAGACTTGGGATGTTTGAGGGGCATCACTGGTCCTACCACACCTGCTTGGGTCCTATGCCCATCTTTAGTCCAGACTGTGACTAGAGGGTCAAACGCTTTCATTCCTGGACCTAGGCCATATGCCATCCCAGGGACTGGTGAGGAAGCCAACCTCCTCCGAAAACCAGCCGCCCCAGGCCTCAGTCAGCAGCTGACACTCTGCCTGGTCTTAGCAATCAGATGTTTAAAGCCTCAGGAAGCATAGCTCAGCCATGTTTCCCAAAGTGAAATTTCCATCCAAGGTGGAGTTTGGTGACCTGTTCAGAGAGTGATAACTGCAAACACAGAGCTGTGTCAGCTAAAAGGGAGAGGACATTGAGATCCCTGGGAGTTGATTCAGACCACATGGCTGGGAAGGCTGCCAAGGGAGGCTGATCACAAATGTTTACCAATGGTCGGGTGAAGGCAGTTCAGTGGGCGAGGCTGCTGTAGGGCCGGCAGCTTCCCAGGCCTGCCTTTAGCGATGGTCCTGTGTACCCTCTGCCATGGGGGAAAAGGGAGATGCTGTGTGGTGGGCAGAATAACAACCCTCGAAGGTGTCCACAACCTAATTTCCGAGACCTGTGGGAATATGTTAGGTTATATGGCAAAGGGAAATTAAGGTTGCAGATGGAATGAAGGTTGCTAATCATTTCACCTTACAGTAGGGACATTACCCTGGACTATCCAGGAGGGCCAAATGTAATCACAAGAATCCTTATAAGTGGAAGAGGGAGGCAGAAGGGAGAACCAGAGAAATAGTAGCATGAATGGACTCAACCAGACCTTGCTGGCTTTGATGTAGGATGGGAGCCATGAGCCAAGGGATGTGGGTGACCTCTAGAAGCTTGAAAAAGCAAGGGGACAAAATCTTCTCTAGCACCTTCAGAAAGAAAGCAGCTTGGACAAACCTTAAATTTAACCCAGTGAGACTTCTGAATTGTAAAATAATAAACATTTGTTGTTTTAAGCCACTATGTTTGTTTTAATTTGTCACAGCAGCACACTCTGTGGTATGGCTCAGACTTTCAGCAGCCTCCCCCAAGAAAGAACATAGGATAGAGGGGGTTAGAGTTGACTGAGACCTTCAGGATCAGGACAGAGCTGAGACCCTCACAGGCTGATTGCTCAGAGGCTCCTGGCCAGACAAGGAGGGTAGATGCTATGGTTCCTACGATGGGGGAGGGAACCATACCCAAGGAGGAACCAGAGAGCCAGGTTCTTCTGGGTCCACTGTGTCCTTCCTATGGTTGTGGAAGTCCAGAGCTTGGCCATCATTTGACTGCCATTTTTATTTGTAATAGTAACATTGAATTAGAACATACTAAATTCAAACATAAACAAACAATGGGATATTTTCCCACCAGGATGAGGCAGATAGAATACTGCAAGAATTCAAGTTTTACAAGCAAAGAAACCAGTGCCAAACCACAGGCAGAGCAGTAAATAAGTCCCAAGAGAGAGTCATGGACACAGCTTGGCCTTTAGAAAGGTGATGTAGCTAGTAATCCTCACATAAGCTGATCTTCACAGTATGCTCTGATATCAGGGTTGGGTAGAAGGAGACAGTCATGGATACAATATTCCTTCATGGTTAGTTGATGAGAGTACTCCCCTACTCCCATACATGTACATCTACTCACAGAGACAGCTAACACATTTTAGTCTCCTCATTTACCTTGCCTTCCAAAGAGACATGAATACTAGCAGGAAAGGCTTGTCTCCTTCAAATCAAATGGGTTTCACCCTCCCACATTTGAGAACTGCCACCGTGTGCAGGTAGCCTACAAACAGGGATGGAGGAAAGAGGCTTCAACAGTAGGTGATGGGACTCAAGACTCATTGTTGCTCCGAGGGAAATAGCATGTAAGTGTTGTGGTCATTTCATAGTGGCTTGTGCCTCAGTAGTCTTCATGCTGTGAGCCAATGGTCCTGGTCATGTTCTTAGGAAAGCTTGTGTTCACATGAAGCTTTAGTGCTCCTCTATCTATCAGTTATCAGCATCTAAGTCATCCAGAGCAGACCATAATTAACTGCAACATTGGGATCATGTTAGCACCTTTACTGGCAATCACTCTTATGCACTAAAGGAAAGGAATCAACTTCCTTACGGAAGGTGAAGTATTTTCATCGGCCCCAGCAGGAACAGCACCTGTGCAAGACAGCTGAGGCGAGAGCTGCTGAGATGCTTGGCCACCCCTGCTAAGAACACACTGTGCCTGGTCTGTGGGCATGAGAAGGCTTCATGACTTTAGGCCTTTAGCTACCAAATTTTGCCAAGTAGACATTTATTAACCTTATGCATGAAGTAGAGGAAACACACATCTATGGAGCAGCTACGTGCCAGGCGCTTATCTGCGATCTGCTTTAAACACCACAGCAACACTATGAGGATGAATACTGTTACTCTCAGTTCATAACTCGGAAAACTTCAGACTAATAAGGGGTAGTAACCTGTCCAAGTGCACAGAAAACAAATAACTGTGCCCACGTCCTTTCATGACTTCGTTGGGCCATTCTATTTATGTGCTCAAGTCTCCTTTATCAGAATCCCCACATCTCTTGCTGGTTCTCTGCATGATCAAATAAACTTTCCACCTCTGGGATACAGTTTTCTAATAATTGAATATGAGAGCGATAAAAGTATGGTATTTTCACTGGGCACCTGGAAGATGAATGACAAATTCTAGTGTGGTCAGGTAGCATAAGCTCTGAATTTAGTTTCAGAAGACTGCTGGTGTGAGTCTCAGGTCTTCTTTTTATAAATTTTGAGGGTAAACTATTTAATCTTTCTAATCCTTAACATAGCCATTTGTAAAATAATAATAATACCTACCTTACATCACAAGATTGTTATGAGAATTGAAGGGAAAAGTAGATGCCAAATTTCTATTTACTTATAAAATGTTTTGAGCCCACAGAAGCAAGACTATTCCAATAAAAACTTTTTTAAAAAAATCATAACAACCAGATGTCTACAACTTTTATACAATTAGGTTCATCTTCAAATACTCTATTAACTTTAGGAATGAATTCTAGAGCAGTTATAATATTGGCTATCGTTTATTAAGAGGCTCTTCTGCACACAGTATTTCTAATCTTCACAACTAACCCTTTCAAGCTGATATTTTTGTCCATAATTAAACCTTGAGAAACTAAGACCCAGAAACTAAGTAATTTGCTCAAGTAAGAGGCAGAAGCCAGATGGGAATCCAGGTATGTCTAACGCAAACTGTATATTCTTTGTCTTAGATTTTGTAGAAAAAATTACCAAGACACTATTAATCTATAATATTATTTGTTTATTTATAAACTTCCTAGTTTATATAGGACAAATATATAACCTATGAGTCTGTCCTTAAGAGTTTCACCAGTTCCTAACTAGGGTTGTATTTTCTGCTGATCCTTCACTTTTGGTCTTTCCCCTTTTTAATTTGAATATTGAGACAAATGTTATGTACAGGATAGAACAGGTCAGATTCTGCCAAAATCAACATATCCAAGATATGAGGTGGTCCAAGCTTGTGTTCCCACTGACCCTTGCCCTGGTCATCCTGGCGAGGGCTGCCTATGCTCCCTGAGGTCGGCTTGGTGTACAGGGCAAAGGGCGAATTTCATGGCAAATGGGCAGGCTCATCCAGTCTTGCACGTAAATGCTCCAGCTCCCCTCCACTGCTCTAGACTTCCTGTTTAGCTTTTATTTTAGACCTTTGAACAAATGTCCATAGAGGGGAAAGATTCCAACTAGGGCACAGATGAAAATGCAGTATGGTGGGAGATAGACTGTGTTCAGGTAGAAAGCAGCCCCGCTGAGCTGCCTTGCTCCCCAATACCAGATCTGTTTGACTTAGATGAGAGATAGCACAGCACAGTGGTCGGAGGATGGATGGTCTGTAGAACCAGTCTGCTTGGATGCACATCCCAACTCAGCCACTCTCATGTTGTGTTTAGAAATTAAGAACCTTTCTGGACCTAAGTTTTATAATCTCTAGTGGGGGAATAACCTATAGAGTTATTGTGAGAATAAACTGATGCATGAAAGACCCACCACACTGACAGACACATGGAAAGCATTGAATGAATCTATTGGGTTGGGATAGAGGGGAGTTCATTCTCACCTAAATGTGGAAATGCCTGGTGCGTCCCAGGCTATGCACTGTGACTGTGGGATGAACCAGAAGCATCCCATTCCCACAGAATGGTGTGACCCAGAAATACCTTCCCAGATTGGCTGCTGAGGGATGAACAGACTGCATATGACTCAGATTTGAGATTCCATTGCCTGCAATCTCTGTTTAATACACGATTTTCTCAAACTGGTATTAAGGCACAATCACCTGGAGTGTCTCTCCAAATGCTCATAGCTGAGCTCCACCCAGATCTACAGACCTAGCACCTCTGGGGCAGGTATGGGGAGAAAATTTTCATCTTTGGTCCTGTCTTTGTACTGAACCTGATGGAACTAACCAAGTAGAGACTAGACAAGATGAGAGAGGGGATGCAATTCCATGAGGTGGTTTAGCTGAACCTCTCTCTGAGAGCCTTCTCCAACTCGCAACTCGGTGAACCCGTCACCAAATTTCCAAGGGCAGAATATAATCCATGCTCTACAAGTTTGGTTTTTTTTCCCCCACCAAAAAGAATCCTGGAGGATACTTTCTGATAGAGATAAATTTTCCAAAATTTTTCTTGATACACTTGGGTTACTTTAATAATAGTAATAATCAAATAGTTATTATATAAAAAGCTCTGCTGGGAGCTGGAATAGTAAGGAAGAATAAAACACAATTCATATCTAGAATGCTGGTGGACAGGTGATCAATTGGTAAGATAACATAGTCCTTGATGAAGTAATTTAGGAGAGCAGAGATTGTACCAAAAATGTGACTGGTGTAAATGGCTCCAGTGTAAGGTAGAATGTAGTCTCTGTCACGACTCACCCCTTGAACACCAGCAACTCTGCTTCTTTACTCTTTCGGCAAGGAAAGAGTATGGTCAAGCCCAATGAAGTCCTTAGGGAAGGAGGGGTATTTTTTGATGGGGGGGAGGGAGGCTATATTGTCAAAGGTCATAAGCTTTTATATAAACAATTCTTCTCTTTGGAGAATGAGGGGCCAGGGAATGAAGAGGGAAGGGCATGGAGATGGGGAGAAAATTTTCATCTTTGGTCCTGTCTTTGTACTGAACCTGATGGAACTAACCAAGTATTGACCAGATGGACACACTCAGGACTCTGTAGGACAAGGGGTAGAGGTTCTGAGGAAAGGGAGCTTTTGGTTTCCTCCCTAACTCCAGAGGGGCTGAACTGGTGCTGTGATGAAGAGAAAAGACCCCAACCTCTGAGTTTAGTCCTAGTTCTACTTCTGGACACTTATTTAATTTTGAAAAATTATATCAACCTCTCCAAGATTCATTTTTTCTTCAATCTATAAAATGTGGAAGAGGGGATGCATTTAGGGCAAATAGTATGAACGCAGACCATTTCCTGAAACTATTGCTAGTGGAACTTTCAACTTCAAACCTTTCGAGACTTCTGCTCCCAACAGAGAATTCAGCTGTGGACACTGGTGTATAGAGCCAGTCTTATGGTGTCTGAAGTGTGTGGCCCTTCTGTGGGTCTCAATCTACTTAGCCAAATAGCCAAGGTGTCCAGAGAAATGGGTCTCTACCTGGCTTTAGAGAACTCTATATGCACAACTTATGCTCCTCAGTGCATGCCACCTAGTCTGGAAGGGTAGGGGCCTGTGACCAGATGGTCTGGTTCTCATACCCTCAGCAAGGCCATCCTGGGGGTGCAGTTCATTGTGCCACCCAGTTGATGGGTCCAAGCCAGCTCCTTCATCAAATCCAGGACATCCCAGAGAAAAACTTGTAGGAGGTTTCCCCCCTTGCTGCCTGACTAGAG
Source organism: Saccopteryx bilineata (assembly GCF_036850765.1). Lineage (NCBI taxonomy): Eukaryota > Metazoa > Chordata > Mammalia > Chiroptera > Emballonuridae > Saccopteryx > Saccopteryx bilineata. The sequence goes on along the minus strand of NC_089490.1, from coordinate 261,107,588 downwards.
CTAGAGATAACTCTTGGTAACAGTGGAGGCCGATGAGTCACCAGAGAGGTTTCCAGCCTATTCTTACACCCTGTGAACAGCAGCGGTTACTGATTTGCATCAGTACACTATTTTAGGCAGTCCTTTCTTGGAGTTGGGGTTTCCTGTAGTGTGTGTTAAGTGCTATGTCTCTTTTGAGGTTCTCTCCTCTGAGAATTGGCACCTTGAGCTGGTTGAGTTGCCTTGGCAACACTAGCTACTCAAAATGTCAGAAAGGGGTGGGACTCACCAAACCAAGGTTCACTTAATCACTCTCTTATTCAAGTTGCTCAGATTCTCGCTGTCTGAGATGATATAATTAAATTCTGGCAGGTTGGCTTCAGGTCTGGGTGTGATAGAGGCTTCACTGGTGCTAGGTCCATTTCCCTTTTCCTTGATGGAGGTCACGGGGCTGGAAAAGTCTAGAGACACATGCGGTTCTGTTCTCCCACCTATTCATGGTGGCAGGCTGGTATACAATGGTGTGCCCAGCTATGAGTAGTGAAGCTCTTGCCATTCAACAGTAGTATCTGTTAGAAATGCAGAATCATCAGCCCCACCCCAGATTTACTGGATCTAAACCTGCATTTTAACAAGATCCTAGCGATGTGAATGAGTGTTAACATTTGGGAAGCATCAAGCTGAAACACTGCATAGAGGCCTGAGTAAGCCTGACCACCCAGCTCCAGAAGGAATGAAAATTTCATTTCCTTTTGCACTGCAACTCCTTCACTGTGCAGGATGTCTCTCCCATCTTCTCGATGGCTTTCCTAATTATCATTCAGCTCATAAGATATTCGCTCACCCGCACACAGAAGTTTCATGGCGATGTGGGGGAGGAGGACAAGGACTCTCTTGCTGTTGTCATCAAGCTCTCTTCAGGCAACTTTAGGGAGAAGGACTTGCTATTGTTCTCATGTGCAAGATGTGAGCCCCAATTTCTCCTAACTACCTGCCTCACAGGAAGTCTGAGAATAGAGATTGTGTGGTGTGAAGCACTCTCAGCCCACAGAGGAGAAGGGAGAAATGTTAAGAAGCTTTAACAATGTCATTGTCCTAAGAGCATGTTTGTGTCCTATTCTTACCTGTTGCCACAGGCGGCAATCTGAGACGAGGGGGACTGTGGCGGTCAACAACAACGGGCGAGCCTTGGACTTCCGGTGCACATCACAAACTACAGCTCACGTGCAGAGCAACAGCTTGGAGGGGCAGACATCACCCAATTCATCCTCATAACTGACATCTCTGAAAAGACAAAAAGGGGAAATGTTATTTTACTGGTGACTAGACCAGTATAAGATTTACTGAATGACTTCCTCCTTGATCATTATTATAACCATCATCTCATCATATTCTAACCATCACTGCAATCATGGACGACGCATGCTCTCTGAGGGCTGACTGCGGATAGAATTCACATCCTCAAGGACTTCATATTATGAAGATCTGAATTCAAATCTTTTCTTTATTAGTAGGCTAGATTGGGCAAAATCTTCAAGAAAACAAGTTACAGTTTTTAAAGGTAGCAAAATCTATTCTCTGGTAATACAATATATATATATATTTGTATTTTTCTGAAGTGAGAAGAAGGGAGGCAGAGAGACAGACTCCTGCATGCACCTGGGGATCCCCCTGGCATGCCCACCAGGGGGCGATGCTCTGCCCATCTGGGGCATTGCTCTGTTGTAACCAGAACCATTCTAGCACCTGAGGCAGAGGCCATGGAGCCATCCTCAGTGCCCGGGCCAACTTTGTTCCAATGGAGTCTTGGTTGCAGGAGAAGAAGAGAGAGAGAGAAAGGAGAAGGGGAAGGATGGAGAAGCAGATGGGTGCTTCTCCTTTGTGCCCTGGCTGGGAATCGAACCTGGTACATCCACATGCCAGGCCAATGCTCTACCACTGAGCCAACTGGCCAGGGCAATATAATTCTTGACTGGGACATTTTGTTGTTGTTGTTTATAAAATTACAAGTCTACCTATATTCATAGTGACCAAATCTGTCTTTTGAGTCTAATTGGCCCAATTTGAGTGATGTGCTCTCATCTGGAGCAATCCAACTGAAGCCAGGGGGATGAAGTCACACAAAGAACGCGCCTGGTAGAAACCCACTCCGCAAGTCAAGTGGGCGGGAGAAGGATGCAGTTTTAAAGATGAGGGAACTAGGAACACAATCTAACTACTATACCTAGATGGTCAAGAGAAATGAAGCTAAGGAATAGACAGGCGTGGTCCTTTTCTTTTCCTTCATGTTGAGATAATGAAACATCACTCTACTCCCCATCTCCCATTCCTTTGTTCTTCTCTCTCACACTCCCCTCCTTCTTTTTTATAATAGACTTTATTTTTAGGGCAGTTTTAGGTTTACAAAAAAACTGAGCAGAAAGTAGAGAGTTCTTGTATATTCTTTATTCCTTCCTGCCCCAATCCCCACCCTCCACCCCCGAGTTTACTCTATTATTAGCATCTGGCATTAGTACGATACACTTTTTATAATTGATGAACCACTATTGATAAGCTATGACTAACTAAAGCTCATAGTTTACATTAGGGTTGTGTAATTCTAAAAGTTTTGACAACCATATAATGACATGCCTCTGACATTAGAGTATTAATACTGAATAGTTTGATTGTTATAAAAATCCCCATGTTCCACTTATTTATCTCTCCACCCCCCCCCCAAGTTCTTGGAAACCTCTGATATTTTTATTGTTTGTGTAGTGTTTCCTTTTCCAGAATGTGATAGAGTTGGAGCTATGCAGCCTTTTCAGACTGGCTTCTTTCACTTAGCAATATGCACTTAAGGTTCCTCCAAATCTTTTCCTGGCTTGGTAGCTCATTACTTTTTATTGTGAGTGGTATTCCATTTTTGATACACCAAAGTGTGTTTATCCATTCAACTGCTGAAGGACAACACCATTTCTTTTTTACTTCCCTGTTCTTGAATTAGTCCTTGGAACGTTTCCACTTCTACTTCATGTCTTTAATGGGAAACAATTAACTTCTTGCTCCTTTATATTAGTTTGTACAACTATGATTCCTTCATGAAGAAGACAGATCTTAGAGTGTATTTGGTCTTAGAGTATGTTTACTTGGCAAATGGAACTTGAATAAGTACCTAAAAGCAATTGATTATTTTTAAGATGGCAGAGAGGGATTTCCTAGATATTCTAAAAAGTAGTGAGACTTAAATAACTAGAACTTGAAGTTAACTATTTTCAGAAATGGGGTGGAAGCCTTGTCATCATCTATGAAATGGAAATAGATGTAATAGCAACCAAGAAGGTAATGCCCAATAATAGGCCAATGGTATTGTCACATTTAGTTAACTCCAAGAAAGTTTAATAGATGTCATATTCAGGCAATGTTGGAGGCAAATACACAGTTTATTCTTAAGATGTATCATAATGCTTCCATCAAAGAATGTTATATTATTTTGTATGAACACCCTTGCTCCATCCATATGGCTGATGTGATATCAAGTACGCTCTTGATGTAAACCCATTTCCCTGGCTAAGGTTAAAATGGTATAAGAGAGGACATGGAACTCAAGCCAAGTCAGATACAAAGGAAAGATTGAGTCTCTCTGAGTGCAGCTAGATTTGGAACTATTGAACGTTCATGCTATTAGAGGCCATGTTTTATGCCCTGCCCACTAAATTCTCTTTAGAATGAGAACAATGACACAGAAGGGTATGGGAATCTTTGTATTGTTTCTGGCTCCTGTGTCTAAGCATTTTTTTGAAGTGGAGATTAAAATTTCTCATCAACATTTATTCTTTTTGGGTAACTGCCTCTTTGATAGCCACAGCTACCCCAAGCACCCACTGAAAATGACCTAATAATTATGGCTTAAGTTTATCATAATCCTATTCCCTGGGCACAGGTGTTGGTTCAAAGATTGATGGAGGCACCAGATGAAGCCAATGAGACAGAGGAAGATAACTGTTGTGGTATTCAAGGAAAGAGGCTGCCTTCCTATTCTGAAGCAGCTTCTGGAAGAGACCTGCCTCCCTGCCCCGAGAGGGATGATGTATTGGACTCAGTTTCTGAACCACCCCCAATATGTGCACTCGCCTTGCTTATAGACCAGCAGGGCCCCAGCAACCGTCTGCTGTTCCCGAGATTATGGGCCCCAGTCACTGTGGGTGCTGTTGTTATCACTAGAGAGGGAGAAGCCACACATGCAGTGCACCTGGCAGGAGAGATTGTGGAGTCTATGCGCTGGCCCCCTGGGTCCTGTGGGGGCTGCAGCTTTCCCTGCAGCCACGTGGAGAAGCCTACGGACAGAACTAGAAAGGGAGGGGAGTTTCACCCCATGGGAATGACTCTGATCAGTGAAGATGGGGGGCCAGGAAGTGGCTGGTGGATAAATTGTTCTCTATTCCTGCACTCACACAGCTGGTCCTGTGACACAGTAGCTCATGCGAACTTTCTGAAGGCTCCCCATTGCACTTGCTCTCTCCCATCCTACCTCATCCTTCTTTTCCCTTCTCCTGATTCACAAAATTTCCCCTCCATCCCTAATAAAGTGTTGACACATCAGTTTTTCTGGGAATCTGAGCTAAGTTAAGACAGTAAACCTCACGGACTGCTGGCAACTCCCTTGTGACCATGGGAATCAGCATGAAGATGAAACCAGTAGCATGAAAGGCAAATAGAAAGCTGGAAGAAACTTGATATCATTGCTGACCAACCTGGGAGCCCTTCCTACCTCTGGCCTCCCATTTACCTGAGTCAGAAAGCCGTCCATTATGGGCATCTAGTTTTTTTGATTGGAAGCGAAATACATTGTAACTGATAACCTGCTCTAGTTTCTGGGAGGATCCCCCCTCCCCTCCATCATAGTCTTATAATAAACTTCCCTTTTGATCTTAAATTAACATAATTGGTTTCTGGTAGCTGCCATCCATCGAATTCTAATACACCTGCCTCCCTTTTGGTACTAATAAAATATCTTTAGAGCCTCTTGATGAAATTCTCTTCCTTTTCAATATAAGTGAAAATGTATAATGTGCTTCTATGGCTATGCATAAAATACAGGTTATTTCTGTCTTAATTAAAAAGCAAACACACACAATTTTTTAAAGCAATTCTGGAAGTTCTCCCAAATATAAACCAAACAATACCCCCAAATAAGAATAGTTTAAGAATTAATCTCTGCCATGCCAGCTTTCCCCCAGATGATGGATTTGTTAGTTAATCATTCCGAAGCCAGGATTAGAGCACAGTCAACAGTTTAATAAACTATTCATTTCCTACAGTGCTGAGTAGTTTCATGGGCTTTTTACGCTTATGCCATAAACAGGACTATAAATTGTATTAGTAATTGTTTTTGAAAAGGATGTCAAGACTTCCTTTTCAAGATGGCGATTTGAGTCTGCACATTTAACTACCCCCTTTCTTCCCAAGTTCCTATGGAAATGAACAAAAACATTTTAGAATATTGAAAAAAAACAATAAAACCTTTAATCTGAAAATCAGTGAAAAGTACTATCAATGGGCTAGCCACTCAGAGGAATTTAGCAAAATAGCGTAGACAGAAGCAGATATATGGAAGGACCAATTAGCCCAAGACTTAACCTGTGCAACAAAAAGCCCACCTGCACTTGTGCAGGAGTCTATAGAAATTTCCTGGAGCAGCAGGGTCTGGGGGAAGGCAAAGCAGTGGAGCATTTGGTGCCTGCCACGCAAGGTCTTTTCTAAAGCAGGCTCCCAATGGGGGTCACCCTGGCCCTTTCAGAAGGAGACAGTGGCCCAGCTAACTTCAGGGCACTACAACAAACACAGGAAGAATAAAATAATAAAACAGGAAAAAGAAGAAAAGAATGACAGGGGCCTGCAGCGATGCTGAGAGCCTGGCCTTCGGCAACTGTGTTCACTTCCTGAGGTCATTGTTAGAAACTGGAAAACACTTTCCAACCGTTTGCCAGGGGCTGCTGAGCAATTTTCTTCAATCAGCAAGCAGTTTGAGATTTGCCAATTATATGAAAAAGGTAAAATCGTGCTAAACTTGAAGGTCTCCAGAATAGAAAGGGCCCTTTTGCCCTCCAAAGGTTAAGGTACTTGGATCTAGGGAACGGATTAAAGTTTATTGATTTTCAATTGATGAAACATTGACAATGGCGAGGAGCGGGGAAATTATACCCCTCAGCTCAGAGAATATTGTGTCTCATCCCAGACTCACTGTTGAAGTTGACAAGTAAATGGGTTTCTGGTAAACATTTATTCTATTTTCAATCTGGACACTAAATTGATATTTAGCAATAATGTGAAGGTAATTATAGGAGTCTGATGAACCTTCAGTCTTGCAGAAGCTTAAATGTTTTAGAAAGAGGACTGTTTCTTTTACTTTTAAATTGGTGTTAGATTGTTCAAGAGGCAAATGCATACCGAGGAACTGGATTTGATTCAATTCAAAAAATGTATGTATGGGTTTTCTGTGAGCAAGGTACCGAGCTCCAGGCCACAGTGATGGTCCATTCCTTCTTATTATCTCCCTTATCCTCTCATTAAATACCTTCTCATTAATTCCATAAAACCCTCCAGAGAGTTCTCTATTCCCAGGGGGCTAGCCTTTCTCACTTCAGTTGAAAACAGCTCTTTACAACAGATTATTAGGTTTTAGTTCCCTCTTAAAGGAAATAAAAGGGAAGTGCAAGGAGGTAAGGTGGTAAGGAATCATTCCTCTAAACTGAGATCTCAGCATCCCACCCTGTCTTCTTCTTTTCTATTTTACAGCAAAGTGAGGTGCTGTAAGGGATACAGAGGCAGCCTGAAGCGGTGATGGAGAGCCCAGACCAGGGACTGGGCAGCCCCATGTCCTGTGCTACACTGGATGAATTATTTAACCTCCATCTTCCTCAGCTTACCTATCTGTAAATGGGCGTAAGAGTGCCCACTTCAGACAGTTTTTGTAAGAAATAATGAGTTGTTATATGCCCAGTTCTTAATGAAGATAAGCTAATATAAAAATAAAAGCCTTTGTTATTCTTATTTTAGCATAATCTTGTTATATACAAGATGTTTTCTATGTCCTCTAAGAAGTGATAACTTTTAATACATATAAATTCTGTGGCCTTTGGGGGTGGGGGTGGGGGTGGAGAGGAAATGCAGTCCCAGATATACACAGAATCAACTCTGCATTCAGTTGGGGTCTGAGTTTCCCATGGAGGTAAGAGGAGAGCTCTCCGGTGGAATTCTTGGAGTTAACAATAAGCTGTTCAAACTGGAGGAGGGAACTGATTGGATAAGTGCACAGGACCAACTCTAGACTATAGGGAGGCACATGCCGCTTACATGCTGTTTTAGGACCTTTTCTTTTTTTCTTTTTGCATTTTTCTGAAGCTGGAAACAGGGAGAGACAGTCAGACAGACTCCCGCATGCGCCCCCCCGGGATCCACCCGGCACGCCCACCATGGGGCGATGCTCTGCCCACCAGGGGGCGATGCTCTGCCCATCCTGGGCATCGCCATGTTGCGACCAGAGCCACTCTAGCGCCTGAGGCAGAGGCCACAGAGCCATCCCCAGTGCCCGGGCCATCTTTGCTCCAATGGAGCCTTGGCTGCTGGAGGGGAAGAGAGAGACAGAGAGGAAGGTGCGGCAGAGGGGTAGAGAAGCAAATGGGCGCATCTCCTGTGTGCCCTGGCCGGGAATCGAACCCGGGTCCTCCGCACGCTAGGCCGACGCACTACCGCTGAGCCAACCGGCCAGGGAGGACCTTTTCCATCCTGAGCTCCTAGTGGCCCTGGTCTTTACTTGTATCTTGAAAATTTTGGTGTCTACTATCATCCCCTAAACTGGGTTCACTATCAGAAGACTATTATCATCCTCAATTTCTAAATTAAAAAGAAATTTATTATCATTCTCAAGGAAGTAGCAAAAGTGCTTACCCTTCCGAAGAAGGGCCTGTATGTATAGAGTTTAGGTCACAAGGATAGGGACTTTGTAGGTGGTGGATGGGTGATCAGACAGAGAGAGCTGCCAAGAGTTCAGGACCAGAAAAAGACTGTTGGAGGCCCTAATCACTAAGAAAATATTGATACTCATCGCACCCAATATAATTCATACTGAATGTCATATAAACCTATAAAACATGAACACAAAATCCACATGTATGCTGAAACATAAATCAATTCATTTTAGATTTCCTGATTTCAAAATTCTGGGTACGTTCCTCCAAGCTGAATCAATACACTGGCTCCCTCTCACTGGCCCTGCTTTCTGGTGCCCTCAGTACAAGCTTATTAGGCAGCCTGTTGGGCACTTGAGCACTGCCGTCTCCACAGCCTTTTGGCATGGAGGTCATCTGCCCCAGCTCTCCAAGGAGGCTCCCCGGGAGCCCTCGCCGCACTCTGCCCTGAGCTCTCTTCTCACCTTCCCACAGCCAATGGCTCTCTGTGCCACTGATGGTACTCTGCTCTGCAAGTGAAGCCCAGCTCCGTGAAGCCTCACCTCACGAGTTGGTGACAACTAACACTTCTCTCTCCGATGTCTTGTCTCTAGTATGTTCTGTACTGTGAAAATAACAGACAGGTTCCCAGGAATTGCTTCCCTGCCTCTCTGGGGACTGAGCTGGAGCATCGTCCCGGCATGAGTGTTTAACTGTCCACCCCAGGTTCTCCAGCAGGGATGGCAGACTCAGCTGTGTGGTGGTGAAGAAAGAGCAGGGGCATTAGAGGCAGGCACACCTGGGTTTACATTCTATAAAGCCAGTTGCCGCGGCCACCATCACAGCCACCTGACCTGTGTATGTTCGCATTAGATTTGGACAGATGGTAATGAAACAATGGAGCCAAGAACTGGTGGGCCATTAGCTTTAATCCTAGCTTGCACCCAGTGGGCAAGAAATACACAGAGTGGGAAAACACTTCCCTTTCCATTCAGGGCTCCCAAAGCCACTGACTTATCCGAGTTTCCTAGAATCAAAGGTTTCTAGCTCACCAGCCTTATTCACCTCTGTAAAGCCAGCAGGCAGGGCCAGGGCTACTAACACAGCAGACCGGCCCATGCAGGTTCGCATTGGATTCGGTCAGTCGGCAAAGAAACAGCGGAGCCAAAAACTGGTGGGCCATAGTCTTTAATTTAGCTTGCACCCGGCGGGCAAGTAAAAATACACACTGGGCTCCAAAACCCAGTCACATTCAGTGCTCACAAAGCCACTGACTTATCCGAGTTTCCTAGAATCAAAGGTTTCTAGCTCACCAGACTTATTCACCTCTGTTCCCCATCTCCTTCCTTATCCCAAATACAAACACTACACAAACTGGCATCTCACTCAGCACTCCACCATCTTGGTTGCTTCTCCTGGCCTCCTCCATGTGGCCTTACTCTGCTCTCCTCTGCTCTCTCTTCTAATGATAATCTCAGGAACCAAGAGCCTAAACTCCTGTCCTGCCCCCATTTTATATTGTAGCTTCACAACCTCTAATCCAATATACAAAATAGGGAAGTCTTTAATACAAAGTCACTTCTCTGAGGCATGATTGGATTGTACCACCTCACATCAAAAAGGGTGGGAAAGGCTCAATCCCAAAACCAAGCCCCAGGCTACAAGGATTCTCAACACACATTAATATCACCTGGGCAACGGCCTCACATGGGCAGCACCATCTTTAACAAAGTGAGCATAATACATTTTATCTGCCCAACAACCTCTGTTCCCCATCTCCTTCTCTCTGCTCAAACTCTGCACAACTGGCTTCTCCTTCAGCTCTCCGCCATCTTGGCTGCTTCTCCTCCACGTGGCCTTTCTCTGCCTTCCTCTAGCATGGGCTCCTCTGCCCCATTTTATAGTGTAGAAATCAAAACCTTTAATCCAATTTACAAATAAGGAAGTCTCTGATACAAAGTCACTTATCTGAGGCATAAATGGGATTCCTCATAAGAGTGCACCACCCCCTATCATGCAACAGTCAAGGGTGTGGAGAAAAGCTTAGTCTTAAAACTAAGCCTTAGGCTATAATGACTTTGCTGGTTTACAGCCTGTCTCCCACACCCAATGCCAACTATAAGCGAGCAAACATATAGATCATATTTACAAACTTATTTGAACAACACATCCTATTTTAAGTCCTCACTAGCTGTGTGAGGCTACGTCACCTTTCTGAGCCTCCATTTTCCTCTGTGGAAATAAGCATCAGAGTATTTGTAAATAGCAATGCAGAGATGTTGGTTTGTACCATGCCAGGCTCAGAGCAAGCACTTAATAAATGGGAACTTTTATTTATAACCAAGCTGTGTCCTGTGACTTGTCTCAGAGAGAAGATGGTGTTTGCTTATCTCCTACACTTACCCTGTGATTCTCATGTTCCTCACAGTGAGTCCTCTGAAGAAGGGAACTGGAGACTAGCTTGCACTTTCAAAATTTATGAAACCTTAACCTGCACAGGTATCAGGAGGACCTGTAGAAGGACTTTCACACCCTACATTATCGCGAAGACCCTACAGGAAGAACTCTGTGGTCACAACAGAGCTCTATGGTTCTAACAACTTCTCTCCTCCACTTCCTCTTCCACTCTGTAAAAGCGCTTCCTGTTTATTCTTGCTCCTTCTCATGCTGATGGCTTGCCATGTCTACACATTCGGGATTGCAATCCTTTCATTCCTGAATAAACCCTTTTTGGTGATGAAATATCTAGTCGACTTCTGTTTTATGGTCAACAGCACCATAAGAAAGGGTGGCCCACACTCCACTTTATCTACCCCTCTTACACTTGGTCACCAAGTCGGAGCTACAGAGGAGGCATACCTGGTTTACAGATTAGGAGGAGAAACAGCCCCACCCTTCCCCAAGCTCCTGGAGATCAGCTCACTTTCCAAGGCCAGGTAATGAAGGAAAGGGGATAATGACACCCTCATGGCTTTCGGGCCGGACTGTCAAGCTGAGTTCATGTACGTAATGAATTACCTGAAAGCTAAGAAAAGCTAAATTTGATGGGCTGAAAGTGAAAACAGTGCCTATGGTAAAGTGTAAACTCCCAGTCAAGTGGCTGCTTAAGGCATCTGCATCAAGGGACTCGAGAACGTATTGTACCCACCTAGGGACTAGTCTGGTTCTCATTTACTTGATGCCTTGAGGTCAGGGACATTTCCATCCTAAAGGCTTCAGTCAGAGCCTGCTTCCTGGGCTTGTGACTTGTGCAGTCTCAAGGGGCCCAGTGCTTAGAATTGGCTCACATTTGATTTAATGATCTGTTGTCAGAACATTACATTCTTAAAAATTGTCAAATAAGAAGCCTGCATTTTCATTTTATAGTGGACTCTCCAAACTATGTAGCTAGTCCTGGCCCCAGGACCTAGCTCATTGTCTGTTGTTTAATAGATGTTCATTTGTTATTGGAAGAAAGTTAATTATTGATAATGTAATACACTCTTTAACTATCCATTAGCTGTATGTTCAAACTACAGTCCATAAAGCATTTGAAACCCTCGGGTTATGTTAGATAACCTACACAAAGCACATATTAAGCCTAAAAATTATACTTGAAAATTAGAAACCTAACTCGATAAATGACATGCTAGCTACCAATGGATTTTCCCCCAAAACAGAAACAATTTACAAATCTTCCATTTGCCTGATAGTGACAGCATCTGCTATTGAAAATCTCAAAAGAATAACAGGTCAAAGTGTTGGGTATAGACTGCTGCCAAGGTAGTGTGTTGACGTTATTGCAGTGACACTGTTAAATCCTGAGAAGTGACTATTCAGATCTCATTCAAATAAGTTCCCAGGGGGAACTGCCCTTTATAAAACAATTGATTTTTCTGAAGTAAATGACTAGTTACAGGATATTTACCCTGGTTTGTTAGGGAACTTAGGGATGTGCCTGAACTACATTTAAGGAAAGAGAGCTGAAAAGCAGGGCAGAATTGTAATTAAGAAGTTGATAAAATCATTAAAAGGAACAAAGCAGAATTCAGCAAAAAAAAAAAAACACAAGAAAAGAAAAAGAAAAAAAACACCTTGAGAAATGGGACCCGAAACAGAACATGGTGGGATTTGAGAGTGAGATAATATAACTCGTTCAAAAGGATACAATTTGCAAGAACACCATCAGTGTCAAACTGTCTGTTTTGAAAACAAGCTGGTGTGGTGAGGGGGTGACTGTTAGATCTTACGACAAGGCCTAAGTGAGAAAGTATGTAATGATCCTCATATGTCCCTCTTCTTGAATCTATGGACTTGCTCATTTGCTCATTGACTCTTCCCAGCGTTCCCTCTCAGGCCCAGGCGGCAGCTGGGAGGTTTCAGGGCAAAGGCAGCAGCACTGGGGGGTGGAGGAGCAGCATAAATACAACAGGCCTCAGAGAAGGCCAATTAGGGAAGGAAATGAAAGCAGTAAGACTCTAGATTTTAATAGTTGATTTGAGAATCATTTTGGATTACAATGTGCCCTGTGCTCACAAGATCTACATGAAGGATTGCAGCCAGGGGAATATTTGATTGTGCTACACCGGAAGTATGGAGTACGTAACTCTTGAAACTAGTCCTTTCCCAGAAGGATTTAACTTGGAGGCTGTCTCCAACCTCCTAGCCAAATCCAAGCACAGGATATAAATCCTCTCCACTAGAGCATGAACACAAGAGAGAAAATAAAACAGTAAAAGTGGATATCAGATACAGGCAAAATGCTATATATTGTGGAGCTCACACAGTTGCGGCTAGAAAGAGTTCCCTGTAATTGGTGCTAAAGTCTTAGAACAAAGAAATTCCATGTGGCCAGAAAGATGAAAATAGAAAAGACAAGGATCAGCTAATGAGAAGGAGGAAAGAAGAGGGTGAATGAAGGCCAGACAGGGGTTGAGACGGCTTTTGAGCCGCAGCTTGCTTGAGGTTCTCACCAAATGTGTGGTGAAGAGATAGAGTTAACATCAGAACCACATTATTTTATTTGTAGTTTGTTGGTGATATTTAGGTTAACAGTTTAACAAACTGCACGTGGCTCTTAGCTCAGATAGAAAACGACAAAACTTAATATTAGATATTTCTGTCTTAAAGTTCCTTGGCTACCTTACCACAGGAAAATGTACACTGACCAACTTTTCCCGAGGCCCCGCAACTCCCATTTAGTTTACTCTCCCCGTTCCCCTCAATCCACTCCCCTTCTCCTGCATTCATCAAAACCCTCTCTTACTGCTACTAGGGAGCTGCCAAAGGTCTGCTCCCCAATTCTTTTGCTTTATGGGGGGCTCATGTCAAGGCAGTGCCCCCTTGCTCAAACCACAGACCCGTGGGTTCAATCCCGTAATGCTGGGCTTTTCACGGCAGCAACCTTTGGGGTCACGTGGATGACCCCCCACTCAAGCCAGAGACCCTGTGCTCAAGCTCACACCCCCATTCAAGCCAGTGACCTCAAGGTTTTGAACTGGCAACGTCAGCATTCCCAATCCACACTTTATCCACTGCGTCACCAGCGGTCAGGCAAATTCTTCTGCTTTTTAAGTAGTGGGATAGAATTCTATCTGCATGTCTTCTATCTAGGTCAGTGACTCTCAACCTTCTCGTCTCATGGCTCACATAAACTAAATCCTAAAATTCTGCTGCATACCAAAGAATATATCTTTTTGCTGATCTGACAAAAAAAATAGGTATAATTTTAATTCATTCACACTGGACAGCTATTGTTGTGTTGGCTGTTGTCATTTTTTTATTTGACAACCTAAGGGAAAAGGGGTCAGTGCCCTCGACTAAACAGTCAGGTAGTGCATGTTTTAAAAATTCTTGTGCCACACCAGTGTGTGCCTCTTGTGGCACACTGGTTGAAAACTGCTGATCTAGATTATGCCCACACTTCCAAAATAAAATAAGCCCTTTAAGTTGCGTTTCTATAAACCAATAGAGAAGCCTCACTCTAAAATAAACCTTACCTTTCCCCTGGACCAACAGTTCAAACACCAAGTAGCTATTTAAAAATAATTTTTATCTACTTTACAAATTGCTATATCATTCAATATTCTTCTAAAGCAATATTTTAATATAGTGGCATATAATTCCGTACTGTGGATATGGCACTTTTAAAAGACAATGCCCTGTTGTTGAATATTTTATTTAATATTATTGTTAACATTTTACTATTATAAACAAGGCTAAATAATATATTTCTAGAATATATTTTCATGCATGTATGACTATTTTCTTATTATAAACACATTGAAGTAGAATCATTATATAAAGTTTGTAAGTTTAGAGCAAATAATTCTGCAGCTTCTTGTATGTACCTAAAATGAGTTGCAGAAAGCTTTACAAATGCATAAAAAGGCCTATGTTATTGTACCTGTAGTGACTTAGTAACTAAGTTTTTAAAAAGTTTATAATATTAGAATTATTATTTTCATAAAAATAAGGAAATCACCAGAGAGTTCATGATCATAAATAGTACCTACTGCTTAAGGATTGAAGAAATAAGAAAAATTAAAACTTGCCAAAGAAATCTCATAAGGCTTTCATGAATAATTACTCATTTCAAACTCATTCTTGCTTGTTAGTATCTATGGCTGACATCTGCTACAAGGTAACTGTGATTTGACATATTTTATAGAGCTGGGTGAATGATACAAAAACTAAAAACAAACAAAAAAAACCCCACAAGGCTTTGAAAGGGTTTTATTATCAAAAAAAACTTTAGCTGAGCTGTGAGTCCCATTTATTTGCATTAAGACAAGATTATTTTGAAGTACTATAAGCCACATTGCAAATATGTGCCAATACAGCACATACCACAGTTTGAAAACACTTTCACTACCACTCCCCTAAATCCACCCTTTGCTCCAGTGAGGCTGTCAGAGCATGCTTACAAAGATACAAATACTTTGGGGGGGGGGTACTGAAGATTATAGGAGGGGGTATTGAAGGTTCTAGGCCAAGTGAAACCTCATGAACAGTTTTTGAATTGATACACTATATATCCTGGAGAACTGTCTGAATATATTTTTCCTGGAATAGTTAGATTGACTTATAACCTCAGAAGAGTACTTGTGGAAGCTACGGAGCAGGTGCTCCTGAAAGAACAGAATAAATCAAGTGGTTGTTTCTGTGAGAATTCTATAGCTTTTAAATCTGAGCCACCAGAGGACTGTGCTAGCAGAAGTTCCTATCTTGCTTATACATACATAGGTGTCTCTTTTCTGCTGGTCCCTTCCAGTTCGGGGGAAGAAGTGATTACACCACGCCTGCGTTGTATTATCTTCTACTCCCTTTGTGAAATTGAATACATAAGTTACATTATGTTTTTAAGAGTTGAAAGAAGTCAGAACAATGAGAAGTCCAGATTAGCTTTAAGATTCATATGAGAGATGAGTGGGAATTTAGGAACAGATGGTACGGTCCTGAATCCCTTGGTGTGAGTATAATGTAGTGCCTGGGTAGCAAATTCAAATGCCTACAGAGAGCGGGGAGGTAAAAGAAGTGAGTAGGTGGGCTGAGGGTATAAAAAGCAACAGCACAAACATGATGAGACTAACTAACATGATGGCAACTAACGTGGGTTGTAATAAGATAAACTCTCCAGTGCTACCCCAACCCACTGAATCAGAAACTTGGGGGTGGGGCCCAGCAATCTCCAGCTGGTTCTGATGGATAATGATGTCTGAGAGTACCGTGATTAGGAAAGTAGAGACAGAGGCGGATGGGTGTGCTCATCCGTGTCAATGGCAGACATTTCTTAGCTCTATGTGATTTTTGCCTTGTAGGATATAGAGCCTATGTTGCCCCACCTTCCAGTTTTGTAAAGAGAAGTCACAAATCTGAATTTATTTTTATTTTTATTTTATTTTTTGTATTTTTCTGAAGCTGGAAACGGGGAGAGACAGTCAGACAGACTCCCGCATACGCCCGACCGGGATCCACCCGGCATGCCCACCAGGGGCAATGCTCTGCCCACCAGGTGGCGATGCTCTGCCCCTCCGGGGCGTCGCTCTGCCGCGACCAGAGCCACTCTAGCGCCTGGGGCAGAGGCCAAGGAGCCATCCCCAGCGCCCGGGCCATCTTTGCTCCAATGGAGCCTTGGCTGCGGGAGGGGAAGAGACAGAGAGGAAGGAGGGGGAGGGGGTGGAGAAGCAAATGGGCGCTTCTCCTATGTGCCCTGGCCGGGAATCGAACCCGGGTCCCCCGCACGCCAGGCCGACGCTCTACCGCTGAGCCAACTGGCCAGGGCCTGAATTTTTTTTTTTTTTTAATAAATTTTTATTAATGTTAATGGGATGACATTAATAATTCAGGGTACATATATTCAAAGAAAACATGTCTAGGTTATCTTCTCATTAAATTATGTTGCATACCCCTCGCCCAGAGTCAGATTGTCCTCTGTCACCCTCTATCTAGTTTTCTCTGTGCCCCTCCCCCTCCCCCTAAATCTCTCCCTCCCTCCCTCCTGTATCCTCCCTCCCCCCACCCCTGGTAACCACCACACTCTTGTCCATGTCTCTTAGTCTCGTTTTTATGTTCCACCAATGTATGGAATCATGTAGTTCTTGTTTTTTTCTGATTTACTTATTTCACTCCGTATAATGTTATCAAGATCCCACCATTTTGCTATAAATGATCTAATGTCATCATTTCTTATGGCTGAGTAGTATTCCATAGTGTATATGTGCCACATCTTCTTTATCCAATCTTCTATTGAAGGGCTTTTTGGTTGTTTCCATGTCTTGGCCACTGTGAACAGTGCTGTTATGAACATGGGGCTACATGTGTCTTTATGTATCAATGATTCTGAGGTTTTGGGGTATATACCCAGTAGAGGGATTGCTGGGTCATAAGGTAGTTCTATTTGCAGTTTTTTGAGGAACCACCATACTTTCCTCCATAGTGGTTGTACTACTTTACATTCCCACCAACAGTGTATGAGGGTTCCTTTTTCTCCACAGCCTCTCCAACATTTGTTATTACCCGTCTTGTTGATAATAGCTAATCTAACAGGGGTGAGGTGGTATCTCATTGTAGTCTTGATCTGCATTTCTCTAATAACTAATGAAGCTGAGCATCTTTTCATATATCTGTTGGCCATTTGTATTTCTTCCTGGGAGAAGTGTCTGTTCATGTCCTCTTCCCATTTTTTTATTGGATTGTTTGTTTGTTTGTTGTTGAGTTTTATGAGTTCTTTGTAAATTTTGGATATTAGGCCCTTATCTGAGCTGTCGTTTGAAAATATCAGTTCCCATTTAGTTGGCTGTCTGTTTATTTTGATATCAGTTTCTCTTGCTGAGCAAAAACTTTTAATTCTGATGTAGTCCCATTTATTTATCTTTGCCTTCACTTCTCTTGCCATTGGAGTCAAGTTCATAAAATGTTCTTTAAAACCCAGATCCATGAGTTTAGTACCTATGTCTTCTTCTATGTCCTTTATTGTTTCAGATCTTATATTTAGGTCTTTGATCCATTTTGAATTAATTTTAGTACACGGGGACAGGCTGTAGTCGAGTTTCATTCTTTTGTATGTGGCTTTCCAGTTTTCCCAACACCATTTGTTGAAGAGGCTTTCTTTTCTCCATTTTGTGTTGTTGGCCCCTTTATCAAAGATTATTTGACCATATATATGTGGTTTTATTTCTGGACTTTCTATTCTGTTCCATTGGTCTGAGTGTCTATTTTTCTGCCAATACCATGCAGTTTTGATTATTGTGGCCCTATAATATAGTTTAAAGTCAGGTATTGTAATGCCCCCAGCTTCATTCTTTTTCCTTAGGATTGCTTTGGCTATTCGGGGTTTTTTATAGTTCCATATAAATCTGATGATTTTTTGTTCCATTTCTTTAAAAAATGTCATAGGAATTTTGATGGGAATTGCATTAAATTTATATATTACTTTGGGTAATATGGCCATTTTAATTATATTTATTCTTCCTATCCAAGAACAAGGAATATTTTTCCATCTCATTGTGTCTTTTTCTATTTCTCTTAGCAATGCCTTGTAGTTTTCTATATATAGGTCCTTTACATTCTTTGTTATGTTTATTCCTAGGTATTTTATTTTTTTTGTTGCAATCGTGAAGGGGATTATTTTTTTGAGTTCATTTTCTAATATTTCATTGTTGGCGGCCAGGGCCTGAATTTTTTATGTGACGTCTCCAATTTCTTAAGTACTGGCCATTGTTAAAAGTAAATAAAAACTCTGGTGGTCATGTATAACCACGGCCAACATTCTACTGTGGGTCCTCAGTTCGCAATCTCTAACACAGTGATTAAAAGCATTAACTCTAGATCAGTCAGTTGTAATTCAAATTCTAGCTCTTACTATGTGGATGACTTAAGGAGAATTGTTTAACTTCTCTAATTCTTGATTGCTTCCTGCGTAAAATGGGCATAATAGTAGTGCCTGCTTCATAGGGTCCTTGTAAAGGTGGTGTGAAGCTATGCATACAATGCACTTACTCAAGGGCCTGGCACATAGCAAGTGCTTTTTTTTTTTTTTTTTTTAAATTTTTTTGCATTTTTCTGAAGCTGGAAACAGGGAGAGACAGTCAGACAGACTCCCGCATGCGCCCGACCGGGATCCACCCGGCACGCCCACCAGGGGGCGATGCTCTGCCCATCCTGGGCGTCGCCATGTTGCGACCCTCCTGGGTGTCGCCATGTTGCGACCAGAGCCACTCTAGCGCCTGGGGCAGAGGCCACAGAGCCATCCCCAGCGCCCGGGCCATCTTTGCTCCAATGGAGCCTTGGCTGTGGGAGGGGAAGAGAGAGACAGAGAGGAAGGCGCGGCAGAGGGGTGGAGAAGCAAATGTGCGCTTCTCCTGTGTGCCCTGGCCGGGAATCGAACCCGGGTCCTCCGCACGCTAGGCCGACGCTCTACCGCTGAGCCAACCGGCCAGGGCAGCAAGTGCTCTTTATAATTACTCTGCTCAAGCTCAGGATATAGGGAAAAAGAAGACATCTGACTAGGTGAGTAAGGAACTCAGTGGTTTCCCTAGGCTGAGCTGAATGGTTCTATGCAATATCCAGGTTGTGTGGCAGTGCCACGCGGGGGCCAGGCTGTGATAATAGTAAGAAAGGGATGAACTTGATTGAGCATGACCCTATAGTATATAGAAGATTCTCATAATCCCCAATGTCATTTTGGGTAAGCTGCTCATATATGGCCAGAACTTGGCCTGGGCCAGGAGAAGGGAAATTGGGCAAGTCTGCAATTTCTGGGAGTCCAAATAGACCGGTTATTTTTAAAGCTTAAATAAATGTAAGAACAGCCAGGTTGTCTGTGGCAGAAGTTCAGAACCACCTCAGTAGGTCTGAGGGTGTGGAGAAAGGGGAAGTATAAAAATGATAAAAGTGGTGTGACCTGGAGGCTAACTTGGCATTCAGGGCTTATATTAAGGAGAGCAGATACCATGTCTGTGGGCAGCCATGATTAACTTCAGGCCCCACCTCTGGAGGGGTTGAGACAGCTGATATACTACTTCCTGTCTTAATCTACACCAGTTCAATTCTTAGGCATGTATGAGGTTGGAGGTGGGAGGTATTTGAGACTCTTGCTGTGAGTGGCTAGTAAGGTGGAGCTTGACAGAGCTGGTGTAGGTAATGGGCATCACTGTTTTAGAAGGACAGATATCATGGTGATAATTAAAAGGGTCAACTTTGAGTCAGTGTGTAGGATACATTGGATGAAGAGTCAAGGGGGCCAGGAGACTATTGTACTTATCTTGGCCAGAGAAGACCACGGTTTCTCTCTCAGCTATAGTCATAACAGCCATTTTATCTCTTTCTTTCTTTCTTTCTTTCTTTCTTTCTTTCTTTCTTTCTTTCTTTCTTTCTTTCTTTCTTTCTTTCTTTCATCTTTCTTTCTTCTTTTTTGTGACAGAGACAGAGAGAGGAACAGAGAGAGGGACAGATAGGGTCAGACAGACAGGAAGGGAGAGAGATGAGAAACATCAATTCCTCACTGTGGCACCTTAGTTTTTCATTGATTGCTTTCTCATATGTGCCTTGACTGGGGGGAGGGGCTCTACCAGAGCGAGTGACCCCTTGTGCAAGCCAGTAACCTTGGGCTCAAGCCAGCGACCAAGGGGTCATGTCTATGATCTCACGCTCAAGCCAGTGAGCCCATGCTCAAGCTAGTGACCTCGGGGTTTTGAACCTGGGTCCTCTGCATCCCAGTCCGATGCTCTATCCACTGTGCCACCACCTGGTCAGGAATGACAGCCATTTTCAATTGATTACAATATTCTCTTCTGCTGATCCCAGACAAGCCATCAAAGCTTAGCTCTATCTAGATAGCTACTCCAACAGACAGAAACTGGCATGTAAAGTCCCTGTTGTCAATTGCTACAGGGTGGTGACAAATGGAGGTGAAAGGGAGGGGTTGTTTAGAAAATGTTCTGAAATATAATCAATAAGAGTCAGTGCCTAAATTTTTGATGGGGAGAGAGGTGGGGGCAGATGGGCAAGCATGAAGAAATCCTGATGCAAGATCACAGTAAGGTCTCAAGCCTTAGAAGTGGGAGGATATTTGGTACCAGTAGGAAAAACATATAAATAACCACCCCTCAAGGAATTCAGAAAAATGAGCAGGTTGATGGAGAAGAGATGATGACTTCACCTTCTGAGGTTCTGGGAGAATATGAAGGTGTTTGTGTCAATCAAGCAGTTTGACATGCCAGGTAGTAACAGCTTTTAAACTTGGCATCTCAGTGTGTGATGCTTTGGGAAGACACAAAGAATGTGTTGGATAATTTGTCCTTAAAAAGTTTAGGAAATAATGGAGGTGTAGAGATACCCACATGTGTCTGATAAGGATAAGCAGAAGAAAATCAAATCAAACAGAAACCACACACACATATTTAGGGAGGGGGATGAGTGACAGCTGAGGCAAGTCATGGAAGCAGAAGTTCTGAGCATGCACACAGTACTGGGACCAGGATATGATCTGAATCATGCCATGCACACAAGTAGTTGTCTAAAATGGACATCCTCATGGCCTAAGAATAATACAAAGACAATTTTAGATGCAATCATTATATGATGATGATTTGCTAAGCCTCAACGGATTTAGGCATTATGCTAGTGATAAAAAATGCTTCGTTCTTAAGGAACCCACAGACTTCTGAGAGAGATCTACCAAGTTATATGTGATATGTGTGTGTATAGACACACACACACAGCGCGAGAAGTGCTGAAATGTGAGTATGCACAGAAAGATCCAGGTGCACGTGGCACAGTTCAACAGAGCCTGAGAAGAACAGAGTAGGTACCTATGGATGACGAAGTTGGAGCTGCTCTGAAAGCAAACTAGAAAGACAGATTCATTGCTCCATCCTTGTCCACTCAGGTGCCACGTTTCCAGGCTTCCTAGGCAGCACCCAGCCAGAGCAGAGGAGTGTGGGTGTGGAGTACGACTCGGGGTGGACTTCCAAAGGAGTCCCTCAAGCTTGCTCTTGGAAACAGGTCAGACACTTTCGAATCACTTTTTATTTATTCATTCATTCATTTTATTTTTTGAGGGAAGCATTAAACTATTGTAATTCCTATATGCTGGCTGGCTTCCAGAATAAGCTGACTAAACAGATCAGCAACTTTCCAGGCAGGCTCTCCAAGGAATCCTTTCTGTGTAATACCTTTCTAACAGTCTTTTCTATGAAGCAAATGGAAGGGAAGTTGATCTTAGAAAAGTGTTAAAACTAGGTTTTCTGATTGTTGTGGTGGTTTGCTTTGTTTTTTTTTTTTTTTTTTTTAATTTAGTGAGAAGAGAGGCAGAGACAGACTCCTGCATGTGCCCCAACTGGGATCCACCCGGCAAGCCCACCAGGGCAGATGCTCTGCCCACCTGGGGCCCTTGCTCTGTTGCAACCAGAGCCATTTTTTGCACCTGAGGTGGAGGCCATGGAGCCATCCTTAGCACCTGGGGCCAGCTTGCTCCAATCAAGACATGGCTGCAGGAGAGGAGGAGAAGAGAGAGCAAGAGAGACAGGAGGGGAGGGATGGAGAAGCAGATGGGCACCTCTCCTGTGTGCCCTGACCGGGATCAAACCTGGGACATCTATACACCAGGCTGATGCTCTACCTTTGAGCCAACTGGCTAGGGCCTTTTTTCGTTATTTTTTTTTTGTTTGTTTTTTTTAAACCACTGTTAGGTCTTCCATCTTTTTGAAATTTTATTTTTAAATTGTGGTAAAACACTTGTGTGGATGTAAAAGTGGTCACATACTAAACCTGACAAGCTCAGGGGAGGCCTGCCTGGTGGGCTTTACAAACCTGAGACCAAAGTAGCCGTACAGCATGGTCGACTGTAAAAATTTCTAACTAAAAGTGAGTCATGGTGGGTAGTCAAGTCCTATGCCTGTAGCTTCCTAGACAAAGGTAAGTCTTTAACTCTGAAATTGTCAGTTGTCTTTGGGCATCTCAGGTCACATACCACTGAAATGTCCGAGTGAGCTTCTCTCCCAGAGCCTCCCAGGCACAACCGCCGGCCCCAGAGCGCCGACCACTCTGTTATCTTGTGGCTCACACCCCGCCTCTGTGTGCTGTGAACGCTCACTGCCCTGCACCACCACTGTCAAAGAAATGTGTCTCTCTGTTTCACCTGTTATCGGTTTCAGAGATCTCTGCTTTGCTTCCCCTGCCTCCCTAATCTACCACCAGTGGGTTTCCTGTAACCCTCCTGACGTCTCCTCCTCAGAGTCTGTGTGTAAAATCAGCTGCCAAACTGCCCTTCTCCAGAGCATTTTCTCAATCCATTGAGGTTTTCCTTCTTGACAACTGTCATCAATTTGGTTCAAATAAACTCTTATAATAAGGCTTTTTCTTAGACTGGGAATTATGTGGTCGACATGTAACAAAATTTACTATCCTAACCATTTTTATGGTTCAGTAATGTTAAGTACATTCACATTGTTGGGTAATTGATCTCCAAAATATTTTCATCTCGCAAAACTGAAACCCTATACCCACTAAACAACTTCTCATTTTCTCCTCCCCAGCCCTCGCAATAACCATTGTACTTTCTGTTTCTATGAGTTTGACTACTGTAGATAGCTCAATCTACAGTACAATCATACAATATTTGTCTTTTTGTGTTTGGCTTATTTCACTTAGCATAATGTTTTCAAGGTTTATCCACATTGTAACAGGTGTCAGAATTTCTTTTTAGGGCTGAATGACATTCCATGGTATGTATACAACCACATTTATTTATCGACTTACCCACAGCTGGACATCTGGGTTGCTTCCACCTCTTGGTTAGTGTGAATAATGGTGCTATGAACAAAGGTGTGCAAATATCTCTTCCAGATCCTGCCTTCAATTCTTTTGGATATATTCTCAGAGTAAAGTTGCTGAATCATATGGTAATTCTACTTTTAATTTTTTGAGGAATTGCCATGCTGTATTCCATAGCAGCTGCATTATTTTACACT
Organism: Saccopteryx bilineata; assembly: GCF_036850765.1. Taxonomy (NCBI): domain Eukaryota; kingdom Metazoa; phylum Chordata; class Mammalia; order Chiroptera; family Emballonuridae; genus Saccopteryx; species Saccopteryx bilineata. Next base: position 261,084,229 of record NC_089490.1, on the reverse strand, counting down.
TTGGTCACCCAACTTCATATGGGGTCCCATATGAAGTTTTTGGCCTACAATGCCCTGGTATGTTTTATAACACCAGAGAGACCAGTATTATGAGTGAGGCTGTTGTAACTTGGTGAACTAGGATTTATGGAAATAATTCAAAAGTTAAATGGGAAAATAAAGGAGATGAGTAACAAAGACAAATTATCACTCACAATCCTCTTGTTACACTGATTTGTAGCCAATAGTGCATTTGCTGCAAAAGTCCACTTTCTCCATAGCAGAAAAATCTGCCCTCAACTCATTTTCTCTCTTTTCGTTTTCTCCTGCCTTTCTTCCTGTTTCCACATCTAGTTTTGGCTCAAAGATAGTTTTGGCTCTATTACCAACTAGCTGTGGGACATTCTGCAAGTTTTTTTTTAAACTTCTTTATGCTTTGTTTTTTCTGTCTGTGGAGGCAGAATAATAGCTCCCCAAAGATGTCCACATCCTACCCCTGGAACCTATGAACATGTTAGGGTATGTGGTGAAGGAAAACTAAGGTTGCAGATGGAATTAAGGTTGCTAATTAGTTAACCTTAAAATGGGAAGACTATCTTAGATTATCCATATGGTCCCAACGTAATCACAAAGGAAGAGGAAGGCAGAAAATGTCATAGTGATAAAAACCCAACCCAGCCTTTGCTAGCTTTGAAGATAGAGGAAGGGGCCATGAGCCAAGGAATGTGAGTGGCCACTAGAAATTAAAAAGGCAAGAAAATTGTTCTTACAACTCCCAGAAAGAACTGCAACCTTTCAGATATCTTGATGTTAGCCCAGGGAAACCAGTGTCAGACTTCTACAGAACTGTAAGGCAATAAGTTTGTATTGTTTGAAGCTATTACATGTGTGGTAATTTGCTACAGCAACAATAGAAAGCTATCTATAAAATGCAGTTAACAATAGTATTTGTCTTGAAATGATTACCAACAAAATGCAAATAACATACACTGCTTGATATTTACTGAGTATTTAGTATACAGATGCTATAATTTTTAAGCCTCCTCCTTTCTTCACCTTCTCCCAGAGCAAAGGGTGATGGGACATTGGTGGCTTCACTGCATATCCTGGTATGAATGGGCCTCCCCCCATGACAGTAACACTCCCAGAGCCAGTTGACAGCAAAAGAAATCACAATCCTTTCAAATCCATTTGGCCAGGGCTGAATGTCTGCCAGTTTTCTAAAGGAATTTCATTTTGAAATTAAAATGATAGATTTACCTGTCTGTTTCTTTATGACTATGGGAGCGTATTCTGGCCAAAGAACCAACTTAATTTTTCCTACATATTCATTCCTATTTTGATTTGTGTATTATAAAGAGAAGCCATGGGTATCTCAGCTTTAAAGCAATGCCCTGCCTGTAAGCTTTTTAAACCTTACTCAGGGAGAACAGCTCATACCATGGACAAGTTCAATGAAAAGAGATGGTATTTCCGGCAGAGTAGAGAAGAGATCCAGCATTTTCTGGGAAGTTTCTTTCTTGGCCCTTTGCCTAACTGCCAGTCTCTCAACTGTCCTGCACCCCCCCCCCCCGCCCTGCCTTTGTAGTTACCCCAATATTCCAAGAAATTGCCCAATCCTAAGGACTTTCAAAACCTTCAAGTTTGGTTCCATATGCCTTAGGTATAAGCAACCAAAGGGCCAAGTCCTTAGAGGAGAACTTGTCTCCAGTGGGTTATGTAAAAAAAATGTTAATGTAACATTTATGGTCAAGACTTTACATGCATACGAATCTGAAAAGCTTTGTTTGTGGCCTGCACAGCTGTTGTAAAGTATTTGTCTCCCTCTGATTGTTTGGGATTATCATATAGGCTTTTAACCTTAAAGGCTATGCCAGCCCTTATTTGGAATCTTCTAATCCCAATTTCAGCTCACCATTTGCATTTGTTGTCTTTGGCATAGGAGATAAAGAGAAAGAGAACCATTGTTGATTGCACATTCAAATAAACACAGCATTCACACGAACTGGGGTGTGGGGACAGAGGCAAATCAAGAAGTCTGGCTTGGTGATGGGTCAGGTTAGCAAGGGGAGGGCTGCTGGTTGACCTATGTGGGATTTAAAAACATTTTTTTTTTGGTTGGGTCAAATATTTCAATTCCTTCCATGCTGTCGGTAATGCATGTGCTTGTTCATGCAAGATCAGCATTTCAAAGAATGGTATGATTTTCATATTTTTCAATAAAAAGAAGCAGTGAAAAAGTCTCTCAAGATTGTCTGATTCTTCCCCCTGCACCAGCAGCCTCCTTAGAGCGCTGTAGGAGTCACATGGGGCTCATCTCTGCCCCCCGTCAGTCAAATCTTTCTTGGCTTGCCGTGTTCCATATCTGGGCCCCACAGAGATGGTGTGACAGAGCCAACTTGGATGAGCCAGGGAAGTAGACAGCAAAAGTGAGGAAAGATTTTGGATATGAGCCATACCTGGAAGGAATATGGAAATAGGATGTAATTGTATAGAAAAGAGAAGGGCTTTTGTGAAGAGGGCCTAATTATAGAGTGGAGGGAGAAGAGAGTGTTCAATGTGCATTGTCTGAATGACAGAGCACACTCCCTCCCTCCTCCAGGGGACCCAGCCCAAAGGCAAGGACTCGAGTAGCAGGCGGGTGGGTGAAGTTGAGACAGATGGAATCTTCTGACCATAAGGATTGGAAAGGGTAGTGTCATTTATTTTTCCAGATAATTCATATATATTTTAGATGGGCTGTTTTCTTCCTGTTCTGATATAATGCAATTCAAACTAGATATGAGGACTGAATTAGGTTCTCTTAACTCTTCCAAATGTTCAGCCAGAGGCCTAAATTCCATAAGAAGTTTAACCTATAAACATATTTGTGTATTTTTGTTGTTGTTGTTTAATTAAAGGAAAGTAAGACACTTTACCATTACAACATGATGGAATCATTTATTACCTTCATTTTGAGAAAAGAGAAACAAATATAAAAAATATTAATATTATTTGTATTATTTTTTTCTTCTCTATATAAACAGAAAAAAATATGTTTTTTCTTCTTTTTTTTTAGTTTTCTGGGTATATGATTTCCTGTCATTGACTCTGGATTTGACCCCTGAAATTAGGACAAAACTAAAACATAGCTTATATTTAAAAATTGCTATACCTGAATCTTTCCTGGTTATAGTCACCACTATTTGCTTTTATAAAGAATGAATAATATTCAAGGCAATTTTACCGAGGCAAAAATAACCATTTCCTCTTCATAAGGCAAACCACAATACCTGAGTGACAAATCAATATTGTCCATTTCAATCACGTCACTGGTAGTGCAGGATGGAGGGGCACGTTCTGAGATGGTAGAAAGGCTGCTGAAAATTAGGGAGGTCAGAAAAATGCTGTACTTATTGTAAGATCAATTAAAGAGTTTGTTTTAAAAAGTGGCTGCTCTTATATTCAGGGCTTCAAAATCAAGTCTTCAAAATCAAGTCCTTATTTGCTTATTAAGGCCCTATTGTGTATCTTCACAATGAAGCCTATAGCCGCTACCAGAAAGCTCCTGCCTTTGCAAGACGAGATTCAGTCCTCCTTCCTTCTCCGCACTGCAACCACAGTGTTACAACATTATATAGATTTGCCTGCCTGCCATGAAAACTGGAATGTAGCAGCCCTTTGCTTCCAAAATAAATATGAGTTTGGTTTCCAGCATTTCCCGTCTTTTCCAGGTTCATTCCAGAAGCTTGGTTTCAAACAAGATTAAACATGCACATAGCTGAAATCAAACTGGGCACTATGGAAATGTTGAAAGAGTGGACTTAAATCTTAGCTCCTCAAGACAGTCTAGTTTCATCCCACAGCAAATGTTTCTCACAGCTGCTGCTCTTTGGTAAACAGAAGACAGAAAAAGTATGGCATTATTTGCCTGTTACAACTATTCCAAACTGAGAGCCCAATAGGTAGTATCGTCAATGTGGAGCATAATTTTTTTTTTAGTTTTATTTGACTGCAATTTTTGCCTATTGGGGACTTCTTAGTTTTAAATGAAGAGAAAAAAATAATGTCATTTATTAAAAATTTGACTTTGTTCCTCCTTGGACTTCTCTTCAGCTAAATTAGGACTGGAATCTCTTTCTCAAACCTGAATTTACCATTCCCTTAGTTTCCTTGTATTATTATTGTCAACTGTAATGCAGGAGAATCATTTTTAAATCTAGCAAGACTTCTTTGTCATCTTTAAGGATAAGATTGATTTAAGAGAGAAAAGAACCAGGCAATGTACACTTGGGAAATTATCATCACCCTCGAAGGTTTGGTTGCCTAAGCCTATGAAAGATGACTGATGCTCTGATCTCATCTCAAAATACATAGACACGTTTGGTGGAAGATACCCCAGAGATTGACTTACTCTAGACTCTTCATTTATTATAAATGAGAAAACTGTCCCAGAGAGGACACCATGTCCTACAAGCATTTCCTAAGACAGGGTTACTTTTTCTTCCTTCCATGTGAATTAAGTAGCTCAAAAAGCCCTGTAAATAGATGTGCCAACTTAGGAATTCTATGAATACCATGGCTGCCAGCATTGGGCACAAAGCCAGAAAGAGGGTAGTCAGGATGGTCACTGTAGAACTCAATTAAGAGGACAGAATAAAGGGCAGTCATGGCATTGATTGATTCAGGAGGATGACAGTCACAAAATCAGAATTCACTGATTCCTTATGGGCCATTTTGAAGGGCCTCATCAAGAATGGCCCATGATTTAGAAATGAGCATAAATTAAGAAATGCTCCCATTTAAAGATGTTCCCAGGCATTCGTGGTGGTTCATCCCTGATCACCAAACCCTGGGTTCTAGATGATTTTCCTAAGCAAGGACATGCCATTTGCTATGTGGGTGAGCCACTATCTTTCTCTGCCACTAGTCATATCTACTGTTACTGTGGGACTTGGGATTAGAGACCAAGTAGGGTGTAGTCTAGGCTGAAAAGGAAGACTGGAAGAAGGTAGTCAAGAGATAGTCTGTGACCGAAGATAGAAGAAAGCCACTGAGCAGTAAGTGAGAAGGCTCTGACCTGGCCTTGCTACTCAACATGTCTTCTACAGACGAGCAGCATCAGCCTCTCTGGGAGCTTATTTAAAAAGAAGAACCTGCAATTTCCCAAGATCTTTGAGTGATTCTCAAGTGCACTAAAATTTGAAGGCAGTGCCTGGTCCCACTCATAGAGATTCTGATTTAATTGGTCTGGGTTTATGGCCTGGGCAAGGGTTCCTTTGAAAGGCTCTTCAGGTGATTCTAAAGTGCAGCCATAGCTAAGAACTGCTTTAGAGCTCTGCGATGTAACCACATGCCTTGTATATAAAGATGGCACTGGGTAAATGCTCATGACCCAAGGAATGGAAACTTGTTTTATTTGTTTGTTTTCCATGCAGAAATCTGCATGAGGTTTAGAGAAAGAACTATTTTAGAAGGAAATAAGGGGGAGGAGATAAACCCAAGAAGAGTTGGGGAAAGAGGAAGGGAAAGATCACTGAAGAACAAAGTAATTAGCATTAAGTGAATTAATATATGCAAAGCACTTAGAACAGTGCCTTACACATAATCAGAGCTTTATAAATGTAAGTTGTTGTTGTCATTACTGTTTTGCTATTCATGGAGAATGTGACTTAGAGAGAAGATATCATGATAGGTAACTTTCATTTAGTGTCTAAGTACCCAGCCCTTTACATTCATTATCTCATCTAATCCTTATAACAACACTTTCAAGATGGTATTATTACCCCATTTGGCAGGTAGAGAAACTGAGGCTTAGAGAGGCATTTAATCTGCTCAGGCTGCTACAATAGAATACTATAGACTGAGTAGCTTAAATGACAAACACTTAGTTCTCACAATTCTGAAGGTTGGAATGCCCAAGGTCAAGTGTCAGCCAGTTCAGTTTCTGCTGAGAGCCCTCTTCCTGCCTTATTACTATATCCTCACATGGTGGAGAGAGAGAATTCTGGTCTCTTCTGCTTATAAGGGTACTTATCCTATCATGAGGATCCCACCCTCATGACCTCATCTAAACTTAATTACCTCTTAAAGGCACATCTTCAAATACTATCAGATTGGGAGTTAAGGCTTCAACATATCAGTATGAATGTTGGAAGAACAGAAACATTCAGTCCATAATAAGAGAAGAAGTATACTACCCAAGGTCAGAGTTCAAACCCAGATCTACTTGACCCTCAAGTATCACCTAACTTCAAGCAGGATGCAAATTATCACTGTAGGTGTCAGGAACGTAGAAGTTGGAGGTAGGCAAGCAGAGGTCAAGAAAACGGAAGAAAAAGAGAAATGATATCAATTTACTAGGTCCTGTCTATGCCCCATTCCCAGACCCTCATTCAAATTGTTGCCGAAAGAGCAGTTATAAATTCTTGCCTTTGGAATCAATTGAAACTTGGTCATTCTAGCAAAGCTCATCTCTACATTCAAGAGAGACATCTTGCCCTTGGCTTAGCACATGGGGGCCAGGTTCAGCTAATGAACTCTACAGCCAATTACAAAGAAGGTGGAAAGACTAAGAATTAGAGAGGAATGAGTGCCAAGCCCAGTGCATTTTATTACCAAACTGTTAGATTTAGAAGAAGGTATATATCAGATTGGCTAAGAAAACAGTAGCAAGCACTTGGGCTGTGGAGTTGCAAAAGGATTTGCAGCAGCGGAGTCTGATAAGATGTAGCCAATGTGGATTTGTGAGGGCAGGCCCAGCGGGAAAGAACTCGTTAGATTTGTTTTGGTTTTATTTTTTTCTAGAGGAATTATGGTTATAGGAGACAAAAGAAAAAGAAAGCCTAGGATTATATTTACCTAAAATTTCAAAAAGCACTTGATAAGGTTGCACATTAAAGTCAATTGCCCCAGGTAAGAAATCATGGTAGGGGGTAAAATGCTTCCTGAACAGGAAACAAAGAAAGGTAATAAAAGGTAATCTCTCTCCCTGGAAAGGGGTTGCTTGTGGGGCTGGTTTGATCCCTTCTCATTTACACAATTTAATCAGGAGAATAAGACTTTGGTGGTTCTTCATTATTACTTTTTTTTAGGTGGAAAAGGGATAGAACCATACTATTAAAAGCCTAGCAGGGTAAAAATCTATCCTCAAGTACTCTCCACTCTGATTCTTCTTTCATTGACAATTTATGGGATACCTCTGTGGGCCAGGCACTGTTTTAGGCACTTGGGATAATCAGTGAATCAAAGAGACAAAATCTCTGTTCTCCTGGAGTTTGCATTGAAGTGAACATAAAATAAACTAATACATAATACAGTTGCTGTTAAATTTGGGCATAAACACCTATGCCAGCAATGTAACTGAGCCCCAGGAAAGTTGCCGTGATTCAGCTACAAGAAATGGTTAAACTAAGGTGACCAACTTTTTTACAATGAAAAGGAGAACAAAAATAAATTGAAGAAAACAATATTGTTAATAAGAGAAACATTTTATTCATTGCAACAATACACTATAATATGATAAATACATAATAAAAACATTTGTAATATTTTATATTGTAATTATGCTTACATGCCTATTAATTTTTAATAATAATTGTAAGAAAAAAGTACTCATGAGTACTTTTCCATTGAATGAATATTTTTTTGTCAATGTATCATCTTGTAACAATATATTGGAAATATCTGAACAAGAAATATCCTTCATATTGAATTTTACAGCAAGTGCTGCAGCTGAAGTATCAACATTCAATCTCAATTTCTCACTTGTCCAAAAATCATTAGCAATTGAAAAAACTCTTTCAACTCTTGCATTAGTTCCAGGGCAGCACAATGTAAGTTGAACAAGAATAAATAAATTTTCACATGGAATATGTTCATTTTTGAAATAGCTGAATATTTCCACCCATCTTTTATCAATTTTGACATGTTAATTTTTCCATTGTATTAATTTTTCAGAATTTAAATATACATTCAGTCTTTTAATTTCTTCAGAGAGACAATTGTCATCTATTTTGATGTCTGGAATTTCTTTAGATAAAAACTCAAGACAAAATTCAATCTGTCCAATATACTTGTGATGAAGTAAAAAAACACCATTGAAAACTGTTATTTCCTCGGATGTTTGTTTCAGACTATTCTTTGATATATTGAAAACATGTCTGGTAAAAATTCTGCACTTCTTTGATAAACTTTTCTGTTATGCTCAGATTTGATTCCCTCTAAGTCTGACAATTTTCCTTTTATAATTAAAGGAAGAAATTTTTCTTCAAAATGATATTTATATTGAAGAATAAAGTCTGGCCTGACCTGTGGTGGCGCAGTGGGATAAAGCGTTGACCTGGAACACTGAGGTCGCCGGTTCAAAACCTTGGGCTTGCCTGGTCAAGGCACATATGGGAGTTGATGCTTCCTGCTCCTCCCCCTTCTCTCTCTCTCTCAATAAATAAATAATTAAAAAAAATATATTTAAAAAAAAAAAAAAAAAGGCCTGACCTGTGGTGGCGCAGTGGATAAAGCGTCGACCTGGAAATGCTGAGGTTGCTGGTTCAAAACCCTGGGCTTGCCTGGTCAAGGCACATATGGGAGTTGATGCTTCCAGCTCCTCCCCCTTCTCTCTCTCTGTCTCTCCTCTCTCTCTGTCTCTCCCTCTCCTGTCTAAAAATGAATAAAGAAAAAAATTTAAAAAAAAAAAAAAAAAGAATAAAGTCATTCAAAATAAGACTAACATCCATACCTGAAATGTGTTCACCTTCAATCTTTTGAATCATTTTGTGAAAATAGATGCTTGATTATGTACAAAATAAATTAATATATCAGATATTTTATTATTGAAAAGTGATTCCAAGATTTTAGGCCATTTGTCTAAACTTAAAAAATATGAATGGTGAGGCTCAAATAATTGTAGAACACGCTTTATAGCAGGTGTTAGAGCAAACCATCTAACTTTTAAATATCCTAAAAGTTTTTGTATTCAACATTTGCTTCTTCACAAAATTGTGTTAAAGTAGCAACATGAAGAGTGAAACAACTAAAATGCAAATAAATTATAGTTATTATTACTTCTACATTAATTGGCATGGCACATGACGCTGTGTTGATTGCATTTGACAAAATATGTGCATTACAACCTATTCCTAGTAGCTTCTTTTGGAGTAACTTGTAATTTTACATACACATTATTCACCCCTTGGCATCCTTGTCCACCAAAATTTGTATTTTTATTATCAGCTGTTAGTGCAACAACTTTGGATTTCAAATTGTTTTCATTTATTACTCTGTATAGAGGGTTTGACAAAATTTCAGAAGTTTCACCCTCAATGGATTCTAAATTTAAAATTTTTACTTGAATGCCCTTGCTAATATTAAAATATCTTATAATTGAATACAATTTAATTTCATTATGATTTGATGCATCAGATAAAATCGTTACAAATGTTGCAGTTTCCAAGTCCTTTGTAAGTATTTTGTCACAGTAATTTTTAAATATTGATTTCAAAATAGCCTCGCATTTTGTCCTGGCACATAAAAATTTTGCATTGTGAAACTCTTTCAATAATTTAGTTGTACAATCCATACTACGAAAACTTTGATTATGAATTATGGTATGAAATGCAAATATTCCCTCCATTGCAGCCAACTGTTTTTCATCTTCAGAATAATTTGAAGTTTTAAAAAAACTTGTTACTTGACAACTGGAAGCTGATGCATCTAATGACTGCTTATGTTTGTTGATGGTCAAGTGTTTCACTATTGCTGCTCTGCCCCCAACTGCAATTGGTCTATACAAAAGTCTTTGCTGCAAATATTGCAGAAAACAATGGTATCTTTTTTGATATGAGGAATGGAAATTCCTCTTTCAATTTATTGTTGAAATGGCATTTTCTCTTTTTTGATTTTTCCATCCCTTAAATGAAATTAAAAATTAAAAATTAAATATAGAGCTACACAAACAATGCAAGCACATTAGGAACTGAAAACATTATATCATGGTAGACAAATTTTCCAGAAGCTAAATTAACAAAACTAAATATCAAACAAAACCACTAATTTGGAGTGATATTCGGGTGTATTTATCATTTTTTAATCCAGAAATGTCTGTTTTATGCAACTATTTAATCAAAATGCATTATTAATAGATATGGTTTGAGGTTAGATTTCCACTTTAAAACTCAAATTTAGGGAAAATACTTGTAAATAAAATTACATGTATTTGGAAATTATTAAATAGGTAATGAATTAATAAAATGTGAATTGTGCTTACCTGTCTATGATTGAATATTCATTGAAAAAGAACTAATCATGAGTCTACAATGTCATATGTGCCATATCATGTTTCAGTAAGAAGTACACAAAGCCATTTGCACACTTGGTATATCGTGCGCTCAGTATATTGTATGCTCTCTCAAGGTCTCCTGTGCAGAGTGCATGCATCTCATAATCCTCATAATCGCATCTCGCCACACTGTATTGATCCTTGATAGAATTGTCATGTCAAATACAAATACATCAATCACACGTATGGATCGACTCTGCATCGATGGAATACGAACATTTACAGATTAGTCTTTCAATATCAAAAAGGAGGACATGTAGGAGGACACTTTCTGAGGGAGAACAAAACTTACAAAAGAAGGACTGTCCTCCCTAAAGGAGGACAACTGGTCACCTTAGTTGAACAAGCTCTTGAGTGATTTGTTGGAAACATTTCTACCAGAACCTACACGACAAGGCTTCTGGACTCCTACATTTCCAGGTTAGTATTAAGGGGCACTTAAAAGCCTTCAGTTCTTGATGTCCACGTATTCCTGTACATTTGCCCCAGCAGAACTTGAAAGTCCTTGAAAGCACTAAGCACGGTACTTTTTTGTTTCCTACACCTGCCTGGCTCATGGGAAACCGTGGATTCTCAACCCTACAAATGTCATTGATTTGGTCACCACTTTCCATAATCTAGAGGAGGAGACCACAGAAACTGTCACAATAGCATTTATTACTATGATATTATTACAGTAAAACTATGGCAAACACTCCTCCATATTTACTGAGGCCAGGGGGAACAGAGTGGAGGAAATGGATGAGAAAGTTGCTCAGGGCCAGAACAGGTTGATAAAGCAGCTGTAGAACTCTTTCTCTCGAGATGCTTAGAATGGAAAAGACTCTCAGGAGCCTAATGAGGTTTGGGAATGGAGGTTTCCGAAAACAAATAATGGTAATAATCTCTTATGTCAACTTTAGCTTGTGATAACAACTTAAAGAGCACGATGCTAGCACTGTGGAGTTGAGTTCACAGCGGGACATTTGGTGATAGATATGTTCTCTGAAAAGGAGCTTTGTCAATGCAGCAGACACAAGTTGCCCTGGAAGATAGAGCCTTGACATAGTACAAACCTAATGCTTGAGCTAGACTATTCAGTGAATTGGTGACTTAAGACTGCACAGGATGGCAACTATAATAGGATACTAAAACCGTCCTCAAGGTCAGTCCTTAAAGAAGTCTTCACCTTGAAAGAAGAATGGCCAAAAGAATGTGGACATGACCTGCCATTGTTCTAGGACAGTAGTCAACAACCCTGGTCCGTCAGCTTAAAGTAAAGAAATAAGTGCATCCAAGGACAAGGATTTTCACTCATATTTTCATAGGTTGTGATGGCAGAAGACACACAAAACTTTAAATGATGCTACTCAGTTATGAGCCAACGTAGAGCTCCTATGTCCAAAGACATGACAGTCAAGTGTTTGCCTTTTCCCCTCTCCTCTCATCCTGACTGTTCTTATCTTTGAAACTGTCAGGTTTTCTCCTGGCTATTTCTGAAGACCACGAACTTCTTACAACAGGGTATGTGTATCCAAAAGAAGTCTACCATGGGAAATATGTTACAGTATGTACCAGTGTATACCAGTGTGACTGGTAACCTTGCTTAGATCCCAAGTGTGGAAGGTACTTCTAAAGGTCTATCTTCTGAGGATCTCCTTTGTATCTTTTGTATCATCAAAGGAGGGAACTGGAGCCCAAGTCTTAAAACTCAGTGGTTGGTATACATTCTTCCATATCACAGTGCTTTCAAAATTAGCAACATTCTCCTTATAACCACCATCCTGGACCTTTCTGTTCATGGAATCATGGACTACTGGGCCTGGTGAGGCTCTCAGAAATCCTCATGCTACATACCCCCATTTTATAGGGGTAGAAATTGAATACAAGGGAGCCCTCAGTTATACTGGGCTTATAACTCATAGCCTGTCCTTTCCACTTTACAAAGCCATCTTCTGCAATCCCAGCCTCAACTCAGAGTTGTCTAGACCACATTCTCTGTGCTCCCAATTCTCTGCTGGCCATTATAAAGGTAAAGTACTCAGAAAATAATTTTAACTGCTGCATTTTCTCCAACAATAGGTTGTCACTGTGAGGTAACAGTGTCCTAATTCAGTGAAATGAGCTACTTCAGAGACAAATGTTGGGATGTAATGTGAACGGTGGGAATTCTGCGTCCTAAGGCAGATGGGAGAGAGACAATGGGTGAGTGGTTTCTTCAGACCTTTAGATCACACACTGGGAATTTTCAGAGGATGAATAGAGGCCCCTGAACCAGAGGTACCAGGGCTATTTCTAATAGAGAAACTATAGTGCCCTGAGAAAGGATGAGTGAGCCCAGGAACCCTAGCTGCAATTTTGCCACAGATATTTCATGAATTTTAGATACATCTCTTAATCTCTCTGGAATTAGTTTCTTAAACTAATTAATCCCAGGGCCTCTTCCAGTTTTAAAATGTTATGATTTATGATGAAAATAGAATAACCTCTAGTTCAGAATTTGCAAGTTCAGATTTTAACATAAAGGAATGAAATAAGACATTTGTATATTAAGCACTTAATTTGCCATGAAACATGTAGGATGACTGTTCTTCCTTTTACAATGAACTATGTTGGTTCAATGTTGCTAGGTCCTCTGATTTTTTTTATAAAGAAAACCACCAAGTCCAAACATATTTAAAAAGGTTTTGATTTTTAATATTGGCAATTCAAATTTTAACAAGAACAGAACTCATGGAGACAAAGATCTCCATTTTCAAGATGTGAGGAGCAGTGGTTAGCCATTGCAAGACCATTATGCAACCAGCATAGCCTAGAATCCTATGTCTAAGGGACACTGACAGGTGCTTGGAAGTATGATAAAGAAAGTCCTGTGCATCTTGGAAGAATATCTCTGTGCAGAAATGAAGAATGATGGTGCCACGATTTCCCCTGCAGAAATTGGCCACTCTTGGGAGGGCTCAGAGACTTGGAATTACCTAGTTGGGTGATCCAAAGAGCTCAGATAAGCTGGGTTCTGCCATGTGCCCCAGTGCTCTGGGTGCCCCCAGTCCAGGAAGTGCCTGTTGTTAGATTATATAGCTCTGCTTTGAGGAACGTGAACGTGCCTAGAGTTTTTCACTTTACAATCCCGATAAAGGAAGAAGATGCCATTCCCTTATTGCTTTTAGGGGAGAAGCTAGACACTGCCCAACAGTGAAACTTCAACAGTGCAAGCCAGGCAGAGAGATAGTCTACTCGGGGAGGCAGAAAGGCACTGATGAGGTCCGGTAATTAAGGCACAGGACACCAAGTCCAATAATAATGATGATACTAATCACAATTATTATTTACTGATCCCTGGCTCTGAGTGAGAAGCACTTTATAAGCAGGATCTCATTTAATTCCTATAGCAATGTGGCAAAGATTAAATAAATTGCCCAAGGTCACCTAGTATGTGGAGAGCCCAGATCAGGGGTCCCCAAACTAGGGCCCGCGGGCTGCATGTGGCCCCCTGAGGCCATTTATCTGGCCCCCGCCGCACTTCCTGAAGGGGCACCTCTTTCACTGGTGGTCAGTGATGCATCCTGTGCTCCTGGAGTACTGTATGTGGAGGCGCCACAAAGCGCGGTGTCGCTCACGTACAGTACTACTTCAGGTGACGCGGGACGCACACATCATGGCTCTGGAAGTGGTCATATTACTTGTTACGGCTAGCAGTGACAAATATGGATCTGAAGATTGACCATCTCATTAGCCAAAAGCAGGCCCATAGTTTCCATTGAAATACTGATCAGTTTGTTGATTTAAATTTACTTGTTCTTTATTTTAAATATTGTATTTGTTCCTGTTTTGTTTTTTTACTTTAAAATAAGATATATGCAGTGTGCATAGGGATTTGTTCATAGTTTTTTTTATAGTCCGGCCCTCCAACGGTCTGAGGGACAGTGAACTGGCCCCCTGTGTAAAAAGTTTGGGGACCCCTGGCCCAGATGAAAATCAAATGTGCTTTATTTCAAGCTCAGGCCCAAAACTGGAGGGCTGAGCAATTTTGAGGGACAGTGATGAGCCAGGTACAATGGCCTGGTCTCTCAGCGAGGGGAGCAGGCTGCATGTCCCCATGAGAAAATTCATATTCTTTCTCCCCAGATGAGACCTATGTAGCTTCGGCTTTCTTCCTGGCCAACCTGAGGCTGCTCTCTTCCTAAAACCCCCACGGTGCTTTTGTTTCAAGGAAGTCTTATTTAGTAAAACTTTAGAAAACCCAACTTTCTTGCCTGTTTCTCCAGACTCACAAGGAAGCATTTTATTATGTGTGCACCTAGTCATGTGATTCCAGTCATAATAAAAGAGCCATGAACCATAGAATGACTTGATTTTTCTGAAAAGCTTTTGCTGATACAGTAACTGATTTTATTTTCCTCTTAACAATGAACTTGGAAGGCTCCTTTCGCAGCTTGCTGCATGGACGACCAACATCTCGGACCCACTCAACAGCCACACTACTCAGAGGAAACAGTGCCAGCAATGGCTGCAAATAAACCCAGTGGACAGGCCTGGCAACTCATGGCACATTAAATTATTTGATTTCATCAAGGTCACTACTCACTGCCATGGAATCGATCTTTCTCTTAATCAAATAAGACATAAAGGGTCACAAGTTCCATTTGAGACAATGGTTAGGGGGCGAAGGAGGGGAAGAGCTGGATGATTTATCTTCATGCACATTTGTTTGATGAAAATTTCTATGCATCTTGCTATCATCAATCCACTGTGCAGACTGAGAAAGGGGAGGCTTTCAGGAAAGAAGGGGATGAGGTGCATGGGGATCCCCTGGTGAAGATAACTTAGCCACAGAGTGCAGGGAATAGCACAGCGAGTCTGTCCACCCTGCAGCTCATCTCCAGGGTTCTGGCTTTGAGACTTAAATATGGGCCCTGGAATCGTAGAACTTATCTACCTTCATCTTCAGTTTGAATGAACTTATGCCAAGAGACCTGGACATGGCTAATTCATTGGGAGAAACCATCTCACCACAGTCAATACTGCAAAAGCAGGTCAGTGTCTAGAGAGCACTTAGGATGGGTCTAGACTCTGCTTGCTGGAGTTGGAGGGAAGAAGAGATACAAAAGCATTATATCTGAGCCCTGCTCTCAAGGAGTTAGAACTCAGGGAGGAAACAGAAACACAGGAAGCAGCCAGAAGGGGTCTGGGGATGGGGACAAAGAATAGAAAACAATAAATACTACCAGCAAAGGAAGAAGAATGAGGTGGGGGAGGGCCTGAGTAGCCCCACAGTACCACTGACTCCAGAAAGTAATGTTCATTGAAAAGTTTCAAATATTTCCCTGTTTCCCCGGGCCCATGACAGGGCATTAAAGTATGTGTAGAAGGAGTTCAATGAGAAAGATGCTCTAAATTGAAAATATGTCTTATTTTTCTATTGTGAATTAGAAGCCAGCAGTTACCATAATTACTGATCTACTGTTACTTATATTCATATTGGTTATTTGAAGTGAAGAATGAAAGTGTTTCCAGACAGCACATGATTATTTGGGGTTTTTACCTTCTATTGTACTTATTCTAAAGACTTTATTTAAAAAGCCTTTCAACATAAGTTTTGCTTTACCAGACAAAAGTTAAATGTCAGTCTTTCTGTAGACCATACTGTCTGTACCTGTGCCTCCAGGGGTTATACAGTTGATGTGAATGGATCGTGGGGCAGGGGCAGGTAGGAGAGGAGGTGGGGATGTTAGGTCCTGGAGGGGAGGGCAGGTACTGTGGAGAGGGGTGTTCGCCACTCTAAGATACCATTGCTGCCATGTGTTGAAATGGCTTGGGATAGCCAGTGCCTCTCAATCTTCAGGACAAGATGAAATGGTAGTTTGTGCATGAAATTTACTGCTGTTGAAGTAATTATTTAGTGCATGCGTGCGTGTGTGCAAACACACACACACACACATACACACACACACACAAAACCAAACAAAACCCACAACTGGATCTGATCTGTGGATTGCTGGTTTGGAATGCCTAACTGAGAGCCATCTGTTCATTTTACAGACAGAGAAATAGAAATCACAAAGGTGACATTACTTGCCCAAGGTCATACAACTAGCTAAAGAGTCAGGACTCAGTTTTTCTGACTTATAAATCTTCGGGGTTTTTTCACCATACCATACTGTCTTACAAGAAATAAGTCTCTGGGGTCCTAGAGAGATTCAAGCTACAGAGGGCCTCTGAGGAAACCCTTTTATTCTCCCACATTCCTCATCTTCTGTTTTCATGACAAACCATCTTGGTGGTAGGTCTGGGCCCTCCATGTGGCTACGTCTCAAGTCTCTCAGCACAGTGTCCCTTGAGGGTTTGTCTCAACAAAGAGGGAATGTGTGAGCAATGGGGATGCTCCACTAAGTACAGGGCCCTGACTTAGCTCACTGGGAAGTTTCAAAGGAAAACCCCTCAGTGCTAGGCTTGCAGGCTGCAATAGGCTGCATTCCAGTGCTCACCGGCCCGGATGAGCGAAACCTTCCGAGTTGATACCATAATTTGGACAGGGAATCAGCAATGGGCGGTGAGTCCTAGCTTCACTTCCTACCAGGAAGAGACAAGGTCTCTCTAAGAAATCCATCCCTTGATGGCCAATAAAAATAGAACCACAATTTATGCCGTCCTCTACTCCCTCTGTCTTCAGAATTTTAAGGTGTGTTTTCCATCATAACAGCTGATTTAGATGGATTCCTGGGGTGCTGCATCACTGCTGATGACATTAATGGTCTTGGGCTCCCTGAATTTTGATTGCCTGTAACCTGTAAACCTATTTCAGGACATAGATTTATTATTATTAAACCTATAACATGGTGTCAGGGTCAAAGCAAGCTGGTGATGTGTACTGTGATGCAGACATGGCCAACGGGTGGATGCTGCCATTTAATAGACATGAATGGCAGGAGCAAACTGTTCCACCTTCCACCTGTGACCTGCCTCTGGGCCCTCTCCCAAAGGGGTAGGGGACTTACGCTTCATTCACACCAGGCAGGGAGGTGGAGGTGGGGTAGGGTTGGAAGACAGATGTCTTCCCATGTCTCTTAAATTGTTTAATTCCTTAAAGAGGTTTGGACAGGGTTTTTATTTCAGTTCATTTAGAAGTGGCTAAAGATTGCCTCCATTTTTTTTCCTCTGGTCTGCAGAAATTGTTTTGAATTTCTAGCTCAAACCTGTTGTTTTTAAGTCTGAGTGCAATATTGATGCTATCCCCTTCCTCCTCAAGTGAGGAGAGAAGAGAAGGCTAAGCAGGGAATTGTATTCCTAGTCATTTTATCTTTCCTTCCTTTCCTCTCCTCAGAAAGTGTGGCTCTAGTATTAAGAGCAAGAAAATGAATCTTATATTAGATTCATTAGAAAGATATTCTCAGGACTGTCATTACAAATTCCTTTTTAGAAAGAAGGGGAGTATTCAGTAAACTAATAATCCATACTCTTTGTTTATACATGGGATACAGAAAGCTGAAGAGAGCTTCCCCCTTATTCTTAAAATAATAAAAAGCCAGACTTGTATATTCACAATTTTTTATAAATTCATCAGTGAGCTGAGGTGATAGAACAACCAAACAACCAACTAAAACTCACTCAGTCTAAGGAAGACAGATGGCTACGATCAGAGATGAGATGTGAGCACTGTCTCACCTATAGCCGATGCAGCCGGACACCCTAGTAATAAGGAAGGATTCAGCTAAAATGACTAGTGAATTGATTGGCAGTGGCGGCATTCAGGGGAATGAGACAGATAGAAGGGAAATTCTTGCAGGTGCTCCTGCAGAGACCTCAGAGGGCGCTCACAGAAAAGACTGGTGAGAATCACAGGAAAGCATCCCCGGGTACGGCTGGGAGACGGGAAGGCAGCGTCTGTGAGAAAGGCTTGAAGCTTTGCCCGGATTTCCCCCCTGCATCTCTTCTGTAGGACAAAAGCTTCAACTGCTGTGGGGGAGGAGGAAGCAATAAACACTGATAGCCTATTGTAATGGGGGTGAGAAAAATACTCTTCACCCCTGGGGTAAAAAAGAACATTGCATAATGATAAAGGGGTTAGTTAGCCCAAAGGACAATGATCCCAAGATGGAATGCACCTAATACCAGAACATTAAAAATACTTGAATCAGAAATAGACAGAAATAAAAAGAGAAATTGACCATAGGACAGGGAGACTTCAACACTCTTTTCCCAGCTATTAATACTAAGTAGGTAGAATATCAGTAAGAATAAATAAGGCCTGAAAAACACTATCAACCAACTTGACCTAGGTGACATATATAGAATCCTCCACGTCACAGCAAAAATCAACACTCTTTTCAAGTGCATGTGGACCATTCACCAAGATAGGCCATATTCCAGGCCACAAAACAAACCTTAACAAATCAGAAAGAGTAAAAAAGTAATACAAAGCACATTCTCTGACCATAGCAGAATTAAATCAAAAATGAACAAGAGAAAGGTATCTAGAAAATTCACACATTTGGAAATTAAGCAATATATATACTTTTAAATTATCCAGGGCTTCAAGAGAAATTCTCAAGGGAAATTACAAATATGTCAACAGAATGGAGATAAAAACAAAACATACCAAAATTTGCTTATGTTAGAAAAAAAGACCATTTTCAGATTGGTTATCAAAGCTTCCACCTTAAAAACTAGAAAAGAGCAAGTTAAACCCCAAACAAGACAATGACAAGAAACAACAGAAATCAATGAAATTTGAAATAGAAAATCAATAGAAGGGTACTTCCCCAATTTTAATAGTTTCTGTGCTGTATAGGATCTATCATTCTCTAATTCCTTGAATTCAAAGCTAACGTTTCCTTTGTGTGGGTGAGATATTCTTGTGAGACTGATCTTCCCCAGAAATCTTCCAGGGAAGAAGAATCTGGAGGCCAAGGCCTGGGCTGGCACTGCCCTCTGTTAGCCAGCACTGCAGGTCATAGCCAAGACAGCTGAAGAGGACCTCCTCAACAATTCTAAACAAAATGCCCCCTGTCTGTAAGGAGCTGCCAGTCAATCATGGGAGATAGGCAAACAGCACTGCGATGGCTCTACAAGGTGCTAGGGTGGACATCGGCGCAGACCCAAGGGAACGTCTCAGCTGGACCAGAGACAGTGCCAGATAAATTCAGAGGTTGAGAACGCATTAACAGGAAGAATAAGCAGAAGTAGGAAGCACACAAAACAGCCAGAATTATTTTCATGTGTAACATAATAAGGGCAGTTTAATGGAACAAAACATGCTGAACTGAAAAATCTTTTTGTGTATATCAAAGCCCTGCTCCAACTTCTGTAAGGAGGATATTAAATTAGTCAGCGATGCTGCTGCTAGAGTCCTATGCCTTAGAATTTTGTGAATGCTGACTTTTCAGCAACTGATTCAAATTACGTAATTAAATTATTTTCTAATATTTTCATTTTTTTGGTAATGATATAAGAAAGAGACAGGTATGCATAAGCAACAAGAACTGGCCCTTTCTAAGGAGGTGGCTATTGCGGACATAAGGACTCAGAAGCCAAGGTAAGGTGACCATTTGCCAGGTTTCAGTAAACATATGAGTGGACACTTACATAACAGTATACACAGATCAGTATACTGAATTTTAGTGCAACCCACTAAAGTTCAGTGCAAAATGATACCTGAAACCCCTAAAAAGTATGTTGTTAGGCACTTATATAGCAAACCAGATCCTGAGATGCTAAATGACTTCAAATGTCTGTATATCCAAGATTCTTGGTCTGGGATGCAGTTATATTGAAACTAAGGCAATGTTCAAAGCATTGTACAGAAATAAAAAAGTCAGCTTTTATAATAACCCCACGTAAGTGGGAATTGTGTGTGTGTGTGTGTGTGTGTGTGTGTGTGTGTGTGTGTTTGCAAAGGCTTCCTCGGTGGATGGATGGTTTGTCCCCAAATAAATTAAGGGTTACTGATGGGAGATGAGATTCAGTAAAGCCAAAAACCTACGTGGGCCTGGAAAAGGTATTTGTTCTGTCTTGACAAAAGCCAAGGACTGGAAGTACACTCTGAAAAAGAATTTTAAGCACTCCTGAGAGGTGAATGTGCACGGTGAAGGGAGTTAGGGGAGAGAGAGGGGGCTTAGAGTCAAACTTGAATGTTGGCGCATGGGCTATGGTTCCAAAAGAGAAGTTAAATGCCTCCTGGAGATGCCCAGTCACTTACTCCATCTCTATCACAACAACATGTTCTATGAGTTTCTATTTTGTTTTAAATAAGCTTTATTCTTATCCCTTGAAAAGGAAAGGTTGTTGCTTTCTGGTGAGCACTTACCTTCCAGGTCAAGTGGCTTTTCCTCTTAGAAGCCCAACCTGGGGCCAGACTTGCTGGCCTCGATAGATGAAAATAGATGGACTCAACAAAGAAATCTAATCAAAAGTGGTGTGTGTCTCTGTGTGTCTGTGTATGTGTGTGTGTCTGAAGAGTCAGGCTATTGTCTCAACCTTAGTTTTGTCTGTAGACCTCTATCTCCCAATCTTTTTACAATGTAGGGACAAGACACTGATTTTTAAAAGCATCCTCTCATGATTCTGCTCTTCAGTCTAATGAGAACCATTGTTTTAGATGAGACATTCTCAAAGGACAAAGACTGTATTTTTTTCTTTTCAACTAACATTTACTGAGCATCTCCAATTGGCCAGGAACAATAGGACCTGACCATCGGATAGTCAGTAAGAGGGGCATCGTTCTTGCCTTCATGGTAATTTTACTGAGAGAGTCAGGCACTACACGAATAATTATAATTAATTAAATACTTACAATAAATTTAAGAACTACAAAGAAAAGAAAAACCTTCTATATCCCAAACCCTTGGCCCAGTACATTATATATACATAATAAATATTTGTCCATTATCTGCTATTCCACAGGTTATTTGTATTGGCATTAATGTCCAAGTATATTCTGGTAACAGTTACTAGGCAAGAAAAAGACAATCAGATAATTTTGGGAAACTCTTGTTTAAACAAAGTCAAACAGCCTTCTTTAGGGAAGAATTTCTCCAGATCTTAACATGCGAATGGGCACAGTGGGTCTCTGAAACAGCATTAAAGATCTGAAGGTGCAGAAATAAGAGATACATACAGTAGGAGTTTCTGGTGACTTTGCTTGGCACCACCTGGGGTTCGAGGTCAGGACAAGGGCACAGACTCTATCTGATGGTCTTCTCAGCTGACACCAGCATACTTGGTGGTAGAAACAGGAAGTGTTCTCTGAGCTGCGTAGAGTGTAGTGCATACTGGCAGCAAAAGTCAACCCCAGAAATTATCCAAACTGAAAGTACAAACACATTGTTCTCATGTAGAGTTGCACGGAACAGAGCTACACTAAAAAATTATTTGTTGTATATCTGAAATTCAAATCTAAGTGAGCATCCTGTATCTTTATTTGCTAAAGCTAGCAGCCCTCCTTTGGTGCCAATTTGCTCTGCCTGCCATGACTTCTTCTCTTGGGTGCTGGGCTTTGAATACAAGGGGCTGAGTCATTCTGAGGTGCCATCCTGGCCAAGCCAGGAGAAGCCTACTCCAGCTGCTGTGCAGACGTGCAGGACAAACCTTGCCAGGAGGCACTTCTGCTACTATTCTACTGGCCAGCCAGTGTCCACCGCTGGTGAGCTGGTCAACTCCACACTTCTCATTTCAAAAGCAGAAATTAGATGAGTTCTGTTAGGAGTTTTCTGTGGTGCAGAAGAGACTAGAGCAGTGATTTTGAACCACAGGCAATTTGGCAGTGTCTGGAGAGTTCTGGGTATCACAACTGGGGGGTGGGAAGCAGTGTTACTGGCATCTAGTGGGTAGAGGCCAGGATAAACATCTTACAATGCACAGGACAGTCCTCACATCCAAGAATTACCCAGTCTAAATGTCAATAGTGATGAGGTTCAGAAACTCTGGCTTAGAGGAAGCCTAACCACATTCCTGATGCAAGGCTGACCCAGGTGAATCTATGAAGAGGAGAAAGGTTTAGTCTTCTATTTCTAATCTTGTTCCTTTCACCAACCCCTGCTCTACAAAGGGCCCAGAGTCTCTCTGTGGCCTTTGGATCCTGTAGTTGAGGGAAAACAACATTTGCCTATTGTACTCCAATTCTTATTATAGTATTAATGAGTTAGTATACTAACTTTTCAAAACCTTTTCCTGTTCAAGAGATGGTGTGGCAGACATTGCTACTTCCTCACTCGAGAAGCAATCTTCCCCTTTTCCTTACTAAAAGAACTCCCAACTTTGTCCAAGGAAACAACATTCCCGGTTAAGATTACTGACCCTCTCAAACTTGACCTCAGCCCGAGGTGACTATGAGATGGAAGAGGGCATCTATTGAGTGAAGGTTTCAGCAAGGAAATTGCTTGCCTACTAAAACTGGACAGACTTTTGTTCTTCCACCTCTTCTCTCCTGGAATGTAGGCATCAAGGGCAACAGAGGAGCAGCTGTCATCTTACAGATGTGAAGACAAAGGCCACACACAGATGGTGTTTGAGCAAGAAACCAAAGAGAGGCATAAGTCTTGGGTGTTTCCTTGAGTTGGTCACCATTTAGCACCAGTTATCTCCAGACTTCTTGTTACATGAGAAAAGCAAACAACTTGGTTAAAATACTTGGTGGGTTTCTGTTATGCAGAACCCAACTCAGTCTTAAGTGATACAAAGGCCTGAAGGGAAATGTGTTTAAGCCGAGCATGGACTCTACTGGTGAGATGCTGGGAGCCTCGGAGCTCCTGAGGAGTGCTGGAGTGTGTAGGGACATGGGACTTGCCTGTTCTCCTCCACTCACAGAAGGAGGCTCCCCTGCACATATGTAGCTGCCCTCATTATAACCCAAGAAATGGATTAGAAAAGCCATTGGCTGACTATTGATGATGCCAATCAATGCCGCAAATAGTGGATAAAATTTCAAGGAGATGAATGATTACAGCAAGAGTGCTTGGGAGTTCCTAGGAGGCCCATTGCGAATGCTAATAGACCAGCCTTTGTTAAGAACGCATCTTTTCACACACAGGAGAGGAAAGGGGCTTCCCATCCTGCTCACTTTTCAGAGAACAGGGCCAGCATGGCTCTAAAAGGAGATGGTCTTAGATCCTTAACATTGACATAGGCATTTACTGTCTTTTCAAAGCCACTGCAGGGGGCGATTATGAAAAGTTCATTGTCGATATTAATGGCCTACTTGCAGAGGGAAGTAAAGAGCAGCGGTCACTCCTAGCTTTCGCAGAACTTGCCCAGCCATTTAGCCTCAAGGGAAGGGGCACTGTGATGAGATATGACATCATCCTTACATTATAGACTTAATCAGAGATATGACCCCTCACCCCCACTGCATACCCCCCCACCACCTCTAGGGCTTGTTGGTGGGTCCCAAACAAGACTGGGTTGGGCCAGTGAGAAGAGTACAGGCACTCATGGTGGGGTCTGCCTTGTGAGCACTAGCCCTGCAGCTGCCCCTCATTAGGGTGTGAGCTCAGCCATGTTTCCTGATCCCTCTGTGCATTAAAAGCTTCCTTCCCTGCATAAATGGTGTCAATTGTACTGCCTACCTCCTAGGGTTCTTAGGAGAATCAATAGGGATAGTCCCATAAAGGGCAGGGCACTGGCCCTGGGCTAGACACTAGTGAGTACTTCCTGAATGTTAGCTTGCATTATGTTCATACTAGTCCTATTAGTGTTCCATACAGCAGCGAAAAGAGGTCAGAGGATTAAGGCAGATTGCTGTATCTTCCTGAGGGCAGCACAGAGAACCAAATGTTATGTGATTTTATTATCTGATTGTCTTATTGAATGATCTATAAAGAATACCCAACAATCCATGCCAACTCCCAGAAAGCTAGAATGTCCCACCTAACAGGCACTGCAGCAGCTACTTAGTCTGGTCAGGTTTGAGTTGCCCACTGCCCCGCCTCTGAGCCTCGTGATACTGGCTAGACCTGAGGCCCTGAGGCTTAGAGTCACAGGAGAAGTCAGCAGTGGTTCCAGGGGGGAGGGGACAGACAGTAGAATGAGAGCGGGGGCAGGTTCAGGAGGAGGCACTTTACAACCCAGGTTTTAGGGTCTCCCTCAAACTTAGTCAGTCTGCATAGATGGTCAAGTCAAAGTCCCCATGTTGTTCCTGTCAAATGGAACATATATGTTTAAGTTGCAGGACACAATGTGTGTAAACCATTAACAGGACTCCCAACAAAACGACAATGATACAATATTCCCTTGTTCAGAGCCCTACTTGAATTATGCCTTTGTGTAATATAATCCGTACAAACTATCTCTGGGCTGGAAGCCACTGTAAGCAGGCTGGTCTCAACTCAAGTTTTTATCTAAAAGCCTTACCTAAGAAACACAATAGCCCAAGTTCACCCAACTGATTTCTTTTCAAAGCTGTGTGTGTGTGTGTGTGTGTGTGTGTGTGTGTTGAGGAGGAAGGGAAGTAGGTAAATGAACCAAACTATAACTCAAAAGTAAATGCTTTGCTTGTAAAATTTGTAGAGAAATAAAGATACAGGCATATAATGCAGTCACTTGTGGGGGGTGGCATCACCCAGTGCTGCCACAGTCACAGCCGTCTGGTATTTGAGCAGGACGTTTGTCATACAGGAAAGCGTCAGGTTAAACAGTAAACAGGTCCCAGGGCATTTGTTCTTCCCAGAGGAGAAGAGGCTGCTCCCGAGGCGAGGCGGGCAAACCTGGCTGCGCGCGCACCTTTCTTCCGGATCCTTGAGCACTCCGTAAACATGACCTCATTGTTGAAGCCACGGGAAAGAACTAGTCAAGACTTTACCTTATTCCCTGATCAGAGAATGGCCTCAGGTCTCCTCGCTGCCTGAAGAGAACCCTGTTGGAGTATTCGGCACTTCTTTCACTGGGACAGAATCTCCAAATCCAACAGGATTAGACACATGTAACACCCTCCCTCAGCTTCCTTTGCTTGTTCCTCCCTTCAGCAGAACTCCACACCCCTGTCTGAATTAGCCCTCTTTTTCTTTTTATTATTATTTTTTTATTTTTATTTTTTTCTGAAGTTGGAAACGGGGAGGCAGTCAGACAGACTCCCGCATGCGCCGGACCGGGATCCACCCGGCATGCCCACCAGGGGGCGATGCTCTGCCCATCTGGGGCGTCGCTCTGTTGCATCCAGAGCCATTCTAGTGCCTAAGGCAGAGGCCACAGAGCCATCCTCAGGGCCCGGGCCAACTTTGCTCCAATAGAGCCTCGGCTGCAGGAGGGGAAGAGAGACAGAGAGGAAGGAGAGGGGGAGGGGTGGAGAAGCAGATGGGCGCTTCTCCTGTGTGCCCTGGCTGGGAATTGAACCCGGGACTCCTGCACGCCAGGCTGATGCTCTACCACTGAGCCAACCGGCCAGGGCCTAGCCCTCTTTTTCTTGAAGTTTACACCCTTATGAAATTTTGTAAGCCATTTCAAAATATTTTCAGAATGAATTTAAAAGGAAAGCCTTAAATAGAACACACTAAATTTTTTCACCAGAACACTTGTTTAAACATGATATTACCACGAAATACAAGGCAGTTGCCTAAAAGAATCAGGCTGTGCTTCATATGGAATGATTCCTATAGGAGGCTGAACGGTGGCCCCCAAAAGGCACATCTACGTCCTATCCCCTAGAACCTGTGAACGTGACCTTATTTGGGGAGAAAAGGGGCCTTTGAAGATGTATTTAGGGATCTCAGATGACATCCTCATAGATTATCTGAGTAAGACCTAAACCTAATGACAAATGTGCTTATAAGGGACAGAAGAGGACCAAAGGGCATGTGAAGATGGAGGCACGGACTGGAGTGATACACAAGCTAAGAAATGTCCAAAACTACCAAAAGCTGGAAGAAGCTCAGAATGGATTTTCCCCTAGAGCCCAGCCAACACCTTGACTTTGGACTTCTGCCCTCCAGACTATAGAGAATAAATTTCTGTTGTTTCAAGTCACCCAGTTGGTGGTAATTTGTTGCAGCAGTCCTAGGAAACTAAATATAACTCCAAGGTGGATTTTATACTAGAAACCCAAAAACAGAAAACAAGGCAAAAGACTGAATATATAATATGTGGTACAGTATAGTGTAAGAGCTACTACTGGTATTTAAAAAAGTGTATATGTTTGCATATGCTTCAAATATGACTTAAGGATATAAAAGACAAGGTAACAGTGTTGTCTCTGGGGAGGGAAGGACTGGTGTTCTGCTCTAAATGGAATCTGCGGGAGCTGGGCACTGCGATAGGCAGAAAAACACCCAGCACCACGAAGACCGCCACATCATAACCTCCAGAAACTGTGAATACGTTACATTAAATAGGAAGAGAGAATTAACATTGTACATGGAATGAAGGTTACAAAACAGTTGACCTTAAAATAGGAAGGTTGTTATGAACTATTCAGGTGGGCCTAGAAATCACCAGGGTCTTTAAAAATGAAAAGGGGATACAATGGAATATTTGCAATGCAATGAAATGAAATGCCATCCATACTACAATGCAGATGAATCTTGAAAGCCCTATTCTACATGAAAGAAGCCAGTCTACGCACTTATTTATTTATTTATTTTCTTTCTTTCTTTTTAAGTGAGAGGAGGGGAGATAGTAAGGCAGACTTCTGCATGCACCCCAACCAGGATCCACTTGGCAACACCTGTTTGGGACTGATGCTCAAATCAATCAAGATAGTCTCAGTGCCCTGGGCCAACACTCAAACCAATTGAGCCACTGGCTGTGGGAGGGAAAGAGGGACAGTAGGGATTGAGAAGGAGAAAGAAGCAGATGGTCACTTCTCTTGTGTGCCCTGACTGGGAATTGAACCTGGGATGTCCATATGCCAGGTTAATGCTCTATCCACTGAGCCAGCCGGCAAGGGCTGCATTTCTTATTTGTTACTGTATCCCATAGCTTCATGCAGCTCCTGGCCCATAATAAGCATTCAATAAAAACTGATAAATTACATAATAGCTTTTAATTTTTTCTTATAATTCCTACATGTATATTTATATTTTTAGAGAAAACTGATTTTGCTACAGGAAAGCTTACTAGTGTAAGTAGATATTTTTAAAATATATCATAAATTGTTCAAGTGTCTATAAACTAATGTCTAACAGATTACATAAATACATGCCCATGCTCCAGCTAACTAACATAATTCACTCACTCAGGATTCTTAAGCTAAAAAGTGTTATCTATTTTCTAACAAACAATGGAGGAGAAGGAAACTGAGACAAAGACCACTTCCGGAGTCTCTGATCACGTGCAAGTACAGCGGACCCTCAGATACCCCCATAAAGCTCCACAGCAGAGCTGCACACTGTCTTCACTCAGGTCCTGTGGTCTTCTCTCCCAGAATACATATTGCAAGGAATATTTTATTTCAAATGCATCTAGCATATATGCATTAGCTGTACCAAACTTTCATATATTTTGTGGTGTTGAACCAAGCAGTCAGTCATTGATGGAAGCTATACACACAAAACTAGCTACCTTTAGATTTAAAACTTTATTAATATAGTTCGTGTATTAAATTTGAAAATATACTTTCTATATTATATACACACACACACATACACATATTTTGTAAATAAGAAATTTCTAGCTTCTTGCTAAGTCTATATGGAATGACTGGGACCCCCATGACCTGACCCTTGACCACCTCTCTGGTTTATTTCTTCCCATATACTTCCAGTCATATTGTCTTTGCTGTTTCTTAAATACGCCAAGTTGGTCATTGCCTCCAGGTCTCTGGACTTACTGTCCCTTTGCCTGGAAAAATCTACCTGATTGGATCTCAGTTCAAATAAATCCTATCTACCAGTGAGGTCTTCCATGGCACCAAATCAAAATAGTGCCCATCTCTCCACCTAGCAACAGTCACTACCACAACATCCTTGTTTTTAAAAAATACCATGTGTCATTATCTAAATTCATCTTGTTCATTTATTTCATTGTTTATTATCTATTTTCCCCTTGGTTTCCATATAAGCAGAAACTTTGTTTCCCCCATCCCAACCCGGAGCCAAGAAAACACGTAGAAGTATAAGGAGTACAAATGTTGACCCAGACAAAGCAGTGAGGTCCTGTTAGCATGTGGTCACCCATCTTTCCACAGAGACAAGCAAATGTTGCAGCTTCATCAGCTAAAGACTTGTTTTAGCAAAGGGCACCTCACTTGCAAGAAAACTGCTGTATCACAAAATGTTCCAAATGCCCTGGGACCCAGAATCAGCTGGAGCACTGCACCGGTCAGAGGCTTTTAGGCATGGAAAGCTCTCTGCTGCACTGGGCACGGTCATTACTTTGGGCTGGGAACTACTCTTGGAAACCTTATAAGGTTCAAGACTCAGAATGTTCACCAAGTCCATTCAATTTCATGAAATTGTTATGCTTTTAAATGTACCTATCAAAGAAGAAATCCTTCTCTAAAAGGGAGTTATTCACATTTCTCGGGAGACAAGTTTAATTAAGGTAAAAGAATCAGAAGGAACAAATGACATTATTGACATCTAAAACACCTTTTTCACATGACATAATACATTCTGTTTAGCAACTATTATAAGCCACAATTTGAGAAAATTGAGAAGAAAGCCCATACAGAACTACATTCAAAGACCAGTTTCTCAGAAGGTTTTTTCATATGGTCCTTGAATAGCAGCAATTAGGGTGCAAGGGAGGGTCCCAGACAACTATACTACTGATCTCTGTACTCTGGACCCATGATATATGTTAAGCAGGTAATGATTAAAGGGTTTCATTACTATTAACTTATGTCATCATTTTATTTAAGAAGCTTTTGGCTGAAAACTGTCACTTCAATTTTTTTTTACATATATATAGTACATGTTTATAAGTTACGATTGTCTACGACTGTATTCACAGATTATGTACATTATAAAACAGATGCAAAAGTGGAAATTTTTTTTTTGTTTTTACTGTTTCTTTTTTTAATTAATTTTAATGGGGTGACATTGAAAAATCAGGGTACATATGTTCAGAGAAAACATCTCTAGGTTATTTTGACATTTGATTATGCTGCATTCCCATCACCCAAAGTCCAATTGTCTTCCATCACCTTCTGTTTTTTTTTGTGCCCCTCTCCTCCCCCATCCCCCTCCCTCTCCTCCTCCCCACCCCGTAACCCCCATACTCTTGTCCATGTCTCTGAGTCTCATTTTTATGTCCCACCTATGTATGGAATCATATAGTTCTTAGTTTTTTTCTGATTTACTTATTTTGCTCAGTATAATGTTATCAAGGTCCATCCATGTTGTTGTAAATAATCCGATGTCATCATTTCTTATGGCTGAGTAGTATTCCATAGTATATATGTACCAAACCTTTTTAATCCACTCGTCCACTGACAGACACTTGGGCTGTTTCCAGATCTTCGCTATTGTGAACAATGTTGCCGTAAACATGGGGGTGCATTTCTTCTTTTGAAACAGTGCTATGGTGTTCATGAGGTATATTCCTAAAAGTGGGATAGCTGGGTCAAAAGGCAGTTTGATTTTTAATTTTTTGAGGAATCTCCATACTGTTTTCCACAGTGGCTGCACCAGTCTGCATTCCCACCAGCAGTGCAGGAGGGTTCCCCTTTCTCCACATCCTCGCCAGCACTTATTCTGTGTTGTTTTGTTGGTGAGTGCCATTCTGACTGGTGTGAGGTGTCACTTCAATTTTTTGAAACTTCTATGAAGACAGCTTCACTGTTCACACTAGCTCCTTCCTTATTATTTAGAATCCTGGTTTTAGCCTCCTATTTCAATTTATATTACTCATAGTCTTTATGTTTAAGTTTCTATATATGTTATGATATTGGTGTATTTTTTTATTGTAAGCCACTTGACAGTCATTGTAAAATAGAACTAAATATAAATAAATTGTATAAGTAATATATATTATTGTGATAGGTTACAAAAACAACCATAAGTTTTCATGTATCCTTATATCCATAGCCTTCTCCATATGATTTCTCAACTCTTCTCAAAAAGATGTAGGGTTTATTTTCTAGGTCCTTAAATCTGGGCTGGCTTTGTGATTTGCTTTGGCCAATAGGATATGGCTCATATAGTGGGCCAGTTCTGAGCCTAGACCTTCAGATCTTGTCCACTTTTCCTCCTCTAGGACTCCTGAGATCACCATGTAAATAAGCCCAGGCTGGCCATGACTCAATTGGTTAGAGTGCATCAGCCTGGGCACTGAAGATGGCTCTGTGGATCCTCCACCTCAGCTTCTAAAAATAGCTTGGTTGTGAGCATGGCCCCAGATGAGCAGAGCATTGGCCCCAGATGACAGTTGCTGAATGGATCCCAGAAGAGGCATATGTGGGAATCTGTCTTTCTGTTGCCCCTCCTATCACTTGGAAAAGAAGAAGAAGAAAATAAATAAATAAATAAATAAATAAATAAGCAAGTAAGCAAGCTCAGCTGGCTTGCTGGAGGAGGAGAGACAATATGGACCATTGATTTTATTATCCCAGTCAACAGCCAGGCACACACCAGAAACAGAGACACCTGGATGATGTCACTAACTACAGATTTATATGAGAGAGTCCAGGTAAAACCAGAAGAACTCTCCAGCTGAGTCTAGACTAAATAAGCTAAATGATTATTTTCTTAAATAACTAAGAAAGCAATAGTTCCTGATATACCTCTATTCATAATAGCCATGCATATAAGGGTATGTTAATATTGTAACAAGTGAATTACTTACATAATCTCAGCCTTTTTGAGCTGAATACTATCTTCATTTGCTGCTGATCCTTACAGGGGCTTAGTGATCGCCTTTCCTCTTCTATAGAAAAACAAAACAATCTTTTAGTGTGTCACTATAGGAAATGTTAGAGCTCCTTAGTCATGAGCTTTAGAATTTTGTTATTTCACTCACATACAAACCCCTTCTCATTTGCTTTCCCATTAAGCAGACTAAAAAGATGCAAAGCTTGAAAAACTTTAAAAAAGTAATTCTTCATATTTTTGCCTCAAAGGTAACCTCAGAACTCTGAAAGGAAGGAACAACGTTAAGTTACACAGGAGAGCCAACTTGTCAGGGGAGGTTTGGCCCATCTCCTGATGGGCTCTGACAAAGCATGAAGAAGCCATGTGCCAGCTGAAGAATTCAGCCTGTTCCCTGCACCCTGAACATCCCTGAAGGTTACTCTGTAGCTCACTCCCCACAGGGCCTTTGAGAATACAAATTACTCACTTGGAAATTTATGGGATGATATGTCTTGAGAACATGTTTGAAGATACAGAAATGAACATTCTGTTTTCCTGACTAAAAAACTTAGACAGAACTAAGTCATGGTCCAAATTCTATTTATTCTACTTGTCTGTGTCCATTAAGCATCCCTCCCCAACAGTCAGACATAAATCAGCCTCCCACTGTCAGAATGGAACAACTTCATAAGAGGTTGGGAGAAAATATACCAAAAAAAAAAATCATGAAAAACAAACAAACAAAAAACAGTGTCTTTTCATGTTGGTTCTTCAATACCTAACCTACAAGACTGAGGATCTCGTCCAGTAGGAGAGACAGCTCAGGCATTCCAGAGGTTGGCTGAAGGTTATCTTATACAAGGACGAGGGAAGGTGAGAGAAAAGAGAGGGTTGCACAATAACCATGTCTGTGCTCAGAGGGCAAATACAAATTCATGAACTAAAATCAGTAATTGTAAAACATTCCTACTTGTTTGCCAAAAAAAATAAGGTGCCTTCAGTTGTTTTTTTCACTCTCGTTTTACCTCTAGTTTTTGTTTTACTTTTTGTTCTTGAGTGTTTTATATACTTTATCAACCTCTTTCTTCCCCCAAGGACTTGTGTGTGTGTCTGAGTGTACACACTTACGGACCATGGGCTTTGGTGACAAGAGAGGCAAGAACGGATGTTGCCGGAGAATGAGAAAGGGATAGTCCCATAAAAGTCAAGGAAAAGGAAAAGAGTTGTTTGATAATAAAACCATATATAATCAGGTAACAAATTCAGTGTATGAGCCTTAGGAAGGTCTCAAAATTATAATAGGCCACATTAAATTTGATTGTCATAAATTTTCACAAGAACCCTCTTTATACCTCAATTTCTATGATGACAGTTCTAATTCAACTCATAAACTAATAACTCCAAAGGATTGGCCTTTTGCCAGCTAATACTCTCTATTTGTCTTTGCTTTCTGGTGTTGAAAATGTCATGATCTTCATTCATTGTGCCTTGTTTAGTAGAAGAACCTTCTGACATTTCACTAGTACTTACCAGGATAAAAGTCTTCAGTCTCCTCTGCAGAGAGGCTGACTGACTGAGATGAGGCTAATGGTAGTTGGATTCAACGGGAGGGGCTCCTGACTGGCTGTGGGAGGGGAAAAGTGGGCCTGAAAGTTCAGGTGGGAGAAAGTACCGAAATGTGGACAAAGAGAAACATTAAAAATTAGGCCCCTGGCTAATTTTTTTTTTTTTTTACAGAGACAGAGAGACAGTCAGAGAGAGGGATAGACAGGAACAGAGAGATGAGAAGCATCAATTATTAGTTTTTCGTTGCCCGTTGCAACACCTTAATTGTTCTTTGATTGCTTTCTCATACGTGCCTTGACCGTGGGCCTTCTATAGACCGAGTAACCCCTTGCTCGAGCCAGCAACCTTGGGCTCAAGCTGGTGAGCTTTGCTCAAACCAGATGAGCCCTCGCTCAAGCTGGCAACCTCGGGGTCTTGAACCTGGGTCTTCCACATCCCAGTCTGACGCTCTATCCACTGTGCCACTGCCTGGTCAGTGTCCTTGGCTAATTTTTAACTAACAAGTTTCACAAACTTGTTATATGGTCTCTTATTAAATTAAAAAACCCTCAGGATGTTCAATGTTGAGAAATGTTTTATCATTTTATTTAAATAAGTACAAAAATAAGTACTGAACACATGTATATAATGTTAAAACTACTGTAAGATCCCAAAAAAGTGTAAGTGTTAAAAATTTATAAATTCAAATTAGTAAAAAAAATATGATGAATGGATGAGTTTGTTTTCACTGAAAATAATTCATCCAGATGGATTTAATGGTAAGAAGATACATGTACATGCTTAAGGACTCATGTTTTTTTACTTCTTTTGCTTTTGCTAAACTATTGAGTCATTATTATTTTTGTTTAAAAAAAAAACCAAAAACTAATTTTCGCCATCAATTTACTAGGTTGATGAACCATTTAAAACTCATCAATCTACTGAAATGCAATACTGGAAAAAAAATTAAATTCCATTTAATAAAAACTTATTTATGTATTTTTATAACTCCCTATGCTGCCTGCTTATGACCCACACCATGTACACAAATGCAGGGACAGCGTCTATTATCAGATTTGCTAGCAGCATGATCATGGTGTTGACTGCTACAACTGAGGCTTTTTTGAGCTAGGACTCTCTAGGCTGCTATTTGTTGAGAGAAGTCCATTCTTGGAAACACAAATGTGAATTCAGACATGGAAATTGAATAGTGGCACTCAATTACAGGGTAATTGTTCATTGTCTAGAACTGCTTTTATAGTAATGTATGTGAAAACACAAATCTAAAATTAACACAAAAATTCTAAGCCTCGGGGAAACATCCATGTTTGCAAAACATCTTCCTAGTTTATTGTTTTGCTTGGGACTACCTGACCTAGTAAATAGATTTCCTATGTAACCATTGTTAATGAAATAACTTTGGGGGATTTAGAAATGTAATGCAGGCCTGACCTGTGGTGGCGCAGTGGATAAAGCGTCGACCTGGAAATGCTGAGGTCGCCGGTTCGAAACCCTGGGCTTGCCTGGTCAAGGCACATATGGGAGTTGATGCTTCTAGCTCCTTCCCCCTCCTCTCTCTCTGTCTCTCCTCTCTCTCTCTCCCTCTGTCTCTCCCTCTCCTCTCTAAAATGAATAAATAAATAAAAGATTTAAAAAAAAAAAAAAAAGAAATGTAATGCAGAAAATTCACTCTTACAGTGGGATTAGAAAGATAAAATTTACAAAGGCATCTGATAACTGAGGGTAAAAATTTTTTTGTTGTTGTTAAAAAGTGCTCCTAATTTATATTTATTTTTCTGCTGTAGATAACAAATTTAAAAAAATGTAGTGTAATGACTTTTCTAAATTTTTTTAAATTTAATATATCTACAAATCAACATTCAAAGATTATTTTCAAGTTTACATGTCTATCTGATCAAGCCAGAGGCTATTCCTTCATGGCGTTTTAGTATGGGGGGGGTGTCTTTTTTCTTTTACACAGAAATGAGGAAAGAACAAAAATTAAGCAAAAATATGTTCCCTTTAAAAAGTTATCTTAAAATCCCAAAAGATTATTTTGAGTTCTATTAGATGGGAACCGTCATCCAAGGGATATGTTTGTACATGACAGTGGCTAAAACTTTTTTCACTAAACACCTTATTTTGCCTAGTTTCCCCATCAATTGCCCACAGGCAGATGTCCTGCTGTATATGGACCCCAAACACATACACACCTTCCTTACACCTTGCTGTAATTTAAGTGCCATAGTCTCCCCCAATATCCTTCTCTGTAACAGAATATACAGGCTTGGTAACCATGGGGTATTGTTTCCTAGCATTAAGCTGAAATAATTCTGGCAACTGGGACCTCAGAGATTTCAGAGATTTCATCATCTAAGTGCTTGGCCATGCTGTTTAAGGTCACTGACCAAATTAATGACTCAGAGGATTATTGCAATCTTGGGGAAAACATTCCAGAACAAGTCATTATTATTTACAGAAATATCTTAAAACTATTCTTGAGGTATATAACTCTATTTGCCTTAAAATAGAATTCTATTATGTATTGGCCTATATAAATTAATGTATTTGTATGTGTTAGTGTGTGTATATAATGATTTGCACTCTAGGGACAATCATTTTGTTTGCTTTTAAGAACACATATTCTTCATTCTACCAAGAGACCCCTAAAAGCTATTTTTAGAATAGTTTCTTGTGGCAGAGGCTGCTAACTGTCCTCATGCTCACCTTCTTTCCCAGTGATACAATTCTTAACAGGCACATGAAAACTCTAAATAAAAGCCATGTTACCCAGCCTCCCTTGCAGCTCAGTGTGGTCCTGTGACCAAGTTCTGGTCAATGAGAAGTAAGCAAAAACGTCAGAGCAGCTTCTGGGGACCTTATATGAGTTGGCCAACATATGCTCTTTGCCTTTCTTTTTTAATCACTTCACCCTCCCTGCTACCTGGAAGCAGATAACACCTTGGACCGTGAACATGAGGTCATACTCAGGAAACAAACCAGTGAACTGTTTTCCAAGGATTCCCTGTAGCAGTGCCACCCTACCAGCCCTGGACTGCTCTCTTCTCATCATCAACAGAAGAGACATCCACTCATGTTTCTAAGCTCTTTTAAGTTTTCATAATTTTTTATTTTTCTGTTAGTTGCACACAACCTTTTACAGAATGCAATTTGATACGAAACAAATTGGTAAGTTCTCATCAACATTACTAATATAGATGAAAGTACAAAGATTTAAAAATACAAAAAAGGGCATTAAATTACCCCTCAATCATAAAGAATGTATAACACATGAACATTCAGGGTAGGTCTGTCATTTAGAACTGGGTTCCAAGGCCACATAGGAGAGGGTGAGGAAAGGTCATCTGCTTGCATGAATTCTTGAAGGTCAAATGCCAAGAGTTGTTTACAGCTTAAAATGAGGTAATCCAGACCCATGGTCTCTTGAGAATAAATTTAGCGGTTGAAAGGAAAGATGGATGGAAGGGGCTTTGAGAAGGTATGTGGGTCAGGCTCACACCAGCCCAGCTCTCTCTCTCTGAAGCTGACTCAGCCTGCCCTGCTCCACCCTCACCTCTGACCTCTGGTATAGTCCCCACAAGGAGAAGAGCCCTGGGCAACTGCACTCTTGTTCCTGTAATGTCCCAACTGCAAAAATAACCCCCAGCTGCTGTAGGAGTGCTAGAGGGCACGGGGACATGCCCGACCCCACACTCAAAGTCCTGAGAGGGAAGGGCAGCCCACTCAAGCAAGCATCGGATGCCTGAAGATTCTTCTTCCTTCTCTGAGTGTGGCAGCTGCAGCAAGAAAGAAGACCCAGATAATGCTTGGTCCCATGTAACACTTGGTAAGCATGTCAGAACTGCAGCAGAAGGGCAAGCCATTCCTGCCGCCCCGGCTGCACTTGGGAGGGAGAGAGATGGCAGGGCATACAGGTATAGGAGACTGTTGAAGCCACCCCCCCCCACCACCATGGGGAAGTCACGGTGAAGCCAAACAGGCTCCTTTCTCTCCCAGTATCCACAGCAGGAAGGGACAACTGGTGTGACCTGGGCACAATGACAAGAAACAAAGCTGAAAGTAAAGAAGTGGGAACTGGAGCGCAGCAATGTTTAATAGATGTGGAAAACCACGTGGCCCTTGGGGAGAACAGTGGGTGGGGGGGGAGGGGAGTAGGGACTAACCCATTGTCTATTCAGGCAAGGTAAAGGTCCAGCCCTTCCAAGGCAAAGGGAGTTTTCCTTTTTATAGCAGTTCATTCAAGTCTCTGCTTCATCATTTTCTTAATAGGGCTCAGACCTAGTCCTTCCTGAAGGGATGCCACACTTTTGTGCTCTGGTGCCTCTTTGTAATATGAGAGACTTTTCCATTTCAGTTCTCTGGACACGTGCTGAGAAGATAAATACCTTCTATGTAGACAACCCTTTACATTTCTCAGCCTGACAGTTCCTCACTCAATAATTTGTGCATTGCTTCTATAAAAGTGACCAGAGCTTCTCTGCCTGGTATGCAGAATACTAACCTAAAACAAGGAGGCGGAAATGCAAGGCCACCCAGCAAAGTATTGGCGGAGCGCCGACTCAGGCTGCCTGCGTCAGCTTGATAAGTCCTCCAACGCATCACGCTATCACTGAAGAGTGAGGACTGGGGGTGATGCTGATGGTGCAAAATACCGTTAACCTCAACTCACCCAGTTTTTAGATTAATTAATTTGAATATCTAGAGGTTTGCTTTTCTGTTTTCTCCCTCCTCTCTCCTCCTCTTCCCCTTTAGTCAGCTTATAGCTTTTAAGCACCACATCACCTGCAAGCATTCTCTAGGATTCTCTCCAACAAATGCATTGAAGGGATTTTTATATTCAATGTTACACTATTAGATCATTTCCTATTATTGGGGTAATTTCTGCCTACTTCCCATTCCAAAATAAACTCTCAAATTTTTTAAGTTAGGTCAAATATTTGTTGAGTAGATTATCGGGTATCATGAGTGTAATGCAATCAACTAGACACAATGGCTGTCTTCAAGGAGCCCAGGTTCTGTTTGGAAAGGACACACACATAAGAAATAACTGACTACAGCTCAGGAGATGTAATCAAGGTTTAGCTTGTTATTATTTGTCCAAGTCGCCAAAACTGTTGTACGATTTAGATCAGGGGTCCCCAAACTACGGCTCGCAGGCCACATGCGGCCCCCTGAGGCCATTTATCTGGCCCCCACCGCACTTTCAGAAGGGGCATCTCTTTCATTGGTGGTCAGTGAGAAGAGCATAGTTCCCATTGAAATACTGGTCAGTTTGTTAATTTAAATGTACTTGTTCTTTATTTTAAATATTGTATTTGTTCCTATTTTGTTTTTTTTTACTTTAAAATAAGATATGTGCAGTGTGCATAGGGATTTGTTCATAGTTTTTTTTTTTTATAGTCTGGCCCTCCAACGGTCTGAGGGACAGTGAACTGGCCCTCTGTGTAAAAAGTTTGGGGACCCCTGATTTAGATGAAGGAGAGACCTTCAGCCTAAGTTGCAGAGGAGGCTAAAGAACAAATAGATCTGTGAGAGCCTAATGTTATGGGTTGAGTTTTTTCCTCCTCCAAATTTATATGTTGAATTTTTTATACCAGTGCCTCAGAATGTGATCTTATTTGGAGATAGGATCTTTATAGAAGTAATTAAGTTAAAATGAAGTCATTAGTGTGGGCCCTAACCCAATAAATAGGACTGATATTCTTATGCAAGGGACGTTTGGAAACAGGCGCACAGAGAGAGAAGACCATGTGAAGAGACTCAGGGAGAAGACGGCCCGAGAAAGGAGGCCTGAAGCAGGTCCTTTACTCACAGCCCTTGGAAGGAAACTCCCCCCTGATACCTCGATGGAGGACTTCTAACGTCCAGAACCATGAGACAGTTAGTTTCTAGCTGTGTTTTTTAAACCACCTAATCTGTGGTCCTTTCTTATAGCAGCCTAAGGAACTAATACAATTTGGCACAGTGGCAAGATCTGAGGACACAGGAGGACGAGGACAGCCTAGCCTGCCAGTGAAATAGCACAAAATAAGTCAGAGTGTTGCCTGAGAAGATCAACTCACCTGAATCAAAATGTACATGTAGGAAAGTAGAACGTACCTGGTCAGGTAAGGAGGCTTTGGGGTCATGTGTCTTAGGCTGTACATTCAGGAGTTTAGAATGTATTCTAAAGACAGAGGAAAACTTTGGTGGCATTTTGTCAGGGGCCATGTGGTAATAGAGATGGTGCATTGGGAAGATGGATGGGAGAAAGGGGTCTGGGAGAAGGCTGCTCAGTTATGAGTGGTTTTTTACCTTGACTGCAAATTAGAATCACTTGGTGTGATAAACCAACTGATGGCTCCCAAGTACACCCAGGGTTTAATCCTGGAACCTGTGAATGTTACCTTATATGGCAAATGACGCTTTGCAGATTTGTGCTTTAGGATCTTGAGATAGGGAGATTATCTTGGATTGTCCAGGTGGACCCTGAATGTAATCAAAAGTGTCCCTGTGGGAGGGAGGCAGAGGGAAATCTGACTTACAGAAGAGGAGGAAAGCATTGTGACAACTGACACGGGGAGAAAAGGCCACATGATGTGACAACTTGTGAAGAAATGGGACAGCTTCTGGAAGATAGAAATGGTGAAGAAACAGATTCTGCTCTAGAGCTTCCAGAGGGAGTGAAATCACTTTCATTTCAGCTCAATAAAACTCAGTTTGAACTTCTGGCATCCAGAAATGTAGAGGAATCCATCTGTGTTCTGTTAAGCCATCAAGTTTATGGTAATTTGTTATAGCAGCTATAGAAAGTTAATAGACCTGGGGAACATTTACAAAAGTTTGGTATGTGGGCTCCATCCAGGACAATTGAATCTTCCTGAAGGTGGGGCCCAGTCATCTGTAATATGTCCCAGGTGTGCTGTGAGGTTGAGGGCAGGAGGGAGCAGCGGCCAAGGCTGGAGCAAGAGCAGAGCTACAGAGCAGAAACAAGAAATGCAAACGATATTGCAAAGAACAAATCATCTGGAATCTAGTGACTACTTGGCTACTTCATTTAGGGAAAGAGACAAGAGTCAAAATGGGTCAGCTGTAGAACCTGTGTAGAGAGAGCATCCATGCTCCTGCATACAAGGGCAGATGGGCAGGCGAGCCATGAAGGGGTGGGTGGATGGGATTATTCAGTGGGTGGTCGTACAATGTGAGATGTGAGCTGGGAAGAAAGCAGAGCTGGAGATACTCTTTTGGAATTGTCAGCAGAGATGGAATTTGAGGCTCTGACAGTGCAATTTCCGAGAGAGAGACAGAGAGAATATGAACATAAACAAAACCAGGCTGTGCCATACAATTGAAAAGAGTGAGAAGAATAAGGAGACATAAGTATGTTAGTCAGGGTTCTATAGAGAAATAGAACCAATAGGGTGTAGATAGATAAATGATAGACATATAGAAAGAGATTTATTATGAAGGGTTGGCTTATGCAATGATGATGGCTGAGAAGTTCCATGATCTGCTGTCTGCTAGCTGGAGGCTCAGGAAAGCTGGTGGTGTCATACAAATACTAGCCCAAAGGCCTGAAAACCAGGGGAGCCAATGGTATAAGTCCCAAAGTCCGAAGGCCAGAGAACTAGGAATGCCAACATCTAGCCACAGGAGAAGATAGCTATCCTGGCTCAAGTGAAGAGCAGCTCACCCTTCCTCTATCTTATTGTTCTTCTCAGGCCCTCAATTGATTGGGTGATTCACCTGCACTGATGAGTATGATCTTTTTTTTTTGTATTTTTCTGAAGTTGGAAACCGGGAGGCAGACAGACTCCTTGCATGCGCTCGACCGGGATCCACCCGGCATGCCCACCAAGGGGCGATCCTCTGCCCATCTGGGGTGTCACTCTGTTGCAACCAGAGCCATTCTAGCGCCTGAGGCAGAGGCCATAGAGCCATCCTCAGCGCCTGGGCCAACTTTGCTCCAGTGGAGCCTTGGCTGCGGGAGGGGAAGAGAGAGACAGAGAGGAAGGAGAGGGGGAGGGGTGGAGAAGCAGATGGGCGCTTCTCCTGTGTGCCCTGGCCGGGAATCAAACCTGGGACTCCTGCACTCCAGGCCGATGCTCTACCACTGAGCCAACCAGCCACAGCCTTGATGAGTATGATCTTGACTGAACCTACCGATTCAAATGCTAATCTTCTGGAAATATTCTTACAGGCACATTTAGAAATAATGTTTTACCAGCTATCTGGGCACTCTTAGCCCAGTTGAGGTGACGCACAAAGTTAGCCATCACAAGATGAAATGATCAGAGTGGCAGAAGCAGATGCAGTAATTACAACATAAAAACCTAGTGTCTGTGTGTCGGAAGGAGGCAGGCTTGGAAGAGGGAGGAGGAAGGCAATACAGTCAAATACTGCAGAGACGGAGACGGTAAGAAATGATGGCAGATTTGAGGCCATCAGTGACCTTTGAGAAAGCAGTTTCGATGGTAGAGGTGGGGGCAGAAATCAGATTACCAGGATGCAGGAGGGAGTGGGTGGAGAGATGTGTAAGCAGCAGCTGAAGCCAGCTTTGGGGGCTCCAGCAATGAAAGCAAGCTGAGAAATGAGTGACAGCCTGGCAAACTAGACAGAGATAATACAGCATAATGAGCCTGAGAGGCAGCCCACTCCTGCTCCTCCACTGCCTAAAATTTGCATCAAACAAATAGTTTAATTTTTGCAGACTCACTTTACTTATAAAATAGCGAAAATACCTACACCAAAGACTTATGAGGCTCAAATTAATGAAAATAGGTAAATTGCCTAGTGTGTTTTGCACATAGTAAGTGCCAAAAATTGATAGAGATTTCCAGGGAGAGATGTGAAAGAACTCTGGAAAATCCGACTTTCCTATAAATAGGGTTGCCAGGTAAAATATAGGACTCATGGTTAAATTTTAATTTCAAAATAGAATTTTTAGTATAACTATGTCCTAAATATTGCATGGGCCATTCTTATACTAAAAATTTATCTGTTGTCTGTATTAATTTGTACTGCTGCTGTAGCAAAGCATCACAAATTTAGTGGATTAAAATTTATTACCTTACTGGTGTAGAGGTCAGACATCTGACATGAGCTAAAAGCAAGGTGTCAGCCGGGCTACTCTAGGGGGCAATCCATTCTCTTACCTTTATAGCTCCTGGGCGTACCAGCTTTTCCTTGGCTGTGGCCTCATCCTCCACCTTCCAAGGCAGCAATGCAGCAGCTCTCTTAGTCACACCTTCCTCTGATTACTGTTGGCAAAAGTTCTCTACTGTTTAAGACTCATTTAATTAGATGGGGTCCAGCTGGATGACCCTGGAGACTCCCAGTTTCCAGGCTCACACACTTAATCAGTCCTTTCTGCCATAGGAAGTAGCACAATCCCAGATTCCGGGGATTAGGAGATGAACATCTTCTATGGGACATTATTCTGCCTATGACATTGTTTCTCTAAAATTCCAATTGAACTGGGTGTCCTGTTGTTTGTTAAACTGGTGACTGTGACCCTACCTATAACACTTTGATTAACTGGAAGGAAAATGCTAATTTCCCCTGACTGTAGAACCTTGACTACACCTTTTATTATTTTTCTCTTCCCATTCTATGCATATGTATTTCCCTCTATGCTGTTATATTGAAAATTTTATGGAAGAGATCTGTAGTCATTTGTGAAAGAAAGAAAGCAAAGCAAAACAAAACAAAGGAAAGAAAAGAAAAAAAAAGAAAATTCTACTTTTGCTTAACTTTTATTATATAAAATGAAATTTGGACTTACATAATATGAATTAGTAAGGAAAAACAGAAACTATTCTAGGTATTTCGGGCAGGAAAGGAATGCAATATAAACAACTGATTGCATATAAAACTCCTGGAAGGGCTAGAGGAGAGGTCAGTGAAAGCCACAAGCTTGCAAGTTTGCTGCTAGCTGTACAGAGCAGGAAGTTTCAGGGACTACAGGAAAGTGCTGGTTGTGTATTCTCATCTGCTTCCAGCACTGAGGTGGATGATTCATAGGGAAATGTCTGGGAGCCCATACAAACTCCTATAGCTGCTGAAACCCACACCATGAGAGAGGAGCCATAACGTGGCTTTTACTTCTCTTCTTCCAAATCTCATGTAAGTAACTCAAGTTGTCAGCAAGACTTGAAACTCGACTGGCAAGGCATGCTGGGAAATGTAGTCCCTGGCTTCCAGCCCTAACAATAAAGAAGGAAGCACACAACAGACAAGCTGGCTTATGTAACCAAAGAAAGAAACCCCCCCAAAGGTTTGAAGGGAGAAAACTTGACAAAAGAGAGGCAAAAATAATCACCAGTGCTTAGATTTCCATTTATTGTGAAATACCTGTCCCTAAGTATTTTGTACCCATCTGCAACTTATTCTTTTAAAACAATACTTTGTTAATTTGCTATGCTGTCCCATGTCTTCTGAGATTTTCCTAGTGGCTAGGACCTAGCCCTAGGGTTTGACTAATTACTTACTCTCGGCCATCAGAATTTTGTTTTTCCTGTCTAAGGTGGCAACATGTAAAAAGCATTTAGGTTCCAGGGCTAACACCTGAATTGTAAGACTTGAAGGTTTGACTATTTTATTATCTCTTGCTATAGAACAAACTACACTCTAAAACAGTAGCTTAAAACAATAACTACCCCCTGTTTTTTCCCCCCGAGTTCTGTGGGTTTGGAATTCAGAGAGGACTCAGCGGAGCTGTTCTGCTCCCTGTTTTGTCTGCTGGTCATTTAGCTCCGTTCAGTTGGTAGCTGGAAGACTAGAAAATCCAAAGGGGCTTCACACAACATGTCTGGTGCTTTGGTGCCCCTCCATATGGCTTCCCTCTGCCCAGGTGGCTAAAATAAGCTTTCCCACATCAGTCTCAGGAAGTCAGTCTCCATGCATTGTGGCTGGCTTCCCAGAGGGAGAAATTGGAACCTGCCAGTCCTCTTATGGCCCGGGTGTGCAAGTCTCAGAATGTCACTTCTGCCATATTCTATTGGTCAAGGAAAGTCACAAGCCAGCCATGAATCCAGGGGAGGAGAAGTAGGCTGTTCCTCTGAAAGGTATATGTGCCTACAAAGAGGAATTACTCAGCAGCCATCCTTGGACACTGATTGGATTCTATTTGCCCAGCTACTAACTTTGATGCTTATACACTTATTCTATCCTCACTTTACAATTTGAAACATGGTGTTTATGACCTTAACTTCTATCATATTCTTATCACTCAGTAGTGTCTTTAGATTTTTTGCTTATGTAGACTATTCATAATAAATGTTTGAGCAAACATTTCATATATGTATATTTACATATATATACACATATATGCATAAATAGTATATTCATGTACTACTGGCAATCTATTTGTTGAATATTAGTAAAGTTTAATGCCTTTTTAGTTTTTAATAAGCATAAAGATAAGAAGATCTATTTTATACTACCTTTTTATATTCCACTCTAAATATCACTGACTTATCCTTCTGTCTTGGTTGGTCTCTGTATTTCAGTGGCCAAAGTCAGGAAGGTCCACAATGGATTTGAGAAGACAGTAGAGAAACTGTCAGCCAGAAAGCATTGGCCCCT
Source organism: Saccopteryx bilineata (assembly GCF_036850765.1). NCBI lineage: Eukaryota > Metazoa > Chordata > Mammalia > Chiroptera > Emballonuridae > Saccopteryx > Saccopteryx bilineata. The sequence continues at coordinate 261,040,108 of NC_089490.1, read as the reverse complement.
TCTCATTTAATACAGTTTCCTATTGGCGAACAAGCACACAGGCAGAGGAAAAATGCTTCTCAAGGCAAAGAAACAGTAAAATGGCCCCACAGAGAAGCAGGCAGGCAATCTGCCATCCACAATCCCTCTGAATGCAAGCATCCATAGCCTAACATAGGCCATACACGCATGGCATTGCCATGTGCTCACGCACCAATTAGACAAAGTACTTGCAGCCAGTAAACCAGCAAACAAGCCTAACACAGCTGCTTCCCCACATTCCACTCCTTTAGGGTTGCTTACCTCACAATAGATACATTACATACATAAGGTATTACCAAATATGACAATTACAAAGGTGCCCTTCACAATGTCTCCTGGACCATTCTGCCCAGGAAGTTAACTCTATCTCCCTACTTCATGGTAGGTGGGGGGCCTGTATAGTCCAGGGCTATGTCCATTGACACTAAAAAGTATCCTTAGTGCATCTCTGCAACTGGATGGGAACAGCTTCTCAGTGCAGGAGGGCCTCTACAGGTGCCATGGCCCCCCTTACAAGGTCTCTTATAGTCCACAAGCAGTGTGTCCATCCAGCAAAGGAGTCAGTGCCCCCCCTCTGGTTGCAGTCCAAGAGTCCATTACTACTCAATGATCAGCCCACAATCGACAGCCCAGCTGTCTATGCAAATCACCCAAGGTAAAAGTCCATTACACCTATTACCTTCTAATGCCAACACCTGCTGCACATTAGATCAGTGGATTGTCAATTTCACAAGGGCTCTACAGCCCCTTGCCCGTCCTTGTTGGATGGGTCCCTTCGCCTTTCCCCTATTCAAACTGGGATAACAGGGTTGGGGATCGTCCTCTTCCACAGCTGTCTCCAACAAGTAATCTTGCAACCATGCAACCTGAACATCAGCCATTTTCCTGGCGGATGCTGGGGCCACCCACTTCCCTTGCTTTTACAGCAGCTGGAACTTCTTTCTAACTCAAGCTGCCATCAAAGCTCCAACAAGACTTTATTAGGCTTGCCATCTAATTTCTCCCTGTCTTCCCTGGCTGCAATAGAATCTACCCACATATGTGTTCGGGTAACCTTTACAGGCTCATTTCTCTTGTTAATCAGGAGAGCAGCATGGGCAGCAACCCTCACAGCCTCACAATCCATCTTTTCCACAGAGCATGATGTCATTGACCCCCTATGTCCCACAACCACAGCAACCAGGCTGCCAGGGGCTCTGTGGGTTGCTGCCTGAATTTCACCCCTAACTCCATCAGCTCACCTGGGTGTAGTGCCAAACCACTGAGTGCTCTATTACCTGTGGTGGGGGCTGTGCCTGCCCCTGAGATGCTGTTGGCTGCTGGGTTTTTACCTTCTGGTGACCACTGGGTGGGCTCTGAGTCTGCGGATGGCAATTTCAGCCCGAGACTCCCCCTCAGAAGAGGAGTTGGAAACACCTGCTCCTGCTGACTCAGAGCCACCCTGCCAGCACAGATGCTGTTTCAGCAACTGTTTTGGTTCCTGCAGCAGTGAGCTCTTAGACTGAAGCTGAAGCTCTAGCTCTTGAACCTGCAGTTATTTCTCCAACATCTGCTAGTGCCAGCATTCCACTTGCAAGGCAAACTGGAGCTCACAAACCTGTAACTCCTTCTCCAGAGACTGTTTCAGTTCCAGGCACCCTTGGTGCTCAACCTGAATTGTGGACAAGCCTACTGGGGGTGAGGAAAACGGAGACGCAGAGACCTAACTCCAGGAACCAGGTTCAGTGACACAAATCCGATTTATTTAGGAAGTAAGTTAGCTTATATATACAGGCTTAGCCTATAGGGTGTTACAGCATGTTCTTCAAAGCCAATGGCTGAAAAGGTCAGGGAGCTGCCTGGTTGGCGCTGAGTCACTTCCTTACAGTGTGTGAGCTCCCTTCTCGGTGTGCTTAGGAGGGTTTCAGGTGCTGGAGTGTTCTCACAGCATTGCATCAGCCACAGCTGCTAGGAATGCACTCTGCACTCTACCTACATTTCCCCCTTCTCTTTTAACTAGGGCCAATTGGACTTGATGAATGACAGCTTGCTGTTGTTGTCTAGGCTGGCCCATGGGTCTACAGTGGGAATTCGGGTTAGGTTTATAGTCTGAGGAATTGGGGTGGGGCCTTGAGCCCCAACAGGGACTGCGGAAGCAGCAGCTTCCGCTTTCTTGGGCCGTGGAGCTGATGGAGCAGTTAGCAATTTGGTTGGTTTCATTTCTGCGCGCTCAGCCGCGATTTTGTCAAATCGGAGGCTAAACTACTTTCCTCCTCAGTGGGGGGGGGGAATAAAAAGGTAGGGGCTCCCCAGAGAGAGGGGTAGCCTGTAATATTTTTGGCACCAGCAGAAGGTCCCCAGCAGGAGCACTGGTCAGGCAGGCATGTGTCGCTAGCAGGGCAGGAATGAGGCCAAGAGGGAATGTTTGTCCTTCATATACTTTGGCCAAACAGAAGCACCAGAAAGCTCAGGCCCAAGTATCAGGGTCCCAAAGAGGCGTGTCCCAGAGCCAAGGGTTGAAATGAGAGAGGATATCCCAGCAGGTACAAAGATCCTTTTCAGTAATTTTAACTCACCTAGTCTGCAATAGGGCATAGAGGGCTCGAGCCTGTGGGGCTCTGGAGTGAGGGAGAAAGTTTCCCATTGCAGAGGGTCACTCACCCATCCCTTGGATGCCGGTTGGGTCCCTGTCTGGGCGCCAGTTGTGGACAAGGCCCACTGGGGGTGAGGACGATGGAGATGCAGAGACTCGACTCCAGGGACCAGGGTCAGTGACGCAGATCCAATTTATTCAGGAAGTAAGCTAGCTTATATACACAGGTTCAGCCTATAGGGTGTTACAGTGTGTTCTTCAAAGCCAATGGCTGAAAAGGTCAGGGAGCTGTCTGGTTGGCGCTGAGATACTTCCTTACAGCAGATGAGCTCCCTACTGGCTGTACCTAGGAGGGTTTCAGGTGCTGGAGTGTTCTCACAGCATTACATCAGCCACAGCTGCTATGAATGTGCTCTGTGCTCCACCCACAGTGCATCTCACACTACAGCTCTTGAACCTGGTTGGCCCCCTTCACCAGTGCTCACTCCTGTTCACATCTTCATTGCAACTTAGTCTGTAGCTCATCCTGAAGCTTTCAACTTCACGCAGCCTCATGCACACAACTCTTGGTTTCTTCTCTCAGGATTGTAAGAAACACCAAGCCTACAATCCCCAACAGGAGAGCACTGGGAACGACCACTCCTATATTCCACCCTTCAAGGGTATTGGTGGCTCTATACCAACTTGCTCCGAATCCTGCCACCTATGCCAGATGTAATGCTAGTGGCTGAGGCCAGGCAGGTCCACACTGGATTGGGCAGACAGTAGAGAAAGTGTGGAGTCAGAAAGCATTGGTCCACTCCCATTTAATACAGTCTCCAACAGTGGACAAGCACACAGGCAGGGGAAAACCATTTCTCAGGCAAAGAAACAGTAAAATGGCTCCTCACAGTAATGGGCAGGCAATCCACCATCCACAATCCCCCTGAGCGTAGACCATACACACATGGCACTGCCACACAGTCACGCACCAATCAGGCAAAGTGCTTGCAGCCAGTAAACCAGTGAGCAAGCCTAACACAGCTGCTTCCCCACAGTCTCATCATTGCTTTCTAGGATTTTCTTATTAACTCCCTACTCAAGCCCATTCTACAATACATACTCACAAGGGGACACTGGAACCTTGTGCCCTTTTTTTAATCTTCTTCCTTTTGCTTGGATATTTCAAATATCTAATAGAACTGATACTGTTCCACATTTTACAGTTCATATCTAAGACATATATATCATGTACTCAACCAAAAGAACTGTGAAAGCTTAAGGCTTATACTGTGTGAAGTAGATTTGATCTTCTTTTCTAACAGTTTAGATCATCAATACTTGTATAGATATACACAGGTACTCAGGTACCCTCATCCCTCTTCCAAAAATAAAGGTACTTTGGGAATTGAAGACTGATTAGAATTATTTGTGTTTGCTCATAGAGTGGAAGATTGAGGATAATATCTAAGCTTATAGGAGGCAGGTGTGTGCTTTTTCACCTTTGTGTCTCTGAATTTCTCACGTAAGGGCTAGCAAATAAGAGGTACTTAATAAGTGTTTGTTATACTAAAGCTTGGCACCTTCTGTTTAACTAGCCAAGTGGAAATCTACAATTTGCTTTGCAAGTACTTATCAAGAAATACTGAGAACCACAAACAAATAGGTGCTTTTTATAATACAAAAATAAAACTCAAATCATCACCTAAAATATCAGATAGAGGTGAAACAGAAAAAATACGTTGAATATCACACTTATAAATGTTCTACTTTTTTATTTTTGAGTACAAGTTAATTTCCTTCTAATCTTTTTTTTTAATGTGTGTGGGGGTGTGGAAACAGAAGGGGGGCTTGAGGCAACAGGCAGGAGTGGAAGGATTTTCAGTGAACTGTTGTGATCTGCAGTACATATCCCAGTCAGATAATCTCCAAACAGGCCTCCACAGAGAAGAAGGTGGGGAAGGCGGCCAGCTTCCTTTTCAATCCAACAAGAAGCTGCTGTGTACAGAGCTCTGATGTCCAGGCTGCTGAAGGCTCTGATAAAGAAACTGAAAGTGGGGGGGCAGGAGCCCAGGGAAGCCTGTGGGCTGCCCAGGGCCTCCCTTGGGGCAGTTGTTAGGCTTCTGGCTGCCAGATGTGATGCATACCTCGGGGGCCTGAGTGCAGGCCTGGGGAAGCCTCCCCTTTCTTGGTCTGTCTAATCGAACATGTTTCTGTCTGGCTGCCCTCAGCTTCAAAAGGGAGACTGAAGTGCTTGCCTACATGATAGAGTCCTGTGGAGCCTTTTCAGTCAGTATTTCGAAGTAAGCATCGAAGGCAGTGTGTCAGGCAAGTGCTGAGAAGCACGAAATAGATGCAGGAGTGGCTGTGGGTGGGGGTTTGGGCGAGAATCCGGGCTCTGTTGAATGCCATTTGTTTCTTTCACTTTAGGCTGCTGTTCTCATTGTTTTTACCAAGACATTTTCCTCCCCCAAATGCAAAAGCTAGAGCTATAAGGCCCATCAATCTCTGGCCCCTTAAACAAACAAACTCTGAACTACACTGTGGCCCAAAGGTGCTGACAGCTCCCCTCATGGCTCCCATCCAGCACAGGCAGAGGAGGGGCGCCTGCTGAGAGGCAGCAGCTTCTGGGGGCTCTGCCCTTTGGCACAAGATAGTTACCCTGATGGAGACCTGAGGAAAAATATCAAGATATTGCTAAGCAGATTTTAAGCCTGTCTATCAATTGTTTAGGGGGAAGACATTCCTTTCAGATTTTCCAGAGTCTGTGTTCCCTAATCCAGGCCCTGCTCCCCAGTCTTGGGGCCTCAGCCATTCATGCGTGAAGAGAATAGGTTGGGTCAGGGGGTCTCCAATACCCCCTGCTACTCTGACTTCTTCTGATCCCGTGGCCTCTGAATTATCAAGAATGATGGAGATTAATAGAGGCCTAGAAAATCCAGAAGAATGGGAAAACCCCAGATATATATCTTTTTCACCCTGGCGTGTCATTCCTTGAATTGGAACATGCATGTGCTAACTCACGAAGCCAGAAGTAAAGATATGTCACAGAAGGTTTCCCTGTGAAACCTTCGCCCCACTGAAATCCTAATAATGCCTCCACTCACCTTTTCAAATGTATATATAACTGACTCCATATGCAACTTGTCTTTCCAGTTTCTCTATCTAGTTAGCACTTATCTCTGATGAGGAGTGGGGTAAACTTGGTCTAAAAGCCCTACCTGCACCACACCTGTGGTGGCGCAGTGGATAAAGCGTCGACCTGGAAATGCTGAGGTCGCCGGTTCGAAACCCTGGGCTTGCCCAGGGTCAAGGCACATATGGGAGTTGATGCTTCCAGCTCCTCCCCCCCTTCTCTCTCTCTGTCTCTCCTCTCTCTCTCTCTCCCTCTCCTCTCTAAAAAAATGAATAAATAAATAATTTAAAAAAATTTTAAAGCCCTATCTGCAGGAACGTTTCTGTAGGCCATCCCTGCAGTTTTATGCTAATGATCACACACATATATTTGACCATACAGCTTTACACAGAATGCTAAGAGCACTCCCCCCCACACACAAACTCACATTTTACAGAAGGACTTGAAACATATGGATTTTCTATTAATATTCATACCATGGCACAGCCAAGTCTACCTCCTAATTAGAGACATTACAATTTGTTTCAAAGCTTAATGACAAAAATGAGAGGAGGAAAATGAGTAAGTTTATTTTATATAACTGAATAAAAAATAAAATCACAAAATAGTAAATAAAATTTAATGGGGTCTCTCATGCACTCTGAAGAAGGTGGTACTCGATTTGCAGTTGTGACTGCTATGACTAAATAATCTCCTCTTTACAAGTTTTGCAATTATAGAAGTTGTTTCAAAATTTAGTTAAAATATTTTTTTTTCAGAGACAGAGAGAGAGGCGGAGAGAGGGACAGATAGGAACAGACAGACAAGAACAGAGAGAGATGAGAAACATCAATCATTAGTCTTTCGTTGCAACACCTTATTTGTTCATTGATTGCTTTCTCATATGTGCCTTGACCATGGGCCTTCAGCAGACCGAGTAACCCCTTGTTCAAGCCAGCGAGCGAGCTTGGGTCCAAGCTGGTGAGCTTTTGCTCAAACCAGATGAGCTGGCGCTCAAGCTGGAGACCTCGGGGTCTCAAACCTGGGTCATCTGCATCCCAGTCCGATGCTCTATCCACTGTGCCACCGCCCGGTCAAGCTAGTTAAAATATTGCTGACCAGTTTTATTTGAGGTTCATGTCAAGAATTCTTTTTCACAGTTCTGTTTTGTTGAGGCTTTGGAAAGGTACATGAATATTCAGAGTATGAAGTAGATATTTAAAAAAAACAACTTCAAGAATGCTAAAAATTGCCCTGACCGGTTGGTTCAGTGGTACAGCGTCGGCCTGGTGTGCAGGAGTCCCGGGTTCGATTCCTGGCTAGGGCACACAGGAGAAGCGCCCATCTGCTTCTCCATCCTTCCCCCTCTCCTTCCTCTCTGTCTCTCTCTTCCCCTCCCGCAGCCAAGGCTCCATTGGAGCAACGTTGGCCCAGGCGCTGAGGATGGCTCTGTGGCCTCTGCCTCAGGTGCTAGAATGGCTCTGGTTGCAACAGAGCGACGCCCCAGAGGGGCAGAGCATTGCTCCCTGGTGGGCATGCCAGGTGGATCCTGGTCGGGCACATGCGGGAGTCTGTCTGACTGCCTCCCCGTTTCCAGCTTTGGGAAAAAAAATGCTAAAAATTTTTTTGAAAAATACTAAATAAGAGACTTTTGTTGTTTCTTATTTAAACAAGAGGAACTGAAATGTTTATTAGTCCACTTTGAATTAAAACATTATAGATCCTTGGCCTGACCTGTGGTGGCGCAGTGGATAAAGCATGGATCTGGAACGCTGAGGTCGCCAGTTCAAAACCCTGCACTTGTCTGGTCAAGGCACATATGGGAGTTGATGCTTCCTGTTCCCCCCCTTCTCTCTCTCTTTTTCTAAAATAAATAAGTAAAAAAACCCAAAATAGATCCTTAAATGGCATGATACTTTATAGAGAAAATCCTAAAGATTTCACCCAAAATTTATTAGAACTTATTAATTTAGTAAAGTTGCAGGATACAAACTTAATATTCAGAAATTAGTTGCATTTTTATAAATCAATAATAACTAGCAGAAAGGGAAATTAAGAAAATAATTATATTTAACATTGCATCAAAAAAATACTAGAAATAAATTTAACCCAGAAGGTAAAAGACCCTTACTTGAGAAGCTGTAAGATAGTGAAGAAATTGTAGAAGGGACAAATAAACGGAAGGCTCAGGGGCAGGAAGAACAGGCATAATTAAAATGTCCAGACTACCTAAAGCAATCTACAGATTCAATGCAATCACTATCAAAATACCAATGGTATTTTTCACAGAACTAAAAAAAAAAAAATTTAATTTAATGGAACCACAAAAGACCCCAAATAGCCACAGCAATCTTGAGAAAGAAAAACAAAGTTGGAAGTGTTATGCCACCTGATATCAAACTATACAATAAGGCTATAGTAATCAAAACTACATAATCCTGGCATTAAAAAAAAAATCAATGAAACAGAATTGAGAGTCCAGAAATAAACCCATGCCTATATAGTCAATTAATCTATAACAATGGTGGTATACAATGAGGTAAAGACAGACTCTTCCATAAATGGTGTTGAAAAAACCAGATAGACATACAAAAAGAAAAAAAAAACAACAAAAAGGAAAGAAAAAAATGACCACTTTCTTATACCATATATGAGAATAAACTCAAAATGGGTTAAAGACTAAAATGTATGAACTAAAACCATAAAAATTCTAGAAGAAAATATGAGTAGTATACTCTATGACATGCTGTTAGCAATATATATATATGATATGTCTCCTTGGGCAATGGTTAAAAAAAATAAACAAAATGGAATGTACATCAAACTAAAACGTTTCTGCACAGCAAAGGAAACCATCAACAAAATGTAAAGATAACTTGCTGAATGGAAGAAGATATATCCACTGATATATCCAATAAGGGATTAATATCCAAAATATATAAGGGACTCACACATCTTAACACCAAAATAAATCTAATTTAAAAATGAGCAAAGGACCTGAATAGACATTTCTCTTAAAAAATGAAAAGATGTTCAACATCACTAATAATCACAAAAATGCAAATCAAAATCACAATGAGATATCACCGCACACATATTAGGATGGCCATCATCAATAAATCAACAAACAACAAGTGTTGGTGAGGATGTAGAGAAAAGGGAAACACTGTTGATGTTTCCAATTTACAATCTCACCATGAAAAACAGTATGAATATTTCTCAAAAAATTAAAAAATAGACCTGCTACATGACCCAGCAATTCCACTTCTTGGTATGTATCTGAAGAAACTCAAAACACTAATTCAAAAGATATATGCACTATTTTCATTGCAGTATTTACAATAGCCAAGATATGAAAGTAACCTAAGTGGCTATCAATAAATGATGGATAAAAAAGATGTACATATATTCAATGGAATATTGCTCAGCTATAAAAAGAATGAAATCTTGCCATTTGTGACAACATGGACGGACCTAGAGCAGTGTTTTTCAACCACTGGTTCATAAACTGGTGCCAGTCTGCTAGAAATTTTGTGCCAGTCTCTGAAAGAGTTAACCACCCTTATGTTGATTAATTTTCATACAACATCAGGGTGGTTAACTGTTTTACAGACCGGCACAATATTTCTGGCACACAAGCGATTAAAAACACTGGCCTAATGGGTATTATGCTAAGTAAACTAAGTCAAGCAGAGAAAGACAAATACCATATGATTTCATTTATATGTGGAATCTAAAAAACCTAAAAAAAAAAAAATAGACAAACAAAACAGAAACAAACTCACAGATACAGGGAACAAATTGATGGTTGCCAGATGGGAAGGGTGTTGGGGGACTGGGTTAAAAAGGTGAAGGTATTAAGAAGTACAAATTGGCAGTTATAAAATAGTCATGAGGATGTAAAGTACAACATAGGGAATATAGTCAATACTGTAATAACTATACATGGTATAAGATGAGTACTGGACTTACTGGGGATCACTCTGTAAGTTATATAAATGTCTAACCACTACGTTGTACACCTGAAACTAATATAATATTGTATGTCAACTGTAATTGAAACAATTTTTATTTTATGTAAAAATTATGATTAAATATTGAATCATTACCTTGTTCTCTTGAAATTGTTCTAATGTTATATCAATTATGCCTTAATAAAAAATAGGTTTTTAGTTGTGGATACTTTTTTTTTTTTTTTTTTTAGAAATCTTTATTCTAAATCTCACAATTTTTTTTTCTGAGACAGACAGAGAGATGGATAGGGACGGACAGACAGGAACAGAAAGAGATGAGAAGCATCAATCATTAGTTTTTCGTTGCGACACCTTTGTTGTTCATTGATTGCTTTCTCATATGTGCCTCGACCACGGGCCTTCAGCAGACCGAGTAACCCCTTGCTCAATCCAGTGACCTTGGGTCCAAGCTGGTGAGCTTTGCTCAAACCAGATGAGCCCGCTCTCAAGCTGGCGACCTTGGGGTCTCGAACCTGGATCCTCCGCATCCCAGTCTGATGCTCTATCCACTGTGCCACCGCCTGGTCAGGCTATTTTTTAAGTTTCTAAATCAGCTCCTTTACAATGCCTTTTTTTTGTGCCCAAAGCTTATCATTTCATTCTCTAATGACCTCTGACCTGACATGAACTTTGAACTGATGTGGTTGAAGCATTTTCCAGTTCTGTATTTTAGAGCAATTGGTCGGGGAGATTTTCAGGGAAGTGACATTGAAAAGTCTGAAATACCCAAACTTTTCCTGTGACTAGAAGACGCAGAATTAGAAACAGAGAATGAAGAGGAGCTGTGCAAACAGGAGGTTTTGTCTCAGGGATGTTCCCAGCCCTGGCCACGTGGTTAATTTTTTCAGCACAGTGATCTGGTGATATTATCTTGGCAAAAACAGTGTGGTGGTTCTGAGTTCTTTTAGTGTTACTGGTGATTATAAATGCCTTTCCCCCCCAGTTAAGTGGTTCTAGTGCAACACTTCTTAGCCACAAAAGCATTCAACCAAATGCCTTAGAGAATGAACATTTCCCTGTGGTTGTTACCTTTGTTCACCGCGCGTGCGCGCACATACACATACACACAGTGGGATGCTTCACATTCTTTTTAGTCTTCATCCCAATAAAGCTGGATTTTTTTGGATATTACCATCAACTGTATTGCTTCATTTTGTTAAAAATAATTTAATGTAATCACTGAAGGTGTCTATTCATTAGAGGCCTATTAAACTAGCAGCTTTTTATATCAGATGGATTTCAAAGGCTTTTCTATGACTCAGTTTTTTTATCTGAAAAAAAGGTGATAGTAGCAGGACCTCTCTCAAAGGAGGCTGAGAGAATTAAAATGAGAAGTTTCCAGGAAAGCCCTTACTAAGTGTTCAGTAAGTGTCCAGTGCGATGACTCTAAATTCAGGCAGGCAACTTTCGTTCTTGGGACTAGGTCTTGCTGGACTAGGCAGGTTGTAGGTGGGTGGCTGAGACGTGCGTCTGTGGACAGCTCTGAAAGGAGGTGGGGAGAGAGTTCAGTAGTCCTGTTTATAATTAGCTATTCTTTGGGGAAACTGCTTGTCTCCCTCAGCTTGTCCTGAGAAGTGTTAAGTTTTCACTTTCAGATCAAGGAATAAAAAGGTACCCAAATTTCCACTTCTCTGCCACTCCCAAACTCCATAATGGCCCAATCTATGAGAGGTAAACGTAAGCCTCCTCCTCCGTGTTGATTCAAATAGCTACATTCATGCAGCAGACCAAAAAATAAAAATAAAAAAAGAGCGGGCTTTTCTCTCCATTCTTAGGGGAGGAGAGTGACTGAGGACCAGAGTTGCACTGAGGAATAAACTAAAACTGATAGGCCTTTACTTATAGAAGAGTCCTGTACCGCACCATCTTGCCAGGTGAAGTGAGTCACACGGGCTCCCTTACCTGTCCCTTGTCATTGGGGGAAGGAAAATCCCGGGTAGCTCCCAGGCGTTTTGGGATGCTATGTGTGTTTGCAGTTTGAAGAGGGATTTCCCACCTCTCCCTGGCTCTCTTTCTGCACACCTACAACACAGCCCATCTGCAATCTCTTTCAGGATCCTCTTCCATGTTGCCCCTGATCTGCCTTTTTCCTTTTTGGTTTTATTTCTGAGGATCTAAAAATGCTATAGCTAGAGAATTTTATTTCATCACGCTCATGTTCTCATGTTTTTGTTATATAGTTAAAACAAAGAGGCTGACTGCTCTGCCTTCCTCAGGACCTCAGCCAGTGCAGACTGACACGACTTAGGACTCCTGAACTCTGAACACATGCTTTTTGTCTTTATCCAACTCGCAACAAGGGCCAGAACATTCCTGAAATCCCTGCCCTTTGGGCATAAATCAACATCTAGCACACAAGAGGTGGGATTACACCAGGAGTTCACAGAATGATCAATAAACTAAACTTATCTGCACTGCCTTCAAATATTTACCTAGAAGACAACAAACAAACAAAAAACACAAAAACCCGTGTCCCATAGAGGTTAATGCGTAGGGGCCGGCTGCTGGAGCGCGCACCTCACTGCCTGCTGCCCTTAAGACCAAACGCGCAGGGCGTCGGTCCTCGAGCCTTGCTTCCCTCATCTGTAGAAAGGAGACAGGAATTGTACAACTGGTAGGGTTCACGGCAGGGGCACTGCCTGGCAATACTAAATACTCTGCTGGGCCAATACAGGCTATCAATCACCCTAGCATGGAGGAAGAGAAGGAACTTCAAAATTGCAATTTAGCTCAATATTTAGGTTCGTACAAATAAACCCAACTCACTCTCCTGTCCTCATCTTTGTCCGAGCTTCTCCCCTCCCTGGTTTCCCACTGTCCTTCTCCCAGTCCCTGCCTCTCCTAACACCTCCTCCTAGGTTTAACTCCCCAAGTGTGCCCAAAAAGATCTCCCCTGCCCCATCCCTTGTTGGCAGTGCACGTTCTTGCTTTTCAGGGTACTGCCCTCTTCTAAACTCAGGGCTGATCTCCCTGATGATTTCTTTGAGCCACCCATAAAAGCAGGCACATTGCAAGGCCACAACGCTGGAGACACGCACGCGCTTGATGCTTGTTGAAAGATGCCAAACGCTTGGTTAAAGAGACCTTTCATGGAAACCTTCTGACTTCCGTTCAAATCACCTTGTGATCACCCCCAGTGGAACCTCCGCGGAGAGTGTGGTTTGCTGATCCCTGAGCAGAGGTCTGTGAAATCCGGGAAGCAAGCGTGCGCTGCGTGCGGAGGCATTCCAATAATAGTTTCAGCTGGGGAGGAGAGTGCAGTGACTCACGTCCTCAGAGCACGTCTCCAGAGCCAGTCTCTAGGCAGAGAGGCGTGGGCGGGGACACTTGCTCACCCTGGCAGAGGGGGATTACCTGGAGAGGCCAGGAAACCGGGGCGGAGCAGGCAGACGCGGGGCCTGGGGTGCACGAGGGCAGCTGTGCTGACTCACACAGGAAAAGCAGCAGGGCAATGACCAAATTTGAAAGAAGCAAGTCGCCTATGTCAGGGAAGCTCTTAGAGAAACAGGAAACATGATCAGCTGGTACCTAGCTCAGAAAAGGAAAATTCAGCGTGTCTGCATGCCTTTGTTCTCCCTGAAGTTTATCAAGATTGAATGTCTGTTGAGCTGAGCAATACGCTTCTGAGAAATGAGATGCAGCCACCCACCCCCCACCCGGGCATGGGCCCCCAGACATCTGTGAGGCCTGCCTTGCCGTGTAGGGGGCTCCCACTGCCAACCTCACTCCCACACTCACGTGTAATCGCTGTAGCTAACATCCAGTGACAGCCTGACCTGTTCCGTTTAGTGGGTGGCCAGCTGGCCAGCTTGCGGGGGAGGGGCTACTCTGCTCACCAGGAGATCAGGCACCAGAGTAAGGGGCATATTTTCTAATGTCTACCCAAAGGGGGACAGCATTTTTTCTAATGTGCATGCTGTATCCCTGTTGACTGAGCACTTACTATATGTCTCTGCGTTAAGAATTTGAGGCACACTGTCACATTTAATTCTTAAAACAACCCTAAGAGGCAGATCCTTTTTAGTAATCCCTGTTTTATGGATTGAGGTAGTGAACACACAGAGAGGTAGAGCAATCTCACACCACATGGCTATTTGTGTCAGATCTGGGATTTGAACGAAGGCCGTGCTGCCTCCCAGTAGGGCTATTTTTAGTCCTAGTTGATGATGGTGATGATGATTATGATGATGATGTCTTGGGTAGTTGAGATGCATTTTTTTTTTTTGTCATCTGTATTCACAGGGATGTCTCCATCAGCCTCTAGTGTGAAGAGAAAATGGTGGCGTGCTGGGGAGTTCCTGGAGAGGTTGGCTCCATTATTGCAGGGCCAGGCTCCCCCAGAACCTACCTACAGACAGGATGAGGCTTAACTGTCCCTGGCTGAGCAGGCTTGGGTGGGAGGTTCCCAGGCAGCACAAGACAAGGGGCCCTCTTGATAACCAGACTTACCACTGCCCTGTCCCCCCAATACCCTGAGTGTGGTGGGCCCTCCTGCGATGCAGGGAATTCATTATGGAACTAATGCCACAGGAAAGAGAGACAGGATAACCTGACTCTCCAACAGAGCTGCCACTCTCAGGAGAGACAGCAGATTTTCTCAAGTAAGAGTACTCTTATATTCATATTCCTAGTCCAGGAATTGGCGCACCAACTAGTTCCCCAGGTCATTCAGATAGGAGCAGTGTTTAAGACTATTATTCATGAAACAACACTTTGGAACTTTCATTCTATGGGATGTAGGTCATCTTCCTAAGTTAAATAAAATAAAGAAAGCTAATACTGAAAGTTCCCTTGTCAAATGAAAGCCAACAACCCTGGTGTCTTTGCTGGCCACCACATCTTTTTAGGATGTGTTTATTTTTGAAAAGGAACTGGAACAATTTGCTCACAAGCACAGGTGAAGGTTCTGGGAGGGGACCTGAGGTAACCTGTGTGGCATGAATGACCTAAAAAAACCAACAAAAAACAAAAACCCCAGAGAAAAAAGACAATATAAGTCTTAATAGCCTGGACCATATTTGGGGGGCCTCTTTCCCAATGGTTCTGCAAAACCAAAGATTTTCATATATAAAAACAAAGATTTGGAAAATGAGGGCAAATAAAGACTTGTGTTTAAGAAGGGTGGCTTACGCCTCTGGAATTCAGACACGGAGGGTCCCTGACACCGAAGGGTGAGACACTTCCTCCAGTTTCATACCGGCCGCCCTCCGTCTCACAGAGGGAACTGGCTTGTCCTGGGTTGTGGTGTCAAAAGCAACATGAAGCCACGTGGCCCAGAAATTTCTCTCCAAACTGCCTATCACTTTATTCTTATATGGTTTTTCTTTGTCTCTGGAAGCACTGGGAACTGTAAGACAACTCACATGAGTGCCCGGGGAACACCTTAATCCCATTGTCATCACTATCCTGGAAAGGGTAGCTTGCGTGCCCTGGCAGAGAGCAGAGGATTAAAGCAGGTGAGAGACATCAGATGGATAGATGGATGATGGGGTGGGAGGGGCTAATGAGATCAGACAGGGCACCTCAAGGGGAGGGAGTAGTCTCCCAAAGCCCAGCTCTGCTCATGCTCTTTGTTCTCATGATTCGAGTTTCCAGTTGGAACTATCTCTGTCCTCCCCCCTCAGAACCATGAGCATCCATTCCCCAACGTGTCCCATTCCTAATTAGGTTCAATAGTCTAATTAGGAGTCCAAACAGCTGGTCACAACATATATTCTGATTTCTTCCTTTTTCAAAGGAATGGGGCAACTGGCCGTGTGTGTGTGTGTGTGTGTGTGTGTGTGTGTGTGTGTGTGTGTGTGTGGTGTTGGGTTCTGTAGCTCAGATTTATTTCCCTTTATGTACACTTGGGCCCTTTCATGGGTCCACCAATTTGAACAATCCCAGGAACTGCACAGACAAGAGGCAGCTGACTGGGAGTCTATCTCCTGTGCAGAGACAGTTCTGAGGGAGGGGCGGAGCTGCTGTCACCAGCCCTGTGTAAGGAGCTACCTCCCTGTAAGAGGTCAAGGCCAGAACTCAGCTACCTCATACCACTTGCAGCTAGCTCCCTGCATTCCATACAAGTCGGTGGGGCTGCACTGGGCCAAAGGAAGGAAGAGCACGTTCCCACCAGTGAGCAGACGCTTGAGGTCACAAAGCATGTTGGAAGCAAAGACAGACAGCATAGTTGGACAAAGAACAGCCTCTGGGAGCCTCCATTTCCTCAATTGTAAAGCAGATCAGTTGGTCACAGAAGTCCTTTTCTGGCTCCACAGTTACGTAATTCTTTAAGATGTTGCCACTGTTAGTCTGGCACACAGTTAGATGTGTGCATATGTCGAGACACATCATATAGGTGTTTAACTTACATGAATTCAATTATGCAAGTTCTGTCTCTTTTATATACTTAAAAATAAAAGTGCTGTAAAATCACATTTTGCATACACATACACAATATATATTTATACAAACACAATACTGGGATGGATTCTGTGCCCCAAATGTTATATAATTATACTTTATGGGTGAGTTAAATATTTTTTTAACTTGCCTTTGATTGTACCAGACGTTGGAACCTAACCCCATGGAAAGTGAGATTCCACTGTAATTATTATTGCGTTGTAAGGGGGGGGGGGGTAGAGGAGCATAAGGGAAAGGATGTAGGTTTGAAGACAGACTGACATGAGTGTACATCCTGAATGTGAATTTCAGCTCTTCCAGCTATCAATGGTGTAACGCTAGACAAGTTACCAAAGCTGTCCTGCCCCATTGCTTTCTTTATCAAATAGGAATAACGATACCTACTTTGTAGGATTGTTGTGAAGATGAAATGAAACAGTGTGTGTGACACAGCACCTGGGACACTGTATCACTCATTGTATCATATTTATCAGTTAGTATATACAGGGCACAGTCCACACACATTGACATATCTCCCCTTATTTTGCACACCCAAAATAACCATTCCAGTAGCCATTTATGTAGAGCAGAAAAGTGCTCTGATGAATCCCTTAAGACTCCTAGAACAAACGTTCCCAATACGTCCTCCGAGTTTAGCAGAGGATTTGGTAACCATATAAATTTGAAACAGTCCACATGTTATATATCCCTCCTTGAGAATCATAATGTACTAACACATTAAAGGATCTGAGAAGTTCTGCAGCAAAGATACTTGCTTTAACCCAGTTTTCTGACCTGTTGTATCTTCTAACACTTATTAATGTCCCTGGGACCAGGTCCATGTAGCCCAAATACACTTTGGTAAATGCTTTCCTAAGGCACAATTTAAGAGGGCCTACGTCACTGTTGTCACATGTTACTCTGCCTTCCAGGAGCTTCTGGCTGGACAGACAGGCTCATGCATAGCAGTTGGGCATTAGCCAATGTAAGTCAGTGTTTCTGGGTACCACTAGCAACAGAATCACCTAGGGTGTTTTATAAAAATGTATATTTCATAGCTCCACCTCAAAGCAGCTGAATTAGACAAGGTCAGAAGTATGCATCTTAAATAGGCATCACAAGTATAAAACTGAAGTTTTAGATGCACTGGGTAGGCATTAGGGGTTAAATTCAGGCCAGTGGGAGTAAAAAGGCCTTGGATACTTTTTTCTCTTATCTCCAAGATTCTAGAACTGATTTAATATGTGATTCAAGGGACAAAAAACAGTCTTTCTCTACCTCTTCACACGGGAAGGCCTAGTAGGTAGACTAAAGGGGTGCCATCAGTCGTAATTCAATGTGGGGTCCTTTAATCAGGTTGCTTTCCTCTTACCAGTTTGCTGAGACCCTACTCCTTGCAGAATGGGCATCCTGATCTCTACAGGAGCTGTCTCTACCAAAGGGTGGTGTTGCTTGGGGAAACTGAACTCTGTGGCCTTACTCCTAATCACAGGTATGTGTACACAGAAGCACTCAGGTAAAGGATTGTATTGAGGGAAAAAAACACATGCAGCCTCAAGGAGGATGGAGGTATGACAAGAAACAGGATGCTCTTTAGTTATGAGAAACGGTATGTTAGAGGTGATTGCATGCATGAGTCCTTCTGCCGTTGCTACTAGCAGTAGGAAGGATCTCCTTGAAAGCATAACAGGCCTGAATCTTTGCTCCAACCTTTTGAGGTGTACATGAGTCTCTCCAGGGACTAGATAAACCCTGGGCAGGTTGAATTTTAGCTGTCCCATTCCAAGCAGTAATTGAGGTTCCTTAAATTATGAGAACAGGGTAAATTCTAACCAATTTGCTAGCCCTAGTGGGAGCTCTCTGGGGTGGGGTGAGGGTGGTAGGAAAGAAGGGAGAAATACTTGAGCAAAGAGCATTAGGGGTGGCGGGGAAGGGGCACAGAGACCCTCCTGACGTTAGCCATGCCCTTATTTCCTCTTCACTGAGGTGTTTCACTGAACCTTTGTGAGTCTCCCTCCCATTAAAGACCACTGACACCTCTTCTGAAAACTCTGTCTTCTTCTTTCTCTTCTTCCTGGGGAGGGGGATGAAGCAATGCGGAAAGTCCATAATACTGAGAGTCATGAGGGAAGGCTCCCCATAGCTTAAAATGGTGTTGAGAGCACGTAAGGCAGGAGACTGTCACTCACTATGACTGGGTACCACGTAGCCCTGGGGGCTTCCCCCACCCTAATGTTCCGCTCCTTTCCCTCACTGCCAATGCTAAACAGTATGTGTATCACTTCAGAGAACTTAATGGTGATTCATAGGAGTTTGCCTTTGTCCAGGGAGTATCTACTTTGTCAAATGCAGAGGAAAAGGGACCATGATGAAGACTGGGGACTTTAGACCATTCCCCTGCCATTCACCTCTGGCCTCTTCAAATGCTTGTCAAACAGAATTTCTGGTTGAATCATATGGTTTTGGTTGAGAAAAAGGAGGTTGATGAAGGGGGCAAGGTAAGGGCAAAATGATTTTACAATGGCACCACTACAATCTGATCAAATACACCAAATAACCTCCCCTTCCAAATGTTAACTGTCTGATGACACAACTTGCAATTCTTCCTCTACCTCAGACTACAGCACACATGCCAGCTGTGCTCTTCTTTATTTCTCAAGACACAGAATGACTGGACAGCTTCCCATAGAAAGGAAGGACCACTTTTCTCTTTTAGCTAACATTTCCCTTTAAGGAGCAGAAAGAAGGATGCATCAGTGCCTCACATTTCCATTACTCTGATTGCATGTTCCTGTGACTCTTATCCATTGGATGCCCAGGCACCTGCCAAGCAGAGCTCAAGTGGCACTTTCTGACTACTGCCCAGCTGCCCCCCACCAACCTGGATAGTTTTGTCCTGAGTTTCTTTCTTGTTTCTAGGCTATCTTTGACATACTAACCCATTTTACCTCTTTCTGCCCAGAAATGGCTATTCCTGGGGGTGGCGGGGTGGGAATAAAGCACTGTGTATCCATAACAGCTCAAGCAATCCCAAACATCAGACACTCTCTACTTGTTCAAAGTCCTTGAACAGACTCTGAAAGAAACTTAACAAAGAAGTTACCCCTGGATTAATACCTGGTATGAGGCTGCACTGCCTGAAATATAACTTCACAAACCACTTCAAAGCCACTGGAGATACAGGTTTAGAACAGAAAGACCATTTCCCTCTCACCACTCTAGCATATTACCTTTCAGTCAAGCGATAAGCCCAATGTACCAGCAGAACTCCAGAGTCTTCGTGGGTTAGCACAGAGCCACCATTTTTTCATGGCTCCATTTGAGGCCTCTGATTTGTCCTAATGTTACCATGTCTAATAAATCAAGTATAGGCTGCTTGCCTCCCAAAAGATGGATTTGCCTTGATTTTCTGTCCCACGTGCAATTGAGCAGTAATTTATATATCACCTGGAAACCAGTAGCACAGGCATTGTTAAGTAAATGTTTATTTGAAGCCAAATTCTTCCTACTGTTCATGAGAGGAACTGGGGTGCCCACTATCCAATGTCAATCATCTTGAATCATGCTGTTGTCAAGTTTAGCTAATGTTTTTTCAAAGTAGCATTTCCCATTAAGCCAGATGATGCCTTTGGACACATTATTCCTTAAAATGTGGTACTGTATTTGAATAGAAAAAAAAATGTAAGTCTCTTGGACAGTTGGTTATATCTGCAGGGTTAAGTGTTTGTATATCAAGTTACTGTTTTTAATGAAGTATTTTCAAATAATTACAGCCTAAAGGATGCCACAGTAAAAATTTTAACCAGAAATTTACTCACCGTAATTTGTAATTACCAAAAAATGAATAAATAGCATTTAGAAACAGGAAAGAAAGAAGAGTGTATTGTTAAAAGTTGCCAAATTTGGCCAGGTAGCTCAGTTGATTGGAGCATCATCCAATGCCAAGATTGTAGTTTTGATCTGCAGTCAGGGCACATACAAGAGTTAACCAATGAATTCATAAGTAAGTGAAACAGCAAATCAACATTTCTCTCTCTATCTATCTAATCAATAAAAAAGTTCTGCCAACTTCACAGAATCTCTTCCCCATAGCTTCTCTCCTTCTTCTCCCTCTCAACTCACCTTCTCCCCTTAACCAAGAGCTCAACAACCTTCTGCACTTTAGCCTAAAGAAAGAAGCTCTATGAGAATTTTAGCAGCTGGAAAATGGGGAGGAATGATTTTTGTCAGTGAGGGTGGTGGCATTGGTGGAATGTCTTCCCAACCCAAGTGAGATCTTAATAGCATAGAAGTTTTGGAGCTGTTAATGAAGATGTATTAATGAACATGGGCTAAAATGAAATATTAGACACGTATATTGTTTAAGAAAATAATTGCATTCCAGGAATTTATGTATTTTCACCAAATGGAGTCAATATGCACAAGATTTTTGCATTTGTAAAAAGAAGCAAGAATGAACATTGAGATGATACACACATACACACACACACACACGATTTTAAAGAGTTTAAGATAATTTTATATTAAAGAGGTGAAAAGTGGAATGAGACAGGGAAGGAGCCTTGAGATTCTTGGAGGACCTGGGAACTATAGGACCACGGACCCAAGGCCATTGCTCTCAGGTGCTCCACATATTTGGGGAGGAAGAAACTTGTGGAGAGGCTATAAAACTAGGTTATTAGCAGGTCACTGGTGACCTTTATGAGGAGAATTCTAGAAGCCATTGTTCTCATAATAAAGACCAAATATCTCAAGCCTCTGGATAATCTGGTCCCTGCCTACCTCTCATCTGTCTCTACTACCTTCAACCCTCACCCCAGCTGTTAGTGCTTCATTCAAGGGTCTTTGTACTTGAATTTTCCAAGTTTGAAACACTCTTACATTTCTCCAAATGCTCAAATCTTAATAACTCCTCAGGTCTCAGCTCGATGGTCATATCCTTTGAAAAGCCACTATGACTCCTTAGACAATACAAGGTTTCCTGATGTTGACAACTTTTATTCTTTTTCTTTAGAACCAATTTTCATAGTCTGTAATTATATGTTTATGTGACAGCTGATTTATGTCTGTCACTCCTACTACTCTCTGAACATCATAGAGATGGGACCATAACTCATTGGTTTACCTTTGTGTTCCCAGTGCCAAGTACAGTTTTTGGCAAATAATATGTGTTCAATACTTGTTAATTGATTATGTGAATGAGTGAACCAATAATTCTTCTCATCAATTCCTGCAAACTAAATATTTATGTCCCCTCAAAATTCACACTTTGAAGCCTAATCCTCATTGTGATGGTATTTGGAGGTAAGGCCTTTCAGAGATAAGTAGGTCGTGAAGGAAGCACTTTCATGAATGGGATTAGTGTACTTAAAGGAAAGGTTCTCTTTCCACCATGTGAGGATACAGCAAGGAAAGGCACCCATCCCATCTGCAAACCAGGAAGAGTGTCCTCATCAGACACCAGGTTGGCTGGCATCCTGATCTTGAACTTCCCAGTCTCCAGAACTGTGAGAAATAAATTTGTGTTGTTTTTAGTGATTTTCAACCTTTTTTTTTTTTCATGGCACAAACACACACTAATTACTAAGGTCAGTGCCCCTGACTAAATACAACCATTTTCATCTCATGGCACAAATAAATTAGTTACTAAAGAAGAAGAGGTCAGGGCCTCTTTTTCTTTAGTAATTAGTTTATGAGTGCATGATAAACAAAGGTTGCCATCAGTCTATGGTAGTCTGGTGCAGCAGCCTGGACTGACTAAGAGATCAAGTCACCTCAAGACAATCAATAAACAATGGACCTTAAGCAAGTGACTTAATTTCTCTAAACCCCCATTTCTTTATCTCTAATATGGCATTAACAGTAGCTTCTGTTTCTGAGGATAGTTATGAGGATTAAATGAAATCATACATGCAAATAATTTAGAACGTATCTAGCACAGAAGACACACTCAATAAACATTATTTATTATCAGTGTTACACCTCTTTGCACCAGCTTTCTATAACCTGGTGGTTTTGATGGGTCCTTTAGCTTTAACCATGCAATGACTCCCGTCTAATCCTGAAAAAATAAGTACTTTGTGCTCTGCAGTTGTCAACCTGGCAACTTTAACAATCAATACGTTAACCTTTTTTCCAGTTAAAAAAAACAAAAAACAACTCTACAGGAAGCAGCAATGATTCATCAACTGGTAATAAAATGCATAAATTTAGGACATAGCCATAATTATTTTATGGACTTGCTTTTAATGGACCAAAAGTCTTTATTCTTCGCACGAGATTCCAGGAAGTGCCACAAGGGGTGATTTGGAATGAAGAAACTCCTTGTTCATCTGTAGTCCTGAAGAGGGGCGTGTTTTCCTTTTGATGATCTCACAGCAGGGCAGATATATATGCCCTTACTTGAAAGAGAAAAACACCAGAAAACCAAAAGGAAGATATTTACATAACACAAGCCAAATTATTAAACAGGCCTGAGTACCACTCTCATGATTTACTAACTCTGTGTACATCTTTCTGGATTTCAAATTATGTGAAAGAAGTAAAATTTTTATTACCTAGCAACGATAAACTATGGATGACCTTTTACTTCCAGCGAAAAACATAATCTTCTGTGCTCTTATAATGTGTCATGGAGAGTTTTAAGCCCATTTTAGGCATGAGAAAGTTGAGGATCCCTGAGGCCAGATAATTATCTAAAGATCATAAAGCTAAGCAGGCATGAAACCAGTGCCAAATAAGCCCAAAGGTTAGGCCTCATGATCAGACATCCCACTTCACTTTGCTTACCCGTCAAGTCTTCTAAGTGTCAGCTATACTTCATGTTTGTTTCCCATAAGAACAACCTTAGTAGTAATGTCAATAAAGTAAATTTCGTCACCCACTTGGAATGACTGTGTTCATCCCCGCAGTGTTTTGCCTTCCAGAACAACAGAACAATGCACCACAGTTTCCAGGTGTCTTTCATTTGTCACTGGGACCTTTGCAATTTAGATCATACTTCCTCCTTCCCAGACCTTAGCAAATATAATATCTTGGTCCAGATAATTGTTTCTATAACAGAGGTAATTGCAATGGTAAGCACCTTTTACCCAAATTTCTGTGTTTTTTTTCTCACGGTTTTTTCTTTTAGGTTGACCCATACTGCCTAAAAATATTTCGATAACACCAGAAGCTAGAGGGTCACAAAGTGTCAAGAAAAATAAATTATCAAAACCAACAACCAGTGTTTGTATAAAGTGTTATGCTTTACCAAGTTGCAATGCTGAAAGTCTGATGACTTTCAGTAACCCAGTGAGGCAACTTGGGCAGACCTCATTATTCTCATTTTAGAGATGAAAACGACATTCATTCAGTTCTTTTGATTTCAAATTCTATGCTAGAGTTACAATACCACAAGATTCCTGAATACTTCACTATTATATTTTACTGTTATTCTCTTACCATTCAAAATGTAAAGACATTTGCCTGAACTTCCATCTACATAAACAATCAGAGAAATCAGAATTGGAATTATCAGCCAAAAGTTCCTTAGACTAACTAAGTTTACTTATTATTTTCCAGATACGCTTTGGATAAGTTATTTTAAACACAATTGTACATCAGTAAAAGTCCACAGGAACAATGAACACTCCATAGGCTTCTAATGGAGAAAGTGAATTCAGAACAGACCTTGTTATGGTGTCAAAATGAAACAATGCCTGGGCAAGTTCCATTACTGTTCCACAAACAAAACTAAGGAAATGGGAGAAGAAAGGAGAAAAGTAAAGCAAATTTATGTCCTGCAGGCCTGGAGCTCCAGCAGGAAATTCCAAGCAAAAGCCCTTGCCCGTGCCCTACCACTTGACCCTGGGATTGTAGAGCCCTTGCATGACCACCCGTAACTAGGCATGTGGCTGGCCCCATCCAGAGCTGAAGGGGCCTGGCTTCACTCAGCTCTCTCACGTTTCCCAAACTTGGCCACCCCATCTGTAGGGCAGCTTCCCTGCTTGCTCCTATAAGCCTTGTAGACTTCCAGTTTCAAAGCAGGATGAAATGCTTCTCTCCCTTCACCCTTTACATCACTCCTTATAAATACAGCATCCACCAATCCCTGCTTAGTAAGTCTTTAACTAAGTGTTGGTTACCTCTTCACTGGGAATGGCCAAATTTCAGGGACATCCTCTGTGCCTAACACACAGCAGATAATCTTAAACTTTATTGCATAAGAATCACTTGGAATGCTCATTTAAAATGCATACTTGTGGATCTTAACCTCTGAAGACTCTGATACAGAAACACTGGGATGGGGTCCAAAATATGGATTTTAATCAAACACCCCAGATGATTTTGATGTAGGGGATCCAGGATCAGAGTTGGAGAAATACCACTGTGAGTGCTAACTAACTGAGTAAAAGAATGAATGAATGATAATCCCATGAATGAGTATCAATGGTTGAATAGTGTTTCCCACATTTCCCTTACCATAAGAATTACTGGGATGCTTATTAAAAATACCAATTTCTAGACTTACCCCCAACCTAGAAACCATAACCTCCAGGGAAGACACCTGAGAATCTAGATTATTAAATAAGTGCCCAAATACATCTTCTGAAGAGGCACTTTGGGGAATACTACCAAAGACTGTAGTCTCTGTCATTCCCACCACACTCATTTTTTTGTTATTTGAAGTAGACACTTGTGTTGCCCACATCCAAGCAGTTACCTGAAGTTCCTAGTGTCTTTGTAAAACTGCCATCACTGAAGTACCATTTCAGGGACAATTGGACCCCTTAGTCATACCCTAAACGATACTGCCAGTAAATAGCCTATAGCTATGGATCAAAATGAGTTTTAATATAATCTGGTGAGATTTCAAAATATTTAAATAATCAGTACCATGTGGGCAGAGAATACATAATATATACAATACCAATCCCTCATATAATATTTTAAATTATATATTTTTTCAATTGTGCAAGCCTAATAGAACTAGGAAATATTGATGTGATTTTAAGATTCTCTTCTACTTTCTCTCCTATCCCTTAAGGTAATAAGGTTTGAGATTGGTAAATATCTTTAAGGTGATGACTGGTAACTCTGCCTAGGTTTGGTTAATATATCTTTCCCTGTTTAATTTGTAGCATGCTTCATGCCCTGACATCTTATTCCTTACCAGACCAGAAGTTTTCAAATGTGCAAGCCTCTTGTGCCTGGGGAAAAATGTTGAACTTTTGCCTTTGTAATAAGATATGCTCCAATTACCAACTTTAGCAATTTAATATAGTTGAATAATAACTGAATGGGACACTTTGTCACTCAGTCATTATTCAAGCTCCTACTGGTGGTGGAGTGAGGAGTGAGTGGAGGTCAGCCTATTCTCGAGGGAGCTCAGTCACACAAACCAACTCTGAGAGAATTTTCTTCAAAAACAATGTTACAAAAAAAAAAAAAGGAAAATCCAGGAAACACAAGTCAAACTATAGATCTGGAAAATGCTCTAAAACTCAAGTTCACTTGTAAAAAATGGCATAGTGTGTTTAGTGTTAATTTAAGGTGTTTTTTATACTTGGAAAGTATGTTTGAAGGATAAAGCAATCACTTGGATAATTCAATCTGAGAAGTGCTTTTTATGTGGACAAGATCCGGATGGATGAGGTCATTTTCACCTGGGCGAGAGTTAGGTGTAAAGTCCCACCACCCTACATTACACGTTACTTCGGATTCTGAAAATATCCCAGTACCCATTAAAAGCTTTAAGCACCTGCATCTTGCTTTGACAGGTACAAAGATATTTCTGCTGGGCACTGCCAGGCCTCTTATTTATATGTGAAGCTTGAGAAGCCAAGAATTTTTGTTTGTTTATTTTAGTCTTAATTTTTGTTTGTTTGTTTTCAGATACAAAGCGACCCTCCCCAACCCCCCGCCCCTGTATCTAGGACCGAGATTTATTGTCCAGTAAAGAGACTTAGCGTAGACAATGTGTCTAGAATCTCATGAAAGTTAACCAAGGGAAAAACCAAGTGGCCTGGCAGTCTTAGGGAACTGGGGTGTGGTTATAGGGAACTAAGGTGTGGTCATTTGAGGAAGCTGCCTCTCCTTCTGGAAGGACACCTGGTTGGCAGGAGGCTGGGACACAGTATGTCAGGTCCATGATGGCTGCCTCAGTGTCAGGACAGGAAGCTCGCAGGAAAGGCATGGCGCTCTTCCAGAACATCGGAGCCCTGGTTCCTGCAACCACACAATCCTCACTTTACTCTGTGTGTGAACATCATGACCAAAGAGATCATAGAGGCTCTCCAACCTCCTATCTCTACAGCAAGGAAAGGTTTTACCTGCTGCCTAGAAGAGGGATCTTTTCCTTTCCAGGGATGCTTAGAGAACTCAGGATAGTTGAAGAAGTTCTGAAAAGAGTTCTGAAAGGTGTAGGAAGCCCTGAGAGCCACATACCCCACTATCAGAGGACCAGAGACCTCATGGGAGTATCTCCTCATCATTCACCTCCTCTTCTTCCTATACTCCACTGTATGCCAATACCTAGGGCCTCAACCCAGACTGGGTTGAGGTACCAACCACGGGTCAATAAAAACTCCAGGTCTGGGACTGATAAGATAATTAAGGGATCTCAAAGGTTTTTACAATTGTTGATAACCTCTGACAGTTATGTACTTATTCTTGTTAACAAAACTTTGTATCTCTTCTTGGGCATTGTGGATAGAAATGCTTATAGACAGGGTAAATAAGTGCTCAGTGCGGTGGATCTATTTCCTTGATGGTAGACCTAGCCCAGGGATATACTCCCTAAAAGTCATGATAGGCCGCATTTTCACATGGATGCAGATGGAAGTTGCAAAGCACTCTTCCTAAAGCACTGATTGTCTCACCTCAGGACTCTGGTTAGATGTCCCGTGGTAGGGACCTTTCTCCACACTCTGTAAATGGACACAGAAAATCCTAGTCTTTGCTTCAGATTTCAGCTCAGGAGACAGTACTGCTTATCTAGAAAGATTCAGTGGTTTAGGTCCAAAGACCTATTCTGCTTTTGTTCCAATGGAAGCAGGATCCTCCTTTCACTGTCCTGGCCCACCAGGAACTGGGACTCAGAGAAAGAGACAGATTGCCCCATAATAGAGCTGCCAAGAGAAAATCTAAGTCACACTTTGGTAAGTGAGAGCCTCCATCAGTATCACATGCCCCTTGGGAAGCATCGAGAATGATCTTGGTCATTATCTTCAGCTATAATCTTACCTGACTCTCAATCTCCTTCATTCTGAGCCTGACCTTAACCACACCCGACTTCTTCAGTCAGCAGCGGCCCCAGTTTCCCCTTCAGACCCATCCTCTGTTGCCATTTCTAGGGTCACTCTCAGCCTTTGTTTCAGAATCTACCTACCCAACTGAGCCTTGGTCTAACCTGCCGTAGTTGATCATCCAGGCCGAACACGTTTGCAAGCCTGACCCAGACCCATGCCCATGCCCATCAGGAAGGCCTTACCTCATCCTAGGCCCTTGTTCTGGCTCAAGGCCTCTGGCATCTGTTGCACAATTGGGCACCGTCGGGAGCACAAGACTGCCATCCACAAAGACAAAGATGGAAAATATGAGCCATCCATTTGGCAACAATGTTGGCATCCTCCTTCATTCATTCTGCCAAGCCCTGACCGAAAGATCTTGGCCTGCTTATTGCCCAATGCAGTCAGTCTAGACTCAGGGTGGCTCAGGTCATGGTGGCGAGAGCCAGTTATAATAAGATTTATAAATGCAAGGAAAGGACAGAGAAGGGGATCCAGACTTCATATCAGCTTATGCCCACCAGACCCAGCTAGAGGGAAATCTAAAAACCTTCATGAAATTAAACATGCTGCTATTGTTGTTTAGAAATGACAAAAAGAACATATTCACCTTTTTATAAATTTTGATTTGGTTTTCATAAGACAAACTGAATATTTTTTTCTTGTCCATATAAAGCATGTGTGATCTTTTCCCAGGAATAAGGGAAGCTGGAAAATAGGTCAAGAAAATTAAGTAAATAGAATAGAGTATATGTTATACTGTAGAGAAGAGCTATTTCAATACTGCCTATAGAGTACCAATCCTATGTCCCAAATGATTTTGAAAGCACCATGAAGAAGCCAGAAAGAAAATTAAGCACTTGCCTATATACTTACCTCATTTATTCTTGCCCCAAATCTTTAAAGTTAAGTGCTATTCCCCCCACTTTATAGATAAGAAAAGTGAGGCAGCCTCAAAGAAACTAAAAGATTGCTCAGGTTTACAAAACTGACAAGTGACTGAATTGGGATTTGAACCTAGTCCACCAGCCACCAAAGCTCAAAACTGTCTCTCATTAAAAATTGTTGTTAATTAGACAACTGTCTTCTCCCTAAAGCATATGCCAAAAGAAGTTTATCAACATTCCAAAATGATGTCATCAGGGGAAGCGCGGTCAAGTTACCATGGAAGGAGTCCTTCCAGTCCGTTTCCCAAAACTAGTGCTGGGAGGTGACTTTGGTAATTGGTTCACTTTTAATAGATTATTTATTTTAAGCTGGCTGGCCTGATGATGCAACAAGCAGAGGAATAAACTGGGTTTGAAGATAGATTTCTGATCTTCTGGGAAGTGTTTCTATTTTCATAAACTTTGACTCTCCAAGGAAATTCCTAAGGACATTCCGCCACGACCTGATGGGCTGCCAGCTCTGTAAATACACACATGCCCGTGTGCACACATACAGACGGGAATAGAAGTTCCGTAGTCATGGCGTGAGCGCTGCTTCCATCAGGGCGCAGTCCCTTACAGTCAGCAAGAAGAAGGCTGTTGGTGAGGAAACTCCTTTTTCCAACTTAGGTCCAGGGGTTGGGGGCCTGCAAATGAACTGACAATAGATGGACTGACAGGAGAAAAGATAAGGTTTATTTATACCTACACATGGAACTACTCAGGGATAGGTAACTCATTCAATTACAGGGAATAAAAAAAATTATATACCAAATTTAGCAAAAGGGGGAAGGACTTAAGACTTCAGTGGGAAGGGATGGAAGTATTCTGTGGGGTGTTTTAATGATAATGGGAAGTGGCAGTCTATCTCCATGGCAGCCAAATTCACAGGAAACTTCCATTGGGGTGGGGGGTTCATTACAGCTATATATTCTAAAGGCTCTGCTGGAGTCAGACAAAGGGAGTTGAGGTGAGATTATTTTTTCTGTACCTTCTTTAGCTCAAGTGTTTTCACTTTTTTTTTTTCTTTTTCTTTTTTCTGAAGCTGGAAACAGGGAGAGACAGTCAGACAGACTCCCGCATGCGCCCGACCAGCATCCACCCGGCACGCCCACCAGGGGCGATGCTCTGCCCACCAGGGGGCGATGCTCTGCCCATCCTGGGCGTCGCCATGTTGTGACCAGAGCCACTCTAGCGCCTGAGGCAGAGGCCACAGAGCCATCCCCAGCGCCCGGGCCATCTTTGCTCCAATGGAGCCTTGGCTGCTGGAGGGGAAGAGAGAGACAGAGAGGAAAGCGCAGCGGAGGGGTGGAGAAGCAAATGGGCGCTTCTCCTGTGTGCCCTGGCCGGGAATCGAACCCGTGTTTTCACTTTTAAATCAACTTTGGGGATCTGAGTGGCTCCCTCCCCACATTGTCCCCATTTGAAACTTCCCCAGAGGTTTCACAAAAAAAGAAAGAGAAGACGGGGTGGAAGAAGAAGAGGAGAAGAAGGAGGAAGTGGAAGCTAGGTTGGTGGCTGAAGAAAGAGATTCCAGTTAGAAGTTTCAAGAAAAGAAATATGCAAAGGGAGAGACAAACAGAGTTTAGGGCAGACTGTAAACCTGACTTCTGAGTCCAAAGCGCAGCCAGTCAAGATCTCTATATATTGGGTCGGGAGCATTGTTAATGAAGTTGACAGCGATAATCGCACAGTCATGGTTATTTCCTCGAGCAGAGTGTGAAAGATGCGGGTGGTCTGGTGAACTTTCTGAGTGGCAGACCCACACTGTGGCGATAAATCCTTTGAAGTTGCATCAGGTTGTTCAGCTTCCACTTACAGCACATCAGGGGGAAGAAGCAGTTGTACTTCTCAGTGATGCCAAGTCAGGAAAGTATGAGAAAAATTGGAAATGTTAATTATCAACAAAATGTGTATGACAGTAGGGTACAATTTACAAAGAGGTGAAAAATAGCTCAAAGACGATGAACAGGACACAAATCTGATAACACACAAGGGAAGATAATTATTTTCCATCAAAACAAAATTTCTTTCTGTAATCACCACCATTTTGATCAGAGACAAAGTAAGATTATTCTTATTCACAAAACAAGTCTAGTGTCGTTAAATTTGGCTTGATCATTTTTATAAGTGCAGCAAGAATGGTAATTGGCCACGTAGGCCTTTTAAAGTTTGCTTTGCTGGAACTTTATAAGGAACCTCAAACTGGACTTTTAAATGTACCTCAATGCTTGTAAGCCAACCCAAGAACTTACTGAACTTCATCTGCAGTATCTATATATTTGAGTGATTTACTCTCTTCTTGAGGTCCCGAAAGCATTCTAAAGTTCCTGGGCCTCCCAGAAAGTGGCCTTCCTTACACCTATAAAGCTGGGAAACCTGTAAGACAGGTATCAAACTCTTCTTTCCAAGAAGGCTTTGTAAACACTAGTTCTATAAAGTCAATCTTAATTCCTTAAAACTGGTCATATCACATGTAGCCCCATGTTCATTGCAGCACTGTTCACAGTGGCCAAGACATGGAAACAACCAAAAAGCCCTTCAATAGAAGACTGGATAAAGAAGATGTGGCACATATACACTATGGAATACTACTCAGCCATAAGAAATGATGACATCAGATCATTTACAGCAAAATGGTGGGATCTTGATAACATTATAAGGAGTGAAATAAGTAAATCAGAAAAAAACAAGAACTACATGATTCCATACATTGGTGGAACATAAAAATGAGACTAAGAGACATGGACAAGAGTGTGGTGGTTACCAAGGGTGGGGGGGGAGGGAGGACATGGGAGGGAGGGAGGGAGAGAGTTAGGGGGAGGGGGAGGGGCACAGAGAACTAGACAGAGGGTGACGGAGGACAATCTGACTTTGGGCGAGGGGTTTGCAACATAATTTGATGACAAAATAACCTAGACATGTTTTCTTTGAATATATGTACCCTGATTTATTAATGTCATCCCATTACCATTAATAAAAATTTATTAAAAAAAAAAAAAAGATAAAAGGGATTAATAAGGCATGAAAACTAGCGATGTAATTCTGAGTCCACTCAATCATTTGGTGTCATAAACGTGTTGAATAAACTGTTTTCCCTTTCTATTGACTGGGTTGACATTTGCTAGCATATCATAATAGTTAATAAAACATGAAGCTGCCTTTTATAAAAAAATAAATAAATAAATAAATAAATAAATAAATAAAACTGGTCATATTTGATTCTATGCACATCATTCTCAAATATAACATTCCAGTCAAATCCTTAGTGGTATAATCAATAGTCTCAATTATGTCCTCTAATAAAGAAAACAGATTCTTATTAAACTTTTGCAAATAACTACATTGTCATGAAAATAAAAATATTAAATAAGAGTTTCTGAATTCCAGAGGGATCAGATGGAAAGAAAGGGATAAATGTTTCACTTTTGTTTGCAAAGATATAATCTACTAAATTATTGTGAGTTCTAGGTAGCTCAAGAGAAAAGAGAAATTATATTCAGACAATAAAACATCAAAGAACAAGCAGTGTTTCAAGCAAACAAACAAAAAAATCCCATAAAAATTATAATGATTCATTATCTGTTCATTCAGTTCCATGTAATTAATTCTTTCTTCCTGATCTTTGATTAGAAGTTTCATAAACTAAAGTTCTGCAAGTCTTTACTCAGTCCAATGGTATGTTATCAAAGTTATTTAAGCAATGCCATCAGAAGACTGTATTCCAGAGTACTTGTCATAGACTTTTCTATGGTTCTTTGAGACATCCCTTTTGTTGAAGACAGAGTATTCTGGCTTGTAGTTGATTGTAAGACCTTTTAGGAAAGCATCAGAATAAAATAGTCACTAAGATAGTGTGAATGGCAAAAACCTAAAATGGTCATGGTTAAATTTTGAGGAGAGTGCATTATAAAAAAAATAATGCAATTGACAAATTTGGTTGTTTCTATTGTCCCAGGCAAAACAAGACCGCAATTGTCTTCTTGAGAGAAAAAATTCAATCAAGAGAAAATGTCGAGGAAGAATTTATAGACTGTTCAGGAAGAAACTTAGAGGAAAGGGGACCTTGGAGACAGATTCAGGGGGTTAACCCAGGATGAGCTGTCACGGCCCACTGCTCCTCTGGCTGCAAGTTTTGTAGGGTCCCATAGAGTTTAGGAGAAAGAGAGGGGCAAGGAAAATGCACAGGGTGAGGGTGTAGGAGAAGAGGAGAACGAAGAAGGGGAAGAAGGCGTGGGTGTGTAACCGGAAGGGAGAGCACACAGGGACTTTATCCTAAAGGATTTTAAGGGTGGGGACATCAGGGGAGGTCCCTGGGGTGGATTTCAATAGACGATTCATCAGCTCTCAAGGTGTGTCCTTTTGGGCTTGTGGCCTCCACTGACTTGTTGGTGCCAAGGCAAGGAATCATTAGTCAAGGTAGCTGGTCCTGAGGTCAGCTGATGGCTTCCCTTTGTATGGTTTGGCTGTTTTTCTGGGCCTGGACCTGAAACACAACTGAGGCCTGAATTTTATCTTTAGGGGTCAATGCCCAAGCACTATTTTTTGACCACCATGTTTCTTACTCCTCTAAGCGGTAGTCTAAAACCACATGATTAGCAACATGTCAGGGGAGTAAAGGTCAGGGGAGGGTCTGAATCACATGACCAGAGATATGAAATTAGGGAGTCTAAACTGCATGACCACCTAAGGCAGAAAGGGCACCCTGGGGGAAGATCCTTGTTTTCCCAGTTGCCAGGTTGCTAGTTAGCTGGGCTTCCTGCCTTGGTGAGTTCCTGTGCCTGGCCTATAGTCCTTGCTCTGTTCATGTCTGTTTAACTCCCACCACACCATGACATACAACATTTTAAGATAATAACTGGAATTATGACTGATATCATTATATCAGGACAAATCATGGATAGACAATTGATAGATTTCTAGAAATTTGGTAGAATTTTTGAAATACTTATACTAATAACATCTAGCCATATGAATATAACCTAGGGCAGGTTAAGTACCTCTTCTTATATGACAATGTGTCCTATACACATTAACAGATGAAATAAACCTAATTTGTGTAACACCTCTTTTTTTAAAAAAAAGGTGAGAGAACAAATTCTTTGAGATTTTCCAGGGACCCTCTTGAAAGTCTCAAAGTCAGTTTGAAGTCAAGAATAATTCATTTAGGATTTGATTTGGGGAAGTTGTCCAAAATGTCAAACAATCTAAACACCTGATTATAAAGAATCACAGGTCAGTTTTTTAATTAAAAACAACAAAAACAAAAACAAAACTTGGCCTTTTTAAATAAACAAAGACACAATAAAGCACTGGAGATTATTCCAATAAGACAAAATCTTTGTTTTTTAGGTGGGTTACTTAAAAGGTAAAGAAAATCTTTTACAATCTTTTATTAAGAACAGACCAATAATCTAAGAAATATTTTTTTAAGAGAGAGAACTTTTAATATTAAATATTTTACATCAGTACACTATTGACATTAAACTTTATTTTAAGACTGACCAAGTGGTGGCGCAGTGGATAGAGCATTGGTCTAGGACACTGAGGACTCAGGTTCGAAACCCTGAGGTTGCCAGCTTGAGCGCAGGTTCACCAGCTTGAGCGTGGGGTCGCTGGCTCAAGCTTAAAGGCCACTGGCTTGAAGCCCAAGGTCGCTGACTTGAGCAAGGGGTCACTGGCTCTGCTGGAGCCCCCAGTTAAGGCACATTTGAGAAAACAATCGATGAACAACCGAGGTGCTGCAATGAAGAGTTGATACTTCTCATCTCTCTCTTCCTGTCTGTCTATCCCTGTCTGCCCCTTTCTCTCTCTTACACACACATTTAAAAAAAAACAACCCAAAAAAGCACTTTATTTTGAAAACTTACAATAAATTCATTCAGTCTTATCTAGTGTAACCACATAAGATTATCTCTCTCAGTACACCTCCACCCCCCCATCACCAGCCCAGACCCTTTACAACTTTCTATATCTATTCATGGTTTTGCCCCTCACTTTTCATTTTCATTTTTTAAACAAAATTAGAACAGAATTACGCTTTTCTTTTTCCTTAACAAAAATAATCCTGTGTTCCATGAATACTTTGAATTCAGTTTTTTTAATTCTGTGATAATAATAATATAATAATAATAACTCTTATTATTTCTAGTAGTTTCATTAATGCACATTGATTACAATTTTCAACCTTAGTAACTTTATTTTTCAGAGAAAACTAAGAAATAGACCATAGTGAACTATCATAGCTCAGCAAATTTATCAATTAGCAAATTTATCATTAGCAAATTTATCAATATATTATCTCACATTTTCTAGAAACATGTGTCCTAATAGCACAATTTCTCAGTGTGACAAAAAGAACATGTTTATTAATAGATTTAAATATCTTTAGTCTCTCTATAAATAACAAGCTAAAAGTAGATAAACTTAAAACTATGTTCAGTAATTAATGTTTCAGTGTTTTATCTGATTTAGAAATGATTTAGATTTTTAACAGATATCTATCACTTACCTTAATATAACTCTCAGGTTTCAAGTTACCAAAAAGATTTTGGAAACTACTTCTAAGCAGACATATTATAAAACATAATCAGCCTGACCAAGCAGTGGCACAGTGGATAGAGCACTGGACTGGGATGTGGATTGGGATGTGGAGGACCCAGGTTCGAGACCCCGAGTCGCCAGCTTGAGCGCAGGCTCATCTGGTTTGAGCAAGGCTCACCAGCTTGAGCCCAAGGCTGTTGGTTTGAACAAGGGGCCACTTGGTCTGCTGTAGCCCCCTGGTCAAGGCACATATGGGAGATCAATCAATGAACAACTAAGGAGCTGCAACAAAAGAATTGATGTTTCTCATCTCTCTCCCTTCCTGTCTGTCTGTCCATATCTGTCCCTCTCTCTGACTTTCTCTGTCTCTGCCACAAAAAAACCCCAAAAAACCAAAAAACCACAATCATTGTTGAAATAATGTTTGTAATGAAACTAAGGGTCTCTAATGATTTTGATTAAATTTAGCTTTCAATCCTAAAACTAGAAATCATATCTCCTTCTCTCTATATACCCCTCCCAGACCTAGACTTTTCCCCAGATGATCAGTAATACCTGAGGCAGCAGAAGAAAATAGCCTGGACCTCACTAATATTCGCAAGGTCTGGACCTCCAGCAGGTTAAAGATAACATCTTGACCTAAGTTGTGTTTCAGCCCCTGAGCCCTATGGCAGATGGACCTGCTGGCTGCTTTCCCATGAAACTAGACAGAGGGACACCAGAAAAGACCTCAGAACTGTCCTCAAGAGCCAAAGGTTTATTTCCCTTATATCACCTCCAACATGTCAGCTCCAAGCTGATCCCAAACCCTCTAACACACGGTATCTGGTAGTTTTGCCTTATATACATATAATCTGTTACCTACATGCCATCAGGGAGTTGGTTCATTTCTTTCTCATTTCTTTTTCTTTTCTTAAAATTTTAATTGAATTTATTGGAATAATATTGGTTAATAAAATTATGCAGATTTCAGGTATATGATTCTATAATACATCACGTGTATATTGCATTATATGTTCACCGATCCATCTCAAGACTCCCAGAGAGACAAGTCTTCAGAGCATTAGCTTCTCATACCGGATCGGCCAGTTCTATAATAAACCTTATTTCTCTACTGCAAACTCTTGTTTGTACATTTCTTTTGGGCTGATGAACACTGGCAGATGGGACTCAAATATCCTGCTCCCAGTAACAGTAAGAGCGGTGATTCAATTCCATTAAAATAAAATCTGTATGTTTTATAATCTTAAGCATCTAGTCAATACAATATTAGCTTATTTGATTAATAAAATAAACCTAAGAAATCTAAAAACATGTGCTCTATCACAATGATGTTAACTAAGAAGATGGTTGTTTTTATAAAGCCAACAATATTCAACTAGTCTTGTCTATCAAAGATTTACCAAAATCATGTGCATTTGAAAAACATTTGAAATACTTTCCATATTTCTGGGTTTTAGGAATATTTAATTCATATAAGAATTTATTTTTCTCTAAGACAATAAAAGAGATTTTTTAAAAGTAGTTTTGTAAATTAATTCAGCAATACCATCCAGAAGTAAGAAAATACCACACATGCACAGCATGCATACAAAGACATAGACATGCATAGGCATACATGCAGACACAGAGACCTTATAGCTTAATCCGAAACTCGCTAGTTTATGTAAGAGTTAGTCTTTGTGCCCCACTTATAATTCAAATTGTGTTTCTGGAAGATGGAACAAGTATTTATTCAATATAAGGTCTAAGCTTTATCATTGATATTTATGGGGGAAACTTTTAAGATCCTTTCTTTGCCCTGATGTGTGATACAAAGAGGCTGCAGTTCAGTTGCAGGTGACTGTCTTAGTGAACTGAGAGGTTATTATTATTATTTTAAATTTATTGATTTGAGAGAGAGAGAGAGATCAATTTGTTGTTCCACTTATTGATGCATTCATTGATTGATTCTTGTACACACCCTGATCAGAGAACGAACCTACAATCTCAGAACATCAGGATGATGCTTCAACCAACTGAGCTACCCAGCCAGGGCAGAAGTTACTTTTTAAAGGCTGGAGTGTGTGAAGAAAAGGGCCATAGAGGGCTTGTTTGGGGGCTTAGTAATGGCACCAATCTGGAGGAGAAATACGCTTCTCATATTCTTTGACCTGAAGCAGTAGTACAAGTAAAAACAAGGCACTCCAAGGGCTGCCAGCCAGGGTTATTTGCTTGTATGTTTGCATTTTAAAGAAATGGCTCTTAGGTCTTTGAGAAGATGGTTCTAGGTGCTGGGTGGTAGAGGATTTACATCTCAAAGAGAGAAGAAAGATGCAAC
The DNA here is from genome assembly GCF_036850765.1 of Saccopteryx bilineata. Classification (NCBI taxonomy): domain Eukaryota; kingdom Metazoa; phylum Chordata; class Mammalia; order Chiroptera; family Emballonuridae; genus Saccopteryx; species Saccopteryx bilineata. The sequence goes on along the minus strand of NC_089490.1, from coordinate 261,002,968 downwards.
TTTTAAAGTAATTTCTCTAAGAGGGTTTTCAGGGGGTATATCACCAGGTTTTAGTGGGACAAACAGTAAATTCTCCTAGGAACACTGAGCTTTTGCAAGCAGGCATTTTAAAGGGGGAGGGATGTGGTAGGTGGTCACAGTTATTTGAGTTGAGTGTAGTGTCTAATAGGGCAGGCAGGGTTGAGACCTAGTTGAGAGGCTGGTCAGAGGAGCCTGACTGAGGAAGGTGAGGCTCAACCTAGACTATTTAAGTTTTTCTTCCTAAATGCAGGCCAGTTCCTTTTCCAATGACTTGACTTTTAAAAGTATCTGCAAGTACCTTGAGATGAACAGGGAAAGCTTTGGGATGGGTAGGAAAGATGAGTGGGCTTTGGGTTACTCCTAGAGCTACATTTGTTTTTTGCAAAGACTTGATTAGTAACGTGGGGACAGTTCTTTTTAATTCTTCAAAGAATAGAGTGGCAGCCTCAATAATATGAAGGTGCTAACCTGCTCATTCAACCAGATTGTTTTGAGTTTGCTTATTTACATCAGAGAGAGTTCCAACTAGGGAAGAAACAGAGATGCCCAGGTTCGGGAGCTCCAGCATATAGATCTCTGTGTCTTTGGAATGTTTCTATAAATCATCAGACAGAAACTTTAGGATGTATTTCTTCCCCCTGAGGGAAGTTTTCTATAATAGTGCTTATCAGGTCCTGAATATCAGCCTCCAAATTGGCCATTTGCCGGAGGGGCGTTTATGGTGGGTGCAGGTTTTAATTTTTCTTCTAATACTGATTTCTGTACTTTAATTTTGTCAAGGAAGCCTTTTAAGTCAGCCATGATTTTTTTTTTTTTGTATCCTTCCAATGTGATCATCCCAAATTGGTAAGAGGATACTGTTGGGCAAATGAGTTTGTAAAATTTGTATTTTTTGAGTTTGCTTCCTTTTAGTGTTAAAAATGGTGGTGGGCAGCACTAGGTATGTGATCTGTGGAATTGCATATTACCTTCTTGCTTGGGAAGGGCCATTGTCTTGCTAATATTTGCTGGAGGAGAAGGAAGCCACAATGGCAAGGAAAGAGAGAGAAGCCAGTTTTGCAGAGAAAGAAGCCATGTTGGCAGAGTGGGTGCAGATGGGGAGCCAGAGGTCAGGGGTTTTGGGACTGGTGAGGCTTTTGATTCTAGGAGAAACCGGAGACAATTCTCCTGGTTGTGGAACCGGAGAATGTGTTAGTAGCTTTGTGAGCTCTGAGTGAAAGGGAAGTGTTTTCCCTGTGTGTTTACTTGCCGGCCAGTGCGAGATTTGGATCAAGGAATGGCCCACCATTTTTTGGCTCCACTGTTTCTTTACCATCTGCCCAAATCCAGTGAGAACCTGCATGTGAATGGTCATTATGGCGGTGACTACTGGCCATACAGATATTTATTTAAGATGAGAGCTCTCAAAAAAAAATCCTTTCAAATATAAAATTTCTTCTGAATCAAAGGATCTGTTGTCTGGCCATTGACAATTTAGGATCACAAAAGGTATCCCTGTTCCAAAGTGTGACTAAAAACCAATAAGTCTTTTTATGACTTAGTCATGGATCCAAGTTGTCCCCCCCAAAATGGTGCAAAAGATAATGTCCCAAAGCCACTCCCAACGACAGACAGACAAAAGCGAAGCAAATCTTGCCATAGGTGATGAGAATGGCATTTGTGGAAACTCATCTCCAGTTTCCCATAAAAGTGAGATGTCTCCAATCACAGACTTCCCATGTCTGATACTGGGCAAGGGATACCAGGATGGGTCTTCCCAACACTAGCAATACAATGAGAAAGAAAGAGGATGAGGCCATTACAAACTTTAGCCTTAGATAAACCCTATAAGAGCTGACAATGGTTAGCAGAATGCCAACTGCAAATGGGGTGCCCAGTTCATATTTTTGTCCTGCAGACTATAGGTTCTCATGCTTCCAACCTCTTCTGAGCACAGATCCAAAAATTTAAAGCCCTCATTAGACAGAAAAACAGAGAGTAAATGATCTCTCTAGATCTAAATCAAACCCTTGGTATACAAAAGGAAACAGAACCCAATAGCCACCCATGGGAGGGAAAGAATTTATAATAAGAGTACTCAAACCAAGAGTACAGTATACAGTGGGGGCTCAGGGGATAGAGCATCAACATGGGACACGAAGGTCCCCGGTTAGAAACCCAGAGGTTACTGGCTTGAGCAAGGGGGTTGCTGGCTTGGCTTGAGCCTCCCCGTCTGGGAACACATGAGAAGCAATCAATACACAACTAAAGTGAAGCAACTACAAGTTGCTGCTTCTCTCTCTCTTTCAAAAAAGGAATAGACTCAAAATGGATAAAAGACTTAAATGTAAACCATAAAGCCATAAGCATCTTAGAAGAAAACATAGGCAGTAAGTTCTCCAACATCTCTCGCAGCAATATATTTGCTAATTTATCTCCACGGGCAAGTGAAATAAAAGACAGGATAAACAAATGGGACTATATCAAACTAAATAGCTTTTGCACAGCTAAAGACAATAAGTACAGAATAAAAAGACAAACTACCAAATGGGAGAACATATTTGACAATATGTCTGATAAGGGGTTAATAACCAAATTTATAAAGAACTTGTAAAACTCAACACCAGGAAGACAAACAATCCAATCAAAAAATGGGTAAAGGAAATGAATAGACACTGTTCCAAAGAGGACATGCAGATGGCCAATAAGCATATGAAAAAATGCTCAACATCACTAATCATTAGAGAAATGCAAATTAAAACCACAATGAAATATCACCTCAGACCAGTCAGAATGGCGCTTATCAACAAAACAACACAGAATAAGTGCTGGTGAGGATGTGGAGAAAAGAGAACCCTCCTACACTGCTGGTGGGAATGCAGACTGGTGCAGCCTCTGTGGAAAACAGTATGGAGATTCCTCAAGAAATTGAAAATCAAACTGCCTTTTGACCCAGCTATCCCACTTTTAGGAATATACCCTAAGAACACCATAGCACTGTTCCAGAAGGAGAAATGCACCTCCATGTTTATAGCAGCATTGTCCACAATAGCGAAGATCTGGAAACAGCCCAAGTGTCTGTCAGTGGATGAGTGGATTAAAAAGTTTTGGTACATATATACTATGAAATACTACTCAGCCATAAGAAATGATGACATCGGATCATTTACAGCAACATGGATGGACCTTGATAACATTATACTGAGCGAAATAAGTAAATCAGAAAAAACTAAGAACTATATGATTCCATACATAGGTGGGACATAAAAATGAGACTCAGAGACATGGACAAGAATGTGAGGGTAATGGGAGAGGCGGAGGGGGAGAGAGGGGGAGGAAGAAAGAGGGGGTGGGGGGAGGGGAGGGGCACAAAGAAAACCAGATAGAAGGTGATGAAATACAATTTGACTTTGGGTGAGGGGTATGCAACATAATCAAATGTCAAAACAATCTGGAGATGTTTTATCTGATCATATGTACCCTGATTTATCAATGTCACCCCATTAAAATTAATAAAAATAAATAAATAAATAAACAAAATCTTTTTAAAATAAAGAAAGAGTAGATTATACAAAGAACTAGTTGCATAACTGTTTTCTCCTTTTCATCTAAGTCTTGGGAAAAAAAAGATAAGGAAAGGCTCTGACTGTCTTCATCCAAGCAGACCTTAACAGAGCTACTAGAGTCTGACTGGTAAGAAAATTCACCTGCTAGCATGGTCAACAGTTTTCATATCTCAGCTGCAGTCCCCAAAAGTAAGCAGGGAGTCCCAATCACACCATTCTTATCACCAAAACTGTTAGGAGCAGGGTGGGATTCAAATAATTTAACAATTGGTTCTCTGCCCTAATGACCATTTTAAGTATAAAAAAAGACATACTGAAAGGTAGTTTATTATTTCATGCATTTAATACTTAAATACGAACAATAAAAGAGGTACACAAAACTAGATTATGTTATAAGAAAGAATTTAAAAATATTAATGAAAAAATATTCAATAATACCTGACAAAAAACAATAAAATTGTTTGTTGGGCAGATAAGTTATTTTTTGCTCATTTCATTAAAGATGGCTGCTGCTCTCATATGGTGATGCTCTCACGTGATACAGCTAATTGCCCTTCTTGTTTGGGAAGGGGCTTGGTTATGCTAATGTGTGTTGGGGGAAGGGCTTTCATGCCATAAGATTTTAAAAGGAGGAGCTCGGAGCCCTTTTTTAGGGAGAGTGACCACCTTCTTGTAAAGAGGAAGAGCCCATGTTGTAGCAGGGCAGGGAGGCCATGTGGAAGAGGCAGCCAAAATGGTGGAATGGTGAAGGAAAAGCCAGTTTGTGCAGGAGAAGGAGATGGGAAGCAGAGGTGAAAAGACTGGTGAGGTAGATACCTTTGATTCTAGGAAAACTGGGATGAGTTGGTGGCTTTGGGAGCCCTGAATGGAAAGGGAAGTGTTTTCCCACTGTGTGTTTTTACTCACTTGCCGAGTGTGAGTCTAGAATAAAGGAAAATGAACCACCAATTTTTGACTCCTCAGTTTCATTATGATTGATCCGAATTAAATGCAAACCTACACGGGCCAGGCGGCTGTGATTGTGGCTGCCGCTACTGGCTTTACACTGTTATTTAAGATATTTCCATATTGCTTCTTGATTGGCATCCTCATTTGCAATTTTCTTCGCTTTTATCTGAGCATCATCAGCTGTGTGATTTATCCTTAACCATCTTTTCACTGTAGGAGTAGGATCCCATTCCTTTACCTGTGGACAGAATGAACATTACTACGAGCATTTAGAATATGCTGTTGTGCAAATGAACATTAAAAAGGAGTAAGGAATGTAAATTTGTGATTTTCACTTTGAACGGCTTCCCAGGTGCCCACCTTAGAGAGAAGCCTGATTACAAGTGCCATTTTAACAACCAGTTCACCGAACACAACAGAAAATTAGACATCAGTTCTGCTGAACCAGTGTGAACCAGCTGAATCTCATTACTGGTTAAGAGGAAAACTTTTCTTCTTTCAATGGGTGCCTAGTGGTAGGGGGCTTGCAAATTAACTGACAATAGACAGGTTAACAGGAGAAATGACAAGGATTATTTATGGGTGCAGGTGAAATTACTCAGTGAAGAGGAATTCACTCCATAGAGATAAAAAAAGAAGTTCATGTACTTTAACAAAAAGGTGGTAGTGGTGGTGGCGGTGGCAGCCATGCGGTTAGGGCTTCAGTAAGAAGGGTTTTAGATGCTAACAGAAATGAGTAATCTGTCTCCCTGGCAGCTGAATTAGCAGGAAGCACCCAGGGAGAGGGATTAAGGGCAGTTGTATTTTCTGAAGGCTCTGCTGTAGTCAGATAAGGGCAATTTTGATAAGATTTATTTCTTTGTCTGCTTTAGCTAAAATGTGGTCTTTGAAATTATCTTTATATCAACTCTGGGGTCTGAGTGGGTCCCCACGAGACTCAAGACACCTATCATTATAAGAACTTTAAAAAAGGAAGGCCTCCTGGGTCCTTCCTCAGGAAATATTTCTGTGATGGGTTTGAGAGCGTGGCGGAGGCTCAGTGAAGCTGCTGGTGACGGAGACTTAGCTGCCCAGCTGGAAGGCATTGTGGGTCAGGGCTGCCGCCTCGGCATAGGCTGAGACCATCCGCGGCCTCCTTCTAACAATGCACACCCTGGCTCCTGTGTCCACAGTGAGGGCTGGTATATATCTTCATTAGGTCCCCAAGATCAAAGCCTGTTACTTGTCATCAGAAAATCATCGCACGATATTTCAAAACTTAAGTAATATCAGTTTTTGAACTGTGCATACATATTTATACACACACATATACACATATATATATACTGGAACATACATATATATGCATATATGTTGCTTTTACCCACCACAAGCAGGAAAGTAGATTTCTATTTCTGGGCCACAGATTGATTTTATAACTCCAAAAGCTAACTTCCAAGGAGATACTGTTATCACTCAAAATATCTAGAAGAAAAGGTACAATTCAAAGTGCTAATTTCAAAAGGCAATATTCCATATTCTCCATTACTTTGAATTAGTGCTATTTGGCTGCAAGGGGAACATGCTTCCTGTTCATTAAAGCCATCTTCACAACCTCAGGAACCTTGTAGTTATTAAGATAATTAAGAATATCTCCTAAAAAAATTGTGGTCTCAAGTTCATGAATTCAAATTGCTCCTACAGAATACAAAGTGTAGACACTAAAATGGAGCATCAGGTGATCTTTTCTTAGAAGATGGAACATCTTCCCCCCTCCAAAAAGAGAGGTATGTGTCTGCAGTATTAACTCTCAGGATGAAATTTCTAAAGCATTTGTAGGCATCTTGGATTTGGGGCTCGCTGCCTGCAGGGACATGGAAATCAATGGCATTGGAGAATAGGAGTGTAGCTGGAATGATTCAGAATGTGGGAAACCTGTTTACAGAACTAATTTAGATATTGCTAATTAGTGATTCAAATGCTGGCTTTCCAAAGCATTATCAAAATAACCTATTGGTAGTGAAGAATGCTCTGTTGGGGGAGGGGTGTTATCTTGTACATTGCAAGAAGTTTAGCAGCAATCTTGACACTGACTCTATAGGCCAGTAACACCTTCTGTCATGACAATCAGAAATGCGTCCAGACATCACCCAGTGTCCCCTGGGAGGCAGAACTGGTCACAGAAGAGAACTAGTGCTTTACAGGTAAGACAGAAAGCTTTCTCAACAGTCTTAGTAGGGGCTCAGAGTGGGGAGGCCAAGGTTGAGATTATTTTTGAGATTTTAAAGTCTGTTTTTTTTAATGTGTACCTTTCAGTGGTGGGGTTTGGGGAATTCTGATAATAATATAATTTTTAGGATTAGTGGACACAACTAAATAAAGATTTTGAGGTTTGGGGTTTGAAATTGCTCATATTGGTGTAAAATTGCCCTTTGATGTTTTCTATATATGAGTTTGGGGAAGTTCCTGGATGAAATAATGTTATTTGTAACTGTTATCTTCCTGGGCTTTCTGGAGCAGTAGTCATACTGATGATGACTTTGGAAGAGTAAAATCATGTTACTGTAGGCCGCGTGAATATAAGTGATTTGGGTTCTCAGTGGATTTCTTAAATTCCTTGTTTTTCCCCCCTTAGATTGCTACCTGCCTTTTTGCCCATTATTACCACACCAGAAGAGCCAATACATAAAAGACCAAAGAGGCAGAGGTGACTCTGGAGCATGGACTCTGGAGTTAAGGTTAGGGTTTTATCCTTGTTTTACCACACTACTGGCTGTGTGACCTTGGCAAGCAACACGCACTCACCAAACCTCAGTTTCTCCATCAATATATTGAAGTTAATAATAGTATTCCCCATCAGGTTGTGGTGGATGGAGTTTGAATGAAATAATACATGTCTAATGCCCTGAACTAATATGGGCTCAGGAGGTGTGAACCAACTGTGGGAAACTATCAGAAAAATGCCATAACCACAGTGCACCTCTGTGTGCTTGGGCCAATATGCTTTTGAGGACCTACCTTCAGAGGAAGATTTGATGGTGGGCGCATGGGGCACCTACCCTGGGCCCTGACTTCTGAAGGGCCCCACAAAACCCCAACTTGACACTTTTTTTCTAATGACAAGTGTGTTTTCATATGTGCAATATTTTAACATTAATAGTACATAATAATTTATATTTATTTAAAAATATGGTTAACATGTATTTTTATTTTCCCTGTCTCTCTCTTTTTTAAGGGATCCAATATTTTCTTCTGCACCCGGGGCCTCAGCTGACCTTAATCTGCCTCTGCCTACCTCACTCTCCCATAAGCTCGGAAAAAAAAAAAAAAAAGACTGGTTTTAAAAAGAAACTAAATCCCTTCTCTGCATGCTAGAAATATCATAAGGTGAGAGTATTTAACTGTTCTAAGTTAATTCACCCATACCCTACTGAGCATGGTCTTTGATCACCACTAAAATGTATAGGGTGACTTAGGTCATAGTTCAGTAATGTCACTTCTGTGAAAGTTGGTGAACAATAAGAGTACCATGGCACTAGCCTGGGATAGGTTAAACATTACTTTTCTTCAATACAACCACTGGAATGTTCATCTAATCTATTTTCCATGAAATATTTTAAAGACAATACTCGTTTTAATAGCCATGACCTTAAATCCATTATACTGTGGAGTTCTACTCTTTGCTTTCTCCTAATTCTGAAAATGGGTTATATTCTACAAGTGGGAGACTCACTTGCATTGTTCCAGGTGCTGATCTAGGCACTCCATATAATTTTTCTCATTGAATCCTCTCTCTACAAAGCAAAGGCAGTTATGAGAAACCTGATACTCATGGAGTTGAATCAACTTGCTGAGGAGATCTGGCTGATACATGAATAGAGGCAGGATTGATTTCTATGTCTATTAGGCTCCAAAGTTGGTGATTCTTCTACTACAACATGATACCACTAAATATTCTCCAAAACACCAAAAAGAAAAACCCAAAGATAAACACACCCTAGCCATGGTTTTACAGAGGTTGTGTCTCTGTACAGTATTTGACCACATGAACTATTTTCTGAAATATTGGCAAGGAATAAACAATATCTTAAAAAGTGATGTATCTAATCTGACCATGGGATGACTGAAATAATTGACTACCAACCTCAGGAACCCACAGTGCCAGTCCAGATGGTGGCCTAAATTTAACAATTAAATGAAGTAGACCTAGTCAACCCATGGGCTGCCTCTTAACTGGTATTGATGGGATTGAGAGGGGAAAAAGACCTTCCACAACTTCCTGGCCCTGAAGGCATTTTGAGGACTCTATACATTTGGCAAAGAAGTATTTAGACAGCAAAGTTTATCAACAAATGTAATGAATGGGCTAGGGGAATTTTATTGGCTAACACTGTGAATGAGGAATGACACTGGAATGAAATGTCTTCAAGAAAAGTACCTTAAAGAGTAGGTTTTCTGGGACAGTGTTCTTTCTTTATGGTTATGATGATGTTATTGTTTCCAGGGAAGGTGATTCAGTAAACAAACAACTAAATACAATTTGAGTTTTAGATCTCTAAGTTTTTGTTTTAACATAAATCAGAATTTTTTTTATTCTATCTAAGCTCTGCCCAATCTAGCTCTGTGATTCTAAGCAAGTCACCTGATTTCTCTGGGTTTCAAGTTTTCTCCTCTACATAGACAGAGGAGTTGAATATACAATCTGTAAGGTCCTTTCCTTCTCTTGAGTGAAATTGATTCAAAAAGATGTTATTAACTGACTAGTGCCCTCTACAGGCAACTTTCTCCCAGTGTGGGAGTTCATAAAGGGGATGTTAGCAAAATTCTTTTGGTATATTTAATGTTATGACTTACAGTCCGCATAATATTTTGATATTCAATAAGTAAATGTTGTAAAGCAATTAAAATTTTAGATTTTTGTCTAGACTTCATTTTACAGATAAAGAATAAGAGGGCAACCATGGCTGTGAACTTTTCCGGTTCCTTGAATATAAGGCTGTGAATACAAGTCTCCTGATATTCAGTTCAACAGGGTCCAATACTGACCTTTCCAGTCTTTCACAGTTGTCTTCAAAACACTCTTCCCTCCCCTTGTCAGATAGCGCTGGAACTCAGCATTTTCTCAATTTTCTATGTACTTATTACCCTTACGGGCTGATGAGCTGTGGATTTTTCCATTAGAGCAGGAAATGGCTGCTCCCCGTTGCCTGGTAATTATGTGAGCACCGCGTTGTAAGTTTGCTTTTCTGCAACCTTTCCTGCTACTGATGGGGAGGTCGTTTACTGACATTGCCAGCAGAAAATGTATGCATGCTCAATATCTGATTGATTCACTTTCACTTCAAGGACTGCTAAAAAATTTTAATCCTTCATGCTGAGACCGCCTCAGAAGTTGGGACACACTCTTCATTTCTAAGGTGGAGGACACGAAGAAATGCCTGGACAGCTTTCAGTGAAGATCTGAGTCTGTTTAAGCCTACTTAAATTTTTAAAATTAATTTGCTTTAATTTATTCAAAAGCATTTGTGCCTTGTAGAAAGTTATAAATTTAGAAGAAAAATAAGAAGATGATAACACCATATTCCTACCACCCATAGATTACCACTGTTAACACACCTGTGTATATATCCTGAAACTATTTTCTATGTATAATATATTATAAATATACATCTACATATTTTTACCAAGATGATATCACATGCTGTTTTTAACCTGCTCTCTTTAGTTAATGATCTCCATTTTTTTCCTTGCCAGTAAATTTTTATCTAAAATCTAGTCTGTATTAAAATGTCCCCTGCACATCCCCAAAATGTCCTTTACAGTTAATTGGTTTATTCAAACCAAACTCAAACCTAGGACCCTGAATTGCATGCAGTTATTATGTCCTTAAAAATCTTTATTCTAGCATGGTTTTCTTCCTCTCTCTAGCACTCTCTCTCTCTCTCTCTCTTTTTCTTTTCTTTTCATGAAACACATTGAAGACAACAGAGCAGACTGAGGTTTTATGTGGTTTTTCCATATATATATATATATAATTCCATATATATATATAATTCCATATATATATATATATTGTTTTTTATGTAAACCAGATTTTTAGGAAATTGCCCAACTTTCTGCTTTATCTTCACCTGTAAGAAATACTGCCTCAATGGCATAACAGATGGTCAACTGCTTAAATGTAAAGTTTTTATTCTAAAATGGAATCTGTAAACCTGATTAAACATCCCTATTTTTCTTTACTTTCTCCTTTATTCCCCCTTTGGCCTTCAGAACAAAGGAAAATCAGTCAAAATTATGTCAAGCCCTGTGCTAAGCTATCTCCTCATGGAGCTTAGAATCTAGTGGTGAAGTTAGACCTTAAGTTAATTATTGACAGTAAGTGCTTAATTTAATGATGGCAAATATAAATGCTGAGAAAGGAAAATGTAGAATATAAAATTTCAAGACATGAGAGGTGGCTCAGGGAAGAAAGGGGCTTGATTTAATACATTAGGGAAGCCATTTTCTGAGGAATGACATTTAAATTGCAGTTAGTTTAGGGGAAATCAGGGGAAGACTGTTCCATGTACTGGGAACAGCATTTGCAAAGGTGCTGATATTTAGGAGTAGTGCCTAGCTTCACTGAGATGAAGAGAATAAGAGGGAAAATGGCATAAGATAAAGCTGGACAGTTAGATAGGAACCAGCTCACTCGGAGGCCACAGGTCACGTGAATAATTTTTGGACTTAATTATAGGACAAGAGGAAGCAATAAAGAGCTCTAAGTAGAAAAGGAACACGGTCGTCTTTAGGTTTTACTAAGGTTATGCTGAATGTTGTGTAGAGTGTTCTGAAGGGACAGGAGTAGAAACAAGGAACCAGTTAGAATGCCATGGTGATTACCCAGCTGAGAGATGATGCTTAGAATGAACTGAAATAGAGTGATTTTAGAGATATTTAGCTGATTAAGAAGGAGTTTTAAAAAGACCTGGGGACTGACTGGACAGGGAGTTGTGAGGAAAGGGGAGGCACTAAAAATAATAGAATGGTGTCTATACAAGTGCTAGCAACCCACTTCAAAATGGCATAAACCTAAAAGGAAATGGACTGTTTTGAGTGCAGGAAAAGTACTGGCGTAGATCAGGTGCTTCAGATATGGCTGGATCCAGGAGTTTAGATGACGCCTTTAGAAGCAAATTTCTTCAAGTCCTTATCTCTGGAAAGCTCTTTCCTCATAGCAGCTAGACACTCCTGGTTCACATCCTCACAGGGTAGCAACTCCAGCAAGAGAAATTCTCAATATTTTCAAGAAATATTTTAGAATTGGGCCTCATTAGCTAATTCTGGGTAACATGTTCATTCCTGGAGCTAAAGGGAGGAATCTGTCCCAGATGGAGCAAACAGATTAGGGTGGGAAATGAACTATGAGAAGCTATTACTGGTACAATGGTGAATGGATGCCAGGCAGGCAGGAACGACAGTACGTACTTCAGGTAACAACTAAGATTTTTACAGGGTACAACTGAGCAGATGGTGGGGTAATTTGATGGAGGAAGAGCAGAGTGTTGAGGGGAAAGATCACAAGTTCAAGTTTGACACATTCTTTTAGAGTCCTTAGAGTCCTATTAAGTTTATACATGCAAATGTCAAGTAGGCAGATGGGTACATGGGTCTGAAACTCAGCGGAAAGTTCTTGTCGGGCCTGACCTGTGGTGGCACAGTGGATAAAGTGTCAACCTAGAATGCTGAGGTTACCAGTTCAAAACCCTTACCTTGCCTGGTCAAGGCACATATGGGAGTTGATGCTTCTGGCTCCTCCCTGCCTTCTCTCTCTCTCTCTCTCTCTCTCTCTCCCTCTCTCTCTAAAGTGAATAAGTAAAAAAAAATTTTTAAGAATATATTAAAAAAAAGAAAGTTCTTGATGATAGTTTAAGGGTTGGGAGTTATCCATGTACAGGCTATGAATGAGATCATCAGAGATGTGTGTCAGATGAGAAGAAGAAATTTACTAGCTGAGCAGCAGAAGAAAAGGAGGCTGCAGGGCAGAGTGCAAAAGAAAGTCTGGTCAACCAGTTAAAAGGAAACCAAGTGGAAACAGTGCCGGAAAAGTACAAACTGTTTCCTGAAGGTGAGTACAGAATGTCTACCTGTGTGTCATACATCTAGGAGATAAGATCAGATGGGGAAGCGTCAACTGAATGTAGCAACATGGAGATTACTGGTGAGCCTAGTCAGTGGTACAGGGTCAGATAGAGTGATGAAGAAGGAAGCCAGGTTTGGTAGGAGGTTAAAGAGTGGATAAGAATGAAAAAGATGGCAGTGATGAGAAATTTGACGTAAATGGGTAGAAACTGACAAAATAACTGCTAGAGTGGGATATGAGGAGTCAAAGGAAGGTTTTTGGTTTTTTTTTTTTCCGGTTTGATTTTGTCTTATTTTTGGATAAAAGGCTTGAACTTAATGAGAAGCTAAGTCTGAAATCCACAAGCTGAAAGACAGGAGATAGGATCCAGAGCACAGTGGATGGAGAGAGACCTCAGGAGCCAGAAGGACGTCCTCCTTCACTTTGATGGGAACGGAAAGAACGCCGATGCAGGAACATGTTTCGGTCCCATGGCCATCAATTGAAGTTGTTCCCAGATGGTGGCTCTGCTGTCTCTGGGAAGTAGGAAGTCATCTCCTTTAAGTGAAGAAGGATCTGAGAAGAAGAGAGTGGAAAGGCTTGAAAGAGGTGCAGAAAAACAAACCGGAGGTAGCGTGGTATTTCTCAGCAGTGTCTGTGGCCCAGCGGGGGCTGAACTTGCCTTAATCTGACCAACTGATGAGTTCCTCCAGCAAGCCAGCAGCCGGAGCGCTGAACGTGAGGAGCTGGACTGCTGGTCAGCCGATGTGATGGGAGAGTACAGTAAAAAGGAGTTGATGATGGAGTAACATTATACATGGGGTCCAAAAAGTCAACTGCACAAAATGGAAAGCCTAGGTGAGTGAGCTGAGAGGAGGATGTCTACTGGACTCATATGACCACAGAGATGTGCTCTCATGGGATTTTACTGAGTGTACAAGAGAATGATCGAAAGGGAGGGCAGTGAAGGCTGACCATAGGAGGTCCCAACAGTGGGAAATAATAAAGAACTGACAATCAGCCACACAGAGTCAGCCTTACAAGGGACAGGAAGCCTTGGGCCATGAAAGCACACTGACCAAGCAGCTGTGAGGCCCCAGCTATTAGCCATGCGGCCTTACCTCTGCTTTAGACTCTTGATATTTAAATTGGGAATAATGGTATCTTTCCTGCTCACCTCACCAATCTTTTGTCAGCAATCATCTGTAGTGCTATTAAAGTGTGAGCTATATTAGAAAACGGACCCAAAGGTCTCTTTTTTCCATTGTGGTAGAGAAGGGATGTGTGGAAAGAGAGGTGGTTTCTGACCTCACCGCTGCATAGTGCTGGCCTCACACTTGCGTTGTGCTTGGGTTAGGGGAGGAGAACAAACTGCATATTTTGCCTTGAGCTGTTGCTATTTACTAACAAGCTGTTGTAGTTCTGTGGTTCTATTTTAATGTTTTTAATTGTTTGTTTTTAGTCCATAACAATTTAACCTTCGTGGATCGTTCACACACATTAAAACATTAGATCAGGTGCACAGCCTGAGGACTGATGCTTCAAGCGATACTGCAAAGGACGTTTCCCAGTCTCTCCCCAGCTCAGGCACTATGCTTTTAACCCTTCACTCCTATCCTTTCTTCATTCACCTTTTCCCATTAATCCTCTATTCTGGGAAAACAAAACAAACAAACAAACCCCTCTTCTCCTTGTTGTTGTCTCTATTGCAGTAAGTGGCACCACTACTCACCCACTTGTTCAAGCCAACACTCGGGAGTCGTTCCTTGTCCCTTACTTGCCCTGATGTTCAATCCACTGGCAAGTCTGGTTGACTCTACTTCCAAGAAAAATCCACTTTTCATGATCTTTTTCTCCATTGCCACAGTCCAGCAACCACCATCTCTTACAGGGACACTGCCTTAACCTCTCAGCTGGTTCCCCTGCTTCAGGGTCTGCCTGCCCATCTGTTGTCCCCACAATCCATTCTCTAGTCATTTTTTTCCAACACATATGTCAGATGTCACCTACAATAAAATTTGTCCTCCCACCTTCACGTAAGCTACCCTAGCCCGCTTTTGAGACCTTGAACTTGTAAAGCTCGTTTTAGCTTCAGGTTCTTTGCCACAGCTGTTCTCTTGCCTAGGAATGCTGTTCTCCCTGATCCTCACACAGCTGGTTCTTTCTTTTTATTAAATCTCACATTGCCACCTCCTTAGAGAGTCCTCCCCGGACCTCCCAGTCAGAAGTAGGATGGCTGATTTCGCCTGTCTCACAGAAATATATACATCCTTTACCCTGTCCGTTCTTGTCCACCCCACTTTTTCTTTTTCAGCCTTAAAAAAGTTCTCTTTAATTCATCTCTTAAGTTAGCCTGTGGTTTGTATTAAACATCACCTAGAATTCCCTAAATACCACCTGTGTGGCTAAATTAGTGGAGCAAGCATTGCCCTGAGGGTCAAACATATTCCTCTCTTCTGGCCTCTTTTCCTCTTTTTCTCTTCAATCCTCCACAAAATTAACTCGTAGTCTCCCATGATAGATTAGAGTCATGTTTGTAAACATAAAGGTATGAAGAAAGGAGTTCTTGTTTTGAAGTTTAAAGACAAAGGTGAAAGTCTATTTTCCTTCTATTAATTTGTTTCTGAGCCTCAGTTTTCTTAGATTTGAAGTGGCAATAAAAAAATACTTTTTTACTGGTTGTTGCATGAGATGGTGAGTGTTTCAGAAAATGCTGTGTAATAAACCTCCTCAACACTCATTGGTGTCACACAGCCATTTACTCTTTCTATCTCTCTAGGGATCAGCCGGGCAGCTTTGCTGATCAGGCCTGGGCTCACGCATGGACCTGCTACCAGCTGTACACTTAGCTGGGCTAGTTGGCCTAGGACGGCCTTCAGCTGAAATAAGTCATCTCCGTTTCTATGGTTGCCTGTCTCTCAGAAGGCTTGTGTTTCTGGTGGCAACAGGGTTACAAGAGAGAAATCAGAAACCACATTTCAGGTTTCTGCTTGCACGAAGTTTGCTAGTATCCCATTGTCCAAACAAGTCACATGGCCAAGTTCACTGCCAAAGAGCACGAATACAAAGATTATATGAAAAACCCATGGCTAGAATCTGCCACAATGAATTGAATCATGGTGATTCAGAGCCCCCTTCCTCTGGAAAGCCTTCCCTGATTTCCTGCAGCTGACTTGAGCACTCTTTCTGATATGCTTCTAATATAAAAATTATTCATAAATATTTTGCTGAATCTTTTTTTTTAATTTCTTTTTTTAATTAATTTTACTAGGGTGACATCAATAAATCAGGGTACATATATTCAAAGAAAACATGTTCAGGTTATCTTGTCAATCAATTATGTTGCATACCCATCACCTAAAGTCAGATTGTCTTCTGTCACCTTCTATCTAGTTTTCTTTGTGTCCCTCCCTCTCCCCCTTTCCCTCCCCTTCCCCTCCCTTAACCACCACACTCTTGTCAATGTCTCTTAGTCTCGTTTTTATGTCCCACCTACATATGGAATAATGTAGTTCTTGGTTTTTTCTGATTTACGTATTTCACTCCGTATAATGTTATCAAGATCCCACCATTTTGTTGTAAATGATCTGATGTCATCATTTCTTATGGCTGAGTAGTATTCCATAGTGTATATGTGCCACATCTTCTTTATCCAGTCTTCTATTGAAGGGCTTTTTGGTTGTTTCCATGTCTTGGCCACTGTGAACAATGCTGCAATGAATATGGGGCTACATGTGTCTTTACATATCAATGTTTCTGAGTTTTGGGGGTATATACCCAGTAGAGGGATTGCTGGGTCATAAGGAAGTCCTATTTTCAGTTTTTTGAGGAACCATCATACTTTCTTCCATAATGGTTGTACTACTTTACATTCCCAATAACGGTAAATGAGGGTTCCTTTTTCTCCACAGCTTCTCCAACATTTGCTATTACCTGTCTTATTAATAATAGCTAATCTAACAGGTGTGAGGTGATATCTCATTGCAGTTTTGATTTGCATTTCTCTAATAAATAATGAAGATGAGCATCATTTCATATATCCGTTGGCCATTTGTATTTCTTCCTGGGAGAAGAGTCTGTTCATGTCCTCTTCCCATTTTTTTATTGGATTGTTTGTTTGTTTGTTGTTGAGTTTTATGAGTTCTTTGTATATTTTGGGTATTAGGCCCTTATCTGAGCTGTTGTTTGAAAATATCATTTCCCATTTAGTTGGCTGTCTGTTTATTTTGTTGTCAGTTTCTCTTGCTGAGCAAAAACTCCTCAGTCTGATGTAGTCCCATTCATTTATTTTTGCTTTCACTTCCCTTGCCTTTGGAGTCAAATTCATAAAATGCTCTTTAAAACCAAGGTCTATGAATTTAGAACCTATGTCTTCTTCTATGTACTTTATTGTTTCAAGTCTTATATTTAGGTCTTTGATCCATTTTGAATTAATTTTAGTATAAGGGGACAAACTGTAGTCGAGTTTCATTCTTTTGCATGTGGCTTTCCAGTTTTCCCAGCACCATTTGTTGAAGAGGCTTTCTTTTCTCCATTGTGTGTTGTTGGCCCCTTTATCAAAAATTATTTGACCATATATATGTGGTTTTATTTCTGGGCTTTCTATTCTGTTCCATTGGTCTGATGTCTATTTTCTGCCAATGCCATGCTGTTTTGATTGTCGTGGCTCTATAATATAGTTTGAAGTCAGGTATTGTAATGCCTCCTGCTTCATTCTTTTTCTTTAGGATTGCTTTGGCTCTTCGGGGTTTTTTATATTTCCATATAAATATGATGATTTTTTGTTCCATTTCTTTAAAAATGTCATTGGAATTTTGATGGGAATTGCATTAAATTTGTATATTGCTTTGGGTAATATGGCCATGTTGATTATATTTATTCTTCCTATCCAAGAACAAGGAATATTCTTCCATCTCATTGTATCTTTTTCCATTTCCCTTAACAATGCTTTGTAGTTTTCATTATATAGGTCCTTTACATTCTTTGTTATATTTATTCCTAGGTATTTTATTTTTTTGTTGCAATCGTGAAGGGGATTATTTTTTTGAGTTCGCTTTCAAATGTTTCATTGTTGGCATATAGAAAGACTATTGACTTCTGTATATTAATTTTGTATCCTGCGACCTTACTGTATTGGCTTATTGTTTCTAGTAGTCTTTTTGTAGATTCTTTGGGTTTTTCGATGTATAAAATCATATCATCTGCAAAAAGTGATACCTTTAGTTCTTCTTTTCCTATATGGATGCCTTTTATTTCTTTGTCTTGTCTGATTGCTCTGGCTAGAACCTCTAGCACCACATTAAATAAGAGTGGAGAGAGTGGACAACCCTGTCTTGTTTCTGATTTAAGGGAGAAAGCCTTCAGTTTTGTGCCATTTAATATGATGTTAGCTGATGGTTTATCATATATGGCCTTTATCATGTTGAGATATTTTCCTTCTATACCCATTTTGTTGAGTATCTTAAACATAAAATTGTGTTGTATTTTATCGAATACCTTTTCTGCATCTATTGATAAGATCATGTGGTTTTTGTTCTTTGTTTTGTTGATATGGTGTATTACGTTAACCGTTCTATGTATATTGAACAATCCTTGAGCTTCTGGGATGAATCCCACTTGACCGTGATGTATTATTTTTTTAATATGTTGTTGTATTCAATTTGCTAGTATTTTGTTTAGTATTTTACCATCTGTATTCATTAGAGGTATTGGTCTGTAGTTTTCTTTTTTTGTGCTGTCCTTGCCTGATTTCGGTATGAGGGTTATGTTGGCCTCATAAAATGTGTTTGGAAATATTGCTTCTTCAATTTTTTGGAAGACTTTGAGTAGAATAGGAACCAAGTCTTCTTTGAATGTTTGATAGAATTCACTAGTATAACCGTCTGGGCCTGGACTTTAACTTTTGGGGAGGTTTTTATTAGTTTTTTCTATTTCTATTTCCCTACTAATTGGTCTGTTTAGGCTTTCTGCTTCTTCTTGACTCAGTCTAGGAAGGTTGTATTGTTCTAGGAATTTATCCATTTCTTCTAGATTGTTGAATTTAGTGGCATAAAATTTTTCATAGTATTCTACAATAATTCTTTGTATATCTATGATATCTGTGGTGATTTCTCCTCTTTCATTTTATTTTGTTTATATGAGTCCTTTCTCTTTTTTCCTTGGTAAGTCTTGCCAAGGGTTTGTCAATTTTGTTGATCTTTTCAAAGAACCAGCTCCTTGTTTTATTAATTTTTTCTATAGTTTTTCTGTTCTCTATTTCATTTATTTCTGCTCTGATTTTTATTATCTCTTTTCTTCGGCTGGTTTTGGGTTGTCTTTGTTCTTCTTTTTCCAGTTCCTTAATGTGTGAAGTTAAGTGGTTCACTTGGGCTCTCTCTTGTTTGTTCATATGTGCCTGAAGTGATATGAACTTCCCTCTTATCACTGTTTTTGCTACATCCCATAGATTCTGATATGTCGTATTGTCATTTTCATTTGTCTGTATATATCTTTTTTTTTCTCTTTTTTTCTGAAGCTGGAAACGAGGAGAGACAGTCAGACAGACTCCCGCATGCGCCCGACTGGGATCCACCCGGCACGCCCACCAGGGGCGACGCTCTGCCCACCAGGGGGCCATGCTCTGCCCCTCTGGGGCGTCGCTCTGCCACGACCAGAGCCACTCTAGCGCCCGGGGCAGAGGCCAAGGAGCCATCCCCAGCGCCCGGGCCATCTTTGCTCCAATGGAGCCTTGGCTGTGGGAGGGGAAGAGAGAGACAGAGAGGAAGGAGGGGTGGTGGAGAAGCAAATGGGTGCTTCTCCTATGTGCCCTGGCCGGGAATCGAACCCGGGTCCCCCGTATGCCCGGCCGATGCTCTACCGCTGAGTCAACCGGCCAGGGCCTGCATATATCTTTTGATCTCTGCGCTTATTTCTTCTTTGACCCATTCATTTTTTAAAAGTATGTTGTTTAGTTTCCACATATTTGTGGGGTTTTTTTCCCTCTTTTTTGCAGTTGAATTCTAGTTTCAAGGCTTTATGATCAGAAAATATGCTTGGAACAACTTCGATTTTTCTGAATATGCTGATATGCTGATGTTATTTTTGTGGTCCAACATCCAACATATGGTCAATTCTTGAGAATGTTCCATGTACACTGGAGAAAAATGTATACTCTGTCACTTTGGGATGAAATGTCCTGTAGATGTCTATCATATCCAGGTGCTCTAGTGTTTTGTTTAAGGCCAATATATCTTTATTGATTCTCTGTTTGAATGACCGATCTAGAGCCATCAGCAGTGTATTGAGGCCTCCAAGTATGATTGTATTTTTGTCAGTTTTTGTTTTTAGGTCAATAAGTAGCTGTCTTATATATTTTGGTGCTCCTTGGTTTGCTGCATATATATTAAGAATTGTTATGTCTTCTTGATTCAGCATCCCCTTAATCATTATGAAATGACCATTTTTGTCTCTGAGTAATTTTGCTGTCTTATAGTCAGCATTATCAGCTATGAGTATTGCTACGCCTGTTTTTTTGTTTTGGATGTTATTTGCTTGGAGTATTGTTTTCCAGCCTTTCACTTTGAATTTGTTTTTATCCTTGTTGCTTAGATGAGTTTCTTGTAGGCAGCATATAGTTGGATTTTCTTTTTTAATCCATTCTGCTACTCTGTGCCTTTTTATTGGTGAGTTTAAACCATTTACATTTAGTGTAATTATTGACACTTGTGGGTTCCTTATTGCCATTTTATACATTACTTTCTGTTAGTTTTGTGTCTTGTTTGATTCTTCTCTTTCATTTTTCTATCCTTTGTTTTTGTTTGGTTGTATTCCATACTTCTTTCCTCTGTTGCTATCTTTTTTAAATCATGTGCTTCTATGGTGGTTATTTCAAGGGTGGTTACCATTAAGTAATGAAAAGGGTTCCTACCCTGTTCATTGTAGTGCACTATCTTGTGAGTACTTTTGCACTTCATCGTCTTTTGCTACTGTTAGTCTCCATCCTCTCCCCCCACTTTTTTTTTGTTGTCACAGTTTAAATTTGGTTTTATTGTGTTCTTGGTGGAACTTTTACTTGTGGTTTTGTTTTGTTTTGTTCTTTTATATGGTTCAAAAAACCCCTTTAGTAATTCCTGGAGTGGAGGTTTTCTGATAATAAATTCCCTCATCTTTTCTGTATCTGTGAATGTTTTTATTTCTCCTTCATATTTGAAGGATAGCTTTGATGTGTATAGTATTCATGGCTGAAAGTTCCTCTCTTTCAGGACTTTAAATATTGGGGTCCTCTCTCTTCTAGTTTATAGAGTTTCTGTTGAGAAATCCGATGATAATCTAATGGGCCTTCCTTTATATGTTGTATTCTTCTTTTCCCTGGCTGCCTTGAGAATTTTTTCTTTGTCGTTGGATTGTGTCAATTTCATTATGATGTGCCTTGGAGTAGGTTTGTTGTGGTTAAGAAAACTCAGAGCTCTGTTTGCTTCTTGAATTTGAGGCTTTAGTTCTTTCCACAGGCTTGGGAAGTTCTCATCTATTATTTGTTTGAATATGTTCTCCATTCCATTTTCTCTCTCTTCTCCCTCTGATATACCTATTATTCTTATGTTATTCTTTTTGATGGAGTCAGACAATTTCTGTAGGGCTTTCTCATTTTTAAAAATTTTTGAGTCTCTTTCTTCTTCTCTCTGTTGTGCCTCAAGTTGCTTGTCTTCTATTTCACTAATCCTATCTGGCCTGTTCTATTAGCTAAGCTTGTTCCCATGTTTTTCAGCTCATGAATTGAGTTTTTCATCTCTGTTTGGTTTGTTTTTATAGTTTCAATTTCCTTGGTAATATATTCTTTGTGTTCGTTGAGTTGTTTTCTGAGCTCCTTAAATTGCCTTTCTATGTTTTCTTGTATATCTCTGGGTATTTTTAGGATTTCTATTTTAAATTCTCTGTCATTTACCTCCAAGCTTTCCAATACATTAAATTTTTTCTCCATAGATTTTTCCTCATCTATCTGTGCTACCTCTCTGTCTTTTGTATCCATGATATTCTATTTCCTTTTCCTTAATGGCATCTGAGGGTGGTTTTGTTGTAGTACTAATGAGAATTAATAAAGAATAAAAAGTAAAAAATAAATAAAATAAAAAATTATTATTTTCCCCTCTTTTATTTTCCTCTCCTCTCCTGTCCCCTCCTTCTTGAGAAAATCTTGTAGTAAACTGTGAATTATATTGTGCTAAATAGAAAAAAAAACTACCTATAATGGAGGGCCTGAGTTGGGGAGAAGTGATAAAGGGGCAAAAAAAAGGGGGTATGGACCCACAAAATGCAAAAAAGGAAAAAATTTGGGTCAAGAATAAAATGATTTGCTTTTTGGTGATGGCTGACTAAGAGATATAATGAGAGGAATAAGAGGGAAACAAGAAAAGGGAGAAAAAAATAAAAAAAATTACTATCGTATTTTGTGAAGCAAAAACTAGATAAAATGGAGAGCCAGGGTTGGGAGCACTGCTAGTGAGTTAAAAAAGTGAAGTAAAAACCCCCCAAAGTGCCACAAAGAATAATTTGAGTCCTAAATAAAATAATTTTTTGTGATTGAGGATTAAATGAGAGGAAAAGTAAAGGAGAAAAGAAGAAACTAATACAGAGAGAGAAAAAAAGAAAGAGGAAAACACAAAAATAATAAAAAAGAAAAAAGAACAAAAGGAGAGAGAGAGAGAGTTAAGGGTTTTGGAGTGCAACCCTCATAGAGAGAAAGGAAGAAGAAAGGAAAGATAATGGGAGATGTAACACTTATGGATAGTGTAGTTCAAGGAGAGGAGAGAGTAAGACTGGCAGAGAATTAAACAACCAAATTGGAAGAGGAAGAAAATAATCAAGACAAGAAGATATGAGAAACAAATGAACAAATATAATAAAATGGGATAGGTTATAAAGTCTGTGGATTATTCTTGATTTTGAGAGGTTATCTTCTTCCTTTTTCTTTACTCTCCCTCTTCCTGGTCTGTGACTCTGTATCCCAGGCTCTGCTTCTGTAGCACACTTAGGTAGAGGTTTGCAGTTGATAAGTCTCTATGGGGATGTCATATATTAGGCTTCAGTCTCATTGGCAGTCAAGGCTCATTAGCATTTGCAGGTTCCAACAATGAGAGAGTCCATTTTCCTGGAGCCTCTCTCCTAGTATTTCCTTCCTGAATTAGCAGCCTGATGATCCAGCTATTGGGTTGCTGCTGCCTCTGCCTGAGAGAGATCTTGTCAGGATTGCATAGGTCAGTTGGGAGGTGAGCAAACTGTGGATTAAGCTAATCTTTCATGGGTCTGTTAGCATGTATGGCTGGGTGAGGTGCCCCACCTGTCCGGAGAAGTTTGAGCATAGAGAATCTTGCTTTTGTGCGCCGCTCTTCAGGGTGCAGGGGTAACCCCGAGACTCTGGTTTCGGCCCACACAAAGGCCTCTGACTCTGCCCCTCTGTCCAGAAACATGGGTGCCCACTCCCGGAGCTCTAGGAGGAATCTCTCGCCCACTATCTGCACTTGCCGACCAGGAGATCGGGGCCGATGGCTTCCCCACTTGCCTTTCTTTGTCTGGATTTGGTGCAAGCATTAGCTTGTGCTGACTGGGTTGCCACAAGCATAGTTTTTCCTCGGCTTGGATGTCTGTGCCACAGCCTGGTTCTATTCACACCCTATGCCCGCCTTAGTTTCTATATTCTCAGTTCCCAGTGAAAGCAGCCCTTATTTAGGTTAGTGAGGAAGGCAGAGTGTTTCTTCCTCCATCTTATTTCCTTCGGGGCTGATTATATATTTAGTCAATTTTTCACTCGATCATACCTTCGCGTTTAGTGTGGAACTTCTGGAGGCTCCAAGGATAGATTTTTCTTCTCTGGTTGAAGATCTTGTTGAATTTTGGGGGAGATTTATCGGTATCGCCATTTCTCTGACCTTTTTCTGAATCTTTAACATTCCCCAGACTCAAGGTGCTGCCATGCTGTACACAGAGCAGTGAATGTGACAGAGTCCCTTGCATTGCAGTAGTAGAGGACAGACCACACATAAGTAAACACATGAAAATATACATAATTCCACGTACTGATAGAAGCCTTAAAATATGCCTTTGTAGTTCTTGATGAGCATGTCAGTCTCACCCAACTAAACTGATCCCTCTGAGGAAGTCTTTTCATCTTTGCATCTGCAGTTCCTAATATAGTATCTGGCCCAGCAGGTACTCAATAAATAATGAAACTGCACGTGGGCAAGAGCGTCCTGCAGAGCCATCACCCACAAAAGGCATGGGATGAGAGGTGGTGAGACAAGAACTAGGCCATGGTAGTAGCTAGTCATTCTTAGGCTCTCATTCTTTCCAACTCTTACGTATTCTCTTAGGAAGACACAGGGACGGCCTTTTCTTCCTGACACCCTTCTATCTAAATTCATCTTTATAGGGACCCTCCTAATGCAGATATCTATCACTCAGCAGTGATTCTGACCAATTATCTGGCAGCATTTGCCTAGTTTTGTTTTTCGTCATAATTCAGAGAAGCTTTTGCTTCCCACTTCTTATCATAGACTATTGTGGTGCAAATGTCAGATAGGAGAAAGGACATGTGACCCTGGGTGCTTGGGTCTTCCATTTGGGATTGTGAGGGCAGAAATTAATCATTTAAACAGAAGGTCTTTATATTATCCCACCTCTCTCAAAGTGAATGAGAGATAGATTTGGACTACAATTTATAAGTTTTGCCGTCAATCCTCAGAGTTCTTTCTTCACCTCCAGGGGTAGTCAACCTTTTTATACTTACCACCCACTTTTGTATCTCTGTTAGTAGTAAAATTTTCTAACCGCCCACTGGTTCCACAGTAATGTTGATTTATAAAGTAGGGAAGTAATTTTACTTTATAAAATTTATAAAGCAGAGTTACAGCCAGTTAAAGCATATAATAATAATTACTTACCAAGTACTTTATGTCGGATTTTTGCCAAGTTTGGCAGAATAAATCTTTATAAAACAATTTACTATAGTTAAATCTATCTTTTTATTTATACTTTGGTTGCTCCACTACTGCCCACCATGAAAGCTGGAACACCCACTAGTGGGCAGTAGGGACCAGGTTGACAACCACTGTCCTAGACCCTCTATTTAATGTTATCAAGCTTCTTTTCAAAGAACAGTATGCCTCCTTGAAGACATTGATGTGGCTTCTTGTTAAGTTTTTTAATTGCTCAGCCACTGAACCTCCTTTTTTCATTTGGGGTATTCTCACAACATAAGTCTTGGTAGAAGGTAGCACCTGCCTCCCACTATAGAAACTGAGAAGGCCAGACTCTAGCTTTCTTTCTGCTCACTGCAGGGGTGGGGTGTGCATGTGACTAAGCCCAGCCAGTAAGGTGCTCCCACCTGGGACAGGGGAGCATTCTCTCTCAGTGACCAAGATAGTAAGAGTAATTGAACCAGTAGGTGTCCAATAAATAATGGCCAGTGGGTCTCTCTGTTATGGACTGAGTTATGTTTACCCACATTCTTATGCTAAATACCTAACCCTAAGTATCTCAGAATGTGACCTTGTATGGAGATAGGATCTTTGCAGAGGTAATCAAGTTAGAAAGTCATTAGCGTGGGCACTAATTCAATATGACTAATGTTCTTATAAAAAAAAAGGAAATTTGAACACAGACAAGCACAGCAGGAAGACAATATGAAGAAACATATAGGGAGAATGCTGGGTGTACATGAAGATGGCCATGTATAAGCCAAAAAGAGAAGCCTGAAACAGAGAGCCCCTCCACAGCCCTCAGAAGGAACCGACACTGTGCACACTTTGATCTTGCCATTCTAGCCTCCAGAACTGTTAGACAAGAAATTTCTGTAGGCTAAGAACTGTTAGACAATAAATTTCTCCCAGTTTGTGGCATTTGGTTATGCCAGCTTTAGCACACTAATACACCATCCTCACCAGAAAATTCCTGGGGCATGGTTTTGGCTCCAGTCCTGCCTTCCTTAGATTCCTGGTTCTCTTCAAGAAATCCCCCCCCCCTTTTTTTTTAAATAAAACTCAGCCAAAAACCAAGAAACCCAAATAATACGAACACCACGTTCTGCAGCGTTTTCCCTCTGTGGGAAGCTCTGGGTTCTTTCTTCCTTCCTCTCTCATTGAAATAGCTCCTGCTTCTGAGCCCCCCAGTCCAACCAAGGTGAAGTAGGACTGGCATAGCTGCCCCTCCTATGTGGTCAGTGGGCTTTTCCATAATCTAGCCCTCTTCCTCCCTTCCTTCTGATAAGACAAATGGAGCTTTCTTATACGACTCACCTCAAGGGCTGTTTTGTTGACCCTTTTCATTTAAAACAACCCAGATCAGATACTGTCCAAGTCATACTATGGAAGAAGTGACGTGTCCCTGAAATGTGGTGTACTCTGTAAATATCAACAGGGTATCCCCTGGCCCCAGCACCTCAGAGGTGTTGACATTAAATGGGACACTTCAATTTTATTCCTGCCCTAGAGTGTGTTCTGAGTAAGCTACTCAGCTGTCTTTACTTTGGGTTTAGTCATATTAACACCATAACTTGAACTCTTGGCTTGCTAATACATTTTTATACAATGTCCAGATTAAATCTATGGTAATAGTATTCCATTCCTTATAAATATAGGACACTGAGGCTCCATGTAACCAGAGGTTGAGTGAAACTCTCTTATCTGTTCATAGTTCTGCACAGGCTCAAAGGGCTGGCAAATTGAAATTTTATTTTTTTGGTTGCTCTGATATTTCCCATTCAAAAGATAATAAGGGAGGGGGAAAGAGTGGAAATTATTAAGCACAGGCCTCTACTTCAAGTTCAAAGCAGAAAAGACAGAAAGAGGAAAAGGCCAGCAAAGCAGGGTGACAATTTTTGTTCCTACTTCTATTTCCGAAAAAAGAAGCAGGAAGTTCACCTTAGTCAAGGAAGAATCATGTGCTAGACACAATGCTGACTGCTTCATAAGTATTATCTTCTTGAGTTCTTACAACAACTCTCCAAAACTATTACTACTATTGTCAGTCCCATTTTATAGATGAGAAAACATGTTTTTACACTGTTTTGCTGGCAAAATCAGTATCACATATTACTCCTAAGATGCTCTTTCCACTACGCAGGGAAAAAGAGATGTTTTCAGCATCCCCATTTAGCCCCAAAAGAAACAGTGTTCCTTCTGCTCCAACAGAAGAGCTGGGATTAAACAAAATAGGAAAGTCCAGCTGGTCCTCAGAGAAGGCGATTGTGCTAGATGGTGTTATCACCTCCCATTACTGCTCTCTTCTTTCAACTCCTCTCTGACAACATGGGTAGAACACTCATCTTCTGGGGATCCTGCCTGTTCAACAGCAAGCATTTGGTCTTTGTCCATGCTGAGTATCCAGGCATTTTGTTTTTTCCCTGAGGCCACCTCTTTTCGAATTTATAGTTGAAGTACTATCTCAGGTCTAGTCTATGTAGCCATTGCTGAATGGCTGTGGCCCATTGTTCTCTCTGGAGAAAAAGGCAGTATGGATGGCATACAAGGCAAATATACTTCTCACAAAAATTAGGGGATATTTCAAAATGAATATGAAGCTCTAAAACATCCCCTAGTTTTTGTGAGCAGTATAGTTCTTTCTTCCTTTCTCCTTTGTTCCCTCCTACTAATGATGATCTGGATAAGTGATCTTGGGCATGTCAGTTCACCTCCTGAAATTGGTGATTTTATTTATAGAGTAGAGACAATGATACCTAGGTTTCTGATGGTAGGGGCGTGGCACAAAGTATCTCTTGAGCCTCTACTCTTTCCCTACCAAGAGGTATTAATCAAAATAAACACACTCTCTCTGTGTTGAAAAATTAATTACTATTTCAATTGCATGACTTAAAGGGAGATATCTTATACTGAGCATTATGATCAGTAAATGGCACCAATCTGAGGGCGATGGGGACAGACATTCCCGAGTGCAGGCCCATTCTGCATGTGTCACTCACCGCTCACAGTCACCCAAATGCTGTATTTAAAATTAGTTTCTCAAACCTTTTGTGTTTCCAAGTTACATAGGAAAAAGCGTTTCTTTGAGCACCATTAATACTGGGGCACAGAGCCAAGGGCAGAGAATGTGATAACTCAAGTTTGATCTGCTCTCATTCATTTTTAAATCAAACCTCACCATATTAGAAATTTCAAAACCACATGGGGTATTCTCTAGGAAATATTAATAATCGAGATATTTGAACCTAGTGTCGAATATAAGAAGCAAGAAGTTATAATTGGCCTGTCTCCTGTCATAGCACAGTAAGAGCCCTCTGGCTGGGGTCACTTGTTTAACGCAGGGATTTGAGGCTGTGAGCCTAAGAGGGTCTCTGGTGGGTGTGAGAGGGGGCTGCATCTTTGCGAATGCTGTAAGTTATCACAGTTAGGTGCTGAAGACTTTCACTTCCTTACTTTCCCAGGGAAAGAGGAGATGGAGCCAAATGATAATGAATACTTCTCTATGTAGCAAAGGGGAATAGCCTACTGTTATGATTGAAACTCTCTTTTCAGATCCTCTTTCCTTCAGAATGTCAGAGGAGCTCGATAGCTTACTTGGGGACCCTAACCAGGATCTTTAAGCCTCCAATGATGCCAGGTTTCCTAGTGAGAAGATGTTATTCTCTTTTTAAAGAAGACTGTGGTAGTGGTAGTATTACTAATAATCACAGCTACAACAATAATACTTAACATGAATTAGGGATTCATTTTGTTCCAGGAATTAAATGCTTTATGTGTATTAACAGATATAATTTGCACAATAACCATATGAGTTAGATGTAATCATGATCTACTTTTAACAAACGAGAAAACTGATGCACAGAGACCTTCCTCAAGGTCACACAATGGTGTGACCTCAGGAAGTCTGGTTCTGATACCCACATGCTTCAACCACTACATAAAAGACCAGTAATCTCCACCTTCCCTTGGACTTCCCAGTGCCACCTCTGACCTGAGATTCTCGATGGTAGTGCCAAGGGTAATTCCTCCTCCTTGAAGTTGCTCCGACTGGTTCCTTGCCTTTCATATAGCACCATCCCAGGGATGACTCTTAGCAGGTTTTTCAAATAAGTAAACAGTTATCCCAGCATTATATGTAAATAATGTGTTTTCCCCAATTGTTTGATCTTCAACACATTATAAGTACTATTTATATTTGGGTTTGACTCTGGGATTTCTGGCCACTTCCTGTGAAATGTTAATACAGTTTTCTCCCCTTTCCACCCCATGACCACACCAGGTACTGGAAGGCAGTATTTGTCCGTCTTAACTCAGCATCACTCTCCTTTGGATATCAAGGAACTTCACATCAGCACCTAATGCTTTGTCACTTGTCCCTTTGTTCCTTTCTAGATAGAAGAGCCATGCTCTGGGCCCCAAAGCAGAATGCACGGACTGAAGAAGATGCTTCCTTCAATTATAACTGTGTGTATGTGCATGTGAGCATGTGTGTGTGTGTGTGTGTGTATCTCAGGGCTGCTTCACTGTATTTTGTGGTTCTCCAAACCAGAGACACATTCTGCCTGTGCCTTGTGTTACTTGATACAGTGTCTAAAATCTGAGCCTGACTTAGTGACTATTCTCATTAAGAGAACTCTTCCTTATTCAAGAAAATTTTTCTCCACTTGATTTGGAGTTCTGTGGAAATTTAGCCACCCTCATTTTCTTTTAAGGTATGAAATCATAAAAAATGTGTAAATACATGAGAACTCAAGACCTAAGCAATTACATGTGTAGAAACTGAATGTTGATCAGGGATTCAGAGACCAAGTTCACTGTTCCCTTAAAATCTCTATGAAATACTAATTTCTGTGCTATCATTGGTCTGTTCAAGTCACTTAAAACCATAAAACATCACATCTGAAATGGACCCTAGCCATGTTTTAGTCCAAACTTTTTGTTTTTGCAGATGTAGAAACTGAGATCCAGAGAGCTTATATGACCTTCTCAATAGGTCAGAGCAAGAGTTAAAGGGAGTGTCTCAATGTACTATACTGTGCCCCCACACCCTTGCTTAATAAATAAAATGTAATTTAATTAAGTCAGGCAATTAAACCTGTCTCAGTTGTATTGAAATCCAAAACCCAAGTTAGAACTCATGCTTAAAGTGAAACAGTTTTTCAAATTAACCCATTTATTATTTCTCGGATTAAAAAAAATATATACCAGAATAGCTATGAACAAACATTTTCCCACCCTTTCTTTTTTTGTCTTTTTGTTCCACCTTTCTCTCTCTTACTTCCTTCTTCCTCCCTAGCTTCCCACTTGCTCTGGAACCTCTCCTACCAGAAATAAAATTTGGGGCATGAGGCGTTGAACTGGAGCCCCTCACAGCATATCTGGCTGACTGTAATGGTGTGTCCTCCTATGTAGGAGGCAATCATTTCTCAGCCTCTTCTACCAAGCTGTGGTTCTGGTGCCAGAATTCAAGCAGGAATGAGGTGGAGTGAAGTGAGTTAAACCAAAATAGCACACAGACATGCTCATGGATACAGAGTTCAGTTCTGCAAGCCATATAGCCAGTACCTCAAACAAATGAGATTCAAAGTCCTCTTCCCGACCCCCACAGTCCTGCCATATACTCTGGTCACCTATGAAAAGAAAGACAGTGAACAGTTTTATCTACTCAGGCAGGAAAAGGAACCAATGGGATGTTTGATGAACAGAATTAGATGAATGTGAATCCTTGGCGCATGCACCCTCTCATATTGGTTCCTGCATGGTCTCCTTTTATAGGTTTAGTTAGTTCTTTAATCAATTATGTTTAACAAGCTAATAAGTACCTAGAACTGGCCACTCAAATCAGGATCTCAGACCTTAATGCTAATCTATACATAACCCTCTGCCACCTGCAGTAACTATCATCCTAAGTGCCACATTACCCATTGCCTTGCATTTCTTTATAATTTGGTTTTATTACATCTAGGTGGTCATAAAAATGTTTTAATTTTGGCATTATAAAAATGTTTGTATATGTTTTAAATTTTTCCTATAAAAAGTCACTAAAGAGTATCATACTGTATATAATCCTTTGGGACGTTCCCCACTATAGCTGTATTATATTTTCTATTGTAAATATATCATAGTGTATTGGACATATTTTTGAATACAAGAAATGATACAAAAGATTTTTGATTACCCTAAAACTCCAAAGTGGCAATATTTTCCTTGCTCCCTATGACTGCAGTTACATCAATTCTTCCATGCTTTTCCCCAGCTTTGCCCCTTCATGAGTCAATTCTCTTTCCCCACAACCAACCCAAGGTATTCCATGAAGAGGACCTAGTTCCTGGTGATTTCTGGACAGAACTCTGGTCTTTTGACTTTTCTCTGATTGGATTTTGTTCTTAGCCACCAAAACCCTGGCTTCCCAAGGATGTTACTCTCCTGCTGGGTACCTCTCTCCCTTCCCTGGCCTTAGTCAGTGGAGGACCCCAGAGAGCTCTAAGGAAGGGTTGGAGATTGTTACTTGTTTGTGTTTTTGTGTCTTTGCAGTTGTGTTCCCTGTTCTGCTGGGAATAGGTTCACTCTACCAGGCCCCATCGCTAAGGACTCCCCTCCCAAGAGCTGGACTCTGGCTGGAGCTCAACTTTCAGTCTGCCACAAAAAGACTGCCCTAAAGCCACACCCAGAGAAAACAGAGCATGTTTCTCTCTCTTGCCCCGCTCAATGACTTTGCTACCCTTTTGAGTTTTCATCGATGCAGCCTAGAACAGAACTTTCAAGTATACTTTTAGAGTGCTCTCAGATTGACTCGCTTAGAAACTGAGCAATGTCCTTCTTTTTGGGGCATCAAGTTTGTGGCATATGACCCAAAATGCTAATCATTTCATGTATTCATCAAATATTTATTGGTTGCCTATCATGTACTTAGCCCCATGAGTTGATGCAAATTAGGTCTTGCATGTACAATGG
Source organism: Saccopteryx bilineata (assembly GCF_036850765.1). NCBI lineage: Eukaryota > Metazoa > Chordata > Mammalia > Chiroptera > Emballonuridae > Saccopteryx > Saccopteryx bilineata. The sequence continues at coordinate 260,971,469 of NC_089490.1, read as the reverse complement.
CAAATAATGTGCTGTCTCTGTTCTAGACCTTCCCATTCAGAAGGGAATGCAGAAAAGTACACGAACAGATGTCACAGAGGCACCTGCAGCCAGGGCCACATCATAACTTCCGTGGGCCCTAATGCCTTTGCCTTCATTGGCTGCTTTCTCCATAAAGATATTTCTCACTCTTTTTACAGCCTTAAGCTTCCATTGGGACTCATTTACTACCTGAATTGTTCCTATTTCAGGGAGCCTACTGCGGGAATAAAGGAAGCCCCGCTTACCCTATGTGCCATAGAGTTCTCTCTGGTGGCTGACCACAGGCCAACTGAATGAAAAGCTGTGACTTCCACCTTGTCCTCTACACTCCCTAAAATAACTTAACAAATTAGAGCCCCTGGGGCCCTGACATTGTCCAGAGGCTTGAGGACTCAAATTATAGCCAGTTCCTCCCTGAGTTGCGTCCTCACCAGCAATGTAGATTCACAGAAAAGGAATTTAGGTAGAAAAAAAGATGGTGTCTTAAATTCTAGACCCACAATGCCAGAACAATCTTTCTTTGCCAAGTAGAAATTTATGTAATCATAAGACTAAAGACACTTTTAATTTCAAAAATGTTATTGCAACTAGCATAATTCTCCTTACTTTAAGTAAGTGCCAAAATAATTTTCCCTGAGTCCTTGTAAGTGCTTTGAGTTGATAGAAATATATCCAGAACTGTAGCTATGCAACATGAGGAAGGAAGACAGGAAGGAAACATTTCAACTGAGATGGACATCAGTGTGAAAGGGAAGAGTCAACCTCCTGACCCATGCAGACAATTTTCTGGTCTAGAAACGTTATTTGCACAAGAACTTTAGTATAGAATTAAAAACAATAACAAAAATGTATTATGTTTTCTGCATAGAGGAGCAAAGCTTGAGAACTTGTAAATTTTTTTTCATTCATATGGCTTGAGGCCAACACACACGGTGTGACTAAATAATATATACAATTAATGGATAAAAGTATAGGAAAGTCAACTCAGAATAGTCCCTTAGACTATAGCATTTGGGTAACCAGTAATGAGTGATAAAAAGTCATGTGTCTGTCCAATACAACATTGCTTCCTTTCTTAAAAAGAACAAAAAAAAATTATGTGTTTTTAAAAATAATTGTAAATTCCATGGGTGATTACCCCTAAGTCACTGGACTCTGTATAAAAAAGTGTCTGAGCACTTACTCTGAGTTCCTGGAATGGGATTCCAGGCAGAGGCGAATACTTCGGTCAGGGCATGTGGATAGGTGACAGATGGTAGATTTTTGCCTTTCAACACATCACTGTAACCTTATGCACTGTCTGAGTTTATTTTCAATCCCATACACAAGGGCTTATTGTTAATAATAAGCTTGCCTCCAAACCCATTTCCAGGAAAAGATTCGCCATGTGTGTTACCCTATATCACTTCCCGGTTGCACAGCGACCAAGAGGACTCTGGGACCCAGGGGCCAAATGTCAAGTTCCAATAATGGTGTGTGTGTGTGTGTGTGTGTGTGTGTGTGCGCATGCGCATGTGTGCAATTTCTGGTCCTTGTTACTATTTATATTAATGTCCTGTCCAGTCTAGTCTCAGATGCATCTCAAATGTATTACTTAGAATTTACAGCCTTTCTTCTACTTTCTCACCTAGAATGAAAACCAACACACATTTCGCCAAAGTATCTGCTTGTTATAAAAGGAGGGAAGAAAAGAAATTTTTGTCTCACAGGTTAGGGTTCTATTTCACGGTGGAAAAATTCAGTAATTTGTACTCAAAAGTACACAAGCTATACATACCCCAGCCTATGAAGTGTATAAACATTGAACAGGAAATCTTAATTTATTCTTGGCATTGTGTTCTTATTCTGAGTCAACTCTTACCTTCTCTTTAGTGAATGAAGGTCCCTAATCCCACCTGAGACCATATAATTCCACTGGGCTTTTCATGAGGATTGGGGGCAACAAAGAAACATTAATTTGAATGAGCCCAGACTCTAGCTATATGACTTCAACTAAAATGTGGAATAGAAAACAGCTCTTAGATTTGTGAACGTCAATTTACTTTGGGGAGAAAAGCTGGAAAAAAACTTGGAGTTTGGTCTCAAAATAGCCTGGACAATTTTAGTTTTCTGACAGCATTTGGTGGCAAGTGTGTTACAGAACACCATCTTGAAATTTCCCATTTGCATGCTGTAGATAGCATATCATCTGGACACACCCAGAGTGTCAGAGCATTAATCACCAAGGCACACCTGGCATGGAACAGAGATGTGAGGAGAGAAGGAGCTAGAGTTTTAGATGGGCTCCAGACTTGGTGCTCTCTACATTTCTGCATATTGGATTAGTGCAGTGCTAACCCAGAGAGGCCCTAGGGTGCAATGATTAAGAGCACAAATTCTGGAGTTGGAAGGGTTTGATTCTGAATCTCAGATCTGCCATGGACCCTGGGCAGGTTCTCTGAGCCTTAGCTTTTAATTAGACAAGGTATGTTAGGACCAGCCCAGTACCTGCATGTTAGCAGTTCAGGATTCTTCCCCTCTTACCCTTTCCTTTTCACTGAGTTTTAGTAAGAATAATAGGTATAAAAAGTACTCAACATGTAGTCCATTCTCACAAACTATTGTGTATCTTTATTAGTAGGGGTCTAACGGTGTAGAATTTAAAATCATTAGTGTTATTATTACTTGAAAAAAAAGGCCATCTAAAAGTTGCTGTTTCTGATTCTATTTATTAAGTCACTTTGATGTAGACAATTTTGTTCTGAGCGGAGCTATCTGGAGAGGCTCGGCAGACATAAGGTTAGTGCTAGCCTACTGTTCTCACAAAAGAGTTGTCAACGGGATATTCCCTGACCTGGAAAAGCCGCAGTGCTTGGCTGTTCTTGGTGATGGCACTGTACAGTGTCACTCCTTCATGGACCAAGTCCATATTTATAATGGGATTTAGGAAATTCTTTGAAGGTTGAAGAGAAGCAGGACTCAAATTTCTCATTTTAGATACTTTGAGTTATTAGACCATTTCTGAAATAGTAAACTGTTTTTAATTGAACTAATTTAGCAGGAAAAGTCACCGAGGTGGGGCCCAAGTGGAAACTCGCCATTACATATATTGGAGTGCCTTAAATAAGTTTAAGAATAGGATCGAGATTGTCCAAGAGGAGAGCTGATCTGGCACTGATATTGCCCTTCCCGATTCAGTCGCATCTCTATCGTGGCCATGCCCAGTGGAAGTGGCTGCGTATGTGAGGGAGAGCATTGCTCACAAAGACTCATCTTGTTGGAACCAGCTTGCTACAGCATGGAGCTCCATGGCTGAGTGGAACATGACATTCTGGGGAGAAACACGGTACCTTACCACCCTCCCTGGACCCCAGACGGCTGGTGGCAGCAGCCCTTCTGCTTGCACTATACCGAGGGACCACACTTTCAGTAGAGACACAGCAAGAGCGGTCGTCTTCTTCCCTGAGTGACTGTGTTGTGCCTTGGATGTGGGTTCTCAGGCTTCTCCCTGGCCATTGCCAAGAGGAAAGGAGAGACTTCTCAGGGAGGACAGGGAGGTTGGAGTTGTTATAAATTGAACATTCAAAGAAATGTGAATTTATTTCATATTCCAAAAACGATGAAGAAATATATATTAGTTATGCCTAGGTACATTTGAGTTAGCAGGTTTCATAACATCAGTTTCTAAGTCCTTCTGCAAATTCTTAAACTGAAGAATTTCTGAAAATTGAAAACACCTAGGAGCTCACATCTCAGGAGTCATGCCCCTGTACCTTACGACCTGCCAGCCCAGATTTCCAGATGAGGACGGTGTTAAAATAGAGGTTAGGGCCATAGGAAGGTTAACGTACCTTTTGAGTTGGACAATTCATTTCCCATTTGTGACTAATTTCCAATCTCTTCCTCACACCAGTTTCAACTTCAGCCAACTTCAATTAATCATAAACACTTGTATTGTTTGAGGTTCCTGGTGTTTAAAGGCAGATATGAAGTTGTTTAAGAACAATCTTACATCTTAGCATTCCTAAAGAGAAATTTAAACTAGCTCATTAGAAATAAATATGGTAGATATTCTTGGGATGGTACCAGGGACAGGGCTCTTCATCCTAGTTTTGTTTAATATAGGCTCAGAGATACCATCTAAATTGATTGGTTGTTCTGCAAATTTTGTTAGGTTTTGAATAATTTTAAATAAATGGACTGAGGAGGGAAAAAAATCTTTTTCTTTATGAATGTGGTAATAGAATTGGCGATTTTATAACCTGACCCATATAGCACTTTTTACCTGAGAATCTCAAAGCAATTTTCAGCATCACTACTGACCTTTGTACTGTCATTGGATGGGGAAGGTGCCAAACATTTGCTCACCAGTTGTGTAGCTCAGCTTCCAGCTTCAGCTGTAGGAGCAAAACAAAAGGGAGATTGAAGAACCTGAATTTAGACTCTTATCTCTCAATCTGTCATCCCACCAGCACCCTAGTCTTTGTTGTGCGGTTGAATGGACTGCATTTAGGGAAGAATGTGCATTCATGTGACTTGCTTGGGTGGTTTATAATTTGGCCTGTGGAGGGGTTTCAGTTCTAAGGGACACCTTCCCTCTGGGGGCCTGAAACATGATTAAACTCTCTAGCACAGGGGTCCCCAAACTTTTTACACAGGGGGCCAGTTCACTGTCCCTCAGACCGTTGGAGGGCCAGACTATAAAAAAAAAACAACTATGAACAAATCCCTATGCACACTGCACATATCTTATTTTAAAGTAAAAAAACAAAACAGGAATAAATACAATATTTAAAATAAAGAACAAGTAAATTTAAATCAACAAACTGACCAGTATTTCAATGGGAACTATAGGCCTGCTTTTGGCTAATGAGATGGTCAATGTGCTTCTCTCACTGACCACCAATGAAAGAGGTGCCCCTTCCGGAAGTGCGGCAGGGGCCAGATAAATGGCCTCAGGGGGCTGCATGCAGCCCGCTGCCATAGTTTGGGGACCCCTGCATCAGACTTGAATGAACCCACTGGGAAGCAAAGCACGATGTGACCACAATGCTATTAAGGTATTAGACACTTACTCATTTACCTATTAAAAAATCTTGGGAAAAAAGTCTTGGATATCACGCTTACTGGGTGCCCATTGGCTCGCTAAGTTCTTTAGGGTATTTAGGTTAGATACACAGATCTTAGCAATCCTCCAAACCAAACTGCTTGTTTTACTGACAAATGAACTAACCCAAAGTCACATAGATAATGAATGACAGTTTTATAACTAAGCTCGTGAGTTCATGATTCTTAATGCTCTTTGTATCACCCTGCTCTAAGACTTTGTACAAATGAACAATGGAAGTTCCAGCATGAGAATGAGATAGGGAGGGGTAGAAATTTAATATATGTCAAATACCTGCAGTATGCAAAGGGTTTGATTATACGTTTCCCCAAATAATCCTCACATCAAACTCATGGGAAGTATATAGTCATCCCATTTTATTGGTAAAGAAACAGAGGCCTGCAGGTTCTGCAGTTCTGTATCAGCATGTGCATGGAACTCGAGCCCCTTTATTTATCTACTGCTCTGGAGGCCCAGGGTCAGTGGACTCCCAAAGAGGAGTGCTTCAATTGGAAAAGGCTGCTAGGTTGCTTGAGAAGGCGAGACTGGAGCTGGTGCATTGCACTTGCTTAGGTTTAGAGAAGGCTTAGCAGATGGAGAAAACACAGATGGCCTCTCCATGATTGCGTCACCACCCAGAGCACATTGGAATCAGTTACACACCCACTGCTTTGCAGTCTCAAATGCAAATTGCCTAGAAAATTGAGCATGGCAAAGAGAAATTTTGCATCTTAAACCCACAGTGGTCTCATTTACAGATGGTCTATTCTGGGCAAGGAGTAACACAATATATAGGGGGAGTTCTTCAGGACGTCAAAGACTCTGAGTTGCATCATTTCACAATGAACCAGAACAGCTATCAGCAAAGGGGCAAGGTGATGGACAATTAGGATGAGCTATTATATACGGGTGCTGAGGGAGAGTCAGGCAGAACAGCGTGAGGACAGGTAGGGCAATGGAATATCACGAGCAATTGTTTGTAGGAGGTGATTTGTCAGAGAGCCAAGAGAAGCACTGGAGGCAAAGTCCTCAGATGGGAGAAGGAAAACTACACAATTAGTTGGAACTGAGAACATGAAACAGAGTGTGAAAGCTGGAGATGAGGTTTGCTAAGGAGTAGATGTTGGGAAGTTTAGAAACTCATAAATTCAACCACATTGCCCTTGATCACCAATATACAGAACCCTCAGACCTCCTCAAGGACCCCGTTTTTTCTACTCTGAATACCTTTTGATGTGACTGGCACTGTGTGTCACATTCCTTTTAGATGAGGAGTCCTGAGTAGCAGGTTTCATGGAATGGAACTGGCACTCACTTCTTATCATTGAAATATACTTAAAAATCGGCTGGGGAATTTCTGGGAGAGTTTTGCTTTTCTGCATCAGGTGTTGTCCCTTAGTCCTTTGTCCCTTCTTTTAGCTTAGAGTAGTGATTTCAACCTTTTGCATCTCATGGCATATGTAAACTAATTATTAAAATTCAGTGGCATACCAAAAAAAAACACCCCAAAACATTTTTTTTTTGCTGTTCTGATGAAAAGAATAGGTAAACTTCTGATTCATTCACACCAGATGGCTACTATTGTGTTGGTGTTGTTATTTTTTAAATTGACAATCTAAGGGAAAAGTCAGTGCCCCTGAGTAAATAGTCAGGTATTGCATGTTTTAAAAAGGCTTGAGGCACACCCTGGTTGAAAATTGCTGTCTTACAGTTACATGCATCTGGACCCAATTCCTAACTGATAAAATAAGCAACCACCAAGAATATAAGCCAGGGAATCTCAGAAATACTTGAATTAGGACTTCTTGTATTCAAGATGGAAGCTTAGGAAAGATTGACAAGCATTCAAAGACATAGTAGTGACTCCTCATGATCCTGGAGAACTTGGATTACAAAATAAAGAATTTTCCAACAAAGAAGCTTTTGAACTTATTGAAATACACTATTAAGATTGTCTGTACACTCTGAAATATGTGTTTTTGGGATTTCCATTCTGACAACAATGGAAATGATGTCTGAAAGACCATCTCTCCAGAACTTTATCAACTTGAGCTACAAAGATGCGACACAAACCAGCTTGAGAATTTCCCAGCTTTCTGTTGCTTAATGCCACTGAGCTGAAATAAACCAATTTATTTTGAATGGTTGCTGTAAATTTGATCTCCAAATTACTGGTTGGTAATTTTAGAGTGCATGATCTAAATGTACCCTATGATTGTAAGGAGGACCAGTTGATATCATCGGCTGTCATCAAAATAACAACCTCATTTCACACGCTAACACCTTGAGTTTGTTGACATTATTGGTGGCTCTGCTCCACATCTATTCTGCTTTCCATAATACTGGTGTAAATTAGTGTCCTGAAGAGCTGTGGGCTCTTTGAAGTATATTTGGAGACTTTTTCTGCCCTTAGCATCGTGCAGCTAGAAACAACAGGGAAGTGTTGATTGGTAGGTATATTTTTAGTTGGATTACTTCAGCTCTAAACAGGGAGTGCTCCAGGCAGTAAGTAGTGAGGCACATCTGATTAGGACTCGTAAACTCTGTTTAGGACTACTCCTATAGCTAAGTGGCTGGCCTGGTGGGTCTACAGGTGTGTGTATTTTAGTAGATGCCCTTAGGTGACCCATTCTCCTACAGAAAAATAATATGTAACTGTGGCAGACAACCACCTTTATTGTATGGGTCTTCAAATTTTACTTTTGACAGGTAGATTTCTCTGTTCTCCACAGCTCTCCTCTGTGAGGTAGTTAGATGCCCTATGCCAAATACCTCCCTAACACATGAATATAAGAAGTCAGCTCTACTATGAGGCCAGTTCTCAAGTACTTTTGTAGAAGGGTCAGAAATTTATGAATTATATTCAGATAGGCCAAAGTAAACATAGATTCTGTATTTTCTTTCTCAGATCTTATTTCATTTGGGAGCACTTCATTTCCACAGGTAGCAGAGGTAAGTTCCTGCTGCTACCTCACAGTACTCTGTCTCTGCTGTTCCTGGGATGTTCCAGGTCCCTGTCATGATGTGACTGTTCAGACCTTGCCTCTGCTGCCCATGTTGTCTCTCATGTGAGGCATCTCATCTCATTTGCATCTAGCCTCTGAGGTAGACATTTGTGTTCTCCTGACCTGAAGACCCAGTATCATGACGTAAACTCATTTCACTTCTCAGACTTTTCTCTGGTCTTCTCTCATTCAGTGCTCAACAGTGCTTCTTGATTCTTTTATTGAGACCCCTGAAGGCTCTAGAGCTCCACTTGGTCCTAGAAGGACAAACTTGCTTTTCTAAACTCCCACCTGGGTGGCACCACATTGCTCCAGTGCTAGGCTGAACACGGAAGCTCCTCGGAAGGGCTTATGAATTCTTGACATTCATCATGAAGTAGTTGGGATGTGGCCACCTGCTTTCGGTGTGTTTCAAGCTTTCTTCCAGCCAGAATTTTGATCCTGATGGTGAAGTCACGTACCTCACCTCTGCTGACATCTTGCTTCTCTTTCTCCTCCTTCCCAGACTCCTCTCTCTGGAACCTGAAGGACTTTTTCACTTTCTTGTTCAGCCAGGTGATCATTTCCTTAGGTCATTTCTCCCTTCTTTTTTCCTCTGGGGTTTAGAAGTACAGCTCTGGAGTCCACGCTACCTACCTGACCCTCCATCAGTAAAAAAAAGCTTTACGAGGTAGGAGTCTCTTTTCTTTTATAAAAGCTTGACCTTCAAGGTTCTTGTCACACTATAGAATCAAAACATCAGCTTTTCAACTGAGAGTTAAGCGGTGGCCTCTGACTTGTAATGTGTGTCCATCCTTTCTTTCCCTGGGGCAATCAAATATGCAGGCCAAAGGGATTTAGGGGAACAGAATTTGCTAGGCATTCATATTTGAAGGGAGGAGGAAGAGAGACTAGTTTAATATCTAAAAAATATTCTCCATTGAGCTTATGGGAGAACCAGTTTTTGCATGTTAACTACATGCGGGGCACTGTTAAGCACTTCTCATGCCCTTTCCTTTATTTCAGCCTCACAAGATCCGAGCCCAGGGGTTCCACCTTGACAACTTGCAGGACTACTGACTTGTGACAGTGTGTCTCAGAGAGGACAGAGGGTTGGGTGAGGACACAGAGATCCCCATCATCTCCAACAATATGCACCATAAATTTCATCAAACCTGCTTTTCCCATGTTTTCACTAAAATTTTTGTGCCCTTGAAACACATCAGGCAAATCCAAGCGTTCTCATTGGAAGGGAAGCACAGGATGAAAGTTCAGCAGGAGGAGATGAAAGGAGGAAGGCATGCTGTTCACAAGACAGTCCCTGGGACACACACTCACTAGGAAATTCATTAATTTTTCACCTACATTGTCTGAAGAGGATTTTAATGAGCCACTTATTGGATGTTTGTTAGGGGCCCATATTTTGGGTACTATGTTTTTATTGGTTTCCTTTTTATAAAAAGGCAAAACCAAAGTACACAGTGTTCAAATGACTTGCTTAAAATGGGAGGCATCTGAGTCACAGAAGTAAAGTTAAATTCTCTAAGCTTCCGGTCCCATAATATCTTTCTTTAAATATACTTTCGTCCTGTAGCTCCACCTTTTCAAGGTCACAGGATGATTCTGTAGGAAGAAGAGAATCCATCTGACTGGCCTGTATGGCAGTAAGACAACCTCCTTGGAGCCTGTTTCTTTCCCAAATAAATCATGTTTGGAACAACAGAGGTGGCAGAGATTTGGAAAACAGTGAAAGTCTAATTTTTTTTTTTAATCTAGAAAGTGTTTCTTGAAGTACAGATCAATAGTGTAAGCCCCTATTTTAATAGTCGTGTTTTCTCACTCATAGTAGCTCTCCCTCAGTATGCACTGTTAGGAGGAAAGCAAAGCAAACAGTCAGACTTGCCTAAAGATAAAAGACAAAACGTTCCAGAATAGCAATGAAAACCACTAAGAGCGGCAGTCGATGCATATGAAAACATCTTAGTTACTTAAGAGGGGTTCCTTTTTTTTTTTTTTTTAATAATCAAAGGTGGTGAAAAAGCAATGGTATTAAGACTCCAAACAGAAACAAACAGGGGGCCTGTGAGGGAAAATGGAGCAAGAATATTGCACAAGGAAACAAGAGGCGTTTTACACACATAAAGTGGAGGGAGTCAGGGAAGTCAACATGACTGTTGAAAGAGAACTCAAGAACTTTTTTTTTAAGTGGGAGAGATGGCTTGAGAAATGAAATGACTCCTTTGTCTCAGTGTGTGAAGCAGGATACGTGGGGACAGATGCCAGAAACAGGCGTATTTCCCAAAGGAGGAAGAAATAGAAAATTGGTTTCCTGCCAGAACAGGTGGCGTGTTGACATGTACACGTCTGATGGGCAGGACTCTGAAGCTCTCCAAGGGTCTGGCCAGGCCATTCTGCAATGTTGCTAAGACTTCAGGGAAAAGCGCCCCGAGGGAGCTGCAGTGATGAGGTTTCAGAGAGTTCTGGCTGCAGCGGAGCAAGGGTAGGGAAAGTCACATCGCAGCCCTGCCATCGAGCACAGAATTTTGGCCTAAACTTTTTCACAGCTCACAGTTTGATCTTTTCAACCCTCCATTGTAGGAAAAGAACCAAATGTCTGGTTAATTTCAGAAACAGGCAGATACGCCCATAAACTCCCCCCTCCTTTTAAAATACATTTTTATTAATTTTAATGGGGTGACATCAATAAATCAGGATATATATGTTCAAAGAAAACATCTCCAGGTTATCTTGTCATTCAATTATGTTGCGTAACCATCACCCAAAGTCAGATTGTCCTCCGTCACCTTCTATCTGGTTTTCTTTGTGCCCCTCCCCCGTAACCACCACACTCTTGTCCATGTCTCTTAGTCTCGCATAAACTCCCTTTGACCTTCACAGATACCGTGGAAGCTCTATTAGGGCTTTTCTTTTTTTTTTTTTTTTTTGGTGGGGGTAGTCAGTCAGTAAGTAGTAAGTGGGTCAGAGGTTGAAAAAAATATGGCAAGTGGTGTCAAAGGTGGATTTACAGTATTCCTATAGAGTTTTAAATCCTGTTTTATTTGGGGAAAAATGTTTTTTAATATGACCTGTGATTGGGACTCTGTAAATGGCACACTTATCCGATCATACATATGCTTAAATAATAGTTTGGTGTTAGATCTGGGGTGAAATGATCAAACCAAATAGTGATGACTTGAGAACTGTGTTTCTCACTCTGCAATAATTGAGGAGCAATACAGGGTAATGATTACAAGCATGGGCTTAGGAATAAGACTTCTTATTTTTGAATTGCTGGCCTAATTATTAAATGTGTGATATTGGGTATTGAACCTTTGATGCCTTAATTCTCTTGGCTATAATCAAGGATAATAACAGTGTCTACCTGTGGCATAAACTTGTTGTGTGTCTATCACACCGTTTCTTTTCCCTCCGAGAACAAAGAAATTCCCTAGTTCCTACTTTCTCCTTGCATGTAGTAGAGCTCTGTGACTAATTCTGAGCATTGGCATAAGGGCAAAAATGGTGATTACCATTATTGGGATGTCCCCTAAAACTTCCCACAAGATTCCCCATGTTCTTTCTCTTCTCTCACTGTCTGTGGGCCAGAGGCAGAAGATTCAGGAGAGGATGCTGAGGTCCCGAAGCTGTTGCTGCCTGCCCAAGTCACGGTGGAAAAATGTGTCTGCCAATCTCCCAAACGACTGTGATGTAAGCAAGAAATAAATCTTCTACTATAGGAAGCCGCTAAAATTTGGGAGATGTTTGTTACAATAGTTAATTCTAATACTATTCTATAGTAGTAGTACTCACTCTTGACTGTATTATAACATTATTGTCCAGATGAAATAAATTCTGTATATAGAAACTATATATTAGAATAGCATCAGCTGCAAAATCTTCAATACATATTATCTCACATTTCATAATCAGTATAGAATTGCACAGTTGGTTAGAGCCAAGAACCCCTCTTGCTCTGTTAATTCTAATACATACTATTTGCATTTTCTTAGTAATGTATTAATATGGACTGGGTCACCTATGCCTCGTAGTTGTTAAACTGCTTCTTTAATATACTTCAGAATCACCACTTTGGGTTATACCAGGCAAGATAGTATATGGTTGATTGGGTGAAAATTCACGAGGACCTCTAAGTATAGGTGTTCCAGCTGTTCAGAGATAGATACCTTTCCATAGGAACATAAGATTCAGATGGACAACATGGCTTCTAGCTTCTGATCAGGAATTTTATCTAAAAAATCACACAAACTATCTGAACAGCTGTTAGGTTTAGAATAGTACATGTAAAGAACTTAGCACAGACCATAGTCTAGTTTTAAGCATATGTTATATATCTAGTAAATGATAATACTTATAACAGCCTGATCAGCTGGTGGAACAGTTTATAAAGCATTGGCCTGGGATGCTGAGGACCCAGGTCAAAACCCCAAGGTCACCGGCTTGAGCTTGGGATCACAGACATGACCTCATGGTTGCTGGCTTGAGCCCAAAGGTCACTGGCTTGAGCACAGGATCACTCACTCTGCTGAAGCCCCCCTGGTTAAAGCACATATGAGAAAGCAATCAATGAACTAAGGTGCCACAATGAGGAATTGATGCTTCTCATCTCTCTCCCTTCCATACTGTCTGACCCCACCACAACTCTTGCTTAAAAAAAAAAATTAATAATGAACACTAATTATCACTATTATTTGAGTACTTTTTTTCCCCTTAGAACTTCAAGAGTGTGTCTATTGTATGTCTAGTGTATGCTTTTTTACCTTGGACTCTTTGGAAAGCTATTTTAAATCCTGAGACAGCTTTGGCCTTGCTTATTACATAATGCCATCTTTTAAAACATTTCATCTGCCTTTTTCCTACTGCAGTCAGACACCATTACTTGTCCTTATGCTTGCTGGACCTAATGAGGCTAATTGGTCCCTGCCCTCTTTAAAATATTCTTTATTATTTGCAAAATCCATACTTGTGTATTACTATATATTATGCATTAGATATACAATACCACACAGAGATCTCAGCAATAATTAGGCTTTAGAAGGTGAGTTTTTCAAAGAAACATTAGTTTCAACTCTAAAATTCTCATTTCTTTAGTAGGTTCGGGTCAATACATAAAGACCTTAATGTTCCTTTAATGTGGAGATGAGCAAACCTGGCTGCCTTTGGGTTTGGCAAGCTCTACCTGGCTATTTTTCAAGCATTATATGGCTGGCAAGTCCTCAGATGTATTCTGCCAAATACCTTCTCCCCCTTAACCTCTAAGTGTGTGTGTATTTCAAAGGGAATTAAAACCACGAATTTCTGACTTATTCATACTTAACTAATCAAAGTTGCCGCATTTGTCTTGGTCAACACTTTCAGGTTCTAACTTCTGTTTCTCTGACTCCGGAAACCTGGAGAGGTTGGCAGCAACCAGCTTTAAGAGAAGAAATCAAATTGGTTGTCTGGGTCTGGGACACAGCTAGTTCACATCTGCCCTTCTGACATATTTAAAATTATTGCTCCCTTTTTGAATTCTATGGCGAGGAGAAAGAAAAAGATGTGCTTCCAAATTTCTTTTAGCTGATATCAACCTGAAATGGAAGGAATCCCAGAACCTCTTGATGGGAGAGGTCGGAGGGGCAGTAACCTGGTTGGAAGGGCGTAGGGATAAGAGTCTTGTCCCGGAGCCTGGTCTACGCCGCACTTTGGACAAGTCTGAGAAAACATCAACTGTCCCAATCAAGGAAAGGGCAGTGGGCATGGGGAGGGGAGAGTGGAGGGTGCAATATGGTACAAATAGGGATTCTTGCTTCTTCCTCCAAGTCACTTCTTACTACTGCTTCTGACCTGACAATACCACATTTGGACCCACTATCTTAGGGTCTGGAGTTCCCAGAAGCAAAAGGAACCACTAAAATACTAGCTAGGCAAAGAGTGACAATAAAGGCAAATCTTTGCTAAAAGGACATGGACATCAAGCAATGCCAAATTCACAGGCTGGTTAAATGCCCAGGTTATTTTGCTGTGATCCACTTTTTTTCCCTGGCAACTTTTTATACTATTGGCTTTCCTCCCAAAGATGACAGAGCATCATGTGAGTATGCACAGAGGACATTCACTCTGAAAACACTCCCCAGAAGCCTGTCTCCTAGAGTGGCAGGTGGGAAAAGTCAGTAGATTCAGGTTGACTGCCTATTTTATGATATGGGATGAAGTGTAAAGATAGGATGTAGCCTTGGACTGTCATAAAAATCGACAACTGTGCAGACAATGGTCAGTTTACAAACCAGTTTCAAACTAATATATAAAAGATGTACCCCTCCTCTCCACTTGCAGAAGAGAACCATGGAGAATAAGGTTTAAATGTATAAGAGGGAAATGTTTAAAACATCTGCTTGTCAGCAATCACTCAGTTTTTTTTATCACATCCATAGGTATAGCTTCCAAAGAAAAATATCTTTTTTTTTTTAATTAAATAAAACCAAGTGTGGTAGGCAGATTCTAATATGGTTCCCAAGACTCCTGGTTCTATACTCCTGGTATTCATGCCCTGTGTAATCTGCATCCCTGTGTATGCATAACACCTGTGACTTACTTCTAACCCAATAGAATATGTCAGGGGTGATGGGCTGTCTCTTTCACGATTCCACTGTGTTATTTAAGATTCCATCTTGCTAGCAGATTGGCCCACAGAGCAAGGGGCAGAGGGCTGCTGCTGGGTGGCTTCCAGTTGTCATCAGCAAGAAGCCAGGGCTCTGAATGCTATTACTGCAAGGAAATAAATTCTCTCAGCCACTTGAGTGAACTCAGAAGCAGGTTCTTCCCCAGTTATGCTGCTAGATGAGCACATAGCCCAGCAGATACTTGATTACAACCTCTGAAACCCTGAGCAGAGGATCTAGCTAAGTTGTCTCCAGACTCACAAAATCTGTGAACTAGTACATGTTATCATTTTAAACTGCTAAATTTCTAGTAATTTGGTATGCAGCAATGAGTCTATCACACCATGAGTCTATCACAATGGTTTCTGCTACTTACAGGTTCCATATTGAAATAATGAAAAAGAAAGCTGATCGCTAGAGTTAACTGATGTTATGAATGACATTGAGAACTGCAGTTCCTCCGATGCTAACTTAACACCGGACAAAAATGAGATAAACATTTGGTCATAGGCATCCATTTCGCCTTTTCAACATTGTTAGTAAAAAACTGTAGTGAATGATGATCTGTTCCTCAGACATTGGAAACTGACAAGGAATGTGTTTGTTGGAACCCAATGCACTAAAGTTTTCTCTACCCTAGGAGTCACTAGTAGAATTTCCTTAATCACCCTTCCCACATTCAAATACATAAAATAATTAGGATGGCCCACATACATTGGCATTTGCATTATCAATTGACTGTGAATTGCAATTTTCAAAATCCCATTATGCCCAAAATAAAATCCTTCAAGGCCTACAGAGTCTGGGACCGCCCTCACCTCTGACCTCCTCACTAGCCTCTCGTTCAACATGTTTGCCTCACGGAACTTCTAGCTGATCCTCAAGCACACAAACCAAAGCTATACCTACTTCCAGGGCTTCTGTTAGAAACACTGCTCAGAATTTTCATGGCTAACTTCTCAGATTGTAGTCTCAATTGTCCCCTCCCTCAGAGAGGCTTTCGCCAGTTTTCCAGAAGGCCCCTTTCCTCCCAGGCTCTCTCTTCCACATGAACTTCTGGTACTTCCTTCAAGATACTAATACTGTCTGAAATAATTTGTTTATGAGTTTATTTACATGATGATTCCATGTCTCTCACTAGAATATGATTACCACATAGTAGATGCTTAATAAATATTTGCTGAATATTTATGAAGTACATTGATTATTATACCAACAAACCTGCCAATACTTAACTTATTTTTCTTCTTTGCTCCTTGCATACCCTCTCACAGGTCTGAGCTCCCACAGCATTTCTGCCACCAACTCAGTCAGCACTTTTGTACACCTGCACATGCAGCAGTCTGCAGGCATCTTACAGGAAAGAGAAGCTGGAGGGGCAATAGTTTTGCCCTGGAGGACTATACAAATTAACCAGGTGGGAAGATGTGGCATACATAAATTGATCAAAACCTAACTATGAGGCACTCACCACACCAATATCTGGGTCAAATTATATACAAAACTGCTAAGAAAGTGATTACAGAACTTTTTTTTTTTTTTTTTCTTTCTTTCTGAAGCTGGAAACGGGGAGAGACAGTCAGACAGACTCCCGCACGCGCCCGACTGGGATCCACCCGGCACGCCCACCAGGGGTGACGCTCTGCCCACCAGAGGGCGATGCTCTGCCCCTCCGGGGCGTTGCTCTTTTGCGACCAGAGCCACTCTAGTGCCTGGGGCAGAGGCCAAGGAGCCATCCCCAGCGCCCGGGCCATCTTTGCTCTGATGGAGCCTTGGCTGCGGGAGGGGAAGAGAGAGACAGAGAGGAAGGAGGAGGGGGGTGGGGGTGGAGAAGCAAATGGGTGCTTCTCCTATGTGCCCTGGCCGGGAATCAAACCCCGGTCCCCCGCACGCCAGGCCGACGCTCTACCGCTGAGCCAACCAGCCAAGGCCAGAACTTCTTAAGTTGTACATAGGTACCATGTCTTCTTTATCCAATCATCTATCAAAGGATGCTATAGTTGTTACCAGATCTTGGCCACTGTGAATAATGCTGCCATGAACATGGGGGTACATATATATCTTTACAAATAAATGTTTTCAAATTTTGGGGATAGATACCCAGTAGAGGGATTGCTGGGTCATAAGGTAGTTCTACTTTTATTTTATTTTTTTTAGATTTTATTTATTCATTTTTAGAGATACAGGAGAGAGAGAGAGAGAGAGAGAGAGAGAGAGAGAGATGGGGGGGAGGAGCAGGAAGCATCAACTCCCATATGTGCCCTGACCAGGCAGCCCAGGGTTTCGAACCAGCGACCTCAGTGTTACAGGTCGACGCTTTATCCACCATGCCACCACAGGTCAGGCTATTTTTAACTTTTTGAAGGACCAACATACTTTCTTCTATAATGATTGTACTAATTTACATTCTCACCAGCAGTTAATGAGGTTTCTTTTTCTCCACAGCCTCTCCAACACTTGTTATTACCTGTCTTGTTGATAAATAGCTACTCTAACAGGTGTGAGATGGAATTGATATGACAGCATGGCTAGATCTTGAGAATATGCTAAGTGAAATAAGCCAGATGGAAGAAAATAAGAACCACAATTTCACTCATATGTGAGAAATAAAACGAAAATTAATAAATAAACAAAAACTCATAGACACAGACAACACTATGGCAGTTTCCAGGGAAAGGGGGAATAAAGGAGAGGTAGAAAATGGTAAAGGGGTCAAATATACGGTGACAAAAAAATAAACTATGGTTGATAAATATACAGATGGTGTATTATACACTTGAAGCCCATATAATCTTATTAACCAATGTTACCTCAATAAATTTAATTTTTAAAAAACTTAGAGGAGCTGATTCTTGAAACAGTTCTGTCTATGGGAGAGAAGGCATGGGCATTCAGAGCAAAGTGAAAAGAATGAGGAGAAGCCATTAAATTCCCAGAGTTTATCTAATCCATTCCCCAGAGAAAATGCATCTCTAATTCACAGGTTTCCAGATGTTTAGAATCATTTCTTTAAAAAAACTAAACACAAGCCTTTACCTAACTAAAGATACCAGTATTGGCCTCAACTCTAATTCAGTCAGAATCTCTGGCAGCTGGGCTTGGGCTTGGTGTATTTTAAAAAGTCCCTAGTGAGTCAATGTGCAGCCAGAGTTGAGATTCCTTGCTAGCCTGAAATGTCATCAGAGGGTTAAACTGATAAGAAATGCCCACAGGAGATGGAGGGAATGCAACAGTGCAGTTGTTAAAGCTCTAGAGTAGCATAACCTAGGTTCAAATCTAGGTGCTGCAACTTTCCTGCTGGGTGACCTTGGGCAGTGGCTTAACCTCTCTGTTTGCACATCTGTAGGCTGGGAATAATAAATATAGTCACCTTATAAAGCCCATGGAGAATTAAATGAGATAAGGTTCATAAAGTACTTGGTGCAATGCATGGCATATAAAGAGCAAATCATTTTCATTATAGTAATCTGTGTTTAAAATGCTCAATATTTTAATAAAGGCACTTGGAAAATCCAATGTGCATTTCTGAAGTCTCTGCATCTATTGTCTTAACAAATTATCTTAAGTCTGACCACACCCTTAGCCTAGCACATTGATGGATTCAAAGACATTAAAGAAAGAACTAAGAAATAAGATGGAGGCTGAGATAAGTTAGCCTGGGAACAAATGAGCATTTTAAGGGAAATTGAAATCGTGAGTGATGGGGCCAGCAGCCTTACCTGCTGAAGAGATTGGGAGCTCAATGTCAGAGCACCCCTTTTGAAAAAAAAGATTACAGGGCATTTAAATAAAACATAATAAAGATTTTCCACATTACTTGGATTACTGTCCTTTCCCATCACTGTGTGGACCCAGCTGTAGACAGAAACCATAGCTTGAATCACTCTCTGCCTCACCCTAGATCTGATCACTTTACTCCAAAGTTCTCTTACATGTGTTCTGCCTAATATTTTTGGAATAAGTCACTTAAAAGTTTCCTAAGCTTCTCAAAACTAGCAGCGTATACCAAGAATGAAACAATTTAGATCATTTATAGTTATCAGAGAAGCAGTTTATTCTAATTTTAGTGTAAAGAGTTCACTACATAACTCTGTTTTCACATTTTGATATTATGTCGCAGATACATGTCTTGCAATAACATAGAACACAGATTTGGAAATCTGGGGCATATAGACTTGGAGTTACCCAAGGGAAGAGTTTTAGGAGGCACAGCTTTCAGAGACAGCAGGAAAACGTCTGCCAGAGAGGAAAACTGACAAGAAGCAGAAAGAGCTCGAAGATGGTTGGTCAATAATTTCAAATGCTCTGGAAAGTCAAGTACAGTAAGAGGAGAGTGGTGTCCTTTTAGCAAAGCAACGTTGTGGTCTTTGCTGATTTTAATTTTAGTTATTGTAATTTCAAGTTCTAAAATATACATTTGGTTCTTCTTTATATTATAGTTTTTAAAAGCATGCTTTGTTTGTTGCTAAATGCTTAGAAAATAGTCTGGAAGAAGATCTAATCTTTTGAAGGTGATCATCTCTTTAACATTAGAGTGACTTTAAGTTTCTGTATTAGTCTCTTCAGTGGCATTTGAAATTTGTGTAACAAGCATTTACTTTAATATTTTATTTAAAAGATAAGTTTTCAGATAAAAATAAAATGCAAATTTTACAAAAAGACCCTGGCCCTTTTGGAAATAAGAAGTGGGTTTAAAGGTGCTGCAACTATGAGTTGATGCTTCTCACCTCTCTCCCTTCCTGTCTTTCTGTCCCCCCCCCCCACTTCTCTCTCTCTCTCATTAAAAAAAGAGTGGGTTTAGAAAATGCTGAAAATCTTCAGTTTAGTCAAAAAAGGGCTGTCCCTGGGTATAAATTTTCAATATTTAGTGGGTTGGAAAAAACTTGCGCTGGAAAGAGAAGATGAAACAGACCCTCTGTTAGAAAGGACAGCCTTCCTGCCTCCCCTCCCCCCGCCCTGGTGGCTCTGAGCAGCTGGGCTCTCCTTTCAAAGGCTAACCGATGAGGTGACAGCAAATACTCCGTGGCATATGTTTGCGGAGTGTAGACCTCCAAGGCTGGCCCAGAAACGTTCTCCTCAGCAAAGATTTGAATCTCCGTTTCACACATTGAATCAATGCTTTTCATGATTCCAAAAAAAACTACCGTTCAACTTTTTTCCCCCTCTTCCATCATTTAACTCGGAAACATTCCTTTCTGTGGATTTTCATGAACTCCTGCCCAACACCAGGTGCAAATTGAAAAAATCCCACTGGCCAATTTCAACATAGGGAAGCCTACTGTTCTTTCAACAGAACCCCTCTTTCAGGCCAGGAGTTCAGATCTTAGCCCCTGGGCACACAAGTCAGGGGTTTCACTTTCATCCGCAAGCATCACTCATGAAAAACTCCTTCTCTGTGGCGGCTGCCTCTCCAGACCCCCATCCTAGAGGTTCAGCTACACCAGCCTGGGCGAACTGGGAGGGAGGAAAGCCAGAGGGATTCCTTGCTGATCTTAACCTTCAAATGTACAACTTTCCCCAGCCCAGACATGTAATTTTCCACCACTGCAGTTTATGTGCGGTTGACATTATCACTTGGCAAATACTCTACAGTGAGTTAGTCTCCTTAGTTTGCAATTTAGAGACTATTGGGTGGTCTTTCCCCACTCAGGGCCTTTCAGAGATGATCGCAACCTTGACTCTGCCACCGAGATCCAAGGAAGGACACGGGGGCCTTTCAGAACGGGTGGGTTCGAACATGAATTCAATCCTGGCTTTAAGTCTGCTCTACCAAGGGCTTGTGGCATGAGCAGGCATCCAGTTAAATTCTTTTTTACAAGCATTTAGTGAGCATTTACTTTGGATGAATTATCTGCGAAAACCCAAATTACAAACACCTGTTCTTATATTGACTTGCTGCTTCCCTGTCCAGTGGCAGGATCAGCGCTGGTTCTCTACCTGTGCCTCTCACCCTTGAATACAGGTTTCCTTCTCTTGTAACGTGGACGGGGCACACCCAGCTCTTCAGTTTCTACTCTTAGAATTTTCATGATCTGAATTGACAAGAGTTGTTACTATGGACTCAGTGAATGGACATGCCATCCAAACTCCACAGCTGAGGTCCACAAGTGAGGGACTTAGAAAAATGTTTTTTGGGGACACTGCTAGCTGGCGAGGTCTGCCCATCTTATGGATGAAAGAAGCAGTTCAGATAGTATCTCAGAAGACACCAAATTATCATGTATAATTATTATGTATACATGTTACATAAAGTTTCTGTTCTTACTTTGCAGACTAGCTGTACCAGTCAAGACCCTATAGCAGGGGTAGTCAACCTTTTTATACCTACCGCGCACTTTTGTATCTCTGTTAGTAGTAAAATTTTCTAACCGCCCACCAGTTCCACAGTAATGGTGATTCATAAAGTAGGGAAGTAACTTTACTTTATAAAATTTATAAAGCAGAGTTACAGGCAGTTAAAGCATATAATAATAATTACTTACCAAGTACTTTATGTCAGATTTTTGCTAAGTTTGGCAGAATAAATCTTTATAAAACAACTTACTATAGTTAAAGCTATCTTCTTATTTATACTTTGGTTGCTCCACTTCCGCCCACCATGAAAGCTGGAATGCCCACTAGGGGGCGGTAGGGACCAGGTTAACTACCACTGCCCTATAGGATATAGATGATCCATTTCTACTGGGTAACTTATGGAATGAATTAGGGGTTTGTTCACAAAAGCATAGGCAGGGTTTCAGGGGACAAACAAGGACAGTGCCGTAGTCCTTGGCTAGTAGCAACTGAAAAGTGTGGCTCCTGCTAGAGACCTGAATAAGCAAGATAGGGGAGAGGACATCAGACCAAAAGAGCATAGCTATAGGAACAGGGCTAACATGAAAGACTGTAGCTTTTGGTAGAAAGACCAAGCCAAACCATAGCAACCAGGCAGAAGGGAGTCAGGGAATAAATACCTCAATTCCCTCTCATCCTACTTCCTTATCTCCTGCTGGTGTATCCCAATAGCCAAATTCCACTAAGAACTGGAGGAAACGGATCCCAGAGTGTACCTGGGTCAGTCTCCTGAGGCACGGAGAAGGGTGGAGAGTGAGCCCGGCAGGGCGGGGGCACACAACAGTATCTAGAAGACCACATTCTTCTAAGTGCAGTGAGGATACAATAAAGAGTTTAAAAATGCATTCTTTCTTGGAGGCTAAAGGCAAATATATAATTTGGGAGTCAATGCTTGAACTAGAGAAGTCAAATCTAGATGAAAGGGCAAAGCATGGTGGGCTGAGAATGGCTATGGGGAAAGGAGCTTCTGAAAAGAGCTGTATGGGCCTGACCTGTGGTGGCACAGTGGGATAAAGCATCGACCTGGAACACTGAGGTCGCCGGTTCGAAACCTTGGGCTTGCCTGGTCAAGGCACATATGGGAGTTGATGCTTCCTGCTCCTCCCCCTTCTCTCTCTCTCTCTGTCTCTCTCTCTCACTCCTCTCTCTCTAAAAAATAAATAAATAAAATATTAAAAAAAAAAAAGAGCTGTATGGCCAGAGCTGGGGGTGTGAACAGCCGCAGCAAGAAAGGAGCCTGGAGAGGAGAGGTGACAAGGCCCCAGAATTCCGTGCGAGATGAAGGCAGTGGATATTCTATGGACTTTAAGCAAGGAAGTGTTACCATCAAAGCTACATTTCAGAAAGGCTGACACCTGTATAGAAATGAGCTGCTGGAAGTTGTACATTTGAAGGTTAAGATCAGCAAGGTATACCTCTGGCTCCACTGGTTGGCTCGGTGGTAGAGCGTCGACCAGCATGTGGAAGTCCTAGATTTGATTCCCGGTCAGAGCACACAGGAGAAGTGACCACCTGCTCCTCTGCTTCTGCTTTCCCTTCTCTCTCTCTCTTTCTTTCCCTCCCGCAGCATGGCTCATTTGATTTGAGTGCATCAGCCCTGGGCACTGAGGATGGCTCCATGGAGCCTCTGCCTCAGATGCTAAAAATAGCTCAGTTGCGAGCATCAGTGCCAGATGGGCAAAGCATTGGCCCCAAATGGGGGTTACCGGGTGGATCCCAGTCGGGGTACATGCAGGAGTCTGTCTCATTATCTCCACTCCTCTCATTTAAAAAAAAGAAATGGGATTAATGACACTGTGAGCCTTCGAACCCTTTCTGAAGACAGGTAGGGCAAAGAAATTAGATAAACATACTAAATAAAAGATCCTAATAGTCTCAGAAAATTTGATTTTGGTAGCAGCTAAGAGGGAGTCAGTACAATCATCTTCCTTCATAAACCAAACATTTATTATGCTTAATTATCTCTTGTAAAAGATAGTCTTCTTTTAGGATCTAAGTATTCTGTCACAGAATCTACTGACATATTTACATGTAGAGCAACACTGAACACATATCATCTGCAAGAGCCAGGTCTTTTTTTTTTTCTTTTTTTTTTTTTTTTTTTTTGTCATAAGCTTGTAAAGAACCTTGCTTGGCACTGGCAGCCCTCTCTGGATGACTTTTTTTTTTTTTGGCTGAATTCTTACACCACTCTAAATGACTGTCACGTGATTTCACATTGAAATATATACACATCATAATTTTGTCTGGGTTTGTTGTTAAATCTGATTAATTAGACAGCAACCTCCTTGAAGGCTCCACGCCAAATCCTGCTGTGTGTTTCTCACCACCTCCCCCCAGGGCTAAATGTGCTCGGAACACTGACAGGTATTTGTTTTTTCAAAAGCATGTGGTCATTCTCTTACCAGGAAGCAGTGCATGCTTTGAAAGGAGGGCTTCCTTAAGACTCACTGGTGTCTCTCTCTCAACTAGTCTATGTCTTTAAGCACCCATTGTGCACACTTCCTGATACCAGAACAAGTATTTATTTTTCATCAGAAAAACATACTTAGACCAGATAGCCAATGAAATATAATAATTTGGAACATAAAAATAGGAAAATTTAGGTTAATGTGTGAATAACTAAAAATGACCTATTTCATTAACCTTTCCTAATAAAATTTAAAATTTCACAAAGACCTTCAAAGCCTATTCAGAGACTGAATATTGTAGGAGTTTCGAACACCACAGCAGGACAAGTGGGGAAGGTATTTTGGCTAGGGAAGCCTTTTAGTGTTTGTCATATTATATCAATCACAACATGTAGGGCTGCCACTAGTCTGGATTTAGAAGCACAAACTCTTAGACTTCTTTCAAAACCTTGCTGAACCATCATCTTCTCTGGAGAAGCTTCTGAGTGACTTCCTGCACAGTCCCAGAGAGTTAGTTCAAACTCAGAATTCCTAAAGCTAGTGTTTCTTAAAATGTGGTTCTTAGTTACACTCCTCAGAATAACCTCGGGGGAGGGGTCTTGTTAAACCTGCACCCCATCAATACCATCTCTCACTGAAATCTTGATGTTTCGTGTACCTCCATCATTTCCATTAGACTATGAACTTCTTAAAAATGGGAGCTATATATGTATACATATTCACATCCCTCAAACCTCATACAATTCCAGAAAAATAGTAGATTCTTGTTATATGTGATCCTTTTCTCACAACTGAAGAAGTCCCTATGCATCACCATAGTCAGATGCCCATACTTTGAACCCCACCAATGTATTCTAGTTATCTATCAGCACATAACCAAGCGCCACAGAAACAGGCACAGTGTAACCTCCAAAGTATTCTATTGGCCAAGCTGTCACAGAGCATATTCAGATTCAAGTTGAGGAGGTATAGACCCCACCTCCCATTGAAGAAATGTTGAAAATTTTGTAGCCATCTTTAATCTACCACATAGCACCTGCTGATGGCTGTTACAAAAAGACGGGCTAGACTTTTTTAATAGGCCTTGATGGGACTTTCAAAGAGCCAAATAAATCAATCATGTTTTGTGGCTTGGGAAATAAAGAGTTTTAAAAAGATGGGGAAAGTATAAAACAGGAAAGAAAAATCTGACGGCTTTTCTAGTGCCTATGGCCCTTTAGAGCGTACCACCCAAGCAACTGGGTCATGGGGTATTTGAATAACATTTGAATCCCATTGTAGTCTCTAATAGTTTATTTTCCAGAAGAAAGTGGAACATTTTAGTGGTAGTGAATGGGATGATTGAGCAGGGTCAAAGCTTGGAGATGCAAACATGTTAAAAATTCATGAGAAGAGGCCCTGGGTATCTAGACCGGGAATCCTCTTTTATAGGGATTCCCTTAGCTTGCCTTGCAAGAGATTGCAACTCTGGATGGCTCTTGATTGACAATTCATCTCTTTTTATTTTGCATATTGGCAGTTCTAATCCCTCCATGTCCCTAAATAAGACATCTTGTAATTTATTTCTCACAACTGTAAGAAATAGGATGTCACCCATTGACTCTATCCCTGGAAAAAGTGCAAGACCTAGCAAATAGACATGGGACCAATAAAGGTAGTCAGCCATTAGATAATCACAAGTAAAGAACCCAACTTGGGCCTGACCAGGCAGTGGTGCAGTGGATAGAGCATCAAACTGGGATGCAGAAGACCCAGGTTCGAGACCCTGAGGTCGCCAGCTTGAGCCCAGCTCATCTGGTTTGAGCTAAAGGTCACCAGCTTGAGCCCAAGGTTTCTGGCTTGAGCAAGGGGTTACTTGGTCTGCTGAAGGCCCGCAGTCAAGGCACATATGAGAAAGCAATCAATGAACAACTAAGGTGTCACAACGCGCAACGAAAAACTAATGATTGATGCTTCTCATCTCTCCGTTCCTGTCTGTCTGTCCCTGTCTATCCCTCTCTCCTCTCTCTGACTCTCTCTCTGTCTCTTTAAAAAAACAAAACAAAACAAACAAACAGAAAAAACCCAACTTGGTTAACAAACCAAAATAAGTTGTCATTGGAAGCTAGGTTAAAATGGCATTTTAGCCTGACCAGGCGGTGGCACAGTGGATAGAGTGTCAGACTTGGCACAAAAGACCCAGGTTTGAAACACTAAGGTCAATGGCTTAAGCGCAGGCTCATCTAGCTTGAATGTGGGCTCACCAGCCTGAGCTTGGGGTTGCTGGCTTGAGCAAGGGGTCACTCGCTCTGCTGTGCCCCCCCGCCTCAAGGCACATATGAGAAAGCAATCAATGAACAACTAAAGTGCCACAACAAAGAATTGATGCTTCTCATCTCTTTCCCTCCCTGTCTGTTTGTACCTATCTGTCCTTCCCTCTGTCTTTCTCTCTGTCTCTCTCACACACAAAAAAAAGGCATTTTAGCTAAAAGTGCTTTTATTGAGCGAGAAAAGTCTTGGCTCAGGGGTAGGAGCCATAAAGTGCTTTATGAGTCATGAGAAGGTTAAAGATCACCTTTCAACTTTTCAAACTAGCCTGGCTACGTGTCATAGCTTTCATTGTCTCCTTTTTCCCCAACCCCCTCCCTTCCTACCAGCTTCATCATCTATGTCCTCTTCACAGTATATCTGTAATGAATTTGGATCCAGTTCAAGGAATACACAAGAAGACTTCAGCTCCCAAAGCGACTTCTCTTTAGGAGGCAGAGAGAAAAGAAAACACCCTGGGGCAGCTCAGTATTTCCAAAAGATTAAAAATAATTAAACAATAAGATATTCAACTTGGATTATTGCAGGACAGCGATTAATGGCTGTTCTCTCTCTAATGATACCCTCCCCTGAGCTAATCCTTCCCAACTTCATTTCAAAGAATGTTGGTTAACACTTCATTTGTTTTATTTCACATAATCTTAAGTAAATCAGGGTTTATTAGGGCCCTGAAATTTATACCAACCAGCAGCCTCCCTCTCCCCACTTGTAACAATTGAGGGTGAAAGAAAGCAGACATTTTCAAAGGCATCAGTGCTTCACTGAGTAATTACCTGTCGACCCAAGTCAACAAAGCAAGGATTGCCCAGTAGGCTGCTGTTGGATACAGAGGTCTGAGCATGAGTGTTGCCCAACACTGTGTCTACCACAAAACAGACACTCAATAAGTGTGGGCTGCATGAATAAATAACAGAAACAATTCTTTTCCTTTTTTGAAGTGGGAAAGTGAATGCTTTTCTTGGGATCACAGAATATAAAGTAAAGCAGAGGTGATGTTGATGCTGCTGCTCACATAGGATTTCTCAGATTTCATAATGGCATCATGCCTTCACTCAGGAATCATTTGTTGAGCACCCACCTGCTATGTGCCAGATTCTGTATTCTATCCGGTAGTGTATTAAAACTGGGTTTGCTCTAGCAGAGGCAAGCAGCAAACTATAAAAATAATCATTACTTCACCAGACAGTAGGTAGTAGTTTTGTTGCAACTTAGATGGTTCTTAAAACATGGAGGCACTCAGGAAAAAGAATGAATAATAATACAGAAAAATAGCAGCCACAGATTATTTTAAGCATGTCATCTCCAAAGCTCATATCCTTGAATCTTAATGTATCAATCTCTTGGTAGCCCAGTGCATTTTGAAGGAATAGTGGGTATTTGGGGGTCATTTAATTTAAATTGTAAAAATATAACAACAAAGTATAGTTTTTAGCCCTGGTGTCTCTCCTTACCTTTTTGTGATCAGAAAGAGAGCCTTTTGCACTGAAAAAATTAGAAGGTTCATTGGCAAGATGACAATACACTCAAGCCCTATGGATATTGCTGAGATCATTTAGAAATGGAGCAAGTCCATTTTCATAAGTTTCTGATAAATTTAATTTGAAATAAAATAATCTTTTACTTGATGATGAGATTAATAGTACACTTAGCAATTTTTATTGCATATTTCTGATTACTTCCCCAAAGGACTTACCAGCTTCCAATTTGGACTTCCAAGCATAAGAAAACTCAAGTTTTACTCTACACTCCACCAGTGGACCTGCAAAAATAAGTGTTTAGTCTTTTTTTTTTTAGCATACACAGAATTTTTATTAAAGATACTTTGTGAGAAAAAGGACATTCTGCCAAATTTTATGTAAATTAGGTAACATTAAATATAATGGTGGAAAAAATTAAAAGGGAAAACATGATTTAAATAATGAACTCCACTTGGTTGCATCTTCCTTTTTTCACCCAAGCTAGAAGTTTTCCATTTGGATAACAACGACTCCCCTTTCTAATTAATTGGGATGGAGAAATCTTTCACAATGATGGGCTCAAAAAGACTGAATGGCCGCACTGTATATATGTTTGAAAACAAACAAACAAACAAACAAGAAACTGCCATCCAGCTCAGTTGCTGTCTAAAAGCAACTAAATGCAGCCTCTATGTAAGTGGAAGCTGGGCCCCTGAGCATCCTGTCTTGAAATGTAACTACTTACTCTCTGACTGAAGTCCCTGTCCTTGTGTAAGCAAGAAGCTGACCCCACCACCCCGGGAATGCTCTGAGCCACCGAAAGATTTACTCCATCAGCTATATAAAAGACTCCTATGGCCTGTCCTCTTAACAACCAGAGAAGAAATAAGCTGAGTGTCCTTTGAGAGTATTATTAGTCATTTCCTTCGTTAATCACACCAATCAGATTTCTTAAAGGACCAAGTTTCTGTAAAAAGCCATCTTGGTATGTATACCCAAGTACTTAGTTTATTGGCTGCCACCTGTGCTCACCCAATTTTTGAAATTTAATAGGTGGTTCAATAAGGAGGAATTGGCAGCTTCTATAACAAGCAACCCCAAATTGCAGTGGCTTATCACAGTAAACATTTATTTCCTACTCCTGTCAATAGACTATGAGGTTGGATGGCTCTCCTAGGTGGTGCGCCTCCATGTGGTGACTCAGCAATCTAGGCTCTCTATAGCTTGTGCCACCGTCATCCACAACATATGAACTCTTTTATCTCTGTGGCCAGGCAGATGTGTTCATACAGGAATTCTGTATATCAGGGTGGGAAAAAGATGGTTTCCCCCCAAAAAGAAAGAGGGCCAAGTAAACTTCTTCCTCAAGCTTTCTGCTCGCTCACACATTGCCTTCTGACATGCTCTTTTGTATTGCTATTTCTACTATTGTTCATCTTAGTTTTTCATGTGCTTGTAGCTTCTTTCTCTATTAGGTTATGCTATAGTCTGAATGTGTACCCCCAAAATTCATATATTGAAACCTAACCCGTAAAATGGTGGTGTTAAGAGGAGGGAGTGCAGGCCCTGGCCCTGGTTGGCTCAGTGGTAGAGTGTTGGCCTGGCGTGCAGGAGTCCTGGGTTCGATTCCCAGCCAGGGCACACAGGAGAAGCACCCATCTGCTTCTCCACCCCTCCCCGTCTCCTTCCTATCTGTCTCTCTCTTCCCCTCCCGCAGCCAAGGCTCCATTGGAGCAAAGTTGGCCCAGGCGCTGAGGATGGCTCCATGGCCTCTGCCTCAGGCGCTAGAATGGCTCTGGTTGCAGCAGAGCAAAGCCCCAGATGCACAGAGCATCGCCCCCTGGTGGGTGTGCCGGGTGTATCCCGGTCGGGTGCATGTGGGAGTCTGTCTGACTGCCTCCCCGTTTCCAACTTCAGAAAAATACAAAAAAAAAAAAAAAAAAAGAGGAGGGAGTGCTTAGTAGGTGATTGGATTGAGGGTGAAGACCTTGTGAATGGAATTAGTGCCCGTAAAAAGCGGCCCTAGAGAACAACCTTGCCTTTTCTACCATGTGAGGATACAATGAGAAGTCAACAGTCTGAAACCAGAGAGAGAACCCTCACCAGACCATGCTTTCACCCTGATCTTGGACTCCCAGCCTCCAGAACTGTGAGACATAAATATCTGTTGTTTATAAGCTACCTAGTTGGTGGAATTTTTGTTATTGCAGTTCAAACAGACTAAGACAGGTTATAAGTTACATAGGTAAGGACTGTGTGTTACAATATGTTTTTTTTTTCTATTTCACAGGGCTAATCCATAACAGGTGTAAAAAATTTAACAGAATAGAAGAATAAATGATTAATCTGGAGGACAATTCTCACCAACTTGTTGGCTTTAAAAGTTTGTAAGACATCCACTTAAGTGGTTGAGTCACGAAGGGTAAGGGATGGCACAGAGGAGAAGCTGATTCTTTCCAGCTTTTTTTTTTTTTACCCTCCTTGCAAATAACTGATTTGAGGCCCTAAAGATTAAACTGCCATTGATTACTTATTACTTCTGCCTATCAGTCCTTGAGTTCTGCAGTTTCACTGTCTACTTTGACCCTCACCTTTTCTTTTCTTCACTCACTCCTAAAACTGAACCTCAGTATAAACAGTCAAAAGAGTTTTTTCACCCTAATGCTATGCTATGGATGCACATACTGATTAAATTTAATGCTAATTTAGTACATTCATTACTATACCTGCATCCCTAACTCTTTAATCCTCCTTGCTGCTAATTCATTCATTCACTCATTCACTCATCCATTCATTCACTATCTATTGAGCATCTCCCTGCACAAAGCCCTAGGTATACAACAGTGAATGATTAAGACCCAATGCCTTCCTCAAGGAGCTTACAATCAGGGGAGGAAGCAATTTAGCACGCAGTGACTAAGGAACCTAATATTTACTTTTTGTATATTTGTGATTCTGAAGACAACAGTCAGAAATGAAGAAATTTAAGAAAACTTCTGTTCCATAGCTAAGTAAAGAGAATCATTTGAAAGGTTACAGGTATGTCAGGGTAAAAATTGTATACCAGATTTAATGGGTGAAATGTTATACATTCTCTGATTAAAGTAACCACAGTCTATATTTCTTTTTTGTCTGTTTTCAAATTGAAGTCTGACCGTTGGTACAGTGATGATCCACTTTTTTTTCTTTCTTTCTCTCTAGTCTTTTTCATTCACTTATTCTCACTGAGTTTCATTCCCGAAGGGCATAGTTATGAGAGAGAGCTTCTTTGGGCCAGCGGAGTGGTGAGTAGGTCAATGAGAAAGAACAGCAGTTTGAAAGGTCAGCAAAAGAAGGATATATGCTTAATTCCATCTTTTCCCTCATCACAGCAAACCATCTGAACACCTCTGGTGGCCACAAGGAGAGAAATTTGAGACCTGCATAGGGAGAGGTGTAGCTAGCCCTTTCCCTCAACTATTTGGTACCTACTCCTACAACATCATCCAGTAAGAAGAAAGAGAAAATTGCTAATCCTCTCCACTCTTAAATAATTGACAAGAGATCTCTTTGGAGATTCAACATAGTACAGCAAGACTCATGTGAAAGATGGGAATTAGTGTCAAACTTTTTCTACAAAACTATCAAAATAACTTATTCCCCCATTACTTCCTCCAAATGTAACAATGGAAGAGACAACCAACCACTTACCCAGCCAAAAAAAAGAATCCACAAAAAAAAACCCCAAAAAGCAACAGAACACCCCAAATGCCCATGGAACAAAGACTCCTGGTGTTAGTTCGGTTAAGATCACAATGTGCAAGAAAAGCAAACTTCTGGTTGGAATCCCAGATCCCCTTCTGCATGTTAAGTATAGGGTTTGGTTTTGTGATAACTTGTGCCTCTCAGAAGGCTGCAGAATTAGCAGTCCTTGCATGAGAATGTGGTTCCGTTTTTTATTCAGTGTAAATCATCACATAAATACCCATGGGAGCTGTCAAAGCCAGCATTAGACCAGGCCTGCAGGCAGAACTGTTCTTTCCTATGTCTTCTTCAGGGTCCCTTTCTAAAGAAAGCAACACCACATATTTAAAACATGATGGGCTTCGTCTGACTTCATTTTGGGTGGTGCAAAAACATTGTCTGTTTTTCCCAGCTTTGGAAAACTTAAGCATTGCATTTAACCTTGGGGGACTCACTACCTACTCCCCTCCCACATTTATAAATTGTTCCATTCTTAGTTAGTTTCCTCTTCCAAGGAAATGTGGATTCATTGTCTACCATTACAGTATTCAGCTTCTGCCATTTAAGTAGTAGCAAATATAGACTCTTTCAGAGATGGCTTTTTTTCTTTTTAATTTCTAGAGCTATCTATCATCATGTCAAGGTTGGTCATCACCAGATACAGCTGGGACTTGTCTAAAATAAACATGGGTGCCAAATACATGGAGAATAGAGCCTGACAGTTGCCAAGGGCTTTTCTAAGATCTTTGTGCACTTTTAAACCTTAGCAATTTAGGTTGTAGAAATGCTGGAAATAATTCTCAATTGGCTTTTAGAAGGCCGTTTATTAAATTCAAAATAACTACGTTAGATAAACACACATGGTATCTTTTTTTTTCTCCCCAGAATCCATGACAAATGAAAAAAAGGCTTTCAGAGATGATAAGGCAAACTGTCCTGTGGTTAGCAGGACTGAAGTCCATAGCAGTTGTAAGAAAAGAATTCAATTTGTGTTTTAACACCATTCATAATATGTTTCTTTCACAGTTGCAACATAATTGTTAAACTTTGAACATTAAATGTCTAAAAGCTGCTCAAGGATTTTATGATATATAAATTTTTAAAATAAAAGCATGTTCACCTTTTTCAGAATTATATTTAAATAATCACTTTTTTAAAAAAAGGTTTGTGCAAAGGGTATATTTACTACATAGTCCAGGTAAGGAAGAACTTATTTAATAGGTGGAACCCTGATTCAGAAGTGTTGGGTGATTCTCTCTGCTTTTTTCTGAGACTCAATTCCTGGCACTGTCATGCCCTCCCTGCTTGCCCCATCTCTACAATTCATCTTGGGGAGCACTCACACAATTCAGGGACCAGCTTTATGGCCAGCAAACACCTAGACCTATTCCATACTCCACTGGGATCTGAGCTGGGAATATTAGGGGCAAATTTTGGAAAATGGGCAGTGAGTTTTGCTTTCTCTTTTCCATGTCAAAGGATTGTAGGGGCCAACTTGGGAACAGGATAAGGGTCTCCCAACAGGAAGACTCTGATATTAAACAGTCCCGAGTTCTAATTCGAACCCCATACTTGCTAGCTGTGTGACCTTAGTCCCTTCTCCTTTCTGAGCCTCCAGTCTCTTTTCTGTAAAATGATAATAAGAGCTCCTAACTCCTGGGTTTGTTGGGAGGATTGACGATATGATAGATATGATACATGGAAAGCCCTTCCCATAGTGCTTGACATACAGAAAAAGCACAACCACTATTTGTAGTTTAATAGTAACCAATATGCACCCGGCAAAGTGTCCAGTTGCTTTGAGGGAGAAATCACTAAAGTCATAGATTCTCTCATTTTGACATGAAACACCTATTTATACTGATGCTGTGAACAGCAGAGTATTTATGAGGATTAAAATTCATTTCTTTTAGTTATTCCTGAACATAGAATCTAATTTTAATATCTAGGTAGAGTTGGAATACTGCAGCTTCCTGGTTCAAAGTAAAAGTCTTCAGTAATCAAGGCAGCTTAGAAATTGATAGTTCTCTCCTCAGAGCTCTTATCAGCTCTTTCTCTGAGCTGGCTCTGGAGCTGGCCTTGCTCTCCCACACTGCTTCTGCAGTTATAATGGCCTCACCTGATCTCCCTGACTCCATCACTATACCTTCAGGAAGTTGAGATGGAAAATACTAGATGAACTCAAGAACATAGTACTTTAGGCCCTGGCCGGTTGGCTCAGTGGTAGAGCATCGGCCTGGCGTGCAGAAGTCCTGGGTTCGATCCCTGGCCAGGGCATACAGGAGAAGCGCCCATCTGCTTCTCCACCCCTCCCCCTCTCTTTCCTCTCTGTCTCTCTCTTCCCCTCCCGCAGCCAAGGCTCCATTGGAGCAAAGATGGCCCGGGCGCTGGGGATGGCTCCTCGGCCTCTGCCCCAGGCGCTAGAGTGGCTGTGGTCACAACAGAGTGACGCCCGGGAGGGGCAGAGCATTGCCCCCTGGTGGGCAGAGCATCGCCTCCTGGTGGGCAGAGCGTCGCCCCCTGGTGGGCGTGCCGGGTGGATCCCCGTCAGGTGCATGCGGGAATCTGTCTGACTGTCTCTCCCCATTTCCGGCTTCAGAAAAATACAGGGAAAAAAAAAAAAAGAACATAGTACTTTAAAAATTCACATTCTAAAACTTTACATTGCTGTGATTTTTTTTTGGTCAAGCCATTTACTGTATTTGCTATTTCAAGCAACTCTAAAGGTGGAAATTAGATTTTTGTGTTTATCAAGAGGTAGGAGGAGGGTGAGTTAAAAGAGGGCTGGATGTTCTGCCTTAGTAAGGCACAGTGGGCTCTGCGCAATCTACCCAATGTGCTTTGCAGGCTCACCTGTTGTAACTAACGTCCTCCATGAAATCCATCCCGTATTACACATTACGTGGCCTAGTGTCTCAAACACCCTGCTATTTCTGTCTTTGCAAACTTGGCGGCAACTATCTCCAGAATGACCCGCCTTTAGCTCCCTTTCCACCTGCAAAGCTTCTGTTCAAATGTCACCTGGCAAGAGGAACACATTTGCAGTCAGAGATTCTGAGCTTGAACCCTGACTCTGCTGAGTCCCGGTTCCATGACTTTGAATAAATAACCTTCACTTTTATCGTCTGCCTGTAGCCCAAAGAACTCCACTATGCTGGGAATAAAAAGCTCGGCACTGAACATTAATCCCCAGTTCTCACTAGCTTTACCACCTTGCCCCACCCTTAACACTTTAAAGGCAGTTTAGCTGTGATTTTCTGTTTGTTTGTTTAAGAGATCCCCACCTCCCAAGTATTTTTGGAAACTGATAAGGAAAATTGCTGAACACTGACCCAGCTGGTCCACAAAGAGTACTTGGAGGTTGGAATTTTGTCCGTATTATTACTAACTATCATGGTCATCTCAGTCACCTAAAGGTGACCTTCTTTGCCTGTTGGAGCAGATTGACTGCCCATCAGTAGACAAATCCACCACTGTCTAGCCACCAACTTGATTCTACTTGCTCAAGCCTTTAGGCACAAACACCACTGTTTCTTAACTCTTCTTTTCAGAACAGGAGTTTTATAGCTATCCTTCTCCAGATAGTGATAGATTGTAAATACGTAGTGTACCTACACCCAGAAATTTATAAACCCTAAACATTGGCCTTTGTGTGTATGTGTGTGTGTGACAGAGACAGAGAGAGGGACAGATAGGGACAGACAGACAGGAAAGGAGAGAGATGAGAAGCATCAATTCCTTGTTGCAGTTCCCTAGTCTCGTTAGTTATTCATTGATTACTTTCTCATATGTGCCTTGACTAGGGGTTGGGGGGCTGCAGCAGAGCGAGTTACCCCTTGCTCAAGCCAGCAACCTTGGGCTCAAGCCAGTGACCTTGGGCTTCAAACCAGCGACCACTGGGCTCAAACCAGCAACCATGGGGTCATGCCTATGATCCCATGCTCATGCTCAAGCCAGTGACCCCGCGCTCAAGCTGGTGAGCCCACACTCAAGCCTGATGAGCCCGTGCTCAAGCTGGTGACTTCGGGGTTTCAAACCTGGGTCCTCTGCATCCCAGCCCAATGCTCTATTCATTGTGCTACTGCCTGGTCAGGCAACATTGGCCAAATCTTAAACTGGGTCAATTCAGTGGTCCACCTACACCCCTTTTGGGTTTTTTTTCGAAGGATTCTTCCACTATTCCCACCGAAGAGTTCATTGGTCCCACCTGAGAATTCAAGTCCTTTTTAAGCCTTGGCACCTTCTATGCAAATCAGCACATGCAAATCATAATATGCAAATGGTACCAGGCTTGTTAACGGGATTGTATTTTATCTCCTTTCAAGAAAGTTTCAGTTACCATCCAGGGAGAATTCATGTGATGTATAAAATTAGGATAAGAACATCTGCCTAAAAGGATCCTAGAGAAAGACATACTAAATTATATTAAATGAGATAATGTATTTAAAGTACCTGGTGTAGTCCCAGGTACATAGTTCATTCTTAGGCAGATATAATAACTAGTGCCCAGAACTCCACAGGAAAGGAGCTCCCTTTCCTGTGCTGTCACAATGATTAGTATGATTTTCTGTTCAACCCTGACCACATTGTATAGAAGTTCTATTCTCTCTGCTACACTGGAACTGTCGCTCCTCATCTCTGTGTTCTTACCATGCTACCCCACCTTTGGCTTAGCACAGTGCCTGGTATATCAAAGCCCTTTAGTAACTTTTGAATAAATGAGTTTATAGAAAAATAGACCTGAAACAAGTAGATTCCAATTTTCCTTGGAAAACAACAGTTTCAGCACATGCTTTGAAGCCCATGTGCTCTTTTCCAGCTGCCTTATAAGCAACTCTAGGTGAAGGTGCTTGTTTTTAGAGTCTCAATGTATACTGTCCTATACATGGTAGACACTCAATGTTGTTTGTTGATGAAGATCATCATTGATTAATGTTATCTTAATTATTCAGTCCATGAAAAAATCCTAGGCATGATCAGTAACCCAAATCTGTAAACACTTATCCCTCAAACAAAAAAATGTCTGCAGAGCCTTATTGCTGACCTCTATAAATGATTGTTCAGAGTCCCTGGACCCAAGGTCTGGCTTGTAGCTGAAGCTACTCTCTCACCTTCTATTTTCCCCAAAGCACTGTGTTGTCCCACTGCCCAAAAGAGGCTTCAGTTCCTAACTTAACTCCATTACAAGACTGAATTCAACATGGTGATCAGACACCACATAGAATCTGAATTAGAGAGTTGGCAAGCTAGCGCTGTCTATGCCTAGATCTGCAGTATCACCAGGGAAGTATATATATAAAATACAGAGCATTTCCTCTCTGCTTATCCCACCCCACCCCAGGCCTTTTATTCAGCAGTCAGGGCGTGAGCCTAGAAATATGCATTTTTAAAAACTTCTAATACAGTTCTGATACAGAAATCTGGTTCCAGTGAGTGGACTCACCTTTGGAAACATTGACTTGAGTAATTCACTAGGGCTCAGTTAAGACTTTTCTAAACCCATTGGTCCATTATGCTACAAGGGATGTGAAACGAAGGGAAGGGAAGGACTCCCAGAGAGTTGTATGGCAGCATTTTTAGACAAAGGGTAGGTCTATCAGTGGAGGTGTATGTTAAAGCAGAGATGCATGGCGTGAAATGACATAGAACATAAAGGTGAGACATAAATCTAATGTTGCATTCAGGAAACCATGGAGGAATGTGAGATGCAACCTGAATAATAAAAGACCTAGGGTAACTCCAGAAACAGCATATTTGAAGGGCAAGGACAGCAAGGCAGACAGGCAGGAAGGAAGCCTGAGGAAGCCATGTAGCAACTCAGGAAAGGCTGCACAGAGCCCTGGGGATTTCCAGCACACAGGACAGGAGAGATTTCATAGCCAGGGTAATAAGTGGCTGCAGCCTGAATGCGTGGAGAGGGGCGTCCAGGCTGGGCTCCTCTCCTGTTTCAATAAGAAAAGTTGCAGGATGCCACCAGGAAATAGAAAAGTAAGGTGGTACAGGGTGAGTGTCAGCTACCTTGAATATCTCATCCTAAGAGCTCCAGGATAGTCCAAGTAAATCTGAAGAGGAGCAAAATAAGAGACTGTCACTCAAGGAAATTATTTATTTAAGTAAAATATATATATATGATGCTGATGATATTTGCCAGTTTTACTACACTTGTGTGTGTGTGTGTGTGTGTGTGTGACTCTCTTTATTGTGTTTTATTGAATTTATTGGGGTAAGTTTGGTACACAAAATCATACAGGTTTCAAGTATACAACTCAATAAAACATCTGCACACTCTCTGCATCATGTGCTCT
The DNA here is from genome assembly GCF_036850765.1 of Saccopteryx bilineata. Lineage (NCBI taxonomy): Eukaryota > Metazoa > Chordata > Mammalia > Chiroptera > Emballonuridae > Saccopteryx > Saccopteryx bilineata. Next base: position 260,934,183 of record NC_089490.1, on the reverse strand, counting down.
CCACCCCAAGCAAAGTCTCTTCCTGTCTCCATTTTCCCCCTCTTTGCCCACCTCTACCTAGCCCTCACCCCCCTTTCCCTCTGGCTATCACCACACTATTGTCTGTGTTTATGTGTTATGTATATATGTTTTTGGATAATCCATTCACCTTCTTTCATCCAATCCCCCCCCCCCGACAGTTGTTTACCTGTTCCATGTGCCCATGCCTCTGTTTCTATTTTGTTCCTTAGATTCCACAAGGTACTTGTCTTTCTCTGACTGGCTTATTTCACTTAGCGTAATAGTCTCCAGGTCCATCTATTCTGTTGCAAAGGGTAAGATTCCCCTCTTTGTATGGCCTTATAGTATTCCATTGTGTAAATGTACCACAACTTTTTAAATCACTTATCTACTGATGGACACTTGGGCTGCTTCCAGATTTTGGTTATTGTAAACAATGCTGCAACAAACATTGAGGTGCATATATTCTTTGGAATTAGTGTTTCAGGATTCTTAGGATATTCACTAGACATTTTTAAGTTAAGAGAAAGATGGCAAAATTAGGTTGTTCCCAGGTCTTTGATTCCACACAGAGGCTGGGAGTGAGTCCCTGAAGGCACAAATTGAACCAGATGAGTATTCTTTAATGGAAAAAAAATCAAGAACCCAGGTACAGGCAAAAGCAGTCCCCCAACACAATGAAGTCATTCTGGGATTGTGTGAAGATCAGCCCCATGATGTTGGAAAAGATATATATAAGTTGGCAATATTCTTAGAGGCAAAGAGTCTTAAGTGTGAAAATCACATCCTACTCTGAAATCTGTGCTGGGTATATTATACTTAGTGTTGATACTCCTCAGGCCTCTACTGGTCCACTGGACTTCTCAGCATCTAATTGGTGATACTTCTCCAAAACATGGGGGAAATTTCTGGATCCCTGTGTGTCTTGCTCAGACCATGGGGAATCAATCAGAAGCACCATAACAGGCCCATCAGCCTAGACTCCACCAGTGTTCTGTCCTAAAATGCACTGGATGTGACACAGAGCCAGTAGGGCTTCCTCTAGAGATGTGAAACCACCCATGGTCGTGCTTGGAGAAAGGCCACTTAGCCTGATATTCTCTAGCTTCCTTTTACCAAACTGTATGCTTCAGTAACTCCCCCATTGCAATCTCTGTTTGAGGTTTTATCCTATAGTAGACACAGGAGTTGCCTCCCTTTTCTTTCCTTCTAATAAAACCCCAGTTCTGTTCAAGTATCCATGTACTCAGAAAGAGATGACCTCCCTCTCCTACCCAGGAACAGGCCTAATCAATGTCAGGAAAATCTCATTTTTCTTATCTCATTTGTTCAGAAGTGGTTATGTGACCTATAGTTCCAGTCAAAGAAACATGAGGGGAAATCTGAGCACATCTTGGGAAATGTTCAGTCTTCCAAGAAAGAGCTGCAGGAAGAGAGAATGTGCCCTTTTCTCTGCAGATTGCCATGTATGGGTAGACTGCCCCAAACTGCTGTGGCTGTTTCTCTGCTGGCAGGAAAGGAAGCCACCATCAAAGATAAGAGAGAAGAGCGATGGTGAGAACATGGTTCTTTTAAGACATGACCGAGGAGTGACGTCACGGAAATGGCGCCGTGAGCAGCGCGTCTGACAGCTATCCCCTAAATCACAACAAATTTATCAACTAGAAACAGAAAAATTTATCCTCGGAGCATTCCGGAGTTCCACACAAACTGAAAGCGAAAGGACTGTTATCACTTGAATCTGAGAGACGACGGTGTGGAGGAAGCTACCGCAGGGACATTCATTCAAGCCGCGAGGTTGTGCGCCTGTGGTGAGTCAGCCCACACTCGGGAGCCGCGAGCCGCCACAAGCCTCCGCCGGGAGCCGCCACGAGCCGCCGCGGGCGCGCCTGGTCCGGTTGCGCCGCCCGGTCCGGTTGCAGAGCGAGCAGCGCTAACGTTCCCAGCGGCCTGAGCACTGCAAGTGAGAGTCGCCAGCCACAGGTGCCCGGAGCACCCCATTCGCGCGCCCAGAACGCCCTACTGGCCCACACACCCAGGGTGCCCCATTATCCTGCGCCTGGTGCGATCCAGCCGCCAGCGGCAGGGCGAGCGGGAGAGGCACCAGGGTGGTCTTACCTACTTGGGAGATTCTCTCCGTGGGCGGGGCACCTCACACAGCCATTCAAGCTAACAATCAAGCGTTGGGGGAGGGGCGCGCGCAGGCAGCCTAAAATACCTTCGGGAGCACAGCTGCGACCCAATCACTGAAATTAGCTTAACCCATGAAATCTGCGCACCCTCGGTTCTAATTGATAAGATCTCTCTCAGTTCAGCGACCCAAGACAAGAGGCGGGATATTTTTTAGTGCCTCTCGCTAAAGGGGCGGGGGCAACTTCTGATTGATAGAGCCCCCATATTCAGGGATAAACGCTAACAAGAAGGACTTGGCAGATAATAATATCTATACTACACTAGTCGCAAGCAGAGACTAGTGCCTCTTCTTCCCAGCAAAAACAGGCTACAAAGTGTGGAAAGCCTGGGTTGAGAGGTCCAACTGAAAGATAGGCGCTGAACAGTCACCTTGACAACAATTGACTCCCACCCCCGCCTGATTACACTGGAGGCCCTGACTACCAGAGCCTTTCCCAAAGCCTTGCACTGAGTGGGGATAGAGTGGGAATTTCCCAGCTCTTTGAGCCTCTTACTCCCCAGGCAGAAGCAGTTGCAGCCTTATAGCTGAATCACCAGGCTGCTAATTCAGAAAGGGGGGACTAGAAGAGAGAATCCAGGAAAGCAAACTCTCTCATCGTTGGACCCTGCAAACGCCAACAAGCCTTGACTACCAGCAAGACTAAAGCCAAATATATGACATTGCCATAGAATCCCATCAACTGCAAATCCCTACCTAAGCGTGACACAGGGGCAGAGCCTGGGGTACAGAGTCACCGACCAGGAAGAGGGAGAGAAAAGAAAAAGGAAGAAGTTAACCTCTCAAAATCAAGAAAAATCCACAGACTTTACAACTTGTTCCACTAATTTTTTTTTTTGTTGTTGTTTGTTTCTTCTATCTTATTGCCTTTATTTCCTCCACCTCGGTCCTTCTATTCTCTGCCCATCTTATGCTTCCCTTTTCTTGAACTACACTACCCATGAGTGTTACATTTTATTTCTCTTCTTCATCCTCACCCTCCTTTAAGGTTATACTCCAAAACACTTAACTCTCACTCTCTCCTCTTTTGTTTTTTTTTTGTTTGTTTGTTTTGCTTTATTTTGTTTTTTTTTCTTTTCCTTTTTTATTTCTTCCTTCGATTTTTCTCTTTTTCTTATTTTTTCCTTTCTATTCGTTTTTTCTTCTCTCATTTTACTTTCCTCCCATTTAATCCTCAATCACGAACAAATTAGTTAATTTGGGACTCAAGGCTTTTTTTGGCTTTATTTTTCATTTTTGCTTTTGTTTTTATTTTTTTCTTGTTTGTTTATTTTTGTGGCATTTTGGGTCCTCCCAACCCAAGGACTCCATTGTATTTAGTCTTCGCTCCACTTAATACAACAGATTTTTACTTATTATTTTTATTTTTCTCTTCTTTATTATTCTTTTTTGGTCCTTTTTTCTGGTTCCCTCTTATCCCTCTCATTATATCTCTTAGTTGACCATCACTTACAAGCAAATCATCTTATGCTTGTCTAAGATTTTCTTCCTTTTTTTTTTTTTTTTTTGCATTTAATAGGTCCCTACTCCCTTTTTTTTGCCCCTTGAACTCTTCACCCCAAATCAGGCCCTCCATTATAGGCATGATATTTCCCTGAGGAGGGAAGAGGAGGGAAAGAGAAGAAAGAAAAAAGGGGGAAATAATAAATTATTACTGTTTTTTTTGTGGGGTGTTTTACTTTTTTTTTTTTTTTTTTTACTTTTTACTCTTTATTAATTCTAATTAGTGCTATCAACAAGACCACCCTCAGATGCCAATAAGAAAGAGGAAATCGAATATTATGGATACAAAAGAAAGAGAGGTAACACAAATAGATGTGGAAAAATCTATGGAGAAAAGACTTAACATATTGGAAGCCTTGGAGCTAAATGACAGAGAATTTAAAATAGAAATCTTAAAAATACTCAGAGATATACAAGAAAACACAGAAAGGCAATATAGGGAGATCAGAAAACAACTCAATGAACACAAAGAATATATTACCAAGGAAATTGAAACTATAAAAACAAATCAAACAGAAATGAAAAACTCAATTCACGAGCTGAAAAACGAGGTAACAAGCTTAGCTAACAGAACAGCCCAGATTGAAGAAAGGATTAGTGAAATAGAAGACAAACAACTTGAGGCACAACAGAGAGAAGAAGAAAGAGACTCAAAAATAATAAAAAACGAGAAAGCCCTACAGGAATTGTCTGACTCCATCAGAAAGAATAACATAAGAATAATAGGTATATCAGAGGGAGAAGAGAAAGAAAATGGAATGGAGAATATACTCAAACAAATAATAGACGAGAACTTCCCAAGCCTGTGGAAGGAACTAAAGCCTCAAATTCAAGAAGCAAACAGAACACCGAGTTTTCTTAACCCCAACAAACCCACTCCAAGGCACATCATAATAAAGATGACACAAACCAATGACAAAGAAAAAATTCTCAAGGCAGCCAGGGAAAAGAAGAGTACAACATATAAAGGAAGGCCTATTAGATTATCATCAGATTTCTCAGCAGAAACTCTACAAGCTAGAAGAGAGTGGACCCCAATATTTAAAGCCCTGAAAGAGAGGAACTTTCAGCCAAGAATACTATACCCATCAAAGCTATCCTTCAAGTATGAAGGAGATATAAAAACATTCACAAATACAGAAAAGATGAGAGAATTTATCAACAGAAAGCCCCCACTCCAGGAAATACTAAAGGGGGTTTTCCAACCAGATTCAAAGAACAAAAGAAAACAACACCACAAGTAACAGCTCCACCAAGAACACAATAAAACCAAACTTAAACTGTGACAACAAAGGAAAAAAAGGGGGGAGAGGATGGAGATTAACAGTAGCAAAGGACGATGAAGTGCAGTAATACTTATAAGATAGGGTACTACAATGAATATGGTAGATACCCTTTTCATTACTTAATGGTAACCACCCTTAAAAAAAACACCAAAAAAACACTTGACTTAAAAAAGGTAGCAACAGAGGAAAGAAGTATGGAACACAAACAAACAAAAACAAATGATAGAAAAACAAAAGAGAAGAATCAAACTAGATACAAAACTAACAGAAAGCAATTTATAAAATGGCAGTAGGGAACCCACAAATGTCAATAATTACACTAAATGTAAATGGATTAAACTTACCAATAAAAAGACACAGAGTAGCAGAATGGATTAAAAAAGAAAATCCAACTATATGCTGCCTACAAGAAACACATCTAAGCAACAAGGATAAAAACAAATTCAAAGTGAAAGGCTGGAAAACAGTACTCCAAGCAAACAACACCCAAAAAAAAGCAGGTGTAGCATTACTCATATCTAATAATGCTGACTACAAGACAGAAAAAGTACTCAGAGACAAAAATGGTCATTTCATAATGATTAAGGGGAAGTTGAATCAAGAAGACATAACAATCCTTAATATATATGCACCAAACCAAGGAGCACCAAAATATATAAGACAGCTACTTATTGACCTTAAAACAAAAACTAACAAAAATACAATCATACTTGGAGACCTCAATACACCGCTGACGGCTCTAGATCGGTCATCCAAACAGAGAATCAATAAAGATATAGTGGCCTTAAACGAAATACTAGAACACCTGGATATGATAGACATCTACAGGACACTTCATCCCAAAGCGACAGAGTATACATTTTTCTCTAGTGTACATGGAACATTCTCAAGAATTGACCATATGTTGGGCCACAAAGACAATATCAGCAAATTTAGAAAAATTGAAATTGTACCAAGCATATTTTCTGATCATAAAGCCTTGAAACTAGAATTCAACTGCAAAAAAGAGGGGGAAAAACCCACAAAAATGTGGAAACTAAACAACATACTTCTAAAAAATGAATGGGTCAAAGAAGAAATAAGCGCAGAGATCAAAAGATATATACAGACAAATGAAAATGAAAATACGACATATCAGAATCTCTGGGATGCAGCAAAAGCAGTAATAAGAGGAAAGTTCATATCACTTCAGGCCTATATGAACAAACAAGAGAGAGCCGAAGTAAACCACTTAACTTCACACCTTAAGGAACTAGAAAAAGAAGAACAAAGACAACCCAAAACCAGCCGAAGAAAGGAGATAATAAAAATCAGAGCAGAAATAAATGAAATAGAGAACAGAAAAACTATAGAAAAAATCAATAAAACAAGGAGCTGGTTCTTTGAAAAGATCAACAAAATTGACAAACTGTTGGCAAGACTCACCTAGGAAAAAAGGCACAGGACTCAAATAAATAAAATCCAAAATGAAAGAGGAGAGATCACCACAGACATCATTGATATACAAAGAATTATTGTAGAATACTACGAAAAATTATATGCCACCAAATACAACAATCTAGAAGAAATGGATAAATTCCTAGAACAATACAACCTTCCTAGACTGAGTCATGAAGAAGCAGAAAGCCTAAACAGACCAATCAGCAGGGAGGAAATAGAAAAAACTATTAAAAACCTCCCCAAAAATAAAAGTCCAGGCCCAGACGGTTATACTAGTGAATTCTATCAAACATTCAAAGAAGACTTGGTTCCTATTCTACTCAAAGTCTTCCAAAAAATTGAAGAAGAAGCAATACTTCCAAACACATTTTATGAGGCCAACATAACCCTCATACCAAAACCTGGCAAGGATGGCACAAAGAAAGAAAACTACAGACCTATATCTCTAATGAATACAGATGCTAAAATACTAAACAAAATACTGGCAAATCGAATACAACAACATATTAAAAAAATAATACATCATGATCAAGTGGGATTCATCCCAGAATCTCAAGGATGGTTCAACATACGCAAAACGGTTAACGTAATACACCATATCAACAAAACAAAGAACAAAAAGCACATGATCTTATCAATAGATGCAGAAAAGGCTTTTGATAAAATACAACACAATTTTATGTTTAAGACTCTCAATAAAATGGGTATAGAAGGAAAATATCTCAACATGATAAAAGCCATATATGATAAACCATCAGCCAATATCCTATTAAACGGCATAAAACTGAGGACTTTCAACCTTAAATCAGGAACAAGACAGGGTTGTCCACTCTCTCCACTCTTATTTAACGTGGTGCTAGAAGTTCTGGCCAGAGCAATCAGACAAGACAAAGAAATAAAAGGCATCCATATCGGAAAAGAAGAAGTAAAGCTATCACTTTTTGCTGATGATATGATCCTATACATCGAAAACCCGAAGGACTCCACAAAAAGATTATTAGAAACAATAAACCAATACAGTAAGGTCACAGGATACAAAATTAACATACAAAAGTCCATAGCCTTTCTATATGCCAACAATGAAATATTAGAAAATGAACTCAAAAAAATAATCCCCTTCACGATTGCAACAAAAAAAATAAAATACCTAGGAATAAACATAACAAAGAATGTAAAGGACCTATATAATGAAAATTACAAAGCATTGTTAAGGGAAATCGAAAAAGATACAATGAGATGGAAAAATATTCCTTGTTCTTGGATAGGAAGAATAAATATAATCAACATGGCCATATTACCCAAAGCAATATACAAATTTAATGCAATTCCCATCAAAATCCCTATGAGATTTTTTAAAGAAATGGAACAAAAAATCATCAGATTTATATGGAACTATAAAAAACCCCGAATAGCCAAAACAATCCTAAGGAAAAAGAATGAAGCTGGGGGCATTACAATACCTGACTTTAAACTATATTATAGGGCCACGATAATCAAAACAGCATGGTATTGGCAGAAAAATAGACACTCAGACCAATGGAACAGAATAGAAAGCCCAGAAATAAAACCACATATATATGGTCAAATAATCTTTGATAAAGGGGCCAACAACACAAAATGGAGAAAAGAAAGCCTCTTCAACAAATGGTGTTGGGAAAACTGGAAAGCCACATGCAAAAGAATGAAACTCGACTACAGCCTGTCCCCGTGTACTAAAATTAATTCAAAATGGATCAAAGACCTAAATATAAGACCTGAAACAATAAAGTACATAGAAGAAGACATAGGTACTAAAATCATGGACCTGGGTTTTAAAGAGCATTTTATGAACTTGACTCCAATGGCAAGAGAAGTGAAGGCAAAGATAAATGAATGGGACTACATCAGAATAAAAAGTTTTTGCTCAGCAAGAGAAACTGATATAAAAATAAACAGACAGCCAACTAAATGGGAAATGATATTTTCAAACAACAGCTCAGATAAGGGCCTAATATCCAAAATTTACAAAGAACTCATAAAACTCAACAACAAACAAACAAACAATCCAATAAAAAAATGGGAAGAAGACATGAACAGACACTTCTCCCAGGAAGAGATACAAATGGCCAACAGATATATGAAAAGATGCTCAGCTTCATCAGTTATTAGAGAAATGCAAATCAAAACTACAATGAGATACCACCTCACTCCTGTTAGATTAGCTATTATCAACAAGACGGGTAATAGCAAATGTTGGAGAGGCTGTGGAGAAAAAGGAACCCTCATTCACTGTTGGTGGGACTGTAAAGTAGTACAACCATTATGGAGGAAAGTATGGTGGTTCCTCAAAAAACTGCAAATAGAACTACCTTATGACCCAGCAATCCCTCTACTGGGTATATACCCCAAAACCTCAGAAACATTGATACGTGAAGACACATGTAGCCCCATGTTCATTGCAGCACTGTTCACGGTGGCCAAGACATGGAAACAACCAAAAAGCCCTTCAATAGAAGACTGGATAAAGAAGATGTGGCACATATACACTATGGAATACTACTCAGCCATAAGAAATGATGACATCAGATCATTTACAGCAAAATGGTGGGATCTTGATAACATTATAAGGAGTAAAATAAGTAAATCAGAAAAAAACAAGAACTACATGATTCCATACATTGGTGGAACATAAAAATGAGACTAAGAGACATGGACAAGAGTGTGGTGGTTACCAGGGGTGGGGGGAGGGAGGACATGGGAGGGAGGGAGGGAGAGAGTTAGGGGGAGGGGGAAGGGCACAGAGAACTAGATAGAGGGTGACGGAGGACAATCTGACTTTGGGCGAGGGGTATGCAACATAATTTAATGACAAAATAACCTAGACATGTTTCTTTGAATATATGTACCCTGATTTATTAATGTCATTCCATTACCATTAATAAAAAATAAATAAATAAATAAAATTATTTTTAGGTCAAATAAAAAAAATAAAAAATAAAAAAAAAAAAAGACATGACCGAGCAACTCAGTCAACTGACTCCAAAGTCCACTCTGCCCTGGACTTCCAATTACAAGAAATAATAAACTTCTTCATTGTTTAAAGAAATCTGAATCAGAGTTTCTTTCACTCGTAACTGAAAGCTCTCTAATTGTTAAAAGTTCGAAGAGGAAAGGGAAGCATCTGAACAGGTCTTTTTCATTCTTTCTCAAACCCTTAAAGAATGGGAGGGTGGTTTCCACGTGCTATTCCAATCTCTTTAGGACTTCCCCCATCATATCCTTCCCTTTCCAGAATTGGTGTTTCTTCCTCTTTGTAGCCTCCAGTAGTTGCACTGTGTTTAGAACTTTTATTTAACTGATGTGAATCTGAAAGGAAGAATTTGATGCAATGTGATATAGGAAAGGGTAGAGGAGGAAATAAAGGTTATGGATGAAAATCATGAACATTGTATGAAATGGTAATGTTTTATATGCGGGATGTAGGGATTTTCACATACCTACAGTAAAAACCCATGTCACCTCTCATAGCAGTGGCCTTTAGGAACCTTTCTATAGAGCTGAACTGCACAGTAGCCAATAGCAACTAGCCACTAGACATAAATGGCTATTTGCATTTTAATTAAAATCAAATCAAATAAAAATTTTAGTTACACTAGCCATTTGAATTCTCAGTAGCCACAGATGGCTATCATATTAGACAGGACAGAAGAGAATATTTCTCACGGCCAAGAGTTCTGTAGGACAGTACCATTAGAGAGGCATCTCTTTATTCAAAGTGAAGTGATAACCAGAGAACCAATCACAAGCTTAGGGAGCATAAAACACGGACAGTACAGTGGCAAGGACAGTTTTGTGGTAAGTCCCAGCTCTGCTGTTTCCCTAACCTCTATGAACCTTAGTTTCTTTACAGTCAAAATGGAGATAATGGTATTTACCTTGCAGGAGTGTTAAAAGGACTAATTTGATGCATATGGAAGACCTTGGAAGGGTCTTATCACATGGTAGATAATCAATAACAGTAAGTATTATCACTGGTTTTCTTCCCTGGGGATGAGTCACACAAAATTTTGTTTTGTCCATACAACCCTCTATGCCCTTGACATTCAAAGTGTGGTTCTCAGAGCAGCAGCACTGGCATCAGCACTGGCATCACCCTGGAGCTTATTAGACTAGCAGACTGTTGGGCTTCACTCCAGAGCTATTGAATCAGAATTCACATTTTAACAAGATTACGAGGATTTTTCTGCACATTGAAAGTCATTAAAAGTTGAGGAACATTGATCTATTCAATATGGCAGGCAAAAGTTCAAAATATGTGATGTGCAAAAAGAATGTGGCTAATAGACTATGGAATCCTAACCATAACTGAGGTGCTTCTGTCTGAAGTGCCCGTCGGAACCTAGTGGTTGAGCCCAACAACAATGTGATCTGGAGTTAAGAAGAAGCAGCCAGGACAGAGGGCCCTGCACCATCCTAGCATAGTAACTCTACAAGTAGCAGCATCTGCCAGCTCCCTGGGGGGTAATCTGGTGGCATCCCTGAATTCTCCAAGGGAGTGATTGTAGTAACATCAGTAAGTTATTGCTGCATAATAAATTACTTCCAAAAATTAATGATTTAAAAACAATAATAATCATTATCTCTCACAGTTTCTATGGGCCAGACATTCAGACAGGGCACCTCTGGGGCCTCAGCTGGAAGACCCACAGGCTGGGGGCTAGTACCATCTGAAGGCGCCTTCAATCACACACCTGGCAGTAATGTGGGCAGTCAGCAGAGGCCTAGTTAGCATTGTCAGTTAGAACACCCACACATGGCTTTTCCATTTGGGCTATTTTCTTCAGAAAATGGTGGCTGGGCTCCAAGGACAGAGAGGGAGGAAAAGAACGAGGAAGGGATGAGGGGAGAGGGGAGAAGGAGAGAGGGAGAGAGCATGGTCCATAGGAGCATTTTATGACCTGGCTTTGGAAGCCATGCACGATCACTGCCGTCACATTCTGTTGGTCAAGATAGTTACAGAGTCTGCCTAGGTTGAGTGGGAGGGAACATAAACCCAAGGGATGTCAAGGTCACACTTGACATAATAAAGGTATGTCAAAGTCACATTGCAAGAACACCTTGTGGGAAGAGATGTTTTTGTGATGGCCATATAATTAAGGCCATCTGTCTATGGCCACTTTCAGAAAACTTAATCTGCCATGTGGATATTCTTTTTGGTTCAAGTCATTCCAAATTTCAAGTCACTATGCCCACCACCATCATCATAAGCAAGTTCTTATTTAGTGTCTCCTTTATAGAGGAAACTGTATTCCTCTATATTTATTTCCAACAAGAGTTAGAAGATGTTTGTCTCCCTTGAGTCACCTTGTTTTGGGGAATTCTTCCATAAATTTTTTTTCCCCAGGAAAAATAGCCTCAAAGCTAGTTTCACTTTCCATTCTGCCTTGTTGTTTTTTGCATTATTTCATTATGGTCAAACTCTTTAAATGTGACATCTTTATTTTGAAAATAAGGTGCGAATAAGTGGAATAGGTAAAGATAATAGCTCATTCATTGATACTAATTTCCCAAATAGGTTTTTAGTTGCTATACAGCTTGAGTTTCATTGCTAATGGCAAATAAAATAATTACAGTAAAATGTGTCCATGCATTAAAATTTTGATTTCCATTTTTTTTTGTAGCTATCTAACCACCTTGTATTTTTAGAACAAATTTTTTTTCAGGATATTTTTATCTTCATAATAAAACTTTCTTGGCAAGATTGATCTCAATCTGTTTGGTGGTTCTTTTATTAGAGCATAATCAAGAAAGGGAGAGGAAGAGATAGTTTTCTCTTCATATAACAAAATAGAAAATACTAATGTTTGTTTCTCATTTAAAAAATCAAAGGCAAAACTACAATTGGATCTTGCCTATAGTCATTCATCCTAAATAATATAGGAAGAGAAGCATAAGGCAATTGGATATAAACTTGGCACAGACTTTTAGTTTCTTTTTTTGCACAATTTTCTGTGTTCTCTTCTCCCAGGAAGTCATATTCTAACTTCTCATGGTTTAATGGTCTACCCTTCTGATGGTCCCTTCTCCCTACTTACCTCCTACCTGCTGTTGACATCTCAGGGTTCCCATTATTTCCTTCTCCTAAAAATTTCACGCAAACATATAAACACAATAATTCACTGTAATTGCATGCATTTGCTAATATACACAAACTCACATACACACAGACATACACATAATCACATACAGTCATTTGCATGTACATGGTTACTCACACATATTCACTCCTAGGTGTTCACACACACACACACACACAACCACCTCCTAGCTTTGGCCACCTATATAACCTCTTGGTCATCTCCTCTCTCCCTTGAACAGCTAAGCTTCATTTCTAAGCAGGAGGAAATCCCTATGTTATGATGGAAGACACCAAGCCTTTATGGATCTACATGACAATAGTGACATTCACATTCAAGACCTATTCTTCATGGTTACCCAGGGTCCTGAACTTCTCCAGTGCCAGATGCACATGATTCTACCCCATTCTTTCCTGATAATCAAGATTATCAGAAAGAGGAAATTAACCCTGAATCTGTTTTATATTTAATTTCATAAAATTGTATAACGTAACTATTATGGATTGAATTGTGTCTCCCAAAAAGAGATGTTGAAATCCTAACCCCCAGTAAATGTGACCTTATTTGGAAAAAGGAACTTTGTTGTTGTAGCCATGTTAAGATGATGTTGTTAAAATGGAGCCTAATCCAACATGACTGATGTCCTTATGAGAAGAGAAGAAGTACAGAGACTCAGGAAGAACATCGTGTGACAAGTGAGGCAGGGATGGAGTGATGCAGCTATAAGGAAAGGAACAAGTATTGTGCTACTAGCCACCACCAGAATCAGCAGCAGCAGGAAATGACTATCCAGTGTCAGAGGGAGCATGGTTCTGCTGACACCTTGATTTGAAACTTCTAGACTCCAGAACTGTGAGAGAGAGAATAAATTTCTGTTATTTAAGCCACCCAGTTTGTGATACTTTGTTACAGCAGCTCGAAGAAACTAATACAGTGAGTGTTAAATAAGTTATTCCCAGTGGACCTCATGATTGAGGAGATAAACCAGCATGCTGTTAGACTGGACCAGCACGAGGAGAGAATGTGAGAGTCAGGGTCGGTGGAAGCCTGAGCCTGGTTGTCTTAGTCCACTTGGGCTTCTACAAGAGACTCTCATAGACTGGGTGGCTTACAAAAAACAGAATTTATTTCTTATAATTCTGGAGGCTGGGAATTCCAAGAGCAAGGCACCAACAGATTTGGCATCTGGTGAGGACCTATTTCCTAGTTCATACATGGTCCTAGAAACTCACATGGAAGAAGGGGAAAGAGAATTCCCTGAGGCCCTTTTGATAAGAGCACTAATCAACTTTATAAGGGCTCTACTGTCATGGTCTAAGAACCTCCCAAAAGCCCGCCTCCAAATACATTTGGATTTAACATAAATTTTGGGGGGGACACAAATATTCAGTCTACAACACTGGTCCTCTGTAGAAACCCTTAAGTCTGCATCAAGCAACTACTTTAAGGACCATAAAGCTCTAACATTTTATCAAGAAACTACTTTGGAGACCATTCCAGCTCTTTTAGGACACTTAAGATGCAGGCATGATCTGTTGCTCATAAAAAGAGATGAATGCCCTATGCACATTTGCATTATATTAATATGTCATAGGTAAAATTGTGTATGTTCTGCATGTTTCTGGGTAAGCACTAGTTCAAAGGAAGCGTTTCTGGTCAATAGCTTCCTGCTTTCAGTGTCAGCATGGCAATAGCTGCAGTTGATGGTGTACTTTGGGTATGCTGGGGCTACCTCTTGATGTGAATTGGTTGGAAAAGATTTGAACCAGGATCAGAAAAAGACTCCTTGGGATGTTGGGTGTACAGACATGGTCAAAGAGCAGAAGAGCCACTTCCAGATAAGGTTAATGTATATCAAAAGAGTAGAGAACAGAAGTCTTATTTATTGTATCAACTTATTTCACATCTACATTGATATCTAATCCTAAAAACATTTTTAGGCATAGGTCAGACCCATTGTAAGGCATTCAGAAAGCTTGCATAATCTGCTCAAAGCCACACAGCTAGTAAATAGAAGTACTAGGTTTTGAATCTGGCTATGTCTGTCTCCTACTTCTGACTTGTGTTGAAAAACTCAAATATTAAACCACTCATTAGAAAAGTTGTTCAGGTTTTTCCAAATCAAGGAAAGAAGCTAGATTCTTGGATTACCAGCTTGATATTGTAAGTAGCCACATCTTGTACGCTGCATATCTTACTTTAATGTTAAAAAGGTTAGACCAGCATGCACTGTTAAAATGACTCACTGAGAGCTGGGATTTAAAAAACTGCCATGGCAATTTTCTCTCCTTCCTCCATAATAATAGAACTCCTAATTTTTAGCTAGACTTATGGCTATATTTCTTAGTTTCCTTTTTCACTAGATGTGGCCATGTATCTAATTGCTAACTAATGGGAAATAAATGGAACTGTCACATGGTTTCAGTAAATTCCTCAAAAACAGTTGAAGCATGCCCTTTGCCCATTCCTTCTCCATCCCTCCTTTCTTTCTGCTGCCTGGAACCTGGATAAGATGACTTGAACTCTAACGATCATCTTGGACTCTGAGGACAAAGACCTCACTCTAGAACAGAGCAGTGAGTCGAAGAGTTCAAGTCCCTAAAGACTTTATGAAGTAGAGTGACCATTCAGTCCTGGACTGCTCACATCCTACTTGTACACAAGAGAGAAATTAATGCTGATCTTGTTTAAGCTACTATTGTATAATTTGGATCTTCCTTGCTTGCAGCCAATGCTAATCCTAACTGATCCAGGTTCATCACAGAGACAAAGAATAGAGCAAAGATTGCCCTGTGCCAGCAGCCTCCCATATCATGAAGGATTCTATTCCTTTAAAATAAAAAAGGATGCCCCCTTTTCTACGTTCCCTACCTGGGTATCCTCAGAGACTTCTTTTCCCCCCACAAAAACCTTACGCCCTCATGTCAAGTATTAGGTACCCAATTCCCATTGGTACCCAGTCAGTAAAGTTAACATGACTGGTTTAAGTTATAAATTTTTCTCCATTTCGTTATTTTTCTCAGTCACTGCTACTTTTGCTTGCAGATGTTCTATAATCTGGTTTGTCAAACTCATATGTCTCTGCTCTTTCAAAGTCCTCATTATAGTCTGCATGTGAAAGAACATATAATGCAGGACCCTGCTACTTACTTTCACTTCCTTTTCATTCTTAATGATGTAAGGCTGACAGATCAGAAGAACAGACCCTAGGGTGAAGGGAAATAAAATGAAGTGCTTTCAGCAGTTCACTGGGAAGGTCTGTCTACCTCTTTACCTAAAATGTCTCTGTGTTATAGCTTTGCTTCCTCTCATTATCAATAAGAATAGAAATGCACTGACCAGGAACTCTTTCTTCATCTTCTATATGCTGCCAACACCTCATAAATATTTAATTAGCAATTAAATATTCACAACAGGAGAGGAAAACCCAAAGTCTAAAGCTCTAATTTCATTTGTGATATTTTGTAACTCCTTTAAAAGCTATTCTTTAATCCTTTTGACCAAGAGCTGAAGAAGCTTATTACTTCAGTGGCAGGTGGCCCAGAGGGGGAGGTGGGAGAGATGTTGGGGAGGCAGGCTGGTGGTGCGGGAGGCATTGCACACGTGAGAGCCACCATCCTACAGCCTTGAACTCACACTCAACCTACTCTCTACCTCCACTCTCTACGTGGGCCAGACTCCACCAGCAGCTGTGTTTGACCTCCCTGCCTCTGGGGGTCCCAAGGCAGTTTGGTTGGCTGTGCCCACAGCACAGGGTGGGCAAGAAAAAGTGGAGAGATTCTTCAGAATTCTGCCCTAGGGGACACTTCTCCTACAAAATGGACTCTAGAACTCCAGAGAGATTTATACCTTATAAAGCCAGTTCTTCAAGATATGGCAGGCAAAGGAGGCAGTCCCCTAAGTTTTTCAATTATTTTGCCAATCAGCACAAAATTTCTGATGGACCGGCACCAGTCCCTGAACTGGTGGTTGAAAACCACCTGGAGTGTCCTACTTCCGAATTTGGTTTAGTCAGTTCTCCTCAGCCACCATGCACAGATGCTCAACAGTGTCTGCTCTGCGAGGGCTGCATTGACCTGTCATCACCCCCACTCTCTTTCCTCACTGAGAAGCAGTATAGTGAAGCGAGGTGGTGCGGGAGGCATTGCACACATGAGAGCTAACCTTATTGCCCAGTGCTACCTCCAATCCACCCAACAGAAAATGGGCCTCAGGGGACTGCTGCAGAACCCCAAGTCCACCAGACACATTTCTTCTCTGCCTTCAAGGTTTGTCTAGAAGATGAGCCCAATAAACTCTCAGTGAAGTCAGCCAGCCAGCTATCAGGATGGGACTGAGAGAAATACTTGGCTGGAATAAAATAATTGCTAATAACAAAAAATTAAATGAGAAAACTGATGGAAATAGAGGGATATTGAAGCAAAATGAAAAGGCAATAATCATATAATAGTTAACAGCTAACATTTAGTGAGCATTTGCTGGGTCAGGCATTATATATACTTTATATATTTTGGATAACAGTCCTTTATCACACGTCTTTTGCAAACACTTTCTTCTACCCTGTGGCTGGTTTTCTCATCCTCTTGGCAATATTTTTCTCGGGGCAGAAGTTTTTGATTTTAGTGAATGTGGACTTATCAGCTTTTTCTTTAATGAATTATGTCTTTGTGTGGCATCTAAAAACTCACCACCTCAGGCATATATGAACAAACAAGAGAGAGCCCAAGTGAACCACTTAACTTCACACCTTAAGGAACTAGAAAAAGAAGAACAAAGACAACCCAAAACCAGCTCAAGAAAGGAGATAATAAAAATCAGAGCAGAAATAAATGAAATAGAGAACAGAAAAACTATAGAAAAAATTAATAGAACAAGGAGCTGGTTCTTTGAAAAGATCAACAAAATTGACAAACCCTTGGCAAGACTTACCAAGGAAAAAAGAGAAAGAACTCATATAAACAAAATCCAAAATGAAAGAGGAGAAATCACCACGGACACCGTAGATATACAAAGAATTATTGTAGAATACTATGACAAACTTTATGCCACTAAATTCAACAACCTAGAAGAAATGGATAAATTCCTAGAACAACACAACCTTCCTAGACTGAGTCAAGAAGAAGCAGAAAGCCTAAACAGACCTATCAGTAGAGAAGAAATAGAAAAAACCATTAAAAACCTCCCCAAAAATAAAAGTCCAGGCCCTGACGGCTATACCAGCGAATTTTATCAAACATTCAAAGAAGACTTGGTTCCTATTCTACTCGAAGTCTTCCAAAAAAATTGAAGAAGAAGCAATACTTCCAAACACATTTTATGAGGCCAACATAACCCTCATACCAAAACCAGGCAAGGATGGCACAAAGAAAGAAAACTACAGACCAATATCTCTAATGAATATAGATGCTAAAATACTAAACAAAATACTAGCAAATTGAATACAACAGCATATTAAAAAGATAATACATCATGATCAAGTGGGATTCATCCAAGAATCTCAAGGATGGTTCAACATACATAAAACGGTTAACGTAATACACCATATCAACAAAACAAAGAACAAAAACCACATGATCTTATCAATAGATGCAGAAAAGGCTTTTGATAAGATACAACACAATTTTATGTTTAAGACTCTCAACAAAGTCCACCACAAGATTTTCTCAAGAAAGAGGGGAGAGGAGAGGAGAGGAAAAAAAGAGGGGGGGAATAATTTCCTTTTTTAAAAAATTTTTATTTGATTTTATTTTTCTTTATTTCATTATTAATTTTTTTTAAAAAAAACAACTCTTTTCGATTTGTTATTTTTTTATTTTTTTTAACTTTTTATTCTTTATTAAATCTCAATAATACTATCAACAAAACCACCCTCAGATGCCATTAAGGAAGAGAAAATCGAATATCATGGATACAAAAGAAAGAGAGGTAACACAGCTAGATGAGGAAAAATCTATGGAGAAAAAATTTAATATATTGGAAACCTTGGAGCTAAATGACAGAGAATTCAAGATAGAAATCCTAAAAATCCTCCGAGATATACAAGAAAACACAGAAAGGCAATATAGGGAGCTCAGAAAACAACTCCATGAACACAAAGAATATATGTCCAAGGAAATTGAAACTATAAAAACAAATCAAACAGAGATGAAAAACTCAATTCACGAGCTGAAAAACGAAGTAACAAGCTTAGCTAATAGAACAGGTCAGATAGAAGAGAGGATTAGTGAAATAGAAGACAAGCAACTTGAGGCACAACAGAGAGAAGAAGAAAGAGACTCAAAAATTAAAAAAAATGAGATAGCCCTACAAGAATTATCTGACTCCATCAAAAAGAATAACATAAGAATAATAGGTATATCAGAGGGAGAAGAGAGAGAAAATGGAATGGAGAACATACTTAAACAAATAATTGATGAGAACTTCCCAAGCCTGTGGAAAGAACTAAAGCCTCAAGTTCAAGAAGCAAACAGAACTCCAAGTTTTCTTAACCCCAACAAACCTACTCCAAGGCATATCATAATGAAATTGACACAAACCAACAGCAAAGAAAAAATTCTCAAGGCAGCCAGGGAAAAGAAGAATACAACATATAAAGGAAGGCCCATTAGATTATCATCAGATTTCTCAGCAGAAACTCTACAAGCTAGAAGAGAGTGGACCCCAATATTTAAAGTCCTGAAAGAGAGGAACTTTCAGCCACGAATACTATACCCATCAAAGCTATCCTTCAAATACGAAGGAGAAATAAAAACATTCACAGATACAGAAAAGATGAGGGAATTTATCATCAGAAAACCCCCACTCCAGGAATTACTAAAGGGGGTTCTCCAATCAGATACAAAGAACAAAAAAAAAACAGAGCCACAAGTAAAAGCTCCAAGAAGAACACAATAAAACCAAATTTAAACTGTGACAACAACAAAAAGAAAGAGGGGGAGAAGACGGAGATTAACAGTAGCAAAGGACGATGGAGTGCAAAAGTACTCACAAAATAGTTCGCTACAATGAACAGGGTAGGGACCCTTTTCATTACTCAAAGGTAACCACCATTGAAAAAACCACCACAGAAGCACATGAGATAAAAAAGATAGCAACAGAGGAAAGATGTATGGAATACAACCAAATAAAAACAAAAGATAGAAAAACGAAAGAGAAGGATCAAACAAGACACAAAACTAACAGAAAGCAAGATATAAAATGGCAATAGGGAACTCACAAGTATCAATAATTACACTAAATGTAAATGGATTAAACTCACCAATAAAAAGGCACAGAGTAGCAGAATGGATTAAAAAAGAAAATCCAACTGTATGCTGCCTACAGGAAACTCATCTAAGTAACAAGGATAAAAACAAATTCAAAGTGAAAGGCTGGAAAACAATACTCCAAGCAAATAACATCCAAAAAAAAGCAGGTGTAGCAATACTCATATCGGATAATGCTGACTACAAGACAGGAAAAGTACTTAGAGACAAAAATGGCCATTTCATAATGGCTAAGGGGACACTGAATCAAGAAGACATAACAATTCTTAATATATATGCACCAAACCAAGGAGCACCAAAATATATAAGACAGCTACTTATTGATCTTAAAACAAAAACTGACAAAAATACAATCATACTTGGAGACCTCAATACACCGCTGACGGCTCTAGATCGGTCATCCAAACAGAGAATCAACAAAGACATAGTGGCCTTAAACAAAACACTAGAGCACCTGGATATGATAGACATCTACAGGACATTTCATCCCAAAGTGACTGAGTATACATTTTTCTCCAGTGTACATGGATCATTCTCAAGAATTGACCATATGTTGGGCCACAAAAACAACATCAGCAAATTCAGAAAAATTGAAGTTGTACCAAGCATATTTTCTGATCATAAAGCCTTGAAACTAGAATTCAACTGCAAAAAAGAGGAAAAAAATCCCACAAAAATGTGGAAACTAAACAACATACTTTTAAAAAATGAATGGGTCAAAGAAGAAATAAGTGCAGAGATCAAAAGATATATACAGACTAATGAAAATGACAATACGACATATCAGAATCTATGGGATGCAGCAAAAGCAGTGATAAGAGGGAAGTTCATATCGCTTCAGGCATATATGAACAAACAAGAGAGAGCCCAAGTGAACCACTTAACTTCCCACCTTAAGGAACTAGAAAAAGAAGAACAAAGACAACCCAAAACCAGCCGAAGAAAGGAAATAATAAAAATCAGAGCAGAAATAAATGAATTAGAGAACAGAAAAACTATAGAAAAAATTAATAGAACAAGGAGCTGGTTCTTTGAAAAGATCAACAAAATTGACAAACCCTTGGCAAGACTTACCAAGGAAAAAAGAGAAAGAACTCATATAAACAAAATCCAAAATGAAAGAGGAGAAATCACCACGGACACCGTAGATATACAAAGAATTATTGTAGAATACTATGAAAAACTTTATGCCACTAAATTCAACAACCTAGAAGAAATGGATAAATTCCTAGAACAATACAACCTTCCTAGACTGAGTCAAGAAGAAGCAGAAAGCTTAAACAGACCTATCAGTAGAGAAGAAATAGAAAAAACCATTAAAAACCTCCCCAAAAATAAAAGTCCAGGCCCTGACGGCTATACCAGCGAATTTTATCAAACATTCAAAGAAGACTTGGTTCCTATTCTACTCAAAGTCTTCAAAAAAATTGAAGAAGAAGCAATACTTCCAAACACATTTTATGAGGCCAACATAACCCTCATACCAAAACCAGGCAAGGATGGCACAAAGAAAGAAAACTACAGACCAATATCTCTAATGAATACAGATGCTAAAATACTAAACAAAATACTAGCAAATCGAATACAACAACATATTAAAAAATAATACATCATGATCAAGTGGGATTCATCCCAGAATCTCAAGGATGGTTCAACATACGTAAAAGGGTTAATGTAATACACCATATCAACAAAACAAAGAACAAAAACCACATGATCTTATCAATAGACGCAGAAAAGGCTTTCGATAAAATACAACACAATTTTATGTTTAAGACTCTCAACAAAATGGGTATAGAAGGAAAATATCTCAACATGATAAAGGCCATATATGATAAACCATCAGCTAACATCATATTAAATGGCACTAAACTGAAGGCTTTCCCCCTTAAATCAGGAACAAGACAGGGTTGTCCACTGTCTCCACTCTTATTTAATGTGGTACTAGAGGTTCTAGCCAGAGCAATCAGACAAGACAAAGAAATAAAAGGCATCCATATCGGAAAAGAAGAAGTAAAGGTATCACTTTTTGCAGATGATATGATCCTATACATCGAAAACCCCAAAGAATCCACAAAAAGACTACTAGAAACAATAAGCCAATACAGTAAGGTCGCAGGATACAAAATTAACATACAGAAGTCAATAGCCTTTCTGTATGCCAACAATGAAACAACTGAGAAGGAACTCAAAAGAATAATCCCCTTCACGATTGCAACAAAAAAAATAAAATACTTAGGAATAAACATAACAAAGAATGTAAAGGACTTATATAATGAAAACTATAAACCATTGTTAAGGGAAATCGAAAAAGATATAATGAGATGGAAGAATATACCTTGTTCTTGGCTAGGAAGAATAAATATAATCAAGATGGCTATATTACCCAAAGCAATATACAAATTTAATGCAATTCCCATCAAAATTCCAATGACATTTTTTAAAGAAATAGAGCAAAAAATCATCAGATTTATATGGAACTATAAAAAACCCCAAATAGCCAAAGCAATCCTAAAGAAAAAGAATGAAGCTGGGGGCATAACAATACCTGACTTCAAACTCTATTATAGGGCCACGACAATCAAAACAGCATGGTATTGGCAGAAAAATAGACACTCAGACCAATGGAACAGAATAGAAAGTCCAGAAATAAAACCACATATATATAGTCAAATAATTTTTGATAAAGGGGCCAACAACACACAATGGAGAAAAGAAAGCCTCTTCAATAAATGGTGCTGGGAAAACTGGAAAGCCACATGCAAAAGAATGAAACTCGACTACAGTCTCTCCCCCTGTACAAAAATTAACTCAAAATGGATCAAAGATCTAAACATAAGACCTGAAACAATTAAGTACATAGAAGAAGACATAGGTACTCAACTCATGGACCTGGGTTTTAAAGAGCATTTTATGAATTTGACTCCAATGGCAAGAGAAGTGAAGGCAAAAATTAATGAATGGGACTACATCAGACTAAGAAGTTTTTGCTCAGCAAGAGAAACTGATAACAAAATAAACAGAAAGCCAACTAAATGGGAAATGATATTTTCAAACAACAGCTCAGATAAGGGCCTAATATCCAAAATATACAAAGAACTCATAAAACTCAACAACAAACAAACAAACAATCCAATAAAAAAATGGGAAGAGGATATGAATAGACACTTCTCCCAGGAAGAAATACAAATGGCCAACAGATATATGAAAAGATGCTCATCTTCTTTAGCTATTAGAGAAATGCAAATCAAAACTGCAATGAGATACCACCTCACACCTGTTCGATTAGCTGTTATTAGCAAGTCAGGTAATAGCAAATGTTGGAGAGGCTGTGGAGAAAAAGGAACCCTCATACACTGTTGGTGGGAATGTAAAGTAGTACAACCATTATGGAAGAAAGTATGGTGGTTCCTCAAAAAACTGAAAATAGAACTACCTTATGACCCAGCAATCCCTCTACTGGGTATATATCCCCAAAACTCAGAAACATTGATACGTAAAGACACATGCAGCCCCATGTTTATTGCAGCATTGTTCACAGTGGCCAGGACATGGAAACAACCAAAAAGCCCATCAATAGATGACTGGATAAAGAAGATGTGGCACATATACACTATGGAATACTACTCAGCCATAAGAAATGATGACATCGGAACATTTACAGCAAAATGGTGGGATCTTGATAACATGATACGAAGCGAAATAAGTAAATCAGAAAAAAACAGGAACTGTATTATTCCATACGTAGGTGGGACATAATAGTGAAACTAAGAGACATTGATAAGAGTGTGGTGGTTATGGGGGGGGAGGGGGGAATGGGAGAGGGATAGGGGGTGGGAGGGGCACAAAGAAAACAAGATAGAAGGTGACAGAGGACAATCTGACTTTGGGTGGTGGGTATGCAACATAATTGAACGACAAGATAACCTGGACTTGTTATCTTTGAATATATGTATCCTGATTTATTGATGTCACCCCATTAAAAAAATAAAATTATAAAATAAAAAAATAAAATAAAAAAATAAAAAAAAAAAAAGACTCTCAACAAAATGGGTATAGAATGAAAATATCTCAACATGATAAAAGCCATATATGATAAACCATCAGCTAACATCATATTAAATGGCACTAAACTGAAGGCTTTCCCCCTTAAATCAGGAACAAGACAGGGTTGTCCACTGTCTCCACTCTTATTTAATGTGGTACTAGAGGTTCTAGCCAGAGCAATCAGACAAGACAAAGAAATAAAAGGCATCCATATCGGAAAAGAAGAAGTAAAGGTATCACTTTTTGCAGATGATATGATCCTATACATCGAAAACCCCAAAGAATCCACAAAAAGACTACTAGAAACAATAAGCCAATACAGTAAGGTCGCAGGATATAAAATTAACATACAGAAGTCCATAGCCTTTCTATATGCCAACAATGAAACATTTGAGAACGAACTCAAAAGAATAATCCCCTTCACGATTGCAACAAAAAAAATAAAATACTTAGGAATAAACATAACAAAGAATGTAAAGGACTTATATAATGAAAACTATAAACCATTGTTAAGGGAAATCGAAAAAAGATATAATGAGATGGAAGAATATACCTTGTTCTTGGTTAGGAAGAATAAATATAATCAAGATGGCCATATTACCCAAAGCAATATACAAATTTAATGCAATTCCCATCAAAATTCCAATGACATTTTTTAAAGAAATAGAGCAAAAAATCATCAGATTTATATGGAACTATAAAAAACCCCAAATAGCCAAAGCAATCCTAAAGAAAACAGAATGAAGCTGGGGGGCATTACAATACCTGACTTCAAACTCTATTATAGGGCCACGACAATCAAAACAGCATGGTATTGGCAGAAAAATAGACACTCAGACCAATGGAACAGAATAGAAAGTCCAGAAATAAAACCACATATATATAGTCAAATAATTTTTGATAAAGGGGCCAACAACACACAATGGAGAAAAGAAAGCCTCTTCAATAAATGGTGCTGGGAAAACTGGAAAGCCACATGCAAAAGAATGAAACTGGACAACAGTCTATCCCCCTGTACTAAAATTAACTCAAAATGGATCAAAGATCTAAACATAAGACCTGAAACAATAAAGTACATAGAAGAAGACATAGGTACTAAACTCATGGACCTGGATTTTAAAGAGCATTTTATCAATTTGACTCCAATGGCAAGAGAAGTGAAGGCAAAAATTAATGAATGGGACTACATCAGACTAAGAAGTTTTTGCTCAGCAAGGGAAACTGATAACAAAATAAACAGACAGCCAACTAAATGGGAAATGATATTTTCAAACAACAGCTCAGATAAGGGCCTAATATCCAAAATATACAAAGAACTCATAAAACTCAACAACAAACAAACAAACAATCCAATAAAAAAATGGGAAGAAGACATGAACAGACACCTCTCCCAGGAAGAAGTACAAATGGCCAACAGATATATGAAAAGATGCTCATCTTCGTTAGTTATTAGAGAAATGCAAATCAAAACTGCAATGAGATACCACCTCACACCTGTTGGATTAGCTATTATTGACAAGACAGGTAATAGCAAATGTTGGAGAGGCTGTGGAGAAAAAGGAACCCTCATACACTGTTGGTGGGAATGTAAAGTAGTACAACCATTATGGAAGAAAGTATGGTGGTTCCTCAAAAAACTGAAAATATAATTACCTTATGACCCAGCAATCCCTCTACTGGGTATATACCCCAAAAACTCAGAAACATTGATACGTAAAGACACATGCAGCCCCATGATCATTGCAGCATTGTTCATAGTGGCCAGGACATGGAAACAACAAAAAAGCCCATCAATGGATGACTGGATAAAGAAGATGTGGCACATATACACTATGGAATACTACTCAGCCATAAGAAATGATGACATCGGATCATTTACAGCAAAATGGTGGGATCTTGATAACATACGAAGTGAAATAAGTAAATCAGAAAAAACCAGGAACTGCATTATTCCATACGTAGGTGGGACATAAAAGTGAAACTAAGAGACATTGATAAGAGTGTGGTGGTTACGGGGGGACGGGGGAGAGGGAGAGGGAAAGGGGGAGAGGGAGGGGCACAAAGAAAACTAGATAGAAGGTGACAGAGGACAATCTGACTTTGGGTGATGGGTATGCAACATAAGTGAACGACAAGATAACCTGGAGTTGTTATCTTTGAATATATGTATCCTGATTTATTGATGTCGCCCCATTAAAAATAAAATTATTAAAAAAAAGAAAATAAATAAAATAAAAAAATAGTCACCACCATTTCCAGGTCAAATAAAATTTTCCTGTTATCCTCTAGAAGTTTTAGGGTTTTGTGTTTTATATTTAGGTCTATGATCCTTTTTGTATTCATTTTTGTAAAGTGTGTTAGATCTGTGTCTAGATTCCTTTTTGGGAGTTGAGAGGAATGCAGATGTGGATGTCTTGTTCCAGCACCATTTGTTTAAAAGACTATCCTTTTGTTCCATTACATTGCCTTTGCTCTATTTCCAAGCTCAGTTGACTGTATGTATGTGGATCTGCTTATGGGTTCGATCCCAAGATCCTTATCTTAATCATATCTGCAAAGAATTTTCCATACACTTACATTCACAGGGTCCAGGAATGAGTTCTCTTTGGAGATCATTATTTAGCCCACTACAAGAACATGGAGGAATAGTCTGTTGGCTAGGTTTCCAGAACTTGTGCTGTCATTCTAGGGATAGATATCATTCTAAAGGGAGTTCTACTAAACAAAGGCTCAAATTAGAGTGATACACAGAAATCTGCTCTTAAATGCAATATATAATATTAAGGTTCTTAATATAGTTCAGGAAATATAGCTTGCTCACCATTCAATTCCTTTGCATCATGTAGCCCCAAGATGATTTTTTAAAACCTAGAGCATAATTTTAATTTAATTAATGCTGTAAAAATGAATGTGAGCATATTAATGTGGAATTAAGTTACAAAATGTTAAATTTAATCTACATTTTCTGAGGTGTGGCTCATTCGTGACTTTTGTTCCTATCATCTTGAGTTTGCACAGCTGGTAACTATAAATTCAACCTGGAAATGGTGTTTGAAAATTAGCAGACATTTCACTGAGCTTAGGGGTAAATTTGTCACTGAATTATGTGATGACCTATTATATTCTGTTGACTTTGCGGGGAGGTAATAGCTATGGTGTCACTCACATATGGGTCCAATGTTGGCCCAGTTTGTCATAGCACAAGATACTTAAACTATGATATATCCAGACTTTTTTTTTTCTAATCTAACCGTGGAAAAGAATGCTGAGCCATCCCACTTGCTTAAGGAATAGGTATAGCCATGTTCCTCAGGGCACTGGGAGGGGCACTCTGAGAGTTCAGAGTTCAGCTACTGTTCCACTTAACTTCAAGCACAGAAGTCTGGGGGACAGGAAGGCAAAGGATGTTACTGAAAGCATCACATGAAACCTCTTTTCAACAACCATCCTCATATTAATGAGACTCCATTGCTCTCCCCTCTTTTTCCATATCAGCATATGGTGCTTGGCTTATTCTTTTCTAATACCCTAGAAATGAAATCTCAGCTGTAAGAGTGGTCATGTGTACAGTCACTGAAGCTTCCAGTAATGAAAAACCCTACCTGGGTTCCCCCTCCTCAGCTTCTAAAAAGCTCAGATGGCCTGTGAAGGAAAGTAGATCTTCAACAGCTGTCTTCAAGGTTACCAACAACAGCAACTCTCTCTCCCCATCAACCTTTGCCAACCACACAAAAGAACATATTCTTATTATCAAGGACCCCTAAGGCTGCCAGTCAATGGCTGACAGAAATGGAAAATCAATTTCAGATTTATCTCCACTGGGAAGTGAGTGTATTCCTTCAAAATAATGAATTATGAGGTCATTGAGGGCTTGTTCTTTTTCCTGCTTGCAGAGACAATTTAATTTTAGAAGAAAAAGTGACTAATGAACAGGATATTCTAATTGCAGTGATGAGCTTTTCCCATTTTAATGTCATCTAAACCACAAAAATGTTCATTTTTTCTCTCTTCATTATTCCTTGGGGCTCAGAAAGAAAAGTATCGCCAAAGGGGGAAACCTGGGTAAATCCTGCTCCCTCCACCCAGCTCCCCAGATAAGATGCATGTCTGGCCTCAGCTAGCCTGTGTTGTCACTGTTTTTGGTAGAGCCATTCTACTTACCAGCGAAGTACCGACAAGACAATATTTTCCATACTTCTTAGACAGTAGTGAAGACAATGTCATTCAGAAACCAGGACATTCAACAAGGTAGAAAGAGGTTTCACATGCAAAAACAAGAACCCTTATCAAGCCTTTCAACAAGCAAACTCACAACCACCATTCCAAGACCATAGGTACAATATATTGAGTGGCAACTATAATTATGACACTGTAAAATCCCTGTGGATAAGCATCTTCTCATTGAATCCTATAACAGCCCTTTAATATCACGCAATTACCAAATTAGAGAATTGGGATTAGAACCCAGGTAAAGCTTTAACAGAATCTCTAGGCCATTCTTAAAATCTGTGCTCTAATCCAGTGGTTCTCTAACTTTAGCATACCTGGAGCACTGTCAAAGTGGAATATTGAACCTCACCCCAGAATTTCTGATCCAGTATGTCAAGGGTTCACTCTTTGAGAACCACTACTCTGTCTCTCTCTGACCACCAACAATCATATTCCAAAAAGGAAACCTTCACATACAAAGTACCCTTCTATGACTTCTGATCCCTGCCTCACTTTGTAAAAGAGAATCAGAACAATGGCTACTGTACTTGTGGACAAGGCCCACCGGGGGTGAGGACAACAAAGACGCAGAGACCCGATTCTAGATTCCAGGTTCAGTGATGCAGATCTGATTTGTTCAGGAAGTAAGCTAGCTTATATATACAGGTTCAGCCCATAGAGTGCCACAGTGTGTCCTTCACAGCCAATGGCCAAAAAGGTCAGGAAGCTGCCTGGTGGGCACTGAGTCACTTCCTTACAGCGGGCAAGCTCCCTCCTGGGTGTGTCTAGGAGGGTTTCAGGTGCTGGAGTGTTCTCACAGCATTGCATCAGCCACAACTCCTAGGAATGCACTCTGCGCTCTACCTACATTTTCCCCTTCTCTTTTAATTAGGGCCAGTTGGACTTGATGAATGACAGCTTGCTGTTGTTGTCTCTACAGGAAGGATAATGCCAGGGCGGGGAAAAGCAGCCCAGACGTGGGGATCCGCCCATGTCTGTGAGTCAGTGGTTATTATAGCACACATAGCAGGAACAGAGTACCAGGGCCTGGGGGCCCGTCAGGGGCCATTCTCTGGTCTTGCTCCGCTAAAGCCTTTATATCCTCCCAGGTGATGGGGAGCGCACATTGGCTGCAAGGTCTTCTTCTGGAGACTCGCCATTTCCTGGGTTGGGGGTTTTGTTGGAGGAGTCATCTTGGGACACTGGGACTGGCCTTATGTTTTTTCCTGGGATCCAAATTGGCTGAGGGCTGTCCCTTGGATGCCGGTTGGGTCCCTGTCCAGGCACCAGTTGTGGACAAGGCCCACGGGGGGTGAGGATGACAGAGACACAGAGACCCGACTCCAGAGACCAGGTTCGGTGATGCAGATCTGATTTATTCAGGAAGTAAGCTAGCTTATATACACAGGTTCAGCCCATAGGGTGCCACAGCGTGTCCTTCACAGCCAATGGCCGAAAAGGTCAGGGAGCTGCCTGGTTGGCGCTGAGTCACTTCCTTACAGCAGACGAGCTCCCTCCTGGGTGTGCCTAGGAGGGTTTCAGGTGCTGGAGTGTTCTCACAGCATTCTCCTAGCATCAGCCACAGCTGCTAGGAATGCACTCTACCTACATGTACTGAAGGTTTAGTACAGAAATAAGAAAAAGCAGAGGCTTATAAACATCTATTTCTCAATTCAGATGAAACTCTCTATAGTGGCCCAAGACATCTATGACACATATTCTTAAGATTGTGGCTATCTCTTTAAAGTGAATGCCTCTTTCATATGGGCAGGAGTTGATTCTATAGGAATGATTATTTTATCTATCACCTTAATTTTGTATTATTTCTTATAATTCAGAATACTTTGCATTTTCTACATCTTGTGAGCTATACTGGCCCTATCATTTAGAACCCACAGTGAACCTAGCCATTGATGCACCCAAACAGCTACAATGTCAGTTCCATCTGCTCTGTGAGTTTAAATTTTTCTTTCTCATTGAAGGGATGTCCCTCTCTGTCTCAAATTCTCTCTGTCTCTATTTTACATTATTGCTCACAGCGTTTTCATGATTTAGCTAACCATTGGTGACTCAATAGTGAAACTGATGCCGTACAACAAAATGAAATCCCTCAAATAGAGACAGCTGAGTACTTAGATTACTGGGCAAAGATCTAACACGACTCATTTTCCCCACTTCTCTTCTCCCAATAACATCCATATCCTGGATCCGAGACAGCTAACCTTCTCCTTTCTCCCATTCACTTGGGGCAGTGGAAGCTTTCAGAATGGAGTACAGTTGCACACTTCCTTCCAATGATTGAGCCGCCTTCTGTAACTTCCTGAACCTCTGTAAACAAGGACTGTCATACCTTTACACCCCTCATGGAGCTATTGTGAGGAGCTGTATTTCTCAAAGAGGAAGCTTGGCATGATCAAAGCCCACTTCACTCACAGACTAAGTGTTTGTTTGTTTAATCTTTTAAAACCAAAAAGTCATAAAGTAATAATGGAAGATAAAGCTTCAAGTTCCATCTGTCTATATTGAAAGACTCATGGGAAGTTATTTCCTTACTAAAGATTTATAAAATAGACAGCCTTTGCAAAGAGAATCTAACATTTGTGGACACTTAAAATATACTTAGAATATAGAGGTTCCCACTCTGCTACTCAATTTAGTCATCATAATGACTGAGAACTTGGCATTATGATCCCCACTTCATAGTTAAGAAAGCGGAGGCTGAGAGGTTATATAATTTAACCAAGATCAAATTAAGCCACAGCTGAAACCCACACTTAACTTTCATCCATGTTATATGGCCTTCTTGGAAATGGATTTGGTAAATAAAGATGGCAAAGCAGAGGCCAAAGATAAGCAACCTAGAAAGGAAAATCAAGAAAGAGCATACAATAAAAAATATGAAAGGCATTTACATGGATTATAGAACAGGACATTCACTCCAATTTTGACACCAATTCCAATGTGTGATTTTTTCTTTAACATAGCACTAAGCAATTAGCTCAGTTTCCATGGGTACTGACCAGATGTCACACACACCTTTAACTCCATTCTGGGACTATCTTCCTGTAGATAGCATTGGATTCCACAAGTTAAGGTCTCAGTTGCACAAGACTTCACCCCCCTCCCCAACATCAGATGTTAACTGCAAGTCAGGTTGTTACCTTAGCTCCAGAAATAAGTTTACTTACTAGACTGCTAGTTTATTACAAAGGGTGCCAAAGGGTATACACATCTACAGCCAGATGAGATACACAGAGTGAAGGCAGGAGCCTTTGTCCCCGTGGAGCTTGGGGCCTGGCAGGTAGATGTGCTCTGATTCACCAACCTGGGAGCTCTCTGAAACCCCGTCTTCTGAGGTTTTATCAAGGCTTCATTACACCAGCATGGCTGACTAAATCACTAGCCATTAACACTTGAACCCAATCTCCAGCCCCTCTACTCACCTCAGAGGTCAGAGGGTAGGGCTGAAAGTTTCCCTCTGGTCACGGATGGTTCCCTGGCAAACAGTCCCCATCCTTAAGTTATCTAGAGGACTCCCAAACACTGCCTCATTAATATTAAAGACATCTTGATCAATCAACAGCCTCACTTAGGAAATTCCAAGGGTTTTTAATAGAAGCTCTAGGCCAGGAATAGAGAGGAAGACCGAACATATATTTCTTAGTATAAATCACAGTATCATAACATTTTTTTTTTCTTCTTCATTTTTCATTTTTCTGAAGCTGGAAACAGGGAGAGACAGTCAGACAGACTCCCGCATGCGCCCGACCGGGATCCACCCGGCACGCCCACCATGGGGCAATGCTCTTGCCCACCAGGGGGCGATGCTCTGCCCATCCTGGGCGTCGCCATGTTGCGACCAGAGCCACTCTAGCGCCTGGGGCAGAGGCCAAGGAGCCATCCCCAGCGCCCAGGCCATCTTTGCTCCAATGGAGCCTTGGCTGCGGGAGGGGAAGAGAGAGACAGAGAGGAAGGTGCGGCAGAGGGGTGGAGAAGCAAATGGGTGCTTCTCCTGTGTGCCCTGGCCGGGAATCGAACCCGGGTCCTCCGCACGCTAGGCCGACGCTCTACCGCTGAGCCAACCGGCCAGGGCCCAGTATCACAACATTTAAAGGCCACTAACAACAAATAAAAATTAGAGAAATAAAGACAGATTTGAGAAATAATGAGAGACACTAATAGAAAGTTTCAGGGTAGATTACAGTACAACCTAATGATACAAAATGAGAACGAGCAACAAATGCTTGCTCATGAACACAGGGGTGGGCAAAAGTAGGCTTACCATTGTGTGTATGGAAAATAATACAATAATTAATAAATAATAATACAAAAATAAACTCTGTTTCATGTACACACAACTGTAAACCTACTTTTGCCCACCCAGTATGAGAATATACCATAACCAAAATGTTGGAGAATCATGACCAAGATTATGGACAATATGAATGTGAGCAAAGCCAAAGAAAATAAAATATTTCTTTAGTCTTGTTAAAAAGTGAAAAAGGAAGTATAAAGAAGTATAAGGTTATATAAATGGTAAACCCTAGACGCATGTAAAAGAATGAGAAAAATGAATTGCCAAATTCAGAGAGAGAGAGAGCAAGAGAGAGGGGGAGGAGGAGAAAGATAAGAAAGACAAGGACACATGGGGGGAGGAGAGAGGGAGGGAAGAGGAGGACAAGACATGGGAGGAGACAGAATTTTAAAACTGTTTCTGAGGACCAGGTATGCAATTACTGTGATGTTTGTAGAAACATTGATTTTTCTGTTAATGAGGGAAAACGCAAATACAAAATGCCTTTAATTTCAAAATAATAACTACAGGTTAAAGTGGTAATACCAGCAAGGGGGTCTTCAGAGGAAGGAGCTGGGCTCCACATTTCTTCAAGGTGCCGGGAAGAACCCTGTTGAATTCGATTGCCTTCCCTTCCTTACCTGTCTGGGGCTCGTTACAGAGGTGCAAGCCAGCAAGATGCTGTCACAATGCCCAGGCAATAAAGGGTTGGCTGGGAAGACACACTTGCTCCTCTTTCTTTCATAGGTGGGAGCACACGGTCCTAGTGAGGATTTATGCTGTGTCTGAAAACGCCGCAACCACAGGCCCTGTTGTGGGGCAACTAGGGTGGGCAGCCCAGATGCAGATGCAGATCCCTCACACCCTATCCCATGCAGCTATTTTTATGGAATAAAGTATAGTAATTAAGGTTAATTGCCACTGAAAGACACACACCATACGATCTTTTTACATCGTTTAGCGAGATGGTTCCAGAGCAGAGATATTTTCCCAGGGGCACCATAGCGATTTGCTCTCACGGTTTATGTGCTTCCTTACATTGATGGGTTATGCACAAGCTAATAAGACTAATTGTCACCGCTCCAGTGGAAGCCCCTTTACATTTTCCCCCCGGCCTCGCGCCTAAATGTCCAGCCCATTGTCTTCTGGTGCTTTGGTTTCTCCACACTTTGTAGTCTTCATCTTTTAACTGCAGTTTGAAAAAGGAAAAAAAAAAAGTTACCACGACTGGAGGCTGGCAGCCTTGGCTGTTGCTCTTCTGCTCAAGAGAGATTTGTTTTTTGAGTCACAGAATAAAATGATTTAAGAAAAAGAATCCTCAGCACTCCGGCTCTGCCTGCTAGCTTCAAAGCCTTTTACAAGCTGCAATTCATTAAACGCAATAATCATTTGAGGCCAGTGGGCCGACCTCTGCAGGGAGAGGGGCCAAGCCTCCCACCCCACCCTCTTTCTCTTTGTGTTCCCAACCGCGGAGAGAGGAGAGGGCGGAATAACGGCGCTCCCACCGGGCAGCCGCCCAGGGCCCTCCGCCCAGGCCTGCTTTTCTTCTCCTTCTTGCCAGGGCTCCATGCTCCACTTAGTCAATGGGTACAGACTCTTCTCTCCTTGAGGCTGCGTTTTGACTGCTTTTCACAAAATAGACGATCTGCCCGCAATTTTTATTTCTTTTAGATAAATGAAGAATTTCCTAGCCACGGGGCCCAATCAAGCCTGACATTTGCCCCATGGGATGGAGTCCTCCCTGCTTGACCATGCAAGGACAGTGAGCCAAGAGGTATTGTACCCCTTTGTCACCAAGAGACAGAGCCAGTGTGCCCCACAGCATGCAGGAACCCATTGTCCCAACATGTGTCCTTGCCATCCCAGCCAGATTCTGGTTACCTCTTGGCAATTAATTCCCCATCCACTGCTGCCAAATGGTCGCCTCTTCAGAGAGGGTGTGGCACAGATAACTGGATGTCTGGTATCCGGGTCAAAGAAACGAGAGGTCTATTGAGCTCCAGTGGGCCAGTCCAGAATTTGGAAGCCCCATTTCTTTTACCTTCTGTTCTTTCCCATGGACCCTACCGAGATCTTTTCTTAGAGGAAAAAACAAATAAAGCACCTCCAAGCCCAACCTTGGCATATGAAATTTCTTAAACCCTAGCATGGCATATTAACTCTTATAGTTTTCTTTTCTTTCCACTTGCCTGGTTCCCTCCTCAACTCTGTCCACCGCTTAAAGAAAAACAAGTATAGGGTCCCCTTAAAACACTACATTAACAATTTTAGTGTAAGAAGGCAGATTGGATCTACTTTTCACAGTTGATCATTTCCTAGCGGTACTGAAAACATTGCTGAGTTTCTTCCATGGAACACACTTAGAGCAAAAACTTGTGCCAGGATCTTCTTGGGCCAGAGTTCATAGAGGTGAAAGATGAGTAACCAGATCCCAAGCCAGGCCTGCCTGCTTCCTTCCCTTTCTCACTGTCTCTCTCACCCTAAGGCTGTGTTTACTTCATTGTTCTCTCCTCTTGCTCAAAGATATACATCCTGTCCCACAGTGAAGGCCCAGTGTCACTCCAGCAACTCACCAGAGGCTTCTCTCTCTGCTGAGGCCCAAATGCATCTCTCCTTTCTCGGGATGCTTAAAATGTTCATACTCACGGTGTTCAAAATGAATACATTTGATTACATAATATTGATATCACTATAAACTAAAATCAAAAGGAAATAAAAAATTAGAAAAATATTTGAATTCCACAAAACCAAGTGAAGTTATCTCATTGTATAAGTAGCTCTTATGAGCATTTAAAAATAGGGTGACTTTATTTATTTGTAGTATATGTATATATATGTATAGGTTTCATTAATAAACAAATGAAAAAAATATCAGATCACACTAGTAAGCAGAAACTTTCAAATTAAAATAATGAAATATTATGCTTCTCAACTTGATAAAGAGTAGCAAAGATAGACCGCTACCCAATGTTAGACTGCAAGAAAAAAGAAATACATTTTATCTATTACTGGTACAAATATAATTTGGAACAATCTTACTGGGGAAAAATATGTCAATGTGTACATGTGCATAAAATGTAATGTGCATACTCCACTTCTAGTGGTATATTCTAAGGATATAATTATGAAGGTCTTTTAACAAAGACTTTTGATAAAATTAGAGACAACCTAAATGTCGAACAATAGTGGTTTGATTGGCTAAATTATGGTACATGAAAAAGATGGAATAATATTCAGCTATTAAAATCATTCTTCAGAAAATATGTAGTGTTGAGTGAAAAGGACAGGATATAATCCAATATGATTCTTCTTTTAGTTAAATATATACATACATATAATGTGTAATTTAATGAAAATAAACCAGATAAATTTTTTCAAATGTTAACATATTAATAATAGCTATCCTTGATTGGATGATTTTTGTTTTCCTATTGGTAATTTTGTGTTTTTCATGATTTCTATAGTGATCATGGATGTTTTTATAATCAAGAAAAGAAAATCAACTATTTTAAAAAATGATTCAAATCCTTTAATGAAAGTTGCTAAGTCCCCCTCCCCCAATTTCTGGTAATGAGCTTGACTCACAAGTCAAAGCCAGAAATACTGAGACTTCTCCTCCTCTGTCCCTGCTCATCTAGCCTATTCTCATGCCCTGCATTCCCAGAATGCTCCTCTGTGCACTTTGTACATAAACAGCTCCTCCTCTGAGCCCTTTCCTGGGTTCTTGGAATAAGGAAAAGTCTGGGAAGTCCCATTGAGCCTTGAGATTTCATAGCAGCTCCAATCTTCTGCCCTAGACCCCTGTGGGCAGCATAGCCTCCAGAAAACTTTCCATGCATGACTCTCCTGAGCTCCAGCCAGACCCAACACAATGGAAACGTCATGGCTTCCGTGAAAAGAAAGCCAGGCTAAGAGCTCAGCATGATCAGAACACACTGTACAAGCCGCAGAGCAAAGGGCAGACAGTGGTGACTGTTGTCACTATTCATGTACTGAGGCTAACAAGAGAGACCCACAGAATGGCAGTGACTAACCAGAGCATCTGAGGGCAGCCTGGGATAAGTTTTTTACAACTAGACAAGAGTCTTATTGCAATAATTGAGGTTAATTGTGCAGAACAAGGCTAAGAAGGCATCATCACTGTGTCCCCATGCACATGGCCTGGACAGACCTAGCTTTCCTGGACTTCAAGGAAAGAGAGACAGGCTATGGAAAGCAAGTAGAGTGAGTTTCAGTCTACATGGTGGTGCAACTTTGAAAGCTTCTATTAGCCCTAAGTCCTTGCCCAGCTAAATTCTGTCAACTAAAATAATTCCTAGAAGCCTTAACACAATTAGTCCATAGTGACTCAAAGAATAGATTTGTAGCTTTCTCCTTGGAAGACCTGTTAGAAACAAAATGGTGGGCAGGTTCATTCTGAGAAGCGATCATGACGATCAAGGTGTTTCTTAAGTGAATAGATCTACCAGGAGACCATAAGCGATGAAGGGGCCACTGTAGGGCTCTGGAGCCATCAGGGAAAAGGGAAACAAAGAAAGAAGAAGTGTTTAAAGCAGGACAAAGAGGTTCAGAGATGCATGTGAGCTGGGCTTAGGAAAGCGGTGCTCAGCTGAGATCCATTGAATTACTGTTCTGCATTGAGAGTAATAGTTGGTAAAACTTGGTTATTTGGAAGAAAACTTTATATAAAATCCATATGGATTTAACATTCTGAAGGGCCAATTTATTTCACATGTTTAGATCCAAAGCTTCTGCTTGAGTGGCAAATACTTAACTGTGTAAGACCTTTCTGTCTTCTTTGCCATTCATCAAAACTTACCTGTCTAGCCTGACCAGGCAGTGGCACAGTGGATAGAGCGTTGCACTGGGATGCAGAGAACCCAGGTTTGAGACCCCGAGGTCGCTGGCTTGAGCAAAGGGTTACTTGGTCTGCTGAAGGCCCATGGTCAAGGCACATATGAGAAAGCAATCAATGAACAACTAAGGTGTCGCAATGAAAAACTGATGATTAATGCTTCTCATCTCTCTCTGTTCCTGTCTGTCTGTCCCTATCTATCCCTCTCTCTGACTCACTCTCTGTCACTGAAAAAAAAAACAACAAAAAACTTACCTGTCCAGTGTGCTAGCTCTACTGAGAGCTTCCTTCTTTAGAGAGTGGAGGATGAAGAGTGGTTGTCATGAAAGAGAAGCCAAGACTATTGAACATCACTAGGTTCCAACAATGTATTGGTCCATACTCATTGTAATGTGTTTCTAATTCTAGAGGTCATATTATTTTCAGTTAACCCAATGGATTGCGGAAGAGACTTGACTAATGTTTAATAATGTAGAACTCACTTCACCTACAGATACAGAAGGCCCCCAAATTAATTATAGGTCATGCCTGTCATCCAAGATGCCTAGGAATCCCAAGATGCTCCAGGCAAGCTATGTGAAGAGGCAAGGGCATATCTTCTTAACCTGATTATAGGAAAAGTCCTTTTATTTTGTATAGTCAAATTCTATTGTGCCAACAAACTTCTCTTCTTAGACTGTGAGAAGCTTAAGAAAGAGCATTCCTTTTGATAAAGCAATTTTAATACTCATGTTATGCAGTGCATAATTCCTAAGTGAAGATCTTAGAAATGTCAAAAAACATCTCATATAATGAACTTCAATAATATCCAAATGTCATCCTTGTCTCTTGCATGTTTCTTTAAATTATGTCATAAACCAGGCTTGCTATACTATATTTTAGCTTTTTTTTTTTTTTTTTTGTATTTTTCTGAAGCTGGAAACGGGGAGAGACAGTCAGACAGACTACCGCATGCCCCCGAACGGGATCCACCCGGCACGCCCACCAGGGGCGACGCTCTGCCCACCAGGGGGCGATGCTCTGCCACTCTGGGGCGTCGCTCTGCCGTGACCAGAGCCACTCTAGCACCTGGGGCAGAGGCCAAGGAGCCATCCCCAGCGCCCGGGCCATCTTTGCTCCAATGGAGCTTTGGCTGCAGGAGGGGAAGAGAGAGACAGAGAGGAAGAAGAGGGGCGGGGTGGAGAAGCAAATGGGTGCTTCTCCTATGTGCCCTGGCCGGGAATCGAACCAGGGTCCCCCACACACCAGGCCGACGCTCTACTGCTGAGCCAACCGGCCAGGGCCTATTTTCACTTTTTTAAATGTCTTTTATTATATATCCATTTAAGAAAGAATCAAAGAGGCTGGTTCTCCATTTAAGAAAGAATCAAAGAGGCTGGTTCTGTCTGTTTCCAGAACAATAATGAACCCTCAGCATATTATGAATTGGAGAAAGGATGGAAAAAAAAGAAAGGAAAGCTAGAAGCCAAACGCTCCTCCCATTACTTTCCTTTATCAAGGTGGCTTTGTTCTTGCTTTGCCTTTTTTTTTTTAACAAGGAATTTTTTTTTCATAAATCATAGTCTTTTACAGACTTCTCCCTTAAAAAATAAACAGAGGTTCTTACCAAATTGTTCCAAGCTTACATTCTTCGATGAGTTTGGGCAAGCAGGAGAGAGAAATAGTTTCCCTAACTGGCCACCTGGCTCAGCATTCCCGTTCCCCATCTTCCTCCTTCAAGAGCTCTCCGACTGAATTCATCTTTGGTGTTTGCTTTAGGTTTTCACCTGCTCTAGTCAGTCTTCTCTTCATGAGAATCATTTCAATCTCACAAGCAGCTCCGGTTCTTGGTTCTCCTTTCATGCAATCATTTGTTAAATCTTCATTTCTCCCACTTCTGATTGTCAAGCATTATATTTTTAAAATTCCAGTTCAATGTCTCTGTCCAATTGTACCGATTTTCTTTAGACAATCAGAATTTTATTATAATCAAAGTCAATGGTAGCCATTGTCATAAAAATAAATATTTAAAAGCAACTGAGTTGAGAGAGATGAATCCTTATAATTATGGCCAATTGGCTTTTGACAATGGTGTCAAGAGAATTCAATGGAGAAAGGATAGGATTTTCACAAATGATACTAAGAAAATTGAATGTCCACACACAAAAAGGTGAACTTAGCTTTATACTGTACACAAAAATTAAGATAGATCGACAATCTAAACATAAAATCTAAAACATAGAATACTTAAAAGAAGACAGGAGGCACTTAATTTAGGCAAAGACTTCCTAGATGCAACACTAAAAACATGACCCATTTTAAAAGTTGATAACTTGGACTTTATCAAAATTTGAAACTTTTGCACTGCAAAAGACATCATTAAGAAAATAAAATAATAAGCCAATGATTTGGAGAAAATAGTTTATGCAAATTATATATCTGATAAAGGACTTGTATCTAGAATATACCAAAAAACTCTTACAATTCAGTAACAAGAAGATAAACAATACAAGTTTTAAAATAGACCAAAGGTACAAATACACATTTCATCAAAGAAGATACATGAGTGGCTAATAAGCTCACAAAAAGAAGGGTCTGTACCATTAATCATTTAGGAAATGCAAATTAAAACTATGATGAGATATATTATAATAACTAGAATAGCTATAATAAAAAAGACAGATAATAGCAAATGTTATTCGGGATGTGGAGAAACTGTAGGTTTCATACCATGCAGGTGGGAATGTAAAATGGTGTAGATGCTTTGGAAATAACTTTGACAGTTTCTTAAAAGTTAAGCATAAATTTCCCATATGACCAGCAATTTCAGACCTATACATCTAACCAAGATAAATGACAAATTTGTCCACATGAACATTTGCACACAAATGTTCCTAGCAATATTATTCATTATAGCCTAAAAATGAACAAAACCCAAATGTCTATAAATTGGTGAACAGATAAACAAAATGTGGAATATATAAATACAATGGACTATTATCAGCA
Source organism: Saccopteryx bilineata (assembly GCF_036850765.1). Taxonomy (NCBI): domain Eukaryota; kingdom Metazoa; phylum Chordata; class Mammalia; order Chiroptera; family Emballonuridae; genus Saccopteryx; species Saccopteryx bilineata. The sequence goes on along the minus strand of NC_089490.1, from coordinate 260,893,992 downwards.
ATAAAAAGGGATGAAATGTTGATTCGTGCCACATTAATAAACCTCAAAAACATTATTTTAAGTGAAAGAAGCCAGACACAAAAGACTACATAATGAATGATTCCATTTAAAAGAAATGTCCTGCAAAGGCAAATCTACAGAAAAAGAAAGTAAATGAGTAGCCTCAGGCTGGAGGGTAGAACAGGGATTAAGTGTAAATGGGTATGAGAGATCTTATTGATGTGATGAATGTGTTCCAAAACTATTATTGTAGTGTTATACAACTTAGCAAGCCTCCAATAAAATGATTGAATTGTACACTTAAAATGAATGAATTCCATGATATGTAAGCCATACCTTAATAAATTTGTTAAAAGTCAGTAGCAAACAAAGGAAATTCAGTGATAGAAGATTAAGTTAAACTCTCTATCTCAACTTCAAATGTTTTGTATTCTTTATGAACTCTAAAAAAAGAGAATAGTCCTCTCACTGAAGAAAAAAAAGAAAAGAAAGAAAAATAATAATGAAGAATGTCTTTTCTGGCAGATTAAAATGATCCATTAGTAGAAAACAAGTAAGTTCAAATTAACCTAGCCATAATCAAAGGGAAAGCTAGTTTTTGTCTAAGTATTTTCTTTGTAGAAGACAGCCCATCTCAATAAGAATTAGTCCTGAATCCCATATTCTTAAATCAGATATAGGGACTATCATTCTTGTTATTTTCCCTGAATATCTCTTCTAAACACAAGAAAAAGAAGGAAAGAAGTGGGGGAAAGCAAGGAAGGTTGGGAGGGGAAAAGAAAAGCAAGCAAACTAGAAGAGGAGACAAAGCATTTGAGATTTGAAGAACCTCAATCTGATCTCCAAAGCTGGAAAAAAATATCACAAAGTTGGTGAACCAAATTTCCACAGCTGCCAACCCTTGGGGCCAATTTTCAGGAAGAAGGGCCCACTGCTACTCTATTCCCTTAGCATACATGCTCTCTCAACCCTATTCCTGAATAAATGCAAGCATACAAGTTATACCACAGAACTCCAAGCAAAACCCCCCACAGTCCCTGAATTTGATTAACTCAAGACGCCCACCAAAGTGACCAAGTGCCTTACCCTCTGACAGCTAGGGATATACAGACCACTGCCTACTATGGAGGTCCCCAGTCCTGAAGAGAATGCAGACTGTCCTTTGCCTCCAGGACCCAAACCCCAAGTCAGATTATTCTTCACACAGTCCTGTGATCTCTTTACACTTCTGTTCCTTTTTTTCCTTCCAGCTATGTGATAGCTCTGATCATTACAGTCAAGATTCTTCTAAAGAAGAAATATGAATCCTAAGGTTTGAGAACGTATGTCTGCAAAACCCAAACCTACAGCTGCTTCTCTCCAGGGTTAGCCCTGAAATAATAACTAAGGTATGTCTGTCTAACATTTTATCAATTTCCATGACAGGATCCTAATCAATGCCACTTTTTGGTTGTGTTGTATTCAGCTAGAAGACTTCAAGCCAGGCAGGCCTTGTAGAGTAATGGTTTGCTGTAGATGTCTGGTTCTCTTTTAAGAACTGGGATCTTTTCTTTGGTAGACTGGAGAGGAGTGTGTGAGAAATGAACCTCCCACTGACACAAAGAAGGGGTTCTGGTAACTGTTTATTTTAGCCACAAAATCTTCTGAATGTCTATCAGACAAAAGGTGGCTTGTTCCTTTGCAAACTCAGTGATACAGTGGATTTGGCTAAGGTGGCTCCAAAAGGTGTTTGGCCAGTGCAAATGTATGAGCTTGGAGAAGGGCTTGCCAAATCCTGTTAAGGTTTATAGAAGTCAAGAAGCCATGGCATTCCAGCTCTGGTCATATTTCTCAAGCTCGGCTTAAGTTTTGTGTTTGCAGTTGACTGGCTTTTTTGTATTTTGATTTTCATTAACACAGAAGGCTGCTGTTGGCAATAACGCCTTGGAACGTCCTTGCTGGGGCTTAACATTTCAGCACATTTCACATTGCCTAATGATGGAGCTGCGGTTTGCCAGGAAGGGACTGTTAACACTTTCCTCCTAGAACTGGGTACAACTGTCCCCATGCAAACCTCAGCTAGTTCAAACAAAGCTTCTGTAATGGCAAAGCGAGAGGAAAGCTGCTATAAATACTTTTATAGGCTGCATAGGTGATTTACAACCCGCTTTATTAATCCTATAAAAAGGCACAGCTGAACGCCTTTAAGTTACATGCATACAGATGACTAATTAAATACACAGTTAAAGTCTTGACCCAGCACAATTCTGACCATTAAAGAAACAAGTCTTGAATTCCCCTCTAGGTTAAATTTTTTTTTTGGATGGATTTGTGGGTGGGAGGGTGGAGGGGCAGGTTGACCTGGTAGAGGATGGCAGGTGAGAGAACAGAGGAAGAAACTGAGTTCTGCTGGTTCATGTATACCCTTCACTATGGTGTAGGCGATGCAGCAGCCATGGCCACAGTCAGCTTGAGTGGGGATAAAATAAAGTGCCTTTGGATAGAGAAAGAATAAAAGTTTCCTAACAGTCACTTGGAAGGCATCTTAGCAGTCTTGCTCACCACCCTGGTTGGTTTATACATTTAGAAACTGAGACTCAGGGATGAGAGGCAATTTTTTTTTTCAGTCACAGGACTAGTTAACAACAAAACCAGGATGATGATCCAGAAGCGAATTCTAGAACACCAACCTTTCCAAAACACCATTCATTCCTCAGGCTGTGTTGCCAGGAGACAACATATTTTGACGGGGGGAGAGGGGATTAGTGGAAGGCAAGTCAGGTAGCATATGATTCCAAAACTCTAAATGTTTGCCAAACCATTTATCAGAAACATAAAAGGCCCTTTCAGTTTTTAAGGTTCTTGGAAGGGATTGGAAGAGGAGGGAGTGGCCTTTCCCACCAGGGAACAAGCCCCAACAATTCCTCCATCAGCTAAGTGGGGTGTTCTTTGTTGCTTGGGCCCCTCACAAAGTTTGGCTCTGTACAAAACATTCTGAGATGCTTCCAAATCAGACTGTGAAAGTGATGTGTGAGACACAGGGGCCGAAGGGGCAGGAAGACTGGATAGCATGCCTGAGAAGCCAGTTGGAGTAGCCCATATCATTCCTTCTGCATTTGGCTCTTGAGGTGACCCACCAAGGTCAAGGTCACCTCCATACCTATAGGCTGCCCAAACAGGGACTGCAGCTGAGAACTTTCTGTTTTCCACGGACACAGCTCTACCTGCTTTGCTTGGTTTCCTTATGAGACTGGGGCCTTTTCCTCCACTCCAAAATGGAAGACAAGTTTTCTTCCCTCTTTATGTGTGAAGCACAGACCCTGGCTGTTGCTCCTACCAAGAAACAGTCCCCTTGCAGGTTTTCATTGATCTTCCATCCCGTTAACTAGCTAGTTCCTGTCCATTGTGCAAGTTTCTGCCCAGATGTCACTTCCAAGTCAGAGCAGTCTTTCTGGACCCTAAGGGAAGCTCCAAGGTGCTCTCGTCTGCTCCCACAGGGACTTCTGGAGTCCCTTGTCATAGGAAGGGCTTATCACACTCTTATCATTTTCTAGATTCAAGTTGTTTTTTTCTGCCCATTAGATTGCAGGCTCCGTGAGGGCAGGAACCATGTTGTCTTATTGACCATTGCATCTCTGGCATCCATCATGGTTCCTGGCATATAGAGGGAAGCTTAAGAAACACTAAACCTCTGAAATGGCCACATGTTCTTACTTCTTCCACACCATCTCTTCATTGCTTTCCATATCTGAAAATGGCTTCATAGAATATAATTTTTCCCATTAAAAAATATCATTTCTCTGTGGAGGCAGGGCTATAAATGAAAATAGTGAATGTAGGGTTTGGATTTGTTTCCTAAGGATGCTGGAACCAAGTACCAAAGATGAGGTGTCTTAAATAGCAGGCATTTGTTGTCTCACTGTTCTGGAGGCTAGAAGACCAAAATCAAGGTAACAACAGGATTGGTGCCTTCTGAGGATTATGAGAGAAGGATCTGCTGTGGGCCTCTCTTCTTGGCTTGTAGACAGCTGTCTTCATGTTCACATGGCATTCTCTCTGCATGCCTGTTTATCTCCAAATTTCCCCTTTTGGTAACAACACCAGTTATATTGGGATAGGGCTCTCCCTACTGACTTCTTTTTAACTTGACCTCTAGAAAGACCCTGACTCTAGATAAGATCACATTCTGAGGTATTGAGAGTTAGGACGTCAACAAATTAATTTTATGAAACACAATTCAAGCAATACAAGGATAGTGGAAGTCACTACAACTCTAGTTGGCCACTTTAAAGACTAAAATCACTACAAAATAAAAAGTCTCAACTTTCCCTGCAGGCTGGGTATAGTCAATTTTTCTAGGGCCTGGAAAGCCAGGTTGGGTAGCATATTCTGAGGATATAATCCTCTCCAAACTTGGGGCCTTAGGATCAAGACCCTCCACCAGAGTGTTTGAAACCCTTGGCTCAAGGAACCTCTAGAACACCTGTCAGAGTCAAGGAACTTCACCTCTTTCCCTTCACAATCATTCCCGTGATCATGACAGAAGGCAAAGAGAAACTGAGTTTCCCAAGGGAATTACAGGGTTTTCATTTCTTACTCTAAACTTGCACTATTATTCCAAGAATAACTGTGAAATTGGAATTTGAGCCATAAACCCAGTGAGTAACCAGCTAAGGTCACTCAAGCTGAAATATGGCTTTGTTTGCTGAGTCACTGTTTCTCCTGAGTCCCCCTTCCCCTCCCTGCAAAGCCAGAGGCGGGCACATCTCTAAAGCGGCCTCTCTCCTGCTTCCTTCCGTTTCAATTTGCATTTGTTTGTTGTGAGTGATGTTGAGCACCCTTCTCTGTGTTCATAAGTCGGGCACACTTCCTCTTTCGTAAGCTCTCTTTATATGTGGATGAAGGAGTTCTTAAAGAGGCCCTTCCTCCCCACCCCCTAAGTTTCCAAGTTTCAGTTTTATGCATGAAATTTTCCTGGCCAAATGTTAAATCCTTATGTAGTCAAGTAATAAGTTTTTTCCTTTCCCTCTTTTATACTTCAGGGGTTTTCCTCTCAGGAGGCCTGTTGACTCCTCGTGGCACCTTCTGTCCCCTGTCTCCTACACCAGGAGTATTCAGGTCCAACTTCTTCAGGAGCCTTGGAGAACTGCACAGGCTCCTCGTGGGATAGGTTTTCTTTTCTCAGGACTGGCTTGGCCATATCCTGGATAAGACACATCTAACAACCTCAAATAGCACTTCTATTTACAGTTTTATTATATTTTATATAGTTTTCTGTGTAGATGTTTGTGTCCCATGTGACGAGCCTCCACTGAAGTCAGGGACTGTGTCTTTTTCCTTGTTGCAACCCTGGAGCCTAACACACTGACTTGCAAAGAATAGGAGGTGAATAAGTGTTCTCTGGATGCCATCCTGAAGCCTCTCCTCTCATTTGGGTGCCCCTTATCCTTGAAGTGCCCATGCTGAGATGGTCATGTGGCTCTACCTTAAAAATAGTTTTATTAGCAAAACGAGGTGAGGTCTGAATCCTGTGGAATCACTCAAATTCTGTCTCTAGGCCTACTTGTCTATGTATGAGGCTGAACTAGATTAAGTGCCCTTTGACCCAATACTTTGGCTCTTTCTTAAGTTAGTCTTTGTCATCCGTTCCTTCTCAGAGTCACATAATTACACAAAACCCCTTCTTTAGTGGCTTTCATTTTGCTGTTACTGTTCATAAAAGGATGCAGCTCAACCTCTGTTGAGAAATAAATGCTGTAAATAGAACTGTAGACATTTATTCATGTGGTCATTAAATAGGATAATAGAATAACGAGATCCTTTTTCTCAGGGTACACATGTGGCAACCAGCGCTCTCACCCACTCAACTTTTCCTCCCTCCCTCAGCGCTGCCGAGAAAAGAGAAGATGCATGCTTACTGAACTGTTCTAACCCTAGGAGGCCAAATGCAATGATTTTGTTCTAGGAAAATAACCCCACTTTGTGTTTCTCAGTTCCACCTTAGCAAAATAAGGCTGCTACTCAGGAGCTACATGAGCATGTGAAGAGAGGGAATGAGAAGAATGAAGTGGGATGCGTCTGTCAAATCCGGCACAAGTCTGCTGTTGGATTTGCTATGAAAGTGACTCATTTCATAAACAATACAGCTGCTGTAGGAGGCGGCCCTGTCAGAGTTGATGGATGGCTGTGTATCTCTGGATCTCCTGCAGTTGTCGAGGCAGACAGGCTCTGGGGCCAAGCAACCATATCAAATACATCTTGAGTCAATAAGAAATATGAGAATGCTTCCCACCAATGGTAAAAATAAGGCAAAGTTCTCTGAATTCTGGAACTCTGGACTCACTCTACATGCTGGCCCCAGCCTTCCTTTTGACCGTAGTTTCACAGCTGACCTTTCTGAGTGCCCCTGCTTTGCAAGGGGAGCTCTGGGAGTCACTCTCCCCTTCATAGAGCAGGGTCAATCTCAGTTGGTCCCAAACCAGAAAGCCTGGATGGGGGAATAAATCAGTGATAGCTATTATGAGGAAAGAATGGATTTATGGCAAATGTGAGCTCGAGGGAACAAATCAATGGGTTAGCTAATGACCTTTCTCCTTTCTTAGTGTGGGTCTAGCCCCTTTCTCATTTCTAGCAGAAACACCACCAACAGGAAAGTTCCTCAGGGTCCCAACAAGGGAAACCAAGAATAATCATGCTTGGGCTATTTGCAGATAAGAGGTCCTGGCTATTAATGGAGTTAATCTCATCTCTTTCTTCCACTCAGGCAAAGGGACAATGCGTTTTGGTCTGATCTGACCTTTTAACTCCTAGACAACCTGAATCTTGGCCAGGAAAAGCACTGATTTTGACAGAGGGGATGTGATTGCAATAACTCTACGAAAGCCTTTGTAGTCAGAGACATTTCTATACCTCACCTTTCTGGTCTCTGAGAGCCCCAGAACAGATATGTCTTGTGAAGACGTTGAAGAAATCAGTGAGCCATTTCTCCCAGGACACCTCTAAAGGAACTTGATTCTGGTGAAGTTGCCCAGGGAGAGCTCTATCTCCGATAGCTCACCAAAGCACTTCATCATCCCTCCCTTCTGCCTTCAACTCCTTTGTCCTATCTTCTTTTTTCATCTCATTTTTCATCTTGGACAGGCCTCAGGTAGAAAATTGTGGCTGACTTAGACCTTCAGGACTCAGTGTCTGGCCCAGCAACACTGGTACCACCTGGAGCTTTAAAAAATGTAGGCTCTTGGGCCCCCCCCCTGGAGACTTCTTGCACCAGAATGTACATTTTAATAGATAACGTATATACATGTTAAAGTTTTAGAAGTCCAGATTTAGGTCCCTCTTCCCAGAGACCCCACTCCAAAACATTCACCCATCATTCCCTCAACCTTTAAAGCACTGTCTCTGGGGATTCTGGCCTCAGCAGACTGACTGGGTGGTGACGTCAGCCTTCTGGTCACCAGGTAGCTTCTCTCGGGGATCACAGAGCCATTCACCCTCCACACATGGAAGGTTACCTTTATCTTGCGCCTGGAGGTTCTGTTAGAAAGACGTTTCAAAGTTCCCCTGGAACCATGCAGTGTCCTGTCTAGTTGACCTCTATTCTGGTCATAAATAGGGGAGAAGGTTTTATTTACATACCTAGGCCCAAGGGACGGGAGCGCTCACAGCCCTCTGACTTCCTAGTGGGCGGGGGCTGCTAACTCCCTTCAGCCAGGCTCCCCCCAAACCAAGGGTGTGTACCAGCTATTCTCTTAAGGAGACTTTGCTTTTGAAAACCAATATGAAATATTTCTTACAAAATACCTTTAGTGATGTCCACGTGCTATGCAGAAAGGACAGCTCAAGGGCTGGCTCTGTATTCTAAACAATATCTTATTCTGAGGAAGTTATAGATGCACATGCAGTTGAAAGAAAGAGTACAGAGAGACCCTCTATACTCCTCACTCAGTTTCCCCCAGTGATCATATCTTACAAAACTACAGTTCAATATCACAGCCAAGGCCCTGGCCGGTTGGCTCAGTGGTAGAGCGTCGGCCTGGCGTGCAGAAGTCCCAGGTTCGATTCCCGGCCAGGGCACATAGGAGAAGCGCCCATCTGCTTCTCCACCCCTCCCCCTCTCCTTCCTCTCTGTCTCTCTCTTCCCCTCCCGCAGCCAAGGCTCCATTGGAGCAAAGATGGCCCGGGCGCTGGGGATGGCTCCTTGGCCTCTGCCCCAGGCGCTAGAGTGGCTCTGGTCACAACAGAGCGATGCCCGGAGGGGCAGAGCATCACCCCCTGGTGGGCAGAGCGTCACCCCCTGGTGGGCGTGCTGGGTGGATCCCGGTCGGGCGCATGCAGGAGTCTGTCTGACTGTCTCTCCCTGTTTCCAGCTTCAGAAAAAAAAAAAAAAAATCACAGCCAAATTCTGACATTGATACAATCCATCAACCGCCTTCAGATTTCACCAGTTTTCAGGCATTTCTTTCATGTGTCAGTGTCTTTTATCCTATGCAACTTTTTTACCAGTGTGGGTCCTGTGACCACCACTGCGGCCCACATGCAGAATAATTTCATCACAAGGATTCCTTGTGACACCCTTTTATAGCTATAGCCACTTCCCTTGTCCCACTGCCCTACCCCACAACACTTGACTACCACTGATTCGTTCTGAATTTCTATAATTTTTTATTTTAAAATGTCATATACTGTATATGGAATCAAACAGTATATAATCTTTTGACAGTGGCTTTCTTCATTCATCATACTTCTCTAGAGATTTATCCAGGCTGTTGTGTTACATCTATGGTTCATGCCTATATATTGCTAAGTAGCATTTCATAGTATGGATAGACCGCAGTTTGTTTAACCAGCCACCTGTTGGACTTTTGAGTTGTTTCTACTGTAGTTTATGGCTAGCACAAAGAGAGCGGCTATGAACATGCATGTGCAGGTTTTGTGTGAACATGAGTCTTTATTAATCCAGGACAAATGCCCAAGGGTGTGATGGCGGGTCATACAGGGCGTGCATGATTTGTTTTGTAAGAAACAGCCAGACAATTCTCCGGACGGCTGGACCATCTTACATTCCCACTGGCAGTGTATGAGTGATTGATTTGCTCTATATTTTAAATGTTTTTATTTGAATAACTGTCAAAATCAAAGTCCTGTCCACGGTTTCTCTTAAGCACCCCAAGAAGCACTAAGAGAAAGGGAAGCCCTCAGCCTCTCAGAGCCCCGTGCTGCTGGCCCCGTCTGCCGTAAGGTCTTCTCAGCCCACGCTCGCCTTGATTCCGCAGACTGTCTTCATGTTTTCCCTCCTGAGTACCTTCCAGATCGCTTATCAACATCAGCTGCAATTCCTTTGTGTCTTGTTCTGATCATAATCTCGTTATCCTCCCCAGACGCCAGGCCAAGCCCAGCAGTGTAGCTGCGCCTGCAACCACAGCTCATGACTCAGCACCTCAAACAGAAGAACTGGGCCCCTGGCTCCAGCAACCGAGGCCATGCTAGCCACATCCTTATTTTGCCAAGTGTAAAACAAAACAATGAGAAAGGCATGGGGTGCAGGTTTGCCCTGAACACAGCTGGCAGGGACAGGAGCCTGCCGCCAGGGAAGTGCGTGCAAGGGGCGGACACGGCCCCAGCACCAGGAGATTTACCATTTTGGCCAGGCCTTTCCTCTGTTCTGAGCATCATGATCATAAGTATAACAATGCTAGTTATTATTTATGGAGTATTTGATGGGGGGCAGCGATTTTTAAAATACTCTTTCCAGCTTCAGTTTCCTAAATCCCCATGGCCCCTCCACAGAGACAGTTCTATTCTCTTTATTCTATGGCCAAGGAATGTGAGACCTGAGATGACACAGAGGCTAATGTCTACACAAGCCAGCTTCAGCGCTCACACTTTTAACCACATTATTTTATTCCCTCTCTCCAATGAGTAGGACTCTGCAGCTCGGGGGGTCTATACAAACTTTAAGAGAATCCCATGTTTCTGTCTTATTAATCTAAACCCAAATCATGTGCCTGAAGGAAAGGAGGGCCCATGTGGGGTGTGGAGCAAGTCATAGGCAACAGCTGTGCCACCTACTAATCAACCTTTGGTTCCTAAGAGTTGAGTAGCAATGCCTGGTCCACACAGACCAACATCTTCTGGCAGTTTACAAATTCCATGATAAAGGAAGACAATGAAAAAATTGCTGCCCATACAAAAATGTTTCAGGGGATAAGCAGCAAGCTTTAGAGGAGCTTGGCTCTCATCCACCTGCTCGTGGCCTTGTGGCATGCCACAAACTAGCAAGGACACGACACAACTTCATGGCATGCCACAGCCCCAAATGCATAGTTATCACATACCATTCACTCTGGCAACACGCATTCCACACGCCCCAGGATTCTGCAACTTGTGCTGCTGTGCCCTCTGATGCGGCAGCATGCTGACAGTAAATACTTCTTAATAAAGGACCTCAGCTCCCAAGCCGAATGCTATTTGACCAATGTGTCAGATCCTCTGCCCCACTTTAAGCCACATCTCCATATTCCAACACACCCCAGCTTGCATAACATGCTCAAAAATCCATCCTGTTCTGAAGAGGACCGCCTTCTCCTAGATTGTCTCCTTAACCCATGCTTGTCGTGGGACATTCTGACACCTAAAACTGCCAAGAACAACTTGGAATTCTTGCGATCAGCACACTCCTTGCTCCTCCCCTCCTTCGATGACACTCGGGGGAGCCCCACCTTCCCTGGGCACATTCCATCCCCACTCATCCCACCCACGCTGGCCTTTTTTATTCCCTCATTGGGTGGTGCCACTCAAGCTTGCAAGCTGCTCTTTTCCCTTAGGGAAGGGATCTGGGCTTGACCATTTTATCTACTTTATGTGGTCTAGGGTAATAGGTTAGGACTTAACAAGCCAAAGGCTGTGACTTCCAGTCCTGATTCTTGCACTAAGAACATTCTCAGGTGCCAATAGTGTTCAAAATCACTGGTTACCAACAATCCTGCAGACCATAAAAAACCCTGACCCTACCTTCATTACTAGGAGCAACTTCAATGCCAACCTCACCTCCTTAATGCCTTATTTCATTGCCCCAAAGCAGCAAATGTCTTCTTTCTATTTAATAATCCCTCCCTTGCTTTCTTTTTTTCTTTCACCTCTGCTTTTATATATGCTGTTTTGTATGTTTCATGTGTTAACAAACTGGTTTCAATCTTTCTTATTAAAAATTGTGGAAGAAATAAAGAAAAAAAGTAAAGAAGGGCCTGACCAGGTGGTGGCGCAGTGGCTAGAGCGTCGGACTGGGATGCAGAAGACCCAGGTTCGAGACCCTGAGGTCGCCAGCTTGAGCACAGGCTCATCTGGCTTGAGCAAAAAAGCTCACCAACTTGGACCCAAGGTCGCTGGCTCAAGCAAGGGGTTACTCGGTCTGCTGAAGGCCCATGGTCAAGGCACATATGAGAAAGCAATCAATGAACAACTAAGGTGTCGCAACAAAAAACTGATGATTGATGCACCTCATCTCTCTCTGTTCCTGTCTGTCCCTATCTATCCCTCTCTCTGACTCTCTCTCTCTGTCCCTGTGAAAAAAGGGGGGGGGGAGGAAGGAAGGGAGGAAGACAGGAAGGAAGGAAGGAAGGAAGGAAGGAAGGAAGGAAGGAAGGAAGGAAGGAAGGAAGGAAGGGAGGGAGGGAGGAAGGGAGGAAAGGAGGGAGGAAGGGAGGAAAGGAGGGAGGGAGGGAGGGAGGGAAATAATGCCGACAAAATTCTGTTCAAATAAGCTCAGAATGCTTAAGCAAATTTACCTTTTCCATATAAGTGAAGGAATAGGAAGCATCTGAAATCTCATAGGTAAGAATGGAGTAGCTCATGTTTTTTATATTCTGTGCACATCTTCATAGGTGAGTTAAATTTTCTGATTCTCTATCTGTAAAATGATATGGAAATTATGAAACTAGAGCACAATAACTAAGGTAAGATAGTCTCTTAAATATACTGACATTACAAATACAAAGTAGAATTATTAGGGCAAATTAATTTCCAGAACAAAAGAATCATTTATTACTATTATCTAGGCAGAACCACAAATGCTAATTCCAGTAGAAAGTGTCCTCTTTATTTATCTTGAAAAAGAGTAATTGATAATTATGGGAGTGAGCCCACAATAGATCAAAGTACCCCAGCCTCTTCCCTTACTGTTGTCCTTTCACATTTCAGGGCTTGCTCTGCTTGGCCTCTTAACACCCCTCTGTCTTTGGTGCTACTGAATGTTCCTGAAACTCTTTCCACTGGCTGCCATACATCACTCTGTCTACTCTCCCCCCAATCTTCTTGTTTTCTGTTGCGGGATCCTCTTCTCTGTCTTAACTATGGCCTTTTCTCTGCTTACTATATACCCGCTCCCTTCCAGTGTTTCAGTGTTTCCCAATGAGGATACCATTTTGGCTGAGACAATGTATTGTGTGCAACTGTCTTTTATATTGCAGGACCTGGCCCCCACTCACTAAGCCCTCATCCAGTTACTGTGCCAACCAAAAACAACCTTGTGTACCTTGCATATTTCAGAATGACCCTTGGAGAAGCAGCACACTCACACTGTTTGAGAATTTCTGAATCATGTTTCCATACGCAGCCCAAACATATCCCCTTAGGCTTTAGTTACTGTTGACTAGATATTTTCACCTGGGTGACACAAAAGAACTTCAACCATCTTTCTAAAGCAGATCCCATCATTCTCTACTTCCCCAAATCTGATTTTCCTTCTAAATTCCTATCTCTGATGGCCTTATATAACAATCATCAAAACCAGAAACACTTGTATATATTTCTTACTACCTCTTCTTTAAATCCCACATCAATTAACCAGCAAGCCTTTTCAGTTCTACCTCTTGAATACTTCTGTATCCGTCTTTCCCCCACTATCTTCATATAATAGCCATTTCTTTTGCAACAGAAGGATTTTCCTTCTTTTCTTTTCTTTTCTTTTCTTTTTTTCCTTGCCTTTTCTTTTCTTTTCAGAGAGAGAGAGAAGGGACATGAAGGGGAAGAGAGGGAGGGAGTAAGAAGCATCAACTCATAGTTGCTTCACTTTATTTATGCACTGATTGCTTCTTTTAAGGGCTTTAACCAGGGATTAGACCTTGGGCTCCAGCCAAGCCAGTGACTCCATGCTCAAGCTAACAATCTTTGGGCTCAAGCTGATCATCCCACATTCAAGACAGCAACCCTGTGCTCAAACTGGCAAGCCTACATTCAAGCTGGTGACCTAGGGTTTAGAACTGGAAACCTCAGCATTCTGGATCAATGCTCAATCCACTGTGCCACCACTAGTCAGGCACAATACAGTGACTTTCATAATAGAATCTTCAGCCAGCTGGTTGGCCATGAAAAGCTTCCCAGTGAGCTGCATGATGATCAAATACATTTAAAGGGATTTGTTGGATAATAAACATCATGCATATCTAAACTTATATTCTTCTCTTAGTGAATAAAAATATATTTCTATTCAGAATCTCTGTTTCTCTAAATCCTTTTATTACTAAAAAGTAGAATTCCTAGAGTCAGTATGTTGAGGCAGCTTTTGTCCACTTAAGTGAGATAAGGTGAAAAAAAAAACCCAACTTGGGCATCACTATCCCAGACAATACATTCTTAAATGTAATAACTTTGATCTCACTGATCTCATCCCTTTCCTTTCCCTAGTCCCCCTCCCAAGCCTGTTCTCTGTAGTTTCGTAATTATCTTTCTAAAATATTTACTTGACATGGTCATGCCTCTGCTAAAATTTGTTCAATGGATTTTTATCACCTACAACATACATCTTGGTAGACCATGTGTGAAACTTCAGGGTATGTTCCCTCTCTACCTCATCTACTTCTCCCTCTCTCGTCCTTAGTTCCCAAATTTCACATGAGGATTTAGCAATGCCAAACTCTCAGCATTTCCCAACTGTACCTGGTAGCTCTGGACCTCCTGCTCTTGCACAGGTAGCTCTCTTGGCCTGGATGGAATTGCTTTCCACTGATTTGACTTCATGTATGTTTTAAATGTATCAACCCTACACCTGGTTTCTCTTCAGATGATATGAATCTTACCCCTTTTAGATGTATCAATCCAGATACTCTACAGAGAATAGATTTGAGGAGGCAAGAGGAGGAGCAGGCAGACCAGAGCTGAAGGTGTCTGGCCCCTGGTAGTCACAGGAAAAACAGAGGATAGGGCTCAGATTCTCATATATTCTTAGATATCCGTTTCTTAGATTTCATTCAAAAACTTTAGTCAAGCCCTGGCCGGTTGACTCAGCGGTAGAGTGTCGGCCTGGCGTGCGGGGGACCCAGGTTCGATTCCTGGCCAGGGCACATAGGAGAAGCGCCCATTTGCTTCTCCACCCCCACCCCCTCCTTCCTCTCTGTCTCTCTCTTCCCTTCCAGCAGCCAAGGCTCCATTGGAGCAAAGATGGCCCGGGCGCTGGGGATGGCTCCTTGGCCTCTGCCCCAAGCGCTAGAGTGACTCTGGTCGCGACAGAGCAATGCTCCTGAGGGGCAGAGCATCGCCCCCTGGTGGGCAGAGCGTTGCCCCTGGTGAGCGTGCCAGGTGGATCCCGGTCGGGTGCATGCGGTAGTCTGTCTGACTGTCTCTCCCCGTTTCCAGCTTCAGAAAAATACAAAAAAAAACAAAAACAAAAACAAAAACAAAAACACTTTAGTCAATAGGTGGGAAAACTAAGCCATGTAGTAGAGTATTATGCCAGTATTTTACCAGAAAAGAAGTTAATAATCCATTTCTTTCACACAAAGTGTTATTCTCTGTCAAAAACAAAACAAAACAAAAAACTCCTGATACACATTGTAAACTGAGTAGGGGTGTAATTTTATTCTTTCTTGGGGATCTTCAAAAATAAATGTTTATCTTAATTATCTTAAAAACAGTTACCCATTTTAGGGTCTTTTATTCATTGCTGTCATAATGATGAAGCATGAAATTAGTACTTCCTCTCTGGCTCTTGTTTTTTATCCTTTTTCAGCATTCTTCTCTTAATCTCACAATACACTCAGATCCTCATAAGGTTCTTCAACTTAATAATTGTTACTTTTATTCTATTCCAATTATCACATAACTATAGATTAATCTAATGAAGCATTTTTTAATGTTTTAAATTTTTCAAAATAAGTTTATGTTTATTGTAGAAAACCCAGAAAAAAGCACAAAGTAGAAAGTATTTCTATAATCACACTACCCAGGTATAGCTATTGTTAATATTTTTGTATTCACTATATCATGCTCATAATAAATTAATACTATTGTGATTAAACTGAGCAAATTTTTTTGGTAATCTAATTGTTTCAACTTAATAAAATTGGTAAAGCATTTTCTTAAATTATTTACATAAAAATTTTTTGTAGTTAAATATTCTGTCATTATATGACTGCATTAATAAATTTATTTAATTAAGCCTATACTGTTGCACATTTAAAGTTTTATGTAATATAGGTTTAAGTTTTTCCTTATTATAATTAATTCAGTAATAGACAGTTTTGTATATGTCTTATTATTTCCTATGGACAAGTCCTTAAAAGTAAAATTGCTAGTTCAAAAATAGAAAATGTTTAAGTTTCTTTTTATTTTGCTAAAATACCTTCATGAAAGACTGTTCAAATTTTAACATTAACCAGTAGTGTTTTTTATTTTTTCAACCAGTAGTTTTTAATGTGGCTTTCTTCTATACACTCTAGCTAATACTCAGTATTAACTGTTACTATTTTTATTATCTGGAGTTGTTTTCTTTTCCTTTTAATAGTTATTTTCATTTACTTTATCTTTAGAATAAAAAGGGGAGTGACTTTTGCTTCTACCCATGAAGGATAAAAACTGTATGGTATTTGTATTCCTCCCCCCGTAACCAATATCTATAGAATTAGACAAAATATATAAAATGTTTGTTTTCAGGTATTAAATAACAGGCAGTAAAGATCTGTGTTTCCTGACAGCCTGACTGGAAGTCTGGACCCAATTTCTTAACCTCAGGGTAGGGAGGGGGAGCCCATGCAGAGAGCTTGGCAGCTTCTCTGAGTTGAGGACAAAGAGATAGAAGCTTGGAAAAGCTAAGGCAGCTGCAAATTGTAGAGAGGCTTTCCAGAGAGGGAGGAGCTACATAAAGCAAGTTCTCCAGAAATCTGCATAGTTGTCTCATTGAGTCTTACGTTGAATCCAAACTGTACTTGTGTAAGTGAACACCACAAAACCTGGTAGATAAATGAAAAGGCTCTCTAACTGAACAGTTCTCTGAGCTCACACAGTTCGAGACAATCAATTTGGTATTATCCAGAGTGGACTCATTGAATACCTAAGCAGTCAGTAAAGACTAAAGAAAATTCATGCCTTATTAGTAGGAATAAACTAGTCCTACAAGAAGGCTACTCTAGACCTGCCCTAACAAAGCTTAACAACAAGCCTCAAAAGGATCAAACTGATTGCAAGTAACATAACTACCTGCAAAAATAAATGTCAAGACTATTTAAAGAAAGACCTTAAGATAACACTGAATAACGCAAAATTCCTAATATTTAATTTCAATAAAAAATTCTAGGTATGTTAAGAAGTAGCAAAATATAACCCCTAAGTAGAAGACATATCAGTCAATGCAAACAGACCTAGAAGTGATACAGAAATAGAACTAAAAAACAAAGACTTTAAAAAAGCTACCATAAAAACTCAACAATTTTAGAGAAAACAAGGACATACAGAAGAAAATGGTTGAGAATGTAAAAAGAAGTCACATAAAAATTTTAGAGCCTCCCAAAAGATAACTGAAATGAAAGAATTCACTTAGTGGGCTTATCAGCTGATTAGATATTGCAGAAGAAAAGATCAGTGAACTTGGAGACATAGTAATAGAAACTATCCCATATCAAGCATAGAAAACAGATGCAAACAAAAAAAAATTATGGGACCTCAGTAATATGTAGGACAATACCAAGTCATATCACATATGTGTGTAATTGGAATTCCAGATAAAGACATCAGTGAGAAAGAGGTAGAAAAAAAATATGTAAAAAAACAATGGTTGAACAAGTCCCAAATCTGACTTAAAAAATTATAAACCTACAAATTCAAGAAGCATGAAAAACACCAAGCAGGATAAACAGAAAATATACAACATCCATGAAGACAGACCACATTTCAGACCATAAAATACAACTTAACAAATTTAAAAAAAAACATGTCACACAATGTCTGTTCTTAGATAACTATGGAATTAAACTAGAAACCAATAACAGAAAGATAACTAGAAA
This sequence comes from Saccopteryx bilineata, assembly GCF_036850765.1. Classification (NCBI taxonomy): domain Eukaryota; kingdom Metazoa; phylum Chordata; class Mammalia; order Chiroptera; family Emballonuridae; genus Saccopteryx; species Saccopteryx bilineata. Next base: position 260,876,743 of record NC_089490.1, on the reverse strand, counting down.
ATGGCAAAAATACATGAAAGTCAAGTAATACACTTCTAAATAACACATGAGTCAAAGAAGAAATCTAAAGAGAAATTTTAAAATATCTTGAACTAATAAATATAAAAACACAAGTTATCAAATTTGTTGGATTCAGCAAAAAGATTTCTTAGAGGAGAATTTATAGCATTTAATACATATATTACAAAAGTAGAAATATCTAAAAACAATAATTTAAATTTTTACCTTAGGAAACTGGAAAAGAAAGAGAAAGGAAGGAAGGAAAGGAAAGGGAAGGGAAGGGAAGGGAGAGGAAGGGAAGGGAAGGGAAGGGAAGGGAAGGGAAAGGAAAGAAGGAAAGGAAAGGAAAGGAAAGGAAAGGAAAGGAAAGGAAAGGAAAGGAAAGGAAAGGAAAGGAAAGGAAAGGAAAGGAAAGGAAGGGAAGGGAAGGGAAGGGAAGGGAAGGGAAGGGAAGGGAAGGGAAGGGAAGGGAAGGAAAGGGAAGGAAAGGGAAGGAAAGGGAAGGAAAGGGAAGGGAAGAGGGAGGTTGGGAGGGAGGGAGGGAGGAAGGAAGGAAGGAAGGAAGGAAGGAAGGAAGGAAGGAAGGAAGGAAGGAAGGAAGGAAGGAGAAAGAAAGAAGAAAGAAAGAAAGAAAGAAAGAAAGAAAGAAAGAAAGAAAGAAAGAAAGAAAGAAAGAAAGAAAAAGAAAGAAAGAAAGAAAAACAGAAGGAAGGGAGAGACAAAAACTTGTACTAGAAATTCTAGCTAATAAGTAAGACAAAAAAAGAAGTTAAAGGTATACACACTTGGAAAGAAGTAATAAAACTAACAGATGATAGGATCATATACGTAAAAAACTTTTGTAATTTTGAAAGTTACAACAAATTCTCCTTCATGAATATTTTAAATCTTTGACAATATAAGTAAAAACAGTAATTTGCTTAAACTTATGTTTCTGTAACCGTGAGGACTGAATATCTGCTCATAAATATCAGGATCATTTTTATTTTATTATTATTATTTTTTTGCTATGAACTACCATTTGCAACCCCTGCGTATGTTTCTGTTAAATTCTTAGAAATGTACTTATTTAATTGTAAAAGTTCTTTCTATATAAGTAAATTATCCTTTATCTGTGTCAAAAGTTCCAAATATTTTCCTCCAGTTTGTCATTTGAATTTTGATTATAGTTTAAAAAAAATTTTTTTTTAAAATATAGTCTAATTTATCACTCTTTTATGACTTCTGGGTTTTGTGTTATACTTAGGTCCTTTCATCCCTGGTTATAAAAATAATTCCCTTGAGTTTTCTAAGATACTTTTATGGCTTTATATTTTATGTTCAAACATTTAATCAGTTGGGGATATATTTTGATGTATCATACAAAGTTTTCAATTTTTTTTCCAGATGGTCACTCAATTGTTCTAATACCATTTATTGAATAATCCACCTTTCTCCATTGATCTGAAATACCATCATTATCATGTATTACATAACCATATGGCCTTGGAGCTATTTCTACACTTTCTATTCTGTTCTACTGAGGTGCCTGTTTGTTCATGTAACAATACTAGGCTTTTCTAATTGTTGTAACTTTATTACAAGAGCAGGTAGCTGTTAGACTAGTTTCTTCCTCCTTTTATCTTCTTTATCAGAATTTTTTCTAGCTATCTTAGATTATTTCCTGTTTGAACTTTAGAAAAAGCTTGTATAGTTCCACAAAAAAAAAATCTTTTGACTTTTCTTAGAATCATATAAAATTTATAAATTTCAGGAAATTGATATCTTTCTGATTTTTGTTTCCTCCTCAAAATTAATTACAGTATGCCTTTTAATTTGTGCAAGTCTGCTTTTACTAGCCTTCAAGTCTTTTAATAGCATTTAAATCTTTTTCTTCATATAAATCTTGCATATTTCCTTTTTAGTTGTTTGAATCTAATTGCATTGGCCACAATGTTTATAATTTATTAAATATAAGATTGATAAAAGAAGATATCTTTGCTTTGTTCTTAATTTTAATGGACATATTTCTAATATTTTCCGATTAAGAATCATACTGGTTGAATGGAATATATAGGTGCACATGCAGAAAATACAGGCTTATTTCTATATTAAAATATTTTTAAATTCAGGAATGAAAAGTGAACTCTAGTAAATATCTTTTAAACCTCAATGGAGGTTATAATATTATTTTATTTCATTTATTAATATTTTAAATTTTAAATAAAATTTTATAATATTGAATAATTCTTACTTTCCTAAAATAAACTTTACCATACTATATTAATTTTTTATATGCTGCAAAATTCTGTTTACAATTCTGTTATTCGGGACTTTACATTAATATACATAAGTACAATTGATAGCATATACTCTTTGTTGAGTCTTGTTGGATTTTAAAATCAATGCTCTTCTTGCATTATAAAACGTTTTGGAAGCTTACCATTTTTTCTGTGGTCAAGAAGAGTTTAAATTTTATTGCAGTTCTTTATCCTTTAAAAGTTTGGTAGAATTCCTCTCTGAATCCATCAAACCCACTGCTTCTGAGAAGGGAATATATCTTAAATAGTTTTCTCTATTTACTTTTCCCATGATAATGGTAGGATGACATTTTTATCTTCTCTGGGTCAGTTCTGGAGATTTATACTTCTCTAGAAAATTATATCATACATTGCACCTGGATTCTCAAACTTATTTTTATAAGTGTGAACACAAAAAGTCTTGTAATTTTATTTTCTTCTGCACATGTGGCTATTTCACTAGTGTCACCTCTTATTTTCTACTTGTGCTTTCTTCTTTTCTCTCTTGTTTAAGTCAACAAACACATCTTTAAAATATTTTCCCCCACTGTCTGACCTGTGGTGGTGCAATGGATGGAGCCTTGACCTGGAACATTGAGGTCACTAATTCCAGACCCTGGGCTTGTCCAGTCAAGGCACACTCATGACAAGCAAGCAATGAACAACTAAAGTGAAGCAGCTATGAGTTGATACTTCTTGTTCCCCATCCCCTCTCATCTCTCTGTAAAATCAATAAATTAAATCTTAAATAATAAATTTCCCCCACTGAACAAGCTGTTGAATTTGCTATTTCTACATTATCTACTTTTAAATTTATTAATTTCTGTTTTAGTCTCTTTTTCCTTCTTTCTGCTTTACTTAGCTTTGTTTTACTTTCATCTTATTACTCTTCTAATATTGTATACTTTTTAAAGCCATTTTCACTCTTTATTTACTGCCTATTGCTATAACTTTACTGTAAGTCCTATATAAGAGGACCTATATCCTAATGAACCTCTAATGTTCTATTTTTATTATAATTGGTGATTTCAGTTTTGATGCCTTCTTCAGCTTAAAAAGTTGTTTAAGAGAGAGATGTGTTTTCCCAAGTGATGTTTTGTTTTTTTGTTCTATGGTTTAATTTCTAGTTCTACTGAATAGTGATTAAGATATATTTGATAGTACTATTTCTACCATTTGAAACATTCAGTTGTGCCTTATGGCTTACAATTTAGTCAATTTTTATAAATTTCCTATGGATACAAAAGAATGAGTTTACTTTCAATTTTCATGATACAGAGATTATATATATATATATATATAATCACTATAATATATGTACTTCCTTATTTTGTCCACTTGGGTTTTTTTAAGTAACTTCATCTTCCCCAATAAATTATATGAATAATTTTTCTTAGTGTTTGCATTTATGCCTTTATAATTTTATCTCTGTTATTTGTCAGTTTATTAAATGATCTCTAGTTTTGGAAAATCAGGCATAACTTCATTATTTATTGCTTTTTATTTCCCTTTTCCATCAATTTTCATTATGTCCATTATTTTTCCACTTTCAGAGTTTATAATATTTACATTTTATTGATCATCTCCATTTTTTAAAGATTTTATTTATCCATTTTTAGAGAGAGAAGAAAGAGAGAAAGGCAAGGGGGTTATCTTTATTTCTTCCTTCACTTACTGATTGGTTAAAATTCTTTTACCAATATCTTCAGAAAGGGATCATATGAAAACAATTCTCTCATTTTTTAATGTTAAGTATTTTGTTGTTCTTCTTCTTGTTTTTATACATAAATAACCATTTATATAAATATAATATTTTGACTCACACATTCTTACCCTCAGTACTTTAAAGATGTTACTCCATCCTTTCCAACAATGAATGTTTCTGTGAAGAAGTCTGAAGCCAGCATTAATTTTTGCTCTTTCAGCTGACTTCTTAATTCAGTGCTCACAATATTCTTTAGCTCTGAGCCTGATAACTGTATAAGAAGGATTTGTTATAATTGTTCTGTGCCAATTTCCCCCCAAAGACATAATATGCCCTTAAAATTTCTAGATCCCAGGCCCTGGCCGGTTGGCGCAGTGGTAGAGCATCGGCCTGGCGTGCAGAAGTCCTGGGCTCGATTCCGGCCAGGGCACACAGGAGAAGCGCCCATTTGCTTTTCCACCCCTCCCCCTCTCCTTCCTCTCTGTCTCTCTCTTCCCCTCCCGCAGCCGAAGCTCCATTGGAGCAAAGATGGCCTGGGGAATGGGGATGGCTCCTTGGCCGCTGCCCCAGGCACTAGAGTTGCACTGGTCGGGACAGAGCGACGCCCCGGAGGGGCAGAGCATTGCCCCCGGTGGGCAGAGCGTCCCCCCTGGTGGGCGTGCCGGGTGGATCCGGGTCGGGCGCATGCGGGAGTCTGACAGTCTCTCCCCGTTTCCAGCTTCAGAAAAATACAAAAATAAATAAATAAATAAATAAATAAATAAATAAATAAAATTTCTAGATCCCAGTTCTGAAAGTTTAATTGAATTACATTTTTATTTGGCTCTCCATTTTAAAGGCAAATATTATACATATTTTTAAATTTTTTATTGAATTTATTGGGGTGACAATGGTTAATAAAATCAGGTGCACAATTCTATATTACATCATCTCTACATTGTATTGTGTGTTCACCATCCCAACTCAAGTCTCCTTCCATCACCATTTATTCCCCTTGATCATTTTGCATGTTCCCCACCCCACCTTCTTTCTTGTAATCCCCATACTGTTGTCTGTGTCTATGAGGTTTCATTTCTTACCAAGTACACATATTTTGGATCTCCTCTGCCTGTCTTCTAGGTCTACAATTTCTCCTCTACTCTATAACAGTATGTTCAGTCACAATTTTTACTTATGCTGTGTAACAAACTTTTAACGATAAGTATTTTCCCCACCAGATAGTTTTTGGGTTTTTCCCAGATTTTTTTTTTTAGTACTTCTATATAGATTCTTTTGTGGTTCCTCTATTGTTGTGCTGTGGTTCACCTTTGAATAAGATAAGCAATCTCTGGATCAGTTACCTGTAGTCAGTTTGCTTAGGAAAAGGTCTATAACCTTGTTTAGGATAATATAATTCTCACCTGACCTGTGGTGGTGCAGTGGATAAAGCCTCAACCTGGAACACTGAGGTTGCTGGTTTGAAACCCTGGGCTCACCTGGTCAAGGCACATACGGGAGTTGATGCTTCCTGCTCTTCCCTACCTTCTCTCTCTGTGTGTCTCTGTCTCTCCTCTCTGAAATGAATAAATAAAATTTTAAAAAAAGAGAAAGTACCATTCAAAAATATATATAATAATAATTCTCACATCACAGTGCTGTGCCCATGAATGAGATTGTTTAATCTTTGCTTCTCCCCAGCTGACAAAATTCACAATGCATTGTTCATCTTGTAACCCAAAAGTGGCTTCTCTCTAGTCTCATCAATAAACCATTTCTGGTAAACAGGGCTTGTCTATTTGATTTCTTTTCAATTCTAACATCTCAGCTTCTCACAACTTCTTTCCATGTGGAATCAGAGAAACTATCTGCCAGCCTGCTTATCCTACTGATATAAATATAGGAGTTTTGTTGGTTTTATACCTCACAATATACCACTTATTTTAAAGATGTGTTTTTGCTAGCCTTTTGTGATGTGTGCACCTCATAGCATCCTCTCTCTATTTCTTCCTACACTCATGTTTGACCTTCACTGTTTTTGGCAGAGCTTCCTCTTATTTTGTAGTTTAGGGTTTCAGATGCCTTATTATGTCACTAATAATGGAGACTTTTGTTTCTGTTTTCATTATCTTTGTTGCTTTAGATGATTCCAAGAAAATAAAAAGAAATTATTTTGTTTCATTCTTTAAGAAAATAAATATAGCTAATAAGATTAAATTTTAGAGTCTTGAAATCCCTACAATGCTTTTGCTACAATTTCAGCCTTCTAAGATGGCTATAAGATCACAGATAAGCACAGTACCAACATATGTGTCAATCTTGGTGTCATTTTCACACATTTCCTACTCTTCATCATTATTCACTGAAGAGCAAGCACTTGATGATAAAAGCAAAAGTATCAGATAAAAGAAATAGGCTCAATATTCCCTGAAAATAGCTAAATTAAGTTACCAGTAACTTCTTTCCCTTCTTAATAATATACTGCTCACAAAAATTAGGGGATATTCAAAATGAATATGAAGCGATAAAAAAAAACATTTGATTTTTTTATTAAACAAGAACATCAGAAAAGCAAATGACAAGTCAAAGAAAGTTGCTTGATTATACAATTTATATGCAAAACCAACTTTTATTTCATTGGTGAAAATGCTCTTTACAAAAGGCTGAAAGTACTGGAGTATCTGCACATTCTGTGATCCCCTAATTTTTGTGAGCAATCATTGTGTGCTCATCTCAGTTTTATGAGAGAGAATATTCTTTTCAATCCAGTTGCATATCAAATACTAAGTATACACACACAAAACTACTGTGATGAAATTTTTTTTTTTTGTATTTTTCTGAAGTTGGAAACAGGGAGGCAGTCAGACAGACTCCCGCATGCGCCCGACCGGGATCCACCCAGCACACCCACCAGGGGGCAATGCTCTGCCCATCTGGGGCATCACTCCGCTGCAACCAGAGCCATTCTAGCACCTGAGGCAGAGGCCATAGAGCCGTCCTCAGCACCCGGGCCAACTTTGCTCCAATAGAGCCTCGGCTGCGGGAGGGGAAGAGAGAGAGACAGAGAGGAAGGAGAAGGGGAGGGGTGGAGATGCAGATGGGCACTTCTCCTGTGTGCCCTGGCTGGGAATCGAACCCAGGACTCCCACACGCCAGGCCAATGCTCTACCACTGAGCCAACCGGCCAGGGCTTGTGATGAAATATTTTAAACACAGGAACTGCCACTTTATACACAGACTTCATAAGTAACAAGGGTTTTATTTAATCAAACAGTCCTTGTAAGCTTCAACTCCATGAGAACACATCTATAGAACAGGTGAATGTCTTTGTTTTTTTTCATATTAATTTCCAGTTTTATTGAATTGTGATCGGAAAATGTTGGCCACGATATTTCTAATTTTTGGAACTTATTGCAATTATTACTTGGTTAATACAAGATGATAACTTATTCATTTTCATAAATGTTCTTGGACATTTAAAAATATAGTATATTTCCAATCATCAAGTTCCTAATTCTAAGTTTTATCTACCATATTATTTATGTATATTGATTTCCGTTATCCTTATTTTCCCCCTCTTGTTTTGGTCTCCTTTCCTTGTATTTCCTATTATTTCTGCTTCATTAATGTTGCCGATGTGTTAATTAGAGATAGATATTTGTAGCTAGTACCTTCCTTGTGAACTGCATCCTTTACCATTAAATGGCCTTCTTGGGAGTTATTTGGGTCCCTCATTCCACCTTATCTGAAATTAATATCAGGGCCATAGACTGTATTTTTCTTTTTGTCTTTTAATTTTCTGTTCTGTTGTATCATTGTGCTCAGTCTTTATTTTCAAACACCATATAGCTTTATTTTAGATGTGTATATCTTGTATATACATAAAATTGGGTTTTTTTTATGCAATCCAATTTGGAAAGTTTTTCATTTAATAGATGCTTTAGCTAACTTACATTAATTGGTAAGACACATATGTTTACCTTTTAGCTTTAGGACTGTCATAATTTCCTTTTTTGTTTTCTGCTTTTATAGTTTTTAAAAAATGTTTTTTCATCATCTAGTTTGTTGATGTCTGTCATGAGTTTCTGGGTATATAATTTCAAACAAAATTTTCCCAAAATAATAAATGGTAAAGACTGCCTAAATACAGTGGGTCCGTAAAGTCATGGTGCACTTTTGACCGGTCACAGGAAAGCAACAAAAGAAAATATAAATGTGAAATCTGTACCAAATAAAAGGAAAACCCTCCCAGTTTCTGTAGGATGATGTGGCAGCATGTACGCATGCGCAGATGATGATGTAACACCGTGTGTACAGCAGAGCAGCCCACGGCCATGCCAGTTGAGATGTGGACAGTACAGAGGAAAGTTCAGTGTGTTCTGTGGCTCGCTAAATTCAAATCCGTGACCAAAGTGCAATGTGAATATTGGCACCTTTATAACAAAGAGCCACCACATAGGAATAACATTACTCGGTGGGGTAAGCAGTTGAAGAAAACTGGCAGTTTGGTGGAGAAACCCCATTCTGGTAGGCCATCAGTCAGTGACGAGTCTGTAGAGGCTATACGGGATAGCTACCTAAGGAGCCCTAACAAATCTGTGCCTGAGCCCATATTGAACTGCACTGAATAGGTATGAAACTGGGAGAGTTTTCCTTTTATTTGGTGCAGATTTCATATTTCTATCATCTTTTGTTGCTTTCCTGAGACCGGTTAAAAGTGCACCATGACTTTACGGATACACTGTATTATAAAATAATGTGTATTTCAGCTCCAAAGCCATGTTATGTTTAAAAGGGAAACACTGCATTTCCATTCTGATCAGGAATAATACAACAATGCCTGTTATCACCACTAGGGTAATGCAATTATCTGACAGAAAAGAATAAATGGATAAAAATTGTACACAAAGAGGTAAAGTTGTACACCTGAAAACCTCAAGAAAATCAATTAAATTTAGATATGACTTTAATTAGAGAATTTATTAAATTAAAATATATACATTGCTTTCATATGTACATTCCAATAGCAAAGATCACCACAACAAAATACCTAGAAAAATTAGATAAAAAAATTTAAATATCCACAGGGTGGAGGGAACAAATTTAACATTCTCAAAAGACAAAGAAAATTCAAACAAATAAAAAGACACACGCTGTTTTCTGAAATATGAAGTTGATGAGAATGTCAAAGTTATTTTATAAATTAAATTAATCCTACATTATCTCATGCCAACAAATTTTTATTACAAAATTTTTTAACAAGAGAGAGAGAGAGAAAGAAAGAGAGACAAACAGGGACAGACAGACAGGAAGGGTGAGAGATAAGAAGCATCAATATATATATATTTTTTGTATTTTTCTGAAGTTGGAAAAGGGGAGGTAGTCAGACAGACTCCCACATGCGCCCGACGGGGATCCACCCGGCATGCCCTCCAGAGGGCGATGCTCTGCCCATCTGGGGCGTTGCTCTGTCGCAACCAGAGCCACTCTAGCGCCTGAGGCAGAGGCCACAGAGCCATGCTCAGCAGCGCCCGGGCCATCTTTGCTCCAATGGAGCCTTGGCTGTGGGAGGGGAAAAGAGAGACAGAGAGGAAGGAGAGGGGGAGGGGTGGAGAAGCAGATGGGCGCTTCTCCTGTGTGCCTTGGCCAGGAATCAAACCCAGGACTCCTGCACGCCAGGCCAATGCTCTACCACTGAGCCAACCGGCCAGGGCCGAGAAGCATCAATTCTTCATTGCAACACCTTAGTTGTTCATTGATTGCTTTCTCATATGTGCCTTGACCGGGGGTTCCAGCTGAACTAGTGACCCTTTCCTCAATCTAGTGACCTTGGGCTTAAGCCAGTAACCTTGGGCTTCAAGCCAGTGACCAGAGTCATGTCTATGATCCCACGCTCAAGCCGGTGACCTCAAGGTTGCGAACCTGGGCCCTGGCTGGTTGGCTCAGCGGTAGAGCGTCGGCCTAGCGTGCGGAGGACCCGGGTTCGATTCCCGGCCAGGGCACACGGGAGAAGCGCCCATTTGCTTCTCCACCCCTCCGCCGCGCCTTCCTCTCTGTTTCTCTCTTCCCCTCCCGCAGCCAAGGCTCCATTGGAGCAAAGATGGCCCGGGCGCTGGGGATGGCTCTGTGGCCTCCGCCCCAGGCGCTAGAGTGGCTCTGGTCGCAACATGGTGACGCCCAGGATGGGCAGAGCATCGCCCCCTGGTGGGCAGAGCATCGCCCCATGGTGGGCGTGCCGGGTGGATCCCGGTCGGGCACATGCGGGAGTCTGTCTGACTGTCTCTCCCTGTTTCCAGCTTCAGAAATATAAAAAAAAAAAAAAAAAAAAAAAAAAAGGTTGCGAACCTGGATTCTCAGCTTTCCAGGTCAATGCTCTATCCACTGTGCCACCGCCTGGTCAGGCAAACACTTTCATATTTGAAACTAGATAGACTGATTTTAACTCTCATGTGAAAAAAGAAAATATTCCGTAAAACTCTGAAGTTTAATTTTTTGGTTATTAAACTGTTAACTCCTAAGAGCAAAGATAAGAGCTTTTTCCATTTTTCCATTTTCTCATTCTAATGCCTCCATGTGGCCAATGGAACATGAGTGGAAGTAATATATGTCACCAGAAGAGTGTGTACTCTGAACAGTACAGCTACAAGATTGCAAGATAACAGCACTAATCATCAGAGAAATGCAAATTAAAACCACAATGAGATACCAGCTCACACCTGTCAGAATGGCGCTCATCAATGAATCAACAAACAAGCGCTGGCAAGGATGTAGAAAAAAGGGAACCCTCCTACACTGCTGGTGGGAATGCAGATCATTGCAGCCACTGTGGAAAACAATATGGAGTTACCTCAGAAAATTAAAAAGTGAACTTTCTTATAATCCAGTGATTCCACTTCTGGTAATTTATCTGGAGAAACCCAAAATACTAATTGGAAAGAATATATGCACCCTATGTTTATTATAGCATTATTTACAATAGCCAAGATTTGTAAGCAGCCCCAGTGTCCATTAATAGATGAGTAATAAAAAAGCTGTGGTACATTTGCACAGTGGAATACTACTCAGCCGTAAAAAAAAGAAGCCTTACCCTTTGTGACAGCATGGATAAACCTGGAGAGCATTATGCTAAGTGAAATAAGCCAGTCAGAGAAAGACAAGTACCATATGATTTCACTTCCATGTGGAATCTAAGGAACAAAATGAACTAACAAGCAACACAGAGACAATCTCATAAATAGAGAGCAAACTGGTGCTCTCACGGGGTAGCTGGGCAGTGGAGGAGGTAGAGGGATTGAATAAAAAAGGAAAAAAGAGAAAAACCTCATGGACCCAGAAAACAGTGGTGATGGCCTGGGGAGGGAGAAGTGGAGGGTGGTGGAGGAGGGTTACAGGGGGGTTAAATGGTGATAAAAAGAGACTTGACTTGGGGTGGTAAACACACAATAAATATAATGTACAGATAATGTGTTGTGGAATTGTGCACCTGAAACCTGTATAATTTTGTTAACCAGTATCAACACAATAAGTTTAACAAAAAGGAAAAAGATAAAAGGAGGAAAATGGAGATATGGGATAGGGAGTGTTTAAGAGTAGAAGGCCAGCGGCCAAAGTACTAGCAGTGTTCAGAAAAAAGCAAGGACTCCAGTTTAATTGAATACTATATGGTGTGTTTAGGAAAAAACAAGCAATGTGGCTGGAATGACAGGCTGGGGCTGTATGGGAAGGATCCTGAATGTATTAAGCATAAAGTTTTTTGCTCAATATAGACTCTTCAAACTCAATGGCTTTGCTATTATATCCTGTGCAACTTAGAACAGTGGTTGGCACATGCAGGTGTTCAATAAATATTTATTAAATGAATGAAAGAGTAGATAAACACTCCCCTAATTTTCTCTTCTATTATTTTGGAATTTTCTGATAATGTACAATAAAGAAAATGTTTCAGTGAAGATTGATAATGCTGCTGACTCTTTTATCTTATGAAGAACAACTTTAATAAACACTGTAGGCGTATTGGCATTCTGCAAATAAATAGAGCTTAGAGTAATTATTTTGTCCATGTCCTTGCTTTCAACTAAGTTTCATCCATTAGTTTCACAGCCCTTCCCCAGAATTCCTTTATTCCCTCAACTTCCTGCTCCATTTCCATCAACCATGCAATAGTTTATCTTATTACTCATAGTGACTTGCTGCTAGGTACTCTTACTAAATTCTTTGCCTTAAAGTTACTTTATCCAATATAAAATTAATCAGTTCAAATAAGTGAAAAAAAAAACCAAAATAACTTTTTCTTATACCATAGACCAAAATAAATTCTAGCTGGATTAAAGAATAAACTGCTTTAATATTCAAATCATAGCAAAAAAAATGGGATAAGATAGCTATTAAACATTTGAAAAGAAGATATCTTTGTAAGCTTAGAAGCAATAGAAGATATTCTTAAAAGGAAAAGTCAAGAGGCTTAGTGCTAAATCCTATATGCCTGTAACGAATAAAAACAAAATATAATAAAAAGTCACAGACTAAAATTATTCGTAACATATATAATGTAAAGTGTTTTATAAGTGCCTCTGTATTTATAAAAGTTTCTACTACTTAATTATTTTGATGCTGATTTACCAGGCTTCTCTGAGTCGGAATCACTGACCGGTGAAGAAAACCGTGAATCCCACTTGTATCCTCTTACTTGTTCTCATTGTGAAAGGTATCTATTATGGGTTGATTTGTGTCCTCTCAAAATTAATATGTTGGAGTCCCAACACCTAATACTTCAAACTGTGACCTTATTTGGAGTTTGGATCTTTACAGAAGTAACAAAGTTAAAATGAGGTCATTATGGTGTGGTCTAGTCCAATATAACTGTTGTCCTTATAAAAAGGGGAAATTTTGAAACAGAAATATACAGGAATAAATGTCATGTGAAGATGAAGGTAGAGATGGGTGGCACTTCTACAAGCCAAGAAACACCAAAGATTGCCAGCAAACTACCAGAAGCTGGGAGAGAGACGTGGGAATGATTCTCTCAGATTTCTCAGAACAAACTAACCCTGCTAATAGCTTCCTCTTGGACACTTGGTTTCTGGTACTTTGTTATGGAAGCCCTAGCAAACTAATACAGTACATTTCCACCTTCTTATTGTCATTGTCTATTTACATAATAAAAATTATTTTGTTCAGATGAAATAGCTGAGATTGAAGTGGGTATAGGAGTTAGATGAAGAGTAAAGATTTGGGATGGGCTGAAGCAGTAGTTTCAAAACTACATTTCATGAAGCCTTAAGAGACTGCAGATTACCCATGGAACTTCATGAAGTAAAAATAAATAAATAAAAGTGCAGAAAGTAGGCTTCTGAAACCCTGTCACTTTCACACACAACCTAACTTTAATCAGAGCCAGTCCACTTTTCTCCGATCCACAATTTGTATTCCAACTAAGACATTGTTTTGAAGAAAAATTTTCATTGCTTTAAAAGGTTAAGAATATTGATTAAAAGTAAAACTTGTTTTAATTCTTCACTCAATACAATTTTATTGAACCACTGCTATGTGCCAGGCAATATTTTATGCCCTGTCTACCAACTTTATTGCCCCCAAGAACACTACATTTTAAAATATTGGGTGAACCAAAAAGATTAATATTTTAATTAATAGTTGACTAGCTTATTTTTATTAATTGAAACATGGTATATTCTATCAAAATTTATTTAGCCTTTAAGCAAAAGCAACGTTAGTCTTAAGTCTAAGAGTTTCTTGCTGTTTGAAATATTACAAATGACCTGCATTTTTAAAATTTTCAGATCCCAAGGGTCTGTATCCCCAGGTTTTAACTAATTGAGTGAGAGGCCTCCATGAAATTAAAAATGTGAAGGTTTGGCTGATTGGATTCATTTTGAAAAGCAACCAACAAGATATTGGAGCTTATAGGTTCTTTAAGAGGCTGGAGTTTGCATATGGCCTGGAAGGAAGAGTCTTCAAAGGTATTAAGTACATAATACCTAGAATACAATTGCCACTGAAATAGTTTTCAAATATGCTTCAGATTAGCTTGGAGTTTGGGCATTTACTTAGCCTTAGAAACATATGGATTACTGTGTCATAACATATTTACTTGGTGTTGGAGATTCAAGATGGCAGCAGAGTAGGTGGAAGGTATACTCACCTCCTCCCAGGACCAAACTGGAATTACAACTAAAATAAAGAACAATCAACCTGAGTAAGCAATTAAAGATTAGCTGAACAAAAGTCTTATAACCGAGGATTTACAGAAGCCACATTGAGACTGGTAGAAAGGGCAGAGACCCAAAAAGGGCTGCCCCGCTCCCATAGGCAGAGACTGAGATTTCAGTGGGATATCTCAGCTGCAGCGGTCTTCCCTGAGGAACATGGGGTCTCAACTCCACACTAGGATCCCTAGTTCAGAGCACCAGAGCCAGAAAGAGGTGCCCACATAACATCTGGCTGTGAAAATCAACAAGGATTCTGTCTGCCAGGGAGAGACAGAAGTGTGCTAGACACAAGTGCACTCTTAAAGGGCTAATGCACAAAATCTTGTTGTAACCATTAACCCTGGGCACCAGAGAAGGGAGAGAGGAGCAGACTTGAATCATGTGAGGAGAAACTGTGGCTCTTGGGAGAGAGCTGAAGAAACAGCCACCAGGTGCTGAGTCACATTCCCAAACTGTAGATGCCATCTTTCTTGGGTGGAGCACTCCTTTCCTTAGGGAATCAGCCTGAGGAATGAAATAGTTCCACCCTTTGGAGTTTACACCCTGCTAAAGAGTCAGTTCCTTGGGCAGGGGTACCCAGGACCAGGTACACTCAGGTGGTGTCAGTGACTGAGTTGTGTGACTTTGAGGCAGGATCTATTCACCCCACTTTTCTGTGAACCTGATGGGCACCTCTCCCTCACAGGACATATGCTAGCCCCACCCTCAGGGCTCATGGTGGCCCCATCCTCCTGACTCTTAGCAGCTTGCTCTGCTGCATTTGAGTGCCTCCAAAGAATCTGGGACCTAGTATGTATAAATATATGTGCAAGGCTCTGCACTAGGCAGAGGAGACCCAGCCCAGCAGCATGGATAAAACGCTGGTCTGAAAAGGACTGGGAAGAATTGTAACTGTTGAACAGGATGCAGGTCTGGCCAGCCAGTTCTGTACCTTCCTGCTACTGACATAAACCACCCCACTTTGTCAAAAAGTGAAGACACCTTTCTCTCCACCACTAGACCAAGAACTGTGTTCTCTGGGGTATTTATTAATATTATTATTAGTGTAAATTATAATTCAAGAGAGAGATGACTTTTCATGATACCACAATTATCAATTACAATTCAATCCTTAAAGATTTGCCTTGCATATTCCCAAAACAGAAACAACAGCAGTGTCTCCACTCTCTTTAAAATAAGGCACTAGCCGCTGTGGAGGAACATCAAAAGAGAAGAAAGTCAAGGAATGAGACTAAACCGATGAACCTGACTATAAACAAAATTTCTAATATTTACACATACAAATAACTATTGTTTCCTTTAAGAAGACACCCACAAAGCTATAAATATTTTCATAATAATGTCATTGTCCAAAGCTGAGCAAAATATACTTCTGGAATTTTCTTCAGAGTCTGAAACTTTTTCCTTTTAACAACTTTGAAGGTGATAAATCACTTTGATCAAGTTAACAGTTTCGTGCCTAACTTTCCTCACAATAAAATAGGGATATAATAGTATCTACCTCACTGGGTGTTTGTGAGGGTCTAGTAAGAAAATTTACAAATAGAACTTAACACAGTGCTTGGCACAAGTGATTATTCAATAAATGTTATTAGCATTATTAGTATAATTATAATTGTCACACTTCTTGGGGGATGTGAGATTTTTTTTTTTTAGTGTTGAAAGGGTCTTGAAAGTAAGTCTTAAATCAGATGGGTGATACAACTGGGTAACAGTTTTATGTCAGCAACAAAGAAGAAACTACAAAGCAAGAAATATATTTCATTCTTGTACTCTGTGAACTGACATATCCCACCCCACTTTGTCAAAAAGTAAAGGCACCTTTCTCTCCATCCATCTCCCCACGGTACCTCCATGAATCCCCAAATTAGATTTTTCTCTTTTTTTCCCTAAGTATTTCTCATAGTACCTTGTGAAAATAAACCGTATAATACATGAACATGTATCTTTTGGAAAATGTTTTAAAGCCTTCTCAAAAATATGCTAAATAATGGTAGCATACTTAAAACCAGCACTATCTTTTTAATGGAACTACTTTGAAAGAAACAAATCAGCCTCTTTCAATGGAAGTTTCACGAAAACATGTGGTTTCACCATCAGTCACTGTTTTCAGAGTCATGCCTGGTTCAAGCTATGGGAGTTGGCAAACACGAAGATGACATGTGCAAATTGAAATAATACAAACAAGCACCTGTGCACTTATGCTTTTGAATTCTCTCTAATTTTATCTCCTCCATGTGTTGTTTGTCTCACGCAGAGCCTTAAGAAGAAGGGAGAGGAATTTTCTTAGAAGGTTCATGTGTCTGTGTTACTCATGTTTATGTCATTACAGTTTTTTAATGGGGAATCTAAATTGTTAGTGTGTCAATAGAACATAGATTTTCTTTTTCCTACTTGTCAACTTGTTACTAGTGGCACAAAGTTCAACTCTTCATGTCCATGTTAATTCTAGGAGCATTTATGGAGTGTCAGGGCCCTGTCTTTTAAATACAGTTCACCCCATCAGGGAGCTAACTAATGGGAAAGACAAGATTATAGACCCTTGTGAAATAGATAAATTATGACACCAGGCAGATTCAGTACCAGCATTTCAGAAATAGTTAAGTGTTCTAGACTATCTGAAGAAGATTGATTTGATAACTGGTCCGGGAGAATATCATAGAAGAAGTGTGATTCGAGGCAGTTTAAACTGAATTTTCTATTTGCAATGGGGGAACAGTTCTATTCATTCATTCAACACTTGGCAAGATGATCTTGATGCAAAAATGAAGAAGGCTCTTTGTCTAACTGGAAGGAAACTTAGAATCTAGCTACAGGTATGTGGAAAGCTGTCTACCAAAATAACCACAATAAAATGGGAAATTTACTCTGAGGTGGTAATGTTAGAATGTAAAAGAAAAGTAATTCCATATTTATGTGTCACAGATAAAGGTCCAGAAAGATAGCTATCAAACCATTGACTGGGGGCTGTTTATCTTTCACTATACACGTTGTGAGTTGTTTGACCATTTTTCCAATAGGTACATATTCACATATTCTGTGTTTTATTTTCACAAGGTGCTATAGGAAACAGTTCAAAACAGAGAGAGAGAGAAAAAATCTAACTTGGAAATTCATGGAAGTACCATGGGAGATGGCTTTTAAGTTTTGTCCTGAAGGAGGGCTAGGATTATAATAATAACAATGGCCAACATTTATTGAATACATTTAAAGTGCCAAACTCTATGCTGAATGATTTGTAAATATACATCTCAAAAGACCTCATTAAGCTATTTTATTCTGATTTCTAGAAATCAAGAAACTGAGACTTAAGAATGCCACAAAGTAAGTAACAGAGCTAAAGTTTAAAGCCAGGTTGTCACCGTGGCTGTTTGGCTCAGTGGATAGTGTCAGCCTGGTGTGCAGATGTCCTGGGTTCGATGCCAGGTCAGAGCACACAATGAGAAGCGACCATCTGCTTCTCTCTCCCTTCCTTTCCCCCTTCTCTCTCTCTCATGGCCAGTGACTTGACTGGTTTGAGTGTCAGACCCAGGTGCTGAAGATAGCTTGGTTGGTCCAAGCATGGGCCCCAATGGGGGTTGTCAGGTGGATCCCAGTCGGGGTGCATGAGGAAGTCTGTCTCTCTATCTCTCCTCCTCTCATTTAAAAAAACTTTTAAAAAAAATTAAAGCCAGTTGTCTAACTCCAGAATCTGTACACAGCTACATTAAACAGCTTAAAATAAAAATGAAGGGCATAATTCTTCAGCTTAAAAAAAATAGAATTAAGACAGGGAAGTGGAATAACAATGTATGTGTGGGGAAGACTGAGCATCTTTGTGTATGAACCATTTTCCATATTAGGAACTCTTCCTTATATAGAGAAGAGATATTCCATAAAAGGTATGAATATTTTTAAGCCTCTTGATAAATCACAATAGTTTTTAACTAATCTCCCTGCCTCTAATATTTTAGCCTTATAAGATATCTTACACATGAATGCCAAATATTTTGAGAACAGTTACTCACCCAGTTAAATAAATCAATGAATCATTTCCATTCTTTATTATGTGGATCAAATTGCTGCACCATTTGGGTCCAAATGACCTATCAAGTTTCTAACATCTTTACATTACCAATACAAAGTTCAGGGTCTGTTTTTTAAGTCCTTGCTGAAGAAGAATGGAAGACCACTATCAGAACTGTATCATTTATATCATTTATAGACACATAACCAAACACAGTAACTAACTGAGTTTTTTATGATGAGTTGAAAATTTTGTTTTTAAACCACATTGGTTAATTATATTTCCAAAGGCAGAGAAGAGATCAAAATTACAGACACATTATTCAAAGGACGTGTTCCTTTTAACAGAAAAGGGTTCGAAGTCACAATATTTCCATGAAGCTTATACAACCAGCTACAAAGTTGATGGAAAATTTATTCTCAGTAAGAAAGAAGAGTAAGCTTTCTTAAATTCCTGTATCAAATATGTTGCTGGGTAGTGGGTAGTATGAAAATGTGGACATATGATCCTTTCATACATTCTATAAGATATTTTGTGAAATAAATCTGTGGTTAAACCTAAAACAAATCACTTCTTGGTGCATATGTAGTATATTTGTGAACTAGAAATGCTTGGTACATTTGTAGATTTTATACTTGCAAACACATGCTGCAAGAGAAGATATTGTTTGCTAGGTTTCCTTCACTACTGATTATTTGGGGAGTTGAATGGTGTAGACAAAAGTGCAATTGGGCTAATAATAATAATTAAATACCAAATGCTGGGTAGCAAGGGATGAGTTTGCTCCACGAATAAAACATTCTGAGCTTGCATATAAGTCCAGCAACTAGTGATGTGTAATATGCCTCTGGATTTTGAGTCAGTATTGAGGAGGAAATGAGTGAAAATTATTAATACAATCAAGTCATGACTGGAGGCGCAAAATGGGCAAAAAGTTCAAGGTTTTGTTTTTGTACCTGAAGTGTTCTCTCCATGAAAGATAAAGGTGCTCACAGTAGTTTTTGAGATGAAAGATAAAATGAGAACACTGATCTTGAGTGGTGTATCATAGTGACCTATGCAGCATCTTAAATAGGTCAAATCTGTTACTTTAAAGCAAAATTTTTGCAGTTATTCATGCTATGTATAAAGTACAAGAATTTCTTAAAACCAAACTGTGACTCAAATGGCTCAATCTCTAAGCTTGACTTTTTTCAGCATTTCATGATTTTCTTCACCCAGCAGAGGAAGAAATAAATAAATCTATCATTTAGTATATTTTTCAAAAATCACATCCAGCTCAGCCAGTTCGAAACCATGGGCTTGCCCAGTTAAGGCACATATGAGAAGCAACAAGCAAGCAATGAACAGCTCAAGTGAAGCAACTGTGAGTTGATACTTCTCATTCCCCCTACCTCTTCTCTCTGTAAAGTCAATGAAAATTACACCCAAATTCTCACACAGAACATGGAAAAATAAAGAGGTCAATACTACTAAAGAGTAAATTTGGAGCCATTCATTCCCATCTTCCAAGTTGAGTCGCTCAACATTCAAACGTCCTTCTTTTGAGGGTAATAGACTTATAGATTCAACGTGCAATGGAAATTCAGAGAAGTTAAAGAATCCATGGTTTTTAAATCTAAATACCAAGAACTTACTGCCATTTCTAAGGCTCTACGATTCTGAATTAAGATTTTGTTTTTAAAAAAAAAAAAAGGCAAAACATAAGCCACCAGGATGTGGAATCTGGCCCAATGCTCAAACAACTTGACATTGAGATAAGGCTATTCTTCTTATTTTTAATTTTAAGGTAGGTTTTATTTTTTAAAATGTCACGATGAAAAAGATTTTGTTTCACATCAGCAATCCATTTCTTAAGTGGTTTCCAGCTGTCAAACTTTTTGAAAACTGTGCTTTATGGAATGTTGTCTTACTAGGGCTTATTTCTCTGCTTCAAATTACATCATACCTATATATTCTGTTCATAACTTCAAAATTGCTTTGAGAGTGGCTTGCTCAGCATTCCCCAGGCCCGAGTGGGAACTCTGTCTTTCCCTGAATAAACACTGCCAAGCAACCATAATATCACTAGAACATTAAAATCAATAATCCTGAAACGTTGGGGATTTTCTTTGATTTAAAAACCGTGTCTTTTTTTGGTTATTATACATTTTCCTGTGGCATCTAGAGTCCATTAGAAGTTCCTTGTCTATAGAGAAACAGAGTTGGGATAGGAATGCAGATAGAAAGAATACAGAGTGTCTAACCCCCTCAATAATGAAGGTCAACTATGAGAAACCCAACAGTTCGTGGACATACGTTGGCCCTTAGTGCTCACCTGCAATAGAACAGCAGCTGTGCCTCCCAAGGACACACAGGTTCTCGGGCTCCATCCCTCGCTTCCCAAACGCTACTCTCTGACTTCGGTGGCAGCAAGCTTAAGAAACTCTGTGAGTAATTCTAAGCATGAAACTTGGTATGATTAATAAAATAAGTCTGTATGCTGGTTTAGTGGGTATATTGCTGGTTGTGCAAGTAAGAAAAAGTCTGAGGAAAATGTGAAATAAACAGTGGGTACTGATCACATTATCCTCTGAGCCTGGCAGCTTATTTCCCATGTGAATTAAGTCATAAACTAGAAGATTCTTCAAGCTATACAAGGCTTGAGGGATCTTCTTCATCATACAGATGAGGAAACAAGGGCCAAAACCAGTTTGTTTTGAAGTCCAAGTAAGGATGTAGTTCTCCCAACACACCAATCATGTTTTCAAGTTTCATTTTTATTTCTCAGTTTCCTTAGAAGACAGAGGCATCTCACTACCTACCCACCTTCACTTCCAAGATCTTATAATCAGATTCATTAAGGAATTGCCTTAAATTAAAGAAATATAGAACACATTAGCAAGGAATTTATGGGTCTTTCTCTAGATAGCTCAGAGGAAAAATAGCTTTCTATTAAGTGAATATTTTTAATTTTTTGAATTAAATTTACTAGGGTGACATTGGTTACTAAAATCATATAGGTTTCACGTGTACAATTCTATAATACATCATCTTTATATTGCATGATGTATTTACCACCCAAAGTCAAATTGCTTTCAGTCACCATATATTGTATTTACTCACTTTACCCATTATTACCTCTCCCCCACCTCCCTTTCCCTCTGGTAACCACTATACTATTATCTCTGCCTATGAGTTTTTGTTTGTCTCTTTGTCTTGCTTGTTCATTTGTTGCTTTCAGTTTTATATCCCACATATGAGTGAAATCATATTGTTCCTGACTTTTGCCATCTGACTTATTTTGGTTAGCATGCTATTCTCAAGATCCATCCATGTTGTCACAAATGGCAGTCTTTCATCTTTCCTTATAGCTGAGTAGTATTCCAGTGTATATATGTACCACATCTCCTTTATCTAACCACCTATCAAAGGATACTTCAGCTGTTTCCATGTCTTGGCCACCATGAGTAACACTGCAATAAGCATAGATATGTTAGAAGTAGTATAGGCCTGACCTGTGGTGGCGCAGTGGATAAAGCGTCGACCTGGAAATGCTGAGGTCGCCGGTTCGAAACCCTGGGTTTGCCTGGTCAAGGCACATATGGGAGTTGATGCTTCCAGCTCCTCCCCCCTATCTCTCTCTCTCTCTGTCTCTCTCTCCCTCTCTCTCTCCTCTCTAAAATGAATAAATAAAAAATAAAAAATAAAATGCTCTGGAAATTTAAAAAAAAAATTATAAAAAAAAAAAAGAAGTAGTATAGAGGTTCCTCAAAAAGTTAAAAAGTGGTTCCTCTTAAAGTTAAAAATAGGGTTACCATATGATTTAGTAACGCTTCTTCTAAGTATCTACCTGAAAAATTAGAAAACATTTATTTACAAAGATATAAATGAATATTTTAAATGCATCCTTTTCTGGAGACAAAGGGACAGAACAGCATTCTTCTGAAATTTCTTCATGTTTCATGAGTCTTCCATTCTACACTTTTGATGAGAAAAATAGATGTATTGGGAAGCCTCCTAGCAAGTCAACATAAAAATGAGACTCTCAGAATCTCAGTTTAGACAAAATGCAGAAATACTCTTTGATTTCATCCTGCTAAGCCATGTACCCAGAGTCTTTGGGTTAGTTTGAGTCCAACACAGACAGAGGTTAGTAGACACTGATGATGGGAGCAGGGTTCTCAGAGATGTTTGAAGAACTGTGTCTACCTTGTGGCTTATGGCTGGCAACAAGTGAGTAAACTCAGATTAACCCTAGATTAATCCAAAAACAAAAGAACCTTCAGCCAAAAGAGTAAAATAGGGCTGAGGGGGAGGGGGAAAATATGCTATGTCCTAATCACTAGACAGGAACAGACTGTCCAAGACAATTCTGTTCTGATCTATAATGAGATCAATTGCATCTGGAGTTCTTTGGACACTGGCAGCAGGCAAAGAGAGAGCAGTACAATACTGAGGAAGGATGACCTCATGGAAGAGAGCAGCCAAGGCTACCAGCCTCCCTTTCTGACCCTCCCCCTCTCAGAGCCTGCCCTCCCTCTCCTCAGCCACCAGGAAATCACCAGGTGCCCAGTGAAGCAAAGCTAGACTGCGAAGTAAATATGTCCATGTGTTGAACCTACAGCTTCTTTTCCAATCAACCAACTAAGTGTGTGCCTGTTCAAAACCATCTTAAATCAGTGGAAATCAGCCGGCGACTTTCAAATGGCTGGTCCTCCTTTTTTAATCTTAAGACTCTTCTGTGGGTGCTACCTCTATAGATCATATTTAGGGGGATCTTTAAATCATCTCTATCATCCTCTTCAACATTGAATGCACCCACACAAACATGGGAATATAGTTCTTTATTTAACTCCATAGCCACAGCAGACGTAAGTCATTATAGCTTAAGTTTAGGTGACTAGGTTGGTTCCTCCCCAAAGAAAAAGCTAGAGGATTTTTTGTTGTTGTTTTTGTTCTTTCTCCTCTTTTATTTATTTCCTTTCTCAGGCAGGAAAGCAAATGGATAACATCTTTATGAGGCACTTCAGTTAGTGATCATACCAGAGTGAGACTGTTGTAGAAGGGCAGTCAGAGAAAGAACAAAGATAAGGCTGAACTGGATGGGGACTGGGAAAACAGAACACCCCTACAAGCAGGGGAGAAAACGAGGAAGGTTTACCCTGGCTTATTTTTTAAAATGGCATAGAAGGCCACTTGGACTTCAGATAACTCTTACAAAATATTTTGATGAATTGACTGCAAAAAGTGAATCAAACATGTGGATTAAATTTCCATTAAAATACAGATGGGTAATTTTTATTATTAAATTAAGTAAAAGGTTTGGCAAAGTAGATTTGGTTTTGGACAAACCTAGGATATTTGAAAAATAGTTTTGAGATATTCAGTGAAGTAAACACAAAGCCAGGTTGACCCATCCCTAGAGTTTGGGAAAATGAAATTTGGCTCATCAAAGTTTGGTTCTGTCTCAAATATATTTGTGGGGAAATAAGTTCCTGAAACACCAAAATTGCCTACGTGCCTCAGGAGTGCAATAGAAATGCCCATTCGTTACTGAATAACTCAGCCTGCCCAGCACCATAAGAGGCAGCAACCCACTGACCTGAGAAAAGGTGAGCTGCTCTCCGCCTCTCCCACCAGGATATTAAGAACTGAGCCAAAGCCAGTGCACTCTGTGTTTGCAACTATGCTGTCTAACCTATAAAGTTAGCATAAAGCAGCACATGAATAGAATATGCTCATTTAAGAGAAAGGTCATCACGGTAGCTGATTGGAGCTGACAGGGGGGCTTTTATTATCTGCATTTACAGGAGAATTTATTTAGAAAAGCAAACGACAGTAAGAGTATTGATGAAAGGTGATGTTATAGTGTTTGGAAATTTTTTTCTAGGGATCACAAACTTTATTTTACTTATCTGAGGGAAAAAATTCCCAAAGGAATGCATGGAAAATTTTGGCACTCTAATGCCAGTATATTTGTATATCTTTCCATCAGTCCATGGCTTCCTGGAAAGTATTTTTAAATTCATCTATCAGTAACCCATCTGAACATGACTATACATGAAATTTCAAATTTGGCAGCCTTTCGTTCCTGCACTCAGCCATTGGGAAACTCCACGCTATCTAAGGTAAAATTTTATCTTTCTGCCAGTGTTTGGGGGCAGTGGGGTCATCTAAAGAGCCAACCTATTCTGGGCAACTAAATGTTCTGAGTCTCAACCCCTAGCATCACACTTTGGGAGTATTGTACTTAAACCACTCGGAGTAGAAATACTTGTCAATCTATGATCCACTCTGTATTCTTAAAGGTGTTGGTTGAGGCCAATAGGGCTATTTGCCTCTGAACTCCATGGCCCAAGCTTATAATACATTCTGATACTTCTATTTTCTCTGTATGGTGTATGAATCAGGAAAATAGAACCACTCTAGGTATTTAAAGTATAAAGTGATTTAATATAGGGATTTAGCAGCTTATGCAATCATTGGAAAGGCTGAGTGGTGTGAAGAACAGAGACACCACTGCTAGCACTTAATAATTCAGGCAATGAAGGTTTTATAGGAAACTGCTACCCATGACCTTCCCTCACTGTGGTGCAAGAGTAGATGATTCTCAGGTGATTACCTGGAAGTTCTTAGAAAACCCATGCATACTGTCTGCCGCTATTCTTATGCCTACCCACAGCTGCCACCAGAAAATGACCTCTCCTTTTCCACATTCTAGATCTTATGCGAGCACCTTTCATTGGTAAAAACCAAAACCTGAAGGCTCCTAGAGAAATAAAGTTGTAGTTTCCAGACATCCCGAGCCTGCACAAAGAAGAGAGTTTAGAGGGAGAAAATGATGCTGAGTGTCAACAGACATCATTGGCACTGAGGGTTTTCCTGCTGTTTGACTGTTGCTGAGCACTGTCCCACTTACTCGGTGGGTCTTAGTCATTGCATTCCACTCCTTTCCATCTTTTATTTTGTGGCACTTAACATAGTAATAGCTAGAAAATCTGATACCTAATTTATTAAAATAAACAGCCCTGATTGAGGACACTGGGATTTCTACTATGAAGAACAGTACAGTTAAGTATTAGATGCTGGACCACAAGTATGAAGGCCAGCTCTGCCAATTACTAGCTACATTATATTACTATTTCTGACCATGGATTTCTCTTCTCTGAAGAAATAGAAATAGGCCCTGGCTGGTTGGCACAGTGGATAGAGCATCAACTTAGCATGTGGACATCCTGGTTTGATCTCTGGTCAGGGCACACATGAGAATGACCATCTGCTTCCCTTTCCCTCTCGCTCCCCCTTCTCTCCCTCCTCCCCTCTCACAGCCAGTGGCTTGATTGGTTCAAGTGTCGACCCCAGGCACTGAGGATAGCTCAGCTGGTCTGAGCATCAGCCCCATATGGGGGTTGCCAGGTGGATCCCAGTTGAGGTTCATGTGGGAGTCTGTCTCACTAATCCCCTCCACTCACTTAAAAAAAAATGGAAATAACAACAACTGTCATATCTACCTTTCCCAAAGGTATTGCCAGTATGAAATTACTTATATTCATGGAACCCTTAATTTCAGGAGTCTAATATAAACAGTCTCTGTGTCCTAGGAATTTACCACTCAGTAGGAGAATAAAATACATTAATAAAAACAATACAAAATAAAAGAAGAAAGCCACAAGAGACATAAGGAAATACAAAGGATGACATTTTAGTCTAAGAACAAGCTATTATTTTTATCTGGCAAAATTAGAAAGTTAAAAAAAAAAATTTTTGACCCAGATCTTTGATCTGCACTCTTGTTCTCCTATTTGATGCCTTGACACTTACTTTTGTGTACTCGCTGTCTCCTGAATGCCGTCAATAGTTAATCTAATTCTTTTCTCTACATTCCCTGTGTAATCGTTTTAGTTCAGAGTCTTACCATGCTTGCTTGCACCACTGCAGTACCTTTCCCACTAATCTATCTACTCCCAATCCTTCTCTCACCATATGCCCAGCCCACCCCACCCACAACCTCATTAGGGTTCCTTTATCCTCTTCATTGCTCACAGGATAATCTATCTTAAACACATTTCTAGTCATAGATCTATCTAAAATCCCTTCAAAAAACAATCCCTAATTTCAGGATCAAGTTGAAATGCCTTCACTTTATATACAAAGCCTTCCATGATCTGGTGCCAGTTTCCTTTTATAACCTGATCTGCAGGAGATGTGCCTTCATGAAGGAGCTTCATGTCACCTATTTATAATATCCAAGACTCCCCCCCCCCTTCTTGCTTCATGGCCATGTTAAAAGTAATACAGCTGTGGTCTTTAAAAAGAGAAATTAGAATTGGGAAGTTGGTGGCCTGAGGAACAAAAGAGCTAGCTGTAAAAAATAAAAGAGGAAAAATTGCAATAAGAGAGAAGGGAGAAAGGTAAAACCTGCAGTTGTTAACACCTGGCGTATGTGATCCTAGATGTGAGAGTCAGGACTCAAGTGGATTGTCAGGTATGAAAGGATTCACTCAGGAGGGGCACTCAATGCTGTGGCCTGCAGACAAGATTCTTTTCTTCTCTGTGGGGGCCAGATGTCAGGAACTCTGAATCTGTTTGGAAAGGAACCCTTACTTGACTATATGAAGCTCCACTGTACACATTGTTCTCCAAATGTTTTCTCATGGAATGTGGCTGGTGCCATTATTATGATGGTTATCTAATATTTACATAGCACTTAAAATAGTTTCCCAAATGCTGCCATAAATGTCACTTGAGGATCAAATTCTTGGCCCTCCAAATGAAAGGACAGAGTTTTCAAAGGGAGCACAGGCTACTTGCTAAACTAAAGAAATAGTTATTTGCCATGTTTTTATGGAGCCTTTAAACTCTATTAATTGTTGAAAAAACTAGTGTATCTAATTGGGCATCACTTAAAGTTAACATGGCAGCATGACAGAGTCTCAAAAATGCTTAAATGAATGCATAATCACAAACCGTTGTGCTCGGAACTGACACCATCTCTTTAGGAAAACCAGCTGGTGGTGTAAGAAAGATTAAAGAGAGTTGGTAGTGTGAAGGACACAAAGGTCTGGAGCTAGCGTGCCTCTATTTTCTCTTTAAATGTCAGACTGGCCTTGGTGTCCTCCTGCCTCTAAGGGGAAAAGTAGGGAAGAGGTGTGCAGGGAGGGAGAAAAAGATCCTTTTGTTTTATAATTAATGAATTAGGTAACCTTTTCTGAACATTTTTTTCTTGGAGATTTAAAGGCCCATGTGGTAATCTTGTGTCATTCAAGTAGTGACTCCTTTACATCAAGAACATTAAAATTTATCTTTTTCACAAAATCCTTTCTCCTTTTTGACACAACACCACAGGTTTGTCAATATCAACTTAGAGAAACTGAGCTAAACAAAATGTATTTTAGACCTCAGCTTAAAACTTGAAAGGATATGAAAGTCTAAATATAAACAATACTTTTCAATCACTTCGCAGATCGTTATCCCTTCCTTTTTCTTCCCTTCTGAAGTTCTCTTCTGAAATAACCAGATCTTTGTGTTCTGAAGCTTCTGAAGTTCTGGCAGGATTCACGAGACTTGACTCATACCACAGGACAAATACCTGGGGGAGTGAAGTAAAAACCCAGAAGTGTTTTCATTTGGGACTTTTGGTCACCTAGTGTTATGACTCTGTTATGAGAGCCATGTGGTCCCCAATTTCCTTAATATCCCTTTGGAAAATGACATACAATGTTTCATTTACATCTCAGTTATATAGACAAAAAAGAATACTTTATGGCTTTAGGCTTCTTCATGGAAATCTAGGATTGTTACAGCAGCCTTCACTTAAAGATCTTGCATGCTGGTGAGGGCTCTCCAATTAGAGAAAGGATGAAAAGTAGCATGTGTGAAGTGCTCTGTGGATGCTTTCCATACTTTTTGCATCTGTTTCCTGTGGCTGCTGTAACAAATTACTACAAAGTTGGTGGCTTTAAACAACACTGACGTATTCCCTTATAGCTCTGGAAGTTAGAAGTCTGAAATCACTGAACCAAAATCAAGGTGTCAGTAGGACCATCTGTCCCCTGGAGACTTTAGAGCAGTAGTTCTCAAACTTTTTGAAGTCGGGGCACATTTAAAATCCTACATATAATTGTAGGCTCAGTATATACAAATTTCTGAGAAATATGTTATAATAATTAAGTCAAATATTAAAGAAAAAATATAAAGTCCAAATGTGCTTTTAATGGTAATTGAATAAAATAAATACGACAAAATTAAACTTATTCTTACATTAAAAAACTTTTTATGTTACATTTTTTGAGTTATGCTTTTTAGAATTTGTAAAAAAGAGGGGTTAAAAAATTTTAAAATGACAAAAAAGTTATCTTTTTATATATATATAGATACATTCTTAGTAAGATTTAGTAAATTCGGCAGGTCCTGGCACAAATGTGTTAAGTTTTTTCTTTCTTGTGTTAATGAGAAACATGACCCTGATGTGTCCTAGCGATTTCATCAATGTTTGGGCATATATTTGAAAGACAAACTCTCATTTCCTCGTCAATACATTGAAGAATTCCTCTCTTTTTACTCTTAATTGTGTTGAGGGTAGAAAATCTTAATTCACATAAATAGGATGTTAAAAATTGTAGTAAAATGTTCAAAGCTTTTTTACATATTGCCACGCATTCTTCTTTTATAGAAATCCAAAAGGCTTCAGGAGACAATTCCTTATGTTTAATCATCAATCCAAAACCCCCACCATACATATCATCTTAACTTTACACCAAACAAAGGATAGAAGAAACTTGCCTCCAGTCTTTCTGGGTAACATGGGGGGTAGTGTAAACAATCCAGCACCACAGCTTAACAGCCTTTTGCAACCTAATTAGGCATGTGAGGTGGGGGTTGGGCAGACTGTCAGCTTATAGCCAATTCCCCACACCTCTGTCCCCCAAAAATCTAAATTCCAAAAACCCTGTTGGTTGGTTTTTTGTTCCCCAACAGGCACATATTTCTCTGGAATACCATAGGGCACACCTGGAAATCTTCTAGGGTGCACCAGTGTGCCCGGGAGCACACTTTGAGAACCACTGCTCTAGAGGAAAACCCGTTTCTTTTCATTTTCCACCTTCGAGAGCTGTGTGGCTCACATTCCTTGGCTCATGGCCCCTGCTTGTCTTCAAAGCTGGCCATGTGGCATCCTGCTTCAGGGCTCACATTGTCTTCTTTTTTTGTTTCACATTTTGCTCTGCCTCCATTTTATAAAGACATTTGTAATTAGACTGGGTCCACCCAGACAACCCAGGGTAATTTATCTCAAGATCCTTCACATAATAACATCAGAAATGTCTCTTTTAAAGTGACATCCATGGTTTCCAGGGATTTTGACCAGGATATCTTTTAACCTATCACAATTTTTCACTTAATTTTCACAACTACACCATCACACAAACATTGATTTCCATTCTGTAAGTAAAAACTACTGAGGCAAAGACAGATTAAGAGATGTGCTTAGGTAATAAGTGGCAGGTCCAAGGTTCAAGCCCAATTTTTCTGGGTTTATGGTAGAAAATAAGGAAAATCAGAGGTAGAAAGAAACATGGAGATGACAACTTTTTCAAATCTTTCTTTTTAAATTTCCTTTTCTAGCTTTTCCTAAGTAGCAAAAGGAAATTCCCGATTGTTCCCTGCTACATCAGCCTGGCACTGGATTGGAAAGAACGGGTAACTGACAATTGACTAGGGCTGCGTTCCATATTTTATCTAAACCTTACTTATGACTTTTCTTACCTTTCAACTAATTTAGTCCTCTCTATGTGCCAGTCACTGTTATGTGTGTTTTTACATGTATCAACTCTCTTAAACCTCACAGCATCACTAAGCGGCAAGTGCTATAATTATTCTTATTTTTTCACCTCACAAGGGAGAAAATGGAACTACACAATGGTTAAGTAATTTGGTCAATATTTCACAGACCAGGATTCAAATCCAGGTATCTTTAGCCACTAGGCACTGCACTATACTACTTATAGTACAGTCATATATTTATCAACCTCCTTCTACTTTTGTAAGTTCTATAAGAGGAGGCTTTATTCTGATAAAGAATATTCTATGCCCATTTCCTCCATATCATTGAGTATAGGCTATTAAATATGAAAAGCTTTTAGGTGCTGAATAAATAAATGAATATTAATTGTGATTGTATTTCTCATATATTGTACTTCTGGATACATTCCTTCAGAACCTTGCTATTCAAAGTGCGGTCCCCAAACCGACAGTATGTGTATCACCTGGAGCGTTGGGAGAAGTGCAGGATCTCAGCGCCCCCCCCCCCAGATCTGCTGAATCAGCATATGCATTTTAATAAGTTTTTCATTTGATTCACATGCACATTAAAGTTAAAAAAGCACCCTTTGAAGCACTTAGTTAGGCGTAACAAACTCATTCCACCACCTCCACATGGTTCTCTCCCCTGTTTATACACATGAATGCCTTGGCTCCAGCCTCTTCAATGCCATCCTAAGTCTAAAATTCTACGATTTGTCCAGTTCCACAAAAGCTATCCCTTTTTAAAGAATTTGTTTCTATGTGAGAAGAGCAATGTTACTCAAGGGAAATATGAATAGCTAGTACTTTTTTGTTGGTTTGTTTTTTTTGCTTGCTTGCTTGCTTCAAAGCAAGCACAGAAGAATCTCCCCTGCCCCAGACAGGCACACAGACCTTGCTTCAATAGGTTGTACTACAGACGAGCTGGAGAAAGCAGCCACCCAGGTGGAACAAGGACCCACACAGCCTCTCCTGGGACAGGGAAGGAAGTTGTTCATCACTGTGACATAAAACAAAGTCCCTAAAGTAGTTCTTATGTCAACCATCAGGAGGGTTTCACAACACATTCCCTCTTTTCACACTCACCTTAACCCTGTGGAACCTGGTTATGGAAACCTGTGAATAAAAGAGGTGAAGCTGAGGCAATGCCTTCTAGAGACTCTACAGGGCAGTTTGTGATTCCAAGATCAAGGCATCTCTTTCTAAACTAAGAGCTGATCTCACTATAGGGTAACAAAAAGAAAGTACTCACTCAGCATGAAGGGAGTTCAGATCACTACAGATCTCCACTCTTGGAATTGGAAATCAGCCTGATGACTAAGGTGGGATGGGAAGATTGAACTGTAAAAAAACCAACAACTTTCAGACATTCTATATCCTACTTCTTCAGAATTCAACAGGCCTAGAGTGTGACTATACTAGACTTTTTGTTTACTATTTCAACCCCCACCTACATAAAAAATATTGGAAGACTGCTCACTCTTTAAACACAGAGGATGCTGATATACTATCATTGCCATGATGGGCATTTTTAGACCTCAACCTTTGAATTTAAACAATGCCAGATTCCAAGTGTATTTACCTGAGGAATTTTGCTTCTGATCAAGATGGAATAACAGAGATTAAATTTACTCTCCTTCCTGAAACAATTGAAAACTAGACAAAATACATGAAACAATGGCTTTCAAGACAGGAAATGAGACAACAAAGGACTGTGATCTCTAAGAAACATTAAACAGATGAAGTAAGCCCTAATCACCAGTGTACTTGGGGATGGAGTTTCCAGGCTGTCGCACTGGGAGGAGGAACCCAGGCAGATCCTGTCTGTCTGAATTGGGGTGACAGAGATGGGAATATAAAAAGGCTAAAGTTTGCAGAACAAAGTACCAGAAAAGAGAGATCTGCTCAGAGAGAAGATGCTGGAGAGTTTCAGTACTCCCTTGAGTGTTCAGCTAAGTCCTAACCAGCACAAGCATGAGAGGTAACTACCAGGTGCCAGGGAAAGAACCATACAATAGGATGAGAGGGAACAAAACTCAGAGCCACTGCAGGTCAGGAAAGAGTGCTTGTTTGCTCTGGCCAGAAATAAAAACCTCCATAATTTTCAGGATACTGGGTAGACTACCATATTAGTTTTCTATTACTGTGTAATAATTTACCACAATTTGAATTTTAAAAACAATGTCATTTATTGTTTCACAACCATGTGTCAAAAGTCCAGGCAGGGCCTGACCTGCGGTGGCGCAATGGATAAAGCATCAACCTGGAAATGCTGAGGTCGCTGGTTCGAAACCCTGGGCTTGCCTGGTCAAGGCACATATGGGAGTTGATGCTTCCAGCTCCTCTCCCCTTCTCTCTCTCTGTCTCTCTCTCTCCTCTCTAAAAATGAATAAATAAAATTAAAAAATAAAAAATAAAAAAAAAGTCCAGGCAGGCTTAACTGGATTCTCTGTCTAGGGTCTCAGGAGATCAAAACTAAATTGTCATTTGAGCTGTGCTCCTACCTGGAGGTTCTGGGGAAGAAATCTGCTTTTAGGTTCATTCAGTTTATTGGCAAAATTTGGTTCCTGTGGTTTTAAGACTGAAGTTCCCATTTTTTTGCTGGCTATTGGCCAAAGATTGCTCTTAGCTCTTAGAAGCCACTCTCAGATTCTTTCCAAATGACCCCCAATATTATGAAGCTATCAATGATGCATCAAAACCCTCTTGTACTTAAAATACTTTACCTACTCTTCTGTGATCATTTAGAGAAAACTATCTGCTTTTGAAAGCTTATACAGGCTTAATCCACCTGAAAACCTCTATTTTAAATTCAATGGGTTAGTAACATTAATTATAGCTGTTTAATCTCTCTTTACATGCATTTTAACATAATCGTGGGGGTAACATCAGGGTGCAAAGACACTGAAGCGATCTTAGAATTCTGCCAAACAAAAGTACTAAGATAGTCTTCCCTAAGTAGTGGGGTAAAAATAGTCCTATACTAAATGCTGCCTTGATCCATAGTAACAAAGTTCAAAAACAAGAACTAAAAAGATCAAACTGTTTTCAAGTTACTTAACTATATTTCAGAACAAAACTCTAGAATACTTACTGAAACACAAAATATCTAGCAGCCAAAAAGGTAAAGCACACAATGTCTGGCATCTAATCAAAAAATTACCTAGCTTGAAAAGTAGCAGGAATAAAGAAACAAATCAAACTATCAAAACCAACTCAGAACTGACAACAATGATAAAAAAATTTTTTTTAACATAGTTATTACATTTATATGGTCAAAAAAGCTACAGAAAAGATTGACCATGGTAAGTAGAAATTTAGAATATATATGTGTGTATTTAAAAAAGACACAAAATTTCTGTTTTTAAATTTGTTAATTTTTAAAGAGAGAGAAAGAGAAATGTTGATTATTATTGGCCTTCTTTGGTTGATTCTTGTTATGTGCCCTGTCTGGGGGTTGAACCCACAGCCTTGGTGTATCTGGACAACATTCCAACCAATTGAGCTACCAGCCAGTGAAGATCTCTTAGAGATAAAAAATACACAGGTGGAATTGATGTCAGAGTAGACATTGCAAAAGAAAATATTAGTAAACCGGAAGATGTAGCAATTGAACCTATAACAAATAAAACACACAGGAAAATAAACAAACAGACAGAACATTCATGAGATGTGGGCCACTTAAAGTACCTAATATATGTATAATTAGAATATTCAAAAAGAGATAGAAGCTAACACTCATGTATAAGATATAGCAGTGGTTTTCAATTGCTGGTTCATGAACTGGTGGTGATCTGTTGGAAATTTTGTGCCAGACTGCAAAAGAGTGAACTACTCAATAACTATAGATTCTATAATCTTCATACAACATTAGGGTGGTTAATTCTTTCACAGATGGGCACAAAATTTCTGATGGATTGGCAGTTGGAAAACCACTGAATTATACGTAATATATAGTTGTTAAGAGAGTCAATCCTAAGAGCTCTCATCACAAGAAAGAATTTTTTCCTTTGTTGTTTTTTTTTTCTATTTTATTGTATCTATAGGAGAAAATGGATGCTAGCTGACCTATTGTAGTAATCATTTCACAATATATAAGGTCTACCGGAAAGTTCTGTCCGTTTCTATCACAAGTTTCAACACATAAGCACATGTTTATTTGGCACATGTGTGCCTCTCTATTTTTATCACTTAATGTATACATACTGACATAGCAAATTAACTAAAACAAAGTTGATTCATGTTAGTCTTATGTGTGAAGCAATAGTGTACCCATGGCTACTGATAAAGTTCATTTACGCCACTGTAATTTTTACGAATTTCAACAAGGAAGAAATACTACAGAAGCATGTCTGTCGCATCCACCATATTCCCCGGACTTAGCACCCTCTGACTATCACTTGTTTTTGTCCTTACAAAATTTTTTGAGGGGCAAAAAATTCAAAAATGAAGAAGATATCAAACAAGCACTGGTTCAATTTTTCACATCAAAAGATAAAACATTTTTCAAAAATGGGATATACAAATTGCCCTCACGCTGGCAAGAAATCATTAATAATAATGGCAATTATATTATTTAATAAAGTTTATTGATGGTAAGGAAAATTTGTATTTTGTTTTATTCCAAAAACGGACAGAACTTTCCGGTAGACCTTATATATAAATCAAACCATCATGCTGTGTACCTTAAACTTATGTGATATATATAAATTATTTTTCGAAAAACTGGGAAAGAAAGGAGACAGAAACAATATAAGAAATAATTGCTCTAAAACTCTCTAATTTGTTGAAAACTATAAACCCACAGACCCAAGAAGCTTAACCAACCTTAAGCACAAGAAATATGAAGAAAACTATACCAAGATACACCATAATCAAATTGCTCAAAACCAGTGATTTTAAAAAACTTTGCCTAGCCTGTGGTGGCGCAGTGGATAGAGCATCAGCCTGGAATGCTGAGGTCACCAGTTCAAAACCCTGGGCTTGCCAGATCAAGGCATATACAATAAGCAACAAGCAAGCAGTGAACAACTAAAATGAAGCAACTATGGGTTGATACTTCTTACTCCACCCCCATCTCTTCTCTCTCTGTAAAATCAATAAACAAAATATTTTTTAAAAAATCTTAAAAAGACTGAAGTGATGATTCACATTCATGTCTCTTCTCTGACAAATATCTTGAAGAAAAATCTGTGTTTCTGATCAGAAAAAGAAAAAAAAATCTTAAAAAGAGCTTCCCCTCATGGACCAGGGGGAGCGGAGGGGTCAGGGGAGGGGAGTAAAGAGAGACAAATATACTATGACAGAAAATGATTTGACTTTAGGTGATGGGCATAGAATATAATCAACAGTTTAAATGTTACAGAAACGTTCACCTAAAACCTATGTACTTTATTAATCAATGTCACTCCTTTAAATTTAATTTCTAAATAAAAAAATGTTTTAAAAAAATCTGATGCTCAAAAAAAAACAAAACCAAAAGACACCTCCCCCAATATCATAATATGTACAAAGGAACAAAGATAAGGATGAAAGCATATTTCTCATCAAAACAATGCAAATGAGGAAATAGTGGAGTAACACCTTTAAAATAGTGAAAAAATAATTGTCAACATAGAATTCTACAACTAGCAAAAATATATATTTTTTAAATGACAGTGAGTCCTGGCCTGTTGGCTCAATGTGTGGGTGTCCTGGGTTCAATTCTCAGTCAGGGCACACAGGAGAAGCAACCATCTGCTTCTCCACCCCTCCCCTGCCCCTTCTCTCTCTCTCTCTCTTTTCCCTTCCTGCAGCCATGGCTCAACAGGTTCAAGCACATTGGCCTGGGTGCTGAGGATGCCTCCACTGAACCTCCAAATGAGATGCTAAAGATAGCTCAGTTGGTACGTAAAGACACATGCAGCCCCATGTTCATTGCAGCATTGTTCACAGTGGCCAAAACATGGAAACAACCAAAAAGCCCTTCAATAGATGATTAGATAAAGAAGATGTGGTACATATATGCTATGGAATACTACTCAGCCATAAGAAATGATGACATCGGATCATTTACAACAACATGGATGGACCTTGATAACATTATACTGAGCGAAATAAGTAAATCAGAAAAAACTAAGAACTGTATGATTCCATACATAGGTGGGACACCAAAATGAGACTCATGGACATAGACAAGAGTGTGGTGGTTACCAGGGGGAGGGGAAGGGAGTGGGGAGGGGAGGGTACAAAGAAAACCAAATAGAAGGTGACAGAAGACAATATGACTTTGAGTGATGGGTATACAACATAATCAAATGTCAAAATGACCTGGAGATGTTTTCTCTGAATCTATGTACTCTAATTGATCAATATTACCCCATTAAAATTAATTGTCTAAATTAAAAAAAAAATAGCTCAGTTGCCAGCATGACCCAAGATGGGCAGAGCATCAGCCCAGGTGGATCCCAGTCGGGGTGCATGCAGGAGTCTATCTCTTTA
Source organism: Saccopteryx bilineata (assembly GCF_036850765.1). Lineage (NCBI taxonomy): Eukaryota > Metazoa > Chordata > Mammalia > Chiroptera > Emballonuridae > Saccopteryx > Saccopteryx bilineata. Next base: position 260,840,290 of record NC_089490.1, on the reverse strand, counting down.
TTCCCCTTCTTCTTACTTAGAAAAGAAGAAAAAAATAAGTAAATGAAGGTGAATAAGAGCAAAGACTTTGCCTATCTTGTTTCTCTGCCTGTCTTGTTTATGAGTAATGGTATTACTCATAAATCTTTTTGTCACAGGAATAAATAAAAATATTTGGACTTAAAAAAAGTGAAGGTGAAATAAAGACTTATTCAAATACAGCAGTTGAAAGAATCCATCACTATCAGACCTGCACTTCAAGAAATATTAAAGGAAATCTTTCAGTCACAGTAAAATGATAACAGATAAAAATATGTATCTATACAAATGAATGAAAAACATTAGAAATGGTAACTGTGGGTAAATATTTATGATTTATATCTTGTCATTGGAACATCTTTAAAGGATAATTGGCCATATAGAATAAGGATTGGTAAACTTATTTTCTGGAAATGGTCAGAGAGCAACTATTTTAGGCATTGTGTGCCATCCAGTCTCTGGCAACTACTCAGCTCTGCTGTTGTATGGTGAAAGCAGCCATTAAAAAATATGTAAATTACTTGTTATGGCTGTGTTAGAGTAAAACTTTATTTACCCAAGCAGGTGGAAAGTTTGTTTGGCTGTTGGGCCTTAGTTTGTCAATCCTTGATTTAAAGAAAAAATAATAGTACTGAGTATGAGATTTATTATACACATAAAAGTAAAAGATATCACAACTACAGCATAAAGGCCAGAAGGTAATAACTGGAAATATACTAGTGTGAAGTTCTTATACTATCTGTAGAGCAGTACAATGTTACTCAAAGGCAGACTGTGCTAAATTAACTATAGTTCACTATGCTAAGTACTTAAGCGTACTATAAATCCCAAAGCAGCAGCTAACATAACAAGACAAAGAGTTGTAGTTAATATACAAATAGAGAAAATAAAATAGAATCATAAAAAACACTTTCAAAAGAAAGCAGTAAAAAGGAGAAATGGGGGAAAAACAAGTGAGACAGAAAACAAATAGCAATAAAATATAACATCCTGATTAAAATGTCAACAGCAATAATGAAAGAGGGGATAACACACAAGGTCAGATGGGTAATTATAATGAAGAGGTGAAAACTGTAAAAGAAGCAAGTAGAAAAGCAAGAAATAGGAACACAATCAGAGATGAGGAATGCCTCCACATGTTCACCAGCAGACTTGACACACTGAAAAAAAGTCGGTGGCCTTCAATAAGGTCACTGCTGAAGATAAGTCAATAGAAATAACTCAAACAAAAACACAAAGAAAAATATTTTTTTTAAAGAAAGAGCATCCAAGAGCTATAGAATAGTGTCAAATGTTCTAATAAAATTAATGGCGTACTCCAAGCCACACATCCAAAAAGTTCAGAAAACACAAAGCAGGATATTTAAACTACTGTACTGAAAAACAATGACAAAGAGAAAGAAAATCTTGAAGGCAGCTGGGGATGGGGGAGGGGGAGCAGAGGAGCCATATTAAATGTAGAGAAACAAAAATAAGAATAGAACAGACTTTCCCTGGACAGTTGGCTCACCGGTAGAGCATCAACCCTGCATGTGGAAGTCCCAGATTCAATTCCCAGTCAGGGCACACAGGAGAAGCGCCCATCTGCTTCTCCACCCTTCCCCCTCTCCTTCCTCGCTATCTCTCTCTTCCTCTCCTGCAGCCGAGGCTCCACTGGAGCAAAGTTGGCCCCAGCACTGAGGACAGCTCCATGGCCTCTGCCTCAGGCTCTAGAATGGCTCTGGTTGCAATGGAGCAATGGCCCCAGATGGGCAGAGCATTGCCCCCTGGTGGGCATGCCAGGTGAATCCGGTCGGGCACATGTGGGAGTCTGTCTGACTGTTTCCCTGCTGCTAACTTCAGAAAAATACCCCCCCAAAAAATTAGAGCAGACTTTTATCAGAAATCATACAAGCCAAAAGACAATGCAGTGATGTCTTTAAAGTACCTTAAAAAAACCCTCTTTATTCAGAATTCTAAACCCCAAAAAAAGAACTTTCAAAGAGGAAGAAAGAAATAGAAACTTTCTCATACAAAGAAAAGCTCAGCATATTCATTGCTTTTAGACCTTCACTACAAAAAATGTTAAAGGAGGTTTTTACAAGTGGAAGATGTATATTACCAGACAGAAATTTGGAACTATACAAGAAAATGAAGAGCAATGAAAATGGAATAAATGAAGGCAAATATAACATTTTTTTCTTATTTTTAATTGCTCTGAGAGGTAACTATTTAAAGCAAAAATAGAAACATATTGTGTGTTTAAAGCATATGTCTGACAACAATGCATAGCAAACAGGAGGAAGGAAAGTATAGATATATATTTAAATGAAAGGAGGGAAGATAGATGAGACAGGCTCTCGCATAAACCCTGACCAGGATCCACCCAGCAGCCCCTGTCTGGGGCGGATGCTCTGCCCATCTGGGATCATGCTCTCAACCAAGCTATTTTTAGCACCCCAGGCTGATGCTCAGACCAACAAGTTATCCTTAACCTCTGGAGCTGACATTTGAACTAATAGAGCCATTGGTTGCAGGAGGGGAAGAGACAGAGAAACAGATGGTTATTTCTCCTATGTACCCTGACCGGGAATCAGACCAGGGATGTCCATACACTGGGTCAACACTATATTCACTGAGCCAGCCAGCCAGTGCTGGAAAGTGTATTTTAAAGTGGTAGAAATAATGAACCAGTAGTGGAAAGGAAATGAAGTCATAAATAAAGTCAATCAAAAAGAAGAAAAGAAAAAGAATAAATGGTTCAAATAGGAAACATTTAGCAAGATAGTATATTTAAAACTAACCATATCAATAATTACATTAAGTGTAAACTTCTAAACACATTAGTGAAAAGACAGAGATTATCCAATTTGATAAATATCAAAATAAGACCCAACTATATGCTGTCTACAAAAAGAAAAATCAATTTGACATATAAAGCAATAGCTAAGTTAAAAGTAAAAGAATGGAAATATATATGGTATACAAACACTAATAAAAAGAAAGCCAAAAAAAGCTATACTGGTATTGGGAAAATTAGACTTAAGTATGAGAAATATTAGAGAGGATAAAATGGGACAATGAATAATGAGAAAGGAGCAAATTCTCCACAAAAATATGACAATTCTAAACATGTATCTACCTAACAGCAGGATTTTAAAATACATAAAGAAGAAACAGACAAATCTACAATTATCTTTCCACAAAAATATGACAATTCTAAACATGTATCTACCTAACAGCAGGATTTTAAAATACATAAAGAAGAAACAGACAAATCTACAATTATCTTTGAAGTTTCAATGCTTATCTTTCAGTCATTGATAGAAATGAACAAAAAAGAAGTAAGGACATAGAAGAGCCTAGCAACACATTTCACCAATTTGACCTAGCAGACATAGGTCACTTCATATAGGTCACTTCATTCAAAATCAGCAAAATACACAGTCTTCTCAAGCATATATGGATTCTTCATCAAGACAGACCATATTGTGTGACATAAAATAAGCCTTAACAAATTTACAATAGGAATTATACAATATATATTCTTTAAACACTGTGACATTAAACTAGAAATCAAATAAAGTATCTGAAAAATTCACAAATATTTGGAAGTTAAACAACAATCTTCTAAATAACTCATGAGTCAAAGAAGTCTCATGGGAAATTATAAAATATTCTAAACTCAATGAAAGAAAAATATAACATCTAAATTGGAAAATTAAACATACACAAACCATACAATCCAGCCATTCTATTCAGGCATGTGTTCATGAAGGGAAAAGAAAAACCTATGTCTGTACAATGACTTTTACATGACTATCCTCAAAATATACTGCTCACAAAAATTAGGTGATATTTCAAAATGAATATGAAGCTATAAAACATCCCCTAATTTGAACTTGCTATAATTTCCCCAAACTGTAAATAACACAAATGTCTCTCAAAAGTTGAATAAACAAATTTTGGTATATTTATAAAATGTAATACTGCCTTGAATAGAAAGAAATACACTATTAATGCACACAAAAATACAAGTGAATTTCAAAACTATTATCCTGAGGGAAAGAAGTCAGGCTTAATGAAATACACACTGTTTGATTCCATTTATATAAAATTCTAGGGAATGCAAACAAATCTATAATGACAGATCAGTGGTTGCCAGGAGATGGAGAATAGACCAAAGAGGAGAGAGGAGAAAAGATTTTAAAGGGACACAAACTTTTCATGGTTATGGTTATATTCAATCTCTTAATTCTGGTGGTAGTTTCATGGGTGTATGAATCTGTCAAAATGTATCAAAATTGTAATATGTTCAAGTTATTGTACGACAACCTCAACAAAACTTTTAGAAATAAAACTGAATCAGGAGAACTCATGCGAACTGGTACAATTATAGCTGACTCCAAGTAAATATCTTCCTGAACTTGGGATCTAACCATAAGCAACCTCCATCCTCTACCCTGTCCTTTCCTAGCACTCAGGAGAATAAATATGGGGAGTTTCATCAAAGCTGGACTTCATAAGATTTTACTTAAATATTTAGTGTTTAAATTGATATTATAATCTTCAAAAAAAATCTCAAAGGGAAAAGCCTTAAAAGTAAACATAACCCAAATAAATAAGTATCATCCCTAACTTTCATAGTTAGCATCTCTCAGCCTAGATACTATTTCTCCATCTGGGCCATAATAACCAGCAATGGCATCAAGCTTCCTTTTTTCCATTATGCTATAGGGTCTTTTCTTATAAAAATTGTCTGGATTCACTATTAAGATGCTGTGTTACCTCATGATGAAGTGAAGTGGTTTTCACTTTTCATTTACAACAAAAGGCTCAGACTGGGCAGTGTTATCACTGCTTATCCCACATGTATGGAAAAATCATCTCATGTTTGGCAGCAAGAACACCTAGTAACTCGTTTCGACACTGCAACAGGCCTTGTCTGCTGGGGTCACAGCCCTGTTTTAGGAGGGCTTTGCATGCATGAAACTCATATGACGCCCTTACCCAATCCCATACAACAATGGACCAGGCCATGAAAACTTAGAGGAAATGTATAATTTTGTAGTCTATCTGCATCTGCTCAATCAGATTAGCATTCATGACCAATAAACTGAATATTCTAATGATATTTGCCATTTCTGGTTTTGAGTTGATTTCCTGAAAGAATTAACGTTTTCTTTTTCTAATTTCAGAGAATATTAAGAACTGTCCTCTACTTAACAGAATCCAGGTTATGAACGCTTCCTCCTAACAAAACAGGCCCTATGCCCCTCCAGCCATTCAACAATTCAGTTCCTAAGAAAAGAAAATCATGCTTTTCAGTTTAGTGAGGAGCTCGGGCCTCATTAGCATCTAAGTGTTACAACCCCACCTTTCACACAAGCAGAAGCCCCAGTCCCTTTCTGTTCTTCAGTTCTCATAGTTGGATAGCCAAGGAAATAGTTTGTGGTCAGTGGTCACACAATAATCCTTGGCAAGTGATTACTGCCACTTGGAGCCCCAAGAGTCAAAGGCGTATTTCCTCTCTTCTGTTTATTGTTACTGCTGGAGCTCTGTCCCATAGTTTGCTGTAGTTATTACTATTACTTTAAAAGCAACAGGAAGTTGTTATTATCTGTTTTTGGTTGAGCTTCTTTAGTTTGTTCTTTCTGTTGCCTTGCTATTAAAGGCACCAGGAAAACACTGTTTGTATTTATCCTCTCCTAAATGTCAGCTTCCCCTGGACGCTGGCAGCTCAGGTAACTGGAATTTTCCAGTACAAACGTCCCCCAATCTTCTCATTCTTGATTTGCCAGCTAATTGACCTGTCATCCTTCACTCTGTATAAGTTATTTGCAATGTCGGGAACATTTCTGAAAAGTAAAATAATGAGGCTTCAACACTTTTTAAAAGAAATCCTAAACTGTCCTCTTCAGTTTACCAGAAAGGCAGTATTGAAGCGATTTGATAGCAAACTGTTTCCACTCTTCTTAAAGAAAGAATTCCTTTGGATTGGGTGTCTTAGGGACAGAAATTGAGGCACCTTCTTCAGAATATTCTCTTAGGTTCTCCTGTTTGTTTTTCTTATTGGTCTTAATAGAATCAACCACAGATTCCTTGCTTGGCAGTTTATTAGGCATTTGTACAATTCTGATTTAATATTTACTTATTATGTATTTGGCCAATTATGTAAGAATGAGTACTCTGCGGACATTATGCAACTGCCTTACCAATCCCCATCTATGTATCTTCAGATTTCTTTTGTAAAAGAAACAAATTTCTATCATAATACCTGGATTAAGATATCCTAATACCTGGTTCTAATCCCTGGAACCTGTAATTGTTACCTTGAGTAACAAAGTTAGTTTCTGCAAGTGTGATTAAGTTAAGGAAGGGTCTGGAGATGAAAAAGTTGTTCTGAATTTTCTGGGTGGATCCTAAATACTGTCACAAGTGTTTATAAGAGAGAGGCAGAGGGAGATTAGACCCAGCGGAGGAGGTGGTGTAAAGAGATTGGAGTTGTGTGGCTAAGGGGTGCTAGCAGCTACCAGCAGCTGGAAGGAACAGGCAGTGATTCTGCCTTAAAGCCTCCTGCTGTCAGGCCATGGAGACTGACAGCAGACTTCCAGCCTACACAAAATGAGAGAATAAATTCTTGTTGTCTTAAGCCAAAAACAAAATAAAAAAACACACACACACACAAGACAAATATTTAAGGACTATTAGCATAGGAGACACAGCCAGGATTTTCTTAAACTTTTATCTCTTATTGGGGATTTGTGATGGCATGCAGGACAGCATCATTTGCTCACACATGAGTGTCTTAGGCTGCACTCATCCCAGATATATGTAGAATCAGTAACGTCACTATACATCTGTACTCTTGACACAAGTAAGAAGTGTAGTTTGGCCATCTCTGAGAATAGGGCCAAGCAGACATTTGTTAAGTGAGGCCTAATCTGGGTTGTGATCTCCTAGATAAGGATAAATTCCCTTTCCCTTCAAAAACACAAATCAATGGACCTGCCTTTCATTAATTTATCTAAACTTTTCTTGACCCTATTTACATTTTCAGCCTTATGAACTCCTGGGATGAATCTGAGAATGACTGCTTAAGGATTCATTGTGTTGCCTGGAGGAAAATAGAAATGGAGTGAAGATGAATCATTCAGACAGAATCATTGTGCTGCAACCCAGATCCAAAGGTTCTCCCAGCCTCTGTACCCATGCCCCTCCAAAAACTACAGGGCATCTGATCAGGCCCAGCCTCAGTGGGCAGAAGAAAACATAGAGCTCTCGCCCTGCCAGCTGTGTTTTCCATCTTAATTTAAAATTCACACTGAAGTGGGAGCTGATGTGGTCAGCGAAGTTATGCAGGTTGTCATGCTGGTGGCTGCCGTCAAGGCCAGGCAGGTTCACATTGGATTCGGGCTGACAGTAGAAAAACTGCGGAGCCGGAAGGGGTTGAGCCATTCCGTTTAATAAAGTCTCACAATGGCAGACAAACACACAGGCAGAGGAAACCGCCTCTCAGGCAAACAAACAGCAAAATGCTCCCTCATAGTGGTGGGCAAGCAATCTGTGCATCTGCAATCCCCCATCTCTCTGGAGCACAAACACCCATAGCCTTATATAGGCCATGCACACGTGCCTCTGCCATGTGCTCATGCACTAATCAGGCAAAGTGCTTATAGCCGGTAAGCAGCGAGCAAGCCTAACACAGCTGCCCCACATTCCACCCCATTAGGGTTGCTCACCTCACAATCTACATGACAGGAAACAGAGACTACAGCAACAGCAAAGTTACACAATCATTACAAAGGTGCCCTTCACAATGTCTCCCTGAGCACTTTGCCCAGGTGTCACCTGGAGACCCTCCTCTAACCCCCTACCCATAGTAGGTGGGAGGGCCTGTATAGTCCAGGGCTGTGTCCATGGAAATCATAGTGTCCTTGGTACATCTCTGCCACTGGATGGGAACCAGTGCAGGAGGGCCTCCACAGGTGCTGTGCCCCCCCCCCATCAGGGTCTCTCATAGTACTGTCCACCAGCGACGTGTCCATCCATCAAGGGAGCTGGTGCCCCCCTCTGGTCACAGTCCAAGAGTCAGTCCACAGTAGACAGCCCAGCTGTCTGTGCAAATCACCAAGGTAAAGGTCCATTACAGGAAACTAGCCATACAGCTCTTTATTAACAAACCTCAGCACCTTTCCATAGTGTGCTGTCCATTGCCACAAGCTCCATCCAAACCCCTCAACAAGCTCACAGGGTCTGGCGGGGTCAAACACATTCAAAGCCTGTGTCACCTTAACAGTTCTCTTAGCTGCTGCTGGTGCTATATATTGTATATATATATGGCACCTATTACCTTCTAATGCCAACACCTGCTACATATTGGAAGGGGATCAGTGGATTGCCAACTTTACATGGGGCCTTTGGCCCCCACCCATCCCTGTGGACAGGTCCCTCACCCTTCCCCCTATTCAAACTAGGACAACGGGTCTTGGGGATCCTGTAACCTGAATACCAGCCATTTTCCTGGCAGATGCTGGGGCCACCCACTTCTGCTTTTTCAGTGGCTGAAACCTCTGTTCTGACTCAAGCTGCCGCCAAATCTCCAACAAGACTTTATTAGGCTTGCCATCCACTTTCTCTCTATCTGCTCTGGCCACAATCAAATCTACCGACATCTGTGTTTGGGTAACTTTCACAGGCCCATTCCTCTTCCTAGTCAGAGGGGCAGCACAGGCAGCAGCCTCACAGTTTTGTGACTCTGTGCTACCTCCAGCACCTCCAAATCTGCTACCATCTGTGTAACCACGTTGATAGGCTATCTCACATAGGAACCCAGGATAGCCACTAGTGACCCATAAAGGGCTGATGGGGCACTGCAGAGGATAAGATCCTACATCCTGGCCATAAACACTTCCTCGTTTGGTCTACAGGACCCCAGGTGGAAAGTAGCATTTTTCATACTTAGTTCCCAAAGGACCTTTACTCACTATAGTACTGCCACTGACTCACTGTCCCTGGCAAGTCCTCAGCACTCTGCCAGACTGTACAAATGGCAGCCATAACCCATTCTAATGGCAGTTCTGAAAATGCTGCCTCAAGGAAGAGTGTGTGGTAATGGCGTCCAATTTCTCTATCTCTGTTCTAGAGAGCATGATGCCATCCACCTCTTATGTCCCACAACCTCAGTAACCAGGCTTCCAGGGGCTCGGAGGGTTTCTGACTGAATTTCACCCCCAACTCCATCAGCTCTGCCTAGATGTAGAGCTAGACCACAGAGTGCTACACTATCTTTGGAGGAGGCTGTGGTTGCTCCTGAGGGACTCTTTGCTGCTGGGATTTTACCTTCCTGATGACCACCTGCCAGGCTCTGAATGTGTGGACAGCAGTTGCAACCCGAGCCTTGCCCTCAGAAGAGGAGGAGTCAGAAACACTTGCTTCTGCAACTCAGAGCCACTCACTGGCAGAAATGCAGCTCCATCTTTTGTGCCCGCTTTGGCTCCTGTGGCTGCCAGCTCTGAGCCTGAAGCTGACTCTTGAGCTCCTGAACCTGCAGTTGTTTCTCCAACAGCTATTGCTGCCAATGTTTAGCTTCCAAGGCAAACTGCAACTCGCAAATCCTCAATTTCTTCTCCAGAGACTGCTCCAGTTCCAGGTGCCATTGATGTTCAGCCTGCACCTCACACTGCAACTCTTGGACCTGTCGGCCTCCTTCTCCAGCACTCACTCCAATTTACACCATCACTGGTTCTCATCCTACAGTCTGACTTGCAGTTCTCAGATCTGCAGCTCTTTAAAAAACACCCAGCCCACGGCCCCCAAAAGGACAGCCATGGGGAACCATATACTGGAGAATAACAACCACTCCTCTACCCCACCCTTCAAGGGTGTTGGTGGCTCCATACCAATCTGCTTCAAATCCTGCTGACTATGCCAGATGTAATGCTGGTGTCCGAGGCCAGGCAGGTTCACATTGGATTCAGGCAGATAGTAGAGAAACTGCGGAGCAGGAAAGCATTGGGCCATTTCATTTATTAGATTCTCACAATGGCAGACAAGCACACAGGCAGGGGAAAACCACTTCTCAGGCAAAGAAACAGCAAGAATGGTCCCTCATAGGGGTGGGCAGGCAATCTGCCATCCGCAATCCCCCTGAGTGCAAGCATCCATAGCCTTACATAGACCATACACTCGTGGTGCTGCCATGTACTCACACACCAATCAGGCAAAGTGCTTGGTAGCTGGTAAACCAATGGGCAAGCCTAACATAGCAGCCCTACATCCAGATTGAGAACAAGAAAGTTATAGACCCTCTTTAAAATTTCCCCAGGTCCTAAGCAAATATAGAGACTATCCATCCATCCATCCATCCATCCATCCATCCATCTATCCATCCATCCATTTAACTCTTGCAGTTGTAGGGCAAGTTAGCTCTGGTATGTATTGTGAGTATTTAAATCCTCTTTTTATTTGCTGATGTCTCTGCATAGTTATTTCATCTCCTATATCTCTTGTAAACTTCTTTTTGTTTGTCTACCTATTTTTGCTTCTTTACCCACTGAATCCTCCAAGGGTTAGTGTCAGGAAAATGGCTGTGTTAGGCTTGCTTGTGGGTTTACTGGCTGAAAGCTCTTTGCCTGATTGGTGTATGGGTGTGTAGCAGTACTATGTGTGTGGTCTATGTGAGCTGTGGGTGCTTTCCCTAGGGAGTGATTCTCTCAGATCACTGTCCCACCACCTTGAGGTGTGGCTTTCCTTGCTCCCTTGCCCTTACTGCAAATAGCAGATTTTCCTTTGTTTATTAGCTCTTTTCTTTTTTTTTTTTTTTTTGTTTGTTTGCTTGCCTGTCTTTGTGATCTTCCAATTAATGGGTATGGCCCAATGCTTTCCAGTTTCACAGTTCCTCTGCTGTTTGCCTGAGTCCAATGTGAACCTGCCTGGCCTTGGCCACTGGCATTACATCTGGCATAGTCAACAGGATTCGGAACAGATTGGTATGGAGCCATCAACACCCTTGAAGGGTGGGGTAGAGGAGTGGTCGTTGTTCTTCAGCATATGGTTCCCCCTGGCTGTCTTCTTGGGGGCTGTAGGCTGGGTGTTTTTTACATCCCTGTGAGAGGAAACCGAGAGCATTGTGTGAGAGGCGGCCCAGGGTGTCAAGTCAAGAGCTCCAGGGTGAGCTGAGGACTGAGGGCAACAATGGCACAAGCTGGAACAGTCACTGGAGAAAGAGCTGCAGATCCAAGAACTGCAAGTCAGACTGCAGGCTGAGAACCAGTGATGGTGTAAACTGGAGTGAGTGCTGGAGAAGGGGTTCGACAGGTCCAAGAGCTGCAGTGTGAGGTGCAGGCTGAACATCAATGGCACCTGGAACTAGAGTGGTCTCTGGAGAAGGAACTGAGGGTTTGCGAATTGCAGTTAGGTTAGCTTTGGAAGCTAAACATTGGAACTGCAGATTCAGGAGTTTAAGAGTCAGCTTCTGAGAGCCAGCAATGGTGTGAACTGGAGCAAGCACTGGAGAGGGAGGCCAGCTGGGTCAAGAGCTGCAGCGTAAGATGCAGGCTGAGCACCAATGGCGCCTGAAACTATATTGGTCTCTAAAGAAGGAATTGCGGGTTTGCAAGTTGCAGTTTGCCCTGGAAGCTGAACATTGACAGTGATGGCTGTTGGAGAAACAACTGTGGGTCTGTAAAGGATATCTGAACACAGATGTGGGTAGATTTGATTGTGGCCGAGGAAGATAGGGAGAAATTAGATGGCAAACCTAATAAAGTGTTGTTGGAGCTTTGGCGGCAGCTTGAGTCAGGACAGAGACTCCAGTTACTGAAAAAGTGGGGAAAGTAGGTGGCCCTGGGATCTGCCAGAAAAAATGGCTGGCATTCACGTTCAGCTAAGAGAACTGTCAAGACAGTACAGGCCTCGAAGGTGTTTGACCCTGCCAGGCTCTGTGAGCTTGCTGAGGGGTTTGAATGGGACTTGTGGCAGTGGACAGAGCACTTATGGAAAGGTGTTGAGGTCCATTAATAAAGAGCTGTATGGCTAGTTGCCTGCAATGGACTTTTACCTTGGTGATTTGCATAGACAGCTGGACTGTCTATCATGGATTGATCTTGGACTGTGACTGTGAGAGACCCTGATGGAGGGAGGGCATGACACCAATGGAGGCCCTCCTACACCAGGAGGCTGCTCTCACCCAGTTGTGGAGATGCACCAAGGTCACTTTTTTCAAAGGACACAGCCCTGGACTATACAGGCCCTACCTCCTACTGTGGGGTGGGGAGCTAGAGGTGGACCTCCAGTTAACTCCCTGGGCAGAGTGCTCAGGGAGACATTGTGAAGGGCATCTCTGTAATTGTCATTTTGGTATGTATGTAATGTACCTATTGTGAGGTGAGCAACCCCAAAGGGGGAATGTGGGGCAGCTGTGTTAGGCTTGCTCACTGGTTTACCAACTGCAAGCAGTTTGTTTAATTGGTGCGTGGTGCCTGGCAGTGCCATGTGTGTGGTCTATGTAAGGCTATGGGTGCTTGTGCTCAGGGGCATTGTGGATGGTGGATTGCTTGCTTGCCACTGTAAGAGGCCATTCTTGCTATTTTTTTCCTGAGAAGTTGTTTCCCCCTGCCTGTGGGCTTGTCTGCTGTTGTGAGAATCTAATAAACAGAAAGGCCCAATGCTTACCTGCTCCGCAGTTTCTCTACCGTCTGCCCGAATCCAACGTAGACCTGCCTGACCTCAGCCACTGGCATTACATCTGGAGATACTGATGAAGAGATGGGCAATACTCAGTACTTGTAGACTTGTTAACAACAAAAAAGTTCATATGGGGCACCATATTTTTAAAAAGGCCTGATATAAAGAAATAGGCAAAATCAATGAAAATTGAAGAGGTGGAAGGAACTGGGGTTTGGATGTGTGCATGGGAGAGAAGACATGGAGGAAGGATTTGGGAGAACAGAAATTTCTGGTAAAAATCTTGGGTATTTGTGTACATCTGGGCATCAGGATTTTTTCAAAATTTTCCAGATGATTTTAATGTGCAGCCGAGTTTGAGAACTACTGACCTATACCATGCTACAAATGGCCAACAGATCAAGCCTTCAATTATTTTCATCATTTTCTCTATGAAAAGATCTCACATTGTTTCCTTACTAATTATTGGGTAGGTATCATCTCTTCTTTCTTTTACTCTTTTAACAAATGACCAGTAGTAGCCATAGACAATTACTTACTGCTCTGAGTCTTGGGCTTTAATTTATAAAAAGAAAGTTATCATATAATACGTACTCTAGCTTTCCCTTAAAGAGTAAAGAAAGCAATGTTTACAACGCATTTTGCACTGTGCTTGGTACATAGAAAAATACATGTACATAGTGGCAATTATTGTTAAAAACTCTCACTGTTCTTTGACAGGTGATTTTGCTCCAGTCCCCACTCCCTGCCTGAAAGCACCAGGCTAACCACTCGGCTCTTGGCTTCTGCTGATCTCTTCCCTGGGCACAGGCCCTGGTCCTCCTGGTCCTCCTGGTCCTCCTGGTCTAAGCCCTGCCTCTCTGAAGTTCTGCTTCCTTGAAGTCTTTAAATGAATAATTTGTCCATACATTTTGTCCTAAACAATCTCTCCCTGTTTTGGCATCCCTAATTAGGTTTTTGTCTTCAATCTAAGTTGATCTTGTATTGTCTCTTCATTTTACTATGCATGTTAAGCCCTGTCAAGGCATTTATGTTGTAAATTCCTTGAGATTGGGTATGTGTTTGTGTCATCTTTGTGTGCCCTCAAGGCTGTGCAGGCAGAGCCCAGTAATTGTGTCAAGTTGAAGAGTCATAAGAAACACCCAGTAGACTGCAAGCTCAATGAGCACAGGGGCCTCTATGCAGGATTCATCCAAAACCTGGAATAATACCTAATACATAATAGGTGCTTATATTAGTTTGCTAGTGTTGCCATAATAAAGTACCACAGACTAGGTGATTTAACAACAGAAATTTATTTTCTTATATTCCTAAAGGCTAGAAGTCTGTTGGCAGAGTTGATTTTTTTGAGACCTATATCCTTAGTTTACAGATGTCATCCCTCCTTGTATCTGTGTCTTAATCTCCTCTTCTTATAAGGACATCAGTCATATTTGATTAGGGACCACCCTAATGGCTTCATTTTCACTTAACTACTTCTTTAAAGATCTTCTTTTTAAATATTATCACATTCTGAGGTACTAGGAGTTGTGCCTTCAACATATAAATTGGGGGGGGGGGGATTCAGCCCATAGCAGTGGTCCATAAATACTTGAATGAATGGATGACATCTTGCCCAGCATGTTCTTACCATCTAACCAGTGTTATTGCTTAGTGTAGTCTGACATTAAACAACTATTTTGTTCCTAACTTGGGTAGTTGGGGTAGGAAACTGAGTAAGTTATGGCTTCTGCCTGAAGGAACTTACATTCTAATGGAAGAAACCACTGCACATAATTTCAATAAGTGGAAAATAAACTATGTTAAATGTATGCACAGGGGGATGTGTGAGACAGAAAAGAACTATCCTATGGCCCAGCAAGGGTTTCAAGAAAACCTTCCCTGAGAAGATAATTTCTGAAGTGAGTTGTAAAAGAGGAATGCCTGCTTTATTGGAAAGAACTACAAGAAGGAATTGATTTTAGTATTAGATGATTACAATGTCTACAGAGTGGTAAATGGATATAAGGTAGGGGCAGTATTAGAGGCATAAAAAAGAATAAAACAATGATGACAACAGTCCAGGTGAGATGAAGAGGGTTGGAATTTGGCCAGTGATAGTCAATACAAGGAATTCAGCAGGTATGAGAAACATTTAAAGGGTACAATTTACAACTCTTGTTGGTTATAGGGATATGGAGGTAATGGAGAAGTAGAGGTATAAGGTAGTTCAAAAGGAAAACGGGGAGTTGAAGAATTTGTAACCATGTTTTAAAATCACCACAATCCTGGGAACCTGTGAGAAACTCAAATTCTCACAGTTCACCCTAGACCTACCAAATCAGAGTCTGAGGGTTAGACCCCAGGGACCTGTGTTTTAACCAGCCCCACAGGTGATTCTGATCCCTGCTGTAAAGCCCCACTCTAAGGATAAGCAACGGATATTTTCTCATTTTTGTTTCTTTCTAATAACTTTCACTGAATTATTCATGCCTCAATCTTTGCTGAATATCCCAAAACCAATTAGTTGAGAAGAAGGCGAAATTGTGGGGTCAGTTAGAGTGTAGATAAGGGTGTGTGTGTATTGGGAAAAGAGGGTGGGAAAAAAAATGCTCAAATACAAATGATCTCTATGCATCAAAAGATTTTCTGAAATCTAGCATTCATTATTTATGTACCCAAATTTAATATATGACCAACCTTTGGGAAAATACTTTCTATAAGGTCACTATAGAAAATATTTTTGATAAGGTCACTAATCAAAAGAAAAGTTAAGTTCATCACAGAAAAAGTTTCCAGGTTGGGAAGCAAGATTTGGAAAGCACAATCTTTTTTTTTTTTTAACAACCAATGTGTTACTCATGCCTACTAAAAAAGAGGATGCATTAAAATAACTGGTCAATACCCTTAGTCGATGTTCTAGCGGAACCTCCTCATGGTAGAATCAATAATGGTGACCCCAATGCAATGAACTTTGGAGCTCAGAACTCTGCTGTCTCACGGGTTATTTCCAATCAACTTAATAGAAAATGTTCAGGTGCAAAACCAAATGGTTTGATTCCTGGAAAATCATTAGTAGTTAAGTAATTAAATAATCACTCACTTATTAACTTTTCCAGGTACTTTGGTCACACCTGACAACACCAGGATTGCCTGGTAGTTATATAAATGATTCCATTCCCCATTTAGTAGTTACCCAAAAAATATATTGATATTTTCATGAAGATAACAGACAGGGACAATACCTTCAAAGCAGGTAGGATGGGAGTAGGGTGCTAAATTCTCCCTAGTACATTTGCCAATTCAGAACATATTTTGGGAGCAAGCAGTGTGGACTAATGGAAATAATGTTTGTTCAATGTATTTGAAATTTTAAATAAGCATGAGCATTTAATAATTATAAATAGTAAAATTATTGTCTTTTATATATAATATTTTAAAGGGAAGAAAAAATCTGGATGAAGACAAAAGCACAGGTGTCAGAGCTCAGAATGTTTTGTTTCAGTTCCTGATTCTGCAACTTACCGGCTGTGTGACCTTGGGCATGCTGCTCAGCTGCTCTGGGCTTTAGTGACCTCCTCTTTAAAATAGAAATGCTTACCTAGAATGGTCGCTATCATATTAAAAGAGTTAATGTGTGTAAAGCACTTAGCGCAATGCCTGCCAAGATGAGCACGCAATGACACCAGCTTTTTGTTGCTGTTATTAGCTTGGGACTCAGCTCAGATCAGAATTCGAATTCCATTTCTTCTACTTACTAGCTTTCACCTATGTAAGCTATGTTTGTTGGTTAGTTTTTACGATATGTAAAATGGGAACAGGACTATCTATCATGTCAGATGTTAGAGGACACAGAATAGACACTTAACTAATGGCTATTTCACACTGGCTCTTCAGAATGTATCTTACCTCCTACATCAATCTCTTAGTCTTCCCTGTTATTTGGGCTCAGTTTAGTTCTTAATGCTGCTTGTCCACAATGGCACTGACAAAGGGCACTCTTCTCAAAGAAAAGATGGTTTGCCTCATTTTGAATTTGTTGAAAGACCATCTTCATAACCCTGCCCTCAGACTGTCTTGAAACCACATCCTAGGGACACCACAATCTATGGGGAAAGGGAAAAGTTATTCCTTTGAATGGCAGAGATGATCGCAGACACATTTTTTAGATGTTCCCACATTTTTACCAACACAGTCTCTTCCTTATTAGAATGAATCCTTCTGCCTTCTGGCTTTTATCCAAGACTCAAACTCAGTCAGACACAAGCAATGAGATGATACAATCAGAAACAGATAAAGAGAATGATGTAACAATGCAAAACCACAAAAGAAAAGGCAGTTAGATATGACTGTCTTATTTTGTTTGTTTGTTTTAAATTTTATATGGCAAAAAGATAACATAAAAAATAAAATGTCAAATGATACATGAAAAAGTATTTGCAGTAGGTACAACAAAGTGTAATGCCCTTAATACATAAAGAACACTTGCAAATAATATTAAAAAAATCAATATTTCAGTAGAAATAAAGAGTGGATGAGGAATATGAATAGGATGTTCACAAAAGAAGACATACAAAGAATGAATAAAAAGATAAAAAATGATCAAATTAGTAAAAAAATAAAAGTAAGTGAAAATAAAATTTCATCAGATGGTCAAATGTTTTATAAACTGAGTCTTTATGTAATCGATCCCTAGTATGGGGAACAGGGAGAGCAATCCAGGTAGAGGAATTAGCTTGTGCTATAGCCCTGGTCACATAGAGGGATATGTTGAAAATGTTTTCAAAATGTTAACAGTGGTGATCTCTAGGTTGAAGGATTTATGGTAAGGTTTACTTTGTTCCTTATACAGTGTGTCCATAAAGTCATGGTGCACTTTTGACTGGTCACAGGAAAGCAACAAAAGACGATAGAAATGTGAAATCTGCACCAAATAAAAGGAAAACTCTCCCAGTTTCATACCTATTCAGTGCAGTTCAATATGGGCTCACGCACAGATTTTTTTTAGGGCTCCTTAGGTAGCTATCCCGTATAGCCTCTACAGACTCGTCACTGACTGATGGCCTACCAGAACGGGGTTTCTCCACCAAACTGGCGGTTTCCTTCAACTGCTTATCCCACCGAGTAATGTGATTCCTATGTGGTGGCGCTTTGTTATAAACGCGCCGATATTCACGTTGCACTTTGGTCACAGTTTCGATTTTAGTGAGCCACAGAACACACTGAACTTTCCTCTATACCATCCACATCTTGACTGGCATGGCCTGGGCTGCTCTGCTGTATACACGGTGTTACGTCATCATCTGCGCATGCGCACATGCTGCCACATCATCCTACAGAAACTGGGAGCGTTTTTCTTTTATTTGGTGCAGATTTCACATTTCTATCGTCTTTTGTTGCTTTCCTGTGACCGGTCAAAAGTGCACCATGACTTTACGGACACACTGTATGTGTATGTATTGTTTGCAATTTTAATAATAAGCATGAGTCATTTTCCTAATTAGAAATAGCTAGTCATGGCCCTGGCTGGTTGGCTCAGTGATAGAGCATTGGCCCAGCATGTGGAAGTCCCAGGTTCAATTCTCGGTCACAGCACATAGGAGAAGCAACCATCTGCTTCTCCACCCCTCCCCCACCCCTTTTTCTCTCTCTTTCTCTCTCTTCTGCTCCTGCAGCCATGGCTCAATTGGTTTGAGCAGATCAGCCCTGGGTACTGAGGTGGCTCAGTGGAGCCTCTGCCTCAGGTGCTGAAAATAGCTTGGTTGCAAGCATGGTCCCAGATGAGCAGAACATCAGCCCCCCAGATGGGGTCACTGGGTGGATCCCTCTTGGGCACATGTGGGAATCTGTTTCTCTATTTCCCCTCCTCTCATTTGGAAAGGAAGGGGAATAAGAAAGAAAAGAAATAGCTAGTCACGTTGTCATTTAAAAACTTCAAAAAGAATGAAAACATCTGGGTGAAGGAAGAGGCACACTGCTGGCCATTGGATTCAGTCATTTACCATTTATTTATTGGAAGTAGCCTTTACTCTGTTGTCAGAGGCTGCAAACAAAACAGCCACCACTCACTGCCAGCAGTTTGCAAAGGCAACTGACACAATCCATGGGTCAGCAAAAGTGTTGGCTCAATGCACAGAGAGAAGCCTCCTCATCCCCAGGCTTGCAGTTTGGGCTGCCTACTCATCAAAGGCATGTTCTTTCCTTCCTTCAATCACCTGGCAACAGCATGCTACTCATCCTTTAACACCCAACTCAGACATCACCTCCTCTGAAAGCTTCTCTAGTCTTGAGGCTGTTTTTCTCTGTCCTTCAGAACACTCTTTGTTTCTCCTGTGTCGCTATCTCTCTTGGTCTCTAAATGACCCATTCACTTACCTATCTCATCATTCTCGTGAACTCCTGGAAAGCGTGCTTTATTCAGCTGCTACTTCCAGGCCCAGCCTATCATCTGATACATAGCAGTAGCTCAATAAATACTTGTGAGTGAACCAGCAGATCACAGCTGCTTTCTCCTGGGCTTTGCTAGATAGCTGTTACTATCCTCTAAAGAAGCTCCCACACCCCCAGGTTCCCCGGTTGGGCCGGGCATTCAGCAGATATGCATTCCCATAGAGGTATTCAGGTATGAGGCATGGAGATAGCATACTGTCTATGGGATGCTGTCCTCTGATGGGTGTAAGTGCCCATCTGTACTCAAACAGTTTAAAGTCATGTTCCAGGCATCAAGGATACTCCTCCAACCCATATTGTAGTCTCTGGTCATACCACCCTGAATGCGCCCAATCTCGTCTGATCTCGGAAGCTAAGCAGGGTCGGGCCTGGTTAGTACCTGGACGGGAGACCATGTCGTACCCATGGGTGAAGAACATGAAGCCTCTTTCAGTGCACAGAGCCTCACCGCCAGGCAGACAGGACTTCTCCCTTGTGAAAGGGCTCTTAACAGCCCCGCATTAACATGGTCTTCCTCTAAGCCCTCAGAATGGGCTTCAGGCAGGTATATGCCAAGCAAGCACTGAGCAGCCAAAGGTATATAAATACTACCTGAACAAAGAGTAATAATGAAAACTGGAAAGTTACACGTGCCAATAGATTGATGTCATGATCTGATTCCACGAGATTTTCTCCTAGTTTTAACAGCAAAGCAAACGCTAAACTATTCCACCTGAGCTGAGCTTTTAAAATGCAACTCCCTTGGAATGAGAACTGTGGGAAATGATGTTTCCATTAATAAAAAATGGGTATGTTTAATTAATAAGAATATTGTTTTTGCAGCATTTCAAAAGGCTGACAGGGTTCAGGGGTGAGGTTCTCCAGAAGTATGTGGGCAACATTCGGCTTCCAGTTAATTCTTGGACCATCCCCTTCTGTGCCCAACAGAGACTTCACTTCTAGGAATATTTTTTTTTTTGGAAAAACCCTAAGTATGGGAAGGGGAGTCTTGCATTATTTATAGAGGAAGGAAGGAAGGAAGGAAGGAAAGTCAGGAAGGAAAGTCAGGAAGGAAGTCAGGAAGGAAGTCAAGGAAGGAAGGAAGGAAGGAAGGAAGGAAGGAAGGAAGGAAGGAAGGAAGGAAGGAAGGAAGGAAGGAAGGAAGGAAGGAAGGAAGGAAGGGAGAAAAGAGGGAAGAGGGAGGGAGGGAAAGGTGATTCAACCTACCACTGAAGGATATTTAAATAATTTATAGAATTCTACTGAAAATATTATTATAAATCCATTAAAATGATTTTGAAAGGTATACAACATAGAAAATACTTAATTTATGACTTCAGAAGGAAATGCAGAACACTAGTATTATTACAACCACACACATTTGGGGGAAGACAGAAGGATACAAAGACAAAAGTAAAACAAAAAAATTAATAATCCACTCAGTGAACTAAGAACATTAATGATTTCTTCTAGTCATTTTTCTGATCATATTTTTACATATATATGCAAACATGTGTTTTAATAAAATAAGATGGAGATGTCATGTTATATAGTTTTTATATCCTGCTTTTGTTATATAGCATTTTATTTATGAGCATTAGTCTTTAACATACTATTTTCAATACCTGCGGAGAAGTCTGTCATGATAACATCCCACAATTTGTTACGTTAAACCACACACAAAAAAATTATTTCTGGAGATGGTTGACAAGTGTCAACTATCAGTCATTTCAGATGGTTCAAGTTCATCTTTATCTAATTCCCATTTGGAGCACTTGGGTTGTGTCAATTACTCACAATGAAATCCATTTATATAATATCTAGTGCCTCTTATTTTATTTGGATAAAATTTCCAGGAGAATAGATAAGTATATTTCTCATTTTCTTCAAATATTTTTCCACATTGCCTTCAGAAAACTCATGCCGATCTCCGTTCCCACAGCAGCATCTGTCATTCTGTTTCTACCACACTCCAATGCAAGAAACTCCTTATGCTTTCTTTTTAACACAAAATATTCTAGAACAAATTGCTACTTTTCATTTCTTTACATTTAAGATAATTATCTTCCCAGAACAACTGCAAATAATTTATCTCATTCAAGCTTGTGGGTGTCAAGAAAAAAGATTTCCTGTTGAAAACCTGTCCCTGGGCAGATCAAAATTGGAAATCAGTTCTAAAGACTGAAGAAGCATGGAGAATAGGTTCTGGGATAAAGTAAACGTGGAAATGGGCATAAAAGAGGGAATTTGAAGTTCCAGAGTGCAGTTCAGAATTCCCAAGGTTAGAGGCTAGGAAAGGAATGGAAGCCCACCAGTCCAGACTGGATCAGGATGAAGCACAAGAGTACGATCCCCACTAAAACAGCGTACTGGATGGTTTTGGTGTCCGGCTACGGCCAGTTATGTCTCCATTTCTGCCAGAATAACCCCCATATTCCAATCAACACCCATGGCACTACAGACCTGACACCTAGCTCTTACAAAATCATATGGCGACATGGTGTGAATGATGAGAAACATCTGGGAGATCAGAAATTATAAAAAGATGGGAGGCACATAATTTAAGTGATGCCCTTGTTGAGGAATTATATTAGCTCTTTCTAATGTAAGCAGCAAACCACCCACTAGTTCAAATAAATATCCTTGCAAAGGCAGTGAATAAAATCCTTGCTCATTCTGACCATCTCCTCAAAGAGAGAGAGAGAGAGAGCAAGAGAGAGAGAGAGAGAGAGAGAGAGAGAGAGAGAGAGAATACTGGGAGGGCCCCCAAGGCTTGAAGGGCCCAATATAGGCTGGGGGCTGCCTGGGACCTCTGCAAAGAGAACTCAAAGAGTGACTTTGTTCTCCAGAAAACAACCTAAAGAAAAGGCAAAAATCCTCTAGCCAAAGTGACCCCAGGCCAACTAAAACATCAAGCTGAATGAAAATATGGAGACCTTTCAAGGGGAGACTCCATAATGAGCAGTTGCAAAAGCTTCTTTGAGCCACGGCAAGTCTCTGGTTCCCAATAAAACGCCAGACCCTCCAAGTTTATTTGGCTGGGGAGTCCTCTAGGAGCAGAACACACAGCTCTCTGGGAGCCTTTCAAAGACCTTTATACAGACAGCCACATCCCCACCCACAGCAAGGACCCCAGCAGCAGAGATGCTAAAATCAGTAAACCAGCTGTTCCAGCTCATTAACACACCCAGATCTAATTATTCTCCTCTGAGTTCATTGGCTAGAAGGACATTCAAGTTGTAGTCATTTAGTTTCACACATCACCAGCAACTAAGTTTCATACTGGTCAAAAATTAGTAAATTGCTTTTGAGCTGTGGGTTAGTTCTGAAACTGACCCCAGTCCTTGTGAAGGTCCCTTTCGCTTTGGCCTCTCAAATTCCTGTCCTGTCATGGAACAGTCAGCAGTAAAAACAGGTGGGAGACAGAAAATGAGCCTTGAAGCTCCTACATTTCAGGGGGAAAAATCAGTTTTCATTTCTCTTTAAAATGTTCTTCCTCCTACTTCTGATTCAGAAGTCATGCATGCAAAACTAATATATATCCCATACAGAAATTCTCAGTTACATATAATAACTTTTCCTTTTATACTTTCTGTTCATATAGAAGTTTAAACCAGCAGTTATTTTATTCTTTCCATAATTACTTCTTTGGTAAATATTTCAGTGAATATAAAAGAACTCTTCCCCTTTATTTCTTTGAAATTCATGACAGTGTTTACCAAAAAAAAGTAACATTGTTTCATGGGTGTCAAAATGGATGTTGATATAATATATGTGATTAAGATAGAACAATGGATAGAGAGACAGAATGGACTCATACAGTTATAAGTTTTCTA
Organism: Saccopteryx bilineata; assembly: GCF_036850765.1. Classification (NCBI taxonomy): domain Eukaryota; kingdom Metazoa; phylum Chordata; class Mammalia; order Chiroptera; family Emballonuridae; genus Saccopteryx; species Saccopteryx bilineata. The sequence continues at coordinate 260,817,362 of NC_089490.1, read as the reverse complement.
CATTTTACATGAAGTGGTACAATATAAACTCTAAATGGTAGACTGTGAAAAGTTAAGTATGTATAGTGTAATCTCTAGCATAACTGCTGAAAGCAATACAAGAAAGTATATCTGAAAATTTACAATAGAAAATTATGCACACATTATTAAAAACAAATATTTTAAAAGAAGAAAACAGAGATACAACAAAAATATATAATAAAATGGTAAACCTAAATCCAACCATATCAAAAATTTTATTGTTTATGGGCTAAATAGAGATTGTCAGATAAAAAACAAGACACAGCAGCAGTGCGCTTTAAATACAGAGAAGCCAAGAAACAGAAGATAATCAGTCCAAACCATAAAACAAAAACAACATAGAATGTGGATTTATGAAAAAACTTGACAAAAGTCTGTTTGAGAAAATAGCCTTTGTGAACTTTTTGAACTTTATCCTTCAGAACAGAGGACACAATTCATTGATTTTAGCCAGACACCAAGATAATTTTCTACATTCAACTCATCTCCATTAGCATATAATTATTCCATATGGAAGTGGGACATCACGATTTATTCCCATCCTTCTAACTTCTCTTTGAGTAAAATCACCCCCCCCCCCCCGCCCTTTCCCAAGCTCAACTATCAGGCATAGTGTATTTACCCATTGTTTTATACACATTCTATAATTTCTTGATGTCAGCACAAACTCTTTAGTTAAGCATCATGGTCTTAGTTGCATCTTGAGTAAAGGGAAGAAAGGTGGTCTCTGATGGACTTCTATTTATGAACTAAATCATATCAAGTAGCTTTTATTTTCATGATCTATTTTACTGTTTTCTAGATACCTGGAAGTTTAACATCCTCTAAATGACACACTCATTTTCTCCTCTGCTCACACAATTAATTGGAAGTGATTCTCACTGAAATGTTTTCCTCTGCTGAACCAGTTCATGGTTTCCAGATGATGCCAGTATGGACCGAAACTTTTCTGCTATTAGTGATTTGTGTGTGCCAAACAAAATGCAAAATACAATTTTTTTAAAAAAAAGATGACTAGGGACAGAATATAAGTATTTTAACTAGAATATATTTCTAACTGAGGGGTTGTTGTTCTGAAGGATTGGTCCCCTATGACTAACGTTATGACATGTAATAAACTAAGGAAATACTCCAACCTTAGAATGTGAAATGCAGGTATAATCATTCTATGACAGGCATACATACTAAATTAAGCTAATACTATTTCTCAGAGCTTTGTGCTGAGAGTGGTGCCTCAGCTAAATGAACAGTTTCCTCTTTTGTTTTGAAAACATGAGTTGAGGAATGGGCGTGGTTTGATAACCATGGTAGGCTTTAGGAAAATTAAATATGGAAAAAAAATAGGGAAGAGGGATAAAAATGAAATACAAATTTCCACTTTTACAAATCTTCCTCTCCCACTCTCTCTCTCTTTCCTATGTCCAACCCCTAATCTTAATTCTTAGGGCTAAATAGAATTAATAATTTTTTGAATAGCCTTTTATAAATTTCTATGCACGTGTTATCAAACTTCTCCCTTGCTTTTTAAATGTAAACTTAAAAAATATAAGTTTAGATTTACAGAAAAGTTACAGAGAATTCCCATGTATTTCTCATTCAGGTCCGCCCATTGTTAAGATTTACATAGTGAAGGAATATTTATCATAGCTAATTAGCATTGGTATATTGACTATTAACTAAACTAAGACTTCTTCCAGATTTCACTAGGTTTTTCACTAATATTCTTTGATACTATTTCAAGAGTCTATTTAATTGTCATCTCTCCTTTAGTCTGCTCTGTTTCTTGGCGTTTTCTTTATTATTATTATTATTATTATTATTTTGTATTTTTCCGAAGCTGAAAACGGGGAGGCAGTCAGACAGACTCCTGCGTGCACCCGATAGGGATCCACTCGGCATGCCCACCAGGGGGCGATGCTCTGCCCATCTTGGGGCGTCGCTCTGCCGCAATCAGAGCCATTCTAGCACCTGAGGCAGAGGCCACAGAGCCATCCTCAGTGCCCGGGCAAACTTTGCTCCAGTGGAGCCTCGGCTGTGGGAGGGGAAGAGAGAGACAGAGAGGGAGGAGAGGGGGAGGGGTGGAGAAGAAGATGGGCGCTTCTCCTGTGTGCCCTGGCCAGGAATTGAACCCAGGACTCCTACACTCCTGCACGCCAGGCCGATGCTCTACCACTGAGCCAACCGGCCAGGGCCTATTATTATTATTATTATTATTATTATTATTATTATTACCTAGATAGTTTTGAGGAGCATTGGTCAGATATTTTGTAGAATGTCTTGCAGTTTGAGTTTGTCTGGTGTTTTTCTCATAATGACTTTGGGGTAATGGGTTTGGGGAAAGAACACCACAGGTGAAGTGTCCTCATCACATTACATCAGGCAGTGAATTCTATCAATATGCCTTACCACTGTTGATATGAATGTTGACCACTTGGCTAAGGCAATGTCTACCAGATTCCTCCCGGGTTAAGCTAGTATTTTCCCTTTCCATATTCCATTCTTTGGAACTAGGCCACTATGTTCAGCCCACATTCAAAGCAATAGGAATTAAGTTCCCCCTCCTGGAGGGGGTAGTATCCACATATATTATTTGGAATTCTTCCGGAGAGAAAAATATTTCCCTTCTTCTTTCCTTATTTATATAGTTAGCTATATTTGTATGGACTTATATACATTTCCTTTATACTTTGGGCTATAGTACAATACAATGTCACTCTTTTTTACATAAATGAATTTATTTTATGTGAACAGTTCTGAAACTTTTTATTCACGTAATTCATGCTTTCTTTCCATATCAGCTTAAATGTATCTTTTTTCCTTTAACTACTGTATAATATTACATTGCAAAGATCTTTCATATTTTATCTAGTTCTATTTCTATTTTGTAAGATATTTAAGTTGTTTTAATTTTTACTTTTATTCAAACACTGCTCAATGAAGTTCTTCTATCTTTGTGTATTCCAGATCTATATCAATAAGATAAATTCCTAACCATGGAACTGCTGAGTCAAATGTACATATTTCCAATGTGATAGCTATTGTTGAATGGTTTTCCAAAAAGACTGCACCAATTTATACACATGGTGGGCTTATAATAAGTTACTGCATTTAAGCATGGAACCCACTTTTTTTTTTGTAATTGTGTTGCATGGCCACTTTTCTTAATTACAGCATGATGTTATTTTTGTATCATACTTTCTGCTATAGACATCACTAATCCATACATATGCGATTTAAGTTTTAGTCCTAGATATCGATGTATTCTGATGGGCAAGAAATTGACAAATATATGTTTTTCTCTGACTGGCTTGAACAAAATAAACTAACAAACTAGATAGAAACAGACTCATAACTACAGAGAACAGATTGATAGCTGTCAGAAGGGAAGAGGGTTGGGGACTGGGTAAAAAATGTGAAGGTATTAAACAAAGAAAAAGTCCATAGACAATAATATGGTGCTTATGGGGGGGAAAGGGAGTAAGGGAGGTAGGAGAAAGAGTGAAGGGGGGTACATGGTGATGGAAGGAGACTTGACTTGGGGTGGTGAACACACAGTACAATATACAGACGATGTGTTATAGAACGGTACACCTCAAACCTATTTCACTTTATTAACCAATGTCACCCCAATAAATTCAATTTAACAAGAAAAAAAGAAATTGACAGACAGAAGCCAGAGAAATAATGGGAGAAATAACTTAGGGTGTGCTCTAACATGGCAGCAAAATAAAAACCAAGAGAAAATGGTCAAGAATGAAAGAGAGAGAAAGAGAGAGAGAGAAGTAAGCACCTCAAAGAGATTATAATTAATCAACACCAGACTCTGATAAACTGGGGGAACTGGGCAAGGCATGTTTTTAAGAAAAAGACTATTTTCAAAGCTTTTTCACCTAAGATTCTGAGAAAATGGGATAACTAGCCCTGGATAGAGGGCTAAGCCTATCAGTCATTCTTACTATACTGCTCACAAAAATTAAGGTACATTTCAAAATGAATACGAAGCTATAAAATATTCTCTAATTTTTGTGAGCAGTTATTTATCCAGAGGCCTACAGTGCTAAGAATGGTTTGTTTCCCATGGACTAGCAATTGCAAGAGGTGGTGATAAAAAGAGGAAAATTGAAATCAAAGCCTGGCTGACCAGCAGTCTTGCAGACTGGTGCAGCCACTGTGGAAAACAGTATGGAGATTCCTCAAAAAATTAAAAATCAAACTGCCTTTTGACCCAGCTATCCCACTTTTAGGAATATACCCAAAGAACACCATAGCACTGTTCCAGAAGGAGAAATGCACCCCCATGTTTATGGCAGCATTGTTCACAATAGCGAAGATCTGGAAACAGCCCAAGTATCCGTCAGTGGACGAGTGGATTAAAAAGGTTTGGTACATATATACTATGGAATACTACTCAGCCATAAGAAATGATGACATCAGATCATTTACAATAACATGGATGAACCTTGATAACATTATACGGAGTGAAATAAGTAAATCAGAAAAAACTAAGAACTATATGAATCCATACATAGATGGGACATAAAAATGAGACTCAGAGACATGAACAAGAATGTGATGGTAACGGGGGGGAGGGGAGGGGCACAAAGAAAACCAGATAGAAGGTGATGGAAGACAATTTGACTTTGGGTGAGGGGTATGCAACATAATCAAATGTCTAAGTAATCTGGAGATGTTTTCCCTGAACATATGTACCCTGATTTATCAATGTCACCGCATTAAAATTAATAATAAAAAAAAAGCCTGGCTGAATTGTAAAATAAGGTGCTTTGTTTTGTTTCTCCCTCCCAATAGGATTTCTTTCACCATAAATCCTCTGGCAGACAGGTGACCTGTGTACTGTGGCAGATGTTACCTTTGAGAGGCTTGAAGTGACCTCAAGGTCACACATCAGAGAGTAATCCCTTCTTTTTACTTTTTGGGAAGTGTCAGTGAAATGATAGTGTTCCTCTTGAAGCCTAGATGATTTTCTGTCATTTTTGCTACAAGCAGAGTCTTCAAAACTTTGCTCCCTTCCAATAGCATAATAAATACTAACATATTCAGAGGATTTGCCCCTTTCCAAAGGACAGGTGAAGTCTGCTGACTTGTTTCAGGTAGGTTTGGGCTGAGGTGTTAAAGAAGCATATTAGGTTCAGGTATAGATCTTTTCAATAATGATACAGAATCCCCAAATAGACCTCAAGTTTTGGAGCCATTCATTTTTATTACCCTCTCTCCATGGGAAAAAGCAAGAAAATCATTGTTGCTCTTTAACTTCTTTTCTATTAGAAAATGCTCATTCTTTGTCCTTGTGCCTGAAGCCAGTGCTGCACATGAAACAATTATTTTAAAAATAGAAAAAATAAATTAAGTAATACCAACATACCAACTTAGAAGCAAATTTAAAATTAAAACAATCCCTATACATTCTCTTAGGACAACTCTGCCTTACCCTCAAGAGATCAGTAGGTACAGATATTGATCGACTTACAACCTATGCAACTTATAACCATTCGACTTTATGACCACAATCGCTAGCCACGAATGCTCTGCGTCTGGCAGTGCAAGCGTTGCCCAGCTGGGCGTCATATGACAGTGCAGACCAGCTTCCGGCAGCACTACCATCTCCACGTGCACCATTTCAACTGTTATCCCAGACTCGGTACAGCAATTTTGTTTTGTATCTTGGATATTTTTCATCAAACCCCTCCCAACATGTCTACAAGAGGAAATTGTCTTTGTCTATGCCTCAGCCTGCCAAGAAGGAAAGAAAAGCTATCGATCTCGACACAAAAATGAGCGTGGGTTCATCCGACTTGAGCATGGGTTCACCAGCTTGGGTGCAGGGGCGCTGGCTTGAGCATGAGATCATAGACATGACCCCAGCATGAGATCATAGACATGACCCCATGGTTGCTGGTTTGAGCCCAAGGTCACTGGCTTGAGCAAGGAGCCACTCGCTCTGCTGTAACTCCCTGATCAAGGCAGATATGAGAAAGCAATCAATGAACAAGTATGAAGGGGGAAAGAAAGTGAATGTGATCGCACATGTTTATGAAAAAACAACTCCAGTAACCCCCACTCCTGCCTCAGATGACAACATCAATGATCCGCAGCCAAGCACCAGTGGCCAATAAAATGTTTTGTACATGTTTATATATTTTTATATGTTTTTCAATTGGGAAAATGTTTCCTATGGTATTTTTTACACCTGTATTTTGTATTTTTTGTATGCACCTGTATTTTGTAATTTTGTATGTTTTGCAAATATTAAACCAGTTGTACTGGTAATGCAGTGTTTTACTTAAATCTAATGAATATAAAAATAAAAAACAAAATGGTGTAGAGATGATACAAATAGCATAAAATGAACAAAGAAAATTATGATATATAATAATAATGAAAGAAAATTATGATAAAATATGACTTAAAGATTTTTATAACATCATTTCACAGTACTGTACATATAGCCTACTCAACTTATGACCAAATCATGTTATGACCAGTCTGTCGGAACTAATCGTGGTCGTAAGTCAAGCACTAGCTGTAAATGGCACCCAGTTTTCTCTGTTTTCACAACAATCATGGGAGGAAGGAAGGATGGGGAGCTGGAATAACATCCTTGCACCAAATAACTTGGTCAATCCAGTGTAGCTAATATATATAATGAGTCTGTGACATAGGAGCCACAAAGTCAATTCCAAAGGCTACACTAATTCCTTTCTTTAAATAAAGGACTGAGGGGCTGCTGGGAATGGACTGAGCTCTTTCTGTTATTCTATTTTAAGAAAAGCACTAGCTAGATGGCCCCGATATTATCTATTATTGACCTCTAGCTTCGGAAACTCATTTGCAATGAACTTTCCATACCTGTTGGGTTGGGAAATGTACTATCACTTCTCAACTCGGTGAGGCTATCAAGAAACACACTTCAAAAAAATTCTCAAGGGACACCGAATCATTCTTTCAAGATAGCAATTTGGCTGTAGCAGCCTTCTTGCCATTCAGTTAAGCAGTATTGTGAATGGTAATGGAGAAAGCTAATTTTTCCGAGGGAGGAGAAACCTCCCACTGTATGTAATTAGTGAGAAATAGCAGAAAAAGATGACTATTGTGGAAGCCAAACTGAACATATACTAACAAATAAGTCTAATGATGCTCATGGAGTTCCTTTGGAAGTAGAGGAAGGGGTTAATTTTCTCATTTTAAGAATGTCCTGAAACTGTCCAAGTCTTAAATGAACAGTTCTTTACAAGGCTCTGGAAAGAAAGGGAGAGATCCCATAAGAAAATAACAGATGCTGTTTTATTTCCACTACCTTTTTTACTTGCTAGCTTCTTCCACTCAGTTGACACATGTGATATCTCCACTTCCCTCAACAACTACAACAGTAATGAAAAGACCCTCGATTATTAGTCGTTGGATTACCTACAGTGGACCAGGAGGTCGTCTCCTGGCCCTCACCTGCTGAAATGTGGCAGAAGTGACTGTGTGAGAACATTTCAAAAGCTCACAGCATGGCTCTCCTGTGGCTGGGCTGCAGATGAGGGAAAGCAGATGGAGCCCAGGGAGGGTCATCTGGGAGAGGAGATGGAGTATTCGCCACTTGCCAAAATCTGGTTGCACCTCACCTCCCATGATCCTTCACAGACCCCATTCCTGAAGTCTCCCTGGAACCCAATCTCATCGCTGCCTCTAGACCAGCGGTTCTCAACCTGTGGGTTGCGACCCCAGCGGGGGTCGAACGACCAAAACACAGGGGTTGCCTAAAGCCATCAGAAAATACATATTTCCGATGGCTTTAACCACTGAGAAGCCGCGCTACTGCCTGCAGCAGCGCTATTCAGCTTGAACGCAGGCCGTTATGGACGTGCGTTCCAAACTGAATGCCTGCGGTCATGCGCAGATGTGATTGCATCATCCGTCCGGGGCCTAAGGGGCGGGGGAAGCGGGAGGAATGCTCCACAGTCCATAGCAGCACGGCTGCTTGTCCATAGCAGCGCATTACATGTGTCTGGCGCTTGCTGACGTCATCAGTGGGCGGGTGCAGCAAGCGCCGGAGGACAGAAGCCTAGGAGGCGGAGAGGCAAGAGGCGGAGAGCCAAGAGAGCCTGCGAGACAGCCTGCTGGTGTAAAAAAGGTTAATAATGTAAAAACAGTACACACACCATACACACAATACTGTGTAAGTGTAAGGTGCTTTGTGTGTAATCATTACACAGTACACAAAGCAGCTTACACTTACACAAAGCACCATACATTTACACAGTGTGAACTACATCGGTCTTATACTATAAGAGACCACTATAAGATGTAGTTCACACTGTTCCCCAATGTATAATTATCTCCCATATCTCCCACTATTTTCCCATATTCTGAATGAGGAAACTGCTGAAATCAGCGGTTTCCAGCATTGAATCCGCCTCCTATTGATTTCATTGGGAGTGCGTTGGATTTTGTGGAAGACAGCTCCCGAGAATCTCGGGTTACCACACAATCAGCTGCAGCCTCCTTTTGATTTCAATAAGAGGCGGAGAAATGACAGTTTCGACACATTTCTTCCTCTCCTATTCAAGTCAATGGGAGGCCGCAGCAGATTCCGCTCAAATATAGAGCATGTTACTTAATTTTTTCCACGCTAGACTGAAAGAGGCCTCACACTGAGGAATCTGCTGTGCGGATTCTGCAGTGTAAAAGATCTGCCTCCTATAGAAGTCTATTGGGGGTGGTGGATTCCACCATTGGAATTTTTCTGCTCTAGGAAAGGTTCTAGCGTGGAAAAAATTAAGTAACATGCTCTATATTTGAGCGGAATCTGCTGCGGCCTCCCACTGACTTGAATAGGAGAGGAAGAAATGTGTCGGAACTGCATTTCTGCCATACAGGGGATCTCTCTTCTGCGGAATCCACGGGTCTCCCATTGAAGTAAATGAGATGTGGATTCCACCACAGAAACCGCTGCTTTATAGTGTGAAAGAGCCCTGAAAGATACCATGCTGTGCAGAAACTGCAGTGTATCCTATGACGTAGTTCACACTGTTCTATATAGAAAACTTGCCACTAATCTGGAAAAAACAGATCCATTAGTTAAGCAGCTATTTACGGAACAGTAGCCCCAATACACTAGGTAAGGAGGTCCATTAGTAATAAATATTTCTCAATATATAATTAAATATTGTTTTTGTGATTAATCACTATGTTTAAATTATGTTTGATTTATAGCAATGAGAATACATAATGCATATCAGGTATTTACATTCTGAATCATAACTGTAGTAAAATTACAGTTATGAAGTAGCCACCAAAATTATTTTTTGGTTTGGGGTCACCGCAACATGAGGAACTGTATTGTGGGGTCACGGCATTAGAAAGGTTGAGAACCACTGCTTTAGACCTTTGCTGGGATGTCTGTCTGGGACTGTCTAGGGGGCCCTTCTAACCCCATCCTAGTCTAACTTGAACTCATTCTTTAAGGACTCACCTCTTCCCCATTTATAGGCCTTAATTTTTCTCATTTCAGCCTACACTGAGTTCCCCCATGTCTAGATTCTAGTAGCACTTAGAATCTACATAGTAATATTATAATAACAATATTGTATGTATGTATGTATTGAGTACTGACTGCATACTAGGTCCTACGCTAAGCAGTTCACATGTCTTATTTCATCTTCACAGCTCTCTCGACCTATTTACATTTGAGAAAACTGTGGTTACAGACCTCATGTCAAAGATGGCACTTTAACTCAGATCTGTCACCAATAAAGCCCATTTCTTCCCTCTATTCCATATTGCACTATATCTTTTCTAAATCATTTTAAATCTTCTCATATGTGCTGGTGTCTCATCTGCACATTGGCGTTCACTCCAGTGGTGAGTGGGGATCTTATGTGTATATCATCCCATCTTGTCTAACATGGGGATAGGTACTTAGTAGATGCATAATTTTGTGGATGGTTATAAAATAAATGTAGAATGAATAGATCTGCATACTTCTTTGAGGTTCTCAAAGGGGCTTTATAAGAAAGATACTATTGGACTGTAGTGCATCGGTGGGGAAGAGAGGGTGGCGGTAATAGGTGAAAAAAGTTCCCCAGTAGCCAATAAGTCATCTGGCTTGGGTTCCCTATGCTTAGCCCCTCCTGGTTATAGGCAACACCAGGTGAGGTCTGGCACAGATGCAGTGTTAGAAATTCCCAGGAGATGTGCTATTCCTGTCACAAAAGTACTATAGCTGTGACAGTCATTGTTCCTGAGGTTTCTCTGAGGAGCCACAATGACTTCAGCCAATCACCTTTAGGATACAATTGTAGCATTTTACTGGGCTCCCTTGTAAAGCCTGAAATGGCTTAGTTAGATCATTGGAAACCAGTGCCAAATGAAAGTCTTCTTGATTGACTTTCTATTAGGAGGTTACTGGATTATAAACCTTCAAAGCTTTAGCTATAAAATAATTTTAAATACAATGTCAAAAGAAGAGTCCCAACATGTAATAAATAAGATTTAGAAGATGCGTAAAAATTAATGGTTGAGTCACTTAGTTTGAATGGCACACAAATTTAATGTTCATATTACAATCTAATGGAAAAATCTCAGGATCCAGGGGAGTTTATATGACTCCAGCATGGCCCTTCAAAAATCTTAACCAGGCTTACTTCATCTCGCTGTGCCTCCCTCTACTCATCTGGAGGATGAGGACTGCAATCTCTTTTTATCTTCAATCACATTCTAGATGTCACCTGAGATCCACCTGGTGGCCGGAGCTTCCTTTCCCAAGTAGAAAATATATACTATTTCTAAAAATCTTTCTGCATACACACCTCTATGACAAAACTATATCACTCAGAAGTTTCTGTCAGGGAAACCAGCCTCATTTTAAAGAAAAAATAAATAAATAAGAGGAGAGAACTATTTTTAGATTTAGAGAAAGCAAAGTCAGAAACAAGTTCCAGATATCCAATCTGCTGCTTATCCATTGAGCAATGTCATCTTTGTTTTAGAAAACCCGTACTTAAAAGAATAAGACTCCACCTATGTTTTTTTGTTGTTGTTTGTTTTTTGTTTTTTGTTTTTTTTACACAGAGACAGAGAGAGAGTCAGAGAGAGGGACAGACAGGCAGGAACAAAGAGAGATGAGAAGCATCAATCATCAGGTTTTTTTGCGACACTTTAGTTGTTCATTGATTGTTTTCTCATATGTCCCTTGACCGTGGGCCTTCAGCAGACCAAATAACCCCTTGCTCAAGCCAGAGACCTTGGGTCCAAGCTGATGAGCTTTGCTCAAACCAGATGAGCCTGCGCTCAAACTGGCAACCTCAATGTCTCAAACCTGGGTCATCCGCATACCAGTTTGACGCTCTATCCACTGTGCCACTGCCCAATCAGGCTCTACCTATGTTCTTATCAAAAAGGGTGATAGCTTTGTATAGCTTGTAAAGTGATTTTAGAAAATTCTTTCCTATCACAAATTACCATAATTTTCATGTTAATTAGAAATTGGAAAATACTTAATGCATCTTTCAATTGGACAAAATCCCAGGAAAGCAGAATCCAAGACTCATTGAAGAGGGAAAAAAACCAAGGTTCCCACCAAATCTCTACTCCCAGACAACACTGTCAGAACTTCCTTACTTTTTAAATTCTTGGGTCTCTAATTGTCATAGGTCTCCTGTCGCAAACCAGTGCAACTCATGATTTTGCAGGTCCCAGGTGGGAATGGTGGAGGATTAGAAAGAAAACAGAAAGAAAAAGAATGAAATTGGGAGGTCTTCTGATGGCTGATGGCCTACCAAAAACCCCTGCACTCCTAAAAGCTTTATTTTTATAGTGTAAAGCAAAGTCACATTTCCAGGCAAACCAAGAATTTTACCCAGAGCCCAAAAAACCCTCCACCATGCATCCATTTTAACTTCACAAAACAAAGGGTGAAAGAAAACTGCCTCCAGTCTCTTTGAGGGACATGGGGTTGGGACTTCATGGCTAACATGAAGCTGTGGATAAGGGCATGTAAATTGCCTTTACCAACTTAAACAATCAGAGGTTGTGGGGAAGAGCTTAGCTTTTAGCAACTTAATCAAGCAAGTGAGGTGGAGGATGGGCAGCAAGGACCCTGTCAGCTTACTGCCAGTCCCCCACACCTCTGTCCCCCAAAATCTAAACTGCAAGGACCCTGTCATCTTGCAGTCTCCCACAGTCTCCCCTTCCTCTTTGCCTATTGCTACACTGACTGCATTCTCTCCTGGCCACCTCTCGAAGCCAACTCCTTGTCCCTTCTCCTTTTTTTGTTTTCGGTATCTAACACCTGAGGGCTGGAAAACAAGATACCCAAGCCTATTAAAATCAGAAATAAAGATGACACGAGCTGCTCCCTTAAGGAAACGTCATGAGCTTGAGATGCCTGTTAGTTTGCTAGGCTCTCAGCTGAGTCAGGCAGGTGAGGCTGTCATATTTCTTTCAGACTAAGGAAACTTTGCACTGCTTAGAGGCAACATCATTTGGGTTTCTGTTTTGGCCTTGGGAGAAGGAATCCTCTTGACACCATACACTTGTTAATTCTTATTTTATGGAGGCTGTAGCCATAGCATCATTAAAGCACTGCACAGGAAACAGCAACGAACAGAGTCATTTTCCTAAGAGGCATCTCCAATAAAATCCTTCATTGTATCAGACACTGTGACCTGGCTAAGCAGCAGTGACCAGGTTAGTCCTACGTATAGAAATAATAGGCCTGACCTGTGATGGTGCAGTGGATAAAGCGTTGACCTGTAACGCTGAGGTTGCTGGTTTGAAACCCTGGGCTTGCCTGGTCAAGGCACATATGGGAGTTGATGCTTCCTGCTCCTCCCCACCTTCTTTCTCTCTCTCTCTCTAAAATGAACAAATAAATGAATAAATAAATATATATATACACATACCACGCTAAGACAAGACAAGGACATGAGAAGAGGCTGAACATGGACAGGGTGATGATACATGACCTTGGAAGTTCATCCTCTTTTGTGACTGGGTTGGGCAGAGTAGCAGGTCTGGCCTCCAAAGCCGGGTAGGATGAAACTGATGGCCCATGCTCTGAGCTCAAAGGAAAGCATGCCCTGTTCTTGAGCACAGGGAGCATGAGACCTCAGCCCCCTGGAGACCCACACAGGAATTCAAGCTCCGCATGGTAAAGTTATCTTATACCTTTCCTGAGCTTTTTAATTCAATTTTCAGTAAGGGGTGGTGGGGGGGATTAATGGCGGGTATTTTCCATTGAGGGCTTTCAATAAAACCGGAAATATGTTGTGCTGCTGGGGGATGGGTGAGATGAGTGGCCGAACAGTAATGGGTTCTTAAACAAATAGGCCACCAGCCACAGGAAAAGCCACCTAAGAAAGTATATTTTTATTAGTCCTTCTTTTAAAGACTTACAAGGTTTTTAAAAAACCACATGAATTCTGTTTTTAACTTGCATAAAAGCCTGCAGTTAATTTTTATGAGCAGATTTCAGATTTCCAAAAAAAAATTTTTTTGGTAAAACCTCTGACAAGGTTTGATCCATCTGCAAGGTTTGGGGAGACCTCAGAGGAAAAAAAATTAGACCTTTTTATTTCTTTGGTACATTATCCCTGAAAAGCTGGGTCACATTTTTGGTAAGTAATATTAAAAACGACAGCAAATCTCACTTTAACAAATAACTCTAATCTTCCCATAGAAAATGCCAGTAATAAATGACTTTCTACTGACTTTTAATGGGTAGGTACAAATCATCAGAATCAAGGCTAATCATTTTAAGATTAAGAGTCTTCTTGGTTTCATCAAAAGACATAGGGTAGCTGCATGGACAAGAAAACAGGACCCATACATATGCTGTCTACAAGAGACCCACCTCAGAAAAAAAAAGATAACCATAGACTAAAAGTGAAGGGATGGAAAAAAGTATTTCACGCAAATGAAAATGAAAAAAAAAGCTGGGGTTGCGATACTTATATCTGAAAAAAAAAAAGACTTTAAAACAAAGGCTATAGTAAGAGATAAAAATGTCACTACATAATGATAAAAGGAGCAATCCAACAGGAAAATATAACCATTGTAAATATCGATGTGCCTAATATAGGAGCACCTAAATATATAAAGCAGATTTTGATAAACAAAAAGGATGAGATCAACAGCAATACTATAATAGCAGGGGATTTTAATACCCCATTAACATCAATGGATAGATCCTCCAGACAGAAAATTAACAAAGAAACACCAGCCTTAAAGGACACACTAGATCAACTGGATTTAATAGATATCTTCAGAACCCTGCACCCCAAAGCAGCAAAATATACATTCTTTTCAAGTGCTCATGGCACATTCTCTAAGACAGACCACATGTTAGGACACAAAACAAGTCTCAATAAATTTAAGAAGATTAGAATCATATCAAGCATCTTCTCTGATCACAATGGCATGAAAGTAGAAATTAACTACAACAGAAAAACTGAAAAATATGCAAACACTTGAAGGCTAAATAACATGTGTTATTAAATAACAAAAGCGTTAACAATGAGATCAAGGAAGAAATAAAAAATTTCTTTGAAACAAATTAAAATGAACATACAATGACTCAAAATTAATGGGACACAGCAAAAGCAGTCCTGAGAGGAAAGTTGATAGCATTACAGGCATACCTTAAGAAGCAAGAAAAAGCTCAAATAAACAACTTAACCCTGCATCTAAAAGGACTAGAAAAAGAACAACAAATAAAGCCCAGAGGAAGTTGAACGAAGAAAATAATAAAGATCAGAGTGGAAATAAATGACATAGAGGCTAAAAAAATATATAGAAGATCAATGAAACCAAAAGCTGTTTTTTTGAAACGGTAAACAAGATTAATGAACCTTTAACCAGACTCATCAAGAAAAAAAGAGAGAGAACTCATATAAATAAAATTAGAAATGAAAGTGAAGTAACAACTGACACCACAGAAATACAAAGAATTGTAAGAAAATACTACAAAGATCTATATACCAAAAAATTGGATGACCTAAGCAAAATGGATAAATTCCTAGGAATATATAATCTTCCAAAACTCAATCTGGAAGAATCAGAAAACCTAAACAGACTGATTACAGCAAATGAAATTAAAACAGTTATCAAAAAACTCCCAGCAAACAATAGTCCTGGACCACATGGCTTCACAGGCGAATTTTACCAAATATTTATAGAAGAACTAACACCTATCCTTCTCAAGCTATTTCAAAAAAATTTAAGAAAAAAGATTTGCAAGCTCCTTTTATGAGGCAAGCATAATCCTCATTCCAAAACCAGGTAAAGACACTACAAAGAAAGAAAACTATAGGCCAATATTCCTGATGCACTTATATGCTAAAATTCTCAATAAAATATTAGCAAACTAGATCCAGCAATACATGAAAAAATCATACATCATGATCAAGTGCGATTTATTCTGGGGTACAATATTTGAGAATCAATAAATGTGATTCATCACATAAACAAAAGGAAGGATAAAAATCACATGATAATATCAATAGATGCAGAAAAAGCATTTAATAAAACCCAGCACCAATTTATGATCAAAATTCTCAGTAAAGTGGAAATACAGGGAATATACCTCAACATGATGAAGGTCATCTATGATAAACCCATGGCCAACATCATACTCAATGGGCAAAAATTAAAAACAATCCCCTTAAGATCAGGAACAAGTCAGGGGTGCCCCCTTTCATAACTCTTTTTTATTTAATTTTTAAAGACTTTATTTATTCATTTTAGAGAGGAGAGAGAGAGAGACAGAGAGAGAAGGGAGGAGAAGGAAGCATCAACTCCCATATGTGCCTTGACCAGGCAAGCCCAGAGTTTTGTACCATTGACCTCAGCATTCCAGGTCAATGCTTTATCCACTGCGCCACCACAGTTCAGGCCTCATGACTTCTATTTAACATAGTTCTAGAAGTCCTAGCCACAGCAATCAGACAAGAAGAAAAAATAAAAGGCATCCAAATTGGAAAAGAAGAAGTAAAACTATCATTATTTGCTGATGACATGATATATTGTACATAGAAAACCCTAAAGTCACAGTCAAAAAACTACTAGACCTGATAAATGAATTTGGCAAGGTGACAAGATATAAAATTAATATTCAGAAATCAGTGGCATTTTTATACACCAACAATAAACTCTCTGAAAGATAAATTAAGAAAACAATCCCCTTTACTATTGCAACAAAAGAAGTAAAGTATTTAGGAGTAAATTTAACCAAGGAGGTAAAGGACTTGTGCTTGGAAAATTATAAAACATTGATTAAAAAAATCAAGGAAGACACAAACAAGTGGAAGAATATACTGTGTTCATGGATAGGAAGAATAAACATCATTAAAATGTCTATATTGCCCAAAGCAATCTATAAATTCAGTGAAATTCTTATTAAAATACCACTGGCATACTTCAAAGATATAGAACAAATATTCCAAAACTTTATATGGAACCAAAAAAGAACACGAATAGCCTCAGCAATGTTGAAAATGAAAAATAAAGTGGGAGGTATCTATCACACTTCCTGATATCAAGTTATACTACAAGGCCATTGTACTCAAAACAGCTTGGTACTGGCATAAGAACAGGCATACAGATCAACGGAACTGAACAGAGAACCCAGAAAATAAACCCACACCTTTATGGTCAATTGATATTTGACAAAGGAGGTAAGAGCATACAATGGAGTAAAGACATTCTCTTTAATAAATGATGTTGGGAAAATTGGACAAGTACATGCAAAAAAATGAAACTAGACCACCAACTTACACCATTCACAAAAATAAACTCAAAATGGATAAAAGACTTAAATGTAAGTAGTGAAACTATAAACATCTTGGAATAAAACATAGGCAGTAAGCTCTCCGATATCTCTCGTAGCAATAATCTCTCTGGCAGCAGTCAGAAGGAAGGGGGATGAAGGGATGGGATTAGAGGAGATTTTTGCCAATTTTTCACCATGGGCAAGTGAAATAAAGGACAGGATGAACAAATGGGACTATATCAAACTAAAAAGCTTTTGCACAGCAAAAGATACCGTGAACAAAATAAAAAGACAACCCACACAATGGAACAACATATTTGCCAATATGTCTGATAAGGGGTTAATAACCAAAATCTATAAAGAACTTCTAAAACTCAACACCAGAAAGGTAAACAATCCAATTAAAAATGGACAAAAGAACTGAATAGACACTTCTCT
This sequence comes from Saccopteryx bilineata, assembly GCF_036850765.1. Taxonomy (NCBI): domain Eukaryota; kingdom Metazoa; phylum Chordata; class Mammalia; order Chiroptera; family Emballonuridae; genus Saccopteryx; species Saccopteryx bilineata. The sequence continues at coordinate 260,800,129 of NC_089490.1, read as the reverse complement.
AAAGAGGACATACAAATGGCCAATAGGCATATGAAAAAAAGTTTAACATCACTAATCATCAGAGAAATGCAAATTTAAACCACAATGAGATACCACCTCACACCTGTCAGAATCTCGCTCATTAAAAAAACAACACACAATAAGTGCTGGTGAGGGTGTAGAAAAAAGGAAACCCTCCTGAACTGCTGGTGGGAATGCAGACTTGTGCAGCCACTGTAGAGAACTGTATGGAATTTTCTCAAAGAATTAAAAATGGAACTGCCTTTTGACCCAGCTATCCCACTTTTAGGAATATATCCTAAGAATGCCAAGTCACTGATTCAAAAGAAGATATGCACCCTCATGTTTATTGCAGCATTGTTTACAATAGCCAAGATCAGAAAATAGCCTAAGTATCTGTCAGTAGATGAGTGGCTTAAAAAGCTGCAGTACCAGGGGTCCCCAAACTTTTTACACAGGGGGCCAGTTCACTGTCCCTCAGACCGTTGGGGGGCCGCCACATACAGTACTCCTCTCACTGACCACCAGTGAAAGAGGTGTCCCTTTCCAGAAGTGCGGTGGGAGCTGTATAAATAGTTTCAAGTGGCCACATGCAGCCCGCGGGCCGTAGTTTGGGGATGCCTGATGGAATACCACGAGGCTATAAAAAAGAAGGAAATCTTACCTTTTGTGACAGCATGGATGGATCTGAAGATTATTATGCTAAGTGAAATAAGCCAGACAGAGAAAGAAAAATATCATATGATCTCACTTATATGTGGCATCTAATGAACAAAGTGAACTGAGGAACGGAATAGAGGCAGAGGCGGGGTCACAGGGACCAGAGAGACAGTGGTCAGAGGGAAGGGGGATGAGGGGATGGGATCAGAGAAGATAAAGGGAGTAATAAAACTATATATACATAACATAGAGATACAGATAACAGGACAGCAAATCCTAGAGGGAAGGGGGGAAGGACTTAGGGGGAGGGGGATAAAGGTGGTATAAAAAGGGACACAGGGGTGGGGGTTGAGGGAGTTATATTGAGTGAGACACTTTAATCCATGTAAATACAATAAATTAAAAATTAATTATAGTTTTTAAAAAAGAGTCTTCTTGGTTTCTAATATGTGATACTGAAAGAATAGTCCACAAAATACACTATCAACTGCTGTCCCCTTCCATGGTCCCTAAAATACTTCACTCAACTGAGATTTTTCTGTTTATATTCCTCAAATGGGCAGAAGGTATCAGGTGACTGACTGGTCTCCCTTGTGTGTCTGCCTATGCTCTGATTTGGTCTGTGTCTACACATGTAAGTCAATTAAAGCAAATACATTATTTTTTTTTCTAATTTAGCTATATAAGTATTAGTATCCTCAGTCTCAATTACTTGTTTAATTCATTTTAATCTTCCCCTAATAATCTATGGTTTTATTAAAGTTACCAGAGTGAACATATGGTGTTCCTCCCTCCCAGATATGGTTCGTGTCTGTATAAACACAATATAAAGAGACTTGCCCTAAGAACAGGAGATGGAGGACTTCTTTCCTCTCTCACTTTGTCCTTTGCATGAACCCGAAAGAGAAGATCAAAATGTGGAGTCCTGGCTACTTTGGAAGAGTCAGTCCAGCATTTCCAATGTCTGACTGCCCTTAACATCAGCAAGGTAAAGGATAGGTCAAGAGACCAAGACCAGAGACAGGTGTGTTCAAGAGGGAAGCAAGGCCTTAGAGGCAGGCAGGACACTATGTCTACATCATGGCACTAGACCACAGCAATAGATCATCAGGAAATGCCCAAGGCTTGGGGTCCAGCCAGAAGTTGAGGCTCATACTCCCATCTATCACCTCTAGACTGTTCCATCCTCCAGCCACTTCTTCCTACCTTTTCCTACCTTCTCCACATTGAATGGCCAGCCTCAAAACAAGCTACGTATGAAAACTGCTTAGATTGTGACCAAGATGTGAAATATTTTAAGCACCCTAACCCTACTACAACAGCAATCCAAGGTCCACTGAAAGGTGAGGACAACCAAGTATAAATAACTTTTTAGTCACAATATTAGAATGGCAGGAGCATGTATTTTAGAATCTGGAAGAAAAAGAGTTCTCGGTGAATGTCTCAGAGGAATCAAGGTAGTAAATAGGAAGTAAAGGTTGACCTAATGAAGGATGGTGCTAGCTTTTCCTAGAACAACCATGTGTGTGCAGACCAGGTATATGGGTGACAGCCTTCTGAAAGTAGAGTTTGAAAAGACAGATAAACGAGAGGGAAGTAAGCCATTACAGAAGTGCAGTGACGTCCCTCCTTCCAGCCAGACTGGAAGAAGTGACCAGGTTGAACATGCCAGACAGGCGGACAATCTCCTTTTCAAACATTTAGAAAATCCTATTTATACATTTTCCAAGCTTATCTCTCTTGACTATAACTGATTTCATAGAATTCTGGAATCCAAATGTCTGACATAATCTATTCCAACTTTTTCCTTTGACAGGTGGAAAAACCAAGGTCCAGAGAGATAAAGTGATTCCCCAAATTATTAAATGTTTCTGTTCCTCTCAGGGGAGAATAACACAGAAAGCAATAATCTATGTGACTTGGGGCAGAGAGGCCAGTATAAGTGGTGTGCTTGGATGTTTGCCAACCAACTGTCATCCCAAGTAATTTCATTCATTTCTCTGAACTTCAGTTTCCTTATTTCTAACAACTAGAGTTATTTCTAACAATAGCAGTTAGCTCAGAAGGTTGTTGTAAGAATTAAATGAGAAAAATACTTAAAGTATTCAGCATAGTACCTGGTACTTAGTAAGTCAACAAAATGCATATATAATAATTACTGCTGTTATTGTCATTATTATCTCTGCTAGTAGCATAATAGTCTATGGAATTGTGAAGTCAGGTGTAAAAATAACTTTAACTTATTATTATAACAATAATATACCTAGAATATCTTGAGTATGTTCCAGGGCACTTTACCATCCTGATCCTTCCAATTCTATAGATAAGGAAACTGTCCCTGAGAGTTAAAAATTTGTTTTCAAAAAGTCCTTTAAAGTTTGCTCAAAAGCTGGGAAATGACACTCTTAGGACATGAACTAGGTCTCTCAGACTCCAGAATGCACACTGCTATTTTGAATTAAGATTAATCATCCCTAGATTAAGGGGAAATAAAGAAAAGGAAATCTTTCATTTCATGAGTGAGGTCCTTTACTCTTTTCCCAACTAAAAAAGATGAAAGACTGCATTTCAGGACAGAATGGGCCAATATCAATCATTTTTCTTAACCACGTCAGACTTCTATAATAAATGCTCTGACTGAGGGTGAGGTCACTCAATGTCAGCTCAATACCTTTTTAACAGAAAGCTATAAGTCGATCCTGCCATCTTGAGATTTATCTCTGATGTACACTAAAATTGGTTGGTTTTCTATTGATTGAGCATTTGAGATACAAAAGCTTGAAAATTGGCTGTTATTTATTTGAAGTGTTCCTGTATCCATCAAACTCGGAGCAGTGTTATCTGCTGTTTAATGTGTCTAGAAGCTTCCCAAATCTGGCTTCCCTGCGTGTGTGGAAGATGTCATTTGCTTGGAAAATGGTAGTAAATTGTGGGCTGCTCTTCCTACTTGCAGATATTCAGAGATTTTATTTATGGGAGCTGTTAACCAGGTTAACTTTATCCGCCCTATTCCTAGGTAGGAGAGAAGAGCTGGGTGTGGGGCAGGCACACTTCTTAAGGGTGCTCAAAGAACTCTCAAAAAGTTACATCTTGAGTCAAAAGGCTCAGATGTTGCAAAATAGGGAAAGGAGGGTGCCTTAAATTGTGAAATCTTCTGTGAGAAATCTCATTTTTCTGAAACTCCCTGACATCTGAGCCCTGGTGCTGCTGGAAGGGTTCCAAAAGCACCATAAAATTAGGGCTGGTCCTGTCTGAACTGAGTCCAGATCCTTTCAAAGTGACTCAAGGCAGGGAAATAAATATTGAACCTAGTTAAACGTTGCTTGAGATTATGCTTGGCACTGGGTGTCCAGTCACTGATTTCCTCTTAGGTTACATGGGTTATTTTGAGCTCAAATGGATATGCCAGCGGATTCCTTCAATGGCAGCAATTATTTGCAAGCACAGTTGCATTTCTGACACGTTTAGTGGAATGTAATGTAAAGATTTATGAGATGGTATTGGATGGGTGGAGAAGACGCAAAAATCCTTGGCTTCACGCTACTTTACCCAACTCTGGAGCACATTCAGTTTCGCCCCACTCGCTTCCTCCTTTTCTCCTTTTCTTTGCCTTCCTTGAATAAACTTCCTTCTCTTTTCTTTTCTTTTCTTTTTCATTTCTTTCTTTGGACAATAACTTGTAAGTTATGAATGAACAGTAAGAAATCACAATCAAAAGTTGTAACAATCGGTGGCTCATCCCACCCCACCCCTTTAAACTGCCCCCCCCAAAAAAAGAAAAAGAAAAGAAAAAGAAAAAAAATATATATATATATATATATGAGTAGCTATTTGGAAAAGAAATGTTTTAAGTGGTCAGGTAATGGACAGACTTGGAAGTAAAGCTGCCCCAAAGCATACCTGCACTCTGTGCAGCCACATACCTGCTGAATCAACCTGTGGCATTTTCAGTTTGGTGCCAATGTTGGATTTGGTACCAGTGCCACAAAATAGAAGTCGCATGCAGTCCCAGCCCTCTGCCTCCCCTCCCTTCAGCAAGAAGAGAACACTCCCCAGAATCAAGCTGGGTCTCTCTGTGTGACCTGAGCCCAGTCAAGCACTGGAGCAGTATTCTGCTAAGAGCAGCTTTTGGAGCCAAACAGACCCACCTGAGACCCCTGATTTGCATTACATTAACTGTTGACCTTGGACAATTGACCTAAAACTCTCTAAGCTCAGTTTTCTTAACTGTAAAATAAAGATGTTAAGAGCTCATACTTCACAGGGTTATCGTGGAGATTTTATGGGCAATGCACACGGAGTGTCTAGTTCAACACCTGGCATACAGTAAGCAAGGGGGTAGAAGTTATTATAATTCTCCAAAAGTCAAAATACCTTTTTCTAAATGATCTGCAGAGTCTGGGCACAGAAGTGATCACATCTCCAGCCTCTACAGACCTGGGCACACCAGAGTGGCAGCTAAGAGCCTGGCAGGGGTGGAAGATGGGGGCAGAGGGGGGGGTCCACCACGGCCGTCAGGTAGGAGCCCCCTTACAAGGACATGCACCTGTTCCTTGAATTACACAGATGTGCTCTGGCTCTATCTTTTGGAGAATTAGACACCATACAACAAAGTATAGATTAAATCCTGTTAGGAGAAAAATCAATAAGGAATATTTGTCTAACAAAGCTTCAGACTTAGAATGTCTTCTTTCAAGAACTATTTGATCCAACTTAAGTCCAGGAGCCACAATTTGTATGTGTGCAAGATTTTATCATTCCCAATGCACTTGTCCATGCCTTATCTTCCTTGAGCCTTCCCCAAACCTTTCAACATAGGTATTATCATCTTTACTTAACAAATAAGAAGCTGATGCCAGGAGAATTTTAAGTCCAAGGTCACTCAGCTAATACCTGGTTGAGTTACTTCTTGATCCCAGGTCTTCTGACCCCTGCACTACATTGTTTAGCTTTTTCTACCCACTGACAATTGGTCACCACAGCCCCTACACACTCAACAACACCTGACACTCACTAATTCAATCTGCCTCTGATTAGAAACATGCCCAATATACAGGCTTTGAAAAGGGATGCAAGTTAATGGGGTATAAAAATCTCTGGGTTTAGCCTGACCTGTGGTGGCGCAGTGGATAAAACATCGACCTGGAAATGCTGAGGTCGCCAGTTCAATACTCTGGGCTTGCCCTGTGAAGGCACATATGAGAGTTGATGCTTCCTGTTCCTCCTTCTCTCTCTCTCTTCTCTCTCTAAACATGAATAAATAAAAGCATTTTTAAAAAAAAGAAAAGAAAAGAAATCTCTGGGTTTAAAATCTAGTCATGAATATGCACCAGATACAAGAGGACTTACTGGAAAGAAACAGTCTAAGGATTTCAGGGTGGGGCTCTTCACTAGTGGGCCTTAAGTAGCAGACTGGACATGAGGGGTGATTTGCTTTGTGAGCCAGTTGAATATAAATACCATGCTAATTTTAATGATAAAGGACCCCGTAGACCTCAGAGATAAAATGATCAATTAACTAAAGGTACAACTGAATGACAATTGTACAAACAGGCAGTTCAGCTCCTGAGCTCTCAGCCACAATGAAATTATCTCTGTCCCTTCAAACAACATTTTCAGACTCCTCATTCCACCACCACCCCTTCTTTGCTTACTGGGGAAGAAAAACTTGAGCTTGTCAAAAGAGCAAAGCTCACAAAGAGGCTAAACAGAGCCAATGGTGTTTGTGTCACCCTCCCCTTCCCCCACCTCTTGGAAAATGATGACCAAGAACAATTAATGACTCCTGGTAACCATGTACAGATTACTCATCAGAGAAAGCATGATTTAATCCACTGCTAAGAAATGATTATTATTTCAAAATGTCCCACATAGCCCTTCTGCAACCAGACCTGAAACAGAAAGGATGGAGGGGGACATTTAGGGTGAGCCAGAACCACCATACAAACCTCCCAGAGAGCCTAACTCCATGACCCTGTCACTGTGAGGAGTACATCCAGTGAATGTCAGCTACAACCAGATGGGAAAGTGACTATCTTTTTTAGGGTATGTTCCAAAGTAATTTTCTTGCCTCATTTTTAGTCCTGAGTAAAACAGGTTGTTTCCTCTGCAGAAAACACAGCCCTGCCCTCCACATGATCTGAGAACAGTCCACACAACACCCTCACTGAGCTGACTTCACTGGCGAGCTCTCCGCCAGCAGCCACTGGACTACAACTGAGGTCAGCTGGAACGTGCTCAGTGACGTCAGTAGATCCCAAGATTTGATTTCACTAATCTCTGCAGACAAATTAGTTGGGCATTTGCTGGCAGTGTCTAAACTGCCATGGTGGATCAAAGTAGGGAGCTGCTAGCACCACAAGTCTACAGGCAAGGGGTGTGTGTGTGTGTGTGTGTGTGTGTGTGCGTGTGTGTGGCTGGGGGTGCAGGTAAGATCTCCTGGCTGCTCTGGAGCTGAGCCCTCCAGAACACAGCAGAGCTTCTGCTGGTCTCTCCAGATGGAGCGTGGCCTCCTGCCGCCACCATGACACACACCTCTACTACAACCAGAGACAACCAGCTTTCCTGGGACTGGGGACTGGGTAGCTGCAGTGGAAACCTCCTTCCGAGGAAGCATGACAGATGTCTTCCCCACAAGTGCTGCCCCTCTTTTTGGTGCAGTGCAATGGTGAAAGGCAGGAGTTGAAAATCAGGCAGCCAGAGTTTGAATCCCAGCTCTTCCCATGAACCACATGATCGTAAGCAAGTGACTCAACCTCTCTGCCAAAGGGGATAATAAAAGCTCCGACACAGCTTCATGAGGTTGTTGTGGGAATGAGTGGTATGACTGTCATAAAGACTTAGAACAGGGTCTGACTCTGAGTAAATGTGAGTCTTGCTTTATTTGACTTTCCTCTTTCCTGTCACTGGGCCCACCATCTTCCCCTCTCCCCTAGACTCCATCCTGTCTGTTCTGCTGGGGTGCTCCTCCATTTACCCTTTTGAAACATGCTTTCAGCTGCCACACGGGAAAGGGTACACGATCCACAAATCTACACAAGGCTTAATGCATTGCCCCAGTAGTAGCCTTTGTGTTCCAGAGGAGGGCAAAGCTTTAGCTATAAGGCACAAAATCCTAGGAAGAAATCTCAGGTAATTTTGATTTGTACATGTAAAAAGTATTTTGAGTCCTATAGGAGAGTATTAAAGACTAGAAGAGGAAGCAGACCAGGGCTTCATAACCTAGACATTAATTGTAGGACAAGAAGAACAAGTTTTGTAAGTAGAGTCAAGAAGGACAGAAGAGATGATACCACAAAGTTCTTCCCAAAATAATTAAGGTTGGTAGGGACCCAGTATCCTCAAATGAAGACTGAGATGTGTAGATTCTCCTTGTAATACTCACTAGCCCAGGGTAACCTGGCCATCAGGCTCCTCATGGGCTGATGGCCTCTAGGGTCCCTGGTGAGGGATGACTGAGTCAAATTTTTTCTTCCTTGGGTTTTTCACATGTCCCAGGGTACAGGCAACTGAGAAACGTGTTGATAAGTCTGTTTTCTGCCATTTATGGGACCATCACAGGCACATCAATTATCTCTCTGTCTGCCTGACCAGGCAGTAGTGCAGTAGATAGAATGTCGATGCTGAGGACCAGGCTCTAAACCCTGAGGTTGCCAGCTTAAGTGCAGGTTTACCAGCTGGAGTGCAGGGTTTACAGCTTGAGCGTGGGATCATAGACATGACCCCATGGTCACTGGCTTGAGCTCAAGGTTGTTGGCTTGAGCAGGGGGTCACTGGCTTGGCTGGAGCTTCCTGCTCAAGCCACATATGAGAAAGCAGTCAATAAACAACTGAAATGCTACAACTGTGAGTTGATGCTTCTCATCTGCCTCCCTTCCAGTCTGTCTGTCTATCTCTCTTGCTAAAATACATAAATAAATAATAAATAAATAAGTTACCTCTCTGTCCCTCCTTACCCCCCCCTTATTTCTCCTCACATATATTCCCTCCATTTCTAGGTTTGGGGGAAAAAGGGACTAGACAAAACACAAAGTGTAAGAACCACATGTAGACAGGTAATACCGGCCAAGAATAATCATATGTGCCCACAGATAAAGGTAAGATTCATCACCAAAGCCCACATATTCTGCACTGATCTGTCCTCTTGCAAGTGAAAGGTGGTGATCCCACCCCTTCCTACTTCACACTCAGGCCACATGAGCCAGTGCTGGGCCACCGTGCTGGAAAGAACTGCAGGTCAGAGAAGGCCGAAGCCGAAGGAGGGAAGCCACGTACACACAGCCAGGCCTGTCCCTCCCCACTCACCACCACACCCATGGGACAGGAGTATCCTTGGGTGACTGCGATGGCCCGCCAGCAGCAAGGGAAGTCTGTGTCCTGTCCGCATTGATGAGGTAACCCATTGAAGGCTCCAGTTCCTGGAGGGAAGGCCCAGCCTGTTTCAACTAACTTCACACAGCCCCAAACCAGGACCATTTCTGTGTAGCTCTGGGCATTTAACAACTGCTTTTAATGATGATGATGCAACCCACTCAGCCTAGATCTGTCAGGGTCCCTAAGGCATGAAATGGTCCCCTGAGAAACATATATTATCTGAAGCTTTCCCTTTTGCTTAATTATATTGTGCTAATGTTCTTTTTCCACAGGATTCCTCCTCCCTCAACTCCTTCACCCAAACCCAGCTATAAGGGGGGTTGGATTTCCATAAAAGACCAGCACATTATAATTGTGATGATTGATCACTGAAGTTTCCTTGGGTTCAGATTGTTTCCTAATGTGGGTCATTTTTCATCATAAAGAGTCAGTTGATAATGATGTCATTTCCATTGCTTGAATTTTGAAGCAGTGGCCACATATCACAGAATTTAAATGACTGTCTATGGGGCAGCAAAATCATATTGTTATCAGTTTAAAGCAGTCATTGCTTTGCTCATGAGGACCAAACAAAAATTGGAACCTCTTAAAACTCAAAAGTAAGAGCAGGATTCCAGAAATACAAATCTCGGTGGGTGCTGGAGGGGCTACTGGAGAGGGGAGGGAGCGGAGGCGGGGAGGCAAACCTGTTTTTCTGTGAAGCTGTGTGGTAAGCATCCAATAAAAACGACAGTCACACTTGACAGAAAATAAGCCACATTGCTGGTCACTGGTATCTCAATGCACTCTCTTCCACAATCGCTCAGCTGTGATTTCACAGCAAGATTAAGGAGGAAGAACCGGAATCACACAGGAAGGGGAGCTTTGGACAAAAGCCCACCTACCAGACCAGCCAATAAGTGCACCTCCCATTGAGCGAGCAGGACTGGAATATGACCTCAGTTTTTTGTGTGTGAAATATGGATCTGAAATGGGATGATGTTGTATGTGTGCTTAAAACAAATAATTGCATCGTTGAAATCCCAAGGCTTGCAGGTGCTAAATCACAGCTGCACCAGATGTTCTGTTTTCTGTCATTTGCTTCTACCCACCTTGCCTCGTGATACTGCCTCCCAGAGCCCCTCCAGAATGTCCTGCAGATGTGGGAAGTTTTTATCTCTACCCCTGCTCTGCCTTGCCTTCCATGGCCTTTCTCATTCAATCCAATATGTTTTCCCTCTTCTCCAACTGGTTATTTTGAAAATTTTTTTAACAAAGAAAAATTGTATAAAAAAAAAGTGCAATGAAATTGCTCTCCTAGATTCACCAGTTAGTTGCTCATATGGTCCCCAGTTGGCTGTATCTCTCCGGACACATACACACATATTTTTTATTTAACCATTTGAGAATTAGTTGCTTTAGCTTTCTGACTTTGTGACATTTCTACCCCAACATAGGGTGTATCTCAAAAGGACAAAGAGATTCTCATTTTTACTTTTTTTTTATTTTTTTACTTTTTTTATTTTTTTATTTTTTATTTTTCTGAAGCTGGAAACGGGGAGAGACAGTCAGACAGACTCCTGCATGCGCCCGACCGGGATCCACCCGGCACGCCCACCAGGGGTGATGCTCTGCCCACCAGGGGGCGATGCTCTGCCCCTCCGGGGCTTCGCTCTTTTGCGACCAGAGCCACTCTAGCGCCTGGGGCAGAAGCCAAGGAGCCATCCCCAGCACCCGGGCCATCTTTGCTCCAATGGAGCCTTGGCTGCGGGAGGGGAAGAGAGAGACAGAGAGGAAGGAGGGGTAGGGGTGGAGAAGCAAATGGGCGCTTCTCCTATGTGCCCTGGCCGGGAATCAAACCCGGGTCCCCCGCATGCCAGGCCAATGCTCTACTGCTGAGCAAACCGGCCAGGGCAGAGATTCTCATTTTTACAGTACAATTATTTTATTCAAGAAATTTAAAACTGATAACATACTATTATCTAATATATAGTCTTTATTTAAGTTTTCCAATTATCCTTATACAGCCTTATGTAGCTGATTTAAATGTATATGTACATATGCTATACATGAATATGTATATTTATATACTTATAAATCATATATAAAATTTATAAATATAAACTTAAATATGTAAATATAAATTATAAATATTTATAATGTATATATAGATATATAATACAGAGATAGAGATGCATAGATATATCTCCAAGATTTAATCAAGGACATCACATTGCATTTTGACATGCCTCCTTACTTTGGTCTCCATTTTGCTTTTTATTGGTTTTGTTTTGTTTTGTTTTATGCTACTATATTGGTCTTAGCAGTATCAGTATAGACTCATTCTTTTTTCAAGAAATGTATTTTTTTAGTATAATGGAGATACGTCAAGAGGACATAGTATCTAGCTTGAAGGAATTCCCACTAGGAACCCTGCATAATTTGAACATCACAACGTTTAGTGCCAGAAATGGCTATAACACATTGGGGGAAAATATTATATATTCTGATATAAAAAAAATAAAAGTGGAAAGAACAAGAAAGGAAAGCTCTTCACAAAAGAATAGTAACTAGGGCCCTGGCCGGTTGGCTCAGGGGTAGAGCATCGGCCTGGAGTGCGGGGGACCTGGGTTCGATTCCCGGCCAGTGCACATAGGAGAAGCGCCCATTTGCTTCTTCCCCCCCCCTCCCCCTCCTTCCTCTCTGTCTCTCTCTTCCCCTCCCGCAGCCAAGGCTCCATTGGAGCAAAGATGGCCCGGGCGCTGGGGATGGCTCCTTGGCCTCTGCCCCAGGTGCTAGAGTGGCTCTGGTCGCGGCAGAGCGACGCCCCGGAGGGGCAGAGCATCGCCCCCTGGTGGGCGTGCCGGGTGGATCCAGTCGGGCGCATGCGGGAGTCTGTCTGACTGTCTCTCCCCGTTTCCAGCTTCAGAAAAAAAAAGAATAGTAACTAGTAAGTGAGAAAGGAGTTTAGGAAATTACAGTTTTATAACCATCATACCAATAATTTAGTCAAGAACCCTTACTTTCAGTCCATATTTATATCTCCTCTCCCCCATGGTGAGAAACAGACTCACAACAACCCCATTAGTTTTACTCATTTGTTCAGTCCTACAATAAACCAACAGTTTTGATATTGCTGCACCATTACCACTACCAATATCTTATTAAATTCAAGATTTCTTTGCAATTTTTGCTCTTAGAAAATGTCACCTTAAAAGTATACAATCAGCATACTGTGCTTAAAAGTGACTTGAATAATTTTTCTAATGTGTGATTTTTATCTACCTGATATAAAATTAGGTTTTTCTTTCTCTATTTAAATTTGATATCCTTTTACCATCTTTGTAGATTTTACTTTTAGCAATGTAAACCATTAGCATAGCTTAAAAGTCAAAACCAAATCAAAACGTATACTCATGAGAGGTTTCTACCCTTATTCTTGGTTCCCAGTCACTCCTGTAGATAACCAATTTCATTAGTTTCTGGCTAATTTTTTTGCATTTATTTCTGCAAAAATAAGCATTTCATCAACAACTCTTTAAAGCCATTAACATTTACTGGTACATTCCTTTCTGTAATCATTATTTTCAAATTTTGGAAGACTTATGAGAAAATTCCAAAAGATAAATTCATCCCAAGAGTATTTCTTCCCGTTTCCTGCTTGACATACCTTAGTTTCCTTTACAAAGGACATCAGAAAAGGTGAACATTAGGGAATAGGGTGAACGATGAAGGCCAAACCCAACCGTGTGACTTAGGGGACTAAGTATCACCGAATACCTCAAAGTGTGTATTTTTGGGTCTGAGCAGCAAACAAGAAAGCAACTAACTTGCCTCGGTTCTGATTCTCTTGTCACTGATTTAATCAAAACAACCAGCCTGGCTATAGTACTTCTTAGACCAGAGGTCGGGAACCTTTTTGGCTGAGAGAGCCATGAATGCCCATATTTTAAAATGTAATTCCATGAGAACCATACAATATGTTTAACACTAAATACAAGTAAATGTTTGCATTTTATGTAAGACCAACACTTTTAAAGTACAATAAGTCTCTGAATTCTTTTTAATAACATTGTTATGCTGTTGCTAACCAATGATGAATAAAGTACTTCTAACCATTAATGTGACTTCTGGTGCTGCATGGTTTTGCTGATGGCTTTATAGTCTGGTTGATACGTGGTGAGGTTAAGCTTCATGCAGGCGTTGAGACTTCCATTCGTTAAACGTGATCATAAGTTGGTCTTAACGTTCTTTAGATGTGAGAAAGACTGCTCACATGCATATGTAGAGCCAAACATTGTCAGTACAGCAATACTCACATGCTGCAGTGTGTGGTATGTGACGGGAAGCACGTTCCAAGTTTTGACAATCAGCTGGTTCACGGGTTGAAGCTTTTTCATTTCTCCCCACTTGTGTTTGCTAGTCAACTCTGCTTGCTGTCGTGCAAGTCTTTCCAAATTATTATTCAGTGACTTGAACTTATTCACCTATATGTCTGAGGCCTTCAGGTCAGAGCTTGTAGCTCAAAATCTCTGACAGAGACACTGGGGATGTAACTCAGGTCGGCACTGTTCACTGCACACTCGTGTGGATGGGCGATGAACTTAAAAAGTCGAGTGCACTCACAAAATTCTCCAAAGTGCGCTTTGAACGACTGCAGAAGATTAGATGTGAGGCCTGCTAGCTGCTGGAGATCAAGATGTTGAGCAGGGTCACTTGCTGTGCATGCATCTTTAAACTCTCCCAGTTTTTCAAAGTGTAGTAAACGACCTGCTTCAATGTCAGTGATGAAGAGTTCCAGCTTGTTTTCAAATGCAAACACTGCTTGTTGAAGGGGTAAGACTGTATTTCCAACACCTTGCATTTTCACATTGAGCTGGTTCAGATGTTCACTCATGTCCACGAGATAGTAGAACTTCAGGAGCCACTCAGTGTTAGCTAACTCAGGATGCTCGACGTTTTTCATTTCAAGAAAAGTCTGGATTTCACTCAGACAAACCGCAAAATGGCTGATCACCTTCCCTCTTGACAACCAACGCACACTGCTGTGCAGAAGCAGACCAGGATATTTATTCTCAACTTCATCCAGCAGTGTTTTAAACTGGCGATCATTTAAAGCTCGGGCAACAATAAAGTTGACCACCCAAATGACCAGCGACATCACCTCACCAAGCTGCTCGCCACACATCTGAGCACAAAGCGCCTCCTGATGTAGGATGCAGTAAAAACTTAGGATGGGTATCTTTTCATGTTCACGAAGAAGTCCTAAGAATCCTGTTTTCCCCCACCATGCACGGAGCACCATCAGTACACACCCAAATAAGTTTATCCATCGGTAGATTTTTTCTTTAGCAAACTTAGTGAAAGACTTGAATAAATCCTCCCCTCTTGTTGTCTCTTTCATAGGTAAAACAGCAAGACTTTCCTCACATAGTGTGTCACCAACAGCATACCTTGCAATCACGCTGAACTGGGATAAATGGCTTACATCTGTTGACTCATCCAAAGCGAGAGAAAAGAATGGTGATGCATTTATGTTCTTCACTTGTGTTGCCTCAATTTGATTTGCCATCATGATGGTACAATTGTAAACAGTTCTTGCCAACAGAGGCATGTCTTTTATTCCTTTGATTATCTTGTCTTTATCTGAAAAGTCGTCAAAAAGTTCATTGGCAACATCAAGCATGAATGTTTTGGCATACTCCCCATCTGTGAATGGCTTTCCGTTTCTCACACTTGCTAAAGAACCAGCAAAGCGGCCTGACCTGTGGTGGCGCAGTGGGATAAAGCGTCGACCTGGAACACTGAGGTCGCCGGTTCGAAACCTTGGGCTTGCCTGGTCAAGGCACATATGGGAGTTGATGCTTCCTGCTCCTCCCCCTTCTCTCTCTCTCTCTGTCTCTCTCTCTCACTCCTCTCTCTCTAAAAAAAATCAATAAATAAAATATTTAAAAAAAAAAAAGAACCAGCAAAGCTAGCCAAATTCCAGTCACCTTGTTGGGTCCAAACATGGAGTTGCTGCTGACTAGCTTGCACTCTGCACAGTAGCTCTTGACCTGCTTTCTTCCTGCTGTCCCCGCTGGATATTTCTATGCAAATGTAGTATGGCGTGTGTCGAAGTGCCACTTGATATTTGACCATTTCATTGGTGCAACTTTATCATTGCATATTAGACACACTGCAGAACCTGCTTTCTCCACAAAGGTGAATTCCTCTGTCCATTCCTGCTAAAAAGTATGATACTCCTCATCTTTTTTTCTTTTAGCCATCTTCTTCATCAAAAGGGTTTCTGCAATTAGCTAGCTGACTACTTGATTAAAAGGAGGGAAGTTTACTTCCACAACAACCTGTGTACGTTATGCATTATCTAATAAAAATTTGGTGTTGTCCCAGAGGACAGGTATGATTGGCTCCAGCCACCCGCAAGCATGAACATGAGTGGTAGGAAATGAATGGATTGTAATACATGAGAATGTTTTATATTTTTAACGTTATTATTTTTTTATTAAAGATTTGTCTGCGAGCCAGATGCAGCCATCAAAAGAGCCACATCTGGCTCACGAGCCATAGGTTCCCGACCCCTGTCTTAGACTAAAAGAAATCTGATCATGTCACTTTCTAGCTTAAAACCCTTCCATGGCTCCCCATTATCTTCAGTATATATCTCAAACTTGCAAAGTCTTCAATAGGCTGACCTCTCCAGCCTTGCATTGTACATGAGCAAGAACACACATGCTAGTGATTCCCACCTGCTTGGTTCATTTCTGACCCTCCTATTTGATTTGCTTACATCAATCATACTACTTGACATGTTCTTCCCCATATGGACCAGGAAGTGAGCTGGATGGGTTTCACTTTGATCAGCCACGTAAAGCAAGCCTGTTCTCTGAGCTCTGAGGAAGCTTCCTAGACTGCAAAGCTCCTTATATCTAAAATTTGCGTGTTGAGTTTATAACGGGACCTCCAGAAGTTGCTACTACAGTTGACTCTTGAACAACATGGGTTTAACTATGAAGGCCCACCTATATATACATGGACTTTTTGCAATAAATACTGTAAATGTATTTCCTCTTCCTTACAATTTTCTTAATAACATTTTCTTTTCTCTAGCTTGCTTAATGTATGTTTATCTATAATATATATAATATACAAAATGTGTTAAATGATTACTTATGCTATTAGTAAGGTATTGATCAAGAATAAGCTATTAGTAGTTAAGTTCTGGTGGAGTTAAAAGTTATATGTGGATTTTTGACTATGCAGAGGTCAGCGCCCCAACCCACATGTTGTTCAAGAGTTAGCTGTACTTGCCTAACATAAGAGAGAGGTGTCAGTTTAACCTTCATGCCACGGACAGTGGAGAAAGCCTCATTGCTGCGACAGTACAAAACGCAGAATCAACCCGCAGGTCCTGCACTGTGGTGTGTCCCTGAGCCCTGCTGACAGTGAGGTCCCCTGGCCTCAAGCCAGTGTCTTTCCTGACTCCAGCATCCCACTTTCCCAACCCTGCAATCTTATGGTTGTCTCTGCCTCACCACTGCTTTCTGTTTTCATATTGCCAGCCAGGCTAGTAAATTAATAGTCTCCTAAGAAATCTCTTATTTGACTGCTCTTCTTGCCTTCCTATTCCCTAGATCCCACACTAGACCCCCCATGGTAGTGTAATGATCCCATAAATCCAGACTCTTAATCTTGGCCTGGTTCCTTCTATTGTATTCAACTCCTTCCTTCTACTTGAAGAGAGGATAATAGAGCACTCTGAGGGCTAGAGATATTCTTTCTCCCAATTACTCAAAGTGGCCATTGGCCATATATCATGGGTAGAATCTAGTCAGACAATTGTTCTTATCATAACTACTGCCCTCAGCTGGTCCAAGTAGGAACTACAGCTCTAAGACATTTCTTTCTCTTCACCCCAATTACATCCTTACCTTAAAATGAATTTATCTTTGAATTGTAAATAATAATTTATTTTCCACTCAACTAACGGACATTATTCTGCTGCCTCTCATTGTTTATTCACATCTATGTGGTTTTTATTAGACTAGAATAATAATGCTCATCTGTGTATTTCATGTTTAAAGATATTTATATAGTACACATATTTAGAATTCATCACCTTACTTACAGAAAACATCTAGCTCATCACACATTACCTCCTCAAAAACATAATAAAATAAAGTTGGGCTTGATACCTGTGGCATTTGTGAAAATTAGTGACAGTTACTACCACTTGGCAGATGAGTGGCAGCTGAGAGTGGTGAAAAGTATCATGGCCTTCCATAAGCAGGAGGAGAAGGCCACATCGAGCCAAGTCCAGTAGCGGCTGGAATGGCTGGGATGGGAGGCTGTTTTCCTCTGCCCTTTGGGACATAAGCATGCTTATCTCCTCTTATTTTGGCCAAAAATGCATGTGGTTTTACATATAAATATTTTTAAAAGTCAGAAGAAAGAAATGTTTAAGAGGTTGATAGGGAATAACAGACTACACTAAGAACTTGGAGAGAGGAAGTGGAGTGTGTGGCAGAGACAGGGCAGTGAAGTCTCTGCAGCACTGGGCCATGGTAGGCCCCTGGCCTGCCACACTTCACATGAGCAGGAACTGCTGTAGTGGTTAGAACCACTCTTTCTGCCGGAGTTCTCCTCCCTCTCTACCACTTACTAGTTGGGATCTTAAGTGAGTTACTTAGACTCTCTAAGCCTTTTCAGTTCACTTGAAGAAGGATAGTCTCAACTCAAGATTGTGGTATTGACTAAATTGTTTTCTGCAAGTTGGGTGATAAAGAAACCTATGTATACTATATAAATAAATATCTTTAAGTAAACATTACTAATTTTTATTGTTGAAAGATACACATAATATAAAATTTAACTTTTTTTTTATTCTTTCCCAAGTAAGAGGAAGGGAGATAGCAAGGCAGGCTCCCGCACACACCCAGACCAGGATCCACCTGGCAACCCCCATCTGGAGCTGATGCTCTGTCCATCTGGGGCCATGCTCACAACTGAGCTACTTTTAGTGTCCAAGGCAGAGGCTCCACAGAGCCATCCTCAGTGCCTGGGGCCATTGTGCTCAAACCAATTGAGGTTTGGCTGTGGGAGGAGAACAGAGAGAGAGGGGAAGGGGGAGGGGTGGAAAAGCAGATGGTCTCTTCTTCAGAGTACCCTGACTGGGAATCAAGCCCAGGACATCCACACATCTGGGTGACCCTTTACCACTGCGCCAACCGGCCAAGGCAAAACTTAACATTTTAATCATTTCTAACTATACAATTCAGCAGCATTAAATTCATTGACAATATTATGCAACCATCACCATTATCCACCTCCAGAAACTTTTTATTATCCAAACTGAAACTCTTTTTTTTTTAATCTAGTAACTGATTTTGGTCATGTTTATAAATTTCTTACATGGTACCTAATACATAAGCATATTACTGAAGAACATGAGATGCCATTCTGAATTTCATTTTTGAGCAGTCTTATTTGTAGGGATTAATATTTTATTGCTTTTACTCTTTCTTAACAGTCTTCCAGAGAACAAAGAGGAAATTTGCTATTTAAAAAAATAGAATAAAATTCATTCTATCTTGAATTTTTATAAATTTAAGATATATTTTGGGATCTTAGCAACTTTATTTCTTCCTGTATATTACAACACTCTGCTATTCATCATCTTAGACATCATTTGATATTACTCATCAATTACTCTCAACTATGCTAAAAGACCACTAAGTTAATATGAAATGGAAAAATGATGGAATTGCCTAAATGTTGATACAATAATGAAACAAACCATCACTATTACACTACCTTTCAGTTTTCCTTTTGTCATTTTTTTTTACAGAGACAGAGAGAGAGTCAGAGAGAGGGATAGATAGAGATAGACAGGAACGGAGAGAGATGAGAAGCATCAAACATCAGTTTTTCGTTGCGACACCTTGTTTGTTCATTGATTGCTTTCTCATATGTGCCTTGACCATGGGACTATAGCAGATTGAGTAACCCCTTGCTCAAGTCAGCGACCTTGGGTACAAGCTGGTGAGCTTTGCTCAAACCATATGAGCCTGCACTCAAGCTGGTGACTTCAGGGTCTTAAACCTGGGTCCTCCACAACCCAGTCCGATGCTCTATCCACTGTGCCTCCGCCTGGTCAGGCTTCCTTTTTATCTTGCCTTGAGTACTGCAGCATCTTTCAAGGATTAAGAGAAGACAGGAGATACCATCTTTGTAGTTTTTAATCTTACAGTAAACATACTTGAGAATCCATAAATTTTATTTTCTACACATAATAGCAAAAATAAGAAAATTTATAAAGGAAGATATTTCACAATTATTAAATCAATCAGAAGGTTAATGTAAAAAAGATTTTATATAAGTGAAAAATTAGACTATGAGTCTTCAGATGACAATATCCTAGATGAACTTTCTCAAATTCTAGAATAAACGAGTGCACATTATATTTCTAAGTACAAAAGAAAGTGTGGTTTTCTCAATGAATTACTAATAAGAACTCAATAAGAACTTAACCATGCAATGTTTTGTAAGCAGAACCTAGACCACCCTATTTTGCTTAGAAAAAAAAATAAAAGAGTAGAAATACTCTTTCATATAATAGTTGTACACCAAAATTTGCTTTATATGGGCCATAAGTAGACAAGGAAGGTCTGGAACAAAAGGTGTACTGAGCCTGATCTGTGGTGGAGTAGTGGATAAAGTGTTGACCTGGAACACTGAGGTCATCAGTTCAAAATCCTGGGCTTGCTTGGTCAAGGCACATATGAGAGTTGATGCTTTCTGGCCCCCCTTTTCTGTCTCTTTCTTTCTCCTATCTAAAATGAATAAATAGCTTGACCAGGCAGTATTGCAGTGGAGAGAGCATTGGACTGGGACACAGAGGATTCAGGTTCAAAGCCCCAATATCGCCGGCTTGAGCACGGGGTCACTGGCTTGAGCGTGGGATCACAGATATGACCTCATGGTCACTGGCTTGAGTCCAAGGTCGCTAGCTTGAAGCACAAAGTCGCTGGCTTGAGCAAGGTCATTCGCTCTGCCCCGGTCAAGGCACATGTGTGAAAGCAATCAATGAACAACCAAGGAGACTAAGGAGCTGCAATGAAGGATTGATGCTTTTCATCTCTCTCCTTTCCTGCCTTTCTGTCCCTATCTGTTTCTCTCTCTGTCTCTGTCACAGAAAAATAAATACATACATACATACATACATACATAAAATGAATAAATAAAATCTTTTAAAAAAAGGTGGATTGAAGAAAATAGACAATGTAAAAATCTATGTAAAAATTCTAATCATGGTTATAAATCTGAAATGTTCTGCAATTATGAAACAAAGATAGCTGTTCTCTCAAAAAGTTTCAAGTCTTCAAAGTTTTCAAAAATATTGTATTTTGATGATGTAACTGAAAGAAGATAAAATCAGAAGTAGTGATAAACTAAACCTTTTAGAGATGTATTTGAAATCTGAAATCAGTATTTATAAGATGGATATTTTCTGGAATCATATATGACAGCTGATGACCAGTTAATGGCATTCAAAGGAAGTTGCCCATTTTAGGTATATATACCTTCTAAACCAGGAAAATTGAAATGAAAATTTCAGATTTACTTTTTAAATTTTTATTAAAATTTCTAATGAAATTGTTTTTTACAATATCTCTGATCAGAAAAGGACTTAAAAATATAATCAAACCATAAAAAGGGTCCACTGGACTCAAATGGTAAATGTTGAGAGCTATCCCTGGTATACTAAGAATGAAGCATTCAATACAACTTTTTTGTTATTATCACTATAATCATCATCATGAGTCCACAGGGTTTCATCAAGTCCTATATTTATTCTGAAAAAGAAACCACATACTATGTTCCATGAAACAGTAAGAAGGACTCATAAGCACCAGCAGGTCTGAGGTATCCTGTTACCACATCCAGGAAGGGAGGCCCAACAAGCCTTCCCACACTGGCATGCAAAGGCAGACCTGTGCGCCTGCTGTGGCCATTCACAAGTGAGCCTTCTTCCTGGACTGTGTGCGAGTCACCATGAAAGGCTGCCAAGATATAGCCATCCCACTGACCACCACCCACTTCCACTGACTCATGTGGGACTGAGCAGCCAGCCAAAGACCTGGTATCATACCTTTCATGATTTTAAGACATCAATCTTTTTTAAAAAAGAAAATCTTGTATTCCAAGTTCCTTTCAATCAAAGGCTGTTACTTTGGAAAATAAAGGAGGCTATGGGAAGTGACCATCCAGCTGGAGAAGGGAGTGTTTATAAATAATAATAATAATAATACAGCTGAATACAGAAAAAGACACCAAGAGGGCCATAGAAAAGAAAGTAGAAATTGAGGAATTTTAATCGTAATTGTAAAGCCAGTAGCCACGGCCACCATCACAGCAGCCTGGTCCATGCAGGTTCACATTAGATTCAAACAGATGGTAATGAAACAATGGAGCTAAGAACTGGTGGACCATTAGCTTTAATCCTAGCTTGCACCCAGCAGGCAAGTAAAAACACACACTGGGCTCCAAAACGCACTCATTCAGTGCTCACAAAGCTACTGACTTATCCGAGTTTCCTAGAATCAAAGGTTTCTAGCTCACCAGCCTTATTCACCTTGATTTCCCATCCCCTTCTCTCTGCACAAACTGGCTTCTCTCTCAGCGCTCCATCATCTTGGCTGCTTCTCCTGGCCTCCTCCATGTGGCCTCTCTCTGCTCTCCTCTCTGCTCTCTCCTCTAATGCTAATCTCAGGAACCGAGAGAGCAAGCTCTTGGTCTGCCCCCATTTTATAGTGTAGAAACCGAAACCTTTAATCCAATATACAAACAAGGAAAAGTCTCTGATACAAAATCACTTATCTGAGGCATAATGGGATTCCTCATGAGAGTGTACCACCCCACATCAAAAAGGGTGGGAAAGGCTTTGTCCTAAAACCAAGCCCCAGGCTACAAGGATCCTGCCTGCCTACAGCCTGCCTCAACACACATTAGTATAATCACACCCATTCCAAGCAAGAAGGGCAACTAATATCTCCTGGGCGATGGCTTCCACGTAGGCAGTGCCATTTTTAACAAAGTGAGCATAATATATTTTATCTTCCCAACAGTAATTGAAAAGAAAAACATAAAAATGTGGGAAAAGAAGAAAAGTCGGATCCTCAGATGTCTGTGTATCAATCAATCGATCAATCGATCAATAAGATTAAAAAAAGAAAAACATTTAGTAAATGTGACCTTCTGGGTTTGTCCAATCTAATGTAGAATTTTCCAGTCACAGGAAGGAGCCCTTCAGTGAAAAGAAAAATGACCACAAGAGAGTAGTTGGTTCCCATATAGGCATATATTCAAGTTATAGCCAAAGAACTGCTTGAAATGTATGCTGGAAAAGCCATTCCTCAGTTGGAAGAGAGGAAAACAGGATTCCTTCTAAGGACCTTTCCATCTGCACTCAACACAATGCTTAAGAGAATGGATCCTAGAATCAGCATCTGGGTTCAAAGCCAAGCCTGGTATTTATTGAGGCACACTGTTTAACCTGACGAAATGTAAATTTCATCATTTGTAAAATAGTAGAGAAACGGGGGCCAGTAATGAGGATGGTACCCACCTGTACAGGGTATCTTCAGTCTGTTCTCACAGATCCCCTGCACTCTTCACTATCTCCCTTTCTGCCCCAGGAGACTGAACTCTGTTAAATTCCTCAGCAGACTGCTGCTCTAGCAGGAGGTTGCAGGAAGGGAGAAGGGGGAGGGAAGGGTGTTGAAGCCACTGGTTCACTGCCTGTGGGATTCTATCGGTCTGGCTGTGTCCTCCAGGAAACTCTATCTACATACCTCTTTTCTTCTGGGTTCTGGAAATTTGTCTCTTCCTCCAACCCTCCAGACCCAGAAATGGTAACATCTCCTTTGTTACAACCTGAAGGATGGCATTATGTCTTGTGGATCCCTACCCCTGCCCTCACTTTGTAAATAGTTCTACTTATAAAACACTCTTCCAATTCTCTTCATGTGAGTGTGCATCAGGGCTTTCTTGAGACCCTGACTCTACCTTAAGGGTGTGGAGAGGATTACTGGGCCTGGCAATGAGTAAACAATCATGACCGTGTTTGCCTTTCGTTCCTCTTTTGATCATTGGTTAATTGTTCCAGTCAGTTCCTCTTCTGATGCTTTAGCAGAGAAGTCAGCAAACTCTTTCTGCAAAGGGCCAAAGAGTCAATATTCTGGGCTTGCTGGGCTCCTCAGTCCCTGCCAGCCCTGCCCTAGTAGAACGAAAGCAGCCCTAGGAAACATAAGGCATGTGCGTAGCTGTGTTCCAATAACATTTTATTTATGAGCATTGATATTTGAATTTCATATTATTTTCATGGTTCATGAAATAGCATTCTTCTTTTAATTGTTTTTCAACTATTTTAAAATGTAAAAGACATTGTTCGCTCACTAGTCGCACAAAAACGGCCAACAGGCAGGTGTTGGCCTACAGGCCATAGTTTGGCAACCCCTGATTTAACAGAGTTCTAAAGTTTAGCATTTCTGCTTCCACCCTTCAGGGCCAGAGATGGTGTAACAGCTTCTTTTTTACAACCCTGGGAAAGGGCTACATCAGAGAGCTCTACTGCTCCAAATTATCATTCTGGGTTTTTTCCTTTCTTTTTTAAAAAAATAAGACTAAAAATTCATTCTTTGAAGCCAAAGCTTGCTTGCTTGTTCCCATCATTGCCAAGTGGCTTCCAAAATCCTGCCCAGTAACACATTCAGACCCCTCCCCTCTATAGCACCATCCAGGGACAATGTCCTTGAAGCTGTTCCCACACTTGAAACCCATTCCAGCACTGCTTCATCTAGTAAAAGGCACATCCAGTACCAGCTCCATTGTGATTCACTCCATAGAAATAAGAAGTCTAGTATATTAAGGCAAAGTCTGTTTACTGCCTATGTTGAGAAGACAAGATTTGTCTTTGCGAATTCTACCTGATTATGCATTCGGGGCATGTACCAATATACGATGATTTACCAGCCTGATGTTTGGTCTCTCCTCCCTCCTCTTCTCTGAAGGACAATCAGATCAGTCAGGGCAAAGCACGGTAGATGCTTAAGTGTTTAACTCACTCCAACAGACATGCAATGACTTCCACAGACAAAGACATTCTTGAATTTTAATGAGTCCTTTCAAAATAATTCCTTACCTGAAGCAGTGGTTTTCAACCCGGGCTACACATTAGAATCACCTGGAAAGCATTTTAAAATGCTGATGTGAAGGACTCACTGTACAATAATTGAAATTTTATCTGCAGTTTTAAAAACTTGCCAGGTAATTCTGGTGCAACGTGAGGCTTGAGAATCACAGGCTTAGAGAAATGGCCAAGGAGACATTTTCAGACAGAGGAAGGAGGTCACCATGTGCTCAAATCATGAACCCTTTTTATTTTCTTACTCTCCTTTGCAAAGCCTCAGAAAAGAAGGCAGTTGGGAGGATGGGATAGGAATAAAAAGTATTGTGCACCTACCTTGTGCTTTGTTTTTACTAATTATTTTTTATTCATTTATTCAACATTTAAATAAAGGTACTTTTGTGCCAGGCACTCTGCTAAACGTGCAGCTGCAAACGTGAATAAGATAGGCATGGTCTCTGTCCTCACGAAGTACATTCCATGAATATAAAGTGTAGGAGGAATACAACAACTATTGACATCATTCTTTTTTAAATAATATTTATGGTAAATCTTATAAAGTTCAGAGTGCCCTTTCCAGGGAGATCTTACTTGAAGGAGATCAGGAAAGGCTTCCTTGAAGAAGTGATGCTCTGGCTGTGTTGGAATTCCAATTATGAGTTAGAACTGACTAAATAAAAAGTGGGGATGACAGAGGGGACTACATGAGCAAAGGCCCTGTGGTAGGTCAATAGGAGGAATAGGGCATTTGAAGAACCGAGAGAAGGCAGTGTGGGTGAAATTCAGAGAGCAGGGGGAATATGGTGGGACACATGAGGGCCAGGTCAGGCAAGGCTGTAGAGTCCTTATTTAGAAACTATACGTTATTGCATTTGTACTTTATTAATATCTGCATTTTATAGACTCAGGGCACTAGGAACATGCTCAGGTTTCCATCATGGGGAAAAAGGGGAGACCAGTGCTCAAACCCACTTCTGTTGAGCACCAAAGCTCATGTCCTTTCTGCTACCCATCAAACTTTTTCTGAAATTCCCTCCACTTTCTCAGGGTGGTGTTTCACTAGAAACAGAAATTATAAATCAGATCTTTGTCTCTATATAGTATCTCTCTATAGAGCAATATAGTATTTGTGCTTGTATATTGATAGGAAGGAACAAAATAGAAAGGAACAAAACTATTAATTTCAGGGTGACTGACTTTCACTTCATGAAGAAAAAGATTTGCCTGCACTTCTCACCAGTCCTTTACAGAATAGAAAAAGGTTCCTACCAGTAGACCATAATATAGGTGAATCAGATAAAGTCATTCATTGATTCATTTATCAGTATTTATTGAGAACTAATGTGCAAAATACTAGAAACATAAATAAAAATACATGATCTCAACACGAGTAGAGTACATAGCCTTTTCCAGAAGAGAGGAGAGAAGCAATGTACTTAGCTAAACTCAAGCCAGGAATTCGTGGAAGTTAGTAGGAGATAGGAGAAGAGAGTGGTGATATTTTATACTTAATACTTATTTCCAATAGGGTGATCTCTTTCTACCCCACTCCTTCATCCCAGGGTCTTTCAAGCCTGACCATCCAAAAGCATCACGGTTAAAAAACCACTAGTATTTAGTAACTAGGGGAGACCACATTATGAATAAAATTTAAGCAATAGTCAAGGACATTCTGGAGCATAATCAATGAGGGAAAATTGTACAAATTTTTGACAATTTGATAAATTGTCAAAAAAAAACCCCACATTTTTTCTGATCCAGTTTCAAAATCAGCATTATACTTGAGATTGATCCAACCCCCTACCTAGTGGGTTTGAGGAAATCTCAGCTTAGTCCTAGATCTTAGTATAAGAGAGATGAAATGAGCAAATAAAAAAACTTTATTAAAATTCTAAAATAAAACTGAAAAATCTGCAGCAGATGGTATGGATCATACCTAAATGTCTGACAAAGGCAGTAATGATTTTTTTATCTATCAGCAACAAGGATTTGGGGGAGAAATGAGGAAATTGAATTATAGAAAATACTGTATTGATTTTTGAAAATGGAAGTAAGATTGATTCTGACCAGTACCTTAGGTAATCTTTTTTGATCTCTGTTAAAATATTCTATTTGATTCCAACAATTGTAGAGGCACTTCAGCACACTTTTCTGGGACCCAGGAGGAGGTTGTGGGAAAAGAAGAAGGACCCAAATTCTCATTCTTCTCTAGGAACCTCCAAGTGGCAGTCACCCATGTGCTCAGAGCCATCACACCATGACCCCGGAGCACCAGCACACCTGCCCCAGTGAGAGTTCCAGTTGACTCCAGGACCCCACACACAGTCAGGAGAGGTGGCTGAGGGAGGAGCTCCTGCCAAGCTTTACTGCACATCACCAGTAAGCCTCCTTTCTCACTCAGAGTGACTTCTTCCCCATAGTTTAGCTAGAACTTGACAAAAGAGAATAAGAAACTCAAGCCATCAAAGTCCTCTCCTAATACCAAGGTCCAAAAGAACACCTTCTTGAGTCTCTTTGGAGATTACTAAATCAGAGCTCAGCCTAAAAACAGCCGCCTCTTTCTCACTTTCAAGAACATTTCCCATTTCTTTCAGTCACTCTTGCTGCAAGTAAAATGTTGAAATGGCAGTAGTCTATAAGAAGTTTGCTCTCAAGGAAAACAAATCTTTACCATACAATACTAGCCCCACAACCATCAAATTTATCTGTTTGCTCTCACATTCTTGTCTTCCAATGTTATGCAACCGTTAATCTGATTGGTCATTTGTCCCAGTCCCCTAGATTTGAGCCTATGTAGTTGTCTCTCCATCATGTCCATTGTGATGTGTGTCCTTGGCAGATTGTCAGCTGCCTGTGATGTGGACATTATTGTTCTAGATTCACTACTCAAAGTGTGGTTTCTGGATTAACAACAGCAGCAAGGCCCAGGTCTCACCCCATAACTGCTGAGTCAAAATCTGCATTTAAACACTATCTTACACACATTAAAGGTTAAAATATTACTGTTAAGAAATAATGAGTTCTCTGTCTAAAGTGCTAGGCACTTATCACACTCCTGCAGTAAATCATTAAGAGTTAACCATTCACTAAAGTGGGGTTTTATATAGAAACAGAGAAAATATAGAAGAATTGTTTGCTGTTACTATATATTTACATCTTAAATCCAAAATTTATGTCCCATATATGAAGCACTTAAGAGAATCAATGATATTATATATTTAAATGGTGCAAGTGCCAGAGAAGTTGAAAGAAAGGTAAGCTTGATGTGAGACTTCCAGGTCAGAGAAAAATACCACGGGGAAAGTAAGACTTGAACTAAGGAGAAGTGGATACGGACTTGCTAAAATATGACTACCAGGGAAGTCTTCTAAATCCAAAACAGATGGATTGAGTTGTCAGTCACTTACCACATAAACTTTAACAAATCACTTACTTTCTCGGAGCACTAATAAAACAGGAGGGTGATAATGGCATAGTGAAAACAAAATTTGGTGTTAGACGAACCTGGCTCCAGTTCTAGCCAGACAGTGTCACCTTAAGGCTGTTACCTTGCCTTGCTGAGCCTCACTATTCTACTTAAAAATGAAAGTACAACCTGAGATTCAAGTAATAAGACAAGCTATCCAAGGTTCCCAGGCTGGTGTCTGTCACCAGGTGGTCAGCCAATATTACTTTACCTTTTCTCCTCTTTTTCCTCTGTCAAAATATTGGGCCAAGACAAATGTGAACGTAATCTGGATCTGAATTGGCAAGGACAATACAGATGAGGAATGTCCTAAAGAGTTCAAGCTTCATGTGGCAGGAAGCAAGGACCATTGTACAAAGTAGTATTTCAGGAAGACTAGCCTAGCAGTGTATCCAGAATAAACTAGAGAGGCAGGCGATGGTTCATAGTGAAATGGCAAGTTCACTGTAACGTGGAAAAGACTTCGTACCAGCTTCCACGGCACATCTGACCACATTTGTGTTGGTCATTTGTCTCTACTGTTAGATCTACTTCTGAATCTCCCCTGATCTAACTTGTATATTTGGGGACTAGATATCTTGCCAACTGATTTCAGGTAAGATCAGGCAATGGAAGGCTAAAAGGCTTGAAAGTCAGAGGAGGAAGAATGCTGAGATGTTCGTCTTTTCCTATCCCTGCCCAAGGGGGGATTTTAGACAATGCTATTTCTCCTGGGAGCCTCCAGCTCCAAAAGGCAACCTTGGCCTCTGTGCTCCCAGCTCCAGGCTTTGCTAACACCTCTTCTTTTTGTGGACCATTTTCTGTGGTTCACTGAGCCTCATGGGGGAAGCAGCTTCCCCTCATTGCCTATCTCTGGATTGCTGTACCCTCTCTTCTTTGGCTTCTCAATTTTACCATCACCTGGGTAACAATACCAGTTTCCTGTGCTATATTCCTTCTATCAAAAAACAAAAAGTGATTTCTGTTTTCTAACTAGACCTTACCTGACATAGCATCTAAATCAAAATACACCTCGTATTATTTTTGTATAATTATGTGGTTTTTAAACTCTTAGAGAAATATACAAATCAACGCTATGTAATGATTGATCTCCCGGTGCAGACTTGGAGAGAAATTGGGGTCAGAATTCTCCAACCAAAAGATATCAAAGATGCATTAATTCAGGATAGTTATTAATCTGTGAAGGCAGTGGTATCTCTGAGTATGTCACATTTAATTTGGCATTTGCATGGGTGATCTGAAAAGGTGAATAACAAATGAAGAAATTAATTCCACAGATATAATTGGGAGATGTTACAAATACCCAGAAGGATCATGAAATGATAAAAATAAAAAAAAAAACACAAAAAATTGGCAGTTGCAGAGATATGGTGGTAAAAAATCATAAAAATGCATAACTGGATCAAAACATCAAAATGAGATACAACCAAAAAATATGTATATTTGTATAGGTAAAAGATCAAAACCACAGATGTTCCATGAGTAGAAAAGGAAAAAAATAAAACTAAGGAAGACTAAGGAGTGACGATGTGAACTTGGAAGTAATTCTGAAACATGATGGAGGAGAGAGTCTAGTTATTTTGAGAGTGAACAATAAACACCTGATAATTATTTTAACAAACAAACAAAAAATAATTACATGCTCTCTCTCTCTGCAACTTCCAATCACTCTTGCCAATTTATACAGTATTGACCAGTCCATACTTTCTATGCCTTATCCAATTTTGCATACCTCGATAACAAAAATCAGAAAAATATTAAGAATTACAAGAACTCTGGGCAATAAAATTTGAAAAATAATAAGCTGGAGAATATGAATAATAACAGAAGTGAGAAGAGCCAGATTGGCTGAACAATCATAGCTCTAGCATAGACCCTTAGAAAATCAGGCATATTGTGTGGAACAAACAGCTTCTAATTAGAGAACAGATTTCAGTGTTGACCTAATTATCTAATGTCCAGCTCTCATTTTTATGGATGAATCTAGGCAAATCAAATAAATTCTTGAAGACACAACCACTCTATCTAATAAGGAAAATCACTTCCTCTTTTTCCATGAAGCCCCAGATGGTCAGAAAAGAAAAGCCCAGTATGTATATATAAATATACATATATATTTCAGTTTGAACCTTAAATATCACTTCTATAAGGGTAACATTGACTTCAAGGAGTCAGTCCAGACAGTGTGTTTCTATGTGGTCAAGAAGGATTTTCTATTAGGGAAACAGGAGTTCAAAATAAGGACAAGAACTCACGACTCTGAAAGGATACAGCCAGTGCCATGTAGCAGTCACCAGTAAAAATCACTTTCTCCCAAGTAAATTATTAGGTGAAAGGGGAGTGAAGAATTAAAGCAAAACACTCAACGCTCCGTGTTAAGCTGGGCTGTTATAATCTAAGTATTCATGAGAAACCATTTTAGAATTTAGAAGGGGGTGGGAGAGAAGCAGCTACAGTCAACTGTAATATAGTAAGGGTCTGTCACATGATCTAATTACAGAAATGAAAGCAACCCAGAAATTATGTGGTCTATTCAAGCCTGCAGGGAGTACGAACAAAGAATATAATTATACATCAAGCCTGTTGATTAAACAATTACTATTTAAAGCAGATATAGATTTAAAATTAATTTGCTTCTGCATTCTGAGGATTTGGGGACTGAGATAAACAGTGTTTGAAGTTTAATTATCCATGTGTAAGATGAAGGGGCTCGTTTCAATCTGGTGCGCACTGCAGAGCGTTTTGGGTGGTGCGAAGGGAAGAAACCAACTCCGCAGCAAGTCTCAGCACCGACGTGTGATTAAAGTGTACAAGGAGGCTCGCTCAGCCCGGTCCCCACAGAGTGTGGCAATATCACAGGAGAGATTGTGCAACTGCAAATTAATATTTAAATGAACAGTAGTTTGAAGTTTACCTGGAGGGGAAACACAGTATCTCTAAAACAGAAGAAGGCTAGCCAAAGCGTTCCAGACTCCACAGCCACGAGATGGGGGAGTGGAGACCTTCACGCATGTTTGAGCAAATAGGACATCTACCTGCCAGCTCCTCTGAATGAAGTGATTCTTATCAGAGGCCATGTGTGCAGTGTCCCAGGGCAGAAATGCAGCACGAAGGGGTGGGCAGGGTGAAAGGGTGAACGGGAGTTGGAGCGTGAGACAAAAAAGAGAGTAGAAGCTTCAAGTCAAAGAATGACTGTTGAGATGCATAGAATTGTGTCTGCATTCACAACCCCGCATCAAAATGCACCGGGACAAAATTTTCAGACATCAGACCCAACTCACTGCCCTGAGGGAGGTGTGCTCAGAGATCCAACTGGGCTCCAAGGCCCTGGAGCAGGAGGGCACTGCATCATGTGGTGAAGAGAATGGGCTTTAGAATAAGAGTTTAAAGGCCAGCTCTGCCATTGTCCAGTTTTGTAAACTTCGAAAAGCATGGGTGGCTATAAATATTAAATATGGTAGTGGGGGCAAACTTAAGTGTCTTCTCCCTGCTTAAAAACCCCACGGACTCATTGCTTCTCGGCCTTTTGGCTAAGAACAAGTGTAGTAAAAACCCCATGGACTCCCTTTTAGGATAAAGAGGAAACTCCTTCCCTTGGCCATGAGCCTGGCAATGGAGTGACCCCGCGCACGGCCTGGCCTTCGCCGGCTCCCTCTGCACGGCAGCCCCTCTGGCTTGTCAGCCTTCTGTTCTCTGCTGCTGGACCTACCCATCTACTTTTGCCTCTACCTTAGAATGCTTGTCCTTCCCCTTTCAACCAGTTAACATCTATTCATCCTGCTGATCCCACCTCATTATTTTGGGTAGTAGCTTCTGAAGAAAATTCATCAGACTCAAAACCCAAACTCCACCACTTACTATCTGTGTGACTTTTGCCACCTAAAAGTCAGCTTCTTCCCTGCAAACAGGCAGGAATGCTAGTACCCACGTCAAATAGTGATTGTAAGGGTAAATTGAGCATACATGTGACAGTCCCAGAACGAAGACTAGGATATAGGGAGCACTGGAAATCTGCTCCCGTCATACTCTCCAAAGGCCTCCCTTTCATAGCACTTGTCACGGCTACAATTATCCAACTGTGTGATTCTTTCCGTACACCCATCTCTCCACCAGGACGGAAGCTCCAGGGGCAGGGGTTTGCCAGCGTTTAGTCCACGTTATAGACTCAGTTCCCAGCTGAAAGGCACTCAGATATTTGCTGAGAAATGAATGAATGAAAATGCTGAGCATAGTACCTGGCACATAGTGGGCCCCCTCATACTAGCTTTTAATAGCCTACTGATAATGGCGGTTAATAAACAAGTTAATATTCACATTGCACAGGTTCTCAAGTGGGAGTCATTGTACCCCCACCCCCACCAGCAGGCACGTTTGGCAATAGCTGGTCAGAGCAGGAAGGGAGGCTAGAGCAATGCTTCTGGCACCTGGAGGATAGCGGCCGGGGAGGCTGCTAAACATCAGACAGTGCTCAGGGAAGCTTTCCCACTAGTAGAATTATCTAGCACAAAACAGTACCAAAGCTGAAAAATCCTGAGTTTTTCCTTAATCATGTTTTCCTAATCTTTTAATTCACCAGTTAAATTATAACAGGCAAATCTATCTTAGGATAATCACTTTTGCCTTTTATCCTATCTATTTCTAGAGGGACAAGGCCATCCTTGCCTCTCCCTCTGTCCCCAAACTCTGGTAGTCTCGCTGGGCAGTCCTATCCCTCTTCATCCTGTGCCAGGTGAATGCGGAAAAGTGGGTAGAGGAAGAGCATGCACTAGAAGATATCTCCCATTTCGACCACTCTTCTGCGTCATACCATGTATTCCTATTTCCAGCAGAGCCATCAATAGAAGCCAAATGTGAGCACCACTACTTGGCTTTCAGGACAGAGCTCCATTATAAATATCTTACTTCAAAAAAGTTCATTAGCCAAAAGAGAAAAAATAGGGCCAGGGCTGACAGAAAGTCTTTCATGTCTAATACACAGATTGCTCTAAGATGCAAGAGAATTTGTTTGAACAATAAATGCTGTGCTCAAATATTATCAAAGTGATGTCACAGGGATGAAATTATAGGACCTGAAGTGGCAACCCAGAAGACACAAATGCTAGAAGTTAATATAAATTTTAAAACAATAGTTAACCATTCTATAAAATGACATGTTAACAATAGTTAAAAGTATGTCAAACAGAAATTACAAACTTTGGTAAGGATGTGGAAAAATCAAATCCTCCACACATGGTTGGTTGCAAAGTGTAATGTTTCAATCACTGTGGTTCAACGACTGTGGAAAACAGTTTGGCAGTTCCTCAAAAAGTTAAACAGAATCACCATATAACCCAGAAATTCCACTCCTACATATATACCCAAAGGAATTGAAAACATTAAAAAGAACTTATACATACATATTCACAGTAGCACTATTCACCAGAGCCAAAATTTTTGAAACAAATAAAGATCCATCAGCAAATGAATGGATAAACAAATTGTGGTATATCCCTACAGTGGAATATTATCCACCCCCCAAAAAAGTATTGACCCATGTTACAGCATGAATAAATGTATGAAACAGTATGCTAAGTGAAAGGTCACACATTATATGATTTCATTCATATAAAGTACCCCGAATAGATAAATTCATAGAGATGGAACACAGGTTAGTGGATACCAAGGCCTAGGGGAAGAGAGATGCAGAGAAATTCAGAAACACCACTTCATGGGTAAGAGGTCTCACCCAGTGATACAGATTACAATCTCCTTTAAATTAAGATGGAAATGCTTTAGAACTAGATAGATGTGTTAGTTGCACAATACTGTGAATATATTAAATGCCATTGAACTGTTCACTTTAAAATGGTTGATTTAATTTATACAAATTTCATCTCAATAAATTATTTTAAAGTATGCCAAAATTACACAAAATTGATAAACACTAAAACAGAGAATACCTCAAAATGGAAACAGAGGGATTATAAGTGATTCATCTGAGGTCTTAATATAACTTTATTTTTAAGTAATATATATTGGAAAAATATATACAAGCACCAAAAAGCATATAAAACATTATCAATATTTCTAATTTTTCAAAATATTCTTTAACAAAATATTAAATTACCTTTTGCAATGAATAAAAAGGCCCAGTGCATTAAGATAAATTCACACAGTTGAACATTAATTTCTGCCAAGGCTTTTATTATAAGCTTGTTTCTTTCTGGGCAGTGATGAGAGGCTGGGGGACCAAGGCTTGCCAGGGAAGCAAGCAAGTCTATGACTTTCTGGCAAAGGCATCCCTTCTATCCTTCCATCAATCCCAGACCAGTCTATTAGGTTCTTATTAGGCTGGCAAAGCCAGTCTTTAAGACACAGAGTTTGAAAGGGCCACCTTCTCCATGACTGAACCATCAACCCTCCAGGAAAGAGACTGGAATTTTTATTTTTCTCACCTGCACAGCCTCTTTTCTGCCCATAGCAAGATGTCTTTATAAATTATTATACTATTAAGCTCTGGGAATGGGAAAATGGCAGCTTATGCCCTTGACTTTATGAAAAAGATCATTTTTTCTGAAATATTTGCAAATGATAGTGAACTGTATGCCTCACCTTTCAATGTTCTAAGCCTTTTAGATCATAAACATGAACAAAATGAAAAAGAGCAAAAAGAGGAGCAGAAATATGGGCTTTGCTCAGTGCAGAACAGATACGTTATAAGTAAATCATCAATTATCAAGGGCTCATGTTGTAACCAGCACTAGGGTGGTACTGTCTCTAAGAAAAGACTTAGGAACACCATCTTGATTCACGGGTTCAGAGGTTTTCATTTTGAATATCCACTCTTACCTTAATCTATCAATGGCTTCTCTCTCAATCCAACTTTATTATTAAACCTCAGTTTCAATTTGTCTCCTCTTCTTTCAATAGTTGCTCCTCCTGATCTTGAAGCAAGACTGCCCTGAGCAAGTAACGTCCTCCTGATTGAAAAGACCAGATATTAAAGGCATGTAAGTGTCCCAAAGAAATTTCCTTTCCTTCCCAAAGAAACTGATAGGACCAAAAGAGCACCTTAAAAAATGGTACAAGAAATAAAAACGGGTAACTATCAGAATCACCAATATTAAGAACAAAAGCTAATGAATTTTCCAAAAATGGAGTTTCCTCCCTACACGGGAAGTTTATTCATGGTTGATGGAAGGTATTGATTTCTCTCCATTTCCCCAGGGAGAAATTTTCCTCATTTCCATATAAACTGAGACTTAATGGTGACCCCCCCAAGAAAACAGTTGCATGAGGAAACATGACTACTGTTAGATAGAAGAAGCCTAGGCAGCTGGCCTTGCCTCTTCTTCCTGATGTACATGATTGCAGGCTCAGAGAGCCCACAGCAGGATCCCACAGAGTAACACAGCGAGAGGAGGGGAGGAGGATAGGAGACACAAATATTTAGTCAAATGCTCAGTGTTCTCTTGTTCAGTCTTGTCAGGACATGCAGACATGAGATACCAAGAGAAACCTGAAAAAGAAGTGAACTATGTTTACCTTATACCAAGCAATAATACTTCAGGCTTCACATTTTATGTTATATGTCTCAACTCCAAGCCTGCTCTGGTCAACATTTTATAGATAAGTTGCCTAAAATACAGATAATTTTGCTCTGGACTGTACAGAGCTGGATCTTGGTCCTAGTAAAGACTCTGCAGTGGTAGAGTTTCAGGTATTCAAGAAGGTACATTTCCATATAAACCAAAGTGGCCACCAGATGTGAGACACTCATACTCCAATTCTGAGAAAAAATCAAGATGTCCTCATAAGCAGTTTAGTATCATTAAATTTCTCCTGGGACACTCTGTCCTGCCTGTAAATATTACCAAACCCAATCTAGATGGCTTCTGGAACAAAACCAGTAGTCAGGATGTATTCAGGCCAACATCTGGAAGCATGCATGTTCCACATAATTAACTCTGTGGAAGAGAAAGGACACCCAACCTGCCCCTCCCCTCCTCTACCAGCCTAAAAACTTTCACAGCCCAACAAGGTTCTAAGATGCCTTAAGATAGCATCTCAAAATTGGACCATGGCTAGCAGCAACCATCTCCCAAAGATTCCAGACTTGGGTTGTTTTTTAGTAGAGAAAGCACCTAATGGCCATGAATGCTTTATTGAATGCCTCTTTCCTCCTAATGCATTGCAAGAAGTTCGCTCTTCATCACTGGAGCCTGCCAAGGGTCCCATCTCAATGTCTCATCCGACTTCTGGGAAAAGTTCATCAAAATCTTTTATTAAGTTTTCCCCAAACACTCAGTGTTTACAGAGTACTTTGCAATAACTTAGTAGTCTTCTCCCACGTCACCACCTAGAGAAAGGAGGTTGCCCTCTCACTACAACCTTTACTTTGCAGAGAGAGACCCTGGCGACATAAGGGAGGTTTACAGCTAGTTGTCAAGATCTTTTTGGAATCGTAAGTAAAGTGCAAACCTAGACTTTCAGAGGGAGCAACTGACACTACTGTTAAGTGGACCGGTGACTGGGATGTTTGCCCTCTTGTCTGGTAATAGTTCTTGAATTTTCCATTAGCAGGCTTTCTTATATAGACCAAGGTCTATATTGAAGTGTTGTTTTTTTTAAGGTGTTGCTTATCAGGAAGAAGTAACAGATTAGTTACCTATCATGTTGGTAAATTTTCATGTTATCTGAACAATCTGGCACCTACAAAAAGAACAGGTCCTGAAACAAGCCCCTGGAGAAGTAAGGTTGGATAAGTAGGCTCCAAGGAAAGAGGAGAATGAGCCACAGTAGGGGTGGGTCTAGGACCAGAATACATGAAACAGTAAAGAGGGGAGCACCGGGGGTGGGAGAAAGCGGATGAAGGCACCAGACACGGGCTGGTTTGACATGAGTCAAAAGAGGAGGAAAAAACGAAAACCAGACTTGACTGGACTGACAAATTCACTTGAGGCCAGCACTGCCTTTCCTAGTCAAGGAGGAGACACCAGCAGAAAAGTGATGTGACTGGTCTGCAGGTGAAGTCTTTGGTGCCCTGCCCTGGTTGGCACCACTCCTCGGAGGAACAATAAGCTCTTGAAGAGCTGTGAGCTGGGCTTGAGTGTCAGGAGCAGAGGGAGGGAAGGGTCAGAAATTCTTCAGCATGGGAGGAGTGAAGCAGGTCAGAGGCCAGGAGCCTCTCATTGGTGAGCATGCTGGGCCCATCTCCTGGGGGAGGCTAGTGTGCCAGCATGGTTCACGCTACCGCCAAGCCCAGGTGCCTCTCGGATCCCATTTGGCCCTCCGATCTCAGAGCGAAAGAGAGCATGCGCAGAAGAGCAGCCAGTGTCAGATGGCCGCATCCTGATCTGGCATGAGAAATGTGTCTGTCAACCTCACAACCCTTTTCCCATTTCTCATCCTTCCGGCCCACATCTCTTATTTTCACCCTCGAAGACTGGCAAGGCCAACGCGTTAACTTTGTTGATAAAATAGAATTATTGAGTGGTATCATACATTGATAAATCTTACCCTACAAAAAAGTTAAAAAGAAATTTCAATACAGTATTTAAAGCTATCTGTGGGTTCCCCTCTCCACACAAACACTTACCACATTTTAGCTTCACCACTTTCCACGGTCTCATCTTCACTTCCTGGGACACTCCTGTCCTTGTGCTGACCTCTGGCAGCTTTAGCTTCTATCACGACCCACCCTCAATAGACTGAGCCTAATGTTCCTGCCTCTTTCTGACACCCTCTCCTGATAATCTTTCCTACCATCAAAACTTACTGTCTTACAGTTCATTCCCTGAGGATTTTGCTCGGTGCTGCGGATTCTGATAAAGAGGAAATCATTGCCTTACAGCTTGTGGAGAGAATCAAATGAGAGAGAAATCAATATATGCAGGTGAAGCAATAATTATGGGCACATCAGTCCTCACAGGTAACAAACTGACATGTTAGCAGAGACTGTAAGAACCATCATCTAAGTGAGTGGTTCTGTTAGGGGCCATGTCAGGCACCAGGGCAGCTTGGCCAGGCACCAGGCTGCAGCTTCTGGCTCTCTCCCACCCCCGTTTGTCAGCCCACGGCCTGCTCCTCCTGTGCTTGCTGTCCACTCTATTGCCAGTCTGTGTTTTGTCTCATTTAACTGAAGCTGGAAATAAACTTAGTTTGGTTTATAGATAAGAAGATGCTGTTTTAGGGCCACAAAAGCAATAATGTACAGTTAGTTCCCAATTATAGAAAAAAAGCATGCCTTAGGGCCAGATAGTTTTTAAATCTCCAATTGGCAAACGAACAAGATACCATTATTTAGGGAGTCGGTCCCCTAGACAGGGGCAGAAATGTGTTCTTTCAGAGGAGCTGGTTCTGTCACTTGCCAGCTCTGTGATATGGGACAAGTCTTTCAACCTTTCTGAGCCTCAGGTGCTTTATCTATAAATCGAGATAAATGCAGCGGTGTTGCCAGGTTGTAAGGATTCAATTTAACTGCTATGAAACATCTGCAAACCACATAACTCAAGGCTTGTTATACAGTAAACAAGTGAACATAGTAGCAACCACAGCAACTCTTCCCAGGTGTTTTGAGTGTGGACAGATTCAGCCTTCAAAAGGTACTCAAAGGTAACTCTGTGATCTGCATATTAGTCAAGAGACTTGGAAACCATGTGCGTTTGAGAATTTCACATTGCCCTTTGAGACAGCTTGCAAAGCCATAAAGTGTCTCAACGCCTTGGAGACAGGAATTTCTCCTTCAGAGATAGACGTTACATGTCTCAGGCAGCTCCAGAGACCAGAGGCCTGGCCACCCCTGCAAGAGGACTTCTCCCGCCCACCAAGCCAAGGGCATACCCATTACCTGTCCTTTTCCTGACCTCGCCCTTTCCACCCACACGCTCCCCTCCCGGCTGTGAGAGCCTGCAAAAGCCTGCCTAATCTCAACTCCGGGAGTGCTTTTTGCTTTTAAAATGCCTTGCCCAGCTTAATCAGTAACCAGCAGCCCTCTGCCAGTTAGTCGCCTGCCCCGACATGAGTTTCTTCTCCTGCCAACTGACAGATGTGACTTTTTAAGGAAGATTCAATTTCCAGCCAGTGCCCTTCTGCCAATGACAGCCACCCTCTCTGAAGGTTACCTGTCGCCAGCATTCCTGCTCATGAATGCAAAGTAAAGTGGGTGCTCGCCCTGACCTTGAAGAAGCACATTGTTCTATATATGAGTTCTAAAAAAGAGCATTTGACATTTGCCATCTTATTTGTGTCAGGACGGAGAAAAGGAAGCCCCACCCCTCGCAGGATACCCACCTAGGTTCACGAATGTGGCTTGTGAACGGCACTTGAAAATTAGACCTAGCAGTGATATTCAGCAGGCATGATGTAGAGAAAATGTTAATAAAATCCTGCCTAACTGCAGGAACACATGTGAATAGAATCAAAGTCATATGTGAAAGTTTTTTTTCCTCATATACTGTCTTCTCTGCATATATTAACCTTTTGCCAGTTTCAAAAAAAAAAGCACAAAACTAGGATGATTCACTCATTCAATCATTCTTCTAACATTTATTGAGCACCCATTATGCACCAGACCCTGTACCAAGCACTATATTAAAAGATTGAATGAGGCATAGATTATTTTAAGCAAATAATCTATTATTCAACGTTTTATTTTATGCTGAGACTCCAAATTCTTAATTTATTAAAAACAAAGCAAAAAGACTACACACATTTCTGGACATTTGCTTCATTTGGAAACAGGTAAAGGGAAAAGTAGGTCTCTTAGAAAGAACTTATAAAGTGTTAAATTAGCTAAGCCTGCTGTACATTTGGAAACATGTTGCAGAGGAAGAAAGCATGCTGGATTATGGGGAAATGACATGCAAGCAACCAGAATGAATGAGATGATCTTAGGCATCCTTTCAGAAGGGAAAGTGCACACAGTTGCCATCATTTGTGAAATCATTTGTCATGCAGGAAGGGCCTGCAGTGGTCAAGGTGTGCTGGCCCTCCTGGTCCAGTCTCTACCCTGTTGCCTGACACTGCTAATAGACTGCTAATAGTGAAATCTGGCTGACCCCAGCCCTGCTGATAATGGTGAGAGGCACCATTAGCAGGAGCTTCCTGATGCAGAGCTTTTAGAGAATTCAAGGGCTCACTCTGTCATCATCATCATCATAAGTGCAAGTTTTCATTGCTGAGTCAGAAGAGCTAAATTGGAGCTGGACCAGAAACAAATAGTGAGTCAAATGAAACACGGTAGCTGCAGAGCAAGCCCCCTGCTGCTAACATTGGGGGCATGGCTGCAGTAGCTAGCAAATGCCTAGGGCCCATTCATACAAACAAAGCATGGTTAGGGGACACCTTCCATGCTTTAAAAACTGTCCTAGCTTCTAGGGATAGAGCAGTGAACAAGATGGAGCCCATCTCATAGGCTTATATTGTAGTGGACAGAGATAATATAAATAGTATAATTTAAGTTATAAGGGTGAAGAAAAAAGAGAAAACGTTGAGCTACAGAGTAACCTATGGAAGGCACTTATATTGATCCAGACTTTATTGCAGACAACAGAATTCACTTTAACTGGTTTAAGCGGAAAAGGATTCTATACAGGTAATTTGGTGATCATACAATTGTTTTTAAAAGAACTGGAAGGGCGCTGGCTCAGTAGCTCCGTTGGATAGAGCAACATCTTGACATGCTAAGTAAGGCTGGGGGCTTGATCTCCAGTCAGGGCACATACAAGAAACAACCAATGAATACATAAATAAGTGGAGCAACAAATCAATATTTCTCTCTCTCAAATTAATTAATTTATTATTTATCTCAAGAACAATCCCCAGCTTCTGCAGAACTGTTAAAAAAAAAATCTGTTGTATTAGAAAGGTGCAACACCCCTGCTGACTGCAGAATAATCTAGCCCTCAGGGCAATTAAAACAGCTATTACTGCTATTGCAGAGCCTATTGCAGAGCCACTGACTCAGGAAGCTGCCTTTTGCACATTGTAGCCACAGCTTACAACTGCTTGCTCCAGGGTCACTCCACTTCCCCCACAACACATACCAGCAAAATGCTGCTCTGTCCCGGCAAAGTGGAGACCTTGTAATCCACAGAATAGGGCTCCTGCGTTGCAATGGTGGAAACTAAATTACTTCTAGGACTCAAGCTCAAAGAGAGTTGGAGAAGTGTGGATTTTAGTTTTGCACTCTAGGATAAGAAGAGAGTGTGAACTGATGTTATACTACCTGAACTGCCACACCACATTGAAAAAGATAATCAGAAAATGCCTCTGGGGGAGTTGGCATTTAAGATGAGATCTTGTGAAAAACTGAGGAAGAAACTTTCTAGGCATAGAAATAAGCAAGGGTAACAATGCCAGGCACAGCGATGAAGCAATGGAGAGCTTAGAGGAGCGGGCAGAAGATACATCAAATAGAGCTTAGGGGGTCATAGTTAATTCATTTATCCAGAACACTGTGAAACCATAGAGAGTTTTATAAAGGAGATTGGCATACTCTGATTTGTATTTTTAAAAGAAAACTCTGACCTCAAGGTGGAGAATAGATTGTAGATTAAGCCAAGGAGACAAGAGAGAAAATTCTTGAGGATTTGAGATGAGGGTAACTTGGACTAGAATGCTGAGTGCAGAGAGGAAGTTGACATATTCTGTGTGTACTTTTTTGGGGAGAACCACAGGATTTCAGAATGAATTAGATGTGAGAACTAACAAAAATAAAGCATTAAGGATTGCTCCGATGTTTCTGATACAAACAAAGGGTAAATTATATTCTATTTCTTGGGAAGAACATGTCTACAACCTGCTGAAGCTACTCACCCAGTCCTGTTTCTATTTTGTTTTTTTTAATTGAATTAATTATAAGGACACTGGTTAACAAAATTACATAGGTTTCCAGTACATAATTCCACAACACATCATCTGTACACTGTACTAGGTGTTCATCATGTAACCACAACCCAGATTCAGCTTACACAACAGCCAAAATCCTGAGACAAGTGCTGGTGCAAAGGAAAGAGGTTTATCCAGGTGCTAAGACCTGGGAGAATGATGGACTCTCCTTCAAATACCATCTTTCCTTCCTGCTCACGCCCTCAGTTCTTATGGGGATAGAAAGGGGAAGGGTCTTTTTCTATTCAATTATCTTGCTAGCTTTTGTTCTCTGACCCTGTCTATTCATGTTTCTAACTTTTGGCATACTTGGGCCCTATGCATTAACGTTTCAAGCTTTTGGCATGCTTGGTGTAAGAACCTCCCCTTGCAGCCGTCTTGGTCAATAGGAAGACTCCCTAGTGCTCCTTGACTATCTACAGTAACAACCATCCCAAGCCAAGTCTCCAACTATCAGCATTTATTCCCCTACACTCTCGGCCACCTCCCACCATCCTCCCTCTTCACTCTAGGCAATCACCACACTAGTCCAAAATGGTTTTTTGTTTGTTTTAAATCAATCAGGTATATAGATTGGAAGTAAACTCAACCAGAAAGCCTCTTTGCTTTCCTACCTGGCCACTAATTTCATTCTTAAGTGTATTCAGAGTATTCTTAAGATTCAGAACTAGTGGGTCTCACATTCTGTGTATGAAAGATTCTGACACAGGCAGGATCCATATTTAGACTTATATAAAGGTTTACATGGTAAAAGACTTATATGCAGTGTAGAACAGTTTTCGGAGTTGATGTCTAATCTCTGTGAGAAACCAAAGTCATAAATATAGAGTCACTTGAAGCTGAAAACCTAAGGTCTGAAAAGTTATAAGAATTTAGGACTATGACAAGTCAAAGCCCGTGTTCATTTTGACATAGCGAAATAATATCAGGTCACATAGTCCCATATCCCTCCCCTCCCCACTTCTCCCTGTTCACTTCCACCATCAAAATACTTGCTAGAACTAGAATAGGAGGCTTCTTGGGTTTCATGAACTAATAGTTAAATAATAAAATTATGTCAAAGGTAAAAATGTAAATCATTAGATCTTTATGAATACAAATACTATTAGTGATCTTCCTGGAAGTCACTCAGAAGAACAAACTCAGACAAAACACTACTCTAGATGATACTATAATCTCTTCAGCAAATAAATAAACCAACAAGACTTTTAAAATCTAAGCAAGAGACAGAAAGAGAAGCCATGCCTGTGCCCTGTCTCTTAAGGCAATCAGAGCTCTTAGAATATAGCTCTGTTGCTGGGGCAGAAGCAAATACTCTTTTGCTCTCCCTAAGCACTAAATCTTACACATCTTTACTCTCCATGAGCATACTGGTAACAAAGCAAAAAAAGATTTAATTTCATGTTGCTAGGTTTTTACTTTTTTGCAGTTAATAAAGTAGCAGGTGCAGTCATCTGGGCTGTTGGGGGGGAAAGGGGAGAGAGGGTTAAAACTGTCTATTTGAGCAACTTTAAATCTTACTAAACCATAGTATAAGTCAATCATAACTTGTTCTCAGTGCCCATTTCTTAATCACTTTCAAGGAAAGTGCTGCTAAATGTATTTCACACTAACAAATGAAATTATTTTGCCAACATAGTTCCATTTAAAAATTTTTGAGCCCTGCTCCTGCCACTCCAAAAATACAATATGTAAGTATATAATGTAGTAAGCCCAAGAATAAACTTGTTAGCTTTTAAATTGATGAGTTGTGGGTGATAAAGATGTATACTCAAGAGTTAAAAGTTAAGTCAGTATAATCCATTACCCGATAAAGGAAAATTGGTCTGTGTAAAAAGAAAGACTGCCTCTTGTAAAGGTTAGTGTTTAATAAAATAATTGGTTAGTAACCAAATGGCTGACTGAATTTGGTCAGTTTCTTCATTTTGGAGCCATCTGTTTGGGCTCAGCTTCCATCTTTAGTCC
Organism: Saccopteryx bilineata; assembly: GCF_036850765.1. Taxonomy (NCBI): domain Eukaryota; kingdom Metazoa; phylum Chordata; class Mammalia; order Chiroptera; family Emballonuridae; genus Saccopteryx; species Saccopteryx bilineata. The sequence continues at coordinate 260,756,630 of NC_089490.1, read as the reverse complement.
GGTCTAAAGATGGGCTGTGCTGGGATTTTCTTGAGTGCTTCCACCGAGCAGTAGAGAGGAAAAAGCAAGAGGGGCATGAGCCCCAGTTTGTCATTTTTGTTACCTAAGAGGAAAATGGGCTCAGGTGGGACTTTTCTCTAGAATTTCTTGGTTCTGAGCAGATGGCAGATAGTTAATACACGTCTGTTGAATGTATCAGTGAATCACGGTCCCCATATGATACAGGCAAACTGCGTGGGAACTGCAGCTACCTTTGTCACACAAGTTCCATTTCCTTCTTGTTGAGGAAAACCAAAGGCATCTGAGAGAATGACCTCACCTAAAGGGATGGACCTGGCTGATGATGAGTAATCTCAACCTGTTTTCCAGAAATTGGTTAAGAAATGGTCATGTGATCTTTGATTCTGCACTGTGAGAAGGAAAAGAGGTGACTGGGAACCTTCTGCTTGGTTCTGAAGAGAGCAATAGAAAACCAGTTTTCTCTTACTCATTTATGAGAATAAAGAGACAGATAACCCCAAATGCTGCTGGCCACTCTTTTGTGAACACAAGAAAAACCTACCTACCTGAGAATAAAACCAAAGTTTGAGACAACAGAATGAAGAGATGATGAGAACTGGGTTCTCTGATGACTTTTTTTGAGTCACAGAATCAAATAAACATAAAACCTACTCTACTTCTGAATTGTCTGCTATAAGATCTAACAAATGTCCTTGTCATTTAAGCCAATTTGAATTTGGTACTCTGTTTCTTGCAAATGGACTTGAATGATATGCTGACTGATACCATTTGCAAAAAGAGATTTTTTAAAGTATTTATTTCAAATATTCAGTTTACCTCTCTTTAAAATTAAGAAGCAGCAATTAACTTTTATATTAGTTTAAATGTCCTGAATAGTCCCTTCACTTTAAAGGTAATTTTAAGCATGGAAAGTCTGCAAAGGCAGTAAACCAGAACTGGCAGCATACAGCTCCCCCCAGAAATGATGCTCTCATTTATGGAAGTGTTTTACAGCAAATCTTATATACTTTAAGTACAGGTTTTTATTATTGTAAGTTAGTTATATATTTTCCTCAGAATCATGAAAACTTGGACACATAAGAGGTGCTGAACAAAATTTAATAACATTTGAAAAACTAAAAGTCTTAATATACAATATAAATGAGAACAATGCAAATTTTAAAAATGAGTGACAAGAAGCAAGAACTTACACAGTTGAGGTTCTAAAAACTCCGTACATGCAGGCATGTTGCCATACTACTTATTCTATTCTTGAATTCCCTAACAGACATACCTACCTATTGGCCAAAAAAGATATTCATAGTAACCCCTTCCACCAAAAAATTAAACATAATTAATATTAAGTAAAAAAAATAAAGTATTCCAACCAGTTTTCTTTATGTGATAAATGTTTCTTTCCATTAAAAATTTACCACTACATGCATACATATAGTTATAATTAGATGTCTTTTATTTTATCTTTTACCCTTGGGAATCTCTCATCAAAATCTACAAAGAAGTAACGTAAGCCAAGTTGTACACTGGAGAGGAAAGCCCCACCCCGCCATGCCCACCTGCTCTGTAACCGATTATCCCTTTCACACTTCCCATGAAACATCAATTCTCTATCTGGGTAGTTGTGTCTCAGACTGACTGTCCAAGGCGGGACAGCATAGCCACATGACTCAAATCTTTGAGTATGGACTCAAATCTTGACTCTGCCATTTATTAGCTGTGCTTTAGGGTGAAATACTTAACCTCTATAAATTTCTATTTATACTTCTGTAAATGAAGATATAGTTGTATTTGCCTCATATCCTTATGACGTGGATTATATAAGATAATGCATGTGAACCACTTAACACAGTGCCAGGCATGTAGAAAGTGCCCGGGAAATGTTATTAATATTTCTTTTGTGGTACAGCAATCAATGGATTTTACCTGGGGGGAAGATGGCATTTTAAAAATGCAGCTTGATAAACCAAATTATTATCTAAATGAGTGAGGTTTAGGAGAGGGCTGTTTGAGAGGAAGAGGCAGAGTGAGATACTGCTTTTTCTCTTAACATGTAGAGCAGGGGTCCCCAAACTACTGCCCGCGGGCCGCATGCAGCCCCCTGAGGCCATTTATTCGGTCTGGCCGCACTTCCGGAAGGGGCACCTCTTTCATTGGTGGTCAGTGAGAGGAACACATTGACCATCTCATTAGCCAAAAGCAGGCCCATAGTTCCCATTGAAATACTGGTCAATTTGTTGATTTAAATTTACTTGTTCTTTATTTTAAATACTGTATTTGTTCCCGTTTTGTTTTATTACTTTAAAATAAGATATGTGCAGTATGCATAGAGATTTGTTCATAGTTTTTTTTATAGTCTGGACCTCCAAAGGTCTGAGGGACAGTGAACTGGCCTCCTGTGTAGAAAGTTTTGGGACCCCTGATGTATAGTATTTCTTATCTCCCTCATATGGGGTTAGTCTGGATCCCTCTTCCATCATCATAACACTTAAGAATTAACCCTGGTTGTTTTCATGAAACTCTGTGACACAACATTATAACACAATAGGATTATAATACCATGGATATAGAAATGGTCAAATTTGTTTGTTTGTTTGTTTGTTTTATAAATAATTTTATTTTTTTAATGGGGTGACATCAATAAATCAGGATACATATATTCAAAGATAACAAGTCCAGGGTATCTTGTCGTTCAATTATGTTGCATACCCATCACCCAAAGTCAGATTGTCCTCTGTCACCTTCTATCTTGTTTTCTTTGTGCCCCTCCCCCTCCCCCTTTCCCTCTCCCATTCCCCTCTCCCCCCGTAACCACCACACTCTTACCAATGTCTCTTAGTTTCACTTTTATGTCCCACCTACGTATGGAATAATGCAGTTCCTGTTTTTTTCTGATTTACTTATTTCGCTTCGTATCATGTTATCAAGATCCCACCATTTTGCTGTAAATGTACTGATGTCATCATTTCTTATGGCTGAGTAGTATTCCATAGTGTATATGTGCCACATCTTCTTTATCCAGTCATCTATTGATGGGATTTTGGGTTGTTTCCATGTCCTGGCCACTGTGAACAATGCTGCAATAAACATGGGGCTGCATGTGTCTTTACGTATCAATGTTTCTGAGTTTTTGGGGTATATACCCAGTAGAGGTATTGCTGGGTCATAAGGTAGTTCTATTTTCAGTTCTTTGAGGAACCACCATACTTTCTTCCATAATGGTTGTACTACTTTACATTCCCACCAACAGTGTATGAGGGTTCCTTTTTCTCCACAGCCTCTCCAACATTTGCTATTACCTGTCTTGCTAATAATAGCTAATCTAACAGGTGTGAGGTGGTATCTCATTGCCGTTTTGATTTGCATTTCTCTAATAGCTAAAGAAGATGAGCATCTTTTCATATATCTGTTGGCCATTTGTATTTCTTCCTGGGAGAAGTGTCTGTTCATATCCTCTTCCCATTTTTTTATTGGATTGTTTGTTTGTTTGTTGTTGAGTTTTATGAGTTCTTTGTATATTTTGGATATTAGGCCCTTATCTGAGCTGTTGTTTGAAAATATCATTTCCCATTTAGTTGGTTTTCTGTTTATTTTGTTATCAGTTTCTCTTGCTGAGCAAAAACTTCTTAGTCTGATGTAGTCCCATTCATTAATTTTTGCCTTCACTTCTCTTGCCTGTGGAGTCAAATTCATAAAATGCTCTTTAAAACCCAGGTCCATGAGTTGAGTACCTATGGTTCTTCTATGTACTTAATTGTTTCAGGTCTTATGTTTAGATCTTTGATCCATTTTGAGTTAATTTTTGTACAGGGGGAGAGACTGTAGTCCAGTTTCATTCTTTTGCATGTGGCTTTCCAGTTTTCCCAGCACCATTTATTGAAGAGGCTTTCTTTTCTCCATTGTGTGTTCTTGACCCCTTTATCAAAAATTATTTGACTATATATATGTGGTTTTATTTCAGGACTTTCTATTCTGTTCCATTGGTCTGAGTGTCTATTTTTCTGCCAATACCATGCTGTTTTGATTGTCGTGGCCCTATAATAGAGTTTGAAGTCAGGTATTGTAATGCCCCCAGCTTCATTCTTTTTCTTTAGGATTGCTTTGGCTATTCGGGGTTTTTTATAGTTCCATATAAATCTGATGATTTTTTGCTCTATTTCTTTAAAAAACGTCATTGGAAGTTTGATGGGAATTGCATTAAATTTGTATATTGCTTTGGGTAATATAGCCATCTTAATTATATTTATTCTTCCTAGCCAAGAACAAGGTATATTCTTCCATCTCATTATATCTTTTTCAATTTCCCTTAAAAATGGTTTATAGTTTTCATTATATAAGTCCTTTACATTCTTTGTTATGTTTATTCCTACGTATTTTTTTTTTATTTTTTTTTATAATTTTATTTTTTTAATGGGGTGACATCAATAAATCAGGATACATATATTCAAAGATAACAAGTCCAGGTTATCTTGTCGTTCAATTATGTTGCATACCCACCACCCAAAGTCAGATTGTCCTCTGTCACCTTCTATCTTGTTTTCTTTGTGCCCCTCCCACCCCCTATCCCTCTCCCATTCCCCCCTCCCCCCCGTAACCACCACACTCTTATCAATGTCTCTTAGTTTCACTATTATGTCCCACCTACGTATGGAATAATACAGTTCCTGTTTTTTTCTGATTTACTTATTTCGCTTCGTATCATGTTATCAAGATCCCACCATTTTGCTGTAAATGTTCCGATGTCATCATTTCTTATGGCTGAGTAGTATTCCATAGTGTATATGTGCCACATCTTCTTTATCCAGTCATCTATTGATGGGCTTTTTGGTTGTTTCCATGTCCTGGCCACTGTGAACAATGCTGCAATAAACATGGGGCTGCATGTGTCTTTACGTATCAATGTTTCTGAGTTTTGGGGATATATACCCAGTAGAGGGATTGCTGGGTCATAAGGTAGTTCTATTTTCAGTTCTTTGAGGAACCACCATACTTTCTTCCATAATGGTTGTACTACTTTACATTCCCACCAACAGTGTATGAGGGTTCCTTTTTCTCCACAGCCTCTCCAACATTTGCTATTACCTGACTTGCTAATAACAGCTAATCGAACAGGTGTGAGGTGGTATCTCATTGCCGTTTTGATTTGCATTTCTCTAATAGCTAAAGAAGATGAGCATCTTTTCATATATCTGTTGGCCATTTGTATTTCTTCCTGGGAGAAGTGTCTATTCATATCCTCTTCCCATTTTTTTATTGGATTGTTTGTTTGTTTGTTGTTGAGTTTTATGAGTTCTTTGTATATTTTGGATATTAGGCCCTTATCTGAGCTGTTGTTTGAAAAAATCATTTCTCATTTAGTTGGCTTTCTGTTTATTTTGTTATCAGTTTCCCTTGCTGAGCAAAAACTTCTTAGTCTGATGTAGTCCCATTCATTAATTTTTGCCTTCACTTCTCTTGCCTGTGGAGTCAAATTCATAAAATGCTCTTTAAAACCCAGGTCCATGAGTTGAGTACCTATGTCTTCTTCTATGTACTTAATTGTTTCAGGTCTTATGTTTAGATCTTTGATCCATTTTGAGTTAATTTTTGTACAGGGGGAGAGACTGTAGTCCAGTTTCATTCTTTTGCATGTGGCTTTCCAGTTTTCCCAGCACCATTTATTGAAGAGGCTTTCTTTTCTCCATTGTGTGTTGTTGGCCCCTTTATCAAAAATTATTTGACTATATATATGTGGTTTTATTTCTGGACTTTCTATTCTGTTCCATTGGTCTGAGTGTCTATTTTTCTGCCAATACCATGGTGTTTTGATTGTCGTAGCCCCATAATAGAGTTTGAAGTCAGGTATTGTTATGCCCCCAGCTTCATTCTTTTTCTTTAGGATTGCTTTGGCTATTCGGGGTTTTTTATAGTTCCATATAAATCTGATGATTTTTTGCTCTATTTCTTTAAAAAATGTCATTGGAATTTTGATGGGAATTGCATTAAATTTGTATATTGCTTTGGGTAATATAGCCATCTTGATTATATTTATTCTTCCTAGCCAAGAACAAGGTATATTCTTCCATCTCATTATATCTTTTTCGATTTCCCTTAACAATGGTTTATAGTTTTCATTATATAAGTCCTTTACATTCTTTGTTATGTTTATTCCTAAGTATTTTATTTTTTTTGTTGCAATCGTGAAGGGGATTATTCTTTTGAGTTCCTTCTCAGTTGTTTCATTGTTGGCATATAGAAAGGCTATTGACTTCTGTATGTTAATTTTGTATCCTGCGACCTTACTGTATTGGCTTATTGTTTCTAGTAGTCTTTTTGTGGATTCTTTGGGGTTTTCGATGTATAGGATCATATCATCTGCAAAAAGTGATACCTTTACTTCTTCTTTTCCGATATGGATGCCTTTTATTTCTTTGTCTTGTCTGATTGCTCTGGCTAGAACCTCTAGTACCACATTAAATAAGAGTGGAGAGAGTGGACAACCCTGTCTTGTTCCTGATTTAAGGGGGAAAGCCTTCAGTTTAGTGCCATTTAATATGATGTTAGCTGATGGTTTATCATATATGGCCTTTATCATGTTGAGATATTTTCCTTCTATACCCATTTTGTTGAGAGTCTTAAACATAAAATTGTGTTGTATTTTATCGAAAGCCTTTTCTGCGTCTATTGATAAGATCATGTGGTTTTTGTTCTTTGTTTTGTTGATATGGTGTATTACATTAACCGTTTTACGTATGTTGAACCATCCTTGAGATTCTGGGATGAATCCCACTTGATCATGATGTATTATTTTTTTAATATGTTGTTGTATTCGATTTGCTAGTATTTTGTTTAGTATTTTAGCATTTGTATTCATTAGAGATATTGGTCTGTAGTTTTCTTTTTTTGTGCCATCCTTGCCTGGTTTTGGTATGAGGGTTATGTTGGCCTCATAAAATGTGTTTGGAAGTATTGCTTCTTCTTCAATTTTTTGGAAGACTTTGAGTAGAATAGGAACCAAGTCTTCTTTGAATGTTTGATAAAATTCGCTGGTATAGCCGTCAGGGCCTGGACTTTTATTTTTGGGGAGGTTTTTAATGGTTTTTTCTATTTCTTCTCTACTGATAGGTCTGTTTAGGCTTTCTGCTTCTTCTTGACTCAGTCTAGGAAGGTTGTATTGTTCTAGGAATTTATCCATTTCTTCTAGGTTGTTGAATTTAGTGGCATAAAGTTTTTCATAGTATTCTACAATAATTCTTTGTATATCTACGGTGTCCGTGGTGATTTCTCCTCTTTCATTTTGGATTTTGTTTATATGAGTTCTTTCTCTTTTTTCCTTGGTAAGTCTTGCCAAGGGTTTGTCAATTTTGTTGATCTTTTCAAAGAACCAGCTCCTTGTTCTATTAATTTTTTCTATAGTTTTTCTGTTCTCTAATTCATTTATTTCTGCTCTGATTTTTATTATCTCCTTTCTTCGGCTGGTTTTGGGTTGTCTTTGTTCTTCTTTTTCTAGTTCCTTAAGGTGGGAAGTTAAGTGGTTCACTTGGGCTCTCTCTTGTTTGTTCATATATGCCTGAAGCGATATGAACTTCCCTCTTATCACTGCTTTTGCTGCATCCCATAGATTCTGATATGTCGTATTGTCATTTTCATTAGTCTGTATATATCTTTTGATCTCTGCACTTATTTCTTCTTTGACCCATTCATTTTTTAAAAGTATGTTGTTTAGTTTCCACATTTTTGTGGGATTTTTTTCCTCTTTTTTGCAGTTGAATTCTAGTTTCAAGGCTTTATGATCAGAAAATATGCTTGGTACAACTTCAATTTTTCTGAATTTGCTGATGTTGTTTTTGTGGCCCAACATATGGTCAATTCTTGAGAATGATCCATGTACACTGGAGAAAAATGTATACTCAGTCACTTTGGGATGAAATGTCCTGTAGATGTCTATCATATCCAGGTGCTCTAGTGTTTTGTTTAAGGCCACTATGTCTTTGTTGATTCTCTGTTTGGATGACCGATCTAGAGCCGTCAGCGGTGTATTGAGGTCTCCAAGTATGATTGTATTTTTGTCAGTTTTTGTTTTAAGATCAATAAGTAGCTGTCTTATATATTTTGGTGCTCCTTGGTTTGGTGCATATATATTAAGAATTGTTATGTCTTCTTGATTCAGTGTCCCCTTAGCCATTATGAAATGGCCATTTTTGTCTCTAAGTACTTTTCCTGTCTTGTAGTCAGCATTATCCGATATGAGTATTGCTACACCTGCTTTTTTTTGGATGTTATTTGCTTGGAGTATTGTTTTCCAGCCTTTCACTTTGAATTTGTTTTTATCCTTGTTACTTAGATGAGTTTCCTGTAGGCAGCATACAGTTGGATTTTCTTTTTTAATCCATTCTGCTACTCTGTGCCTTTTTATTGGTGAGTTTAATCCATTTACATTTAGTGTAATTATTGATACTTGTGAGTTCCCTATTGCCATTTTATATCTTGCTTTCTGTTAGTTTTGTGTCTTGTTTGATCCTTCTCTTTCGTTTTTCTATCTTTTGTTTTTATTTGGTTGTATTCCATACATCTTTCCTCTGTTGCTATCTTTTTTATCTCATGTGCTTCTGTGGTGGTTTTTTCAATGGTGGTTACCTTTGAGTAATGAAAAGGGTCCCTACCCTGTTCATTGTAGCGAACTATTTTGTGAGTACTTTTGCACTCCATCGTCCTTTGCTACTGTTAATCTCCGTCTTCTCCCCCTCTTTCTTTTTGTTGTTGTCACAGTTTAAATTTGGTTTTATTGTGTTCTTCTTGGAGCTTTTACTTGTGGCTCTGTTTTTTTTTTGTTCTTTGTATCTGATTGGAGAACCCCCTTTAGTAATTCCTGGAGTGGGGGTTTTCTGATGATAAATTCCCTCATCTTTTCTGTATCTGTGAATGTTTTTATTTCTCCTTCATATTTGAAGGATAGCTTTGATGGCTATAGTATTCGTGGCTGAAAGTTCCTCTCTTTCAGGACTTTAAATATTGGGGTCCACTCTCTTCTAGCTTGTAGAGTTTCTGCTGAGAAATCTGATGATAATCTAATGGGCCTTCCTTTATATGTTGTATTCTTCTTTTCCCTGGCTGCCTTGAGAATTTTTTCTTTGCTGTTGGTTTGTGTCAATTTCATTATGATATGCCTTGGAGTAGGTTTGTTGGGGTTAAGAAAACTTGGAGTTCTGTTTGCATCTTGAACTTGAGGTTTTAGTTCTTTCCACAGGCTTGGGAAGTTCTCATCAATTATTTGTTTAAGTATGTTCTCCATTCCATTTTCTCTCTCTTCTCCCTCCGATATACCTATTATTCTTATGTTATTCTTTTTGATGGAGTCAGATAATTCTTGTAGGGCTATCTCATTTTTTTTAATTTTTGAGTCTCTTTCTTCTTCTCTCTGTTGTGCCTCAAGTTGCTTGTCTTCTATTTCACTAATCCTCTCTTCTATCTGACCTGTTCTATTAGCTAAGCTTGTTACTTCATTTTTCAGCTCGTGAATTGAGTTTTTCATCTCTGTTTGATTTGTTTTTATAGTTTCAATTTCCTTGGACATATATTCTTTGTGTTCATGGAGTTGTTTTCTGAGCTCCCTATATTGCCTTTCTGTGTTTTCTTGTATATCTCGGAGGATTTTTAGGATTTCTATCTTGAATTCTCTGTCATTTAGCTCCAAGGTTTCCAATATATTAAATTTTTTCTCCATAGATTTTTCCTCATCTAGCTGTGTTACCTCTCTTTCTTTTGTATCCATGATATTCGATTTTCTCTTCCTTAATGGCATCTGAGGGTGGTTTTGTTGATAGTATTAATGAGATTTAATAAAGAATAAAAAGTTAAAAAAAAATAAAAAAATAACAAATCGAAAAGAGTTGTTTTTTTAAAAAAAATTAATAATGAAATAAAGAAAAATAAAATAAAATAAAAATTTTTTAAAAAAGGAAATTATTTCCCCCCTCTTTTTTTCCTCTCCTCTCCTCTCCCCTCTTTCTTGAGAAAATCTTGTGGTGGACTGTGAGTTATAACAAAAAATGCCTGTGATGGAGGGCCTGAATTGGGGAAAAGTAATAAAGGGGCAAAAGGAGAGAAAGAAAAAAAAAAAAAAAAGGAAAAAAAAAAAAAAAAGAGCGTATGGACCCACAAAAAGCAAATAAGGAAAAAAGTTGGGTCAAGAATAAAATGATTTGCTTTTAGGTGTTGGTTTTCTAAGAGTTATGATGAGAGGAATAAGAGGAAAATGGAAAAATGGGGGGACAAATTAAAAACTTACTATTGTATTTAGTGGAACAAGAACTAGATAATATGGAGAGCCAGGGATGGGAGCACTGCTAGTGAGTTAAAAAGGTGAAGTAAAAACCCCCCAAAATGCCACAAACATAGGTTTGAGTCCCAGATAAGATAATTTGTTTGTTATTGAGGTTTGAATGAGAGGAGATGTAAAGGAGAAAGGAAGAAACTAATATAGAAGGGAGAAAAGAAAGAGAGAGAGAGAAAAAAAGAGGGAACCACTAAAAGAAGAAAAAAGAAAGGAGAGAGAGAGAGAGAGAGTTAAGGGTTTTGGAGTGCAACCCTCATAGAGAGAAAGGAAGAGAAGAGAAAAGATAATGGGAGATGTAACACTTATGGGTAGTGTAGTTCCAGGAGAGGAGAGAGTAAGACCGGTAGAGAGTTAATTGGCCAAATTGGAGGAGGAAAAAAAAGTCTCAAGAATGAAGATAAGAGAAACAAACGAACAAATATAATAAAATGGGATAGGTTATAAAGTCTGCAGATTATTCTTGATTTTGAGAGGTTATCTTCTTGCTTTTTCTTTTCTCTCCCTCTTCCTGGTCGGTGACTCTGTACCCCGGGTTCTGCCCCTTTGGCACGCTCAGGTAGAGGTTTGCAGTTGATAAGTCTCTATGGCAATGTCATGTATTGTGCTTTATTCTCGTTGGGAGTCGAGGCTCATTAGCATTTATAGGCTCCGACAGTGAGAGAGTCCGTGTTCCTGGAGCCTTTCTCCTAGTCTTTCCTTCCTCAATTAGTAGCCTGATAGTCCAGGTATGGGGTTGCTGCTGCCTCTGCCTGGATAGTAAGAGGCTCAAATTGCTGGCAACTCCCCACTCTATTTCCACTCAGCACAGGGCTCTGGGTAAGGCTCAGTCAGTCAGAGCTGCTAGCATAATCAGGCGGGCTTTCCGCCCACTCGAAGACCTCTGGCTCTGCCACTCTATCTGGTAACACAAGCGTGCGCCCACTTCCGGGGCGCTTGGAGGAAACTCTCACTCACTGTCTGGAACCAGGATATCCGGCCAGCAGTCTCACGCTCTGAGTGAAACCCCCAACCGCAGGGAAAAGTTGCAGCGTTGGAATTGAGTCTCGCTCCGTCCCCGTGTGCGGCTTTTGCAAGGCGCTGGGGCGTCCCGAGATTCCGCTTTGGCCCACACAAAGGCCCCTGACTCTGCCCCTCTGTGCAATAACACGGGCGCGCACTGCCGAGGCACTTGGAGGAATCGCTCACTCCTTATCTGCGCACGCAAACCAGGATATGAGGCCGGCCGCGGTTCCCTCTGAGTGAAATAGCCTCCAGCACAGAAAATCTCCACCATTGGGATTAGTTCTCACTCCCTCCCGTGCGTGGCTTTCCCAGGGCACTGGGGCTGCCCAGAGACTCTGCCCTCAGCCCACAGAAAGGCCTCTGACCCTGCCTCTCCGTGGGGCAACACGGGCACCCAGTTCCGCGGCTTAGGAAGAAATCTCTCTTCCACTAACTGCGCACCGACCAGGAGACCAGGTAAAAAGGCCGCTCCGCTTGTCTTTCTTTGTTTGGGTTTGGCGCGAGTGTTAGCTTGTATTGCCCGGGTTGCCACAGGATCAGATTTTCCTCGGCTTGGATCTCTGAGCCACAGCCTGGTTCGGCCGTTTTTGCTGCGGCGGCCTGGATCTATTCACCCCCTGTGCCCGCCTCAGTTTCTATATTCACAGTTACCAGAGAAAGCCGCCCTGTTTAGGTTAGTGAGGAAGGCGGAGCATTTCTTACTCCCTATTTCCTTCGGGGTTTGGTTATATATTTAGCCAATTTTTCACTCAATCATACCTTTGGGTGTATTGCGAAGAATCTGGAAGCTCCAAGTATAGGTTTTTCTGTTTCTGGTTGAAGATCTTGTTGAGTTTTGGGGGAGATTTATCGGTATCGCTTCCTACTCCGCCTTTACTCTGACGTCATCCATTTTATTTTTTTTGTTGCAATTGTGAAGGGGATTATTCTTTTGAGTTTGTTCTTAAATGTTGTATTGTTGGCATATAGAAAGGCTATTGACTTCTGTATGTTAATTTTGTATCCTGCGACCTTACTATATTGGCTTATTGTTTCTAGTAGTCTTTTGGTGGATTCTTTGGGGTTTTTGATGAATAGGATCATATCATCTGCAAAAAGTGATACCTTTACTTCTTCTTTTCTGATATGGATGCCTTTTATTTCTTTGTCTTGTCTGATTCATCTGGCTAGAACCTCTACTACCACATTAAATAAGAGTGGAGAGAGTGGACAACCCTGTCTTGTTCCTGATTTAAGGTAGAAAGTCCTCAGTTTTATGCCGTTTAATATGATGTTAGCTGATGGTTTATCATATATGGCCTTTATCATGTTGAGATATTTTCCTTCTATACCCATTTTGTTGAGAGTCTTAAACATAAAATTGTGTTGTATTTTATCAAAAGCCTTTTCTGTGTTTATTGATAAGATCATGTGGTTTTTGTTCTTTGTTTTGTTGATATGGTGTATTACGTTAACCGTTTTATGTATGTTGAAACATCCTTGAGATTCTGGGATGAATCCCACTTGATCATGATGTATTATTTTTTTAATATGTTGTTGTATTCGATTTGCTAGTATTTTGTTTAGTATTTTAGCATCTGTATTCATTAGAGATATTGGTCTGTAGTTTTCTTTTTTTGTGCCATCCTTGCCTGGTTTTGGTATGAGGGTTATGTTGGCCTCATAAAATGTGTTTGGAAGTATTGCTTCTTCTTCAATTTTTTGGAAGACTTTGAGTAGAATAGGAACCAAGTCTTCTTTGAATGTTTGATAAAATTCACTGGTATAGCCGTCAGGGCCTGGACTTTTATTTTTGGGGAGGTTTTTAATGGTTTTTTCTATTTCTTCTCTACTGATAGGTCTGTTTAGGCTTTCTGCTTCTTCTTGACTCAGTCTAGGAAGGTTGTATTGTTCTAGGAATTTATCCATTTCTTCTAGGTTGTTGAATTTAGTGGCATAAAGTTTTTCATAGTATTCTACAATAATTCTTTGTATATCTACGGTGTCCGTGGTGATTTCTCCTCTTTCATTTTGGATTTTGTTTATATGAGTTCTTTCTCTTTTTTCCTTGGTAAGTCTTGCCAAGGGTTTGTCAATTTTGTTGATCTTTTCAAAGAACCAGCTCCTTGTTTTATTAATTTTTCTATAGTTTTTCTGTTCTCTAATTCATTTATTTCTGCTCTGATTTTTATTATCTCCTTTCTTCAGCTAGTTTTGGGTTGTCTTTGTTCTTTTTCTAGTTCCTTAAGGTGGGAAGTTAAGTGGTTCACTTGGGCTCTCTCTTGTTTATTCATATATGCCTGAAGTGATATGAACTTCCCTCTTATCACTGCTTTTGCTGCATCCCATAGATTCTGATATGTCGTATTGTCATTTTCATTAGTCTGTATATATCTTTTGATCTCTGCACTTATTTCTTCTTTGACCCATTCATTTTTTAAAAGTATGTTGTTTAGTTTCCACATTTTTGTGGGATTTTTTTTCTCTTTTTTGCAGTTGAATTCTAGTTTCAAGGCTTTATGATCAGAAAATATGCTTGGTACAACTTCAATTTTTCTGAATTTGCTGATGTTGTTTTTGTGGCCCAACATATGGTCAATTCTTGAGAATGATCCATGTACACTGGAGAAAAATGTATACTCAGTCACTTTGGGATGAAATGTCCTGTAGATGTCTATCATATCCAGGTGCTCTAGTGTTTTGTTTAAGGCCACTATGTCTTTGTTGATTCTCTGTTTGGATGACCGATCTAGAGCCGTCAGCGGTGTATTGAGGTCTCCAAGTATGATTGTATTTTTGTCAGTTTTTGTTTTAAGATCAATAAGTAGCTGTCTTATATATTTTGGTGCTCCTTGGTTTGGTGCATATATATTAAGAATTGTTATGTCTTCTTGATTCAGTGTCCCCTTAGCCATTATGAAATGGCCATTTTTGTCTCTAAGTACTTTTCCTGTCTTGTAGTCAGCATTATCCGATATGAGTATTGCTACACCTGCTTTTTTTTGGATGTTATTTGCTTGGAGTATTGTTTTCCAGCCTTTCACTTTGAATTTGTTTTTATCCTTGTTACTTAGATGAGTTTCCTGTAGGCAGCATACAGTTGGATTTTCTTTTTTAATCCATTCTGCTACTCTGTGCCTTTTTCTTGGTGAGTTTAATCTGTTTACATTTAGTGTAATTATTGACACTTGTGAGTTCCCTATTGCCATTTTATATCTTGCTTTCTGTTAGTTTTGTGTCTTCCTTGATCCTTCTCTTTCGTTTTTCTATCTTTTGTTTTTATTTGGTTGTATTCCATACATCTTTCCTCTGTTGCTATCTTTTTTATCTCATGTGCTTCTGTGGTGGTTTTTTCAATGGTGGTTACCTTTGAGTAATGAAAAGGGTCCCTACCCTGTTCATTGTAGCGAACTATTTTGTGAGTACTTTTGCACTCCATCGTCCTTTGCTACTGTTAATCTCCATCTTCTCCCCCTCTTTCTTTTTGTTGTTGTCACAGTTTTTTTTAATTTTTTATTTTTATTTTTTTATTTATTCATTTTAGAGAGGAGAGAGAGAGGGAGATAGAGAGACAAAGAGAGAGAAAGAGAGAGGGGAGGAGCTGGAAGCATCAACTCCCATATGTGCCTTGACCAGGCAAGCCCAGGGTTTCGAACCGGCGACCTCAGCATTTCCAGGTCGATGCTTTATCCACTGCACCACCACAGGTCAGGCTGTTGTCACAGTTTAAATTTGGTTTTATTGTGCTCTTCTTGGAGCTTTTACTTGTGGCTCTGTTTTTTTTTTTGTTCTTTGTATCTGATTGGAGAACCGCCTTTAGTAATTCCTGGAGTGGGGGTTTTCTGATGATAAATTCCCTCATCTTTTCTGTATCTGTGAATGTTTTTATTTCTCCTTCATATTTGAAGGATAGCTTTGATGGGTATAGTATTCGTGGCTGAAAGTTCCTCTCTTTCAGGACTTTAAATATTGGGGTCCACTCTCTTCTAGCTTGTAGAGTTTCTGCTGAGAAATCTGATGATAATCGAATGGGCCTTCCTTTATATGTTGTATTCTTCTTTTCCCTGGCTGCCTTGAGAATTTTTTCTTTGCTGTTGGTTTGTGTCAATTTCATTATGATATGCCTTGGAGTAGGTTTGTTGGGGTTAAGAAAACTTGGAGTTCTGTTTGCATCTTGAACTTGAGGTTTTAGTTCTTTCCACAGGCTTGGGAAGTTCTCATCAATTATTTGTTTAAGTATGTTCTCCATTCCATTTTCTCTCTCTTCTCCCTCCGATATACCTATTATTCTTATGTTATTCTTTTTGATGGAGTCAGATAATTCTTGTAGGGCTATCTCATTTTTTTTAATTTTTGAGTCTCTTTCTTCTTCTCTCTGTTGTGCCTCAAGTTGCTTGTCTTCTATTTCACTAATCCTCTCTTCTATCTGACCTGTTCTATTAGCTAAGCTTGTTACTTCATTTTTCAGCTCGTGAATTGAGTTTTTCATCTCTGTTTGATTTGTTTTTATAGTTTCAATTTCCTTGGACATATATTCTTTGTGTTCATGGAGTTGTTTTCTGAGCTCCCTATATTGCCTTTCTGTGTTTTCTTGTATATCTCGGAGGATTTTTAGGATTTCTATCTTGAATTCTCTGTCATTTAGCTCCAAGGTTTCCAATATATTAAATTTTTTCTCCATAGATTTTTCCTCATCTAGCTGTGTTACCTCTCTTTCTTTTGTATCCATGATATTCGATTTTCTCTTCCTTAATGGCATCTGAGGGTGGTTTTGTTGATAGTATTAATGAGATTTAATAAAGAATAAAAAGTTAAAAAAAAATAAAAAAATAACAAATCGAAAAGAGTTGTTTTTTTAAAAAAAATTAATAATGAAATAAAGAAAAATAAAATAAAATAAAAATTTTTTAAAAAAGGAAATTATTTCCCCCCTCTTTTTTTCCTCTCCTCTCCTCTCCCCTCTTTCTTGAGAAAATCTTGTGGTGGACTGTGAGTTATAACAAAAAATGCCTGTGATGGAGGGCCTGAATTGGGGAAAAGTAATAAAGGGGCAAAAGGAGAGAAAGAAAAAAAAAAAAAAAAGGAAAAAAAAAAAAAAAAGAGCGTATGGACCCACAAAAAGCAAATAAGGAAAAAAGTTGGGTCAAGAATAAAATGATTTGCTTTTAGGTGTTGGTTTTCTAAGAGTTATGATGAGAGGAATAAGAGGAAAATGGAAAAATGGGGGGACAAATTAAAAACTTACTATTGTATTTAGTGGAACAAGAACTAGATAATATGGAGAGCCAGGGATGGGAGCACTGCTAGTGAGTTAAAAAGGTGAAGTAAAAACCCCCCAAAATGCCACAAACATAGGTTTGAGTCCCAGATAAGATAATTTGTTTGTTATTGAGGTTTGAATGAGAGGAGATGTAAAGGAAAAAGGAAGAAACTAATATAGAAGGAGAAAAGAAAGAGAGAGAGAGAAAAAAAGAGGGAACCACTAAAAGAAGAAAAAAGAAAGGAGAGAGAGAGAGAGAGAGTTAAGGGTTTTGGAGTGCAACCCTCATAGAGAGAAAGGAAGAGAAGAGAAAAGATAATGGGAGATGTAACACTTATGGGTAGTGTAGTTCCAGGAGAGGAGAGAGTAAGACCGGTAGAGAGTTAATTGGCCAAATTGGAGGAGGAAAAAAAAGTCTCAAGAATGAAGATAAGAGAAACAAACGAACAAATATAATAAAATGGGATAGGTTATAAAGTCTGCAGATTATTCTTGATTTTGAGAGGTTATCTTCTTGCTTTTTCTTTTCTCTCCCTCTTCCTGGTCGGTGACTCTGTACCCCGGGTTCTGCCCCTTTGGCACGCTCAGGTAGAGGTTTGCAGTTGATAAGTCTCTATGGCAATGTCATGTATTGTGCTTTATTCTCGTTGGGAGTCGAGGCTCATTAGCATTTATAGGCTCCGACAGTGAGAGAGTCCGTGTTCCTGGAGCCTTTCTCCTAGTCTTTCCTTCCTCAATTAGTAGCCTGATAGTCCAGGTATGGGGTTGCTGCTGCCTCTGCCTGGATAGTAAGAGGCTCAAATTGCTGGCAACTCCCCACTCTATTTCCACTCAGCACAGGGCTCTGGGTAAGGCTCAGTCAGTCAGAGCTGCTAGCATAATCAGGCGGGCTTTCCGCCCACTCGAAGACCTCTGGCTCTGCCACTCTATCTGGTAACACAAGCGTGCGCCCACTTCCGGGGCGCTTGGAGGAAACTCTCACTCACTGTCTGGAACCAGGATATCCGGCCAGCAGTCTCACGCTCTGAGTGAAACCCCCAACCGCAGGGAAAAGTTGCAGCGTTGGAATTGAGTCTCGCTCCGTCCCCGTGTGCGGCTTTTGCAAGGCGCTGGGGCGTCCCGAGATTCCGCTTTGGCCCACACAAAGGCCCCTGACTCTGCCCCTCTGTGCAATAACACGGGCGCGCACTGCCGAGGCACTTGGAGGAATCGCTCACTCCTTATCTGCGCACGCAAACCAGGATATGAGGCCGGCCGCGGTTCCCTCTGAGTGAAATAGCCTCCAGCACAGAAAATCTCCACCATTGGGATTAGTTCTCACTCCCTCCCGTGCGTGGCTTTCCCAGGGCACTGGGGCTGCCCAGAGACTCTGCCCTCAGCCCACAGAAAGGCCTCTGACCCTGCCTCTCCGTGGGGCAACACGGGCACCCAGTTCCGCGGCTTAGGAAGAAATCTCTCTTCCACTAACTGCGCACCGACCAGGAGACCAGGTAAAAAGGCCGCTCCGCTTGTCTTTCTTTGTTTGGGTTTGGCGCGAGTGTTAGCTTGTATTGCCCGGGTTGCCACAGGATCAGATTTTCCTCGGCTTGGATCTCTGAGCCACAGCCTGGTTCGGCCGTTTTTGCTGCGGCGGCCTGGATCTATTCACCCCCTTTGCCCGCCTCAGTTTCTATATTCACAGTTACCAGAGAAAGCCGCCCTGTTTAGGTTAGTGAGGAAGGCGGAGCATTTCTTACTCCCTATTTCCTTCGGGGTTTGGTTATATATTTAGCCAATTTTTCACTCAATCATACCTTTGGGTGTATTGCGAAGAATCTGGAAGCTCCAAGTATAGGTTTTTCTGTTTCTGGTTGAAGATCTTGTTGAGTTTTGGGGGAGATTTATCGGTATCGCTTCCTACTCCGCCTTTACTCTGACGTCATCCATTTTATTTTTTTTGTTGCAATCGTGAAGGGGATTATTCTTTTGAGTTCGTTCTCAATTGTTTCATTGTTGGCATATAGAAAGGCTATTGACTTCTGTATGTTAATTTTGTATCCTGCGACCTTACTGTATTGGCTTATTGTTTCTAGTAGTCTTTTTGTGGATTCTTTGGGGTTTTTGATGTATAGGATCATATCATCTGCAAAAAGTGATACCTTTACTTCATCTTTTCCGATATGGATGCCTTTTATTTCTTTGTCTTGTCTGATTGCTGTGGCAAGAACCTCTAGTACCACATTAAATAAGAGTGGAGAGAGTGGACAACCCTGTCTTGTTCCTGATTTAAGGTAGAAAGTCCTCAGTTTTATGCCGTTTAATATGATGTTAGCTGATGGTTTATCATATATGGCCTTTATCATGTTGAGATATTTTCCTTCTATACCCATTTTGTTGAGAGTCTTAAACATAAAATTGTGTTGTATTTTATCGAAAGCCTTTTCTGCGTCTATTGATAAGGTCATGTGGTTTTTGTTCTTTGTTTTGTTGATATGGTGTATTACGTTAACCGTTTTATGTATGTTGAACCATCCTTGAGATTCTGGGATGAATCCCACTTGATCATGATGTATTATTTTTTTAATATGTTGTTGTATTCGATTTGCTAGTATTTTGTTTAGTATTTTAGCATCTGTATTCATTAGAGATATTGGTCTGTAGTTTTCTTTTTTTGTGCCATCCTTGCCTGGTTTTGGTATGAGGGTTATGTTGGCCTCATAAAATGTGTTTGGAAGTATTGCTTCTTCTTCAATTTTTTGGAAGACTTTGAGTAGAATAGGAACCAAGTCTTCTTTGAATGTTTGATAAAATTCGCTGGTATAGCCGTCAGGGCCTGGACTTTTATTTTTGGGGAGGTTTTTAATGGTTTTTTCTATTTCTTCTCTACTGATAGGTCTGTTTAGGCTTTCTGCTTCTTCTTGACTCAGTCTAGGAAGGTTGTATTGTTCTAGGAATTTATCCATTTCTTCTAGGTTGTTGAATTTAGTGGCATAAAGTTTTTCATAGTATTCTACAATAATTCTTTGTATATCTACGGTGTCCGTGGTGATTTCTCCTCTTTCATTTTGGATTTTGTTTATATGAGTTCTTTCTCTTTTTTCCTTGGTAAGTCTTGCCAAGGGTTTGTCAATTTTGTTGATCTTTTCAAAGAACCAGCTCCTTGTTTTATTAATTTTTCTATAGTTTTTCTGTTCTCTAATTCATTTATTTCTGCTCTGATTTTTATTATCTCCTTTCTTCAGCTGGTTTTGGGTTGTCTTTGTTCTTCTTTTTCTAGTTCCTTAAGGTGGGAAGTTAAGTGGTTCACTTAGGCTCTCTCTTGTTTATTCATATATGCGTGAAGTGATATGAACTTCCCTCTTATCACTGCTTTTGCTGCATCCCATAGATTCTGATATGTCGTATTGTCATTTTCATTAGTCTGTATATATCTTTTGATCTCTGCACTTATTTCTTCTTTGACCCATTCATTTTTTAAAAGTATGTTGTTTAGTTTCCACATTTTTGTGGGATTTTTTTTCTCTTTTTTGCAGTTGAATTCTAGTTTCAAGGCTTTATGATCAGAAAATATGCTTGGTACAACTTCAATTTTTCTGAATTTGCTGATGTTGTTTTTGTGGCCCAACATATGGTCAATTCTTGAGAATGATCCATGTACACTGGAGAAAAATGTATACTCAGTCACTTTGGGATGAAATGTCCTGTAGATGTCTATCATATCCAGGTGCTCTAGTGTTTTGTTTAAGGCCACTATGTCTTTGTTGATTCTCTGTTTGGATGACCGATCTAGAGCCGTCAGCGGTGTATTGAGGTCTCCAAGTATGATTGTATTTTTGTCAGTTTTTGTTTTAAGATCAATAAGTAGCTGTCTTATATATTTTGGTGCTCCTTGGTTTGGTGCATATATATTAAGAATTGTTATGTCTTCTTGATTCAGTGTCCCCTTAGCCATTATGAAATGGCCATTTTTGTCTCTAAGTACTTTTCCTGTCTTGTAGTCAGCATTATCCGATATGAGTATTGCTACACCTGCTTTTTTTTGGATGTTATTTGCTTGGAGTATTGTTTTCCAGCCTTTCACTTTGAATTTGTTTTTATCCTTGTTACTTAGATGAGTTTCCTGTAGGCAGCATACAGTTGGATTTTCTTTTTTAATCCATTCTGCTACTCTGTGCCTTTTTATTGGTGAGTTTAATCTGTTTACATTTAGTGTAATTATTGACACTTGTGAGTTCCCTATTGCCATTTTATATCTTGCTTTCTGTTAGTTTTGTGTCTTGTTTGATCCTTCTCTTTCGTTTTTCTATCTTTTGTTTTTATTTGGTTGTATTCCATACATCTTTCCTCTGTTGCTATCTTTTTTATCTCATGGGCTTCTGTGGTGGTTTTTTCAATGGTGGTTACCTTTGAGTAATGAAAAGGGTCCCTACCCTGTTCATTGTAGCGAACTATTTTGTGAGTACTTTTGCACTCCATCGTCCTTTGCTACTGTTAATCTCCATCTTCTCCCCCTCTTTCTTTTTGTTGTTGTCACAGTTTTTTTTAATTTTTTATTTTTATTTTTTTATTTATTCATTTTAGAGAGGAGAGAGAGAGGGAGATAGAGAGACAAAGAGAGAGAAAGAGAGAGGGGAGGAGCTGGAAGCATCAACTCCCATATGTGCCTTGACCAGGCAAGCCCAGGGTTTCGAACCAGCGACCTCAGCATTTCCAGGTCGATGCTTTATCCACTGCACCACCACAGGTCAGGCTGTTGTCACAGTTTAAATTTGGTTTTATTGTGCTCTTCTTGGAGCTTTTACTTGTGGCTCTGTTTTTTTTTTTGTTCTTTGTATCTGATTGGAGAACCCCCTTTAGTAATTCCTGGAGTGGGGGTTTTCTGATGATAAATTCCCTCATCTTTTCTGTATCTGTGAATGTTTTTATTTCTCCTTCGTATTTGAAGGATAGCTTTGATGGGTATAGTATTCGTGGCTGAAAGTTCCTCTTTTTCAGGACTTTAAATATTGGGGTACACTCTCTTCTAGCTTGTAGAGTTTCTGCTGAGAAATTTGATGATAATCTAATGGGCCTTCCTTTACATGTTGTATTCTTCTTTTCCCTGGCTGCCTTGAGAATTTTTTCTTTGCTGTTTGTTTGTGTCAATTTCATTATGATATGCCTTGGAGTAGGTTTGTTGGGGTTAAGAAAACTCGGAGTTCTGTTTGCTTCTTGAACTTGAGGTTTTAGTTCTTTCCACAGGCTTGGGAAGTTCTCATCAATTATTTGTTTAAGTATGTTCTCCATTCCATTTTCTCTCTCTTCTCCCTCTGATATACCTATTATTCTTATGTTATTCTTTTTGATGGAGTCAGATAATTCTTGTAGGGCTATCTCATTTTTTTTAATTTTTGAGTCTCTTTCTTCTTCTCTCTGTTGTGCCTCAAGTTGCTTGTCTTCTATTTCACTAATCCTCTCTTCTATCTGACCTGTTCTATTAGCTAAGCTTGTTACTTCATTTTTCAGCTCGTGAATTGAGTTTTTCATCTCTGTTTGATTTGTTTTTATAGTTTCAATTTCCTTGGACATATATTCTTTGTGTTCATGGAGTTGTTTTCTGAGCTCCCTATATTGCCTTTCTGTGTTTTCTTGTATATCTCGGAGGATTTTTAGGATTTCTATCTTGAATTCTCTGTCATTTAGCTCCAAGGTTTCCAATATATTAAATTTTTTCTCCATAGATTTTTCCTCATCTAGCTGTGTTACCTCTCTTTCTTTTGTATCCATGATATTCGATTTTCTCTTCCTTAATGGCATCTGAGGGTGGTTTTGTTGATAGTATTAATGAGATTTAATAAAGAATAAAAAGTTAAAAAAAAATAAAAAAATAACAAATCGAAAAGAGTTGTTTTTTTAAAAAAAATTAATAATGAAATAAAGAAAAATAAAATAAAATAAAAATTTTTTAAAAAAGGAAATTATTTCCCCCCTCTTTTTTTCCTCTCCTCTCCTCTCCCCTCTTTCTTGAGAAAATCTTGTGGTGGACTGTGAGTTATAACAAAAAATGCCTGTGATGGAGGGCCTGAATTGGGGAAAAGTAATAAAGGGGCAAAAGGAGAGAAAGAAAAAAAAAAAAAAAAGGAAAAAAAAAAAAAAAAAGAGCGTATGGACCCACAAAAAGCAAATAAGGAAAAAAGTTGGGTCAAGAATAAAATGATTTGCTTTTAGGTGTTGGTTTTCTAAGAGTTATGATGAGAGGAATAAGAGGAAAATGGAAAAATGGGGGGACAAATTAAAAACTTACTATTGTATTTAGTGGAACAAGAACTAGATAATATGGAGAGCCAGGGATGGGAGCACTGCTAGTGAGTTAAAAAGGTGAAGTAAAAACCCCCCAAAATGCCACAAACATAGGTTTGAGTCCCAGATAAGATAATTTGTTTGTTATTGAGGTTTGAATGAGAGGAGATGTAAAGGAAAAAGGAAGAAACTAATATAGAAGGAGAAAAGAAAGAGAGAGAGAGAAAAAAAGAGGGAACCACTAAAAGAAGAAAAAAGAAAGGAGAGAGAGAGAGAGAGAGTTAAGGGTTTTGGAGTGCAACCCTCATAGAGAGAAAGGAAGAGAAGAGAAAAGATAATGGGAGATGTAACACTTATGGGTAGTGTAGTTCCAGGAGAGGAGAGAGTAAGACCGGTAGAGAGTTAATTGGCCAAATTGGAGGAGGAAAAAAAAGTCTCAAGAATGAAGATAAGAGAAACAAACGAACAAATATAATAAAATGGGATAGGTTATAAAGTCTGCAGATTATTCTTGATTTTGAGAGGTTATCTTCTTGCTTTTTCTTTTCTCTCCCTCTTCCTGGTCGGTGACTCTGTACCCCGGGTTCTGCCCCTTTGGCACGCTCAGGTAGAGGTTTGCAGTTGATAAGTCTCTATGGCAATGTCATGTATTGTGCTTTATTCTCGTTGGGAGTCGAGGCTCATTAGCATTTATAGGCTCCGACAGTGAGAGAGTCCGTGTTCCTGGAGCCTTTCTCCTAGTCTTTCCTTCCTCAATTAGTAGCCTGATAGTCCAGGTATGGGGTTGCTGCTGCCTCTGCCTGGATAGTAAGAGGCTCAAATTGCTGGCAACTCCCCACTCTATTTCCACTCAGCACAGGGCTCTGGGTAAGGCTCAGTCAGTCAGAGCTGCTAGCATAATCAGGCGGGCTTTCCGCCCACTCGAAGACCTCTGGCTCTGCCACTCTATCTGGTAACACAAGCGTGCGCCCACTTCCGGGGCGCTTGGAGGAAACTCTCACTCACTGTCTGGAACCAGGATATCCGGCCAGCAGTCTCACGCTCTGAGTGAAACCCCCAACCGCAGGGAAAAGTTGCAGCGTTGGAATTGAGTCTCGCTCCGTCCCCGTGTGCGGCTTTTGCAAGGCGCTGGGGCGTCCCGAGATTCCGCTTTGGCCCACACAAAGGCCCCTGACTCTGCCCCTCTGTGCAATAACACGGGCGCGCACTGCCGAGGCACTTGGAGGAATCGCTCACTCCTTATCTGCGCACGCAAACCAGGATATGAGGCCGGCCGCGGTTCCCTCTGAGTGAAATAGCCTCCAGCACAGAAAATCTCCACCATTGGGATTAGTTCTCACTCCCTCCCGTGCGTGGCTTTCCCAGGGCACTGGGGCTGCCCAGAGACTCTGCCCTCAGCCCACAGAAAGGCCTCTGACCCTGCCTCTCCGTGGGGCAACACGGGCACCCAGTTCCGCGGCTTAGGAAGAAATCTCTCTTCCACTAACTGCGCACCGACCAGGAGACCAGGTAAAAAGGCCGCTCCGCTTGTCTTTCTTTGTTTGGGTTTGGCGCGAGTGTTAGCTTGTATTGCCCGGGTTGCCACAGGATCAGATTTTCCTCGGCTTGGATCTCTGAGCCACAGCCTGGTTCGGCCGTTTTTGCTGCGGCGGCCTGGATCTATTCACCCCCTTTGCCCGCCTCAGTTTCTATATTCACAGTTACCAGAGAAAGCCGCCCTGTTTAGGTTAGTGAGGAAGGCGGAGCATTTCTTACTCCCTATTTCCTTCGGGGTTTGGTTATATATTTAGCCAATTTTTCACTCAATCATACCTTTGGGTGTATTGCGAAGAATCTGGAAGCTCCAAGTATAGGTTTTTCTGTTTCTGGTTGAAGATCTTGTTGAGTTTTGGGGGAGATTTATCGGTATCGCTTCCTACTCCGCCTTTACTCTGACGTCATCCATTTTATTTTTTTTGTTGCAATTGTGAAGGGGATTATTCTTTTGAGTTTGTTCTTAAATGTTGTATTGTTGGCATATAGAAAGGCTATTGACTTCTGTATGTTAATTTTGTATCCTGCGACCTTATTATATTGGCTTATTGTTTCTAGTAGTCTTTTGGTGGATTCTTTGGGGTTTTTGATGAATAGGATCATATCATCTGCAAAAAGTGATACCTTTACTTCTTCTTTTCTGATATGGATGCCTTTTATTTCTTTGTCTTGTCTGATTCATCTGGCTAGAACCTCTACTACCACATTAAATAAGAGTGGAGAGAGTGGACAACCCTGTCTTGTTCCTGATTTAAGGTAGAAAGTCCTCAGTTTTATGCCGTTTAATATGATGTTAGCTGATGGTTTATCATATATGGCCTTTATCATGTTGAGATATTTTCCTTCTATACCCATTTTGTTGAGAGTCTTAAACATAAAATTGTGTTGTATTTTATCGAAAGCCTTTTCTGCGTCTATTGATAAGGTCATGTGGTTTTTGTTCTTTGTTTTGTTGATATGGTGTATTACGTTAACCGTTTTATGTATGTTGAACCATCCTTGAGATTCTGGGATGAATCCCACTTGATCATGATGTATTATTTTTTTAATATGTTGTTGTATTCGATTTGCTAGTATTTTGTTTAGTATTTTAGCATCTGTATTCATTAGAGATATTGGTCTGTAGTTTTCTTTTTTTGTGCCATCCTTGCCTGGTTTTGGTATGAGGGTTATGTTGGCCTCATAAAATGTGTTTGGAAGTATTGCTTATTCTTCAATTTTTTGGAAGACTTTGAGTAGAATAGGAACCAAGTCTTCTTTGAATGTTTGATAAAATTCGCTGGTATAGCCGTCAGGGCCTGGACTTTTATTTTTGGGGAGGTTTTTAATGGTTTTTTCTATTTCTTCTCTACTGATAGGTCTGTTTAGGCATTCTGCTTTTTCTTGACTCAGTCTAGGAAGGTTGTATTGCTCTAGGAATTTATCCATTTCGTCTAGGTTGTTGAATTTAGTGGCATAAAGTTTTTCATAGTATTCTACAATAATTCTTTGTATATCTACGGTGTCCGTGGTGATTTCTCCTCTTTCATTTTGGATTTTGTTTATATGAGTTCTTTCTCTTTTTTCCTTGGTAAGTCTTGCCAAGGGTTTGTCAATTTTGTTGATCTTTTCAAAGAACCAGCTCCTTGTTTTATTAATTTTTCTATAGTTTTTCTGTTCTCTAATTCATTTATTTCTGCTCTGATTTTTATTATCTCCTTTCTTCAGCTAGTTTTGGGTTGTCTTTGTTCTTTTTCTAGTTCCTTAAGGTGGGAAGTTAAGTGGTTCACTTGGGCTCTCTCTTGTTTATTCATATATGCCTGAAGTGATATGAACTTCCCTCTTATCACTGCTTTTGCTGCATCCCATAGATTCTGATATGTCGTATTGTCATTTTCATTAGTCTGTATATATCTTTTGATCTCTGCACTTATTTCTTCTTTGACCCATTCATTTTTTAAAAGTATGTTGTTTAGTTTCCACATTTTTGTGGGATTTTTTTTCTCTTTTTTGCAGTTGAATTCTAGTTTCAAGGCTTTATGATCAGAAAATATGCTTGGTACAACTTCAATTTTTCTGAATTTGCTGATGTTGTTTTTGTGGCCCAACATATGGTCAATTCTTGAGAATGATCCATGTACACTGGAGAAAAATGTATACTCAGTCACTTTGGGATGAAATGTCCTGTAGATGTCTATCATATCCAGGTGCTCTAGTGTTTTGTTTAAGGCCACTATGTCTTTGTTGATTCTCTGTTTGGATGACCGATCTAGAGCCGTCAGCGGTGTATTGAGGTCTCCAAGTATGATTGTATTTTTGTCAGTTTTTGTTTTAAGATCAATAAGTAGCTGTCTTATATATTTTGGTGCTCCTTGGTTTGGTGCATATATATTAAGAATTGTTATGTCTTCTTGATTCAGTGTCCCCTTAGCCATTATGAAATGGCCATTTTTGTCTCTAAGTACTTTTCCTGTCTTGTAGTCAGCATTATCCGATATGAGTATTGCTACACCTGCTTTTTTTTGGATGTTATTTGCTTGGAGTATTGTTTTCCAGCCTTTCACTTTGAATTTGTTTTTATCCTTGTTACTTAGATGAGTTTCCTGTAGGCAGCATACAGTTGGATTTTCTTTTTTAATCCATTCTGCTACTCTGTGCCTTTTTCTTGGTGAGTTTAATCTGTTTACATTTAGTGTAATTATTGACACTTGTGAGTTCCCTATTGCCATTTTATATCTTGCTTTCTGTTAGTTTTGTGTCTTCCTTGATCCTTCTCTTTCGTTTTTCTATCTTTTGTTTTTATTTGGTTGTATTCCATACATCTTTCCTCTGTTGCTATCTTTTTTATCTCATGTGCTTCTGTGGTGGTTTTTTCAATGGTGGTTACCTTTGAGTAATGAAAAGGGTCCCTACCCTGTTCATTGTAGCGAACTATTTTGTGAGTACTTTTGCACTCCATCGTCCTTTGCTACTGTTAATCTCCATCTTCTCCCCCTCTTTCTTTTTGTTGTTGTCACAGTTTTTTTTTAATTTTTAATTTTTATTTTTTTATTTATTCATTTTAGAGAGGAGAGAGAGAGGGAGATAGAGAGACAAAGAGAGAGAAAGAGAGAGGGGAGGAGCTGGAAGCATCAACTCCCATATGTGCCTTGACCAGGCAAGCCCAGGGTTTCGAACCAGCGACCTCAGCATTTCCAGGTCGATGCTTTATCCACTGCACCACCACAGGTCAGGCTGTTGTCACAGTTTAAATTTGGTTTTATTGTGCTCTTCTTGGAGCTTTTACTTGTGGCTCTGTTTTTTTTTTTGTTCTTTGTATCTGATTGGAGAACCGCCTTTAGTAATTCCTGGAGTGGGGGTTTTCTGATGATAAATTCCCTCATCTTTTCTGTATCTGTGAATGTTTTTATTTCTCCTTCATATTTGAAGGATAGCTTTGATGGGTATAGTATTCGTGGCTGAAAGTTCCTCTCTTTCAGGACTTTAAATATTGGGGTCCACTCTCTTCTAGCTTGTAGAGTTTCTGCTGAGAAATCTGATGATAATCGAATGGGCCTTCCTTTATATGTTGTATTCTTCTTTTCCCTGGCTGCCTTGAGAATTTTTTCTTTGCTGTTGGTTTGTGTCAATTTCATTATGATATGCCTTGGAGTAGGTTTGTTGGGGTTAAGAAAACTCGGTGTTCTGTTTGCTTCTTGAATTTGAGGCTTTAGTTCTTTCCACAGGCTTGGGAAGTTCTCATCTATTATTTGTTTGAGTATGTTCTCCATTCCATTTTCTTTCTCTTCTCCCTCTGATATACCTATTATTCTTATGTTATTCTTTTTGATGGAGTCAGATAATTCTTGTAGGGCTATCTCATTTTTTTTAATTTTTGAGTCTCTTTCTTCTTCTCTCTGTTGTGCCTCAAGTTGCTTGTCTTCTATTTCACTAATCCTCTCTTCTATCTGACCTGTTCTATTAGCTAAGCTTGTTACTTCGTTTTTCAGCTCGTGAATTGAGTTTTTCATCTCTGTTTGATTTGTTTTTATAGTTTCAATTTCCTTGGACATATATTCTTTGTATTCATTGAGTTGTTTTCTGAGCTCCCTAAATTGCCTTTCTGTGTTTTCTTGTATATCTCGAAGGATTTTTAGGATTTCTATCTTGAATTCTCTGTCATTTAGCTCCAAGGTTTCCAATATATTAAATTTTTTCTCCATAGATTTTTCCTCATCTAGCTGTGTTACCTCTCTTTCTTTTGTATCCATGATATTCAATTTTCTCTTCCTTAATGGCATCTGAGGGTGGTTTTGTTGATAGTATTAATGAGATTTAATAAATAATAAAAAGTTAAAAAAAATTAGAAATCGAAAAGAGTTGTTTTTTTTAAAAAAAAATTAATAATGAAATAAAGAAAAATAAAATAAAATAAAAATTTTTTAAAAAAGGAAATTATTCCCCCCCTCCTTTTTTCCTTCCTCTCCCCTTTTTCTTGAGAAAATCTTGTGGTGAACTGTGAATTATAACAAACAATGCCTGTGATGAAGGGCCTGAATTGGGGAAAAGTAATAAAAGGGCAAAAAAAAAAGGGGGGGGTATGGACCCACAAAAAGCAAATAAGGAAAAAATTTGGGTCAAGAATAAAATGATTTGCTTTTAGGTGTTGGTTGTCTAAGAGTTATGATGAGAGGAATAAGAGGAAAACAGAAAAATGGGGGGACAAATTAAAAAAATACTATTGTATTTAGTGGAACAAGAACTAGATAAAATGGAGAGCCAGGGATGGGAGCACTGCTAGTGAGTTAAAAAGGTGAAGTAAAAACCCCCCAAAATGCCACAAACATAAGTTTGAGTTTCAGATAAGAGAATTTGTTTGTTATTGAGGTTTGAATGAGAGGAGATGTAAAGGAGAAAGGAAGAAACTACTATAGAGGGAGAAAAGAAAGAGAGAGAGAAAAAAAAAGAGGGAACCACTAAAAGAAGAAAAAAGAAAGGAGAGAGAGAGAGAGAGAGTTAAGGGTTTTGGAGTTCAACCCTCATAGAGAGAAAGGAAGAGGAGAGAAAAGATAATGGGAGATGCAACACTTATGGGTAGTATAGTTCAAGGAGAGGAGAGAGTAAGACTGGCAGAGAGTTAATCGGCCAAATTGGAGGAGGAAAAAAAGTATCAAGAATGAAGATAAGAGAAACAAACGAACAAATATAATAAAATGGGATAGGTTATAAAGTCTGCAGATTATTCTTGATTTTGAGAGGTTATCTTCTTGCTTTTTCTTTTCTCTCCCTCTTCCTGGTCGGTGACTCTGTACCCCGGGTTCTGCCCCTTTGGCATGCTCAGGTAGAGGTTTGCAGTTGATAAGTTTCTATGGCAATGTCATGTATTGTGCTTTAGTCTCGTTGGCAGTCGAAGCTCATTAGTATTTATAGGCTCCGACAGTGAGAGAGTCCGTGTGCCTGGAGCCTTTCTCCTAGTCTTTCCTTCCTCAATTAGTAGCCTGATAATCCAGCTATGGGGTTGCTGCTGCCTCTGCCTGGATAGTAAGAGGCTCAAAGAGCTGGCAACTCCCCACTCTATTCCCACTCAGCACAGGGCTCTGGGTAAGGCTCAGTCAGTCAGAGCTGCTAGCATAATCAGGCGGGCTTTCCGCCCACTCAAAGACCTCTGGCTCTGCCACTCTGTCCGGTAACACAGGCGGGCGCTCACTTCCGGGGCGCTTGGTGGAAACTCTCATTCACTATCTGCGTGCGCAGACCAGGATATCCGGCCAGCAGTCTCACGCTCTGAGTGAAACCCCCAACTGCATGGAAAAGTTGCAGCGTTGGAATTCGCTCTTGCTCCATCCCCGTGCGCGGCTTTTGCAAGGCGCTGGGGCGGCCCGAGATTCTGCTTTTGCCCACACAAAGGCCCCTGACTCTGCCCCTCTGTGCGATAACACGGGCACGCACTGCCGAGGCACTCGGAGGAATCGCTCACTTCCTATCTGCGCGCGCACACCAGGATATGAGGCCGGCCGCGTTTCCCTCTGAGTGAAACCGTCACCAGCACGGAAAATTTCCACCATTGGAATTAGTTCTCGCTCCCTCCCATGCGCGGCTTTCCCAGGGCGCTGGGGCTGCCCAGAGATTCTGCTTTCGGCCCACAGAAAGGCCTCTGACCCTGCCTCTCTGTGGGGCAACACGGGCACCCACTCCTGGGGCCTAGGAAGAAATCTCTCGCCCACTAACTGCGCACCAACCAGGAGAACGGGTAAAATGGCTGCCCCGCTTGTCTTTCTTTGTTTGGGTTTGGCACGAGTGTTAGCTTGTATTGCCCAGCTTGCCACAGGATCAGTTTTTCCTCAGTTAGGATATCCGTGCCACAGCCTGGTTCGGCCGTTTGTGCCGCGGCCTGGATGTATTCACCCCCTTTGCCCGCCTCAGTTTCTATATTCACAGTTACCAGAGAAAGCCACCCTGTTTAGGTTAGTGAGGAAGGCGGAGCATTTCTTACTCCCTATTTCCTTCAGGGTTTGGTTATATATTTAGCCAATTTTTCACTCGACCATACCTTCGGGTGTATTGCGAAGTATCTGGAGGCTCCAAGTATAGGTTTTTCTGTTTCTGGTTGAAGATCTTGTTGAGTTTTGGGGGAGATTTATCGGTATCGCTTCCTACTCCGCCATTACTCTCCAAATTTGTTTTTTTTAAA
Organism: Saccopteryx bilineata; assembly: GCF_036850765.1. Classification (NCBI taxonomy): domain Eukaryota; kingdom Metazoa; phylum Chordata; class Mammalia; order Chiroptera; family Emballonuridae; genus Saccopteryx; species Saccopteryx bilineata. The sequence continues at coordinate 260,725,619 of NC_089490.1, read as the reverse complement.
TCTAGAATATAGAGGCTGAATAAGTGAACAAAATAAGGAAGAAAAAAATCAATATTGCCTGTTTATATTGGCTAAATTCTAAGAAATAAAGAAACTGCTTAAAGGGTAGGGTAGAAAGAGCACTGGCAGGAGAGAGGGGATCTGCCCCCACTGAACGAGTGTGACCTTGAGCAAATCATAGTGTCCCACCAGAGGTCAGTGTCCTCACCTGTCAAATGAAGGCCTGGTCTGTGACCGTGTTTTACACCATTTGCTTCCCAGAGCCCAGTCGAGTGAGAGGGGAGGGACGGAGAGGCAAAAGCAGGAGCATAAAGAATTAGTCTTCGCCCCCCCCATTTGTTTTAGCCAGAGCAGTTTCATGATCACCTATTTTACCTACTCTGATGAAACAAAGTTTGAACGCACACATTCAAGCTTAACTCGATGGTCTCGAAGCTCTCTTCTAACTTTGATTTTTTTTGTTTTCCCTCTACATGGCTTTGATCACCAAAGCTCCCACAACAGCCCAATCTTTCCATTTCCATTGAACAGACAAGGGGATGTTATCAGAGGCACTGTAATGCCACAGCTTCATGGCTCAGGATGCCTGGAGCAGTGAGTTAATGAGCCCACCGAGGGCTCAGGGAGCTGCCGGCAGCCTGATCCTGAAAGCAGGAACACAGGGGCCGTAGACTAGGTGCCGCACAAGTTGCTGACTCTCCTTAGAAGTTCCTCAGCCGAGCTTCTTACCGAACCAACATGCTTTCCCCTACCATTCCCTCAAAGTCTCCGGAGAAGAAAGGCGAAACAGATGCCTTCTGATTATTCTGAGTACATTTGATTTGCTCACGTTCACCTAACCGTCCTCTTTCAGAGTTCCTGCAGAGCGGAGACTGATTTATCAGGCTACAGGTCATGGGCTATGGAAGCGGGGTTTCATTGGTCAGAAACAAGGATTTGCAACTTTAATTTTAATTAAATTGCAATAATAAAGTGTTCCTTAAACAGCCTACTTAAACTCGTTATTCTTTTTCTTTTATTAAATTCTGAAGCAGTTCAAGCATAACAAAAAGTAGAGAAAATAAAACATCAAACATTCATGTACCAACCACTGAGCTCTGTCAAGCTTAAAATTTTGCCATCTTTCAGCTTCAGGATTTTTGAAAGGAAAAAAATATACAGATATGATAAAAGCTCCTCCTCAATCCCAGTCTTCTCACACTGCCCTCTGCAAAAGGAAGTATCTTTAATTTGGTGTTTTTTACTTCCACTCATGTTTTCATAATATTTCATTATATATTACATAATACTGTAACATACAAAATATATAAGATATTAAAATATGCCATGCATATATATAATATGTAATACTATTACATATGTGAAATACTGAAATATAATATATACGTGTATCTTTATAAAGAATACGTAGCATTGTACTACAAATATTCTACAACTTGGGTTTTGTTTTTTGAGGGAGTTAAAGATTTTAGCTTTTAAGATCCATCTACATGGAGACATGTGGTTCTGTATCACTTTAGCTTCAGTAGACTATGTCCTTGTATATAATATGTCCTCGTATAAATATACTTCAATTTACCCATTCTCCAGTAATGGAAATTAAGGCTGTTTCAATTCCTGTTCATTCTTATCCATATGTGGGGGAAAAAAATCTGTAGAGCAGTAGAGAATTGCAGGGGTTAAAATCCAGTTCATTTTCAACTTTATTTGATGTTACCAAATCACTCTCTAAAGTGATTGTTTCAATCCACACTCCCACTTTACACTCCCACTGGCAGAGTATGAATATTTCCTCATACCAAATCCTCACCAACACCTAGAATTTGCAGACTTTTCAATTTTTGCAAACCTGATGAATGTGAAAACTTATGCCTTTGTGGTTTTAATTAACTTTTCCCTAATCACCAGGGAGGGTAAACAACTTTTCAGAAGTGTATTGGCCATTCATGGTTCTTCTCCGAATTGCCTGTTCTTATATTCTTTGCCAATTTATATGTGACTTCTCTCTTTCTTTGTTTTCTGGGAGTTCTTTAAAGATTTCAGATACTAATAATAGAAATACCTGAATTGCCAAGACAGAAAGTAGAATAATTAAAAGATTCAGCTAGGTAAGGCATGCAAAAGTGGACTTAACCGTGTAGGACTGAAAAATCCACAGGAGACGAAGCCGCCTAGCCATGCCCAAAGCGAAAGAGAATGTGCTGGGGAAGGGTCATCTGCCTCCTTAAGTTCAGGGGTGGCTCCCCTCCGCAGGCCAGGGATTACAGGAGCAGAGACCATGACAGAACGGCGCCCACTCAGAGCCACAGGGAGAGGAGGACCCTGAAAGAAGAGAGGCAGAGAGCAGCGCTTCACTGCTAGAAGCCAAGGAGATGCAACTGCCATGAGTAGCAGGTTCAGAGCAGCAGGGGCATAATGTCGGTCATCAGGAGAAGGTAGGGTTACTGTTACACAATTCAGGCAGGGAAGAATATATTTGGCATTTGAGTGATGTACCTGGGTACCTCTTGGTAATACTTGCCCAGTTTTGAGGATAATTGGAAAGTTGCGGCAACTCTGGCCAAAGAAGGGCACCAATAACCAGGTAACAGACTCCTCAGCAAGAAGTTCCTGGTCTCTCTCCCGGTAGGTCACTGAGAAGCAGAGGTGTTAGCGAAAGGGACGTAGAATGCATAGTAAAGCAGGGATTGATGAGAATCCATTGTGGCCCCAAGACCAGCAACAACAAAGGGAGCTATAACCCATCCCACTCATCTTCCTCTTACAAGTCTCCCCCTAAGAAAAGACTCCTCCCGGAAACCCAAAGGAATGGCTCCCAGAAGTAAATGAATAAATAGATCCCAACACCTTCCAGATCTCCCTTCAGGACTAAGGATTTAACCTCTCAGGTGCTTGAAGCAATGTCAGCAATTAGACTTCACTACTAGTCCTCTTAAAGAAGTGTCCAGGCAGAAAAAGCTGCCAACCCCAAGGCCACAGCCCTCCCCAGGCCACCTCACACCCAGCAATTGGTCAACTTGGGGACTTAAAGACCTGGCATCCTCACCCCAACTTGGGACAATTCTAAATTGATTGCCAGGTTCAGACAGACCTCCCCCTGAGGTTGTATGGGTTTCTTTAGGACGGAAGCTCAGCTAGGCTCCCCCTTCACACCGTCCTGCTTCACGCCCTTCTCTTTCACAGGTGTTGATATCAAGAGCACAACTAATAAAATCTATCATCATCTCAGCTCAGTCAGCCTCCCTAGAACCCAGCCTATGATCTTTTATCCAACAACTTTATTACTAGAATTATTTCACAGTTTCTCTTGTATATATAAATAAATACATTATCTAAAATAAGCAAGAAGCTTTTCCTTCTTTTCCAACCCTTCTATCTTTTCTTTCTTTTTCTTATCTAATGTCACTAACTACAACCTCCAGTACATGGATACACAGCCACCATGATGACAGGCAATCTTGGTCTTAGTCCTCTTTCTAGGTAATACCACAGAATCTATTGTTTGCTCTGATATTCTGGTAGATATGCTTTATCAAATATTCCCCTCTTTTCCATTTCACTAAGAATTTTTTATCATAAAAATAATTTGAATTTTTCTAGTGCTTTTTCTGCTTTGATTTCAAAGATTATATGATATTTCTTCTTTAATTAGTTAAGATGCTAAATTATATTTAAAAGGTTCTATTGTTAAGCCATCTTTACATTAGTTTTACTCTACTTGGTCCACTCACACACACGTGCACATGCACACAAATGCACATTTATAAAACTCAAAGATACAGCTGGATTCTGATAGGCAAATATTTTGTTTATGACTTTTGGTCTTATATTTATTAGTAGTTCTTGACTTTTTTTGTTTTTAGCATCAAGTTTGTCTGCTTTTCTATCAAAGATATATATTAGTCTTGTAAAATGAGTTTGAAAGTATTCACTCTTTATCTGGAATATTTGCATAAGATTAAATATTTGATAGAACCTAGTCATAAATTCTAAGTTTAAAATGTGTGCGTGTATACTCATGCATATGCATATGTGTAGATTTTTACAAGGGACTGAATTTTGTTCATGAGTATAATCATCTGCTTTTTCTTGAGTCAATTTTGGCAAATATATATTTTCCGATAAAGTAAACCACTTCACCGAAGTTTTTATCTTTATTGGTATTTGGTTAGTCATAAAATACTCTTTTTTTAATATCTACTATATCTAACCAGCATTTTGTTAATCCATTTCTAAAAAAAAAAAAAAAAAAAAAAAAAAATAAAACAAAAAACTTATTTGTGCTTTCTCCCTTTCCTGCCCAGATTATGAACAACTTGAGAAATCGAATAAAGGAGCATCATTATTCTGAGTAAGGCTGGATTGGTGATTGTAGCTTAATATGAGAGCCATTGTTAGCCTAACTAACCGAGTATGCAGAATTCCCAAGAGGGCTGCCTCAGTCAGATCTATAACATGGAGGGGCAGGGGAAAACTCATCCTGACTCCAGACAGGTTTGCTCTGGAAAAAATGAAGGGCAGAACTTCATTAAGTAAGCTCAGTTTATTCCTCTGAAATGTACCAATTAGGTAAATCATTCTACATTCACCATGAGGACAGAATGCATAATGTAGAATAAGGTCAATTCTTATGTTCTCTCTCTCTCTCTCATATTCTCAATATAGTTTTCTCCAAAGGAAACTAATTGGCTAATGCAGTGTTTCCAAAAAAAAACCAGGCCTGTAGTCCACTTTGGAGGCAGCAGCTTTACCAGCTGCAAGGTAAACCTCTACTAGCATATTAATGAGGAAAGTCAGTGGGAAACAAAACAGAGAGGGAAGGAGAGAACTGATATTTGTTAGCCACTGACATTACATCAATCCTCAAAACACTCTTTGTGACAGATACTCCCTCTCAGTTTGCAGATGAGACCCACAGTTACTCAACCAGAACAGGGCTGACCCATCATGTCTCCCTGACTCCCTTTTCAGGAGGAAAGTCCAAGAGCCAGGAGAGGGGACCAAGAATAAGTCATAAATACAACCTCAAGTAAAGGAAAGCTCAGGCAGCTAAAAGTCCTGTTTCTAAGTGAATCATGGAGGCTACTCTGTGTAAACTCTGCTTTAGCCAATTAGTTCCCGCTGGACAGACTGTCCCATTTGAGATTTTAATTTCTTATCTTCTCTTAACACACCTTCCCACCCCCCAAGTTTCCAATAGAAAACTTGCTGTTTCTCTAGGCTGGAAACTAAAACCACAAATGGGAAAGGAGGGACACTTGGAAGAAAGCCTTTTTTCAAACCTCGCAATGTCAAAATATGTGTCATCCCCCCTTGGAGACAGCCCTATTTCATTGAAGGCCAGCTGTACCTGTGACATAAGATTGCAAGGTAATGTGGTTCTAGAATTCAGGCCTTCTGATGCTCCAGGCCTTTTTAAAGAAATCATTTAGTCATCAAAAAGCTTCAGTCCCAGCTGTGTGGAAAGTGATTGTGCAGTACTCATTTAATTCTGGTTGCATTACCTCATTCTATACATCATTCATGACAGGCAAGGAACCACGGGGCTCCCTTGGCTAAATCCTCTTGTCCTTGACCCAGCTCTAACTTCTTTAGCCATTTACTTCATAAATGTGATAAGTCCAGTAGCTGAGAGGGGTTGTGCAGAAGTTTGGGTGCAGTGGGTTCTTTCCTTCCCCTCATAACAAGCAAGAGAAACCAAGGCAAACAGGACCCCTGAACTACTACTGTTTTCTTGTCCTTCCCATAGGACCCATATTGTCATTACTTGGACACTTAGAATGGAAAGGGAGAAAGAGATATTTTTTAATTGTCTTTGGATGGGCTCTTTGTGCCTTCCAACCTGGCATTTTTCCTTGAACTCAAAGGGAACAGCAAGACAGACTGCAGCGTGACTCCTCCATCCCACATAAGGGAATACATTTGCACTTCCTCAGCAATTCGTGATGGGAAAGCTAGGAGCCCCCGTGTGCTTCAAGGGCCCTTCCAGGGCTCATGCCTGTCAACAAAGAAACTCAGGAGCAGGTGGCCTCAGGCCCAGGGGAGGCGGCACCCAGTCAGGCCCCAGGGAAATCGTTCCTGTGAGGATTTTGTCTTGTTTATAGAGCAGCCTCCCCCCATCCCCTTCATCATCAAGGCTTCACAGTTCTCCCAGGAGATAACATAAAGGCAAGGATTCACTCTGGACCTGCTAAGGAAGTGGCGGGATGTGGGGCTGGAGTCTGCAGGTATTTGGAACTGAACCAGGAATGCCAGTCTGGCCCAGGACTCAAATACGATTAGATAAAGGAGCTTGTCAGCCAAGGCTTAGACCCCCTCCAGTCTTCTGCACATTCTTCTCCACCATAAAACGTTATTAGAACTGAGGGGCTGCAAGATGCTGACTCATCAGAGTGAGATTAGATCACATCCATGCACTGGGTACAGACATAAAAGCAAATGTAAACATTTTAGAATGGATTTCAACAGCAAGGATTAAAGCAAAAGGAGTTTTATGTTTAACTAGGAGTTAAGCATAAATTCTGCTTCCCCAGAGTTCCATGAATAAGAGCAGGTTTCTAGAGTGTTCAGGGATGCTGCACAGACTTTGCTTGAGACCCTAGGCGAGTGCAGGATGAATAAGCAAGACACAAAATTGCCAAGACTAACTGGAATTTCTCCCAAAATATGTAATTTTAAAAACCAAAGGACGAGCCCAGAAAAAAAAAAGATACATATTACTGTTTTAAAAGAAATATGTTTATATTTGCTTAGGAAAAAGGAAGCCAAAAAAGTTTTACAAAAAAGCTCACTCAAGATCATCTCTGGGTCCCTTACTCATAGGGGCCAACAAATTTGATAATCACAATCACTTTCTCTCTATCCACGGGTCCTGCTGAGCTCCCTAATACTTGTAATACGCTGACCTTAAAACCAATTGTTGGAAGAATGTATCAAAGAAAATTTCTAAGTCAGCTTAAGGTTAATTTCCCCCATGAAATTCCTGGCTTTTCTTCTTTCAGTGCCTCCCTGTCCCTTCTCCTTAATTGCTTTTCTCTTCCTCCAGCATAACCCCAACTTGATCTTCCTTACCAAGGTCTGCCCCAGGCCTGGCAGAGCAGACAGAAAAGCTCTTTAAGAATATAAAGTTTACTATTAATAGCAGTGACACAGGCCACTGAAAGCCAAGGCAGTCAAGTAAGGAAATCTGTCAACCTGGATTAGCTTTCCAGCATGTGTGAGGTAGGACTTATTTATAAATAAAAATAGACAGCAAAAATGTCTGGCCCCTCATAGGCTCCTGCTGTCTGAAAGGCTCGCATGGACGCAAGTCCAGAGGCTTTTCCCAGCTGTCCTCCAAACCGAGCAGCAAACGCTTGTTTGGGGGACTGGATTTAACAAAGGAAGGCTTGTTTCAGTCTGGATCAAAATCCCTTCTCTTACCGACAGCACAGCATCTTTGTGATTTCCGAACATTTCTGTGATTTCTTGAAACAGGAACCTCATGTGTCGTAGCACCTTCTAGAATTCACAAAGCGCCCTGGCCGGCTGGCTCAGTGGTAGAGCATCGGCCTGGTGTGCAGGAGTCCCGGGTTCGATTCCTGGCCAGGGCACACAGGAGAAGTGCCCATCTGCTTCTCCACCCCTCCCTGTCTCCTTCCTCTCTGTCTCTCTCTTCCTCTCCCGCAGCCAAGGCTCCATTGGAGCAAAGTTTGCCAGGTGCTGAGGATGGCTCTGTGGCCTCTGCCTCAGGCGCTAGAATGGCTCTGGTTGCAACAGAGCAATGCCCCAGATGGGCAAAGCATCGCCCCCTGGTGGGCATGCCGGATTGATCCCGGTCGGGCGCATGCGGGAGTCTGTCTGACTGCCTCCCCGTTTCCGACTTCAGAAAAAAAAAAAAAAGATAGAATTCACAAAGCACAATTACTGGTGAGTCTTTACCAGAGTGTGGTCCCTGCCTTCTGCTTTGTTCTCTGGGCCACCACGGAAGGACCAGACCTCTCCCATGTGCAGTGGAAGACCTCTATGTCTCAGCTTTGTGGGGATTCCTTACTTCATCCCAGAATGGACCATAAGAATTAAAATGTAATCTTTTGAAAGAAACCTACATTTTAGAGGAGCATTTTGAGGTTAATTTGCAAAATCTCTGGATTCTAGAAGCTGCACGTGGACATGTGTTGCCAAGTTTAGAGGTCAGGTGACTGCAGGCATAATTCACTTTCATCGAGCAATAAAATTATAAAATATTTGCATAGGACTCTAGTCTTGGGGCTCTACAAATTAGGTCACCTTGTGCTGCAATGGTCTCTGATCCAGAGAAGTTTACAGTACCATAGTATTGAAAATCTACTTTCAAATATCTCAAGTAATGGGGTATACACACACATGTTCACACACACTCACACAAACAGGCACAAGGCATTTCCTTGGGAAACAGTGATCCTGAATGTAAACTAACACAATTGGCTAAAGCATTTTCTTATGCTATTCAGTCTTGCAATTCCCATCTCTTGCCTTCTAATTATACCACCTCTATTATAAATAGTTCTTGCCTTGTAGGGTGTCAGGAGTCAACATCCTCCTATTTACTACCCATATTTAGCTCCTTTAACCTTTCCTCTAATCAGATTCCCTGAGTCGTCCTCACCTCCATATTACTTCTCCTTGCCCTTCTCCAAATTCCCTAAGCTCCCATGCCCTAAACTGAGCTTTACAAAATCAAAGTGATATTCCAGATGTTTACTCACCGCGGAGCCGAGAGACCAGCTGTCACCTCTGGTCTCTGTAACTCCAGGACTAAGGATTCATGTCCCAAAATAGGCCTGGGCTTTGGTGTTGCCTTCTCTCACTACAGCCCGGCTGCTCCATGGCTGCCCACGGTCACCCCAGCTCCCCAGAGACATCTCTGCTTTCCAGGTTTCTCCTCCCCATGGGGTGAGCATATCTGACAGGAGTTTCCTCCAAGTCTGGATGGACCACCGGTCAGCACTCTTTATTATCATCCTGGTTTCCAACTAGCCCCAATATTTCTATGAACATTTCTACTGAAGGAGTTCTATAAGAACTTCCTCCCTAGAAGAAGACAGAAAACTACTTATAATTTTAGGCTCTTCAGATAGTATTCTGGAGAAATTTAACAGACTATCCCAGGCAGGATCTGCCTCAGAAAGCGCGTGATGAGCTTGTGAAGGGTAATTGTGCGCCACACCTGCGGCTCTAGAGAGGAAGTCTTCCCCACTCCATCAATTCCCCAGGGGCTGTGTGGAGTCGCCACAGGCTTCTCGTGGAGTTTTGTTGCCTGGGAACCCTGCTTTCTTCCCTTCACCTCCCCCAGGATCTGTCCTCCTCTCCTTTCTGGGGAGTTAAACTCTGGCAGGTGGCAGGAAGGGTGTCCATGGGGACCAAAGGGGCCCACCCTCCTCCAGGAAGGTGCAGGGGCCCACCCTCTGCCCTGGGAAAGTCCGGGATGCACTCATTTCAGGAACTCCCAGGCCCACGGCGTTAATCCCTACAGCTTCAGGGGAAAGAACATTCCTATTTTAAGAGGCCCTGGGTAACGTGCTCACCCAGGTCTGAGTCACTGCTCCCCTTTAAGGCTTGTAAAATAAATATATACTGCTCACAAAAATTAGGGGGTATTTCAAAATGAATATGAAGCTATAAAATATCCCCTAATTTTTGTGAGCAGTATAGTTCTCAGCCTTTGGCTCTGCAGGCTTTACTTTCCTTAGTCTCAGTGATCAACTAACTGGTTTACCACAAAATGCAAAAGGAGCTGGTAAGGCATTAGTACTAAGGTAGCTATAGTGTCTGGAATTATAATCACAGAGGTAAAGCTAAGAGTTATGTGAGATCTAAAAATAAGTCACTAACCATATCCTACATCCTCTAGCATCTATATTTGAAGAAGATAAAAATCACCCATAGTTTCAATGAATCAGTAAAGAACACTGATTAACCACAGCCCACTCCTTCCCAAAGAAGTATTTTTATCTCCTTAGTGAACAGACTTTTACAATGAGGCTATTTCATTAGAAGGTAATTCTTCATAATTATACTTGTGAGTATGGACCCAGCAGGGGTCTCCACATCAGGCATTGCAGCAGTAATTAGAATAATAGAATATCGCATTACATCCATGGCATTTTGGTACCCTCTGTGTAAACCACAGCAGTTTTGTGAGTTCTTCCACAGAGTTTGCTTGCAAACATATGTATTTCTTCCTCATCAGCAAGATACTATTTAAACAACTTTGTGTTTTAATAGAAACATAAATAATAATAAGTTTATATTGATTGTACATTTACACATAACTCACTATGAACTCACTTCTCCTTATCTCTGACCCCTTTTTACACCTGAGAAAGCAAAGACTTAGAAAGATTAAGTGACTTGACCCAAACCACACCATTCATATGTTAAGAGTGTGGGGTTTAATTCAGATTTTCCTAGCTGGTCACTTTAAGAGTTTAATCACAGGCCCTGGCTGGTTGGCTCAGTGGTAGAGCGTCGGCCTGGTGTGCAGAAGTCCCGGGTTCGATTCCTGGCCAGGGCACACAGGAGAAGCGCCCATCTGCTTCTCCACCCCTCCCCTTCTCCTTCCTCTCTGTCTCTCTCTTCCCCTCCCGCAGCCAAGGCTCCATTGGAGCAAAGATGGCCCGGGCGCTGGGGATGGCTCCTTGGCCTCTGCCCCAGGCGCTAGAGTGGCTCTGGTCGCGACAGAGCGATGCCCCGGAGGGGCAGAGAATCACCCCCTGGTGGGCAGAGCATCGCCCCTGGTAGGCGCGCCGGGTGGATCCCGGTCCGGCGCATGCGGGAGTCTGTCTGTCTCTCCCCGTTTCCAGTTTCAGAAAAATAAAAAATAAAAAATAAAAATAAAGAGTTTAATCACAGCCCTGGCTGATTAGCTCAGTTAGAGAATCGTCTACATACACCAAGGTTATGGGCTCAATCCCAGGTTCGGACTTATACAAAAATCAACCAACAAATGCATAAATAAGTAGGACAACAAATTAATACTTCTCTCTCTTTCTTTCTTCCTCTCTTTCTTAGAATATCAATTAAAAATTTTTTTTAAAGAACTTAACTTTACTGTTGTTTACAAGTCAAAATTTAGGAAGAGTTTCAATCTTTATTTTGATAGAAAATTTCCATTCCCCTAGTTACTCAAGTTGATTTTTCACATGTTTAAAATGACTTCAAAAAAATAAAAAATAAATAAAATGACTTCATTTAAAAAAAAAAGTTCAAACTCTCTTCTCAGACTTCTATATTTAATATTACAATTTGGGTGTGGCTCAGCAACACAAGTCTCTGGCTCAGGAAATCCCAAACTCCCATGTTCCTTTTTATTTTATTTTTTCCTTTGAGAAAGACAGTGGCCAGATCCCACTGGGATAATCTTGGCCCCAAGTTACAAGCTCCCAGTTCTTCAGGACTACCTTGGCATCTCTCTTTGTTTTCTAGTGCTACCAAAACCAAGTACTACACTGGCTGGCATATACATCAGAAAATAATTTTCTCACTATTCTAGAGGTCAAAAGTTTGAGATCAAGGTGTTGGCAAGGCTGGTTTCTTCTGAGGCCCCTTTCCTTGGATTCTAGAGGGCTGTCTTCTCTCTGTGTCTTAATAGCATCTTCTCTCTATACCTGCCTGTGTCCTAATTTCCTCTCCGCATAAGGACACCAGTCATATCGGACTCCAATCCATCCTAATGACCTCATTTTATCTTACCTGTCTCTTTCAAAGACCCTATACCTAAATAACAGTTGCATTCTGAGGTACTGGGGGTAAGAACTTAGACATATGAATTTGTCAGGGGGAGGGGGAACATTTCAATCCATGACAGTATCCTAATAATTTCCTTTTACAAAGTCATCTATGTTGTATAATATAAATGTCTTTGAACCTGACAACAAGGAGTTCAAACCACTACTTTTTTTACCTCCCTATAATGATATAGATGTTTTTCTGTGACCAAACCATAGTTTTTATCAATGTTATCAGCAATACCAACTATATTATAGTGTTCATTGTAGAAGACATCACAAATCTCATTTGCATAAAAGAAAAATTATAGAAAAATATTTTTGATAGTTATGAATTACCAATTAGTAAAGATAAATTCTATATTTTATTTTAAAATTTTTATTGAGACCAATAATATCTTCTTAAATTACTATTGTTAAATATCTGGCCCTTAAAACAGCATAACCTCTAGCCAAAATATAATCCAGCATAACTTAACCCTGAGCCCTCAATATGTGTCACCATTCCATTCAAAATGGCCTGACAAGAGGCAATTCAGATGCATGTAGTTGTATTAATAGAAAATCTATCATTACAGGGTTTAATTATCATTACTACTGGTTTAACATATTGGGCTAGGTGTGTCATATACATTAAATCATTCATCTTCTCAAAAAATCCTTGTAAGAGAGCTATTATTGTCTCTGCTTTACCAGCGAGTAAACAGAACCTTAGCGAGATTAAGTAAATTGCCTAAGGTCACACAGTTCACAGAGGGTCAAGACTTAGATGTCAAGTCTTACATGTGACCCTGCTCGGTTCCATGACTCTGGGAACTCTTTTTTTTTTTTTGGCCACCACATGTTGCTTCTTTGACTTCTTAAGACATGTAACAGTGTACTCTCAATGGCTCAAAACTTTTCCTGGACCATAAAAATATCCAATCTGGTTATAACAGCATCTTTGTGTGAGGTTGGTTGGCAATAGGGGAAGGTCACGTGAGGAACCAGGTCCAAGAACTTTGGCTGGAACCACCCACACCCATGCCCACCAAAAAGAAACAGTCCGGAATCCTTTGAAAAAGAACGACAGTCTGTCAGCCAATGAAATTTTACCACATCATATCGACTTGCCATCATCCTACCGACCCTATAAATTACCCCTCCCCCATTGGGAGAATCTGGGCGACTTCTCTGACCCATTTTGCGGACCAGAGAAACTCATCTGGGATGCACTCTACTAAATAAAGCTTTTGCTATTCCACACTTTGTGGCTATACTCCTCTTTCTTCCTCAGCAGGGAAAATATCTTACACTTTGTTCTATGTTTTAGCTACAAAATAAATCATGGGGTATTTATCATCAGAAATATGAAATCTATATCTTTCTTTGGGTGGTGATGAATACTAATGTTATGTAAAACAACAATGGACATATTTATTTTTATAGGAAAAGTTAATTATACTAAGCAAACTTAGTAATCACAAGCTTCCTTGCAACATCTCCAAGACTGCAGTCTTGCGTCCCTTCAAAACACTTAGTTCAATTTGGTCTGCTTTGTGCCCCTGCTTCCCAGTCAAGACTGTAAGAGTGTTGATTGTAGGAAGCCTTTCTTGGCTTTCTGTTTTGCAGCGCTAAGCACAGGGTCTTGCCCAGAACAGGTGCTCACTAACGTCTAATGATTGGCTTTAAAGTCTTTAAAAATGACCACAAAGAAAAGCCCATTGGAGATCTTGGTGATGAACATCACAATTGTGCGACACAAGGTCTAAGAAATCTTTAAAACTAACTATGCTGAGATTTATTAAATATGCTGGCCACATATGACTAACATGGGGCATTTGCAGACCCAAATCGTGTGCATCAAATACATCTCAGAGGTTGGTTATATACCCTTTAACCACATACAGGCTGAGGGGAGCATGACATCATGACACAAGCTTATAACATTTGTTTAAGGGATTCATAAGAACACTAAAACTTTCAAGGTAATACACTCAAAGACATTTACAAATCTTTTAGTGTCTATCTCCCCTCCTTTGCCTAGAGCAGGGGTCGGGAAACTTTTTGGCTGAGAGAGCCATGTACACCACATATTTTAAAATGTAATTCCATGAGAGCCATACAACAATCCCTGTACATTACACATTATCCAATAAAAATTTGGTGTTGTCCCGGAGGACAGCTGTGATTGGCTCCAGTCACCCACAACCATGAACCTGAGCGGTAGGAAATGAATGAATTGTAATACATGAGAATGCTTTATATTTTTAACATTATTATTTTTTATTAAAGATTTGTCTGCAAGCCAGATGCAGCCATCAAAAGAGCCACATCTGGCTCGCGAGCCATAGGTTCCCAGCCCCTGGTCTAGAGGTATGTTACTCTCAGGATTCCAGAAAGGGAGGGAGAATTAAAATCAGTGTAGGGTGGTATGTAAATTATGTCTCTTACTGAAAGAGAAAGGAAGTTCTTCAGATAACCTTAATCCTTTCAGAGAACTAAAACTAAATAACCCAGTTGTCCTTGTAAGCCAGGAGACTCATATCCTTCTCCCTCCATTTTCCAAAGAAAGGACGGTACAGAAAGCCTGACTTTTCCTCTTTAAAATGGCATTGCCAATACAGTGGTACCTTGAGATACGAGCAGACCAACATACAAATTTTTTAAGATACAAGCTGCTACTTGGTCTATATTTTTGTTCGAGAACCGAGCGAAATTTCAAGATATGAGCTGTGATTCGGGAAGCTGCCGCCAGTTGGTGCTTTGGCACACGGGTCCAGTATCAGCAGCACAACACCAGCATCTCGTTCTTTCTCACATGTTACCCGCAGAATCAAGTCAAATCTCATGTGCTGTACTCCTTCCTGCATCATGTTTGCATTTTTTACTAACGTTTTTTGTGTACTATCATGGGGCCGAAGAAAGTGAGGGTAAAGGACAGTGGTGAGAAGAAGAAGAGAATGATGTCAATAGAAGTAAAGCAAGAAATAATAAAAAAACATGAGTGTGGTGTACGAGTGATTGAACTGGCAAGGCTGCACGACCGCAATACATCTACAATTTGTACCATCCTTAAACAAAAGGATGTCATCAAAAGCACAAATCTAGAGAAAGTAACTACAATTCTGTCCCAATTTAGGACAAATACCTATGAAGAAATGGAGAAGCTTCTGCTGGTGTGGGTGAAAGAGAAAGAGCTGGCAGGAGATACAGCGATGGAGACTGTAATATGCGAAAATGTATGTATTATTTACGGTGACTTGAGGAAGAAAGAACCATCAACCTCAAAAGAGACAGCAGAAGATACGTTTAAGGCAAGTCATGGCTGGTTTGGAAATTTCAAGAAGAGATCTGGCATCCACTCGGTGGTGAGGCATGGTGAAGCTGCGAGTGCTGACGTTAAGGCAGCTGAGGGGTACATCGCACATTTTGCTGCGCTTATAACAAAGGAAGGCTACATCCCCCAATAAGTGTTCAACTGTGACGAAACAGGATTGTTTTGGAAAAAATGCCCCAGAGGATTTTCATCAGTGCAGAGGAGAAGAAGCTGCCAGGCCATAAACCCATGAAGAACCATCTGACCCTTGCATTGTGTGCAAATGCTAGTGGTGACTGTAAAGTAAAGCCACTGCTAGTGTATCATTTTGAAAATCCTTGAGCCTTTAAGACTCACAAGATTCTTAAAGAAAAACTGCAGGTTATGTGGCGCACCAATGCTAGGGCATGGGTTACGTGGCATTTTTTTATTGAATGGGTAAATCTTGTCTTTGGTCCTGCAGTGAAGAAATATTTTCAAGAAAATAAACTCCTGATGAAAGCATTACTAATCCTTAAAAATGCTACAGCACACCCACCTGGTCTTGAAGATGACATTCTCGATGAGTTCAAATTCTTGAAAGTCCTCTACCTCCCACCCAACATGACTTCAATCTTGCAACCTATGGATCAGCAGGTCATTTTCAACTTTAAAAAGCTTTACACAAAGCACTTGTTCTGCCATTGCTTTGAGGTGACTTAGAATACAAATCTAACTCTTCGAGAGTTTTGGAAAGATCACTACAACATCGTGATATGTTTATGCACTATTGACTTGGCATGGCAAGAGGTTACAAGAAGAACCTTGAACTCGGCATGGAAAAAGTTATGGCCTGATGTTGTTGCAGACAGGGACTTCGAAGGATTCGAAACAGAGACCGAGACTGAGGTAGAAGCGTTGGAGGAGACTGTGTCCCTCGGAAAGTCGATGGGTCTGGAGGTTGATGAGGGTGACGTAAACAAGCTCGATGAGGAACATGAGGAGGAACTCTCAACTGAGGAGTTGAAGGAGCTACAGATGATGCAACATACGGAGCTTCTGCAAGAGATTAGTAGTGAGGAGGACGTAGAGTCGGAGGAAGTGATTTCTACAAGTGAAATTAAAGAGATGCTGGCAATGTGGGAGAAGCTTTCAAGTTTCATTGAAAGAAACACCTAGAAAAAATTTCAACTGGTTGTGCTTCAGCACTTTTTAATGACACTTGTTTGTCACATTTCCATAACATTTTAAAAGGCAGGCAAAAGCAAACCTCTTTGGATAGATTTTTATTCAAAAGTCCTTCAAGTGAAAGTGCAGCCAAAAAGGCAAAAAAACAGGTGATAATTAAATGAAAAATAAGTAATGTTAAGCTTAGGTTAAGCTTAAAGTTAAGAAAGTGCATTTTTTTATAATTAAGTTTTTGTGGTTTCATTTTAAGTAAAGAAAGTGCAGTTTTAGTTTTGTTTAAAGTAAAGAAAATGCAGTTTTAGTTTACATTTAGTGTTAAGAAAGTACAGTTTTAGTTTACGTGTCTACAGTGCCTGCATCCCTTCCTCCCTCCCTCCTCCTCTGCCATTCACCTCCGTTAGCTGTACTCGTCTGTCTCCAAGGTAAGAATACAATAGTATTAAATAACACTTTTTTCTTTTATTTCATATATTTTGTTAAGCATTGGTTAAGTATACACGTGTGTTTCTTAATTAAAAACATGTCTTTTTTCATAATTTAGGATGGTTTGGGGATGTTTCACAGGGCTGGAATGGACTAAATCTATTTCAGTTATTTTAAGTGGAAGAAATTTATTTGATATATGAGTTGACTGACTTACAAGCTCAGTTACAGAACTAATTAAACTCGTATCTCAAGGTACTGCTGTACTAAGTTTTACAGTTCTCTGGCACCTTACCACAGTATGGCAGTAGATAGAGCCACCACCAGTGGTGCCTGTATGTGCACTGTCCTAATGTACACTCAGAATCCCACCTAGTGCAGAGTAGTCCCCCAGAACAGCAATTCTAGAAAGTGAATGAAGACACTAGTGGCTCCAGAAGAAGTGAGTCACAACCAAAGCCATCACTACACAGCTAACCCATCCCTTTCATCAAGGCAGAAATTACTCCATGTTAGCCAGAGCTTCCCTGAATCTGCTGCTCCTTTAAAAGGGAGGATGGAAACTGTGCCACAAATTTTACCCAGAACATTTCAGTCTGACTGGATGGCTGGCAACGGGGAAGAAAATCTGTCTTTGCATGGCAGTTTCCACAATCCTGTTGTTGGGAGGATACTTGTGTGGTGGAAACAGAAATGTGTCCTGACCCTAGCCAGATAGCTCAGTTGGTTAGAGTGTCACCCCAGTATTCCAAGGCTTCAGGTTCAATTCCCAGTCAGGACATATACAAGAATCAATAAATGCATTTCTATGACTGTGACACCCACTGTCACAAAGAAAATGACTACTCAGAGATCACATGGTATGCACTAAGGGACCTAGGGGAGACAACCCCACAATCCTCTATACAGGTTTCACGAGAAGGCCCTAACACCCAGTCCTTAAAGGTATTTATTGATAAATACAAATAGAAGCAGGGATAAGAATGAAGAAGTCAAGAAGCAGAGAAGAGAATCAGAAGAGAATGAGGAAGTAAAGAAGGGGAACTTCTTTAGAGCAGATTAAAGAGAAGTAGCTCAAATGTCCCCACCTATTGATTAATTATAATTGCTAATTATATCCTTATTGGGCTGCAGTCACCACAGTACTGTGTTCAGTACTTTTGTCAATAGAGCTACTGTGGCATTTGTCTCAGGGCACTGAACTCTGTCCCTATTCTAAGTTCCTATTTAGGGCCTCTAAAACCCACATGAATGGCTTTGACACAAATTCTCTGTCAATCTATGGTTTCCCCATTCCAGATGCCAAAAAGCAGTGATCCCCAACCCCCGGGCCACAAACCGGTACCGGTCCGTGGGCCATTTGGTACTGGTCCGCAGAGAAAGAATAAATAACTTACATTATTTCCACTTTATTTATATTTAAGTCTGAACGATGTTTTATTTTTTAAAAATGACCAGATTCCCTCTGTTACATCCATCTAAGACTCACTCTTGATGCTTGTCTCAGTCACATGATACATTTATCTGTCCCACCCTAAAGGCCGGTCCATGAAAATATTTTCTGACATTAAACCAGTCCGTGGCCCCAAAAAGGTTGGAGACCACTGCCTAAAAGGAATCACTACCTGTATGTTCCTCTGAGATATTGTGGGTCAAATAAGTTTACAAATATAATGTATATTTTTGCTCGCTTATAGTTTGCATTGGATGTGAGAGACAGTCTGTAAGCAGGCAGGGTCCTTATAGCCTAAGGCTTAGTTTTAAGACTAAGCCTTTCCCACCCTTTTAATACTAAGATCTTCTCAACACTAAGCTTTTCCCCACATGCTTGACTGTTGAATGATGTGGGGTGGTACGCTCTTATGAGGAATCCCATTCATGCCTCAGATAAGTGGCTTTGTATCAGAGATTTCCTTATTTGTATACTGGCTTAAAGGTTTTAATCTCTACACTATAAAATAAGGGAGACCAGGGACTCACTCTCTCTCTCTCTTTCTCTCTCTTTCTCCCCCCCAACCCCCCTTTCCTGAAATTAGCATTGCAGAGGAGAGGCAGCCAAGTTGGCAGAGTGCTGAAGGAGAAGCCAGTTTGTGCAGAGAGAAGGAGATGGGGAACAGAGATGAATAAGGCTGGTGAGGTAGAAACCTTTGATTCTAGGAATACTCAGATGAGTCAGTGGCTTTGGGAGCCCTGAATGGAAAGGGAAGTGTTTTCCCAGTGTGTATTTCTTGCCCGCCAGGTACAAGCTAGGATTAAAAGTAATGGCCCACCAGTTTTTGGCTCTGTTGTTTCATTAACATCTGTCTGAATCAAATGCGAACCTGCATGGGCCAGCTGGCTGTGATGGTGGCCGTGGCTACTGGCTTTACAGATATCAAACTCACAGATCCAAGAATCTAAAAGTAAATTTAATATTAATTCATTATAACCTGACCAGGCAATGGCACAGTAGATAGAGCGTCATCAGACTGAGACACAGAGGATCCAGGTTCAAAACCCTGAGGTTGTTGGCTTGAGCACGGGCCTACCAGCTCGAGTGCCGGATTGCTGGCTTGAGGGTGGGATCATAGACATGACTCCATGGTTGCCGACTTGAGTCCAAAGGTTGCTGACTTGAAGCCCAAGGTTGCTGGCTTAAGCCCAAGGTCACTGGTTTGAGCAAAGGGTCACTTTCTCTGCTGTAGCCCCCATCCCCTACCCCCGTCAATGCACATATGAGAAAGCAATCAATGAATAAGCAAACAATGAACAACTAAGATGCCACAATGAAGAATTAATGCTTCTTATCTCTCTCCTTTCTTGTCTGTCTGTCTGTCTCTGTCACACAAAAAAAATCATTCATTATTTTGTTCTCCAAACCTGTTCTTTCTCTTAACCTCCCAGGTTTGTGTGAAAGCTACTATTATACGAATTAACTCAATTAATTAGTTATATAATTAAACTAAAATATGCATATGGAAATTTATTAGGGGATAAAGACAAATAAAAATAAATTATTAAAAACAAACAAAAAAATCAACCAATGAATACATAAGTAAGTAGAATAACAAATCAATGTTTCTTTCTCCCTCTCTCTCCTTTCCTCTCTTTCTAAAAATCAATAAGTTAATTATTTTGAAAAAGAGAGAGAGAGAGAGATGTGTCCTAATGTTCACTAGTCAAGGCAGACACCCAACCTAGATATCCTAAAGATTTGGAGAATAGTTGAGGCACTTTCACTGCATGTGAGCAGCTTGGCTGTTAGGAAATCATGGGCTTTAACAGACTAGAAGCTCAGGGGTATATCTGGTTTGGTGCATAGATACATTCAGGACTCAAATGATAAATAAGGACATGCCTTTTTTCACCCTTCAATTGGTCCTACCTCCCCAGTCTCAAGTCTCACATAATGGCATTGGCAGCATAGACCTCTGAGCCTCTCAGGAACCGAGCTCAGCACACAGGAGCAAGAGTCCTATTCCCAGAAAAAGTCTCAGAAGCATCACATGTTCACCCTCAAACCAAGACTGTGGCCTGGACCATGGAATCAGGAGATAAATCAGGAACACCAAAACCTCATGGACTGAGTGAGTAAAATAATTCAAGCAATGGTTATCGCAAGAAAAAAAGAGTGAATACTAAATGACGCAAACAGCAAAAGCCCACTGTAATTAGTGAGTGGTCTTGAAGCCGGTGTTTTCAGAAGAAACCTTTTGTCTCAACTTGGGTTTCCCCTCAGAAAACAGACACTGAAATAAAGTCTTGCATGTGGGTCATTAATTTACAGAGAAACAGTGAGGAGCCAAAAAGGAAAACTGGAAAGGAGGAAACATCACTGCAAGTGCACTGCAGAGCTAGGCAGGAAGAGGGGCAGGAGGGAAGCCGTCAGTGACAGCTACCACCCCTCCTGGGTGGAGTGCCCAGCAGTGTCTGTGCTCAGTTCCAAATTTGTGCATGCATGAGAACGGCCTACTAGGTTCCTGCAGGTATCCCACACAGCCAAGTCAGAAATCCCGGAGGCACAAAGAAAGGTAAAATTGGTTTCCATGGCAATGGTTAGAGTAAAAGGTAGAGCAAGAGGTTGTAGAGTGGGCACAAGTGTTGGCCAATGTACCTTTCCTCTTCAATACTTAACTTGCTTTGCTTTGTTTTGTTTATTGTTGCAGGTTAATTTTTCACCAATGATAAACTGTAAAGAGAAAACATCACAAGACTGTGATGGGGTTATATGAAGGACAGCAGGGAAAGACTAGGGCTTGAATCCTTACTCCACAATCAGCAGTGAGATCTAGAGCAAGTCAGTTAGTCTCTTTAATGATCATCAGTGAAACACAGATGTCCATAATGCCTACCTTAAGTGATTTGGGAGAGTATTATTAGTACATAAAGTCATACTGTTATTTAAAATGCTATCTTCATTTTCACTGTTCTTAATAACAAACAAAGGAGCCTCCATAAAATTTTAATTGTTCATACAAACTAAATGGATTTTAATAAGGGGCCCTTCTCACCACTTCAGCTTCCCTTCAGTTTATGAAGTTTGCAAATCATGATGTTTAAAACAATACCCAACTCACTGCAGGACTGAATGGGAGCCACACCAACAGAGAAGCTGTGAAATGTCACTGAGATAGCCACAGGTAGAACCAGCAAGATTTCCCCCAAAATTCTAGTTTCTTGAAAATGTGTCACCACGATCTTTTAAAGCCCACTTAACAATGTAAAACAAGGTGGGGGGGGGGTATTTTATATTCAGCCATGTGGTAATACAGTTTCCAGAAATTTAGAAGAAGAAAAAAAATATATATATATACCATGTATTTGTTATCACTGACAGCAGCCCATATGCCTGAGCATTTGCTTTCCACAGTTGCTGAGAAACACGGTGGGAAAAAAAAATGCCGGACCCAAACATGATCCAGATCCTGACGTGACATCTAGCCATGCAGTTTACCCCCTGGGTCCCTGAAACAACACTGTGCCAACCATCTCAAGCCCACATGGTTTGGTCTCCCTACAGAAGCCTGTAGAAGCCTTCTCTTGGGAGTTGAGCATCAGGGAATCCATCTCACGACACTCATACTTTGAAAGATCCTAGTTTCTTGGGGAGTAAAGGCAGAAAGCCACCTCTTGTCTCTCATTTAAATCTCCTCAGCAACCTGGTTTTAATCCTACAGTGATTCAACTGTTTTCAGCAGAAAACCGAACCACTCCAGTGAAAGAGTGGGTGGAGATGGTCCATATCACACTCCAGACTCCTGTGAGAGAAATCCTTAAAGATCCAAGTCCTTTAGTTCCCAAACTACTCCGACCTCTACATCAGATTTCATTATTCAGTAAAGCTAGAGCAATTGCTCAAAAGTAACTGGACAGCACATCAGTCTCTGCAGGTGTTTTGGAAAATGTTTGGAAAGAAAGTCCCTTTTCGAGCTAACCCCATCCATCCCTAAAAGGTGAATTTCCATTGATGTCATGTAGCCTATATATTTTTTAAATTGATTTGAAAGAGAGAGAGTGAAACATCGATTTGTTCCTCCACCCACCTACACATTCATTGGTTGATTCTCGAATGTGCCTTGACCAAGGATTGAATCCAGAACATTGGCATATTGGGACGACATTCTAACTAAGCGAGCTACCTGGACGGGGCCCACGCAGCCTATATTTTAGGCCAAGATATATAAATGTGCTGTCCAAATAGGATGAAAATCTACCCAGGTGTCTCCCCATCATGTACTAATAGGCAATCAGACAAGCTTTCATAGGAATGGGAAAGAAATCAGCAGGTATGTCATTCCTGTAAGAATTTCAATGATAGGATGGTTAGGCAAAAGCATAATTGAGATGAGGCTTTAAGATAAAGAGCAAACCATAACACACGGGGAGAGGACAAGGCAATGCTTGGGCAGGTAGCACGCCTGAGGAGCAGGTAGGGTCTGGGGTGAGCTGGAGAGGAGTGCATGTCTTATAATGAGCACAGAGCTCTCCTGCTCCTGTCGCTTGTGGCACAGGGGTAGGCTAGCCCAGTGTTGACAGCTTTGTCCCTATAATACCAAGCATGGTTCATCTCAGTTTGCAGTTCAAATTCTTGAGAGAAAATATCATTGATCAACCCAGCTTACAGGCTGATTCTTCTGGGATCAAGTACCCATTCCTATTCCTATTCCTATTCCAGTAAGTTGTGGCTGGCAGACCCGAGGCGGTCCATGTCTGCATTGAAGGAACTTGGTGAGGACAAGCTGATTTCTGAGACAGGGACTGTGGGAAGGACTGGTACAGCAAAGCCTGTTTTTACAGACCTAAAGGACAAACTGTGAACTCATGAAAACCACACAGTGATTTCTACTAGGAAAGAGATCTTCCCCACAATTCCTCTACGTGCAGACACATGCTGTATTCACCAATCTGCACCTGTGCTGCTTGTTTGAGCCAAGGGTGGGGGGTAAGGGGAGTTGAGTAAAAATAATGAGGCTTCACCCTTGCTTCTCCATAATGTTATTAAGGATAACCAGACTTGGAAAAGAAGAAGCTGCCTTGGAAGTGTGTATGAAAATGGTTCCAAATTATGCCAGAACCTCCCAAACATTCTTGCCACATTCAGAATATGAGATCTGTATCAGGAGAGATGTGTCCCCTCAAACTATGGTCATGTACATACAAGAGTGTCCTGCTGCAGGGAGAGCAAGACCAGCATCCCTAAGAGAGCAAAGAAGCTCTCAGCCACGAACACCTAACCTATGGCTGGCAGCATCTCTGTAGACTCAGCTCGGAAAGCTGCAAATGGGACCCTGATGTAGGTACATTGTGATCAGGAGGACAGAGAAGCCTTTGGAGGCATGCGTTCCTGAGACAATATAATCAGGATTTCACTTCACAGGTCAGGGCACTGGAGCCCAGTGGGATTGAGGCTAGTGTCTTTAAACAGAACATGGGCTTTCTCTTCCATTTCAGGGCTTTTCAAATGCTTGTAGCTGACTCTGAGTTTGAGGTAGAAGAACCAGAAAGAATATGATCAGATTACTATAAAAGCTACATATTTTTTTTTAGTCAACTCCAAACTAAAGACCTTTTTCACTTGTCAAAAGTGGGCAGTTAGTGCCCTGAAATACAATGGTTGAAGGGTAAATGTCCCTTGACTTGACAGAGCCTGTTTATAATTACAGCATTAACACAGACACACTTTAATTAAAAATAATGACAATGACTTTAGCTGTGCCATGAGACCTGTATTAAAATCCTGGCTGAGAATCCACTTTCTATCCAAACTCCTATTTTCAATTGCCTACCCTTTGTTAAAGGGTTTTTTGTTAGCCCAAATTTCCTTAAATATATTCTTTGACTATTAATGACCCTTTGGCCACATCTTAAGAATAATAAGCCAAAAGTAAATTACTCAGACCTGAATAGATAACACCATTCTACCCCTAGTCCAGCCGGCTATGGTTGAGGGACAGGGACCAAGCCCTGTGACTGTGCCCCTTGCAGAAACTTGGGGGTTGGTGGTACTATAATGGTCCAAAGGATCATCTGGCCCAGCATCTTCATTTTACACATAAAGGAAGGAAGGCTCAAGATGACAGTTACTATCTAGGGCCACCACCCTGTGGTGGGAGAGCTGGGACCTACCAGTAGCCACTCTAGATGAAAAAGAGATGCAATTTTGAAGTTTCAACTATTATCCTCTATTATTCCCGGACTAAGCTCCTGAAAACCAGTCTTTGGTCTTCTAGCTACTTGGGGAGAGGGAGAGAGAGAGAGAGAGAGAGAGAGAACATCGGGGGCACACAGCATGACAAATACTACTGCTACTTCTATATTCCTTTCTTGGCAATTCACATCACACACTAGGGAATTTGGAAAAGAAGCCCAGCAATAAAGAAATCTGTTTAACTCAAAACTCTTTTTCCAAGTGACATCTATTAACATCCTACAGACCCGGTGTTCTTAAAAATATACATAGGGACACACTGGCTTAGTGAGAAGAGAAATGAATTTCAACATAATTGGGTTGGAAAGTAAAGAAATTGAAACAGTCTGGCTCATGTCAAGCAAAAGTTCAAAAATGGCACTAAGTTCATCCTCATTTTCTTCCCCTGAGTCTTTTCCACTTGAGACTTGGAAAGGAATGGAGGATAAAGGTGTCCTTGAGTAGCAAAGATAAAGAGAATAGATCTTTTAATTTACCATTAAGGTTTGGATTAAGGAGTAGAAACACAGACCCTGCCTTTGCCACTCTACCCCACTTAACTCCCTACCAGAAATATAATGCTTAAAATAGCATTCACACATATTTATAACGTCTGTACGATGAACGACCACGGTTTTCCTTTCCCTCAGAGCTGGTAAAGTTACATTCCTACCTCAGAAACTGTGAAGAAATCAAATTTGGCCTTTAAATAAACCAATTTGAGAGGTTTAAAAAAATATTAAAGGCTTTAAAAAAAGGAATAGGGGAATTGAATATCCCAAAGTGTGAAAATGCCACATTTTTATACTCAAATGATTCAAAATAGATGAACAGAACATTCCCAAACTTTCTAAAAATATGCAGCTTCAGGCAATAAAAAAAAATTAATCTAACGGGTCATTTATTTCAAGAAACTAAATGCCCGATTTAGCAGTCCAGTGAGCCCCCCACAGCTGACTGGGTCTGGAGAGTGGGCTGAAGAAAGGTCATTCACACTCCTTCCTAACTCCTTAATGATATGTTTAGCCAGGCTAATTTTAGACCTGTCGGAAGCTTTTGATTCAGTTAACCATAAGGTCTTGGTGACAAGACTGTGGTCAACGGCAGGTGTGGACTGAGCTCCTTTTGAAGTTGGTTGATGAGTTCATTCCTGGAAGGAGGATGTCAATAGGTAGTCATGGGGAACTATTCATGATCCACTTATATCGTGGGAGGCCGCCTCTCCCCTCCCTATTCACCAGTATGAGCTAGAGCCCTTGGGAACCCTCAGCGGAGGCAACAACATCTTGATGATCCTCATCTCATTATCATCTTTTCTACTGACCCATTTGAACTGTCTTATCCTTTGGCTTGGCTCATAGTTATTGAAATTTGGGCAAGAAGTAGCTAGTTCAAAGTAACCTGAATTGGCTGAGGTTGTGATCTTCAGACAGAGAAAATTTGTTAAGGATATCAGAGATTTATATCAAAATTATTCAGGGATAGAGGCTGACTGACTGGTCTTTGAACAGGTGCTTGGGCATGGACAAGAAAAATCTCTTTTCTTAGATTCAGAGATGCATATTCCTACACCAGCTTCCAGAAAAGGCACTGTTACATTTAACTACCCCTATGGTTCATATAAGTTTCAATATAGTAATATCCACCTTTTTTTTTTTTTACTTTGATAGATTTTACAGGGGAATTTTATCACCCTATTATTCATTTAAGGGAATTTCTTTATCTCTATGAGATTTTTGTACCAATCAGCTCAAATCCTTTCTACCCTCTCAAGGTTTACTATGAATGGATTTTATCTGATGCAGTGTGTGCTTCTGCTCTATATCTGCTCCATAGAGCTATCTAAAGCAAAGAAAATGTCAATGTTCTACTCAAGGACTCAATGACACAAGTGAGAGGGGAAATGTCTAGTACTGTCTCTTACTAGATTTCAACAAATTCAGGTTCTGTAAGGAAACTCAAGGCTAATCCATTACCATCCTTTCCTTTCATGGAATAGGAAAGCAAAACACATTCCTCAATAGACATAATAATTTAGCAGAACCAGAAAATTTCCATGGAGCAAGAAATCTAATATTATCTTTCTAAACTTTATCAATCACTCATGGTCCTCATCATGGGTCAGAAGTGTGGAGACAAAGGGATAGAAAAGAGACAAGTAAGGGACAAAAAAAAAAAAATTAGATGAGAGAAAGAGTCAGTTGGTGAGTAGCTTCTTGCCATTCCCCTTTTCTTCTGAACTGTATTTATATTCTCTTTGGCCTCCTCAGATAAATCAAATATCAGCAAGTATCAGTGAAGATCCTTGGTCACCCATATCAAAGAGACAAAAAAAAGTCTAGGCCTGACCTGTGGTGGCGCAGTGGATAAAGCATCAACCTGGAAACACTGAGGTTGCCGGTTCAAAACCCTGGCTTGCCTGGTCAAGGCACATATGGGAGTTGGTGCTTCCTGCTCCTCCCCTTCTCTCTCACTCTCTCTCTCCCCTCCTCTCTAAAATGAATAAATTAAAAAAAAAAAAGTCTAGAGACAACCATACCTAAGCGGGCCCTATTTTTCAGCTTTGAGCCTCAGTGGTTAATATCGCAACTGTGGGTTTTTAATGCTAATTTTATTCATTTGACAGTCATCTACTGAACATCTGCCATGTGCAAAGAACTCAGCTGCACACTCAAAGAACATGAATATGAAGGAGACATAGTCTTGCCTCTAGAAATTTACAGTTTAATAAGATAGAAAAGAAAAATATTCCTCTTGGTTGCAAAATTCTAAGACTGTGACATTTTGCACTAACAAGTATAACACAGGGAGCAATCAGATAGGTGTCCTTGGAGAGGCTTCCCGGAATATTTCAGGAGTTCAGAGAAGGAGTATGTCATTTCTAGGTGTCAGGAACCAAGAAATCTTCATCAGAAGGTGGCTTCTTGAGCTGGGACCTGAAGAATAGAAAAGATTAAGTCTTTAAACAGTAAGAGGGCTCTGAGGAGTGGATTCAGGGAGGGGGTTACACAAAGGTACCAGAATAAAAGATCTGAATGGAAAATAGCAAGGGGACCAGTTTGGATAAAGTGTAGGTAAATAAATGAAGGGAGATACATAGCTAGAAAAGTGTCAGAAGCCAAGTTGCAGAGTTCCTAAAAGGAGGAGCTAGAAAGCTTGGTCTAAATTCTCTAGGTAATGGGAAGCCACTGCAAATTTTTCAGAGCGCTGGCCTTTGGACAGATTAATGGGGCCACAATGAATTGGAGTGGAAGATGTAAGATAGCGAAAGGATCCAGCTTTTCATGATGACCTAAATGAGAAGGACAGAGCACTTGCAGAGACAAGGAAAAGGAAGCAGATTCACTAGGCCTTAGGACACAGAAAGGGCGAAAGGGCAGAAATAATTTGGTACAAAGGCCAAAACAACATTTCCTAGGCTATTTGTGATAAAGACAAAATTCTACATCAAGTGGATGCTTGATAGCATGAGATTTTGAACCTTACCACAGAGATGGTCTCACAGTTGCCCATTCTTTGTTGATTGACTGAATAATTTTGTTTGTTGTAGGTTAAGAATATTGGTGACATTTTTTAATTGTTCCTTTTATGTCTTTTTATGGTTTAGAAGGACCAGAATAAACTAACAAACAATGGCCATTATATATCTTAGAATGAAGAAGAATACAGGAGTCTCATGATTTCTTTTTTGGTATATAAACACAGCAATTATTATATAGTGATAGGGCTATATAGGGTTGTTGAATATAAAGAAGATGATCTCTTATCAACTGTCCAGATCATTACTTCTGCTTTACCATGTCTTTTCTATGTTCAAATTCATTGTTATATCAGAGCTTCCTTTTAAAAACTGACATTATTAAATAGATAAGAATTTGCCTATGGAGGGTCTTCTATTGATAAAGAATACAATCTGCACATAACATTTTTCTACCACTTGTTCACTGTGCAGGATCAATTACCAGTTGGATGCTAAAGGATTTGGAAACAAATAATAATAGCTCTTTTGTCTTACCTAGATGTTAATATAGACACATTGCTGGCCATGGCCATCTCCTTCAGGCAGTCTTCCCTGATAAGCTAAATGCAACCTGACTCCATGTCATCCCCACTAGAGCTACTGATCTGATTTGGATTTTACTCCTTCTGCACTCATTCTTTGCCTGACCATCTCAGCAAACATTTAGTGAGTACTTGGTACATGCCCAACACTGGGCCAAGCGATACAGATACAAAGATAAAAGGCAACAACCTTCCTTTGCTTCGGCAACTATTAATGTAAGGAATTCATCTGCCCTGTGGAATACTTTTCTAGAGGATAGGAACCACGTCTACCTGAGCCTGGCATCATCTGTACGTCAGAGTGGTTACGCATGTGGACTGCAGAGTCCTAGGATACAAGTGTGCCGCTGTCAGCTGTGAACCTACTGAGTTATTTACACCTTCTGAGCCTCAGTTTTCTCCTCTGTAAAACGGATGTAATAAAATTAGTACCTACCTCATAGGGTGGCTTTTAGTAAGAATGAATGAGACAATTAATGCAAGGAGTTTAGGATAGCACCTGCTATACATTTAAATGCTAGAGGAAATGATCATTAATAGTATTAATATCTGACCTGTGATCAGTCTGCAAATGACCACCAGTGGTGGTGATGGTGACTGTCATTTTAGCAGATAAGAATACACCTAAAGGACTTGCTAGCACTTCCCAGAAAGGTCTACAAAGCAATGACTATTTCAGTTTGCATGTTGCAGAAGCAATCCTTCTTTAGCCTATATGTCATGTTTTCTGTTTTATTTCTCTCATTTTCTTCTACAAAAAAATTTCATCTGTTCCCGATATTCATTCCCTATTTAAAGACACAGCATTCAGTTTGTGAAGCCAGCACTTCTCTGCCAATACTGTCACCACCCAGGTCTGTGGTGCAGGCCCAGTCCACATGCACCAAAAAGTGACACTGCCTTCCATCCAGAAGGAGTTGCTGGTATGCGGGGCAGGTTACAAGATCAAGTCCCCCGTGAGGAATAAGTTAGCAGAAACTGTAGAAGGCAAATAAAATAGAAACATGTTCCTCAAGCAAACACCCAGAGCAATTAAGAATAAAATGAAAAAAAGAATAAACTAAAATAGGAAATTTGTAGTGGGGGTGAGGAGTGGAACGCTTTTCCCACCAGAGATTGTGCTTTCCTTTTTCTTTGAGATTCTAGATCACTGCTTAGATGAATTTATGGCTGCCTTCAACATTTATATGAAACATAACAAAGAGTTGGACTGTGGTTGCCGGCAGACTACACTCGGAGGCCGGAATGCATCATTAATTAAGGGGAGGCTGCAGAGACTGGTTATCTGGAAGCTTCGCGTGCCCCCCCACACACACACACACACTTCTCCAAGCCAGAGCAGCTTGCACCTAGCAACGTTGTCAAGGTGAATCTGACCTTCTCCAATGCTCCTCAGCCTCGACTTCCTCCTGGGCATTTCCAGCCTAGTTACCCCTACATTCCAGGGAAGGCAGATTTCCTTCAGACACCACACCCGCTTCTCGAACACTATGGGCAGAAACAAATTTAGCATTAAACATTACATCACCACTTTGCTGCAGATTACGGGCCCAGAAACCCCCCCCACACACACACACACACACACACACATGGACCAAGGTGATCTGGGAAGCCTGGGGCACCATTCTGTTTAAACTGGAAGAGGGCAGAGTTTCTTGCTGAGCAGATGCCCTTGAGCACAGCAGATCTAGGAATTCTATTTAATTTATTTAATTTTATTTTTATTTTTTTGCCTTTAAACATGCAGATCAGAACATCAGACCTAGAAGTTTTCCATGCTGCACAATTTATGCTAGCTCATTACCTCCTGCTATACTCCAAGGCTTTGTAACGGAAATTGGCTCTGATTTCTGAGATGGGCATTACATCATCGTCTTCTTTTAGCACATTATGTCATCCCTGCTGAGACGCATTATCTCGGGTTGGCTCAGCAGTAGCGATTTTTGTGGGCCTACTGCAGTGTTCCCAAAGAACTGCTGGGAACCACAGATTGAAATCTGAAACATTTATCTTCTAAAAAGCTGAAAAGGGGGAGAGATGTTCACAGTGGACCCCATTTCTTTTCCTTAACCCTCTCCTCTCTCGGCTACTCTCAGAACACAGAGCAGCCAGGGATCAATGTGCAGAGCCTGTGCAGGGATGATCACCTGGAGGTAAGGTTGCTCAGGGCGCCTAAAACACTGATCCCCATCAAGGGCTGACGCACCTGGCACCTGCCCTGGTTCTAGCTCAAGGGGGTTACAAAATGCTTAGAAGAAATCAATCACCTCGACTGCTCATGTTGATAACAAAGAGTGCCCTGCCTAATTCTTGGATTAGGTAAGAAAAGAATTTCTTCTCATGATGTGTTTGCAAATATATATGAGTGAAAACTATATATACACATATACACGCTTATCCTCCTGACCATGTTGCAGCCACAAAGGCAAACTTCTAGAAGATTTGTATTAGAAATCATTTTTATGCAGGGAAGTGAGCTGATATTATCTCTTCTCACTTCAACCATGAAATTAGAAGCCTATTTTGTATCTCTCCATCCTAGGCAGGATTAGAAACTATTGCATAGAGGGAATAAACAGGTGCTTTTAGGATAAAGCAAAGATATTCCCAAACCCCAGAGAATCCCTCTACCTCTCTCATCACAATGGCACAATAGTAAAAAAAAAAAAAAAAAAAGTCCCTAAATACTGAAAAGAAATGGGATACATTCAACCATGACAAAATTACAATTCCCCCTAATATACCAACTAATGAAATTCATTGGGTGGGGAACAAGCACCAGAGCAGGTATTAGAAGAATGTTATAATATTCCCTTCCCTGGCCCACCACCACCACCATACTGCATTTTTTTCCCCAACAATTTTTCTAAATAGAGAATACTTTTATGCTCTTAGTTGCCTTTGGTAGCTCTCAAATGGTAGCCACATCCAAGCAAACAACTTCATGGTTAAATTGGTAAGTGATAGCAAGTAAAGCTATCAGTTGGCCCAACACAAGAGGCTTGCTCTAATTTCTACCTTCAGTGATATTTTTGTGTTCTTTTCTAGTGCCCTCTTCCTACCCACAATGGATTGTAAAACAAGATGGCAGCCCTCATCCTTTATTCAGCCCAGGGCAAGGCCACGTGAGCAATTTGAGCATTCTAACCGGGGTTGGGATACATGGTGCCACACTTGTGGTGTAAAAACTTCCTGGATGACCTTCAGTCACCAACTGATATCCTCATCTTTAGCACTTTATATCTATTATATTCATTGTCATCTGCCTCTTATCTCCTAGAGGAGAAGGTATGAGGATTGAT
Organism: Saccopteryx bilineata; assembly: GCF_036850765.1. NCBI lineage: Eukaryota > Metazoa > Chordata > Mammalia > Chiroptera > Emballonuridae > Saccopteryx > Saccopteryx bilineata. Next base: position 260,693,954 of record NC_089490.1, on the reverse strand, counting down.
GGTATGATCCCACAAAGGGCTCTGAGGCTTTCAGATGGATGGTGCTCCATAAAATAGTGTTACTTAACAGCTAAGGACATTTATAAGAATCCTCTTACCCTTCTCCTTCCTTCCCTTTGTCCCTTCACCTCCATCCCCTTGCCCCCAGCTCTAGGAATTTTATGATCTGAAGGCCGAAGTGCTTTAAATCTTAATAACTACATGTGCCACTCGGGATACTGAAAGGAAACTATATACACTCTTTACTTGACTCGTTCTAAGCTTTTACTGCAGCCAAATTAACTGCTGCACCATTTTAAAATTCCACTGAAAAAGCAAGTAGCCTTCAACATGTTAATTTGAATCAACATGGTGATTTTCATGTAAGCTGTAAAATATTAAATGACCAGAACTTCTATCCAACAAAGCAATTACCTGGGCCAATCACCTCCTCTCTGCTTGCAGGAGGCAAGAAGGTAAATTCATACACCCTGAGGGATGTGTGCCTGCCTCGAGATGTTGGCCAGCGCAGCACCTGCTTCTGAATTGGGTGAGGGGGCTGAGCGCTACTTCTCCCTCTTCCTACAACCCCCTTGAAATGCCCAGTTGTTTGTGTCCAGTCCAGGAAAAAAAAAGGCTTTCTGGATGCCCTGAAGTCCTTGGTCTATTCCCTGGCCAGGCACAAGACAACCACTGGCTCTGAGAATCTACAGGGGATGCTTTTCCTGCTACCTTCTTACAGAGAAAGAAAACTGAATCCAAAATCTGTAGGTAGTTTTGAAGAGTAAGTACACATTGGGGGAATAAGATTGCATAGGGAGAAACCAACTATTGCCTAATGGATGTCCCAAATTAAAGGTGGAAAGCAGGCTGGCCAAGTCAGAATGGGGAGATGCACGGAGTTCACTGGCTCCTGACCTTACAGTAAAACCTAGGCTTGGAGTGAGAAGGGAATTCTGCGCCTGGCTTCAGCCTCCTTTGCCAGCTGCCTTGGCACCAGTCACTATGCTTCTGGGGTTGGCAGAAGGGAACAAAACAGTATGGACCTTTCAGCCTCTCCCGGGCACTTGGAGAACTGGCATAGCCTCCCCTTGCCCCCACCTGCCCATCCAGAATCACTAACAGGACCACCTACTGCATCGAAAAACTGACATTTGTTTTATCAACGAAGGTCTTGATCCTGCATCTACCAGCAATGCCAGGATACCAGCTGCTCTCTCAGTGCCACCCCAGAGTCCCACTGCCAATCTCCTGGGGCCTATGGCATTTCCCAGGCTGCAGAGCCTTCCACACTTCTCAGAATGAGCCCTAACAATGCCCTGTCTTCTTAGGAACAACCAAAAAAAAACCCACAAAAAAACCTTAAGCATGTCATGAAGATACAGACTACAAAGACATCAAGCATTATAGTTCAGACCCATAGAGGTTATGGAGAGATCTACTTTATCCAGCTTTGGGGGGAGGGGGACGTCACACGGATCCCTGAAAATACAAGCCTATTTCTGGGCAGGATCCTTCTTCACTTCCAGAAAGTTTGCATTTTTTTACCTCTATTATTTTTCTTTTTTTTTCTTTTTTTTTTTTTTTTTTCTTTTTCTGAAGTTGGAAATGGGGAGGCAGTCAGACAGACTCCCGCATGCGCCCAACCGGGATCCACCCAGCACGCCCACCAGGGGGCGATGCTCTGCCCATCTGGGGCCTTACTCTATTGCATCTAGAGCCATTCTAGCGCCTGAGGCAGAGGCCACAGAGCCATCCTCAGTGCCCGGGCCATCTTTGCTCCAATGGAGCCTTGGCTGCGGGAGGGGAAGAGAGAGACAGAGAGGAAGGAGAGGGGGAAGGGTGGAGAAGCAGATGGGTGCTTCTCCTGTGTGCCCTGGCTGGGAATCGAACCCGGGACTCCTGCACACCAGGCCAACACTCTACCACTGAGCCAACCAGCCAGGGCTTTTACCTCTATTCTTAATCCAGGATAAGTCCTCTGTCTTTGCTTTAAGGTTTGTCCTTCTCAGATGCCAGCTTTCTCCTCCATAATTCCTTCATGATCTGAGCGCTGTCTCCCGTTTACCCCTTAGCAGAAGTACTAGGCTCTCATTAATCCTAAACAACAGAACTGGTGGGCTCCATGCACTCACTCAGCAAGTATCTGTGGAGCAGCACCAGTGATGTGCCAGTCATGTAAAAAATGTTGTGGGGATGACTGAGGCATGGATTCAGCTTTTCAGGCACAGAAGGAGCCATAAACAAGATATCTCAGTAGACATGTGACAGAGACTGCCAGCTTTTCACCCCAACCTCTCCCTTGATTTCTAGGGACACAGCTGAGTATATTTCCCAACTTCCTCTTCTGTTAGCTATGGCCATGTGCCTGAGCCCTTGTCAATAAAAAGTGGGTGGAGCCCTGGCCGGTTGGCTCAGTGGTAGAGTGTTGGCCTGGCGTGCAGGAGTACCGGGTTCGATTCCCGGCCAGGGCACACAGGAGAAGCGCCCATCTGCTTCTCCACCCCTCCCCCTCTCCTTCCTCTCTGTCTCTCTCTTCCCCTCCCGCAGCCAAGGCTCCACTGGAGCAAAGATGGCCCAGGCACTGAGGATGGCTCTGTGGCCTCTGCCTCAGGGCTAGAATGGCTCTGGATGCAACAGAGCGACGCCCCAGAGGGGCAGAGCATCGCCCCCTGGTGGGCATGCCGGGTGGATCCCGGTCGGGCGCATGCAGGAGTCTTTCTGACTGCCTCCCCGTTTCCAGCTTCGGAAAAATGAAAAAAACAAACAAAAAAAAAGTGAGTGGAAACGATGTGCACCCCTTCCAGAGATGTGCCTGCAAGATCCTGCCCACGTGTTCTTTCCTCCCGCTGGCTGGTGGAGACGGTGAGGTCCCCAAACCCTAGAAATCCTGTGTTGAAGTGCAAAGCCTCAGACAGCCTTGGAGGAAAGCTGCCCTCATGGTCTGGTCATGTTCAGTGCCGGTACAAGAGTAGGAAATAAACTTCTGGTTGCATCCATCACATGATTGGATCTATTTATAAAAGCAGACATGCTGCTATAAGTAATACCAGTGTTGAAGTGATTTATTGAAATGGAAAGGTATTCACAATATTTAATAGGAGAAGAATACGTTTAAAACTGTATTATCCTGTGATGTCACTTTTTAAATATAAATGTACATATACACACAAAGAGAAAGTTCTAGAGGTATGTGCAGCAAGGTATAGGTGTTTATCTCAGGAAAGTGATAGTATAAGTATGGCTTATCTACAGTTCTTGAAATGAAATATAACTTTATAATTGAAAAATAAAAAGTATGTTTAACATTGTCTTGAGAGGTAAATACGAAGGCATAGCACCTCACAGTGGGTAAAGATTTCCGGAGGGAAATTAGAAAAGGCTTCTCAAGCTAAGCATCTATTAATGACCCTTCCAACACTGAAAATCTATAAATTAGCTTCTGCCTGAGAAATAGAACAGTTCAATTATACAACACACTTTGTTCCCAGCTTTTACATAGTGAGGCCGTGTCAATGGAGATCAATTCAACAGAAAGGATGGAAGAGATAAATCTTGTACCTTTACAGAGTGTCAAGAAACTAGTTCCAGTGGCCATCTGGGGTGGAGAATAAGGACTGGGAACGGGGGATGTGCTGCAAGGTTAGGGAAGGAGAAAGTGGCCTCCTTACCTTGCTCCCTATCTCACCTTCTGAATATTATACTACATGCATTTATTACTTACTTCAAAAATTCAAAAACAATATTTCTTTATGAAATTTGTGCTATATGCATTTATTAAGGGTTTTTTTAAATTCTAAGTTCTATGACCTTTTGTAAATATTAAGTCAGAAACTCTCTTTGAATTGGTTAACAGCAGAGACAAATGTCGAGGAAATGAATCAAGTCCTAATTTCCCAGTAGAACTCCATAAAACCACAGATCCACTTGATCTCTATAGCACATGTGAGATGAGCCTAATCATGTTCTTCTCAAACAGTGGAAGAAAAGGGTGGTCAGTGAAGGATCACCTCTGCTCTCCTCCACACACTCTTCAATAGTGCCTGGAGAAATATGTTCATGCGCAATAAGAATCAGAAACTTTGCAAAGCGTGGTGTGTCAAAGTCCCAACCACTACTCTGCCATGAACACTTAAAGGAGTGAGGGGGACCAAAGAGAAGAGGGGCAGGCCACCAACTCTCCGGACTGGGGAAGGATGATGCAGGTTGAGGTCCTTGTGAAATAGCCTTTATGTGGAGATTTGCCCCTGGGTGGTTTCAGAGTTGTCTTAAGCTGGAGTGAAGCTTTTATACACCCTCAGAGTCTTGGGAAAGCAGCTTTCTTTAGCCAATTTTCTGAAAGGAACTCGAACAGCTGGGGGACAAGTGCCTAGATTGGGGGCACAATATAGCACTCACTACAGAGCAGTAGGAGGATGTCAACTCTTCCATCAGGATGTCAAAATCCACTCCTGTCATTCCTGTTTGAAATTCCTCAACAGCCTCACATCACCCATAGGAGCAAAGAGATCCTCCTAAACTAGCCCATGGGGCTCTTCTCAGGCGTAGAGGCCAAACCCCATGTGCCATCTCCCCCATGGAACCTAGTCTCTAGTTACCATTCTCTCTTGTGACTCTGAGCCTTCATCCATGCTATTCCTTCTGCTGTAATGCCTTCTCCATTCCTATATTCCTAGAAAGTTCTTAGTCATCCCTCAATCCTCAGGGAAATTTCCCCTGGGAAACATCCTTGGCTCTCATGGGCAACCCAGACTCACTCTCTCAGACCTTCCCACCACACGGTGTGCAGCTATACTGCTACCCACGCCAGCCCCGGTAAGACTGACCGGTTCTGCAAGTCCATATTCCCACTAGACTGGAGTCTTCTTGAAAACAAAGCCAGGTCTTCCAACTTGGTTTCCCTGATACATAGGAAGTATTGTATTAAATGTTTGTTAAAATAATGAATAAAAAAAATCGATGTGGAAGAAATGCTGCTGGCAGTATTAGCTTTGTCAGGGAAGAGCAGGTGAATTCTGGTCAGTTGGTGGAATGGGAGGCAGGAACTAGAGATGTGGGGAGAGACAAGATGTTTGTAATCAGCCACGTGCCAGAAACTTCAGCTTCTGCATCATCTTTGGTCCTGGATATCTATTGTTCAACTTCAGCTCAACAGAATGAAGAATATATTAGGGGCTCTTACGTTGACAGAAAAATTTCTTGAGGGTACGACAACCAGAAACTCTCCCATGGATGACTTTCAGGAAGGAGAGCCGGCTGCACAGATACTGAATAAATGAGGTGGCAGGGCTGAGGAGGCATCCCCTCCCTGCTGCTGTCCTGGGGACTCTGCCAAGGACAAGGGGAACCACCACACATGAATAACATACTATTCACCTTTCCTGCAGTGCTGATCAATGAAGGTGTTGATGAAGGCCTGCGCAATGGCGCTGTATGAGCAGCGAGTGTCTAGGCCAAGGGGAGCAAGGTCCCAGGTAATCCACAGAAGAACAAAAGGTATTTGGCTCATTCTGCTGCTCCCTTGTAAGGGAAAGTGTGAAAGTAGGCTCCCATCTTTCCCTGTCATTTGTCTCATATTCATCCTCATGCCGTAAGTGCTGTCCTCAGGAAGAATAAAACTAGCCCAAACTATGATGAAAAGTGATCATATACCAGTCATATCTTGAGCAACTGACATTTTTTTCAGAACCCCCAATGCAAACACAACATGCTGAGTAATGAGGCAAAGTGAGTTAAGGTCATTGCTAACAGGCATCAAACCAGGTGTGGCTTCAATCGAAATGAATTTTAGGTCTGTCTTTTTTTTATTTTTAAATCTCACGGCCTCGTGACAGAACCAGGGACGGGACCTGTCATTTGAGGGGGAGAAAAAAATATTCTATTTCCTCAGAAATGTAAAGGGCACACAAATTTTAATATGCTCCAGCTAGAGTGGAGGCTGGGGGATTATTTAAGTCATAAAGTATACCTTCTTGCATTTCTTCCTGCTCATGAACCAAAGATCCTCCTCGACCAAGGTGTAGGTAGCTGTTCCCAGCATCCAGAGGAAGACTGCCCAGCCAAGCGCTGCTCCACCCACCTGAGAGCCTGCTTAGGATTCCTTTCGAATGTAGGAGTCAATCTCTAAATATAACCCTGAAGGCAGCCTCTGCCGTCATCCCTGCACTTGCAGCTTTGCTCCTTCCAAAATAATAAAGTGGGATGGGGGGGAGTCTTTGGGCTTTTTCCCTGGGAGAGCAGCTTGGAGTAACAGACAGACACAGGAGAGCACCCTCTGCTTCGGCATCCCCCTCAATCCTCCCCTCGGGGTGGGAGGAGGGGTGGGCAGCAGCCGCTCTCCACTTGGGAGTTGCTGCCAAGCCCCAGCCTCCCACTTACCCATTGGGTCCCTCTCAAAGTAGATGGTCCCCGAAGTGAGTCCATTGTCCAGGGCATTGATTAACCTCAGGAGAATCTTTAGAAGTGGGCCTTATCCCCCTTCCTGACCCAGGGCTCCTGCTGTAAAATTTAGAATCTCAACATATCCTGTGATCATTCTTATCTCACCAGATGGTATATTATTAACCAAACAATATCTGTTCATTGTCAAGCTCTTTAGCCCTGAGAGCCTTGACAGCAGTGCTGTGTCCTCCTCATCCAGGGACCTTCAGCACCCACCGTAGTGTGAGGTGCACAGCAGATGCCCAGAAAATGCTGGATGGCATGAAGGACAGAGGGAGGGAAGGCAGAGGGAGGGTAGGGGGAGGGATGAATGGGTCGAGACATGCTCCAGTGTTACACTTGATAGAACAACAAATGATGGAAAGTGCAGTGTGAGGAGCTTGGCTATATGTCCTGCAATTCAGGGCCTGATCCTGGGACTCACACAGAGCTCTGGGGGCTCTAAGTCAGCGCATGGAGGGGCCATGGTTCTGCCCTCTGAGTCACCTGCCCCAAACTGAATCTAGATGGGGGTGGAGGTGGGCCCCTCCATAGAAGGCCCAGGAGAGAATCGCGTTAGGATCACTTGTAGAACATAGTAACTTCACTAACATAGCCCAAGGCTGGCTTCTCTTTTCTCTGCATGCTGTTCCCCTCTGTTAGGAGAGAAGGGTGGAGGCACAGTCCCTCCCTGGCCCCATCCTGGTGAGGAAGGCTAGCCAGGAGCCTAAAATTGCAGACCCTACTGTCACACTAACCTTTCACCCCAGAAGTGGCTGAGGAGGGCCCGAGCTCTGCAGCCTGTTCGTCTGTGCAGGACAGTGATATTTCCAAGCATGCAGCTAGCCTGCTCGCCCCCAAATGAAACCCAAAGGGCCACGAGCCTTTGAAAGGAAGGTAGCAGGTTTTGTGGAAATGACATTTCACCAGCCCAGCTTTATTTCCAGCCAGACGGAGACTAGTTGTCACACGGAAACAACTGGGCTCCTCAGACATCGGGAGTCTGAGCGAGTCATCTGTGACCGGGAAGGGAGAGGCACCAGCTCTAGGATAGCTGAGGGGCAGAGGATGAAATTAAGCACGGGCACACTCAGGCTGGGGTCAGATTATAGTTCCTCTCTGCTAGAGCTCTGTTAAGACCTAGCTTCAGGGAAGACGAGGGCCATCACTGCCCGTTGGCCCACCCTGAACCACTGTCCTCAGTGAGCACAAAAGGCCCAGCCCATTTAGTACAGAGCATCCCCCTTTACAATTGTCTTTCTTCCTGGCTTCCGTCGCGTGAAATGGACAGTTAAGAACTGGCTGGAAACAAAGAAACTTCCCTGTATAAAGGCTAAAGCTGAGGCTGCCTGGCAACACCAGCCACTCATTCGGCTTTACTGACTAATTTCAATTAAACCCAAAGCTAGAGAGGTCTCGGTGCCTTCGTGCTTAGTCTTTTAATTAACAATAAGAGGCAGAAGTACATTTCTAAAGTGTACAGAAAACTCTAGACTTATTGTGGTGATCAGATCACAATATATACAAAGATCAAATAATTATGTTGTAAACCTGAAACCAATATATTACATGCCAGCTGTACCTCAATTTTTAAAAAGAAAGAAAAAGAAAACTGTCTTATTACACCATAGATGGAAACTTTCCCCAACAGCTGAGCCAAAGGAGAGTTAACATTTTTTGACTAAACCCTAGGTGCCTGCTGTAAAATCTATCATTTTACTTACTTTTACTTGCTCTTCCCAGCAACCCCGCAGAGTAAGTATTACTCTCGTCAGTTTATGAGGAAACTGAAGCTCAGAGAAGTTGACTGACATGCCTGCAATAAACAAGCAGAGAGTCTATTTTCTACTCCACCTCTGGTTTTTAGCCCAGGCAGCAGAGTAGGATCTGGGGAACATTTTAAAGACTATGACTGTCCAAATCCCATCCCCCAGGTATGACTTAATTGGTCAGGAGTGGGTCCCAGATTTTTTTGGTAAGAGCATCATGTCCCAATGGAGAGCATATGGGTCCCAGAAAAATATACCTTATAGTTTTCATCTCATTCTCACCCCAACACTAGGAAGTCACCTGCCTTGTGACCATGTGACTCCAGCTTAGCCACATACGCGATTCTAGTAAGCCTTAGCTAGGGTAGGAAATCAGGCTGGCAGCTGAACATGTTTGCAGCTCATAAATGCTTTTAGCCTATCCACAAAGTTATAGCAGGTCTCCTAGGTAACTGGGACTATTTCATTAAACTGGGAAATATTGAGCAAGGCAGATGACAACACTTGCCTTGAGATTTTCATATCCGGTAACTGGTAACTAATTTGTGGTGGGATCAGAGGCTGCTCACCCCTCTGTGATGCAGCATGCTTCCCCAGTCACAGAACAGGAGGAAAGACAGAGAATACAGAGCTGTCTTACAGGAAAATTTGGAGGCATGAATAAATTTTTCCATGTTTACAAAGTGCTTGGGGCTCCTTGAGTAATAGCAAAGTGTCAGGGCCTGGTATTATTAGTTTTCACACAAGTCCCAAGATTAATTGCTCCTCTCAACCTCGCTCCCCAGCTCACGAGTTATGCTCTGGGTCCATCTAAGTCTAAGCTGCTTTCCATGTGCCCTGGTAGATAGCAAAGCCCGGGCTGGAGCCCTCCCTGTGGAGAGGCGAGGAGGCGCGTGCACTCTATCAGCAACTTTTCTCCTCCTGACAGTTTCCTTTGAACTGGAATTCATCTGCTGTGAATTCCTTGACGTTTGTTTAACCATCTAAGGAACCAGATCAACAAAGCGTACAATGGCCAGGTATATGACGTTCTTTCTGGGAAGATTCCTTTTATGAAACACAAATAATTAGGCAATGAAGGCCCCACGTTAACAGGTAGGAAGGGTCTCTGCTTTGTAACTGCAACCCCAGCCCCTTACTGTCAAGGGTCCCCTTGATCTATTTCAGCAAAAAGCCGGTTGCTTTTCATAAGTCAGTTGTCACTTTATTGCAATGCCACTTCCTGAACAAAGAGCATAATAATAATCAGCTTCTGCTGTTTTGTTGGGGAAGCCACTGAAGCATGTGTCTGACTTCGGCAATATACAAATCTAGGTTCAAACTCAGATGGTTTATGTATTTGTTCTTGTTTCAACAACAGAACCTCAGAATGTTAAAGTGAGAGGGTAGCCTAGAGGTCTAGTCCACATCCCTCATTTTAAGAGCAAATTAAAATCCAGAAAAACAAAGTAAGGTCAGCAGAGTGCCCTGAACTTTGCCTTGGACCCTCCTCTTTTCTTTTCTTTCTTTTTTATTTATTTAGAAAATTAAATTTAACAGAGCAACCCTCCTCTTTCTCTCACATTCTCTCTCCGGAAAGCTCAACCAGTTGAAGTGCCATTGCCTAGTCCTGACTCTCCCCACTGAACAGTGGCTTTTCCCGATTTCGTTCCCCTGCCCTCTGCCTCCTCCATCGCAACATGTTGCACCACACTCTCCTAGAGCTGCTCAGACCCCAGACCTTGCCATCACCATTTCATTCTCCATTACTCATATCCCCCGTATCGAAACGGGGGTACTAGTCCCATTTCTCAAAGTCAATCACTGATTCCATTCTTTTCCATAATGCCCACTACTATGATGCTAGTTGACACTACAGTCAACCCCACCTACTTTATTTCAAAAGCTCTGAACTGGTGGTCTCCATCCTCCTACCCTTTCCCTTTCCAGTAGATCTACCACAGGGTAATAAAAATAATCTTTCTAACACAAAGATGCATCTTCTCACATCCCTACTTGAAACCCTTTACACTTAAAATCTAAGCTCCTTGCCATGCTTTCATGGCCCTACAGAGTCTGGGCCTGCCAACCCTTCCACCCAAGCTCCCTCCCTTTTCACTCTTTTCACTTCAGTCTAGCCACACTGGCCATCTTTGTGCCGCAAACAGACTGTTCTCCTTTCCAGCTCTGACTCTGTGCGGCATATAAATCCTTCTTCTCAGATTGCTCTCCCCACAGATATTTGCAGGGCTACCACGTTCTCATTGTTCTAGTCCCAGCTCAGAAAGCCCATCACTGGTAAGACACCCGCCCACACCCTCGTCACTCTCTTTCAAATGTCTATCTTCTTTATAGCATGCATTTGTGGTAGAAACTAGTTCACTCCTTTGTTTGCAAGCTTACTATCTATCACCCTTACAGAATGTAAACACCTAGCAGCAGATGTTCTAGGTCACTACCACACTCCTCCACTCCTGAAAAATGTCAGACCCAGAACAGGCACTCAGCACATACCCATTGATTGACCGATGCTAAAAAAGAGTAATAGAACCAGAAGTAGAATCAATGCTCTTCACTCCAGTGGTCTTCCAGTCCTGCCCTTTGGGTCACTTAGAAATAGAGCTCTACTCAAGCTGGTTCAGATAAAGGGGATTTTGTGAGGAAACATGGAGTGACAAGGAACAGTGTCTCTGAAATCCAAGAACAGGAGCTTGAGCCCCACAGAGACCAAAGCTGGGAGAGGGCTCTGCATTCAAAATGGCCCTGCAGAGCTCCCTGTCGGGATTTTCCTTTTGGTTCACCATTAACACTATTAACACACATTCTCTGCTCCTTCCTCTCCTTTTCCAATTGGCATTTATTCATTCCTCAGCAAATATTTACAAAGGCCAACATGGTCTAAGCCAGGCTAATTCGGCTTGCTTATCATTTCTGCTTCTTCATTTTGTCTACATGTGGCTTTGGTTTTCCATGTTTCCATCAGCCTTTCTTATGGGTTTTGTTTTGTTTTGTTTTGTTTAGCCTTTTGGCTTTCATTCCTTCTGTTATCTAGACAATGCTTCATATGTTTTAGCTGATATTTCCAAGATAAAATCTAACCGGACCAGTTCCTCTTTTAAAGCTGAGTCCAACATTATAGATCCCCAAACAGCTTATGAATTGACAGCCTTTGGCTCAGGGGCCCAACTCTGGTCCAAGCAGCTGTCCTTGTGAGTGTTCTTTAGCCAGGGATGTACACATGACAGCTCCTGAGGAAAAGGGACAATGGCAGAGCAGACAGGATCGTATCTCTGGGATAAACATCAATCTAGTGAGGGTGCATGTAGTCAATAGAAAGAGACACATTTGGACATTCCAATTAGAATAGTACCATATAATATTTGCCTAAGTCAATGGGACATTTGATGTCACTAAAGGTTTCAGAGCATATAAGAGATATAACCAGAGCTTTGCTTGGATATAATTAACTTTTCAGAAATCTATGAAATAGATTATAAAAGAAAAAACTGACATGAGAAGAAAAATGAGTCTCTTGCCACACATTGAAGCACTAAGTCCTGAGAACCTGAATAAGTGCAGGAGCAGTGCTAAGGGACAGTGGGCTGCTGGGGGAGACACTGAGTGGCAGGGATTGGCATGTGGTATCAGTTCCCCCAGACTCAAATGTCTACTGTATACAAGGTTCCTTAATGAGGCCTATTGTGTGTCAGGCACTGTGCTAAAAGTGTCACAGACATTATCACATTTAAGCCTTGAAAAAACCTATAATGAGATATCTATAATTTATGTTCATTATATAGATAAGGAAATTTTAAGCCAGAGAACTAACTTTCTCAAGATCATATAACCAGAAAGTAGCCAAGGAAAGGAACCTTGTAGAAAGATGGAAGAATCTTCAGGGCAATTGAAAGAGGCCAACTGTATATCCACAAAATGGCCTCAGACTGGAGAATGGGGCTGGGCCAAGAAGGAGGCAAACCCAGGAGAAGATGAAATGAAGGGTGGGATCTCAATGTCGCTTGGAGGATGGAGCCAGGCTTTACTCTTAGCCTTGAAACCTGACGCCATCTTGACCAAATGCTCCAGAGTCAATATTCTCTCCTGTAAAAATGGGAAGATAATATAGACCTTGCAAGTCTGGCTAGGGATTAGTGATAATACGTCTACAGTGACTGACACAAAGCAGGGTCTTAATAAAAGGCACCTTGCTAGGACAAACAATTCTATTATTACATAGAGTCAGAGGCAGTATACAAACATCTGAATTCTGTTGTTGAGGGGGTTTCAATCTCCTTGTTCCAACTTAAATATTGCTATGATGATGTGAACTATTAGGCATTGGGCTGCTCATTTCTTAGAAGCTTGGATAGACAAGCTAGCTGATACGACAGGTCTAACTTTCAATGTCAGATAATCTCATCATTTGAGTTAAACAGTCTGGACAGGCAATGGGGGAGAGTGGATAACGTCTCTTGCACACTGCACAGAGCATGTGCCTGCAGCTGAAAGTGCCAGCAAAGCCAAGCCCACCCTAGAGGGGAATACAACTGGCAGAAAGTAACTCTCATCAGTAGCAGGTAGTGAAAACTCCAAGTTAGTGAGAACATCTCGAAACCCAGAATCCAGGCTTTAAATATTAATTTGATTTCAATAAGAAAGAGCTAGGTTTTACCCATTAACTGAAAGCAGTTCAGCTCCTCCTAGCTATTTTTAAGCAATAATGTTTTTTTAATAGAGCCCACAAAGGAGAAAACTCGCATGAGCAAACCCCAGTGGCCTTTGTGTCTTCCGAGGATGGGAGCAGAGAAAGCAGTCCACCAGCATTCCATCTGTGCCCTCCCTAGGCCACCAGCCTGACACTCGCTCAGGGGTGGGATCAGCCCCAGTTCAAGATCAAACTCTCTGCATTATGCAAGATGGAAAAGTCCCATTAGCCAAACCACTGGGCAGAGGTTCAAGAAACAACAAACTATTGCTGATTCCATTCTACACTAGGAACATACAAAATATACAGGCTATCTGTCCCTCAGGCCATCAGAAACCTACTTTCTGTTGCCGTATGAGGCCATCCTGTTCTACATGCTCAATGCCAGGGAGGGGGGCAACCGAAGAGTTCGGTACCCCAATTCTAGATTTTTTTTCTCCCTCACTTTCAGAGCAGAACCCATCTGAGAATGATTACCTTTTAGACTAGATGTTAGTTTCATTCTAATCAAGACTTGGAAACAGGATTGGAGGAAGAATCTTCACAGAAAAAGTGTCTGAAAAAAGAAGTTGGCAGAATTCCAACCAACATAAGCATTAAAAAAAGAAAAAAATCTAAAACACGAACCTTCTCAGTAACCAGAAAGAAAATATATTGTATGTTTAAGGCAAAGAAGCAACATTTCATAACTTGGGGGGTTATGAAACATTTCACACTGTGGGGGCTGCCATGTACTTCATAGTCTATGTGAATGGTGCCCCCTGCAGTTGTGCAGTACCCACCTATGAAACAAAATTTAGCCCTATTTCAGGGTATCTAAGTCAGAAAAGTACCTATGATAATTTCTACACAGGGGTGGCAGCTTTGGTCTATGAAAAATATTAAAGTGCTGTGGATTATTCTATAGAAAATTCTTAATGCATACAGTGAAACTCAAACTTCCCACAAAACCATGCCTTACGTTATAACCAGGGGAGGCCTTGGAGGCCATCTAGACCATCCCCTGATTTTACAGATGAGGCAGCTGAAGCCCAGAGACATATGTTTTGCCCAAGATCAACAAACTTTTGCTAAAAGGGTGAAGCTGACTGTCTCTGCTTTTCATCCATGGCCAAAGAGACCACTTTGTTGTAAATGGTATTCAGTCCACCCAGAATGCAAATTGAGTCTTATTTATCATTATCATCATTTAACACATATTGACCACCTTCTAAATGCTAGGCTCTGAGAATACAGAAAAAAATTCCTCTAAAGGTCTGAGCTCATGAAGCAAGAACAAGGCAGAGCTTTGCCTCAGTCACACACAACCTTTAGTCCGGGAAATGAGGACTTGGCCAGGGACATTTCCAGTCACAAAGGTAACATGCTCTTTCTTTTGCCATGAATGGTTATGGCCTGTTGAACGAATCCTTACTTAGGCAATTTTTTTTTTTTAATGTATTATGCCCTTTTGAAGCTGACTGACTTCTTTGAAGCTCTTTTGGTTTATTGGTTAAATATTTATTCATTAATATATTTAAAAGCCATTTTATTTACACAATAGATTTGGAACCATTCTGGACCATTGGGTAATTATTACCTAGCTAAAATCAGGCTATCCAAAGCAAGAATACTGATGGCCATTTATGGGGAGAATGAGAAACTAACAGGTTACTGAGGTTGCCCTCTAATTTAAATTTTATTTTTAACACAGTCATTCTACTCTTTCTAATGGGAGTTTTATGTGTGTTTGAATGCGTGCGGTGAGAGTGAGGTGGGAGGAGAGAGAAGCCCTGCTACCAAAAACCCGATGCAATGAAACTGCTTTATGGAAGCTCTCTGCCAAATTTCTTACTGAAATCAAAGACACCTTTGAGTTAGTTATACAAGAGCAGGGCAGAGAGCACCTGCAGTCACGTCTGTTTCTCATTTTTTACCCATGTAACTCAGACACCCTGTGAAATGTGCTCCTGAGTTGAAATCATGTATACCACGTGTCAGCTCAGTTTGAATTTGGAAACAGGAGCTCAGAAGGTGCCACTCAAACACATGGCTCTGGTTTGCCCCGAGTGCAACATGAACAGGGGAATCACATTGTGGGGGCCCAGGTCTCCAGTTCCCTGTAAGAGATACATCAGGCCCGCATTTCCTTTCAGTGGTGCTCCCCACCCCCACCCATATCAGTTCCCATTTCAGCTTTCAGGAGGGAAGGCCATGGCAGGGAACGAGAAGGGCTGTGAACGTACACGCGAACATTTCGTGACCTGCGCATGAGTTTACAATCTTGTCCTGATGCAGAAAAAGGAAGCAACCAGAATGCCTGATCCAACATCCCCAAATAGCCTACTTTGGGTCACTTCTCTGGGGAGATAGTATTTGTGGCCTACATACACGTAAAAAGGATTCAATTGGTCTGGAGAAATTGCGTTAGGGTAAAATTAGTACACAGCTCTTATGTCAAGACCTCAAGCCAAATTCTTTTTAGTTTAAACCCAAAAAGGTCACTTTTAAATATTAGCCCTAATAAGGAATTCTGAATATTACCTCTTTGATTACATTTTAGTCTATTAGTTCCTCATCTGCCTCTTCATTTGTCCCATTGTTTCAACAAACATTTAGTGAGTACCTACTATGTGCTCTCAAGCAACAGTCTGTAGAACAGCACGAACTTTACTTTTGTAGGGTTTCCTTTCTAGCTGGGGAGGGAGGAGCTGGCGTGGAGGGAGCCAGTGAAGACATGTTCCAGTTAAAGTCGGACCTCCACGTGGCATTCCAGATTTACCTGGGGTAAATTAGGATGTGATAATTTGCTTCAAAAAAGGATTCAATATTTTACTAAAAACAATTCACAGGATTCCCTTTAAATCGAAAACACTCGTAGTCCCTCTTTCCCAAGTCATTTTATTTATTCTGAACTTTTGAGGCCTCCATTAATTGTTAAAGTGTCCCTGCACTGTTCTAGAGTTCACACTCTACTCATCACCATAGGTAGACATTCACTTCCCCTGCAGAGAAAAACGTGCCCTAAGAAAGCTCTGCTCATTCCAGAATAAAAACACAAGCCCCTCTGAAAGGACCACTCTGCAGAGAAAACAGGCAGGCCTGGAGAGAAAGTCTGAGGGACTCAGTACCCTGGCTCCCTGGAGCCTCCCTGCACCCTTTATTTAAGAACTAGGTCAAGGGCAAAGAAAGTCTGCAGTCAATGTTCTTTTCTGTTTCCCTGGATTTTTCTCATTGACACAAATGAGGGTAAAAGAAAAACAAGCCCAAATAATACAGTTTAAGAAATGAACTTCGTGAGGTGAAGACATCATTTTTCTCTCCTGACACTTTCAACTACTTAAATACTTAATTATCTGCCAGCAGAATCTCTCTTTGTGAGCACCAGCAATTTGGCCCATTAGCAATTAGTGAGAACAGTTCCCCCACTGAGCTTTTGTGCGAGAAAATAGAGAGCTGCCTGCCACACACAAACACCCAGACTTAGGAGAAATGAGAAAGAAGCTGAAAAGAGTATTCCTAATACTACCTCTAGCCTCCTGTCATTTTCCCCATTTGGGGTTTTATTGATCAGTGGCCACATTTCTCCTCAGGACCATTGTACTGCCAGGAAGCTTTCTGGTTTAGTTGGCATTAAAAAAATTTGTTTTAAGCATTAGCCCTACCCTACTCTATTCAGAAAAGTTAATGCCATATCATGAATTTCAGCTCCAGAGATTAGAGGGCTTTCCCATTTAATAGGAAAAGCAAAAGTAAAGGCAACCCTGGGTGTTTCCACATGCCTTTTATCTGCCCAAGAAAAATTTGTTCTGAAAGCCTTCATGGTAATTAGACAAGTTGAGCAAATACAGGTACAGAAGGATATTCAGAAGTCAAATGAGCCATTCTTCAATTTAAGAGCTTTGCTTTAGCATAAAGAATCATGCACAATGCAGCAGTTGTCACTTATGTTAGCCTTGGAAGAGAAGTCTCCTTCTAAGGAAGAGAGGGATATATATATACAAAAGAAGAGACCAAGGTGGGCAGAAATTAAGTGTTTTTTTTTCTGTCTCGATGTTAGCTCAGTCCAAATAGATAATAGCCAAGGCCAAGTCTCCATACACTGTCACAACCCTTGTTCTTCAAGGTCTCTCCTGGCCAAGAGTCTGGATTTTCATTGTGCCTGAGGCACTCTGTGTTGATTTCCAGATAAAGACTTTCTGATTCCTCCAGGATAGCCTGTGGTAACTGCCATCTGACACATTGGAGAATTGCACTTGACTTTCAGAGGAGGATCAGATTCTTTTTGCTGCTACTTAGACACAGTAGTCAGAGTTCATCTTTGGCTGTGACTTGTACCAATTAACAACCATGTGGCAGAATATAAGGCACAGCAGGGGTCCCCAAACTACGGCCTGTGGGCCCGCATGCGGCCCCCTGAGGCCATTTATCTGGCCCCCTCCGCACTTCTGGAAGGGGCACCTCTTTCATTGGTGGTCAGTGAGAGGAGCATAGTTCCCATTGAAATACTGGTCAGTTTGTTGATTTAAATTTACTTGTTCTTTATTTTAAATATTGTATTTGTTCCCGTTTTGTTTTTTTACTTTAAAATAAGATATGTGAAGTGTGCATAGGGATTTGTTCATAGTTTTTTTTATAGTCTGACCCTCCAACGGTCTGAGGGACAGTGAACTGGCCTCCTGTGTAAAAAGTTTGGGGACCCCTGAGGCACAGCATCAGTTTTTGGGTCAAGTAGAGAAACTCAATTTACCTTGATCCATAATAGGCTACCCCTCATGATGGGAACTACCGAGCAGAGATGTGCCTAGGCATCCACATTTACCTATACTTCTTATTACAAAAGTTGCCTGTCGATATTTATCTTTTATTCATGCTGCCATCTTTCTCAACTGATTTGTTTAAATGAAAAGAATTGAAGAGTATTTTTTATGGAACAAACTTTCCTCAGGCATACTCAGGTTACTGACAACTCCCAATATGAAATTAAATTTTTGGTATTCTGACTACAGACCACATAGAAACATAAAAATCTTTGAAAAAAGCAGTTATGGCCCTGGCTGGTTGGCTCAGTGGTAGAGCATGGGCCTGGCGTGCAGAAGTCCCGGGTTCGATTCCCGGCCAGGGCACACAGGAGAGGCGCCCATCTGCTTCTCCATCCCCCCCCCTCCTTCCTCTCTGTCTCTCTCTTCCCCTCCCACAGCCAAGGCTCCATTGGAGCAAAGATGGCCCGGGCGCTGGGGATGGCTCCTTGGCCTCTGCCCCAGGTGCTAGAATGGCTCTGGTCACGACAGAGCGATGCCCCGGAGGGGCAGAGCATCACCCCCTGGTGGGCAGAGCATCGCACCCTGGTGGGCGTGCCGGGTGGATCCCGGTCGGGCGCATGCGGGAGTCTGTCTTATGAAGGTCATAGAAGATAAAGTCCATACATCAAAATGCAATCCATTCTTAGGAGTTAATCATACAACAAGAAGTTAAACCAATGGATTTTATAATGACTCCTTGCCTATTTAGAACTGCCTGCCACGTGTCAGGTATGATACCTGGTACTATGAGGCAAAATCCTATATTCCAAGTAATAGTTAGGTCTTAGGGTAAGATAAGATCTCAAAATAGACATGTAAAAAGAGAAAAGATAGATATTAACTTCAACTTGATATTGTAATTCCTAATGAGATATATGAGATGAATGATGGGAGGAGTACAGAAAGACCAGCTCCATTTGTGGTAAACAAACAAACATTAAGAACTGATAACAGGAACCCGTACAAAAAGATGAGAAGATTAGAGGTTAGAGTAGATGTGTGTTTCATAAATGTGGCTTATTCATGCAGTTTCTTCTGTAACAGGCTATGTAAGTAGACAACTTAGATAACTTTCCTGAGACTTCCTGGAAATCATGTTTAAACCCTTGGGCTCACTGCCTCTATTCATTCCACATTCCTCTCTCAGTTCAGTGTTGTTTTTCACTGTCTAGACCAAATGTCGGCATCAATTAACTCACTCTAAAATTCAAAGGTTATTGAAAAATTAGGAGAGGGTTTGTCCTATAATAGAGGTGTGACAGAGCTTTTAACTTCATGAACTGTCCCAATGTAGTATAACTAAAAGTGGAGCACAAACCTATAGACCACTGTTACAAACATCATTAAAGGGTTCAACATACTCTGCTTAGAGTTTCTTGAGAGTGAACTTCTACCACCTAATTGAATTTAATTATCAGAAAGTTTTGAAAGTCTATCAACACTACTATCCATATTTATACTAATTCAAGTCCGAGGTATTTTATCTCTCTAAAATTCCACAATTCTATAATTCTGTTTATCATTTTTTTCCCTTCCTCTCTCCTTCTAAGATGGTCTTATGGGGAGTGAGACTTTACTTACCACCCCATCTCTAATTCCTTCTCTTTAATCCTCCATATCTCCATTAGAAATAAGGACCAATGTATTCTTGTTCATGGCAGCTCCATATTCACAGTGAATACTATTTTCAAGGATTATGGAATAGTTACCATCAGTATATCTGACAACTCCAGTACTGAGTTACTGCTCCAAAAGCAGGTCAGTCAGAAGGGGGCTCCTGGCTAAACCTAAAGGCAGAGCAAAGGAAATAATTATCTGTCCTTTTCCCATATGTCCTGATGTTATTTATAGATTATTAATGCCAACTTCACAATTTCATTGGTGTTCATGTCAGTAAGTTTAGACCTATTTCACACATTTGCTAGTGTTGCTTAAGAATGCTGGCAAATTATAAAGATGGCACTAATTCTTGCTTGATAAATTTGCTCATTTTCTCCTAGGATGCTGAGTGTGTTGTGATTTTTCATGAATAATTCTGAAAAAGCCAACCCTGCTGAAATTCCACACACAGAGATAAAGGTCCAAATACTCTTAGCCAAATCACAATCAGTTTTGATACTCTAGGCAGACCAGACAACAGACAGACTGACTGACCATTATTCAGACATCTTTTTTTATATACTTCATTAATACAAGGAGAGTTTTCATTTTTTTGTCTCAATCATGTAAACATTTGGAGAATTTAATTAATGTATATCACCACATTGAGTAATCTACATCTCAAAAGTAATGTGAGTGAGCTTATATTGGTTGGTTTCTCTAAAGGAAATGGTCATTTATAGACTGACAGCAGCCAGAGAAGCACAATGTTAATACTGGAGGTAACTGGCATGGGGTTTCCAATGCCAGGCCCTGGGTCAGCCTCCTACCAGTGAGCTATACAGTCTTGCTAAGAAGAGTTCACATAACATTACTTTATAATCAGTTCACTCATTTGGTCAATGACAGTGAAAATTTCAACTGCTGTTTCTTTCACAACTAAGTTGATTTATTTTATAGAATAATCATTAATTTGAATCATCTCCTGTGTAGGCATTGGGATGAGATTAGAGTAAAACCCAACTCTTGCTTATAAAAAGCTCACAACTCCTTGTAATAACTAAATCAAAGGGAGTGAATGAGAATTGGGGAAAGAAGAGAGGTAGGTGACAATACCTAGTGTAAGCTAAAAATATAATTAGCCAGCCTTGAAATCTCCACTACACCCAAATGCAAACATAACCTATCAGACTCTGTTAATCTCTACTTACACCCTTATTTAGACAGAAGGAAAAAGATCTAGTCAAATAGGAAGAAAATGTAGTATTGCTCATTGATTTGTAAATATGAAAATGACAGTCACAGCAATGAAAAATATATCCTCTTATGCACAGATTATGAAGAAATATTTCCCCAAAAGCTATTCAATTTAGTAGGCTGAAATCCACAGAGGAAAAAGAGCTTTCACACAGTTTTATCATTTCCTGCCCACCACTTCTCTCAAAGTTCTTTTAAGCTTAAATACCCCATCTTCCAATTTCACCAATGTCTAAATGTCACTAAGACAGTAATAATGCAACCAAAACCACAAAGTTCAACTTAGTAGGCATTTATGGCATGAATACTCTGTATCACTATTCTTTCCTAAGTTTAATAGTTTTAATTTTAAATGGCATTCTGAATTAGAAGAATTTTATTGGTCTGTATAAAGTCCAAGAATTTTCCCCCTTACTGGTAAAGTACATAATAATATTTTTTAAAGTCTTCCTTTTTTATATTAAATAAAAAATAGCATTTAAATAAAGGAAGAATATTATTTCTCATAGTATAACTATCAACATTTAATTATCCTAAAATGAAAAGGCTTAATGTTATTGGAAATTAATTCAATATACTTTCAAATGAAAATTATATATTGCCAAAAAACACTATTTAGAATTTTTCTATCTATAAGTTAAACATATTCTGATTAGACATCAACTATGTGTAAAACACATAATTACTAGAAGGAGCACAAAATGATTTCTATCCCTTCAGAATAACATTCTAACAATCAGTTTAACCAGCTATACTTTCAAGCTAAGCACTATTTATGCTTTGAATAAATGAGTCTGAAAATCATCATAAGAATGAAACAAAAAAATTGGTTTAGCTATTTTCCAATGGAGCAGAGACTTGTATCATATACTAGATACAGGTTTGAACATAAATTACAGGAAATATATTTTCTGCATGATATGTCAGCCTATAAATGGAAAGATATATTCAAACTGGAATTTCTTCTCAAATTGCACTGATTGCTTCTAATGAAAGGTCTTGGAGGTAATATGATGAAACTGTCATTTTCATAAGGAAATATCTATCACAATAGAACAAATCAAAAAGAAAAACAATAGCAGAATAAGTAAGTGATTGAGCTAATTAAAGTTATTGTAAAAGAAAACTTCAGTCACTGAGGGGCAAATTAATCAACATCAAGTTTAAACCACAAAACTATACCATGAAATGGTGTGTCATTTTGCTTTTCAAACAGTCTTCAATTTTGAAGAGAATAATGCCCACTCAAAGAACATTTCAAGTGAATAATATCAGAAATACATAAAAATTAGAGGAAAAGAAAGAGGTTTTTGCAACTCTCATTTCCAAAATAATAGTGCAAAGACATTTTTAGATAAGAAATATTTTATGGAGAATTTTTCCAGTGGTGATTTTAATAAAACTAGAATTTTTCCAATTTGGACTGACATTACTCAGTGCCTAAGATATCTGATATTTGCTCAATATTATTAAACTATATTACAGACTCTATAAATAAACATCTAATATTTTAGTAGGCTAAAAATATACTGTATAATATGCTTCAAACTACATTTGAAAATTATGTCAAATGAAAAATATCTCTATGAAAAAAATACTTTTGAGAGTTAAGCTAGTAGGATATTTAATAAAAAGAAAAATTCAATAGTTTTGCATTCTATTGCTGTTTTGAAGTTGCTTAACTAGAATTATGTGTACTGTTTCCATGTTTGGAACTTATTGAGATAGTACAAATTTATTGAGATACACAAGATTGCCCGTGTTCTTTATCAGAGGCACAGTTTTTCATATCAAAGATGATTTTAAATAAGAGTCATTATAATCCTGAAATTAATTTTGTAATGAAAATCATGATGCTTTTTGCTGTAACTAATTTTATTCTATTTCAACACAAGAGTATCAGAATAAGCCTTAATTATTTTGATTTCTAAGATAGGTCCATAAAAGGTAAATGTTGGCTTAAACCTTATAGTCAGATCCAAGTGGACACATATTTTTATGGTCTACAACAAAACCCTCTGTCATTCACCTAACGAGAAGTAGTGTACAGCAACCAAGTTAAAAGTTAATTCAACAGTGGGGAGGCTAGTTCTGCTAGCACGTGGCTCTAACCAAAGTCTCAAAAATAATTGAAAATGGCCAAATAAGCTCTTAATAGGCTGAATGTCCCCCAGATAATAATAAACTCTGGACAAAATTCAAAACAAAGACTAAAACAACTACCTGAATGAACACACTGGAGAGCAATCAAGAACAGGCAGATTGCAGGAGGAAGTTAACACTTAAAAGAAGAAAACAACACTGGGTAAATATCCTGTTTTCATGGCTTCTACCATGAGGGCAGGATCTCAAGAAGTAGAGTAAAAAATGGGCAGCCCTGAATTCTGTATATAAATTCTTCCCAAATTTCTGGCCACTGAACTACATGTATATAGTCAGACTCCAAGCAGCCCAGCCAAGAATAAAACAACCAAGCTGAGATTAGAGTTGCCATCCAAGAGATAGCAATTGCAGTTTTAGTAGTTAATTGCCTACTATAACAAAATAAATTAACTCTAGTCAAAGAATTATACAATATCCATAGTTTACACTACCTATAATTCATAATCTTCAGGATATAACGGAAAAGCACTTCACATATGGAAAGTATAACCCATTCTAAAGATAATTCTGAGAAGCAAACCATGAGATGGCCCATATGATGAAATTATCAAGCAGAACTTTCGAGCATCTATTGCAACTATGCTCAATGAAAATATGCTTTTAATAAATGAAAAGATAATAAATTCCATCAGGCAGTTCTATTTTTTAAATGACCCAGTGATTCTCCTGGGTCATTAAAAAATCTTACCATTTGCTACAGCACGAATGACCCCAGAGGGTATTATGCTCAGTGAAATAAGTTAGGCAGAGAAAGACAAATACCATATGATTTCAGTTATATGTGGAATCAAAAGAACAAAATAATAAACAAACAAAACTGAAATTGGAATAGACTCATAGACACAGAGACATACTGGTGGTTGCCAGAGGGGAGGAGGGTTGGGGGACTGGGTGAAAAAGGTGAAGGGATGAGAAGTACACATTGGTAGTTACAAAATAGTCATGGGAATATAAAGTACAGCACAGGGAATATAGTCAATAATATTGCAATAACTATATCTATGGTGCAAGGTGGGTACTGGAAATATTGGGGAAACACTTTGTAAAATATATGATTGTCTAACCACTATGCTGTACACCTGAAGCCAATATAAAATAATATTAGAAGTACTGTAAAGTGTAACTGATAAATAAATATAAAAATTTCAACAGGAAGCCAGAAACTATAAAAAAGAACCAGGTGAAAATTCTAAAACTGGAAAATAAAATATCTGGAAAAAATGTCACTAGACAGGCTTGTCAACATAATGGAGGTGACAGAGAGGGTAGAGTCAATGAATTTAAAGATATCAATAGAAATTTTTTAATCTGAAAAGAGAGAACGAGAGAGAAAGAAGATTGGGGGAAAAGTGAACAGGAACCTATGCTACAATATCTAAATAAAGTTACCAAACATAAGGTAACTGGACTTCTAGAGGGAGAAATGAGAGATTGAAACAGAAAATATATTTAAAAAATTAAGAACCGGCAAGTCCACAATTTTAGTAAAAGACATAAATTTACGAGCTCAAGAAGCTTTGTGAACCCCAAGCAGAATGAATACAAATAAAATTATGACTAAAACCAAAAGATGAAGAAAAAAATTACATATCGGGAAACATGATTCAAATGATAATTGACTTTTCTTCACAAACAAATCAGAACTACACATTTAACTACAAAACAAAAGAACTACACATTTAAATTTTTGAAGGGGGAAGGGCACAATGGGGAGGGGGGCAAAGGAGATGATGAGGGGAATATGGGGGAGGGAGGATGCATTCGGGGCAACACTAGAAACTATGTAAACACAATAAATTAAAATCAATTAAAAAAGTAAAAGAAAAATAAAGAAATAGTTGTCAAACTATCACTAGCTGAATAAAAAGAGAAAACAATGATCTGATTAATATATTATTTATTATGTAACAATTAGTTCTAAAACAAAGTCAATTCAAAACATATTACTGAGGATCCTGTATTAGCTGATTTAGAAATGGCATAATCCAAACCTATTTTCCAATAAATTTTCTTATGTAACCTTTAAAAAATAAATAAATAAAATTTTAAAAGAAAAATTGTTGTAAACCCAGAATTCTTGATTCAGTGAAAATATCCTTCAAGAATTAAGGTAAAATGAAGACAAAAATTTACAAAGATGATTTATTACAGTAACCCTGAACTATAAGAACTACTAAAGGAAGTTCTTTAGGCTTACGGAAAGATGATCTTCAGGAAGGAATAAGGAACATTAGGAATGGCTTGAAATTTTTTATGACAAAATGATGAACAAAAAATAATTAAAATGTATAAGTCACTATAACTTTATGAATCTCAAATCCTAGTCTAAAAGAAGGAATAATAATGTTGTAAGGAATATATATACTTTGTGAAAGGTAATTATTATTAAAAATATATGGTATGCTTATAAACATGCCCAGAATCAGGAGAAAGTCATTAGGTTTTAGCATTGAGTTTGGCATCTACGTAACAAGCATTCATTGGATGCCTATTATTTGCCATATAAACTGCTATGTGCTTCAGATTTTCTGCTTAGGAAGGAGGAAAAAAGTTATTTTAATTTCCAAACTAGTTTGATAAAAATTATTGGCATGCCAGGATTTTAGGGAATTTAGGAACAAACTGTAAAAGAGCCCAAAATTGTTAATCAATATTCACCTTTTTTCTAAAAGTCACTTCCATCAAGCCCAGTTGTAGTGAGTGAATCCATGTTTATATATTACCTGCCTTAAGTTGTATATGACTTGTCCTTACAAAACAGTACAAACTAGGTTAGCAAACATTTCTGTTTTCCCTTGAAGCTACTAACACATAGTATACATATCTCAGCAAAGCCTCCATAACAAAGAACAAGGACAAGGAAACAAGTGTCTTTCTGACCCCTAGATATTCGTACTGACAGCAGACTCATCAAAGACAAATGGCTACTCAGGTATCTATTTTTGTGACATTACCAACAAATAAAAGGTGTATGTGTGTGTGTGTGTGTATGTATGTGTGTGTAAACCAAAAGATGCCATGCATCAAGCTCTGAGTAATTTTAAAAATGTTGATTTGTGAGAGATTCTAACTTCATGTTCCTTAAGCAAGCAGTTTTAAAAATTCCAAACCTTTCTCATTCTCTGTTCTCTTCGTATTCTGGGTCATAAGCTATTTCTACTCTTGCTCAATCAACTCCATGTCCTGACAGATTAGGGCCAGAAATTACAAACATTCCATAAAGAAATGTCTTTATCACGCATTACTGAAAAGTCAGTTAAAGAAAAATTATGATATATCAGAATTTTAACCTAAATTTCTCCTTTGCTTCCTATATTTCTGTTTTCCATTCTTATCTCTGCAACTTTTTCCAAACCACTTTCTGAGATGGAAACAACTTTCCACCTCACATTTGCAGAGACATCTTCCTGTCCTAGTTGAAAGAGGAATTAGGGATCAATTTAATGTGCATGGTGATCTGGTTAACCAGACATTCATTCACCATTGGACTATCTGCTGTCTAGAATCAGATACTATTTTCGTTTCTAATTGGTAGTTCATGTGTTATAAGAGAAAGCAAAAGGAGAAGTCAATATAAACACAGGTGCCCCTGTCAATGCTACGTTGTCATCTGGCTTATTCATATCCTTGGCAAACAGAAAAAAGATATTAATGGGTCACATGGTCTTTGGATGTACTAAATTTGCAAAGCAGTGACTACAACCTGTAAGGTATTTTTCCCCGCCGAGAAGAAAGGAAGGGGGCCGGAGCCACAAAGTGTGGAATAACAAAAGGTTTTATTGAGTACAGAATGCATCCTGCCCGGTGAGGTTCCCTGACCCCAAGGAAAGATGGAGGCCAGGGAAGTCACAAGTGGTGACCTGCATGGGAGATATTTAAAGGATCCCTAGGGTGGTCGAGCTAATATGACGTGGTAAAATCTCACTGGCTGGAAGACGATTCCTGTTTTCCAAAGGGCTCCAGGGAAGTTTCTTTTGGTGTGCTTGGTTGTGGGCGGTCCTAGCCAAAGTTCGCAGGTCTGACCTTTCCCATTATCTACCGACCTTACATTCTGACCTTTTGTGTTAAATAGAAAAGGGGTGCTGTTTATTCACCTGGCTACTTCCTGCTGATTAGGGGTGTCATGGGGAGGGGGAGATCGGAAGGTGGTGCCTTTGAGGGGTGTCAGGAGGAACACTGTTTGGCTGTGACTGGAGAAACTTCACAGATGTGGTCCTGTCAGGATTTTTTAAAAAGAGGAGTAATAGGGGGATTTGTAGGGTCCAGCCTTTTGGTGAGCTGGAGATGGATGGAGTCCAATGGTTCTGACTGCCAGTGGTCCTGTAAGGAGGCAAGATTGAGGCAAAACTGCATGTCAGGAATGGTGTAAAAAGGGGAAAGGAAGGGGACCCATCCATCCCCATAACTGAGACCTGTGAGGGAATTAGAGGTCCAGAGTGTGATGGCAAAACAGAGAAGGCAGCCCCCATGTCCACAAGAAATGAGATGGACTGACTTACCCACTTGTTGCAGAACCCTGGGTTCTCTGAGTCCAGGCCGTGTCCTAGGAGTTCGAGCAATGCACCCACCTGGCTGGATTGGCCTTACCATTTGGGCGGCTTGTCCTCCACATAGAGGTGCTGAGGAAAAGCCTGTTGCCTAAAGGGGCAGTCACTCCACCAGTGACTGAGCTGCTTGCAGTCAGGGCAGGGCTCAGTGGGCAGCCACAGGCAGGGGCCCTGCCAGGACCACTGGTCCTGCTTGCCACACTTAAAGCAAGCTGCTGGTGAGTTTCTCTTTGTGGCTTGGATTTGGGTCATGCACTTCCTGTGTCTTGCCTCTGTTGTTCTACTGGTCTCAGAGTTGCCACAAGAGCCGGGTTTGGAGCATTACCTTCTGCTGCATGTGGGCCTGGCAAACAGCCTTGGCCTGTTTCTACTAGTTGGGACCGTTAAAAACTTTAAATGCCATGTTCACAGGTTCCGGATAGGAGTTTAGGAGGGTTGAGAATAAGAGGAGGAGGGCTTGTGCGGAGCCGGTACTCAGATCCTGCAGGAGACACTGGAGCCAGAAGCAGGACAGGACCAGAACTTCCTGCAAGAAAATTGGGGTTGGATGTCCTGAAAACCGGTGTAAGAGCCAATGCCAGGCTGAGAATGGCCTGATGGAGGAGGGGTTTAAGAACACAGTGGAGAAGGGAAGGGCCCCTGGCCAGCAGGGGAGGAGAAAGAGACACTGGTAGTGGTGAACAAGAAACAGGTTTTTGCGAAGGGAGGGGAGGGGGCTCTCAGAGGGAAGAGACCCGAGCACAAAAGAGGTCCGCAGAGGGACCAGAGAAAAGTCCTGAGAGAGGGGCACCCCCGTGGGTCAGACAGGAGGGAGAGAGAGTTGGGAGTCTGTGGAGAAGGAAAAATCAGGAGTGGAGGTTTTAGGTGAGGTTTCTCTGGCCAGAAAAAGGCCTGCACGGTGGAACAGGTGGCACAGAGATTAAGGACGGGCGCGCAAATAATTAGAAGCTGTGTATGTAAGAGATCTCCAATCAGTTCCCAGCTTTTTTGGCAATAGTTGAATTGGTGAGGGTGTTAACACTGAAAGTCCATTCAGGAGGCTAATTCAGTGGGTTCTGTGGCCTGGCCACAGTGGAGAAGAACAGTTTCTTCTTCTTTAGGGAGGGAGATTCCTGTGCCCCCACGACTGCCCTCAGTCCTCAGAGTGGTCAGATTTGAGTATCAGCATCCCAAAACTCAGGCTCTGGCCATGGACAGATAAGGTAAAGTGGATGTGCTCAGGACGTCTCCACAGGCACATATGCTTGGAACAGAAAGAGGTCCCTGACAAAGCTAAAGTTTCTGGACAGGGACTCTCGGTGGAAAGAACTGAAGGGAAGGCTGGAGGCAGGGGACTTAGCACACTGTGCACCGAAGTGGGTGGAAGGTCGGAGATCCTGGTTCTTTCTCGGAGGAGATGGGGAAGAGGAGCGGTCCTTGTGGACTTCAACTCCCCCCAGGTTTTCAGCACCAAAATGTAAGGTATTTTTCCCCACCGAGAAGAAAGTAAGGGGGCCAGAGCCACAAAGTGTGGAATAACAAAAGGTTTTATTGAGTACAGAGCACATCCCACCCGGCGAGGTTCCCTGGCCCTGAGGAAAGATGGAGGCCAGGGAAGTTGCAAGGGATGACCCGCATGGGAGATATTTAAAGGGTCCCTAGGGTGGTCAAGCTAATATGACATGGTGAAATCTCACTGGCTGGCAGACGGTCACTGTTTTCCAAAGGGTTCCTGGGAAGTTTCTTTTGGCGCACTTGGTTATGGGCGGTCTTAGCCAAAATTCCCGGGCCTGACCTTTCCCCATTATCCACCGACCTTACACAACCCATTCAAGATAGGTCCAACTATCTGTCTCAGGATTTTATTTTGCCTACACCCTCCATGAAGATCTGACCCACCCAAATCTTTTGTACTTCTCATGCAAATGAGTTTCATACAGTATGATTCCATTAATGTAGCCAGCTTTCACAAGGAACTCCCTTTTGAAATTCTTGACTTTTGAATATTAAGTCTTTCAATAGTATAGTTCATCCTTCCATCATAAAAAGCCAGAATAGCTGACTGATCATCATCCCAGAGAAATAGATACCAGTAGTTCATCCACTTTTCTTGCTGGTACACTCAACTAAATGTAAAAAATAGTGGTGGTAATTACCCAGCAATTGGGATTGAAAGGATGGATTGCAGTGGGAAGCCTGCTTTACAAACACTACAATTAACATCATCTAAGTATTTGAGAGTGATCTAGGTAATAAACAAAAGATCGCATTAGTATGCCTGTTCCATCCCCAAAGATAGCCAGATGGGTGGCTACAACATCAGACATTTCCTCTTTGCCTTTGCAGAATCACTTATTTGTGCAGGAAGTAGTACAACTGACATTTTCTGTGTGCACGGCAGCTGATGGTGGATGACAAGAACCATGAAGCAGCCCAACTGGCATGCCCTGAGGACTTTGAGCTCAAAGCCATGCCAGGTGCCCCCAGAGGCCAAGAGGCACAAGGAACAGCAGTCATAAATTGAATAAAGAGCCAATTTCACAAGCACAATGCTGACCACATCACTATAGACTCACACTGCCCAGGGAAGAAAGGAGGGGGTAGGAAGGCTGCAAGACTAGAGAGGTTTATTTTCTTTATATCTCAGGAGCTCCAAGTGTCCAAGATTTCCCATTCTGTGTGGTCTGGCTGTGACTAGAGCCATATCAGTAGGTAAAGCCCTTTTGTACCTACTTCACTGTCAGAAAACAGAGGGGCCCTTATTTTGCCTCTATTTTAAGCAGCCATATCTTCAGCTGTTTTACATTCCAAAACCAAAAGTCCCTCATTTAAACTAAGCCCCAGGCACAGAGGAAAATCTCAATGCTTATGGCTGGGCCCTCTGGACACACCACCACAAAACACCTTTCCAATGCCTCCCTTTATTTGTTCCTTCTGCTTATTTTTTCCTTCCATCTCTCCATCTAACTGCTTACTCCATTTGTGTTTTATTAAGAATTCCCTAACTGAGTAGGTGGTGGTGCAGTGGATAGAGCGTCGGACTGGGACACAGAGGACCCAGGTTCGAAACCCCAAGGATGCTAGCTCAAGTGCGGGCTCATCTGATTTGAGCAAAGCTCACCAGCTTGAGCCCATGATTGCTGGCTTGAGCCCAAGGTCACTGGCTTGAACAAGGGGTCACTCAGTCTGCTGTAGCCCCCTGGTCAGGACACATATGAGAAAGCATTCAATGAACAAATAAGGTGCCAAAATGAAGAACTGATGCTTCTCATCTCTCTCCCTTCCTGTCTGTCTCTCCCTAAATGTTCCTCTTTCTGTCTCTCTCTGTCTCTGTCCAAAAAACAAACAAACAAACAAACCAAAAAAAAAGAGTTCTCTAACAAACAGCTAAGCAGCCCAACACAAGAAGGCCAGAGACCAGCACCTAATAAAGGACAACAAGCTGCTGCATCTCTCCTGCTCTCACTTACTTCTCCCCAAGGTGTGGAAGACAAATAAAAAACACACTGTGTCATTGACCCCTGGAATACTCAGAACTCTGTTCCACAACTTGCACTTGATGCCTTTCTGTGCACTCGGGAAGAATGCTCTCCTCGTTCTGCAAATACTGTCAAGAGGACTTCTTTGGCAACAGAGGGCAAAACACAGCGGTGGCCTTAAGAACTGCATATGGACCTTCTTGGTTTATCCAGTAAGCATGGTGACTTATAGTGTTGAATAAATCTTGATTTTGTAAATCAAATTCTATCTTAAAGGCCTAGAAGACTTATAAATTAGAGTAAAACTGTGGTATATTACTTTGCTGAACCCTATTTTCTAAAGGGGTTTTTAACTGGAGTCCATGGTTCCTCAGGGTCCGGTGGATAGGATTTACATAGTACATGAATTTGTACAGGAAAAATATTCACCTTTATTTTCAACAAAAACTAAAACTTTGTACTTTCTTGAATTATGACTGTAGGTACCAGTTATGACTGTCAGCACAGTACTAGCAGTACTGGTAATTGTGTCACCAACTGAGACCTCAGATATTTTGCATATCACATTACAGTTCTCACAGGCATGCCAAAATATCACTTAAGCTCAACGTGGAAATTATTGTCATTGTTAGATTGCTGCTGCTAGATCTTGTTATTTATTGTTTTTCTAAGGAAATGCATATATTAATATATCATGTTTATTTTATTAATGAATTTAATTCAATAATTGCTTTCCTTTGTAATCCTATTATTTTGATATGTGCATCTAACATATTATTCCAAGGAGGCCACAGGCACAAAAAAGGTTAAGAGCCCTTGCTATAAACTAAATGGACTGTTCCTTATTTCCCCAAACACATTCTGTTTATTTTGCCTCTAAGTCTATATTGCATGCAGTTCCACAAGGAGACCACACCTATGTTTTTGCATGTGCTATTCTCTTCTGCCCAGAAAGGTTTTCAGTTATCCCCATATCTACTTGAAACTCCTCCTCAGTTTTCTGGACCCAAATCAAAGGTTTCTGTGAAATCTTGACAGATTACCTCCAGGAAGAGCTTTCAGTCCCCTGTTATGTCCCCACCATGTGTTTTATTTATTTATTTTTTTTAAGTGAGAGGAAGGGAGATAGACTCTCACATGTACCTTAACTGGGATCTACCCTGCAACCCCCATCTGGGGCCAGTGCTTGAATCAACCAAGCTATCCTTAGCACCTAGTGTGGGTGGAGCACAGAGCGCATTCCTAGCAGCTGTGGCTGATGCAATGCTGTGAGAATAGTCCAGCTCCCAGAAGCCTCCTGGGCACACCCAGGAAGGAAGCTCACCCGCTATAAGGAAGTGACTTAGCACCAACCACGCAGCTCCCTGATCTTTTCAGCCATTGGCTATGAAGGACATACTGTAACACCCTATAGGCTGAACCCACGTATATAAGCTAGTTTACTTCCTGAATAAAGTGGATCTGCGTCACTGAACCTGGTCCCGAAAGTTGGGTCTTTGCGTCTCCGTCATCCTCATCCCCAGCAGGACTTGTCCACAACTGGCGCCCAACATCGGGCAGGGACCTAACTGGCATCCAAGGGACAGGTGAGTGACCCTCTGCAATGGGAAACCTTCTCCCCCACTCTCCAGCCCAGCAGGCTCGAGCCCTGCATGCCCTATTGCAGAGTAGGCGAGTTGAAGTTAGTGAAAAGGATCTCAGTACTTACTGGGAGATTCTCTATAGTATCAATCCCTGGATCGAGGATGCACCGCTCTGGGACCCAGATACTTGGGCCCGAGCTCTCCGACGTGTTCATTTGGCCAAGGTGCATGAGGGACGGGCCTTCCCTTTCGGCCTTACTCCTGCCTTATTGACAATACACACCTGCTTGACCGGTGCTCCTGCCGGACCCTTCACCAGTCTCAGGAGTCCTGCAGGCTGCTCCTCTTTCAGAGGAGCCCCTACCTCCTTATTTGCCCCCCTTCATTGAGAAGGAAAGTAGTTTAGCCTCTGAGTTTGACAAAATCGCGCTGAGCACGCAGAAACGAAACCAACCAAATTGCTAACTGTGCCATCAGCTCTGCCACCAGAAAAAGCAGAAGTCGCTACTTCTGCATTCCCTGCCGGGGCTCAGTGCCCCACCCCAGCCTCTCAGACGCCATCTTCTCCAACATGTGTTCCTGCTGCAGACCCATGGGCCAGCCTATACGCCTCCATGTGTCTTTTTTCTTTCTGTCTGTCTGTCTTGTCTATTTTTCTGTATCTCTCACTCTCTCTCTCCCCCGCCCTTCTCTCTGAAATCACGCTGGAGAGACCCAGCCATGGCACAATGGCGGAGATCATACCCTCTTCTAATGCAAGGGAGAGGTTATGCTTGTGTTTTTCAGCCAATTTGGATTCCAGGAACCCACCCCCCCCAACTTGCTTGACAGGGTTTCTTGGGCATCCACTAAACTAAATGGTTCGGTCTTCACTCATCCAAAGCCACAGCCCTGGCCTTCTCCACACTGACTATGCCTGAGGGGAGGAGGTCCTTAGTGCTCCAGAAGAAGATCTCATGGCCAGCGTGCACACCCCATCACCTGGGGGCATGTGGAGGCTTTGGCAGGGTGGGCCCAGAGAATTGTCCCTGATGGGCCCCCAGGCCTTGGTGCTCTGTTCTTGCTTATGTGTGCTATAGTAACCACTGACTCCCAGACGCAGGTGACAGCAGCCCGGGGCTCGAGCCCAGCAGTGCGAGGTGGTGTTTTCAGTTCATCTTTGGAGAATGAGGAGAATTGGGCCGAAGTTGCGATTCACAGACCCCAGAAGGTAAATGGCGGCAGGTGCAGTGGGAGGATGAACAGAAGCCATGCTTGCACCACCGAGTGGCCACTGGAATGGCAGGGATTGCCTGCGAAGCCGCTGGTGGATTTGCTGACATTTTGGGGCATAGGGGTTGATGCCATCATGCTCTCCAGAGCAGAGATGGAAATGCTGACTGCCATTGCTATGTGCTCCTCTTTGGGACAGTGTAAGACCTGCCAGGATGGCAGGAATGAGGGGGGTGGCTGAGGCCTCATATGTGTGGACTGATTTCCTGGACTACAACCGAAGTGAGCACTGGCTCCTTTGTTGGATGGACTTATGGATTTTGGACAAAGTGAAATACCCTGATGGGGGTGGGGGGCAGCTTTGCTGGAAGCCCTTCCCCTGCTCTGGGAAGTTTTTCCCATGGCTAGAAAGAAGTCTGAGGACATTTTGCGCTTTTGGCAAAGTGCTCAGAGACTGGTGAAATGTACCTTTGTGATTGTTGAAATTGTATGATTTCTCATGTTGTAATTTGTGTAATGTGCCTTGCAACCATACGCAGTATGCAGCCCATGGCAAGCCATGTGTTTGGATGCTGGGACCTTTGTGGGAAGGGGGCGTGCATTGACCTACATCCATTTTTTTTTTTTTTTTTTTTTTTACAGAGGCAGAGATAGACAGGGACAGACAGGAACAGAGAGAGATGAGAAGCATCAATCATCAGTTTCTCGTTGCGCGTTGCGACTTCTTAGTTTTTCATTGATTGCTTTCTCACATGTGCCTTGACCGTGGGCCTTCAGCAGACCGAGTAACCCCCTGCTGGAGCCAGCGACCTTGGATCCAAGCTGGTGAGCTCTTTGCTCAAGCCAGATGAGCCCGCGCTCAAGCTGGCGACCTCGGGGTCTCGAACCTGGGTCCTTCCGCATCCAAGTCCGATGCTCTATCCACTGCGCCACCACCTGGTCAGGCAACCTACATCCATTTTTTACAATCAAAATGGAACTGTGTTTAACGGCACCTCGAAAGTCTCTGTAACACAATGGGAGGGAAATGACATCCCGACCCCTAGGAGAAATCCCCTGTTTAAGACCCCCATTCTATTTCCTAACTAGTCAAACATTACAGAAGCTTGCCTCATTGTTTAATCCAGCTAATCTATTAGCATATAATATAATAGATATTATAGTTGTTTTAGTTCTACTAGGGTTCCGTTGCATAATGCGTAGCGCTCAGACGCTACAACAACAGCAAGCTGTCATTCATAAAGTCCAATTGGCCTTAATTAAAAGAGAAGGGAGAGCTGTGGGTGGAGCGCAGAGCCATTCCTAGCAGCTGTGGTTGATGCAATGCTGTGAGAATACTCCAGCTCCCAGAAGCCTCCTGGGCCTACCCAGGAAGGAAGCTCACTCACTATAAGGAAGTGACTCAGTGCCAACCACACAGCTCGCTGATCTTTTCAGCCATTGGCTATGAAGGACATGCTGTAACACCCTATAGGCTTAACCCATGTATATAAGCTAGCCTACTTCCTGAATAAAGTGGATCTGCGTCACTGAACCTGGTCCCCGGTGTTGGGTCTTTGTGTCTCCATTGTCCTCACCCACAGCAGGACTTGTCCACAACCTAGGGTCGACGCTCAAACCAATCAAGCCACTGGCTACAAGTGGGGAAGAGGGAGAGAAGGGGTAAGAGGGGAGGAGAGAAGCAGATGGTTGCTTCTCCTGTGTGCCCTGATTGGGAATTGAACCTGAGATGTCCTCAGGCCAGGCTGATGTTCTGTCCACTGCCAAGGCCACCACTATGTGTTTTACAATTTCCATTTTGGTGCTTAGCTTATTTCCTGGCAGTTTTTTTGTTTTTACAAATCTCGTTCCTTTATTAGTTTGCATAGTCTCTGCTGGAAGGGATCACAGCAGGCCTCTCTAGATATCTGAGGGCCTCAGGATGTGCCTCCTGCAATGCAAGTGCTGGGAAAATACTTATTAAACAGATCCTTCCAGGCCTAATGCAGACATCAGCCTTCCTATGAGGCTGCCTCATCAGAATCTGTTGCTCTTCTCTCTGTGATGAAACATCACACTCTGAAGACTCACCTGACATTTGCAGGGCCCAGCATAGGAGAAACAGACTGTAAAATAAAGTTAGGTTCATCTTCTTTTACCTGTTTTGAAAAATTACCTTCATGGTGAGCTGGAAGGCCAGGTTGCAGTTTAAAATTCTTGGACTCCTCCAAGTTCTAGTTCAGAACCAGCCAGACAGGGAGAGTCAGACCCTGGTTTGTGTCCCACTCCCCTTCTTTTCTGATATCACAACACACCTTCTAAAAAACTTGCAAGCACCCCAATCTGCATGTCCAAGCTCCATCCACATTAAAAAGAGCTGCCCTTTGGCCCTCCTTCTTCTGCTCAGGAATGTTCTCACAAGCAGCACAGGTGCCCCCAAGGAAAAAACCTGCACAAGTTCTAAATGCTGACTCAAGCCATCTAGGTAGGGAACTCCAAGGCCCTGGGTACCCACAGTGTCTCTAGAGCAAGGTGTTCTGGACACCAGCTGTGTACCTCCACTTAGCATCTTAGGCTCTTCACTCCACAGAGAGGGCTAATATGGGGCCTTTGAAAGGCAAGGCTTAGGGAGGAAGCCCTGATTGCCTTGGTTGAGGGACTGGAGTAGTCATTGCACCAGTGCCTGTCTTCTCATAGATTGTAAGCTCCCTGAGGTTTAGCAGTTTTCTATTCTACTTCCTGACAAAGGAGAGAGAAGAAACTCTCATCAGTTTGTAATCCCACAATGTATCATCAATTTCATCCCTGAGAGCTTGCTTATAAGAAGTGCTGTTATTTAGTGAATGAATTAACAAAGACTCCTTTTGTTGGGCAGATAATATGTATTATGCTCACTTTGTTAAAGTGGCACTGCCCACGTGGAGGCCGTTGTCCAGGTGATATTAATGTGTGTCTCTGGGCAAGCAGAATCCTTGTAGCCTGGGGCTTGGTTTTGGGATTAAGCCTTTCCCACCCTTTTTTGATGTG
The DNA here is from genome assembly GCF_036850765.1 of Saccopteryx bilineata. Classification (NCBI taxonomy): domain Eukaryota; kingdom Metazoa; phylum Chordata; class Mammalia; order Chiroptera; family Emballonuridae; genus Saccopteryx; species Saccopteryx bilineata. The sequence goes on along the minus strand of NC_089490.1, from coordinate 260,657,496 downwards.
GGGCGGTACAATCCAATCATGCCTCAGAGAAGTGTCTGTATTAGAGAATTCCCTGTTTTGTATATTGGATTAGAGGTTGTGAAGCTACACTATAAAATGGGGGCGAACGAGAGTTTGGGTTCTTGGTTCCTGAGATTATCATTAGAGGAGAGCAGAAAGAGGCCATGTGGCCAGGAGAAGCAGCCAAGATGGCGGAGTATTGAGTGAAAGGCCAGTTTGTGTAGAGTTTGTATCTGAGATAAGGAAGGAGATGGGGGAACTGAGGAGAATAAGGCTGGTGAGCTAGAAACCTTTGATTCTAGGAAACTCGGATAAATCAGTAGCTTTGTGAGCACTGAATGTGATTGGGTTTTGGAGCCCAGTGTGTGTTTTTACTTCCCCGCTGGGTGCAAGCTAGAATTAAAGACTATGGCCCACCAGTTTGTGGCTCCATTGTTTCTTTACCGACTGTCCGAATCCAATGCGAACCTGCATGGGCTGGGCTGCCGTGTTGGTGGCCCTGGCCATGGCTCCTGGCTTTACACCTTTTATACATTGAACAATTAACAATTCTAGCAATAGGGGTATTTATTGATAACTCATATACTCTTTCTCAATGTCTCAGTAGAGCCCAAGATTCTAGCAATAAGGGTATTTATTGATAACTCTTACACTGTTTCTCAATGTCCCAGTAGAGCCCAAGATTCTAGCAATAAGGGTATTTATTGATAACTCTTACACTGTTTCTCAATGTCCCAATAGAGCCCAAGCTCTATGTCAATCAGGCGTCCCTGCTTTGACTTCCAACTTCCCCGAATAGTGGGACACTCCTGTTTAAAAGCAGGGGCTGGCAGCCTTTTCGAGATTACTCTTGAGCTGGTTATGAGGATTCTTTTTTTTTTTTTTTTACCTTTTGGGGTTTTTTTTATTAATTTTAATTTATTGTGTTAACATGAATTCAAGTATACCACTGAATATAACACCCTCACCGCCATCTCTGTGTCCCTATTTACAACCCTTTTGCCCCCCTCCCCCTCACTCCCTCCCCTCTTCCCTCTGGGATTTGCTGTCCTGTTATCTGTATTTCCGTGTTATGTATATATATAATTTCACTAATCCCTTCACCTACCCTGATCCCATCTCCTCATCCCCCTTCCCTCTGACTGCTCTCCCTCTGATCCCTGTGACCCCGCCTCTGCTTCTATTCTGTTCCTTAGTTCCCTTTCTTCATTAGATTCCACATATAAGTGAGATCATATGATATCTGTCTTTCTCTGCCTGGTTTATTTCACTTAACATAATAATCTCCAAGTCCATCCATGCCATCACAAAAGGTAAGATTTCCTTCTTTATATGGCTGTGTAGTATTCCATTGTGAATATGTACCACAGCTCTTCAATCCACTCATCCACTGATGGACACTTGAGCTGTTTTCAGATCTTGGCTATTGTAAACAATGCTGTAATAAACATGGGGGTGCATTTCTTCTTTTGAATCAGTGATGTGGTATTCTTAGGATATATTCCTAATAGTGGGATAGCTGTCTCAAAAGGCAGATCCATTTTTAATTTTTTGAGAAAATTCCAATACTGTTTTCCACAGTGGCTGCACGAGTCTGCATTCCCATCAGCAATGCAGGATGGTCCCCTTTTCTCTACATCCTTGCCAGCACTTATTATGTGTTTTGTTGATGAGCGCCATTCTGACAGGTATGAGTTGGTATCTCATGGTGGTTTTAATTTGTATTTCTCTGATGATTAGTGATCTTGAACAGTTTTTCATATGCCTCTTGGCCATCTGTATGTCCTCTTTGGCCCATTTTTTAATTTGATTATTTAACTTCCTGGTGTTGAGTTTTAGAAGTTCTTTATAAATTTAGGTTATTAATCCCTTATCACACATATTGGCGAATATGTTCTCTCAATGTGTGGGTTGTCTTTTTATTTTGTTAATGGTGTCTTTTGCTGTACAAAAGCTTTTTAGTTTGATATAGTCCCATTTTTAAATTTTGTCTTTTATTTCACTTGCCCATGGGAATATATCAGCAAAAATATTGCTATGAGAGATATTGGAGAATTTGAGTCTTTTATCCATTTTGAGTTTATTTTAGTGAATGATGTAAGTTAGTGATCTAGTTTCATTTCTTTGCATGTACCTGTCCAATTTTCCCAACACCATTTATTAAAGAGACTGTCTTTACTCTATTGTATGCTCTTACCTCCTTTGTGAAATATCAATTGACCATAAAGGTGTGGGTTTATTTCTGGGTTCTCTGTTCTGTTCTATTGATCTGTATGCCTGTTCTTATGCCAGTACCATGCTTTTTTCATTACAATGACCTTGTAGTGTACCTTGATATGAGGAAGTATGATATTTCCCATCTTATTCTTCATTTTCAAGATTGCTGAGGCTATTCATGTTCTTTTTAGGTTTCATATAGACTTTTGAAATATTTGTTCTGTATCTTTGAAATATGTCATTGGTATTTTGATAGGAATTGCATTGAATATATAGATTGCTTTGGCTAATATAGACATTTTAATGATGTTTATTCTTCCTATCTCTGAACACGGTATATGCTTTCACTTGTTTGTATCTTTCTTCATTTATTTTATCAATATTTTATAATTTTTCAAGTACAGGTCTTTTACCTGCTTGGTTAAATTTACTCCTAGGTACTTTATTTTTTCTGTTGCAATAGTGAAGGGGACTGTTTTCTTAATTTCTCTTTCAGACTGTTGATTGTTGGTGTATAAAAATGCCTCTGATTTTTGAATATTGATTTTATATTTGCCACCTTGCCAAATTCATTTATAAGGTCCATTAGTTTTTTGAGAGACTTTGGGATTTTCTATGTACAATATCGTGTCATCACCAAATAATGATAGTTTTACTTCTTTTCCAACTTGAATGCCTTTTATTCCTTCTTTTTGTCTGATTGCTGTGGCTAGGACTTCCAGAACTATGTTGAATAAGAATGATGAAAGGGGGCACCCCTGCCTTGTTCTGGATCTTAAGGGGATTGCTTTTAATTTTTGTCCATTGTGTATGATGCTGGCTGTCAGTTTGTCATAGATGGCCTTTATTATGTTGAGGTATGTTTCTTATATTCCCACATTGCTGAGAGGTTTAATCATAAGTGGTTGCTGCGTTTTATGAAATGCTTTTTCTGAGTCTATTGATATAACCATGTGATTTTTATCTTTCCTTTTGTTTATGTGATGAATCACATTGATTGATTTGCAAATATTGTACCAGTCTTGCCTTCACAGAATAAATATTAATTGATCATGATGTATGATTTTTTTTCTTATATTGCTGGATCTAGTTTGCTAATATTTTGTTAATCAGGGATATTGGCCTATAGTTTTCTTTCTTTGTAGTATCTTTACGTGGTTTTGGAATGAGCATAATGCTTGCCTCATAAGAAGAGCTTGGAAGTCTTCCATCCTCTTGAATTTTTTGAAATAGCTTGAGAAAGATAGGTGTTAGTTCTTCTTTGAATGTTTGGTAAAATTCACCTGTGAAGCCATCCAGTCCAGGACTTTTGTTTGCTGGAAGTTTCTTGATAACTATTTCAATTTTATTTGTTGTAATCGGTCTGTTTAGGTTTTCTGATTCTTCCAGATTGAGTTTTGGAAGACTGTTATGTTTCTAGGATTTTATCCATTTTCACCTAAGTTGTCCGATTTTTTGGCATATAGATATTCGTAGTATTTTCTTACAATCCTTTGTATTTCTGTGGTGTCAGTTGTTACTTCTCCTCTTTCATTTCTGATTTTATTTATTTGAGTCCTCTCTCTTTGTTTCTTGGTGAGTCTAGCTAAGGGTCCATCAATCTTGTTTATCTTTTCAAAAAACCAGCTCTTTGTTTCACTGATTATATATATATATATATATATATATATATATATATATATAGCCTCTATGACATTTATTTCTGCTCTTATCTTTATTATTTCCTTTCTTCAACTTCCTCTGGGCTGTATTTGTTGTTGTTTTTTCTAGTTCTTTTAGATACAGGGTTAAGTTGTTTATTTGAGCTTTTTCTTGATTCTTAAGGTATGCCTGTAATGCTATGAACTACCCTTTCAGGACTGCTTTTGCTGTGTCCGATAAATTTTGAATTGTTGTATGTTCATTTTCATTTGTTTCAAGAAAATTTTTGACTTCTTCCTTGATCTCATTGTTAACCCATTTATTATTTAATAACATGCTATTTAGCCTCCATGTGTTTGCATGTTTTTCAGTTTTTTTATTGTAGTTGATTTCTAGTTTCATGCCATTGTGATCAGAGAAGATGCTTGATATGATTTCAGTCTTCTTAAATTTATCGAGACTTGTTTTGTGTCCTAACATGTGGTCTATCCTAGAGAATGTACCATGAGCACTTGAAAAGAATGTATATTCTGCTGCTTTGGGGTGCAAGGTTCTGAAGATATCAATTAAATTTAGTTAATCTAGTGTGTTATTTAAAGCTGCTATTTCTTTGTTAATTTTCTGTCTGGAGGATCTATCCACTGATGTTAGCGGGGTACTAAAATCCCCTACTATTAGAGTATTGTTGTTAATCTTGCCCTTTATGTCCATCAAAATCTGCTTTATATTTTTAGGTGCTCCTATATTAGGCATATAAATATTTATAATGGATATATACTCCTGTTGGATTGCTCCCTTTATCATTATGTAGTGACCTTCATTATCCCTTACTATAGCCTATGTTTTAAAGTCTATTTTGTCAGATATAAGTATTGCTACCCTAGCTTTTTTTAATTTCCATTTGCATGAAATACTTTGTTTTCATCCCTTCACTTTCAGTCTATGTGTATCTTTTTTTCTGAGGTGGGACTCTTGTAGACAGCATATGTAGGGTCCTGTTTTCTTATCCATGCAGCTATGCTATCTCTTTGATTGGAGCACTTGATCCATTTACATTTAAGGTTATTACTGACATTTACTTATTTACTGCCATTTTATTCTTTAAATCTACATTCCTCATTCTTAAGATTTTTTTTTTCTTTTGCTCGTTTTATAGCAGGCCTCTTAACATTTCTTGTAGCACTGGTTTGGTTGTAATGAATTCCTTGAGCCTTTTTTTGTCTGGAAAACATTTTACTTCTCCTTCAATTTTAAGTGATAGCCTTGCTGAATAAAGTAGTCTTGGTAGTAGGTTCTTGTTTTGCATCACTTTGAATATTTCTTGCCAATTCTTTCTGGCCTCAAGTGTTTCTGTTGAGAAGTTGAATGTCATCCTTATGGGGGCTCTTGTGGAGGCAATTAACTGCTTTTCTCTTGTGGCTTTTAGTTTTTCTTTGTCTCTTAATTTTGGCATTTTAATTATGATGTGTCTTGGTGTAGGCCTCCTCGGGTTCCTCTTTAATGGGACTATCTGTGCTTCTTGAACTTGTGTGACTTTTTTCTTCATCAGTTTAGGGAAGTTTTCAGCTATGACTTCTTCAAACAGGTTCTCTAGCCCTTGTTCATTCTCTTCTTCTTCAGGAACCCATATGATGTGGATGTTGTTTCTCTTCATGCTGTTACAGAGGTCTCTTAGAGTTTCCTCAGTCTTCTTGAGCCTCTTCATTTTGCTGCTCTACTTCTGTGCTTATGTTTATCTTGTCTTCTAAATCACTGATTTGATACTCTGCTTCATCCAACCTACTGTTGATTCCTTCTAGTGCAGTCTTCATTTCTGATATTGTATTTGTCATTTCTGTCTGGTTCTTTTTTATTATTTCAATGTCCTTTTTGATGCTTGCTATGTCTTTTTTCTGGGGACTTCTCTTGTTGATTTACTTGGGTCACATTTCTTTGTCTACCCATTTTGTCTGTATATAGACTCCTCTTTTGGACATGCTGCTTATGTAGCTAGCTGAGTCTAGGGTTGGTACTGTCTGCCACCAGCTACCAGTTTTGTTGGATCTAGATCTTCTTGGGTTGGCATCAGCTGTTGTTTGTAACCTGCTGTGGGCTTCTTGTCTGCAGTTATTGCTCATTTTGCTGTTTGTGTTTGTGTTTTCTGTGCCTGGGTACTGTGGGAGGGACCTACCTATGCATAAGGATCAGCTTCTTCCTGCTTAGAGCTGACAGCTCTACAAAAACCCCAGTCTTCATAAGATTTGCCTCCATTTGTCAGCTGCTATATCTCCTCTTGCTGCTGCTTGGTCTTCCCACAAAATCTTCTGTAGAAAGACTGTAGTGTGGGCCCAGACTGGCCTCACCCAACCAACCCTTCTACAGGTTGCAAAGTTGTTGGGTTAGGACAGCTGAGGTTGGGAACACAACATTATTGGGACCTCCTACCTCAGGGGTCTCTTGGTCAGTAGCTCAGTACAGGGATTATGGCCCCTACTCCAGAGACTAATCCTTCAGCCATTGCTGGATACTAAAATTTTATTTCTCCCCAAGAAGTTGAGCAGCAGGTTCAGATTGAGTGGGACCAACAGTCTCCTCTGCAGAAGTTGTTACAGCTGATGAGACCCTGGTCTCAAGAGGTAAGACAGAGAGTCATCTCTTGGGGCTGTCTGTGCCCCCCAGAAAGTGGCTAAGCCCCTCAACCAAATCCAACAATAGGCTCACAGGGACCCACACTTTGAATGTCCATGCTCCAAGCCTTTCTCCTTTCCCCCTTTGGAATCTATTCCACCAGGGCATGATATCCAGCACCCAGGCCAGCTGACTGCAAAGCTGTACCCTATCTAATAATGCACATAAGCTGCTGTGCCGGTGCTGATCACAGAAAGTGTAACTCGCCTCAGCTGGGCCTAGTGTGAGGAGCTTTTCTTTAGGATACCACTCTAGCAAGGATTGTGAGGTCCTGAACTGATGCTCTCCACAGCTGGCCATTGGATATGCCAGCCCTGGACCTCCTTGGCAGGAACCCAGCACAGACCAGTGGGAGACACTGCCCATTACTGGCCCTCAGCAACATTCTTGGAGATACAAGCAATCCAGAGTTTGTGGCTGCCTCTGCTATGCCCAGGTGAACATGAAAATACCAGCTGCATACCTAGACTGGCTTTTAGCCACTCTGGGCCTGGGGGAAAGTCCACTTAAAAGTCCAAGGTTCCCTGAGTTTATCTTTCTGCAGCCTCTGTCTGCTGGCTGCTTGTTGGGCTTGGCCGCTGAATAAACCTCTGCTAGAGTCTAGAGCCTGCGGCAATTCAGGGATTAGAAAGGGTGGTGGGTGTGGCTCTGCCCCTGGGCACCAGGTGTCAGTCTGTCCAGACTTTTTTCACAGACCACATCAGAGTGTGGCCCCAGGTGTCTAGTGAGTGTGGCCTCTGAGACCCAGAGGTGTGTTCTGCCTGCCCTCAGACAGTTTCAACAGAATCTCCCGTGAGCTGGAATTATCAGTCTTAGACTCAGGAGCCTGGGGTGGGGGGTTACTCCAGCCTCAAGACCAGAAAACTGAGTCACTGGTGCATCCCCTGTTTCCTGGCCTCTCAGACGACCCTTTGCCCTGACTAGAGCAGGAGAGACTCCCAGGGTGGAGCACTTGCTTTTCCCCAGGCTGATGTCACTCAAAGGGGATTGCTCCATCCAAGAAAGATGGCGACTGCAGTATTTCTGGTGGCCATCCCCCACAGTGTCTCTCCCTGGGCCTCTGACTTTACACTCTCCTCATGTATCTCTAGTCCTCTCTCTGGACAGTTTTTACTGAGTATCCCATGAGGTGGAAGTACCAGTCTTAGAGTTGGGAGCAAGTATGTGGGGGTATGCTCTAGTCTCAACACCAGAAAGCTGAGTCACTGACATGCCCCCTGCTGCCTGTCCTCTCAGAAAGACCTGTCACCATAACTGGGGTAAGAGAGACTCCCCAGGGCAGAGTGCTTGCTTTTCCCAGGCTGGTGCCACAGAGAGGTGATGCTCCACCCAAGAAAGATGGTGACTGCAGTACTGGAGAATGACTCAGCACAGGGGTTCCGGTGGTTGTCCCCCACAGTGTCTCTCCCTGAGCCTCCAACTTTACACTTCCCATGCAACTCCAGTCCTCTCAGCTCTCCCCCACCAGAGCCCTGGGTACATGGCTGTGAACGAGATTTTCTGTGTGGGCCCTTTAAGATAGAGCCTGCGTCTGAGAGCTCAGTCTCTTTCTCACAGACAGAAACCTGGCTCTTTTCATAGCTAAATGCTGTTTGGATGCCTCTTCCAGGTTCTGGGGCTCCAGGCTGGGGCTCTGGGCCTGGGGTTGAGCACTTACATCTCTCAGTGTGACCCTCACCACAGTGAGAGACCCTCCAGACCCTCAGCTGCTGCTCACTCCTGGGAGAAGAGCAGCCCTTTCCACATCTCCACCCTTCCTACCAGTCTCGGTGTGGCTTCTTCTATGATCCTTGGTTATAGACTCCTGTTCATTTAGTCCAAATTTGGTTTTTCAAGATTATTGTGTTGTTTTTAATTTTTTTGTTTTTTTTACAGAGACAGAGAGTGAGTCAGAGAGAGGGCTAGACAGGGACAGACAGACAGGAATGGAGAGAGATGAGAAGCATCAATCATCAGTTCTTTATTGCACGTTGCACGTTCATTGATTACTTTCTCATATGTGCCTTGACCGCGGGCCTTCAGCAGACTGAGTAACCGCTTGCTGGAGCCAGAGACCTTGGGTTCAAGCTGGTGGGCTTTTGCTCAAACCAGATGAGCCCGTGCTCAAGCTGGCGACCTCGGGTCTCGAACCTGGGTTCTCTGCATCCCAATCCGACACTCTCTCCACTGCACCCCCACCTGGTCAGGCCAAGATTATTGTTCTTAAATTAAGTTGTAATCCAATTTGGTCCTGGGAGGTGGCAATTGGAACGTTCGCCTACTCTGTCGCCATCTTCCAGAACCACCTGTGAGGATTCTACTTATTAGTATGGAGGCCAATCGTCACCAGAGGAAAGATAAAACTGACACACAAGTTAGCTGCAAGAATCACACAGGAAGTTTATTACTCACAAATCCTTATGCCGTGCCTGGGTAAAGCTTAATGGGGCCCCATTGGCTTGCTCCTCTTGGCTGTCCTTGGTCAGAGCAGCATGGAGGTAGTTCACATTCAGTGTTGGAGTCTGGATGACTAGCTGCGGCTGGGGGCTCCTCAGCTTTAGTACCTTTTCTGGCATATGCCATCTAACAGGTGTTAATCTATGAGATTATCACATCAAGCCACTTTTAGGGAGTTCCTCACAGGGAGCTCTTTTTATCTATAGAATGTCACACACATACTAACTGGGCCTTGTGCAGAGAGCACAGTCTTGCCTATCATACCTGTACACACTAGATTAGCTCACACCCAGAGGGCATAGCCTTATTCACTTGCCTTAATGGCTTCTAATACTATATCCTAACTTATTTCTATATATCTTCTATATTTTTCTATATTTCTAAATATTTAATTACTATAACATTATATTACTGTAACACTCAACCTTACTGGACTATGCTTAGTGCCTATAAATGACTTTAAGTTCCTAACAAGTTTTCTGTCTCACTTTCCTCAGTGTAATACACAGATGCCATATTATAGAATTGTACACCTTAAACTTATATGATGTTATTAACCAATATTACCCCCAATAAATTTAATTTTTTTAAATCCTGGTGTCCTAAACAAAATCTGTTCTCAATAAATATTTGTTGGAATGTTGGAGAGGCTGTGGAGAAAAAGGAACCCTCATTCACTGTTGGTGGGACTGTAAAGTAGTACAACCATTATGGAGGAAAGTATGGTGGTTCCTCAAAAAACTGCAAATAGAACTACCTTATGACCCAGCAATCCCTCTACTGGGTATATATCCCAAAACCTCAGAAACATTGATACGTGAAGACACATGTAGCCCCATGTTCATTGCAGCACTGTTCACAGTGGCCAAGACATGGAAACAACCAAAAAGCCCTTCAATAGAAGACTGGATAAAGAAGATGTGGCACATATACACTATGGAATACTACTCAGCCATAAGAAATGATGACATCAGATCATTTACAGCAAAATGGTGGGATCTTGATAACATTATAAGGAGTGAAATAAGCAAATCAGAAAAAAACAAGAACTACATGATTCCATACATTGGTGGAACATAAAAATGAGACTAAGAGACATGGACAAGAGTGTGGTGGTTACCAAGGGTGGGGGGGGAGGGAGGACATGGGAGGGAGGGAGGGAGAGAGTTAGGGGGAGGGGGAGGGGCACAGAGAACTAGATAGAGGGTGACGGAGGACAATCTGACTTTGGGCGAGGGGTTTGCAACATAATTTGATGACAAAATAACCTAGACATGTTTTCTTTGAATATATGTACCCTGATTTATTAATGTCATCCCATTACCATTAATAAAAATTTATTTAAAAAAAAAAAAGAAAATATCATTTCCCATTTAAAATAAATAAATAAATAAATAAATAAATAAATAAATATTTGTTGGATGTTTTTTACAAGTCACCCCATCAATATTTCGAGGGTTTTTTTCTCAGTCGTCTCGGTAGTTGAGTCATAACCCAAATGGTAAGTGACTATTGTAACAGAAAGCATCTTAAAGTGATCTTAACCAGTTGCTAGTAATGACTTGTTTTCAACTTCTAAAAAATTAAAAACCATACAACTGTAGCTGTAATTCTTTTAGTAGTAAAACATAATAGCAACTGTTAATAGTATTTGAGTAACTGAAAACTAACAATTGAGGAAATCACTGTAAGGGTAGTAGAGAGATCCATACAATCTTCTTAAACATGACATTCTACAGCCACCAAAAAAAAAAAGAAGAAGAAGAAGAAGAAGAAGTCCTTGGGAGCATTTATTCCATTGAAACTGTCTTGCAAGCTTCCTTGAATTTCAATAAATCCACAATCCAACCTAAATGAGCTCTGTCCCAGGAGAATCAGGGATAATCCAGGCAGAAGGGTGTATGAGTCCCTTCTGTCCATTAAAGGATGCTCATTAATAGAGTTCTTTTTTATAGCAGTTTTATTGAAATATAATTCACACACCATCCACTTCACATATTTAAAGTATACAATTCAATGGGTTTTATTAAATTCACAGGGTTATGCAACCGCCACCACAATCTAATTTTAGAACATTTTTGTCCCTGCAAAGAAGAAACTGCCCATTTGCAGTCACTCCCTATTCCTCATCCTCCCAGCCCTAGACAACCACTAATCTACTCTCTATCTCGAAGGATTTGCTTATTCTGGGCATTTAGATAAATGGAATCGTGCAATCTGTGGACTTTTGTGACTGGCTTCTTCCAGTTAGAATGTTTTCAAGGTTTCGCCATGTTGTAGCATCTATCAGTGCTGCATTCCTTATTGCATAGATATATGATAGAATAAGTTCTGTCACTCACTCTGTGAACTTGAACAGGTTATCTTTCTAACCTTCAATTTTTTTACCTATAAGGTGGAAATTATATTACTACCTGACTGTAGAATTATTAAGAATTATTGGCCCTGGTCGGTTGGCTCAATGGTAGAGCATTGGCCTGGTGTGTGGATGTCGTAGGTTCGATTCTCAATCAGGGCACACAGGAGAAGCACCCACCTACTTCTCTACCCCTCCCCCTCTTGCTTCTCTCTCTCTCTCTCTTTCTCTCTCTCTCTCTCTCTCTCTCTCTCTCTCTTTCTCTCCCTCTCCTGCAGCCATGGCTCGATTGGAACAAGTTGGTCCCAGGTGCTGAGGATGACTCCATGAACTCTGCCTTAGGTGCTAAGAAGAACCCCAATTGCTCACCAAGCAATGCCCCAGATGGGCAGAGCATCACCCCCAAGTGAGCTTTCTGGGTGGATCCCAGTCAGGATGTCTGAGACAGACATAGGAGTCAGAGACAGACATAGGAGTCTGTCTCTCTGCCTCCCCTCCTCTCACTGAATAAAGAAAAAAGGAAAAGAATTATTAAGATTAGTATAATCTATTAAAGTCTAATATGGTGATTTCCCATAGGAAGATCTCATTAAACATTAGGTTTCATGAAGGCATAAAAGCTTTAACATTTGTTTTAAACTTGATTGTATTTTTAGTCACAAGAGTGATACATGCTTATTGTTTTTTGTTCTGTTCTTTTTCTTCTTATTTTACGAGTGAGAGGAGGGGAAATGAAGAGACAGACTACCACATGCACCTGACCAGGATCCACACGACAACCCCCATCCGGGGCCAATGCCTTGCCCATCTGGGGCCATGCTCACAACCAGGCTATTTTTTTCACCTGAGGCAGAGGCTCCACAGAGCCATCCTTAGTGCCTGAGGCCAAATTTTGATTGACCATTTGAGCCATGGCTGCAGGAGGAGAAGAGAGAGAAAAAATGGTGAGGAGGAGGGGTGAAGAAGCAGATGGTCACCTCTCCTGTGTGCCCTGATCAGGAATCAAACCCGGGACATCCACACACCGGGCCAACGCTCTACCACTGAGCCAATCAGCTAGGGCTGATGTATGCTTATTGTAACCAATAGAAAATAACAGAAGAAAACAAAATACAGAGATGAATTTTTAAGTTCATAATCTTCCTCTGAATTCTATCCATCCTCATACTTTGTCAGTGTAAAGTGTCTTTTCACACCAATTTCTGTGCTTATATAAGTTCATAAAACAAAAATATATCTATAAAGGGTGTTCCCCTTTTTCTTTTACTCTAATATATACTATACTCATTACTTTGAACTTCACCTTTTTTAAAAAAAATTTAAAAGCATCTGGTCATATTTTCAGGTCAATATACGTATATCTAACTTTTCATTCTAATAGCCACATTATATTCCACAGTATAAATGCACCCCCAAATAGTCAACATTTCCCCTATTAATGTACATTCAGATATTTTCAGTTGCATTATAAAAACTCTGTGATAATGGTGTTATTAGTGAAATAATAAATGATAACTATGATTTGATTATCATTATATCTTCATCTTTGAAGTCCCAAGCCCAGTCTAGGCTTTTTCCCTACCTGGTCAATACCAAGGACAGAACTTTTATGGGCCAAGGATGGAAAATCATATTTTTAATTAAAAAATAATTTAAGCAAAAGAAATAGGGAAAATAAATTAATTCAATAGATAACTCCAGGGACCTAGACCCTCAGGGAAGAGGACACTACAGGGCATTCTGGACAGGACAGAAAGGGTGAAAGGAGAAAAGTGCTCAGACCGGGAGGGGCAGGGACAGCAAGCTTCTACAGTAGCTCCACTCTAAGCTAGCCCCCTTGGTCAGTGGGTGAATTTTTGATCTTCCAACCAAGTTAATCATTGTCCTTAATGTTAGAGATGGCATTCTCTTTAAAATCAGCTACTGCTTTCTGAAAGCAATTTTTAAATTTTAAATTAATATTTAAACTTTTGCAGTTAAGCCTAACTACTCCATTCTAGAATATATACATACATATATCCAAATTTATTCAAAACTGGGCAACGGAAATATATGGTAAGACTATGTGAGATGCTGATCGAATTTTACTATCATCTTGGAACTTGATTGTATAATGCTTCTTCCTATTTCATGGAAAAGCCTGCCATTTGAGCATATATGTTTATAAAAATCTCTTAATGAACTCTTCTCTGGGGTTTAGTCATCAACGCACTACAGTAAGATCTGAAATTATTGAATTATAAGGTATTTCACCCACGGCTTCCTCATGGAAGGGACTCCAGCATACAGCATGTTTCAGTGTCCCATGAATGAATAGATTTGCTATAAACCTCACATATGGTACTCCCTTTCCACGAGCCAAACCAATTTAGAGATAGCACAGGGGAAATGAGCCAGTTTTTTCTTATTTCTGGGAAGATATGCTATGTGGAAAGTTTTCATCCAGAGGAAAAACTTCTGGATTTTACTGGCTCATGAAAATATAAACCATTTAGTGGCTTTTTTTTTAACCTAAGATTAAGCTTTCTTTTGTCTATTTGCACACGTCAACCAAAAATAGCAGACTCCGTATAAGAAAACAAAAAGTGTTTGTACAAAAAAGAAAATTTATACTCCAAAAGCCATGCTCTCCCTTTTCCTGGAGTATTATTTTATGGGTGTATTTTCTTTTTTTTTAGTTCAGGTGGTTTGTCAGGTTTCTGTAATAACATGAAAAAGAATAGTCATTGCCTATCAACCCTAAAATTTCTCACAAAATTCATGAGGAAATCACTAAAGATAAGCAGATGCTGACAGCTGAGCTCTAGCAATTGCACAGAAACCCAGTCAGGCAAACACATATGCTAATGGAAATTTAATATCCGTTACAGAATAGAAAAATTAATAACCCTCTTAATTGACAGATTCTTTATTTCCTTTTACCAAGGTATAGATGGCCCCTAAAATAACCTCTAGATGTATTAAATCTTGGTAGCACACAGCTATTTCCTCTGTGGTCTTCGGGGTCCCGCCACCCTTCATCTTCCACAAGACAACACAGTGAAATCTTTCAAGGGGTCTTTCAGAATGGGGCCTCCCTGTTTCCCATCACAGAAGACACTGAAAACCTATTTGTCAGCAGCAACAGGGGACCTATCAAGGTCACCAACAGGCCCAGAGGAGGCCCACCTGCTCAACTCCTGACCCAAGGATTATGAGTAGATTCTGTCCATTGTGGTCCTTCCAACAATTTTACAGTCAACACATTTCACACCTGATCCTCAAGAATCAACTTCAGCAGCAAGTAGATAAAACCATTGGACAGCAAGAGAATTGTCAATGGGACATAAGTCACAACATTGAATAATGGTATCTAACAAAGCCCTTGTCATTAGCTCAACACCACTGCATCATTTATACAATTTGAGAGTTAGAGGCGATGTGTTGTTCACATCCATCGAGCTCTGTGGCTTCCTAAGACTTAAGCAGTAGGCAGAGAAAGCAGATGTACTCTCTAAGCCAGGGGTAGTCAACCTTTTTATACCTACCACCCACTTTTGTATCTCTGTTAGTAGTAAAATTTTCTAACTGCCCACTGGTTCCACAGTAATGGTGATTTATAAAGTAGGAAAGGAACTTTACTTTATAAAATTTATAAAGCAGAGTTACAGCAAGTTAAAGCATATAATAAGAATTACTTACCAAGTACTTTATGTCAGATTTTTGCTAAGTTTGGCAGAATAAACCTTTATAAAACAACTTACTATAGTTAAATCTATCTTTTTATTTATACTTTGGTTGCTCCACTACCGCCCACCATGAAAGCTGGAATGCCCACTAGTGGGCGGTAGGGACCAGGTTGACTACCACTATTCTAAGCCATCCCCTCCTGCTTCCTTGGTCATGGGCAGCCAGCCCTGCACATGCAGGCTCCCTTCCTGGTTTCAATATTCTCCTGACATCCACAGCTATGTTCTTTCATAGCCCTGCTATTTCCTTCAAGAAGTAAGATGTCCCAGAATGAGTCCACATACAACCACCTGAGCTGGCTCATTTTCCCTAAACAAAGGCTCTTGAATACCTTTTTGCAGTAGGTCATGAATTCTTTGACAGCAGAGACTAGGTATAATTCATGTTTCTATCTCTAGGACCTGGCACTAGCATACAGTAATTTTTCAATAAGTACATATTAATAATGGCAATAGTAATAATAAAGGTAGAGCAGCAAACATTTCCTGAGTGCATATTTAGCACCAAAAACTCTACTGAACATCCCTTCAAGAGCAGAAATATAATTATCACTTCTTAAAAGATAAAGAAACTGAGTTTTAGATAATTTGATCAAGATTACATACATATTAAGTGGGCAAAAAGAGGTTGAAATCCAGGTTCATCTGACTCTAGAGCCCAAGCTTTCTAGTTGTACTGATAAATTCAATCATGTAATCAATCACATTAAACCTTAGGAGCAGGAAGGAGCTAATAACAGGAATCCTAGAGGCAGAATGGGATAAACTATCTAGTCCTTAGAAAAAAAATTTGGCTACTGTGATTTCTATCACAAATAATTTTCTGTATTAGAGAACTACACCACCAGCAAATAATGTTTATAAGATCAGCTCTTATCTATTTCGGTGCCGTGTAGGAGTGTACCAAACAGTGCACTTGCAGTTTTATACTTGGTTCTTTTTCATGGTAGGTTCCAACTGAACCCTGTGCTTGACAGAGGAGAGCTGAACAAGACCCAGCCAAAGACCACAAAGTTGCAGCTTGGTTCTATTCATTCAATAATCATGATGCCTTTCACATGGTGTTTGTTCTGCTCCCATTTACCTCTCTTGCATAATCACCATCAATTTCGCTTCCAGTGGTTCTGCATGCTGAGCAGGTGATGAACAGTTTCCAGGCGCTAACTCCAACCTGCAAATGGCCCCATCATCACTTCCCCACACATGCTCTCTTATGTTCCCAGGTGTTATGTAAAGTTCAGTTACTAAGCTTTCTGGGCTGTGAGCTGCCTGTCTTCCTGGAACTATGCAAGTAAGAGGAGAAAACTGTAAACCATTAGCTTGCTTCTAAGATTTGGAGACATGACTGAGGTTTACTGGCAATTGGGTTTGTCTTGATTCCAAATCCTTCCAGCTCTGGCCCCCATGAAGTTTCTTTGAGTACACCCTCTTCATTTCCCAATACACTGAAGTTTCTTTTCTGGGACTGAATCATAAATTACAAGGTGTAATCTAAAGGAAAACATTTATTTTGGAGTTTCATTAACAACTGAGAGGAGAGTGACAGTGTTTATTCCCAGCACGGTGGAGTGGACTCCTGCAGACATGAAAAAGACCAAGCCCTCTTCCTGATCCTTAAACACATACACGTGCACACGCATGTACGTGCACACACAGCCAATATTCATAACACTGAAAGTTCCACAGATAGGCAGAGGTAGCTATCACTTCACTAAAGATAGTCTCTTACTCTTCAAACACCATGTCTGAAACTTCTTTTAGTTCATGATTTACTGGCAACCATACACAACTGTTCACCCTACATGCCGGTTTTTAAGATATTCTCTCTCATTTCCAAAACTCTACGTGATGTTGGGGCTGGAACTCTGCAACCTCTTTTCCCCTTTGTCATAAAGCTTTATATTAGACTCTGCCAATCAGGGATGTCATAGGAAAACTGCCATGGGAGATGTCAGGAGAAGCAACCTTCTCCTTCCTGTTTGCTTCTTGTTCCTATTGGTGTCACTCCAACAATGGCTCTTCATCATGGAAGTGACAACTGGGTCCAATCTCCTGCTTCAGAACCAGCCTTATTACCTCCAGCCCCAGGGTGGCTGCCCCAAGCTGCTGAGGTGTCTGGAAATGGGTGGTACCCCCACCCTCAGAATTTGAGTCCCAACTCTATGAAACCCTCCTCTAAGCCCTAGGTTCTGATCAATCCACCTCTTCCCTCTGTCCCCCAGTCCTGGGGGTAGTAGCAGCTTCACGCAGTTCTTACCCATATGTTCCCTCAGTGCTCCCTTTTTGCTTTTTCTGAAACATGTTAAACCAATTTCATATGTTCAGTCTTCTCTATTGGAAGGCCTCCTATGGTTGCTATCATTCTGATAGCATACTCCCTGCATTAACCATATCCTTCCCCCTGCCTGACTCCTGAGCAAAAGCTCCTGCCACCCTTGTCTTCTAACCGCCATCCCTTCTGATTCTCCCAGTGTAACAGCGGGATGGTAACAAACATTAGTGGATGGGGCTAGAGGGCAGGGTACGGCATCAAGGATCCTATACCCCAAGAAGTAGAAGCAGTATCCACACATGAACTCTGAGTTGGCCCCCTCATGGACTGGGGTTCCAATGAACAAACAAGAGCAAAACTCCCTGTCAGTCACTCTAAAATAGAAACCGTAAGGGGACTTGGTTTGGAAACTAATGTGCTCGACTCACTTTTTAATAATTACAGGAATTTAGAATGACATAATAAACAGGCAGCTTACAGGCACTACCATTGGGTACTAAAAGAGTCCCAGGAAGAAACTATTGCTCAATATTACCCGCTACCCTTCTCATTCCTTCTCACAGACAACAAAATCCCAGCTTCGGAGGCTCACTTTCCTGGCTCGCCTCTTAGCCTCCGCAGGTCCTCCTCTAGAACTGCAGTCAGAGGACAGACAGCGGTTTTCAGTCTTCACCACTTCTCTAAGGATCGGCCTGTCAGCCCACTGCTAGCTGAGAGCAGAGCTGTGGGGAAATGAGAATAGTTCGTGAAAAGAAATGAGAAGGATAACTCTGGAGCAGTTAGTAGGGCAAAAGCACACGTTTCATTAGACACTCTTGAGCACAAACCTTGGATCTGCCTCTTTCTACCCTGCATCTCAGTTTCCTCAGCGGCAAAACGGGATGACAATAACCTTGCAGGACCTTTATAAGGATGAGATCTAACATATGGAATGTCCTTGGCATAATGTCTTGGCAGAGAGCCATACAGCCATGGAAGTTTTTGATTAAATCTGGCTAGAGGGGGACCATATTTGTTACCTCAGACTCTAGCAAGTGCCCATCTTTTCCTGCATTTTTTTGAAGCAGGCCCAAAGCCCCCACCTCGGCTTTTTGCGCCTTCACTGCGTCTTGTTACTTGGGGTTCCTCCCCCTTCTCCAAACATGCCTGTAAAGGGAAGCACTCACCCCAGCTCTTTCACTTTCTTGTAACCCCCGAAATCATAATATGGAACTTGTTTTCATTTAAGAGGCTCACTACGGAGCACTGTAGGGAGAGAGAGATGGGAAGAAACAAAATTAACTAGATGGGGAGAGCTCAAAGACCACTACAGCCCACTGTGTTGGTTTGTAGTTCCTGGCTCCTCTGCGGAGGCGACCTTGGGCTTCCGTCCTTTCGTATCTGGGTGAAGAACAGGACTGCCCATGCCTCCCCTCCCAGTGTCTCCTCTCAGTCTGGGAGGAAGAGCAACTACATCTCCTCAACCTCCGGAGGTAACTTGCCGAAGGCCTTGTGCTGGGTGGCAGAGTCCATCACCAGTCTTTGGCTCTACCTGGGGCAGTCCCCCTTGGGCCATTCCCCCACTGCGGTGCCATTTGTGTGGCTCTGGGTAGCCTGAAGGAAAGAAGTTGGGATTTAGGGGAAGAGAGCAAGAGTGAGGGCTACTTAGGCTACTTCCCAGCTCTACTCGGGGCTGACAGCTACAAAGGCTCTGATCACTCCCTCCTCTCCCTGCCTTCTCATAATTTATGAATAATTATATCATTTTTAACAAACACAATGGTAAGCCCAACACTTACTATGTTCCAGGCACTGTTCTAAATGCTTACTTACCTTAATTCTCACAACAACACGCTGAGGTAGTTATTATCACCCGTTTCACAGTTCAGGGAATTTAGGCCACAATAAGGCAAGTCCCTTGTCTGTGATGCCACCTCAAGTCAGGGGCAGAGCTGGGATTTGAACCCAGGCCTGTCTGACTTCAAAGCTCACATTCGTTTCCATTATATTATGCTTTTCCAATAAATTTCCCCCGAGGAAGGCCGTTCCTAATCCTTTGCAGGATCCCCTTCTTTTTGGCAGAGTCTCCTAGAACATTTGCCATTCAGTAAGGAAAGGGCCAGCACTCCCAAGCATTTTTTCTCACTTTCCTCAGTCTATTGAATTAAGCAAAGTCCCAGCTTTCTTCTTCTCGCTCTCGCTGGAGTATTATGTCAATAGATATGCTTCAATTGTCACTGTAGCGCTTGGATCTCAACACTGAAACAGAATACGTAAGAACCCATGTATTTTGGATTAGAAATCAAAACTGGCCTGGGGAGACGCAGGCAGAGGTCAAGCAAAGGCCAGATAATTGCCTCACGCCCTCCTGGCCTTACTGGAGGCCTGGTGGACTCAGACCTCTGGGCTGGTCCCTTCTCCTCAAAGCAGAGAGGCTTTGTGCGAATCTGTGTGTTCCCTTAGAGAGCCAAGTGGCACTGGGATGTTGGAAGAAGGGAGGCTGGCATTGCTTTTTTCTTGACATTTTTTGTGTTTTGTCCTTTCCCCACATGCTTGTCTGTATTTGTCATCTTTGGCGTCTTGTCATCTTTGGGGTCCATAACATCCTTGTAATAGACAATTAAAGCCCTTGGAGGGTTTTCATTCCCTCCAAAACCAGTCATCTCTGAGCAAGTGATCATGAGCCTTCTTAAACTCCCAATCCCTAACCTTGGGAAGGAGAAGTGGCTTTCCATATTCGCTGGTGAGTTGTCTTTTCTTCTCCCTTAATCTATGTCAAAACCCCGGGGAGAAGGTGCAGAGGGGCTGGGCCACAGGACTCCCGGCCACCAGCCCTTGCACGCCAGTACCATTCTAACGTGCCTATGTTTTTCCCTTCTACCTACACCCAGTGACACAGGCCACAAGTTGCAGCTGGGAAGGAAACTTGTCACTTACTTGCATGGAAATAAGTGGCCCTGCTGAGACCATTCTGGTGCCCTGGCCAAGTCAAAAACAATGTTCCCCTCCTGGCCTCATCTCACCCAATGTCCCTCGCTCCCAGTTGGCTGCTTGGGCAGGTCACCTCTCAGCTGACTATTTACCCTGCTCCACTTCAAACAAAAAATGCCCATTCCTGATGGACTAATAAAATTTCATTTGGTGTTCCAAGCCCCAACACAGAAGGAACTTTGGTAACATTTGCCCAACTGAACTAATCTAAAGAAAGAAAATAACTTTTTTTTAACCCTCTGGATTTTTCTCACTTTCCTCAGTCTATTGAATTAATATTCCTAACACTTTTTTCCTTTGCTTGATTCCAGAAATACTTATTGAGCAACTACTACAAACTGGGTACCATGCTAGGCACGGAGAGAGTGCTAGTGGACAGGGCACAGACCCTACTCTAAGTGGGGAAATCGACTCAGTGGAAACCCCATATGGTTAAACAGCCTTCACCAAGTACAGACTGCCTGTCTCAGTAACAGAGTCACCAGGTATTTTCCACTAAAATACTGAAAATGCCTATGGTAAGACATTAATCTTGTCTTGTAAGCCACGTCCAGACAGCCCCGTCCCGGCAGTCGGTTTCCTCGCATGCACGGAATCTGAGCACAGCGATAATAATGTCTATTAAGACATACATGGCAGTGTGTTTTCGTTCTCCTAACGGGCAAGCGTGAAAGAGTTTCCATTATCCATTACACACACTGACAGTTTTTCTGATCCAAAACAGCTGTGGCCCTGAAGAGGCTGAAGGCTGTTTTGATTCCATTTTGGTGCCAGTTAAGAGCCTAGCCTCCATGATAGCCAACACTGAGCCTTCTTCTGTGGCCCTCATTGGCACCTTCTCACATGTACTCTTTCTGTTTGTTTATTTACATCCTCCTGACAACAGAAGGGGCCTGAGGGTGAAAGCCAGATCCAAATGGTCTGGGGAAGTAAATCCTAGCATAGAAGCTCCTCAGTCCCTCGGCTTCACTGAAGTACGTGTCCCACAGTGGCTTCAGAACTGCCCTGTTTCCTTTATGCACCAATAATTAATGGAATTTTTAGGGGGCTTGGGAAGGTCTCAAGGCACTCAGCAGAATAGAGCAAAGTCATGGCCCCAGCCACTTGAGGAATTTGTCAATGTCTAGCCAAAAACCAACATGAATTTGTGCTGTAGGACCAGGCTAACCGGGAGAGCTCAGACATTGTACAGGAGCCTGAAGAAGGGGTTCCTGTGCCCTGAGAGAAACATAGAGGGAGGGATGGGGGCAAGGAGGAGTTAAGTGAAATTACAGAGGGATACTTTATTTGACCCAGATAGATTAGGACAAGGAAAGGGACAAGATAAAAAAGAATGTAGGAAAAAGAAGGCTAACGGGTGATAAGAGAGCATCTAGTAATAGTTGGAATATGGTTGCACTTGTCACTGAGTCTCTTACCATTGTGTCCCCTTGTTCTCTCTCTCCCCCTGCCCCTTCTTCCCTCTCTTAGAAAGCTTACCCCTGACCTCTCCAACGCCCTATATTGACAAACAGGGCATATAAGTGTAGCCAGATGTTAAATGCAACACCAATTCTTTCTTTCTTTTATTGCCTAGCCTTTTTGCAAGACTCTCCAAAAAACAAAACTATAGTTCTATGGGGGAGTGGCCCCTAAACCCACCTCTAGCCATATAAGAAGTTCAAGCCGAAAAATTAGGAGAGAGGATTGCCGTGGAGAGTTATCAGCAGAGCGTGCATTTCTCACACCCACCCGGCCCCTCTGAAAGAAGCTTGAAGGCGACCATTTGGGAGCTCGGCCTGCATTTCCTGAGATTTAAAGATAAAAACTTGCCTATGACTCACACTTGACCCTGCTAAAATCTATCTCAAGCACATGTAGTTATCCAATAAATATATGTTGAATGATTGAATAGATGAAAGAATGCATGAGGGAGTGAATGAATGAATATTGAAAAGTGTAAAAGTAAAAGACTGGAACTACAGCTGAACAGAAGAAATAGATATATTAGCTATATAATGGTTACAGAGAGCATATCCATGCACACTTGCACAAAAGTTTACAGAATGAATGAATGCAGCGAGGAAATCTAGGCTGTATTGACTAAACATACTCTTGTCATATTAGACATTTTGATAGAAAAGTCCACAGAGGCCCAGGAGTTCTCTGTATCTTCCTTAAATTAATTGTGGCCTCCAATTAATCCCTAAGAAGACCACAGAAAACATTCTAGATGAAAAGAATCTCTGGAGTTAAAAGTGGTCCTCTCTGGTTGATGAGAGATTTTTTTCCCGCATCTTCATTAATTTGTCTCTGCTTCGTGTCATTCTTTCCCCTACTCTTTTAAGCCTACTCTGTACTTGCTATGCAGCAGAAAGGAAAAGAGATAGAGCCTCACTGTCCTCTCTTACCAGAGCGCTGAGAACTTCTGCAGCAACTCAGCCCAGATACCAAGTCAAGTGTGCCCACTGGTATTCTAGCAATGAGCATCATTTGTCTGTACACATTAACTCTTTTAACAAGGCTGTGGTTCTCATAGTGAGAATCCTTCATTCTAATTAAGTAGTGGAACCACATTTATAATCTATCCTAATACCCCGTGAACTTTCTGAATTACAGCACCCATTTCTGTGCACATAAGTCCCCATAAAAGCTGTGTGCATCTATAAACATACTTAACACAGCTATAACAATAAGAGAAGTGTGGGTGTTCATGCAAAAACACACATTTGAAAGACTGATACCCAAACAAGAATCATCACAGTGTGCATTTGCACTTGAACTTTGAACACCTCCACCCGAAGGGATTCACTAGTCCTCCCCGTGTTCCTATGAAGAAGGAAGATCAAACCAGGCTCCAAGAGTGACCCAAACCAAATCCTGCCATACTACCAAAAGCCAAGTGATCACATGAAAGCAGCCAGGGTAAACAAGCATGGGCTCTGTGATTTTCAAGATCTATTTATCCAGTCCTAGTTGGAATAAGGAGGGACTCCAAGGCAAGGAAATTCCAAAAGGCCCCATAAGAGGAGCCAAGCCTTTGATATAACTTTCTGTTGTTCCTTGCTTCCCCATGCAAATCTCTCATTACCCCATCCAAATAACTTTCAAAACCACAGCTTCCTCTACATCTTGCAATAAGAAAATCTGTGCATTTGTACAGGGATAAGCAGCGCACTAAGTACCTACCCGCACTCCCCCATCACTGGGTGGGAAGGAGGGCTGAACCCGTCAATAGCTCAGTTCAACTTGTCCCTGAATGGAGTAGGGAGGATCAAAGGGCCAGAAATATTCATTTATTGGGAAAAGTAAAATAATTAAATATGCAGAGTATGGCTAAATGACGGCTAAAGGGGGGGAATAAATGCCCACGAGCATTTGAAAGGTGTAACCAAACACCACAAAGAGGAATTTCTTTTTTAAGATGGTTCAAGTGGCTATAACTGGGAGAGATTAAAGGAAAGCAAAGGAAAATCTAAACTACTAATAAAATTTTACCTTCATGCAGGGCTATTATACATAGGAAACTGGTGTCAATATAACTCATAGACTGAAATTTCTATTCTCCAGAATTCATGTTTCCATTTCCAATCCATTGCTCACTTGTGTTTGTTTGGACTTAGAAAAACATTGTTGGAGTATTGCCTCTTGTGTCTATATTTTCTGCGTGTTTTTTGCATGTACTATGTTGTTTCTTGTGTCTTTGCTTTCTTCATAGTTCTTGCCTGTACTCCTTATTGTGTAATTTGGAAATGGCCTGGTGTTGTGGCATGAGAGGCTGCAGGTGTGCACCATTTGCTGGGACAAATAGGCACAACACGTGATTTTAGGAATAAAATGCCAAACAAATAATCCTTCCCTACTTGTGAGTTCAATGCCTCAAACCAATCGGAAGTAAGTTCTGAAACAGATTTAAGCACTTCTCAGTCTTCTCCAAGCTCTCTGGAGGGGAGATGGGTAAAGTCAGCTGAATACAGCCAGAAAATATATCTTAACAGTTTCCTCCTGAGATGAACTATATGGCAAGTCCTTCTGTAATTTCTAGATGGAAAGAAATATGTACAGTGAGAAAGCTTTTCTGAGAGTCTTTCAACACATTTATTCCTAGATGGGTTCAGCAAAAAGTAAAAATTATTTTTCTAAGAAGCAAAGAAATTTCGACAAAGGTTTGGTTTGAGTTTAAGCTAGAGATTAAGGCCTCTCCATATACTGAGTGATTTTTGAGGGGTTGGCCATAAGTTTCTATGACAAGCTCATATTAGGTTCCTGATCTATGGTGGAAGGGTCACGGAACTAGAAGTTGGCAGAGGTTAAATCCCGTCTTCATGATTTAAATATCTGAATGACCTTAGGTAAGTCAACTTTTCTTTCTAAACCAGCTTCCTTGCATCTAAAAGAGTAAATTTGACAAAATGGTGAGTTTCTTTAAAAATGTGTTTTATTAGGCAGCAGAACCCCTTTTAAAATATAATATTACACAATAATATAAACTGGATCAAAATCTTTCTGGTTAAAGCCAAACCAAGTGGCCCAGAGCTTGACCACTCCATTGCCCACTGCAGGTCATGACCCCCCCATCCCCCTCAGAGACCCCTGAGGCACCTTCATGGGAGATCCTCCCTCCCCAAAGAGGACACTGTGGAAGTACCTGGAGTCCATGCCTCCTCAGGTCTTTCCAGCTCTAGTTTCCTATGGGTTCAAAGGCACGAAGCCAAGAAGCAAGCTGTGTGTCAGTGAGGCAGCTGATCCTGAAGCCTGCACTGATGAACAGATTCCAATGGCTGAGAACCGGAGGGCCAAAGTCTCCTTTCAAGTTCACAATCTAAAGCAGACAGACCCAAAAGAGATAGGTGTGAGAACAGAAAAAAGAATGTTGGCATCCAATCCCTCTTCCATTCCCTTCCCACTTTCTCATACTCCCCAGACCCAGGCCCAGCAACAAAGGCCAGGGCAGTTGTCGATAGCTCTGCCTCATGAGACATAATCCAGGAAGATACGTGTTCAGTAACTGGAGCCAGGTAAACTAGGACTCGGAGAAAGGTACTAAACCAAGCACAAAGGACTCTCTGCTGGGGGGGAGTTCAAGTGTTCCCTGGGGTTTGGGGCTCTCCAGCCTCTGGTGAGAACATGCTAGGAGGAAGAGGGTGCTCCGGGCAATCCAGAGCAGAGGAATCTGAAAGCTTCCTCAAAAGCTCCCCCCCAGCAATTTAGATGGCTTCACAGGAAAAGGAACCACCCATCAACCAACCGATTTGAAGATGATGCTCTTACACACAGTTCTTGAGCCTGCACCTATCAAAATCTATTAAAATCTGCATACCATTTGATGCAGCCATGCCACTACAACTATATCTTACAGGTAGACTTGTGCATGTGCATAGAAATATCCCTGCAAAGATGTTCACTGCAGCATATTACAATCACAAGACTGGACACTACCTGAATATTGATTGATTGATTGATTGATTGATTGATTGGGATGGGATACAGGGAGAGCTCTCTAGGAGGAAAGGGCTTTCTTTAAATGTTCTTTTATACATGACTCAATTTTTTTTAATGTTCACATAGGCATTTAAAGAAAACAAAAAATAAAAATGTTTATTAAAACAAAACTTGTCAAATTAATTTAGCTTTCAACAAACTATTGTATATTTTAGGAGTCCAAAAATCAGTCAACTGTTATCTTTATCAAAAATTGAATGGAGAAACTGGCTGGGTCACTGAGACCTGGACTGCAGACCCATGTGACAATGGTGAGTGGTGAGAAAAGTCTGGACACATGATCAGGAAACCAGGTTTCTGGTCATGAGCTCCTCACCTTGAACAAGACACATGTGCTCTCCTAGCCTGTTTTTCTTTATTCATAAAATGACTGCATGAGCCAGATGGTCTTTAAGCTCCATTCCCTCCTCTAAAATGCATCACCCCCTAGCAAGCCATGGTCATAAACATGAGCTTTAGACTTCTAATCTCAACCCTGACAACTATTACTTGTGTGACCTCGAGTAATGTATTCAATCTTCTAAACTGAAATTCCCTTATTTTAAAAAAGTAGGGATATTAATTCACTTTGCCTCAGAGGGTGTTGTGAGGATAGGAGCCCACCTTAAAGCACTTGGCGCAGGGCACCCTCTATCTGATCTGCTTATCCCCAGACATTTTCAGCCTCACTTCCTAGCTCATATGTTGCCAACGAATCAAAATTGACCTCCCTGCCCAGTTTGTTTCATTCCTTGATAGCATGAATCACAATTTGTACTTACCTTGAGTATTAGTTTATTGTCTGTCTCACCCCAAATAGAAAGTAAGCGCCATGAGGTTAATGATTTCATTTTTCATGCTCACCACTCTGTCTCTAAATAGCTAGCCCCTAGCACAGTGGCTGGCTCATAAAAATTCCTTGAATTAATAAATGAATAAAAGAGTGTACTTGCTAGTTGCTGTTGGACCTCACAACAACTCCTTGCTAAGGACACTAATGATCTCTCACACAATGAATGGTTGTGAGAATTGCTAACCTTATTTTATAGTCTGAGAGCAGTTCATTCATGTGTTCAGTGTTACCTAGCCAATAATTGGTAGAGCCAAAATAGGACCCCATATCTTTTTTGACTCCAAACTTTGTTACCTCAACCACTAAACTATTTTAGGACAGAGAAATCCCTTGACTGGAGTTACGTACATATAACTCCTGACTGACTCCTAATTACATGCCTCAAACAACAATCACGTTTGACCTTCTAATTCTACACTGCCTGAAACACCACTAATGGGAAATACTATAATGAATGGGAAATCTCACTAATCTATTCTATAGCACATTTATCCCTTGTAGTCCCCTTCTGCCGACCCTTTAAAGGGCTTTGCTGGAGTCAGAAAACAGAAGATATCCTTGAGCCATGCAACACTTTGAAATATCCCAGTTGAAGCTCAGAGCTATTCACGATTACCAAATAGCAAAAGGGACTAGCTGTCATTTAAATTTTACCAAAGTCATAAGAAGTAGTCACATGGAAAGTCTTATTACATCTGGAGAAGGAAACAGAGGCAACTGGAAAAAAATGCAGAAGCAACTGATAAAAAACAAAACAAAACATTGAAGCTTTAGAGGCTGATTAATGGCTCACTGTGCTGTCATTTTTGAGGTTATGTAAAGTTTATGAGCATTAGATTGCCTTAATGCCGTTTCTGTTACTGAGCTATTTGGCATTTGTAAAGTTCCTGGCTATAAAGTCCACACAAATACAAGAAGCTGTGAATAATTCCTTTGTTTTCAGATATAAGTTCTACTATTGGCAAGCAGGAAAAATCTTTTAGACACAAAGCTCTGGAGGGCGATAGATGTAAACACTGTCTGGGCCAGGATACTAGTAATAGGTAGCTCTGGCCTTAGGAGAGCAAATCACAGAATAAGCAAGTCGCTGTTCTCGGTTAACCAATCCCATGCATGTTCTGAGGAAGACTCTTTTTAAGCCTAAATTGAAAACACTCAACAAGAAAAAGTTTCCTTCTTTTTGTTTTGCTCTTCCACGTGGAATGAGAAAGCAATAATTCCCTTGCACTCAAAATCTACGGTGCATATTCAGAAAAAAAAATTGCTCCATTTTCTCAGTGAACAAGTTAAAAACTATGAGTTTTTCTTTACAGGTCAGTTTCTTCAAAATCTGTGCTTAATTTCATCTCCAAAAGACTCCATTTAGATTTTCTGTAGAAAATGCACAGCTCACAGTGGAATGCTATTTTAGGTAGAGGTAAATATTGTTACTAGCAGGATTTAGACATACAAATATTAAAGAATCAAGCCCCCAAAATATACTTATATCTCAAGTAAATGGGTTTTGCAGTGACAGAGATCTTTAACAGTTAAAGAAAATGGCAGACAGCAATTGATAACTCCAGGATACTAAAACAGTGTTTCTCAAAATGTTATCTATGAACCAACTTCAACACAAATACCTGGGAAGCTTCTGAAAGCACATATCTCTAAGCCCCGTCCTAGTCCTAGAATATCATGGATAGGGTCTATTACTCAGCAAAAACAAACAAATAAAACACCCTTCCCATGTGACTATTTTATATTCTAATGTTTGAGAACCACTGAATTACAGAAATGAGGGTACCTGCTCAGGCCAGGGAACCATAGCTTCTCACCTACACAATGTAAAGCAGGATATAAACAACAGAAAGGAGGGGGATTATTTCCATCTGGTGAAAGCAAAAAGGGAAATACCCATGTAGGATAAAACTATGGTTTAGCAGGAGTCCCCAAATTACGGCCAGCAGGCCACATGCGGCCCCCTGAGGCCATTTATCCAGCCCCCTGCCACACTTCCGAAAGGGGCACCTCTTTCATTGGTGGTCAGTGAGAGGAGCACTGTATGTGGTGGCCCTCCAATGGTCTGAGGGACAGTGAACTGGCCCCCTGTGTAAAAAGTTTGGGGACCCCTGGCAGGCATCTCATCTCACCTTTTTCTCCCCTTCCTTCAATAAAACTGAGGGGACTTTTGCAGGCACAGAAAGTCTTACTTTTGTATTCTATAAGAAATACATGATCACTTTAGACACATAAAAACTAATCATCAGGAAGCAAAATAGATTTGGAAACAGAGAGCTGATAAATTGAGTTTTGGACATTAATTCATAAAACACTCATTAATTAAGCACCATTACCAGTTTGAGCATTGTAGGGTTATCCAAGTAGAGTTTTTCTATGGGCAGCTGGATATTCTGGTCTCAAACTCTGGAAGAGGTCTAGAGTCAATAACATCTATGTGATACTAGAAGCCTTGAATATAAAGTAGGTAGAATGCGGGGGGGGGGGGGGACACAAGCACAGAGCCTTTGGGAATGTCAGAAAGAATGTTTCTCAGAGTAGAATAATAGATGATAACAATCAAAAAGAACAAGGAGAGAAGAGAGTGATATGATGGAAACAAAAGAAAATATGTCAAGAAAAAGGAACAATTAACAGCATCAAATATGCAAGAGAGAGGATGAAATATAAATTCAAAAAGTACCTAATGAATTGATCATTGGATCCCTGGTCATCTCTGTAAGGGCTGACTTTGTGGAGTACTGTGGTAGGAAAACAGATTGCTGAGATTTGAGGAGTGACAAGGAAGTGAGGAAATTAGACAGCAGAGGCATAAATCTTTGAAGCAGTTTGGCTGGGGAGGAAAGCGCTGCAGTATTTGGAGAGGGATTTTTAAGAAGGAAGAGAGAGGTACTTATTTAGGTACCAAGAGAAAGAATCAGTGGACAAAGAATGAAGATGCAGAGCAGGGTGAGAATGATGTGTAACAAGCTCCCAGGGAAAAGAGGAAGATATGTGAGAGCACAGAGAAAAGAATTCCATTTAAGCAGAAGAGGAACATTTAACTTGGGGATGAGAGTGAAGAATAGAGGAAAGTCGGAGGCAGATGAGTTTGCAGATGAGGAGGGAAGGAGAGAAATGATTAAGGTTTTATTTAATGACCTCAAGTTCCCCCTAGGAGACAGAAAGGGCATCTGTTTAGACAGAAGGTGGTGGAACTAGAATTGACAGCTTGAGAAGATCAGAGGACTGGGAATAGCTATTATAGGACATGGAAAGAAGGCTGACCAGGGGCAATGAAAGGACTGATGTACTGAGTTGAGGTTAAGGTCAGACCATCAACTATTAGTGGGACCAAGTGACAAGACTGTGCAGTTTCTCCAGCAGCATTCAGTATCCTGGTGACAGAAGCAGAGAAGACTATGACAATGGGTGCCTTAAGTATGATAGAGGTAAAGGTCATAGGAGTCAAAGAAGTTAAATACTTTTAGGTGGAAATGTTAGATAGAAATTGAAGTCAGCCTGACCAGGTGGTGGCGCAGTGGATAGAGCATCAGACTGGGATGCAGAGAACACAGGTTCGAAACCCTGAGGTCGCCGGCTTGAGCACAAGCTCATCTGGTTTGAGCACAGCTCACCAGCTTGAATCCAAGGTCACTGGCTTGAGCAAGGGGTCACTTGCTCTGCTGTAGCCCCCCAGTCAAGGCACATATGAGAGTGCAATCAATGAACAACGAAGGAGCCACAACAAAGAATTGATGCTTCTCATCTCTCTCCTTTCCTGCCTGTCTGTCCCTGTCTATCCTTCTCTCTGTCTCTGTCTCTCTCTGTCTCTCTCTCTCTGTCTCTCTCTCTCTCTCTCTCACACACACACACATACACACACACACACACACACACAGAAATTGAAGTCAATCAAAAGTAAAATAAAGGCCTGATCAGGTGGTGGCGCAGTGGATGGAGCGTCGGACTGGGATGCAGAGGACCCAGGTTCGAGGCCCCGAGGTCGCCGGCTTGAGTGAGGGCTCATCTAGTTTGAGGAAAAAGCCCACCAGCTTGAACTCAAGGTCGCTGGCTCCAGCAAGGGTTTACTCAGTCTGCTGAAGGCCCGTGGTCAAGGCACATATGAGAAAGCAATCAACGAACAACTAAGGTGTCGCAATGCACAACAAAAAACTAATGATTGATGCTTCTCATCTCTCTCCGTTCCTGTCTGTCTGTCCCTCTCTATCCCTCTCTCTGACTCACTCTCTGTCTCTGTAAAAAATAAATAAATTAATTAATTTAAAAAAATGTTTAAAAAACAAACAAACAGTAAAATAAGGCCCTGGCTGGTTGGCTCAGCAGAAGAGCATCAGCCTAGCGTGTGGAAGTCCTGGGTTCAATTCCCAGTCAGAGCACACACAAGAAGTGACCATCTGCTTCTCTACCCCTTCGCCTTCTCTCTCTCTCTCTCTCTCTTACTCTCCCACAGCCATGGCTCAAATGGTTCAAGCAACTTGGCCTCTGGCATTGAGTATGGCTCCATGGTCTCGCCTCAGGTGCTGAGATGGCTTGGCTGTCAGGTAATGGGGCAGCCCCCAGATGGGCAGAGTATCACCCCCTGGTGGGTATGCCGGGTGGATACCTGTCGAGGCACATGCAGGAGTCTGTCTCTCTGCCTCCCTGCCTCTCACTTAAGAGAAAAAAAAATGAAGAAGTAAAATGAAGGCCCTGGCCAGGTTGCTCAGTGGATAAAGTGTTAATTCAGCACATTGAGGGTCATGGGTCCAATCCTCAGGGAACATACGAGAAGCAATGAGTACACAGCTAAATGGAGCAACTAAGTGGAACAAGTTAATGTTTCTTTCTCTCTTTCTCCTCTCTCCCTTCCCTCCCTTCCTCTCTCTCTCAAATCAGTGGGAAAATTTTTAAAAAGAAGTGAAATGAAAAATAAACCTATAAGCTAAGTTCCAAGGCCCTCATAAATGTTGGGTAAGCCAACATTTATGACATAAAGGGGTGGAAGTGGCATAGCTGGACACATAAATTTCAAAGGAAAAGAGACTTTTGCATGAGGATCCAAGAGAAATGGTTTAGTGGGACATGAAGAAATACAAACACCTCCCTTGGCCCAGTGGTGTGTGGCATATGAAGGAATGACCTTCCTCTCCTCAAAGGGGCCACTGACAGAGCAGGTTCTAGGGAGGAATAAATTTCAGTCAGAGCAAAAGATAAAGAGAATGCTCTGTAAAGAAGTTCAGGATACAGAAAAGTTCACTTAAAATAAAGTTCTGTTCAGAGGATGTAGAGAAGGGGTGAGAAGGGAATGAATATGAGGGATGGGTCAGGGAGGAGAAAGTCCATGGCATTGGGGGATGGGCGGGAATTCAAAAAGAGGTTCTTGTTTTAGTCCTCACTCTATTCAATTCCAGCCAGGCTTTTAACCTTGTGGTGCCCCCTCCTTTCCAGCCTCACCATTGCCCCTTCAACATCACTGACCCTGGCTTCCTAGCTTGGATGCGAATGTCTTTCTTTTCTATATGTTTCTGGCTGCTTAGAGGAAGTCTACCATCATGCCCTGTTTCTAACAGTCAGGATTTGAGTCCTGTTCTTTTTCTGCCATCCTTCCTTGACTAACTTTTCATCACAATCTAAGCTCCAAACTTTATCTCTGCCCTTCCTTCTCAAATAAGATCCTGGTCTCTGATCATAATTTCCTGGACTGTGACATCACAATTCAACTTAGCAAAGGCCTGTCTCAGCTGACCTCCTATAAATGCCTCCTTAGGACTCTTTACATGAGCTCACATGCCTCCAAAGGGCCATAAATTACAGCCTCTCCTGTGTTTGCTGACATGCAGCTTAGTGCCCCACGTCCAACCCCCTTCAAGGGTTTTTCCTTCCTCTTCTTCATTCAGTTTTCTGGCATCACTGGGGCAGTTCCATGCTAACTGTGATGTTAAGGGAGTGAGAGGGTAAGCCATTTAGATACAATCAGTCATATCTTGTCAGTCAGGTATTGGAGACAAATGAAACCCACATCATTGTGTGATTGTCAGGGAGGTAGTGACTGGGCATAGTCGGATATGTGCCAGAGGCTTCGGGAAGGCACATTTCCAAATCTCAGGTAAGATATCAGCAGTATTAAATTATCTGAGACTCTTGATAGAGAAACAAGAGCAAGAGGATTAGGAGAAAAATTAAATTCTAACAAGACCATTACAAATACATGACAAGGCACAAACATGCTACTCATGAAAGAAAAATACAAATAGCCATAAACATGAAAACTGTTCGGTCTTATTAGCAGTCAAAGGAATGCCGATTATGACAATAACACTCCATTTCTTACCTAGATAATTGGCAAAAAACAATTTTTTATTGTTGTGTTAACAAGAATGCAGGGAAACCAGCAACAGTGCTCTTAAATGCTGCTGGTGAAAGTGTACATTGTCATCTCCTTTTTGGAAAGCAAATTAGCAAGATGTGTCAAAGCTTTAAAATATTTTTTAGTCATCAAGAATGATGTTTGGGAAGAATAAATAAGATGGGAAGAGATTCGCAATATAGGTGAAAAAGTTTACAAAATGTCAAGTGCTAGTTAGAGCAAATAGAATAAAACTAATATAACTTGTATTTTTTTGACTAATGCAAACATGAGAATAACAATAGAACAATAATTATGGACACAAAATACTATTTCTCTGGTTTCAATCCTACTCATCCTGTAGGACTTCTAACTTACACACCAACACACAGACACACACAGACACACACTACACAACGTTCCTGCCATACGGCTTTTGGAATCCAAAGGATGTAACACCAAGGTTTTTAGGCCTCGTTGCTGTGATTGCCATTTTTTCTCTTTTCCTATTATAGCTCTCTGTGGAAAATTCTCATGTCAAGGTCAGCACCAAATGTGACAGCGCCAAATAATGGTAGAAGAGGCTACCACCTCTGTCAATGGCTCCACTGCCAACACCACTGCTGCTCACAGGTTGCACTTTCAAAGTCCCACAAAGTCTACCAAGAAATGACCCTTTCAGCTTTACTTGTTTTTGTAACACCCTCCTCAACCCGGGTATGACAACTGCAGTGGCACATGCTGGGCTATGCTCAGAACTGTTTATCCTTTTGATAACTGGCCCATTCTCCTTAGTCTAACTTCTTGGCCTCCACTCTCATTTATTTCTGTTTTTCTGATAATTGTATCCTTAGAGCATCCTCAGGCACTCAAGTAAAAAGCACTGTCAAGCTGACTCCACAGTACTTTGAGCAGGCAGTCCCACAACCAACTTCTAGAATGAACACTCCTTAGGCTAAGGATGAGGTCATGTAGGACAGCCAGAAACCATGACTCCTCAGCTCCAATTTTTCTTTCAGCTTTGTTGTCAAAAAAGATCTTCTGGATATGGTAGGATACTTTTGTCAAAGAGGAAATTAAAATCCAAGGTAAATAAAGAGCTCATGACATATTGCTAGTTATTCAGAATCAGCTACGTATCCTGGCTCTGACATACCACATTCTTTTTTTAAAATCTGCAGATGAAACAGCTAAATCATGGTCAGTAACAAGTGAGGAACCACAGAGAATCACAGGAAAGGTGTTGGAGACAGCCAGTCCCACTTTAAAGAGCAAGAAAAAAGAGAGAGAGAGAGAATCTGCAAATAAAAGAATGGTGAACTTGATCACAACATGGGCAATAGTTAGTTCTTTTCTTTTTTTATTCAGTGAGAGGACGCAAGGCAGAGACAGATTCCCGCATGCGCCCCACTCGGATCCACCCAGTAAGCCCACTAGGGAGCGATGCTCTGCCCACCTGGGGCATTGCTCTGTTGCTCAGCGACTGAGCTCTTCTTAGCTTTATTGCATATATTAATAGAATAATGATATTGCCAGTGTATCAGAATGTCAGCTGAATACTTTAAAAAGGTTTTATGATATTTTTGGAAAAAAATAAGTAAATATGGCTGGATGCCAGCATAATCGATGTACAGGGTGGGGCAACATAGGGTTACAAATGTGAGTATGTGAAACACAGAGTTTATTCTTATATTATTATTTATTAAGTATTGTATTCTTTTCCACATAAACAACTGTAAGTCTACTTTTGCTCATTCCCATATTCATAACCTAGCTAATCATGATAAAAGATGAAAGGCAATCTAGCACAGTTGTTAAGGGCACAGATTCTGAAACCTGACTATCTGGGTTCAAATCCTAACTAGTTCACTTCTATAGATGTGCTAGAAAAAGTACTTCAATTTTCTCCATGTCTATTTCTCCACAAAATAGACAAATGTTAAATACTTTTACCAAATGACTACATAATTATTTTTAGTTATTCACTGCCACTCATTGCTATACTTCTATAAAAATGGGGATGATAATGGTTCTAACTTTGTAACAAAGACTATTAAAGTTTACCAACTATATCCAGTACTCTGCTTACTTATCAGCCCTCATGCATCTAGGTGAGGTCATGTGACTGATATAGGCTAATGGGATGTAGGTGGAAGAGATGTGAGCCAATTCCCTTCCTGGCCCTTAGAAACATCTATATTCCTCCATATCTATCTGTCTATCTATCTATATAGTTGTCTAGCTAGCTAGCTATCTCTATCTATCTACCTATCTACCTACCTACCTACCTACCTATTTATCTATTCTATCTATTCCTCTGTCTTTCCCTTTCTCCCCTGATCCCTCCCTCCTTATCTGGCTCTCTTACCTTGCAAGTCAGCCTTGGAGGTCACATGTTCCAGATGGCCTACTTAAAAAAGAAACAGGGCCCTGGCCGGTTGGCTCAGAGGTAGAGCATCGGCCTGGCATGCGGGGGACCCCGGTTCGATTCCCGGCCAGGGCACATAGGAGAAGCGCCCATTTGCTTCTCCACCCCCACCCCTCCTTCCTCTCTGTCTCTCTCTTCCCCTCCCGCAGCCAAGGCTCCATTGGAGCAAAGATGGCCCGGGCACTGGGGATGGCTCCTTGGCCTCTGCCCCAGGCGCTAGAGTGGCTCTGGTCGCTTGTGGCAGAGCGACGCCCAGGAGGGGCAGAGCATCGCCTCCTGGTGGGCAGAGCGTCACCCCTGGTGGGCGTGCCGGGTGGATCCTGGTCGGGTGCATGCGGGAGTCTATCTGACTGTCTCTCCCCATTTCCAGCTTCAGAAAAATACAAAAAAAAAAAAGAAAAAAAGAAACAGAATCAACCTGGATTCCCAAGTTACCACTTATATGAAAGAACTACACTAAAGGGTCTCCCAACCCATGTTGGAGTATGATGTGAATAAGAAATAAACTTTATTGTGTTAAGACATTGGGATTGTGTGGTTTATCTACTGAGGCAGCTAGAGCCCATCATCCTGTCCAATAAGATAATAAAGCATTCATGACAGTGTCTGCCAGTTAAAAAGCACTCAATAAATATAAGTAACATTTGTTGTCATCATCATCATTATCAGTATTGAAAAGGACATTGTAGCCTTCAGCTCATTGGGACTAAGTCCTAACTTGCTACTTACAAGCTATAACAGGACA
This sequence comes from Saccopteryx bilineata, assembly GCF_036850765.1. Classification (NCBI taxonomy): domain Eukaryota; kingdom Metazoa; phylum Chordata; class Mammalia; order Chiroptera; family Emballonuridae; genus Saccopteryx; species Saccopteryx bilineata. The sequence continues at coordinate 260,621,395 of NC_089490.1, read as the reverse complement.
GTTCACCTCTTAGGACCTCATTTAGTAAATTGAGACAACAACCCTAGCCTCACAAGGTTGGTGTGGGATTAACACAGAAGGTCAAAATATTTTGGAACAAAATAGACAAATGTTAAATACTTTTACCAAATGACTACATAATTATTTTTAGTTATTCACTGCCACTCATTGCTATACTTATAGAATTCTTATAGGAGTACTCACCCTTAGCCCATTGACTCCGGGCTTGGTCATGTGATTGCTTTGACCAATAGTGTTTGAGAGGATATGATACATCCACATTCAAGCAGAAGCTTTAGGAACCATTATGTATGGATTAACAAGATCTTTTTCTCTTTCTTTGACCTGAAAACTGAAAACTAGGGCAGATTGAGACTTCTTCATCCTGGCATTGCAATGAAAACAAGCGTAGCAGAGTCAGTGAGAAATAAACCCCTGTTGTTGGGGATTGTTTATTACTGCAGCATAACCTAACTAAGCCTTAGCTAAGTTACATTCTAAACAAAAGGAATTGACTGACAGAATAGCATCAGCATACACAAAAGTATATGGAACTTTGCTGAAGCTTTCCTCCCTTGATATTTTTCTCAAAACCTTCTATTTTAATCAATGATTTAAAGGAAGAAATAATATGCAAGTGTGTATAGTACAAGACCCTGAGTTAATTACTAATAGTTTACATCAGGGGTCCCCAAACTTTTTACACAGGGGGCCAGTTCACTGTCCCTCAGACGGTTGGAGGGCTGGACTATAAAAAAAACTATGAACAAATCCCTATGCACACTGCATATATCTTATTTTAAAGTAAAAAAACAAAATGGGAACAAATACAATATTTAAAATAAAGAACAAGTAAATTTAAATCAACAAACTGACCAGTATTTCAATGGGAACTATGCTCCTCTCACTGACCACCAATGAAAGAGATGCCCCTTCAGGAAGTGTGGCAGGGGCCAGATAAATGGCCTCAGGGGTCTGCATAAGTTTAGGGACCCCTGGTTTACATGATAGAATCAAGAGATAAACAAACTGGAACAATGGGCTAGGTGTCTCAAGATGCCATTTGACTAGAAGAAATATAAGATCCTCCACACAACTTCAGGATAAGGAAGATGATAGTTCTCATGAAAATAATATGCACTTTTCTCTGATAGTCAACAGAACATAAGGCAAAAGTGTGAAGTGGTTGCCAAGAAAAGAACTATTGGATCTCAGGCTGTATTCATAGAAATGTGGTACCCCAAAGACAGTTTCAAGTATCTTCACAAGTGTGACCACTTTAACTTACAAAATTCCCTCTTAAAGTGTAGAACCTAAACTGAAAAGACTTAGATTTGATTTGATTAACTCCAAAAAGACAGTAACTAAGTTGTATATATGTCAGGGTAAGTCTTGAAAGGAGAGTAGGGATATTTAAGGGAGGAGAAAAGAGAAATAATAGGAGGCCACCACCATGGGGGAGTTTAACTATTTGACAGCCTGTCTTTTGGAATATGCATTAGAATTATTCCTCATGACTCTGACGTGCAGAACAAAGGCATAGGCCAGGAAAAAGGAAGAGATTTTCAACAAATAGATCCCTCCAAAAATTGGGCTGCTCAGAATGTGTTCAGGAGTATATTCATGTATATGGGTTGCTCTCATTGATGGCAAAGTCTCTTCTAAATGAGAAGACTCAAAACCAGTTTACACAAGGCAGGACTGAATTAAGCCAGTGGAATACCCTGAGGAGGCTATTAATAATTCACAATTTTAGTTGGGAAATGAGTTAACTTACCAATGAGATGTGCAAAAAATGGAATTATTGAAGCCGATTCTACTTCCACAAAGGGGCAAACCACCCTCACCCCACAATCAGAACAGCAAATGTGCATTTAGATTTAGAAATGGGCTGACCTGTCATAGGGAGGCTTTTTCTCCCATATCGGCGAAAGAAAGACATCTTTGGCAAACTGTCTGCTTTAAACCTGGCATTTCTACTTTTTATTTCTCTGAAACAGAGGGGGAAAATGGTTATGGGGCTACAACTAGTCCCAACTGGTAAAAGAAAGGCAAATGGCCAACACAAATATTATAGCAGAAGGCTGAACCAGAGGAGAAAAAAGAAAAGATCAGTGCCTCCAAAAACGTTCTCTCAAAATAAAGGTCGTGCCAAGGAAAGCCACAGGTGCAACACCACAAGCCCCAAGGAGAGCTTTAATCAGGAAAACCTGGCCTCAGGCATGCACACGCGTACAGCTTCCTACCCGCCTTTCTGAGTGCCATTTTTTGAAAAGTAGGAGACAGGAGGTTCATTCATGGCCAGATGAAAAAGCAATACACACTTTAAATGGCAGCCCTGGTAGGATTCCTATTTCTACAGCTGTCTTCCTCCTCTTCTCATAAATCTCATTCTACATATTCTCCTGGGGCCATCTTGCTTGATCTTGTAGTTTCAACTACGGTCTTTAGGCTAACCACCTCTAAACCAAAATATGCGGCTATCTCCCCCCTCGGCTCTCCCACTGACATCTCCATTTTAAAATATCCCCAATTCCCACATTTACCCTCCTCCTGTGTTCTGACATCAAGGGATGACAGATACGCAAGTCAGGAACTTAGAATTCATATTCCTTACTGTCTCTCTCCTCCTCATCCTCTCCATTACCAGCCAAGCCCAGTTTATTGAATCCACCAAGAACTTCTCTCCAGCCTGGTGAGCACCACCTGAGTGCAGTCACCATCATTGCTCACCTGAATTGCTGCAGCATCCTCTCAACTGGTTTTCATGATTTGAATTTTACCATCCTGTGATCTCTTTTCCACACAGCATTCAGGATAACCTTTCTAAAGATGTAAATCTGATCATATCACTCTTTTATTGAAATCCTTTCAAATATTCCCTTCCCTTTGGCCATCAGCATGAAATTCAAAACAGCAAACATGGAATTATGGAATTAATACCCTTGGATTTTGGACTGTCCTTCCTCCCTAAACTCTCTCTAGACCAGCGGTTCTCAACCTGTGGGTCGCAACCCCGGCGGGGGTCAAACAACCAAAACACAGGGGTCGCCTAAAGCCATCGGAAAATACATATTTCCGATGGCTTTAGCCACTGAGAAGCCACGCTACCATCTGCAGCAGCGCTATTCAGCTTGAACGCAGGCCGCAGGCCGTTATGGACCTGCGTTTTAAACTGAATGCCTGCGGTCATGCGCAGACGCGATTGCATCATCCGTCCGGGGCCTAAGGGGCGGGGGAAGCGGGGGAGGGGGGATACAGGGACGCTCCACAGTCCATAGCAGCGCATTACATGTGTCCGGCGCTTGCTGACGTCATCAGTGGGCGGGTGCAGCAAGTACCGGAGGACAGAAGCCTAGAAGGCGGAGAGGCAAGAGGCGGAGAGCCAAGAGAGCCTGCGAGACAGCCTGCTGGTGTAAGAAAGGTTAATAATGTAAAAACAGTACACACACCATACACACAATACTGTGTAAGTGTAAGGTGCTTTGTGTGTAATCATTACACAGTACACAAAGCAGCTTACACTTACACAAAGCACCATACATTTACACAGTGTGAACTACATCGGTCTTATACTATAAGAGACCACTATAAGATGTAGTTCACACTGTTCCCCAATGTATAATTATCTCCCATATCTCCCACTATTTTCCCATATTCTGAATGAGGAAACTGCTGAAATCAGTGGTTTCCGGCATTGAATCCGCCTCCTATTGATTTCATTGGGAGTGCGGCGGATTTTGTGGAAGACAGCTCCCGAGAATCTTGGGTTACCACACAATCCGCCGCAGCCTCCTTTTGATTTCAATAAGAGGCGGAGAAATGACAGTTTCGACACATTTCTTCCTCTCCTATTCAAGTCAATGGGAGGCCGCAGCATATTCCGCTCAAATATAGAGCATGTTGCTTAATTTTTTCCACGCTAGAACTTTTCCTAGAGCAGAAAAATTTCAAAGGTGGAATCCGCCACCCCCAATAGACTGAAAGAGGCCTCACACTGAGAAATCTGCTGTGTGGATTCTGCAGTGTAAAAGATCTGCCTCCTATAGAAGTCTATTGGGGGTGGCGGATTCCACCTTTGGAATTTTTCTGCTCTAGGAAAAGTTATAGCGTGAAAAAAATTAAGCAACATGCTCTATATTTGAGCGGAATCTGCTGCGGCCTCCCACTGACTTGAATAGGAGAGGAGGAAATGTGTCGAAACTGCATTTCTGCCATACAGGGGATCTCTCTTCTGCGGAATCCACAGGTCTCTCATTGAAGTAAATGAGATGTGGATTCCACCGCAGAAACCGCTGCTTTATAGTGTGAAAGAGCCCTGAAAGATACCATGCTGTGCAGAAACTGCAGTGTATCCTATGATGTAGTTCACACTGTTCTATATAGAAAACTTGCCACTAATCTGGAAAAAACAGATCCATTAGTTAAGCAGCTATTTATGAAATGGTAGCCCCAATACACTAGGTAAGGAGGTCCATTAGTAATAAATATTTCTCAATATATAATTAAATATTGTTTTTGTGATTAATCACTATGTTTAAATTATGTTTGATTTATAGCAATGAGAATACATAATGCATATCAGGTATTACATTCCGAATCATAACTGTAGCAAAATTACAGTTATGAAGTAGCCACCAAAATTATTTTTTGGTTTGGGGTCACCGCAACATGAGGAACTGTATTGCGGGGTCACGGCATTAGAAAGGTTGAGAACCACTGCTCTAGACAGACATCACAGGAGCATGGTTTAAATGAGTGCCCCAAAAAACTCAGTCAAAATAAATATTTTAAAGCACTATTTTTAATCAAAATTAATGCAAAAAAATCATGATAAACAAAATATCTAATTTTTAATTAAAGGCAGTGACTTTTTCCCTTTGCCCAAGGCTGCATTATGGTCTCACACAGAATTGGCTGTGGAATGGACAGATAAATTGAGGAATGCTATAGAGCAATGAAAATATGTGAACTACAACTACACACAATAGCATAGATGACGCTCATAGACATAACGTTAAGTAAAATGAGCCAGACACAGAAGTGTAGGCACTGGTGATTCACAAACAGGCAAAACTAACCTAGCGTATTAAAAGTCAGGATAGTGGTTTCCTTTGGAAGGGGACATGAGGAGATTTCTGGGACTCCAGGAATATCCTGTCTCCTGATCTGTATATTATATGGGTCTTATAATTTGGGAGAATTCATCAGTCTGTTCATTTGTGATTTGTGTATTTTTTATATGTGCGACACTTCAATTTAAAAAATTTTAAGAGTTGTCTTTCTCAGAAGTTAAAATATATATACACGAGTTGAATTGAGACAAATCCTTGGAGTGGGGGGAGGAAAAGCAATCAGAGCTGTGGGAGGCAGGTTTTAGGGCACTACTTTATTTCTGGGCTTCTCTCCTTGACTAACCCCAAGGCCAAAATAAGTGAAGTGAACTCTTCATTAGCAAGCATGGCTAGCACCCAACCCAACACCAGGTGTTTCACCCATTCAGAGCATCAGGCTGTCAGGAGTTAACCCATCAGTGGGCATGATTCACCAAGTATTAATTACAACCGCTGCCTGCTCAGATTTTTCTGGGTATAAGACAGGACAGCCAAGATTTCATCCAAATCCCTGAGGAACCTTTCCCCTAGAAACCAGACCTGTCATATCAGACATGACAAGACTTCCAAGCAGTAGACAGGGCAATCATCCAGGAGACAGACAGCCACCGGCCAGCTCTGCCAACACCCCCACGTGGCTGTCAGCATGACCAGCAAAGAACATGGCAGCCTTCCGACAACCTACCACAAAAGCCACTCATTGTATGGTGGGGCAGGAGCCACTGGAGGCAGGAAAATGCTGTTTTAAAACGTGAATTTGGACCAAACATGGTACACTGTGGCCTAGTTCCTAAACAGGAGCAGAGTCTGTCCTGGCTACCAACAGTGCCCAGCCTCACGGCCAAGCCTGCAGAGGCTGTTCAGGGGGAAGAGGTGGCTGCTTTGGATTTTAATGGCCCCCCAAAAGGGGAAGGCAACAGGCAAAGAGAATGGTCAGCAGATTTTTTTTTCCAGGGTGCCAACAACACCATCACCAGTCTCCTTGAAAGGAAAATGATCACCCAGGAAACCCCTTTCTGAACTCGGGCCTAGAGCCTGAGGCCCACCAGCCAGTGGTCAACTCTCATTCTTCTGCTTCCAAAGTAGTTTCCAGAAATTCAGGGCTACATCATGGATGGACTTTGAAGACATTACACTAAGTGAACTAGCCAATTACAGCAAGACGAATACTATATGATTTCACTTATATGAGGTACCCAGAGTAGTTAAATTCATAGAGACAGATGATAGAATGGTGGTTGTCAATGATAGGGGCTAGGTTTGGAGGAATGGGAGGAGTAATGAATTGTTTAGTGGGCATGAAGTTTCAAATCGGAAGAAGAAAAACTTCTAGAGATGAATAGTGGTGATGGCTGAACAACATCCTAAATGTACTCAACACCACTGAACCATGTACTTTAAAACGTTAAATTTTATGTTGTGTATATTTTACTACATTTTTCTAAAGCAGCTGGGAAAGAAAAATTCTCAACCATATACTCTATGCTGTGAAGTCATCTAATACATCATTCCTGTCCCTTGGACTGAGCCCTGACCCAGATCTCTCAGTAAGCTCAGTTCTGTGTCTCCAGAATCTGTACTTGAGCAAGTAAGAGCTTTTCTTCCTCATTCTTCCCCCAACATTCTTCTTCACCATATCCCTACCAGGGGGGTAATTTGACCAATACAATTACATCAAAAGATTGAACTAAAATATCCAAGAAATAGTTTGGGAGATGATCCTGAACAAGATGTCAGGAAGAAGGAGGGTGGGTAGCCGATCCTGGATAGTATATCCAGTGTGGTCTTCTGTACAGAGAACCCCTAATTCCACTATCTCCTTTCTTCAGCCTTTTCCTTACCAGATACTTCTTCCTCCAACCTAGCCTCAAGTCTCCTGCTCAAGAAAAATATCCCCTTTCAGTAAAAGAACACAAACTCAATCCCATGGAAATATAAAGTAAAAATTTTCCCTTGGTAACTCTAGCAAGGGTATCAGATCACAGATTTGATCTGTGAACATGGGCTTGGTGAAATCCGACTGTGGGGTTTCATGGGGTAAACGGAGGAGTGGTGGGGCAGAAGTGCCTGGCGGTCTTCCAACTCCTCAAGGGGTATTCAATAGCTGTCTACTTCTCATCAATTACAGGCTTGAGCTTTCTTTCTGCGGTGATTTATTTTTATTAGGGGCCACTCACAGATTCCTGAGCACAAGGGAGAAGAGAAAGCCAGAAACTCTAGGAAGATAAATAGTATAGTTACTTTGCTTAATATTTACTATGTAAAATATATTATTCTATTTAATCCTCACAGCTATCTTATAAGGGAGAATAATATTATTCACATTTGACAAATGGAAACTGAGGCTGTGAAAAAGAAGGCTAATGCCTATTTTTTAACATCTATATAAAATACACTGAGAGTTATGGAAAAAAATTTTTGGTTTGTTTTGTTTTCCCTTTTTTTCCCCACATTCCTCTTTCCCTCCATTTACAACATCCTCTTTTGGACCCAAAATACCTGCACCCCCAGGCATTAGAGTATAGAAGTCAGAACATAGTCTGAAATCTGAGAGCCCCTATGTTTGAATTCACCACTGACTAGTTGAATAACGTGTGTGGGTGGGTGGGTGGGTGGGTGGATGTGTTTGCAATATCAAATCATGTGTCTCAGAGAGCATGTGTGAGAATCAATTCTATCTAATAATCATCCCTTATGTAACAAAATTAATTTTCTTTAGAAAAAAAAATCTTTGAAAATATAAATCAGAACTAAGCACTGTAAACACATTCTATCTGGTAAGGTCTGCATCAAAGAATACATTTTTGCAGTCCAGATTGTATCAACTCCTCCAACATACAGCAACAAATAGACATCAGGCACTGCTATGAAACAGGACATACAAAAATGAAAGATTCAGTCCTCATCCCCAACTAGGTCACAATCTAGTAAGGGATATAGGCAAGTAGACAAGTAAATGAGCAGCATGATAAGCTATAATACAAAGATGGACACAATGCAATGAGTGCTTTGATATGAATAGGAACACACCAAGGAACAAAAGGCAAAAAGCATCCCAAGCAGAAAGGAAGAGCATGTGAAGGATACAGAGGCCTGAACAAATATGTCCCTCCCAGGTAGCTGCAAGCACCTCACAGCTAGGAAATAGGTGTGGGGTGTGGCTAGTGACAGCACTGGTCACGTACACCAGGTCAGCTTAGAAGGCTCGTCAGTCTCTAAAGAGTTTGGATTTCACCCAATAGGAATCCATTGAAGAATTCTAACCAGGTGATAATATAATGTAAAATTCATGTCACAAAAATGACTTAGGTCTTCATGTGGGAGACGGACTGGAGGGAAGTGGGAACAAGGAGACCCTGGAGCTCCTGCAGTGATTCGAGTCAGAGAGCATCAGGGCTGAAAACAGAGTCAGAAACTTTGTCTGGGAAACTGGATGGAATTTGGGAAAGTGAGGTCAAGTCAGGGAGGATGAAAATTATGCCAGTATTTTGGGCTTATATACCAGTACAGTAGCCAGCTGTCCAACAAAGAGAAGAGTGCATTTCCTCAGCAGACCGTGGGAGCCCACATATAATCTAAAGCCCCATAAATGCCAACCTGTGAAGTGAGGTTGCTCCATGACCCAGTGCTTCATTCCTGTGAGCCACTACCTCTCATTGCTTCAACTCTCATTCTGTTCACAAGGGCCCAGTATATAAAAAGGTTTTCTTGAAAGCTGGTCCTTCTGCACACCCTGCTGTCCGTGCCCAGCTCTCAATGCATAAAGGCGGGCTATTCCCAGCTCATTTGTGTGTGCCGTGTAGAATCCTTTTCTTTGGATTGCTAAAATAGAATTTAAAGTAGCTTATCGTCATGGAGCAGCACACCTTTATTTTTTTAAAACCACAATAAAAAAATAGCTGGGCTTCTGGAGGTTTCTGAAACCTCCAAATGTCCTTAATTGATCCATAGGTCCAAGTGCTGCCAGACAGTCCACCTGGGTCAGCACACGCGGCTGGCTGGTCTAAACACAACCATGTCGCCAGCCAAGCCTGTCAGTGATACCTCCTGGGCTCAAGAGTCTTTGGGACTAATTGCCTGTAGGTCACAAACAGAGAGTACATGTTTATCCCCCCTATCTGAGGAAATATTTAGTTCTATTGATTTTCCATTATAGTCTTTCTCTCTCATAAAGATTTACACACAGATTAGCTATAAAAATGTTTGTCAAAGCATTGTTTATAATTCAAAAAGTTGCCAACCATCTGAGTTTCCAACAAGATACAAATATGTCCACCTGTATCATAAAATAGTATGTAGTTTCCCAAAATCCTGTTCCATAAATGAATCTATGGCTATGAGAAAAGGCTCCCTACAGAATGCTTACATGAACATGAACTCCATGAGGGCCAGGGCTTTGTCCTGTTCATCACTGTACCCTCATTGCCCAGACCAGGGCCAGACACATAGTAGGCATTCATTAAATATCTGTTGATAAATCATATAAGAAGGGGGAAAGAGTTGTCAAGGATATGGTCCCATTTCTGTAAAAAGACACAGAGAGAAAGAGAGAAGAGGTAGAGAGAAGAGGATCAGGAAAGATATGCACCAAAATGTTACCAGTAGCTTTCTCTGGGTGGGTAGGCTTTTTTATACTCTTGTTTTACCTTTATTTATTTATTTATTTATTTATTTAGCGCACAGTTCAAGGTGCAGTTGTAATAAGGGCCAAAATAACAACAACAAAGAAATCACAGGGGAGAGCGGATTCCGTTACAAACTCGGCTCTTGCTTCTCAAGTTCACCTTTGGACTCTCAAACAGAATAATACGACATTATCTATCAACAGTTCCATATGTAACCCAAGGCACTAATTTTCACTAACACAGAACAGTCCCTTGAGCTTCCATGTGGACTGACCTCTTAGCTTTAACCTCATCATCAGCCTGGGCATCCTTATTGGTCATGACTGAGCTATGCGAGAGCACCTACTTCCTCCCGAGTGGAAGAGGGGTGTTTTACTGCTCTTTGCTGTTGGCAGGGCAGCCCTCCTCTCCTCGCTATCCCAAGCATGAATGTGTGAGCACATTTCACCCAGTTTCTCCACGGCAATTAAAAGAGCACCCAAATGTGTCACCTGCTGAGGCTTTATCCTGGATAAACCAGGACTGGCCTGGAAAAAAAACAGGGCAAACAAAAACACTGAAACTTAGTAAAATCAGCTTGCATAAAGTGGCCCTGGTACCAGGGCTGATGTGTATAATCCTCTCCTGGCTGAGCTAATTGGCTTAGCTCATTGATGATTTTATAGCCCCAGAAGCTGTTCTCTGATTGCGAGAATGAGAGTTGCCAAATGATCTTAAACCACAGCATGGCTGGGCCCTGTGCCACCAGAAGAATATTTGGGGAAAGAGCTATTTAAAATGAATGCTCCTGTGGGTATAAGGATACTTTTCTGTCTAGACTCCTGCTAACACCTGTTGCTCACTCATCCTGCCACCAGGACACCTCCCCCTTGACAGCAATGTGGCCAAGACAAACCATGGCCACCTGACAGACCCCGGAGATGTGGCCACATGAACAGTAGACCAGACAGCCCAGGCATCATGTGCTCTGGCAAACCCTGTCAGGTCCAGATAGCTCTGCTGCCAAGGTGTCAAGAGGCCATTTGCAGGCAGGAGGCTGATCTGGCGAGCCATTATTTTAAACTTTCAGATGCCCAGGGAGAGGAGTCTTCTTCCCCAGTGGGTCTCAGCTTTGGTTCCAGCATTCCAATCAGCATTGAGCAAGTAGAGGAGAGGATGGCCATCCCTCCATATCTAAGTCTCCTTTACCACATCCCCAGAAGGCTGTTGTCTAGCCTATCCTTGAATACTTCTGGTGGCCAGAAAGCTCACTACCTCATGAAGCAGCTCATTTTGTTTGGTGGCAGTCTTTCCTACACTGAACCGAAACTCTTCCTGTAGTCTTTCCTCCCTCTGTTCCACTTTAGAAAGTGACACAGAAAGAACCTCATGTCCCTCTCTTACAATTCAAATTAACATAGGTTTCTGTACTTGACTTTCTTTCCTCAGAGGAAATAAAATACAGAAGTCAGTACACAATCAGTTGATAAAGATACTTCCTGATTCAAACTAGATTCTGGGTGGAACAGGATAAAAAAAATCTTCCCAATAACCCCCCCCCTCCCAAAATATTTACACTATATATGTAGACTGAAAAATTCAAGTTAAAAATCTTCATTCTAAATGATCCTGATTTAGCCATGCAAGAGCAAAACATTCCTCTTTGGAGGAGTGCACTTTCAACGCAAGCCTCAGGATTCATCACAGATAAATTTTCTAGTAAAATTAGCTCAAAATGAAAAATCACCAAATATGCAAGGAAACAAGGTACCACAATCAAGCATATTACACAAATGTGTTTAATGTGTTTAAAGAAAATTTTTTTTTATTTTTAGGAATATAACAATGGGGAAAAAAAAGCTTAGGAAAGCCAATAATTTAAATTAGAAAAATATCAAAATAGCTCTCCTACAAATAAAAAGAAATGTAAGAATTGAAATTATAAACTCAGTTGGTAGGTTAAACTACAAAATGGAGAGAGAATGAGTACATTAAAAAATAGGTTGGAAGAAATGCACAAAATACAGCACAGAAATACAGAAATGAAAAAGTTGCAAGGAGTTAAAAGATACAGGAGATAGAAGGAGAAGGTCCAACATATGTCTAGCCTGAAATCTAAGGGGTTCAGATTAGAAGCAGATAGCCAACAGATAGAGAGGTAGTTAACAGAATAAGGTAGAAGCAATATGAGTAAGAACTTTTCCTGAAAAAAATCCACAGATTCAAGAAGCATAATAAAGATAAGAAAGAAAAGAAATAAACCTTAACCCATTATAGTGAATCTGCAAACATTAAAAGCAAAGATCTTCAAAACAAACAAATAGAAAAAAACAAATCACCTATAAATAATTGAAATTAAACTGACAGCTGATTTTTCAACTCCAATGATATATAAGCCAGAAACTGATAGGTTTAAAGTGCTGAGATAAAAAATATATGTGAACTTAGTATTCTCTACAAATGAAATTTACTTTAAAGACTAAGTATGAACTAAAGATATTTTCAAATATATCAAAATTAGAAGAGTATGCTACTAGCAGAAACTCACTAAAAAATCTTCTAAAGGATGTATTTTAAAAGGAAAATGATACTAGAAAGTAGGTCTTAGTACTTCTTACATGAAGACATACAAACAACAAATAGATATATGAAAAGATGCTCATCTTCATTAGCTATTAGAGAAATGCAAATCAAAACTACAATGAGATACCACCTCACATCTGTCAGATTGGCTGTTATCAACAAGACAGGTAATAATAAGTGTTGGAGAGGCTGTGGAGAAAAAGGAACCCTCATTCACTGCTGGTGGGAATGTAAACTGGACAACCATTATGAAAAAAAATATGACGGTTTCTTAAAAAATTAAGACTAGCGCTACCATGTGACCCAGCCATTTCTCTGCTGGGTATCTATGCAAAAAAAAAACAAACAAAAAAAAACTTGAAAACACTTGTATACAAAGACAAATGCACCGCCATGTTTATCGCATGGTGGCCAAGACATGGAACAACCAAAGCGGCCTTCAATAGATGATTGGATAAGGATGTAGTCCATATATACAATGGAGACTACTCAGCCACAAGAAATGATGACATTGCTATTTATGACAACATGGGTGAACCTTGAGAATATTACACTAAGCAAACTAAGTAACTCAGAAAAAGCTAAGAACTACATGATTTCACATACAGGAGGGATATAAAACTGAGACTCCTGGACATAGACTAAAGTGAAGTGGTTACCAGAGGGTGAGGAAGGAGGAGGAGAGTGGAGGAGAGTAAACAGAGCCAAATATACCATGACAGAAAGTGGTTTGACTTTGGGTGATGGGCACACAATGCAGTGAATAGTTCATATGCTATGGAGATGAATACCTGAAACCTATGTGTTTCTATGGACAAATGTCACCCCATTAAATTAAATTTCTAAATAAAAAAACAAACAATAAAACAAAAAACTAGGTCTCAAGTGCAAGACCAAGTAAGTGTTAAACATGGAGTAAACAAATAAACACTGACTATATATACATAATAACAATTATGATCATTTGAAGAGCTAAAAGATCAATGTAGAACTAAAACATCGTCATGGCAACAATAATTTATAATTAGAGAAAGAGAGGAAGATTGAAGCTAAGGCATCTGATTTCTTGTATTATACAAAAGGAGAATAAAGATATTAATTAGACAGTGTTAAATTAAATATATCTGTTGAAATTTATAGGCTATTAAAACAATTGAAATGGAATATATATAATTTCCAAACTAGCACAGGAAAACTGGACCACTTATATTGATCAATTCAAAACAAAAGGTAATAAAAGGAAAATAAACATTTAATCATGGCAGAGAAGTGTAAAATAATATAAAAAACAAATCCAAATCAAGCAGTAATTAGGATTAAGTGAAAACAGATTAAATTCTTTAGTTAAAAGCAAAGACTGTCATTTTTTTAAATCAAGCTATATGTTAACTATAAGAAACAGAAAAATAAAGAAGGAAATGTGAATGCAGAAATACTAAATGTATAAAAGTGAAATATGCTAAAAATACTAATTAAAGGAAAGAACAAGATATTCATATCAGATAAAATACACTTTAAAGCAAAAAGTATTCTTTAGACATTAAAAGGATCATTACAAAGGTTCTATTCACTAAGAAGATATAATGCTTATGAAAACCTGTATTCCCCTAAGAAGTAGGGCTTCAAAAATATAAGGAAAAAATGGAAGGAACCACAAGAAAAATGAACAAATTCACAATAAAAGAGGTAAATTATATGTACTTCTCTCCGTAACTGAGAGATTGGACAGAGTTATCGTTGAGGATATGTGATCTTCTCACTCAGAATCTGTTCTAATCTCACTCTGGAGTATCTTTCTGTACTGTGGGCCTGGAAGCCTAAACCTGTATTTGTCAGGTTCCCTTGCAGGACCCAGCTCTCCTAGAACAAGCTGGCCTATGCCCATTTCCCTGGCGTAAAAACTAACAGCATTCCCTTTTTACTCTCAAAAGTGTCTGGTGTGGATAATAAATTATATTGTTATTCTACTTACATGTTGAACATCATAAAAGCAAAAGCTTTTGCAAGCATGTGATACTGGCAACTCAAATATCAAAAGCTACATTACACTCAGTGGTATAATTTCTTCAAATAAGTGAACAACTCTTTTAAAATTAAAAAAAAAGATACAGGCTTCTTAGAGTTACATGATAGTGAAATTCCTGGAAAATTCAGTATATATTAAAAAACAGGCAAAAAAAAAAAAAACACCTTAGTGTTAATATATAAAAAGGAGACCGAGCCTGGGCTTAAGTTTATTCTAAATAGGTTTCCCAACTAAATGGAAATACAGAGACACTTTCAGAAAGTCATGCCAGACCTGGGACAATCCTTCACAGAATGAGGCTGTCTATACTGTACAGGACATTAAACATTTACTGTTTCTTGCCCACTAAGTGCCAGTTGTGCATTTCCTAATTACTGCAACAAAATTAAAACACCCCCACCACAGTGGCTTTACCGCAGCTCAGTACCACTGAGTGCAGATGGCAGAAGCCATTAGGAGGCCATTTCATTCCATGTGAACATCGAGAACATGAATAATATGCCAGAAGCTCTGAGGCCTCTCCGTTCACACTGTTTCCTGCAGGTGAAGGGCCTCCCCTCAGGCTTCAGAGTAAGTTAGACAGTAACCGTGGGCCTGGACTTAACCGTATCTCTACTCCAGAAGACATTTCCAAAAGTTCTCTCTTTTTAAAGAAATAAGCTGTTTTAAAACCATTTTAGATTGACAGAAAAAATTGCAAAGACAGTGGAGAGTTGCCATATGCCTCCCTCCCACCCAGTTTCCCCAATTATTAACAGCTTACCTGAGTATAGCATATTTGTCACAATTCATGGACCAAACTGATACATTAGTATGAACTAAAGTTCATACTTTATTCAAACTTCCTTCATTTTTACCTAATGTCCTTTTTTGTTCCAGGATACCACTTACATTTAATACTCATATCTCCTCTGGCTCCTCTTGGCTGTTACAGTTTCTCAGGCTTTCCTTGCTTTTGGTGACTTTAACCATTTTGCAGCCCTAGCAGGTATTTTGTAGGCCGTCCCTCAGATGAGGTTTGCCTCTCATTTGACTGGAGCTGTAGGTTCTTGGGAGAAAGAACCCAGAGGTCAAGTAGCATGTTCATCACATCCTTTCGAAGGTACCTGCTCTCCTCAACCAGACTTATTGCTGTAATGTTCATCTTGACCACTTGTCTCGGGTAGCCACTGTCAGATCTCTTCACCATAAAATTACTACTTACTTCCTCTTTCCATACGTGCGTTTCGGAATTCCCAGCTCACACTTAAGTGGCAGGAAGTTAAACTCCCCCTCCTTGAGGGCAGAGTATCTACATAAATTATATGAAATTATTCTCCATGAAAATTTCTACTCTCTCCTATTTATTTACTCAATTATTGACTTATATCAATATGTATTCATGTATATTTGTTTTATATTTGGGTTATAAACCAATAATAGTTTATTTACCTTGTTTCTCAACCTGTTTTAGCTTTTGCCACTGGGAGCATTTTCCATCAGTTTCTATGTCCTTTTGACATAACCTATTTGTGGGAAGGAGTTGAGGTTTTGTGTGTGTGGGGGGGTTACAAATTTCCTTACTTTCTGGTACTACAAGATGCTCCAGGATCAACTTGTACATATCCTGCCCTGGCCCTAAATCAGCTATTTCTTCATTTCTTATATCAGAGAATGGTGTTAGAACCAAGATCCGGGTGCGAAGGGCACTGCTTGCTACAGGGGTGGTGTTGCTTCCAGCCGTCTCAGCTGATAGAGCAGAAATATATGTTGCTATACCAATCTATGTATATTATCATATTTATAAATATTTCTACATTAACCAGAAACATCTACATTAGGCTGAACATGTGTTCATCCTGACATCTCCAAGTCTCTGACCTCCTCCTCTCGCTTATCTATAACCCTCACTCCAACAGTAAGAGACCAGGCGCTCACCATCCACCATCCCTTACTCAATCATTTAATTCCAGTATAATCATGGCAGTATCAGAATTGTTAATCCAGGCTGCAATGGGAAGCAACATTATTAATTAGAGCACAGTGCTTATGTACATTTCTGTTGCCTTTACTCAGTCCTATAGACTGTTCATTTCCAAATTTCCTTAGGTCAGCACCTGTTCCTCCACTCCATTCCATGAGGCTGTTGTAAGGCAGCTAGATTGTTTTGTCATATTCTCCACTCCATCCTGGGATCCCCTAACTTACTAAACAATTGTTTTTATTCAAAACATTAAGGTTTACTCTTTGCACTTTAAAGTTCTGTAGGTTTTGACAAATTCAAATTGACATGCATTCATGATTATACTGTCGTACAGAATAGTTTGACCACCCTAAAAAAAAATCCCATAGGCTTCATCTATTCAACCCACCCTTCCTCCCAATCCCTGGCAACCACTTATCATTTTGCCTTCTTTATATTTTTGCCTTTTCCAGAAGTTCGTTCATATAAATTGGGATCATGCAGTATGTGTAGCCTTTTCAGGTTGACTTCTTTCATTTAGCAATATACTTTTAAAATTCATGCATTGTTTTCAAAACTTGATAGCTTATTCATTTTTATCACAGAATAATATTCCATTGTATAGCTATAACACAGTGTTCACTCATTCACCCCCTGAAGGACATATTGGTTATTTCCAGTTTTTGCTGATTATGAATAAAACTGTTACAAACATTCACATGCAGGTTTTTGTGAGAGCATACATTTTTTTAATCAGTTGGCCAAATACCTACAAGCATTCTTATTGAATCATATGGCAAGACTATAATTAAATTCATGAGAAACTCTCATTCTAGCTTCCAAAGTGGCTGTATCATTTTGTAGTGAATGAGTTCCTATTGCTCTGCATTCTTATAAGCAACTGATATTGTTCGTTTTTGAGGGTATTTTTTTTACCACTGCATGGAGTGGTATCTCATTGTTGTTTTAATTTACAGTTCCCTAATGACAAATGATGTTTGGCCTCTTTTTATAGATTTATTTGACACCTATACATACTCCATTTCAATTGTTTTCATGGTTATCCTATAAACTTTATTGAATATCTAGTATGTAGTAAGGGCTATGCTAGAATAATTGGGATTACAAGGATGAAGACTACTGTGTTCCTACCCTCACAGATTTGATTGCTTTCTTGGTAAAGACTAGCATTAAATAAATAACTATAAATTAAGTTTTATGCAAAGAGCTACAAAGAAGAATAAAAATGGTGTTGTAGAGTAGATAACTGAGAATAGAGGATATAACCTGGTCTAGAGGGTCAGGGAAGACCGCATCAAAGACTACCAAAAGAAATGGTATATTCTGTGCCTATTTCTGGAAGACCTAGCAGCCTGGATCAATAACATAACCTGAAGTTAGCCAGACTGGACCCAACGACTGTCTTCCAAGGTCTGGAGACAATAATGTAAAAGGTAAAAGGAATGAAAATGTTTCCCAAGAAAGCAAGCTTTCTATAAGTTGGAATCCCCAGTAACTTCTTGGACCCCTGACCATCTGAATTTATGTTGGACAATAAGGTGAGTTTCACATTCATTCCTGCTTCCTATAATATTAAGTTTTTCATAAACCCTCCTTCCTTACCCATTCAAGTTCTCATTGGAAACCAGTAAGTTCAGGCTAACTTGTAGTTTTGTTTCTGGAGTGATCCCATGGAAAAAGATTGATACTGTACATTGGACAGAGCTAAAGAAAATGAAGTCAGGCAATGAGGAAAATATTGAAATGTTGGAGTTCTTCACTTAAGTATGCCGTGGTTGCAACATATAAACGAGGGCAGTTGCATATTTCTTCCTTGTAACATTTTTCCCATCTGGAAAACAGAAATTATGCCACCTACCTACTCTAGTGTGGAATATTATTAAGCAAGTTGAACAATTATGTCTATGTAAGTGTTTTCTATTGATTTATTATATAGCTAATGATAATTGATGATGGCTATTATTAAAATATAAGTTGGCATAAACATTTATAGTAACATCTAAACTTCCCAAATTATTATCAATTTATAATATTTTTAAATAACAGAATTAATCATCATTATTATTATGGTTAAGTGATAATGATTTGTAATATAGTATTGTATTTTTGCTCCAAATAATAAGAGAAGCATCAATCTATTATGGTGAAGATAATAACACTAATAATTAAAGAATAATGATGCTAATCACTTCCCATTGGTATTTACATGTCCAAATCAACAAAAATTTGGTGAAATAAAACCTAATAAAGGCATAAGACATAATAAGTGATCTATATTTATTGAGTCTATCAAATCAGAATCCCAGGCCATTAGAAAAGACTGAGGGTCTTTTTAAAAATCGCCAGTGTTAAAAGACAGTCAGTTCTTGCCTGACCAGGTGGTGGCGCAATGGATAGAGCATCGAACTGGGATGCAGAGGACCCAGGTTTGAGACCCCAAGGTCATCAGCTTGAGTGTGGGCTCATCTGGTTTGAGCAAAAGCTTCAGCTTGGACCCAAGGTCGCTGGCTTGAGCAAGGGATTACTCAGTCTGCTGTAGCCCCAGGGTCAAGGCACATCTGAGAAAGCAATCAATGAACAACTAAAGTGCCACAACGAAAAACTGATGATTGATGCTTCTCATCTCTCTCCGTTCCTGTCTGTCTGTCCCTATCTATCCCTCTCTCTGACTCCCTGTCTCTGTTAAAAAAAAAAAAGTCGCCAGTGCCCAAGTCCCACCACCCCACCACCAGAGGATCTGATCTAATCAGACTGGAATATGGTCAATTTTTTAAAAATTCCTCGAGTGATCCCAATGTGCAACAGAGTGGAGAACCACTGCTCCAGATGTTTGATTTTTATGCCTGAGAATAAAGATATATTTGCTCCTAGAGGCAAAATTGAATTCAGAAATCCACTTGCCTAGCCTCTGTTAATCAGTGCTGTGTGTAGCAGAGGAATAAGTTGTTAGGTTTAGTTTCAGGGAATTTTCTTCATGGAAAAGAAGTACATTAAAATACCAAATTACAGTATTTACATATTTCATGTTTTTTCTTCAACTGTGTTTCCATAGCAACTAAATTCATTTGCTCCCTACTTTCTTCTGAGTTATTTTCCATCATGAGCCATGTTTTTTTAGTGAAGCAAACAGTTTGCCCTCTAAAATGACTGTTTTGCTGTTTACTAATTCTTTGCCAAGAAACTCCACTCTAGTTGCATCTTCTTACTCTTGTACTATCTGAATCCAATAGTTAGCATTGCTAGTTTGAGCAGAGATAGTGTCCCTGACAACTTTTCTCAGTCTAGAGAAGTCTGAAAGCTTTCTTCCCAATGGCTATTCATGAGAAGGCAAGTGGAGAGGAAGGCTTCCCTCTGGACCCTGCGAGTTGGAAAGGACACCGAGAAAGAAATCAATTAAATCCCAGGGACCAGTCAGCCTAAATGGGCAGTGAACAAAGAGTCACCCAGCTCCCTGGGATTCATGAGGCTGGGACAGGCAGAGTCTCTGGTAGAAAGGTGTCACAGCCTTGCAGATGGTCACCCAGTAGCAAGCAGGAAGAAAGTGAGTCTTGCTCCAGACTTAAAAGCATTACTGAATCTCCTGAGAGGAGGACTCAAGGAGGCATAGGGCACTGAGATTTCTTTGTCATTTCTCCCAGACGCCTTGGCAGACTGCAGGGCCTGTTTGTTTGTTTGAAACTATGACATTTCACTTGCTAATAGGGCTCTGCTTTGCAAGGAGACAGGGATGCCAAAGAAGACTGCAGGAGGGAGGCACCAGGCCCCATGCTTCACGGCAGCTCTCTGCGCTGACGCCTGTTGCCAGGATGGACCTGGGCCACCAGCGCCAGAGGAGAGACAGCAGCACCAGAGACAGGAGACAGGGCAATGCTGCGAAATCGTCTATCCTCACTTGCTGACTCAGAATCTCCTTCTGTGCCAGCGGCACTAATGGAGAAGACCTGCTTCCTCCTCCCAGGCTCCAAATAAAAGCCAGAGCTGTGGTGGAACTGCCCCTGGGAGAAGGGGGCTGGGGATCCAGGTGGCCTCTCAGAATCAGCAACAGAAATTACAAGCAGGGAGCACCTCCCTCTGGCGGTCTTGTGGAGTCCAGTGCAACCAACACACCTGAGTTAGTTACCTACACTGCTCACTGCCAGGTCCTGGGGTCACCGGTAAGTCCCTCAGGACTCTCTTGCCAGCACCATTTATTCAATAACCTTCCCTATCAGTTAGGGTCCTAGTAGGAAACAGGTGCCACACACAAATTGGGGAATTTGAGGAGAGATTAATTAAGGGACTCTTTAAAGGTACAGGCAGGGGGGTAAAAAAAAAATCACAAGATATGGTGTATTCCCTCAGAGCTAATCATAGAAAAGCAATGCTACCACCCTGGCCCCACACAGCCGAATTCAGACACAGTCTGTGTGAGCTGACAGGAGCTGAGCCCTTCAATTGAGAAGCCCACCAACACACTATGAGCACATAGGGGGAGCGGCTTGTTCTCCTCTGTCCCACCTATCTGCCCAGGAGCCCAACTGCCAAACTCCACCAGAGGCTGAGGAAATCGTAACTCACTGAGGCTACCCACACAGGTCAGCCTTCTCTGGCACCGAGCAGGGGGAGGGGGCGGGGGAGGCAGATAACGACTCAAGCACCCTCTCATGCACTGGAGCTACTGAGACACAACACGTTTATCCTACTATCGCCATTGCCTTTCCAAACACCAATGGATCCCAAGAAAACAGTGTCCAGGTGTTGATAGGGAGCATTGAGAGCTCACAGTGTGTTCAGCCATGAAGAAGGAAAGTGGAAGCCTGATTTACACAGGGTCATGGGTGTGACAGTGAGAACATAGACACAAGCATCCTAGCAATTAGTGAAATTCAGCAGATTCACATTGGTTCAGCAGAACCGATGCCTAATTTTGTGTTGAGTTCCGCAAACCGGTTGTTAAAGTGACACTTGTAATCAGGGTTCTCTCTAAGGTGGGTGCCTGGGCAGCTGTCCAATGTGGAAATCACAAATTTACATTCCTTACTCTTTTTTAACATTCAACAGCGCAACTGCGTATTCTAAGTCCCATAATAATGTTCATTCTGTCCATAGGCAAAGGAATGGGATCCTACTCCTACAGTAAAAAAATGGTTAAAGATAAATCACACAGCTGATGATGCTTGAATAAAAGCAAAGAAAATTGCAAGTGAGGATCCAATGAAAAATCAATATGGAAATATCTTAAATAACATTTTATTGTTTTTTGTCAGGTATTATTTAATATTTTTTCATTAATATTTTAAAACTCGTTTTTATAACAATCTATTTTTGTGTACCTCTTTTATTCTTCTTATTTAAGTATTAAATACATGAAATAATAAACTACCTTTCAGTATATTTTTTTATACTTAGAATGGTCATTAGGACAGAGAACTGGTTGTTCATTTGAATCCCACCACTGATCCTTGGTTCGTCTCAGCCTTGAATCACATTTTATGCTTTTCTACCTCAGAAGAAAATCATGAGTACTCTGAAATGCCCAGTGCACATGGAACATTTGCCTGGTTAACTATTTAGAAAGAAAAGTGTAAAAATATGTCCCCTTATTCTGAAGTTTGGTGCCATTTGCACGGAGAGGATGCAACATCAAAAATAAGTGGACTTTAGGAGTTTGACGAAATGGTACTTGCTTGTTGGAAGTCCAATGTCTGAGGAACATCTGCAGGATTCGTTGTCCCCATTCTGGCGGGGCTGGGAAAGAGCAAGTGTTTGGAACTGGATGTACAGAAGGGTATGAGAGAAACAGCAAGATTCTCTTCCACTGACTTTGAGCGTTGTGGCGAAGGCAATAATGATTGTAACATCTATCCTACCGGATTTCAGAGACTCTGTCAAACATTCCATGCTTGCCTTCCGCTTGTGTTACAAGGACTCTGAAGAGTAAGTTCTGTGTGGGGATCTAAAAAAGATGTTCTGACCAAACACTAATGATGATTATAGGAAGTGTCACAGCTTTTTTTTTTTTTTAATTCAAGGTCACATGCAAACTTGATGGTTAATTATCTACTCTAATTTATTCATAAAAATTCAAAATTTAATATCCTGAGTTTCAACACAACCCAAAGATCTATGCTTAATTAGTTCAACTCTAGAATTTACTCATTTAAAGGTTATTAAAAGAAGACAAATTTTACCATTCTGCTTAAAAGAAAACTAGGGGTGGTAGAAATCAGATTCTAATTAATTTAGACTCTCCATACTTTGCACTGCTTTTATTCAATATATTAAATTTTTCCTAATCATTTGCCTGCTAAGGCATCCCATGCACTGCTCATCTAAGAATCATTCTTCTTTGTAGTCCATAGCCATGGTGACCATATTTTCCCAAGTAAATATTAAAATTTACCACCTTGACCCATGCTAACCTGGAAAACACATGGTCACCATGGTTATGATACACACAGAGGCATACTAAGGGTAACAGCATCCACAATAATAGCCAAAAATAGCCTCACAAAAGCCTCTCTTTAACCCATGAACCTGTCCCCAGGAAACTCGATTCCTGTATGAAAGTGGTTCAGAGTAAGTTCAGATAAACGGAGGCATTTGTCACTTCCCTTGCACTTTCGTCCTTTTGCCTCCACTTATCCAACAAACACCCCAAAACAACATGGCATGCATGCTGAACACAAACCAGCACACTCCACTCTGCCCTCAAGCCACGGAATTTCTCCACTGTGGTCACAGTAGGCAAGCAACAGTATTATTTTCAGAGTGATAGACCACTTTGCCCAGACAGCAGAGATCACGATCAGTCAGCTAGGCCCTTTGGTTTCCAAGTATTTCCCCTGTTCTCCATGACAATTGAGGTTCAAGTCTTCATAGCTATAGTCTCTAAGGCCCAAATTAGTAATAGGAGGCACTTAGAGAGCCACACATTGTCTTGTATGGCTGTAGAGTAGGTCCTGGGGAGGAGAAATATGACCAAGTCCAATTAAGAGGGGAATTGATCATTCTTCGATCATTCTTCATCCACTGGGTTAGTAGGCTACAAAGTCAAGGAGTCTTGTAACTTTTCTTGTAGGTAATGGAGAGCTATCACAGGTTTTTAAACAGAGATGTGAATTAATCAAAGACTACTTTGATGACAATGTAGAGGATAAAATGGGGGTGGGGGTAAATTGCTGGTGTGACACCAGGTGAGAGAACGATTACAGCAAAGGCAGAAGAGGAGACAAAAATTGTAAATATCTAAAAAGAAAATTTTTTAACGTAGTCAAATGCTGTAGAAAAGTAAAAGAGAATGAGATTTTTTGAAATTAGCTATTTGACTTTGTGGTTGGTGTTAAGAAACCTGCAAGGATGTAACTTCTTTCCTCAGAAAACCTTCACTCTGAGAAGCCTAAAATGCCATTGAAAAGCTAAGGCATCTAGAACCAAGTTTGGTGTGTATGAAATATTCATTAAGTGACTAAGAAGATATTCTTCTATCTTTTTTCCCTTTCCTACTTCTTTACATATTTTTTTCCTAGAGACCTAACTTTTCCCAGATAATAAAAGGTTGCCACCAAAAAAATCAATATTTTAGTTTATGAGTTCCTTAACTTAAAGATAATTCTCTCTCTTTGTGTTAATTAGGGTCTCACCATGTTAAGTGGTGGGTTTTATTGTCTTTTATTTTAAAGACCACTCCACTGAAAAGAAGATAGACTGGAAGCAAAAAAGAAAGTAAAGAGATTCTTCTAACCCTTTTCTGGTCACTTTCTGGTACCAACTCATTTGAAACTAAAACACAAATATGCAGCTACAAACCAAATTTTTCCCCAGAACACTAGGGTTCAGACCGCATGGTCAGCTGAATTCTTGGAAGACCTAGCTCCTCAAAGGTGATCCCAGGCTGCTTCAAAAAGAGATAATAAAGCTCTTATATAAATTATTTGCAATTGAGCACAAAATTCAGAGGTATTCAAGGTGTTACATATTAAACCATGAGATTAATTCTACAAGGCACAGAGGAGCAAACAAAAAAAAGAAATAAATCTAATTTTGTATTATAAAGCAACTATGAAATATTACAAAATCTTCTCAGTCTTTTGTTTTCTACCATAAGCCTCATTTCACTAAAATACCCCCAAAACCTCTTTGTGGACATGTTTTACTTGTCAACAAAGGCACAAACAGTAACCAGAGTAGACAAACAGAAATGTAGTTCAGACTTACAGGTTTATATATAGAGTGGCCAGACATTCTTTTCCTTATTTCACCCTTTGCACTTGCACTTTCTAGATCATGTGTCTAATTGCTATGCGACATGCTCAAGTGCCTCTGAACACAACACATTGCCTTCTGTTGAGACCCAGCTTGTTCTCCCCCTGGTTTTGGGGTTGTCTTCCCACCCTCTGTTTCTCGCATAATGGTGGTTTTTGCTTTCATTCCTCGGCAACATAACTAAATTCCACCCAGAGCTCTTATTGGCCTGGCTCTGTTGGCGCCTTTGCTCGTGCGCCTGCATTCCTATAAGGGTAACATCTTCATCCCTTTCCATTTCCTATGGTTTTCCCCGTTTCTGTTCTTCAGCCAACCATCCCTGCAGCTACATGTGTTTTTAAATCTTCCCTGTATTTTTTAATTATCCTGGTATTCTTAGCCTTTAGGCTTTCAGGACTTATTCAAACTCTATCATCTTTTCTCTGCTGCCTTTCCAATTATTTCTGGGGCTCATTCTGCATGGTCTATCCATAAATTCTTTTTAAGTGAAATGCATTTTCTCAACAGTGAAATGCTTTACCAGGATACCTGGTTTCTGTAACCTCTCCTTGCAGCACAAATTCAAAGCCATTAAGATGAGTGACCCATCCATCTATTTGCTTCCAGCCTGACTTATCCAGAGTTTCAGTACCTCCTCTTGTCATTAGACCACATTCTCCTATTAGAAAGTGTTTCCAAGATTAGGAAACTTAGGCTAAGAGCGAGACTGTACCAATGGCAAATGACTGGCATCTCTTCCCCTAGCATCCTACATTGCTTGCCTTCTCCGTAATCTCTTTATGCTTCCCAAAGACTTTCTGAACCTTGTACCAGGACATACATACACCAAAGATATTCACACTGGAGCCTGTTAATGAAAATTAACCAGTAATTATCCTCCAACCCACAACTCACTGTCTTCTTCTTGGACTTGATGATCAATAGTCAGATATGTGAGTTCAGCTATCTAGGATTCAACTTCCTTCTCTTTGTGAGCTGACACATCTTGATAAGAGCCTTTATCAGCAAGAACAATCTTGATATCTCTATGAGAATAATCAGTATAAGAGCATATTTAACTCCAAATTAATTTTAGTTGAAAATGCAATATTTAAAAGCCACAGAAAGCAGATTTATGGGTCATTCTGCCTAATTCTCTGCTTATGATAACACTACAGGAGTATTCTAAGATATTCCTACCACATAAAAGGAACTATAAAGACATTCATTGTAAGATGCTAATTTGAACTCATGCAATAAATTTCCTTCCTCCCTATATTGCCACTGAAATAGCCAAAGAAAACACATCTATGTCAGCCCTTAAACACACACACAGGAAAAGTTGTGACAAATACTTCACAAAAATAGTTGTGACCTTTTTTACTATGAAAATATAAAATATCAAATTGACTCAAGAAGAGGTAAGAAATATGAATAAGCCAATACCATCAAAGATACTAAAAATACTACTGAAGTACTGCCAAATTATAAAAGACGTTTGACCTAGGAGGTCTTTTATAAACCTTCAAGAAGAAAGCAATACTACTGCTATTTACTCTGAAATAGTCTAAAGAAAAGATCAAAAATTTCCAGTTCAACTTTAAAAACCAACTAACATACCCTGGCACCAAAAATCTGGCAAATGCAGCAAAAATCTAAATCTATATATCAACATTACTTAGGAATGTTTACACAAATATTTTAAAGAAATATTAGCAAATTAAATCAGCAACCTGTTTTAAAAATAATAAGCTATAACTGGGTCAAATTAAAGATGACTCCAAATTCTTTGCTCTTCTTCCCATTGGGAGATGGAGCCAAATTCCCCTCCACCTCAATCTGGGGGGGACATGAATAGCCAAACAAGGCGTAAGAAGTACAGCTCCTCTGAAGTCATTGTACCATGAGAAATTCACGTGATGTGAGAGGATGAGAGGCCACGTGAAGAAAGAGAAAGAGGCCAAGGGGTACCCAGGCAGCAGACGTTAACTAAAGAACCCATCATGGAACTCCTTGTGCTCCCACCTCCTAGCTGATGCCATGACGATCAGAGAGAAACCATCCACTGGACCCTTCCTCAGTTCATGATCCACAAAACCGTGAGCAGAAGCAAACTTTTGAGGCAGACTGTTGTGAAGCAAAAGATAACCAAAACAATAATCAAATACAATTCATTCCAGGATGCAAGATACTCTTCAACACTAGTAAATTAATCAAATGTAATAAGTCTAAAAGAAAGAGTATTTGATCATCTATAAGGTGCTAAAAAGGTATTTGGAAAATTAAAAGTTACTCTTGATTTTAAAAGGAACTCAGTAGAATATACATTAATAGTTTCTTAAAATAACTTGAAAAAGAAATGTTCTCCATCTAATTATTAATATTATCCCTAAAGATAAAACAATAAAATCATATCCATTAAAATGAGAAACAAGATTTTAACATCATTCTAAAGTGCTTGGAATTAAAATAGATACAAAAGCAAAATAAAAGTATATACTAAAAATATTGAAAAAGAGGAGGCAAAAATGTAATTATTGGTTGGTAAATTGTCTAACTGGAAAACCTATAAAAACAACTAGAAAAAAGCTAGAACTAGTAAGAAGGTTTGGCTAGGAGGCCACTTAAAATAGTAAACTATTTAAAAAGCAATACTTTTTTTGTGCGTGTGACAGAAACAGAGAGAGGAACAGATAGGGATGGACAGACAGGAAGAGTGAGAGATAAGAAGCATCCACTCTTTGTTGGTGGCACCTTAGTTGTTCATTGATTACTTTCTCATATGTGCCTTGACTGAGGGGCTACAACAGAGTAAGTGACCCCTTGCTCAAGCCAGCAACCTTAGGCTCAAGCCAGTGACTTTGGGCTTCAAGCCAGCAACCATGAGATCATATTTATGATCTCATACTCAAGTCAGCGACCCCACGCTCAAGCTGGATGAGTCCACACTCAAGCTAGCAACCTCACAGTTTTGAACCTGGGTCCTCTACATCCCAGTCCAATGCTCTATCCACTGTGCCACCATCTGGTCAGGCAAAGCAATAGTTTTCTTATATGCCCTAAATAAACAGCTGAAATGGAAGAAAACTACTCACCATAGGAATACAAAGTAACAATACAATAATGCTGTGGACCTAGGAATCAGTTAATAAGAAATATATAGGATTAATATGAAGAAAATTATAAAAAGTATACTGAGATATAAAAAAAAGACTAAAATTTTTAAAAATATTGTTTCTAGGTGAAATTACTCATTATTGTAAAGATTTCCACCAAATTAATCTGTAAACTCAATGCAATTGCATTTAAAGTTCAGTGGAAAAAAATTTTTAATTGACAAAAACATTATAAATCTAGAAGATAAACAAGTAAGAAAACCTAGAATACTTTTAGCAATATGGAATTGGTTAAGAAAATTATAGTACATCCCAACAAAACAATACTTTATAGTCACTTGAAATGCTTGTGTAGCTATAAACTTATTAGCTTGGGAAAAGCAATCACAAAATACTAAGTTGAAAAAGCAAATTGCAAGACAATGTGTTTAATTTGAGTCACTTGGGTAAATTAAATAAACAAATGGAAAAAGAAAATATTAAAGCTATACACTAAAATAGCAATAGTTATTATCTCTAAAAGAATGTAGGCTTTAAAATTTTTTTAATTTTATTTACATATTTTTTTAATTTGTTTTCCCAAGAAACATGTCATTTTTGTGATTTAAAAAAAAGTGTATGCATATTTCTTAAATGTACCCACTGTAAACCTGATATTCTTGAGTTTATCTAAGCCTTCCTTGAATCCCATCATATTCTGACCTATTTCTTGGAATAATGACTAATGATTTTACTATAAATGCGGAAAGTCACACTTCCTTTTGTCTTAAAACTATCTTCAGTATGTGCTCTTTATTCTTATTTTTCTGAGATATTACTCACCTGATTCACTCCTTTCATGACACTGTTAAGTTTTTATCACATCCCACTCCACCTTCATTTTTCCAGATTGAGCACATTAAGTAATCAGTCGTCCTCATAAACAAGCACTCATTTGCCCCATCTCTGTTTCTAATGCATCATTAAAATGACCACATGGCCAGAATTGAGCCATATATTCCCCATTTATTTTTTTCCCTACCTCCACTGTATAAGAATTATTCCCCCAATGTAAAATATCATCCTAAATATAATTTATAAGAGTATTTATTGAGCCAAATATGTGTATAGATTACTTCTACACTATCCACCGGGAAAGTGGAATCTCTCTTCAGGTCAATTTCAGCAACAACATCTATAACACTACAGCATTTACCTCCCAAATAGACATAGATTTGTCTAGACTGCACAGATGAATCTGTATCCAAATTCACAAGGAAGGTCTTTGCAAATCAATAAGTGCTATCCTAGTATCATTTTTCTTGCTGTCAAAGTGTCACAGTAAAAGAAAAAAGGTCCCAACTCAGCCTGTGTAAATTGTTTATTTTAGTCTCTTCTCAAATTACTCTGTGATATGTGTGTGTGTGTGTGTGTGTGTGTATGTTTTCATTCACACATACACACAGAATGTCTAGAATGGTCTAATCAATGTGCAGAACCACCAGGAAGAAATGGAAAATCGACTCCTTGAATTTGAATAAAAGAGGAAGCAGGGCAAGACCAAGTAGTGGACAAACATGCAGAGAGTTGAAGCAAGGAGTCAAGAACACAGCTCAGCTATTAATCAAGTAGTCACACAAATACACCAGCTCCTGTAGGGAGAGCCGGGCTGGTTGTACAGCTCTGAGCCATTTTGATTGTCAGTATCAGACTGCTCACACAGACCAGTGACAAGTTCACTTGTCTGTGTGTGCCATTTAATGTCACATGGGAGATGAATATTGGTATCTCACTTCTCCTTCATCTCTTCTCACCCAAACTGCCACAGCCTCTCAATACAGATCCATTCTTCTCCACTTCATCTTACACACAGGTGTCAG
The DNA here is from genome assembly GCF_036850765.1 of Saccopteryx bilineata. Taxonomy (NCBI): domain Eukaryota; kingdom Metazoa; phylum Chordata; class Mammalia; order Chiroptera; family Emballonuridae; genus Saccopteryx; species Saccopteryx bilineata. Next base: position 260,591,907 of record NC_089490.1, on the reverse strand, counting down.
AGTGATATGTTTAAACAAAGTTATGTTGTCACTTTCCTGGCTTATTTTTGAAAAAAATAAAGTTAACTCTTGCTTCCTTAGAAAGCCTTTCAGAATAAAGTAAAATCCCAACACATAGCCCATGAGGTCCTTCAAAACCAGGCCCAACCTAACCTCCAAGACTCACCTTATCCCAGCTCCAAGTTCTTGCCTCCTCAGCGAAACTCTCTGCCTGCCTCCACGGGCTATCTCTTCGGGGTGGTGTCTTTGGCTTTCCATCTCCACTTGTCCAAATATCACTCACCCTTCTTTAACATACTCTCCAGTTGTCCCAATGAGGGACTAAAAAATCAACTTCATCCTATTTCTTTTCTATTCTCAAAGTACTTTAGGTGAACTTCAATTAAGCCCTTAGCACAATGATAAAACAATAAGTAACTATAGAGCATTCATTAATATTGGGTATGGTGCTAAGCACTTATTTTAATAACAGAGCTTTGGTTGTAGGAAATGGAAACTTGCTAGAACCAAGAAAAAGGGGATTTATTATAACAACTCAAGAAACTCAGGGTAAAATATACAATCAGGCTTCCAGAGGGACTAAAAAGTGATCAGAAATCAAGGAATTTCTTCCTCTCTCCCTCTCTTTCCATCCATCTCTCTTTTCCCTTCCTCCTTCTCCCTACTTTCCTCTCCCTCAGCAATACCTTTTCCTGCATGTCAGATACTACAATGGAGAAAGTTGTGAAAATCTTTCTCACTCCCCTAAGCAACAACACCACTAGCTACTATAAACCATATAAATGACTCAACTTCTATTTAGGAGTGTTGAGTGAATATTGTTTATGTATGAAGATCATTTTGTACAAAAATGACTGTTGAGAAAAAGGCAAAAGTAGTTTATTAGTATTAGGTAAACATACTTTATTTAATCAAGTCTAAGCCTTCATTAACTGCGAGACACCCTCTATTTTATGTATCATCAAGAAAGAAAAAAATGCTACCTTTTATCATCATTAAGAAGCTGCCAGTTGTAAGATATATCCTTACTATTACAAATCTCAAAATGTTAAATAATGTGATTCTTGATTAAATATTATATATAGAAAATAAAGTATAAGCTGCCTTTATACAGCACACTAGATCTCAAAAGGAGAGGTTATTTATACCATTTTCCAGGGAGAAGCCCAAAATGTTTGCTATTACATAGGACCCCAATGGGGGACCCAGCAGCTGGGACTCAGACCTGAAGTTGTCAGAAACCACATTAACTCATCTCAAAGATGACACCAATGACAGTAAGTCAGTATTTAAACATATTTTGGAACAGTCCATATAGACTACCCAGATAAGACCTGCAAAGAGTTTGTCACAGACCTCTTATACTAAATCAGGAGAAAAAGTCTTCATTCTACATTTCCTGACCCCTGAAGCAACTCAGCTCAGGACTTCAGACGCTCAGGCAAAGGGTGACCCTCAACCTCATTACCAAGGCGGACATTTTCCCTCTCCACTGCTCTTGCTCCTCTGGGGTGACTATTGTGGTGGCCAGAATAATAACAATTACTGTTCATCTCAGCCTTTGCTCCTTGCTGTTGTCAAGGCCAGTTATCAAACTGAGGACTAAGAGAACAGCAAACAGAACTCTTCACAGTCGAACTTTCTTCTTCAATGTTTTCATTCTCACTCAATAGTGCTTCTCAGACTCATCCACATTGTTGCATATACCTGTAGTTCAACCATATTCACTACTGCTTACTATTTTGCCATGTGAATACACAATTTATTTACCTATCCTCCCAGCAATGGCAAATTGATCTGTTTCTTTTTTTATTTTTCCTGATATGAACAGAGGTTCTATATGTCACACATGCAAAATTCCCCTAGAAGTGGAATTACAGGGTCTTAGACTACATGCACATTCAGATTCACAAGGAAATGCCAAACTATTTATTCAAAGTGGTCATTTCAATTTACATTCCTATAAGAAAAATATATGCATTCATTACTTCAATCTTCACTAACAACTTGAGATTGTCAGTCTTCTTAATTTTTGCCTATCTAGTAGAATGAAGAAAAAATGTACAGTATACCATTTTTATAAAGTTCCATAATAAATAACTCTGAATAAGTTGTTTAGGTATGCATATACTTGCAATAAAACTGTATTTAAAAACAAAGGAATAATAAATATTTAATTGAGAATAGTAATTGAACATAGAAGATGGTAACTGAGTAGGCAGATGTTCCAACTGCCAACTCCCAGAACCAAATTGGATTACAACTTAATTTAAGGACAATAATCTTGAAACACCAACTTTGAACTAGAGGAAGAGGACTCCATAACCAAGGATCACAAAAGAAGCCCCACTGAGACTGGTAGGAAGGGCGGAGATGTGGAAAGGGCTGTCCTGCTCCCAGGAGCTAGGGAAGTGTAAGGTCTGAAGGGACTCTCACTGCTGGGTCACCCTAAGAGATGTGGGTGATCAACTCTAGGCCTGGAGCTTCAGAGCCCAGAAGAGGTGCCCAGACAGAATTTGGTGGTGAAAAGAGCTGGGTTTCTGTCTGTAAGAAAGAGACAGCTTTCTGAGACACAGACTCCAATTTAAAGGACCCGAAAGAAAATCTAGTTCACAACCATTTACCTGAGGTTCTGGGGAAGGGAGAGCTAAGAGGACTGGAGTTACATGAGAGAGTGTAAAGTTAGAGGCCCAGGGAAAGACACAGTGGGGGACAGCCACCAGAACCCCTGTGCTGAGTCATTCTCCAATACTGCAGTCACCATCTTTCTTGGGTGGAGCAATCCCCTCTGCCTGGCATCAGCCTGGAGAAAAGCAATTGCTCCACCCTCTGGAGTCTCTCCTGCTCCAGTCAGGGCAAAGGGTTATTCTGAGAGGCCAGAAAGCAAGGGGCATCAGTGACTCAGCTTTCTGGTGCTGAGGCTGCAGCTCCTCCCCCACCCCAATCCACCCCATTCCCCCCCCCCACTCCCTCAAGCTCCTGAGTCTAAGACTGGTGCTTCCACAGGTAGACAACACCTCTGGGTCTCAGAGGCCACACCCACCAGACTCCTGGGGCCACAACCTACTGAAGTCTGTGAAAAAACTCTAGACAGCTGACACCTGGGGCCAAAGGGCAGAGCCACACCCACCACCCTTCCTAATCCCTGAATTGCAGCAGTCTCTAGACTCTAGCAGAGGTTTATTCAGTGACCGAGACCAAAAAGCAGCCAGCAGACAGAGGATGCAGAAGGATTCACGGAACCTTAGGCTTTTAAATAAACTTTCCCCCAGGCCCAGAGTAGGTAAAAGCCAACCTTGGTGTACAGTTGGTATTTCCACGTGCACCTGGGCCCAGTAGAGGCAGCCAAAAACTCTGGATTACTTGTAGCTCCAATAAGGTTGCTGAGGGCTAGTCATGGGCAGTGCCCCCCACTGGTCTGTGCCAGGTTTCTGCCAGGGAGGCCCAGGCCTCGCACATCCAGTGAGCAGCTACAGATAGCATTGGTTCAGGACCTAACAGTCCTTGATAGAGTGGTATCCTAAGGAAGGGCTCCTCACACCTGGCCCAACTGTGCTGAGTTCTGCTTTCTGTGATCAGCACTGGCACAGCAGCTCACGTGCATTGGATAAGGTGGAGCTTCATAGTCAGCTGGCCTGGGTGCTGGATATCCTGCCCTGCTGGGATAGACTCCAAAGGGGGAAGGGGGACATGCTTGGAGCATGGACATTCAAAATGTGGGTCCCTGTGAGCCTATTGTTGAATCTGGTCAAGGAAGGGGCTTAGCCATTTTCTGGGGGGCACAGTCAGCCCCAACAGAGGACTCTCTCAGTCTTCCTCCTTGAGACCAGGGTCTCACTGCCATAAGACTTTCTGCAGAGACTGTCAGCCCCACTCAATCTGAACCGGCTGTTTACTTTGTTGGGGAGAAATAAAATTTGAGTATCCAGCAGTGGCTGAGGGACTAAGCTCTGGGGTAGGGGCCACAATCTCTGTACTGAGCTACTACCCAAGAGATCCCTGGAGTAGGGGTCTCACAAATGTTATATTCCCAATGTCAGCTGCCCTAATCCAATAAGCTTCCAACCCGTAGAGGGATTGGTTGGGTAAAGCCAGTCTGGGCACTGACTACAATCTTTCTACAGAAGACTCTGAGAAGAGCTGCAGGAGGAGGTGGAGCAGCTAAAAAGTGAAAGCAAATCTTACAGAGCTTGGGGATTTAATGGAGCTGCTGTAAGCTCTAAGCAGGGGGAACCTGATCCTTATACACAGGTTGGCCCCTCTCACACTACCTAGGCATAGAAAATGCAGACACAATCAGCAAAAAGAGCAGTAGCTACAGACAAGTAGCCCACAGCAGGTTACAAACAACAGCTGATGCCAACCCAAGAAGATCTAGAACCAACACAATTGGTATCTGGTGAAAGACAGAACCAACCCTAGACTCACCTAGCTACACAAGCAGCATGCTCCAAAAGGAGACTATACACAGACAGTATGGGTAGACAAAGAAATGCGACCCAAATGAATCAACAAGAGAAATTCCCCAGAAAAAAACTAAATGACATTGAAGTAACCAAACTACCTGATGCAGAATTTAAAATAATAATTTTTAAGATGCTCATGGATCGGCCCTGTCCGGTTGGCTCAGTGATAGAGTGTCAGCCTGGCGTGAAGGAGTCCTGGGTTCGATTCCCAGCCAGGGCACACAGGAGAAGCGCCCATCTGCTTCTCCACCCCTCCCCCTCTCCTTCTTCTCTGTCTCTCTCTTTCCCTCCCGCAGCCAAGGCTCCATTGGAGCAAAGTTGGCCTGGGTGCTGAGGATGGCTCTATGGCCTCTGCCTCAGGTGCTAGAATGGCTCTGATTGCAGCAGAGCAATGCCCCAGATGGGCAGAGCGTCACCCCCTGGTGGGCATGCTGGGTGGATCCCGGTCGGGCACATGCGGGAGTCTGTCTAACTGCCTCCCTGTTTCCAACTTCAGAAAAATACAAAAAAAAAAAAAGAAAAAAAAAAAAAGATGCTCACGGATCTTAGAGCAACAGTGAATGGACACAATGAGCACCTAAATAGAGATAGCAAGTATCAAAAAGGACATTGAAATCATAAAAAAGAACTAGTCGAAAATGACAAATACAGTATCAGAAATGAAGACTGCACTAGAAGGAATTAACAGCAGGCTGGATGAACAGAGCATCAAATCAGTAATTTAGAAGCCAAGATAAACACAAAGCACAGAAGTAGAACAGCAAAATGAAAAGAGGCTCAAGAAGACTGAGGAAACTCTAAGAGACCTCTGTGAGAGCATGAAAGAAACAATATCCACATCATATGGGTTCCTGAAGAAGAAGAGAATGAAAAAGGGCTAGAGAACCTATTTGAAGAAATCATAGCTGAAAATTTCCCTAAACTGGTGAAGGAAAAAGTCACACAAGTTCAAGAAGGACAGAGAGTCCCATTAAAAAGGAACCCAACGAGACCTACACCAAGACACATCATAATTAAAATGCCAAACTTAAGAGACAAAGAAAGAATACTAAAAGCTGCAAGGGAAAAGCAATAAATTACCTACAGAGAAACCCCCATAAGGATGACATCCAACTTTTCAACAGAAACACTTGAGGCCAGAAGGAATTGGCAAGAAATATTCAAAGTGAGGCAAAACAAGAACCTACTACCAAGACTACTTTATCCAGCAAGGCTATCACTTAAAATTGAAGGAGAAATAAAATGTTTCCCAGACTAAAAAAGACTCAAGGAATTCATTAAAACCAAACCAGTGCTGCAAGAAATGCTAAGAGGCCTGCTGTAAAAAGAGCAAAGAAAAAAAAAAAAAAACCTCGGATGACGTCAGAGTAATGGCGGAGTAGGAAGCGATACCAATAAATCTCCCCCAAAACTCAACAAGATCTTCAACCAGAAACAGAAAAACCTATACTTGGAGCCTCCAGATGCTTCGCAATACACCCGAAGGTATGGTCGAGTGAAAAATTGGCTAAATATATAACCAAACCCAGAAGAAAAAAGGGAGTAAGAGATGCTCCGCCTTCCTCACTAACCTAAACAGGGTGGCTTTCTCTGGTAACTGTGAATATAGAAACTGAGGCGGGCAAAGGGGGTGAATAGATCCAGGCTGCGGCACAAACGGCTGAACCAGGCTGTGGCACGGAGATCCAAGCCGAGGAAAAACTGATCCTGTGGCAACCCGGGCAATACAAGCTAACACTCGCGCCAAACCCAAACAAAGAAAGACAAGCGGGGCAGCCATTTTACCCGATCTCCTGGTTGGCGCACACGCAGTTAGTGGGTGAGAGATTTCTTCCTAAGCCCCGGGAGTGGGTGCCCGTGTTACCCCACAGAAAGGCAGAGTCAGAGGCCTTTCTGTGGGCCAAAAGCAGAATCTCTGGGTAGCCCCAGCACCCTGGGAAAGCCGCGCATGGGAAGGAGCGAGAACAAATTCCAACAGTGGAAATTTTCCATGCTGGTGGGGGTTGCACTCAGAGGGAAACGCGGCCGGCCTCATATCCTGGTCTGTGCGCGCAGATAGGGAGCGAGAGATTCCTCCGAGTGCCTCGGCAGTGCGCGTCCGTGTTATCACACAGAGGGGCAGAGTCAGGGGCCTTTGTGTGGGCCAAAGCGGAATCTCGGGCTGCCCCAGCACCTTGCAAAAGCCGTGCACGGGGACGGAGCGAGAGCCAATTCTAACGCTGCAACTTTTCCATGCGGTTGGGGGTTTCACTCAGAGCGTGAGACTGCTGGCCGGATATCCTGGTCTGCGCATGCACAGATAGTGAGCGATAGTTTCCTCCAAGCGCCCCGGAAGTGGGCACCTGCCTGTGTTACCGGGCAGAGTGGCAGAGCCAGAGGTCTTTGAGTGGGCAGAAACCCCGCCTGATTATGCTAGCAGCTGTGACTGACTGAGCCTTACCCAGAGCCCTGTGCTGAGTGGAAATAGAGTGGGGAGTTGCCAGCTCTTTGAGCCTCTTACTATCCAGGCAGAGGCAGCAGCAACCCCATAGCTGGATTATCAGGCTACTTAATTGAGGAAGGAAAGACTAGGAGAGAGGCTCCAGGAACACGGACTCTCTCACTGTCGGAGCCTATAAATGCTAATGAGCCTCGACTGCCAACGAGACTAAAACACAATACATGACATTGCCATAGAGACTTATCAACTGCAAACCTCTACCTGAGCGTGCCAAAAGGGCAGAACCCAGGGTACAGAGTCACCGACCAGGAAGAGGGAGAGAAAAGAAAAAGCAAGAAGATAACCTCTCAAAATCAAGAATAATCTGCAGACTTTATAACCTATCCCATTTTATATTTGTTCGTTTGTTTCTCTTATCTTCATTCGTGATATTTTTTTTCCTCCTCCAATTTGGCCGATTAACTCTCTGCCGGTCTTACTCTCTCCTCTCCTTGAACTACACTACCCATAAGTGTTACATCTTCCATTATCTTTTCTCTCCTCTTCCCTTCTCTCTATGAGGGTTGCACTCCAAAACCCTTAACTCTCTCTCTCTCTCTCTCTCTCTCTCCTTTCTTTTTTCTTCTTTTAGTGGTTACCTCTTTTTTTCTCTCTCTCTCTCTTTCTTTGCTCCCTCTATAGTAGTTTCTTCCTTTCTCCTTTACATCTCCTCTCATTCAAACCTCAATAACAAATTATCTTATCTGGGACTCAAACTTATGTTTGTGGCATTTTGGGGGGTTTTTACTTCACCTTTTTAACTCACTAGCAGTGCTCCCACCCCTGGCTCTCCATTTTATCTAGTTCTTCTTCCACTAAATACAATAGTAATTTTTTAATTTGTCCCCCCATTTTTCTGTTTTCCTCTTCTTCCTCTCATCATAACTCTTAGACAACCAACACCTAAAAGCAAATCATTTTATTCTTGACCCAAATTTTTTCCTTATTTGCTTTGTGTGGGTCCATACCCCCTTCTTTTTTCTTTTTTTTTTTCTTTTTCTTGCCCCTTTATTACTTTTCCCCAATTCAGGCCCTCCATTACAGGCATTGTTTGTTATAATTCACAGTTCACCACAAGATTTTCTCAAGAAAGAGGGGAGAGGAGAGAAGAGGAAAAAAGGAGGGGGGGAATAATTTCCTTTTTTTTAATTTTTTATTTTATTTTATTTTTCTTTATTTCATTATTAATTTTTTTTAAAAAAACAACTCTTTTCGATTTTTTATTTTTTTAACTTTTTATTCTTTATTAAATCTCATTAATACTATCAACAAAACCACCCTCAGATGCCATTAAGGAAGAGAAAATCGAATATCATGAATACAAAAGAAAGAGAGGTAACACAGCTAGATGAGGAAAAATCTATGGAGAAAAAATTTAATATATTGAAAACCTTGGAGCTAAATGACAGAAAATTCAAGACAGAAATCCTAAAAATACTCAGAGATATACAAGAAAACACAGAAAGGCAATTTAGGGAGCTCAGAAAACAACTCAATGAACACAAAGAATATATGTCCAAGGAAATTGAAACTATAAAAACAAATCAAACAGAGATGAAAAACTCAATTCACGAGCTGAAAAATGAAGTAACAAGCTTAGCTAATAGAACAGGTCAGATAGAAGAGAGGATTAGTGAAATAGAAGATAAGCAACTTGAGGCACAACAGAGAGAAGAAGAAAGAGACTCAAAAATTTAAAAAAATGAGATAGCCCTACAAGAATTATCTGACTCCATCAAAAAGAATAACATAAGAATAATAGGTATATCAGAGGGAGAAGAGAGAGAAAATGGAATGGAGAACATACTCAAACAAATAATAGATGAGAACTTCCCAAGCCTGTGGAAAGAACTAAAGCCTCAAGTTCAAGAAGCAAACAGAACTCCAAGTTTTCTTAACCCCAACAAACCTACTCCAAGGCATATCATAATGAAATTGACACAAACCAACAGCAAAGAAAAAATTCTCAAGGCAGCCAGGGAAAAGAAGAATACAACATATAAAGGAAGGCCCATTAGATTATCATCAGATTTCTCAGCAGAAACTCTACAAGCTAGAAGAGAGTGGACCCCAATATTTAAAGTCCTGAAAGAGAGGAACTTTCAGCCACGAATACTATACCCATCAAAGCTATCCTTCAAATATGAAGGAGAAATAAAAACATTCACAGATACAGAAAAGATGAGGGAATTTATCATCAGAAAACCCCCACTCCAGGAATTACTAAAGGGGGTTCTCCAATCAGATACAAAGAACAAAAAAAAAACAGAGCCACAAGTAAAAGCTCCAAGAAGAGCACAATAAAACCAAATTTAAACTGTGACAACAACAAAAAGAAAGAGGGGGAGAAGATGGAGATTAACAGTAGCAAAGGACAATGGAGTGCAAAAGTACTCACAAAATAGTTCGCTACAATGAACAGGGTAGGGACCCTTTTCATTACTCAAAGGTAACCACCATTGAAAAAACCACCACAGAAGCACATGAGATAAAAGAGATAGCAACAGAGGAAAGATGTATGGAATACAACCAAATAAAAACAAAAGATAGAAAAACGAAAGAGAAGGATCAAACAAGACACAAAACTAACAGAAAGAAAGATACAAAATGGCAATAGGGAACTCACAAGTGTCAATAATTACACTAAATGTAAATGGATTAAACTCACCAATAAAAAGGCACAGAGTAGCAGAATGGATTAAAAAAGAAAATCCAACTGTATGCTGCCTACAGGAAACTCATCTAAGTAACAAGGATAAAAACAAATTCAAAGTGAAAGGCTGGAAAACAATACTCCAAGCAAATAACATCCAAAAAAAAAGCAGGTGTAGCAATACTCATATCGGATAATGCTGACTACAAGACAGGAAAAGTACTCAGAGACAAAAATGGCCATTTCATAATGGCTAAGGGGACACTGAATCAAGAAGACATAACAATTCTTAATATATATGCACCAAACCAAGGAGCACCAAAATATATAAGACAGCTACTTATTGATCTTAAAACAAAAACTGACAAAAATACAGTCATACTTGGAGACCTCAATACACCGCTGACGGCTCTAGATTGGTCATCCAAACAGAGAATCAACAAAGACATAGTAGCCTTAAACAAAACACTAGAGCACCTGGATATGATAGACATCTACAGGACATTTCATCCCAAAGTGACTGAATATACATTTTTCTCCAGTGTACATGGATCATTCTCAAGAATTGACCATATGTTGGGCCACAAAAACAACATCAGCAAATTCAGAAAAATTGAAGTTGTACCAAGCATATTTTCTGATCATATAGCCTTGAAACTAGAATTCAACTGCAAAAAAGAGGAAAAAAATCCCACAAAAATGTGGAAACTAAACAACATACTTTTAAAAAATGAATGGGTCAAAGAAAAAAAAATCTTGGAAATGAGAAATATAGATTTAAACAATAAAATGGCAGTAAAAATGTACATATCAATAATTACCTTAAATGTAAATGGATTAAATGCTCCAACCAAAAGACATAGGGTAGATGCATGGATAAGAAAACAGGATCCCAGTGGTAGAGCATCGGCCTGGTGTGCAGGAGTACCAGGTTCGATACCCGGTCAGGGCACACAGGAGAAGTGCCCATCTGCTTCTCCACCCTTCCCCCTCTCCTTCCTCTCTGTCTCTCTCTTCCCCTCCCTCAGCCAAGGCTCCATTGGAGCAAAGTTGACCCGAGTGCTGAGGATGGCTTTATGGCCTCTGCCTCAGGTGCTGGAATGACTCTGGTTGCAACAGAGTGATGACCCAAAAGAGCATCACCCCCTGGTGGGCATGCTGGGTGGATCCTGGTCAGGCGTGTGCGGGAGTCTGTCTGATTGCCTCCCGTTTCTGGCTTCAGAAAAATACAAAAAAAAAAAGAAAAAAAAAAAGAAAACAGAATCCATACATATGCTGTCTACAAGAGACTCACCTCAGAAAAAAAGATACACATAGACTGAAAGTGAAGAAAGAGAAAAAATTTTTTTATGCAAATGGAAATGAAAAAAATCTGGGGTTACAATTCTTATATTTGAAAAATAAACTTTAAAACAAAAGCAATAGTAAGGGATAATGAAGGTCACTTCATAATGATAAAGGGAGCAATCCAACAGGAGGATATAACCATTGTAAATATTTATGCGCCTAATATAGAAGCACCTAAATATAATAAGCAGATTTTGATGGACATAAAGGGTGAGATCAACAGCAATACTCTAATAGTAGGGGATTTTAATACCCCACTAACATCAGTGGATAGACCCTCCAGACAGAAAATTAACAAAGAAATAGCAGCTTTAAATAACACACTAGATTAACTGAATTTAATTGATATCTTCAGAACTTTGTACCCCAAAGCAGCAAAATATACATTCTTTTCAAGTGCTCATGGTACATTCTCTAGGATAGACCACATGTTAGGACACAAAACAAGTCTCAATACATTTAAGAACACTGAAATCATACTAAGCATCTTCTCTGATCACAGGAGCATAATACTAGATTTTAACTACAATAAAAAAATTGAAAAGCATTCAAACACTTCAAGGCTAAATAGCATGTTATTAAATAATGAAAGGGTTAATGAGATCAAGAAAGAAATCAAAAATTTCCTTGAAACAAATAAAAATGAACATACAACTCAAAATTTATAGGACACAACAAAAACAATCATAAGAGGGGAGCCTATAGCATTACAGGCATACCTTAAGAAGCAAGAAAAAGCTCAAATAAACAATTTAACCCTCACATAAAAGAACTAGAAAAAAGAACAATAAATAAGCCCAGAGGAAGTAGAAAAAAGAAAATAATAAAGATAAGAGTGGAAATAAATGACATAAAGGCTAAAAAAAATACAAAAGATCAATGAAACCAAGAGCTGGTTCTTTGAAAAGGTAAACAAGATTGATGAACCTTTAACCTTACTCATCAAGAAAAAAAAGGGAGAGAACTCAAAATTAGAAATGAAAGTGGAGAAGTAACAACTGACACCACAGAGATACAAAGGATTGTAAGAAAATACAATGAAGATCTATATGCCAAAAAACTAGACAACCCAGGTAAAATGGATAAATTTCTAGAAACATACAATCTTCCAAACCTTAATCTGGAAAAATCAGAAAACCTAAAAAAACTACAACAAATGAAATTGAAACAATTATCAAAAAACTCCCTACAAACAAAAGTCCTGGACCGGATGGCTTCACAGGTAAATTTTACCAAACATTCAAAGAAGAACTAACACCTAGCCTTCTCAAGCTATTTCAAAAATTTAAGAAGAGGCAAGACTTCCAAGCTCCTTTCATGGGGCAAGCATAATCCGCATTCCAAAACCAGGTAAAGACACTACCAAGAAGAAAACTATAGGCCAATATCCCTGATGAACTTCGATGCTAAAATTCTCAAAAAATATTAGCAAAGCGAATCCAGCAATATATAAAAAAAATCATATATCATGATCAAATGAGATTTATTCTGGAGAGGTAAGGCAATGTTTGCAAGTCAATATTTGCAAGTCAATCAATGTGATTTATCACATAAACAAAATGAAGGATAAGAATCACATGATTATATCAATAGATGCAGAAAAAGCATTTGATAAAATCTAGCACCCATTTATGATCAAAAATCTAAGCAAAGTGGGAACACAAAGAATATACTTCAATATAATAATGGCCATTTATAACAAACTGACAGCCAACATCATATTCAATGGGCAAAAACTAAAGCAAGCCCCTAAGATAAGAAACAAGGGAGGGGTGCCCCCTTTCATCACTCTTCTTCAACATAGTTCTGGAAGTCCTAGCCATAGCAATCAGACAGAAAGAAGAAATAAAAGGCATTCCAAATTGGAAAAGAAGAAGTAAAACTATCATTATTGGCTGATAACATGATACTGTACATAGAAAACTCTAAAGTCTCAGAAAACTACTAGACTTGATAAATGATTTCAGCAAGATGGCAGGATATTCAGAAATCAGTGGCATTTTTATATACCAACAATATAAACAGTCTGAAAGAGAAATTAAGGAAACAATCCTCTTCACTATTGCAAAAAAATAATAATAATAAATTTTTTTTTAAAAGTATCTAGGAGTAAATTTAACCAAGGAGGTAAAGGACTTGTACTCAGAAAATCATAAAATACTGATAAAAGAAATCAAGAAGATACAAACAAGTGGAAGCATATACCGTGTTCATGTACAGGAAGAATAAATATCATTAAAATGACTGTATTATCCAAAGCAATCTATAAATTAATGCAATTCCTATCAAAATACCAATGGCATACTTCAAAGATAAAGAACAAATATTTCAAAAAATTATATGGAACTAAAAAAGAACATGAATAACCTCAGAAATCTTAAAAATAAAGAATAAAGTAGGAGGTATCACACTTCCTGATATCAAGTTATGCTACAAGGCCATTGTAATCAAAATAGCTTGGTACTGGCTGAAGAACAAGCAAACAGATCAAAAGAACAGAACAAAGAATCCAGAAATAAACCCACACCTTTATGAACAATTGATATTTGACAAAGGAGGTAAGAGCATACAATGGAGTAAGGACAGTCTCTTTAATAAATGGTGTTGGGAAAATTGAACAGGTACATGCAAAAAAATGAAACTAGACCACCAACTTACCCCATTCACAAAAATAAATTCAAAATGGATAAAGACTTAAATGTAAGTTGTGAAACTATAAACATCTTAGAAGAAAACATAGGCAGTAAACTCCGATATCTCTCGTAGCAATATTTTTGCTGATTTATCTCCATGGGCAAGTGAAATAAAGGACAAGATTTTAAAATGGAACTATATCAAACTAAAAAGCTTTTATACAGAAAAAGGCACCATTAACAAAATAAAAAGAAAACCCACACAATGCGAGAATATATTCACCAATATGTCTTACAAGGGGTTAATAACCAAAATATAAAGAACTTCTAAAACTCAACACCAGAAAGGTAAACAGCCCAATTAAAAAGTGGGCAAAAGAACTAAACAGACACTTCTCCAAAGAGGACATACAGATGGCCAATAGGCATATGAAAAAATGTTCAACATCAATAATCATCAGAGAAATAAAAATTAAAACCACAATGAGGCCCTGGCCAGCTAGCTCAGTGGTAGAGTGTCGGCCTGGCGTGTGGGAGTCCTGGGTTCAATTTCCGGCCAGGGAACACAGGAGAAGCACCCATCTGCTTCTCCACCCCTCCCCCTCTCCTTCCTCTCTGTCTCTCTCTTTCCCTCCCGCAGCCAAGGCTCCATTGGAGCAAAGTTTGCCCAGGCACTAAGGATGGCTCTGTGGCCTCTGCCTCAGGTGCTAGAATGGCTCTGATTGCGGCAGAGCAATGCCCCAGATGGGCAGAACATCGCCCCCTGGTGGGCGTGCCGGGTGGATCCCAGCCGGGTGCATGCGGGAGTTTGTCTGACTGCCTCCCTGTTTCCAAATTCAGAAAAATACAAAAAAAAAAAACAAACCCACAATGAGATCACCTCACACCTGTCAGAATGGCACTCAGTAACAAATCAACACACAATAAGTGCTGGCGAGGGTGTGGAGAAAAGGGAACCCTCCTGAACTGCTGGTGGGAATGCAGACTGATGCAGCCACTATGAAAAACAGTATGGCATTTCCTCAAAAAATTAAAAATGGAACTGCCTTTTGACCCAGCTATCCCACTATTAGAAATAAATCCTAAGAATACCAAATCACTGATTCCAAAGAAGATATGCACCCTCATGTTTATTGTAGCATTGTTTACAATAGCCAAGATATGGAAACAACTCAAGTGTTCGTCAGTGGATGAATTGATTGAAGAGCTGTGGTACATATACACAATGGAATAATATGCGGCCATGAAAAAGAAGGAAATTTTACCTTTTGCAATGGCATGGATGGACCTGGAGACAATTACACTAAGTGAAAGAAGCCAGGCAGAAAAAGACGAATATCATATGATCTCACTTATATGTAGACTCTAAAGAACAAAATGAACTGAGGAATGAAATAGAGATAGAGGCAGGATCACAGGGACCAGAGGAACAGCTGTCAGAAGGAAGGGGAACGAGAGGATGGGATCAGAGAAGGTGCAGGGTTTAATGAAATTATATATACCTAACACAGAGATACAGATAACAGAACAGCAAATCCCAGAGGGAAAGGGGCCAGGAGTTAGGGGGAGAGGGACCAAAGGGGTGTAAATAGGGACATGCGGGAGGGGTGGAAGGGTGTTATATTCAGTGGCACACTTGAATCCATGTTAACACAATAAATTAAAATTAATTTTAAAAAGAGAGAATAGTAATCACCTCTAAAAAAGACAAAGGAATTTTTTTCCTCAAATAATGCATTATAAAATAATATGTTTAAATTGCTTTATACTCTGTTTTCACAACACTGAAATAATGCTGCAAGATGCACCTTGGAAATTACATTCTTACAGCCTCATCATGAGAAAGGAAAAAAAAAAGTTCTTCTAACTCCAGATAAGAGAAATCTCAAGGCAGGACTCTGATTGGCCCAGAGTAAATCATATGTTCATCCTTAAACTACTCAGGTGGCCAAGGGTAATAAGCACTATGAATTGTCTGTCTTTTGTCCGCTTCTGTGAACAAAAAGATAGAATAAGTTGCCATAAAGTGTGGGGTGGAGCAGTATAAAAAGTCAAAGCATGACAAAGACTTTAAGAAGTATAAATGTCATGGACTTTCAAAAGCCATACAAATAATAGGTAGCAAAGCAGGGATTACAACCCAGACCTGCATGACTTCTCAAAGGCCTGGGGCATAGTCTGGGACCCTGTCTTATTTATCTTTGTCCTTCCAGCTCCTAGAAATACTACCTGGCACTTTTTATGTGTTTTGTGTAATTAATTAAATCTCCAAACTACAGATTGCTTATTTGAACATATTCTTATGTCAACATGGATGTGACCATGTCTAAGTCTTGTGCTCAGAAGAAAACACAAGAGAAGGTGAAACATTTTAATTTTTTTATTTGTTTGTTTGTTTTGTTTGTTTTTTCTGAAGTGAGAAGCAGGGAGGCAGAGAGACAGACTCCTGCATGAGCCCAACTGGGATCCACCCAGCATGCCCACCAGGGGGCAATGCTTTGCCCATCTGGGGCTCTGCTCTATTGCAACCAGAGCCATTCTAGCACCTGAAGCAGAGGCCATGGAGCCGTCCTCAGTGCCCAGGCCAACTTTGCTCCAATGGGGCCTTGGCTGTAGGAGGGGAAGAGAGAGATAGAAAGAAAGGAGACGGGGAAGGGTGGAGAAGCAGATGGATGCTTCTCCTGTGTGCCCTGACCAGAAATCAAACCCAGGACATCCATACACTGGGCTGATGCTGTATCACTAAGCCAACCAGCCAGGGCCAGAACATTTTAATTTCAAGAACATTTTATAGCACCATAAAAATCAAAAGGTAAATACAAATACTAGAAATTCTATACTCAAAGCAAAGTTGCCTGATGAGCAAAAGTGAGTATAATAAGAGCAGCGGCCATTCATTTTTCCTACTGAGGAAATGATGACTCTCCAGATTTGTTATTTCTATTATATTTTTATATCAACTCTTTGGAAAGAAAGGTGGAATTGGGTGAAGCCAAAGAAAAACTTTGCTTTGACTATATCATTATGATTATTATAACAAAAGTTATTCATGAGATTACTTGCAAAATTTTTAATCTTTTTGGCAATAATTACCAGTTTTCTCTTCTTTCCACTTTCCCTAGCTATGATGTGAAGGTATTGTTCAAGAAATGATCTTTATCTTCATTTATTTTTATTTGGGTCATGTGGTTTTCATCATTTTTCTTCCACAGAATCATGTCATTTCCTGGTATTTGTCTTTTAACTTCCTTTATGAAGCCTAAAATAAAACAAACAAACAAAAACCACTTCTTTGTTCAATACAATCTTTTCATTTCTCACTATTCATTTTTTCTTGCTTTGGAATGCTTCTAATCTCTAGACTTTGGATCTACATATTTAAAATTTTTATCTTCATTTTAGTCTTTCAACTCTTTTGTTCTCCTGTCTCTGTTTCACAAAAAATACTTCATTGTAAATGACTCACCATTGTATTGTTTCCGTGGTTTGCACAGCCATTAACTTGAAGATAGTCTATTAATTTAGAGTTGTGTTGTCTTGGTTCAGACTGCTTCTAATTTTGCTGAAGGATCTGTATGGGGCTGCAATTAACTTATTTTTAAACATTTTCTTTCTTTCTCTCTGTCCTCTTTTTTGTATTATCCAATCTGATATCCACCTAAACTTTATACTCTGATCCAAATTTTGCCCATTCCAAATTTCAACTTTTCTTTTTTTCTCTCCTAATAGACTGTTTTGTTTCTAATTATTATACAGCCACCCACAGGCTTGTTTCATCAGAGGCCATAACACTGGTGTTTATTCAGGTGATTTTGAAGTGAGTTTTGTCCTACATTTACTAGAGAAAAGGAGAGGGGAAGAGAGGAGAGAAATTGACAACAATAACTGTTTCTGTCTTGAAACCAAATAAGTTACTGTTGGGTAGGTATGCTGCTAAAGTTTTCTGGGCTCTTAATTAATCCTCCCATTGCTTTCCCTGTATTGACTTGTACAGAAAGTAGACTCAAAAAAGGAGTAGAAGACCTCAGACACCTGACTCAAAACTTCTGGCCCTGTGGCCTAATCCTTATCCCTAACCTCTCACTTAACAAACATTCAGTCCAAATCCATCTTTGTTCTTTAGGGGGAAAAAAAAAAAAGATATTCCCTTTCACCTTCTCCTCTCTAGCCTAGTTGACACAAGCAAAGGAGAGGATGGTCTGGTAGTTTTTTCCAGATGGCATTACAATAATGTCACAGGTGCAAGATCTTCTTAATTCTCAGAAAACTAAGGTGTAGAGAGCAGAAAATAGGTGCTTTGTGGAATTAATTAAACCTCCAAATTACGGATTGCTTATTTGAACATACTGTTATATCAACACGAATGTGACCATGTCTGAGATCAGCTGTGTGGGTCTGGTGATCACTGGATAACTCATGGGGCTGAGAGCTCATCCCATAGAGTATCACAGGGAGTAGGTCCTTGAGCAGAGCCCAGCCCTGCCATGGTCCTCTCTGGCCTACCCTCCAGATGTCAGATTTCTGTGACTATATGCACAGGCAAAATGACTATGGCCACAGATTTCCCCAAATGAGATATATGGCCTTGGTTATAAAGATTTGGTGTTACACAACTGCCTTAATTATAGCACAGGGCAGTGAATTCTCTGCTTCAGCTATCAGAATAGTAGCGAATTTTAGATTAAAATCTCCAACAACCTGCTTTTCCCATATGCCTTGTGGATACATATGGAAAAACAAAAGAACTTGACATCACAGAAGACTGGAATCCTGATTCAAGAGCTCTAGATACTGGCCCTGATGGGCTGTGAGAGCCCATGAGCCCTTCTCAGTGGGCATCAGACTTCGGTGGGTTTTGGATTAGACTGTTGCATGCAAAGTCTCCCTCTGCATCACAAGAGTTGCCCCTGTCACTCCCACCATAATTCACTGATACAAGTCTGGAAATCCCAAGTATGGGACCAAATCTCACAGAAAGCCATGAATGTGCCCTTCAGTCTCTTTCAGACAAAGTTAATGCTTCCTGTTGGTTAGAGCAGATGCCAACCAGGCCAAAGATTGGGCAATCCTTGAGCCAGTTTCCCACAGGGAAAGAGTCTACTCTGTAGTTAAAGACTAAATGTGTAAGCCTAGCCAGACATCTTGCAACTAAGAACGTAATGAAGTCAGTTAATTTTCTGTTTAATTTTCTACTGTGTTAGAAGGGAGACTGTCAGTTTAAATTCTGTGTCAGAGGCAGTCTCTAAAGAAGTTAATTTCTAGAACAAAGTAACCAGGGGCTATAGAAAACAGATAGAAAAAAAATTCTTCTGAGAAAGCAGAAAAATTATAAGTAACAAAATCAGAAAAGCCTCCTATGGTTAGAGCAAGCCAGATATGGGGTAAAGCAAGCTTCTTTATGGGCTTAGATGCAAAGGAAATGTCCTGTGCTTCTTGGTAGCTTCTAAATTCAGGGATGAGAACCTGAATTAAAGAAATATCAAAGGCAATTGCTAAAGGTGACACTAAAGATGGGGAGAAAGGCTAAATCTCATCTCTTCTCCCTGGAAACCATCTCCCTTGAAACAAGCTCAGGACATTCCCACCGGATAAAGGAAGTGGGATTTATGAGAGAAATCACTAGTAAATTGGGACCAAGATAAGATGGGGGAAGGGGTTTAAGAACAGAAAACTATCTCATTCATTTCTTATGGGAGTATAAACTCGTATATTTCTGAAAAGCAGTTTGGAAACATATTTAATAAAACCCTTCAAAATATGTATTACCTTTGACTTAGGAATCCCACTTCCAGGCATGAACCCTAAGAAAATAATTTTGAAAAGGTGGAGACATATACATGTCACAGAATTATTTTAAATGATGGAAAATAAGACAATTAAATATATAATAAGAGGATCCATACTATAGAAAATGATAGTTATTTAAATTGTAACTTTTAAGATTAGTCAGTAATATGAGGATATGATCATAATATCTTAATTTAAAAAAAACAGATACAAAATAACAAGTAGAATCATCTTAAGTTTATTTATATGCACTTTTGGAAGGAAATACAATATTAATAATGGTTATCACTCAATTGTGGAATCAGAGTTCATGTTACCAAGCATTCCACATCAAACCAGTATTATTTTTAGCATCACTAGAAGTTACCTTTTAAAGAAAACTTAAAGTTTATGCCACAGTACTGGGGTGAGGGGGTAGCAAAACACAAAATTGTATAAGGGAAAAAAGACCTAAAAGGAAATATTTAAAATATTAGTTTTGTTATTTAAGGATTATGGGTTGCTGTATAATTTTTTCCTTGTACTTTTTGGTGTTTTCCTGTTTCTTTAAAGTAAACATAACTTTTATATGAAAACATATATTTGGGCCTGACCTGTGGTGGCACAGTCAATCAAGCATCAACCTGGAACACTAAAGTTGCCAGTTCAAAACCCTGGGCTTGCCCGGTCAAGGCACTTATGGGAGTTGATGCTTTCTGCTCCTCCCTGCCTTCTTTATCTATCTATCTATCTATCTATCTATCTATCTATCTATCTATCTATCTCTGTCTCTCTTCTCTAAAATGAATAAATAAATAATGAATATATGAGAACATATATTTTAAAGAATAAAAGAAACAAGAGCATACTAAGATTCTCATGAAGAATAACTAAGCCACCAAAGAAATACATATTAAAAAGGGACTTCTATTTGGTCTTTTATTGAAATATATAATAGGCTAAAAGAAACTTTTCATTTTGCTCCCCAAATTGAGAACCAAACCCAAAGCAAGTGACAAAGTACCATAAAGATACCATATGCTAAAGGAAGATAAAAAGTGTGAGGAAGGGGGCAGCTTCTTAGGGCAGAGGGCTGGCCTGGCTCACTCCCCTACCCTTGCTAAGCCCGAACGCCTCTCCCATTTATTCAAGCAGAAAACTGTGGGATACAGAGGACGTGAGGAGAGTCTTATCATGTGTCATTGCACAGCCTAAGGGGAGAGTGCTACAGTTTATGGCTGGGGAAGCCATGAAAATGCACCTCTCAGATGTCCCACTGCGGGGACCACACCCAACTGCCCAGGCACACTGAACTCTACCAACGCATTTGAGCCAAGGTCAGGCTTTCCACTGGCTGCTCCTCAACTAAGTCTGGAGTGCAGCAGAGCTGCTAAGGCAGATGCCTGAGAGTTTTGGTGGAACTTTCTTAGAACTGAATTAAAGTCTAAGACTTTCTTCCCTGCCTCCTTTACAGGGTTCACACAAGCATCACAGCCTGGTGGCTCTCCCCCAGCCTTTTCCAGTGCTTACCCCTTGCCTCTTACACACATTTCCCCCAGTAAATTCCTTACATGTCTAGTCCCATCTTGGCATCTGCTTCTCTGAGGACCTGGGCTGACAGTCATGCCTTCAGCCTACAAAACTGTGCTTGCCCATCTATGGAGTCTGATAACAGAACCATTCACAGAGACTGGGGGTGCTGCACAAAAAATAGATTGGACTCTTGTTTCCCCATTGGAAATATGTTCATATAGTAAACTTACTGATTGGGCTTCAATACCTATTTTTAGCATCAGGAGAAGAGAACTGCAAAAACATGAGAAGCCCCCCAAAATGGGAATCCTTGGGACAGTCTACTTTCATGGGGTGGTTCAACACAGACACAGACTCACATTTGTCTCCTGGGTAGTACGGTGTATACATTTCCCCCATGTCAAGAGGATACAGCAGCATGTACACGGATTTGAATGGGGTTGATTGTACCCACACGATAGATTTAACATACTCAGTTGGAAGGGTGGTGAGGATTCAAAATAAGGGACCCTGCTGCCCATTGTGATGTTGTGAAGGGACCTGTGCAAAGCCTGTAAAGAAGGCCCCGGGCAAGGAAACAGGATTAGCCTGTAGGAGAGGATAGCAGTCCCCACTGAGAGCCAGGGTACCGGAACCTCAGTCCTACAACCACCCTTCCTCCCACACAAAGTTGTCCTCCCAACAGCCTTAGTGGGTTTGAGAGTGGGCTTTTCCGAGACCCTGCAGATAAGTGCCCAGTTTGTCAGCTCCTTGAGTTCAAGGCCCTAAGCAGAGGACCCAGGCCTGACTTCTGAGCTACAGGAACTATGATATCATAAATGTTATCTTAAGCCCCTAAGTTTGTGGTCATTTGTAACACAGCAACAGAAAACTAATACAAGGAGATTCAATAGCATACATTTGATAGCAGTTACTGAAGAAAAGTAAACTGCTTTGTGTGTCTTCTAAATTCAGAATGCTTAATAAACAAATTACAAAATTGTATTATCAAGTTTGTCTTGCATTACCAAATGAGTAAGTTCAAGTGTTCATAAATATATTATTTATGATACAATGTAGAGCCTTGAAAATTCAGAATCATTTTGTACCTCAAATTATAACTTTATAACCGCCTTGATCAGTCCCTACAGCATTCTTTTCAAACTACCATTTAGGTGTCTCATACCTAATAACTTTTAAAATAATCAACAATCGCCACAGTCCTCTGAAAGTAGGCAGGAAAGCAAATATAAGATGCCAATTACTGAGCTGACCACAGCTTTACGAGAACGTACAGCCAGTTTATGCACGCAGGACATCTCAGAGAGGCCATGTGGAACCCCTGTTCTCAAAATAGTCCATAGAGGAATACAAGAACCAGAATTTATTCTCAGGCTTCCTGTCTCTCACTGGTCAAAGGACCCCTCTACACTTCTGGTATATTAGTGTAACCCGATCTCCACAGCAAAGGTGCCAAGGATTCTTCTGAGCCTTAACATGGCAGACAGGGCAATGGAGAGGGTTGGAGCAGTTCCTGCCCAGTGAGCATGACAGATCTGAGCATGTAGGGCCCTCACCTGGGGTGAGCCACACAGCTGACAATGTTAAGAGATGAGAGAGCCTGACCTGTGATGGTGCAGTGGATAAAGCCTCGACCTGGAATGCTGAGGTCGCCGGTTTGAAACCCTGGGCTTGCCTGGTCAAGGCACATGTGGGAGTTGATGCTTTCTGCTCCCCCCCCCCATGTTTTCTCTCTCTCTCTCTCTCTCTCTCTCTCTCTCTCTCTCTCTCTCCTCTCTGAAATGAATAAATTAAATTTAAAAATTAAAAATTAAAAAAAAGAGAGAGAGATGAGGGAAAGGTGGTGGCCAAGGGTTCTTCATTGAGTGAGTGGTCAGAGCCCAGCAGGTGGAGCCAAGGCCATTTGGAGACATGTATTAACTTGAACCTCACAGGTTCTAGCCAGAGCAATCAGACAAGACAAAGAAATAAAAGGCATCCATATCGGAAAAGAAGAAGTAAAGGTATCACTTTTTGCAGATGATATGATCCTATACATCGAAAACCCCAAAGAATCTACAAAAAGACTACTAGAAACAATAAGCCAATACAGTAAGGTAGCAGGATACAAAATTAACATACAAAAGTCCATAGCCTTTCTATATGCCAACAATGAAACATTTGAGAACGAACTCAAAAAAATAATCCCCTTCATGATTGCAACAAAAAAATAAAATACCTAGGAATAAACATAACAAAGAATGTAAAGGACTTATATACTGAAAACTACAAAGCATTGTTAAGGGAAATGGAAAAAGATACAATGAGATGGAAGAATATTCCTTGTTCTTGGATAGGAAGAATAAATATAATCAACATGGCCATATTACCCAAAGCAATATACAAATTTAATGCAATTCCCATCAAACTTCCAATGACATTTTTTAAAGAAATGGAATAAAAAATCATCAGATTTATATGGAACTATAAAAAACCCCGAATAGCCAAAGTAATCCTAAAGAAAAAGAACGAAGCTGGGGCATTACAATACTTTATTTCAAACTATATTATAGAGCCACAACAATCAAAACAGCATGGTATTGGCAGAAAAATAGACATTCAGACCAATGGGACAGAATAGAAAGTCCAGAAATAAAACCACATATATATAGTCAAATAATTTTTGATAAAGGGGCCAACAACACACATGGAGAAAAGAAAGCCTCTTCAACAAATGATGCTGGGAAAACTGGAAAGCCACATGCAAAAGAATGAAACTCGACTACAGTTTGTCCCCTTGTACTAAAATTAATTCAAAATGGATCAAAGACCTAAATATAAGACCTGAAACAATAAAGTACATAGAAGAAGATATAGGTTCTAAACTCATGGACCTGGGTTTTAAAGAGCATTTTATGAATTTGACTCCACAGGCAAGGGAAGTGAAGGCAAAAATAAATGAATGGGACTACATCAGACTAAGAAGTTTTTGCTCAGCAAGAGAAACTGACAACAAAATAAACAGACAGCCAACTAAATGGGAAATGATATTTTCAAACAACAGCTCAGATAAGGGCCTAATATCCAAAATATACAAAGAACTCATAAAACTCAACAACAAACAAACAAACAATCCAATAAAAAAATGGGAAGATGACATGAACAGACACTTCTCCCAGGAAGAGATACAAATGGCCAACAGATATATGAAAAGATGCTCATCTTCATTAGTTATTAGAGAAATGCAAATCAAAACTGCAATGAGATACCACCTCACACCTGTTAGATTAGCTATTATTAACAAGACAGGTAATAGCACATGTTGGAGAGGCTGTGGAGAAAAAGGAATCCTCATTCACTGTTGGTGGGAATGTAAAGTAGTACAACCATTATGGAAGAAAGTATGGTGGTTCCTCAAAGAACTGAAAATAGAACTACCTTATGACCCAGCAATCTTTCTATATACCCCAAAAACTCAGAAACATTGCTACGTAGAGACACATGAAGCCCCATGTTCATTGCAGCATTGTTCACAGTGGCCAGGACATGGAAACAACCAAAAAGCCCTTCAATAGAAGACTGGATAAAGAAGATGTGGCACATATACACTATGGAATACTACTCAGCCATAAGAAATGATGACATCGAATCATTTACAACAAAATGGTGGGATCTTGATAACATTATATGAAGTGAAATAAGTAAATCAGAAAAAAACCAAGAATTGCATTATTCCATATGAAGGTGGGACATAAAAACGAGAAAAAGAGACATTGATAAGAGTGTAGTGGTTACGGGGGGGGGGGGATGGAGAGGAAAAAGGGGAGGGGGAGGGGCACAAAGAAAACTAGATAGAAGGTGATGGAGGACAATCTGACTTTTGGTGATGGGTATGCAACATAATTGATTGACAAGATAACCTGGACATGTTTCTTTGAACATATGTACCCTGATTTGTTGATGCCACCCTAGTAAAATTAATTAAAAAAAAAAACTTGAACCTCACAGCCCCCAAATCCGAAGTTCGCTGCACCACCCTTCCTCCCATGCAATCATCTTGACAACTAGGTAACAGAGAATTGACCTATTCCCCCCACTGCTTCTAAGAAACAGCTACTTCTTTCTTTCCTCATCATCCTTACTTTGGGGTTCCTCCATCTGGTTTGCATTTCTTCCCAGAAGACTCTTGATGTCCTTATTTCCAAACTCTTCCCTGTACAAGAAACTATTTCTTTCCCACCAATTTTTGTAATCCATTCTGGAAAACACACCCAGAGCCCCTGGGCTTCCACCCATTCTGCTTTCCATTACTGCAATTGCAGTGTGGTTAAACCAGTAATAACGAAACTGTGTGTGTGTTTGCAATGCATCCTACTCCAAAATTTGATGAGACACACACAGGCACACACGGACACACACTTCTCATCTGGGTAGCGCTGAGTTTGGACAGAGATATGATGACATCTCTTGGAAAGGAGGAACAGAGAGAAAAAGCCTGGGTCTGGAGTATAAGCCTTCCAATTTCAAAATGGGAAATATTTCAAAACTAGTTCGTCCCCTTACGTGCAGGGGGCAAAAACCTTGTGAGGAGGATGAAACATTAAAAAAAATAGGCCATTAATAAATACATTTTTCCCACAGATAAATCTGGCTTTGAGTGTCTTATCCAAGGCTTTCTTTTGACATTTCTGGGATTCTTGCATTTATATTCAAACTCATCAAAAGTTGTCCCCAAGTGACCACACAATCACTTCTTGAGGTTTTCCTTCTTTCCTTTGATTAGTTTTTCTCCTCAGACCTTTGGCTGACTGTTTGCTACTGTTACCAGGAATGAAATTCCTACCAGAGCTAAAAGAAGGAACCATGAATAGCAATGCTGTGTTCTCAAGTTTTTTCACCTCAAACAGAAAAGTACCATTTACGGATTGATCTTCTCATCAGAGAACCATGTCACCCAATCACCCTGCTCTGCAACTTGCCACAAGATTAATGGTGAATATAATATATATATGAAAATAAAGGAGGAAAATGTATGCAAAGGTTCAGTGGTGGCTTGAGGGCTGCGAAAGATGTTGTGCAGTACATCATTTCATCAGAATTTCTCATTTTCAGGACATTGACTCTAAAATGACTGCAGTCATAGTGCTCAATGTTCCTGTATTGGGATTCCAGGATTTTAAAAAAAAAAATGATTTGAAGCCAGAAAAGCAAGGCTGACTTATTTGGACCGAAGCTGTAATGTGACAAAAAATTTGCAAAAAGTAGAAATGCTATAAACACATATACACACAGATTCATAGTGAGGTTAATACTCTATCCAGGGGGACATCAAGAAGGTTGCCAATAAATGAAGAAACAACATAATCGTAAACTAATGAAACTGAAGTTCAAAGGCCCTGGGAGGAAATCTAGCAACACAAAGGTTTTTTGTAAAATTTTCAAAAATCAACAATTTTAACAAAAATGGTTAAGATTTCCCTCCCTTCCCCCCAATTTCCCTTCCATTAGACATGCTATGAGCATGTGAGGAACCCAGCTAAGAGAAAGTTGAGTTGAGAATGTTTCATTTGGGTTTAGTGGAAAAGTAAAATATATTTAGGTAGTTCTCAGTCACTCCTGTGTGAGTTACATAATTGCTAGTGTCCTGGTAGAATAGTGGTTTCCTGGAGGACCCAGATAGTCTCTGAGTGACACAGCTACCGGGTAGGGACCAATTCTCAATATGAACATGTACTTCTGGGTCTAGTACCAGATGTGTGTTGGGTAGTCAAGAAGAAACTGGTTTTGAAATAAACAGAACCAGAAGCTAATCTATGAAAAATTCTTCCAGTCATTGGATCTACTAAAAGATAAGCGGAGGATTTGAATTTCATTGATATATCATCAAAACAAAAGTTTTCTCCTTGAGCCCTGGTTGGATAGCTCAGTTGGTAGAGCGTCATCCTGAAGCACAGAGGTTGCCTGTTCAGTCCCCAGCCTTATATAGGAGCAGATCAATGTTCCTGGCTCTCTCTCTCCCTTCCTCTCTCACTAAAATCAATCAATCAATAAAAAATATTTGCAAAGTTTTCTCCTTGATAAAAAATTTTCCAAATTTGACAACAATCCTAAAAATTTATATGAACCTAATGTGAAACAGAAAATAAACTTTTCTAAACTATCAATTAAAAAATAAAACTTTCAGCCAACTATACTAGAAAAAAAAATACTGAGTTACATTTCTATTATTTTTATGAAAAAGGCATCACAAAATTGTTGTCATATAAAGAAGCAATCAAAAATTATAAAACCAAAGAAAATATTTTTTCATGTTTGTGGTATTGGTCAGCTTTTTCAGCTTCATAATTGGTTGCAATTCTTTTTTTTTTTTTTTTCATTCTATAAAGTGTTCTTTTCTACCTAATTTTGTATGCATTTTGATTTTGATCTTCTTGAAGAAATGTGTAAGTATGAGACCCTAAAATCTACACCTGCCCCCTCCATCTGACTCAGCCTCAACGCTAGCTCTCTGTACACTCTCGAGTCAGGCTTTCCTCTTGAGCGCCTCTAGCCACCCACACAGATCGGGAGCCGCAGAGACTCTTCCCATCCTGGGACCCAGGGGATTTTACTTCTGTGTCCCTTTAGACACCCTTGACTATGGCCACATCTTGTTCTTTGTCCTCATGTAGAACCTACTCCATCTCCAAAGCCTTAAATTCCAAAGTACTTACAAGTCAGTTTATGTAACTCAAACTCTACCTTATTTCCCATTTATCTTACACATGCATGTGCACACGCGTACCATGGATTTTAATTCACTGTATTCTTTGCCTGCCTCTTCTCGTCCTGTCCTCCCATTGTCGTCCTTACAGCTCACTCCAAATTTCCTATGTGATGTAGAGCTCCCTAAATCTTGTTTTTCTTATTCCACACTTCATAGCAATGCCTCCCAAAATCAATCTGGCTAGCTCTAATTATTAATAGCTGTGTGATATTTTATGGTGGAGACACATCATTATGAATTCAATATTTCTCTTTTGGGAGATACCACTGAGGAAAACCTGCGTCCTGTCAGTGAATGGACCCAGTGATCTAATATGCTGTTTAAATTACCTACCCAGAAAAATAGTTCAACTACCTGCCTCATCATTTACCTCTCCACCTTCTTCAACTTTCTCCATAACTTATATTGGATCTTCTTTATTGACTCCTTCTACTGACCTATATTTTCTTTTCTCTCCACAAAGTGTACTGACCAATGCTAAATACTTGCAGTTCTAGTATGGCGACCAGTTTTGTTCCCACCACCTGGGCACTAACTTTATCAAGCATTAGCATAGTGGGTGGACTGTTTTGTGTTGAATTGTGACCCCCTAATAAAGCTCTATTGAAGTCCTAACTCCCAGAACCTCAGAATGTGATCTTACTTGGAGATAGTCTTGACAGAGGTATTCAAGTTCAAATTAGGTCATTAGGGTAAGTTCTAATCAAGTCTAACTGGTGATCTTAGAAAAGAAAAAAACTGGGCAGACAAACAGAGAGAGAAAACAGCCAAGTAAAGACGAAGAATGAGTATGCTGCATCTCCAAGGCAAGGAACACCAAAGATTTCTGGCAAACTATCCAAAGCTGGGAGGAGACAAGGAAAAACACTTCCTCTACAAGCTTTGTAGCGAACATGCTGATACCATGATTTCAGTCTTCTAGCGTCCAGAACTATGAGACAATAAATTTGTGTTTTTCCAAGCCAAAAAAAAAAAGAATTATACGTATGTATGTATGTATATTCCCTTTTGATGTCCATTCAATTTTTTTCTGTTTTCTTTTGTTAATTACAGTATGAACAATACTGCAATAAACATTCTTTTACCTGTATCTTCATGCTATTATATTTGTAGGATTCCCAGTACGGAGACTGAAAGTTTAAAAAGTACATACATTTTTTTTTTTTAATTTTCACAGATGCTGTCAAGATGCTCCCAAAAAGACTATAACAATTGACACTTCCATCAGTAAAGTATGAGAACTTCTTCTCCTGGCCAATTTTGCAGCAAGAGGTAATATTGCTTCTTTCAATTATTACCAATATGAAATGTTTAACATGACACCTCACTGTTACCTTAATTTTATTTTTTCTCACCACTATTAAATTTGAGCATCTCTTTATTGATCAATGAATTGAACTTTTTTTTTAATTTTGCTCTTCTGGGAATTGCCCATTCATATTCTTGACCAAAAGTTGGGGGGGAGATCATTTGGGGTTTTTTTTCATTGATCCTTAACCCTACTTGTGCATTATGAACAAATTACCCTTTGCCATGCTTGTTGCAAATATTTTTTTCAAAATCTTCCATATTCTCCTAACTTTGTGGCTTTTACATAGTTAAATCATCTATACTGTTATATATAATGGTCAGGCTTTCTTGAGTTGGTTATAAAGGTCTTTCCTACTCCTTGGTTGTGTATTGTCTCTTAGATTCTCTTCTAAAATGTTAATTATTTTATTGTTTACTGAAATCATCAGGCTTTCTGGAATTTACATTTGTATATTTCATCTAATAAGGTCAAATTTTTTTTCTAGAAGAGAAGCCAGTATATCAGCACTATTTATTAAATAAATCATTCATTTCCTACTGAATTGAAGTGCTACCACCTTTATCATATGGTGATTTTCCACATATGTCAGGAGGTACTCTTGATTTTATATTCTAGTCTTCTGATTTGTTAATTCTTTGCAATAGCATCTTGATTTTTAAGGCAAGGGTTCTGTTAAATGCACTAACATTTAATAAGAAAAGTATCCTCTATTTTTTCATATGCGGGTCATTTACTTACATATATAAAATTTAATATGATTTTTTCCGATTAAAATGGTTTGAGAGCCTGTTGAAATAATACTAAATGTATATAATAGTTTTGGGTGACTTGACATTTTTATGATGTAATGTCCATCATCTAAGAATGTGATATGCTCTTCTAGCTGTTCAGATTTATTTCATGTTTCTTCACATAGGTCCTTTACTCTTCTTGCTAAATATATTTCTAAATATATTTTGTAATTTATGTCACTCTTTTGACGAAATACTTTTTTCACTTTCATTTATAGGTGTCATTAGTAGAAAGGAAAAAAACGCTTTTTTTCAATTATTATTAACTACATTCATCTTACAGAAATTGTATTAATTCTTATAAGTTTTTACAGAAGCTCCTAGGTTTTCTGAGAATACTAATATATTAATATCATCAGCCACAAAAGAAAAAAGAAAGATAGTATCACTCTTAATTTCTCTAGCACCAAGCAGTGTCTAGCACTTAGCAAGCACTAGGTACATGTTTTAAGAATGAATGAGTGAAATGAAGTGGGTCAGAGATTAGCCACATGGAACATGAAAGTTCTATCTATTGTAACACCACTCTGCTGGATGTCTGATTTTCCTTTTGAATGCTGCAGCCATTTCTTTGCTAGAAACCACAAAAGTTTCTGAATCCGGTAATGTCAAAGATGGAAAAGTATGATGGCCGTAGGAAATATGCTCCCGATTGGTGGAGGACCTTCCTGAGTTAGTTGTAGTGTGTGTTCTTTGAGTTCCTCCTTCCATTTGAGCTAAGAGAGAGAGCCAGTTCAGGGGAGCTTGTTATTCTAACCAGAAAGAAACAACAAGTTGACCCTGCGCTTGAGAGTTTAATAGGAAGCTTAAGGAGGCATACTCGTGCTTTCACTGGATGAGGGCAGGCAGCCAGCCAAAGGCTCACCTGCAGGAGTATTTCCATGAAGGGTCCAGAAGCACAGACAAAAATAAATAAATAAAGGCAGCCTGAGAAGCTTTCTAAACCTAGGAAAAGATTTGAAATAAAAGAAAGTTCACAGGCGACTGAGAAAAAACCAGAGATGCCAAAATATATGTAGGTGTTCATGTCCATTTGAGTCTTTGTCCATGTATTGACCCGTAGTGAGGCCTCACAAATATTACATAATGGAATAGAAAGCAGGTGCTCACCTACCTGACCTCTCTAAGTCAGTTTAAGAAGAGCCAAGCCACTCAGCCTATAATCTCAACCACAGCTATTCACCTTGTGGCAGCTAGTAGAGTTGTAGGCATAATTTATTACTCAGTGAATTAACCATTACCTATGTCACATACTTGACATCCTAACTCAACTAAGTGTCCATCTGAGCATAATAAATAATAAATAGGCCCCAAATGCTAGAAGGCTCTTATTTGGTGTCATAAAACTATCACTTAATCCTGGAAAAGGTTTTCCAACAAACCGCAGTAGTAGCTCCCTGCTCTTTCATGAAATTAAAATATTCAGACACAGATTTTATGAATGCACACAAAGAATTTTCTGCTGTAAGATACACCTTTGTTTTCAAAAACATAAATGATGGTCACCAGGCTGGACAGCATAATACAAAGTGCTCCCTATTAATTACCAGCAAGAACACCAAGTACTAAGAACAAGGAGGGGAAGAGGGTATGTTCTAGCTGTAGCAATAAATATAAAAGCACAGATTTCAAGAGATGGTTACCCACAGGGTGACCACACTGTTCTTCTAAGGGAAACAAAATGTTTCCATTAGAAAGTCCAAAGGGGAATCCCTTGAAAGGCAGACAGAGTACCAATGTACTAATTGGCTAGCTAATCCCATATACTGCGTCTGAGTTCACAGCTCAGGGCCAAGTGAGGAGCATCCACTTCCCCTCACACACCTGGCTACGGGCAGCTCTGCTGGTCAGAAGCATCTCTTCACATTTTTAGTCGATGAAAGGTTTATACAGAGAATGTCTGCCTCTAAATAAGCCCAGCCCTGTGCACACATTCAAGTGCCCTGGTGATGCAGCTCAGGACTTCAGTCTGCTCTCTGCAGCAGCTGGCACCCTGATGTTTGGCCTTTGCTCACAAGGCTAGCCCTGATTAAAGTGCTCTGGCCAGGATGGCATCCTTCTCATCTATTGTGGGCCTGCCAGGCATAGAATCACTTTCTTCCCCGAGCCAGACCATGCTTCAGTTCTTGTGATCACAATGACATATAATTTGAAGACACTAAGAGACAGACCTCTCACAGAGGGTCATATGACCTGAATTCCCTTAGCAAAGGCCATGCTAGGAAGAGCTCAGATATTACCCACGGCACCACTTGCCTTCTGCCTAGCAGTCAGAATCTTTATTCCTCCAAATGATCCTGAGTCCCCAAGCTGGCCTTCACTCAACAACTGATTGACAGCAAAGAGGTCCTCCCTGCAGCCCAAAACAGGGCCCCTGAAATTGACTGAGAGAGGTGCTCCAGCAAACAGAAGGTGCTCTTTACTTTCTCTGGACACTGTGCTTTCAGATTAATGAAAGCCAATTATATCATCGCTTTATTTTATCTGCAGAATGACCATTCAGTCACGTTTGCCTCCAACAATCTTAGCTTATACCTATTGTCCCTGGGTAATTATTTGTAAGTATTCCACTTTAGAAAATAAATTATATTGTCAATCTACTTATTTAGGATACCAAGAAAAAATTCCTCTTTGACGCATCCAAGGTAGCATATGTATCAGAGGACAAACAGGATTTCTAAGTCAAGGGACTTGAAGTAGAAGATTGGGGATACAGAAATGGTACTTGTCCTCTTCTGGCACAGATACCAAGCTTATATTTCTGTAAGGCTGCATATCAATGAAGAAAATAGTTAAATATGGAAGTCTCATCTGTTCTCATTAAGTAGAAAACTTGTTTCCTGACTCTACTGGTCAGGATCTCAACAGGCAACATATCACCCACTTTAACTAGTATGATTCAAAGAGGGTTTTTATGACAGTGTAGATGTAGGGGGACCACAGGAATAGTACAAAAACCTGATACTTAGTATTAACCAAGGTGTTACCAGCCTAGACCATAAGAAGGAGAGAAGAGATAATATCTTGTAAAATTGGCTTTTGGGGAGGAAGAGAGATCCCACATGACAAAGCTCAAATCTCTCTGCTCTAATGAACCAATCCCCACAAACAATCTTGGCCCATAAGGATGCTACCCTGAAGCTCTAGCACAAATGACACCATATATCTGGGCCTCATACACACTAACCTGTGTTCTTACAGACCTTTTTACAAGTCATACATGTCCTGTCTTGTAATCTAAACCATAAACTCTATGAAAACAAAGACCACATTTCTTACCTCTATATCTCAGGCATTGCAACACCAGTGGTTCTAAACCTTTTGTTTTTCTACCACAACACATAAAACCAATGACATTCACATATGAAACATTCCCAAAAGGCATTCACTAGATTAAGCATAATTCCCACCACACACCACTATTTCTCCCTCACTCAGAAAAGCATAACAGAATGGAAATGACCAACGTCAGGTTGTTTGACAGATACTCCTTAATCTATTCTGACTTTTTCATGTAACCTCTATACAAATTTCCATGACCTGTTACTATTAACTGGTATCTGACAACACACCCCCCAACAGCCCTGCACCCCACATCCCATGGCGGCACACTGCATACAGTGCTGGATGGTGGGAAGGAGGGAGGAGTCCCTGAGCAGACAGACAGTGGAAGTACAAGCTGTCTCCATTACTTCAGACAAACACGTCAGCCCATAGAAGGGACCTGGACCTCAGTATGCTATTGTTGAATCTCAGAAAAAATTCCCACATTTACAAAGCCAGAAAAAGGCAGATAAAACTTGCCTTACATACTACCTAATCCAACCCTGAATTTTACACATGAAGAAATTGAGATATGTGATCTGCCCATGATCACATAAGACACTAATCAAGGTGGAATTGGAACCCAAAACTAAATCAAAGACATTCAAAAAATAATAATACAACAATAAAAGAAAAACCTCTTTTCTTACCTGGAAACTAATGGATCCATTTTTATTTACTGAGTGTCTACCTTGTGCTAGGTCAGGGGTCCCCAAACTTTTTACACAGGAGGCCAGTTCACTGTCCCTCAGACCGTTGGAGGGCCGGACTATAAAAAAAAAACTATGAACAAATCCCTATGCACACTGCACATATCTAATTTTAAAGTAAAAAACAAAACGGGAACAAATACAATATTTAAAATAAAGAACAAGTAAATTTAAATCAACAAACTGACCAGTATTTCAATGGGAACTATGCTCCTCTCACTGACCACCAATAAAAGAGGTGCCCCTTCCGGAAGTGCTGCGAGGGCGGATAAATGGCCTCAGGGGGCCGCATGTGGCCCGCGGGCCGGGCCGTAGTTTGGGGACCCCTGTGCTAGGTAATGCGGGTTCACAGTAAACAGAAACAAAGAAATGCTCTCGGATGGAAGAATTATTTTATTTAGGTCAGGGAAGACTTTCTGACAAGGTCATGTTTGAGCAGAGAGGTAAAGGGAGGAAGGGGGTCACATGTGTCCCTGGGGCAAGTGTTCCAGGCAAATTTAGGAATCAGAGCAGCAGGCGCTCACAGGGCAAGGTCCAGGAAGGCCATCGCCAGTGGCCTGGAGGGGTAGCAAGGGACAAGGGGCTAAAGATGAGATCAGAGATTGGGTGTGGGGGGCGACTGTCATGTAGAGTCTTGCATTTTCTACCAGGTGAGATGGGAAATCAGTGAAAGGTTCACAACAGAAGAGAACTGTAGCCTATGTTTTTAAAACATCAGCCTCGCTAGTATGTAGAAAAGAGGCTTGGCAGAACAAAGAAAGAAAGCAGGAGGGAACTATTGTAATAATCCAGGAGAAAAATGGAGGCAGTTTAGATTAGGGTGAGAGACATGAGGGATACAAAGTGGTCAGATTCTGAACATATTGTGACAGTCCTGCCGACGGGTTTGAGGTTTGACTGGATGTAAAATGTGAGAGAAAGAAGGGAGTGACAGCTAAAGCCCAGACTTTTGGCCTGAGGAACTGATTGAAGTGGGCATTTACCAAGAAAGAAGGAGAGAAGAGCAGGTTTGGAGGACATGCTGAGTTAGATCTGCCTTTTACTAATCAAGGTGGGATGCTCAGCAGGCAACTGGACACAAGGGAGAGGAGCACCAAAGAGAGGTTGGGAGTCACCTGCACAGAGGGGGCTTACAGAGTCACAGGACAAGATGTGAGGACAGCAGAGAAGAAGGCTCAGGACTGAGCCCAAGGTCACGTAGTGTGCTGTCCTTCCCAAACATCACATTGCCCTTAACCTTGACTTCCTGCAGATAGTGTCTCTGATTCTCCTTCAATATCACAGAAGGACAATGTGCTGGTGGAATGTCAATGAGCACCCCCTCCCTCCTTTTGGCCTGTTCCCCATGATTAGCAAGCAGCCAGAGGCCCTTCAAAAAAGATACTCCAGCGGAAAGAATGGTGATGGGGTCACAAAAATCACCCCCGGAGAACAAGGAGCACGGCCACTGCAGGATGGGGGGGAGAAGAGAGAGGTAACATCTTGGGGACTTTCCCAGACAGCACTAGTTAAGAGAAAGGGGTCTGGTCACAGCCCTGGGTTGTGATGATTATGCCCTTCATGCTATAAAGGTCAGTGAATGCGGAGCTGGGAGTTACAGACACTGCAGGTTGAATCAGTCTTGCCAAGGACAGAATGGCAGCATCAGGTCCTCACACAGCCAAGGCAGGAGCATGGCTGGGCACTGGGAAACCCTTTTCAGATTATATAACTTCTCAGAGACTTGGCTTTCTCTCCACTCTGAATCGAAAATGGTTAAATGGGCCTTCCTTATAGGGAAATGTTTTCAGAAATAACTTTTGAAAAAAAATTTTCCAAGTAAAAATAGCACTACCACATTAAGTTTTAGATGGTTAAAAATAGGCAAACTCCCATTGTGATGAACTCAAGGAACTTGCCAATTATTTTAATGAACTAAAATGGTGCTAAAATTAACACATGGCTAGAAACCAGGTTCCAGGTTGAGGGATCTGGGGGAAAAAAAGAATGCCAACATCCAGCTTCTGTTTAATGAGTCCACAGACAAAGGGAACTAAACCCATCAAAGGAAAATGTCATAAATACACAAATTCCCCCCTTTTCTCAGTAGATGCTGGGCTTTCATTGTATGCAGATTTTTAAAATTAATTATTTGGAACATTAAATGGCACCCAATTAGATACCTAGTTCTTCTAGGTGAAAAATAAGGGTTACTAAAGAAAAACTACTTTTACTGGAAGAATGAAGCTACCAGGAAGAGCTCGGCCATCTTCTCTCACTCCCCATGCAGGAGCACACAATCAATTTCTCTTGTTATTGGAATGACTGCAATACAGCAGTCATTCTATCAGATTATTATTGCACATAATTGACGGAAGCCAGACCAACAAAGCCCTGTTCAGAGAGTATAATACAACAGCAATAAGTAATAACTTTGAAATCAGACAATAATTTTGAAATTAGCTCTGCAAATTTCCAGCTGTGTGACCTTGGGCAAGTTACTTTGCCTAGCTTTCTTGGTCTCCTTGTCTGTGAAATGACACCTATCTCACAGGGTTATGAAAATTAAATGTGACGATAAAATATACAGTACTTAGCACATACCTTAAAGTAGCCTTTAATTGTTCATATAATGAATCCAAAACATGGATTAGAACCTGTCTAGAAAAATAGTATTTATTGCCATGGTATTTAAATGACAAAGACAAGCAAGCACCATCTAAAATGCCAATGCCGCCTCCCAGGGGGTTCTCTGATAAGTTCTGATCTCCAATGGGCATTTATAAAGGAAAGATAAAGGATACAGAACCAGAGCAAATTGTTTTTAGAAGCACTGAGCAAGTGCTTGCAATACAACATAAAAAATGAACGAAGGTTTGCAAAGAAAAAGTGACAAAGACAGCAAAAATATCTTTCAAAATTATCTCTGTGATGTAAAAGTCTAAGGTGTTGATGAAGTACTCGAAGATACCATCAATATTCGAATTACAAGTTGCAACTTTGAATTTCAAAGATGGAATGATACTTAAGAACAAAAAAGCAAGAATTGAAAAAATTAGTTCAATGGCAGAATTTGGGCTAATTTGTCTTCAGTGTCTTAGGGGAAGTGAGGCCCTTCTGGCCTAAAAATGTCCTGATGACACCTGTTCCCTTATCCCCCTTCCAGGAAGGAAGGACTGCTGGCCATTGGAATGCTGGAAGGCAAGCCAAACAAAGGGTTATGGCACGATGATGCATGTAGCCAAGATACGAGAATTTTTTTGGTCAATGTTTAGCAAAATCATTCTAGTGAGAGAATCCACTCACTATTTTGCTATGAATTATGGATTGATTCATGTTGCCAGATTTAGAAAATAAAAATACAAGATATTCAGTTAAATTGGAATGTCAGATAAACAGTGCACAATTTTTCACATAAGTATGTCCCATGCAATATTTTGGCAACCTTAACATTGGGGTATATCAGTAACTTGTCATTCTAGCAGGACCTCAGGATAGGAAGAAAGGGATTTCCTTCAGCTTTGGAAAGAACACAGGTTCTTTGGGACATTTTGCTCCTTGTTTGTGAGGAAGGCATTTTTCATTGATCATTTTCATTGATCTAGTCCAGTTGTTTTCAAACATACACACACACACACAAAGTTCTTTTGAAAACAACTTCTGATGTGGAATCTTAATACATAACACAGATTTTTTTTTCTAAGAAGAGGGGCAGGGCCTCTGGTTGAATGGAAAAGTTAGAAGTAGGAAGAAGGGAAATGGAGGCTCTAGGTCTCTACCACTTGGATGTATCATCTTTGCCCTCATAGTGCTCCCAAAAGATCTCCTTGGAATAAAGGGACTCTACAGTACAGATGTGGAACAGTGCCACCAAGTATTACTGAAAATTGAATGCCCAGACTGCTGGACCAGGCCATGGCACAGTGAATAGAGTATCAGACTGGGATCAGAGGACCCAGGTTCAAAACCCTAAGGTCTCTGGCTTGAGCGTGGGATCACAGACATGACCCAAAGGTCACTGGCTTGAGCCCAAAGGTCACTGGCTTAAAGCCCAAGGTCGCTGGCTTGAGCCCAAGGTCACTGGCTTGAGCAAGGAGTCACTCACTCTGCTGTAGCTCCCCCCACCCATCAAGGCACATATGAGAAAGAGCAATCAATGAACAATGAAGGTGCCGTAACTAAGAATTGATGCTTCTCATCTCTCTCCCTTCCTGTCTGTCTGTCCTTATCTGTCCCTCTCTCTGTCTCTCTGTCTCTCTCTCTGTCTCTCTCTCTCTCTCTCTCTCTCTCTCACACACACACACACACACACACACACACACAAATGAATGCCCAGATCAACTTAATCTAAGCCTTATCAGTACCTCTCCTGTCCAAGCCAGGGTCTCCTCTCACTGCAGACAATAGCATCAAACTCCCATAAAAGAAACACTGGAGTTTGATCTGACTCATTTCAATCCTCCTTTTGTCATAACCAATCTGTCACCACAGCCTGCCATTTCTTATACAACAGCTGTGCCTCAGTGACACAAAACAAGCAGCTAAAAATAAAGTCACCTCAATGATCCATCTTATCCATATGATTACAATAATCTAGGAATTGAAATAAATTTTCAGTGCATTAGCTAAATTTTCCAGTTATCACTATATATTTCCTATCACACAGACATAGCCAACACTCATCTCATTTTAGCCCTTCCTCTCAGGGCTGGTTCCAAAGAACATTTTCATCATGGGGAACAAGAAACACTGCTGTGACATGTAGTCTTTCTCTCACCCGTGCTCCATGACTGTCTCCAAGGGTGGCATGCCATCTCCCGCAGACCTACCTTCACTTGGTATGTTAGGAGTATCCTTGGGCTTTTTGTGTTTATTCACATCCTCACTATTCTTTCCCACCCTACAGCCTGAGTATTCTTACCTATATACTGTGTGGGAATAATCACTCACTATGATTTTTCACTAACCATTCCTCTGGGAAGACAGTTTGCTTTGGAAGAAGCACCACAGAGCCATTCCCAGAAGTCATGGAGGGCATCCTTGATTGGCTTAAAAACCCAATGCCAGACCAATGCTATGGATGGCATTCTTCTACGTATGGATGTGTTCCTGTTCAATTTCCTCATTAAAAGTTGTTCACTTAAAAAAAGCTACTAAAACTAATAAGTGAGTTTAGCAAGGTTTATAGGATTCAAGATTAATATACAAAAATCAAATCAATTGTATTTCTATACACTAGCAACAAAGAATGACAAACTGAAAAATTAAGTATCATTTACAATGCCATCCAAATAAAGTGAAACACTTAGGGATAACTCAGACAAAACTGTGCAACATCTGTACTGAAAATGGCAAAACATTGCTGAGATTAATTTTAAAAGATCTAAATAAAAACCATATTCATGAATTGGAAGACTCAATAAAGTTAAGATGCTAATTCTCTCCAAATTGATCTAGAGAGCAAAAGCAATTCCAATCAAAATCCCAGAAATTAACAAACTCATTTTAAAATTCATATGAAAAGGCAAATATAAGATGTCTAGAACAGTGCCTGACGCACAGTAGGCTTACAGTAAATTTTTTTTTTTTTTTGGTATTTTTCTGAAGCTAGAAATGGGGAGAGACAGTCAGACAGACTCCCGCATGTGCCCTACCGGGATCCACCCAGCACGCCCACCAGGGGGCGACGCTCTGCCCACCAGGGGGCGATGCTCTGCCCCTCCGGGGCGTCGCTCTGCCACGACCAGAGCCACTCTAGCGCCTGGGGCAGAGGCCAAGGAGCCATCCCCAGCGCCCAGGCCATCTTTGCTCCAATGGAGTCTCGGCTGCGGGAGGGGAAGAGAGAGACAAAGAGGAAGGAGAGGGGGAGGGGCGGAGAAGCAGATGGGCGCTTCCCCTGTGTGCCCTGGCCGGGAATCGAACCTGGGACCCCTGCACACCAGGCCAACGCTCTACCACTGAGCCAACCGGCCAGGGGTAAATTTTTTTAATGAACTAATACACTAACTATGAATTTATGCTATATAACCTGCAGTATAATATTGAGTTTGATATGATAAAATTACTAGAAGATCAAGTTTTTCAACATTATTTTACACCTTAAAACCATATGTAGCCTGACCAGTGGATAGAGTGTCAGACTGGGATGCAGTGAACTCAGGTTCAAAACCCCAAAGTCACTGGCTTGAGCACAGGGTCACTGGCTTCAGTGTGAGATCATAGACCACTGGCTTGAGCCCAAGGTCACTGGCTTGAGCAAGGGGTCACTTGCTCTGCTTTAGCCCACTGGTCAAGGCACATATGAGAAAGCAATAATGAACAACTAAGGTGCTGCAGCAAAGAATTAATTCTTCTCATCTCTCTCCCTTCCTGTCTGTCCTTATCTGTCTTATATGTCTTTCTCTCCATCTCTTTCTCTGTCTGTCATTAAAAAAAACCACATGTAAGCTCATATTGTCATCTTATTAAATAAATAATGAGTAATTTGTATATATTCTTCTTTAATTCTCTGCTATCATTGAGTTATTTTCCAATTAGAACACGTGGGATAGGTGGCTATGGGTCTTTCCCAAGGCCTAAGGGGGCCACAGCCAAATAAAGAACTGCAACTAAAACCCACATCCAGACCTCAAGGAAACGGAATCATATCATACATTCTGAGAGAATTAAGTGCTATGTTGTAATATAACGTAATGTTAGTCTAAAGGGGAAAGTATTTGTGGGACTAGCTGAGAATACTTCTCAAAGAAGTGATATTCGAACTGGATCTGTTCAGTTTAGTAGGCAGAGAATGAAAGAAGATGATATTCCCTTTGAAAAGAATGATATTTTTAAATTCACACAAGTATGAAAATACATTTTTTTTCAAGAAACAGCAAATCATCTTGTGT
Source organism: Saccopteryx bilineata (assembly GCF_036850765.1). Taxonomy (NCBI): domain Eukaryota; kingdom Metazoa; phylum Chordata; class Mammalia; order Chiroptera; family Emballonuridae; genus Saccopteryx; species Saccopteryx bilineata. The sequence goes on along the minus strand of NC_089490.1, from coordinate 260,551,279 downwards.
TGCTGAAATGCAGGCCTCAAATGGGATATTTGGGGTAGAAGACAAAACCAGAAGTATCACTTGGTATCAACAAAGAGAAACTTGAATGCCATTCTATAGAGTTCATCTTGATTCTGTGGGTGGTAGGAAGGCATTCAAGGGGAATTATTTCAATTCTTTCAAATTTAGGAAGGACAGTGGAAGGTAGGAGGGGAAAAGAAAGATACCAAATGAAAGATGAAGATTCAGCAAGTATTTATTGCACACCTAATACACTCTATTGGGTGCTGATAATTCAGCAGAGGTTAAAACAAAGTCCTTGCTTTCATGGAGCTGACCTGCTAGTGGAGGGGGCAAGTAAAAAAAGAAAGAGAAAAAAGAAAAGAACTGTACATTTTAATTCAGCAATTCAAAAATATTCTACATGGCTCAGCCATTCCAGCTCTACATATATTTCTAAAAAAAAAAAATAAGTGGAACACATCAAAATAACAACTAAACAATAGAACAACCACTGTTCAAAACCACCTGAAATCTGGCTAAATGGAAGTCCTACAATTGGGAATTAAAGAAGTTACATCGAGACTAGTAGGAGGGGAAGAGAGGCCAAACAGGGTGGTCCCACACCCACATGTGGCAGATAAAAATTGAGAGGGATAGCTTGGCTGCAGAGGTCCCCCATGAAGATCAAGGGGCCCCAGCAGCACACCAGCACCCACATCCCAGTTGTTCAGTGGCAGGAGGTGTAAAGTGAGTAGCCATGGCCACCATCACAGCCACCTAACCCATGCAGGTTCACATTAGATTTGGACAGATGGTAATAAAACAATGGAGCCAAGAACTGGTGGGCCATTAGCTTTAATCCTAGCTTGCACCCGGTGGGCAAGTAAAATACACACACTGGACTCCAAAACCCACTCATTCAGTGCTCACAAAGCTACTGACTTATCCAAGTTTCCCAGAATCAAAGGTGTCTACCTCACCAGCCTTATTCTCCTTTGTTCCCCATCTCCTTCTCTCTGCACAAACTCTGAACTGGCTCCTCTTTCAGCACTCTGCCATCTTGGCTGCTTCTCCTGGCCTCCTCCACGTGGCCTTTATCTGCTCTCTGCTCTCTAATGCTAATCTCAGGAACCGAGAGAGGGCAAGCTCCTGGTCTGCCCCACTTTATAGTATAGAAATCAAAACCTTTAATCCAATATACAAACAAAGAAGTCTCTGATACAGAGTCACTTATCTGAGGCATAATGAGATTCCTCATGAGAGTGCACAACCCCACATCAAAAAGGGTGAGAAAGGCTTAGTTCCAAAACCAAGTCCCAGGCTACAAGGATCCTGCCTGCCCACAGCCCACCCCCAACACACATTATTATAATCACACCCATTCCAATCAAGAAGGGCAACCAATACCATCACCTGGGTGACGGGCTTCCACGTGTGCAGCGCCATCTTTAACAAAGTGAGCATAATATATTTTATCTGCCCAACAGGAAGAGTCCCCATAACTTCTGGCTATAAAATCCAGTAGGGATTGAGGCTGAGGTGCACTGAGGGCTGCTGGAGTCCCTGGCATTCCTCTTAAAGGACACATGCATAGATTTACTCAGACTCACTCCCTCTGAGCTCCCGAGCTAGGGCAGCAGCTTGAAAAGTAACAGAGACAAACAGGGAGGAATTGAATTTTCCAGCATCAGGGTGAGGCTGGGGGTAGCTTTCTCCCAGAAGTCCTGGTAGAGGCCATTGCTACTTTTCTGAGCCCTTCCCCCACAGAGCTGGCAGAGAGGCGTTATAACTGAAACTCCCTTAACTTGGCTCATGATTTGCCTCACCCTGGTGATTCCCTGAGGCCCAGCCCCACCTAACTTTCAGAAAATCCACCCAACATGTTTCTAGGGACTTTTTGTCTTGGCTCAGACTTCCAATTGTCCTAAAACCTCTCAAATAAGCAGCACCTGGCCTCAGCATGCCCCCATAGCTCTCACTAAGTGGCCCCAAGCCCAGCATTAGCAGCAGCCAGTCTTGGTTCATCGCTTAGCCTCACCTGGCCACCTCCAAGCCCAGCACAGGTAGCAGCCATCTGCAGATCACTTTGTAGCTCGTGCTGGGTAGACCCAGGCAGGACCCAGGTAGTGGCTGACCTTGGCCTGCACCTTCTGGAAGGCCATAGAGCCAGCACTATCGGTGTGATGTGGTCTGAAGTGGGCCAGCTTCAGATCACATCAAAGCATCACCACCCAACCACCTCTACAGGCAACACTGAGAAGCAAATATAGCAGGCAACAGAGCCCCATTGAAGTAAGCCCTGCTCTTCATGGTGGGCCCCTGCCCAGCTGATTCTCCGCAGTGGTCAGAGGACAATAGTCAGTGGCCACAGCCAGTCCTTGCAGTTGATTGGCCTGGGGGTAAGTCCCTCCCACTGATGAACCAACAGCAATCAAGACTCAACTATAAGAGGAGGGTATGCAGCCCACACTGGGGGGGGGGGGGGGGGACATACCTTGAGTGACCAGCTTGGTGATCTGGGAGGCTGTGCCACTGAACAGAACACCTGCTACACTAGGCAAATCTACCAGTCCTGGGAGACGTAGCAGCTCTACCAAATACATAGAAACTAACCCAGGGAAGCTGCCAAACTGAAGGGACAAAGAAACATGTTCCAAATTAAAGAACAAGGCAAAATCCCAGAAAGAAAACTAAACAAAATGAAGACAAACAATCTACTAGATGTAGAGTTCAAAACACTGGTTATAAGGATGCTCAATGAACTTAATGAGAACTTCAACAGCATAAAAAATGACCAGTCAGACATAAAGGATACAATATCTGAAATGAATAATAATTTACATGAAATCAACAGTAAAGTAGCTGAAACTAAGAATAAAATCAGCAATTTGGAATATAAGAAGCAAAACATACCCAATCAGAACAGCAAAAAGAAAGAATTCAAAAAGTTAAGGATAATGTAAGGAACCCCTGGGACAACTTCTAGCACACCAATATCTGTATCATGGGGGTGCCGGAAGGAGAAGAGAGCAAGAAATTGAAAACTTACCTGAAAAAAATAATGATGGAAACGTTTCCTAACTTGGTGAAGGAAATAGACATATAAGTCCAGGAAGTTCAGAGAGGCCCAAGCAAGATGAACCCAAAGAGGCCCACATCAAGACACATCATAATTAAAGTGCAAAAGGTTAAAGACAAAGAGAGATTCTTAAAAGCAGCAAGAGAAAAGCAGTTAGTTACCTACAAGGAAACTCTCATAAGACTGTCAGGTGATTTCTTAACAGAAACTTTGTAGGTCAGAAGGGATTGGCAAGAAATATTCAAAGTGATGAGAAGCAAGAACCTACCACCAAAATTACTCTACCAGCAAAACTATCATTTAGAAACAAAGGATAGCTAAAGAGCTTTCCAGGAAAAAAAAAAAAAGCTAAAGGAGTTCATTATCACTATACCAGTATTATACTAAATATACACATATATAAGGATCTTCTTTTAGAAAAAGAAGGAAAAAATATCAATAAGAAAATTGCAATAGATACATATCTATCAACAATTGAATCTAAAAAATAAAATAAAATAAATAAACAAGCAGAACAGAAATGGACTCTACAGAGAACATTTTGACTGGTGCCAGAGGGGAGCAGGGGTGAAAAGGGTGAAGGGACAAGGAATACAACTTGGTTGTTACAGAACAGTCATGGGGCGTAAAGTACAGCACAGGGAATACAGCCAATAATATTGTAATAAGTATATATGGTGTCAGATGTGTACTAGATTTATTGAGGCTATCACTTTATAAGTCACATTAATGCCTAATCACTAGGTTATATACCTGAAACCAATATAATATTGTATGCCAACTATAATTTAATAATAAAAAATATTTTAAAAATTAAAAAAAGAATCCAGACCAGGCATGGTGCAGTGGATAGAGCATTGGCCTGGGATGCTGAGGACCCAAGTACAAAACCCTGAGGTCATTAGCTTGAGCATGCGATCACAGACATGACCCCATGGTCACTGGCTTGAGCCCAAAGGTCGCTGGCTTGAAGCCAAGGTTGTTGGCTTGAACAAGGGGTCACTGGCTCAGCTGGAGCCCCCCAGTCAAGGTACATACAAAAAAGCAATCAATGAGCAACTAAGGGGGCACTATAAAAAATTGATGTTTTTATCTCTCTCCTTTCCTGTCTGCCCCTCCCCCTCTTGCTAAAAAAAATTTAAAAATTTTTAAAAAGAAATAAGCAGAAAAGGCCATCAAAAGACACATATAAAGAATGTTTGAATGGCTTTATTTATAATAACTAAAAATTGAAAACAAGCCATCCATGCATCATAGAAGAGTAAGTAAGTGATGGAATATTTATGCGATGGAATATTACACAGCAATAAAAAAACAAATGGCTTTATATACTCTTACATGTGACAACATGAATGGATCTCACAGAGATAAAGATAAGCAAAAGAAGCCAGACACAAAAGATAACATTAAATGATTCCATTTATAGAAGATTCAACTTATATAAATTTGTATAAAGTATGGTATATTGTTATAAATAAAACTAATCTTTGAATAAAGAAGTCAAAAAGTAGTTCTCTCTCTTGGGGGAATGTAAGGGAGCAAAAGGAAACCTTCTAGGACATGGGAAGTGTTCTACGTCTTAATTTGGGTGACAGTTCACAGGTGTGCATGTGTGTGTTGCGTATATGTATATGTATATAAATTCATTGAATTGTACAGTTAAGATCTATGTACTTTAAAGTATATATTTTATAAATAGATATGTATGTATAAGTGGTCTAAGTACTTTACATGGACTATCTTACTTAACCCTCCCACTATATACGTGTATATATAAACAATTTCTGCCTGACATTTAGGTGGGCCCTGGAGATACACTAATGAACAAAACAGGAAAACAGGCATGGTCCCTCCTCCTAGGATAGTGTATTTTTGGTGCCATCTCTGTATCTATGCTCAATAAATTGTTGGTGACCTAAGCTGAACACTCATTTTTGCACACTAAACATCTCAGCTTTTTAGAAAGTACAATGGCTAATGCTGATAGCAACGGTGGTACTTCATATTTCTTTGACAAACATGTTTTGTTTCATTTTAGGCTTTTTTAATTCAAGGTCATCCTCATTATGGAAAAAAATCCCAGAACACTCTTCCCCATCCAGCAAAAGAGCTATAGGCACTTTCATCCTGCAGGTTTCAGAATTGATTCTCTGCACTGCGGCCATTCACCATGTCCCACGGACTTATGCGCTAAAACCCAGAGCAAAGAAGAACACAGCTATGAAAAATGATGCTTTCAAGCCTGCCCCATGGTGCAGTAAATTTGAAAGTACTCTTAATAATAATAAGGATCAACGTTGACTTTAATGGTCCTCAAATCCATCACGTAATTTCATTAGCCACCCAGCACAGATGCAGGCAGGGGTGATGTCATACTTTTTCCCCTTGCTCTGAAACCTGAGTCAGGCGCCAGAGATGGAAACCAGTTTTACAGACTCTAATCGGATTAAAGCTTCTGGCAGCCACTGATCAATAGGTGGTAGCTGGAGGAATCCCAGAATGTACAAAGCCCTCTCGGGACCCTCCATGGCCACGATCTCACTCACACAAAAGGGAGGTTTGGGTGGTTGCCTTCTCTGAGTGGGCAAAGTCAAGGTGGTATATCTAAATACAATTCCAGTTTCCCCAGGACCCAGGTTCATGTGGGAGAGTTGTCACTTACGCAGCCACCTCAAATATTGCTCTCTGATCTCACCCAGAGGGAATCTCTAGCTACTCATGCACATGCATCATATAGAAAACTAGCAGCTACAGTCTTGTAGCTGACTTTGGAGTCAGACACAGCTTGCTCTGAAACCTAGCTCTTCCATTGACTAGTTAACCCCAAGTGAGCAGCCCTGCCTCTCTGAGGCACAGCTTCCTCATCTACAAGGTGGAGATCATTACACCTACCTCGTCCAGGGGGAGGAAGGATAAAGAGCTCTGTGTGTAAGGCACTTAGGACTGCCCTGGGCCTACCTACTTACATGTACAATAAATGAGACCTAATAGTTCTGAAAAGAAATGATCGGCTCTGATTCATAGCTACCAATTATCATTATAGCTCACAAAACTCTGAAATTTCCTCTTACAACCAAGAGGAGAATTTCTTTTCTGCCTTTATCATTTTACTTACCTCAACTTTTCCCATCTCTCAAACTTAGCACAAGTAAGAATCCAGTGCTTAGATGTGCTTATAACCTCCAGGTTGCTTTAACAAGAACTTCAATGACATAGCAAAATACAATGACCTCATCATCTCAGCGTCGCAGCAGTAAAAATCGATGCTGCTTAAAAAGCCTGACAATCAATCAAGGTCTAGCCAGATATCAATGGAAGTCAAACAGGCTGTATAAAAACCTGATTCACCTAGGGATCTCATTAAAAACTCTGCTGCAGTATTTCCCCGATGTAAGCGGGGAGTTTTCATTTGGGTTGCCTTTTTTTTTTCAGCTGTGGAACCCCTGTGAGATGTGAGCTATATGTCTCCCCCGCAGCTGGCTTGGGAGCACTTTTGCTCATTGGATATCCTCACTTGCGTTACCAATGCCCACAGTCGTTCCTATGTCCATGTCATTCCACCTCCACCCCTCACCGCACATGCTGCTTCAGTTTGGAATAAACCTACTTTCTATTGTATTATATACAATTGTGGAGTAGTTATTGAAAGCATAACTTTAAAAGAATGTATTTCTGGCCTGACCTGTGGTGGCACAGTGGATAAAGCATCGACCTAGAAATGCTGAGGTTGCCGGTTCGAAACCCTGGGCTTGTCTGGTCAAGGCACATATGGGAGTTGATGCTTCCTGCTCCTCCCCCCTTCTCTCTCTGTCTCTCTCTCCTCTCTCTCTCTCTCTCTCTCTCTCTCTCTCTCTCTCTCTCGCCCTCTCTCTCTCTCCTCTCTAAAAGTGGATAAATAAATAAAATTTAAAAATTAAAAAAAAAAAAGAATGCATTTCTACTCCATGAGCCTTTTTGTGAAACTTTATAATTCAAACGCTCATATAAAATGGCTTTTCCCTTTCTGAGCTCAGGTCATTTTAAAAACTAACACCTACGATAGGCCAGCATTCCTCTAGGCACTAGAGACAGAAGGATGGAGAAAGCAAGAGCTTTCTCACCTCCAGGATTGTGCGAGACTGCCAAGCATAGATCTCCCTAATTCCAGACCCAGACCCTGAACAAAGACAAACAGGAAAAAAGGCTATGGCACATACCACTGAGTATGCCTTTCTTCCTTCTAGCAGTGAAAAAGCTACTAGGCTATGGTTTATCCTCTCCAAATCAATCAACATAGAGTAGAAACTTACACTAGTATGAAAAATGGGTGAACTTGATTAAGAAATACCACTTCTCTCAGTAGCATTAGCAAACTATTCATTTAGGAATTCAATAAAAATAGATTCAGGAGCCCAATTCTTTACCTACTTCATATCCTATACATACATGGAAGAAAGAGAGTGAGTTTACACATTACAGATTATATACTCTTCAGTTTCTCAGGAGCACCCCCTTATTTCTTTAATTAGTTTTCCTTCCTATAAGTATCATAATATTTATTTCATGGGTTGTTATGATAGTTAAGTGAAGCAATATATAGCAAAAGTGTCTAGAAAAGCCCCTGGCTTCTGTTAGATACTCATTAAATGATAGCTATAAGAAAACTCAGCACATGGATAGCAAAAGGAATGTGGCCTCAGATGCTATGGAACCTGGCAAGTTTCTGGGTTTTCTTATTTTAAAGCAGGAGAAGCAAACTTTTCTCTAGCCACACCAGCCTGCAAACATCTAAGCTTAGCTACTGGTAACAATTCAACCTTGACAAAAGATCTAGAAATGTACCCAAAAAAGAACATAAAGAAGACAAAAATCTCAGTTATTACATGACAACAGACTTTCGCACTGATTTTTTTTCTTTTTTTTTTAATTTTATTTATTCATTTTAGAGAGGAGAGAGAAAGAGACAGAGAGGGAGAGAGAGAGGAGAGAGAGACAAAGAGAGAGAGAGAGGAGAGAGAGACAGAGAGAGAAGGTGGGGAGGAGCTGGAAGCATCAACTCCATATGTGCCTTGACCAGGCAAGCCCAGGGTTTTGAACCAGCAACCTCAGCATTTCCAGGTTGACGCTTTATCCACTGCGCCACCACAGGTCAGGCGAATGCACTGATTTTTTTTAATGAGTTCCAGCTACATACTATTTATAAGAGCTATATCACAAAATAACACGAAAAGTTTGAAATACCCAGATGCCCAAAGACAGACCAGGAAAACACAAAAGACAGCACTATAGCATAATCAATATTAGCTCATATAGAATTCAAGGCAAGCCTGACCAAGTAGTGGTGCAGTGGATAGAGCGTCGAATTGGGATGCAAAGGATCCAGGTTCAAAACCCCAAAGTCGCCAGCTTGAGCAACGGGCTCATCTGGCTTGAGCACAGGCTCACCAGTTTGAGCACGGGGTCGCTGGCTTGAACATGGAATCATAGACATGACCCCATGATTGCTGGCTTGAGCAAGGGGTAACTCACTCTGCTATAGCCCTCACCCCCCATCAAGGTACATATGAGAAAGCGATCAATGAACAACTAAGTAGACGCAACAAAGAATCAATGCTTCTCATATCGTTCTCCCTTCCTGTCTGTCCCTCTTTCTGACTCTCTGCCTCTGTCAAAAAATTAAAATTAAAAAAAATAAAAGTTCAAGGCAAAAGATCTATATGGGACAAAGAAATTTATTTCATATTAACAAACAGATTATCAAAATATATAGCAAGCATACACATTCTCACTCAACATATCATGGCAGCAGATACATAATGAGTAATAGAGCACTCACAGTGTGTCAGGCACAGTTCTAAGCTCCTGACATTCAGCAGCCATGTAATCCTCCCGGGAGTCCTATAAAGTAAGTGGCATAATTTTACAGTTGAGAAAATTTGTCAAGGTTTGTCAGCTCTTGAGGGTGGAGCCGTATTCAAACCAGACAGATGGACCAGCATCAAAGTCTTTTAATTTTTACCAGACTCTCCAAAAAGTAAAATAAAAGAAGTGCTAGAAATAGAAAAAAAAAATTGTCAAACCCATAGGTATAATGGGAAAGGTTAACAAACCATTCCCAAAATTTGTCACATCAAGATAACAAAATAAATAAATATAGATATATGAATAATACATATATATAACATGTGAATAATACAAATTATATGCTTGACTTCATAGCAAATCAGGAACACTTTTAAAAAGGGGAAAGGACAAACTTTTTCAAATGTCTGTGGAACATTTATTTAAAATTTATAGAGAGAGCCTGACAAGGCGGTGGCACAGTGGATAGAGCATCAGCCTGAGATGCTGAGGACCCAGGTTAAAAGCTACAAGGTCACTGGCTTGAGCACAGGTTCACCAGTTTGAGCACTGGATAGCAGGCTTGAGCATGAGATCATAGACATGATTCCATGGTCGCTGGCTTAAGCCCAAAGGTCACTGGCTTGAAGCCCAAGGTTGCCGGCTTGAACAAGGGGTCACTGGCTCAGTTGGAGCCCCCAGTCATGGCACATATGAGAAAGCAATCAATGGACAACTAAGGTGTCATAACCACAAGTTGATGCTTTTCATCTCTCCCATCCTGTCTGCCTCTCTCTCTCTTAAAAATAAATTAATTAAATAAATTAAAAAATAAAAATGAAATATTTAGAGCAAAAGATCATTTAATAGTCCATAAAAATTTTTCAATAAGTTTATAAAAGTAGAATTTTACAGGACCAACTCACTGATTAAAATGGAATTAAGTCTAAAATATCACTTTTCCAACTAATTCATGTCAAAGATTAAACAAAAACTTAATTTATAATTTTTTTAAATTAACATAATTCAAAACTCTAAATGGAAAATTCTATGGGATGTAGCCAAAATCTTACTCAGGAGAAAATCTTTAAATAAGTTTTTTCCTAAAACAAAGAGATGTCCAGAATGAGTATTTTTGGAACACTAGACTCAGAAGCCAGAAAAAGAACATCAAAATAAAGAAACAAACAAACAAAAACCAATGAATTAGAAAATTTAAAATAACGAGAATTGTTGAGTAAAACAAAAACTAGTTCTTTGAAAAGGAGAATGTATTAAGAGATGTTTGAAAAACCTGAGAAAGGGAAAAATGTTAGAGAACACTTAATATTAGCAATAAAAAATTAAATATAACTATAACTAGAGAAGAGTCTATTTTTAATAATATAATACTACTGATAACTTTAAACCAATAATGTGAAAGTCAAAATAAGATCAATTTTTTAAACTAATTGAATATTTAAAATAAAAAAAAGAACAGAAACTAAAAGATTTAGTGAACCCCCTCCAAAAAAGTTTTAGATGTTGGCTTTATAAGAAAGTTCTATAAAGCTTTTTCAGAATTTATTTCACAAGCCTGGAAAGACCCTGATATCAAAAATGATCAAAATAGTGAAGGAAAAGTAACTATAACTCAAATTCTCTTATTAATTTGATATCCATTATATCCTAAAAATAATATTAACTGAAAGAGCTAACAACACATTAAGAGAACAGTACAGCACCTCTAACTAGTATTTACTTCAGGAATTCAAGAATGAATCAACATTAGGAAATCTATCAATGTAATACACTAGATTAATAAATTTTAAAAAACAAATAATCAGTTTGATAATGCAGAACATGCAGTTGATAAAATTCTATATTCATTCAGATTAAACCTATGAATAAACTAAAAATAGAAGGAAATTTATCTAATATGATACAGAGCATTATTTTATAATTCATAACAATCTTTTAAAAAGTTAATATTGGCCCTGGCTGGTTGGCTCAGTGGTAGAGCGTTGGATGGGCATGTGGAAGTTTGAGTTTGATTTCTGGCCAGGACACACAGGAGAAGTGCTTATCTGCTTCTCCACCCTTCCCTCTCTCCTTTCTCTCCATCTCTCTCTTCCCCTCTCGCAGCCAAGGCTCCATTGGAGCAAAGTTGGCCCCAGTGCTGAGGATAGCTCCATGGCCTCCACCCCAGATGCTAGAATGGATCCAGTTGCAATGCCTCAGTTGGGCAGAGCATCACCCCCTAGTGGGCATGCTGGGTTGATCCCGGTCGGGCGCATGCAGGAGTCTGTCTCTCTGCCTCCCTGCTTCACACTTCAGAAAAATACCAAATAAATAAATAAAAAGTTAATATTATCTGGAGAAAACTATTTGAGTGACTATTCGATATTAACAAAATACTAAAGGTAGTTAACAACTAAATACAGTGAGTGAGCTATTACTGGATCCTTAGTTTAAAAATAATAATAAGTAAAGGTAGCAATAAAACCTATTTGGCACAGAAAATATGTAACATAATTGAACAGTAACAGGTTAGTATCTTTATTTTATGAAGAGGTCTGATTAATCCATATTTTTCTTCTTTGCAAATGAGAGGAGAGGAGACAGAGAGACTCCCACATGTGCCCCAACCAGGATCCAACCCCCGTCTAGGGCCAATGCTCTGCCCATTTGGGGCCATGCTTGCAACTAAGTTATTTTTAGCACCTGAGGCTCCACAGAGCCATCCTCAGTACCTGGGGCTGATGCATTCGAACCAACTGAGCAATGGCTGCAGGAAGGGAAGAGGGAGGGAGAGAGAGAGAGAGAGAGGAGGAGGAGGAGAAAGAGGAGAAGGGGGAAGGGTGGAGAAGCAGATGGTCACTTACCCTGTGTGCCCTGACCAGGAATCAAACCTGGAACTTCTACATGCCAGGCCAATGCTCTACCACTGAGCGTCTGGGCCTCAATTTTTTTAAAAAGTCAGGTAATTCCCCTTCCTCAATAGTAAGTAAAGAATCATGAACAGGAAAATTTCCAAAGAAAAAACACAAATTACCCCCCAAAATGTGAAATGATAGTCAGCCTTATTAGTAACCAAAGAAAGGTAAATTAGAATAAGAATAAAACATAATTTTCTACTTTAAGATTAGCAAAGATTAAGCAGAATAATAATATTCAAAGTTGGAGAAGGTATAACTATTCTACTGGTGAAGTGTAAACTAGTTCAACTTACTGGAGGTAACAATTTAAAAATATATATAGCAAAATTTTATGTAAGTATTCTTTTTGACCTGTTAAAAGTGTAGAATCTTCCCAAAGGATATAATTGAACAAATGAATAAAAATTTATGTATATGATTTCTCTGTGCAGCATTTGTTAATAAAAAATTGTAATTAAATTTAAACGACCAAAGAAATTGTGCCTTAACCATATTACCAGTACTCTTAAGTGTTGAAAAGAACAAGTAAATCTATATTTATTAGCTCAAAAATATGTGTATGAAATATTTGATAGGAGAGCAGGTCTAATATAATTTTCTTTACCTAAAAGATGTATGCGTACTTATACTTGTGTTTATAGATACATAGAAAAACTTAAAACATATACAACAAATTAAAACAATGGTTATGTCTAAGGGTAGAATTAAGGGAACTTACACTTTCTACTTTATGGCTAAAATGTTTGGTATTTTATAATCAGTACATATGTTTATAATCAGGATAGTAATAATAGTGCATTGTGGGAGGAAAAAAAGATGGACTCTATGTGCCCTCCTCTCCACTGAAAGCAAAGTCCTTGCCCCAACTCTGTCGGTTCCAAGAAGCACCCAGCCAAAGTTACTGGGACTGGGCACAAACTACAACACTGGGACTCTTGCTTTCTAGAGCTGCACACACCTGAGCCTGAGTCACGTCAGGAATTGGCCCCCTGTTAAGGTCACCCTTATAGGTACTGAAATAACTACTCCACATCTGGGAACAAGAAATATATTTCCCCCAGGAAGCCCCTGTTTCCAAACCTCCACTCTGGGCTGCATCAGAGTAGGCTCTTGGCCTGTAATGGCCCATCTGCTCCGCATGTCTCTTTCTCCACTTAACAGCCTTCTCATTATTTTTAAACCATCTTTAAGCACAGATTCAGAGGCAAGGGCAACAAGAATGTTCCCTAAGTCTCCCAAATAAATTGATACCAAAAACCTGCTTCCTGGGGCCCTTCTGTGAACATGAGCATAATTGGGGGCCTCATAATCATTATCATATCTTTGCCCAGAGAATAAATCCATAAAACAGGCACTTAGCACAGGGTGCCTGCCAGGTTAACATAAGCAGAGGTGAAGGGGGCCTTGGTCAATAAGACTCAGAGGAACGCAAGATTATATCTGGGGCTTCACACACCAGAGGGTAATTTGGGAAACAGGTTACTGAGCTAAAGAGGACAGACGCCTCTGGGTAATTACATTCGTAGCTTAATACTGTGTATGGGTAATTAATAATCTATAAATGTCCTGAATGAGTGCACATATTGAGTTATTCCATCATTAAAAACGGTGGCATTGTTAATGTGGTTCCTCTGTAGGGTTCATTAACTGGACAGAGTGTCAAGGCAGGGTGAATTTATTTTTTTTTCATTTCTTTCATTTACTCTTTATTTTGTTCCCTTTCATTGTTCATAAATAGAAGTGGTAATTATTGGAAGGAAAAAAGCATTTCTCAATTCTTTCCCTGGATATTATAGGAAAAGGTAGAAATTATTTACCTACAATCATCTTGCCAAGTTTGCAAAGAACAAAGTAGAAATAAGCAAATAGCCAAAAGATTTTGGATATTAAAGCCCTTTGAAAAGTATAAAGCTCTAAATATTAGTAAGCTGTTGTTTTTCATTTTTCCTGTGTGTATCTGACCTCAAAGTGATCTTCAAACTAGTGAAATTACTGTACAGGGCAATCCAAAACACCGAGCTTACCACAGAGAGCTGTGCACATCTTAAGAGAAGCCTCTACATCGGCCTCGCCTCAGAATACCACCAGCTTCCCAGCAACTCTGGGGACAAGCAGTCAGGGGACCAAGAAAGTGAGCCTGGGCTGTGAGAAAAATGGAATACTCTATAAATGACTAGGTAGATGAAAGGATGATCAGATGAACAGATGGGTGAATGAGTAGGCAGGTAGAAAGGCACAGATCAATATAGGTAAGTAGAGAGGTAGGTAGTTTCCTCCCTTCCTTCCTCACTCCACACCTGTATATCCAAACCGGGACCAGTGAATATCTCTTATCCCAGAAAAGAGGTAACTGTACTTCTTCCCAGGACTGGGTCTTCTCTCGCTCCCTTGTTCACACCTCCTCCTGTCTCCACTCAAATGTATTCCAACATCTACCCCCTCTGTACTGAGTCTTTAATCTGTCTCTCCACTAGATGTTCACCTACAAATAGCTTCAATGTCCTGTATGCTAATGTACATACATTTATTACCCCCATCAAATTCCCCTTAGGCTGAAGTCCTTTTATCCTCTCACAGGCTCCTCTGGACAGGTTGTTCCTCACATCTCATTCTCTGGTCGGTTGCCTTCATCTCACCCCCATGCCACTGCAACTTGCCTCCCACCTGGACTCCACCACTCCTCAAAGGTCCACAGCCCCTTCCCCATCTGAAATTCCATGGTTCCCTCTCCCTTTAAAGGTTAACCATTTTGCTTTTCCTTAAAAATTTCTCCTCCCCGCCTGACTAGGCGGTGGTGCAGTGGATAAAGCGTCGAACTGGGATGCAGAGGACCCAGGTTCAAGACTCCAAGGTCGCCAGCTTGAGCGCAGGCTCATCTGGTTTGAGCAAAAAAGCCCACCAGCTTGAACCCAAGGTTGCTGGCTCCAGCAAGGGGTTACTCGGTCTGCTGAAGGCCCACCCATGGTCAAGGCACATATGAGAAAGCAATCAATGAACAACTAAGGTGTTGCAACGGGCAATGAAAAACTAATGATTGATGCTTCTCATCTCTCTCCGTTCCTGTCTGTCCCTGTCTATCTCTCTCTGACTCACTCTCTGTCTCTGTAAAAAATAAAAAATAATTAATTAAAAATTTCTCCTCCCTAATCTTCTATGGTACTTTCCTCCTCTGTTTCTTTTTTCTACCTCCCAACAATCTTTGTTGATTCGTTTATTCTTTAAATTATTCAATAAATTTTTGTCAAGAACTTGTGTGCCAGGCACTGAGCTAAACATATAAGGAACACAAAATAATCAAGACCTGGACCTTATTCTCAAGTCCCTAAAAAGAGACACAGTTATCAAACAGATGAATTACAATAAAACATGGTAAGTGTAATCAATGATCCACTCATTCACTCAAAAAGCATTATGAGCACCCAGACAGGCCAAGCACTGTTCTATGCGCTAGGGATACAATTGTAAATAATCCTGCCTTTATTAAGTTTATAGTAAAAGTGAACAAAGTATAAACAAAGTATACAAGTAAACTATACAGTTGGTTGAAAAATAATGCACTATGGGGAAACATAAAGCAAGCAAGGAAAACAGGTGAGTACTTAGGGAAGTCAATGGCATGGTCAGGGAAAAGCTTATCAAGAAAGATTTTTGCACAGATTTTTAAGGAGATGAGAGCGTAAGCCAGGAGTCCCCAAACTTTTTACACAGGGGGCCAGTTCACTGTCCCTCAGACCGTTGGAGGGCCAGACTATAAAAAAAACTATGAACAAATCCCTATGCACACTGCACATATCTTATTTTAAAGTAAAAAAACAAAACGGGAACAAATACAATATTTAAAATAAAGAACAAGTTAATTTAAATCAACAAACTGACCAGTATTTCAATGGGAACTATGGGCCTGCTTTTGGCTAATGAGATGGTCAATGTCCAGTTCCATATTTGTCACTGCTAGCCATAACAAGTGATATGACACACTTTCAAAGCTGTGACGCGTGTCTCCCGCATCATTAGAAGTAGTACTGTACGTAAGCGACTCTGCGCTTTGTGGCGCCGCCACATACAGCACAGGAGCATCCACATCCTGTGCTCCTCTCACTGACCACCAATGAAAGAGGTGCCCCTTCCAGAAGTGCAGCGAGGGCCGGATAAATGGCCTCAGGGGGCCACATGCAGCCTGCGGGCCATAGTTTGGGGACCCCTGGTGTAAGCCATGTGGATATCTGAGGTAAAGTATCCTGGGTAAAGTAAACAGCAAATGCAAGGGAACCTGAGCTAGAATCATGTCAGTGGGGTTCTGGAAAATTGAAGAGACCAGTAGAAGATGAGGCCAGAAAAGTATGGCTAGGGAAAGGTAAACCATACAGCCTATAGTCCATCAAAGGTCTTTGAGTGAGACAGAAAACCACCAGGCAATTTGAACAGAGAAGTGACATGATCTGAACTAGAAAAATTCCTTTAGCCACTGTATGTAAAAGACACTAAGGCAGCTGGACAGAAAAAGAAAAACAAGTTAGGAAGATGCCACTGCATTAATCTTGAAGAGAGCATTGATGTGGGCTTGTTGCATGGAAAGCAGTAGAAGAAATACAAGGCAGTTAGATTTGGGTATTTTTTGAAGGTAGAACAGCTTTAGTGATGGATTGCAAGTGAGAACTCCCCAAGGGTGTGGGTATTCAGAGAATTCAGGAGAGTTCCCCACCATTGAGTCAGCTGCCATCTGGTGACAGCACTGGACCAAGTGAACCTGGCTCCAAACCTCCTCTCCCAAGCCCCTCTCCCTTCTACCTTGAGGGTATTCCAAAATAGTGGTCTTCATCTCAAAAGGGGAGAGAAGGCGTATGATGCATAATGTGGGAAAAAGAGAAAAAGCTGACCAGATCCCCTTTGGCCCTAAGCTGGCAGTCTGGCCTGAGCTGGGGAAGGAGGAACTAGTCAATGAAATATACTGATTCCATTATTATATTGGCCTGGACATACTAACAGATGACCATTGTTAACTGAAAGGGACCAGAAAGCTATTAGGATTTACCTTAAATTTTATCTTTTTATCCTGGGGCAGGGAGAAACTACCTCCACAAAATAAATGTAAAGCAATGGTGGAAGAAAAATGAAGTTATTTTATTGTTATAAAGTCGTGCTTGCTTGATGGCCATGTGCTCTAGGGGGTCAAGACTAAAATAGTCAACAAATGCTTTTTATGGCAAAGGCCAGATAAAGATGCAAAACTATACTTACTTGATAATATATACCTCTAGCCCCACGCAGAGCCCTGAAAAGCTTGTCTGTTAGACACCAAACTGTTAGGAGCTGGCAGGAAAACAAAAAATTTTGTTGTCATTGTTGTTGCCAAGGCTGCTGCTATTGCTGCTACTGGTGTTATTCAGAGAAGCCCATAAGGTCTTGGGAAGCAGAAATTCTGCACTGAATTTATGATTTGAACAGATTCTTCATGGATAAAAATAATCCTTCATTTGACATTTCTTCACCTAGTTGTTGTTTTTTTCATATTGTTCACATCGAGCCTTGCCATTTGATTTTTTTCTTACCATAATGTACTTGTACATTTGCTGTTGTGATTATTATCGCTTACTTAAAGCTGACTTGGCACTTTCCTCCTGGGCCCTTATTTCTAGCAGCTTATAAATTTTATGAACAAATTACTTTGTATTTATGAATCTCTTCCTCTGCCCAGAAGTGAATTTTTTGGAAGGTTTTCAGAGAAAGCACAAATATTCTTTTTTAAATGAGACATCCTAATGAAGAAAGCTATCATCTTTGGGAGAAAATAGAAGCCAAGATGGTGCTTTCTTTTAAATTATTGCATTACTTGAAAACAAAGCAATAAATATGATTTAGGAAATATAATATAAAGCAAAATATAGGTGGCTCTCCTCTAAAAACAGAAGCAATTCCTTGGAAGGAGTATTTTGCCAGAATTTCATTTCTTCTGCTATATAACTTCTATGTTGGAATTTTTCCAAACAGTTCTAATTCCCTAACCCCATCAAGTTATGAAAAAAAAAAAAGGCGGAGAGTTCATTATGGTTTCAGGAGTGACATCGGACTTACACAGGAGTGAGAGGCTGTCAAACTCTGGACTGACAGCCTCCGCCATCAGCAATGCTGTAAAAAGATATTCAAGTCACCACAAGGGGGATAGGGTCAGTGTGCATAAATAAATTGCAAAGAGGAAGGGATCCAACAGTTACTGAGCACTTTATAACTGGTAACTTACATATTTATCTCATTTAATCTTCAAAAGCTATCCAAAGCAATCATTATTATCCTCACATCGCAGAAAAGAGACTGGGGTTCAGAGAGGTTGAATAACTTGCCTGAGTTCACACAGTCAGTGGTGGAGCCTGGATCTGAACCAAATCTATTTCTCTAAAACATAGCATTTTAATTTTAGATAATGGTTTTGAACCTTCTCTTTCTTCCCATCAAAATCTACTAACAATGCTTTTTAAAACCATTAAAAAACCAGATGGATGGGTACAATAAACACTGAAAAGACTGGAAGTCAAGAGCTAAGGCAGTTTAATTTCTGGATGACCATTCTGGAGGGAAGAAGCATGTGCCCAGGAGTCAGGAAATTCTGGGCTCCTGTCCATTTCTGCTTCTCCTCTTGTTTTGTTGTTGTTGTTGTTGTTGTGACAGAGAGAGACAGAGTGAGAGACAAGTAGGGACAGAGAGACAGGAAGGGAGAGAGATGAGAAGCATTGATTCTTCAATTCTTTGTTGCAGCACCTTAGCTGTTCAATGACTGTTTTTTCATATGTGCCTTGACAGAGGGGCTACAGCAGAGCAAGTGACCCCTTGCTCAAGCCAGGGACCTTAGGCACAAGTCAGAGACCTTGGGCTTCAAGTCAGCGACCTTAGGGCTCAAGCCAGAATCCATGGGGTCATGTCTATGATCCCACACTTAAGCCAGTGAACCCGTGCTCAAGCTGGTAAACCTACACTTAAGCCGGATGAGTCCTCACCCAAGCTGGTAACCTCGGAGTTTTGAATCTGAGTCTTCCATGTCCCAGTTCTAAGCTCTATCCATTGTGCTACTTCCTGGTCAGGCTCTGCTTCTCCTATTTACCGATTGTCTCAACCACTCTCCCACCACCCAGGAGTCCAAACAAGCCAGACCACTTTCATTCATAGAGAAATCAGCTGAGAAACTCAATCATCCAAATTGATATGGTGATATCTATTCCAACTTCCTAACTAGACAATGCTAAACCTAAATTAACCTATATCCAGAATTTTATCTGACTTGAGGAAATCCAGAAGATAGGATGACTAATTACATCTATAATCACAAACACCACTTATTTATAATAGTCTAGAGGTAAAAATTCAGAAATTCTACAAGATGACAAAGAAAACTTCCCATGAAGCTTACACAAGTAGCACTGGGTACTAAAATAAGATAATGGTTTTAACAGTGCCAAAGAAGCCAAACTTCAATGATAAGAATATTAAAGAGTTTTATTGAGGACAAGAAGATACCCTTAGGACATCTCAGTATACTTTTAATTTAATTGATTGATTGATTTTAGAGAGAGAAACAGAAACATCAATCTGCTCTTATATGTGCCTTGAAAGAGGATAGAACCCGCAACCTTTGTGCGTCAGGATGTTGCCCTAACCAACGGAGCCATCCAGCTAGGGCAGGAGGTCTCAATTCTAACTCACAGGAAGGCAACTACCTTGCACTGCAATTACACAAGCTACACTCCACTTTCTTAAGAAAGAAACAAGAAATGGGGCTCATATCAGCACATATGCAAAGTGCCAAGATTTGTCCCAGAATATTATTTATTTAGCCTGAAGTGGGCGTCTTCTGTTCACCTTGACTTTCAGATATGTACCCATTTCTTTGGGAAATTCCAAACTTTATGAGTTTGAGTAGAGGGAAAAACAATCTCTTTGGCTGAAAACCTTAGCTATTCCCCCACCACAAGGACCATCCATGAAGCAAATTTCCCGTGATCATAGCATCACACCAGACTGACGTACTGAGTGCTCTCACTCTTTCTATCTCTCTCTCTCCAGGTCCCTTTCCTTCTCCCTCATTTATGCCAGTGGCAACAGCAGAAACTGTAACCCAAAGCTCCTGGCACAGAACCTACTTTTAAAATGGTGCTGCCCAATGTTCAGTCATTGAAATGGTGGTACTTTCCTCAAAGTCCAGGTCTTTAGCCTGTACCTGGGCATTATTTTTGGAAGCTTAGCTTTCAACCTTCTCTTTGACTGTTTGAACATCTCTATCCTTAATAAGTAAGCCAAGGTCCATTTCTGTTGCTTGCAACCAAGAATTCTGACTCAATCAAAACCCAGCTGCAAAAGCATTTGCCTGTACAACCCACCAACATTCTTTAATGGATGACCTACATCATTAAAAAGAAAGTTTAGTTATAGTTTATATACTCCAGTTACTAGGATACAGAGTATAGAGGTGTCATAGAAAATTTTCATTTAAAACAAATAATTGAGGGGAAGAAAAGGTTTTATTTAAATCAAGTTATCCAAAATAACAATCATCTAAATATTTTATGCCAAACCATGCCAGGCTCCTGAAGTATTACTGTAATATGATGTATAACACATGTTCCAGATGAAAGAAATACTTAGAAATGTCAAGAAAGCATATGTGTGGCATGTGTTTTGTGCATCTGTGTCTCCAGGTGGGAAGGGAGGGTGGGAGAGGGGAAGGTGTAAGGAGCAGAAGCAGGAAATGATTATAAACCCCACCATCATCGATTTGAGTTTATTTGAGGGATTTCCCATATTTCCATATTCAGAATCCTGAAGTGATATCACACTGTGACTTGTAATTATTGATAAATATAAGCATCAGAGCAAAATTGGGGTTGAGGAGAAGATCACAGAACATCTCTTATTACAACACATACCCAGCTTTCAAAAAGAAGAAAAGTTTACCAGCAGTAGGTTATGTACGACTAACTGAACCATTAACCCTAATTTGATATCAGAACACCTGGAGTTCAAGGGTACAAATATAAAAAAACATAAGTTTTATAAACTTATATGTATATAACATATGTAAGTACATGCACACTTTTGTCTTACCACATTCAATTCTACTAGGCAGAGACCTAGAAATGAGGAAAAGCTTGCTGTCCCTTTAAGCAACAGGAGTCTAAATTAATCTAGGGCATATAAGCTCCTCCAGTATTCACGAAAAGCTCATGTCTCAAACAGAATTCTGAGATCAGTTTGAAAGCAAAAAGAAAAGGAAGACACTGAAGGAAAGGTTGGAAAAAAGGTAAATTTCTTTAAGACAGAAGGCAAGTCACCTCTGATGGCTAGGAGCATTTGGACTTAATTTATTAATCATATTAATCAGATAGTTCAATGTTATTTTTTTAAAAGCATTTAATGTTTTTGATGGAATTGACCAGATAATTCATTAAATGGATAGTCAAGTCAGATGAAACAATTCAAGCACGTGTTTGTAGATGTAGCAAGAAAGCTCAAATGAAGAGATCCTAAAAGTACCAGATGAATTCAGAATGAAAAACAGTTCCCAGAAAAAGGAAGAGGGCAAGTGATGAAGCGATTGCTCCTCGCGGGCTGTGAATTGTGTTAGACGAATGAAGACATCTGATTAGCTCCTGGCTGTGCTGTTAATAAGGTAGAATTCTGCTGACTCCCTATGATTGCAGCAATTTTCAAAGCATTAGAGTGAATACAAGACAAGTGAATGATGGTTTCAAAGGGGTGAATAAAAAAAAAGAGTCTATAATATATTTTTAATGAAAAATGAATGTGGAAACCAGCCAGGAAATAATGTCACTAAATATAAAAATGGGGTGGCAGAAGGGGCACCCTGCAGCTGCAAAAAGTAACACCCCAGACAGCAATAAACAGGCTGGTTCATAAAACAGAAAAGCACTTCCCTGCCCTTTTCCAGCTATGTTTCAAAACAAATGCTTTGAAATAGTTAATTCTATTTTTTTAACAAAACATGTCACACAAATATTTTCTTTAGTGATATCTAATTATGTGAGACGGAGAGGTCATGGTGTGACTGCTACTGCCTTTCTCTGCCTTCCTTTAGCTGTGTCCCTAATAAGTTGCGCATTCCCCTGTATAGATCCACACAAAATTCACCCATCAGCACTCATTCAGCAAATATGTATTGAGCACCTACTATTTGTTAGGCACTCTTTCAGACACTGGGATTACAAATAGTAAACAAAAGAAACACTCACACTGGCTGGGTAGCTCAGTTAGTTAGAGCATCTTTCCTATGCACCAGATTTGCAGATTCGATCCCTGGTCAGGGCACAGACAGGAAGCAACCAGTGAATGCTCAACTAAGTGCAACAACAAATCAAACTCTCTCTCTCTCTCTCTCTCTCTCTCTCTCTTTCTCTCTTTCCTCTCCATCTACCCCTTTCTTTCTCTAAAATCAATAACTAAAAAAAAAATTGTTTTAATCTCTGCTCTGATGGAGCTAATATTCTAGTTGAGGAGAGAGAGATGACAAGCAAACACATAACATATTTAGGAAGTCATAAACGCCATGGAGGCAGAGAAAACAAGATGGAGGAGAACTGGGATTGTTGGAGTAAGAAGTTACTTCATAGTGATACCCATAACTGGGGACTAAAAGATGACTTTGATTCCTGGGCATTTTTTTTTTAATTGTGGTAAATACAGCATATAAAATTGACCATCTTAACCATTTTTTAGTGTATAGTTCAGCAGTGTTAGGTACATTCACATTGTTGTGCAACCAATCTCCAAAACTTCTTTTGTCTTGCAAAACTAAAACTCTCCCCAGCTGGGTAGCTCAGTTTGTTAGAGCATCAGCCACATAAACCAAGATTGCAGGTTCAATCCCCAGACGGGACAAATACAAGAATCAACCAATGAATGCATAAATAAAATGGAACAACCAATTAATGTTTCTCTCTCTCTCCTTTACTCTCTCTCTAAAGTCAATAAAAGTTTTTTTTTAAACTAAAACTCTAATTATTAAACAACCTCCCGTACCTCAGTCTCCCAGTTCCTAGTGGCCACTACTCTACTTTGTCTTTATGAATTTGACTACTCTAGGTACCTTATATAAGAAGAATCATACAAGAGCCTGACCAGGTGGTGATGCAGTGGATAGAGTGTGAGACTGGGATGCAGAGGACCCAGGTTTGAAACCCCAAGATCGCTGGCTTGAGCACAGGCTCATCCAGCTTGAGCACAGACTCACCAGCTTGAGTGTGGGTTCACCAGCTTGAGCGAAGGGTCACTGACTTGAACATGGGATCATAGATATGACCCCATGGTCACTGGCTTGAGGCCCAAGGTACTGGTTTAAGCCTGAGGTCGTTGGCTTGAGCAAGGGGTCACTTGCTCTGCTATAGCGCCGTCACCCCCACTCTGTCAAGGCACATATGAGAAAGCAATCAATGAACAACTAAGTTGCCACAACAAAGACTTGATGCTTCTTATCTCTCTCCCTTCCTGTCTATCTGTCCCTATCTGATCTGTCCCTCTCTCTCTGACTCTCTCTCTCTCTTTCTCTGTCAAAAAAAATAAATGAAAATAAAATAAAGAAAGAATCATACAAGATTTGTCCAGTTCAGGGCTTCTTGTGGTGACTAATAGAAACTACAATAAAGTGCGAGATCAGATTAGTCCAGAGGGTCTCAAGATAAAAAGTGGTGAGACTCTGAGTATAGGGGAGAGAGCTGAAAGGGGTTGCCAGGAACTCATAGAATTTTAGAACTTGCCTTCTTCACTTGTGCCTAGAGCACTCACAGCTCCCAAGCTTTCTTTGCTCCCGAAGACAGAGGTGTGGAAAGCCAAAGGAGCTTCTACTAGAAGTAGATGGGATACTTGGGCTCCCTCTGGAACTGCCCAGAAATGCAGCTATGAAAGGGTAGGCATTCTCTGATCATAGAATCCTTTCAGTTCATTTCCTGATTCTCACTTATAACTAGACACAGGTGTCCTTGAAGCATACTTGGATATTGTGCTGTGCAGTAAAGAGCCTGTTCCTAGAAAATGGGAGCCTTGGGTTCTAATTTAAACCATGGATTTATTGTATTATTTGGGGCAAATGTCCCAACTGGCCTATGGGATTAGTTTCTTTGGGAAACTGCTCTCTCTAGCTCATCAGGACATACATATATGTAAATATATACATCTTTTAAATAAAATATATACATCTTTTAAATTTAAAAAAAATAATAATAATAATAATAAGGCAAGCAAACATGCCCATAGCACCCAGTTCATGGGAGTGCATCCTTCAGCATGTTACACTGAGCACCTGGTGTGCTGGGAGACAATGCCTTGCTGGAAAGCAAGTCAGGTTCAAGTCCTAGCTCCTCCACTAGATGCCTTGTGTCCTTGGGCACAACCCTTCATTTCTCAAGTTCTAATTTTCTTCGTCTTTAAAATGAGCACCTTATTTGTTCACTGTCCAGCTTCTCCACTGAAATGTAAGCTTCTGCACATCAGAGCCTCGGTTTTATTGATTGTCCTCACTCCAGAAAGTAGAATAATGCCCGGTGCCTAGTATGGTACTGAATAAATATTTGCCATATGAATTAATGAATAAATAAGCCCTCATTATCTGCTTGGCAATGTGTTAAGTGCTGTGGTAAAAATAAAAAAAAATTTTTTTTAAATCTAACACATCAGAAACATTTAGAAAACAATGCAATTCCAAACTAGTCATAAGGCTTACTTATGACCACCCTGGGCTGCTATCTTAAATAAACAACTGATAATTTATATAGGGGAGAGAGAAATATGGCTATTTTATAAAGATGATACCATAGAAAGATGAGGTTTGAGTTGGGCTTTAAAGAGCAGGTAGGTCTTAAGTAAGAAAAAGGAAAAAGAAAATCCTTTCGAGTTGTTAAAAATATTACCAAGCATGGCATGAGCAAGTGACCGCAAGAAATCCTTCCCAAAGTTCTTTGTTCATCTCTCTATAGTCTCTTCCTAGGAGTTCGACTTGAGACATGTTGGATCTGAGGTGCCTGCGGGAGATGTCTAGCTTGCATTTGGCAATCTTAGTTGGAGCTTGGCCTAGAGATCTAGAATTGGAAGTCATCCACTGAAAGGTAATAACTGCCATGGATGCCTTCCAAGAAATCACAACTCTTCTTAAAACTTATTCTAATACCCTACAGCTTTACAGCTTTCAACAGAAGATGGTATTCATGTTGAGAAACAATTCACATATTCAATCTTAAATCCAGCCATGTAGCCGTATTGCACAACCAAGCAGATCCAGACTGATCCTCAAGCTTGCACATGCCCAGTTACTCAAACACGGGCACCAGAGACCAGTTTGGACCTGGAGGCAGGATGACTTTACGTCTCAGTT
Organism: Saccopteryx bilineata; assembly: GCF_036850765.1. NCBI lineage: Eukaryota > Metazoa > Chordata > Mammalia > Chiroptera > Emballonuridae > Saccopteryx > Saccopteryx bilineata. The sequence goes on along the minus strand of NC_089490.1, from coordinate 260,526,114 downwards.
TGTCCAGGAAAGTTCCAGTTTATACCTATTGTCCCAGAATAATTATTAATAGTATTCCTTTCACTCTTTTTTTGAATTTTTACTTTTAATTTATTATACTGACATAGTCTCAAGTGTCCCACTCAATATAACACCCTTTATCCACTACATCATGCCTCATATGCCCTGTGCAAAGTCTCTTTCCACCCTCATTTCACCCCCATTGCCCTCCCCACCTCTACCCCCCCCCTTTCCCTCTGAGAATTGCTACCCTGTTGTCTGTATCTCTGTGTTATGTATATATAATTTGGCTAATCCCTTCCCCTTCTTTGATCCCGTCCCCTCTCCTTCCTTCCCTCTGACAGTTTTCCATCTGTTCCCTGTGACCCTGCCTCTGTTTCTATTTTGTTCCTCAGTATATTGTGATCATTAGATTACACCTATAAGTGAGATCATATGATATTTGTCTTTCTCTGCCTGGCTTATTTCACTTAGCATAATAGTCTCCAGGTGCATCCACGCTGTCGCAAAAGGTGTGATTTTTCTTTTTCATGGCTGCGTAGTATTTCATTGTGTACATGTACCACAGCTTTTTTATCCACTTATCCACTGATGAACAATTGTACTGTTTCTAGATCTTGGCTATTGTAAATAATGCTGCAATGAACATGAGGGTACATATCTTCATTTCAATTAGTGTTTTGGGATTCTTAGGATATATTCCTAGAAGTGGGAGAGCTGGATCATATGGCATTACCATTTTTAATTTGGGGGGGAGCCATACTACACTCCACAGTAGTTGCATGAATCTACTACTGCACTGCAGTGCAGGAGGGTTCCCTTTCTTCCACACTCTCTACAGCACTTGTTGTTTGTTGATTTGTTCATAAAGCCATTCTAGCAGGTATGAGGTGATATCTCATTGGGTTTTAATTTGCATTTCTCTGATGATTAGTGACTCAGAACATTTTTTCATATGCCTATTGGCCATCTGTATGTCCTCTTTGGTGAAATGTCTATTCAGGTCTTTAGCCCATTTTTTAGTTGGATTGTTTACCTTCCTGGAGTTTTATAAGTTCTTTATAAGTTTTGGTTATTAACCCCTTATCAAACATATGGGCGAATATGTTCTCCCACTGAGTGGGCTGTTTTCTCTTTTATTTTGTTAATGGTGTCTCTTGCTGTGCAAAAGCTTTTTTGTTTGATATAGTTCCATTTGTTTATTTTGTCCTTTATTTCACTTGCCTGAGGAGATATATCAGCAAAAATATTGCTTTAAGAGATAACTGAGAGTCTACTGCCTATGTTTTATTCTAGGATTTTTATGATTTTGCAACATACATTTAAGAATTTTATCCATTTTGAGTTTATTTTTGTGAATGGTGTAAGTTAATGGTCTAGTTTTTTGTTTTAATGTACCTGTCCAATTTTTTCAACACCATATATTAAAGAGACTGTCTTTACTTCATTGTATACTCTTGCCCCCTTTGTCATATATCAATTGACTATAAAGGCGTGAGTTTATTTCTGGGTTCTCTCTCTGATAGTTCATTATTAGTGTATAAAAGTGCCACTAATTTCTAAATATGAATTTTATATCCTAGAGTAATGGTAGCATGAGAGATACTCCTGATCTCTCCCCTTGAAATTTCAACAAATTGAACAATTATAATGCAGTGAAGGAACCACAGATGGTCTTGCAGGCATGCCTGAAAGATCCATACACCAAATGGACTAAAGGTGTGGCAGGATTAATAGTGGGGTGGAAAATAAAACACATTCACAGTGAGCTTTGGAGAGGAGAGGATATAAACCTGGAGTGACTAGGGTTTTTTCCTCTGCTGGACTATGAGGAGGAGGGAAGCTCAAGCTCTCTGGATTTTGTCTGAGGGGTACAGAGAGAAAAACTCAGAGTGACTGGGTCTCCTTCTGCTGGGAGAAGCAGTGAGATAGAGAAGCAGAAGTGGAGATAAACCAAAGTGGCCAGAGCGTGGGATCATGGCCACTGTTCCTACGGTCTGCTTGCAACCCACATTCAGCAGAGACAGAGAATGTTAAAGTGTGGCCCTCCAGCCTCCCAGATCCTTTCTCCCTCACCTCACAGTGTGGAGAGGGGCAGAGACAAATCCCACAGCTAGCTCTTCAGAGCCACTCTCTCCCTGAAGAACAGGTGCTCCACGTCTGGTCCCCAGGTCTGTTGAGACATGGGAAGGAGTGCACAGAAGCCTGAGCTTGCCATTGCTAGGGCCACGAAGCCAGAAAGCTGAAGCCATAAAGCACAAGCCATAAGGCCGAAGCCCTAAGTCCCTCACAACACTTCCCACCTACCACCATGACTATGGCCCTCCTATATCATTGCAACAGCAACATCTCAGCAGATAGCCCAGGAACTTCACAGAGCTAAAGTTGTAATATAGTGGCACCTACTGAAAGAAACCTCTCAAAACCAAATTTTATTTTTTGTTTTTTCCCTTTTTTTCTTATTTTTTCTCTTTTTTCTTTTGAATTTCATCTTCTTTAAATTTTATATTTAACTAAGAACTATATTAATTCATACATAGGTGGGACATAAAAATGAGATTCAGGGACATGGACAAGAGTGTGGTGGTTACTGGGGGGGGGAGAGGGAAGGGGTGGGTGGAGGGAAGGGGCACAAAGAAAACCAGATAGAAGGTGATGGAAGACAATTTCACTTTGGGTGATGGGTATACAACATAATCAAATGTCAAAATAACCTGGAAATGTTTTCTCTGAATCTATGTGCCCTAATTAATCAATGTCAGTCCATTAAAATTAATAATAAAGGAAAAAAATTCATATTTTTATGCTTATTTTTGTGGTGTTTTGTTTTAGATTTTTTTGTTTGCTTTTGATCTCTATTTCTGTGGTTTTCCTTGTCATAATTTTAAAATTTTATATTTTTATTGTATTTTTTTATTTTAAGTTTTCATTCTTTTAGTTGTGTTTTTGTTAGGGTTCTTAAAAATACCACCCTCCAATATCATCAAGGAAGAAGAAATCAAATACCATGGCTACACAAGACAGAGACATAACTCAGAAAGAAAATAAAAAGTCTCCAGAAAAAAATCTCAATCACATGGAAATTGTGGAGTTAAATGATAGAGATTTCAAAATTGAAGTTCTGAATATACTCAATGACATGCGAAAAGACATAAATAGGCACTAATGAGCTCAGAAAACAAATTAATGAATAAAACAAATACCTCACCAAGGAGATTGAAACTTAAAAACAGAGATGAAGAACTCAGTTTGTGAATTGAAGACTGAGGTAGCAATTTTAGCTAATACAATAGATAAAGCCTAATAGAGGAAAGAATCAGTGACATCAAAGATAAGCAACTAGAGATGCTACAGAGAGAAGAGGAGAGAGACTCATGAATTAAAATAACTAAGAGAGCTCTACAAGAATTGTTTGAATCCATCAGAAAGAAAAACGTAAGAATAGTGGGTATATCAAAAGAGGAAGAGAGGAAGAAGGAAATGGAGAGCCTATTCAAACAAATAATTGATGAGAATTTCCCAAGCCTGTGGAAAGAGTTAGAGCCTTGAATCCAAGAAGCAAACATAATGCTGAGTTACCACAACCCAAACAGACCTACTCCAAGGCACATCATAATACAATTGTCAAAAATCAATGACAACGAAAGAATTCTCAAGGCAGCTGGGGAAAAGAAGAACATAACATATACAGGAAAGCCCATTAGGTTATCATCAGACTTTTCAACAGAAACTCTACAAGCCAGAAAAGAGTGAATCCAAACAATCAAAGTACTGAAAGAGAAGAATTATCAGCAGCCAAGAATACTATATCCATCAAAGTTATTCTTTAAACATGAAGGAGAAATAAAAACATTTACAGACATACAGAAGCTGAGGGAAATTATCACCAGAAAACTTCCACTACAGGAAATACTCAAGGGGGTTATTTTACCAGACACAAAGAACAAAACAAATCAAAACTACAAGTAAAAGCTCCAACAAAGTCACAATAAAAGCAAGGATAATGTGTGACAACAATAACATAAAAAGGGAGAGGATAAAGATCTGCAGTAGCAAAGGAGAATGGAGTGCAGAAGCACTCATAAAACAAAGGACTCTTGTACATATGAACATTTTTCTCTTAATAACTTAATTGTAACCACCCACGAAAAAGCCACCACTGAAACACACAGCTTAAAAAAAAGAAGAAACAGGCCCTGGCCGGTTGGCTCAGTGGTAGAATGTTGACCTGGTGTGCAGGAGTCCCGGGTTCAATTCTTGGCCAGGGCACATAGGAGAGGCACCCATATACTTCTCCACCCCCCACCTCTCCTTCCTCTCTGTCTGTCTCTTCCCCTCTTGCAGCCAAGACTCCATTAGAGCAAAGTTGGCCCGGGCACTGAGGATGGCTCTGTGGCCTCTGCCTCAGGCGCTAGAATGGCTCTGGTTGCAACAGAGTGGCAACCCAGATGGGCGGAGCATTGCCCCCTGGTGGGCATGCCAGGTGGATCCCGGTTGGGCACATGTGGGAGTCTGTCTGACTGCCTCCCCATTTCCAACTTCAGAGAAATACAAAAAAAAAGAAGAAGAAGAAGAAACAGGAGAAAGAAGTATGGAATACCACCAAACAAGAACAACTGACAGAAACACATAAGAGAAGAACCAAACAAGACACAGAGCCAGCAGGAAACGAAACATAAAATGGCTATAGAAAATCTCAAGTGTCAATAACTACCTTAAGTGTAAATGGACTGAACTCACCAATAAAGAAGCACAGAGTAGCAGATTGAATCATAAAGCAAAACCTGACCATATACTGCCTTCAAGAGACACATCTAAACTGCAAGGACAAAAGTAGATTCAAAGTGAAAGGTTGGAAAACAATTCTCCAAGCAAATATTTAAAGAAAAGCAGGTGTAGCCATAACCATATCTGACAATGCTGACTTCAAGACAACAAAGGTAACCAGAGACAAAGATGGACATTTCATAATGATAAAGGGGACATTGTATTAAGAAGACATAACACTTCTTAATACATATGCATCAAACCAGGGAGCACCAAAATATATAAGACATCTACTGACTGATCTTAAAATAGAAGCAGACAAAAACACAATCATACTTGGAGATTTTGACAAATTGTTCACAGCTCTAGATAGATCATCCAAACAGAAAATAAATAAAGAAATATCAGCCTTAAATAACACTCTGGACCTGATGGACATAATAAACATTTATAGGACATTTCATCCCAAAACATGACTATATATTCTTCTACACTGTGTATGGATCATTCTCAAGAATAAACCATATGTTGGGCCACAAAACTAACATGAACAAATTCAGGAAGATTGAAATTATATCAAGCATATTTTCTAATTATAAAGCTTTAAAATGAGAATTTAACTATAAACAGGAAGTAAAGAAGCCCACAAAAATTTAGAAATTAAACAACATACTTCTAAAAAATAATTGGGTCAAAGAAAAAAATAAAAGCAGAAATCAAAAGATGTATACAGACAAGTGAAAATGACAACACAACATATCAAAATTTCTGGGATGTAGCAAAAGCAGTAATAAGAGGGAAGTTTATATCATTACAGACTTACATCAAGAAACAAGAAAGATCCTAAGTAAACAATTTAACATCAACCTTAAGGAAATAGAAAAGAAGAACAAAGGCAACCCAAAGTTGGCAGAATAAAGAAAATAGTAAAAATTAGAGCAGGACTAAATGAAATGGAGTACAAAAAAACTATAAAAAAAATTAATACAATGAAGAGTTGGTTCTTTGAAAAGATCAATAAAATTGACAAACCACTCATTAAACTAAGGAAAAAAGAGGAAGGACTCATATAAACAAAATCCAAAATGAAAGAGGAGAAATTACCACAAACATCATAGATATACAAAGAATCATAGTAGAATATCATAAAAGATTATATGCTACCAAATTCACCAAACTAGAGGAAATGGATAAACTCTGAGAATTATACAATCTTCCTAGACTGAGTCCCAAAGAAGTGGAAAACCTAAATAGACCTATAAGCAGGGAGGAAATAAGAACAACTATCAAAACCTCCTAAAAAACAAAAGTCCAGGACCAGATGGCTGTACTGGTGAATTCTACCAAACATTTAAAAATTTGGAACCTTCAATGGGCAAAAATTAAAAGCAATACCCTTAAGATCAGGAACAAGGCAGGGGTGCCCCCTTTCACCACTCTTATTCAACATTGTTCTGGAAGTCCTAGCCACAGCAATCAGACAAGAAAAAGAAATAAAAGGCATCCAAATTGGAAAAGAAGAAGTAAAACTATCATTATTTGCAGATGACATGATATTGTATATAGAAAACCCTAAAATCTCAGTCAAAAAACTACTAGACCTGATAAATGAATTTGGCAAGGTGGCAGGATATAAAATCAATAGTCAGAAATCAGAGGCATCTTTATACACTAATAATGAACTGTCAGAAAGAGAAATCAAGAAATCAATCCCCTTTGCAACCAAAAAAATAAAGTACCTAGGAATAAATCTAACCAAGGAGATTAAAGACTTGTACTTGGAAAATTATAAAACATTGATAAAAGAAATCAGGGAAGATATGAATAAGTGGAGGTATATACCGTGCTCATGGTTAGGAAGAATAAACATCATTAAAATGTCTATATTACCCAAAGCAATTTATAAATTCAATGTAATACCGATTAAAATACCAATGACTTACTTCAAAGATATAAAACACGTATTCCAAAAATTTATATGGAACCAAAAGAGAACACGAATAGCCTCAGCAATCTTGAAAAGGAAGAATAAAGTGTGAGGTATCACACTTCCGGATATCAAGTTATATTATAAGGCCATTGTACTCAAAACAGCATGGTACTGGCATAAGAACAGGCACATAGATCAATGGAACAGAACAGAGAACCCAGAAATAAACCCACAGCTCTATGGACAACTGATATTTGACAAAGGAGGTAAGGAAATACAATGGAGTAAAGACAGCCTCTTCAACAAATGGTGTTGAGAAAACTGGACAGCTACCTGCAAAAAAATGAAACTAGACCACCAACTTACACCACTCACAAAAATAAACTCAAAATGGATAAAAGACTTAAATGTAAGCCGTGAAACCATAAGCATCTTAGAAGAAAACATAGGCAGTAAGCTCTCTGACATCTCTCGCAGCAATATATTTGCTGATTTGTCTCCACAGGCAAGTGAAATAAAAGACAGGATAAACAAATGGGACTTTATCAAACTAAAAAGCTTTTGCACAGCTAAAGACAACAAGAACAGAATAAAAAGACAAACTACACAATGGGAGAATATATTTGACATTGCATCTGATAAGGGGTTAATAACCAAAATTTATAAAGAACTTGTAAAACTTAATACCAGGAAGACAAACAATCCAATCCAAAAATGGGCAAAAGAAATGAATAGACACTTCTCCAAAGAGGATACACAGATGGCCAATAGGCATATGAAAAAATGTTCAACTTCACTAATGATTAGAGAAATGCAAATTAAAACCACAATGAGATATCACCTCACACCAGTCAGAATGGCGCTCATCAACAAAACAACACAGAATAAGTGCTGGTGAGGATGTTGTGAAAAGGGGACCCTCCTGCACTGCTGGTGGGAATGCAGACTGGTGCAGCCACTGTGGAAAACAGTATGGAGATTCCTCAAGAAAATAAAAATCAAACTGCCTTCTGACCCAGCTATACCACTGTTAGAAATATATCCCAAGAACACCATAGCACTGTTTGAAAAGAAGAAATGCACCCCCATGTTTATGGCAGCATTGTTCACAATAGCAAAGATCTGGAAACAGCCCAAGTGTCCATCAGAGGACGAGTGGATTAAAAAGCTTTGGTATATATATACTATGGAATACTACTCAGCCATAAGAAATGATGACATAGGATCTTTTACAACAACATGGATGGGCCTTGATAACATTATACTGAGCGAAAGAAGTAAATCAGAAAAAACTAAGAACTGTAGGATTCCATACATAGGTGGGACATAAAGATGAGACTCAGAGACATGGACAACAGTGTTGGGGTTATAGGGTGGGGAGAGGAGAGGGAGGGGGTTGGGGGAGGGGAGGGGCACAAAGATCATGGCTTTTCAGCATTTGCCATATTCCCCTTTTAATCTATAGACAGACAGCAAATATTTACTTATGGTCTTTCCACTGTGGAGACTGCTGTCTTATGGACAAATGCTGATGAACTGTTTCAGCAGTTCCTCCTTCTTCAGGGACTTGTATGTCAACATAGAGCTCCATGTTTCATGGGACAGACTCTAGCTCACTTCATGCTCCCTGAAGCTTTAGTACAGGGGAATGCCCTTTTTTTATTTATTTATTTTTTACTTTTCTTTTATTTTTTTTCTCTTTTCTTTATTTTTTTATTGTTGTATTTTTCTTTTATTTATTTATTTTTTGTATTTTTCTGAAGGTGGAAATGGGGAGGCAGTCAAACTCCCACATGCACCTGACTGGGATCCACCTGGCATGCCTACCAGGGGGAAATGCTCTGCCCATCTGGGGTGTTGCTCTGTTGCAACCATAGCCATTCTAGCGACTGAGGCAGAGGTCATGGGGCCATCCTTAGTGCTTGGGGTGGCTTTACTCTGGTGGAGCCTTGGCTGTGGGAGGGGAGGAGAGAGACAGAGAGGAAGGAGAGGGGGAGGGGTAAAGGAATAGATGGGCACTTCTTCTGTGTGCTCGGACTGGGAATCAAACCTGGGAATCCTGCACACCAGGCCAAGGCTCTACTACTGAGCCAACCGGCCAGGGCCTAGGAATGCCCTTGTTGATCAAGCTACCCAAAAGATAATTATATAGAGCAACCATGACAGACCAAGCAAGTCAGTCTCATACTATTCATCACCAGAACGCTGCAGCCCCGTGTAAACAGTTTCAACTTTCTCGGGAAGTAGCTCGGCAGATTGGGAAATCCTGTCCAAGGGGTCCTATACTGCCCCTTCATTTAGAGTTAACCCTCAAGGACCCCTACCAGGACAACTTTGGCAGATGGATGTTACTCATATACCTTCATTTGGCAAACAGTCGTATGTCCACATTACAGTAGATACATATTCTGAACCTACAGTAACCTCTGTCAGAACAGGAGAGGCTGCTAAGCATGTTATAGCTCATTGTCTGTATGCATTGTTCTATTATTGGATTTCCTAAACTGACTAAACTGAAAATGCTCCTGCATATGGAGCAAAAGCATTCACTGTATTTTGTCATGCTTACAATCTTTAAAGTTAAGGTATTATTAAAGTGTACTCAGCAAACATTTTAAGGTCAATTTAAAAAAAAAATTTTTTTTTAAAGGGGGTAGTCATATCCTGGAACTCCTGCGGGTCTACCATATCATACTTTTTACTTAAAAAAATTTTTTTTTACATTTCTTTTGAATGCTGATGAACAGGAGACACCAAATCTTTTTCACCTGCAAACTACTACCTTCTTTATTAGATCCAGCTAATAACACTGTTTTTGTCTTTTTCCAAATAGCTCCAGATATATGGAAAAGATTTATATAGGCAGATGGGGATCCTCAAACCCCTCAGCGAGATCTTCTGAGCATGGCCTTTAAGATACCTAGAGGCAGAAAAAGCCCAATAGAGATCAGGGGAACTACCAGCTTTTAGGATACACCCTTAAAGGCTCCAACGCCCCAAAGGGGTCTCATAGGATGCCATCTGGGTCCTGCTTCAATAGTGGAAAGGAAGGTCATTGAGCTAAAGCCTGCCAGGCTTACATGCCTCTGCTGTGAGGAAACAGGGAAGGGAGGGTTCAGTCTCTTCCAGCCCTGCTCCAGCCACCTATGACCTAACCTTGCCCAGAAAGCTGGGGTTTGCCACTGAAGGCTGAAGGTGCCCAGGGCCGTCGGCCCTATCTACAACACTGTGGACGAGCCTAGGGTATTTCTTCCAAGAAGCAGGTAAACTGATCTCATTTGCACAAGGGCCACTTAAGTATGTTTTGCCTGAATAGTCAGGTTTTTTATTCTTCCCTCAAAGATCTCTGTTGTGGGTGTTGATAGTCCTATTTTCTGCTACTTTGCTTAATATATAGTGTTTCCTTTATCGCTCCTACCTCAATGCCCCACTCATATTTCAGGCTGGGACCTACTCCTATTTTAGAGCTCTCTTTTCTCCTTTTGCCAACTTCTATTATGAATCTACCTTTGCCACCCAGCTTAGTGTATCCCAAGGTTCTCTTTTCCACAGTCGCAGAGCTCCAAGGAAAAGCAACATGGTCTCATCTCTCCAGGCAAAGAAGAACAGAAGCTCCATATCCATGCATGCTGCAAATGGCTTTTCCAGTCTACCTGAATCATTACCAGCTAGAAGCAGTGGTCATTGGGACTTGGACATGAGCTGAAAAGTATAGAATGGTGACAACTCCAGTGCCATGCGGACTTTTCCTGGATGTGGACTTTTCCTGGACTCCTCCTCCCTGTGTCAGCTCCTAACAGACTGAACTGTGGTTGGGTTGCATTTTTCAGGGATTTGGCATGGTGATGGGGCCAACTTGGACTTGGTGAACATGTTAAGGACACTACTCTTTTATGGATTCTTGCTGTATTGGCCAAGAGTTTGCTTAAAGGCTTTTAATCACTGTAAAAAAAAAAAATAGAAGACTGGATAAAGAAGATGGGGCACATATACACCATGGTATACTATTCAGCTAGAAGAAATGATGACATCAGGTCACTTACAGCAGAATGGTGGAATCTTGATAACATTATGTGGAGTGAAATAAGTGAATCAGAAAAAAACAAGAACTGCAGGATTCCATACATTGGTGGGACATAAAAATGAGACTAAGAGACATGGACAGGAGTGTGGTGGTTACGGGGGGTTGGGGGAGGGAAGAAGGGAGAGGGGGAGGGGGAGGGGTACAAAGAAAACTGGATAGAGGGTGACGGAAGACGATCTCTCTTTGGGTGATGGGTATACAACAGAACTAAATGACAAGATAACCTGGAAATGTTTTCTTTGAATATATGTACCCTGATTTATTGATGTCACCCCATTAAAATAAAAATTTATTTATAAAAAATAAAAAAAAAATTGGAACTTATCCTTCTCAAAGTCTTCCAAAAAATATAATAAGAAGCAATGACATTTTATGAGACTACCATAACCCTCATACCAAAGCCTGGCAACAGCAACAAAAATAAATAAAACTACAGACTGCCTGACCTGTGCTGGCGCAGTGGATAAAGTGTTGACCTGGAACACTGAGGTCGCCGGCTCAAAACCCCAGGCTTGCCTGGTCAAGGCATATATGAGAGTTGATGCTTCTTGCTCCTTCCCCCTTCTCTCTCTCCTCTCTCTCTAAAAATGAATAAATAAATTAATAAAAACTACAAACCAATATCTCTAATGAATACAGATAAAAAAAAAATCCTAAACAAAATACTAGCTAATCTAATACAACAACACATCAAAAAAATAATATACTATGATAAAATGGGATTCATTCCAGGAGCACAAGGATGGTTCAACATATGCAAATCAATCAACATACTACACCACATCAACAAAACAAAGAACAAGAATCATATGATTGTATCAATAGATGCAGAAAAGGCATTCAATAAGATACAACATCCCTTTATATTTAAAACACTCAATAAAATCGGAATAGAAGGAAAGTACCTCAACATAATAAAAGCCATATATGACAAACCATCAGCTACTATCATACTAAACGGTGAAAAAAATGAAAGCTTTTCCTCGAAAATCAAGAACAAGACAGTGCTGCCTACTCTCTTCGCTCTTATACAACATAGGTCTGAAAGTTTTAGCCAGAGCAATCAGAAAACATAAAGAAATAAAAGGCATTATTAATATCAGGGAAAAAAGAAATAAAGGTATCACTTTTTGCAGATGACTTGATCCTATATATAGAAAACCCCAAAGACTCCACCAAAAACTATTAGAAACAATAAACCAATACAGTAAAATTTCAAGATACAAAATCAATATTGAAAAGTTCATTGCTTCCCTATATGCCAATAATGAAGCATCAAAAAATGAACTAAAAAAATAAATCCTTTTACAATTGCAACAACAACAACAACAAACTAGAAATAAACTTAATAAAGAATATGAAGGACCAATACACTGAAAACTACAAACCATTATTGAAAAAAATTGAAAGAGACACAATGAAATGGGAAAATATTTCTTGTTCTTAGATAGGAAGAATAAAAAGTTAAAACGGCCATATTACCCAAAGCAATATACAATTTAATGCAATTTTCATCAAAATTTCAATGTCATTTTTTAAAGAAATGGAACAAAAAAATCATCAGGTTTATATGGAATCATAAAAAACCCTGAATAACCAAGGTAATTCTAAGGAAAAAAACCAAAGCTGGAGGCATTACAATACCTGACTTTAAATCAGGGGTCTCAAACTCGCGGCCCGCGAGTTTGAGACCCCTGCTTTAAATTGTACTACAGAGCCATGATAATCAAAACAGCATGGTATTGGCAGAAAAACAGACATACAGACCAATGGAACAGAATCAAGAGCCCAGAAATAAAACCCCATATATATGGACAAATCATTTTGACAAGGAGCCAAAAACACACAATGGAGAAAAGAAAACCTCTTCAATAAATGGTGCTGGAAAAATTGGAAAGCCACATGCAAAAGAATGAAATGACTACAGTTTGTCCTCCTGCACAAAAATTAATTCCAAATGGATCAAAGACCCAAATATAAGATCTAAAACAATAAATTACATAAAAGAAAACATAAGTATTAAGCTCATGGACCTTGGCCATAGAGAACAATTTATAAATTTGACTGCAAAGACAAGGGAAATAAAGGCAAAAATAAGTGAATGGGACTATATCAAACAAAAAAGCTTCTGCACAGCAAAGGAAGCTGACAACAAAACAGACAGCCAACTAAATGGGAGATGATATTTGCAAGCAACAGTGCAGATAAGGGGTCAATATCCCAAATATATAAAGAATTCACAAAGCTCAGCAACAAACATGCAAACAATCCAATTAAAAAATGGGGAGAGGACCTGAACAGACACTTCTCCCAAGAGGACATACAAATGGCCATTTGAAAAAATCCTCTTATCTTCACTAGCTATTAGAGAAATGCAAATCAAAACTACAATGAGATTTCACCTCACACCTTTTAGATTGGCTATTATCAACAAGACAGGTAATAACAAGTGTTGGAGAGGCTGTGGAGAAAAGGGAACCCTCATTCACTGTTGGTGGAAATGTAAAGTAGTACAACCATTATGGAAGAAAGTATGGTAGTTCCTCAAAAAGTTAAGAATAGAATTACCATATGGCCCAGCAATTCCTCTACTGGGTATATACCCCCAAAATTTGAAAACATTGTTACATAAAAACACATGCACCCCCATGTTTATCACAGCATTGTTCACAGTGGCCAGGACATGGAAACAATCAAAGTGTCCTTTAATAGATGATTGGATAAAGAAGATGTGGTACATATATACTATGGAATACTACTCAGCCATAAGAAATGATGACATCAGATCATTTACAACAACATGGATGGACCTTGAAGACATTATACTGAGTGAAATAAATCAATCAGAAAAAGCTACGAACTGTTTGATTTCACACACAGATGGTATATAAAACTGAGACTTATGGACATAGATAAAAAGTAAAGTGGTTACTGGAGGAAGAGATGTGGGGGAGGGGGAGGGGGAGGAGGGAGAAGTGAGGGGAAGGGTGTAAAGAGGACAAATATAAGGTGATAAAAAATGATTTGACTTTGAGTGATGCGTATACAACATAATCAACAGTTCAAATGCTATGGAAATGTTTACCTGAAACATGTAATCTTAATGATCAATGTCACCGTGTTAAAGTTAATTTTCTAAATAAAATTTATAAAAAAAAAATTTTAAAGAATTTTATATCCTGCCACTTTGCTGATTTATTTATCAGATCTAGCAGTTTTTTGGCTGAGATTTTAGGGTTTTCTATGTATAGTGTCATGTCATCAGCAAATAATGACAATTTTACTTCTTCTTTTCCAATTTGGAATGCCTTTTGTTTTTCTTGTCTGATTGCTGTGGCTAGGACTTCCAGTACTATTTTGAATAAGAGTGGTGAAAGGGGGTACCCCTGCCTTGTTCCTGATCTTAAGGGGATGCTTTTAATTTTTGCCCATTGAGTATGATGTTGGCTGTCGGTTTGTCATATACGGTCTTTATTATGTTGAGGTATGTTCCCTGTATTCCATTTTGCTCAAAGTTTTGATCATAAATGGGTGCTAGATTTTATCAAATGCTTTTTCTGCATCTATTGACATAATCATGTGATTTTTATCCTTCCTTTTGTTTATGTGATGAATCAAGTTTATTGATTTGCAAATATTATACCAGCCTGGCCTCCCCGGAATAAATCCCACTTGATCATGATGTATGATCTTTTTAATGTATTGCTGCATCTGGTTTGTTAATATTTCATGGAGAATTTTCACATCTATGTTCTTCAGGATTACTGACCTATAGTTTTCTTTCTTTCTAGTGTTTTTACCTGGTTTTAGAATAAGGATAATGCATGCCTCATAAAATGAGCTTGGAAGTCTTCCCTCTCTTGAATTTTTTAGAATAGCTTAAGAAGTATAGGTGTTAGTTCTTTGAATGTTTGGTAAAATTCGCCTGTGAAGCCATTCAGTCCAGGACTTTTGTTGGCTGGGAGGTTTTTGCTGTTTCAATTTCATTTCTGTAATCGGTCTGCTCAGGTTTTCTGATTCTTCCACTTCTTTCACCCTTAAAAGCATCCCAGTTCAGGTGATAAATTAGATAATCAAGCTACTAATTTTCCAAAGAACCAATTTCTTGAACAACTTATTCCACCAAATGATCAACTTGCCTAATGTAATTGTCATTTAACTTTTTAGTTTAGTTGATTGGTTTTTATTTTACTTTTGTAATACCATTTTAAGAAATGTGTAGACCAGCACTTTTCAACTGGTATGCTGTGGCACACTGTTGTATCTCAGAAATTCTTAAAACATATAGTACCTGACTATTCAGTCAGGGAAACTGACCTCTTTTCTCTTAGATTGTCAAATTTAAAATAAAAAATAAAAAAAAGCCAGGCCCTGGCTGGTTGGCTCAGCGGTAGAGCATCAGCCTGGCATGCGGGGGACCCGGGTTCGATTCCCGGCCAGGGCACATAGGAGAAGTGCCCATTTGCTTCTCTATCCCCACCCCCTCCTTCCTCTCTGTCTCTCTCTTCCCTTCCCACAGCCAAGGCTCCATTGGAGCAAGGATGGCCCGGGCGCTGGGGATGGCTCCTTGGCCTCTGCCCCAGGTGCTAGAGTGGCTCTGGTCGCGGCAGAGCAACACCCCAGAGGGGCAGAGCATCGCCCCCTGGTGGGCAGAGCGTTGCCCCTGGTGGGCGTGCCGGGTGGATCCAGGTCGGGCGCATGCGGGAGTCTATCTGACCGTCTCTCCCCGTTTCCAGCTTCAGAAAAATACAAAAAAATAAATAAATAATAAATAAAAATTTAAAAAGGTCAACAGCCAACACAACAATAACCATCTTGTGTGAATGAATCAAAATTATACTTTTTTTTTTGTCAGGTTGGCAAAATAATATATTTTTTTGGTGTGCCATGGAATTTTAGTAATTAATTTATGTGTGGCTTTGGGTGAAAAAGGTTGAAAATTGATGGTTTAGACCAGTGGTCCCCAACCTTTTTTGGGCCACGGACCAGTTTAATGTCAGAAAATATTTTCACAGACCAGCCTTTAGGGTGGGATGAATAAATGTATCACGTGACCAAGACAAGCATCAAGAGTGAGTCTTAGACGGATGTAACAGAGGGAATCTGGTCATTTTTTAAAAATAAAACATCATTCAGACTTAAATATAAATAAAACAAAAATAATGTAAGTTATTTATTTTTTCTCTGCGGACCGGTACCAGTCCACGGCCTGGGGGTTGGGAGCCACTGGTTTAGACCATTTCTTCCCCAACTCAACATTTAAGATGAAACCTTAAACCTCTGCGCCTTTTCCTCTGTGCCTCAGTATCCCCCTATGCTTCTAATTCTGTCCCACAGTCTCCAGCAACAGCAGAAAAATTGAATATATTCTTCTTATGAATATATTCTCTTTATGAATATATTGTTTTATGAATATATTCAATAAAAATACTCTTCTGAATATGTTCTTTATAAATGATGCCTTCTTGCATATATTCTTAAATGTGAAGAGTTCATATGAATATATTTATGAATAATAACTTAATGAAAAATATTTTTATAAGAATTCTCTCTGTTCAAGAATAAATCTTTACAAATATATATTTTTATTGTGGTCCTCAGCCACTTCCCCCCTCAATTTCCCCTGTTTTTTGTCCCTGAGAAAACAGGGTTTGAAAAGACCTCAAAATGCTATTAGAAATTCAAAATGAAAAACCAAAATTAAACAGTATAGACAGCAGAAATAAGCTTGGTAAATTAGTCCTTCAGTGAATTTGGTCATGCAATGAATTAGCTTTCAGCAAATTGGCTTTCAATTAATTGACTTTTAGCAACCCAACCTATAGCCTTCCTAACCAGCCCATGTAAAATAAATTGGCCATTACCCTACTCATGACCTCAACCGCACCAAAATTTTCTGGAATTGTTTACTTTCTTCATAGTTTTAGCAAAACCAAACATAATTATGTTTGCTTATTATTTTCCATTATCCTCACTTAAAATATCCTCATGAGGTCCAGGGCCTTTTTGGTTCTGGTCACCAGTGATTCTTTTTTTTTTCTAATTTTATTTTTCAATTACAGTTTACATTCAATATAATTTTCTATTAGTTTCAGGTGTACACCACAGTGGTTAGACAATCATATACTTTAAAAAGTGTTCCTCCCAATATTTCTGTACCCACCTGGCACCACACATAGTTATTATAATATTATTGAAATGACTACATTCACTATGCTGTATTTTACATCCTTGGGACTATTTTGTAACTACCAATTTGTATTTCTTAATTCCTTCACCTTTTTCACCCAGCCCTGCCCCTTGACAACCATCAGTCTGTTCCCCATGAGTCTGTTTCAATTTTGTTTGTTCATTTATTTTGTTCTTTAGAGTCCTCGTATAAGTGAAATCATATTCACCAGTGATTCGATAGCCCTATCACAAGCTCTGGCACATAAGTAAATGTTCAGTAAATATTTGTTGAATAAACCAACAATGAATGAATGAATCAATCAATCAATCAATCGGTGAGTGCACAAGGGATCCCAAAAGAATATCTAGGTTCACAATCAAAACAAAAAATATATAAATTTTATACTAATCTCTACCTCAATCCTGATCATCATCATCCCAATCACCCTCCTTTTCCATCGAAAAATAAAGAGAAGCAGACACTATTAAGCAAATCTTTTATTTTTTTTATTGGGTTTGAAAAGAACGGGGTGAGGGGGGTTAGGGTTCAAGAGATGAGCAAGCTTCAAACAATTTTTTAATCAAAAGAACCTGTCTGACCGTCTGAAATCAGAATACACTGAAGAAATTCTCTACCCCAAATGTTACAACATTGCCCATTTAGTCCAGAGCTACTTGAGAGCAGATGGCGATGAGTCAGGACTTAACAAAGACCTTAATGGCTCTCCTGCCAGCCCTTGGGCCATCATTTGCATAGGAAGCAGATTTGGCTTGGCTGCTGATGGTGATCGACTCTCACCCACTTGGACATGACCTCATTTTCATGTCTCCGTTTTCCATTTCTGCCATATGTAGTCATAACCTTCTGGGAAATACTGCGCCACAAAATATAAAATAAAAGCAAGTCCGGATCATTGGAAGCACTATTTTAATTATGATTTTACTGACATATCTCCTCATTAGAAATTCATTTTAATCAGTCTCACACATTTGAATTAGTGTGACATGGTTTTCTTTTCACTCACTTAATATCCCAAGTCAGAAGTTTATGGCATTGCATCAGGGTAATTATAAAGGGAGGCCATTTTTAAAGATGCATATAATTTTACTGTGGCTTCGCACTGTTTATAAATGAGGTTTATAGGCCTTGCCTCACCTCCAGATGCACTTATAATCATCAAGAGAGAAGAAAGACATTTCACAAATGAAAGCATAACCCCTTTCCCATTTGGAAACAAATCACCCAAATCTAACAAACACAAAGGCATTTTTTTTTGCACTCAGCTAATTTACCTAGGGGTTGAGGGGGACAGGAACAAGGTCTTCATTTATCTGCCGTGTCAACTCACTGAGGTCTAGCCAACAACGTATTTCCTCAGGAAAGGACAGGAGACAGAGGGACTGGAGAGTAATATTATTAATTGTACTTTCTGAGAGCAGGAGTTCAAGGGACGCAGCAGGAATCTTGGAGAGTCTTACTTTCTTCCTCTCCTCTGGAGTCCCTCAGAATTACCCAGCCCGAAGTTCCAATAGCTGAGTCTCACAGTTTCCCAGCTTTCAAATGCTCAATGCTCCACGCAAGCCCTAATGCCTTAGCCTATCTTCTCCTTTGATCTAGAAGTCTTAATAGTTCATTAATTTATCAAGTAAAAAAAGTAAATTTTATCATAAACATTTTAACAAAGTGCCCTGTTTTGCAGCACTGCTGCTGAGAGGAACGCTGGCAGATGAGCATCCTAACTGTATGACAAAAAGTATAATTCACATCTAGAAGATGGCAAATTGATGTTTTTAATGAAATAAAATGTATTAGTATAAAATAGAAAATATTAAAGTATATTACACATAATCAATTTGCTTCAGATATTATGTGTGTGGAAGTATATGTGTACTGCGTCAAATGTAAAGTTATTTTTAACAAACACTTGTATAATGCTAAATATGTACCAGTATCCCCAGTGACATTTCCATACCTTAATTCGTTTAATCTTCAAGATCATCTGCTAAGATGTGACTATTTTTATACCCCAGTTAGATAGTGGAATGAACTAAGGCACAGAAATTTTAAGTAATATACTCAGGATGGTTGAGCTACCACGTGTCAGATGGGATTTGGATGCAGGCAATCCAGCCATAGCGTCTATGGTCTGGGTTCCCTCTTCCACTTCCCAGACCTGTGCAGTGAGCCCAGCTGAGACAACCTCTTCCCTCTTGTTCTGAGGAGGCACTATCAGAGCTCCAGCCAGCCTGTCTCTCCTAAATATATCTTCCGCTATATGTTTTAGTTTAAAAAAAAAAAAGAGAGAAAGTTTGATAACCACCACTTTAATGGGATTATATGTATATATGATATATATTCTAGGTTCCAACTTCAGATATTCTATACAATCATCTTTATACCATTAGGCCATGTGATCTAATATTTTGCTCAGGAAATTGGGTTCCTATGCCATTTACTCCAGTGTCACTAAATGACAACACCCTTGCCACCAGTCATAAACCAGAGAACTTCTGCCTTGATATCACACTGCCCCTGGAATAGTGCTAGTTCTTACAGTCAATGGTCCCAAACCCCATGGAGCCAGAGTTAATGTGTGTGTGTGTGTGTGTGTGTGTATGTGTGTGTGTGTGTGTGTATTCTAACAAAACTATTATACCATGAGTAGTGAAAACTAAAGCTTTTGAGAACCTACTTAGTCTTCAGGTAGAGGGAGATATAGAATTAAGTCAAAAGATAACCACTGCAAAGTTTATTTTCTTTATCCTAGTTTACAACAAAAAGGCCTAAATACAAGGAGATTATATAATCCAAGAAAAACATCCTTTCATTTCCAGTCACAAAACCTGATCTGTACCAAAAGTATGTAACTTAGGCAAATCACTTATTCACAATAGGTTGCCCTAGTTAGGGTTTTATGCTTTCCAGAGAACACTACATTCATGATCTAAGGCTCTAACACCTACCCTCTGAAGAGGCTGAAATGGCTATTGGAGAAGGGGCATTTCTTTCCTCCTTTCCCTGTTTCTACCCTCTGCCTACTTCCTTTCCTTTCCTCCCATACACAGAGCTCCCTCCCCACAAAAGAGGAGCAACAGCTAATGACAGGATCAGAGAGAAGAGCAGTCACTAGGGATGTTTCACTAGCAAGCAGTGAGAGGTGAGCACTGCATACCTCACTTCCTAGACTCCTGTAGTGATCCCTTCTAAAACACCTTCTTCTCTCCACAGCCAGAGCTCCATCCAGAGCCGCTGTACTAGTTCTGTGCACCACCCAGCTTCTGTCTGCTACTTTGCTTCTAATGGCTGAGTCTGTGACCTTCAGAGGATTAGCCAAGAGCCAATTCACCCAGATGTTCTTTGAGTCATGGGTGCAGGAGTTCTCGTCCCACCCCACCCCCAACCTGGTGTGGCTTCTAATCAGGGGCTGGATGTGTAGGAGTGTGAGCGCCCTGCACTCACTTCAGATGAAACCAAATCTGGGTGTCAGTTACACTCAGAGCCCCAGAGACATACTTGCAGTCAGAGAGTTCTGCTGGATCGGTACCTGTGCTTGGCTTCACCTCCCCTGTTCTCTTCACCCACTCCCTAGCAGGTTTCCTCTGAGGGCACTTTCTGAAGAAATCACTTACATCTGTGTCCTAGCCTCAGGGTCTGCTTCTGAGAACCTGACCTAAACTCTCTCCCTGGTGTGGGTCTAGGCCTGTCTCAGGAGATGGGACTCATTAGATCTTGTCTCTGGTCTATCTCTTCTTCACCTTCAACTAGGTGAGTTCAGGGCCTGCTCCAGGGAGGTGACAGCCATCTCAGATTCCAGGAGGAAGTAAAAGCCTCATTCATGTAAGTCTTCAAGCCTTACCTGGATTCTCCAACCGGCTTCTACCAGAGCCTTGCTTTGGAGGTCAGTACTCATTGGCCAGCTATTAATACAGGATGGTTTGGGTGTCTATCTAGCTACTGTTCTTAAACAGCTTCATCAGCTAGAAAGTTGAGAGAAGACTGGTAATAAAACTACATAATATCAACAGAAATTTTACCTCTAGCTGTGTACAACTATGTTAGCAACCTTTTCGACAGCAAAGTCATCCCATATAGCCTAAGAGCTGGAAGAGACCTTTGAGCGATATCCCTTATTTTAACAATGAAGGAACTGAAGCTAAGACCAGGCATTCTCCCAAGGTCACATCATTGACAGTGAAGCTTTTTAGTAACTCTGAGTCTCTAGACTCAGAGCAGGACGGAGGGTGCTGGCCCCTGAACCAGGCTGCAGAGTAGGAGGAGAGCAAGGTGACTGCTGTCTTCCCAAATCCCGCCCCCCAAAAGCATTTCTCAAGTATATGTCAACACATCCATGACAACTGATTGACCTGAACTGCTTGATCTTTCCCCCTATTAAGATAAACAGCCTGAAACATAGATTAACTCTCATCTGCCTTAAAGAAAACATAATCAATATCAGTTCGTTAAGGAGATTCTTAGTCATGCCACACTACATTTACCAGACCTAGCACAGTGTCTGCCACATAGTAAGAACTCTGATTTTTTAAAAATTTTATTGGACAAAAATTCATATTGAGCACTTAACTATGATTGCAAGGATCTTCCAATTTATTCATAGGGAGACCTGTAATAAAGTTATGACAAAATATCATGAAATATTGATACATTTAATTCTATCACACAAATAAAAAATTATTTTACTAGCAGTAAAATATGGCTATAGGATATATACTTATATTTCTGCATTCAAGAAATAATGACACATGTTAAGTGTTAAGAAATTACTTCTCATGCTGGCTGGTTAGCTCAGTAGGTTAAGAGCATGTAAGGCCAGTGGACAGTGCCGTGGCCATGCAGGTTCACACTGGATTCGGGCAGACTGTAAAGGAACTGTGAAGCCAGAAAATGGTGGGCAGTTCTGTTTATTTAAGTCTCATAATGGCAGGTGAGCAAACAGGCAGGGAAGATCACTGCCCTTCCTTTTTCTGGACTCACTCGGACTCACAGGCCCCCCCCAGCCTCAGCACTCCCCAGCCAAAGAGGCCAGGCTGAAATGTCAGGGTTCCCAAGCCCCTCAGCTCTCCCTCCTTCTCTCTCTCCCTCAACTCCTCAGCAAAACAGGCAGGGGGTAAAAAATCCCTTCTCCAGCAAACAACAGCAAACAATGGCCCCTCCCAAGCAGGCAGGCAATCCACAATTTACAATCTGCTTCCCTGAGAGCAAGCACCCTCAGACTACACACATGATGCTGCCCCATGCCAATGCTCCAAATAGGCAAAATACAAGTGAGCAAACCTAACATATATGAAACACATTGGTTTGTCCAACAGAGTATCATCCTGAAACATCAAGGTTGCGGGTTCAATCTCTGGTCAGGGCACACATAGGAAGCAGCCAATGGATGCACGACTGAAGGGAACAGCAAATGAATGCTTCCCTCCCTCCTCCCCTCTCTCTCTCTTCCTCTCCATCTCTCTAAAATTCAATCAATTAAAAACAAAGTAAGCCCTGACGAGATAGATTGGTTGGTTGGAAAGGCATCATGGAGCACGGAGGTTGCCAATTCTATTCCTCAGTCAAGAGACATACAGAAGTAGCTCTGTGTTCCTGTCTCTCCCTGCCTCTCTCTCTCTCAAAAAATAATAATAAACTTTTTTAAAGTGATTCTTTTTTAGATAATGTGTTTTCTACTCTATATGCATAATTTACTCACCAGCTAGCCCTCACTACCAGTGAAGCGATATAATCAGATGCAACAAACTTTAAAATTGAGAAAATATTCCATTCATTAATTTGCTTTTCCTTAAAAGCAGAAAAAATATCACTAATATTTTACTTTATCCATGAACGAATGGTCTAGCTTATATAAAAGCACTGTTCCCTTGGAGTACTAGTTTGAAAATATTACATTAATGTAATTGTCACATGAATAAATTCTAGCACAGGTTAGTATTAAGCAATCTTAATACAGACAACTGAATCAGTATCTGGTACATACACACTCAACTGTTATTGATTTCAAAGTAGGAAAAACTTCTACAGTCATAAACACATGAAAATGTTGAAATAAGAATTTAGGTATAAGCCCTGGCTGGTTGGCTCAGTGGCAGAGCATCGGCCCCGTCTGTGGAAGTACCGGGTTCGATTCCCAGTCAAGGCACACAGGAGAAGGGCCCATCTACTTCTCCACCCTTCCCCCTCTCCTTCCTCTCTGTCTCTCTCTTTCTTCCCCACAGCCAAGGCTCCTTTGGAGCAAAAGTTGGCCAGAGCACTGAGAATGGTTCCATGGCCTCCACTTTGGGCGCTAAAATGGCTCCTGCCGCATCAGAGCAATGCCCCAGATGGGCAGAGCATCGCCCCCTGGTGGGCATGCTGGGTGGATACCGATCAGGCACATGCGGGAGTCTGTCTGACTGCCTCCCGCTTCTAACTTTGGAAAAATACAAAAATAAATTAATTAATTAATAATAATAATAAAAGAGTTTAGGTATAAACCCCAAAAACTAAAGACCCAAGCAATGTTTACAAATTGGGGAATTGGAGATTAGACTTAGTTCTTCTCTGCAGACCTGTGCAATTTCTAAAAAGGGTCCTATGCAGTCTAGTCATGAATAGGGTGAGTGATTACTCTTTAAATGTCTTCAAATTTTAGATATAATTCTCTATAAAATGTGTCAGAAGGGGAGCAAAGAGTCTAATAGTGCAAGCAAAGGATTGAGAGGGAAGGAATAGTGGCATCTAGACCTTTTCCTGTATTGAGATGGTGCCCAAAGTCAGACATACAGAGTTGGGAAGGGAAGAAGTCGTCCAAGCTATGGTGTAATTAGAAGGTAACCCAGCCCTGAAGGGGAGCTGTTCAGGGCCAAACACAGTTCCATTGAATTCAATAGGCATTAATTGCCCT